>NW_028227261.1:99975000-104775000 GCF_978045245.1 Mus caroli | reverse complement strand
AAATAACCTAAAAATGACTAGTGACATCTATTAAACCAAAGTCAATGGTCATAACTCCTTTGACATGTTTAGAAGACACTAGAGTGTAATAGAGAGAAAACCTTCTAAGTTAGAAAGACCTGGGTCAGAATCCCAATTATTCCAATTGCTAGAATGTACTTTTATGTAGGTTATCTACTTAAAGCTTCATTTTCTAATCTTCAAGGTAGAAAAATCATGCCTCCTGCATGTGAGAATTAGGAATTATAAACTGAAGATTTATAACTAGCATCTGCCTTAGTTGACATATAACTAATATTAGATTTCTATCTTTTTTTGTTTGTGATTAAGTGATGATTGCATACTCACTTATTCAATCTGTACAACAGCTGGGTAAAGAAAGTAGGAGGATTATCACTTTCCCATGCTTGAGGAAACCAAGACTTAGAAGAAAGAATAAAGGAAGTTTCTTAAAGATACAACATCATGATTTGAAGCACCATGACCACCTGGATTAGACAACTGTCTATCTAGTAGTATCCTTTGGCCCCTTTTAAATACACACAAATGTTCTCCTTTGTGTCCTCCTGCCAATAATTACAGGTTGTTAATCAGAGAAAGAACTTAAATAAGTATTGGAATTAAAGATATTTTCAAAGTATACACCTCAATCTATTAGAGACTCCAAATAATAGCATACTGTGTTTTTATAGTCTCTGTTTTTGACTGACTTTTTAGGTTATTCATGTAAATTCTCCCGATAATTTTATGCTTGGGGAAAGTAGAAGGAACTCAATTTCTCCCCATTTTCAATTTTCTCCACTAAATATTTGTGGGCTCTCAAAAGAGAGAATAATAAATATGAAATTAATGATAAATAAGCACGGGTTCCAAGTTTGACCAAAGGTCTACTTATTCTCAATTTCTGTGAGAGATAGAACTAATTTTGATGGATCATTATCAGTAATCAAATTAGTTCAAGACTTGAGAATAAAACAAGATATTGCATAAAGAGAGAATTTTCCAAGAAATTGTGTCTCATAATGATGATGATGATGCATAATGTTATTGTCCATGAAATAAATATCATAAGAGGAAAGGGAAGAGAGTCAAGTATTTCTAAAAAAATTCCAAACAAATGTCAAGGGCGAGTCATTTCTCAGAAACTACTCTCACAGAAGAACTGAAAAGCAAGCAAATAGAAAGAGGTCAAAGATGCCATAACCTCATAGTCGATTTCATTGCAGGTTTAGGAGATGTAACTTTATTTTAACCTGATAATTCTGACAATGACAGCCCTGGCAATAACCATAGACCTTTTATGAACTTTTTTAGTAGGTCTGAGCTTGCGTCACTACCACTAAGTCACACACATAGTCATTTCTCTCACTTTTACCAGAAGACTATAAACTTTGACCTATGCACAGGTACTTGGATTTTTAGCATTATTAAACTATATCTGTTCATTTTAGAAATATTATCAGGGAAAAATAATTGAAAAAGTTGAATTAGTTGCAGCAACCAAAATGTATATGATGTGTTTTAAATACAATGAAAACATTTCACTAAAATTTATGAAGGAAATTCCTCTATATCTCTAAATAGCCCTATTTCTTTTTATAAGCATAGAAGGGAGTTATTCATAATTAACATTTGGGGGAGTTATTAAAAGCTTAGAATTTTGGGGAGGGGAAGAGCATAATGGTCATTAAGGGGCCTAGCAAACACAGAAGTGGATGCTCACAGTCAGCTATTGAATGGATCACAGGGCCCCCAATGGAGGAGCTAGAGAAAGTACCCAAGGAGCTAAAGGGAACTGCAACCCTATAGGTGGAACAACATTATGAACTAACCAGTACCCCAGAGCTCTTGACTCTAGCTGCATATGTATCAAAAGATGTCCTAGTAGGTCATCACTGGAAAGAGAGGCCCATAGGACTTGCAAACTTTATATGCCCCAATACAGGGAAATGCCAGGGCCAAAATGTGGGAGTGGGTGGATAGGGGAGTTGGGGGGGAATGTATTGGGGAGTTTTTGGATAGCATTGGAAATGTAAATGAGGAAAGTACCTAATAAAAAAATTAATTAAAAAAAAGATTTTTGAACTTATCTTTACTCTTTAAAAATATTTTAAGCTCATGGGTGAGTTAATTGCTTTAAGAAAATCAACAAGACAGTATAATTCTAGGGCACTGTTTGGTCTCTTTTTTGTTGTTATTAAAATAACTAATTAGTGTGATCTTGGTATTCTTTCAGGACTAGACTTACCATCCTTTAGAAATCTTTCATTTGCATTAATATGATTTGCTGGACGTTATCCAATTTCATAGACTTTTGGTATGGTGTATCCTTGGAAAAGATGGGGTCTTTTGCCAATAGTTAATGGAGATGTCTCTGATGAGTTACTTAGTACAGTGATCGCACATGTGGTCCTGCTCCCTTAGTCTTCATCTTGTTCAGTTGCAACTGATTGACCACTCTGAAAAAACATTCCTGTTGCCAGTACTAAAGCAGGTACCATCTTAACCATGACATGCTAAGTGTCTCATTTATGAGTCTGCTAGGCTCTGAGGGGAGTAAACACCCTTATTAAATTTGTATTATTTCCATGTGATAGGATGTCAAACTCAAGACCACTAGATTAAAACCAGCACCTTTATAACACATTTATAGACACGGGTTTTGGAGAAAACTGGTTGGAAAACCAATGAGATCATGAAAGCACAGTTTTCCCTCCTTCCTTTCCAAACCCTTTAGTTCTATGAGGCAAAGATGTTTTTTATAGTTGCTGAAGAGTGGTTTGGCAGTGATATATGAAGGTTAAGAGGTTTGACTTTAGGGTTAGACAGACCCTGGCTACATTCTCTATCTACCACTTAGGAGCTACTTAACCTTGAACAATTTATTTAATCTCTCTGATCCTCAGATTCCCCATCTATAAAATGCAAATATTACCATACTTTATAGCATTGAAGTGCAACTAAATGGGCAATTAATTTAAAGCACTTATGCTCAGTTATTATTGCCTGTTAATATTTTCATCCCTGCACACTTTCTTTAGTTATGAACACTTGGTTCACATAGTGAGGAGATTTGTACAAAAGTACAATTTTAAAAGCTCAAAACCCAATGATCATAACAGCAATAGACAAAGTTCATTGAATTATTTCAAATTACTTTATTTTCAGTATCATGTTTGATTTTGCTCAATATTAGACTTTTGTTTAAGATTGGTAAAGAGAGCCATTTCTGTCTAAAATAATGAAACAAACAAACAATAAACAAAACCAATAACAAAATCCAGAAATAATACATAAAAGGTTTTCATAATATTATACATGAAGCCATTAGAAAAGAAGTTGGATTGTTTAGGTGATCCATACCATAATCCTAGCTTTCTGAGGGAATTTCCATGTGATGGTGAGAGGAGTCTCAGTGGACACACAAAGCTGCTTCTTCAATTGAAATGTTACAGCTGAATAGAGACCAAGATTCATAGGGCAGAGAATCAGAGAGGAGAGAAGGGACTAAAGAATCCCAGAATTTGAAGAGATCTCCTTTTGAGCATGAAATGTTCACCAGATTGAAGAAATGACATTTTAGACACCATAGATAAAAATGCTAGTGAATTTGAACACATAGAATCAGAGAGAAAAGCATAATAATAAACAGTAATGATGATGCTTAAATAGGGCTTTGGTGAGCTATAGAATTGTTCAAGTTATCTACTGTGAGTATTTAGAGTTCTAGAAAGGAAAACACAGGGAAGTATTTTACCAAATAAGGAATGAACACTTTCTAAATAGTATAAACACACAAGCCCAAGAAATTCAATGAAGTCCAAACATAAGAAACAGCACAACAAAGCATATCATAAACAAATATCTCAACAGCATTCAACAGAGGAAACATGACATTATGGATGGAGTTGACTTACATACAGAGAGACAGGAGCAGGTTTCTTATTGAAAGTGCTGCATTTGGGACAAGAACAGAATAATGTATGTTGTGGGAGAAAAAAATTGCCAACATAGTATATATGTATTTAAAAATCAGTTGTGAAATAGGATCTTTGTATTATAAGAATATAAAAACAAATCCTTGAGGTAGAAGAAAAGTGATAGTATATGGAAATGTGGATCTAAGTAGAAGAATATACTAAATGCTCAAATTAAAGGTAGAAATAGACAGATTGGATAAAAAAACAAGACATAAGAATATATTGTCGAAATATGTGATTGAAACATAAAGACACAAAAATTTTAAAGAGGATAGAAAGTAAGAAAAAGCCCGATGTTGGTGGCGCAAGCCTTTAATCCCAGCACTTGGGAGGCAGAGGCAGGCGGATTTCTGAGTTTGAGGCCAGCCTGGTCTACAGAGTGAGTTCCAGGACACAGAGAAACCCTATATCAAAAAAAAAAAAAAAAAAAAGAATTCAAATGAAATATTTTTATATTCTAATAAGGTAAGTTTATTAGTGTTTTTATTCATACTGGTCACTGTAGCATAGGTAAGTTTTATACAGAACAAATGATCATGTGATCATCTGTAAGCAATACCTAGCTCAGAAAGATGTTTATGCCCGGTTATACAATTACTGGTTAGAACTAAGGCTGACACTAAAGTTGATGTCTGTATTCAAAATACTCTTAATGTGTCTAGTTGATAAAAGTAGGTGTTGCAATATGGAATTATCTCTTAATTTTGTTATAAATTTCATTTTATTCAAGGCATACCTATATACTTATATACTCATATGTATAGACATATACTTTTATTGAATCTCTATATAGCTACAGTAAGGCTGTGTGGTATTTCTTAGTTTAAATCTGTTAGTTGTGATCAGAATCTTCTCTTATCTTTACTTTTGGATTATTCTATGCTTAGCTTATGGTGGCAGGGTGTACCTTGAAGGTGAACTAAGGGTGGTAAATTTACCTACTGTGCATTCATTTCGTAACTGTTATCAACAGGCATATTTTGATTGTACTACATTGAATAATCTCAGAAAAGGTGTTCTGCACACTATTTCCATCATAACTTTTTGTAATGTGTTGAGTAAATGGTCATATTGTTAAAAAACTGAATTTCATTTGATTTACTGTCTTGAATGATTTCCCTTCAATATTTTTGGTTTACTTATTTTACTTGTATTTAATTTAGGACGTGAAACAATAAGTTGTCTTAAAGCATATTTTATACACATGTGAACTATGATAATGGAACTACAGTTGCTCAACTGGTGCAGAATTCACAGAGATTAATAAGAAAGTCACAGCTTTATATCACTTATGTTACTGGGCCCTAAAGAGTTAAATATCAAAACTCCTGAACTAAATCATGCACAGAAAATGCTTAATAGCTATTTGCACAGAAAGAATAGTGGTGACCTTGTTTCTTCTCAATGTATCCATTTTCAATTCAGAGCCAAACTTGAAGCTCCTCTTCCTGCCAAAAAGAAGTGGGATAACCCCCTGTCTATCATAGAACAGAGTAGAATACTGATGCTCTGCCGAGCTCAGGCAGTCAGCCAAAGACTGAGAATTAGACAGCAGAACCTGCTCAGTTGTATTAGGAGAAGCCAGGCAGACTGCCTGTGAAAAGAGTAATCTGTAGCCGGACATTTATTTAATGGTAGCGGGCAGTTTATAAATACTCTTTTATTTAAAGTTAACTCTATTGAGAAGAGAACCAGAATGAAGGCTTCCTGGAGTTAGTGATAGGTAACCTGATGCAAGGAAACGTTCTGTTGCAGACTGGCATGAACCAGAGATGGATAAGACACAAAGACCAGTGACAATCAAGTGCATGGGAGAGCAAAGCTAGCATAGGCTAGAATAGGAAACGCTACCTTTTCAAATCAGATGAAGAGCTTCTATAGCAAACTGGGGATGATGTGCACACAGCCTACATCAGAGCAGCTCTGGGATAGAAAGCCAGCAAGAAAATGGAACAAACAGACACTGTTCTCACTTTTTTTTGGAGATGACAAAGGCAGGAGTCGAATTAATAAAATAATCAAAATACAAATGTGAAGTCATAGCTGTGAAAATCCTCCCAGCCTAACATGTTTACTCCAGCTGTCTGTCTGCCTGGAGCACAAATACAGAGCCAGCTGTCTGGGCAATTCTCCCACCTTTCCAAAGTAGTTCATCTATCCAGATTTCTTTCCTGTCTTCCCACCCACTGTGTCTGACACTACGTTTTGATCATGACTATACTACTTTTCAACGTATTACTTGACTTACTAATTTAAAGCATATTTGTCTACATAAGAATAAAAATCTCTTCAAGGAAAGGCATACATGCCCTGGCACTTACATTTATACTCAGCATATTACAGATATTCAGTATGTGTTAAATGTCTGAATTTGTGGGAGTCTATGAGAATGACTCAATTTTTTTTTTCATGAAGTCAAAGTGAAAACAAATTTTAATTTTACTCCAGAAACATGGCTGCTCTGGCAAGGGATCACATCCAAAGATATGATCTGTCTGGAATGCAGACATGCCATGGAATACAGTATGATCTAGCTGGAACACAGCATGCCTTCGTACACACCTTTAATTCTTAACAGTGAAGGTAAGGTTAATTTGTAGAAGGAAGCAGCCATGTTTGAAAGTGATGCCTACTTAAGAGGCAGACCACATGATGAATCAGAGAAAGATTTAACAAAATGAGTAAGAGAGGATACATGAGGATACTCGAACAGCAGAGGAAGGAATTTTAGAGCAGAGAGGGGAGGGGTGGCATGTGTGGTGCAAGGTGGGTGAGGTGTGTGTGTGTGTGTGTGTATGGCAGTTTTACAAAGACAGGTAGCGGAGAGAACAAATTAGACACAGGCGAAGACAGAATGATCCAGAGAATGAGAAGAATCAGAATATTAGAACATATTGCTAAAGTTGGTGTGAAACCAGGGAGAGTAATTTAGTCAGAAGCCATGAGAAGCCAGACTAAATCTGTCAGCTTGGAAGAGTAGGTTGTACAGAGTCTAGAAGCTTCCAGGCCTAGGGATAGTTAAAACAGAGAAGAAAATGCCTGGGCTCAGGCCAAACCATGTATTCACACAGCTTGGGTACAGCTCTTATCTCATCACATCATCTGAGAAAATAAAAGGACACTTGATAGGACCCTGATATAGCTATCTCTTGTGAGGCTATGCCAGTGCCTGGCAAGTACAGAAGTGGATGCTCACAGTCATCTATTGGATGGAACACAGGGCCTCTAATGAAGGAACCAGAGAAAGTACCCAAGGAGCTGAAGGGGTCTGCAACCCTATAGGAGGAACAATATGAACTAACCAGTATCTCCCCCACCCCAGAGCTTGTGTTTCTAGTTGCATATATAGCAGAGGATGGCCTAGTCAGCCATCAATGGGATGAGAGATCCTTGGTCTTGCGAAGATTATATGCCCCAGTACAGAGGAATGTCAGGGCCAGGAGGCAGGAGTGGGTGGGTTGGGGAGCAGGGCAGGAGGGGGGAGGGTATAGGGGGCTTTCGGGATAGCATTTGAAAAGTAAATGAAGAAAATGTCTAGTAAAAAAAAAAAAAAAAAAACAAAAAAACGAGGACATTTACAGCAAAGAATTAAGCAACATACCCTTAAATTCAACCCAAGCCTTAAACAATACGACAGTCTACATCTAACTCTTCGCTTCAGTTCTAATATTCAGATTCTGAACAACTTTGAAGAGTATTATCTTAAGCTGGTCTATTTTTTGTCTTAGAGACAAGTTTTATATACATTCAACATTAGGCACATAAAAATATGTTGTGGATTTCGTGACAAACTTGATGTTGCCATGGTCCCTCATTTTCTCCCCTTCTCTGGATCTAGAACATAGCATCCTTTTCAAGGCTGTTACTTGCTTCTCTCTATTACTATTTTTCGAAGTTTCAATTTACAGAATGTTTTCCAAATTTGCAAAGAATATTTGAAATCCATTGTTACAGAAATTTCTGCTTACATGTTTTGATCCCTCTATACTAGTGGTTCTCAGCCTAATGCTGCCACCCTTAATACAATTCCTCATAGGGTGGGGATCCTCTACCATACAATTATTGTATTGCTACTTCTTAACTGTAATTTTGCTACTGTTGTAAATTGTAATGTTAATGAATACGTAGGATGCCTGGTATGCTACCCCTGTGTGGGTCTCGACCCACCGATTGAGAATCACTGTCAGAGTGGTTCACAGCATATTGTTGAGCATTGGTTACTTGCCAGCATCTGGGGATTTATAAATGGGAGGACACAGATCCTCAAGGAGTTGCTGAGCTCTATTAGCCTTGGAATTGAGCCATTAGAAATGCTTCATTGCAGCCTAAATTCTGGGCCAATCATGTATAAGTGTTGTCATAATTTAAGGAAGCCGGGGAAAGCACAATTCTCTGGCTAATAATGATTTCCCCTCCCCTTTCTCTAGTGGCCCCATTTACACTTAAAGAGTTCACTGCAGAAATTGAATGTAGATATCACTTTTGTCTTTTTCACACAACTAGAATTCAATGACATGCTTTAGATTTTTAGAAATGTTCTGACTAAGTTTTCAGACTGTATTAGATATTTGATAAAGACCTCTTGTAGCCTTAGATATATTCTGTCATGTTAGATACATATAACTGTTAAAAGCTTTGTTTTTATCACCCTGTCTTTTTTTACTTAAGACATTTTTCACACAACTTATTTGATAATAATACTATTATCCCTTCCCCGGTACCTCCAGGTCCTTCCCTTACACAACTTGGTGTTCTTTCTTTCTCAAACAAAAAATAAACTTCCAAACAACCCGACCCCAAAATCACACACACACACACACACACACACACACACACACACACAAACCCACATTGTCTGTTGTGTGTGTTGGTCATCTGTTCTTTGGCTGGGGCTTGCCTTAGAGTGAGTGCTGTTCCTGTAGTCAGTGCCACTCCATTGATGATCTGCTCTCAGCAGATATCAAATGCAAATAGCTTCTTGGATATGAATGGAACTATGTGCCCACTTCTTTATGAGGATTTTTGTCTGTCTTGAATTTGTGCAGGTTTTCTGTATGCTATCACAGTCTCTGTGAATATGTGAATATATATAAACACACACACATACACATATATAGTGTATATATATCAGTTCTATTGTGTTTAGAAAATTCTGCTTCCTTGATGGTGTCCACTGTCTTTGGCTCTTACAATATTTCTTCTTTCTTTTCTACATAGGGCTTTGAGCCTTGAAGGGAGGGATTTAGTAAAGTCATCTTATGCATAAGGACTCCAAGGTTCTTACTGTCTACATGATATCCCAATGTGAGTCTCTGACTTAATTTTCATGAAGTGCAAGGTGAACTTTCTCCAGTGATAGCTGAGCAATGCACTGATTTATGAGTATAGCAATATGTCACAGTGCTTTTGAAATGTGCCATACTGTGGCTCATCATGGGTAGGAATCCCCAGCTTGAGGATACTGAGAGATATGTTTGGAGTTACTGAAGAGCCATGTTGGAAAAATATCTTAAAATTTGTTGGATTGGTAGAACTTTATCTTGAACTTAGAATGTGAAATGTTTAAAAATTCCTTTTTTTTTTTTTTTTTTACATCAAGGAGATGGTATGGTCAGATGCACATTTTGACAATGGGTTCAGACTGAAGAGTCATCGAAGGGGTTAAATATGGAATGAATGAGGATGACCTGAGTTAGATAAACTGTAAATATGTAGGAAAGAAGTATAGAGGTTGCCTCGATGTTGATGTGTAGAGAAGCTGAAGAAGATGGAGCAAAACACAAACCTGTTTTTCCATCTTGAGCTCTTAGGTCTTAGGGAAAGGCATTCATTTAAGAAGGTAATGAGCTCTATACACAGCTAAATTTCATACATCTATGAAGGATTTAACCTTCGTAAAAGACTAAGGTAACCGAGGAATTGACACAGAGGAAAGAACCAGGTCAGAAAGGAACAATCGGGAGTCAGGCAAAGCAGAAAGCAATATAGAGTATGCTGGTGGTAAAGGGAATAATAGCAAATCAGCAATAATGTGCTTGGATACTGTTTGAAGACAGGGGGATTCAGAGTTTAATGGGGGTAAAGTGGCCAATCACATTCGGCTCCTTCCAGTTTGTAGATGGATTTCCTGTAGGGAGTTATCTTTGGCCAAAAGAATCCTACTCTTTGACAGAAAGGTATAATTGAGATATGGTAATATATGACTCTGTGCTTTGACTGATTGTATGAGCTCTGCAGAGAGATCCTGTGCTGTTCAGTACTACATGCCAACACTTGAACTCCATTAATACTTTCCATAACAATTTTCCTATCACAGTTCAAGATATGAAGGTTTCTTTGTCCTCTAAGTCACAGTTATGTGATCCTTGTAAGTATCATATAATTTCCCCATCAAAATATATTTTTCAAATACATTATTAAGATACATCTCCTACTGAGCTGTACTACTTAACGGCCACACATTTTATATCTGCTGATGTATTTACAGTAATTGGTGCTGTAGCTGAAATGTTTCCATTTATATCGCACAGACAGGCTGATAGATAGACACACAGACAGATCGACAGGCACACACACACACACAAACACATATACGTGCTTTTTGGGAAACTGAAATATGTGGGTGATCTGGAATATCATGCAAATACTGTTCTGTTTGCAGAACTGTTCTGTGCCTGAGTTGTTCTCCACTAAGTTGGAATTTTCTGCACTCAGTGTCAGCTGGATGAGTGGAGGAGGAGGAGGAGGGCTGAGCTACTTGTCAGTAACTCACACTGATCATGACCAAAAGAGGGCAGCAGAAGGTAGCTGACTGGAGGTGATTTGCCATGGTACAATGAGTCAATGCAAGAGGATTCCAGTCAAGTATGAATACCACAGGCAAGGTAATGTCCTTTAAGGAGGTCAGTCTAAGATGATATGAAGGTTTAATAAGGAGAGACTTGGAAATTATAAGATCAAAATAGAACGCTTCAAGGAAAAACAGAAATTTAACAGCAAAGAATGAAATAGGAAGTAGTTAGTTGGACATTTGGTTTTTGGACAAGAGGTAATTTGTGATTTTTTGTAATTTTTGCTTTAAAGGCCTTCTTTACTCAAGCTAAAATTATGCTGTTTTTAATGTCAAGGGTACCAGAAGCTGATGATGAACACATGCCCTAGAAAGGATCAACAAGTTCAGAAGAACAAAAGCTGGAGGATTGTATCTTTCTATTGGACTAAAGTGAGAATTACTATTGATGATTGGGAACATCAAGAATGATTTCAAGTTAGTCTCACCGAGGGCTGTTCTCCTCTTGTCTGCTCTGATCCAACCACATTAGCATTCCTGTAGGTCTTTAAGCATGCTGTTTTCTGGAGCATCATGGTAAGCATGGTTGGACTCTTGTCATCCCCCAGGACTTGACTTAATTGCAATTTTGTAAGCAAATCCTTTTATACTAGTCTCTTGTTCTTCTCTAGCACAGCCTCATATTTATTTCCTGAAGAACACTCATTAGCACTTGGAATTATAAAGTTCAAAAATTCTGATGCTCTTGATTTTAGAGATTGCATGTGTGTTTTTTCTCCATGGTACATTAAGCAAATACTAGTACATTTTGTTTGTTTTGGTAGTTTAACAAGTGATGGGCTGTCTTAGGAAGCAGGAAGTTGCCCCTCAAGGGTGGTATTTAATGTTCACTGAGTATACAGTTAACTACAATGTTATATTAGGGAAACCAAGATCAGATGAACTGTTATTGACATGACTCCTATAGTCCCTATCTATTGTTTGATTTTACTACTGAAAGAAACAAATATAAACTCAGTGACTCTAAAGTGGGACAGTACTGAATCATTGTTCATCAAAATGAAAAAGCACCAGCATATGTGGCTGAGTAGGGTTACAAAGATCTTACAAAATCACCAAGACAAGTAGAAAGTGTGATTTTTAAGAATCCCAGACTGTAGATGTGTGAGTGCATTGAAGTTCTTAGAGGAAGGGTTGGGACAAAAAGGGTTGAAAATGGCTCCTGAGTCTCTCTGCATCTTTACTAACTAAATAACATCTTGCACAGAGTAAATGAATAATAAATACTTACTGGATACAGAAATTTTAGGAGCCACATTAGTTCTGTTTCATAAATCCATCTTGTAGAGTCTGCATTTTCAGTACTGTTTGCCTGTTTACCAGTTAACATCCTGTCACAGATAATTTATTTACCATTTGTCACTAAAATGGAGATAAAATGATACAGTCATGAAGATAGCCATGTTTCTCATTGCCAAGTGTGGGCACAAGACCAACTCTTTGCTACAAATATTTTCACTTTTCTAAGTTTGCCCCACAAGTTTCCAATTTTGCTAGCATTGTCAATTAAACATGTGTGGTATCTAATACTCATTAAGAAGACATGCTTTGGGGCTGAGGATATGGCTTAGTCAAGACAGGGCTTGCTGCTCAAACACAAGGAGTTGAAATTGATTCCCAGTACAGGTTAAAACCTGGTTATGGTGTTGTGCCCTTTGAACACAGGTGCTGGAGAGACAGATGTGAGAGAATTCTTAGGCTTCACTGACAATCCAGTCTAGCCCTAACCACTGTTCTTTAGCCCAGTGAGAGACCCCATTTTAAAAACCACTGTAGATGTCACCTGATGAATAATGCTCGAGGACCTGTCTCCTTGATTTTATGCACACACATGTGCTTCTGTGCTACATCCACTCCAGTAGTGACAAGTGCGACATGCCCTGAAAACCTGGGTGCTGTCCCGAGGTGAAAAGTTCACAGAAACTCAGTCTCCTGGAATCGTGGCATCCTGTATAAAGAATGCTCCAATGTCCTTGCTTTAGTTGGTAAACAGATCTGTGTGTTTCCCCTTAATATTGATTTATTATAAGTGCTCCTAAGGATTGATTTTTTTTGACATATAGCTAAGTTAGATTCTAGGCAGTCCTTGATGTGACCTTGGGCATGGATAGCTAAGTCACTGCCCTACACAGGAATTTACCATTATCTAGGAAGAAGGAAGTTTGTGATCTAAGGAGGAACCAGAGTAGATACTTAGAACTATAGATAGCTGAGTTATACCCATACACAAGTATTTACAATGGCCTAGGGGGAAGGTGGACTATACAATAGACTAGAATAGGAACTATAGCAAGGGCATAAAGCCCTTGCCCCTGGCTTCTAAAATTAAGTGGACCTTAGGTGGAGCTGTTTTTGATCCCAGTTGTTAACATTGAATTTTATCCCAGTTGGTTCCTGCCAGTCCTTACATGTTTGCATTCTTCTGTTTTGTGTAAGAATCCAGTAACTTCCTTGTACCTTGCTGGTGTGTCACCCAACTTCCCTATTTTCTTCTGTATAAAAAGTTTGATGCTCGATTTGCCAAATTACATTCAGATCTACACTCCCTTGTGTGGAGTCTGTCTGTCAATTCCCACCGACTCCTTGTCTACCTGCAACCAGAGACCTGTTCCACGCAGATAGGAGACACAAAAAAGGGGTAGTCTGAGGCACTTCTGTACCCATGTAAACACTCTCATCTATACAATCAATCATGTATGTTCATGTGCATGCACACACACAACATACTTTAGGTGATTAGCTCTTTTTATTTCTGCCAACTGTTAATAGTATTAATTTAATGCTTATAACTCATTTGCAATATTGACACACTTTATTTTATACTGGACCCTTAAGGTGGAGCCTACAGTTTGTAAGCATAAAATAATCATCCTCTCTTGGATGATGGGCTATAGGATGCCCACCACTTACTCTTTTCAAACAGAATATAGTTATATTAATAAAATGCCATTGCTGTTATAATGTTTCTGTATAAGGTTCTGTTAATAGAGTTGTTTTAGCAACTTTTTGACTTTTAGGTTTGAATAAAAGCTTCCAAGAAGGTTGTACACTCAGAGAAAATGAGTTCTACTAATAACATGAAGTAGGTTGTGAAAGGAAATAAAGCTTGAGACCTGTGATTCATGTAATGAATGTCAAATAGCCCAAAGAGTTGTTTGTGAGCTTTGAAACCGGGGAGCTGAGAACATATCAGAACAGGCCAGGACATGCCCGGGCAGGCCCGTCGTTAAGACATTCCTGAGGCTGCTTAGCCATAAAGATAAAGAGAATGACATGCTGGACATGCCGGACTGGCCCAGCACCTACCTATCTCCCACCCTTCTGACCCAAGTTAAATGTTAATGGGCTGCTAATGTTTAAATGGACCAATCATGTGAAACCGTGCCAATTCCTCCCCCAGCCCCACCCCTTTTCTATAAAAACCCCTAGCTTCCAAGCCTCGGAGTCGAATCTACTGTCTCCTGCGTGAGATATGTTTCGACCCGGAGCTCTGCCATTAAATGGTTGACACCTCTGTCTCCTGTGGGAGATATGTGTTGGCCTGGAGCTCCGTCATTAAACTACCTCATGCTTTTACATCAAGATGGTCGTCTGTTCATGATTCTTGGGTGCATGCCAAATCGGGAATTGAGTGGGGGTTTCCCCACTAGGTTCTTTCAGTTGGAGGAACATCTTCTGTTAGGACAACCCCTATATGAGCTGCTATCTTGCAGATGCCCTGTTTTCAGAAGACTCGCTATGTTAAAAGATGGTTTTAGTCACTAAGTTTATTTGTCATGAACTATCAGGAATAATAGAACAGTGAGTACATACAGCAGAATATGCAGCAAACCCCAGAACTTCCCTAGCACATGTCACAGCAGTAAAGAGACAATCCTGCTCTCATTTAACTGTGTTACATATGTGATTTAAGTTATTTTTTAAACTCATATTATTCTCATATTCCATGTTTAGTCAATTGAAGTTCAACTTGATACATTATTTCCTGGAACCCTTTTCATCTGATAGTCATCACTCTTATTCTTGATTCACTATTGTCTTTCTCAGATTTATTTATTTTAATTGTGAAAATTTATGGGAAACTGTGATAATTCAACACATTGACTAAATAATGGTCAAATCGGGGTAACTGACATTTCTATCTCTAAATATTTGTAAAAAAAGATGTTAACAAACACATAATAATTTTATTCAGTAACTAAAATATGGAATCAACATAAATATCCATTTGTTACAGATTAGATTTTGGTTGTTGTCCAGAGGTTCATGTATTGAGAATATGGGCTCCAGCCTGTGGATCTGCTAGGAGGTGATATGGTCTTTAGTGGGTGAGCAGAATGGGAGAAAGTTAGGTTATCAAGAGTGTATCTTTGAAAGGTATTATGGGATCTTGGGACCCTGAGCCCTTCCTTGATATTTCTTGGTCACTGTTGGATGAACAGATTTTTCTCTGTGGCACACTCTTTTTGTGATATGTTGTGTTATCATATGTGGAAAGTGACAGAGATGAGGAAACATGGATTGGAACCTCTGAATTCATGAATCAGAAAAAAATGTGTTTATTGTTCTTTCTTAGCTATTTTGTCATAACTATAAAATTCAGACCAATACATTCATTCATGGATGGATTGAAATAAAATAGGCTGTGCCAATACATAAAAACATTTCCCTGTCATTTTCAGCATAATGAATGACTTTCAGCTGATATGACACTGTATGAATTATCAGATGCAAAAAGGCACATTACTCAAGTTTTCTCTCAACATGTTTTATGGTTTTATTGCTGGGAAGAGACACCATGACCAAGGCCTCTCTTGTAAAGAAAAATATTTAATTGGGGCTGCCTTACAGTTTCAGAGGTTTAGTCTATTATCTTCATGGTGAGAAGCATGGCAGCATGCAAGCAGAAATGTTGCTGGAGAAGGAGCTGACAGCTCTACATCTTGATCTGCAGGCAGCAAAAGGAGATTGAGACACACTTCTCCCCTCAATGCCACAGCTACTCCTCCTAATATTCCCTATGAGCCAACGGGGCCATCTCTTTCAAACTATCTCACATGCTAATTTATGAAAAAGTATGATAAATGTGCAGTAGAGATTTCAAGGCTGGGAAGCATGGAGGAAGAAAGAAAGTGGTGGAAACACACTCAAGCATAGTTAGATAAACTGGTAATTTCTAGTGTTCTGGGTAGCTGTAGTTTATAATAATGTACTGATAGACATTTTGTGACTAAATAGGAGAAGTTTGAAGCCTCTAAAACAGGAAGAGCAATGTTAAGTAGATGGAAGCACTAACTGTACTAGTTATACTGAAAGACCCACAACGTGAGGACTCCCTCACGTTCTGACTCAGGAGAGGCGACACCCCAAAATCACCCACAAGAAACGATCTTGCTGCAACTTGCAAGAGGATTTTTATTCGAGAGCGTTCTCGGGCCCATGGTCATACACCACTCGGGGTAGAGGACCATGGCGCGCTGAGTAGCTGAGTAAGGGGGTATTTAAAGGAAGAAACCACAATTCATGGAGGTGGGGAGGGCGTTGTTGGAAAATACCAAAAATACCAGTTAAGAGTCACAAGGAAGTATGAAGTCACAAGTGTCAGGTTATCTCTCAAGACAGTTTCTAAGAGCCCCTAACAATCTAAGAGCCCCTAAAGATAGCACATTTGCATTGCAGGTTCCAGTAATGGTCAGGGTGCCATTCTTTGAATTGAACCCAGGAAGCGGGTAGGTGGAGGAATGTCGCTATCTGTTTTATGACCAGTACCTGGAGCACTAAGCCACAAAGGCTACACTCCCAAGCCTGGGCCCAAAAGCCTCGAATTTTGTTTTTACTTTGCTATACTTTTTTAATACTTCTTCATTCCCCACTTCTTCTAGTTAATAGTTCTAATCTTAGAACTAGACACTATCTTCTCTCTGACATAGTTGATCCTTTAGGGCATGGTACTGTTATCTCAAAACTAAAAGCCACACTGCATTAATTCTTGTTTTAATAAAGGTGACTTGCCTATTTAACACACATGGACCTATAATTAAAAGCAAAAGCAAAATCAAAAGGGGTCCCATAAAGGTAGAAAGTAGGGTGGTCAAGAGTACAAGATAAGGGCCTTTCCACCAGAGTCTCAAGGTTTTCTGCGTGGAGATGTCTAGCAGGTCTTCTGGAGCAGGCCTTCTGGAGCTGCTTTTTTGCTAGCTGTCTCACTCACTGGAGCACCTTGAGCCTAGAGAACAAAGGCTGGGAAAGCAGCATGTCAGCACTATGTACAGAGGCTATTTTTACCAGTGGAGGGGGCCCCCTGTAGAGTAATTCATAAGGGGGTCAGTCTAAACTGTCCAGGGGTGTTTTTAACCCTGAAGAGCAAAGGGTAGGAGAGCTATCCAATCATTAGTGCCAGTCTCCGCTGTCAATTTGGTTCTATTTATTCTCTCTACCTGTCCTGAGCTTTGGGGCCTGCATGCACAATGTAACTTTTAACTAATCTCTAATATCTTGGCCAGTCCCTGATTTACCTGGGCAACAAAGGCAGGTCCATTACCTTGGGAAGATTTCTTTTAGGATCTTCAGTCCTGGTAGGAAAGGCTTTTATCCATCTTGAAACGGTGTCTATAAACACTAACAAGTACTTGTTGCAATATCTAGCTGGCTTAATTTCTGTAAATTCTACCTCGTCATAGCACAGGCCTTGCAGCTTTTGGCTATTTCTTCTGCCAAGTCAGAGAGTCCTGTAACATAGCAGTCAAAGGACCTAACCACACCTTTGAATTTCTTGGCCCCCAGGTGGGTCAAATACTGTCCAAACTTGATAGTGCTCAGGGGTGTATCTAAAGCTGGTCTCTCTGATGTCATAATAATCTTTAGGCTCCTTGACTGCCAGGATCATTGCTCCTTGAGTCACCTGTTTGGTAGTTAGATCTGCTATCTGATTTTCTTTAGCCACAGCATCTTAGGTCTTTCTGCAGATGTCAACAGCCCTCTTTGTCTGTATATTGCTCCGTACAGTGGCAAAAGCATACCTGCTGTCAGTGTAGACTTTTCTTTTGCCATTTATGGACCTTGTCTCAAAGTCACAAGTTCAGCTTTCTGGGCCGACGTCCCTTCAGGGAGGCTGCTGGCCTAGATCACTTGCTTTCTGTCCACCACCATACTGCTGTCCCCACCTTCTGCTTACCTTTAACCTCGAGGCTACTGTCATCAGCGTACCAGCTCGAACCCTCAGGCCAAGGCTGATCTGATCCTTCAGATCATTTCAAGTACCAGTTTCTCAGCACAGTGATGAGTAGGTGCAGTCTCACGCAGTGGGACAGCAGGTGGAATGAAGCGAAGGTCACTCGTTCAGTCAACAAAAAGTTCTGATGTGTCACAGGAGCATTGGTAGTCATCCATCAGTCAGGGGGCTTTTGGATAATGCTTTCAAGAGCATGGGATGCCATTACAGCTAGTTACTGTCCCAGAGTGAGCTTATCAGCATCCTTGACAAGCAGATTATGGCAGTAATAGCTTACAGGCAAGAAAATCACCCGCTGGCAACAGGGTGTAACTTCTTGGTTAGGTAAGCCACTGGCCTTTTTCAAAGTCCCAAAGTCTGAGCAAGAACTCCTCTGGCGACCCCTGATCTCTCTTCCACATAAAGAGTGAAAGGCTTGGTTAGGTCAGGCAAAGGCTGGCCATCAAGAGGGCCTTTTTAATTTTTTTAAAGGCTTTCTGGCAATTCGGGATCCACAAAACACCTCCCCTTTCTTGGTTAGGAGGTACAACAAGGCAGCTAAGGTCGCCAACCCAGGTGTCTAGAGTCTGTAGAAGCCAGCAGTACCCAAGAATTTTCTTACTTGCCTTGGTGTAGTTAGCCACTACTTCCCGTCTTGAAGGGTGTCTCTCAAATAAGTAACTTCAGTTTGACACAGCTGAGCCTTTTTAGCTGAGGCTCGGTCTTCAGTTGCCCAGGTTTCCTGTCTAGATCCTGTCTTTTTCTTTCTCTCCTATTACTGTGGCCAAGATTCTAGTCAAATTTCTCTCTTGTCTACGATCCCTCCTGTTTTCTCTTTCTTCTGCCTCCCGCCTCTCTCTCTCTCACACACACTTTCTCTGCCTCTTTCACTAATCACATAACTGTCTCTCTCTCATAATACACCTTCTAATCTCTGAAGTTTCTTTCTAGGTAAGATCAAAGGGAGTGAACTGCCTGAAGGCTTCCATAAGCCTTTCAAGGAACATTGAGGGAGGTTCAATCGGCCCCTGCATTACCTCTTACCTTAGCCAAATTAGTGGGCCTGTCTCGAGGCACCTTGGAGACCAGAGCCTGGCGTTAGATTTTCAAGCTCTCCTTACCTTCAGCCATGTCGCAGTCGCAACTGGGGCGAGTCAAAAGGAATCCCATGTAGATCTCATTTTGTAGCTGTGTAGACCGCCATTGGCTTCCGGGCCATTTTTCTAGCCTCTAACAGAATTCTCTCTCGCTCTTCGGTTGTTAAGAGCATCTGCAACAGCTGTTGATAATCATCTCAAGTAGGCTGATGAGAAAACATAAGGAACTCTACCAACCCTGTGAGGCGTTGGGGATCCTGAGAAAGGGGGTGGTTAGTTTTTCAGTTATAAATACCAACAGAGGAAAATGACCAGTACTGAAGGGTTTAAAGTTTGGGCGGGTCCACCAGAGTCCGCCCGGACTCTGTGCTCTGCAGTTCCATGTACCCGCAGAGGTCCGCCTCTCGACACCCCGAGGGGTTTAGGGTTCCCTCGGCAGCTGGGGTTGAGGCTGTGGATAAGGGGAAGGTTGTGGACTAGGCCACTCAGGAGGCTTCATACAACCACAATTTTGAGAAGCAAAACCAAATTTTAAACAATCTATTTTTTTTTAAATGAACTCTAAAAACATTACTTGCTATAAATTTTGGCTGCCTGTTCCTGCACACAAACACAAGAAGGTGTAGCCGCCAATATTTCAAAAAGACAATACCCTAAATCTTATCTTTTATAAATCGGATTTCTAGGATAAGAATTACATAGAATATTACTCAATTTAGGTGTATCTTTAGAGACCTGTTCCCATGGATTGTCTCATGCTGCATGTTGTAGTACTAAATTACTCTAACCCAGAGTTAACAGTTAAGTCAACTTTCTGTTACCAATGTTACAAATTTTTTTTTTTTTTTTTTCGAGACAGGGTTTCTCTGTATAGCTCTGGCTGTCCTGGAACTCACTTTGTAGACCAGGCTGGCCTCGAACTCAGAAATCCGCCTGCCTCTGCCTCCCGAGTGCTGGGATTAAAGGCGTGCGCCACCACGCCCGGCTCAAATTTTTAATCATAACTAATAACTTATGAGCCACTAATCTATAACCAAGACATATAAAAACATATTTATACTTTTGAAACTATTTAGAAACAAAAATGAAATGGCCGCATACATTTGCTCATTTAAACCAAACAAAATTCTTAAATTGGGCTCCAAAGACCAATTAATACTGTTTATTTTATTTTATTTTTTACCAAATTATCCCCAGATAGTCGGAGAGTACTGCTTTTCTCAAAACCCATTCTCTCACGTCTCAGGTGTAAACTATCTCTAGTCAGGGTATAAAGCACCTATGAGAATTACCTTTGCTTTTCTAGATTTTCACATAGCTCTAAACACATACACAAAAACACATAAAACAGAAACCAACAGATCCAGACACATTTGACCCTTTCTTGTCCTCTACAAGCAGGCAAAAGAATTAGACGATTTTGGAGGGGGAAGCTTCCGCTTCAACAGAACTCGGTCCCTCTGACCGATCCGGAGACGGCCAGGCGTCCCTGGCTCTCCTTACCTCCCAGGGCGTCCCCCAGGGCCACAGCCTGTGGTCCTCCTAGCACGTCTGCCGACCACAGTCCTCCGGTCCTTACGGCCCAAAAGGACAGCTGCAAATACCGACCGCGTGCGCATTTCAGACCCCATCACCCCATCGTCTACAAACACCAGCATCCATTTCTACCTAGACGACCAAAACCAGAGAAGCACACTTGTTCCTCACTCTGCCAGGTGTAAAACCAAGGCACGAGGTGGGACTCGAACCCACGATCTCGCAACCCGAAAACCAAGACACAAATTTCACTCTGCCAGGTGTAAAACCAAGGCACGAGGTGGGACTCGAACCCACGATCTCGCAACCCGAAAACCAAGACACAAATTTCACTCTGCCAGGTGTAAAACCAAGGCACGAGGTGGGACTCGAACCCACGATCTCGCAACCCGAAAACCAAGACACAAATTTCACTCTGCCAGGTGTAAAACCAAGGCACGAGGTGGGACTCGAACCCACAATCTCGCAACCCGAAAACCAAGACACAAATTTCACTCTGCCAGGTGTAAAACCAAGGCACGAGGTGGGACTCGAACCCACGATCTCGCAACCCGAAAACCAAGACACAAATTTAATAAACTCAGATGGATCCGAACTCAGACTTCACCATGCTTCAGAAACATAGGACAAGACACAAACAACCCAACACAACAAGCACATGTTCCAATGTTCGTTTCAGAAAACAGACACTCAAAACAGAGACACCGGCCGGCACACACACAAGAGGGGATCCCCATACCTCCAAGTCGGTTCTCGGGTGTGAGGGGTGGTCGCGTTTCCCGGCCAATGCACCAAATGAAAGACCCACAACGTGAGGACTCCCTCACGTTCTGACTCAGGAGAGGCGACACCCCAAAATCACCCACAAGAAACGATCATGCTGCAACTTGCAAGAGGATTTTTATTCGAGAGCGTTCTCGGGCCCATGGTCATACACCACGCAGGGGTAGAGGACCATGGCGCGCTGAGTAGCTGAGTAAGGGGGTATTTAAAGGAAGAAACCACAATTCATGGAGGTGGGGAGGGCGTTGTTGGAAAATACCAAAAATACCAGTTAAGAGTCACAAGGAAGTATGAAGTCACAAGTGTCAGGTTATCTCTCAAGACAGTTTCTAAGAGCCCCTAACAATCTAAGAGCCCCTAAAGATAGCACATTTGCATTGCAGGTTCCAGTAATGGTCAGGGTGCCATTCTTTGAATTGAACCCAGGAAGCGGGTAGGTGGAGGAATGTCGCTATCTGTTTTATGACCAGTACCTGGAGCACTAAGCCACAAAGGCTACACTCCCAAGCCTGGGCCCAAAAGCCTCGAATTTTGTTTTTACTTTGCTATACTTTTTTAATACTTCTTCAATACTATTAAACACATCACTACTGACAAAAATTGATAAATGTCACTATATCGTATTTATAAACTTCAGTTTATGACAATATAATCTCTAATATTGGAGGAAATAGTTTAGAATTTCATATCTGATAAGCACTCAATATCCAGAAATTACAGAGAATCGCACAATTCTGTGAGACTCAAATAATGGATAAGGGCTTAAACAACCATTTCTCCCAGTAAATAGAGCACAAGCAAATGAAAGATGTTCAACAGCACTAACAATCAGAGAGAAGTACACCAATGTTAAAATAGGAAACACCTCACTAGACTGGACACTGTCAAACCTCCAGAAAATAAGAAGTGTTGGTGGAGAGGTGAGTGACTTGTACATTCTTGTCAAGATTGTACAACAGTACATCTAGTACTGAGAAACTACTGTATGAATTTTCCTTATAAAATTAAAAATCCAAACAACAGACAATCTAGGGACTCTACTTCTGAGTGTATGTACCCAAAAGATTGAAAGCAGAGTGTCTAAGAGACCTGTATGTTGATGCTTATTCCTGCAGTATTTACAAAAGATGTGTGTGTGTGTGTGTGTGTATGTGTGTGTGTATGTGTGTATGTGTGTGTGTGTATGTGTGTGTGTGTATGTGTGTGTGTGTATCCATCTGTGTTGTCTGGAAATCAGCAGTTCAGTTCACAGGTTAACAGTGGCAGTTTGATTCACTCACAAACACTTCACGGGTACACCAGTAGTCCAGCTTGGTAGAGTCAGGATAGCAAACACAAATCAGCAGCAGTGGCACAACCTAGCAGGAACAGCCAGGTCTCTGCTTGGGACAAGTCAGCAAGTGGGACCAGGAGAATATATGTATAGGAAGTGAAAACTTTAGGGTTCTTTGGAAAGTTGGTAAAATGTTCTATAGATATCTGGTAAATCCATTTGTTTCATAACTTCTGTTAGTTTCACTGTGTCTCTGTTTAGTTTTTGTTTTCAGGATTTGTCCATTGATGAGAGTGGGATGTTGAAGTCTCCCACTATTATTGTGTGTGGTGCAATGTGTGCTTTGAGCTTTACAAAAGTTTCTTTAATGAATGTGGATGCTCTTGTATTTGGAGCATAGATACTCAGAATTGAGAGTTTATCTTGGAAGATTTTACCTTTGATGAGTATAAAGTGCCCCTCCTTGTCTTTTTTGATAACTGGGTTGGAAGTCAATTTTATTCAACATTAGAATGGCTACTCTAGCTCGTTTCTTGGGACCATTTGCTTGGAAAATTGTTTTCTAGCCTTTCACTCTGAGGTAGTGTCTGTCTTTGTCCCTGAGGTGGGTTTCCTGTATGCATCAAATTTTGGGTCTGTTTGTATAGCCAATCTGTTAGTCTATGTCTTTTTATTGGGGAATTGAGTCCATTGATATTAAGAGATATTAAGGAAAAGTAATTGTTACTCTCTGTTATTTCTCTTGTTAGAGTTGGGATTCTGTTCTTGTGGCTATCTTCTTTTAGGCTTGTTAAAGATTTACTTTCTTGATTTTTCTAGGGCGTAATTTCCCTCCTTGTGTTGGAGTTTTCCCTTTATTATCCTTTAAATGGCTGGATTCATGGAAAGATATTGTGTGAATTTGGTTTTGTCTTGGAATACTTTGGTTTCTCCATCTATGGTAATTGAGAGTTTTGCTGGGTACAGTAGCCTGGGCTGGCTTTTGTGTTCTCTTAGTGTCTGTATCACATCTGTCCAGGATCTTCTGGCTTTCATAGTCTCTGGTGAGAAGTCTGGTGTAATTCTGATAGGCCTGCCTTTATATGTTACTTGACCTTTTCCCCTTACTGCTTTTAATATTTTATCTTCATTTAATACATTTGTTGTTCTGATTATTATGTGTCTGGAGGAATTTCTTTTCTGGTCCAGTCTATTTGGAGTTCTGTAGGCTTCTTGTATGTTCATGGGCATCTCTTTCTTTAGATTTGGGAAGTTTTCTTCTATAATTTTATGGAAGATACTTAAGTTGAAAGTCTTCATTCTCATCTATACCTATTGTCCTTAGGTTTGGTTTTTTCATTGTGTCCTGGATTTCCTGGATGTTTTGAGTTAGGATCTTTTTGCATTTTTCATTTTCTTTGATTGTTGTGTCCATGTTTTCTATGGAATCTTCTGCAACTGAGATTCTTTCTTCCATCTCTTGTATTCTGTTGGCGATGCTTGCATGTATGGCTCCAGATTTCATTCCTAGGATTTCTATCTACAGGGTTGTTCCCCTTTATGATTTCTTTATTGGGTCTACTTCCATTTTTAGATCTTGGATTCTTTTGTTCATTTCCTTCACCTGTTTTGTTGTGTTTTCCTGTAGTTCTTTAAGGAATTTTTGTGTTTCTTCTTTAAGGGCTTCTACCTGTTTACCTGTGTTTTCCTGTAATTCTTTAAGTGATTTTTGTGTTTCCTCTTTAAGGGCTTCTAACTGTTTAGCTGTGTTCTCCTGTAATTCTTTAAGGGAGTTATTAATGTCCTTTTTAAAATCCTCTACCAGAATCATGAGATACACTTTTAAATCCAAATATTGCTTTTTCCAGTGTGTTGGGGTACCCAGGACTCGCTGTGATAGGAGTACTGAGTTCTGATGATGCCAAGTAGTCATGGTTTCTGTTAGTAAGATTCTTGCATTTGCCTTTCGCTATCTGGTAATCTCTGGTATTAGATGTTCTAGCTGTCTCTGGCTGGAGCTTGTTCCTCCTGTGAGTCTGTAAGCCTGTGTCAGCACTCCTGGGAAAGAGGTTATCTCCTGGTAAGACCAGTGCACAAATGGCTGCGGAACAGCCCCACCTCCTGGGTGCAGGTGTAGGCCCCTAGGACTGTGTTCCAGCTGCTCTGCTGCTTCTGCAGCTTGTGCACTCCTGAGTGGACTGGCCTTAGAGAGACATGGGAGAGAAAATGTTGATTTCCCCTGAGTCCCAGGGTCAGAGCACTTCCTGGAGGCAAGCTCTCCTCTGGCAGCAAATGTCCACAGAGGATTGAGGGTCAGCTCCACCTCCTGGCTGCAGATATAGGCCTATAGG
This sequence comes from Mus caroli, assembly GCF_978045245.1. Lineage (NCBI taxonomy): Eukaryota > Metazoa > Chordata > Mammalia > Rodentia > Muridae > Mus > Mus caroli. Next base: position 104,749,941 of record NW_028227261.1, on the reverse strand, counting down.
AACCTGTCCCAGAAGGTCTGTTGCTTCTGTGGCATATGTTCTCCTGAGCAGACCTGTCTTAGCGACCAAAATAACTTTTTAAAATGTCTTTAAATAGCTGTCAAGTTAAAATAGTTAAAATGTATGTTTTTTGTGTGATTTACCAGATTAACCAAAGCATAGGATCAGGCATAGAGTATATTAATGTTAACTGTTGTATCTGATTGAAACGAAAATTTACTTGCTCTTAGACAAAAGGCTGAGGGATGATAAAGGGAGAAATTAATAGTCACACAAAACACATCTGTTAAATGGACAGGTCTTCAGTTTTTCAAAGAAATGGGCTCTTTACTAATTGAATAATTTACAAACTTCTTGAAAGTAAGAAAATGTAAGTACATAATGACATTTTACTAAAAATTATTGACCAGTAAAATGTATCTTTATTATTCTTTTATAGCATTTCAGGGAAGAGAGTTTAGTATTCTTAATATAAATGAAGTGCTGTGGGCCAATACAAGAAAGACAATTACTCTAACAAAACAAAACAAAACAAAACAAAACAAAACAAAACAAAAAACTAAGAATGTGAGCAGCTAATTCACAAGAATGAAAGCAGCCCGAAAAACAGGAAAAACATTTCACTCCAGCACTTATAAAGCTTCAATAAGTACAAAAACTTATCAGTTATAAACTTTCATTTTCCATTCATGAAAAATAGTGGTATATAATTTAAGGGAAGTTACATTATTTATATTAGGGATGGAATTTTGCAATATTGCTAATTATAAGCACCTTCAATACATTTTTGTAACTTTGGCTGTGTAATTTCTTCCTTAGGAATATATTCTTGGGTCATTTTTAAAAATGTAGATACTTTTTTTATTGGATATTCACTTTATTTATATTTCAAATGTTATTCCCTTTCCCGGTTCTTTTCCCCTCTCCCCCTGCTCATCACCCACCCACTTCCACCTCCCAACCCAGGCATTCCCCTATACTGGGTCATCAAACCTTTACAAGACCAAGGGCCTCTAACCGCATTGATTTCTGACAAGGCCATTCTCTGCTACATATGCAGCTGGAGTCATGAATCCCATCATGTGTATTCTTTGGTTGATGGTATAGTCCTTGGGAGCTTTGGGGATTCTGGTTGGTTGATATTGTTGTTCTTACTATGGGGTTGCAAACCCCATCCTTCAGTCCTTTTACTAACTCCTCCATTGGGGACCCTATGATCAGTCCAATGATTGACTGCAATCATCCACTTCTGTATTTGTCAGGCACTGGCAGAGTGAGCCTCTCACAAGACAGTTATATCAGGCTCCTGTCAGCAAACATTTGTTGACATCCACAATAGAGTCTGGGTTTGGTGACTGTATATGGGATGGATCCCCAAGTGGGGCAGTCTCTGTATGGCCTTCCCTTTAGTCTCTGCTCCACACTTTGTCTCAGTATTTCCTCCCATGAGTATTTTGTTCTCCCTTCTAAGAAGGCCAAAGTATCCACACTTTGTCCATCCTTCTTCTTGAGCTTCATGTGGTCTGTGAGTTGTATTTTGGGTATTCTGAGCCTTTGGGCTAATATTCACTTATCAGTGAACCCTTTGTGTTCTATCGTAACTAGGTTTCCTCACTCAGGATGCTAGTTTCAACTTCCATCCATTTGCCTAAGAATTTCATGAAGTCATTGTTTTTAATAGCTGAGTAGTATTGCATTGTATAAATTTACCACATTTTCTGTATGCATTCCTTTGTTGAGAAACATCTGGGTTGTTTTCAGCTTCTGGCTATTATGAATATGGCTGCTATGAACATAGTGCCCTCGTTATATGTTGGAGCATCTTTTGCGTATATGCCCAGGAGTAGTATATCTGGGTCCTTGGGTAATACTATGTCCAATTTTCTGAGGAACCACCAATTTCCAGAGTACTTGTACCAGCTTGCAATCCCACCATCAATGGAGGAGTGTTAATCTTTCTCTCCATCCTAGCCAGCATCTGCTGTCACCTGAGTTTTTGATCTTAGTCATTCTGACTGGTATGATGTGGAATCTCAGGGTTGTTTTGATTTGCATTTACCTGATAACTAAGGTTGTTGAACATTTCTTTTGGTGCTTCTTGTCCATTAGAGTTTCCTCAGTTGAGAATTCTTTGTTTAGCTCTGTACCCCATTCTTTAATAGGGTTATTTGGTTCTCTGGAGTCTAGCTTCTTGGGTCATTTTAAGTGATCTTCTGCAGAACTCCTGGTCAGGAATTTTCACAGAGGCATTATTTATAATGTTGAAACACAAAACTAAAATAAATACCTGGTTAGAAATATTTAATATAAAATCAAGCTTAATAGTAGTGTCCAATGATACATCTGAATGTAAATATATATTTGTATTAGTCAGGGTTCTCTAGAGTCACAGAACTTATGGGTAGTCTCTATATATTAAAGGAATTTTTTGATGACTTACAGTCTGCAGTCCAATTCCCAACAATGGTCAGCAGCAGCTGTGAATAGACGTCCAAGGATATAGCAGTTGCTCAATCCCACATGGCAAGCAGGCAAAGGAGAGAGAGAGAGAGAGAGAGAGAGAGAGAGAGAGAGAGAGAGAGAGCCTTCCTTCTTCCAATGTCCTTATATAGTCTTCAGCAGAAGGTGTAGCACAGATTAAAGGTGTGTGCCACCACACATTTTATCCCAGATGACCTTGAACTCAGAGATCTCCCTTTCTTAATCTTCTGGAATCCATAGCCACTATGCCTCAAGATGTCCATACCAAGATCCAGAAACTTCTATCTCTCAGCCCCCAGATTAGGATCACTGGTGAGCCTTCCAATTATGGATTGTAGTTCATTCCAGATATAGCCAAGTTGACAACCAGGAATAGCCACTACAATATTATTTTGAGAATAGTCAAATTTCATTTCATTCTTATTTTATTTTATTGAATGCTTAATGAATAAATATCACTATTTTTAAAGACTATAGTTCAAATGATATTATTTGCGACTGTCTTTGATTTTTGCGGATCATATTTGAGAGACAGTAAACAATGTTCTTTAACTTCCACATTTAGTAACACATTATAAATGAAAATAGAAAATAGTACTATGTATGTTGGGTAGAACTAAGCTTTACAGAAGTTACATGAGATAGGGGTGTTCATGAAGAAATTTTTGAGAACCATTTGTTTCTTGTTTTACTATTGAACAAATAATATTATTTGGAGAAGAACTATGAATTAAGAATATTACTGATTACAGTTACACAATGACTTTGCAAGAAGGGATGTTGGTTTGAGAGTCCTACATTTATTTCTCAACTAACTTTGTACTGAGAATTTTGGTTTCTTTAAAAGGCCAGTTATGCGATGTGAATATTTTTTCCTTTATTCCCAGGTGTGGGATATGGAACAGCTTCAGATTGTCCAGAGCATCTAACTATGATTTGTCTACTGTGCTGGCACAGGAGTGATTTTGCCAGCTGAAGATAGTTTACATTTCGAATTCTGGGAACTTTTGAGAGGGTGTAAGAATGCCAGCACCCCAAGGGACTGCAGAATCTGCTGCTTCCCCTGCTGCTGCTGTTGCAGTCTGTCAAATGGTCTTGAGCAAGGAGAGAAGAAGACAAAACTGGATATCCTGATGATGAAGATCACACTTGCCACAAGGCAATCTAATCTAATCTAATCTAATCTAATCTAATCTAATCTAATCTAATCTAATCTAATCTAATCTAATTAACACCTCTAAGTAGCAAGAAGTAGTCTAAAGAGGTTTATATCTCCTCCCCCTCTAACCTTCTTTCTCTTCTACCTAGTGTTGGACTTTGGAAGGGATTAGGGTGGAATAAGGATTGGAAAAGTGGTAGATACAATAACCCAATAAAGTAACCAAAGATATGCCCACATAGCCCTCTAAAAATTTTAGAGGTTTCTTAGTAAACCACAGACCGATAGAGCTTGAAAGAACCTTTAACCATTTGGCTTTGTTGTTGTTGTTATTTTACATCTGCAAATATGGAAATATCCTGAATGAAATAAGACAAAATGTAAATGGTGTCCCCTGATTGTCCTCCTTCTTATGTTGTGCTGTGATTAGTCACATGAAGACTACTTGGCAAATGTCTTAAATAGGTCTTACATTTAACAGGCAAATTCCTTGTGGTTTTAAGGTAATATTGCTCATACTTTGCTTGATGGTTTGTGTGAAAATGGACCCGTGTAACTGGACATTGAAATTTTTATCCTCTTAACATAGGATACTCTGGACTACATGGTTATAGACACACTTTTGAATGGGAAGGGGAGTAAATATTAGATATTTAATGTTGTACTAATTGCTGAGAAGGTCCAGTTTTTAGCTATGATTTCTCCAACTACAGGGTTCTGAGTGTAGCTCTCCTCAATTCTTCATTCAACTCATTTGCTTTTTAGATTAAAATTGAAGTAGTTAATTTTCTTTTGATGCAAACATTGGAAATGCCATACTGTGGCTACCTTTGATTTATGTTGCTTTCTGCTTCATCTTAGTGGTACAAGAAGATCTTACATGCTGTGACAATTTTTGATTAACTAAAAATGATGTTAAGTATTTGCATATGGTGCAAATATATTGGCTTCTTGTTCTTGCTTATTTCATTAAATATCACCTTCAACCTTGGAAATATTTGGCATTTATCTTAAGTTTCACATATGCACACATTAGTTTTTATGAACATTTTCATTATTTATTAATTATATGTGTCTCTTCACTGATGAAATGGTACTTTTAGTAAGTACATAGAACAAAAATATTAAGAAACTAAACAAATGACATTTAGAAAGCAAGGTGGTTTTAGTTTTTTTCTTTTAGCTTTGTGATACTGGAACTATCCCCAGGGATCCTGGCTGCAGATTATTAGAGCCATTTAGGGACATAACCAATAATTGAGTCCGTGTGCTTCAGAGTCTGTTCCTCATCCTTGCAGGGCTAGGGATTTGGTCTTATCAGATCTAAGATAATTAGGCCCTGGGAAATCGCTTCTTTTCAATGAATAGAGAGATATAAAAACTAGAATATCAATTTAGTCTCTTGTAATGAGAAATATAACTGTAGCTAGGACTGAATTACTCCTATCAGCAGATCAGCATATTCTTTCCCTGTAGGCAATTTACAAAGTTTATAACATTTAATCAGAAAACTCATCTAATGAATACAGATATATTTATATATTTTAATTTTAGGGAGTGTCTCTTCTAAATTAAGGACTAAATTAAGACCACAGAAAATGTTCTTACTCACTAGAGGGCAGATATAGGCCCACTGTTGAATCTATAGACTTCTAATCTCCATTCCCTGATTGTATGTGAATAATAATTCCCTCCTTTTTTTTGCTAATACTTTTTATAACTATATTGTTGTGATGGTTTGTATATCCTTGGACCAGGAAGTGGCACCATCTGAAGGTGTGGCCTTGTTGGAATAGGTATGACCTGGTTGGAATGTGTGTGTCACTGTGGGTGTGGGTATAAGATCCTCACCCTAGTTGCCTGGAAGTCAGTCTTCCACTAGCAGCCTTTGGTTGAAGACATAGAACTTTCAGCTCCTCCTGCGCCATGCCTGCCTGGATACTGCCATGCTCCCACCTTGATGATAATGGACTGAGCCTCTGAACCTGTAAGCCAGCCCCAATTAAATGTTGTTTTTTATAAGACTTGCCTTGGTCATGGTGTCTGTTCACAGCAGTAAAACCCTAACTAAGACAATTGTATATGTTAAAATGTCAGAATTATTTCAAATATGAATTTAATGGCTCAGATTGTATATATACTTTGTCTGGTTTTCTCATTTACCAGTATTCTATAAGTTGTATGAGTAAATTTTTTTTAACTCAGTCTTGTAGGACATTCCATTGTATACATCACATTTTCTTTATATAAAATTACAAATGATATGTTCCAGGTCAATCTATGGATTAAAATAGATTCCCAGATGAGACCATATGAACAGTTGCAGATCCCTCTTGTGTGCTTTTTTTCCTGGGTTAGGGTATGGACAATGGATCAAAATCATGATTCTATCCAAGCCCAAATTGGAGGGCTAGTGAATTTATTGAGTTTACAAGAGAATGGATGAAGGATTACTTGCAGAATTGTCAATGATTCATTGAAAAGAAATCTCTTATAATGGTTGGTAATCAAGAATGTGTGCCCTTTTGTGCTCTTTTTTTGGGTTACCTCACTCAGGATGATATTCTCCAGATCCATCCATTTGCATAAGCATTTCATAAATTCATTGTTTTTAACAGCTGCGTAGTATTCCATTGTGTAAATGTACCACATTTTCTGTATCCATTCCTCTGTTGAGGGACATTTGGGTTCTTTCCAGCTTTTGGCTATTATAAATAAGGCTGCTATGAACATAGTGGAGCATGTGCCCTTATTACAAGTTGGAGAACACACATGATATACACTCACTGACAATCGGATATTAGCCCAGAAACTTAGACTACCCAAGGTAGAATTTTCAAAACACATGAAACTCAAGAATAAGGAAGACCAAAATGTGGATACTTCATTCCTTCTTAGAATTGGTAACAAAATACCCATTGAAGGAGTTACAGAGACAAAGTTCAGAGCTGAGACAGAAGAAAGGACCATCCAGAGACTGCCCCACCCAGGGATCCATCCCATATACAACCACCAAACCCAGACACTATTGCATATTCCAGCAAGATTTTGCTGATGGGACCCTGGTATAGCTATCTCTTGTGAGGCTATGCCAGTGCCTGGCAAATACAGAAGTGGATGTTCACAGTCGTCTATTGGCTGGGACACAGCACCCTTAATGAAGGAGCTAGAGAAAGTTTCCAAGGAGTTAAAGGGGTCTGAAACTAAGCTATAGGAGGATCAACAATATGAAGTAACCAGTACCCCCCAGAACTGTGTCTCTAGTTGCGTATATAGTAGAGGATGGCCTCTCAATGGGAGGAGAGGCCCTTGGTCTTGCAAAGATCATATGCTCCAGTACAGAGGAATGCCAGGGTCAGGAAGCAGGAGTGGGTAGGTTGGGGAGCAGGGCTGGGGGAGGGTATAGAGGACTTTCGGGATAGCATTTGAAATGTAAATGAAGAAAATATCTAATTAAAAAAAAGAATGTGTGTCATGGTGTACCTCCTTCAGTTAATTTACTCTCTCACCTGATGCCCCACAATAGCACATGCTGGCTGCCAAGGGGAGTGTGGAGCAATAGATAGAGACCTACTTATTTCATTTTCATAACTAAAGTTATGAGCCAAAGATACCTCTGCTTCATGATAGCTATTTGTCATATCAAGCCCCAAGGAAACCATGTGTCTCCAAACTTTTTATTTACTTGTGAGTTTCTCATCCTTACTTTCATTCATTCTTTATTTTAATTTTATTAATTAATTATTTCATTTATTTATATCCCAAATGTTGCCCCCTTCCCATCCCCCTTTGCAGAGTTCTTCCCCCTCCCCCCTCCCTCCTCTTTGCCTCTTAGAGTGTGCATTCCCCTCCACCCTGGGATATCATGTTTCTCCAGAATTAGGTGCATCCTCTCTCAGAGGTTAGACAAGGCAGCCCTCTGCTAAATAATTGCCTGTGTTCTCAGACCAGCTCATGTAAGCTCTTTGGATGGTGGCTCAGTCTCTTGGAGCTACCAGGGATCCAGATTCATTGACACTGTTGGTCTTTCTATGAGGTTGTGCATCACCGTTATTTTCTTTTCATTTACTTACTTACTTATTTGTTTGTTTATTTTTAATTTTTTTAAAGTCAAGTTGTTATCTCCCTCCTGGTTTGCCCTCAACAGTTGCTCATCCTGTTTCTCCTCCATTTCCAAGAGAATGCTCCCATATCTCCCACACTCTCCCACACCCTGCCAGGCCTCCCCACTCTCTGGAGCCTCAAGTCTCTCAAAGGTTAGGTGTGTCTTTTCTCACTAAGATCAGATCAGGCAGTCCTCTACTGTGTGTGTCAGGGGCCTCTGATCAGCTAGTGTATGTTGCCTGGTTGGTGGTTCAGTGTTTGAGAGATTTTGGGGTCTATGTTAGTTGGAACTGCTGGTACTCACTCCTACAGGGTCGCCCTCTTCCTCAGCTTCTTCCAGCTTTTCCCTAATTCATGTATAGGAGTCCCTGACTTCAGTTCAGTGTAAGTATCTGCTTCTGTCTCAGTCAGTTGTTTGTTGGACCTCTCAGAGGGCAGCCATGCTAGGCTCCTGTCTGTAAGTACACCATAGCATCAGTAATAGTGTCAGGCCTTAGAGTCTGCCAAATTTGGGCAGACAACTGGACCTTCTGTCCCTCAGTCTTTTCCATTTTTGTCCCTGCAGTTCTTTTAGAGAGGAACAGTCCTGGGTCAGAGTTTTTTGACTGTGGGATGGTATACTGGCTAGTTTTCTGTCAACTTGACACAGGCTGGAGTTATCACAGAGAAAGGAGCTTCAGTTGGGGAAATGCCTCCACGAGATCCATCTGTAGGGTATTTTCTCAATTAGTGATCAAGGGGGAAGGGCCCCTTGTGGGTGGGACCATCTCTGGGCTGGTAGTCTTGGGTTCTATAAGAGAGCAGGCTGAGCAAGCCAGGGGAAGCAAGCCAGTAAAGAACATCCCTCCATGGCCTCTGCATCAGCTCCTGCTTTCTGACCTGCTTGAGTTCCAGTCCTGACTTCCTTGGTGATGAACAGCAGTGTGGAAGTATAAGCTGAATAAACCCTTTCCTCCCCAACTGCTTTTTGGTCATGATGTTTGTGCAGGAATAGAAACCCAGACTAAGACAGATGGCAACCCTATCCCTCCACTTGATGCCCTGTCTTTCTACTGGAGGTGAATTCTACAAGTCCCCTTTCCCCACTGTTGGGCATTTCATCTAAGGTCCCTCCCATTGAGTCCTGCGATTCTTTCACTTCCCTAGTCTCTGGTATATTGAAGAGGGTTCCCCCACCTCCCACTTCCCGAGGTTGCATATTTCCATTCATTCTGCTGGCCATCAGGGCTTCACTCCTGTTCCTGACCCACAATACCTGGTCATGTGCCATCTTTCCCCTCCCCCTTCCCTCTTCCACCCAGGTCCTTCCCTCCCTCTGCCCTCTGCTTTCTTCTTTCTCCCAAGTTGGATTGAAGCATCCTCACTTGGGGCCTTTGGCTTGTTAACCTTCTTGAGTTCTGTGGATTGTATCCTGGGTATTCAATACTATTTTGGCTAATATCCACCTATTAGTGAGTACATACCATTCATATCCTTTTGGGTCTGAGATACCTCACTCAGGATAACATTTTCTAGTTCCCATCCATTTGCCTACAAAACACATGATGTCTTCATTCTTAATAGCTGAAAAGTATTCCATTGTGTAAATGAACCACATTTTCTGTTTCCATTTTTTCATTGTGGAACATTTGGATTTTTTCCAGCTTCTGGCTATCACAAATAAGGCCAATATGAACATAGTGGAGCATTGGAAGATGAAAATTTAACAACTTGAAAATATACTGTCTTAGTTACTGTTCTGTTGCTGTGAAGAGGCATCATGACCAAAGCAGTTCATAGAAGAAAGAATTTAATTGTTGGCTTATTTACAGTTTCAGAGGGTTAGTCTTTGACTATATTAGTAGAGAATGTGGCAGGAAGATATGGAGCTGGAACAGTAGTTGAGAATTCATATTTGATTCATAAGTTTTGGACAAAAAGATTAAGACTAAGCCTGGCTGGAGCCTTTGAAATCTGAAACCCACCCCGTGTCACACTTCCTCCAACAAGGCCACACCCACTACAGGAGATGCATACTTAATAATACTTTCCAAACACCCCACAAACTATGAATAAAACATTCAAATATATGAGTATATTGGCACCATTGTCATTCAAGCCATCACACGTAGTTAATAAATACATCATTGCTTTGCTTGATGTGCCTACCTTTTACTTACATGCCCAGAACAACTAGAATTTCATTTCCTCAGATGGAGACAAACATGCATCTTCTTTTCCATGCACTGATTTATTCTTACGTCCTCCCTGAAATGGAACCTTCTGGTTTCTTAGGAAAGTCAGTTGTGTTGAATGGTATTTTGCTGGGGCAAGCACATGATGGAACATTTTGTTGAAGCAGACACAGGTGAAGGGATGTTTTGCTAAAGCAAGCACATAACGAAGGATTCTTGGCTAAGGACATGAATGTATTGGTTCTCTATTGGAGCTCCATTTGTCATGATGCCATAAACACACCAAAATCTTATAGTGGTATTCTGGCAGCTTCTTGCTGCTTCTATGGACTTGGGCCAGTTGGCAGCATGATGTCAGCTGGTAGAGACTTATGTGGAGTTTTGCTAAGACAGACTCACATCCTGAGGCAAGACACTTGGTGAGGCAAGACCCATGAAGGGCATGTGATGTTTGAAAGGAATGTAAGTAGGACTCAATAGACAGTGACAGAAGTTTGGCTTGCTTGCATAGGTAGCTTTGCAACCCTTGTTGGTCTTGTGTTTTTACTTTTTGCTGGCCTTTGCTTTGTTGAGAGAACCACAGCAAAGAACTTCTCCTGGTATCCTGCTGGTCCTAATTCCCCCTGCTGACTCATGCTGATTCTGTTGCCTGTCTCTGCTAGGTCTGCCACTGTTGCTGATTCATGCTTGTTATGCTGACACTGCTGAACTGGTCTGCTGATATATTCATGAAGTGTTTGTGAGTAGATTGAGCTGCCACTAATGATTCCTATGAACTGAACTGCTGATTTCCTAGCAACACAGATGGGACTTGATGTAAAGAACAATTTCTAAACAAGTCCACTTCCCCTGTATCCCAATAACCCCCCCCCCCACTACCTCTTGTGAGTGGTGGGCTAGAAGGGATGTTAAAGTGCTTAAGAACCATCATTAAAAGTAGGGTTGAGAAAAATTAAAGCCCAAACACCCTTTCCCTTTTCCTAGCTAGCCTTTAGGGCCAGTGATGTTTGTTTTGAAGATGATGGCAAAACAAAACCAAACAACTCCAAGCTTCTACATTGACAACTGTGCAAACATTATTTTTGATTCATCTTTTAAGATCTACGAAGTGCAGTGGCAAGTTTGCAGGTTCCTGCTGATCTCATTTCTATCTTCTCAACACATTAAAATTGAGATTTCAACTCTAAGTTGCTTATTTCTGTTGCAATGAATTGCTTGCGTTATACAGCCTACACTAAATGAAATATTAGACATTTTTCCTAACTCTTCCTCAGACTATCAAATCTCATTCCACTAGGCTCAGACCAATCTATATCATTCATTAACAATGTATGAAGTTATAACTTTCTTATATAATTTTCAGCAATAAAATATCAGCAAATGATATTTTAATATTTCCTTATTAGTAAGGGTGAATGATCTGTACGAGAGATATGACTTTATAAAAGAATTACAATAATTGTATGATAGTACTTGAAGCACAAGTTGTTCTTTTTCTATTGCTCTCCTTTTTACAGTTAAAATGAAGGCTAGAGTCTTAAAACCTGATGGAGTCAAATAGTAGATATTATTCCCTGCCATTAAATACCTTATGCAAATGAGGTAGGGGAATAAGTTAATACATGATGAATGAAGACAAGTTAATGATTAGATTGGCTTTATAGTTTTCCAAAGCTCATGGAGAAGAGGTGAGTGGATTCCAATGACAGCAGGCTGGCAACCATGTAATCAAACCACACACTGTACTGGGAAGAATACTATGGTCAGTGAGTTCCACATGACTTTTCTAAGACTTGTTGGCAACATTTAGAAGTAAAATGCCTAGTTATCTGATTTCCAGACTTAAAACATTTTATCACACCACACTGGTTGTAAACTTTATCCCACCATGCTTGAACATTTTTGTAAATCTCAATATTGTGACCATGATGCAATCCTCTCAGCAGTGAATTGCAACCACTTAGTGTAGAGAGAATATGTTATGTATTGTATGGATGGATCACTTGCCAATTAAAAAAAAAACTATAGGCTATAGGAAAGGGTAGAATAGAAGGTAGGACATCCAGGAAGCAGAAATAATTATGGGATAAAGCCAAGAGGGGAGATTTATCTGGGGAGATATGACAAGGAGGATGCATGGTACCTGAACAAAGATAGCAAGCCATGTGGTAGAATGTAAGTTAAAATAGTTGGGTTGTTTTAAGTTCTGGTCTAGTCAGAGAAGAATCTAGCTATATGCCCAAGGTATTTGTAAATATATTTTGAGTCTCAGTCTTATTTCTGGGAGTATGGGGCTAGGAGAAAGAGCCAGACATAACTTCTACAACTTAGAAATAGAAAATCATATTTCCTTTATTTTTTGTAATTTCTATATACATATATTCTTTTCATTATGATTTATAAATAGTCTCCAAGGCTTATCTTAGCTGTATGTATGATTTTTCTCATGTTTTCCTCAGAGAAGCAACTTCCTTAGCACATTTCATATGAGAATTGTTAGAGAGGGCCAGACTTTTATTTTCAAATTGCACATAGGAAGGGATTCTTTTTATTGATTATTATGTTTTTGTTTTCAGCTGATTCTAGTGTATGTCTTGTCCTATTGTTGAAAAATTACCAAAGGCCACCATTCTATCAAGGTTTGTGTAGCAGTTTGGCTGTTCTGTCACTATCAGTCAATGTATCCATATCTGTAACAACTCAGCCAATGTCATTCTATTCCAGAAGGAAAGAGCATTCTCTGTAGATGGTATTGCAATATGTGTCAGGCATACATCTATTTATAAGTGATGGGAAGCATCCTTCACATTTATAGTCACTTAATTGTTGTTTTAATGGAGAGATTAGCCTTGGCTATGAATTGGACCCTTTGAGAGGCTTATGCCCAAAGAAGACAAAGTCTCTTTTTTTCAAGGATTTAGAGATATCAGTGTGCTTTGAGTTTTCTCAAATTGAAGATTAAACATTAAAGAAAGAAATTGCTTCTATTGAAATGTGGAAATTGCCCACCATATCTTTTAGTATTTTGAAGTTTTCCCATTACTCTTCCCTACAAAGAATCTCATCATGGAATAAAATGCACACCAAAACCCAACATTGCATAATCATGGATTTCATAGTAAATTATTAATATCATAATTTTATTTTTGTTGTTATATTGCCTACTTCTTGTTTCAGTGGTAACTCGATACAGTTAAAGGGGCAACATAACTTAGCCAGGAGTAAAAATATTTGACAAAGCTTCACATTTCTTTAATTCTTTACTTCTTCTAGGCATGACAAAATTATTGAATAAAAATGCTATGATTTATGGAGGGTGATATTAAGCCAACTATCTCTCAGATTCCAATAAAGAAAACCTGGTTCGATTTTTGTAATGGAAAAGTGAGTACCCCATTGAACCCAGCTTTTGTGCTGCTCATTACACAGAATAAAAGAATTAATTCATGATAGGCTCTTGGTAGTTCACCTTGGTTGATTTTAAACTCTGAGTTTTATGGTTCAAAGCAGATGAACAAGAAGGAAATAGTCATATTTATCAAGTAGCATTAAGATTATAGACACATCAAAAACACACTTTTTTCCTATGTAAATACATCTCATACATATTGCTTAGTTTAAGGTCACATTTTCAAGGACACTTTTAATTTCTCTTTTTAATTTTCATTGATCCACAGGTAATTTTATGAAATTGGTGTCATGTTTGAGTTTTATCAATCTAATAGTACACCTAGGGTTTGTAGAGTGCTGTGCTATGCACTCAAGAATACAATGACACACTACACAAGGCACTGGTCTTGAAGAAGGTAGCAGTTTATCTAGAGGAACAGTCACAAAATGATAGTTAAAAACAATATAGATTACCATGACACATATTTATATACAGGAGATACATGTTCACTTGGATTTACATTTATTGAATACAAAAAGGGAAATAATTTGATTATGATTCAGTTTTTTGTTTTAGGATTTCTGAGGTATCAGTGTATATGGAATATTTTGATCTTTCCAAAGGTGATATATTTGATGTTTTGGGATATAAACAAATAGTCAGAAACGATTAAAGTGGAAAATATATTTGGAACAGAAGAGTTTCTGGTCCATTCCTACAACAGATATATAGCTTAGGGAAATTAGTCTTAAGTTTTTTATCTCTTTATTTTTAAAATAATGTAAACAACAGTATATGCCTGTGTTAGATTGATTTCTTTCGGATCATAGTTAATGTTATTTTCATTATCAGCATCTTTCCCCTCGTACTAAAATTCCAGTGCTGGCCAAGGAAGAAATGATAGCATATCTGAGGGAATCTGGGACTTGAAAAGTGCCTGATGCTTCCTCAACTCTTCTCTCTTCCTCAAGAAAATATGAATAGAATGGGAGATGAAGCATAGGAAACTTCCAGCCACAGTCAAAGCCACATGAATGAGCCTGGCTCAGGTAAAGGAAAGTGTCTAATGACCTGCCTCTTGATCTCAGATTCATGAAGAACCTCCTGCTGAACCCAGGTGAACTGTTTACTTTGTATATCAAAACATGAGAGTGAACATTCATGATTCTAACAGTATACTCCTGGGGTCATTTATTGCTTTGTTATGGAGTGGTAGCCAACTAATAAAATATTTCATGTCTCTGTAGAGATCATTATAATGTGTTTTGAAAACTGGTAAAATACTTCATAAATAGAGCTTTACAAGTCTATAAGATCAATGAGTTACGGTAGGTAAGAATAGAAGATAGTTTGAAGATGTTGATTCTAGTTATTTCTTGCATGCATCTACATGTCCAGATTGTCCTATGTTAATGTTAATGTTTACACACACACACACAGACACACACATACACACATATACATTAATAGATAAACACATACATACTGGTTGGTAAGTATACTTTGTCTAAATGGTTTCAATATTATTATTTATGAATAATTAGTAAAAAAAATAACATAAAAGTAAAGTAGAGAGAAAACTCAATGCTAAAATCTAGGTATTGAAAAAGTTCACCATGTCCTCCTGTTCTCTTAAATCTTTTAAGTGAATCAAGATTGCTGAATTGACCAAAGAGATTGTTGAGAACAGTCCTAAAGGAAAATGATGAATTTGTCATATTTTAACTTTAAATTTGTACAATATTTTTACATTGCTAAAATATAAAAAAATATGCCAACATGAATAAAAACAAAATAAAAAACCCTGTGTATTTCAGAGTAGAAAATGCTCTGTAACTTAATTTTTAAAGTGGGTCCTTCGAGTTTGGAGTCATACCTCCCCAGAAGCAATGATAATATGTTCTGAAGATGGGCTACTAAGGCACAATTACCAACAATAACTTAATGAGCAATTTTGAAATCTTACATGGTCTAGCTTCTGCCCTAGGGGGTAGCAATATACTAGGGAACATAACAGAGAGTCTGTGTCCTCAGGGAAAATGATAAAGACAGGCAGGTGAATATGTGGGCATAAAATTCACAGTAAGTGTTATGGAGAAAAACCAATCAGGGAAGAGGTATGGACTATATTAGTAGGCTCCAATTTTAACTTGTTGAGCTTTACTGCTGTGGCTGAAGAAATGGGCCTGGAGCTGTGAGCAGAGATTAAAAAAAGCAATGCTTTGTAGGAATATTTTTGGTAGTTTGACATTTCATCTACTTTTTCATTTGCCCTTCATAAGGCCAGAGTTTGCACTCTGGATTTGTTGAGATAAAAAATAGAAGCAAGGTGGGAATGCATAGAAGGTAGAGGTACAGAGGCATGGAGAAGATACTAGCACAGAAATGGAAAAAGGATGAAAGGGAATTGGAGCACAATGGTTACTGGTCCACTTCCTGAGACAGAGGCTCACAGTGGGGTAGTAGGAAATGGTGCTTGGGATTTTCCATCTCAGTGCATTTTCTCTTTTTCAGAGCTTGCACTAGTCAAGGAAGGGAAATATGTGTGCTGGAGGAGAAAATGCAGGAGGTTTGCAGGGAGTGCAACTCTAGGTGTGTTCTCATATGAGATGATGTAGCCATTTACTCTCAGTACCTGTTGTCAAAGCACAATTCCTTAAAATGGCAGTTTTAGATTGCTCCTGGTCTTTAGGTTAACCATGAGGCTCGTTGGGGATCCTATTTAAGACACTTGACTGCAAGTTGGTGCTACCTGGTGTCTGGAAGATCAGCAGGACACCCATTTTTTTCTCTGTGGGACTGATTCTATGGGACTGCTTATCCTTTACAACACTGGCCTCAGCATTCAATGTCACTTCTGTACCATTTTATTGATTAAAATGGTTACACTATACATATAATATGAAGGGGAAAGAAGAAAGACTTCCATGTCTCCACATTCAAGGAAATCTGTTGAATTAAAAGATGTGCATTTCTATAAGTACATAAAGAATTTTTGAGTTTAATTTTTTAAACTTTATTTTTCTCTTACATAGTATGCCTTCACTGCAGTTTTTCCTCCCTCCATGCCTCCTATTTCTGTCATCCTTGTCACCCATCTCTCTTCACCCCTACCCCCAGATTCACTCTTCCTTGAATTCACTTGAGAAAAGAGCAGGACTGTTAAAGGCTGGGCTCACAGACAAAACTGTGAGTTTACATTTTAAAAAATTAAATATATTCATTTTATTTTATGTGTATTTCCCTGTATGTATATATGTATGTATGTATGCATATATGCTTAAGAGGTTAGAATAAGGCATATGATTCTCTAGAATTCAAGTTACAGACAGCTGTGAGCTACCATATGAGTGCTGCAAATTGTACCTGAGTCCTCTGCCAAGAGCAACAAGTACTTTTGACCACTGAGTATCTTTCCAGCCCCTGAACCTTTGAGTTTTAAAACTCTGTTCGGTATAGAATATGTAACACAATGATTGGATTCATCATCATTCAAGGTCATTTTTTGACTCAGACAATAATTTTGCATTACTCAGTAGTTGAGAGGATTTGAAGGACATTCTCTCAAAATGAGAGAGCATAAAACTCAGATCTTTCTTACGTTGAATGTTTTGCTGCAAGCATTCTATGCTACTCCCCCAAAGCCATTCTCCTTTCACTGCAGACATGCTTGGCTGACCAAGTAGGCACTAGCTGTAAAAGTCAGAGTCAGGGAATTGCTTTAGTAGAGTCAAAGTCAGGAAAAAATGCTTCCTGCATTATGAGCCACTAAGCTGGCAGTGCTGAGGGCTTCATTTTTTTTTTCAGGATTCTTGAACAAATCTGATAGCCCATAAAGACAAGACAGCTCAAGGCCAAGCTACAGGGTGCCACTGTCAGGTTGTTTTTTTAAAGAGTCACACAATGTTGACTTTAACTCAGTATTGTGCTTCTTTATGGAAAAAATATTCATCCTTACTTCCTTGACAGAATTTGAATCAAGGCTGAGCAAGAGAACATCCTTATAAAGCTCACAAGGAGGACATATTCTCATGAAGCAGAAGAGGAGATACTTGAGAGAAAGATACATGTGTCTTCCTCTCTTTGACTCTCAGACTGTTCAAACAATAGATATCTCAAATTGATGTTTTCTCAGAAATTACATTTTGAGGGAAGGAAATGGCTGAATCACTGATGCTAGTCAGAGGAGGAAGTTGCCTCCCAGAATGAGATTTTTATGACATTCTGAGAGCTTACTGGACCATCTTGTAGAACAATTTGGAGCTGAGACAATGATGGGTCAATGATGGATAGAACCACACCTTCAGTAGGACTTCTCAATTCTGCATATCTTTTGTCCTCCCTCTTATCCTCAAAGTAGAGTATGGGTCACTGGACGACTTCATACCTCTTCTCAGTGTGGCCATGCTAAATAAATCTTTCTTTGATGTTCACTATTAATTGTCTCTTAAATTGGCATATATAGAAATGGGTGGCCAAACACAGTGTGGGGCTTTCAGAACCCAGTATTTGACCTACAAACTCTGGCAATCACAGAAATACTACCATTTGTTTTTATCTGTATTGGTTAATGATATTCTGACAAATGCTTTTAGAAATTAACAATAACAATAACAACAACAAGCAGGTGGGTAAACATATCTGAAAACAAGTGCCCGATGAACATCCTGATAGAGTTGAGCATGTGTAATTCTTTTGATTCATAATGTCAAGGGATACTTTTTAGAAGCTAAGTTGTCGCCAAAACTGCTCTTAAATCTGGGGTCAAGATCAGAATAATATTGTCCCTGGGAATTTAAGGGATATTTGTACTATCAAAATGTTTTTTTTAACTGGATCAGAAATTATGGTGGCAAGAAAGAAAGGTGATCTGGAACGAGTTACTGCTACAATGGCATTTTCTTGTTCTACTAGCAAATCAAGTTTGAACTCTGTGACAGTGACTTTAGTTAGAGATTTTGAAAATTTAACCTAAGAAGAGTACGAAATATATAGAGAGGCAAAGAGGCAGTGCCCTGTCACTTTGCTTCTACCCTCTAGATTTCTTCAGTCTTTATCCTTTTAGTATCCTGTGCACTGCCTCCCATACATTCTTACTTGTATAAAGTTAATATTTCCCAGGCCCAGATTTCTGTTCTGTGTTGTGGACTCTGAAAACTATATTTCCTTTTTGCCAGTTACCTTTTGGGCACAATTACCATGGGTAAGTAGAGAAAAATCAGGAAGTTGCAGGAGGAAGAGGGGTCTGGTCTGTTTTATTTCCTGATCCTGGATCTTTCAAGGGTCTCCTTCTTTACACTGCTATAATGCTCTGAATGCAGTAATAGTATCCAGCAGCAGCTCTTATTCCAATTTCCTTTTCCATATTTCAAACATTTCCAGTGAAATCATTTAGTTAATCCTTGCAGTTTATGGTATAAAGTCTCAGCTCTGCATCAGAGTAATACCTTCATCTTTATTTGGGAAACCCTTACTTGGAAAAGTGGCCATTTCCTAGGAAAGCAAACAGAATGAGACATGATATCTTTATCCTTTTCAGTCCATTAAAATCAAACGATCAAATCGTGACATAAGTATGGCCAATAAGAGTTCTATAGGATTTTAAATCTTGTGGTGGCAATATGGCTTCTTTTAAAGTGTATTCTGTTCCTTGGCTGTATTCTGAATAGCCCTCCAGAGTTAACTTGATACCTGCCATGTTTTTAAGCTTCTCCTCCAGCCATTCAATATCATTTCAATACATTATCTTTCATTTTGGTTTCAGATAATATATGTTATTTCCTGCTGTTTGTGAAGTTTCATATATCATAAAAACATGTTTAAAATATATATGAAAACAGATTTTTTATGTTCACTCAAAACCAAACATTGCAGACAAACATAAACTCTATAAAGCTGAATATGACCCACAAAAAGAGCATTTCTGTCTTTAATTTCAACCATCTGTGATGAGTTTCCCATGGGAAGCAAAGATTTTGACAAGTGTTATAAATGTGTGGAAAAGATATACTCTTGTATGGATGGGGATTCCAGGTTCTTCCCAGTACATGAGAGGAGCTGTCCAGATGGTGCCTTGATAGCCACTCAGCAAAGCCCGTTAACGATAACGATTAACAGCTAATCACATTTAATGCCTTGAAAGGAGTCCAGTTGCATTCAACTGATCAGAAATCCATCCCGAGTAGATCCAGAAGAGATAAAGGAGTTCCAGCATGGCCATCTGGATGTTGTTTTACTGTTCTTACAGTGAGGGTGTTAACAGCATCCATTGCTCCTTTCACACTTTTAGAGGAAGGATTCAGCTTCTGCAAGCTGAAATCAAAGGAGAAAAATTGTTTGATGTTTTCTCTCATTAATTAAAGAGTAAAACTGTATGAAAGTTCCATTCGGGTGGAGAGAATAAGAGAGAACCCAACCTACACATATGCCATGGATTAAAGAATTAAAACACTTGAGAAAAAAAGCTAAAATAAAGCTGGAACCCAATGACTGCTACTGACACATTCCAAGAAACATATACTGATTCTTACAACATTTTTTTAAATGTAGAGCATGTTCATGTGAAATTAGTATAATAAAGTGTGATTAATTTGTAGACTTGTAGTTTAGAACACTTGATTTTTTTTATTCAGTTGGTAATACTGCCCACCTATCATGCATATATGGTGCCAAGTTTCATCCTCAATTCAAACCACTGAGATAGAGAGACCTTCTATCCAGAAACCACATCTTGGCCCTGCTGTTAGTGAAGTCCAATCTCAGGAAGTTGAGTCATAAACAGCAGATGGTTCAAGAGGGAAGTGTACTAACATTCCATCTACTCTCCTCTAAAAGTGGCATCAAAGTGCAATAAAAGGACCTCTAAAGCCCAATAAGTTTTGCCTATCTTGTTGAATCTCATAGTTTTACCCAAATAATTGAGACAAACTGGGACTGTTGTATTTTAATTCTTGGAAATCTCTGAATCTTGGATAAAGGAGTCTAAAAGACTGAATTTTAGTGATGAGTCACAGTTAATAGCAACTCTTTAAAGGGAAGGTGCTTACATACTTTCATGTCTTAAAATATGTGTTTATGGTTTCTGAAATAGAGTTCTTATTTCTTCTGTAGAAACTTTATAGTTTCATTTTGGCTATCTTTTCCTATTTAAGTGGTCATATCACTTCATTGAGGACAGGCTAATATGAGTTCATGTTTATGGCACATTCTTATTAGGGTCAGTTGGGGCTCCATCAGTCCTCACACAGAGCCATGTGGAATGTCACTGCACACTCCTTCCAGTGCCTCTGCTCTGATTCCACTGATTAATTCAATTCACATCAGCCTGGACTTGGTTCTGCAAGGGAAATGCAATCTTATGGTGTCCTGAAATGATAAAATGAAGGAACATGGGACATACTTCCAGTGTGATATTTTGCTTGCAGGATCTTTACAATTTGGTTTAGTTATCATCAGAAAACATTGCTTGTGTTCTTCACTATTTTTAAATACTACTTGAATTACTGATCGATTTACAAGGTTTAGGGTAGATATTGGGTCTTGAATATGCTTAATGAGTACTTTAGCGACTGAGATACATCCCCAGCATAGGTTTTCTTTCCTCCACTCTACCAATTGTTATCAATGCGATCTACTCTAAGGGGTAATAATCTTACAAATGTCAGTTTCAAAGGACTAAAGCTTGAACATTTTACTGTCATTTCCTAATATAATTCTTCTTTAACATGAGCTACATCTGTGCTTGAGAAAGCATTGAATGTGTCTAGCTTGTAGACCAAGGCAGTTATAGTCTAGTCACAGCTATGAATTGTCTTGATCTTCTTTAATACATTTTTCATTAGTGAACTAATGTAAGATCATAGATTTTTGAATTTGACTCATAAGAATAAACAAAGCTTTTTAGTCTGCTTTGGTTGCCAGAATCATTTGGATAATATAGAAGAGATTCTTCACAAGGACATGCTGGATATGTAGAATTATCTGTTGGAGTATGGAAGAGTAGTTAGCCAGAAATAATATGTATCTTTCCTAGACTTCACTTCTACCCTGCTTCAGCCTTCTGAGAGATGGGATTCTGAGCCTGTACCGCCACACCTGGTTAATTAATAGTTCTTAAGTGCCTTCTTGTCTGTTAACTCATTTGAGGTTGATCACAGAAAATTTTACTGTCAATGTTGCTAAGACCAAGAGTGGCTTAAGTACTTGATCAATATCACAGTTGAGGGTTCTTTGTAAATCTTTTTTATTACTTTAAAAAAATTGGCTATTTTCTTTATTTACATTTCAAATGCTATCCTGGTTCCCTGTTTCCCCTCCTCCCAGACATTCCTTACCCCATCCTCCCTCCCCCTGATTCTATGAAGGTGTTCCTCCACCCACCCACCCACCTCCAATTCCCCACTCTCGATTCTCCTATACTGGGGCATCTATCAAATCTTCATAGGACCAACGACATCTCCTCCCATTGATGCATGACAAGATCATCCTTTGTTACATATGCAGCTGGAGCCATGTGTACTCTTTTGTCTTAGTCCCTGGGAGCTTTGGGGGTCTGGTTGGTTGATATTGTTCTTCCTATGGGGTTGCAAACCCCTTCAACTCCCTCAGTCATTTCTCTTTGTAAATCTTAAATTGTGAATCCAGAGTGTTCCATACTGCTCATTCACTGTTTCTATCTTGTTATTCAGGTAGAAAACTTGGAATTGGGATGGAGAAAATCTTAAACAGGTTCCATCATTTCTCTTTCCACAGCACCAGGATAGAGATGGACCTACTGAATTGCTGTGCCTGAAAGTTCATGGAAAATTAAGGTACTGAACAGACTTGAGATAAGTTTCCTCAAGTCCATTGTACAACAACCATACAACATGGACAACTTGTGAGGTGCAAGACAAACATTAAAAAGCACAGAGGAATGAATTGCCTGCTAGTGACATGGAATGTTTATGGACTTTCAGGAATTTTCACACTTCTGTCCGTACTCCAGTTAGACATACAGGACATTTTTACACTCTCATCATTTTGTTACTGATGTTAGTGATTATACACCTTTGGTACCAGTGCCATATTTTTCCAGCAGGAGAAATTAGAGAGAGCAGACTATAGAAATATACATACATGCTTAAATAAAACTTTCTTATTTGTACTGACAGCATTCCCTCAAAGAGTCAAAAAACCATATAACAAAAATCTGTGAAGCCATCTTAGGAGTTGTTGGTTAGGCATGTCCAAGAAGCTCCTAGAATATTGTAGGCTATGGTAGCCCCTCCCACATAGGTGGAAGGTAAGTTCCTACTACACCATACTCTTCAGGCAGGACCCAGAGGCTGCTGAGCTAGATCTGACCTGAATTCCTCCTCCTGGAGGACTAGCTTTTATAGCAACAGAAGGGTTATGCAATCTATGATTCCTATGAACAACAAGTGTGGTATTATAACCCCAAGTTGCAGTAATGGTAAGCATACGTTTTCTCTAATTGAACTTAGGATCAAATCTATGAGGGAAATTGTGCCTGCTACTGAAAGCCTAGCCAACTCCCCAGGACTAGTGAAGTCAATAGATACTACACACCTATAATCATCACTTTACTAAACCAACATAATCCTTAGCTACATTTGTTTTGTTCTTATCTTTGTTCTTATACTCAGAGACAATTGCAGTCCTCACTTATCAAGGAGAGGAAATTTTTGTTTTCAACAGAAAGAGACCAATACAGAGAACCACAACCAATCAAAATTTGGAGACGTGCGGCTCAGTCCTAATGGATATATCTACAAAACAACTCCAATACCTAAGGCTCAGGAAACACTGTAGAAGGGAAAGAAACTTGAAAGAGCCACTGCATCAGGGAGTTTGTTACAAGATTGTGTCTTTCTCAAATGTCTGAAATTATATCCATGAAGTCTCACCAATGACTACTTAAACATGAGAATAACAGAGACACTATCAATATACATATTAAATTGGACAAGGGGAAGCCCATGAAGTCTCAACTACTTCTAAAAACAGCCGAGGAATGCTGATATTGGGAGAAATAACTTTCCTTAGGAAAGAGCACACCAACTGATTACCCAGTACCAAATAGCCCTGAAAACATATATACAAGGAATATACAGACTGAGTAAATTGTGTTTACATATTTAGGAACATGTGTGTATATAAATATACATAAATGAGTATAACAACAATTAGTGAAAAAATAATTTGAAAAAGAGCAAGGAGGAATAATTGGAAAGATTGAAAGAAGGAAAGAAGAAAGGACAAATGACATAATTATAATTTCAAAACTTAAAGAAATAATAAAAATATTATTATTTTTTTAATAATAATATTAAAGGGCAGTGACAATGTTTTGCTACTATAGGTTTAGTATTTATGTGTTGTTTTTCTTCATGCATGCTGCTGCTACAGATTCTCTAATCTACTAGATTCTGCTCCTTCCTTGACGTTCAAGAATCTTTTCATCTCTTCAGCTTGGAACCTTATGAGTAGTGTACAAATATCACAAGACAACTGATTGGCACTTGCACCTGATCAAGAGCAGCGCTGCTCCACTTGTTTTGCAAAGAAATGTTTTCATTTCCTTTATGTTCCATTCCCTCTGAATTCCTCCTGGCCTGATTTTATCCAGTTTTTGAAAGGCATCCCCTTTCCTTTTGTAGGGCATTGTTGCTGTGGCACTTTCCAATCACCCTCTCACTCCTGTGTGCACTTGCTGCAAGTTGCAGTGACTAAGCATAACCCACGTTTGTATAAATTATTGAAATCCATTTTTGCTCCATAAGAATGGACTTAAAGGACTGCTGGGAAGGTCTTCTGAAGCTACATTGACTGCTCATATACAAGGAAGTGGCCCAGTGAACATGGCTGTGGAAGGGGAAAGGAGAAACAAAGGTAGTCAGATGTGAATTGTATCTGTAGTAATAAATACATTTAAACAAAACAAAACAAAACAAACAAAACGAAACAAATAAATGACAACCACAGACATACCTATTTCCTGCTCTGTTTGGACCTTAGAATCCTATTCTAGGATTCTCAGTTTGTAGGACTTGTTGGATTCTGAATTTACATCTCTGTCTGAATGTTCGCAACTGTTTTATCCCTGAGCCTATCAATGCTTTTGCTTGATATAGGTGTGCTAATTCTTCATGGACATCTTTCAGGTTATCCGAGTTACTCATCTACGAATATGAAACACATGAAATACATAATAAAATACGAAGTTGTTGGAACCATGGGAAATATGTGATGGTTTTTGTCTAGAAAAAAAGCACAAAATACTTCTGTTTTTACGGAAGTTTTCCCACATAGTGCATGCAGCGTGTTTAACACTATAGAATACATCTATTTATCAAAAGTAGGAGTAAGATTTTGTAGTTGTGACCTTAGGCTGAAATCCTGATAGAAGAGAAAACAGTTTAAAAAGAAACACTTCCCTTCCTTGTTCTGATAAGACTTTGGCATTTTATACTCTTGTATACATTTTATACAAGATGCAGGGGTTCCATCTTGATGCTGACTTACAAAGAAAAGGTACAGAAGATTTACTTATGCCTCTTAAAGGAATGAATATAGGGACATTGATTCCTCAAGACTTGAAAACAGTTTTAAGCCATTGTTCATGACTCAATTTGATGAAAAGGACAATCCCAGATAGGACTGGAGAGGCAACAATCCCAGATAGGACTGGAGAGGCAACAATCCCAGCTAGGACTGGAAAGGCAACAATCCCAGATAGGACTGGAGAGGCAACATTGCTTTAGCCCCTAGAAATGGCAAAGGGGGTTTTCTTTTATAAATGTAAATAGACTGGATGTGCTTTTGATTTGGGAGGTCAAAGTTTTGCTAGCTATACTATTAACAGAAGTGCTTTATTAGCTTGGAAATCTGGAATTTTAGCAATTTATCTAAGTGATTCTGAGGCACAAGACCAAAGGGTTGAAGTCTAAGAACCACTACACAGTAATGGGGTAACAATTATGCAGATCGTAATTGAGAGTGAGGGAAATCTTGTAAGATGCAGTTGACAAAAACTCTATATTTAACTCAGTTTGACAAAAGAGCAATTTGTGGTGGCAGAGGATTCTCTGCAGTTTATTATTAAAGTCCTTGATACAAGAAGCTGAACAATTTCCAAATTTCCCACGCTTTGAAGCTTGGAAGAAGAGGATAAGAATATCATTATGGGACAAGAAAATGGTTGATAGACTAAAAGAAGCTGAATTTTATTATCAGCTCTTATAGAGTACTCATTTCTAACTAGATGGGCTGTTCCAGATTGTTGTGACAATGGCTTGAAGGTTCTTGTGAATGCCCCGTGTTTTTAGAAATTTTGTGTATTGTGTTTTAATTATATCTTCATAAATTGTTCACATCGTATAAATTTAATTGATTTGGGGTCAAGGTGTCATTTTATCCTTATTGCCTTATTTTAAAAACTGTGCTGCTTTCCAAGTTCCTTTCACCTCAGCTGGTTTTATTGGAAGACAATCTTAAATAGTGATGTGGTCAAGAACTTGCTATTCTCAGTAGAAAGTACCTTTTCTTAGGCTGAAGTTATAACTTGAAACTTGCTTCTCTCTGAGTATGATTAAGGAGGGAAAAGATGTAACAGCTGAAATGAGATAAATCGATGATTAAAAATGCATTTATTCTCTAAATAATAATACATATATATATAAGAATACAGATATTGTAGTAGCTTGTTTGCCTAGTGCCCTAAATAATAATAATAACTATTATTATTGATATTACTATGTTGATTTTTAAGGTGGCATTTGATATAGCCCTGGTTGGCATTACATTTGGTATAGTGTCAGGAATGACCTTGAATTCCTGATACTTCTCTCTGCTTCTTGAACTCTGGAATTATAGACACTTATTACTATGCCTAGTGGTGTTATTATTATTTTTAAACAATTTTTATTAGATATTTTCTTCATTTACATTTCAAATGCTGTCCTGAAAGTTCCCTATACACTCCCCCGCCCTGCTACCCAACCCACTTCTGCTTCCTGGCCCTGGCATTCCCCTGTACTGGGGCCTATAACCTTTGCAAGACCAAGGACCTCTCCTCCCAATGATGGCTGACTAGGCCATCTTCTGCTACCCTTATCACTTATCATCAGTGAGTGCATATCATGTGAGTTCTTTTGTGATTGTAATTTTGTGATTGTAATTCAATGTAATACATTAAAATTATTTTTATTAGTTTTATTTATGTGTGTCTGCGAGTATGCATCATGACTATACAGGTACCAGAAGCCATCATTGGATGCCCTGGAGGTGGAGTTACAGGCTATTGTGAGCCATGTAGCATCCATTCTGGGAAGTGAATATATGTCCTCTGGACTAGTAGCAAGTACTCTTAATTGATGAGCCCCTTCTTCATCACCCCAACAGAATACATTTTAAATAAATTGTTCTTGATTTGTTAAGAAGTCAGTAACAAGATTTTTGCTTACCATGTGGATAAGTGAGCATGTCGTTCCTGTTGGAATCATGACTTAATGCTACAGATCACAGAATTCTACTCCAGTGACTTCATTAAACCAAAGGAAAATATGTTTTTGGCACCTGTGCTTTTGTATGCTGGAGGTGACTGGCTATCCTGTTGCATGTTCACATCTGAAAACTACTCATTTCTGTCAGCAGTGATAATGTCACTGCCAGTACCACCACTGTGGCCACTGCTGTCATCTTTGTCACATTGCCTTTGTGCTGCCCAGAAATAGTAGGTATGATCCAAAGTACCACTGTCACTGTGGTTACCAGGACTTTGATTTACTCAATAGATACCAAGGGTTGTCCATGTCTGAATTAGTAAGTTTCACTGGCTCAGGCTTTGGGCCCTTGTTGGAGTTGATGTCTTCTTTATACAAAATCATTAGGTAGAATTTCTTTCAGTAACTTACATAAGAGAGTTTCATCTGTCAGTAAAGCCTCATATATATTGTTGTGAACTGGTTCTAAGCATTGGATTGAAGTTCAGTTATAACAAAAGATAGCTTCAACAAGCTAAGGGATTATTTTTTCTTTATTTTTTTGTTTTAAATTTTTATTTGATCAAAACATAATGATATAATTCCCCTTCTAGCATTTCCTTCCAACCCCTCCCGCTCTCTCCCATATACCACTCAAATTCATGACCTCTTTTGTGTTATTGTTACATCTATAGATGAACTAATATATAAATATAATCTACTGAGTCTGTATAGTGCTGCTTGTATGTATATCATGATTTTATCCTGATATCTTGTTATTGGATAACCATTTATCAATCTGGTAAGAGACTGGAAATAGACAATCAATGAAAGAGCAATGGCTAGATAGATAGCTAGTTCTTCCCAATCTAGGCCCATTCTTTTTTTTTTCCTGTAAAAATAATTTTTATTTATTCTTTGACAATTTTGCACATATACTCAGTATATCTGTGTCATATCTGCACCAATTCCACCCCCGACTCCTTCCAGTCATGCACAGTCTGCCTTCCTTATTTAATCTCCTTTTCTTTTTATTTTTCCCATTTTTATTAGATATTTTATCCATTTACATTTCAAATGCTATCCTGAAAGACCCCCATACCCTCCCCCCACCCTGCTCCCCTACCCACCCACTCCCACTTCTTGGCCCTGGTGTTCCCCTATACTGGGGCCACATAAAGTTTTCTAGGCCCATTCTTGTTTGATGTTCTGCTATCTTCATTTTCTGTTAATGACTCAAAATAGCTCTTAATCATACTATATTCCAAGTATCAAGCTGGACAAATATCGAGGGAAGAAAAGCAATGTCCTCCTCTGTAAAGCATTAATAGATTACACATTCAGATATGTCTTCCAGGTTAACATTTAGATATAGTTCCAAGTAGGACTGGAAATCAAGGAAGACTGAGAATGTGGCCCTTGGGTTACTACCTCAAGTCTCTAGCTTGTCTCTCCATTTTCATGGTAGTTAAATCCTGAATGTTGCAGATGACTTAAACTCTGACATAGTACACTGTGATGAATTCCCCAGCTTTCTTAAGGGTGCTATAAAAAAGTATAAAGAATAAAGAAATAGCTGGAAAACCCATTCCAGCTTTTGTCTGAAAATATTTGGGTTCTGACTTATGAGGTTTTGAAATCATGTATGCGAAACAGTTTGCCTCCATCAGTGTTCTAGACATTCTGCTGCAAACCATCCTTTCCTCCCAGAACCTCTTGACTAGAAAGTGCCACATTTACAGCAATGATATCTTTAGTGTGTATTTTTTAGGCTTTGGGGGGAAGGACGGGTATTCACTTCTGGATTCTTCTAAGCATGTTTGGTGTTTGTGAGGGAACCAAACTGGGAGAAGGACTACAGATTTTCTGAACTGAAGCCATTCATATGCCTATACTCACGTGTGAAGAATTTATGCATAGAAATTACATTCTTACAAGATACTTACTGTGGGAAGAAAGAGTTATAATGGTCAGTTCATATTTTATATCATGCCAGATGTTTTCAAGAAGGCTCCTAACTGAGGTGTTATAATCATTTTCTAGTCACTCTGTTGGTGAGGAATGGATTCTCCCCCTAGGATTATGGGATTGATGGAAACAAGGCATACAACACTGAAAGAAAGACATCAGCAGCAATCTATACTCATGGCTTGAGAGAGGCTGACCCCAGATGTCATGCAGAGTAACACAGAGGTTGGATCCAGAGTGAACAACCAGGGGCTGCAGGAGGCAGGCTTTGTAATGTCCAGAGGGTGAAGTATCTTTTAGTTCCTGCGAGAGGATGTGATTGGTTTTGAATAACTCTGTAGGCTGGCAGAAAATTGAAACTCCATCTCAGATACAGGAATTGTGCCTGGTGCCTTTGATAAGGAGGTCTGTTGGATGGAAGACCTTATCTGTGGGGCCAGAACTGAAAGGGAACATTGCAGTTTGATCATCTAAGGCCCTTCTGATTTTACCAGATGTCAGGGCAGCACTTAACATTGAACTTCAATTTTAGCCGTACCCCACATCACATTCTAAAGATTTCATTGGGTTGAGGCTTTCTGTTTCTCATTGAAGGTACATTTAATTAAGTAGAACTGAGTTTTGATTAATTTACACTTGATTTTTCCTATATAGTGAGTGTTCAGAGATTGGCTAATTTCCTGTCTCTAAAAAATACTTGAATGTAATTCATGTTGTAGGGTTTATAGGCTTTATACTTTATTTGGAAGCTGGTATATCTATATCTATATATATATATATATATGGCTTTTCCTCTATTTTTTTTTTTTTTGTAGAATCTGCTAGCTAGTAGGGCAGCTCTTATGATGTATTTAGGGACATTTGTAACATTTGTCTCTGATAAAGGAAAGGCAGCTGGTTGTATTGGGTCAGGAATATTCACTTAGTTTGGGCACTAGTCCATGGGCTGATCAGTTATCCCAAGTACAAAATGCAAAAGGTTTTGGGGAATTCTCACATAATTTAGAGTTTGCTCTTATATCATTTGGAGTAAATACCAATGATAGGTTCCATTGTGAAGGGTTCCAAATTCACTCAGTTATGCCGACAATAAGATGATTAATCTAGTGGCCCAATAAAGAAGAAAAATCCAGCCCTGAGGATGACATAGTTTTGGTAGGACATTCTTGCTTCCTGCCTATGAAGAAATATTGCAAAGCTCAACCATTAGCGATTGGATGATTCTAGCAGGTAAGAGACAAAGAAGCTTAGTGGGAGTGTTAAGTTTCTGGGTTTTATCTGAAACTAAATACGAAGGAAAAAAAACAGCTTGAATATAAACTAGACATCTTTTCCTTTAGCAGCCAACTCCTCAGCGAGTACTGGGTCTCATGAGGCCCTCCCAGACCGTGTTGGATAGTTGATTGGATTCATCTTGTGTAGTTCCTGTGCAAGCAATCACTGTTGCTGTGAATTCATGACAGCAAGACCCATGTCATATCCATAAGCCTCCTCTTCTGTGGTGCTCCCCTAATATTTCTCCCTCCTCTTGTGTGCGTGTGCATCTGTCTGTGTGTGTCTGATATAGATGTTCCAGTTAAGCCAGATGTTCCAGTTAAGGCAGAGCATCTCAAGTCACTTATTCTCTGAATTTGATGAGCTGTGTCTATACATTAATCACCACTCCCTGCATAAGAAGATTCTCTGATGAAGGGTGAGGGATAAGAAAGGTCTGTTGATTAATGGTGTAAGGATAAGTATTTAGAGGGGAGCTTGGTGGAGTAGTATAGGATCTTCAAGGCTTATGGCCTCTGCAGTGAGTTCTGACAGGTTTATGGTACCATGCGTGGGCTCCCTCTTGTGGAGAATATCTTAAATCCAATTAGAAAGCTGTTAACTCTTGTCACATAAATTACACTATTGCATCAATGGGCATAGCATGCTAGGTCAGTCGTTATTGATGCTCAGAGACTGACAGCTAGATAAGATTGTTCATTGATGACATCTCTCCCTCAGCATCTTGTAAAACATCTTTCAGTATTATGAAAGCTAATCAACATGGAGGAAGCGTCCATGTCAGTACCAGCTTGATTTGTCTTGATTTGATCCTGTGACCAAAATAATGTAACATTAACATCTTTGGAAGTACAGTCTTATCAAATTATGGCGGTAACCAAGAGCTATGACAATAGCATGAGTTGTTTTCAGGGATTCCCCAACCAACAACTCAAGGGAGGTTTCAGTGAGTTAACAAAGTAATAAAAAGGAGAAGGCATCAACTGGGAGGATGATGGGGAAGGTCTGGTAGAGAATTGGTGTATTGTGTGTGTATGTCTACATGTGTGGTGGATTTTATATTAATATATTGTACTCTTTCATAAAGTCACTAAAGAATACACAATAAAAGCTGAGTGGTATAATTTCCCCATATTTCAAATGTTCTTGGTTATTTGAGTGTAATTAAATAAGGTTTCTTCTTTTTAAGTTCACTCTTTGTCCTCTGCATATATGTTACGGTGGTTAACTTGATGTTCTGTGGGACTTCTAACAATGGGAGGAACAGTAATGAGTAGACTGTATCTCTACTCCTTTGCCTATTCTTGAGACCCTTTTGCTCCCATTAGGTTTTCCTGTGCAGCCTGGATATAACGTCCTCACCTGGTCTTCTTGTGTCTTTGTCCTGTTGGCTGCCTATCTTAGAGGCCTGCTCTTTTCTAAAGAGGAAATGGAAGAGGAGTTGATCTGGGGTAAAGGGGAGATTAAGGGGGAGCTAGGAGAAGTGGAGGGAGGGAAAACTGGCCAACCTCTGGGAAGCTCACAGGCCCCTTTTAAAGCCAGTTAGGGGTTTTCCAGTTGCAGTTGAGTCACCTTCATCATGATTGTTTGACCTTATGTTACAGGATATTTGTATAATTCTAATTGATTCATACCTCAAGGGAAAGAGGGGGTTATCTTATAGGGACTTGAAAAGACCCAGATAGAGCTGTCTCTTGTGAGACTATGCTGGGGCCTAGCAAAGACAGAAGTGGATGCTCACTCACCTTTTGGATGGACCACAGGGCCCCAATGGAGGAGCTGGAGAAAGTACCCAAGGAGCTGAAGGGATCTGCAATCCTATAGGTGGAACAACAATATGAACTAACCAGTACCCCCCTGGAGCTCGTGTCTCTAGCTGCATATGGATCAGAAAATGGCTTAGTTGGCCATCAGTGGAAAGAGAGGCCCATTAGTCATGCAAACTTTATATGCCTCAGTACAGGGGAACGACAGGGCCAAGAAGTGGGAGTGGGTGGGTGGGGGAGTGGGTGGGGGAGCGTGTGGGGGACTTTTGGGATAGCATTGGAAATGTAAATGAAATAAATACCCAATAAAAAAAAGAAAAAAAATATATCTGGCCTTCCCTGGCCAGAAATTTAGGAGCTGCTTGACTGACTGTTCCATTTCTGCTGTTTTTTAGCGAAGCCTGAGCTGTCCTAGGAAATTGAAGTTTAAGGCCTAAAATGGCTACCTGTTCTAAAATAGAGTGCGTAAGTCTTCTCAATTTTCTGTATTGGACTATGTGTTAATAATCTTGCAGCCAATATTAGGCCATTCAAATACACAAAGAAAGTATTAATAGACTTAAAGGTAAGACAGACTCTAATGTAGCAATAACATGGCGTGTCAATAATACCCCATTGTCATCTCTGGAAATACAGACAAAAAATTAACTTGTGTGTGTCAGTATTGATTTAAACTATATACTGAATGGGTTTAATATATTTTAGGACATTTTGTTTAACAGAAAGGAAATATACGTTTTTCTTACCAGAGAAACAATACTGTTCAGAACAAAATCACATCTTTCCAAACAAATCAAATCTCATTAAATTAAAATTGCAATAATATATATTTTTAAGTTACAATGAAATAAAAAAGACATAATTAAGAATAAAGAAAACATAAGCCAATATTCAGAAACTGAATAACATGCTTCTGAATAACAAATGGGTCACTGGAAAAATTTAAAGTTAACCCCAAAATTACTTGGAACAAAATGAAAAAGAAATCACAACATATCAAAATCTGTGGATACAGCAAGATATGATTAAGTAGGAGGAGTTTATAGTAATCAATGTCCATGTTAAAAATAGAAAGGCTTAAAATAACAAAGATAGCTAGTAGCTTCTTAGAAATGTAAGTAAATTTGACAAACCTTTAACTATATTAATAAAGAAAATGAGAGAATATTAAATAAATACAATTAGAGATGAAAATGGAGACATTAAAACAACTTATAGAAATACAAAGGACAATAAGAATCCACTATAAGCAATTTCAGCTAAAAATTGAAAACCTAGGAGCAATATTTAAACTGTTATTCACCCTTGAATTGATTATTTAGTTTTGACAATTTATTTGAAATACATTTTTATTTTTGCTAAGTTTAGATTTATCTTAACAGATCAGGAGTAGGTGTTAAAATGAAACAACAAATTGTATTTTATCAAAGAGCAGTCCAGTACTTGATGGCCTTGCAGTGAAACCCTACAAACCATTAAAATAACAAAACCTACCTCTTTCCAAAGTGAGATTAATATAACAACAAATATGGTTTGGATCACCTTTATTGAACTCTACACCCAACATGGGGTCACCCAAACACATAAATAGTAACCTGAACTAAGAGACTGATCTCAATATAATAATAAAACACTGAGAATGACCTCCTAAAAGGGGGCATTTTGTGAGATCATGATCTTTCATGACATCATTATTACTGGAGTAGATAATTATTATTAGTGCCAAAACTAGACAAAAATACAAGAAAAAGGAAACTATAGGAAAATATCTATGTTGAATACAGAGGCATTTTTTGACACAATACTATCAAAACAAATTTGGTAAAATATAACAAATGTCATACTTCACAATCAAATGGAATTTTCTCAGCGGCACCAGGATGCTTTAACATTATCAACTCGTAAGCATAATGCACCCTACCAAAAGAAAGAAAAACAAAAAAGTCACATGACCATATTAATAGATGTAGAAAAGTATTTTGTAAAATTCATTATCCCTTCATAATAAAAATACTCAATACTTTAGGTATAGAAAGACATATCTAAAAATGCCGAAAGCTTTATATAAAAAACCCGCAGTCAATATCTTATTGAAAAGTTGGCATGCTTCTTCTAAGATCTGCAATAGTGTAAGGATGTTCATTTTTATCATTCTTATCAATTGTAGTGTTTGAAGTTTTGATAGCAGCAATTAAAACAGTAACAAAATAAAGAACATCTAATTAGAAAGGAAGAAGCCAAACTATCCATCTGTGCAGATGATATTATTTTATATGTTGAAACACCATATACATTATCAAAAGCTCCTAGCATTGATAAATTAATTCAGCAGTGTAGATGAATTCCAAACTTGCAAAACAGTAGCATTTTATATAGCACCAATAATCATACTAAAAAAGAAATGAGCCAAGAAACTCATAACCTACAAAATTAAAGAATTAACTTAACTGAGAGTGTTAAGTTTCCCTATATTGAAAAATATAGACGAGTGATGAAAGAAATTTTACCAGATATTTTATTATCATAGACTAGAAAATCCAATATTGCTAAAATAAGTATAACACCCTAATTTTCTACAGCTTTAATGTTTGTGGTCACCAAAGCAATGATGATATTCATCATAAAAGTAGAAAAAATTCTAAAATCTACATGGTATTGAATATAAATCATGTGGAATAACAAAAACAATCCTAAAAATCAAAAAGTTGAGGAGCTGAAAAACTGTAATACCTGACTTCAAAACAGACTTCAAAGCAGCAGCATCAATAAAAACTGGCACACAGACCACAAAAACAAGGGAGTGAATCTAGACATTTGTCTCTGTGCAGCCAAATGAGTGTGCACAAAGCTGCCAAGAACACACAATGGGGAAGTGACACTAATGACCATAGATGGTGCTGATAAACAGAGTTTACATATGAAGCACAATGAAATTACTTCCCTGTATATATAACCAGACCCAACACTCAAATAAAACGGATTAAATACATAAACGTAAAATCCAAAACTATAACATTACAAATTAAAACAAGGGAGAATCTGTTTAAGACATGGATGTAGGCAAAGGTATTTTGGATAGAATCCTTAAAGGACAGGCCAGGAAAGTAAAAATAGACAAGTGTGATATCAAGCAAAGAAAATTTCACAGAGCAAATGAATAAATGACAACAGAGTAAAGAGACATTCCACAGAATGGCCAAAAAATATTTGCAAAGCATTCATCTGACAGAATATATATATATATATATATATATATATATATATATATATATATATATATATATATCAATAAAACAATAAGTATGTCTACTAAAATAGACTTACTACCAGCATTTGATGATAAGAACTTATTGTTGAAGATAGCACATATTATCTCAGTCTATAGAGAAATTAAGGCAGTACTAGATTAATTTAAGCTTAATTTAATTAACTAGCTTAAATTAAGCTAGAAGTTTCTTTTTTGTTGGCTAGATTTCATAGTGCTAGAATGTGCTAGAATGTGCTATACAGGTTCTTAGGAGAGAATTATCAACAATTTTACTCAATTGTGAACTTTATGAAATATAGGATTTTGCTGCCAAGCAGTTTTGCCCAGTGGTACAATGGCGGCATGACTACATTGGGCTTAACCAACTGCTTTGTCATTAGATTTTAGGTCCATTCTACAGGAGAGAACTTATGCTTGCTATTGCAGACATGATGAGGACTCTGTGGCTGGCAAGGTCATAACACTAGGAATGGGGATTCAAAAGTTCAGTGGACGTTCTACTATCATTCTGCTAAGCTGACATGACATCAAGCTACTTTCTCAATAGACAGGTTTATATCCATAGATTAGGGATGCTGTCAGCTTTCCCTAGAGTAGTGTCTTAATGCAGTGAAATGTAGTTTTGCCAATACTTGTACTGCTCAAAGTACTGAGTAGATGCCATGTTCTAAATGTGATGTGTTATTGCTTGCCAGGCTCAAGGGAAAAAAAAAAGATAGTGGACAAAAGTCTGTAAGAACAAGAAGATGGGAAGATATGCTACAAAAGACATTTCTGGGCACAGCATAGCTGTTGCATTTATGCACTGTAGCTGAGCACAAGATCACACAAGATAAACAAGACTCAGTCAGTTGACATTTTGTCATGGGAGAAAGACTCATAAAACCCCACCCCTTCCATAGGAACCACTGTTAGTCAATGGTTGCTGTGGGGCTTGTCACTTTCATCAGTGGTGTAGCCACTGATAAGTTGTTTATGGTCTAGTAAATAACTTCTCATCTACACTTAGGCAAACAACTATAACTAGACTCAGTGGGTCACAGTTACATAAAAAAGACACGAAAATAGAAGGGTGACTCTATTTTCATAATAGAAAAAGAGTCTAGGAAAGAAGGGGGCAGAATTAGAGAGGACAACGAGGAATGATGAAAACAACTAAGATTCATTACAGACATGGATGAAGCTATCAAAGATGAAAGTAAATGAGCCGAATGATGTGGACACTTTTCAAAATGTCTGAATAGACATTTCTCGAAAGAAGGCATATAAATGATTGAACACACATGAAAATTTGTTCACTGTCACTAGTCATCAGAAGATTGCAAATCAAAACACAATGAGATGCCACATTATTGCAGTTAGAGTGAGAGTTAGAAAAAGTCAGAAAAGTAATAAGTTCTGGTGGATACTCAGAAAATTAGGAAGTCTTAGGCACAATTTTTGAGGCTGTAAATTACTACCTATATCATTCATGTTAAACAGCATAGAGATACTATAAAATCTAAAACAAAATTTCCATGTGATCTAGCAATCCTATCACTGTGTATATATAGAAAGGAAATGAAATCATTACATCAAACATATCTGCCTTTCATGTTTGTTTCAACACCATTCATATAGCCAATGCATAGGATCATTAAGATTTCCCATCAATGGATAAATATTAGAAAAAAACTATTGTTTATATACAGTGTAATACTATTTATTCATAAATAGAATGAGCTCTTACATTTGTAGTAACCTGAATAGTATTTGGGTTATTATGCTAAATGAAATATGCCATACTCAGAAATATAAACCCAATATGCCCTCACTAATTTGCATAAACTAAAAATTAGTTTCATAGAAAAATAGAGCAGAATAGTGGCTACTGTGGGAAGGGGAGGGAGTTGAGGAATGGAAAGACATTTCACAAAAGGCACAAAAGCACAGCTAGAGAGCAGAAATTGGTTCTGTTTTTCTACAGCACAGTAGGATAGCGATACTCCCAACAATCTGATATAGTTCAAGGTTGCTAGAAGACTGTAAAACTAGAACACATAGATATGATGCCTTGGGAACAGTCATTGGTTTAGTACTTTGGTTTTTAAACTTTGTGTGTGTGTGTTTGTAGATATATGTGCATGCACACATGCATGCTATGTTACTTGTGTGGTAGTCAAAGAACAGCTTGCAGAAGTCAGTTTTCATCCTCTACTGGGTAGATCTGAAGAATCAAATTCAGGTCACCCGTCTTAGAGGCAATTGTGCTTACCAGCAGAGCCATCACAATGGCTCTTAGCATATTGATTTCATCATCACGCCCTCATATAAGCATATTAATGATACGGAACCCTATAATAATCTCCCCTACAAATTATACTAATATATCACAATAGAGTAAAACTATTCTTTGGAGAAATGTACACGACTTTCTCCTTTTCTACACTCATAAATGACTGAAGAAAATCAGCATGTTTTCAGTTCTGCTGATAGACAGATCTCAGTTGGATACTCAATGCACACAATCCATGTCTGAGAGATAGGTGCTGGGGACAAAGATTGCATTTGTACCAGAAGATTGGAGAAAAGGGGCTGTGCTTACACATCAACTTCTCAATTTTAAAGGGACTGAGAGGTTACAGGCATAGGAGATAAATGACAGGGGAGAGAAATAGCCCAATGAAGGATAAGAATATTTATGTAATTTCCCAGGAGTAGATGGGGACCTTCCGGATTTCAGGCATCACCTTTTGCCACTCGTAATTGTCTAGTTTTCCAGTTACTGTACCTGGCAGATATCCTTAGCCTTGAAGAATGGTGTGTGAGAGAGAGAGTAGCAAAGTTCAAGTCACATTGCCTCTCTATTACAGTTCTGGACAAAACCTTTCTCAATTTTTCCACATGCTGAGCTGAGTAGGAGGTTAAGGCAGAAAAGGAGACAGGTTGAATATGAACCCAGAGATTCCATTTTTTTTAACTCAGCCAACTCCCTAGATATCTGCAGGTCAGGTGAAGAGCCAGAATTTTCAATAGAGGTGGTCTTTAAGTTGCAGGCAAGAAACCTAGACAATCAATGATTCACATCATGGAGGGAGGAGGGTTTATCTATAGCAAGGCTTTTGGGAAACTCATAATGTGATATCCAGTTATGTGACCTCAAAAGCTAATAACTAATGAAGCTAGGGGGAGAGATCTTTTATGACAGGACTGTGATTTCACTCCGACAACCAACCTGCTTGGCATTGGAGTTGGTGCTGAGGGTTTACCATGGGCTTTTGAAGGGGGCAAGGCTTCTTCTGGTAGAAGTTACATGAGGATTGTTGTACAGAATTTTGGATGTGAGAAAATAATGTATGTGGTAGTCTGTTTGACACAAAACAAAATAAACAACAGCAGCAAAATGGAAACATCAAAGTTAAGGTGGCTAATTTTCTTTTTCCAAAAATAAAGTTCATTTTTTAAATGCTTAGACAGAGCTGAGTGGTAGCGTTTGCCTAGCATGCCCGATGGTCTGGATTCAATGGCCACCATGGGTGGAAATGAAAACAAAACAAAACAAAACAAAACAAAACAAAACAAAACAAAACAAAACAAAACAAAACAAAACAAAACACCAACTAATTTACAAAGGGATGCTTGTTACAATAGGGGCCAGCACGTTTAAGCCAGATTCTACAACCTAAATAAGGCTACGAGTCCCCACAGCTCTCCCTGATACAGAAAGGTAAGAAGCTGTATGTACTGTGGCCCCACAGCATTCCTGATTTGTGGCCCTTACCAGCCTGGCTACACCATGCTGACTTACACAGGCCACAGTGAACTAAGTAACTTTATGGAAAAGCTCCCTGTCTGCCTAAAATGCTATATGATGTCAGATTGCTCCAGTTTTGGTGAGTGTTTGCTTCAGAGAGATTCCTCTGGCAGGAGGGTGGGTTCCTCAGGGAGGAACCCTGAAGGCTGTTCTTAAGAGGCTTCTCCTGTTTCCCTACCTAGGCTGCCTTATCTGGCCTAGGTGGGTTGAATATGAGTATGTGCCAAGTCCTGCAGAGACTTGATGTGCTAGGGTGGATTGGTACCCGGGGTGGGCAGTGCTTCCCCCTTCTCAAAGTTGAAGGGGGTGGGGAAGGGGCTGTGTGAATGGGGGCTTCCATCCAGATATAATGTGAATAAATCAATTAATGGGAAAAAAGAGGCTTCTCTGGACTCCACTGGCATCCCTCTCACAGTGGCTCTCTTACCCTACCTCTGTCTCTCTCATTCATCACTCTCTGAAACACCTATGCAGGGTTTAAAGGGAAGCCCCTCCTCTTTAACAGCCACTCTTCTCTGACCTCCATATATCGCATTGTTTCTGTCTAATGCTCTGGTTCTACCTTGAGGACTGATTATGGCTTTGAGGCCTTTTCATTCTGATAAACCTCATCCTTGAAGCGACTTGTGAACTACAAATTATGTGTAGCCCTTCCTAGACTGGCTGCTGCTGCTAACTTCTTTTGTTATATTTAGCAAGTAATTTTTTTTTTTTGGTTTTTTGAGACAGGGTTTCTCTGTGTAGCCCTGGCTGTCCTGACACTCACTTTGTAGACCAGGCTGGCCTCAAACTCAGAAATCCGCCTGCCTCTGCCTCCCGAGTGCTGGGATTAAAGGCGTGTGCCACCACGCCCGGCTTAGCAAGTAATTTTTAATTAAAATAAATGTGCTCAAATATAATTTCTGAAATGTGAGAACAGTGATGTCATTACTTTTTGATCACCACTCATGAAATTTTCATATATTTATTATCATATGTATGGCATTAAAATTTTAATCTAAGTTTATCAAAGTCTTTAAAACAATGATAGAATATAAACATTCCATAAAACATGTTGCCTAATTTACATCATTCTCATACCTACAATTTGAATTGTGTATCAATGTATCTAAAGTTTTAGAGATGGGAGACGACTCTAATAACTCTAATAAGTAGCCAAATTTATTACACATGATTTTAATTATTGAAAGGTGTTGTTAGGGAGTGTGCCTGGGTATACAATTGGCAGTATTATGTTTTAACATTTACTAATTTGTAGATTATTTTAAGTTAAGTTGAGTATCTATTTTTCCACGGCTTTTCACATCAAATGCAGTTTTATCTGTTTTTCTCACTTCTTGGTCCCACCTGTGTGTTTGTTCTTTGTATCCGTAGGTGGGAGATTACCTTCTGTTGTGCTTGTCTCAGTTTTCTCAGATTATTTTTAGACATTTAGATTTTAATATTTCAATAGGCAAGCCTGTTCATTTATTTTGGATTAAATGTAGTTTAGAGGCTCTTTCTTGTGATGTGATTTTATTGTTCATAGATATAAGGGGGCTATTGGATTTCAAGGAACAAGTGAAAACAAGAACAGTGAGTTGAAGAACTGTTCTACTTGGAATAAAGATTGTGTGATGAATTCTTATTGCCTACAACTTAAAAGTGGTTAAGTGATGGCTTCTAGCTCAAGAGCAGAACTTCCCACTTGAGTGCTGAGGGACCACTGAAAGCTTCAAAGAAGTGGTATGATATTAGATGGCGCTAATTTGCTAAACACATGAAACTCAAGAAGAATGAAGACCAAAGTGTGGACACTGTGCCCCTTCTTAGAATTGGGAACAAAACACCCATGGAAGGAGTTACAGAGACAAAGTTTGGAGCTGTGATGAAAGGATGGACCATCTAGAGACTGCCATATCCAGGGATCCATCCCATAATCAGCTTCCAAACGCTGACACCATTGCATACACTAGCAAGATTTTGCTGAAAGGACCCAGATATAGCTGTCTCTTGTGAGACTATGCCGGGGCCTAGCAAACACAGAAGTGGATGCTCACAGTCAGCTATTGGATGGATCACAGGGCTCCCAATGGAGGAGCTAGAGAAAGTAC
Source organism: Mus caroli (assembly GCF_978045245.1). NCBI lineage: Eukaryota > Metazoa > Chordata > Mammalia > Rodentia > Muridae > Mus > Mus caroli. The sequence goes on along the minus strand of NW_028227261.1, from coordinate 104,708,985 downwards.
CCAAGGAGTTAAAGGGATCTGCAACCCTATAGGGGGAACAACATGATGAACTAACCAGTACCCCGGAGCTCTTGTCTCTAGCTGCATATGTATAGAAAGATGGCCTAGTCGGCCATCACTGGAAAGAGAGGCCCATTGGACTTGCAAACTTTATATGCCCCAATACAGGGGAATGCCAGGGCCAAAAGAATGGGAATGGGTGGGTAGGGAAGTGGGGGGGGAGTATGGGGGACTTTTGGGATAGCATTGGAAATGTAATTGAGGAAAATACGTAATAAAAAAATATTAAAAATTAAAACAACAACAACAACAACAACAAAAAGAAATGTTATGATTAAAAATGACTTTTTTTTAGGTAGGCCAGCTTGATACTATTAAGAGGCAGGAATGGATGACTGGGTGCCAGAATACAATGTATTTGTTAGAGCTGTTAAGACAAATTTCCACAAAGGTGGTAGCTTAAAGAATTTATGCTATTATTTTATAGTTCTGGAGGGAGGTCAAAAGTGCAGATATCAGTAGGCTGAGATTCAGGTGATGGTAGAGCTGTGTTGTTCCTAGAGACTTCAGGGAGAATCTATTTCTTCTTAATCTAGAGGCTACCTGTTTGTTGGCTAGGGGTCGCTTTCTCTCATCTTCCCTGTAGCAGTGAGACTTTCCCATTTCTTCTATGAACCTGATTTACTTATCACATCTTCATTAAAAACTCTTGTAATTACACTAGACCCAGCTAGATAATCTAAGATATGTTTTTCACATTAAGATGCTAAAGTTAATCACGTCTGCAAAGGCTTTGCTAAGTCAAGTAATGCACCCATGGGATTGAAGACTGAAACGTGGATTCCTTAATGGAGCATTTTTGGTTTTGTCTGATGTGTAATGTTATAATATAAATTCATACATGAATTAGTGGGTAAATAAACTATAGTAGTAAATATGTAACTGAAAATTCCCACGTCTCTCTGTAGTTAACCAGCTGCAGGCATCTGGTCTCTTCTCACAATCACCTGAACTATTTATTTCTCTCTTCATTCATTCGGAAACATTTATGAATTTACCATTTGAGAACTTCCTAAATGTCTTCCCTTCATCTGACAATGATTTTTCTTTATCCCCTTTTGCTCTCCAGACTTTGCTTATCCAGTGTTAAATTAGATTTTATCCTGTGGTTAAACTAAGATGAACTCACTTAAGTTATCCTTACTTTATTATTGGACTTCTATCACAGTTTTATTGGTTTTTTTTTTTTTTTTTTTTTTTTTTTTTTAGATTATTAAACTTTTCCACAAGCACAGCAAGTGAACGGCCACTACATTCACTGAAAATCACACAGTAAATTAATTCAAGTGGCCAATTTTTTTTTCTTTAAAATATCCAAATCAGACATTTCCATCCTTTTTGAGTACGATTCTCCTTTTTTGTCCCTCAAGCGACTACATAATAAAAATAAATGACCCCAAAGTACAATAGGTAAGATTTTCTCCTTTTAGAAAGGGAAATCTGAGGATAGAAAGTTGGTAAAGTCACTAAGTTATTACATAGACTATAACTACATTTAAAGCCTGGTGCTTGGGTCAGCTTTAAGAGAAGAAGGCTTCTGATTATACTATACTGCCTGAGACTAAATCACTGAAAATCAAACTCACATTTCTAGGAATGGCTTTCTTCATGGTTTTAAGAACAAAAATGAAGCTATGATAATCCATGCTTTTAAATTTGTGATTAGTGTTAGCATTTTGTAAATGACCCAATATATAAATAATGTGGAAAGAAAACATGAATTCTCGTTCCTTTTTATTTTATATTTATTTATTTATGTCTCCAATGCTGATTCCCTTCCTGTTCTCCCTCACAGAGTTCTTCCCCTGTCCCCTTTTTTTCTGAGAAAGTTGGGTCCCTCTAGGTATCTACACATCCTGGTCATCAAATCTCCCCAGCATTAGTCACATCCTCTCTTGTTGAGGCTAGACAAGGCAGTTCTGTTGGGGAGCAGATCTACAGTCAGGCTATAGCTTCAGGGAGAGCCTCCACTCTAGTTGTTGGGAGGGGGGGGGGGGCGGTGGCTACAAGCCGTATGTCTGCAACATACATATCTGGGGCCTTGGTCCAGCCCACGCACGTGTTTTGGTTGGTGGCTCAGCCTCTGAAAGCTCTCAGTGGGCCAGGTTCGTTAACTCTGATGGCCTTCTTGTGGGGCATTTTATTGGGCATGTTCAACAGGGTGCTATTAGATACTATTTTTTTTTCCTTTTCTCACCAATGAAAATCAAAGGACAAAAATCCAATATTTGCTGTGAAGGGAGATGCTTTTATAGACATACCAGAGTAGTTATTTAAGACTGAGTTTGTTAACTTTCCATCTCTGTTTTTTGTAGCCAATGGTGTCACTAGCTATGGGCAGTTATGTTCTATTCTCCAGGGCACAGTTAGATATGTGAAAAAATTATTGGATATAATTGGGCATGTAGTCAGATGCATGGTCTTCTTTTCACTTATACATAGAATGTTTGCCACATCTAGTTACACAGTTCTGCAAATTTGGGGACTGACTCCTATATGAGGCCCAGATGAAATCAAAACCATAGTTGCAGATGCATTAGTAGGGTGCATACTGAGTACTGGGAGAAAATCAGTATACTGTGAAATCTAAGCTTGGTTGCATTCTCTTTGAAGATGCAAAATACTGCAATAACAATCATAAAGACTTACAGGAGAGAATCCGGAATTCACTACTTGTGTATGTGTCATAGGCCATTCATGTCATCTTAGAAGGATGACCAACTGACTTGTGCGATTCTTAGAAATAAGGTCGCAGTGATATCTTTCTATATTTGCCTTTGCATGACAACTTTTCAAATTCTTTTTATGTTATGAAACATGGCAAGTTCTCAGTGACTGGGTGTTTCAGATCTATAGGTAAAGGCGAAATACAGAATTTAACATGCTAGAGTTGTGTGTGTGTATGTGTTTGTGTGTGTTTGTTTGTATGTGTGTGTGTGTGTGTGTGTATGTTTGAGTAGGTTAAATCCCAACTTTCTACTTTAAGCTTAATACACTATGTTCTACTTTTTCACACAAAGGGAAAATTCCCATGCTCTCCTTGCTGTGAGTATAGCAACACTACAGGGTTCAATAGTTCAAGTACGGTCAGAAAGAAATTGGTTATTTGGAAGTGTGTTTGGGAAATCTTTTAAGATCATAGCTGTCTACCATTCTGCCTACAAGGAATTTTCACATATTTCTGTCATAGACCATTCATTATAAATGGAGGAGCAGTTTTTCTGATATACAATGATTGCATTTCAGCCCCCAGCATAAGAGAAGGCATACACAGGTACAAAGTAGAACAGAGAAGAATGCTTTAATACTCTGAATAGCTTCCTGCAATAACTTCATTCTAAATCACTATGGTAAATGACCACAGAAAGCCAAAAGGAACAAGACATACTGACCACGTTGACACCTGTACCTGGCAATATTTTCACTGACAAGAGGCTTAAGCCTGATGAAGTGTAATTGTGACAGATCGCAACAATTCTGCTACCTACACATTCTACTCAGCTAAATGCTGACCCAATGTATAACGTTAAAAACATAGTCATTCAACTACTATAAATACAGCAAGAAAACAATAGATAGCAAAGCTTCAGGTGAGGGGTAAAAAACTGAAATGAGATCAAGTAAGAGTGGTTTAAGGACTCAAGAAAATCTAAGGCGGAAAGAAGGAAGACAGAGGGATTACACTAGATAATTAAGAACCACTTTGTTCCTATATGAGAACAGTTGGTGCATCATTTACCTGTTCCCTTTCCACTTTCCAAGTCTTCCCATATTCCTTCCCTTTCTCTTTCTCAAATTTATGACCTCATTGATCCCACTAATTGTTATATATTTGTATATGTATTTAGGAATATATACATGTATACACACATATACATATTCTCAAATATATAACTACAACCTGCACAGTCTATATAATGTTTCCTGTATATATGTTTTCATGACTCAGTTGGTGTGTTCTTCTGTAGAGAGGACTATTTTTTCTGCTCTCAGAATTCCTTAGTGATCTGTAGCTCTTTATGTTGGGTTGAGGCCCACTGGTCTTTCCCCGTACATCTTACTAAGTTTATTGTTGCTGCCATTGTTCAACTCATATTTAGGCAGTCATGTTAGTGAAATTTTATCAGTGTAGCTTCTGACATTCCCATAAGACACCACCTCACAACAAAATAACCGTTTCTCTTGCTCTTACAATCTTTCTGCTCCATCTTTTCAAATGATTCCTGAAAAGATGTATCCTTTGGAACTGGGTTACATGGCTCTGAATTTTGATTGGACCTGGTTTTCTAATGGATTGCAAAGATACAGTTCCCAGATAAGGGGTGAGAACTACACTAATCCGCAGGCATAAGGAAAAATACTTAGATTATAGTTAAGGATTATTGATTATTCTGGTTTGGTAAATTGGTGGTCTTAGGTTCCCCTCCAGGATCCATGACTTCACTAGCCCTGAGTAAAAATTTCCAGGGGCAGATATTATTTTCTAATTATTAGGGTATATTAAATATAATTAGGGTATATTAAATATAATTAGTCCAGAAGCTAAGAGCAACTGTATGCTGCCTCAAATCAGTGTGTTTTTTGTCATCTTTATAGAGTTCTAAAGTGAGATGAAGGCACACCTCAGCCAGCCATTGAATTTAAGCTCCACCAACATGAGAAACTGTGTTAGAACATATGATTTCAGACTTCTATCACAGCAGTACTGTTATTCTTACTCTCTTCCCTCTGTATTGATTGTGCAGATGTGTATCCACTTATATATTTGCACAATAATGTCTGAGATCATCCTTCATCCATCAGAGACACAAGATAAGAGATGGGCAAACACTAGAAAGTGTTCTGAGAATTCTAGATGTACAGATCAACTGGGGTTTCTGGATTGCTGTTTAAGAAGATTTTAAGAGTACATAGGTGGCTGTTAGAGAAATCATGAAGAACGATGTAAACTCCAATTATGAATATATGTTGTGCCTGCTTGCAAGTATAAATAAATAAGAAAAAAACACAAATAAGAATTTACACAAAGAATAAACCAGCTGAGAAAGAAATTAGGGAAGCAACACCCTTCTCAATAGTCACAAATAATATAAAATATTAATATAAAATATCTTGGCATGACTCTAACTAAGGAAGTGAAAGATCTGTATGATAAAAATTTCAAGTCTCTGAAGAAAGAAATTAAAGAAGATCTCAGAAGATGGAAAGATCTCCCATGCTCATGGATTGGCAGGATCAACATTGTAAAAATGGCTATCTTAGCCGGGCATGGTGGCACACGCCTTTAATCCCAGCACTCGGGAGGCAGAGGCAGGCAGATTTCTGAGTTCGAGGCCAGCCTGGTCTACAAAGTGAGTTCCAGGACAGCCAAGGCTACACAGAGAAACCCTGTCTCGAAAAACAAAACAAAAAAAAACAAAACAAAACAAAACAAAAAAAATGGCTATCTTGCCAAAAGCAATCTACAGATTCAATGCAATCCCCATCAAAATTCCAACTCAATTCTTCAACGAATTAGAAAGAGCAATCTGCAAATTCATCTGGAATAACAAAAAACCTAGGATAGCAAAAACTCTTCTCAAGGATAAAAGAACCTCTAGGAATCACCATGCCTGACCTAAAGCTTTACTACAGAGCAATTGTGATAAAAACTGCATGGAACTGGTATAGTGACAAACAAGTAGATCAATGAAATAGAATTGAAGACCCAGAAATGAACCCACACACTTATGGTCACTTGATCTTCGACAAGGGAGCTAAAACCATCCAGTGGAAGAAAGACAGCATTTTCAACAAATGGTGCTGACACAACTGGTTGTTATCATGTAGAAGAATGTGAATCGATCCATTCCTATCTCCTTGTACTAAGGTCAAATCTAATTGGATCAAGGAACTTCACATAAAACCAGAGACACTGAAACTTATAGAGGAGAAGGGGGAAAAGCCTTGAAGATATGGCCACAGGGGAAAAATTCCTGAATAGAACAGCAGTGGCTTGTGCTGTAAGATCGAGAATTGACAAATGGGACCTCATGAAACTGCAAAGCTTCTGCAAGGCAAAAGACACCGTCAATAAGACAAAAAGACCACCAACAGATTGGGAAAGGATCTTTACCTATCCTAAATCAGATAGGGGACTCATATCCAATATATATAAAGAACTCAAGAAGGTGGACTCCAGAAAATCAAATAACCCCATTAAAAAATGGGGCTCAGAACTGAAGAAAGAATTCTCACCTGAGGAATACCGAATGGCAGAGAAGCACCTGAAAAAATGTTCAACATCCTTAATCATCAGGGAAATGCAAATCAAAACAACCCTGAGATTCCACCTCACACCAGTCTGAATGGCTAAGATCAAAAATTCAGGTGACAGCAGATGCTGGCGAGGATGTGGAGAAAGAGGAACACTCCTCCATTGTTGGTGGGATTGCAAGCTTGTACAACCACTCTGGAAATCAGTCTGGCAGTTCCTTAGAATATTGGACATAGTACTACTGGAGAATCCAGCAATATCTCTCCTGGGCATATGTCCAGAAGGTGTCCCAACCGGTAAGAAGGACACATGCTCCACTATGTTCATAGCAGCCTTATTTATAATAGCCAGAAGCTGGAAAGTACCGAGATGTCCCTCAACAGAGGAATGGATACAGAAAATGTGGTACATTTACACAATGGAGTACTACTCAGCTATTAAAATGAATGAATTTATGAAATTCTTAGGCAAATGGATGGACCTGGAGGGCATCATCCTGAGTGAGGTAACCCAATCACAAAGGAACTCACACAATATGTCCTCACTGATAAGTGGATATTAGCCCAAAACTTAGGATGCCCAAGACATAAGATACAATTTGCTAAACGCATGAAACTCAAGAAGAATGAAGACCAAAGTGTGGACACTGTGCCCCTTTTTAGAATTGGGAACAAAACACCCATGGAAGGAGTTACAGAGACAAAGTTTGGAGCTATGACGAAAGGATGGACCATCTAGAGTCTGTCGTATCCAGGGATCCACCCCATAATCAGTTTCCAAATGCTCACGCCATTGCATACACTAGCAAGATTTTGCTGAAAGGACCCAGATATAGCTGTCTCTTGTGAGACTATGCCAAGGCCTAGCAAACACAGAAGAGGATGCTCACAGTCAGCTATTGGATGGATCACAGGGCTCCCAATGGAGGAGCTAGAGAAAGTACCCAAGGAGCTAAAGGGATATGCAACCCTATAGGTGGAACAACATTATGAACTAACCAGTACCCCGGAGCTCTTGACTCTAGCTGCATATGTATCAAAAGATGACCTAGTCTGCCATCACTGTAAAGAGAGGCCCATTGGACATGCAAACTTTATATGCCCCAGTACAGGGGAACGCCAGGGCCAAGAAAATGGGAATGGGTGGGTAGGAAAGTGGGGGGGAGGGTATGGGGGACTTTTGGTATAGCATTGGAAATGTAATTGAGGAAAATACGTAATAAAAATATTAAAAATTAAAAAAAATTTATCATTGCATATGGTGTGTGTGTGTGTGTGTGTGAGAGAGAGAGAGAGAGAGAGACATTGAAAGAGCACATTTCATTGCATGTCAAAACAGAACAATGATGCTCTGTAGCATATGGGCTCCTACCATTAGTAAAGAAGCTATCTGCAACTCCTATCCTATGGCAAAGTAATAATCAGTTTTCTCCAATGGAGTCTCAATAGTATATTAATTACATCTAATGCCTAGGAGTAGATTATCAACACAACACAAACTCAGTGGTATTTTTATAATTTTTTGTCTTACTTTGCTATGTTTTTGAATTATTTGTCTTGTACACTGTAGAGGGATTTTAATCCAGCAGCATGGCTGCTCTGGGAAGGTATCACATCCAAAGACCTTCTAGATCTGTGTGATACAGCTGGAGTAACACACCTGTAAGCCCTCTGGCTGAAATACAGACATACCCTTTGTACACATTTTTAATCCTATACAATGAAGGTAAAATTAGTTTGTAAAAGGATATAGCCATGCTTGAGAATGACATCTAGTTGAGGAGCTGACCAAGAGATGAAGTAGAAAAATATTTGACAGAATGAGTCAGAGATAGTATATGCCCAATTCTCACAAGAATAGACAGAAAGGAGGCTACCTAAGGGGAGAGGGAAAGAGAGAGAGAGAGAGAGAGAGAGAGAGAGAGAGAGAGAGAGAGAGAGAGAGAGAGAGAGAGAGAGAGAGAGAACAGTTAATTCAGTTCAGTTTATTACAATCAGTTGAGTTCAGTTCAGTCAATGAGTGCAGGAGGAAGTATAGTGTAGTTGAGTTCAGTTCCATTCAGTACCTGTAGCACAGGCAGTTGAAGCCACAGAATGAGAAAAAGCCAGATTAGAACATATTACCAAAGTTAGTATGAGGTCAAGCAGGGCAATTCAGTCAGAAGCCAAGAAAAACCAGATCGAATCAGTCAGCTTAAAGTTTTGAGCCAGAACCAGCCAGACAGAGTTCATAAAGAACTAGAAAGGATGAGTTTATTCAGAAGTAAGCCTCAGGGATAACAATTACATCTGGAAAATAAAAATTATATTTACATTACAGCTTTGGCTTTTGCTTATTTATTTGATTTCCGTTTTTGTATTTGTGGGGGTTTTATGTGTTTCTTCTTTTGTTTTGTTTGTTTTATTTTTAAGAGAGAAAGAGAGAGGGATAGAAAGAGACAAAGAATATAAACTTGGGGTGGGAAAAGAAGTATGGAAGTTATGAGAGAAATGGGGTAGAGAAAAGCATAATCAAAGTATATTTTATGAAAACATTTTTCAACAAAAAGTTTTTAAAATTTAGATCTATTAGTCTTATGATTTCAATAATTTAAAACACAAACACTACAAAATTTTACAAAGATTGGAGCAAGGAGATCAGTAAAAAAAACAAAACTGAGATGAAAACAGAGGCTGACAAGATGAGTGATTGTTAAGAAGAAGCTAAATGTTGCCAGCTGAGCAAAAAGATGTGCATCGGGAATTGTAAAGATGAAAACCTGACACCCCCAAAACAAAGGAAGTCAGTGATGTGAAGCACTTTATGGAGGATTTCTAGGCTACAAGGCAGCAGGATTACAATGAGAAGATGAGAACAGTGAAGATGAAAAATGAAAGAAGAGTGTCCACAACAGCTAACTGAACGGAGATCAGAACAAATGGAGGAAGAATCAGTCATCAAAGCTGTGTCTGTAGAAACTTTCTAAACTGGGAGAAAGTGTTGAGTTCGCAGAATGAAGGGTCTCGCTGGGAAGCAGGCAGCATTAATGAAATGAAGCCAATATTTAGACACATCCTGCTGAGGTCTCTGAATTTCAAAGGAGTAAAGAAAAAAATGTTCTTCAAACATTCAAGTACGAAAAGTGAGGTGATTTGTGTAGGAAATAAATGCAGTCAGTCCGGGATGTCTCTTGTAGTATGTGACAAAGCCAGCAGCAGTATTTGATGGGTTGAGACAGCATCAATATTATAAATGAAGGGCCCACCTGGAGGAATGTTTCCTTTCTTGTCCAGTGTCAACAAATATTCTATAATGTCCATAAATCATAAGATGAATCACACAAGTTCCATCCTTGATTATTTTATTCAGCGATACTCTCTGGCGAAGAGATGAATTAATAAAAGAAATAATCTTTTGGGAATCATAGAGCTGTATTGTAGAAGCCTTGGTAATGAGTCATAAAATCATTTAAATGAAAAATTCAGCCAATTTAACTTAATGATGACAAGCCAAACCAAAATATAAATTTCAAAACAAATTTTAATAAGATTAATAATATAAATTTTTAAAATGCAATAAATGTCTGGGTATAAAAGTTCAGTTCAGACAGTGAGAACAGAAAGTGGGTAAAATTAGATGTATAAATGTTAAAACAGTATTGAATTTTATATTCTGTTAAGAAAATCTTAATGATGAAAGGTTAACTCATGTGTTTAAAGCACCCATCATTTTATCTATTTTTGTTCATAGTTTGTCTCTATTCTGCACATTAGTAGTTTGTTTTGCTTTTGTTTGTTGTGCTGGTGATTGAACCTGGTGTTTCATTCTGCATCACTGAACTACATCCCCAGCCTTCCTTTCTTACTCTTTATTTTGGGAGAGGGATTCACTTTAAGTTAACTGGCTTTCGATTCACAATCCTCCTGACTTAATGCTCCACATAGCTAGGATTACAGCCCTGCACATTCAGAATACACAGTTCGTTTCTGATAATACTGCTGTTTATTTCTCCAATCCTTGCAGCAGTAAGCACAAAACTATGATGGCTTCTGCCAGAACAAAGAAATGAACACTGCTCTCCAGGACTCTTTGTTACCATCCCAGGCTCCTTTGTTCCTTTGTGGTTAGGACCAGTCTATTAGAACTACTACTGGTGAAGCTATTTCTGTTCAAAGGAGTCCTTAGAAGATTGCTAATGCTTGATTTTCTAAGACTTAGAAGGCATTTAGAGGCAGTCCATTTGTAGACCATTCTGTGTGGTAAAAATACTCCCTTTGATTCTTAATTACTTCCATGACCCATGTTAATAACATCAACCTGAGATGTCAGTGCTTTGTTGGGAATGTAGCTGTTTTTTCATGCCCATTTTTGCTCATAGTTTTAGAAACATATAATGGTCACTTTTACAGTGGTCTGGGGATGACATGAACCAGGAACCAGGCTGTGCATTTAAAACAAAGGAAGAAAACCCAGACTAATCTCCAAGGCCATTTTGCCACAGAGGCACGTTGCTATCTTTGTTTTAGCTTGCTGACTGTGATCAGAGGTTCTCACAGTCTCTGCACTCCTGGCTTTACATGATGGTTTCCTACCCATACCTCTGCACTGCTGTCAGCTGTAAAGTTATAGCTGCTGTTGTTTTCTATGAACCCAGACTTACATTCACCCTTTGCCCTTTCATTGATTGCATGCTTCCTCCTCTTCCCTGCTCCTCAGACCTTTATAATTGGAGCCATTTAGCTTCCAAACTTCAGTGCCTATCCTGCCCATAACTCCTAGAGTGAAACCTGATTGGATGGAAATATATTAAAGGAATTCTGTCTCTGACACTATTCCAGTTGCCCTTAATCTGACCCTTCCATCCACCTAAACTCTCTTACCTGGATCCTGATTTGAAAACTAGATTTGTTCTGATAATCTGTCATGTTTCTCAGGCACCAGGGAGTCATGTTGCTGTTAGGAGCCTATTTTAAGCTGCCTTCTCGTAGCTAAGCCCTGATATTCTGACCCACAAAGACTTTAGGCCTCTTAAGGAATCTCTGTCTCAGAGCTGTATAAAGTTCCAGAGATACATACATAGATGCTTTGTTTTGCAGCTTTCTTGTCTAATACTCCTGTGGTAGAAGCCAGGTATAAATATTTCCTTCTGCTCGACTTGATTGTTTTGTTCTTTGTCTTACATCATGTTTCTGAGTTTTCAAAGTAAGTGACCATGGTGCTTGATAAGGTCTCACTGCCCTCTCTCAGGCTTCCAGTACTGCAGTGCAATAGACATCTCAGTTCTGGTTTTGACTAGAGAGCCACTGTATTCTCCAAGTCCTTTCAAAATTGCACCATGTGCAAGTGCAGCCTAGCAACCTACAAAAACCCACGAGGAAACACTCTGCCTACTTCTTTTTGTAGCTTCTTCTTGAGTCCTACTCAGGACACTGCACCGTCTTAGCTCCCCAGTGTCAATGTCTTGGTTATTGCTCTCTGCTGGGGTTTCATGACTGGGGATCTGCTCCTGGGGATAAATCCTGGGCAAATGTGGAATTGTGTTTTCCTGCTCTTGAGTAAAACAGTCCTGTCATAGTCTTGTGCCTGTAAACATTTATTTCATATATTTTGTTCAGTAAAAGGACTTTTTTTTTTTTTAAAGGAGAGAGCGAGTTGGAATCCTGTTATTCTCCTGTGGTTAGGAGAACAATTCTGTGCTTTTATTTTAACTGATTATGTTGGAAGTTTCTGGTAGCTTCATGTTTATTATTGGTTGCATTGTGTGAATATTGTAGAATTGCCAAATTGATGAAGTTCCATACTAATGTAAATATCCACTTATCATTCATAGATGAGTTAAATGCTATTCTAACTAAGTACCCTGTTAGGGAGGGTCAAAGATAAGATCACCAGTGCTGAAAAGAAGTCATAGCTGACTTACTGTTAAAATGGCTTTGAAAAGCCTATAAAGATCTATAATGATCAAGAATCATGTGACTTTGGTGACATTGTACCAAGGAAGCATCCATACATTGCCTTAGCTTTATGCCTGGAAACTTTCTCAGATTCCTTTCAACTCCTTGTCTCTTTCCTGGCACTTCTTGATGCTAGACAGACCATTACCACTGAGTTATATTCTAGGCTAACAACCTTTTCCCTGTGTTCTAACAAAAGACTTCTGCTTTTGATAATTGCCATATTTGTGGAGTCCATTCAACATCTAAAGTTGAATGAAACTTTCGTTATCAAAAAACAAAAAAAACAAAAAGATTATTTTTGAATATGTTTTTGACACATCTTTTTTTTTAACTCTCTTTTCCACAAAATGAAACAAAACAAAACAAAATAGTTTCCAGTAGACCTTTAGTAACAGTAATCACACCAGATTACAAACTATTACTCATAGTCATTCCAATTCTGTCTGATGAGTTCATTCTTGGACCTGATCTCCTCAAACAGATCTCTAAAAGTTGACAATGCTCTGAATAGGAGAGCTTTGCCTTGATGCTGGGGTCCTACAGATTTCAAAAGTGAAAGAAATTGTGCTGTGATTCTTAGAACGCTTGAAGAAGATTTAAAATGCATTTTCAAAGCAGAGATTACACATCCTGTAGACACTCCTTTCAATTATAACTATTATAATTATAACTATTATAAGATGGAAATATGGTACCATGTGTAGAGACACGTGACATGCAAGCCTGGAAACCTGAGCTCACTTCCTGGAAATCACATGACACTGGAAAAAATTGCTGACTCTACAAAGTTGACCTCTGATCTCTACAGGTATGCTGTGGGCAGTGTAAGTACTCCCAGTCACAACACTCACACACACACACACACACACACACACACACACGCACACGCACACGCACACGCACATGCACACACACACACACACCTATGTTATCACACATGTACAGGAGCATTTTCCTTTTCATCTTACGTTATGAAAACGCATATAGTCTGAAACAGTTTTGTTTCCTTGGAGTAATTAATGTACTATTCCTAGATAAAGGTAGGATCATAATTTATTTTATATTCCACTTGAAATAACATGGACTTAGAAATTTTACCTTTAATAATAGGAAGATTCTGAAAGAACATTTCATTCACACACGCTAATGAACAGGTAACCTATTGCTTATGCAGGAAGGGAAGGTCAGAAGATACTTATTATTAGTTTTGTGTTAGAAATTCAGAAACATGGTAATTATTTCTAAACATTTAGGTCAGCCTTTAATGTATCAAACTTGGTTTTACGTCTTAATATTTCTTTAGGGAGGCTACATAAATTTTACTGCTCCTAATGAGGTAAGAAGTCACTCCACGAATTCAATATATATATAAAATAACTGAGGAAAAGGGAATTTTAGACCTGAATTTTTCAAAACAATGGACCTAGATAAAATATTTTAGAGTTGTAGCTGCAACTCTGTTGAGATTTCAATTTTTATTTCCTTTGGCCTCTGCAACTCACACAAGTTTTTAGAAGTGTTAGTCAATACTTTGACTTTGACCCTGTGTCACTGCCATTGACTTCTTATTTAGGGAAGGAGGTTCACTTTGCACCTTTTACAGTGTTCATTTGGGGAAACTCCATCTCTTATTTTCATCTTGTGATTTAGGGAGGGACAACAGATTCCTGCTCCTGCCACTTGTGGCATGATGGATGTTTAATGGCTTTAGTCAATTGATGTGGGACACAGTCTCTCCCTGTGACCCTACGGATCTTTTAAGTAGAAACTATGTATCCAGGAATTCATGTATATTCAAAGAGAAGCCTTCTTTCTCATGGTCTCCTGGATGGAGCAGGGTGAAGCTGTGAAATATGGGTTGCTGAGGCCAGTTTCCTATTGTGAAGAACCTCTGCTGAAGGAAAACAATGATCTCCTTGTGGATATTAGGGATGGTGTCAACCCTTAAAACAGCCAGAAGAAGAAGGGAAGTTAAATCATTAATAATGTATTTGAGTTGTATTTTGCCATTTCTGAAGCTAGAAATTACTCTGAGTTTTGAAACCAGAGCATTTTATTTAATATTAAACCCATTGAAGTGGAGTTGCTATCAGCTGCTAAGAATATATTTGTCACAAGTGAAATAGCAAGTGATTGACTTCTATATATGTTGTTGATTACATTAAATATGACTAAAAAACACAAAGAAAAATTGGTGTAACTAAACATGCTAAATTTTCATAGAATTGTTCCAACAAACTAGCAGATGTGATCAGACATGTTCTAGCTTTAGAGGATTTAAAATATAGAAGTTTAGACTATTGGAAAGATTTATCCACTGATTGAAACAGGGTTCCACAAGACCAGTAAGTGCCAGGTAAATGTGAAACTGGTTTGCCTGAAGTCTCAAAGGGAAGAAAGGTTTTGCTAGCTACAGCCTGAAAACCAACATAATATGGAAACATTAACAAGAGGCTGCGATAAGGGAAACCTGGGAGAAAAATTAAGGCTTAGAAGAACCTTTCTTTCTTTGGCTCCCCCTGCCCCACCCCCCGATACTCCTGAGATAGAGAAGTCATTGTTTTCTTGGTGAGTATGTGGATAAGAGGAAGAATATATGCTTTGGAATCTCCCTTAGGATCTCAGCTTGGCTATTTACTAGCAGAGGGACCTTGGGGATGTCTTATACCTTTTCTCTTCATTATATTTTTCTAAAATCTCAAGAGTAATAATACTCCCTATTTGTGGATCATGAAAATGATTTAATTTATGTGAAGTTTTTAGAATAGAGCCCATATATTTTAAGTGGTACCTACATGTTACCAGCTACTGTGTAGCTGAGATAATAGTCTATAGATAGTGGATAGAGACTAATATATCTCACCTCAGCCAATGATTTAGGGACTTCCCTACATCGAGATAGAACCCATTTGCCTGAGGTTAGGTAAAGGGCATAGAATTGAGAAATGTAAGCCAAATTTGCACAGGAGGATCTAGACAGGATCAGCTTATCTCTGGACTTGGTTAATTAGTTCAGGGAAATTTCATGATGTTAAAAGTTAGAAATCAATTTTTTAGCAAGTCACATCATCAAATGAATTCCAAGTCTAATTTTAAAGTAATTATTTATTACTGAACACCAAAAGGAATCCCCAGGATTTATTTCTTGCACCAACAGAAAATAAGCTGCTCAAAGTTATAATCCCAGATGAGAACATCTTTTCATAAGTCCCACTGAAGTAGGCAAGAGGATCAGGGACTAAGAAAGATTATCTCAGAGATAGAATAAGTTACAGTCAATTGGCTGACCAAAGGTACTTATTTCATGAGTATAGTAGAGAGTTCTTCTTAATGACTGAGAGGATATGGCACAGGTTAAAAGATTTTTAATCCAAATATTGAAAACCTGAAACATTTTAAAACCTAAAACTTTCTATTAACACAACATTAAAGGTGGAAAATTCATATATAACATCATGTAATGGGCTATATTCACAACAAAGTCTGGATTAAAATGTAGTGTACAGTTATCTTAAGGCCATATGAGTATTGAAAATAAATTGCATGTTTGGAGATAGTGAACATTACCAAGATAGCTTATTGTATTCATGTAAATATTCCTAAATCTGAAAAACTCAACATACAAAATTTTCCAAGTCCCAAACTTTTCAGCTAAGGCATATTAAAATTTGAATAGTTATTAACTGATGTCTATGTCCTGTTCCTCAAGATAAAATATTCTAAAACTCCAAAGTGGTTTAATGAAACAAAGTCTTCCTGTTTGTTTTCTGGCATAGACAACTTGGACATCTACTCTAAAGGTTACCATTTTGTCTACTGTTTGCTTTTTTAGGTGGTAAGAAGTTATATTGAAACCAAAGAGAGGTAAATTATTTTCAATTGGTCCAGGCTGAATATAGAAAAGATGTGACTTTTATTTTTTCTTTCAGAAATTTGAAAAATAGAAGAGTAAGCTAATGAGAATGTTGGGTTGATGCTTGCTGTTCAAGTTATTTTTAGAAGCAAGATCCCCTTTTACATTGAGGAAACACCTATTCCTTATTCTAGGTTGAGTTATAGTTGTCTTAACCTTGTTGATTGATATATTTCATATTCATGGACATTAAATTATAAGGAAGAAAATACTCTTACAGCTTTGAGGGAAAAGCAGATATACTGCTTCCAAAAGAAGTAGGTTGCATTTGATTCCTGGAAAGTCTGTAGTAATTTTTCCTGTATTGTTAGAATCTGGAGGTAGGAGTGGAGTTGTAGGAAGAACATTGTAATGTTTTGAGAAAGGTTTTTTTTTGGGGGGGGAGATATGACCTTTTTTATTTTTATGATTTGAATGTGAAATACCCCAACAAGTTCATGTGTTTGAACATTTGATCCTCACCCAGAAACACTTTGGTTAGGATGTAAGAACTTTTGGAGTGGATATTAGTTGGCATAAAGTCACTATGATTAGGACTTAAGGCTTATATTCGCTTCTGGTTCCAACCAGAGCTATCTATTTTCTATCTTCCCCTATTATAGAGTGAAAACCTTATATTTCTACCATTAGGGATAGATTCTCTCTCCTGATGTGCTTTCCTCATAATGATGGACTGAAATACCCTAGAACTGTGAGACAAAATATTCATTACCTTAAATGCCTTCTTTCAGATATTGTGTCCTGGAAAAGAGAGAGGTAATACAGAAAATTGGAACTGAGAAGTTGTTTTGCTATTTTGATAAACTTTATCATATGGCTTGTGAGTCTTTTGGAATGAGTCTGTAGAAGCATTGTGGAATAGTTTGTGGTTGTGTTCTATAATAACTCTAGAATTCTGTAAAAAGAACATAATGGGCCATTCTTTTGTAGTGTTGGAGACTGGGTTGCTGATAGAATGTAGACAGTAAAGCCTGTGTGGCTTCAGAGTCTTTAAACTTCCCTCTGAAACTTCACAAGGCATCTATCTTTTACATTGTCTTCAACATTTTTATCTTGCAAACTCCTACAGACCAACTCACCAAGTATTGAACACCCAGTGTCTTTTCTCTCATAAGTCTCCAAAATCCTTCCACAATCTTCCCCAAAACAACATGGTTAGGTCTGCAATAGCAATACCCTACTCCTGATAGCAACTTGTCCTAGTTTGGGTTTCTATTACTGTGATAAAACACCATGACCAAAAAGCAAGTTTGGGAGGAAAGATTTTAATTTGACTTAAAATTTCACAGCACTGTTCATCATTGAAGATAACCAGGTCAGATACTCAAACAGGGGAGGAACATGAAGGCAGGATCTGATGCAGCTTGTAGTGGGCTAGACCAGTCCCCACCAGTGACTAATTTTAACTCTAAGTTTGTATGTTATGAAGGCATTTTTTTCAATTAAGGTTCCTGTCTTTCAGATAACTGCCAAGTTGACATAATACTCTACAGAAAATGGGGTAGAATGGAATTGGAGGATTAATGGGAGCAGCAGGAGAAGGGCAGGGGTAATGAAGGGAATACAGGAAGGGACAACTAATTCTAAAGGCCATTTGAGGGGTCACATAGAACCCTATTATGGTAGAAGCTATTTAAAACAGATTTATGAAATAAATCTAAATGGAGTCCCCAAACAATAAATCCAAACTAGAAGTCTTTACCACCAACTAAAGCCTCCAGTGCCAGCAATGGGTTACATTTAAGATTTTAAGTGAGTTGTTGGTCAAATGGTCTCAATGGAAGCCCTAAAAGAACTCAAGTTATTGCCGAGGCTATTGGTTGTTCCCCCATAAATGGTGAGGCCCCATTTCTGAAGACAACACTTATATCTCATGGGAAGGGCAATCTGTTGCTTACAGTAACCTTTACCCCTAATCACTTAGCATTCATTGTACTGGAAGATATTTTGCATAATACCCCAGAAGGAATGTAGCCACCAACCTAGCTACAAACCCTGTGGTCTCCTATGGTGACCTTTCTATGTGAATCACTGATGAAATAGTGGCACCAATATTGTGAGAGTAACCAACCACTATCTGAATAAATATAAGGCCTACTCCATGTGTTGGAACCCATGTCTGACATTGTTTGAGTGGCTCAGTATCTGAGACTAGGTAGGCCTAGGGTAAAACCAAATACTATTTTCCTATAGAAGTAACAGTCATAAAATTACTCTTATTGGCACTCTTCTACAGTCATAGATCAGTGTCTTTTTGGTCATTATTAGAGAAGCTATCTCCTGTAGCAAATGGGAACTATGGGAAATCCACAAATGGGCAATATACACAGACTGAAAGACCTTGGAACACTCAGTACTAAATGGGATGTGTCCAACAAATTCTTCTTCTAAGGGTTCAGGGAACTGTGTAGAAGAAGAAGTAGAAAGAACGTAAGAGCAAGAGGCAGTGGATGGCATCAGGGAAGCAGTGTTTGACTAGCACAAGAGGATTGATGTACATACATATGAGCTCACACATACTGTGATAGGTTGCACAGAGACCACACCACCACTGCGTGGCAACAAGCTTGTATTTGTAACGAAATTCTCTCTTATTGACTATTACTTTTCTCCAGTGGAGTTTCACTGGGTATAAAAACTACATTTAAGGGCAGGTCCCATGTTTGATTTTTTTTTTAATTTTTTATTACATATTTTCCTCAATTACATTTCCAATGCTATCCCAAAAGTCCCCATACCCTCCCCCCCCACTCCCCTACCCACCCATTCCCACTTTTTGGCCCTAGCATTCTCCTGTACTGGGGCATATAAAGTTTGCATGTCCAATGGGCCTCTCTTTCCAGTGATGGCCGACTAGGCCATCTTTTGATACATATGCAGCTAGAGTCAAGAGCTCCTGGGTACTGGTTAGTTCATAATGTTGTTCCACCTATAGGGTTGCAGATCCCTTTAGCTCCTTGGGTATTTTCTCTAGCTCCTCCATTGGGGGCCCTGTGATCCATCCAATAGCTGACTGTGAGCATCCACTTATGTGTTTTCTAGGCCCCGGTGTAGTCTCACTAGAGACTGCTATATCTGGGTCCTATCAGCACAATCTTGATAGTGTATGCAATGGTAAAGAGAGAGAGAAAGAGAAGCGAAGAGAAGACGAGAGAGAAGAGGAGAGAGAGAGAGAGAGAGAGAGAGAGAGAGAGAGAGAGAGAGAGAGAGAGAGAGAGAGAGAGAGAGAGAGAGAGAGAGAATGCATAGAGTTAATGGGTAGGAGCAGTGTCTGGGGAAATGATTAGGAAGGAAAATTTCTGACCAGAATGTACTGTTTGAAAAAAATGATTTCAATTTTTAAAAGGTGTGTTAGCAGCCTTATCTTGTTAAAAAATGAAAATACTTTTTCTAAATTCCTCTGTTCAGACTACTGAAGAATCTAAACAACCTGGTTACTTCTCAAGCTAACAATAGAGATTGGCATCCTTCTCTCTCTCTCTCTCTCTCTCTCTCTCTCTCTCTCTCTCTCTCTCTCTCTCTCTCTCTCTCTCTCTCTCTCCTTTTCAGTGGATGAGTTACAAGGTGACATAAATTTTCACCAAAGTTCTTTAGCATTGTCACAGGCCTGTGGGGTCAGGAAATGAGCAGTGGTGTCATATCTCCTACATAGAGTTCCTTAGAACCTGTGTGAAAGCTATGAATATGAAACCCAAGTTGCAATAAAGGCCCCAGGATATTAGAGATGTTAGACTCATCTACTAAGAAAATAATCTTCAAACAAACAAACAACACACACACACACTCACAGAGACACACATCATAGATTCCAGATATGTAATTACTGGAAGTGTTTGGCTTTCAGGGCTTTGGACTGATCGCTCTTTTGTACCCTGATATTCCTCTCATTTAGAACGGGGATGTTTACTCTGTGGCACTGTGCATTGGAAGGATGTAACTTGATGTTTGATTTTTTTAAAGGTGCTTATAGTTAAGTGTAGCTTGAACTCTTAAAAGAGATTTTGGGTGATGGAACAATGAAACTTAACAGCTGTGGAGACTCATATTGTTACAGTTTTATATATGAAAAGCAGGTGGTTAAGAGTGTAGAGGTTAAGAGTAAACTTGATGGTCAAAGAATCCATATTCAAATTCCAGTTTACACTTGTGAACTGTGGTATCATGGGAAAGTTAATGACTTTATTCCTCATTTTGTCATATGTATTATGGTGATGATAGTTGTCAAACATACAGTTATAGTAGAAATATCAATCATATTATCTGTAGATTGCTGTCTGTACGCAGGTGAGGTTAAGTGAAATATAAGGCTAGAGACTTGACAGGGAAATGGCAAAAGAAGGCCACGCTAAAAGTTTCAGAGAGAGTGGAGAGAAGAGAGACGGAGACAAGGAGACAAGGAGACAAGATGGAACCTATAGGAGAAGAAGACGAACCAGAACCACGTAGTCCTAGGAGCCATAAGTAATTAGAAATTTCTTAGATAGATGATTAAATAACATGGGGCACATCTGTTCAGTCTAAGTGTGCAGTTGTCTTTATATCAATTGAATTTTGAGTTCTTTGTATTGGCATTTTGGGGGTTGAAGATTTACTGTTATTAATCTGGCTAAGAAATTACAAGTCTCTGGAGTTTTTATTTACTGGGATATGGGGATTGGTGACAGCTAGCTATAGGAGGTAGATGACTTGGGAAGATGTGAGCTACTCAAAAGCAATGAACAACTGGGGTGGGGAAACTGGGCTGATTACCACGTGGGGAGAACCATGGGGGCAGGGGCGGGGAGACTGCCTCTGACAGCCTATAGACAGCTTTAGCCTGGATTGGTTTTGTTTGTTTGTTTGTTTGTTTTTGTTTTTTTGTTTTTTAAATGAATTTTATTTTTGTTGTTGTTGTTGTTGTTTATTAGGTATTTTCCTCATTTACATTTCCAATGCTATCCCAAAAGTCCCCCATACTGTCCCCTCCACTCCCCTACCACCCCACTCCCACTTTTTGGCCCTGGCATTCCCCTGTACTGGGGCATATAAAGTTTGCAAGTCCAATGGGCCTCTCTTTCCAGTGATGACCGACTAGGCCATCTTTTGATACATATGCAGCTAGTGTCAAGAGCTCCTGGGTACTGGTTAGTTCATAATGTTGTTCCACCTATAGGGTTGCAGATCCCTTTAGCTCCTTGGTTACTTTCTCTAGCTCCTCCATGGGCCCTGTGATCCATCCAATAGCTGACTGTGAGCATCCACTTCTGTGTTTGCTAGGCCCCGTCATAGCCTCACAAGAGACAGCTATATCAAGGTCCTTTCAGCAAAATCTTGCTGGTGTGTGCAATGGTGTCAGTGTTTGGAGATTGACTATGGGATGGATCTCCAGGTATGGCAGTCTCTAGATGGTCCATCCTTTTGTCTCCCCAATTCATTCTATGAAGCCACAATTACTCTGACATCTAAACCACAAAAAGACCCAACAAAAAGACCCAACAAAGATAGAGAACTTCAGACCAATTTCCCTTATGAATATCGATGCAAAAATACTCAATAAAATTCTCCCTAACTGAATCCAAGAACACATCAAAATAATCATCCTTCCTGACCAAGTAGGTTTCATTCCAGGGATGCAGGGATGGTTTAATATACGAAAATCCATCAATTTAATCCAGTATATAAACAAACTCAAAGACAAAAACCACATGATCATCTCATTAGATGCAGAGAAAGCATTTGACAAAATCCAACACCCATTCATGATAAAAGTCTTGGAAAGATCAGGAATTCAAGGCCCATACCTAAACATGATAAAAAGCAATCTACAACAAACCAGTAGCCAACATCCAAGTAAATGGTGAGAAGCTGGAAGCAATCCCATTTAAATCAAGGACTAGACAAGGCTGCCCACTTCCCCCCTACCTATTCAACTCCTATATTGTCTTTGAAGGCCTAGAGTGAAATGACCATTTCCTTTGCCTAGAACTCAACTACCAGGTTTTTCACCCCGATCTGGTACTCTTGATTTTTTTTACTCTCCAAAGATTTTATTCCTTTTAGAACTCTTGAGGAATATCCTTTCTCTGACATTTCACATAGATGGCTGCTTCTCACTTTATTTTCATAACATGAGGGTTTTACTTTTCCTAAGGAACTTTCTTCCCCTCCCTGCTCTCTATCATAGCATTACATTAATTCTTTCACCAAATTTTGTACTCAACAATTTTATTTCATAGCAAGTTTTACTTTGTTTCTTTTTATACCTCCATAAGCACTATGCAGATGTAACTATTTGAGCAGAGACACCTAATAGTATGAACTGTACAGTGAGGTTTTCTGCCCTTGCACAGTCAGTTTAATGGAGACAGAGGCTGATCAAGTTCATTGGCTGCTCTTTAGATAATGGGAATTAGAAAAGCTGAAACATGAAGTTTGAGAAGAATATTCTTGACCTAGATTTCTCTACTATAAGGTGTTAGAGTGAATATGAATTAGTCCCTCAACTAATTCATATTTAAAGTAGAGTCAATAATATTTGTCTTTACTCATCCCCTATGACTTTGCTGAAAATAAATAAAATATGTCATAGTTTCTTAAGAAAAAATCGTCATTCTCAGTAAGCCCTAGTGTAAATTTGAGCAGAAGTAAAAGTTCTAGAGGAAAGGTATGTTTTATGAAAGTTTTACTGGAATTTATCTTTAGGGCTTCTGAACATCTTGTTCACCAAGCACATATTGCACATCTGCTCCTCTTTAGTCCCCAAGGACTAGTTTGGATATCACTATGTTTCAAAACTAGTGTTGGGAATAATATATTCAAAGAAACTATACTGAAAACATATACTGAAAGTGTTATTGAAGATAAGAAAGTACTATACCAGTCTAGAAGAGTGAGAGATTAGAGATTAAAAGGTTTCTAGCTAAGTAACTTTTCCATCTCTAATAAAGATGCCCATCCCATTCACCATGAGGCATTAGAACTGGGATTTCTATGAACATAGTGGAGCATGTGAAGGACACATGCTCCACTATGTTCATAGCAGCCTTATTTATAATAGCCAGAAGCTGGAAAGAACCCAGATGCCCCTCAACAGAGGAATGGATACAGAAAATGTGGTACATTTACACAATGGAGTACTACTCAGCTATTAAAAAGAATGAATTTATGAAATTCCTAGGCAAATGGATGGACCTGGAGGGCATCATCCTGAGTGAGGTAACATAGTGACAAAGGAACTCACACAATATGTACTCACTGATAAGTGGATATTAGCCCAAAACTTAGGATACCCAAGACATAAGATACAATTTGCTAAACGCATGAAACTCAAGAAGAATGAAGACCAAAGTGTGGACACTGTGCCCCTTTTTAGAATTGGGAACAAAACACCCATGGAAGGAGTTACAGAGACAAAGTTTGGAGCTGTGACGAAAGGATGGACCATCTAGAGACTGCCATATCCAGGGATCCATCCCATAATCAGCTTCTAAACGCTGACACCATTGCATACACTAGCAAGATTTTGCTGAAAGGACCCAGATATAGCTGTCTCTTGTGAGACTAGGCCGGGGCCTAGCAAATACATAAGTGGATGCTCACAGTCAGCTATTGGATGGATCACAGGGCCCCCAATGGAGGAGCTAGAGAAAGTATCCAAGGAGCTAAAGGGATCTGCAACCCTATAGGTGGAACAACATGATGAACTAACCAATACCCCGGAGCTCTTGACTCTAGCTGCATATGTATCAAAAGATGGCCTAGTCGGCCATCACTGTAAAGAGAGGCCCATTGGACATGCAAACTTTATATGCCCCAGTACAGGGGAACGCCAGGGCCAAAAGAATGGGAATGGGTGGGTAGGGAAGTGTGTGTGGGGGTATGGGGGACTTTTGGGATAGTATTGGAAATGTAATTGAGGAAAATATGTAATAAAAAATATTAAAAAAAAAAAAGAACTGGGATTGCATCCCAGCACTTGGAAGGCAGAGGCAGGTGGATTTCTGAGTTCAGCTTGGTCTATAAAGTGAGTTCCAGGACAGCCAGGGCTATACAAAGAAACCCTGTCTCCAAAACCAAAACCAAACCAAACCAAACCAAACCAAACAAAAAAGAGCTGGGATTGCTTAGCCTACTGTAAGGAATAATGTGCTGAACTAGTAATTTTGCTGAACTAGCACTCTAACAAACACTTGGGTTTCTCAGAAAGCCTTGTGCTATATTACACACTCCTTTGAGTCACATTTTCCAGCTTAGCCTCTTTATCTTATTTTTATTGTTTTTAGCATAATCCCAGTTGAACAAGATCTATGAACAACCTAGATTGTGATGAACTAAAATCAATGTTGAGAAATATAACATTTTCTGTGTTAAGTATGTGAACCAGAGCTTCAAGAGGAAGTGTATTTTATGGTTTTCTTCTTCTCCCTTCTTGTGTTTATGTTGCTTCTGATTTCTTTAGCACTTTATTAGCATAGCTGCCCCTGTATTCTGTATTCTTGGCTCTTTTACACAGCTACATATTGTTCTCTTATTCTCTGTTACCTTTTCAGCTGGGTCTTTAGATTCAAGTCACGACTGTAGTAAAGTTGTGCTTCGTCAGAAATGTCAAAGCAAATGAACAGGAGAATGTGGCTGACTCAATCATTCCCAGACACTTTCATGATTCTACAACACTAGTTTTATAAATGAAACTTCATGGCCCACTAAAGAAGCTTTAGAAGGGAATCCTATCTGTGCAGTCAACTGACATGACCTTGACATGGCTCTGGTGGAAGGAGTTGGGAAACTGATTCTGGATTCGGGAACTGGAAAGTTACAGAACCACAGCAATGTATGAACACCATCATACTTCATAGATGGCTAGCTATTCAAGACTATATGGTCTACTGGGGGGAAAACTCTCTAACTGGGAGCTGGAGAGCAGGAGAAAATTTCATTCACTTTTATTTGACAGATGTAACTTGAGTGATGTTATTATTTCCACAAACTGATGATTCATTTCTAGTTTCTATAAAGTAGAATTTTATAGTTAGAATATAGCTAATATCTGGTTCCCTTTTCTGTAGATTATTATTTTCTATATGATAGAATTTTATGGTTATGGTAGATCATCTATATTCAGCTACCTTATTCAATATAACAATTGAATAGCTCAGAAAAATGATGTAACAGTAATTTTTAGTGTCTTGTAACACATGTTTTATTTGACTGTAAACATTTAAGTAACATTCTTTTTATCTTCGCAGGTTACCAGTTTATTGCTCCTTTTTTACCTCCCAGCTGGGTACAGCTACTTTTTGACTATTGGATAGAATACAATAGTGAAATAAGCAAAGTGAAAGTTCATAATCCAGTATTGGAACTGTTCCAAGTAATTACATAAATGCTCTAAAATACTTTCTCAAGAGAACAACTGGTATTTTTTATCCCATGGTAGGTAGGTTTATGTCTATAGCTCAGCTAGGTGAATATTGGTCTTGATATTGGCATTGATCCTTAACTGCAAATACTTTTATTACATTGTGTGTGTGTGTGTGTGTGTGAGAGAGAGAGAGAGAGAGAGAGAGAGAGAGAGCATGAGTCTTCACATGTGCATACATACCATGGTATGTACAAAGGTCAGAGAAGGATTTTCAGGAGTTCAGTCCTTTTACCACATGGGTTCTGGAGATCAAATTCAGGTCCCTACTGACTCATCTTGCCACCCAAAGCCCAAATACTTCTTAACTTGATAATTTGTTTTAAATGAAGATGAAAAAATGGTTTTATCTTCTAAATTGAAGTACTTTAACAGGGTGATAAAACCTGTACAATAAACCTTCCAGATATAATCTTTTCCCAAGCCCATGACTGTAGTAGAATTAGAGTTATTACAAACAAGTGTTATCAACTCACTGTTACCCAAGAAATGACTTTTTGAGAATAAAAATATTTCATCCAGGAAAATCATGTAATAACCCATTATGATTGACATAAACAAATTAACTTCTGTAATTTAACCAAAAATATAAAATCTCCATCATTCTTTCATATTAGTGAAAATAGTTGTTTGAACTGACTACAAAGTATAAGGTGCCGCATTCACTTTAACAAATGAAGTCATCAATTGAAATTTGAAGATCAATTGGGTATAGAGACCACACCAAAGCTCAACAAAGACTTGGTTTCTGTTGCTAAGGAATTTCTAGCTAAAGAAATACAAGATCAAAAGTCATAGCAATTTATTGTCACAGAGACTATACCAAGAGTGATGCCCATCCAATCACTAAGCACTAGTGTTCATTAGTCCCCCCTGGGAGGCTCAGGTAAGGCAAACTCTCAGGAGTGGTAGTTGACTAGTCACACTCCAATTCTAGACAGTTGGCAACAACTGTGAGTTCAATCTTGTCAACTGTTCTTGAGATTCATGCTTAGGTCCTTGGGGTTAAGAAGCCACAAGGACAGTATAACTAGAAGGCAGAAGAATATGTTCCTGCTAATGGGCAGTCTCTCAGAGAGTGAATATCATAGTCATATTTGCTGAATGGCACTAAAGAACTACAGAGCCCAGTGACTCAAACCACACAAACTGCGCACTTGGAGGGACAGTGCCAAAAGTTATCTACAAGGAGTTGGTGCTCCGTTATGTGAACTGCACTCACTCAACACTATTAGAGTAAAAAGATCATGTTTCATACATGTCTTTATTCTGACATTTACACAGTAAAAATATAAATATAAATTAAAACAATGAATTTTACCAGAGAGATTAAGTATTTTATGATTTGTTATTTTTAGGGTTCTACTGAGGTGACAGAGCAGAGATAATTATGAGAATTACTTAGGAATACAACAAAGTTAGTGCTTTCTTCAATCAAGTACAGCAGTAAACTACTGATTTATTTAAACCATTTGGAAAGAAATTATCCATCAAGTTAGATACAAGCATAAGAAAATCTGGTGAGTTTGGAGTCAGAAGACCTAGATTTACAGAATGTATTTGTCTTTTATGATTTGGATCTGAGTAAATTTTTTTCTTAAATATCAAAATTATAAGCTACTTATAACAATATTAAATTTATATTGTGTCAGCAAGGAGATTGTGTCTGTCATTAATAATGTTCAGTTAAGGAGACCCAGGTAGCCTGCTCAAACTGTAACATATTGTGGAACTGACTGTAAGTTAATGAACAAAGGAAGCCTCAGTTTCTTGACTGGTACATGGATTGTTCCAGGAGTAGGAAGAACAAGCATTTAGCCTGGCCAAAGCTAAATGCTTGGTCTTATATTACATATTTACTGGGTTGGCAAACTACTTGGTTTCTTGCCATCTCAGTTTCATCATCTATCAAATGAGGATGAAAAAGAGTATCTACTTCTTGAGCTGCTTCAAAGATGGTACACTTTCATTTGTAGAAGTGTTTCTAGGTTGGAACTTGATTTGTAATAATATATTAATAAATCTGAGCCACTGGTCTTCAGAACAAAGGAGAAACATTAGAGTTGAAACTGACTTGGATTTTTGATAGACACTGAAAGCGATTGTACTGGCTAGTTTTGGTGTCAACTTGACACCCACTAGAGTCATCAGAGAGGAAGGAGCCTCAGTTGAGAAAATCCCTTTATAAGATCCAGCTGTAAGGCATTTTCTCAATTAGTGATTGATGTGGGAGGGACCAGCCAGCTGTGGCTGGTGCCATGCCTGGGCTAGTGGTCCAGGGTTCTATAAGGTAACAGGCTGAGGAAGCCAGGGGAAGCAAGCCATTGAACACCCTTCCGTGAACTTTGCATCAGCTCTTGCCTCTAAGTTCCTGCCCTGTTTTGAGTTCCTGACCTGACTTCCTTCAATATTGAACAGCAAAATGGAAGTGTAAACCAAACAAACTGTTTTATTTCCAACTTGCTTTTTGGTCATGGTGTTTTGTTGCAGCAATAGAAACTCTAAGCAAGATAAAGACCCACGTGAATATCAGATTTAGATTTATTGTGGTAGGATGATAAGGGGTATATATTTAATGCTTCCTTTGGATTTATTTATTATTTCTGGAATTCCTGTTCTGTTCTGTTCTGTTTTGTTTTGTTTTGTTTTGTTTACATAATTTAAGATGGGCAAAAATTGAGAAAATCTGCCCCATACCATTTCCTGAGGCAGTATGCTCAGTGACTGACTGATAAAGTAATTTGTGTCATAATATTAATGGCTGGTAATGGATTAATATGTCACCCCTTCAAGGCAATATATTTGCATTGTAAATAGGCACCTTATTCTAGGGACTTGTCTGATGAAGAATATCAGAGCCTTAGTACAGAGTGATGTAAGGGAGTTTTTGATTCAAAGGCGGCTTTGGGCACAGCTGAAATTACTGAGCCTTGGTATTTAAGTATATCACAGAGGAAAACTGAATTTTGAAGAGCTCTGAGGCTGCCTAAAGCCACACTTTATTTGATTAGTGAGGCTGAGAAGATGGAAGAAATAGCTTCTACCCATGCCCTAAAGAATCAGAAGCACTGTATAGCCCCCTGGATTAGGCACATGGAGTTTTATAAGGGAAACTATACCAGAATCTGGCTCATTCATTCAAATGAGATGCTTTCACACAAGTACAGCTGTTTTACTCATCCTCAGAGTCAAGGACAGAGCATTCATTAGCTTTCATGAATTCAATGATACCCAATCTCAACCCACATAGACTTTCATATCTTCATTTCTTCAGAGTAGCAAAAATGAAATTTAGCTGCCCACAAAATGAAAACAACTCATTAAATCTGGGTCTACAAAGTCATGTCACAAATATTTTAATGATCAAATTGCAGTAGCTCAAGTACTCTCTGAGTTGTTGGTAATTAGCCTCTCTAAAGACATCCGGAATTTATTCCACAAGTGTTTATGGAACACTAATGGAGTGTCAGACACAGGGGAATGAGCAGAAACAAAATTGAAGTTCTTTCACATCAAGTTTACTTCCTGGAAGAAATTATTATTGATAGTTACAGAAGGAGGACTTAACTGTGCCCCGTAGTGTTTGGGGGGTAGAGTCACATTCTCCCAACCATGTGTTGCCTGTACTCTGCTTTTGGTACCATTTTCCTTCAGCTGTCATTCTTGTGAGTCATTTGGCTCAGAGACATATTGTCATTGGTGTCCCTGTGAGCCCTACTGAGCTTTCTTAGGGCATGGACATTAGCTGTTCTTCAGATTTCCAATTCTCAAGGAGTCAGACTTGTTTGAATTCATGAAAGCTGATGAAGGTTCTGTCCTTGACACTGAGGATGGGCAATGCAGCTGTACTTTTGTGGAAGCATCTCATTTGAATGAATGAATGAGCCAGATTCTGGTCTAGTTTCCCTTATAAAACTTCATGAAGGCAAGTCTATGAACAAGAGTCCATTCCCTCTGTAACTACAGCTCTAACAGGCCCAGAAATCAAATGCTGCTATTGATCATCAACTTGACACAGCTGGGAAGAAGGAATTTCACTTGAGAAATTTCCTCCATTATTGGCCAATACACATGGCTGTGAAGGGTTTTTTTGATTGCTAATTTATTTAAAGAGACCTAATCCACTGAGAGAAGTGCCATTTCTAGGCCAATGGGCCTGGGCTACATAAGAAAAGTAGCTGCCTATAAGCCTGGTAGCAAGCCAGTAAGCAGCACTTCTCTATTGCTATGACTTCAATCTTCTGCCTTCAGTTCCTGTTATGGCTTACTTTGATGATGGAATGTAGCTTAAGTCAAATAAGCCCTTTCCTCTCTAAGTTGCTTTTGATCATGGCATCTATCACAGCAGCAGAAAGCAAACTAGAACAGATGTGGACTTGATGCTGTCCTCATCAGTTCTCTATGCTTCTCTGTGAAGGAAATTCCTCCGTTCTAAAGTTGCAAGTGAAAATTTCTAATCTATTTATTTTTTTTT
Organism: Mus caroli; assembly: GCF_978045245.1. NCBI lineage: Eukaryota > Metazoa > Chordata > Mammalia > Rodentia > Muridae > Mus > Mus caroli. The sequence goes on along the minus strand of NW_028227261.1, from coordinate 104,678,949 downwards.
TAAAAAGCACTATATACCAGGTTGACATTTTGATATCCTTACAACTAAGCCTAAGTATCTGTTAACATTGTTTAAGTGGGGAGGCACTGAGGGAGTAATAGAGATGAGTAAAATGAGACAGGAGAGCAGACGTGCACCCATTCTGAGCACAAAGGCTATGTAGCAAGAAATAGGTGTGAAATCAGCAGCTGCTTCTTTATTCCCTTTAAATGTGTCTTCCTCATTGCCAATATAAGGCACTTCCCTATAAGTTTGTGAATTCTCAGAGCCCAATACAGGACAAGGAGAAGTCATGGCTTCTGATTTATCATGAGAGACATCTAAAAAAAGAACTCTTTTTGTATTCTGCACCATTGTGTCTAATGTCCTGTTTGTCAGATAGGCTTAATTGGAATATCCACGTTTTCATGAAGGAATGGGAAATTTCATTATGTCCTCTGATTGTCCTAATTGTTTTCTGGGATTGAGTTGCATGTAAGTCAAGGAGACAATGAATGCTGAAGTGTGAATGGATGGCACAACATGTGCCAGGACTTTACACGATCTTGTGTATGATAACTTTTATTTCCAATGTTTTAAAAGGCATATTGTGTCTACCTTTTTTTTTAATTGGATATTTTATTTATTTGCATTTCAAATGTTATCCTCTTTCCTGGCTTTCCCTCTGAAAACCCCCTATCCCATACTTCCTTACCTTGCTTCTATGAGGGTGCACTTCCACCCACCCATCTACCCTCCCCCACCTCACTGCCTTATCATTCCTCTACACTGATGCATCAAGCCTTCTCAGGACCAAGGTCCTCCCCTCCCATTGATGCCAGATAAGGCCCCTTCAGTTCCTTCAGTCCTTTCCCTAACTCCTCCATTGGGGTCTCTGTGCTCAGTCTGATGGTTGGTTGTGAGATTTGCATCTATATTGGTCAAGATCTGGCAGAGCCTCTCATGAGACAGCTGCACCAGGATGGATACCCAGGTTGGGCAGTCTCTGTTCTACTCTTTGTTCCTGTATTTCCTTTAGACAGGAGCAATTCTGGAGATGGGTGGGAGGCCCCCATCCCTCAACTGGCGGGCCATGCCTAACCTCTGGATATGGTCTTGGCAGTTTCTTCTTCTCCTTTGTGGGTTATTTCAGCTAATGTCATCCCTGTTGGATCCTGGGAGGCTCTTGCTTTCCTGGCATCTGGGACTTTTTGGTTGCTACCCTGTTCCCCATCCCCCATTGCTACCTCTGCTCACTTTCCTGACCCTCTGTACATCTCCTCCACCTCCTCCCATACCTGATTCTTCCCCTCTTTTCCCCCTCCCCCTCTTCTTTTCCTCCCAAGTCCCTACCACCTTCTACTTCCCTTGTTGATGTTGTTCCCCTTTCTCAGTAGTACTGAAGCATCCACTCTTTGGCCTTCCTTCCTCTTGAGCTTCATGTGGTGCATGAGTTGTATCATGGGTATTCCAAGCCAACCCCCAAACCTTCACTAACTGTCTATTTTTTTTTTCACTAATTGACTTTAGGGCTTAGTGGGAGGAAGCTCTCTGACTTCACACTTTCTCAAGTTCTTCTCCATGTCATTTTCCACCTCTGTACTTAGGCATACATAATTCATGGAACTGGTCACTGAAGGAAAACACATCTAGTTATGTTTTCACACAAAGACTAAATAATACATGTTCAATATACGTCTGAAGAAATGTGCTGACCAGCATGTTAAGGGCAAAATGTAGGCTTTTCTCCTTCTGAAATACAGAAATGATGGTACTTTTCTGGGAATAAATATTCAATATTTAAGGCATGAGGAAAGAAACAAGATTTTAATTTATTTTATACAAGTGTCAGGTGTAATTCCCCTAACTAATTATGATATTTGATGTATTTAAAAAATTTGTTCACTTTCCATCTAAATATTTTCTTCCAAATTCAGTAAAAAGATAAATGATTTGAGAAGTTATATTGAGCTTCATAAACATTTATAAATATAAGTTGGGAAGCAACCCTCATGCAGTCCAAAGAAAACAAGTTGAAACAGCATAATTTCCAAGGTATTTTAATCTTAGCAATATACTAAACATTCGCTGCTTTATCATTCTCTGAATATACTTTTTTTTCTGCTGTACCAAGAGTAGTTTCCTATCCTGGAATCATTTTCCTTAGTGTATATTATCCATTGTCCATGGTCTAAATAAATGTGGAATGTGCACATTTTAAAGAATCCTCATTTATATAAAAATGGGAATAAAGACAGATAGTGTGCCATAGCAAAAATATTCAATAATATTCTTTCCCAATTATTCTATAGTTTGAACAATGCATGTGAGGTAGACTGCCTTGTTAGTACAACATCTATGAAGGCTGGGACCTTCCTGTATTATTTACCATCCCTACTAGTCACTAATTGGTAGAGAATATTTTTTAAAAAATCTTCTGGTAGGAGAAAAAAAGAAAAGAAACCAGTAACAATAGCCAATTATTCTGCTGTTTGAAGCCAAAGGCAGCCTGATGTCTTCAGAAGCAAAACCATATTCTTTTACAGAATATTATAACATGTTTCTGCTTTCATCTCCAAAAAGTATCCACCCACAGGTTTTTCATTCTGTATGACCCTATTCATTTCTGCTTGCATTTAAACCTTTGCTCACAGCTGTGGGAAATCAAACCCAAATCAAAGCATCTTGGGAGGGAGAGGGATGGATGAATGCATTGGATGTGCCGGGTAGCCGCACCAAGTAGCCTGGCAGTTCCCCTAATGAGGCACATTCTCTTATACCTCCCTGTCTTTTCTTGGTACTGCCTCCTCGCATGAAATGTTCTTACTGTCATTTCCTAAGGAGTTCCTTTTTCAAGTTTCCACTCTGGCATCAGTACATCAGCCAGTCATCCCTAGACTCACGAATCTTGTATGTGTATTGTGTATAGTCTGTTTTTTTTTTTTTTTTTTTTTTTGTATCTGAGCTCTGGAACAGCACTTGTCATGTATGAGCTGAATAAATGAAATGAATATGGGCAAATGACCTCTAGCGTTTTCAAAGGTAAGAAAGGAACATTCTGCTAGAGACAGATCCTACTCTGGAACATTTTCTGTTTAGGTGTGGTGTCCCTCACCAGTTAGTCATACTTTAGAAAGTCTGTAGGATAGTTGAAACATAGATCCAAGGAGGTCAGATAGACAGACAGATAGATGGTAAGATACCTTGGGGATTCCATTTTCAGAGAGAGGCTCAGGCAATCAGGCAATTGTTTTAGACAGATGAGAGAAACACAGGTCAAAGAGCATTTTTGTTAGATGGAGACCTGCAAGGTGCGTGTGAGGTTGGGGAAACTGACTCATGTTCTTGTGTGGTGCTGGTGATAAGTTGAGATGCAATGGATCTGCCATAGTTTTTATGTCAGGAGAGGGGCGAGAAAGGTCACTGTAGCATGGTCTGTAGAGCTGGTTGAGAAGACGAAGGTGCCATGAGGCTAAGTCACTCAGTGATTAAACCCTAGTCCTGGATCAAGTTCAGAGACTCCAAATCAAGAGTTCTACAGGCAGCTCTAAATGCCAGCAGGAATTAGGCCTCTGCAGGCGATGTGAGCCAGTGTAAGCCCAAGGATAAGCAGAGGTCAGGGGCTCTGTTCTCACCTTCCTCTACCTCGGCAGCTTTATCATAGCCCATCATCTTTTCTGTGTATCTGATAAATCTTAGGAAGAGTGTCAGGAAAGTGGAGGCTGCCTGTGATCCTAAGTATATTTTATTCAGGAAGTTACCTTAAAGAACTGTTCATAATATTAATAATTTTCAAGTATAAAATTGAAAGAAATAAAAGTTATTATTACCATTATTATTTTCACCAAGTTTGGGGCTTTAGAGCACGGCTGAAAATGATCTGTTTCTATGTATCCAAGTTCAGCTGTGAGTAGATTTTGCAAAGTTATTACTTATTTAGCCACAATGTAGTGGTAACTTGGTATGACACAAAGCTTTACTGTTATCACCGGGTGCCAGGCTGGTGCCTAGGAAATCATCAGAATTCCACGAATCCCTTGCTCTTGATATCTTATATTATGTAATATAGATTGCACATGGGACAGCATCATCAATATTTGCCTTATTGTCTAAAGGTTTTGTTAATTTGCCAGCAAATCCAATCACCAAGCCTAGTAAGCACGATGCAGGTAGGTGCATTTACCAACACTTTTACTTTACACATAAGGAAGTTAAAGCAAAAGAAATCTTAAGGGGCCACAAACCTTCTGCATATACCAACAAACTGAAAGAGGAGAATTGTATCAATTATATCAGTTATTCAGGAAAGCTATCATTTTGGTCTATTTATATACAAGTTCCTTTTTAACAACATACACGTTTGTCTAAACAGGCATCAGCTGCCATCTTCCCACCTGTGCCCCATTGAAACCACGGGTTTATTATGCCAGTGTAATTTCCCCAGACAATGCATATTCCTATTTTTCACTGAAATTTAAAAAAAAAATGGAGGGTGGAGAAGAGAAGGCTGAATAAATGTGTTTCCACGACACTTGAATTAAAATATTCTGAGAATCATTTCCAACCTCATTTAGAAAATCAAAGTGAAGTAGAATATTGAGGCATTCATTTGAATAATCCTGGATCTAGTCTTCATCACCATGACTTTCCAAAGAGGGAGCTCACAGGCTTCTTCCCAGGATGCCTTAGGCGTCTTGGATTTCTCCAGACTTCTGTATGAGCACAACCGTGGCTTCTTCAGAGGAGCAAGTCATTGCTGTTAATTTGAGACCACGGATGTGAATAGATGTGGAAATCTTGATTTTACCACTTTATGTGTCTCTGGGAAAGTGCTGAAAGACAAACTTTAAAGAGCTCTGACCTGCTTTAGGGGCTTCAGCATTCTAGAGTGTATACCTTCTGATATTCTTCCCTTCCCTGGATGTGCTGACAAAGAAAAATGTAGCAAGCTGACAGCTTTTACAAGTGGACAGTAATGACCACATCCTTGGTAATGATTATCCCGCATAACCTAGTCCCTTTATTGCAGTGCTTTGAAATCTCTAAGGCATTTGGCTGGTCACTCAATATTCAGCTTTAGAACTTGTGTATGGTTCAACCTTCCATCCATGTACCTGTGCAGGGACTGTAGAAATGCTGAGAGTTAGCTTCTACATTTTCCCATTGAACTTTCATGATTTTATTTATACTGTTTTCCCAGTTTCCTATCTGATCTCTCAAAAACAAACAAAACAAAACAAAACAAAACAAAAAACTACTTTCAGGAATTGTATTTATTCCACAATATGTTCATGACTGTCTATTTCCCTAAGACAAAGGTAACCTGGTTCTTTTCCCTCAACTCCCTCAGAATCCCGTAGCTTCCATAGGTGTATACCTGTAGTACTATATGAAAAACGTGCTTAGTCTTCCTACAGCGCTAACCTAGACTCAGCATTCCTTCAGAGGAATGATCTCATCTCAGTTATCTTTGCATGCCAATAGCTACCACCCAGGTCTGTTGCATAGTAGGCTGTGTCAATAAGGATTCTTCAAGTAATGAATGGCATAAATGAAAATTTCTCTTTTGGTGATAAATCTCATTTTAATCATTACACAACGAATTAGAGAGTTGGGAACTTGAAAGATATACTGAAGGGATTAAAACTGAGAAAAGGGAAGGTGGGATTGTGGTGTCTAACTTTCTGACAAATGGGGTTTACCTTCTGGTCTTTGCCCACGGAAGAAAATCAGACCTTCCTAAACCCCACCTTTGTGAAATCAAAAAGGATATGCTTTCACTGATTGCTTCTAAATAGACATAATAAATTCAAAACATCACAGCCAGAGCTTTGTTTCTGGAAGTAACCTATCTGTCCTCAAATCTCAGCTCCTTCTTGCTGCCAAGGGCCTATTGTGTAATCTCCCATAGGCAAAATGCTACTCTCTTCCTTTACAATATTGAAAGGGTTAAAGGAGTTTGTGTCAGTCATTTTAACAGTAACCAGCACATTATCTGGTCACTGAATATTCTCTTTTTATGCATGTTTGTTGTCACCAGAAGAAAACAAAACAGAAAAATGAAGAATTCCTTATTCAATGGGACATTCCACAGATGAGATATTTCAAATCAAGAAGTGCAATATTAAAAATGTTCTTTGCACAGGGGCAAAGGCTGAGATATCTTTTGATATGTTGGTTGTCCTTCTGAATGAACTTTACAGATCATCAAGTGTAATCAAATACTTCTGTCGTAAACAAACAGAAAGCATTTCCTTTCTAGGGAGGATCCTGATGGAGAGGTACAAGAAGATTTTCTAGTTGCTGGGAGCCATTTGGCAAAGAAATAATACAAGCAGACATCATTTTGAGTAAATACTCCCTTTACAATAGTCACTGAAAAGCCATTAAACAGGCCTTCAGATCAAAATTTACGGCAGAACCCACAGATAAGATTCACAGCCCTTTGGTTTAGAAGGGGCCTCCCGTGGTTGCACGGGGGATGTTTAGGGAGCTTTTATTCTGCAGTACTATGTGTTATTTAAGTGATATTATGCATGCTAAGGATTGCTCTGAAATGGAAAAGAAATAAAGCATAAGGGTAATACAATAAAATTCAAATAAACTGAAACAACATGCCAGCCTTGAGACTCACCGGAGTCTCTTGGAGTAACACTGGCAAAATAACATGTCCAGATTAGGCAATTAAGACAGGGTCCTCATTAGCAAATGTGAAAATGTATGAAGTGGGTAGCAAGACTGAATGCTATTAAGTTGCTAGGGCCTGTTGTGAGTTTGTGGGATCACCAACTAGAAAAAAAAATGTAGTAGAGCAAATAGCCCCTGTAAGAGGGTAGAAGTGGAGATGGCCTACTGCTGACACTTGGAAGGCAGCATGAAAGAGGAGTAAAGACAGCTGACAGAAGCTGAAGAATGTGGTTCTTGTCTCCCTTCTGCTGATTCTGAGCACCATTGTTTTTAAAATGGGGCTCAGAACTGAACAAAGAATTCTCACCTGAGGAATACCAAATGGCAGAGAAGCACCTGAAAAAATGTTCAACATCCTTAATCATCAGGGAAATGCAAATCAAAACAACCCTGAGATTCCACCTCACACCAGTCAGAATGGCTAAGATGAAAAATTCAGGTGACAGCAGATGCTGGCGAGGATGTGGAGAAAGAGGAACACTCCTTCATTGTTGGTGGGATTGCAAGCTGGTACAACCACTCTGGAAATCAGTTTGGCAGTTCCTCAGAAAATTGGACATAATACTACCAGAGGATCCAGCAATACCTCTCCTGGGCATATATCCAGAAGATGTTCCAACCGGTAAGAAGGACACATGCTCCACTATGTTCATAGCAGCCTTATTTATAATAGCCAGAAGCTGGAAAGAACCCAGATGCCCCTCAACAGAGGAATGGATACAGAAAATGTGGTACATTTACACAATGGAGTACTACTCAGCTATTAAAAGGAATGAATTTATGAAATTCCTAGGCAAATGGATGGATCTGGAGGGCATCATTCTGAATGAGGTAACATATTCACAAAGGAACTCACACAATATGTACTCACTGATAAGTGGATATTAGCCCAAAACTTAGGATACCCAAGATATGAGATACAATTTGTTAAACGCACGAAACTCAAGAAGAACGAAGACCAAAGTGTGGACACTGTGCCCCTTCTTGGAATTGGGAACAAAACACCCATGGAAAGAGTTACAGAGATAAAGTTTGGAGCTGTGAAGAAAGGATGGACCATCTAAAGACTGCCATATCCAGGGATCCATCCCATAATCAGCTTCCAAACGCTGACACCATTGCATACACTAGCAAGATTTTGCTGAAAGGCCCCAGATATAGCTGTCTCTTGTGAGACAATGCCGGGGCCTAGCAAACACAGAAGTGGATGCTCACAGTCAGCTATTGGATGGATCACAGGGCCCCCAATGGAGGAGCTAGAGAAAGTACCCAAGGAGCTAAAGGGAACTGCAAACCCATAGGTGGATCATTATTATGAACTAACCAGTACCCCAGAGCTCTTGCCTCTAGCTGCATTTGTATCAAAAGATGGCCTAGTAGGCCATCACTGGAAAGAGAGGCCCATTGGACTTGCCAACTTTATATGCCCCAGTACAGGGGAATGCCAGGGCCAAGGGGTGGGGGTGGGTGGGTGGGGAACTGGGGGGGGGGAGTGTATTGGGGACTTTTTGGATAGCATTGGAAATGTAATTGAGGAAATTACCTAATAATAATAATAAAAAAAAAAGAGGATAGGGCATCTCTGCTCTACTCTGGAAAGTGGAGCTTGTAACACCTGACTGCTTGGCAAACCCAGCTAAGAGGCAAATGAAACAATGGCTTTGAAAACATTCTTCAAAGATTAAAGTCTCAAAGAATTCAAGAATTCCCAAAGATAAGTTTAAAAGTAAACTCTAGAGCCTTTCCCATGTAGGTGGGCTACATTTCTTATTTCCATAAAATAAAGAATGAGAGTGGGTTGCTTATTTGCATACAGGGGATAATAGGAGAGAAGGCAATGGAGCAGGGGGGAAATGACTAGTGTTTCACAAGTGCTCAAAAACAATTATGTTCTGTTTTTCCCTAAAATGTATCCTGGGAGGCGATATAATTGAAATTTTCTGACTCTCAGATGAGCACAGACTATCATTTTTGAAGAGGTCTTGCTTAGTGTGAGCTCATAGGATTGAGTCCCACTTGCCTTAAGAGAAAATTGAATGGGAGGCTTAGGATTCTATTAGGAAGCAATTTTCCTCTGGCTGAGTAACTCAGGATACTTCCACCCTGACAGTCAAAACCTTGCCAGGCAACCCATTGCCACCATGGGAAGATAATCAGGGCAGCAAGGTTTCTTTTTCAGACTTGTTGCACTGGAATAAATTAGGAATGCTGTTAACAAATTAATAGTCTATACCCGGAAGTATTACTTTTCATCATAAAGTAGAAAGCATTAGTTCTTACTTTATGGATTCTGACAGGTTAAATGTTTGGTGTAAGACATAGGTGGTGGGTTCTAAGTGAAAATAAGATAATCAACAGTATTACCCTTGTAGAGTACATTAATAATCATATAGCCATCTGTCTTAATTACTTTTCTATTGACATGATAAGACACAATGACCAAGGAAATTTATAAAAGGAAACCTTTACTGGGAATAATGGTTCCAGAAAGTTAGAGTTTATTATCATCATGGTGGTGAACATGGCAGAAGGCTGGCATAGCACTGGAGCAGTAGTTGGGACATCCTGATACATAGGCGCAGGGGAGAGAGAGAGAGAGAGAGAGAGAGAGAGAGAGAGAGAGAGAGAGAGAGAGAGAGAGAGACAGACAGAGAGAGAGAGAGAGACAGACAGACAGAGAGAGAGCTAAGAATGGCTTAGTCTTTTGAAACCTGGAAGTCCATTTTCAGTGTCAGTCTCCAACAAGTTCACATCGTACCCTTCTCAAACTGTTTTACCAACTTGAAACCAAACATTCAGATAGCTGAGTCATTCTCATTCAAACTGCCACACCTCCTTAAGCCTGTAGATTTGGGGATAAAGGCATTTTTGAAAGTTCACACATCAGGTAAGTGGATTAACCACTCAAAGCCAATGATATTGAAGAAAATATCCATAACATTGAAACTAGAAAACTTTCTAATTATAAATGTTTAAGACTATTTGGCATGTATAGTATGGATTGAAACATTTTACTAGGTAATACCATTAATGTCTGGCACTCCAGACTACCCATTTCCAGTAGTAGAATGACAGACATGCACCACCGTATCTGGTTTATCTGGTACTAGGGATGCAACCTGTACAATTTGCTTTTTATAGTAGAAGCTATTCTTGCCTAAATACTCTTCAGTTGATGTGTAAGTTTACTGCATAGGACTCAGTACTATTCTTGATTCATATCTACTCTCCACTTCTCATCTCCTCCTGAAGTGGAAATTTCTAGTTCTTTGGAAAGTTAGTTATACCAAATGATGTTTTGCTGAGGCACACAGGTGAAAGAATGTCTTACTAAAGCAAACATATGAAAGACTTTTCATGAAGGAGAAGCAGGTGAAAGGAAGTTTGAATATAGCAAACATGTGAATGGATGCTTGATGGAGTATAAATATGACTCCACAGACAGTGGGAGATGAGCCCTGAGCCTTGGTTTGGTTTGCTTCGCCTCCTTGTTATTCTCTGCTAATGACACCCATGTATTGGTTCATCTTACATAGTGTTGTTGAGCTCAACTTGTGATAGCATGACCATTGAGAGAAACTTGCCCAAGAACTGCTTGTGAGGTTCCTGCAGGAGCTTGATGCCTATGTGGTCTTGTCTCAGGCTGGTTGGCCAGCCTGGTGGTTTTTTTTAGGATTGAACAACAGCTGCCTGGTCTGCTTGCAGAAAGGACTAGACTGTGGCAGCTGGTTTGTGCCTGGTATCTCCTTGCCTAGAGCACTGGTCTGCAGCTGCTGAGTTATATTTGGTGTTTGCTATGGGGACTGAATTGCTGTCAAAGAAGATCAAGCTTACCCCCAGAGAACTACTGTTGAACAGGTATTCTTCCCCCATATCCTAATAGCATTTCTCTTCTACTACCTCTACTGTGTGGTAGATTAGAGGCAAAGTTGAACCCTTATGAAAAGTAGGTTGCAAAAAATGTATGCCTACATCTTTCAGTAGAGGTATTGGCCAACTGTAAATTGACACAGGAGACAAAATGACTGTCTACCTTGACTAAAGATGTATCAGTTCTTAAATGAAGTTTTTGCTCCAGAAATTAAAAAAGGAACAGGATGAAAGTCTCTAGCTGAGGAACAATTTCTTGCTTAGAATCCTTTTTCTCTTTCTCCTGACATAGATTTTTTTTTCCTGGAAACTCCCTCGCTACTGAGAATCCCCCATTCCATCTCTGCTTCTCAAGAATTTCAAAAGACGCCTTATAAGAGTGATACATTCCTGTTGATAGAGGTGGAAATATTCTATTGGTATTTCATTAGAGATTGGTGGTTATTTTAGAGATCATTCCCTTGATAAATGTCAATTATATTCCAAAACAACAGGGGTTAAGGCAAAACTACTTATTTTTTCTCTGAGATTTTTATTTTTAGTAGAAATTCTCTCATTTGAGAAGAAAACGCAGCCTGGTATTTATCTTTTGCTGAAAAGCAAATTACCAAAAATGTAGTGACTTAAGGCAGCATGTGTTCCGATGGGACAGGAATCTAAGCATATCTCAGCTTGGTCTCCTGCTTCAGGCTTTCTTATAAACATCCATCAAGGTTTTATTTGGGTCTGAGATTTCATTTGAAACTTGACTCAGGGAGGATGTATTTCCAAGCTCATGTGGTTGCTGGCAGTATCTAGTTTCTCAGGTTTGTGGGTTTTGACCACATGCTGACTGTAGGCTGGAGGCTGCCCTGAATTCTTTGCCATGTGGCCCCCTCCAGATGGCAGAACACTTTTTCCAGGGCTGAAAGAAAGATCATTAACATAGAGGGTCTGCTAGTAAAAGAAAAATTGCTATCTAATGGAACAAACTCACAGGAGTGATGTCCCATCACTTCTGCTGTGCTCTGAAAATGGGGTCTGATTCTGTTCATACTCTATTGCTGCAAGGATTATACCATTACAAATCCACCAGGAGGTCTGGATATCAGGGGCCATATTGGAATCTATCTGCTGACATTTTTATTTATAGAGGACATAAATGAGGATGGATCATTGGAGAAAGAGAATATCTATTAAGAGCTGTTTAAAGTATTGTAGAGGAATATGAAACACTATTTTAAAAAAAATCAGGAAAAATGCACATTAAAATCTATTTTGTTTTCCTCACATGCATTCTTGGCTCTCTAGCCAGTTGAACTAAAATCAAAAATAATAATGAGAAAGGATTTTATCTAATCTTATGTAAATTCATAAGGTATAAGAAAGCCCAAATCAGGAGCCCCCAAAATACCTTCAGAAAATAGTTGCTTGTGCTACAACCTTCTGTAATGTCAATAACCTTTCTATGTTCTTGAATCATAGGTGACAGGGTTAATTTAACTCATTACCCACTCTTGCCTTCTAGGGGCAAACTTCTAAAAAATGAAAGATGAGAAATTATTTCTATATGAATATTAGTCCAGCAACATAACTGCTCTGTCAAGAGATCACATCCAAACACCTTTTAGGTTTGTGTTATCTGGCTGGAATACAGATATCTCCTTTGTACACACCTTTAATCCCTCTGGCTGGATTATAGACAAAACTTTAATTTCTCTGGCTGTAATATAGACCTTATTCTCTTAGTACACACCTTTAATCCCAAACAATGAAGGCAAAGTTGGTTTGTAGAAGAAAAGCAGCCATGTTTACAAGTGATATCTCATTAAGGGGCAGACAATGTGATGAATCAAAGAAAGATTTGCCAGAATGAGTCAAAGATGGGATAAACCTAACTCTCATGAGGACAGGAAAGAGAGGCAATTTAAGAGAACAGCACATAACACACACACACACACACACACACACACACAGAGAGAGAGAGAGAGAGAGAGAGAGAGGAGAGCAAAAGGGGGGGGGGACACTTTTACAGAGATAGGCTGTAGCTGAAGGTAGAATGGGCTAGAGAATGAACCAGAAGATTGAAACAGATTGCCAGACTTAGTTTGAGGCCAAGCAGAGCAATTCAGTAGTAAGCTGAGAGAAGCCAGTTTGAATCAGTCAGTTCGGAGAGGAGTTTTGAGCCAGAACAGTTGAGTTGAACCAGCCAGCCTGAGTTCCGAAAGAACTAAAAAGGATAAGCTTAATTAGCAAAAAGCCTGAGATGACAATTACATCTGGGAAATAAAAGTTCCATTTATAATTATCAATTAACAGTAAGAAAAATAAAATCAGTCATGATAAAACCCCAAAACCATTCTCATACCCTGATAGGAAATGATAGTCACACCTTATCTGATGATGGTATAAAATCTAGTAAAATAGTTTAACTGTTTAAGCATGTGCTTGAGCTTACCACAGAAACTAGACAAATGGTTACTTTTCAGTCACAACATTTGTTAAAGAATCACAAAATCAGTGTTTTGAAGAAAAACAAGTTTCAAAGTAATGAGAATTTTCTTAATGTAAACAGAATAACAAATGATCATTTCTGGAACGTTTAATGTAGGAAAAACAAAGAGGTGGTAGACACACTCTAATGAGAATAATGAATTCATAAATGAATGAGCTGTGGTAAATGAATAAATAATTACCAGGTTTTTTCTAAATAAAATGTATCTCCTTTAACTTAAAGCTAGAACTTAGTGGCAATCCTCTTACTCCAGCCTCTTCAATGATAGGATTAGAGGGATGAGTTATCACATGTGTCTGTCTTTCTTCATCCACTCATGTCTCATTCAGAGCCAGAGGCTACTGGGTGCTTTTTTTGTGGAAATGAAAGTTATAGCAGTTCCATTCCTTGAAGGTCAATGATGCAACATGAAATGGTTTGTCAGTCTCTATTCTGGTCATCTGAATTTCGATACCTAGGGTACATATCTTCAGCTTAATTGCACAGGGAATTACCTTAGGGAAATCAATGTCCAGAGACACCGTGCTTAGTTTAATGGTCTGGATTTCTATTCCTTAAACTCAATATAGATCTTATCATTTATGTACACACAAATCCCTGAGATTCTTGTTAAAATATAAATTCTGACTCAAGCTCTTTGGAATATAACCTAATCTACCATGTGTGTGTGTGTGTGTGTGTGTGTGGTTGGTGTACTTGTTCATATGGGTATTGAATGTGTGCCTATAGGATGCCAGAGGTCAACACAAGTATCTTCCTTCATTACTCTCTACATTATTGTTATTGTTCTTAATGCTGTTTTTATAATTATTAATTTTGAGATAGTCTTTGACTATATTTGGAGCTAGAACATGGACTCAGTAGACTATTGGATGGACAATCAGTTCAAGGAATTTTCTGTTTTCTCCCATGTTCCAGATCTAGGGTTGTTGAAGTTGTTAGTATATATCATAGCAGTGGGCTTTTGTATGGTACTAGGAATCTGAAGTCAGAGCCTTGTGTTTGCTTAGCAGACAGCTTATTGACTGAACTTTCTCTTTTAATTTACAATCTTGTAAAAAATATACAGATGTGTTACCTCTATTGAAGGTAGCTAAAACTTGAGTTCTCAAACTTGGCCAGCACTGAGATCAACTGGTGAGCCTTTTCAGATGGGGTGGGGGGTTGTATCCCATTTTTAGGCTTCTGACCATGGCAGTGAGAAACATAAAATTGCTCAGATATTTTCAGTTTGGAGAGCTATTGGTCTGCAGGGTGAAAATAGATCAAGTCCTCTAATTTTTCTAAAGCCATCTAGGAGCTTCCTTAACTCGCAGGTTTCTTGTCTGCCAAGAGACATGCACAGATCCACTCTGCCAGATGTTAATGCTTCAGATCAGTGAGTGTTTAGCTGCTTTCTACACTGTAACACCCACCTCAGGAGAGATGGATGTCTTCAAAAGGCCTCAACAGTGCCCAACCTGGTCCTCGTGATCCCTGGGTATTGTCTGCAGATCTTGTACCTAAGAAAGGATGGCAGCAATAAAGCCAGATGTTAGGGCAGTAGAGATGCTTTTGACTCTTTTTGTCAAATCCAAAATTTTGATTTTATAGAAGTTGCTTATTCTGATTTGTTTTTTACTTTTATAATGCAGTATTTTGTTTGATAAAAGAAATATTTTCTTAAATGTCACTGAGGACTAACTTGAATGTTTTCTTTGACATTTTCTTATTACTGTCTCAAAGGTTATCATTGCTTTTTTTTTCTTTTTTAAATCTCTCACAAGTAAGCAGACTTCTGATACCTTATTAAAGGATTTTGTCAATGCAGCAAATGGAGATGATTACAGAAAGCAAAAAACAATCAAATTATAGAGGTATGAAGCTCAGTACCAATCTCCCTATCTGCAATGTTGCTTCACTTTGCTCCAGGGAACATTGTGAAAGAGGGTTCAGAAAGATTGGAATACCAGAAGAGCAGGGAGTTTGCTATGACATTTTGTCCCTAAGGAATATCAGAAGCTATAGTCATAAAAATCACACCAGCATCACTGCCCAAAACAAGTTGGACAAAGATGACACTAATAGGCATGTCAAAATGGTCAGGAAAAAACCCAGAAGGATTCAAACCTACATAAAGAACTATAGGCAACAGAAGAATGTTGAAGCGGGAGACATGTTCTTCCCCAAGGAGGAATACACCAGTTGGTTGTCTAGGGCTTAACATCCTTGAAAACATGTATACAAGTAGCATTATCCTGACTGAATAGGTTATATTTTGTATACACACACACATGTATATATACATGCATACATGTTATATATCCATGCAATAACAATTAATGAAAAAAGAGGCCATGAATTTGATGATGAATAGGTAGAGTTGTATGGCAGGGAAGAAAGAAAAAGGGAAAATGATTCAATTATACTATTATCTCAAAAAAAAAAAAGAGAGAGAGACACATTAAGCTCCGTATGGTTTGTGGCTTCTGGCTATCATAAATAAGGCTGCTGTAAACATAGTGGAACATGTGTCCTTGTTATATGTTAAAGAATCTTTTGGATATATACCCAGTAGTGGTATAGCTGGGTCTTCAGGTAAAACTATTTCCAGTTTTCCGAGGAACTTCCAGGTTGATTTCCAGAAGCTGGAAACAACCTAGATGTCCCTCAACAGAAGAATGGATACGGAAAATGTGGTACATTTACACAATGGAGTACTATTCAGCTATTAAAAGCAATGACTTCATGAAATTCACAGCTAAATGAGTGGAACTAGAAAATATCATCTTGAGTAAGTTAACCCAGACACAAAAGAATACACATGGTAGTACTCACTTATAAGTGGATATTAGCCAAAAGGTTCAGAATACCCATGATACAACCCACAAACCATATGGAGCATGATAAGTCTTTTCGGGGGGATTATAATATAATTGAAGGATAGGGCCACCCACCCATCTCAAAATTTTTAACTCAGAAATGTTCCTGTCCAAAGTAAAGACAGGGACACAAAATGGAACAAAGACTGAAGGAAAAGCCCCATCTAGGTATACATCCCATCTGTAGATACCAAACCTCCATACTATTGCTGATGCCAAGAAGCACTTGCTGACAGGAGCCTGGTATGGCTATTCTCTGAGAGGTTCTATCAGACCTGACCAATACAGATGCAGATACTCACAGCCAACCATTGAGCTGAGCCCAGGGATCCCAATGGAAGACCTAGGGGAAGACCTAGGGGAAGACCTAGGGGAAGAACTGAAGGAGCTGCAGGGGATTTCAACCCCATAGGAAGAACAATATCAACCAACTGGACCACCCAGAGCTCCCAGGGGCTAAACTACCAACCAAAGAGTATACAGGGAGGGATCCATGGCTCTAGATATACATGTAGCAGAAGATGGGCTTATTGGTACCAGTGGGAGGGGAGGCCTTTGGTCCTATGAAAGCTTGATGCCCCAGCACAAGGGATGCTAGAGCAGTGAGGTGAGAGTGGGTATGTGGATGGAGGAGTACTCTCATAGAGGCAAAGGGGAGATATAGGGGGTTGGGATGGGGGTTTGTGGAGGGGTAACAAGGAAGGGGGATATCATTTGAAGTGTAAACAAATAAAATAATTAATAAAAAAGACATATTAGAATCTTAAACTGTGTTTTGGGTAATTCAGCTTTCCTCAGGCATCTCATATGCTCATATGTAGATTTGAAGAATAGTAAGCCAGATTGCATGTTCTATGGTGGAAGTTTAGGTTTATGGACTACTAGGATTTCATTGAGATAGGCAGAAATAGATATGTCAGTAATGGTTAGATATGTAAAACAACATCCTTAATCATCAGGGAAATGCAAATCAAAACAACCCTGAGATTCCACCTCACACAAGTCAGAATAAGATCAAAAATTCAGGTGACAGCAGATGATGGTGAGGATGTGGAGAAAGAGGAACACTCCTCCATTGTTGGTGAGATTGCAAGCTCACCAACCACTCTGGAAGTCAGTCTGGAGATTCCTCAGAAAATTGAACATAGTACTACCAGAGGATCCAGCAATCCCTCTCCTGGGCATATATCCAGAATATGTCCCAACCGGTAAGAAGGACACATGCTCCACTATGTTCATAGCACTGATCTGCATTTAAGGAGGTTCTTTCCTGTAACCTACCCTCTGTCTCTAATAGTTTTCCGACCTTCTTATGCCTTCTTCCATATTACTCTACATTCAGAGTGATATTGTTAGCTGTCACATGTGACAGAAATGACATGTCTTTCATATCATGTTTGGCTTATTTCACTTAATGTTATATTAGTTAATATACCTATTTCTTGCTAAATTTGTCTGGGGTATATATGGTAGTGGTTTACATTTTTGTTATCATGGTCACATGGGTTTTTTAAAAAAACCCTAACAAGAAGCAACTTGAAGGAGGAAATTCTTCTTTTGCTTCAGAGTTTTAGGAAATACTGATCACACTGGCAGCAAAGACATGGGAGCAGGAAGAGCTCACACCTAAGCTGATGGGGAAACAAACAAGCACGCAAACCAACAAACAAAACCATGTCTTTGTAACATCTAGGCATCCCTTAATCCAGTCAAGGTGGCTATCACTTTATAGAGCGTCATGATATAGAAGCATCCAAAGAGAAGGAGAAATTGTTTCACAAATTTCTGTAGACAGACTATCAGCCACTGATTAGGTTTAGTAAGCTCTTTATTACCACCACCACCATCATATTATCATCATCATCCACCACCAGTAGCACCATCAATCAGTAAAATCATTATATTTCTATGCTGCCTTTATTTGTACTTGCTGGAAGATCCCTTACTTCCTTTAATGATGAGGATAACTGAGTTGTGTATTATGGCTCCCTTCACTCTGTCATCTACCCCAGGTCCTTCCACTCACCTCCCATGGCTTATTGCTGACTGCATCCTTGCCCTTTCTTTCTTATTCCCCATGCATCTCTATTGTCTGAATACTCTTTCCCACCATAGAGTCTGATGTTAAAAAGAAAAGCCTGCCCTCTTGCATCAGGAACACTGCAATATTATTGAATGACTGAGCAGTATTTTGTTCTGCTCCTGCTTATTATCTGGTTAATGAATGCTTTTGTGGTTAGAATTCAATTTCCCCCAGTGTTTACATTATGAACAATTAAACAAAGCAGCCATAGAAGTGTTGCTGTGGATAGCTCAGGTACAATCCTGAAAACATAATTTCTAGGTCAGTTTTCATATGTTCAAGGATGTGCTCAATTATGTCCACATGTTTCAATACAGTTTGCACCAATTTACAGTGCCCATTCTCCAGTGCTTGCTAAGACCTGTGTAAAATATCAGTTTACTGGATATTTCTTAGTTATATGAATTAAAATTTGATGCCATTTTAATATTGTCTCTTTGAAGAGATTAAGCACCCTGTGTGCATAACATTGTTCTGTACAAACCAGTTACTGACTGTAATTTTCTCTTATTATGTTCTTTCCACAGTACTTAGTTAATCTGCTCATTCTTTATATTTCTTTTCAGTCTCCTTGAGATAAAGGGCACTATCTTCAGGACTGTATTTTCTGAATTCAGAAAGAGGGCGTGTAGAAGCAGAGCAAACATTTTCTAAATAAAAATAGCACAAGCACGTCTTAAAGCACATCAAATCCTGATGTTTGCTTTAATTTTAATAATCAAGATGATTTTACAGCCTAGGCCTTGAATATTTTGAGCACAAGCAAGGCACCATGAAGTTTAGGAGCCTCTCTGAAGAGCTTTATCTCACTTCTGTGCAATGACTTTTATCTCAATGGATGAGGCATCTATTTTTTATCTTTATCTTCTGGTAACCACTGAGCATATTACAGAATTCATTCTTCCAGCAATAATATAATAATGAGTAAATGGGTTCTTATTTTGTCTAAATTTTAAACCCTTTAACCCCACACTAATTCTGGGACTTCTTTTTCTGTGACATTTGTTTTTCTGGCAGGAAATGAAACCACCAATTTTGTACAGATGTTAAAGAACCAGTCTTGCAGACAGCTGGAACAAACAGGTGTACAGAAATCTATGGACTATTAACATATCTAATTGAATAAGTGTTGGTAGTTACAAAAGTAATTAAGAAGAAAGAAAGCCCTGTGAAAGCATCTAACACAAACATTGCTGACAATCACTGCCAACTTAAAACTTATTTTGCACAGCTTTCTAAAAAAAATGAGTATTTTAAATTGAATATTACCTTTTGTCTTGTAATTTACAATGTATCTCTAATGAGCAGCTCCTTTAGAGTTCTAGGGAGTCTTTCTTGTATGTACTGTAGCATCTTTGAAACAGCAGCATCAGAAACTGAGAGTCTGCATGCTCCCTCCTGAACATTTATAGCAAGATTTTAAAATCACACTTACCAATTTTCTTTAAGTTGTCTTTGCAAAATTGCTATGTTTCCTCTGGCACAGAAACACCCCTCTTTTGGAACAAAAAAGTAGAAAGCTCAGTGGCTTCTTTGTTGTTAGACTTCTCAATTGAATCTCACGAATGGTTCTGAATAACATTTTACTACCTTTTCTAATTGATACAGAAGTATTGGGTTATTATAAAACAAATAAAGAGGCAAAGGAGAAAATCAGTGTCATAGAAAATAAATCACGCATTACAGAACCACAGAGAGATTTTATATATATGTATATATATATATACATATATATATACACACACACATACACACACATACACACAATTATATATATATATGTATATATTATTCTGTATGTAATATGTTATTGTGTCCTTTATTGGATATATCATAAAAGCTTGTTGCAATTTCTGTCAGATAAAAGTAACGTAAACTAGAAAGGTTTAGGTTAAGTTTAAAAACTCTTACAAGGTAAGCTCAACAGTGTATTGAGTAGAGATGTTTCTACCAAGCTTGAAGCAGGGAATTACCTACTGAAAGTTGTCTTTTAATCTTCATTCATATGAACATATACACCTGCAGATGCATGCATGAATGCGCAAATGTATATACATGTGTACGTGAAGGCACAAACACATGTGGACATAGATGGACACACAAGTAAATAAATACAGTATTTAAATGGCCTGATAGTCTAGGTATAGATATTGGTAGCTTCTTTTTAACTCTAAATTTTATGTGGCCACTTCTTTGTGAATTTACAATGTCTTCCCTGTGTGTGTGTGTGTGTGTGTGTGTGTTTATGCTTGCATGGTAGTCTCCTACTCTTATGAAGATATTATACTGGACTCTATCCAGACCACACTAAAGACCATTCTTTTCCTCCCCCCCACCCCGTTTTTCTCTGCTGGAATGAAACCCAATGTCTCACCCACGATACTTCAGTGCTATACCACAGTGAAAGACATTATCTTATCTTATTTCTCCACAGATGTTCTTTCCAAATACAGCACATTATGAAGTACTGGGAATTTCAACTTTAAAATATTCATTTTTTGTATGATACAATTTAACCTATTACACTAGGTATTTTGTATTTATTAGTCTTATTGGCTGTGGTTGAAATAAGCTGCACATAGAACATGCATGTTATTTATTTTATCAGTTTTGAAATCTGTACTTGTGTACGAGACTTTCTTTTCCCATATTCATCACAGAAAAACATTCATCACACTCAGAAGCTCATAATCCTCCTAACCCTGTAATCCCTTCCCCTTGTCTGTGCTCTGCTTCCTTTCCTCTATAACCATTGATTGATGATTGGTTGTAAATTAGATTTCATATCATAGCATTTTAAGAAGTGGGATCACTCAGCATGTGCTCTTTCTGTCAGCATGAGTTCATTCAGCACTGTTTATACAGTATGCATTAGGACAGTACCTGACACACTGTTGAGGTCTGATTATTATTGCAGCGATTAATATATAAGAGTGAGCATTCGCCATATAATATATGCACTTTGAGGACACTTTAAAGAAACAACTTCCCTGAAAAACTAAGGTCTTAGAGAGCAAAGTTGTGTTTGCAGTTAGCAAAATCGAAGTCACTGACAAAGTCACTTCCTGCCAGACACTTGGAGTTGCAAACAGAGACAAAAGGCCCTGTAGTTTCAAACCTGGGAAAACAGCTAACTTCCCCATGCTGCTCCCAGTGACTCCCCTTCCTTCCTTGCCTATGCTTAGCGACAAAACCACATGTGAAGCATGTAATCTGCATTCTTTCCAGCTCTGGCCACCCACATTTATGGGTCCTGGACCTATGTAGTGTAGCCCGATCTTGAACTGCCACCTCTGAGGTTGAATTAAGCTGCTTTATCCCTGGAGGTCATCAGGATCCCAGTTCTTCTTTTCCTCAGACCTAACCTCACACTCCATTTTCTGTTTTCTCTAAAGCACGTTACACAGAGAACAATTGAATGGAGTCCGTAGTTTAGAAAATATCTCTGGTGACAGCCTGAAAGATGGAAGTGGCAAGATGAGGGTCTGATGCAGGTCCAGTTACTTGAAAACTTCATGTAATAGTTGCTATCTGTGGATTTGCATGATTAGCTGTCACCTTGAGAAGTTACCAAAACCTGATACATAAATGATGGACAAAAAAATGATTTTAAAAGAAACCAACCCACACCTGGGAATACTAATTGTCAACTCTCTCACCATCATTAATCTTTTAAGTAAACAATAAAATGCCTTTGTTGCCATTTCCTCAGGCTTCTAGAAACTTTTTACTGGTTTGGTTTCCAGATTCACAAGCCCCTTGTTCTACTTATTTCCTGTCTGTAAAAGGAAGACTTGGAGTTGGCAGCTATGTAATTGCTTCCTTCCCCGAGTCTTCTGTGATCTGTTTTATTACTTGGGTAGTGATATTGATAATTTTGGCTTAAAATGTCTTTGTATTTTCTCTCGTGGTTTTCTTCTCTTTCCACTCTTTATGAGAATTCTTGATCTTATTTCCCAACTTGACTATTGAAATTATACCTCTTCTCATCTCAGTTTGAAATTTCCTAAGAGCTCTTTTTATGATTCATTTTCTGTTACTGTTTACAGAGCCACCTGTCCATAATTTATGGATCTCCCATTGTCTGTGCCTATTTGTAATTAATGATTCAGATTCTGATAAACTAGTTTTCACTTCTTTTTTTTTATACCCCCCCCCACTTCCCTACCCACCCATTCCCATTCTTTTGGCCCTGGCATTCCCCTGTATTGGGGCATATAAAGTTTGCAAGTCCAATGGGCCTCTCTTTCCAGTGATGGCCAACTAGGCCATCTTTTGATACATATGCAGCTAGAGACAAGAGCTCCGGGGTACTGGCTAGTTCATCATGTTGTTCCAACTATAGGGTTGCAGATCCCTTTAGCTCCTTGGGTACTTTCTCTAGCTCCTCCATTGGGGGCCCTGTGATCCATCCAATAGCTGACAGTGAGCATCCACTTCTGTGTTTGGCCCCAGCATAGTTTCACAAGAGAAAGCTATATCTGGGTCCTTTCAGCAAAATCTTGCTAGTGTATGCAATGGTGTCAGCGTTTGGAAGCTGATTATGGGATGGATCCCTGGATATGGCAGTCTCTAGATGGTCCATCCTTTCATCACATCTCCAAACTTTGTCTCTGTAACTCCTTCCATGGGTGTTTTGTTCCCAATTCTAAGAAGGGGCACAGTGTCCACACTTTGGTCTTCATTCTTCTTGAGTTTCATGCGTTTAGCAAATTGTATCTTATATCTTGGGTATCCTAAGTTTTGGGCTAATATCCACTTATCAATGAGTACATATTGTGCGAGTTCCTTTGTGATTGGGTTACCTCACTCAGGATGATGCCCTCCAGGTCCATCCATTTGGCTAGGAATTTCATAAATTCATTCTTTTTAATAGCTGAGTAGTACTCCATTGTGTAAATGTACCATAATTTCTGTATCCATTCCTCTGTTGAGGGGCATCTGGGTTCTTTCCAGCTTCTGGTTATTATAAATAAGGCTGCTATTAACATAGTGGAGCATGTGTCCTTCTTACCGGTTGGGACATCTTCTGGATATTTGCCCAGGAGAGGTATTGCTGGATCCTCCGGTAGTACTATGTCCAATTTTCTGAGGAACTGCCAAACTGATTTCCAGAGTGGTTGTACAAGCTTGCAATCCCACCAACAATGGAGGAGTGTTCCTCTTTCTCCACATCCTCGCCAGCATCTGCTGTCACCTGAATTTTTGATCTTAGCCATTCTGACTGGTGTAGTTTTCACTTCTTTACTATTCTTCTTTACTGTGTTTACTGACACCCCTTTCCTTTCCTTTTTCTTTTTTTTATTTTGTCTTGGTCTAGTCCTTTTTTTTAAATGTTATATATCCTTATCAAATATATAATGATTCACAACTGTGAACTTCTAAAAATATATTTTATTCCAAAACACATCACTTAATTACTTACAAAAGTCCTGCTGACATCACTTTATTAAGTGGGAGAATAATGTCCCCATGTGACCACCTATGAAGGTTACTAGCAGGTGTCAAAAATGGCCATGACAGGGCTGTAGAGTATCAGCTCAACTTTTTAGCTTTTCCCTCTCTGTTTCTGTTTCTGTTTCTCTCTGTTTCTCTCTCTCTGTCTCTCTCTCTCTGTCTCTCTCTCTGTCTCTCTGTCTCTGTCTCTGTCTCTGTCTCTGTCTCTCTCTCTCTCTCTCTGTTTATAAGTGTGTTTTATGTATTTGGTATATGCATGTGTAGGATCTCACATCCATGCATTTGCATGGAGAGGACAGAGGAATATATTAGGTGTTCTGTTGAGTTTTTTTTTTTTTTAACCAAACCTGGATCTTTCCATCTGTCAGCTAAACTGGCTGGCTCCTATAGATGCCCCCTTGTCCATCCTCCACACCATTTTGAGATGCCTACTCATTCCATTCAAGACGGTTATCATTAAACAAAACCACCACAAATGCTGGCAAAATTGTGGAGAGAGAAGAATCCTTATAGCCTCTACAGAAATCAGTGCAGACATGATTTAAATAACTAAAGAAAGAAGTATCTCCTGATGCAGCTGCATCATCCCTCAGTATATGTCAGAAGGAATTTACATCACTGTTTATTGGCAACTTTTCACAGAAGCCAACATAAGGAATCAGTCTAGATGTTTATCAACAGATGAATGGACCAAAATAACATAGTGCATATACAGTATAGATTTATTTTGAACTGTAAAGAACAATAGAATATTATTTTCAAGAAAATGAATTAAAGTAGAGAGTATCATGTTAGAAACTAACATAGTTGTTCTCAACCTTTCTAATGCTATGTGAACTTTTAATGCAGTTCCTCATATTGTGATAACGCGCAACCATAAAAATATGTTTGTTGTTACTTCATAATTGTAATTTTTGCTACTCTTACAAATTGTAATATAAGCATTTTTGGAGATAGAGGACTGCCAAAGGGTTTGCAAACCACAGGTTGAGTCCAACTATGGTAGATGAATTAAGACAGATTTGTAGAGACGTGCACTGCATTTTCTCTCACATGTGAGAACCAGATTAAATAACACACACACACACACACACACACACACACACACACACACATAACCTCAAAGTGGAAGGGAGAATAGTAGCAGAGCAGGAAGGGGAGTGAGGAAGGATAATGAGGAAAAAGAAAGAGGAAATGTTGTGTGTTAAAGCAGAAAGTTTATTTGATGTGAGAAAGGAAGAACATCTTCAAAAAGTAAGGAAAGGGATGGGAGATGGTTGTGGTGAAGCAAATAAGAGCAAGGTAAATGATATGCATGTATGAAAAGCTTTAATAAAACCCATTATTTCATATGCTAGCTAAAACATATTAAAATTATAACTCACAGAAAATTTGACTTGGGGCTTTTTTTGCCACAGGTAGTGTGTGTGTGCCTCTCAGCTACTCAGGAAAGGATTCCTTAAGTTATGGATTTTCTAGAAAGTGGTTCTTTTTCTGATGCCGTATGAATCAATATTCTGATTTATAGCATTTCCCCTGAAAATACATTTGTGAAGAGAGATTTAAGTTCTGGTTCTTGGGGGAAATATTTCAGCTTTTGATCCAACTCAAGAACATTCAATCAGGAAAGAAAATGGTGATCTCACCTCTAACTGTAAGAAACTGTACTCTGCCAGCAACATAAATGAACTTGAATGTGACTCCAATGCATACTGGAAGGACCTAGAAGATCAAGACTTTGATTTTGACCTTCAAAATCTTAAGCTGAGGATACTGATGAACCCTCTAAGATGAAGCCTCTACAGAACTGTGATATAATCTTATGCTGAATTTCCTACATTGGTATGTAACAGGAGCAGGTATACATAGGTAAGTTAGATGAAAACTGAAGGGGTTTTAGGATGTCTACATTTTATGTGCACCTTCTTTATGTTTGGACACCCACTGACAAAGGTCATATGTCTCAAAAATCCTTACAATTTAAAGACCGAGTGGTTGCAACTTTATTAATTTTTTTGCCATCTGTTATAACTCACACTTACCAGCAATCAAGTGAAAAATGGATTAGATCTATGAATAAAGTATGATAGTATGATAGATTTTTATTTTTGTTCAAGATAGCTACTATCTGTTGTCCTTATGGAAAGATTATCCCACCTTTTCCAGTGATACAGTGTAGACCCGATGCTATGGTCTGAATGTTTGCACTCCCATGTCCAGTTTATTATATTTGGTAGATAAACATGAGTGTCATTGCACTTGCATGGGGGCTTTCAACAGATCCTTTCAAACATGTGAGGCTATAGCTAGAAACTCAGGGAAAGCAGACACTGTTAGCATCTCAGTCTTAGACCTCACAGCCTCAGTTACATTGTGGAATTAATTTCTTTTGTTTAAAGACCCCTAGTTTATGGTGTGTTGTTGATATAGCAGCCCATCGTCACTGAGACAGTCTTGAGTCTTATTTGCATAATTCATATAAAAAGAAATGGCCTCCATTTTTTCCACGTAGACACTTTAAGAGGTATTTCCTGGTTTGATAAGCCTTGCTTTCTGTTGCCATCTGACATAGTTGTGTGGATTAAGCTGTGCTTTTACTTAGCCCTGAAGTGGAGAAGGCTCTTATGTAGCAGAACTATAGCCAATGTATGGAAGACTTGAACAATGAAAAGTACACAATATTTACTGTTGAAGATTACTTTTCACATAGGCCTGAGCCAGACAAATCCATTCTTGGGACATTAGCAACCACCTGTTATAACAAAAATTGAAAGTATGTGGCATTATCTGTAAGGCAAGACATAAATGGTAAAGAGACTGTCATTCAAAAGCCAGAAAAGTGGTAGCATGTGCTGTGCAGGGGTATGGCATTTCTCAATGAAGATTGCTGGAAGAACTTGGAACTCATGACTGTAGGCAGAGATATGGGAGCCATTAGTAGTGCTTGCTGGTTATTATGGCTGAATTTAACAGATCATTTAATAGTGATTTTCAACCTTGGCTAGAAAAATGGAATCAATTATGAATAAAAACGATTGATTAAAGCTTCTCCCCTTGATAAGGATATAGCTATGGGCAGGGCTTCCCCCATCTTCTGTTAAATCTCTATAAATCATTTTAGCTGAGATGGGAGTGAGAAAGTAGCTCAGCTGGAAGACTGCTTACCCAGCAACACAAAGCCCCAAGCTTGATCCCCAAACGATGTAAAGCAGTCACGATGGCACCTGATTGAAATAACAGCAATGGACACAGAAGCAGGGGGGATCGGAAGGTCAAGGACATCCTCTGCTTTATCAGTGAGCATGAGGCCAATTTGGGTCACTTGAAACCCTGCCCCACTTTTTTTTTTTTACTTGAGTGAAAAATATCTAGAAAATTAAAGATGTTGTCTTCTTATAAGAGTCTTCCAAGTTCAAGGAACAAACAATAAAATGTGTTAGAATACACCTTTGATTGGAATCAGATTTTAAAAATCCCCAGTCTTTGAGTGAGTAGAGTTATATTGTTAAAAGATTTACCAGCCTGTGGGCTAAATGGGTCTGAATTTTTACATGCAGGAAGACAGAAGGATGCTTAGCTCTTTATGTTCATGTAACCTGTGGTCAAAGAGGAAAAGACAGTTCTCAGAAGGTAAAGTCAGGGGTCCTGTATGTTCCACAGCATTAGTAGGAAGGAGAGCTGGGGATCCATTGGCCGTCATTGGCCATCATTTCTCATTCCAGAGCAGGGCACTCTCACATCTGTCTTTAGTATAAGAGATTGCTGTGAGTGGTGGAACAGTAAGTTTCTTTTCTAAATGAAAGTGCTTTCTGGACTTTCTTACACTCTTTCCTATCATCATAGAGAGAGAGAGAAGAGCTTGCCTTTTCAGTTTGCATGCTTCTGTTTGAAGAGAGTCAAAAACTACTTCTGCTAATGAAGCTATCATGAGTTCTTGAGCTTAGTGTGTGGGGCTGCGGTTGGTGAGACACTGGGGTCTAATCTCATGAATTGGCGCATGTCCTGAATTGTACCTGCTATGGCAGGCCGAAGTGATATGAGTCACTTCCAAAGGGGGGCTTTAGAGTCACTACTGGGCTCACTCACTGTTTCTCTCTTCCCTGTTTTCTGTGAACTGAAAGCTGTCTGTGAGCAGGGTTGAGTTGTCAATCTAGTTACCCTGTTTGAGGAAGAGAGGAAGAGCTGTCCCACGGTAAGGTGGGGTATACAAAAAAACCAAAAAACCAAACCAAACCAAACCAAACAAAACAAAACAAAAAAACAACTGAGATTCCTGTCTTCCTCTTCCTCTTCCAGTCTTGCTAATTGATAATTACGATAATTTGGGAAATTTATGTGAATAATTATCATTTTCAATAAACACAACTAAATACAATCATATATGTAATCTAAAAAAATTATACAATTCTGCAGTAGGATGTTTTAATTAAAAAGGTCATTGTTTTTCTTAAATAACAGATGATGAAATTGACCCGAGGCTCATATCATCTAACAAATAAGCTTTAATAAATGAGAGCATCTTTGAGGTATCTGAGACACAGATTAAAGAGCTAAAACTCTACTTCAACAGGTCACAAAGATCTGGTAGTTGAGAGATTAAGAGTGTAGTTATCACTTATAGTTCCCATGCCCAACTCCTTTTAACTGTATAGGATTTTTCATGTATTTATGTTTCAGCAATTACTATCCAAATAACTTACTATCCTTGGCTGAAGATAGAATTCTGTTCTTAATGCTTAATCAGGATGGTGTCAAAGATCTGAGTGAAATCTTTAAATCCAAAGATTTATATTTATATTTTCCAAAACATACAAAGTCTTCAGTTTTCCCCTGTGTATAAAGGACACACTCATGTCAGAGCTGTAGACTCAGGGTTTGCATGACATAGGAAAAGCAAGTCTCACATAGTAAATGGCAGCTTGGCCAGACACACAGTTATGGGGTTGATAGCTGTGTACCGAAAGGATATGTGTATATTGGTGCCCTGAATTAGCCAGAGTGTAAGATTCTAGGAAACTGCAATGTGACTTCTCTTGTGTCTAAAACAAACTGCAAATTTGATGAGTTTTTAAAGCCACCATTAGGCTAGATGATTTTTAGATAGAGACCAAAAGTCACTGAAACCTGTCCTATTTATAATTTCAGTTTATTATAAGGAAAGCCATGAACTAAAAATTTAGTCAAAGGAGGGGTTGCATAAGACAGAGTTGAGGGTGTTTCCAAACATGAAATGTCCTTTTTTCTGTTTTCTGAAGTTAGAATGCATTATGCTTGAGAGCTAAATGCATGAAACAAGAAGTCTCTCAAACTTTGCCCAAGTGGTTTTGTGTGCCATTTTGTGGACATCATTGGATCCTCCACGCATTTGGCCTCAGACTCCAGGACAGTTGGTATGGTGTGAACATAAATTCCTACTGAAAATTACTTGGTTGTTATTTTTCATATGATTAGACACTGGAGAAACAAGGCTTCAAGATTTTCCTATGTCTCAGCCAGCTTGAAGCCCATATGTGGAAAATTAGCTTCTGTCTCAAGACAGAAGTTAACCTGGCCCTACCCTCATATATAGTGTGGCCAGACCTAACTTATACAGAGGCATTCCAGGAATGACAAAGATAACCTCTCAGAAGTCATCAGAATATTAGATTTCTTTATTGACAAACCTAAATTTACTATATATTTGTACAGAAGAAAAGACACTATCACTGGCAGATAAGAACTAACATATAATGGTCCCTACATGCACAAAGGGGAAAAGAAGAAAAAGGAGTATTGGGCCTGGGCTTGCTTTAAGATATATCTCTATGTCTGTATTGAAATCAGTACACAGGAGGCTGTGCCCACAGCTACCATAAAACTGGTAGATACCACCGGTTCGTTTCACTTTGTATTCTTTGTAATACTCTCTCCCAATCATCTGCTGAACTAGATGCTTGACCGCAGGCATCATATTTCCTGCTTATGGTCCAAAAAGACTCTTCAGACCTGGAATCTGTCACCTAAAAGCAGACATCTATTACTCTCGCAAACTCTCTGTTTCGCATTTATGAGGCTGCTTTCTAATATGCTTACAGACACAACTTTGTAGAGAACAGACCAAGGACATGTTTGTGATATTGCATTAAAACTCATTTGTATGCCGAGTTTGGAGCATTTGTTAACCAGATTCTTATTTCACCTTCTTTGAAATTACAACAGAATAGGGAAGAAAATAAGAAAGGTATTTACATTTCCAGGGATATTTTCAGGACTGCCCCAGCCTGTTACCCAAGATTTATAGCCAAGAGTAAATGACCATGAAAATGTCATAATTCTGTTTTATATGGAAAGACCCTGAGACTATTCTTTTATATGCCTTTCAGATACCGGTGACTGCCAAAGGCAAAACCAAAAAATTTGTCTGCTATAATTCTACTTTAGTTTCATTTATTATTTGCATTAGTGGAATCAGAAAAATAACTTTAAAAACATTTATCAATGAACTAGATGTTCTAGAGAGTGCCTCGACAGTCACTTTAAAAAGAAGCAAAAAAATGACCTTGCAGCTTTAATCAGAGATCAAAGTGGAAAGAAAACTCATGCTTTTATTTTCTTTAATTTTATCATAGTAATGAAGAATGTTCACAGTAAAGTTTTTAATATACAAAAAAAGAGCATTATGGGAGTTTAAAACTCATTAAATATATATAGGACATTTTTGCCCTAGTGAACAATAAGTTTTTTTATTACAAGCCTCTTAAGTAAAATTGTTCCCTTTTACCAGTCTCTGTGATTCATGTCTTATTGAAGTCTTCCTTTCATTCTGATTGATTTTGAAGGGAGTGAGAGAGAAGGGGATCTCTTTTCATTTTTTATTTGCTTGTTTGTTTTTATTTGTGTTTGTGTGTATGTGTGTGTGTGTGTTGAGTGTGTGTACAGTTTTCAAGACATGATTTCTTAAAAATGACTTTTAAAAACGCATGTTTTGGTATCTTTGGGATAAGAACCATAGCAGGTAGCTCTAGCTATGTGGTTTGTCTCTGGGTCTTTATTCCATTGATCTGTGTGTCTGTTTTTGGGTGAGGACTAAGCTGTTTTGCTACAATGGCTCTCAAGTGGATCTTGAATTCAGGCCATTTATATTTTCTGGTGTCTTATTCAGTTTCTTTTCTTTATTTATTTTTAGTGTGTAAATTTTTCATTGTAGATATCTTTAATTTCTTTGGTTAACTTGTTTCTAGCAAACACATTTTGGCTATTATGAATGCGATTGTTTTCTTGATTTCTTTCTTGACATGCTCAGTATTGGTGGAAATGTGGGCAGTGCATTCAGCGCTGGTGGAAATAGTCCAGGACGTGAACTTTTATTAATCAACTGGAAAATATTCCAAATCATACAAAAATGGTTGTATCACCGGACAAACAATTTACAATAAAGAGAAAAGTAACATTTTAAATTATTCACTGAACTGCTTTGAACTCAAGGAGCTGGAGTTCAAAGGCAATGCTGGTTCTGGTTATATAGTTGGTTTTGGGTCAACCTGGACTATGCTAGCCCCTTTTTTCAAAAGAATCAAAAGAGAGGCAGTTGGATTTCTGAGTTCGAGGCCAGCCTGGTCTACAGAGTGAGTTCCAGGAGAGCCAGGACTACACAGAGAAACCCTGTCTCACAAACAAACAAAAAAGCGAACAAATAAACAAAAGAACCAAAAGGCAAATAAAAACATAGATTTCTCAGAAATCACAGTGTTTTTAATAACACAAATTCTGAACTCATCCAGCGCTCACAGAGAATGAAGTAAAATGACATGGAAGCACAACGCTGTTTTATATGCTGACAAGGTGCTTTAAGGTGATTTTGCTCTGCTCTGAGAGCCTCAATGAATATTCTCATCACTAAGGAAACTTGGTCTTCCTGTAGGAAGAACTGTCCTCACAGGAGGTGTGTTTACTTGGTACTTATGACATTGGGATAAATGAAACCGAAGTGTAAGTGGGGACACAGACAGTGTTTATCCTTTCAGCTGTTGTAAGAAACTGCAGCTCTTGAAACAGTCCTATTTACTCCCACATAATTGAATGTCCTGGCTGTGTGCCACCAAAATGAGTCTTCTCATTAAACCCCAGGGCAATCGTTTCCTCTGTGGAAGCAAGGACTTGGGTGTTTATCTACACATTCTGTGAAGCCTGTTGTCCTCCTTCCAACTGGTTGGGTTAGTAGAATTTGACTCAGAGTGATGAACATCCTGTGCTTTTTTGTCTTAATGCACTAATACAGGAGGAAATACTCAGGAACTTATGTTGAATGGTTCCTAGAACAGAAAGTGCAGAAGCAGACCGCTCTACTTCTCAGGCCTTACAAGAAAACACAGTCAAATAACAGTTAGAGACACATGCCTTTCTGCTTCTGATGTTTATGGCAAATGGTGGCTGTACTGTTGATAGTGTCGTTTAGCTAGCACTAGGCCGATTGCTAGTCTCTGATCAGGTCATCACCCAGGTTATAGAATGAGTCAATTTCCTTATTGTCTGATTCTGGCTTCACTTATCCGTATGCTTTTGTAGGATGAAAAACTGTTAGTCCTGGTTAAAAGTGAATATCTCTGGAAGAATTCTTGGGCACATGGAGATGTTGCATTAAGCTGACACAATGGCATGAGTCTTGCAAGCTTCTTTAATTGCACTTGGAACACCGGCCACCAGGGGCCACTGTTCGAATAACTGAGGGAAGAGGCAGCTTGAAAGCACCAGAAGTTGAGAGCCACTGGGTTAAAAAGGTTAAAGCAGGGGTAGGGAAAGAGGAATGTTAGGGAAGTTTTCGGTGCTACAGAAGTACTGTAGGACAGAAAGTTAGTCCTGAAATATAGACTATCCGATCCCCATGGTAAAGGAGGTCGGAAAATCCTCCATAACCTAGTTAGCTTGAGTGTAGATGAAGCTGACTCGCCGTGGAGTCAGAGAAACTGCAATGTTCACGTTACAGCATTGATTTTTAAAACCCAAAGCTGCCCGAGTGAGGCTGAGATTACTCGTTCAGATGATGCCGAAAGTGAGTGATGGATGAACAGAAATCTGGGTTAGCCTGGGTTTTCACAAGCTGGGTGCCCTCCTGGGAGCAGGATGGGGGAAAGAATCCACTGCTCTTAGAGCTAGGTAGGGCAGCTCTGTGTAGGATGTAAAGAGAGTTCTCATGAGTAAAGACCATAAGAACTAGGAAAGAAGTAAAGGATTTGTAACTGGCCAGGCAAGGATTTGTGACAGGGACTAAGTGTGAAGGAGGAACTATTTCAAGGCAGTGAGCTCTAATTGAGGTAAGTTTATATTCATCAAAATAGAAGTCGGGCTCAACAGGATTTATTATTGTTTACCGGTTCATCTCTTTTAGCTAGAAAGACTTAAGTTACTGTTAATTTCAAAGATGGGAAGAGAAAGACCAAAATGGTCAAATTAATTAAAGCAAACAATTAATTAAAGCAAGCTTTTTTTATTCTTGTACACTGGCTCCTTCCTCCTCTAGAGGGGTTCAAGACGTCAGTCAGTATTGGACATGGGGAAGGTAAGGGCTTTTATAGTTCAGGAGTATGACATTTCCAAAGGAAATTTTGGTAGGCAAATAGGTGGGGTTACAGAGCAGAATATAACAAGGTAGTCATAAAGTAGGTGTTTGAAACCAAGCCATGGTTCTGTTACCTATTTGTAGTTCAGGTTACAGGTGGGGCATAGTTCATTAGTTCATAAACAGTCAAGATACTAGTTTGAATTTACTATAAGATGGCTTTCAAGTTCAAGATGGAGACAGGCTGGTTCATCATTGTTTTTGGTGTAGGTTGTGTCTTTACTTTGAAGGAGTCAAAGAAAAATTTTGTTATAAAAAGCAAAGGAGAAAGCATACATATTCTTGGTGAGTATTTGTGAGGTTCTAAGACTTGATCTATAAAAGAGACAGGGTGGCATAGGGGTGGCAGCATCCTTGGAAAATTGTGTTAATTATCGACATCAATGTAGAATAAAACAGTGCCCAAATCCTCTACAGGAAGATTATATAAGGAACTGTCTTTACCTTGAGTCATAGAAAAGGTCCGAATAAGCTCGAACTGGGCTAAAACTTCAATATTTCAAGCTGTCTATGAGTTCAGCCTTTATCAACGATGACTTGTCTGGTTCTAAGGTGCACAGGATCACAGGACTCTTCCTCTTCTGTCTGGTTGGGAAGACCATGAAGATGATATTTTCTTGAGGAAAATTTATTTCTGCTATCATCATTGAAGACTGTTTTCAGGTAGTGACTGAGAAAAGATGAGACTGGTGCCAGAATGAAGGAAATCAGCCTCTGTCAGGGTGGACTGGACATTCTTGAGCATGGGATTTTTCCAATCTAAAGTTGTGCCTTCTCTAAGAAGCTATTTATCTGACAATGTCTATAAGTTACTTTCTGGTGTGTGGGTTTTTTTTTTTTTTTTTTGCTTGATTTCCCACCAGCTTAATGGCAAAGTGCTATTAAAAATGCAGGCCTGCTGTTTCTCCTTGGGGCAAAGCATATTAGACAGAGCAGTGGACACAGAAGGGAACTATAATCCAGGCACTGCTGACTATAGTCTACAGCAAGATGAAACACAGCAGGCAATGACAGGGCATGTTTAGGGAACATTTAATTGCTCTACAGAGATGCTTGGCTATAAGGCTAAGAGAAGATATCTTGCAGTGAAGTAGGAGGGAGAACTTTAAGTCATTAAGCTGAAACAATTAATGCCTTCAATGGCCTCACACTGAAGGCTTGAAGTAAAATTTCAAGTCATGATGGGAATCCACAAGGTCCTCACCTACCTCTTCTCAGGCAAACCCTTGTTTATCACATTTCCACCACCATGGCCTCTGTCAGCATTTTGATCAGTTCAATCTCTCACTAACTTTGTGGACCTTGTCATGTTCTGTCATCTCTCTGGAAAAGTCCCTTTCACCAGCTCTGGTTCCTCAGGCTTAGCTGTTTCTTCCACTTCAAATCATGAACTAATTGACAAGCCCTTGAGGTGATCATCATGCCAGCGATACTCAAGCAAGCTCTTTTCTGTCTTCCCTTGCTTTCTCTTTCTTGGTCCTTCTTCATCTCATCCACAGTGCTTCCCAATTATAAATGTATATCTGTTTATAAGTCATCGTTATTCCTGAGCATTCTACAAATCCATGAAGCCAGGGGCTTTGACAGTTTTAATGAACACAGCTTAATGAGGTCCCGACCACAGCTCTTTGATTATAGTAGGTCCCCAATACAAAACATTGAATAAACGAGTAGTGTGCTTATTAAGAAAACCTTATTGTAGCTGTCAGTCTGACATGGCTAAAGGACAATTAGCTTACATAAAGCATGCTTCCAGAAGCTTTTAATGAGCCTGACTATACATTTCTTATTTCTGCAATGATGCTGCATTTTAGAGACTAGCTAACCCATTTGCCCACTGACACTTAAAATGAGACTATATTTTCATCCCTTGAAATCAATAGAATAAGAAGTATCTTACTTTATGTTGTATTAAGACCCTACACTTGCACCTCTCTGGTTTCAGTCTTGTGCTTCCCCTATGAACATTGACTATACCTGTTGGCGTTTGCTTCTGGTTTTCCTGCGTTTTATGTTTAGTGCTCTCTCTGATGACTTTGGTGTATACTTAGTCTCTGCCTGTTGCTATTTCTAACTTTTTTGGTTTTTTTTACTCTGCCTTAGCTGCGGTTCAGGACCTGAACTGCCATATACCTTTTCTTATTCTTGCTTGATCCCTTACCATATTAACTGCCCAGGTAAGGGAGGCCAGATATGTTTCTTGGTCAAGAGTTGTGTCACCTGTAGCAAGCAGAATTATAACTATGCTCAGGGAGTCTGTATTAACAACAGCAGTGTCTCCCTTCTCTGCCTCTGTCTCTCTTTTGTTCTGTGTTGCAATCACAGGCTGTAATTATATTTTGGATATGAATAAAACACCACATTATGTGGTACAGGTTTAATTTCTGAGATATCTCTACTACCAGGACATGAAACGGGAGAGGAGTTAGTTCTTTATGGCAAGATCAGTGCAAAATGTGCCATAAGAAAACACTAAGGCTAAATGACTCCCCATTCTAGTTTTTTCAGGCTGTGACTTCATTTCCTCC
Source organism: Mus caroli (assembly GCF_978045245.1). NCBI lineage: Eukaryota > Metazoa > Chordata > Mammalia > Rodentia > Muridae > Mus > Mus caroli. The sequence goes on along the minus strand of NW_028227261.1, from coordinate 104,643,395 downwards.
TTGCAATCGTTCCTAGGGAAGGCAGCCTGTAGCGTAGATGCAACTGTTCAATGACTTGTACTATGTAGCAAGTCACAGTGAACCAGAAGTATGCATGCTCGCATGTTGCCAAACTTCCTTCCCCTCTCTCCTTTCTCCATTTTCTCTTGCTCATCTCACTCAGATTCCACTTCCTAAAAAAAGTATTAGAGTATTTTTTCCTTTGTTCAAGTGGAAATTGAATAGTGCATCTATGATGGGTCAACAGGGCAGAAATTCCACTCAAGTGTAACTAGAACCAATAAATGAAGCTAAATGGGGGTAGAAGATTCTGAAACATGGTTTCAAGGAAATAACCCAGGTGAATTTCAATTAAGAGACTGTAAATTTTCATATGTGTTTCAACAGAATATTTTAAACAACATATATAAGCAGAATTATGGATATTTTAATTGATTTATAACTGTGATTAACTAATAAGGTGTAAGTTTTTAAATTAAAAATAAACTCAGTTTTTTAATAGAGTTTCTTTATAAATTAAGCTGTCATGTCAATGTCAATTAGTAACTGCTTATGTTAGAGACAGTTAATTATTATTATTTATTATTATTATTATTTGAGTTTTTTCTAATTCTTTAAAAAGTACAATTCCAATTATTGAAAATAGCATATTAGTCTTTGGGTTTGTCATGTCAGAGAATGGCTGATGAATGATGTTTTAGTCAAGGCTTAGTAGAATCACTCAACCCCTCTGAAAGTTAGTGGCTATATGTCTATTTCTGGTGCAAGCAATAGTTGACCTCCATCATTCCTCTCATTCTGCCTAAAACACCTTATCTGTAGAAGCATAATCACAATAATTGCCTTGGTCCCCGGAGCTCTGTGAAGATTAGATAATATCAGGAAAAGTGCTCTTAGCTGCAGTAGTGGTAGTCTGACCTTTATTCTCCACTTAGAACTTGTCTGAAAATAGTTCTATGATAAGCTCTCATTAAAGTTTTTACGTCTGAACAGTCAACGATATGGAAAGAAAGTATCCATAGATCTATTAAGTGACTAATAGGTACAGTTTAGGAACAGCAAAAAGAGAGACCTGCAGAAGAAAGTTTTCAACTTTTGATAGAAAAGTTAGCTAGGATATGGGAGAAAGGAACCCCTAATACATGGGCCATTTTTCCTGCCTTCCTTCCTCCCTTCTTCCTTCCTCCTCTCTCCCACTTTCTCTCTGTTCCTTTCCCCTTTCTCCTTCCAACAAATACTTGCTATCACATGATGCAGTACCTGTACCCAATCACCATGGTCTCTTCTTCTGCCCTGAAAGAGATTCTGGGATTGATTTTTTTCCAGAGAAGTTGGAGTATTTGAAATAGGAGAGCAGCTGAGATGCGGGAAGAAGCAATTTGTTTTAGAGAAGCTACTGGTGTGTGTCTATTCTAATGGTTAGACAAAATCAAGTAAATAATTTGAACTGTTAGTTTTTGGTGAAGAACAATGTTTCTTGTGGTGGTCTTCATTTCCACCACTTTGAATTTTAATAGGTTCATGGTTACATTGATGTGTAACAGACTTAAAAATTTTAATGAGATCCTATTATAGAACTATTTTCAGAAGAATTCTATGTGGAGAATAAAGGTTATAATAGCACTACTGCATCTAAAAAACCTGATCTCAGAAAGAGTATTAGTGAATAAGAATGGGGCTGATATGTTAGAAATCTATGCAGTATACCCTAGTTTTTTTTTTTTCTGTAACTGTAGTACAAGGCTGACCAATAGTATCCTGAGCTAGGAAAGGGTTTGACTGGCATAGATGTCCATGTCCCAGACCATCGTTCAGGGAAACCCAGGAAAGAATGTGGAGGCAGGAGCAAAAACAGAGAGTGAAGAAACACTGATTACTGCCTAGTTCCATATGGCTTGCTCAGCTAGCTTTCAGATACAGACAGGACCCACCTGTCTAGACAAGGCTTATGGTCAGATGGGCCCTCCTGCAGCAATTGGCAGTTAAGAATATGCCACACTGACTTGGCCACAGGCTGATTTGATCTGGAGAGTTCCTTACTCGAGGTCTTCTTCTTTCAAGTGACTCTAGGTTTATGTTCACTTGACAGCTGAAGCTAACTATGACTAAAGGTCTTTGGTGTCAGAAGGGAGGGATTTACCATTTCCACAAGGAAGGGAACAATTATGAGTCTATAACAGTCAGTCCACTTTTTTTTTAACTTTAAAAAGTAAAGCACATGGAAACCTTAAGAATTTTCCTCACTATGAAAGATAACATTCATAAGAGTAACAATGATCTTAATCATTGTAATAAATTTTAGTGGAACAGAAATCAATACATATGAGGTCCATGTGTCATTCAATAAAATACTTTTCTGTGTGAGAACTTAGTTTCTAGCTTCTACATAGTGTGAAATGATTTTAAAAATGAATGGCCTTCCCTTGCTAATAGCCAGCTAATATGGGTAAGTGACCCTCCTCAGTTCGTGGGTAGCTTTTATAGTTTCTTGATATGTTCTTTTAGTATTAAAATATATGCATATGCACATCCATATGCACATATGTATGTGCATTCATTAGTTGTTTGTGTGTGTGTCTATGTTTCTGCCTGAGTTTTATCTGTGTAGGTATCTATGTATGTATATGTGCACTGCTGTATGCATGAAGGTTAGAAGAGGGTATCAGACTACTTAGAATGGAGTTATATGTGTTTGTAGGATACTTGGCTTCTTTTGTGGGTGCTTTCATCTAAACTCTGGTCCTCACAATTGCACAGCAAAGATGCTTAACTGAGGAGTTGCTGGGTGTGGTGGCGCATGCCTTTAATCCCAGCACGCGGGAGGCAGAGGCAGGCGGATTTCTGAGTTCGAGGCCAGCCTGGTCTACAAAGTGAGTGCCAGGACAGCCAGGGCTACACAGAGAAACCCTGTCTCGAAAAACCAAAAAAAAAAAAAAACAAAACAAAAACAAAAACTGAGGAGTCATCTCTTCACCCTTTTGATGTACATTTTAGCAGCACTATCTGTGGAGGCAGACTTACAGGCAGCTGAAGATAGATATATGTGTGAACTTCCAATAAAATGGTTATGATGTGAAAATAATAACTTGTAGTCACTTATTTAAAACCGAAACAATGACATCAGGGCACAAAGAGATGGCTCGGTGGTTGGGAGCATGTATTGTTCTTGCAGACGACCCAAGTTTGATTACTCAGCTCAAAACTGCTTTTAACTCCAGCTCCAGAGGGATCTGACAGCCCTGGCCTTCCCTCCCTGCACTTATGTGTACATTTCTCAACACAGGCCGATGTCCATGCACATGATTAAATAAAATAATTATTTAAATCATGAAATAAGTTAAGATATTGTTAATCTAAGATCAAAAATTGTAACATACCACTCTGTGTGTGTGTGTGTGTGTGTGTGGTGCAGTGAGAAGAGAGTTGATGAAAATCGAGTCATGGGATGTCTATACAGTTTAGTCACTTCCTCTACAAATCTAAATCTAAAAGTTCTAAAGCCTTTGATAATTATTTCCAAAATCATTTTTAATGACAGAATTAAATTACACTGTACAAAGAAATCAGGATTCATTGCAAAAATAACCTGCTGGCAGAAGATAGCATGATTCTAACCTATTGATGTAAAGGGTGCAGCAATGAACATATTTCTGCCAAATCAATCAATCTGTTACTGTGGTTCACTTTTGTGTACAAAGCAAATTAGTATAACCAGCAGTAAAAGAGTGCAGAAAGTCTCAGGGCTGGAAGGGAAGAGCACACTAGAGACAACTCTGGAAGCTGGGCTTCCCTCCACAGGGAGGGCTGAGATGCTAATGGGGGAAGCTCATATGTATACACACAGGGAAGATTCATCATCACACCCAGAGGCAGGCACATTCCTCCACTTGTTCTGCTGGAGGTCATACATATCTGACATTCAAAACATGAGTATGTATAGTATTTTCTCAGAGCATTAAAGTTAGTGGTAGACTAAGCACAATTTACTTTTGATCACTGCAAAACATGTAAGGTAGAGTGATGTGCTGATTTTCGTTGTTGCCTTGTAAGTTTCTCTAGGCATCCTTCTCTGATTAAAATAATAATAATAATAACTTTGAAGGCTTGTTAACAGTTTTCAACAGGGGTGTCAGCCTCCCCTGCCCCCACAGTACAGGCGATTGCCACAAAAGTCCCTGCTCAGCAGCTGCCATATCTACTCCTAGTGCCTGATGCTAGACAGAGTATATATTCTGATAAGAGTTTCCTTGGACTGGAGTGTCACTGGATGTATCAATCACATGTTGTGGCAGGCATCATGCCCATGAGTAGTTAACTTTGGTTAAAGAAAACAAATTCAAAGGTATTATTATTGTGAGCTTTTTGTTTTATTTTGCTTTGTTTTAATTTTTTTCATCTTATTGATATTTTGCTTGTTTACTTTGATTTTCATATTTTGTGTTTTCATGATGAGTTTTGTTTTGGGTTTTATCTTTTTGAGGAGGAGGATGAAATAAAGTTGGATGGGTAGGGGGTAGGATATATCTGGAGTGGTTGAAGCAGGAGAAAAAGTGCAATTAAAAATATATATAAATCTTTTTTCTTAAATAAAAATAAAATAAAAAGGGTCTCTGTAGTCAGCATCTACTTGCTGTTAAAATTCTTCTATCAAATTAATCGCAATATGAAGAGGTTGGCAGTGTAGATATGCTGTATAGCACTAGATCAGTGTTAGATTGTTGAGGACATAGAAAAAGCATTTGTTGAAGGAAAGCCTAACAGAACATGCTTATTAGTGTTCTGTATCCAAGGTCCTTTTTCTTGGTTCCAGGTCACAGGAACCAAGGCCACAATTTGGTCAGATACCAGGCCACACACAACCTGCTGTCTAGTTTTCTGGTGTGTGATTGCCAGTGGAGACACAGGAGTCTACTGCCCTGTGAATTTTTGTTACCCTCAATTCCAAATTCTGTTGAGCACAGTAATGAAAGAGTTGAGGGGCATGTGAAGTCTCCAGATCAAGACCCTGCTTTTCTCTGAAGCATGCTGGGCAAGTTTTCATCAAAGTTGGTGTGGTTTACATTAAACCTCCCTCTTTGACATGATGTTTTCCTCTTATTCCAGTGGTTAACTGGAGATCCTACTTACATTGATTAAGCATTTTAATAAAAATCTGAGAGCTAATGCTGGGTTATTGTTTTCCTCAATCCCCTACCATAGTATTCAATAAACTTAGAACTTGGTTTTGGCATTTAGGATTAAATGCAGGGCATTGTTTGTGCTAGGTCATTGATCATCTACTGGGGAGTATTGTACCTCTTGCCACTATATTTAAATGTTGCTTACAAGTGTTTTAGTTAGTGATTGAGTTACTAGTTTTGATTTGAGGTCTTTAATTATCACATGATCATCGGTCAATAACTTATATCTTCATTGCTTTATGAAAGTTAGGTATGAACTTAGGGATATGTGTCATTTTTAAAATTCAAATCTCTTGTCCACTGAAAACTGGTAAGTCACTAGGATGGTAAGATAATTTAGAAATCCTGTTCTTTTTTTCCTTTTTGTTATTAATGAGAAGCACTAATACCAGCCACAATGTTTAGTGGCTCTTATTCATCTTTGAGGAAACTTATTTTGGGTAATCAAAAAAAAAAAAAGCATAGTTATATAAGATCTACTGTCATGATAGTGGACAGGGGAGTTGTTAATATATTTGAAGATTTTTGAAAGTTTTGAGACTCTACAATAAGCCCTATTCTATTTTGCAGAAACAGAATTAGAGCTTATAATTAAATTTTCTGATTTTAGCTTCTAATCTTTCTTCAAGATGATCTGTAGACAGTCTTGGATGACTCTGGAAGTCTTCTGCATATTAATTATTCATAGTAGACATTAAAGTCTGGGGTGTTTGGGGTGATGTCTGGCACTTGCATTTGTTCAGGTCCTATAGACCTTTCCACCCACTCATCTCAGTCTGCCTTCTCACTGTAGTAGACAGGAGTGTCTTGAAAGGCGAGATTATACTATCTTATCTGTCTGTCACTAACATTTAGGGTAGGTGGGTCAAATAGTTTATGGTTCAAAAAAGTGTGTTAACAATCTCGGGCTTGGGTCCTTGTGTTAAATGTGAGTGCATGTGTAGGACTATCTGGGGCTCATCCCTTTTGATGTTGCTCTTCTGAAAAAGTCTTTCAGCGCCCTGATGCAAAACAGGTCAAATTGCCTACCCTTCCCGACTCCATTTATCATGATTATTTTTTTACCACCTTCAGTTTAGAAGTCTAGCTTCCCTTGACCTTCAATGAAACATTTATGTGCACATTTTAATATTTTATCTTTTGGGTTTCTTTCATTTTCTTCACATTTTATTGGATTTTACAGAGAAATGAAAAGGTCAAAACAAAGGAGCAGCCTGCTTGCAAGCAGGTGCCATAAATAGCAGGCTCTTTCTCCTTATCAGTTTCTTAGAAATCCTCTTAGCTTCTTACAGTAGACATTCCTCTTGAGTCTCAGGGACCTACTTGATCAAATATGCTGCAATGTGGGAAAAGCAGACAGATATCCAAGCCTTTAGGTTTCTTAACTGACTTCCACTAAGCCAAATTGCTAGATTAACCCATCTTAGCTGCTTGGTCTGTACAGCTCCCTTAGTAGCAGCTAATACAGGGCTGCCACTGGTCTCACTATTGTTGTGCTTTCTGCTCAAGACTTAGTTGTGTGGATGCACAAATCTATATTTTTCAATTAGATTGTTATTGCAACATCATTAATAGTATAAAAAGGGGTACACCGTAAATATAAGTGGAAAGGCATGATTTTATTCAATGCAAATGTGAACATTGGAAAGTAAAGTCAGATATCTAATAAATTAATTGTGAGTAACACAGTTATAGGATACTAGAGAAATGTAAATCCAAAACATTTTGCTTTAATGCCACAAGAATAGCATGAAATTCTTTACTCACTTTCAAGAATGTAGAAATTGAATGTAGACACTCATGGGGTAAGTCAGGAAAAGGACCGGAAGCCTCATCAGATGCAAAAACAAAAACATAAATGAGCAAAACCAACAATAACAACAACAACAACAACAACAACAACAAAACCAAAATAGGAAAAAGGCAGAACTGAAAAACAAACCAGGTAAAGTATTATTAGGAATAAGTGAGTATTCATGAAGTCTGTGAGGTTAAAATATGGGCATGACATTTTAAAGTTATTTAAATTATTACTAAATTAATAGAACCTAGCTGCCTGAGGGGAAAAAAACAAACAAGCAGAGTCTTCTAGAGCAGTCCCTGGACTAAAAGAAAAGAATAATATCTAACTGCTGCTAAAGATGTTAGATAGAACTCTATATTTCCCTATCTAGATTTAGGTAATTTGTTCAAAGTAGATTATTTTTCTATTATTGAAAATAGATTCTTTTCCCTTATATAATATATGCAGATTAGAGTTTTCCTTTCCTGTACACCTCCTAGTTCCTCCCAACTCAACTTTCTGGATCTACTTCATTTCTGTCTCTTGTTAGAAAAGAACATGCTTCTAAGAGAGAGCCACCAATCATGACAAAGTATAAAATAAAATATGATGAAACAAAAACCATTGTCTCAAAGTTAGACACAATAACTCAATAGGAGGAAAAGAGTTCCTAGATCAGGTACAAGAGTCAGAGACACTCTTGTTCTTATAGTCAGGAGGAGTTCCACAAAATAATAAGCTAATAGTTATAGCATATTGCAGAGGCACTGGTAGGTACAGTTCCCTGTAGGCCCTGTGCTTGCTGCTTCAGTCTCTATAAGCTTATATGTGCCTTGCTTATTTGATTCAGAGGGCCTGATTCATCTCCTGATGTCCTCTGTCTCTTACAATCTTTCCACATTCTCATCTGCAGCATCCCTGAGCTATCAGGGGAGGGGTTTGATGGATTCCTCCAATTTCTACTCTTTCTCCACATAATGTTTTTAGTTCTCTGAGTTTGTTCCCATATCTTGCTGGAGGAAGCTTCTCTGATGATGCCTGGATAAGGCACTGATCTATGAGTATAGCAGAATATCATTTTGTTGATTTTTTCACCACTTCTGTTTAATTTTACCTTATGTCTCTGGGCTGTCTAGTCTCTGGCTCTTGGTTAAACTGTCACGCATGACTTCCTTTTTGTGGACTAGGCCTTAAGTCAAATCAACCATTGCTTCACAACAGTCACCACATGTTCTGTGCCACCATCCCCCTAGATGAAAAATAGATTTTTAAAGTTAATAATATAGTAAAAGTTATATATATATATATATATATACATAAATATATATATTTATATATATACATATATCAACTAACAAAAAAGAGGTCATGAATTTATGAATTTGAAAGAAAATGGGTAAGGGTTGAATAGGGGAAAGGGAAGGGAGAAATGTACTGAAATTATAATATTAAAACAATTAATAAGATGTTAGTTTTATTCAGCTATGAAGTGCAAATGATTATCAACTATATCTCATAGTTATTGATCTCTTTTTTTCAAGAGAATTAAGTCAATTGAGCACACATGATAATGAATGATACACAAGCTTCATTCCTGTCTGTTATTTTATCTGATATCGTTATTCAATTTTGCTATTGCATAGAATGTACCAACAACCATTTTATAATCAGATTATAAAATGGCCTTGCTTGAATGACCCTTTCCATGGTGAAACTCATTAAAAATTACAATAGTAATTGACAGTTTAACAACATCAAGGTTTTTTGAAGACAATGGCTTCTCCACCCAAGTAACCATAATAAATTTCAAATGGAATTTAGCACCACCCTGAAGGAATTCTAACTTCATTGTTGGGGAAGCTTACCAAGATGTCTTAAGAGTAGACTAACTTTACACAGCACATAAAAAAAAGGCCTGATCACCTTAGGTGCCAACTCAGGGGATGGTCCCACAGTCCCCAGAGGACTCTCTACACCCCAGGCACCCTAGCATGCCCAGGATCTTAGGATCACTGATGAGTGATACACAACTTCTGTTCCAAAAACAACTGTGAGGGGCCTGTGCCAGCAGGAGCAGGGACACAGGAAACCTGCCCAGGTTCCTTCTGGTCTGTGCTGGTCTACCTTGGTTTTGAACACAGTGGACAGCCCCTTGGTACCCAGAGGAGGTACCATTTTCAGGTGCTGTAACACGCCCAGGATCTTAGGATTCCAGGATCCTAGCATCCCAGGAGCTTGGTCACACCAGGATCTCAGGGTCTCAGAGGAAGCTTGACTGCCAAGAACTCTTAAACACCCAGAATCTCAGCATCACAGGATCCAAGAATTACAAGATCACAAGGAAAGCTAGACTTTGAGAATTTTGACTCAACTGGGATTATAGGAAGGACATGCTCCAACCAGATATATTGAGGGCAGCGAGCACTTGAGATAATCAGATGGCAGGGGGCAAGCATAAGAACAGAAGCAACAGAAAGCAAGGTTACTTGGCATTATCAGAACCAAATGCTCCCACCATAGCAAGTCCTGGATACACCATCACACCAGAAAAGCAAGATATGAATATAGTCTCTTCTCATGATGATGATGGAGGACTATAGGGAGGAAATAAATAACTCCCTTTAAAGAAATACAGGAGAACACATCCAATCAGGTGAAAGAATTGAAGAAAACCACCCAGAATCTAAAAGTAGAAGTAGAAACGATAAAGAAATCACAAAAGGAGACCACTCGGGAAATAGAAAACCTAGGAAAGAAGTCAGGAGCTATTGATGCAAGTATAACAAACAGAATGCAAGATATAGAAGAGAGAATCTCAGGTGCAGAAAATTCCATAGAAAACATGGACACAACCATCAAAGCAAATGAGAAATGCAAAAATATCCTAACCCAAAACATCCAAGGAATCCAGGATACAATGAGAAGACCAAACCTAAGGATATTTGTTATAGAGGAGAAGGAAGATTTCCAACTTAAAGGGCCTGTAAATGTCTTCAACACAATTATAGAAGAAAACTTCACAAACCTACAGAAAGAGATGCCCATGAACATACAAGAAGCCCACAGAACTCCAAATAGGTTGGACCAGAAAAAAATTCCTCTTGACACATAATAATCAAAACACCAAATGCACAAAACAAAGAAAGTATTAAAACCAGTAAGGGAAAAAGTCAAGTAACATATAAAGGCAGACCTATCAGAATTACACCCGACTTCTCCCTAGAGACTATGAAAGCCAGAAGATCCTGGTCAGATGTCATACAGACCCTAAGAGAACACAAATGCCAGCCCAGGCTACTATACCCAGCAAGACTCTCAATTACCATAGATGGAGAAACCAAGGTATTCCACGACAAAACAAAATTTATACAATCTTTCCATAAATCCAGCCATTCAAAGGATAATAAAGGGAAAACTTCAACACAAAGGGGAAACTAAGCTCAAGAAAAAGCAAGAAAGTAATCTTCCAACAAATCTAAAGAAGATAGCCACATGAACAGAATTTCAACTCTAGCAACAAAAGTGACAGGAAGCAATAACGACTTTTCCTTAATATCTCTTAATATCAATGAACTCAATTCCCCAACAGAAAGACCTAGACTAACTGACTGGTTATGTAAACAGGACCCAACTTTTTGCTGCATACAGGAAACCCACTTCAGGAACAAAGACAGACACTACCTTAGGGTAAAAGACTGGAGGAAAACAATTTTCCAAGCAAATGGTCCCAAGAAACAAGCTAGAGTAGTCATTCTAATATCAAATAAAACCAACAAATGGATTTAACACATAAAGCACTAGCCATCTTGCTTTGACAGAGCCTTTCTTACTTTACAGTTGTATGGTATTTCTGAATGACAATCTTACCCACAGTGTCATGGTCATCAAAGGTGACAAATGCAAATCCCCTCTTTTTTCTACTGCCTCTGTCAGTCATAATTTCTATCACTTCAATCTTTCCATTCTGCTCAAAATAATCTTGTAGGTGATGTTCTTCAGTTCTTTAATACCACCAACAAAGATCTTTTTCAGTTGTTCAGTTCTTTAATACCACCAACAAAGATCTTTTTCACAGTTAAGTGGGCACCTGGTCTCTGATATCTTCTCTTGACACAGCTTTCTTAGGTTCTACAACTCTTCCATCTACTTTATGTGGTCTTGAATTCATGGCAGCATCCACGTCTTCCACAGTGGTGTATGTGACAAACCCAAAGCCCCTGGATCTCTTGGTGTTTGGATCTCTCATTACCACACTGTCAGTTAGTGTTTCCCATTGCTCAAAATGGCTCCTCAGACTCTTGTCAGTTGTATAGAAGCCCAGTCCTCTGATGAAGAGCTTCCATAGCTGTTCAGGCTCCTTGGAGACTCTGACTTAGACAAGATGGCAGGGTTATGAGAATCTTCAGTGATGTTTCCTCAGCAGTGTCAAAGAGCAGAAACTAATTATTGATCTCTTGAATGAGATGTTTCTGAATAGATAATCCATCCTAAAATGTTATTAAATACATTCCATATTTTGAAATATTTAATCTGTGTCTTGAATTCACTTGGACTTAAGTTTTGTATTATATTAGTTAAAATAGTGAAAGGACAAGGATTGACTTTGGATCAGGGTTTTAAAAAACTAAGCCCACTATAGCTTTGAAACTGTGGTAGAGGAAAAGAGAACACTTTCCATAGGGTTAGAGATGGTCAAGAGTAATAATGGAAGGGTTAAGCCGGGCGTGGTGGTGCACGCCTTTAATCCCAGCACTCGGGAGGCAGAGGCAGGCGGATTTCTGAGTTCGAGGCCAGCCTGGTCTACAAAGTGAGTTCCAGGACAGCCAGGGCTACACAGAGAAACCCTGTCTCGAAAAACCAAAAAAAAAAAAAAAAAAAAAAAAAAAAGAATGGAAGGGTTGAGAAATAATATACTCCCAAGGACATGCCCCTTTACTGACTTCTTCCAGACAGACTACACTGCCCCAAAATGTCTAGAACCTCCCCAAAACTGTCAGGTAGGGACCAAGCACTCAAATCATGAGCAATGAGGTGATGGAGAGGTGGTGGTGCATTGTGGATTCAAGCAACAACATATTCTCTCAGCTTTAATAAACAGACAAGAAGTAAGAGAGGACAGATCAACCACATGATGAAATCTTGGCATGGATTTAGGAACCAGAACAAACCCAATATAGAGATTCTGAATCTCTCTTAGTGAGTTTCTAGACTTGTATTTCTAGCAGGTGATTTTGAGATGCCTGAATTTTGGGTCAACTATTTGATAACTCTTTATGATAATCTCAAGTCACCTTTTATAAGCAATGTTGAAGCCAGTTTTTCCAATGCATTTTTGTTTTGTTTTGGGTTTTTGTTTTTTTTTTTTTTTTTTTTTGGTTTTTCGAGACAGGGTTTCTCTGTGTAGTCCTGGCTGATCCTGGAACTCACTCTGTAGACCAGGCTGGCCTCGAACTCAGAAATCCACTTGCCTCTGCCTCCTGAGTGCTGGGATTAAAGACATGCACCACCTCGCCCGGCTCAATGGATTTTTGAATACCACCTCTACTGTGAATAGAATCCTGGCCATGGTAGGTAACTAGCTAATCAGTGCATCCATCAATCAGACAAAACCTAAGACTTTGCAGCCCATTTCTGTGTAGGATCTCTCAAACACCTGAGAAACATGAACAAAGCCAGCAGCTATTCTTTTATTAAGTTCCCTGTTAGTTAGCAAGAACCTATGGAGAACTGTGTGAACGTGGTTTTTCTTCTTTGTCTAGATCTCTGTCTGAGGATAGTGCATATATGAAGTAATTTGATTATCTTATTCAACTGATTTGTGTATGTGCTTGGAATGTCACATTTAAAGAGAGATCACACAGTTACTTTACACTATCAGTGAAGGTGCATGGAATTGAGTACAGACAGCATGATGCTATGGGCCTGGCTTAAGAGACCAAGTGAGTATATAGGGTGTGCTTGAAATGGGAGCTTTTTGAAGATGCAGTAGTTATTTTACTCATCAGGAATTTGTGTCAGGTACAAGACCCTTTGTTCCTACATAATAAAAGCACAATATTTTTGTAATCAAATCAGTAATCCTTTCTAGATGAAAGGAGGCCCTGTGGCTGGACAAATATGAAAGGTAAATACTCTCCTTTACCATTTATTGAAATTTTGAAGGCACTGCCAAGGAAGTGTAATTGACACCACAAGGTTGGCTGTTTTATAAAGGCTCAAAACTTCTATTATGGTTAAAATTTATTCCTATTCTGGACTAGCCACTTGCATCATGTATGTGATTATTTTGATTCTTTCTCTATCTGGAAGCAGGTTAGAGATATATATGCTCTGATTCTAACCTTGACAAAGAGCTCTCTCTGAAAATCTACAAGAGGGAAAAATATACTAGAGTTAGCTTTCAGACCCAAATCAGTTTAGCAGCAATATTAAACTGCCATAGCATATTCTTCCCCAGTTTGAAAAATTAGTCTTTGAGTTTGAGGTTAGTATAAGAAGTAATGGGTCTCTCTCTCTCTCTGTGTATGTGTGTGTATTTATGTGTGTTATACATTTTTGTGTCATTCCCCTCTCTCTATCCTCCCATAAATGTGTTCTTCTCCTCTATCTGAGTCTTTATTTTCTTCTCATTAGCCCCCCTTTTTGCTTTTGTAATGCATGTGTTCTATAACTGTTGGTAATTCCCACATTTTTTCTTTTTCTGTCATCATCCCTTACTAATTACCTGACTTAACAATACATATATTTACACACACACACACACACACACATACGCATACGCACATCCACACATCCACACACACACCTAGATTGCACATAGGAAAGAAACATTCATTGTCTTTCCAAGTCTGACTATTTTGCTTACTAGTGTTTTCCAGTTGCATGCAATTTCCTACAAATTAAATTATTTAATTTTAAAAAACATTTTATCATTTTGGGTTAAGATTATAAGATCTTCCTCTAAACCAGTATAAACAAAATGATTTAGATATATGCATGATCCAACCTGAGGAGAAGACTCAAATCTTTGGGTAATGTATCGTTCCATAGATATTGTAGAACATAAAAGTTCATCTCTGCCTGATTTCTCAGTGCATATGAGTAGCAGAAGTGTATGTCATTTTTGTCTTAAAGTCAGGTGACTGCTTGGGTGAAGAATTCTCCTCCTGTAGAGTCTACCATCGTTTAGCATGAGGGTAAGAAGCTCCCATCTTACCTTTGGCTCAAATCCTTCTTTTGTCATCATAGATTGCAGTTGTCCTCAGGTAATGTTCAGAGTACTTATTGTTCTATGGTGTCCTCTGCTGTTGGTGAGTAGTTACAGTTATTTCCTTTGAGCTGATTTGTCCACAAAGTAAACGATAGTAGCTGTTACAATGTTTCCACAATGTTGGTGTATTTTGAGTGAAACAGATTCATTTATTTCTAGAGACTCTTTCTCAAGGAGAGGGAAAAGTGAGGTACAATGGATTTTCTTTGAATTCGTTTAAGATCTCAAAAACACATGGATGTAGATGAAGATAGCTCATTCTATACCTTCAACATCTTAGATTATTAAATACATGGTAATATCTATATAAAGTAGATATAGATATGTTTGTGTGTGTGTGTGTTTGTTCTAGCACTAGGGGATATGGTCCTATCTTCTAGCTTATGTAGGCACCCATACCTATGTGCATGCATTCACACACTGACAGGCATTCACACAATTTAGGAAAACGAAACAAACCTCCTGATTTAAACATTATTGTGATACACAATTTATTTACCATGTTGGTACTTAAAAATAAAACTGACAATTCAAGATTTTACTTTTTTTTTCTAATTGAAACTAATGAAATTTGAAAGGTGTAAAACATGCATTCAGCAATAAATGAGATATAAACCCATAGTAAAATTGTCTTAGGTAAATTTAAAGAACAAAGACTACCTTTTCTTAAGATGACTTTTAGTCTTTATCAACATTTTAATGAGACTAACAAGTTTCTAGCATCTTTGAACAGATAGGTATCTTTAGATTGTTTCAATAAATGACCCTTGATTTTTATAAGCTGATGAATTCTAGAGTAAAGAATTGTAGTGTTGGTTTGATACAGTCTTGTGTGTGATACTTGAATCATCTCCATTCACTGAAGTTTTGTTCACAACACAATTTCTTTGAGTGAGTACCCAGAATTCCAGGTCCTGGCCTAGGCACATGAAACCTTTGGTTTTCAGGTGCAAAATGTGTGGATGTAATCACAGCATCTTCAAGGTCTCTTTCAGCTTTAAAACAATGAAGCTAGGAAGAAATTTACCCTTTCTTTTTACAAGTACTAAAAAGGCCTCTTGGATTTTCTCTGGAGAGCTGCATTGCAATCAGATATTTGAGAAAAGATTTGAAAGAAAGCAATAACTCCCTTAGAATTGTTAAAGGTCCTCTGATGATTGTAATGGAGAATGAGTCAAAAGGCATTTGCAGCCCGAGGGAGAGGTTTGAGAAGAAGTTTACACCCCGGGGCTCACTCCCACACAGAACAACAGCAAACTGCAGAGACTTGTCACCACAAGGAGGACAAGTGACAGCTCCTGCAGCAGCCTGAACACTTCCAGGACACAGAGCCTGAGGGACAGAGCTGGTGAGGGTGAATACAGACACACAGGCACAAAGATATGCACACAGACACAGACACATTGGCACACAAAGAGAAAAACAGAGAGAGAGAGAGAGAGAGAGAGAGAGAGAGAGAGAGAGAGAGAGAGAGAGAGAGAGAGAGAACACACACAAACCCTCCCCACATCGAGACAGATACACAGACACATATTCTCACAGAGACAGACATACCTACACATACCCATTCTCCAACAGAGACAGAGAAAGAAAGACAGGCAAACATACACACACACAGAGGGAAACAAAGTCAGAGACAGAGATAAACACATAAACACACACACACACACAAAACAGACACAAACATGTAAACATATACACATGCATAACTTACATGCATAAGAGAGGCAGAGAATGAAAGAGAGAAATATTGTAACAGAGTCAGAGACACAGGCACAGGCACAGGCACAGGCACAGAGAAGAAAACATCATGAGCAAGCCATCTCAATGTGATCCTTCTTTTTAGAGCGATATCTAGGTTCTCCAGACAGGTCCCTTCTACAAGTGTGAATTTCCTATTTGTCAGCAACCACCACCTTTCCTAATATTTTTTATTCAAGACTCAGTTGACTGTCACTTTAAGTCCGATAGCCTTTTAGGAATATTCAGTATGGCTTCGCAGTCCTTGCTCCTAATCTCAGGTTGAACCCAGAATTCTCTTGTTAAAAAGCCTGATCTTTTTAAGGGAGCTTTGCTAATCCAAATGCATTATAGTACCACAACAAACACCCTGTTAGGTAGTTAGGTAGAAATCACTTTGACCAAAGTTAATCATGTATTCTTTTTGTAGTTGCAGGCAACAACCCTCTTGTTGGCTGTTGGTTTGGTGTCACAAAGATGAGCTGCCACTCCAAAATGGAGAGAGTCACAACCTGGTTTTAGTGCAATAGGCTGGTAAGAAACACATATTTAAACAACAAATGAGAATCCTATAACTGAATTTGGCAAAAAGAATGTTAGAGGAAAAAGGTACTTTAGATTAAGGTATTCCAAAAGATATGAGTTATTATTTCTTAACCAAAGACAAAAAGAAACATTTGACAGAACATTATTTCTGGCAAAGGAGTATTGTGTGCAAACCCACTGAATTGAACATAAACTTAGATAATGTGGTGATTTGAAGAAGAATGGCTCCCATAGGCTCCCATATTTAAATATTTTGGTTCAAATTTGATGGGTCTGTTTTGGAAGGATTGGGGTGTGTGGCATTGTTGGATGAAGTGTGTCACTGACTATTGTCAGTTACTGTTCGCTCTCTCTCTCTCTCTCTCTCTCTCTCTCTCTCTCTGATTTGTAGTTGTATCTCTAGATATAATCTCTCTATTATTGCTCCAGATCCATGCCTGCCTTCTTACCATCATTCTTCCTGCTATGATGGTCATAGATTCACTTTTTGAAACTGTAAACTCCAATTTTTTTTCTATAAGTTATCTTGGTCATGGTATTGTATCACAGCAGCAGAAAAGAAACTATGACAGATGGCCAAAGAACAGCTCTCTAGTGAGGCTGGACACTTAGTGTGGAATAGTTTAGGATTATAGGGATGAAAGCGTCCATTAGGAGTGGAGTTACCGTAGAGTGAAACTTGTGATGGATTTGTTTCTGTTCAGGAAAGAGAAACAGTGACTAGTATCTGCATGTCTGACCTGACCAACTGGGAAGGTGGGTAAAATTTACTGAAAATGGGGAAAATGAAAAGACAAAGAGAGTAAACCTTTAGGAACCAAAATACTATTCTGGCTAATCATTGAAAAGCTAAGAAAAGTTGTGGGAAAGTAGTTTTGAAATGCTTTAGTTATGTTATGAAGTTAAGAGCTAACATTTTCTTTTATGTGACCATTCATTCAATAACCATTCATTTCAATGGTGTTGGAAAAGAGTGACAGAAATATTAATATGACTATCAGTAAAAACAAAGTAGTTAATTTTAGATGAATTAACAATCTAACGAATGGTATCAGGAAAATACCTATATAGGTAAAAAAAATAATGCCCATGGTTTCTCATTCTGAAAATGACAATGAAATTAAGATGGAATGGGGCTTAATCCTTCACTTGGAAGGCAGATGCAGGAATACTGACTATATATACAAGGTCAGCTTAAAGAAAATTTAGGGAATTCTATAACCTCAAGAGGTATGGAAGAGCCAACTTATTTCACCACATAAATTTTTAAAATTGTGTTATAGCATGGGGATGATAAGACATGTTAAATGACTGTAAAAATAAATTTTATTTTCCAGATGTAATTGTTGTCTCAGAGTTTTTCTGCTGAATAAACTTACTCTTTCCAGTTATCTCTGAACTCTGGCTAGCTGATTCAACTCAGCTGTTCTGGCTCAAAACTCCTCCCCAAGCTAACTGATTCTAACTGGCTTCTCTTGGCCTCTCACTGAGTTGCTCTACTTGGAAAAAAACTACCTCTGAATTCCATGAACAGAACTGCACTGACTGCAGGAACGGAACTCAACTGCATTCAACTCAACTGCATCAAACTGCATTGAACTAGACTCAACTGAACTCCACTGCATTGCCTAAACTCATCTGAGCTGCAGTTATTGAACTTCCCTCTGTCCTGACTCAGTCCATGCTGCTCTTAAACAGCTCCCCTTTCCTCTCTGTTCTCACTATAGTTGGGCAGATCCTATCTCCAACTCATTCTCTCAAATCCTTGTCTGATTTCTCTCTTTGTCTGCCCCCATCCCCAATTAGATGTAAGTTTTGAACATGGCTGTGTCCTTATACAAAATAAATTTACCTTTATTGTTTGAGATTAAAAATGTCTACTAAGGGCATGCCTGTATGCCAGGCAGAGGGATTAAAGGTGTGACATTCCAGCAGGATCACACAGATCACAAAGCTAGAAGGTCTTTCAATGTGATCCCTTGACAGACCAGCCATGTTGCTGGGTTAAAATTCCACTACAGACTACAAGTGAATATTTACAATACACGTGGCTGACAAAGAGCAAGGACTCCTGATCAGTAAGAAGAAAAAGAAGAGTTAAAAACCCCCAGCATCAGGGCTGGTGAGATGGCTCAGCGGTTAAGAGTACCGACTGCTCTTCCAAAGGTCCTGAGTTCAAATCCCAGCAACCATATGGTGGCTCACAACCATCCGTAACAAAAATCTGATGCCCTCTTTTGGAGTGTCTGAAGACAGCTACAATGTACACATAATACATAAATAAATAAATAAATAAATAAATAAATAAATAAAATCTTAAAAAAAACCCAGCATCTATAAGTGGTATTAAGACAAAACCATCCTTCAGTGTCCAACAAGTATGTGAGGCAAAGCGAGTGTCACAGCAGCTGGGGAAATGGACATTAAAGTTTAACAGCAATATGATTTTGTCTATTAGACTTGAAAATATTAAAAAGAGCGATTACCACAGGGCTAGCAAGAATGCAGGGAAATGGGCCATTTGGTAATGCTACCGGGGCAGTATGATTTCTAAAACCTCTGGGGAACTCACTTGGAAATACTGTTATGATCAGAATGCACATATATTTTAAGCTAACTTTGGGGATTGTAGCTTATAGATATGAAAGAGGATATAAGAATAGCCAAGAAGAGAAGAAAGAAAATAAAGAACTTGGAAATGTGAGTGAAAACATCACGAAGTTAATCATGGAGCATGCATACTGTGTAATAAATATATAAGTATCTAAGAATGAGTGAATGATTAAACACCCAACATACAAAGAGCCCCAGCTGAATGTTGTAACTTTGTTTCTGTAAAACAACCATTAAAAATTGACATGCACAGGTGTGTCTGTTCGTACATCTTGAGATTCCTCGGGTTTATGAAGAGATGAGTAGATTGTGAGTGTCAGAAGCATCGGGGTGAGAAAGTAGCTGGTTACAGTTATTTTACTTATACATTTTTGCATGTTTATTTTGAAGTTATATCACTGCATCAGAAGAAGGACTGGGCTTTTATGAAATAGCAGCTTTAAAAGTAGAAATGGCTTTAAAAAGAGGAGCGTAATTTCCTATCTATACACTCTAAGGTGACTATCAATATGGATAAAGGATTGACAGAAAGCTGGAGCACCGCCATATAGATGAACATAACAATTGTAAGCACTGTCTTCTCTGTCCTTTGTACTGAGTGTTACAAAGGTAGGCAACATTCAGGTCATTGTAGCCAACAATTTCTAAAACATGACATTGATTATTTTACCTCATCTCATCTCCTCTCTCTGGGAATAAGTCTGTTAGTTACTGTACAAAATTAGAAACACACACACACACACACACACACACACACACACACACACACACACACGTGCACGTGCACGTGCACGTGCACGTATACACACACGCATAGGCACTTACATCTAATCCTCAATTTATTGGCCTTTTGTACTTGAAACTAATGATAAATATGGGTGTTGTAGGGAAATTTTGGAAAATCAGACACAAGCCCATTCCTTTGTTTAAGGAAAAGAAAATAACAGAGACTTGAGAATGAAGGATGTTAGAAGGGGCTTCAGAGGAGATGAAAGATAAAGAGATTTCTGGTGAGGTTTATTCATATTGAAGGAATCATACAAAGGCTACTTTGCCATTTGTATGCCCATATCCTTGCTTTTTGTAATCAACAGCAAAGTCCATCTAACCTGCAAATGTTTTGGAAATTTCTTGGCTTCTTAGAAAGGAAAGATATAGGATGAAGGCAGTCTTGCGAGGCACCCTTTACTCCCCATGTGAGACTCCATGGGATGCAGACCTTACCGCTACAGCATTATGTTTTCATGTGGAGATAATGAACACTTTCAGAGAATCCATGGATCTTGAGTCTAGAGGAACACAGATTTAATGCACAAATAATTATTTCCAGAACAAATATATACAGAAATAAGTTGTGGATTAAGGCAGGATGTGACATCAAGAAATTATAATGACTAGAATACATGGATCAGCCTTGGCTCCCAAATTTAATATCAGAGGCTAAAATATAACTGAGTAATTTAAGGTATATGTACTCCCACAGATACCACTTATGGTAGCAGCTAGACTCTAAAAAGAATCTTAAGACAGCAGCAACGGGTGCTCCAAATAATGGTGAGGTTAACTGTTCCTGTTTGTTTTTTCAGTGACTCAGCTTGATCATAAAATTACAGCTTTCAGTTTTACTTTTCAAATATTTTCATTCCTTTAATCACAAGAGCATGACTTATCTAGTGTACAAATGAGAAAAAATGACAGACTGTAAAATAAAATATCTTTGCTATATTTTAGTCTCATTTTTTTCTTATACAATATCTGCTCTTATTTAATTTACTATAAGGGCACATCTAAAGCACGAATTTCATAAAATAAAAGCTATCCATTCTACAACTGTTTATTAAGTGCTTGCCAAGATGCCAGGCAGAATGGTGAAGATCATGAATAACTATTCAGAAGAGGAGAAACATAAAGACAAGGCTGTCACCGTAGATCACTAAGAGAAAAGTTAAAATCCTGTATGCTTATTCATTCCCCCATACACGCTGATCGAATGATTATCATATTAGTGGGTATCTAATCATTTTCTTTTGTGTTCAATGTTTCCTTGGCCTGGAGATGAAAGTGAAAAAAACATTGTATTTAGAAATGCTTAATGTTTAGATGCTATTAGCTATTAATGATTTTATTTTGTATAGTTAATATTGTGTGGCTGGTATTTAAATTGTGTCTTCCGTTAGTTAGCTAAGGCAAAAATAAGATGATTCCTGCTATGTTTTAACCCTTTTAAGTTCAGTCACAAAATCAACTCCCAGAGAGGTAGCTTTCTTAATATGAATTAAGGCAGAGAAAGGGTAGAGAATTTCAGAAATGGGTGAGGCTTCTTTTTTACTGGTTATTTTATTTATTTACATTTCAAATGTTGTTCTTCTTCCTGGTTTCCCCTCTGCAAACTCCCTATCCCATCCCCCCCTCCCACTTGCTTCTATAAGGGTGCTCCCCACCTACCTACTCTTCCCACCTCACTGCCCTAGCATCCTCCTACACTGGAGCATCAAACCTCCATAGGCCCAAGGGCCTCCCCTTCCATTGATGCCAGATATGGCAATCTTCTGCTACATATGCAGCTGGAGCCATGGGTCCCTCCATACAACCTTAGTACCCCTCTCCCCTCAGAACTCTGAGGGACTAAACCACCAACCAAAGAGGCTTTTCTTAATACATGTTGCTGTTGTTGTTGTTTTTGTATTGTGGCATCAGGTACATGATAGAAGCAAGCAATTCTTGAAGCTTAGTTATGCCATGATAATGAAGCAAAGGGCACTGGCGATGGAATTGGTTGGTAATGTTGGATGATATTACTGTAGTGCAATTCTACAGTTCTATCAGCCCCATAGCCAACTTGAAGTTTGCTTTTTTCCATATGCCCCTCTATCATACCTCACTTTTCAAGAGATGTTTTCACTCCATAATATTAAGGGGTTGAAGAGAACTGAAGATTCATTTTCTGTAACTAATTCAATATAACTATTTACTGGCCCAGCCTGTCAAAAGAAATGAAATCTGACTTTCCAATGAACTAGGTAAGTTAGAGACACAGTGATTGACTCTGAAACTGAATGGGCTGAAAGGTAGTAGGGCTGTCATTTTGGCACTGGACTATTAAAGATGAAGGTTTATCTTGATTTATTGTTTTTGAAAATGTCTTCAGCCCCCTGGAACCATAGCGTAATGGACAAAGAATCCATCAGAGTCTCAAGAAGAGCTCCAAGTTAGCTAGGCTGAGACCCATGTATTGTTGCACTTAAATGAAAATGCTGCTTTAGAACTTTATATTAATCAAATGATATTGCAGTTATTTCACAAGAATCATCCATGTGATCATATGCATATTTATCTGTCTATCATCTATCTATCTACATATGTAGATATGTAGGTATACATATGTGTGTATATATGTATATATGTGTGTATATATATATGTATATATGTGTATATGTAGGTGTGTATATATATATATATATATATATATATATAATTGCTGTATTCCATTTTATGTATGAATTATGTGATAATAGAGATAGGCTTTTTCCAGATTTTTATCAAACCAAATTAGGTAGTTGTAAACACTTTTAGAAGTATGTAAACATATAAGCATTTAAAAAAAATGCTTAGAAGTAAAATTTCTGTTGAAAACATGTTCACTTTATAAAACTACAGCAAACCAAAATGAGGACAATGAATCATGGACCAACTGATGCATCTGCAGCACAACCCCTGCACCTAAGGCTCAGGGAACATGGAGGAAGAGAGTCTAGTAAGAGTGCAAGAGCCAGAAGATCAGAAAACCTCTGATATCATATCTTCTAGAAATGACATTGAAGGTTAACCCATAATATGTCTACGATATCACTTCCTATGATATCATTATCTATGATATCACAAGACCTGAACAAATGCCAGCCATGGACAAGCTAATGTAAATGGAAGAAATTTATGTGGTCCCACCCATAGAAAGAACCACAGGTAACTACACACTGCTATGAAAGGGAAATAATAGTCTTGCCCAAGCATAACCCCTGAAAGTGTTTCCTAGTACAATAGAGTATACAAGTAACACTAAACATACCGAGTAATTTGTAGTTTTATATTAAGGCTTAAAAAGAGGCCATGGCCAATGCTTCCACTGATGTCAGATCAGGCCACCCTCTGCTACATATGTATCTGGAGCCATGGCTCCTTCCATGTATACTCTTTGGTTGGTGGTTTTGTCCCTGGGAATCCTGGGAGGTCCAGTTAGTTGATACTTTTGTTCTTCCTATGGGGTTGCAATCCCATTCAGCTTCTTCTGTCCTTCCCCTAAATGAAAAAAAAAAGATTAATAAAAATGTTTAAAAAATTAATAAAATGCCAGGCGTGGTGTTGCACACCTTTAATCCCAGCACTCGGGAGGCAGAAGCAGGCAGATTTCTGAGTTCAAGGCCATTCTGGTCTACAAAGTGAGTTCCAGGATAGCCAGGGTTATACAGAGAAACCCTGTCTCAAAAAACCAGACATCAAACAAACAAACAACAAGATTAAAAAAAGAGGCCATCAATTTGAAGTAGAGCGATGGTGGGTACATTGGAGGGATTGGAGAGAGAAAAGCAAAGGGGCTAATGATGTAATTTTATTTTTATTAAAATTAAAAGTTAAACCTGTGACAATTATCGAATAAATGATGTATAGTAAAATATAAGTATGTGTATCCTTAGGGCTCTTTTATTTTCTTTTTCCTAATTTTTTGACTTGTTTTGGTTTTTCAACCCAAATCCTGCTATGTTTCCTAAAATTATTTTTATTGAATTTTGTTTCTGTCCGTACTATACCATTACATCAGGTATGCTTGCTTGCCTCTGTCACCTATTTCCTCCTTTCCTTTCTCCCTTTTTCTTTCTTCCTCCTTCCCTTTCTCCCTCCCTCCCTCCCTCCTTCCCTCCCTCCCTCCCTCCCTCCCTCCCTCCTTCCCTCCCTCCCTCCCTCCCTCCTTACCTCCCTTTCTCCCTCTACTAGAAAGAGATTTCTTTTTCTTTTGAGACAAGGTCTCCTGTAGCTCAGGCTAGTCTGCATCTCACTATATAACCAATGATGATACTGACTTTCTGATCCTCTTGCTGCTACCTTCTATGTGTTGGGATTACTGAAATGTGCCACCATGATGAGGTGGCATATCTTGTATTGGAGATCAGGCTCAGAGCTTTGTACATATCAGGCAAGAGCTCTACCAACTGAATTATACCTCTCTCCCAAGACTAGGAATTTTTAGAGCTAAAGATAACAACCCACAGCCAACTATACACTGAGAGACTCAGTTTCATTTGTTTTATTTTTGCATTTTATTTGTAGAGAAATAAATTTTTTTGCTAAGTTTAGAGTATCAATTAAGAAGTCCATATATCTGTATATACAGTATCTAGAAACCCTGAAACTAAATCATGGATTATTCTAATCTCAGCACCATCCAATGCTATCAAGTATTGTAAATTTTAGACAGTTGGTGCGATAGAATCGAAGCATGACTTGAAAATGCTTTTTCCTGACTACCAACAGGCTAATGGCTTTTCGTAGATTCATTTTCAGTTAAATTTTCTTCTTATTTGGGGCATGTTCAAGACTTTGATTCTAACTTAATAGATGTCTGTTGTTATTGATTTTTAGAAAATTACATTTTATTTTGATATTATTATAGATCTATATGCATTTACAATAAACAATATAGAGAAATCACATTTGCTCTTTACTTAGTTTCCTTCTCTTCCATTGAGGACAATGTTGCA
This sequence comes from Mus caroli, assembly GCF_978045245.1. Classification (NCBI taxonomy): domain Eukaryota; kingdom Metazoa; phylum Chordata; class Mammalia; order Rodentia; family Muridae; genus Mus; species Mus caroli. The sequence continues at coordinate 104,618,510 of NW_028227261.1, read as the reverse complement.
TAGGTGTTGCATTATATAATAATGTGTAAAAAATTAAAGTTGATAAAAATCAATGACATTATTCTCATTTCACATCTTGTATATACTTCTGTGTAGATGGCATGTGTGTATGTGTGTGTGTGCCTGTGTGTTAGCTATAACTATAATCATATGAATGTGAATTATCTTCGTGCAATTTTATTGCTGGCAAAAATGTGTATATCCATTGTCACAGTCAAAATATTAATTCTGCTACAGAAGTACACTCCCCTCAGTTGCCCCTTTATAATCACACTAATCTTTCCTGCTAAATCCTTACCCTGGAAAACCAAAAGTCTGTTTTTCATCTATATAATTTTATCATTTCAAGAATGTAACATAAACACAATAGGTCAGCATGAAACTCTTTGGGATTAGCCTTTTTCTGATTAGCTTCATTCCCTAGAGATATCTTGATATCTCCATTGCATCACCATTTTTAAAATGCAAACATACTCCCAGACATATGGCAAGTCCTCTGGATATTCCCCATGGTGATTTTCTAATCTTTCCTCATTAGAACCTCCTGCCTGTTTATGTCTACTGTCCTTTCACCCTTGAGATATAATGAGCACATGTGTAAATTTTTTTTCTGCTTGAGCTACAACTCTGATATTGTCATATTGAAAGCTATCAAGACATCCTGTGAGTTCCCTGGAAGACTGAGATTTTGATTAAATTTAGGCAACCAATCTGCATTAATAAATAGTTGTTCTAGTATTCTATTGCTATTAAATTGTTAAATCCCCTTGAGTGGGATATAGTTACTTCATCAAATGGCTATTATTTTAAAGTATTTTTGCTTTGTTTCAAAAGTTTCTATTGATTCCTATAATATTTGCATTTAGTAAACTTTGGTTTTAATTCACTGCTTTGTTTGGAACATAATCCTCATGGTTTCCATTTTCATTTCCTTCCTCAATTTCTATATTTTTCTGTAAAATACATGTGAGTAAAACAGCAATAAAATTTTATTTCTTTAAGTTTTCTAACTCTTGGGGTCTATGCGACTAGTGAACTATTGTGTTTACAGTGTCTTTGTCCCTTAGCTCATTAAGACTTCTCTTACCTTTCTTGCCATTCTGGATAAGCACATTCCCTTAAAGTTGGCTGTTTAAGTGAGTGCAATTTTTAGATTTTGGCTAATTGCTTGGCTGGAAGCAAGAGTAGTAAAAATAGGATGTATTGATTCCCACAAGTCATGCTTATTGTTATTGACAGGCTGACAACACATCTTTAGCTCTCCAGAGCAAAGATTAGAAATCAACAGAACTCAAAGGAAACAGCAGATAAAACAACAATACTTGTTATTCAAATTTCAAGAGAAAAAGTTACAAACTTCATTAGCTCCTTAGTTTCAAAGTGTAATTTTCCTTTTATAATAGCTACACACTTATCCACAAGCACACTATTAGTCACAGAGTACTGGAAGGTATTTGAGAAGCTAGGTAGGGAACAAGGGACAAAATTATTTTGGTGCACTCTAATGAGCCAACAGCTCTGACACATAGATCATTGACTGCAGGAGCTTGAAGGCACCCTAGGGATCATCTGCTCAATCCTCTTCACTGTAAAAAAAAAAAAAAAAAAGAAAGAAAGAAAAGAAAAAAAATGAGAATGAGGAAAACTGTTGACTGGTCCAAGATATTCTGCTCGTTCCTGGCAGATTTAAGATGGGTTGTGTTGGGTCACTGTTGGTCAACTTGATATGACCCAAAGAATGCTGTGTATACTCATCTAACATTAGTCTAGGATATTCCCTGTATTAGTAAGAAACTGAGCCGTTTTCATAGATGGATGAGTCAGTGTAACTGAGAGACCTTCCAGTTTCTGGGGAGTTGGATAAGTAACAAGATGCATTACTGTAGACTCCATTAAGTGGTCCTGTGGAGATATGGACAACTGGCGGAGAAACCACTGAGGAGGGCCTAAACAAACAGTTTATTGCAGTACATTTGTCATGTCTCGCCAAGTCTCTGACAATTTATTTTAAGGCAGCAGTGTGGCAAGAGGGACATGCCACATAACTTGTTCTGGACTTGACCATAATGACTTGACTGCCTAGAGTATTAAGTTACACTATAGAGCAAATACTTATTGGTTCATAATTACTTTAGGTTTTATTGTTTAGGAAGCATGGAAATTAGAACGCTCCAGAAACAATACTTGGTGACTGTCCAGTGGTTCAGAACTATTTGGATGTTTGACAAATAAAGCAATTATAGAACAAATAAATTTAATCTTCCTTGGGTGGCAATCAGGATTTTAAAATACATCAGAGCTGGGTTTTGATTTGCCTCCTGAGTATGTAATGTCTATCACCTTTAACTTGTTCATGAACTTTGTCCAAAGCATACATTAGAAGTACATACATACAAGTACCATGGTCTTGACCTATGAACCCCATTTGTTACTCACTAACAAATGTAAACAGTTTAAATCAGCTACACTCTGTTAAGTTTTATCTGTTCTGAGATTACATTATAAAACATTCTTGTTGTCTCTCCTTCCTCCTTTTATTTCCCACTGTAGACATTTGAAGGAGGGGCATGTCAGATTCCTTCAGCCTAGCTGTGATTTCAGCATCAGCTGTGTGGACAGTTCCTAAATAACTCTTTGGGATCCTGAAACTCTTCCAACTCTCCTTTGTGGTGGAAAATTCCAAAAGGTATTTTACAGAGAGCCTAAAATCTTCTGCCCACACTCAGTGGTGATCAGTAACTGCTTGCTTGCTTTCTTACCTCTTGTTTTCCTTCTTCTCTAGTGGTTCACTTTGCTGTCACTTCTCAGATAAACTATCTTGCACCTAAGGAATTGTTATGGGAGACCCAAGCTTAGGATGCTTCAAAATTCTGATCTCCTACGTACTCAGAACTATTGATCATTATTGCTCTGGTAGTTAAATATCCTTTGTTCTAGGACTGCCATTGGTTTGTCCCTACATAAAACATCTTTTAAAAAGTTTCACGCCCCAAATTTGGTAGCCTGTACGTTAAAATAATCATTTATTCTTAAATATTGAATCAAGACTGTTCAATTGCATAGCAAATAGAGAAACCTACCAGAAAAAATAAGTCCAAGAACACAGTCTGAGCTTAGCTTTACTTTCTGTACTAAATTTTGTTTCCCTAGAGAGTTGTTTGAGAGAGAACATTATGCATTTTAAGTTGGTCTGTTTGAATTACTTCTCAGTTTATTGCTTCCAACTGTTTAGAAACCTGGTTTAAAGTGAAGATTTATTTATATATTTTTCTTGTAGTTGTATAACTAGTAATGTTCATTGCAGAAAATGTAAACTAGTCAAAATACCAAAACCCAGAATGTAATAATCTTGTATAATTTCAAATCGACCGAGAGTAACCATATTAACATTTTGTTAAGTGTCTATTTGGTTTTGAGAATATACAAAGAAGGAAATAATGACTCTGGGAAGATGAAGAGAAGAAACAGTTTGTATCTAGTACTACTTTTCTTATTTAACAACATTGTGTTTTCAATAGTACTTTGAGAGATGTTCCATCCCATACCAGATTTAGTCTCTCTTCTCTTCCTCTTTAGCTTTGTGTACCTCCCTGTTTTGTTTTTGTTTTTCTTATTCCCTCTCAAATCAAATTTTTGCTGACCACATATTCTTGGATGTATGGTTTTCCCTTGGTGCATGATCAGTTTGCCAGGATCTATACTCATAAAGAAAACAGACTCTCTTTCTCCAAGAAGGTATTAATGTCAATGTCTCTTTAGCTAGAAGTGGGACATTGTTCTCACCTCCCCTTTCCATGATTAGATTTGGCTTGGCCTGAGCTTGCATATGTTTGCTCATGTTATCACATTGCTGTTATTTCATGAGTGCAGCTGCTGTGCTGTTTACAGAATACACTATTTTTTTTTGTAGTCATCCATAACATCTGACTCTTAAATCTCTCTGTCCCTCAGTGATCTCTGAACCTTGAGAGAATGATATATATGCCCAATTTAGGGCTAACCATTCTATATTCTTTTATTCACTGAACCTGGACAAGTTGTGGATTTATATCTACAAATAGAAGCTGCTCTGATAAAGGCTGAAAGATACATTAATCTCTGATCATAAAGATAAATCAGTAGGAGTTGGTTTAATACTGTATCCATTTAGCTGAATAACAGTAGTAGGGCCTATATAACTACAGGTTCTTGGCCCAAGAATAGCATCAATTAAGTGATGCATCTTGTGGAGCAGTACTTAAGCCCAGCAGAAAGTGGTTGTGTATTCCCATGATGTTCACACCACTATTGCACCAGTGGGCATGTCTTGCCTGGTCAGTCAAAATTGTACCTCACAGGGTTCACATTTAGACAAGACCGACTTTTCTCCTCAAAGAGCATGTAAAGGACTTTATGACGTTGGCAATAGAGATAAAGTTTTGAGGTCAATACCAGTTTGATTTCATGTTCTATAATTAAAATATGAGGTGTCTACAACCATTGGGTCTTATCATCAAGTAACCAATAACAATGGCAATAGCTTCTATATTAAATATAAAATTAACTTTGGAAGAATACCAGTAAATGTTTTATTAGTAGTATTATAATACCATTTTATAATGCATTTTGTAATTTTATAATGAAAAATTACATTTTTTCTCTGTAAAAAATTATTGCTATAATACTATTAACAAAGCATTTCACTGATATATTTTCATATATCATATATATCTCATTACAATGTACATATATATTTTATACAAACACACACACACACACACACACACACACATATATATATATATATATATATATATATATATATATATATATACACAGGGTATTGAATTCTGTGGAATTGGAGTTATAGATGGTTATGAGCTATCATGTGAGTGTTGGGTTAAACATGGGTCCTTTGCAAAAGCAACAAGTGCTCTAAACCTCTGAGTCCTTTGTCTTGCTCCTTATATGCCATTGCTCTTTGCTTCCTGGCCAGTGTGACCAGCTTTCATAAGCACCTGATGCCATGACTTCCTCAGAGGATTGTCTGTAATCTCAAAGTGTATGTCAAAAGAAACATTGTCTCCTTAAGTTGCATGTGTTGGAGTTTTGCCATAACAGTAAGAACAGTAACTGAGATAGGCATTGTCTATATAATTTGCAATTCTTTGGACATATATCCATGAGGAAAAATAAAACTGTTTTAGTAATGTGGATTTTCTCCAGAATTACTGGCATGCTGACTCAAGTTTCAGTCATTTGTGTCTTTTATTTTTGATCCCAGCTATATCAGACTATGTCACTAGCTGAAATTAGTTGAGTAGGGCAGAATTTTTGTGCGGCAGCAGTTGCATTAGTTTTGTTTAACAAGAAACCACACCTACATGCTAGTTATTTTTCATTGGTCTGACAAAAGACCTTACAGAATCCACTTATGTGGGTGAGTTCTCAGTTCCAGGTGATTTCAAACATGTCAGAGACACAAGAGTAAGGGTTTGGGCAGTAGAGGATGGGGTGGGGTTGAGTGCAGTGGAGGTTTTCAAGGGAAAGAACCAGAAAGCAAAGAGCAAAGCCACAGGGTGTAACCTGAAAACAAACAAACAAACAAACAAAACCTCTTCTACTGTAACAGGCTTCTGCCAGCCATCCCTCAAGGTTCCACAGTCTTCCAAATGTTCACAAGCATGAGCCCAGGAGTACATTTTATATTCAAAACACATCACCCTATGTACCACTTTAATTTAAAAGTGATACTCAGACACAAGCACTGGGGTGCCTTGTCAGCAGAGTCTCTGGAAACCCGCAAGGACCCACACAGGATTCCCCACGGGATCCTAAGGCCTCTGGTGAGTGGAACACAGCCTCTGCTCCAATCCAATTGTGTGGGACCTAAGACTGCATTAACAAGGGAAGCAGACAACCCAGCTTGAGCTGGGGCACAAGTCCCTTCCGGTCCACTCGAGCACCGGGGTGCCTTGCCAGAGGAGTCTCTGGACACCCGCAACGACCCAAACAGGATTCCCCACGGGATCCTAAGACTTCTGGTGAGTAGAATACAACTTCTGCCAGGAGGAAGGTTTGAACACCAGATATCTGGGCGCCTTCCCTGCAAGAATAGAGCTTGCCTGCAGAGAATACTCTGACCACTGAAACTAAGGAGAGAGCCAGCCTCCCAGGTCTGCTGATAGAGGCTAACAGAGTCACCTGAGGAACAAGCACTAACCAGAGACAACTATAACAGCTAGCTTCAGAGATTACCAGATGGCGAAAGACAAAGGTAAGTATCCTACTAAGAGAAATCAAGACCACTCACCATCATCAGAACACAGCACTCCCACCCCACCTAGACCTGGGCACCCCAACACAACCGAAAATCTAGACCCAGATTTAAAAGCATATCTCATGATGATGGTAAAGGACATCAAGAAGGACTTTAATAACTCACTTAAAGAAATACAGGAGAGCACTGCTAAAGAGTTACAGGTCCTTAAAGAAAAACAGGAAAACACAACCAAACAGGTAGAAGTCCTTAAAGAAAAACAGGAAAACACATCCAAACAAGTGATGGAAATGAACAAAACCATACTAGATCTAAAAAGGGAAGTAGACACAATAAAGAAAACCCAAAGTGAGGCAAAGCTGGAGATAGAAACCCTAGGAAAGAAATCTGGAACCATAGATGCGAGCATCAGCAACAGAATACAAGAGATGGAAGAGAGAATCTCAGGTGCAGAAGATTCCATAGAGAACATCAGCACAACAATCAAAGAAAATACAAAATGCAAAAGGATCCTAACCCAAAACATCCAGGAAATACAGGACACAATGAGAAGACCAAACCTACGGATAATAGGAGTGGATGAGAATGAAGATTTTCAACTTAAAGGGTCAGCAAATATCTTCAATAAAATAATAGAAGAAAACTTCCCAATCCTAAAGAAAGAGATGCCCACGATCATACAAGAAGCCTAAAGAACTCCAAATAGACTGGACCAGAAAAGAAATTCCTCCCGAAACATAATAATCAGAATAACAAATGCACTAAATAAAGATAGAATATTAAAAGCAGTAAGGGAGAAAGGTCAAGTAACATATAAAGGCAGGCCTATCAGAATTACACCAGACTTTTCACCAGAGACTATAAAAGCCAGAAGATCCTGGACAGATCTTATACAGACACTTAGAAAACACAAATGCCAGCCCAGGTTACTATACACAGCCAAACTCTCAATTACCACAGATGGAGAAACCAAAGTATTCCAAGACAAAACCAAATTCACACATTATCTTTCCATGAATCCAGCCCTTCAAAGGATAATAACAGAAAAAAAAAACCAAAAAAACAATACAAGGACAGAAATCATGCCCTAGAAAAAGCAAGAAAGTAATCCCTCAAGGAACCTAAAAGAAGACTGCCACAAAAACAGAATGCCAACTCTAACAACAAAAATAAAAGGAAGCAACAAGTACTTTTCCTTAATATCTCTTAATATCAATGGACTCAATTCCCCAATAAAAAGACATAGACTAACAGACTGACTACACAAACAGGACCCAACATTCTGCTGCTTACAGAAAACCCATCTCAGGGAAAAAGACAGACACTACCTCAGAGTGAAAGGCTGGAAAACAATTTTCCAGGCAAATGGTCTGAAGAAACAAGCTGGAGTAGCCATTCTGATACGGAATAAAATCGACTTCTAACCCAAAGTGATCAAAAAAGACAAGGAGGGATACTTCATACACATCAAAGGTAAAATCCTCCAAGAGGAACTCTCTATTCTGAATATCTATGCCCCAAATGCAAGGGCAGCCACATTCATTAAAGACACTAGTAAAGCTCAAAGCACACATTGCACCTCACACAATAATAGTGGGAGACTTCAACACACCACTTTCATCAATGGACAGATTGTGGAAACAGAAACTAAACAGGGACACAGTGAAACTAACAGAAGTTATGAAACAAATGGACTTAACAGATATCTACAGAACATTTTATCCTAAAACAAAAGGATATACCTTCTTCTCAGCACCTCACGGGACTTTCTCCAAAATTGACCATATAATTGTTCACAAAACAGGCCTCAACAGATACAAAATTATTGAAATTGTCCCATGCATCCTATCAGACCACCATGGACTAAGGCTGATCTTCAATAACAACATAAATAATGGAAAGCCAACATTCATGTGGAAACTGAATAACACTCTTCTCAATGATACCTTGGTCAAGGATGGAATAAAGAAAGAAATTAAAGACTTTTTACAGTTTAATGAAAATGAAGCCACAACATACCAAAACCTATGGGACACAATGAAAGCACTTCTAAGAGGAAAACTCATAGCTCTGAGTGCCTCCAAAAAGAAACTAGAGAGAGCACACACTAGCAGATTGACAACACATCTAAAAGCTCTAGAAAAAATGCACGCCTTTAATCCCAGTACCCAGGGCTACACAGAGAAACCTTGTCTTGAAAAACCAAAAAAAAAAACAAAAAAAAAAAAAAAAGGAAGACAATTCACCCAAGAGGAATAGACAGCAGGAAATAATCAAACTCAGGGGTGAAATCAACCAAGTGGAAACAAGAAGAACTATTCAAAGAATTAACCAAACTCGGAGTTGGTTCTTTGAGAAAATCAACAAGATAGATAAACCCTTAGCTAGACTCTCTAGAGGGCACAGGGATGACATCCTAATTAACAAAAGCAGAAATGAAAAGGGAGACATAACAACAGATCCTGAAGAAATCCAAAACACCATCAGATCCTTCTACAAAAGTCTATACTCAACAAAACTTGAAAACCTGGACAAAATGGACAAATTTCTGGACAGATACCAGGTACCAAAGTTAAATCAGGATCAAGTTAATGAGCTAAACAGTCCCATATCCCCTAAAGAAATAGAAGCAGTCATTAATAGTCTCCCAGCCAAAATAAGCCCAGGACCAGATGGGTTTAGTGCAGAGTTCTACCAGACCTTCAAAGAAGATCTAATTCCAGTTCTGCACAAACTATTTCACAAAATAGAAGTAGAAGGAACACTACCCAACTCATTCTATGAAGCCACAATTACTCTGATACCTAAACCATAGAAAGATCCAACAAAGATAGAGAACTTCAGACCAATTTCCCTTATGAATATTGATGCAAAAATACTCAATAAAATTCTTGCAAACTGAATCCAAGAACACATTAAAGCAATCATCCATCCTGACCAAGTAGGTTTTATTCCAGGGATGCAGGGATGGTTTAATATACGGAAATCCATCAACATAATCCATTATATAAATAAACTCAAAGACGAAAACCACATGATCATCTCGTTAGATGCGGAAAAAACATTCGACAAGATCCAACACCCATTCATGATAAAAGTCTTGGAAATATCAGGAATTCAAGGCCCATACCTAAACATGATAAAAGCAATCTACAGCAAACCAGTAGCCAACATCAAAATAAATGGTGAGAAGCTTGAAGCAATCCCACTAAAATCACAGACTATACAAGGCTGTACACTCTCCCCATACCTATTCAACATTGTACTTGAAGTCCTAGCCAGAGCAATTCGACAACAAAAGGAGATCAAGGGGATACAAATTGGAAAAGATGAAGTAAAAATATCACTTTTTGCAGATGATATGATAGTATATATAAGTGACCCTAAAAATTCCACCAGAGAACTCCTAAACCTGATAAACAGCTTTGGTGAAGTAGCTGGATATAAAATTAACTCAAACAAGTCAATGGACTTTCTCTACACAAAGAATAAACAGGCCGAGAAAGAAATTAGGGAAACAACACCCTTCTCAATAGTCACAAATAATATAAAATATCTTGGCGTGACTCTAACTAAGGAAGTGAAAGATTGTATAATAAAAACTTCAAGTCTCTGAAGAAAGAAATTAAAGAAGATCTCAGAAGATGGAAAGATCTCCCATGCTCATGGATTGGCAGGATCAACATTGTAAAAATGGCTATCTTGCCAAAAGCAATCTACAGATTCAATGCAATCCCCATCAAAATTCCAAATCAATTCTTCAATGAGTTAGAAAGAGCAATCTGCAAATTCATCTGGAATAACAAAAAACCTAGGATAGCAAAAACTCTTCTCAAGGATAAAAGAACCTCTGGTGGAATCACCATGCCTGACCTAAAGCTTTACTACAGAGCAATTGTGATAAAAACTGCATGGTACTGGTATAGTGACAAGTAGACCAATGGAATAGAACTGAAGACCCAGAAATGAACCCACACACCTATGGTCACTTGATCTTTGACAAGGAGATAAAACCATCCAGTGTAAAAAAAGACAGCATTTTCAACAAATGGTGCTGGCACAACTGGTTGTTATCATGTAGAAGAATGTGAATCTATCCATTCCTATCTCCTTGTACTAAGGTCAAATCTAAGTGGATCAAGGAACTTCACATAAAACCAGAGACACTGAAACTTATAGAGGAGAAAGTGGGGAAAAGCCTTAAAGATATGGGCACAGGCGAAAGATTCCTGAATAGACAGCAATGGCCTGTGCTGTAAGATCGAGAATTGATAAATGGGACCTCATGAAACTGCAAAGCTTCTGCAAGGCAAAAGACACTGTCAATAAGACAAAAAGACCACCAACAGATTGGGAAAGGATCTTTACCTATCCTAACTCAGATAGGGGACTAATATCCAATATATATAAAGGACTCAAAAGGTGGACTCCAGAAAATCAAATAACCCCATTAAAAAATGGGGCTCAGAACTGAACAAAGAATTTTCACCTGTGGAATACCGAATGGCAGAGAAGCACCTGAAAAAATGTTCAACATCCTTAATCATCAGGGAAATGCAAATCAAAACAACCCTGAGATTCCACCTCACACCAGTCAGAATGGCTAAGATAAAAATTCAGGTCACAGCAGATGTTGGCGAGGATGTGGAGTAGAGGAACACACCTCCATTGTTGGTGGGATTGCAAGCTTGTACAACCACTCTGGAAATCAATATGGCGTTTCCTTAGAAAATTGGACATAGTACTACCTGAGGATCCAGCAATACCTCTCCTGGGCATATATCCAGAAGATGTCCCAACCGGTAAGAAGGACACATGCTCCACTATGTTCATAGTAGCCTTATTTATAATAGCCAGAAGCTGGAAAGAACCCAGATGCCCCTCAACAGAGGAATGGATACAGAAAATGTGGTACATTTACACAATGGAGTCCTATTCAGCTATTAAAACGAATGAATTTATGAAATTCCTAGCCAAATGGATGGACCTGGAGGGCATCATCATGAGTGAGGTAACACAATCACAAAGGAACTCACACAATATGTACTCACTGATAGTGGATATTTGCCCAAAACTTAGGATACCCAAGATATAAGATACAGTTTGCTAAACACATGAAACTCAAGAAGAATGAAGACTGAAGTGTGGACACTATGCCCCTCCTTAGAATTGGGAACAGAACACCCATGGAAGGAGTTACAGAGACAAAGTTTGGAGCTGTGATGAAAGGATGGACCATCTAGAGACTGCCATATCCAGGGATCCACCCCATAATCAGCTTTCAAACGCTGACACCATTGCATACACTAGCAAGATTTTCTGACAGGACCCAGGTATAGCTCTCTCTTGTGAGACTATGCAGGGGCCTGGCAAACACAGATGTGGCTGCTCACAGTCAGCTATTGGATGGATCACAGGACCCCCAATGGAGGAACTGGAGAAAGTACCCAAGGAGCTGAAGGGATCTGTAACCCAATGGGTGGAACAACATTATGAACTAACCAGTACCCCGGAAATCTTGACTCTAGCTGTATATGTATCAAAAGATGGCCTAGTCGGCCATCACTGGAAACAGAGGCCCATTGGACATGCAAACTTTATATGCCCCAGTACAGCTGAACGCCAGGGCCAAAAAAATGGGAATGGGTGGGTAGGGAATTGGGGGGGGGTATGGGGGCCTTTTGGGATAGCATTGGAAATGTAATTGAGGAAAATATGCAATAAAAAGTATTAAAAATATTTAAAAAAAAGTGATACTCAGCTGACACAGTTACAAAAGGAATGTCTGTGTATAGGATAAATAAAAACATGATTAAAAATAAGATGCCCATAAGAGTGGATTAATAAAAATCTGTATTCCTCTATGGACACCTAGGCCTACAGAGACTTTTATAAGTTACATTTTTAAAACATAATTTTAGAGCAGCTTGGATACAAGGTATTCATCTTTGACTGTATTTTTAACTAGAAATATTTACAACTATTTTCTCATTATTTTTCTAGTTGTTCTTCCTTCATTATAACTGCTTCAAATGCTGACAATGTTTTTGACTCTTAACAATTCGTATGAGGTACCAATGAATTATGGTCTAAAAGAAAACAATCCTAGTTATTGTTTTGTTCTTTTTTTCATTGATTTCATGTTCATTTATATTCCATGCTCACATAATGTTGTACACATGGCAAAATTGATTTTGATTGACATTTTATAATTCATTTCTTATAAATGTACTTACTATACTAGATTTCTGAACTTTTTACTGTAAGGCCTATGACTCAAATAGTAAACCTAAGCTAAATTCAGGGAATATATTGAGTATTGGGAAGATTTATGCTTGACCTTTGGTTGCTCCCTTGTGTTCTGTGCTTGCCATGGCTGACCTGGTCAAGGGAGAGATGTTAGCTGATAAAGCATACAGACACCTTACTGAATGCAATCCATCATTATTTTCCAACAGAAATTTGTTTTCAGATTGTTTTTCCCTTTTCTGTGGATTTAAGGTTTACTACATGAAAATAATCTGAATGGCAATGCTTATTTCATATAAAAGGATCATTCTGTGTAATGGAAATGCAAAATTAAAATTCTGTATAACATGGCCCAATATGTAACGTTGGACTTGCTATTTGAAAAAATGCAAAATTCATAAAATAAAAAATAATTTAGAAAATGGTCAGTATTAACCTACTAGATGAAAGTTAGTTTAGAAAATGTGAACCTTAAAAGTACTTTTATTCCTGTGAAAGCATTTGCTAAATCTCTTTAGACCAGTGGTTCTCACAACCTCTTTGGTGGTCACTTATCAGATGTCCAGAATATCACATATTTATATTACTATTCATAATAGTAGCAAAATTTTTAGTTATGATGTAGTGGCCAACCAGGATCTGTAAAAGCTGCCCCATAACCTAGCTTGAGGCAAATGAGGTTAATCAGCAAAGTCTCCCAAATCCCCAGAGCTGACTAATCACAAAGGCACCCATACCCCTGGAGATAGAAGCAACCAATCAAGGGGGAGAAAGGTAAAAGTCACTCATTCCTTCCCTAACAGGCTTTAAATTGACCCTGCAAAGTCCACACCTCTGTCTTCTGCCCTGACTTATGGTTGACTTTTGTATGCAGGCTCTCTGCAGAATAAATGCTCTTTGCTGTTGCATATTATTTAAGTATAGGGTATCATTTTTTATGAAACATTGTTACATTTGTACATTTTTTTGATGTAACTATAATTTTAAGGTTGAGAGGGGGTCACCAAAAAGAGAAACTATAAAGGACTGCAACATTGAGAAGGGTGACAGACAATTCACTTAGCACATTGCCTAAATAAATAAAAGGCATTATATTTAAAATTATTTAGAAAATCTAAACTAGTAATAACTCCTTCTGATTTTGAAAACAATTCACAAACCTTTAAAATTATAGAAACAAAGACATAGCTGTGGTAGAAACCTAAGGGTTCTTTGGAAAGTCGGTTGGATGGTGTTTTGCTGGTGCGAACACATGAAGGAGTGTTTTCCTGATGTGGACACAGATGAAAGACTAAGGCAGACTCATGAAGGAACGTTTCACTGAAGCAGACACAAGGGAAAGGATGTTCTGCTACAGCAAGCACGTGCAAGGACAAGTGATGAAGGATTCTTCACTAATGACACACATGTATTGGTCCACCTTGCATTGTGCACTCGAGCTGCATTTATCCATACTTCATAGAGAGAAACACACTTCTGGTGGTGTGCGGCAGTTTCTTGCTGCTTCTGCATACTCAGGATGATTGTTAGAGTGACGTCAGCTGAGGCAGACACATGCTGATGCAAGACCCATAGAGGATACATGATGCATGGAGGGAGTATAAATAGAACTTGATGGCCATTGATGAAGGCTGAGCTGGGTTTGCGTATACAGCTTGCTGTACAATGCTTCCTGGCCTCGAGTCTTCATTGATCTTTGCTTCCCTGAAAGAGGCACAGCAGAGAACTCTTTTCCTGGAGTTTCTGCTGGCCCTGGCCCCTCCTGCTGACTCATGCTGAGGCTGAGGCTGAGGCCTGGATGTCTCTGCCACTACTGTTGATCCTGTTTGCTATCCTGACTCTAGTGAACCAGACTGCTGGTGTATCCATGACATGATTGATCTGCCATTGTTAATGTGTGAACTGAACTCCTGATTTCTAGACAACACAGACAGGAGTTGCTCCAAAGAACCTTGAAAAACAGTTTCACTTCCCTGGTACTCTTTCTTTCACACTACATCTTGTGGGTGGTGAGCTACAAGGGAAGTTAAAGCATTCAAGAACATCACTAAAAATAGACCTTGAAAGAAATTAAAGTTACACACAGCTGTGTTATTTAATTTGAAATTTACAAACCAATGGGAGAAAGCCTACTTTTTCCCAATAAACTTTTCTCAGTTTTGACTTGTGTATTTGTAGCTGTTGAATAAATTACAGATTGACAATTAGAGAATGTTTATAATATACACAAACAATTTGTGTATATAAAATTTTTTGTTTTACTCTATTAGTTTTAGAGTTATAGTTTTCTTTAATATAACCTTTTACTTGTTCTCTTTTAGGTGACATGATTATATTTTGCTTATCGTTTTTCCTTTTTCCTCAGTGTGTTTGTTCTTACAATTCTTCATGAGAAGTGTATCTAGCTAGCATTTGCTTCTGGGTGGTACATATAGTCTAGGGTATAAAGGCAGTTTTCTCATTATTAGAAAAGCTGAATGTAGTCTTTGTAATTCTGCCCATTACTTTGTAGTTTTGCTGCACCTTCAGGCTTACTAAAGTATTCAAAACTTTTAAAAATGCTGCATCAAAATAAGTTATCTTCACTTAAAACTTGGAAAGAATCACACTCACTTTTCAAAGTTTTTGAACTTTTATTATTTTAGAAATAGTATCATAGTTCAGGTTTGTGGTGCTGTGGAGATGGCACAGATGTATCCTATTGTGACACTTAGGTCATGTTCGACTAAAAAATATCTCAGGTATGAAAAATTCTAAAAGGTAGAGAGGGAGAGAAAGAAGAAGGCCACCTGTTATACTGAGACCTAAAGAATAAAAGAGTAGTGATCCCTCTGGCCTTCTTTTTTTCCTCCTTAAATAGTCTAGACTTGGAGCTGAGAAATTCAGCCATCCATGAATCCCAAAGGTGAGATGAAAGATTAAAGCTCCAACAAAATCATGTTCTCTATAGCTAGTGAATCAGTAACAACTTAGCCTCAAAGAAAACCTTTTAGAAAATACCCATTGTACTCAAGCTTGGTCCCAAATCAAACGAGAACAACAAACTTTATACCTTCCTTAACCATTCTATCAGATGGGCATCTGTGCTTACATACCTCAGAAGTAATGAGACACCCAAACATCTCCCAGTACAATGATGTTATAGAAAGGCAAAAGTCCAGGGTGGCTTACCAGGAATCCTACGGATACTCACAGTGTTCATTATTACCACCAGTAACAAAGCCTGCCTCATCAGGCAATTAAACTGTCACTTACTGTACTGCTGTGATGAGGAGTTCTGATGAAAGCTTAAGATCACAGGTAAGAATCCAAATTCCATTCCCTTACTTGTATGGGGCCTAAGAAGTTAGCTATACTTGAAGTTTAAACAAGATCTAAAGCCTCATAATATACAATAAAATATACCCATGTCTCAACATGAGGGGAAAATTCCAGTCAATAGATAATAATTATATGATGAATAGGTGTTAGAATTAACTATGAAGATTTTAAATAATCATGATAAAATTGTTTCAGTGAGCTATTATAAAAGCACTTGACGCACCAGAAAGCAGAGAGCCTTAGCAAAGAAACAGCATGTCTCAGAAAAATCACATAGAAAATTTAAAGCCTCCAAGATGAAAACATCACACTAAACAGTTCGGATGATGGGCTCAGCAGCAGAGACAACTGACCTTCCTCAGTCTGAGCAGTGGATGAGGAGCAGCAGCATGAGGAGAACTAGGCAAGCCTTAGAGCTGGGAGATGAGACTAAGGTTCATAGTTTCAGAATTCCAGAAGGAGGGAAGAAAAAAAGAAGATCAAAAAGTCATTTAGAAAAATGTGCTTAAATAAAAAACAAAAGTCCGCGGCGGGGCTTGCATTCCTCTTTCCGCCATCTTGGTGCCTGTGGAGGCCTGCTGGGAACAGGACTTCTAACAGCAAGTATGTTTGGAAGGCTGTGGTGCAAGGACATTTTTGCTGGCTACAAGCGAGGTCTCCGGAACCAAAGAGAGCACACGGCTCTTCTTAAAATTGAAGGCGTTTATGCCTGAGATGAAACGGAGTTCTACTTAGGCAAGAGATGTGCTTATGTGTATAAAGCAAAAAACAATACAGTGACTCCTGGAGGTAAACCAAACAAAACCAGAGTGATCTGAGGAAAAGTAACTTGGGCCCACAGAAACAGTGGTATGGTTGGTGCCAAATTCCGAAGCAACCTTCCTGCAAAGGCCATTGGACACAGAATCCGTGTGATGCTGTACCCATCCCGGATTTAAACTAATGGAGAGTAAATAAATAAAAGTAAAAACAAACAAACAAACAAACAAACAAACAAAAAAACCAAAAGTCCTTAAATTTGGCAAGAGACAACCCACAAAATAAGAAGTGAGTTAAGAACATATAAGATGAATTTAGAGCTGGAGAGGCAGCTCAGTGGTGAAGAGCACTGGCTGATCTTCCAGAGGCCCTTAGTTCAATTCCCATGGTGGCTCACAACCATCTATAATGGACATTTGATGCCCTCTTCTGGTGTGTCTGAAGATAGCAACAGTGTACCCACATACATTAAATAAATAAATCTTCAAAATAATGAATTTAAAGAAATAGCTCTCAAAGCAGAGTAATTAAACCTCTAACAACAACAACAACAACAAAAGGGTAAGGGGGGAGGGTGAAATACTATCCAGATACTTAGATTTGTAAGAAGTGAAAAAATTTATATGAGTGAGTTCCAATCTTTAGCAAATTCAAGACACCAAAATGGGAAGGGTTGTGCCACTGTAAGAATTGAATACTTTTCTGATCCTTTGTTGTTTGAGGAGAAGTGTTCTACTATAGTGTAGGCTGACTTGCAGCTTGCAGTAATCTACCTGCTTTGGCCTCCTGAGGACTGAGCTTACAGGTGTAATCTCACTGGACACATTTCTAATGTGTCACTAACTTGACCCAAGGCTTTGCACATACTACACCAGGCTTCAGTTTTTCTTTTTTTTAACATGTTAGCTCCAGCATTCCTGTTTATGTTTTGTCTGGATGACCTGTCCATTGGTAAGAGCTGGGTAGTGAAGTTTCCCCCTATCAGTGTGTGAGGGTCAATTTTGAGATTTAAGTTGTACTGGTGTTTCTTTTGCCAACTTGGGTGCCCTTATGTTTGGAGCATAGTTGTTAAAATTTGAAATATCATCTTGGTGGATTTTACTTTGATGAACATGTAGTTTCCTTCCCTATCTTTTTTTATTACTTTTGTGTTGAGATGTATTTATTAGATATTAAAATAGCTGCAACAGATTGTTTCTTAGAAACACTTCCTTGGAACATTTTTTCCAAATTTTTACCCTAAGATAATATCTATCCTTGAATTTAACTCATGTTTCTGGATACAATAGAAGGATGGATTCTGTTTTCACATTCATTCTGTTGTCTGTCTTTTATTGGGGCTTTGAGACCATTGATATTAAGAAATATCATTGGTCAATGAATGTTGATTGCTGTTATTTTAGTAACGGTGGTGGTACTACTGGTAGTGGTGTACATTCCTATATACTTTGGTCACTTGAATCCTTTGCTTGAGATAATTATGGGGAAGGTAGAAGGGGACTAAACATGGCTTCAGTTTTTGCCTTAACAGATCTGTCTATGCCCTGATAAGCCATTCCTTCTGAGGTGCCAATCTGTTCTCTCCATGGTAAACTGCAGATTTCTCCTCAAAGTGCTCTTTGAGAAGACAGTTATATGTGCTCACTTTCTTACCATTGACTTTATCTCCTAATCTATACTTATTTATTTGGTAGTGATGGTTTCACTAGATTATGTAGTTCTTTATTGTGCTTAAACTTGAGGAATGGCGTACACATTTTTTCCCATGGAAGTTTTTTCTTTCCTAGGTAATGTCTGGATTGCTTGTATCTAGGTATGATAAGGTATATTATACCTTCTTTTAAATACATGTTTTCTTCTTCTAGTTTCTTAAAATAGTGTTTCATGTAGTCAAGCCTTGCCTCAAACTTTTTATGTATCCAAGGATTGCCTGAATTCCTGATCTGACATTTGTACCTTTACGAGTGTAGAAATTATAAACACTACACCTCTTAAAATTAGGTTTAATAAGTTATGACAGAAGGTAAATGTAAAACAGAAGTTTTAAGATTAGTCAATCTGTGAGTATGACCAAAATTAAATTATGTATTGTAAAATTATTTAATTATATAATGAGTTTAATTGTAATATCTAAAACAAAATCCTGAAAAACTTTAAATAAAATGTTTGTTAATTTTATCTTCTATTATTTTATTATGTTAACTATAGAACTTATTTATTTTTTGGTAATCTTATAGGTAAATTGATCTCAAACTATTTGGGACTGGAGAGATGGCTCAGTAGTAAAGAACATATAATGCTTTTTCAGAAGACATCAGGTATAAGCTGAGACCTCACATTGGCTGCCTCAAAAAATAGCCTGTAACTACAGCTCCAGCAGATGTAACATCCTGTAACAACCTCTTTGGGGCTCTCCAGACACCTGCACTTACGTGTACATACCCACACACAACATATAAACATACACATTAATAGTCCTAACCAGCAGTGATGCCTATGAATCATAGCACTCTCCAGCACAGCAAGATATTACGAAGGTGCAATAGTAGAACTCATATCTTTGTGGTCTCCAACATTTCTCTAGCTGGACTTAAGGCTTATACTGAACAGCAAGGAAATCATGCCTGATATAAGATATCTAGTTAAGTACCTAGTGCTAATGAGGCCCTATATCTCTAAGTATAGTTCTTAACTATATTCTAAATAGTTGTACTTATAGCTACAGAAAAATGTATCTCTCTCCCATCGTCAAAGACGTTTCTCTTTGCAACAGACAAAGACCATTACAGAAAGCCACAACTGTTCAAAATTCCTTTGAGGACTTATATGGGATTCCAAGCCCCAACAGATACATTCACAGGAATATCACAAAAGGGAGATAGAAAGATTGTAAAAGATCAGGAAATCAGCTGCAAGATCTTGTCTCCTAGAAATGATCAGGCAGATCTCATACCTCAACAATATGGCTGACTAAACAAGATCTGAACAATGACAACATGACTACAAGAAGGGGAAAATCTCTTAGGGCCCATACCTAGAATTATAAGGAACTACAAAAAATTATTAACTGCTGAGAGCAGAAAAATTAATCTTCCCTAGAGATAAGTCTCCTAATTCATTATTCAACACCAGACAGCCCTGAAATCATAAGTATAACTAAGTCAATTTTGCAGTTTATAGTTATACATTTATGTACAAACACCTCTCTCTCTCTCTCTCTCTCTCTCTCTCTCTCTCTCTCTCTCTCTCTCTCTCTCTCTCTCTCTCTCTCTCTCTCTCTCTCTCTCTCTTTCTCCTGTGTGAATGTTGTAACAATATATGATGGATAGTTTTATGTCAACTTGGTATAAGCTAAAGTCATTTGAGAGGAAGAAACATTGATTAAGAAAATGTCTCTATAAGATTAGGCTGTAGACAAGGCTGTTGGGCATTTTTGTAATTAGTGAATAACTGAAGAAGGCTTTGTTCCTTGTAGATGGTTTCATCTCTGAGCTGATGGTTCTGAGTGCTATAAGAAAGCAGGCTGAACAAAACATGCAGAGAAAGCCAATAAGCAGCGTCTTTTTTGGAGGGAGGGGGTTTCGAGACAGGTTTTCTCTATATAGACCTGGAACTCACTTTGTAGACCAGGCTGGCCTCAAACTCAGAAATCCACCTGCCTCTGCCTCCTGAGTGCTGGGATTAAAGGCGTGTGCCACCACGCCAGGCTAATAAGCAGCATCTTATCAGCTGGTCTCTTTCTTCATCAGCTCTTACCTCCAGGTTTCTGCCCATTTTGAGTTTCTTTCCTTAGTTCTTCCTTTGATGATGGACATTGATACAGAAGTGCAAACTGAGATTAAACCCTTTCCTTCCCAAGTTGATTTGGTCATGGCATTTTGTCACAGCAATAGAGCCTCAAATTAAGAAAAATAATAAAAGAACAAGAGGCCAAGGTTTGAAAGGAAGAAAGGTAAGACATAGAAAGTATTTCCAGGCCAGGCATGGTGGCGCACGCCTTTAATCCCAGCACTCGAGAGGCAGAGGCAGGCAGATTTCTTTTTTTTCCCCTACATTTTTTTTATTAGATATTTTCTTCATTTACATTTCAAATGCTATCCCAAAAGTCCCATATACCCTCCCCTGACCAGCTCCCCTACTCATTCACTAGCACTTCTTGGCCCTGGCATTCCCCTGTACTGGGGCATATAAAGTTTGCTAGACCAAGAGGCCTCTCTTCCCAATGATGGCCATCTAGGCCATCTTCTGCTACATATGCAGCTAGAGACACGGGCTCTGCGGGTAATGATTAGTTCATATTGTTGTTCCACCTATAGGGTTGCAGATCCTTTCAGCTCTTGGGTACTTTCTCTAGCTCCTATATTGGGGGCCCTGTGTTCCATCCTATAGATGACTGTGAGCATCCACTTCTGTATTTGACAGGCACTGGCAAAGCCTCACATGAGATAGCTATACCATGGTCCCTTCAGCAAAATCTTGCTGGCATATGCAATAAATAGTGTCTGTGTTTGGTGGCTGATTATGGGATGGACCCCCGGGTGGGGCAGTCTCTAGATGGTCCATCCTTTCGTCTTAGCTCCAAACTTTGTCTCTGTAACTCCTTTCATGGATTTTTTGTTCTGTATTCTAGAGAGGAATGAAGTATCCACACGTTGGTATTCCTTCTTGATTTTCTTGTGTTTTGGAAGTTGTAACTTGGGTATTCTAGGTTTCTGGGCTAATATCCACTTATCAGTGAGTGCATATCAAGTGACTTCTTTTGTGATTGAGTTATCTCACTCAGGATGATATCCTCCAGATACATCCATTTGTCCAAGAATTTCATAAATTCATTCTTTTTAATAGTTGAGTAGTACTCCATTGTGTAAATATACCACATTTTCTGTATCCATTTCTGTTGAGGGACATCTGGGTTCTTTCCAGCTTCTGGCTATTATAAATAGGGCTGCTATGAACATAGTGGAACATGTGTTCTTATTACCAGTTGGAACACCTTCTGGATATATGCCCAGGAGAGGTATTGCTGGATCTAGTGGTAGTATTATGTCTAGTTTTCTGAGGAACCACCAGACTTATTTCAAGAGTAGTTGTTCTAGCTTGCAATCTTACCAGCAAAGGAGTTTTCCTCTTTCTCCACATCTTCTTCAGCATCTGCTTTCACCTGAATTTTTGATCCTAGCCATTCTGACTGGTGTGAGTTGGAATCTCAGGGTTGTTTTGATTTGCATTTCCCTGATGATTAAGGATGATTTTTTTCAAGTGCTTCTCAGCCTTTGGTATTCCTCAGTTGAGAATTATTTGTTTAGCTCTGTACCCCATTTTTTAATGGGGTTATTTTTATTTCTGGAGTTCGGCTTCTTGAGCTCTTTGTATATATTGGATATTAGTCCCCTATCAGATTTAGGATTGGTAAAAATTCTTTCCCAATCTGTTGGTGGCCTTTTGTCGTATTAACAGTATCTTTTGCCATACAGAAGCTTTGCAATTTTATGAGGTCCCATTTGTTGATTCTTGATCTTACAGCACGGGCCATTTGCTGTTCTGTATAGGAATTTTTCCCCTGTGGCAGGCGGATTTCTGAGTTCGAGGCCAGCCTGGTCTACAGAGTGAGTTCCAGGACAGCCAGGACTACGCAGAGAAACCCTGTCTTGAAAAAACAAACAAACAAACAAACAAACAAATATAAAGTATTTGCAGAAAGGAACAGGAAAGTTTAGAGGGAGAGGAGGAAGAGAATGATGTAATTATATTTTAATTACAATTTAATTATGTGAAACA
This sequence comes from Mus caroli, assembly GCF_978045245.1. Lineage (NCBI taxonomy): Eukaryota > Metazoa > Chordata > Mammalia > Rodentia > Muridae > Mus > Mus caroli. The sequence goes on along the minus strand of NW_028227261.1, from coordinate 104,596,144 downwards.
GAAAGTATGATCCTTTTGTCAATTGGTTTTCTAAAATTTTTTTATTGGCTTCTTGTAAATTTCACATCATGTATCCCAATCCCTCTCTTCTCCTCTTCCCCTCTGTCTCATCCTTTACCCCTGCAACCTCCCTCACAACAACAACAAAACAATCTCATTGTGGAAGCTGTAGGGCGTCACAGTGTATCCTATAGTATGCCTCCTTGTCTATAGTTTTTTGCTTGCAAATGTTCTCCACAATGACCCTTTGGTCTGGTGCAAGGCCTCAGTTGTCTGCCACTCTATCCATACTGGAACCTCACTAGTACTCCTCTCCAACATTCTGTTGTTACCCTGTGCCAAGGAGATCCTACAGCCTTGGATCTGTAAGACTGGCACTTTCATGCACTCCAACAGTTCATTGATGGGACAGATGTGGAGGGCCAGTTCAAAATCCTGGATCTGGGCCTGAGAGGTATCTTAGCTGGTCAGACTCTCCTGCTCTCATTCCCTTGGGGCCAGCTTACCAGCAAACCCTACCACCAGGGTCAACTCTATCCTGTTGCTCAGGCTAAGTGCAGTGCCCACTCTCCAGAGTGTTACAGCTGGTGAGGGACAATAGCCAGTTCTTCTACTCTCATGACCTCAGACCAGCTCTGCCACCTTCCAAAGATGGTGAGGGGCAAGGGAGGCAGAAGAGGATGATGATTTAAATTAAAAAGAAAATATGACCTTTAGGAAGAGTTTTGTATATATTTAAATTTTTAAAATGTCAGAATCTGCAATTAATGATTTGGATTAATGGATTTTGAAACTTCCTCTTAATGCATTAGTGTAGGTTAGTGTGTGCATGTTTTACTGTAATAGTTTCACTGAGATAATAACTCACATATCATATAATTCATCTAGTTAAATGCAAGATTCAGTGGTCTTTTATAATTGGTTTCTTTCATGTTTTCAAGGCTCACTCCACAGTGTCTCATGTACAAATACATCATTTTGAATGAAGTTTTAAGGAACTATGTGTTTTAATTAAGCTAAAATATTTTGAAGAAAAAAAAAAAAGATGTGCAGTGGTTAAGACCATCAACTGTTTTGAACATACTTTTATGATTTGTAAATAAAGTTGTGATAGAAAAACTTAATATATTTTTGAGACAGGGTCTCCATATGAAAGCAAGGCTGACATGCCATTCTGCTTCAGCCTTCTGAATGCTGGATATGGTGGAGGCTATTATATACAGCTAGCAGGCTAACAGTTTTACTAAGTTTATGAATTAATGGCAACTAAGAAACTATTCTTTCTTTCTAGAACAATAAATGTGATCCACCAAGACAATAAAGATAACTCTTGCCAATCAAAGAACCAAAAGACATGAGGATAAATGAAAACTTACCAAAACACACCCAAAAGTGTTCTAATGCCTACTTTTAAGAGTGGCCTGCCAGAAAACCAATTTTCCCTGATGGATACTGTGAAGAAAACCAGAATTTTCACAGCAAGGCTCCTGTGCCTGGATGGCCATTACATTTTTTTTCCATTTCACACTCTCTGGGAACACAAAGGGCAGAGCCAGCTGTGTGGAATAGAAGAGCCACTGTGAGGTCAGGGAAATGCAATTCAGACTAAGCAAACAGCCTTCCAAACAGTGTGTGGGGCCTTCTTAAGCAGGTCTCTAATACAAGAGTGGCTATTTCAAAGAAAAATCAAGGCTGTGTATGTGTTTTAAAGTGTATGTTTTAAGGAAGCAAAAGTTACTGTCAAATAAGTCTTGGCAGAAGCTTGCCTAGCTCCAATTATTCTGCCATTTACCAGAATATTTCATTTTTCTGAGCAGTTCTGGGGCTTCTTTCCTGTGAGCTACCTGAATGCTTGGGTCACTCTTTGTTATCTGTTTGTGTAAGAGTTGCAGAAGCTTAAAGGGAATGCTAATTTGCATATGTACTCAATGACTTTTGTCAAGAATGGTTTCAAATCACATTTACACATTGGGGATACTAAGAATACTAAGAAGGAAAAGCATTTTAGAGCATTATAGCATCTATTTCTTCCTTAGCAAAAAGCTTGTTCAGTGGGAATTACTAAATGCCCTGGTTTTATAAAACCTAGATTTAAACAGCTTTAACTTCTGAGTAGTTTCTTTAAAACTGTGTAAAGTTTAGGAACTACAAGCAGACATATTTTAAAAAATAATGCTTATATTAATTTGTTGAGATTTTCTACAATGTACTTTGATCACATTCATATTGCCTTATATTTCCCCAGTGATCTATTCTTCTGCCCTCAATCTATACTCACCTGACTTAGAGTTTTCTTCTTCTTTGCCTTAAAATACAGTAAGTCCAATGCATGTTGCCCAGCTACTGAGAGTGAAGCCTACCTTTGAGTGAGGTTGATTTACTAGAGATCACAGCTATCAAATGGCAGTAATGCCTCAGCTAATGGTTAGATTTCATGACTACCTTCATCACTCCACCCTGAGATTTTTGTCTGGCTTGGTCTTGTCCAGGTCTTGTGCATTCTGTCACAATAACTGTGAGTTCATATGTAAATGCCCTGTTGTGTACAGAAAGAAAACACTATTTCCTTTAAGTTATCACCTGCTTCTTATTTTAACAAGCTTTCTGTCCCCCTCTTCCTTGAAGATCCTTGAGCTATGGAGACAAATGATATATATGTCCTAATAGGGCCAAACCCTCCATGTTTTCCTTTATCCATCATCTATACACAGACAATTGAGCAAGTCTGTTAACTGCCATCTACTACTGATGAGGGTTGAGAAATACACTTACAATGCCCCCTTGCTATAGCAATGCCATTAAAAGTCTTTTAAAAATTACATCCATTTAGCAGAACAGTAGGTCCTTCCATAGGGACCGGACCTAGCTAGTTGCAGGTTCTTAATTTGTTTGCAGTGTCAAGTAGTGATTCCAACTCATAGAGTGGGCCTTAGGTCCAGTCAGAAAGGGGATGACTACTCTCACATTTGTGTCATTTTTCCATCATTGAATATACCATGTCAGGCCTGTGATTGTTACAGCTCGTGAAGCTCATAAATGGATGACTTCGATGATTCATTTTCTCCTCTGGTAGTGTACATAGCACTTTCCAGCTCGTGGGGCTGAGGCTTCCAGGTGAATGGAAGCTTGAATTCTTCATTCTATGGATCAAGTAGGTGTGTTCTTTAGCAATAGGATCTTACCATCAATTTCTGAATGGTTATCAAGAGCACTGGCAATAGCTTTTAATGTTTGGGGGCATTTATGAGACTCAATTGAACAACATCTCAAAACCTGGTGACCCATTCCTTATATTGGGGTTTTTATTTGCTAGCACTTGGGATATTGTCTGTTCTTAGGAACATTTGATTTATATTTGTTTTATATATGCATTGCTATATGTTTCGGGAGGTGACTACAGAAGTAAATTTTTAAAAGCATTCAATGCTAATTGTCCCTTCTCATATTCCCTTTTCTACTTTGTCCACCCTTACCCCATTTAATCCTTCTGTTCCACCATTTCTTCTTTCCATTTATTAGCACTATATTCTTGTCCCTCCTTTGAAAAACATTCCCCGATCCTCCACAACTCCTAGTACTTTCCAAACCTCTATGGGTTCTAAAGGAAGCACAGATATCAAAGAATCAAAGCTAACATTCACAGATGAGGGAACACTTGCATTTTTTGTTGCTGTGGATCTAGGTTTCCTCACTGAGCTTGATTGTTTCAAGCTGCATCTATTTCATAACCATTAAAAGTTTTGATTCATTTGTTTTATGGTATGAGTATTTTGCCTGTATGCATGCATGTATGCCAAGTTCATGGCCAGACATTAGAACTCCCAGAACTGTTATGATAGATGGTTATAATCCATCATATGAGTGCTAAGGACTGAACTTGGGCCTTCTTCAAGAATAGCAAAGGCCATTAAGCCATCTCTCTAGCGCATAATTTCATTTTTAAGAGCTAAGTAATATTTCACTGTGTAAATGTACCACATTTTAATTAACCATCAAGTCATGGATGCCTAGGTTGTATCGTTTTTCTTGAAACTATAAATAAAGCAGCAATGGGAATGTAAGTGAAAAATTCCTCGATTTAAATTCTTTTGGGTATATGCCGAAGAGTAGTACAGCTAGGTTGTATGGTAGATCTATGTTTTTTTTTTTGTTTGTTTGTTTGTTTTTTTTGCTTTTTGGGCACCTCCACACTGATGTCAATAGAGGTTGCACTAGTTTGTACTTCTGCAATCAGTGACAAAGTAGACCACTTTCTGCACAGCCATAATAGGACCTCCTATGCTCAAGGATTGGTAAAAATAATGTTGTGCATATGGCCATCTTATCCAAGCAAATTATAGATTCAATCTAATCGCCATCAAAATACAATTCTTCACAGACACTGGAAAAGTAATCTCACATTTTATATGGAAGCATAAAACACTTTGGATACTCAAAATAATCCTAAGCAAAAATAGAACTGCTGGAGATATTACCACCCCTGGTTTTTAAGTTATAGTATAGACCTCTATAATTAAAACATCATGGTATTGACATAAAAGCAGGCACATTGATCACTAAAATAAAATCAAGGATAAATGGTTGCTAAGTTTTTGGCAAAGTGAGGAAAATACACATTGAATAAAAGAACATCTGCAGGAAAGGCCATTGGTCGATTGGATAGCTATATTCTGTAGAATGACTTTAAATCCTTGTCTCTATCCTGCACAAAACTTAATGCCAAATGAATCAAATGGACCTTGAAATATGACTTGATATGTACTCTTGATCTGATAGGGGAGAAAATAGAGAGAACACTAGAACTTTTAGATACAGAAAAGGACTTTCTTAATAGAACTCTAGTAGCACAGGCATTGTGATCAACAATTGATAAAATTAACCACATGAAAATAAAAGGTTTTGTACAACAAATGACACTATCATTTGAGTCAAGAGGCAGCTTGTAGAACAGGGAAAATCATCCTTGCCAGTTTACATTAGACAGAGGGTAAGTAAATAGAATATGCAAAGAACAAGAAGAAGATCAACAAAAACCCCTAAACACAAATATACAGACATCTCAATTAAATCTTGGCATAAAGTTAAACGGAATTATCAAAAAAATGAGAGTTGGCTAATAATAGAAATAAAAAACAAAACAAAAACAAACAAAAAGACAAAAAACAAAACAAAACAAAACAAAACAACTCCCCCCAAACCAAAAAGTACCGAGATAAGTAAGAAACAGTGTAAAATTGTCAACATCCTTTGTCAGGGAAATGCAAAATAAAATTGATTTTAAATTTTCTTTTATCTCAGCCAAAATGGTAAAGATCAAAATAACAATAACATATTTTAACATGCTATTTTTCTAAACAGCAACAAAAATAAATTTAGAATGTTAAGGTTCTTATTATGTGTTTTGCATTGTCATACTTTATTTTTTAAATGGCTAGAACCTAATTGTAAAGAAAAAGTTGTGATCCCATGAATTTCACCTGTGGCTTTTCCTAAAATGATGATGTCATTGCAGCCATTGAAAAAGTATATAAGAGGTGGATAAATTAACATCTTGTCTATGTCTTAGATATTCCATCAGAATATCTCATAATTAATTCATATTTATAGTATTTCAATAATGATAGTTCATATCTTATTGTATGACTTATTATCCATTAAACAATCCCATCATTGAATACCTTATAATTCCAATGAGAAATTATATTTTAATATTAAATTTTTATTCTTTGAGTATTTTAAACATATATTTTGATCATATTCACCTCCTCTTTTCCCCTCTCAGTTTCTCCTAGACTTATGTGTCCGTGTCCTTCTCCTAAGTTCACGTTCTTTTCTTTATCTTGTGAAAAATAATTCAATGGGCCTAAGTAGTGCTTCCCACATGCCTATGAGTGCTGAGCTGTTAGAGTATGACCATCCTACCAGGTGAAGAAAACAGACTCTTCCTTACATAGTAGCCATCAACCTCCAATAACTCTTCTACTTGGGGTACAGACTCACTCATGAGTCCCTCTCCAATCCATGTTGGAATTCTGCGTGGTCTGATCTTATACAGGTCTGAGTAAGACTCCATAGGTATGCATTATTTGTTCTATGACCTAGTGTGAGTCCCTGGGTTAACAACCTTCAAGTGCAAGAAGAACTCTCTTGATGATAATTGAGATGTACTAATTTTGACTATCCAGATAATTCTTTAGAAGGTAGTTTCTCACTATGTCCACTTAACAAAATAATAGTAGTAGGCTCTCCCGTCGGCCTTTGCACTCCCCAGTTATTGACTCTCGGCAAGATTTAGAGAATTAGGCATGACATTCTTCCTGTTGAGCAGTCTTCAGGCCAAGCAGAAAGTGATTGTTGTCCCTACAATATTTATTACACTAATACACCAATGGGCATGTGTTGCCAGTCCAGTTATTATTGTAGTTTTTAGAGTTCATCACTGTGTCACATCCCTAAACCCTTGTGTCATATCATCTGGTATTATGAAAGGTACTCATTAGGAGGAAGCTTTGAAATCACGACCAGCTTGATTTCTGCATGTCCTGTGACCACAACACATGGCATCTTCAGCAATATAGCTGTCCAATTAAGTTCAGGCAGGAAATCAAGAGTAATGGCTATACTTAGTATTGTTTTGAGGGTCTCTGGAATGCTTCTGATCTACAGTTTGAAGGAAGGTGGCATTGCATATTTGTTACTGGGTTCATTGTTCGATAATATGTGGCTTCTGGCAAGAATATTATTCTCCATTTATGGTAACCCCATTTTATATGAAGCCTCTTTTATATGAAAAACAAAACATAGAAAAGTTAAAATCGTAGATCCCATGTGGCTTTTTCAAGTATCTTTTTTTTTCCAATAATCTTTTGTGTTAGTTGTCCCTTCCCCTGTTGTTTCCTTTATCCTACCCTATAGTATCTATCCATGCCCTATTTCTTCTCCTTTCTCCTTTTATACTCTGTGTTCTAAAAGAAACGAGGCTTATGGTCATCTGTGCATTAGTTGCTATATCCTTTTGGAACTATTTATTCTATTTAATTGTATGTTGGAAATATGTTACTTGTTTTTTATTTCATAGAGGCTCAGAGTTATTACATTACCTTGAGTCTCAGAGGAGATGTATACACTATGGATTTTTAAACCATTTTGGAAGTTTTAAAGGCTATTTGGAATTTTGAAGTTATGCTTAATGCATTTTGCAATATGAGATGGCCCCGGGCCTTTGAGATTACAGAGTAGAAGGTAATAGATTAGTAGAGATATATTTTAGTGTCTAGTTTGCACAAGGTGGATTGTGATGGTTAATTTTGATTGTCAACTTCACAGGGTTTAGAAACACCATGAAAACAAATGTCTAGGGGTTGTCTGTGAGAAATATTCTAGATTAAGTTAATTCGTATAAGAAGGCCATTGTCAGCCCAATGTGAATGGTGTCACCGCATGGCCTAGATTCCTTAAATAAATAAAGGAGAAGGGCAAAGAGCACTGGTATCTATCACTCTATGCATCCTGACTGTGGATGCAATGGTGCTCAGCTGCCCCAGGCTCCTGCTGTCATGGTTCCCCTTCCATGATGGATTGCATGCCCTGAAACTATAAGATAAAATAGTCCCTTTCTCCCTTGTGTTGCTTCTGCCAGATATTTTATCACAGCAAAAAGAATAGTAATTAATACAAAAACAAAGTTGAATGTTAATTTCATGGTGTTTGTGCAATTTGGTAGTCTAAAGCAATTGTCATGGCCTCTCATGTATTAGATGCTCTACAGAAAGTAACATTTGGAAAAATTGGTAAGATATATGTCTATGCTCTAGAAGTTCTTCATCTATCTGCAAAGACAGACATTGAAATAAAAGATGCTACTCTGTGATACCTTAATGTAACTATGCTCAGTGGTCAGATAATGTTAAAGGAATGAAACAATTAGCGATAATGCAAGGGTGTTGAACCAAGAAAGCAGGTCTAACCTAAGGATTGGCTTATTAACAATCAATTAGTCAGGAAGTCATGAAGGGCAAGAGAGAAAACACTCAGGCTGCTTCCTTTCTGTATGCAAAAGCCAGCAGCATAAAACATTGTGATATGTCCTGGGATGCAGGGAATTACAATCACTGTGTCTGAGCTGTATCATTTAAAGTAAAAAATAAGAGAAGTTTCATGTGCTGAAATCATTAATCTGACACCTTTCAAAACAGTGCAGGCTAACATCACTTTTTTGTTTTCTTAAATGACAGTAGGATTATATCTTATAAAATACATAGATTTCCTTTAGTGGATTTTTGGGAACAAGATACTTTGCATTGTGATTTTAAAAGTATTCTAAAGTTATATCTCACATTATTTACAAATGTGTAGTTTAGAATACAAACTATATTATGCCTTACAATTCTTAGGCACCTCAGTTAACAACTGTGTGACCATGGGTAACTCACCAACTGTTAGCCATCTGTGAACTGTAGAATCCCATCAGTTTTGTCCTGTCTATATCCAGACTGAAGAAAACTACGCATCCTGCATCCAATTACTTAGAGAACCATCTTTATATTATATTACAATTCCTTTCCATTTTAATAATCTAGAAATTTGTCTGAGCATTCCTGTGAGATGCCGATTGTTATGAGAGTATACACTGGCATTATTCACTTCTTATATAAATAAGCAGCTAGCAATTGTACAGTATTTTGTTTTTTCCTAAATAGCTATGTATATTTGCTCTTCATTAGTATGTTGAGTCACTTATTTTCAAAGGAATCTACTACTTGAAGACTATAATCTCTATGATTCAAGAAGTGAGGTTTTGATAGTATCACTAGTTCATCTACTCGTGTGGTATCTGAGATTTGTATTTCCTTCATATTTTTATTTTATGTGTATTTTGATTTTGTGTAATCATATGCATTACATGTGTGCCTGATGCCTATGAAAATTATAAGTGGGTTGGATTCCCCTAAGCCTGGAATACAGACAGTTATGAGCCTCCATGTGGATACTTGAAATTGAGCCCAGGTCCTGTGCAGAAGCAGCTTAGCCATCTCTCTTACCTTTGAGCTTTGCATTTTCTATATTAACATGAACAATACTTTTGATGCATTATTTTTGCATACATTGAATGCTTGTTAGGAGTATTATGTTCTGCTTAGAATGTTATCATTTATTTTGTTGCTGAGGCCAACTTTTTTTTACTTTATATGACAGAGAAGGGAATAGAATCCTTGATAATAAACTAAGTGATTTAATTATGAGTGTGTATGAACACAGAAGTTGAGTCCAAAGTCAATGTCTAACTACTATAAATAGCATGTGTGTATCTTTCAAGGTCATGTTGAAGAATGAAGGAGATACTGCATGTAAAGAGTTATCATCTCCCTAGCAATGCATCGGTTACCTGATAAATGTCAATTCCCTGTCCCCTGTTATTCTTTTCTGCCTTTTCATTTAGAAAACCTATGAGATGAAACATATTTATAAGCAATGCATTATACTATGAAAATTATAAAAGGCCAAAAAATTTTAATGGACCGTAGACCTCATTTATATGACATTTAAAAATATGATTTCCCATTTGGTCTCCAAAAATTGAGTTTAAATAAAATCTTGAATTAAAAATTTTTTTTTCTTTTTACCAAATTTTTGATGAGCTGCTAGAGTGATTTCCTAAAACATGTCAGTAACTCCTCCATAACTCTCAGAGTATTTGATTGCTTCTCTGAGATACCCACAGACACTAGCAAGATTGTCTTTTGGCTGCCAGATTCTCAGCAGGAGAAATATAATTTTCCTCTGTGAGACATATTAATATAAAATAGTTATGAAAGAATAAGAAGTGAACATGTTGCTTTACTAGCCTTTCAACTTTTCTGAATTTAAGTTTCTGTAATAACTAAAAAAAAAAAAATCAGTGAAATGTCAAAGTAAGAAACTTCTGTGGATTAAACTGCTTCCTTGTCCTTGAAATAAAAACAGAGCAGTGTTCCTGTAATAAAGCACAGCTTTCCCCTTATGCTTATGTGAGAAACACTTGGATTCTCATTTGACTCAGACGTATCGGTTTATATTAAACAAAATTATAGCTACATTTTCTTCTCACGTGTGACAACACAGTAGAATGTGAGTTACAACAAAGACAAACTACTTCTTTTTATTCTTTCAGGGTTCATCAACTCCACAGTTTACCTGTAACCGAGATCAAGGCTTGGTATGAAAATATATCTAAACATGACATTAAAGCATTTGTCATGTCAGATAACAAGAATCTCAGTAAGACAATAAGAATTACTAGGTGGTTTTGAGAAGTGATATTTTTGGTTTTTGTTTTTTTTTTTTTCCTGTAGATTTCACTGTTTGGTGAAATGTGAGTCTCAGATATATTGAATATATATCTCTCTGAAAAAGTATTGGCCAAGCATACAGATAGTATATAATGAGACAGAACAAAGATAGAGAAACTCACATTTTAGTTACAAGAAAATAAAGCCTATACATTAAAAGTAATGTTTTACATCAATATAAATAATTGGTGATATTGTTTTTAGAGGCTTTAGTGTGTACAGGGTGGAATTCTTAGAAACAATTTTCTAAAGAAAACCTCTCAATCTAGTTTTCTCTAAGAAGCTGTGTCTGTGTCCAGTAGCCAGCAGGGATGTGTTCGTATTAGTTTCTTACTGTGGGTAGTTTGTGGTGCTGCCAAGACTGATCTGGACTCACAGAGGGAATCTGATCCATCTAGCAGTCATGTCAGTAGTTATAAGAGGTTTTTTTTTAGGATATGGTCTAAAAGCCAGTGCACTGAGTTCCAAAGAAACTGCTTCATTTCTTGGGGGGAAAGTCACTAAATCAAATGTGACAAGCCACTAGGAGGTCAATGTTTTTTTTTCTTTTCTCTAGGACATTTTCTCTTTGTCACTTATGAAGGATGGGAACATAAGCTATATCAATGGACCAGATTCCTATTAAGCACTCAGCTCATTTACAGATGGATTCTTTCCTAATGAAAACTGGGTCATGTAAGCTTGTTTAAAAAGTGTGGCGGTTTGAAGATATACCTGAGAAACTTTAGTATTTTCTGAAGAATGTTAAAAACCAAAATAAGTTTTTGTTGACTTGTAACATTGAGTTTGGCCCTGAAAAAAATCTACAGTGGGGTTATTGTAAAATGAGAAGCACTGAAATAGAACACAGTCGAAAATAGATTTTTTTTAGTGAGTTTTAATCAGTTTATTGGTCTAGGGATCTATTACAATTTAACAGGTGAAGGAAAATCTTTAAGAAATTTTAGCATTTTACTGTGAGATATTTATTGTGCATATTTATGGGCCCTTTTTTTGGATAATTCTATTATACATCCAGATTAGTGAGAAAGGAGGCATGTACAATTTTCTCAGATTGTAATTTTGTTCTCCCAAGAATTTACATGTCTTTTACACACCAGTATTGTTCTCTATTATCTGTTCTTCTCAAGGGAAAACAGTTGTTTATATGGTTAAAACTGATCACTGATCGTGGTCCAATTGTTCACAGGTAAAGTTACAGTACTATGAAAATATAGAAACAGTTCTCTACACTGCAGCATTTGAAAGCTAAGACAACCAAATTCTTGTCATTCCTGCTTGACTTCTATGTAGAAGAATTGATAAACTAAGTAAAAATATACAATGAATGTCTAATTAATTTGCTTGTTCTAGGTAGTTCTCCCTGAAAATGATCCTTATAGTTTATATGAGAAAGAAGGTGGAATTGAGTGGTAAGGATAAAAACAAAAAAAAATTAGAGATCAGTGACCATGAGGTCATGGTTTGTCCTCTGGACCAACTGTTAGAGACATTGAAATGTTAATATTTTGTGTATGTTCTGTTGACTGATAAATGATCCATTGATTTGAGAACACTTTGATTCTTTATGTGAAGGCTCCGTGAGGACCCCATGCAGAGGTTGGAATGGCTTAGATTAGTACTTAATTGGGATATGGCTTGATTTCTTGAAATGAAGTATTCCAAACACTTATGATTGCCTCCAAAATGGTGTTGACCATTTGCGTGGTATATACTAATACCTATTACTTTGACATTTATCTTTGCAAGCTTAAGAGTATTTTGTATCATAAAGAGATTATAAAATGAGAGCTAAATGTATTATTATTTTCTATATCATTTCTGACTTTGGTACTATATTAAGAAAGGTTATTTCCATTGAAAAATGCATAGGGAGTAGGGCCACAGGCCTCATCCGGCCGGATCAGCGCCGGGGTAGCGGGAGCACAGGGTTGCCTGACACCCGCCAGCTACCCACGACCCCCGCCGCAGGATTTTGGGACTGCTGGTGAGTGGAACACAGCTTCTGCTCCAATCCAATTGTGCGGGACCTGAGACTGCATTAGTTAGGGAAGCAGAAACCGGCCGGCCCGAGTAGGGCCACAGGCCTCATCCGGCCGGATCAGCGCCGGGGTAGCAGGAGCTCAGGGTTGCCTGACACCCGACAGCTACCCAGGACCCCCCGCCGCAGGATTTTGGGACTGCTGGTGAGTGGAACACAGCTTCTGCTCCAGTCCAATCACGCGGGACCTGAGACTGCTCTGGTTGGGGAGAGAGAAATCCGGCCTACATAGGGCCACAACCCTCTTCCGGTCAGAAAAGCACCAGGGCAGCTGGGGCGCAGGGTCAGCTGACACTCGCCAGCTACCCACAACACCCACCACAGGATCTTAAGACTTCTGGTGAGTGGAGCACAGTTTCTGCTCCAATCCAATTGCGCGGGACCTGAGACTGCATTAGTTAGGGAAGCAGAAACCGGCCTGAGTAGGACCACAGGCCTCTTCCGGCTGGACCAGCACCAGGGTACCATCAGCTACCCACGACCCCCGCCGCAGGATTTAGAGACTGCTGGTGAGTGGAACACAGCTTCTGCTCCAATCTTTAAACAGTGACAACGATAACAACTAACCCCAGAGATTACCAGATGGCGAAAGGTAAACGTAATAATCTTACTAACAGAAACCAAGACCACTCACCATCATCAGAACCCAGCACCCCCACTTCGCCCAGTCCAGGGCACCCCAACACACTGGAAAAGCTAGACATGGATTTAAAAGCATATCTCCTGATGATGATAGAGGACTTCAAGAAGGACTTTAATAACACACTTAAACAAATACAGGAGAACAAGGCTAAACAGGCAGAAGACAATAAAGAGGAAGCACAAAAATCCCTTAAAGAATGGCAGGAGAACAATGCTAAAGAGTTACAAATCCTTAAAGAAAAACAGGATAACATAATCAAACAGGTAGAAGTCCTTAATGAAAAACAGGAAAACACATCCAAACAGATGATGGAAATGAACAAAACCATACTAGACCTAAAAAGGGAAGTAGACACAATAAAGAAAACCCAAAAGGAGGCAACACTGGAGATAGAAACCCTAGGAAAGAAATCTGGAACCATAGATATGAGCATCAGCAACAGAATACAAGAGATGGAAGAGAGAATCTCAGGTGCAGAAGATTCCATAGAGAACATCGGCACAACAATCAAGGAAAATGTAAAATGCAAAAAGATCCTAACTCAAAACATCCAAGAAATACAGGACACAATGAGAAGACCAAACCTACGGATAATAGGAGTGGATGAGAATGAAGATTTTCAACTCAAAGGACCAGCAAACATCTTCAACAAAATTATAGAAGAAAACTTCCCAAATCTAAAGAAAGAGATGCCCATGAACATACAAGAAGCCTACAGAACTCCAAATAGAATGGACCAGAAAAGAAGTACCTCCCGACACATTATAATCAGAACAACAAATGCTCTAAATAAAGATAGAATACTAAAAGCAGTAAGAGAAAAAGGCCAAGTAACATATAAAGGCAAGCCTATCAGAATTACACCAGATTTTTCACCAGAGACTATGAAAGCCAGAAGATCCTGGACGGATGTTATACAGACACTAAAAGAACACAAATTCCAGCCCAGGCTACTATACCCAGCCAAACTCTCAATTAACATAGATGGAGAAACCAAAGTATTCCACGACAAAACCAAATTCACACATTATCTCTCCACGAATCCAGCCCTTCAAAGGATAATAACAGAAAAAAACCAATACAAGGACAGGAACCACGCCCTAGAAACAACAAGAAGGTAATCCCTCAACAAACCTAAAAGAAGACAGCCACCAGAACAAAATGCCAACTTTAACAACAAAATTAACAGGAAACAACAATTACTTTTCCTTAATATCTCTTAATATCAATGGACTCAACTCCCCGATAAAAAGACATAGACTAACAAACTGGCTACACAAACAAGACCCAACATTTTGCTGCTTACAGGAAACTCATCTCAGAGAAAAGGATAGACACTATCTCAGAATGAAAGGCTGGAAAACAATTTTCCAAGCAAATGGCATGAAGAAACAAGCTGGAGTAGCCATTCTAATATCTGATAAGATTGACTTCCAACCCAAAGTCATTAAAAAAGACAGGGAGGGACACTTCATACTCATCAAAGGTAAAATCCTCCAAGAGGAACTATCAATCCTGAATATCTATGCTCCAAATACAAAGGCAGCCACATTCATTAAAGAAATTTTAGTAAATCTCAAAGCACACATTGCACCTCATACAATAATAGTGGGAGACTTCAACACACCACTTTCACCAATGATCATGGAAACAGAAACTAAACAGGGACACAGTGAAACTAAGAGAAATTATGAATCAAATGGATCTGGCAGATATCTACAGAACATTCTATCCTAAAACAAAAGGATATACCTTCTTCTCAGCACCTCATGGTACCTTCTCCAAAATTGACCACATAATTGGTCACAAAGCAGGCCTCAACAGATATAAAAATATTGAAATTGTCCCATGCATCCTATCAGATCACCATGGACTAAGGCTGATCTTCAATAACAAAATAAATAATAGAAAGCCAACCTTCACGTGGAAACTGAACAACACTCTTCTCAATGATACCTTGGTCAAGGAAGGAATAAAGAAAGAAATTAAGGACTTTTTAGAGTTCAATGAAAATGAAGCCACAACATACCCAAACTTATGGGACGCAATGAAAGCATTTCTAAGAGGAAAACTCATAGCTCTGAGTGCCTCCAAAAGGAAACTAGAGAGAGCACACATTAGCAGCTTGACAACACACCTAAAAGCACTAGAACAAAAGGAAGCAAATTCACCCAAGAGGAGTAGACGGCAGGAAATAATCAAACTCAGGGGTGAAATCAACCAAGTGGAAACAAGAAAAACTATTCAAAGAATCAACCAATCAAGGAGCTGGTTCTTTGAGAAAATCAACAAGATAGATAAACCCTTAGCCAGATTCACTAGAGGGCACAGGGAAAGCATCCTAATTAACAAAATCAGAAATGAAAAAGGAGACATAACAACAGATCCTGAAGACATCCAAAACACCATCAGATCCTTCTACCAAAGGCTATACTCAACAAAACTGGAGAACCTGGATGAAATGGAGAAGTTCCTAGACAGATACCAGAAACCAAAGTTGAATCAAGATCAGGTTAATGATCTAAACAGCCCTATATCCCCCAAAGAAATAGAAGCAGTCATTAATAGTCTCCCAACTAAAAAAAGCCCAGGACCAGATGGGTTTAGTGCAGAGTTCTATCAGACCTTCAAAGAAGATCTAATCCCAGTTCTTCACAAACTATTCCACAAAATAGAAACAGAAGGTACTCTACCCAACTCATTCTATGAAGCCACAATTACTCTGATACCTAAACCACAAAAAGACCCAACAAAGATAGAAAACTTCAGACCAATATCCCTTATGAATATTGATGCAAAAATCCTCAATAAAGTTCTTGCTAACCGAATCCAAGAACACATCAAAACAATCATCCATCCTGACCAAGTAGGTTTCATCCCAGAGATGCAGGGATGGTTCAATATACGGAAATCCATCAACGTAATCCAGTATATAAACAAACTCAAAGACAAAAACCACATGGTCATCTCGTTAGATGCGGAAAAAGCATTTGACAAGATCCAACACCCATTCATGATAAAAGTCTTGGAAAGATCAGGAATTCAAGGCCCATACCTAAACATGATAAAAGCAATCTACAGCAAACCAGTAGCCAACATCAAAGTAAATGGTGAGAAGCTTGAAGCAATCCCTCTAAAATCAGGGACTAGACAAGGCTGTCCACTTTCTCCATACCTATTCAACATTGTACTTGAAGTCCTAGCCAGAGCAATTCGACAACAAAAGGAGATCAAGGGGATACAAATTGGAAAAGATGAAGTCAAAATATCACTTTTTGAAGATGATATGATAGTATATATAAGTGACCCTAAAAATTCCACTAGAGAACTCCTAAGCCTGATAAACAGCTTCGTTGAAGTAGCTGGATATAAAATTAACTCAAACAAATCAATGGCCTTTCTCTACACAAAGAATAAACAGGCTGAGAAAGAAATTAGGGAAACAACACCCTTCTCAATAGTCACAAATAATATAAAATATCTTGGCGTGACTCTAACTAAGGAAGTGAAAGATCTGTATAATAAAAACTTCAAGTCCCTGAAGAAAGAAATTATAGAAGATCTCAGAAGATGGAAAGATCTCCCATGCTCATGGATTGGCAGGATCAACATTGTAAAAATGGCTATCTTGCCAAAAGCAATCTACAGATTCAATGCAATCCCCATCAAAATTCCAAATCAATTCTTCAACGAATTAGAAAGTGCAATCTGCAAATTCATCTGGAATAACAAAAAACCTAGGATAGCAAAAACTCTTCTCAAGGATAAAAGAACCTCTGGTGGAATCACCATGCCGGACCTAAAGCTCTACTACAGAGCAATTGTGATAAAAACTGCATGGTACTGGTATAGTGACAGACAAATAGACCAATGGAATAGAATTGAAGACCCAGAAATGAACCCACACACCTATGGTTACTTGATCTTCGACAAGGGAGCTAAAAACATCCAGTGGAAGAAAGACAGCATTTTCAACAAATGGTGCTGGCACAACTGGTTGTTAACATGTAGAAGAATGCGAATCGATCCATTCCTATCTCCTTGTACTAAGGTCAAGTCTAAGTTGATCAAGGAACTTCACATAAAACCAGAGACACTGAAACTTATAGAGGAGAAAGTGGGGAAAAGCCTTGAAGATATGGGCACAGGGGAAAAATTCCTGAATAGAACAGTAATGGCTTGTGCTGTAAGATCGAGAATTGATAAGTGGGACCTCATGAAACTACAAAGCTTCTGCAAGGCTAAAGACACCATCAATAAGACAAAAAAACCACCAACAGATTGGGAAAGGATCTTCACCTATCCTAAATCAGATAAGGGACTAATATCCAATATATATAAAGAACTCAAGAAGGTGGACTCCAGAAAGTCAAATAACCCCATTAAAAAATGGGGCTCAGAACTGAACAAAGAATTCTCACCTGAGGAATACCGAATGGCAGAGAAACACCTGAAAAAATGTTCAACATCCTTAATCATCAGGGAAATGCAAATCAAAACAACCCTGAGATTCCACCTCACACCAGTCAGAATGGCTAAGATCAAAAATTCAGGTGACAGCAGATGCTGGCGAGGATGTGGAGAAAGAGGAACACTCCTCCATTGTTGGTGGGATTGCAAGCTTGTACAACCACTCTGGAAATCAGTCTGGCGGTTCCTCAGAAAATTGGACATAGTACTACCGGAGGATCCAGCAATACCTCTCCTGGGCATATATCCAGAAGATGTCCCAACCGGTAAAAAGGACACATGCTCCACTATGTTCATAGCAGCCTTATTTATAATAGCCAGAAGCTGGAAAGAACCCAGATGTCCCTCAACAGAGGAATGGATACAGAAATTATGGTACATTTACACAATGGAGTACTACTCAGCTATTAAAAAGAATGAATTTATGAAATTCCTAGCCAAATGGATGGACCTGGAGGGCATCATCTTGAGTGAAGTAACACAATCACAAAAGAACTCATACAATATGTATTCATTGATAAGTGGATATTAGCCCAAAACTTAGGATACCCAAGATATAAGATACAATTTGATAAACGCATGAAACTCAAGAAGAATGAAGACCAAAGTGTGGACACTGTGCACCTTCTTAGAATTGGGAACAAAACACCCAGGGAAGGAGTTACAGAGACAAAGTTCGTAGCTGTGATGAAAGGATGGACCATTTAGAGACTGCTGTATCCAGGGATCTGTCCCATAATCAGCTTCTAAACGCTGACACCATTGCATACACTAGCAAGATTTTGCTGAAAGGACCCAAATATAGCTGTCTCTTGTGAGACGATGCCGGGGCCTAGCAAACACAGGAGTGGATGTTCACAGTCAGCTATTGGATGTATCACAGGGCTCCCAATGGAGAAGCTAGAGAAAGTACCCAAGGAGCTAAAGGGATCTGCAACCCTATTGTTGGAACAACATGATGTACTAACCAGAACCCCGGAGCTCTTGTCTCTAGCTGCATATGTATCGAAAGATGGCCTAGTCGGCCATCATTGGAAAGAGAGGCCCATTGGACTTGCAAACTTTATATGCCCCAATATAGGGGAATGCCAGGGCCAAAAGAATGGGAATGGGTGGGTAGGGAAGTGGGGGGCGCTATGGGGGACTTTAGGGATAGCATTGGAAATGTAATTGAGGAAAATATGCAATAAAAATATTAAAAATCAAAAAAAAAGAAAAATGCATAGACTGATCTACTTATTTTCATTTTCATAATTTATAATTTGCAACATTCTGCTCTACTCCATGCTTAGGGTTTTTTTTTATGTCTATCAGTTTCAAATTTCTAAATTCAGTAATTCTAGTACTAGTTTTTATATTTCTAGTCATAATATAGTATACTCCAATATGATTAATTTGCTTTAAGAAACAGTTTTTAGAAAGTGATGTGATTTTTTTTCAGTAATTTAAAATATTATTCCTTAATGAATGTTCCATGATTTTCATCCTTGTTTCACTGACTACTGATTCTAAAACTCTCAAAATAGTGCTGAGCAGCCTAGCCTTTTGTTGTTGTTTTTTGTTTTTGACATAGGGTTCCTATTTCATCTTGGCTTTCCTGTATAGAGCATGCTGCCTATGAACTAACAGAGATCTGCTGGCTTTTGCCTTGCAAATGTTGAATTAAAGGCATGTGACACTATTCTGGGCCACTCTACAATTTTTGTAGTTAGATATTTCAAAAGATAGAATGTGGCAGCCGACCTGAAAATTAAGGAAGCGATACTCCAGTATCATCTTAATGTACCGTCAATCATTGAATGTCATTTTTATTTTTACTAAAATTTGTAAACTTTCAATTTAAAAGGTGACAATTTTGTATACAACAATGTTATATCAAATGGATGTGATATGTGAGCCACCTGAGATCCAGTGAGAAAATTGTTGGTGAATACAATAATTATAATAACTCAGATTTTAAATATTCTATATGTTATAGATTCTTTGCTAAGCACCAGTCAAACTCTTTAAAATATTCAGAATATCATTTTGAATTTTCAGCTATAAAGTTGGAGTTATGAAATTTCATACAGCTTACCATCAGAATGATTTAATGCAAACTACAGACTTGGTTTCACTTTGATGGTTCTCTTTGTCTTTTCTCTCACACCTATGCCTAATGACAAAGGAAAGCAAGTCAAACATACTAAATGAAATTGTGTTTCTACTGAAAGAGTTAGTAGTTAACAATTCTATCAATTAATCATTCTTTTCTTCTTACACTCTAAGAAAGAAAATTTAAAATGTCTGTTGCGTGACTCCCTTTGACAATGGTAGTGTTATGGATTAGGGGTTTCACAACTATTTTAGGAATATTTATAAAAATAATTTCAATACTAATGATTATCTTTTAATATATATTTTAAGTTTTTAAACTTCCAGGATTCATTTGTAATCTCTAGAGCTAATACTTCTTTTTATAATTTAATAAAATGGAAGACTGTTACAATAAGAAGTTCATTTAAAGGAACAGTTTGAAATTACTAGGGTGGGCTTGTGGGTTCACATTACTTATAAAGATCAGGTTGCAATTTTCTCTAGCCTATGCCCTCCTGGTTTCAGCAAATTAAATAAGCCTTAGAAAGTGAAAAGCGGGACAGAATGGGAAACAGTAGAAATATCATGTCATTACAGTTCTCAAGATAGATGATGTAAGGAAGATGAAGATAGTATTACTGTCTCTCAGCCCTATGCTGTTTTGGGGACTACAGTCAGTTAGTTTGATTTTAATGATGACATTGAGTGGTATTGAGTCCAGTCTTCAGCCATCAGCAGCAGGAAACATCAGTGCATTTTGGCCATGTGCCCTTTCTTTGATCTCAATACTTCCTCTCCGGGGCTCTGTGTGTGTGTGTGTCTGTGTGTGTGTGTGTGTGTGTGTGTGTGTGTGTGTGTGTGTGAGAGAGAGAGAGAGAGAGAGAGAGAGAGAGAGAGAGAGAGAGAGAGAGAGAGAGAGAGAGAGAACATATTTGGAAGAGGTAACCCTAGAAATAGGCCTTTGTTAAAGCACAGTCCATGAATGAAGCTGAGTGAGGAGAATTCTGAGATCTTGTGAGATAACTCCAAGGAAACAAAGTGAAAGTTTTGTTACCTGTTTCTCCATAACACAGATTGTTCTTAGAATGTGTTTTCATGTCTCTCCCAGACTACCCATCACCCATCTTCTTACTTTTGTTATTCAAACATGTTCCCAGATGTGTCTTTGTGACTATCTCCAGCCCTAAATCAAATGAACTTTGCTCAAGACCTTGCTTAACTCACAGAATATTAATTGTCTGATGCTCTAAATGAAGTTGGCTATTGCATAAAACTTTAGTCCATCTCATTTTTAGGCTCTTCTCGCCCAGGATCACACCACTCACTAGAGCAGTAATAGAAGTATAGAAATTCACTGCTCTCTTTTCAGAACCTGTCATTATATCCTAAAGAGATAGATAGATGGAGTGGTGTTAAATTCACTCTCACCAATGGGTTTCATAGTTAGTTATTAAAGAAACAAGAATGTGGAATTGGTCTAATTTCAGCCAATATTCCAACTGATTAGTCCATTGGAATCTAAAGCTGATTATCATTTGAGGCTGGAACAAAATCTGAGGCTACATCACTATTTTAAAAGGAGATAAATATCATTATTTCAGTGTTACTAAAATAAAGTAATATTGATAAATGCCCTGGGATTCACTCCTCATCATACTTTGTATTAAACATCTGTAAGCCCAGCTTTAAGAAACAATCTCCTCAAAATGAGATCCATAGTTCTGTGCAGAAGGAACTAAATCTGCATTGACTGGGAGGGATGATCTGTCACAAAAGCCTAGAAAAATTCAATGAACCCTTTGGATATTCAACAGGGACCTGAAATGATAGTACTGGAGTACAATACGTGAAGAATTGAGATGGGAAATGTAAGTATCATTTGTTGCAAACTGTTCTCAATATTTGACTTTTCATGAAAAAGAAAAATGCAGCTCAGAGCCAAGACATTTCATCATTTGAGTTTCATTATAAAAATGACAAGAGCTCAGTGGCTTGGAAATATTAAAGGCAGAGCAATTGGATGTAGGATTCTGTTAATACTTGTCAAATCGAGAAAAATCTCAAGCAAGAGAGAGGAGCAAGTGCCAAGTGGAAGATTTCTGAGGTCCCTTTAGACAACAATAACAATATTTTACTAATTCTTTGAGCATTTCAATGTTCTTTGAGCCAACTCCTCTCATAACTGCCCCCATCTCACTTTCCACATAACATCATTCTCTTCTGTTTTTTGCTACAAGTCCAGTTTCTGTTGCTTTACACTTTTGGAAATTTGGCCTTCCCTGGAGTGTGGTCAAACTATTAAGGGTTATATTGTTAAAGGAAACTGACTCTCGTTATCCCACAGGCTATTGAATGCCAGTAGCTCCTCAGGCACTAGTGAAAGTTCATGCCCCTCTTTCAGGTTAGGATTCTATCTCCCTTGAGGGTTTTTGTTTTGTTTTGTTTTGTTTTGTTTTGTTTTGTTTTGTTTTGTTTTGTCTTATACAACTGTTTCCATGTGCTCTTCTACATTTGAAATATTTATTATTATTCATTATTATTGTTATTGTTATCAATTATATGTGGAGGAGCAATTATACCTTAATCCAGCTATGCCACGGCAACAATGATAGTTAGGATCAGACTGTTATAGAATGTTCAGGGTGCAAATGCCAGTACGCACAATCCCAGTTTGATTTGAGGCCAGGTGTGTCACAACAACATTATTAAAAAGGATATGCAAGACATCAATCACCACAGAGGGCAGACACAACATTCAATCCCTTCCCCCTATAAAGGGAAATACTTCTTTTGCATCGAAAGTTTTGATAGGCATATAGAAAGCCATATATCCACAAATCTTATAGTATAACATCAGCTACAATTTCTTGCAGACCATTAGTCAAGTGGGCGATTTCCATTATGTCTGGGCAGGAGGAATAATTGCTCTCCTAGCAAAAGATTTCTCTACACTCACAAAAGGATTGTCAAGAGCAGACATGAAATACCAATATTACTATTATTGATATGGGAAACTGAGATGGTGTGACTGGCCTAGAAATTCTTATCATAATAAAACTGTATTACTTAGTGCTTTTCATACTATGATTGAGGATTCCCCACCCCCACCTTGCAGATGCTATAGCAAAGCGGTCTAGGCTTAGTGGACTTAAACCTTATTCCGCACTTGCTATCAACTTACTGACCCACAGAACCTGTTCAGAAAATGCTGATTTATTACTAGATAACTGGAGGGTTAATAGTTGAGTAAATATATTTAAGAATGGCTTATGATTTCTAACCTGTTATTTGTGTGAAACTACAATGGTTTTGAGTGTTGTGTCCTGCTTGGAAAGGAAGGCATTTTGTGTTTATCCTTCACTTTAACCCAATGTATGGGAAATACTAGGGTTTTTTTTTTTTTTTTTGGTGGAAAATGTCATTTTCATGCTGCAAAATGTACATACATCACTCTAAGGCAACCGTATTTTTTTCAGATAGTACATAATTGAATATTATTGAAACTTTATGATGGAAAGTATGTTACTAGCCTAATCATTTGTGTTCTTAACTGTGAGTTAGTCAGAGTTGTAGATTTACAGCTTCTCTATTCCAAATTGATCCTTCATTGCCTCGTATAAGATATCACCTTCCTGGTTAGCTGGCACAGTGGTAGCTGAATAATGCTATGGTGCCACTGATGAAAGAAAGGGTTCCTCTCCCAGATCTGGAGAGCTTTGCTCCCACCTTCTTTGGTGGGTACAGGCTGATGTCAAGGGCATCAAGGAGTGGTCAGTTTTGATAATTTAATCATGTAGCTCTGGGAATTTCAGAATCACTGCTGGTGGCAGGCACATTAAAGTTGAATTCTATAGCACCATGCCGTTGCTCTGGAAGATGTACTTCAAGGGTACACTGCTCCAGTTTGCTTCTTAGAACAATTCCAGCATTGGTATTTTGATGATTTTCTTGTTGATAGTTTCTTCTTTGTCACAGCTTGTACCACTACTAGAAATTTAACAGAAACCCTAGGGTGTGCTTCATAGAAAACTTTGTCAAGACCTCACAGTATAATTCTTTTCTTTATTTTTGGTTTGGTGATTCTGACCAGGACCAACCTAGGCATTTGCTTGAGTAAAATCTGAGACTCCATCCTATGGAGGAAACTTCCTTTCTTCACATTGAGGCTTCTTCCTTCTTTGCCTGTGTATCCTCAATCCTAGAGTTTACAGGGTTTCACCTATTTGCTCTTAGTCCATTGTAAAAAGGTACTTATCATTTATATTAAACTTTCAGTTGCTCCATCATTTTTGGTACACATACCCAGAACTCTTGGAGAGAAGAAAGATTAATATAACTGGCAACTTGTAGTAGATTTAAAGGTTTCACTGTTCTCTTAAGGGCACTGAGCTCCATTCAGAGTGTCATGGAGTTCACCAACCACATTGCTCCCAAGAAGCTAAGTCTTGACCACAACTGTATAATTAAGAAGCAAAATAATCACTTAAAATGTTTCAAAGATTTTAATTTCACCTGTCTTTCCAATATCAAATTTTATCTTAGTTGATTGGAAGTGAGACCACCATACAAGCTAGAGACTTAAAATGAATTCTGACTTTGTGTGTGTGTATATATATAAATATACATATATATGTATATTTATATATATATTCCTATGTATATATGATTTACATAGACACACACTTACACACACACACACTTTCTATCTTTTGAGAATCATTCCCTTAATTTTGCTTTGATATCCTTAACAATCTTTGATTTTTGAAGTCTCACAGAAGCATTGTCCTATATATAGATCTGACACCAAGGGAATGTAAAATCTGAACCATTTTTTAAAATCTCTAGCACCATTTAGATGAAGCAACTATAAAATTGCAAAATCTTTAATAAAATCAAAAGGAATGTTGAAAAATTTAAAAAGGTTTATAAGAAAATAAATGTAGCCACATTATCAGTGGGTATAGAAGAAAACTTCCAGTTTGGAAAGAAAGGGTTATCCAAGTACAGTATTGCTTAGTATGAAACTGTGGAGTGGCAAAGCTCTCCTGAAGAGTAAAATGAGTTAACACTTTCCTTCACTCAGTCTGGTATGCTCCAGTGAATGAGTGTCACACCCGACCCCCACCCCCAAGGATTCTGTTGCACAATAACATGCAATATAAGGAGGAAAGAAATGGACCCAAATACCTAATCATTATCCAGGAACTGGATTATACTAAATTTGGTTTATCTTCTTGGAATGGCTGGAAAGGAGTGCCTGGGGTCCCGCCATAAGACTCAAGTTCCTTACGCAGCTGAAGCACTGTTTCATCACTAAGATTTCTTAGCCACCCACACCACAGAACAGGGCTTTTCACACTGCTGCCTCTTGACAGCCTAAAAGGCCGGGTTCTCAGGCCAAAACGATACAGAAATAATTACTCCTAATTACTGGAACATTAAAGTGCAGTTCAGATGTACCATTAGGGCTTTCCCAAGAGTCTAATTTTACTCATTTTTTCCCCCTCTGTAGAAAGTGCAATCAGAGAGTCAGCCATCAGCAACCATTAAGAACATATAACCCGAAAGAAATGTTAATCAGACCAGTGCAGTTCTCTGTATTCTGCAGAAAGTGAGACATCTATTGTCAGGATATTTCACTTCTTTTTACCTTTCTTCTTTTGTCTCCCACTCTCTTTTTAGCATTAGGCTGAGACTGAAGATCAGTTGCCTTATCCAAATAGACCCTGCAGATGAACCTCATTGGCCAACACCTTGACTCTCCACCTGCTTGTTGGTGGGCACTTGGTAGGTGTACTTTTAGGTAATACCTTCATGAATTCCTCATAGCAGTGGCAGTGTTTGTTTGTTCTGGACTTTTATCTTTGTCTGACATCATTTTGGAGTCAGCAGTTTTGCCCTCCCATGTTACCTTCCGTTGTCTTCCATTAATACTAATTCATTAATCTAATGAATGTTATTTTCCTTCTCAATTCTTCACCCTTTGTCAATGATTCCATGTTTAAACCACCTCTCTCAAGTTTCCTAGTGACATTTTTGTTGTTGTTGTTGTTTTGCTAGTGTCTCATGTAAGCAGATCATGTGGCAAAGTTAAACATAGTAATGATTAGCTCCATATTCTAATACTTCTTACTTTTATTTTATGGGTGGGTTCAAGGTACTCTGGTCTTCTGAATGGGAAATAGAGTTGGTTTGATTGGTTTGAGAAGACCACTTAGCTGGTGATTGAGAACATATCTTTGCTATTCAACGAATTGGGTGGAAGACTAGCTCTCTGCTCAGAGGGTCAGTGGAGGAATCAGAGCGGGCTGTGAACCTTTATTCTAGGGCAGGAGGATATAGGAAGTATATAGGAAGATTCATGCTCACACAGGTGGAACACTAAATTTTCCTTGCATACATTATATTTTCTAAGTACTCTAGTTATACAAATGTGTTCTGTTATCTCCACTTTCCCTAAGCCCTCTTACTGAGTCCAGGATCCCTTAAAGATTTATTATAAATTATTTTGTTCTTACCTGTTATCAGTTCCCAGTATCAAAAGTTCTCTGTGGCAAATATATGTAAATTAGTAAGGAAAGTCACAGCAAATATGCCATTAGATTTCCTTACATGCTGTGGTGTCTATGCAGCCTGTTGTCTTTCCCTACCTTTCAGAAACTGTCTATGTCTGATTTTCCCCTGCTCTTTCCAGGGCTTAGTAATTGTATGAAGGGAGAGCTTTGAGGACTGAGGCTTTTCTATTTTTGCTTGACTCAGATAAACACCCTAATCCTACCAGAGTGAGGGTCCCTGATGTTTCAGTTTACCAGGGATATTCTGTTTAGATATCTCTTTTCCTGGCATAGATGAAGAGCGCCTCATTTTCCTCTCAAAACATTTCAGTTTGAAAGCAAATAAATATGCATTTTGCCTAATGTATGACTAACCACTTTTTATGGATTTTATGCAAGGATTATAAGCATATTAGTTGCTTCAAATATCTGTTAATGATGTTCTCTTTTCTCAGTTCAATAGAAGATCATTTAAAAGTTATTGAAATGATTTCAAAACGATTCACAGTCAAAACCTAGGAGTAATTTCTGGCTCCCCTGTGTCCTCTTTCACCATTGCCAATCATTCTACAAGTGCTGTTGATGCATGCCTGGGAGTTGCACATGTATCATTGTGCCCAATGCTCTCTCTTCAGTCATTTATACACCTTATTATCAAATTATAGTAGTACAGTTATTCTCTCAGTTTGTTCATTTTTAGTCTATCTTTCAAATTCTCTTAAGAATTTCTTAATAGTTTTGTTTGCTCTCTGTCTTTACAAAATCAGTGTCTTCTGTTCTCTAACCCAAACCTTCTGCTCTTGTCAGACCTAATGTCTTCATTAGACAAGCAACCAATTTGTCAAAATCTTTTCAGTAGAAAAACTCAGAATCCAAGTTACAATTTGCATAACAGAAAACAAGGAATTTTAATAGACCATAAACTGGAAAAAATCACAACAAATCAAAAATCTATTCTATGGGTTTATGATATTTATTATTAATTATTAATATTACTATTTGTTGACTCTGTAAACTTTAAGTTTAGCTACTTTTTTTTTCCTTTCTGGAGAAAAGTTGGTTATCAGGCATCTACATCTACCAATTCTACACAGAATTTTTTTCAACAACCTCAGCAACAGTCTATAATGACTGGTAATTACCACAGAGAGTGAAGTTTGGTGGTTTTAAAGCAGAAAGTACATTTAAGAAGAAATGGTGTCCTGTCAAGAGACCTGTCAGAAGGTGAAACATTTCCACTGCCGATTGACTGTGAGTTCCTACAGGGCATTAGTTTTGCCTTGATCCTTACTTTGTCCCTGCATATGACTGTAGACACGTGAAAGAGTTTGTTTCCTTCATACCAAAGCATTTAGAAGGCCACTCACACTAACTTGGGTCCTGAATACATTATATATTCTATCCATTCTAGTTATTATGAAATTACAAAGGGTTTATTTCTGTTTTAACCCTTGTAATCTTATATTATATTTTACACTTATTGACGTCTTACTGTTTGTATTTATGTCGACTCTTAGTAACAAAAGTTAAGAATCCAAAGGCAGTAAATAGGCTTTATGCTTCAATGATATTCTTTGTAATTAGTGTTTTATTTTTCAGTTTGGATGTAAGTATGTAGTTGTAAACATTTGTAGCTATAATTAGATGAAGTCATCAAAATGATGTTTATTACAGTGATAATAGATTAGGACATAATAAACTATAATTAAATTATTCATACAAATACTACACTATCAAAGTCATAAGACAAAATAAAACATAAAATATAAACAGAAAAAATAAAAGAAATCACTCTTGGGAGCTCTACACTCTAGTGTTTCACTGAAGCTTCAAATAACTTCGTATGTTATAATAAAACTAGTTAGTTATTAACTTCAAATGTGTGTCTTCTATAGATGGATTACCTGTTTACTACTTGTGAAAAGCCACCATTTCTTTGATTGTAAAGTATTTCTACTTCAGAAACATGTATATCTATATGTCTAACAACCATTACCCAATTTTCATATACGTTAGCTTCTATCATAATTGAAAATGTATCTAACACAAAACACTTTTTATATTACCTAAATAGTGTATCCTCTCTAACTTATTACATAGATGCTTTTTTAAAAAAATATTATTCGGGGTCCTTGCTAAAAGGACCCTGATATAGCGGTCTCGTGTGAGGCTATGCCAGTGTCTGGCAAACACAGAAGTGGATGCTCACAGTCATCTATAGGATGGAACACAGGGCCCCCAGTGTAGGAGGTAGAGAAAGTACCTAAGGAGCTGAAGGGGTCTGCAACTCTATAGGTGGAACAACAATATGAACTAAACAGTACCCCCCCAGAGCTCGTGTCTCTATCTGTATATGTAGCAGAAGGTGGCCTCCGCGGCCATCATTGGGAAGAGAGGCCCCTTGGTCTTGCAACTCTATCTGCCCCAGTACAGGGGAACGCCAGGGCCAAGAAGTGGAAGTGGGTGGGTAGGGAAGCAGTGCAGGGGAAGGGTATAGGGGACTTTCAGGATAGCATTTGAAATGTAAATAAAGAAAATATCTAAAAAAATTATTATTTGTTTACTTCCTCTCCAGAGGGAAAGATATGGATATTAGTGTGTAACCATTGTATCCTCTCTTTAATAGAAAAAGAGTGAATCTTTGATAACACATTTAGTATATTATGTTTTTATAATGTAAATCTTTAAAGTGTAGCTTTGAAAAAAACACATAAAATTAGAACTATCAAATTGGACTTTGTGTTTTCCCCTTAAATATCAGAGTTGCTTTCTTGGTGTGTAAATTGACCATTATCAATGTTATATACATTGAAACGTGTACATGCAGGAGTTCTTCTTTATGCATACATTAATTCTGCAATCCTCATTGCTTTTCTGTGTCATGAGTGCAAATCACACATGTTAAAAGTTGACTCAACAGTTCAAGTAGCATTTTCTAGTGTCAGTGACAGAGAAAGAAACAAAAATGGGAGATCTGAGAGTTACTGAGCTTTTTAAAGAAACTATTGAATGTACACTCATATACATATCTCCAAGCGTATAAGATAGTGGTCTCCTGAATGCAGTTTATTAGTTATGTGAGGAGCAGGGTGTCTTTAAAGGAAAAAGACATTGAATACCTTCTTTCAGTCTCTGTTCGTATTTATAAACTTGAAACTTGGCTGTGTGTGAGTGCAGAACTGGGCTTATTTTTAGAATGAAGCTCACTTACTTTTTAATTAGCTATGGTTCAGTCCATAGTCTGCTTTTATGTCCTTTGGGAATTGACTAAATCTGGAAAAATATTTTATTCTTTCATTTCTCCAATTTTAATTAGAATTTCGTCATTCTCCAGTCTTCTGAAGGAATAAAGGTGGAGTTTTAGACTATGAATAACTTATGTTTAGCTGTTATTCTACTTCCCATATGCATAAATTGGGAGAACTTAGCTTTGCCATGCTTGAAATATTCATTAGTAGTTCTCCCTTATTTGTGCTTTCAAAATTGCAAGTCGACTCTCGATTCTGCCCCATTGATTTGAGCTTTACATCTTTGGAAGAAACATTCCTGGTGCCTGTGAGGTAAGACAGCTCTGCCACTAATAAAGCTGTCTGCTGTCAGCTGTAAGATTCTCAGCCCTCAGTTCTATCGTGGTTCTCATGTATTTTTCCCAGAGACCACATTAAAAGTACTTTCTTAAGGATAAGATCTCTACACTAATTCAAAGCATCAGTGGGACAGTTAAAAACATCAATGTCTAGTGAACACACCAGAAAACACTCATATTTGCCCACTGTCATTGTTTAAATTATTATTTTACATCATCTAGTGTGTTTAATCTTGTATGTTAACTTGATTAGATTGAGAGTCACCAGACTGATGAAGCACACATCTGGGTGTGTCTGGGAAGAGGTTTCAAAGAAGATTAACTGAGGAGGGCACTGGATGAGAGCGCTCTCCTGTCTTTTCCTCTCCATCCCCCCTCTCCTCTCTGCTTCACTTACAATGATTAAGGAAAGCAGATATAGTCATCTTCCTAAGCAATTTATGTGAAGGTAATTAACCAGTCCTACTTCAGAAAAGTTAATTTTTAGTGAAACACATTTATTTCTTCTAGAACTCCTGAAAAAGGAAATAGAATGCACTAAGGTTCAAATAAACATATAAATAACTTAATTAAATTTGAAGGGCTAGTTTTCATTATAAGATATTTTGCTTTATGTATTTCATTGATGAAATAATAGTCTTGTAAAACATTTTATTTTCAAAAGCTTCATTTGTTGAAATTAAAGTTAGGCAAAGAGCAAGGGTCTAGGGGTGTTTCATGGATATTCCTGGAAGGGGAAATAGAATAAGTTTTATGAGCAGATGGGGACAGGTAGAATGGGAGTGTACTCAGGTTGGGGAAGAATGGTGGAAAGAGAGAGTTCAGGAGAGAAGACTACAATTGGGGAGCATTTGGGAGGTAGAATGGAAACCTAGTGCAGTGGAAATTGCCTAGAAGGTATGGGCCTGATTCTAATGAGAACTCCCAGTAATGTGGGATACTGATTCTCAACTGGCCATCTCCTGTTGTCAGGCAATGCTTCCTGTGGTGGAACTTGGTTGCATTCAATTGAGTTGTTGGCCAAGAGGATCCTAAGGGAAGTGCCAAAATCAATCCATGTTGTTGCAGAGACAAAGGGTTGCTCTCCACAAACACGCAGTGAGGGCTCCGCTGCTAAGAACAACATCCACACAACTGAGAATTCAAACTAGTACCTACATAGACCTTTCACCCCTATGTTCTGATCTCTCTGGTACTCTTCAAGCTACCAAAGGAAAAAAATGCATAGCAACCCAGGCACCAAACTTTGACCTACAGTCTCTCATACCTGAAAAATATGCTAGAACAATAGTGGCACAGAACTTATGGGAGTAATCAACTAATGTCTGATAGGACTTAAGGCCCACTCCATGGGAAGGAACGCATGCCCTCCACTGATTGGGTAACTAAGAATAAGAGACTGGGTATCCCAAAGATCTATAATAAAAATATATTTAATTAAAAAGGAATCTATTTTCAATAAAAAATGAAAAATCAATAAAAGTAAATAGAATGCAATAAAGGAAAAAGAATGTATAAATAGGTTAATTAAGTTTGAGACTAGTTTTTATTATGTGATATTTTTGCTTTACATATTTCTTTATGAAATAATAGTATAATATAGCTAGAATGAGAGTATAACATTTTATTTTCAGTAGCTTCTCTTGATAAAGCTGAAAGCTGATAACTGTAGGTTCCCTTTCTAAGTTAAGATTTAATAAATTAAATTAAATATAATTAAGTTAGAAATACAGTTGATATTGATAGAAAGAAGGGTCTTATTTGGGTAAACACAAAATTACCTGGATGATTTACTTTAAAATTGTGATTTTGCTGTTGTCTCTCTGACACAGTTATCAAGCCATAAGGCACAGATTTTTTTCTCTATATTTTTCCTTGAAAGTTTATGTTTATAGTTTTTAGGCCTATGCTCTACTTTGAGTTAGTTTGTTGTGTGTTATGAACTAAAGATAATGGTCATCTATTGACAACTGTTACAGCAACAGTTACTGAAAAAGACTGACTTCTCTGTAGTGAATTACCTCTGCATATTACAATATCTTGCTGTATTATTTCTGCTAAATTCTGTTTCATTTATTTTTTTTTCATTTTTGCCCATGCCTCTTCTTGATTATTGTACTTTCTCATTCTTTGTGACTGTAAGGTCTGGGGTCTTTGTTTCTTACTGCCTAATAAGCCTGCAAGGTCATTAGCTACTTAGGGTTTTCTAAAATTTACATTATAGTTATCTTCATCTCCAACTTCAATCTCCGTAAATTCCTTTTTTGCCAGAAGCTGTAAAATGATTACAGATTTTAAGCATTCCTGTGATTATATTATAACCATTTCTTTTTTTATTAAATATTTTCTTTATTTATATTTCAAATGCTATCTTGAAAGTTCCATGTACCCTAAACTTTTCAACAATTATTTCTGTAATTCATTTCAATATCATATGCTACAATCTCTAATTAATATTGTTATTATTATTGTTGTTAAAATAATATTTAGGTTATATGTTTAGGGATTTATTTCAATATTTATACAAAATTAAATATTTATACAAATTTATACAGATGGTGTGCCACATGGAAGACAAGAATCCACTATTAATGTAAGAAATTCTCAGATGTATTACACACACACACACACACACACACACACACACACACACAATGTTATAGTTTAATTGGGGTTTAGGGGGTAGAACTGGTTTCTCAGCAGAGTAGAGCTAAGTCAGTGACTCCACCCTGTGAAAATGGAACAAAGGAATTTACCCCACACTGCTTGCTAGGAGGAGACAGAGAAGCAAACAATAAAGCTGCCTGCCTCCAGCCACCAAATAAATAAAGAATAGAGAGTTATAAGTCTGATTCAATTGTTTTAAGGATAGAAGAGAATATATAGATTTTGTCTGAGCCACATAGGGATTTTTTTTCCTGTGGTTTGAAACTGATACAAAGAGCTTAAGATGAAAGACAAAGAGTCAGATGGTAGACAAATGAACAAATGATTAAAGACATGTAAAAGTCTTGCCAGGACAGTTTCTCAGGATCTTTTAATGTGGTCAACACAGGATCTCTGAGAATTGTCTATAGTATGATAAAAATTAGAGTGTATACAAGGACTTACATAATAAGCAGAAGGAAATTTAAGTTTCCCTTAATCTCATAAAGCCTTCATCTCATAAAGGTGAGGGCAGGGGACAGCCAAAGCACTGTCTCATTGATTAATATTTGTTTAGATTACTTTATTTGCTTTCATTTGTTTTATTTATCAAAATGAGTGTGATTATTAGTTTGGTGGTCATATTAAAATTCCTCTTGGAGAGAGGTCAAGCTAAATATTCAATAAATCCAGTTTACTGCACCAAGGGCATGCTATTTTGGAAGAAAGGCTCTGCATTTGTGTTGACAGGAAAGGTGCAATAGGCTCTGGATCCCTTCCAGAGTGATATGTATCAGATATGACAGGGAGAGACCCCCTGAAGAAACCAAACAGGACAGGTAAAGATTCATCATACAATCCTTCATATGGCATATGTGAACACTCATTACAATTAGTTATTGATAAAACTAACTCATAAAAAAGATAGCTATCTTTTCTCTGCTCAAACAAGGAGCAGAATAACATCCTTAAATGATCTATGCAACCTGCAATCCATACAAAAGTCTTAATGCTACTAAAATTTTGGTTGTGAGATTCATATATTGTAGAATGTACAGCTATGATGGATGCTGAACTGACCTGCTGTTCCAGCCCCCTGCTGTCTGATGCTGTCCAGAGACTTGCTTCCAGAACCGCCTTATAATTGCTGCTGATTCCAGATAACCTTGCTTCCTCCAACTTTTCAGACAGTTGCAGTCAGGACTTCAGTCAATCCCTGAGCCTTCTGAGCATGGAGAGACTGGATAACAGATGCTAAAGCTAGCTTTCTTAATTCCAACCAGTGTTTTTACTTTTCCTGCCCTTATTCAGTAGGAAGAAGCTATGGAGAGTTGCCAGCCCAATTCCCTAGGTTTGAATGTCTGGTAATGGTTATATTACAAACTATAGATAGGCTGTCATTTTAAGGGATAATTTGGAAATGGCTATAATTTTGAACAGGAAGAAAATAGATGAGATGGATTACTAAATTTTATTCTTAAACAAAACATTGTGTAGCCATAATCTTAGTTGATAGGAGTCTTTATTTTTGATACAAATTGAAATTATAATTTCTTAAATTGGTACAGAATTTATAGTGATACAGATTTAAGATTTCTACTTGTATACATTTTTCTATTGGTACAAAATTTGAGATTAATATTGTTATGCTTAAGCATTGTGCTTATCCAACTCATTTAAGAATATGAGGCTTAGACTCAGTCCTTCTAATAGCTGCTTTACAAATCATTTAAGATGAATAAGTAACACAAGTTAAGGGCTAGATGGCAAACCCATGGTTATGTTAGATTATGATTTAATTAGAATATAGTGTTTTCAATTTACTCAAATAAAACTGACAAAGAGTAGTTAGGGGTTTAAGAGTTCAGAGATACATTACTTAGTCTTCAAAAACATCAGAAATCCACAGAATGTGACTTTAATATTATTTCATTGTTAAGGATCTATCCACCATGAGACATGTCTACCTTTGACAGCTTCCCCATTCCCCTTTAAAGAAGAATCGAACATCTTTACCTCCAGGTGAGGTTGCTTATTGTGGCAAGGTAGCCACTGGACAAAAATTGCTTATATCATCTGCAGACAATATATTATACAAAAAGAACAAACAGAGGTGGGATAGTTGACTACTAAGCTCTGCCAATACAGGGTAAGCTGGTCCTTCATATTTGCTACTTCACAAAAGGTATGCCAGGTGGTTCTGGGGTGGAAGGCTAAGATAGATGCCCCACACATTAGCTGTCTCTATAACTATTTAAGTTTTGGAAGGTATGTTTGGTGCTTCCTATATACTCAGGCAATATTTAAATCATTCTCAGATTTCTAACAGGGTTGAAGAAGATCTGTTATAGTCTCATAATCAAACTCAAGTTGTTTAGCATTGAGAGAGCTTATAGAGTGGAAGACGTGTTTTTCAGATGGTATTACAGGGTAAAATCTAAACATAATTCAGTGATAGAATTATAACTCTTTAAATTAGGAATGATGGTAGAGTACTTTATCTAACTGACAAATATATGGACTGGATGTTAATTGTATATCATTCTTTGTAATTTACAAGATTGCTATGATTTTCTTCAAATTATTCTGAGAGAAGAGTTTTTTTTTCTTTTTATGGACAGAAAGGGTGAGATATAGGGGGTGGTTCTGATGCTCTGCTCAGGAATGAATGCCGAAAGTCCTGCTCCCCAATTGGTTCTTGGTTGATCAATAAAGATTCTAATGGCTGGGTAGAAGAAGTCGGACTCCAGTTTCCTGCAGGCAGGCTACAAGATGCAGGAGAGGAGAAAGGGATTCACTATGCTTTGGAGAGAAAAAGAGCCACCAGCCGTGTGAGATCTCAGGTGGAGTGACCATTGGCTGCTTCCACAACTGAGGCCTGGGTTATTAAGCCAGAGATTAGAATAATCTAATCTCAACTAAGCTGAGAGCAGATTTATGGTGCTGAGTTAGGACTGAAGGTAACTGAGCAACTAAAGTTGATGACAGATTTAGAGGTATTGAGCTGGGAGTAAAATGAAGGATCTACTAGCTGAGGAAGGTGTAGAAGAGGACAACCATTGAGATAAAGCATATTAAAAATAAGTTAATGTATGTGTGATTTTCATCCATGGATCCAGAGTGGCTCTTGGAAAGGGGCTGATAGTGTGGTCTGATCAAAGCTTAAAGCAGGTAGTAGAAACTACATGCTACATATCTATATATTTATATAAAAGTTATATATTTACTTTGTCTCTCTAGTTGTGCAATTTTTTTCCATTGCTTTATATTTTATATTTAGGTTCAATATCTTTTCCTTTTACCTTGTAGGACTTTAAAAACTATTCATGTGAAATAATAGCTCTTTTGAGATGTATTCTTTCAATTTTCTGTGTCTGGAAAAGTATATTACCTTTATTTTCTTAAAAAGATTTTTTTCCTGAGTAATCTATGTGTTTCACTTTACTATCTTCTGTCTTCCCCATTATTCCTCTGTATAGGATGTGAATAATTCTGTATATTATAATGACTTTATGTCTTTTTTACTTATTTTGATAACTTCAGTTGTAATGAAGCTGTTTATAATTTTCTTATCATTTATTGTACATTGTACCTGCTAATAAACTTGAGTATACAGACTTAGTTTTTATGAAAGTTTCAAAGATTTCAGCCATTATTTCTTTAAATATTTTTATTAACACAAGCACACATACTAACTTATCCATAATCATTATAACTTTTATTTGATTTTTCAAAAATCTTTTTATTCCTTATAGACTTATTTAATTTTAAAACTTTTGTATATTCACATAGATTTATCTCTTCTTTTAAAATATCTAATTTGTCTTTAGTGATATACACTATAGTTTTCATCTCAGAAATCTGAGTTTTACGTGTCTTACCAGTAATCTTTCTTTGGATGCAAGGCATTGTGATATTACCTTTGCTAGATGGTGTCATGTCTAGATTTTTTTGGGGGGGATATTTCCTTTACATTTAAAATGTTTTCCCCTTTCCAGGTCTCCCCTTTGGAAACTTCATATCCCATCTCCCCTCCCCCTGCCTTTATGAGGGTGCTCCCCCCCCCACTCCTATATTCCTGCCTTGGCATAATCCTACACTGTGGCATCTAACACCATCAGGCACAAAAGCCTTTCCTCCCACTAATGTCCAATGAGGCATCTTCTGCCACATGTGTGGTCAGTCCAGTGGGGCCTTCCATGTGTATTCTTTGGTTGGTGGTCCAGTCCCCAGGATCTTTGGGGGATCTGGCCTGTTGACACTGTTGCTCCCCCCCACAAATGGGCCTGTAAACATCTCAGCTCCTTCAGTCCCTTCTCTAACTTCTCCATCTGGGATCTGTGTGCTCAGCCCAGTGGTTGGCTGCTAGTGTCAGGTTCTGGCAGAGCTTCTTAGGAGACAGCCATATCAGGCTTCCATCAGCAAGCACTTCCCGGGCATCAACAATTATGTCCAGGTTTGGTGGCTGTATGTGAGATGGATCCCCATGTAGGGCAGTCTCTGGATGGCCTTTCCTTCAGTCTCTGCTCTGCACTTTGTCTCCATATTTCCTCCTGTGAGTATTTTGTTCTGCCCTTCTAAGAAGCACGGAAGCATCCACATTTTGGTCTTCCTTATTCTTAGGCTTCATATGGTTTGTGAATTGAATCTTGTGTATTCTGAACTTTTGGGTTTATATCTACTTATCAGTGAGTACATACTGTGTGTGTTATTTTGTGACTGAGTTACTCCACTCAAGATGATATTTTCAGTTCCATCCAGAATTTCATGAATTCATTGTTTTTAATAGCTGAGTAGTATTCCATTGTGTAAATGTACTATGTTTTCTGTATCCATTCCTCTGTTGAGGGACATCAGGGTTCTTTTCAGCTTCTGGCTATTATAAATATGGCTGCTATGAGCATAGTGGAGCATGGGTCCTTATTACATGTTGGAGAATCTTCTGGGTAAATGCCCAGGAGTGGTATAGCTGGGTCCTTAGGTAGTAATTTCCCTTATGAATATTGATGCAAAAATTCTCAACAAAATTCTTGCAAGTTGAATTCAAGAACACATCAAAATGATCATCCATCTTGATCAAGTAGGCTTCATCCCAGGGATTCAGGGATGGTTGAATACAATGTAATCCACTACATAAACAAACTCAAAGAAAAAAAAACACGTGATCATTCCATAGATACTGAAAGAGCATTTGACAAAATTCAACATCCCTTCATGTTAAATGTCTTGGAAAGATCAGGAATTCAAGACCCATTCCTAAACATAGTAAAAACAATATACACCAAACCAGTAGCTGACATCAAACTAAATGGAGAGAAACTTGAAGCAATCTCACTAAAATCAGGGATTTGACAAGGTTGCCCACTCTCTCCCTATCTATTCAATATAGTACTTGAAGTTTTAGCTAGAGCAATTAGACAACAAAATGAGGACAAAGGCTCTTGTCTAGATTTTTATTCCTAAAACTATTGTTGATTGTCATTCTTGGAGAATTAATATACTGGAAATAATTTAATCTTTTCATTGTTGCTTTTCAAGATTTGTTGGGAATTCTCTAAAGATCTGGAAATTTGTGTGTGTCATCTCTCCTTCCAATTCTGAGAAATGACCTCTACTTGCCTTATCTTTCTACATTGCATGCCCAACCCCCTGAATTTGAATAGGTCACAGGGTTCTTCTTTTATTCTTCTTCTTTACACCATTATATAAATGCTATCACAAATCACTAAACAGAGGCCATTCTAGGACTCACTCAGACTCTGTTTGGCTTCACTGTCTGATGTAGTGTGGATGCATTCTAGTTTATATGCTGCAACATGATGCTAGTGGGGCTGGGAGGTGAGATCAACTGAGAATGATATGCATCAGGGAAATGACCTTCCTGTGTGGATTAATGCTGTTTAAAATGATGTGTGTTTCTTACTGTAGAAATGGTGTCTTTAAAGAGGAAATGTGGTGATTTAAATAAGTATGGCCTCCAGAGGCACATAGATTCAAATGCTTAGGTGGTGGTGCTATTGGAAAGGATTAGTAGAAATGGTCTCTTTGAAGGAAGTATGTCAGTGGAGGTAGGATTGGTGGTTTTAGAAGCCCAAGCCAAGCTGACTCAGAGATTATCTCTCTCCTGCTGGCTATGGATTTGGAAATATAACTCTCAGAAACTTGTCCAGCATCATGTCTGCCTGTAGGCTGTTATACTTCCTATTATTCTGATAATAGACGAAGTCTCTGAAACCGTAAGCAAGCCACAGTTAAATACTTTCCCTTGTAGAATTGTGATAGTCATGGTGTCTTTTCATAGCAATAGAACTTTGACTAAGACAGTGAGCTTGATATCTTATTTGTTTTCTCTCCCTAACTAGTTCTTCCTTGTCTCTTTGCCCTACTTTCTAATTTTTTTGAAAAAATTTTACTGTGAAAAAAATTAAGCATAAAGTATTTTATTTAAAGGCCAACCTCTGGATACAGAACTTTCTAAGTTCTAGGGCTTTGAGAAGGAAATTTCTATTGCTTGTAAATTACTCCAATCTGTGACAGACTGTTGTAGCAGCACAAAACAATTGAGGATGTTCTTGCTTATTGAGTAATGTCCCAGACACTGACATTTTGTATTTGTTAACTTTATTACTTGTATGCCTTTTCATTACGGAACATAAATTCAGAGTCAGGCATTTCAAAGTTTCAGAGATTTTAAAAAACAAAACCAACCAACCAACCAACCAAATAAACAAAAAACCCAACCTCTTCTAGAACCAATCACCCACAGGCTGCACATCAACCTTTCATTCTATCCAAACATTTCACAGCATAAAAAAGAACCAAACAAAATGACAACCACCACCACCACCACCACCACCACCACCACCACCACCACCACCACCACCATCACCACCACCACCACCAAATCCCAAACTCTTCTGTGGTGAAATGAACATAGGGTTTAGGCAGTTGTGGTTTTCATTGGATGGTTATTAGAAATATAATTTTAAAATAATTTCATTTTCCCATCTTGACTAAAAAAATTATTTGGTATGTTACTCAACTCTCATTGAAAATATTTATCTCATTCATTGAAAAAATATTTTTCATGTTTATATTTGTTGTGGAAAAATTATATTCTGGATATTATAGGAGATGCTGGGATTATATTGTTTGGGAAACAAATAGAAATATTATTTATTTTTTATTTTTAATTTATAAATGTTTTTTATTAGGTATTTTCCTCAATTACATTTCCAATGCTATCCCAGCAGTCCCCCATACCCTCCCCCCCCCACTCCCCTACCCACCCACTCCCACTTTTTGGCCCTGGCTTTCCCCTGTACTGGGGCATATAAAGTTTGCATGTCCAATGAGCCTCTCTTTACAGTGATGGCCTATTAGGCCCTCTTTTGATACATATGCAGCTAGAGTCAAGAGCTCCGGGGTACTGGTTAGTTCATAATGTTGTTGCACCTATGGGGTTGCAGATCCCTTTAGCTCCTTGGATACTTTCTCTAGCTCCTCCATTGGGGGCCCTGTGATCCATCCAATAGCTGACTGTGAGCATCCACTTCTGTGTTTGCTAGGCCCCAGCATAGTCTCACAAGAGACAGCTATATTAGGGTCCTTTCAGCAAACTCTTGCTAGTGAATGCAATGGTGTCATCGTTTGATTCTGGGATGGATCCCTGGATATGGCAGTCTTTAGATGGTCCATCCTTTTGTCTCAGCTCCAAACTTTGTCTCTGTAACTCCTTCCATGTGTGTTTTGTTCCCAATTCTAAGAAGGGGCAAAGTGTCCACACTTTGGTCTTCGTTTTTCTTCAGTTTCATGTGTTTTGCAAATTGTATCTAATATCTCGGGTATACTAAGTTTCTGGGCTAATATCCACTTATCAGTGAGTACATATTGTTTGAGTTCTTTTGTGATTGGGTTACCTCACTCAGGATGATGCCCTCCAGGTCCATCCATTTGCCTAGGAATTTCATAAATTCATTCTTTTTAATAGCCAGTAGTATTCCATTGTGTAAATGTACCACATTTTTGTATCCAATCCTCTGTTGAGGGGCATCTGGGTTTTTTCCAGCTTCTGGATATTATAAATAAGGCTGCTATGAACATAGTGGAGCATGTGTTCTTCTTACCAGTTGGAACATCTTCCGGATATATGCCCAGGAGAGGTATTGCGGGATCCTCTGGTAGTACTATGTCCAATCTTCTGAGGAACCACGAGACAGATTTCCAGAGTGGTTGTACAAGCTTGCAATCCCAGCAACAATAGAGGGGTGTTCCTCTTTCTCCACATCCTCGCCAGCATCTGCTGTCACCTGAATTTTTGATCTTAGCTATTCTGACTGGTGTGAGATGGAATCTCAGTGTTGTTTTGATTTGCATTTCTCTGATGATTAAGGATGCTGAACATTTTTTTCAGATGCTTCTCAGCCATTCAGTTTTACTCAGGTGAGAATTCTTTGCTTAGCTCTGTTCCCCATTTTTTAATGGGGTTATTTGATTTTCTAGAGTCTACCTTCTTGAGTTTTTTATATATGTTGAATATTAGTCCCCTATCTGATTTAGGATAGGGAAAGATAGTTTCACATTCTGTTGGTGGGCTTTTTGTCTTATTGATGGTGTCTTTTGCCTTGCAGAAGCTTTGCAACTTTATGAGGTCCCATTTGTCAATTCTCGATCTTACAGCACAAGCCACTGCTGTTCTATTCAGGAATTTTTCCCCTGTACCCATATCTTCGAGGGTTTTCCCCACTTTCTCCTCTATAAAGTTTCAGTGTCTCTGGTTTTATATGGAGTTCCTTGATCCACTTAGATTTGATCTTAGTACAAGGAGATAGGAATGGATCAATTTGCATTCTTCTACATGACAACCACCAGTTGTGTCAGCACTATTGTTGGATATGCTGTCTTTATTCCACTGGATGGCTTTAGCACCCTTGTCAAAGATCAAGTGACCATAGGTGTGTGGGTTCATTTTTGTGTCTTCAATTCTATTCCATTGGTCTACTTGTTTGTCACTATACCAGTACCATGCAGTTTTTATCACAATGGCTCCATAGTAAAGCTTTAGATCAGGCATGGTGATTCCACCAGGGGTTCTTTTATCCTTGAGAAGTGTTTTTGCTATCCTAGGTTTTTTGTTATTCCAGATGAATTTGCATATTGCTCTTTCTAATTCATTGAAGAATTGAGTTGGAATTTTGATGGGGATTGCATTGAATCTGTAGATTGCTTTTGGCAAGATAGCCATTTTTACAATGTTGATCCTGCCAATCCATGAGCATGGGAGATCTTTCCATCTTCTGAGATCTTCTTTAATTTCTTTCTTCAGAGACTTGATGTTCTTATCATACAGATCTTTCACTTCCTTAGTTAGGGTCACACCAAGGTATTTTATATTTTTTGTGGCTATTGAGAAGGGTGTTGTTTCCCTAATTTCTTTCTCAGCCTGTTTACTCTTTGTGTAGTGAAAGGCCAT
Source organism: Mus caroli (assembly GCF_978045245.1). Classification (NCBI taxonomy): domain Eukaryota; kingdom Metazoa; phylum Chordata; class Mammalia; order Rodentia; family Muridae; genus Mus; species Mus caroli. The sequence continues at coordinate 104,554,328 of NW_028227261.1, read as the reverse complement.
TGACTTGTTTGAGTTAATTTTGTATCCAGCTACGTCACCCAAACAGTTTATCAGGTTTAGGAGTTATCTGGTGGAATTTTTAGGGTCACTTATATATACCATCATATCATCTGCATAAAGTGATATTTTGACTTCTTCTTTTCCTATTTGTATTCCTTTGATCTCCTTTTGTTGTCGAATTGCTCTGGATAGGACTTCAAGTACAATCTTGAGTAGGTAGGGAGAAAGTGGGCAGCCTTGACTAGTCCCTGATTTTAGTGGGATTGCTTCAAGTTTCTTACCATTTACTTTGATGTTGGCTACTGGTTTTCTGTAGATAGCTTTTATCATGTTTAGTTATGGGCCTTGAATTCCTGATCTTTTCAAGACTTTTATCCTGAATGGGTGTTGGATCTTGTCAAATGCTTTTTCCAAGTCTAAGGGGATGATCATGTGGTTTTAAACTTTGAGTTTGTTTATATAATGGATTATGCTGATGGATTTCCGTATATTAAACCTTTCCTGCATCCCTGGAATAAAACCTACTTGGTCAAGATGGATGATTGTTTTAATGTGTTCTTGGAGTAGGTTAGCGAGAATTTTATTGAATATTTTTGCATCGATATTCATGAGGGAAATTGGTCTGAAGTTCTCTATCTTTGTTGGATCTTTCTGTGGTTTAGGTATCAGAGTAATTGTGGCCTCATAGAATGAGTTGGGTAGAATACCTTCTACTTCTATGTTGTGGAATAGTTTGTGCAGAACTGTAATTAGATCTTTTGAAGGTCTGATAGAACTATGCACTAAACCCATCTGGTTCTGGGCTTTTTTTGGTTGGGAGACTATTAATGGCTGCTTCTATTTCTTTAGGGGATATGGGACTGTTTAGATTGTTAACTTGATCCTGATTAACTTTGGTACCTGGTATCTGTATAGAAATTTGTCCATTTTGTCCATGTTTTCCAGTTTCGTAGATTATAGCCTTTTGTAGAAGGATCTGATGGTGTTTTGGATTTCTTCAGGATCTGTTTTCATGTCTCCCTTTTCATTTCTGATTTTGTTAATTAGGATGCTGTCCCTGTGCCCTCTAGTGAGTCTAGCTAAGGGTTTATCTATCTTGTTGATTTTCTCAAAGAACCAGCTCCTCCCTTGGTTGATTCTTTGAATAGTTCTTTTTGTTTCCACTTGGTTGATTTAGCCCCTGAGTTTCATTATTTCCTGCTGTCTACTCCTCTTGGGTGACTTTGCTTCCTTTTTTTCTACAGCTTTTAGGTGTGTTGTCAAGCTGCTAGTGTGTGCTCTCTCTAGTTTCATTTTGGAGGCACTCAGAGCTATGAGTTTCCCTCTTAGAAATGCTTTCATTATGTCCCATAAGTTTGGGTATGTTGTGGCTTCATTTTCATTAAACTCTAAAAAGTATTTAATTTCTTTCTTTATTCCTTCCTTGACCAAGGTATCATTGAGAAGAGTGTTGTTCATTTTCCTGGTGAATGTTGGCTTTCCATTATTTATGTTGTTATTGAAGATAAGCCTTAGTACATGGTGGTCTGATAGGATGCATGGGACAATTTCAATATTTTTGTATCTGTTGAGGCCTGTATTGTGACCAATTATATGGTCAATTTTGGAGATGGTCCCGTGAGGTGCTGAGAAGAAGGAATATCCTTTTGTTTTAGGATAAAATGTTCTCTAGATATCTGTTAAGTTCATTTGTTTCTTTAATGAATGTGGCTGCCCTTGCATTTGGAGCATAGATATTCAGTATTGAGAGTTCCTCTTGGAGGATTTTACCTTTGATGAGTGTGAAGTGTCCCTCCTTTTCTTTTTTGATAACTTTAGATTGGAAGTTGATTTTATTCCATATTAGAATGGCTACTCCAGCTTTTTTCTTCATACCATTTGCTTTGAAAATTGTTTTCCAGTCTTTCACTCTCAGGTAGTGTCTGTCTTTTTCCCTGAGATGGGTTTCCTGAAAGCAGCAGAATGTTGGGTCCTGTTTGTGTAGCCAATCTGTTAGTCTATGTCTTTTTATTGGGGAATTGAGTCCATTGATATTAAGAGATATTAAGGAAAAGTAATTGTTGCTTCCTTTTATTTTTGTTGTTAGAGTTGGCATTCTGTTCTTGTCGCTGTCTTCTTTTTGGTTTGTTGAGATTGCTTTTTCTTTTTTTTTTTTTTTTTATATTTTTATTACATATTTTCCTCAATTACATTTCCAATACTATCCCAAAAGTCCCCCATAGCGCCCCCCACTTCCCTACCCACCCATTCCCATTCTTTTGGCCCTGGCATTCCCCTATATTGGGGCATATAAAGTTTGCAAGTCCAATGGGCCTCTCTTTCCATTGATGGCCGACTAGGCCATCTTTCGATACATATGCAGCTAGAGACATGAGCTCCAGGGTTCTGGTTAGTACATCATGTTGTTCCAACAATAGGGTTGCAGAACCCTTTAGCTCCTTGGGTACTTTCTCTAGCTTCTCCATTGGGAGCCCTGTGATACATCCAATAGCTGACTGTGAACATCCACTCCTGTGTTTGCTAGGCCCCGGCATCCTCTCACAAGAGACAGCTATATTTGGGTCCTTTCAGCAAAATCTTGCTAGTGTATGCAATGGTGTCAGCGTTTAGAAGCTGATTATGGGACGGATCCCTGGATACAGCAGTCTCTAAATGGTCCATCCTTTCATCACAGCTACGAACTTTGTCTCTGTAACTCCTTCCCTGGGTGTTTTGTTCCCAATTCTAAGAAGGGGCACAGTGTCCACACTTTGGTCTTCATTCTTCTTGAGTTTCATGCGTTTAGCAAATTGTATCTTATATCTTGGGTATCCTAAGTTTTGGGCTAATATCCACTTATCAATGAATACATATTGTGTGAGTTCTTTTGTGATTGTGTTACTTCACTCAAGATGATGCCCTCCAGGTCCATCCATTTGGAATCACCATGCACCTCTGGTGGAATCACCATGCCGGACCTAAAGCTCTACTACAGAGCAATTGTGATAAAAACTGCATGGTACTGGTATAGTGATAGACAAATAGACCAATGGAATAGAATTGAAGACCCAGAAATGAACCCACACACCTATGGTCACTTGATCTTCGACAAGGGAGCTAAAAACATCCAGTGGAAGAAAGACAGCATTTTCAACAAATGGTGCTGGCACAACTGGTTGTTAACATGTAGAAGAATGCGAATCGATCCATTCCTATCTCCTTGTACTAAGGTCAAGTCTAAGTGGATCAAGGAACTTCACATAAAACCAGAGACACTGAAACTTATAGAGGAGAAAGTGGGGAAAAGCCTTGAAGATATGGGCACAGGGGAAAAATTCCTGAATAGAACAGTAATGGCTTGTGCTGTAAGATCGAGAATTGACAAGTGGGACCTCATGAAACTACAAAGCTTCTGCAAGGCTAAAGACACCATCAATAAGACAAAAAAACCACCAACAGATTGGGAAAGGATCTTCACCTATCCTAAATCAGATAAGGGACTAATATCCAATATATATAAAGAACTCAAGAAGGTGGACTCCAGAAAGTCAAATAACCCCATTAAAAAATGGGGCTCAGAACTGAACAAAGAATTCTCACCTGAGGAATACCGAATGGCAGAGAAGCACCTGAAAAAATGTTCAACATCCTTAATCATCAGGGAAATGCAAATCAAAACAACCCTGAGATTCCACCTCACACCAGTCAGAATGGCTAAGATCAAAAATTCAGGTGACAGCAGATGCTGGCGAGGATGTGGAGAAAGAGGAACACTCCTCCATTGTTGGTGGGATTGCAAGCTTGTACAACCACTCTGGAAATCAGTCTGGCGGTTCCTCAGAAAATTGGACATAGTACTACCGGAGGATCCAGCAATACCTCTCCTGGGCATATATCCAGAAGATGTCCCAACCGGTAAAAAGGACACATGCTCCACTATGTTCATAGCAGCCCTATTTATAATAGCCAGTAGCTGGAAAGAACCCAGATGTCCCTCAACAGAGGAATGGATACAGAAATTATGGTACATTTACACAATGGAGTACTACTCAGCTATTAAAAAGAATGAATTTATGAAATTCCTAGCCAAATGGAGATTGCTTTTTCTAGGGCGTGATTTCCGTCCTTGTATTGTTTTTTTTTTTTTTTCTGTTATTATCCTTTGAAGGGCTGGATTCGTGGAAAGATAATGTGTGAATTTGGTTTTGTCGTGGTATACTTTTGTTTCTGCATCTGTGATAATTGAGAGTTTGGCTGGGTTTAGTAGCCTGGGCTGGAATTTGTGTTCTCTTAGTGTCTGTATAACATCTGATCAGGATCTTCTGGCTTTCATAGTCTCTGGTGAAAAGTCTGGTGTAATTCTCATAGGCCTGCCTTTATATGTTACTTGACCTTTCTCCCTTACTGCTTTTAATATTCTCTCTTTATTTAGTGCATTTGTTGTTCTGATTATTATGTGTTGGGAGGAATTTCTTTTCTGGTCCAGTCTATTTGGAGTTTTGTAGGCTTCTTTTATGTTCATGGGCATGTCTTTCTTTAGGTGTGGGAAGTTTTCTTCTATAATTTTGTTGAAGATATTTGCTGGCCCTTTAAGTTGAAAATCTTCATTCTCATGTACTCCTATTATCTGTAGGTTTGGTCTTCTCATTGTGTCCTGGATTTCCTGGATGTTTTGAGTTAGGATCTTTTTGCGTTTTGTATTTTCTTTGATTCTTGTGTCCACGTTCTCTATGGAATCTTCTGCACCTGAGATTCTCTCTTCCATCTCTTGTATTCTGTTGCTGATGCTCACATCTATGGTTCCAGATTTCTTTCCTAGGGTTTCTATCTCCAGTGTTGCCTCACTTTGGGTTTTCTTTATTGTGTCTACTTCCCTTTTTAGGTCTTCGATGATTTTATTCAATTCCATCACCTGCTTGGTCGTGTTTTCCTGCAATTCTTTAAGGGATTTTTGTGTTTCCTCTTTAAGGTCTTCTATCTTTTTAGCTGTGTTCTCCTGTATTTCTTTAACTGAGTTATTAAAGTCCTTCTTGATGTCCTCTACTATCATCATGAGATATCCTTTTAAATCTAGGTCTAGCTTTTCGGGTGTGTTGGGGTGCCCTGGACTGGGCATGGTGGGAGTGCTGCGTTCTGATGATGGTGATTGGTCTTGGTTTCTGTTATTAAGATTCTTACGTTTGCCTTTAGCCATCTGGTAATCTCTGGAGTTAGTTGTTATAGTTGTCTCTTGTTAGTGCTTCTTCCTCAGGTGATTATGTTAGCCTCTATCAGCAGACCTGGGGGACTAGCTCTGTCCTTAGTTTCAGTGGTTAGTTTACTCTCTGCAGGCAAGCTCTTCTCTTGCAGGAAAGGTGCCCAGATATCTGGTGTTCGAACCTGCCTCCTGGCAGAAGTTGCGTTACACTCACCAGAGGTCTTAAGATCCAGTGGAGGGATGTGTGGGGTGTTTGTGTGTGTCTGGAGACTCCGTGGCAAGGAACCCCAGTGCTGGAGTAGACCAGACGGCACTTGTGACCCTGATCAGGCCAGGTTTTCTGCTTCCCTAATTAATGCAGTCTCAGGTCCTGTGTGCGATTGGATTGAAGCAGATGCTGTGTTCCACTCATCAGAGGGCTTAAGATCCTGTGGAGGGTCTTGTGGGGTCCTTGCAGGTGTCCAGAGACTCTGTGCCCAAGGAACCCTGGTGATGGCTAGAAATCTTATTTATACTGTAGTTTAGTAATGTAAAAGCAGTATTAGTGTTTCATTATTTATGACAATTACATCAATTATGACATGCGAATATCTATAGATGTAGATATGTATACAATATTCAGAAAAACTAAATTATTTCATCACAGTGGACACAGGACTAGCCTAATCACTTCATCTTTCTTTCTGAGACTTTAATTATTAATGTGTTTGAAGAAATTATTAGTGCAGTATACAACATCTTTGTTGTTAGCTTCCATGGTTCTCTATTTATGTGTTTCCCTGTGGAAAGATAATAAACACTATTCAAAGAGCTCAGATAGGAACGGTGGTTCCTAAGAATGAATACAGTTTTTAAAGTGTTTATATTAGAATTCAAGAAACATAGTACATATAGTTCAAGGCAAATTGCTGAATACTATTAAATGTTCCCTGGAAATACTGTCAGGAGAGAGAACATTTTCATAATCATATGACAACTGCCTTGGGCCCTGGGAGAAATAGGACAGTAACAAAATTTGCACAGTGGGAATGAACACAGCCCTGGGATCAAATGTGTATGGGTCCATTGCCATTAATTAATAACTATGTGATGCTGTTTCCAAACTCTCATTTTTCCAAATTTAGAAAGTACTGATGACATATTTAAAATGTTTGGGACAGTGCTTCCTATATGTGGTCTCAATATTCACTAACATTTGTCATAGGGAGCCCCAGGGAGTGAAGTACTGATTGAATGTGAGTTGTTGACAAGAGCATAGCCACATCAAGGATGCTAGCAAAGCTCTCCTAGAGAATCCAAGTATGAGGATTTATGAATGATTCATCTCTGTGTACAAAGATTTGCATCTGAGGCTTCTACCTCCTATGTATTTATACCCTGAAGCTGTTCCCATATGAAAAGCTCCTACAGAGACTATCTAACACCTCCCATGGGTTTTATTTAATAAAATACCCGAAGTTCTAAGTTGTAGCAGTGCACCATCTGACTCCAGCTTTACTGTTCTTGTGTCTGCCTTTTCTTTATTCCCTTGCCACACCTAGTCAGGTCCCAAACTCCATGGAATGTGGCAATTTGTGTGTTTAAAATAACAATTTTGATTTGGTAACTTAATTTCTATATCTCAGATTTCCTAGTCTCAGAATGGTTGACAGAGAGAATAGAGATTGTCACACTGCCTTGGATTTGATATAAAATATGGCTAAGAATAAAATAAGAGCTGGGTATATAAGGCTCCTATGCTAGTGCCAGTTTGTGATGGTACAAAGTTGTAGCAGGGAGAAACGATCCCTAAAGTATGTTGAATGGGGGATATTCAATACAAATAATTACTAACAATGATAAAAGAATATCATGGGTTATGAGGAAACTCTATATAGTACACTAGGACTGAGGGAAAGTCCCTAAGAATGTATAATTGTGGAAGCAATTCAGGCTATCATTGTGAAGAGTATGGTTCCTTCTACCAGTTAGTAGATGACTGAATTTTACACCCTAATTAGAGTTGCTGAGCAAACACTAATCAGCACTTTGGAATGTATGTGGTTATAAGGGTGATCAGTTGATGGTCTAGTGTCGTTCATAACTTGTAGGCCATGTAGCAGTAGCCCAGTGCTAGTAAAAATCAAGAGGTCCTATTATTAGGGTTGTTGCTTGAGACTTTCCTTTCCCTATTTTATCTATCATAAGGCAGAGGCTGGAAAGTTGTAGAGAAGCTCATTTTGGGTCTCTGGCTTATGGTGGTGTTCCACAGGATGTCCTGAGATTTATACCACTGACCCATCATCCACATTGTAAAACATGGGGAAAGCCTTTCCTTCTATTATATTCCCTGAATACCCTTTACATGAACTTATTTAAATTTCACTTACATCAAGTTGTTCAAAAAGGTGATCAACAAGTATATTGTTAACCACAGAGTATGTGTTGGAAAGTATGTTTATAGCAGAAAGGCAATAGATTGATAGCAGGCTCACTGACATGCGGTGATGCAGTGTTGAGTAAGACAGAATGTGGGATTCAACGTCAAATTAGGAAGGATTTAAAAAGGCTTTACAGTGAGATGAAAATCTAATAATAATAACATTAAGTTAAGAAGTTTCTTAGTAGGGTATTTAATTCTGGAAAGTTGACATTCCTTTTTTTCTCCCCCACTTAGGAAACAGTTTAATGATTTTCTTTTCTTTTCTTTTCTTTTCTTTTCTTTTCTTTTCTTTTCTTTTCTTTTCTTTTCTTTTCTTTTCTTTCTTTAGATATTTTCTTTACTTACATTTCAAATGCTATCCTCAAAGTCCCCTATACCCTCTCCTCACCCTGCTCCCCTACCCACCCACTTCTTGGCCCTGGCATTCCCCTGTACTGTGGCATATAAAGTTTGCAATACCAAGGGGCCTCTCTTCCCAGTGATGGCCGACTAGGCCATCTTCTGCTACATATGCAGCTAGAGACATGAGCTCTGGGGGGTGTTGGTTAGTTCATATTGTTGTTCCACCTATAGGGTAGTGGAACAGCTCTTTGGGTAGTTTCTCTAAATCCTCCATTGGGAGCCCTGTGTTCCATCCTATAGATGAATGTGAGCATCCACTTCTGTATTTGCCAGGCACTGGCATAGCCTCATATGAGACTGCTATAACAGGGTCCCTTCATCAAAATCTTGCTGGCATATGCAATAGTGTCTGGGTTTGGTGGCTGATTATGGGATGGATCTCCAGGTGGGGTAGTCTCTGGATACTCCATCCTCTCGTCTTAGCTCCAAACTTTGTCTCTGTAACTGCTTTCATGGGTATTTTGTTCCCTATTCTAAGAAGGAATGAAGTATACACACGTTGGTCTTCCTTCTTGATTTTCTTGTGTTTTGGAAGTTGTAACTTGGGTATTCTAAGTTTCTGGGCTAATATCCACTTATCAGTGAGTGCATATCTAATGACTTCTTTTGTGATTGGGTTACCTCACTAAGGATGATATCCTCCAGATACATCCATTTGTCTAAGAATTTCATAAATTCATTCTTTTTAATAGCTGAGTAGTACTCCATTGTGTAAATGTTCCACATTTTCAGTATCCATTCTTCTGTTGAGGGACATCTGGGTCTTTCCAGCTTCTGACTATTATAAATAAGGCTGCTATGAACATAGTAGAGCATGTGTTTTTATTACCAGTTGGAACATCTTCTGGGTATATGCCCAGGACAGGTATTGCTGGATCTTCCAGTAGTACTATGTCCAATTTCTGAGGAACTTCCAGACTGACTTCTACTGAGGAATATCGAATGGCTGAGAAGCACCTGAAAAAATGTTCAATCCCTTAATCATCAGGAAAATGCAAATCAAAATAACCTTGAGATTCCACCTCACACCAGTCCAAATGGCTAAGATAAAAAATTCAGGTGACAGCAGATGCTGGCGAGGATGTGGAGAAAGAGAAACACCCCTCCATTGCTGGTGGGATTGCAAGCTTGTACAACCACTCTGAGAGTTGACATTCTTGAGTCTAAGGTATTTAAGAAAGTTACTTTTACTGTTTTCTCTAGAATATTTTCTAAATCATAGTTTTAAAAAGTGTGACCTAAACATTTCTAACTTTGGGAGAAAAAATATTTTTTTTCCACACTAAATTTCCATGTTGCCCAAAGGGCATAATCACGAGTAGAGTGTATCCAGGATAGGCTGTTTTCTTTCTGTGTAAATTGTGCACTTTATCTCACTCCCACATCATAAATCTAGGATTACATTTTAATCTTCGGGACACATCCCATCTCAAAACGTTCAAGTAAAACTGGTACATTAAGCCCGCTAAGAGATTTAGTTGTTTAGATGTGTTTTCTGGAGCAGGGCAATAAGGCTTTTAAGCTTTTCAGAGAATAGTGGCAGTTCAAAGTTTATTACACACCTAACCAAAAGACAGAGACAGGGGTTAGACTCTGACTTCAAGTCTAAGCAAAAGCTTTGCAGTTTTCAGGATTCTTCACCTTATGTAAATGCAACTGATGCTGAGAGAAATACCAAACGTGGTACCCTAGTGGCTCTAGCTAGGGCAGGCATCCAAGAAGGCTGAGCTGGCTCAAAGGCTCTTTCTGTAGCTGGAAAGATATTTTGAGACATATGCAGATTAAGTTATTTCTCCTTTTATTTGAGAACTTCATTCGGTTTTGAAGAATGAATTCTCACTGACTGTGGCAGAGGTTAGTGTGATGGTTTGTATATGCTCAACCTGGGAAGCATATTAGAAGGTATGGCCCTGTTGAAGTAGGTGTGTCACTGTGAGTGTGGGCTTTAAAACCCTCATTGTAACTGCCTGGAAGTCAGTATTCTGCTAGCAGCCTTCAGATGAAGATGTAGAACTCTCAGCAACTCTTGCACTACACCTGCCTGGATGCTGCCATGTTCCTGCCTTGATGATAATGGACTGTCCCTCTGAACCTGTAAGCCAGCCCCAATTAAATGTTGTCTTTATTTATTAAATAAGAGTTGCCTTGGTCATGGTGTCTCTTCACAGTAATAAAACCCTAACTAAGACAGTTACTAATGACTAAAGGACCAGGAAAGGGGAATATCATCTTATACTTCTCTGTTCAACAAACAGATTGATGTTTTATTTTCTTCCAAATAATGCAAATGATAGACATTATCAAGACAGTCACAGGCTTCAGATTCAAGAAACTCCAGTACTTAAATAGACTAAATCTAGTAGATATAATATACATGCAATTTGGTACAACCATAATATATGGAACAAAATGATTCTGACCACCATTTATATATGCATCCAAACACATTTAGATCCCACCTTGGGACAGTCATGTCCCCTCATTATGAGTTTTACAGTTGAGCGCAAATTCATAAATCCTCATTTGCACACAAAGGCAATATTAGAGTTTTCTGCGAAACACTCTGTAGATGCTAGTTCAATGTTCTGTTAGCCTTGGTCTTGTGAAGTTTAACCTGCTAATGTGTAGCCTAGGGGTGCTTCATTCTGGTGGTGTAACTGTCAGGATTTCTACCAATGCCATGCTCCATCCTCCCCAGAAAATTGCCACCCAGCTTACATATTCTCTAATAACATTAGAAACTCCCTTCTGGTCCTTCATCTGGAAGAAGGAGTGATAAAAATTGGATTTTATTTTCCACTCAGAAGCTGTACATTGCCCCTGCCCATTATTTTCAAGTCTCAGGGGGAAACCTGATTTTGAATGTATAAAAAGAATATATAGATAATAGAGCAGCCTCCTAACCTCAGGCTTCTGGAATTTGACCTATACTACAGTTATTGCTTCAATAGCTGGATACACTGTGAGAGGCTCTCTCCTTGCAAATGAAGCTCTAGTTCACTGACATGTTTCTCTGCAGTTAGTTAGCAAAGCATTAAAGACATGAGAATGCATTGACCAAAGAGATGATCACTACAGTGAATTCTGTTATCTTTCATTGTGTGTATATATATATATATATGTGTGTGTGTGTGTGTGTGTATATATATTCACACATCTATCTTATACAGTTAGATACATATGTGATGTATTTCATTTTATTTTTTTATTTTAATAAGATGATGATACTTTTTATAACTGTGGGAGACTGGTTCTAGAATTTCCTGTAGACAGTTAAATCTGAAAGAGCTCAAAATCTTTGTAGAAAATGCTATGTTCAATCTGCCACATCTTCCAATATATTTTATACCACTTCTAGATTTCCTATAATACCTCAGGTATATAAGTATTCTGAAATAAATATCTTACTACTGTTTGGAGAATAACCACAAGAAAAAAAAGATATACAATTTGTGTTATTTTCCATATAATTCTCCTTACATTCAGTTGAGATGCACTGATTTTCCTTTTGTTCATAGACATGGTCTTATTCTGTAGCTTTAGAACCCTGAATTTTACTATGAATTATAGGGTGGTTTCAATCTCATGGAAATCCTCCTTTCCTGGTATCTCAAGTGCTGGGATTATAGGCATGAGCTGCTATACCTGGCTTCTCAAATATATTTGATTCCTAATTAGCTAAATCCCTAGATGTGAAAACCATAGGCATAGATGAATAATTAAGCAATCTTCTGAGACTTTCTCACATGCCTGGAATTTGTACAACACAATATATGTGGCTATATTTAATAAATCTATCCTGCTGTGACCTTTGAGTTGCTCATGTTTTATTTTGTTTTTTTTTCTCTTTTATTTGACAACAATTTATTATAGCATATGTGGTGGTTCGAATATTACTTGCCCATGGAAAATGTGTCACTCTTGAGGTGTGGTTTTGAGGTTTTATGTATGTGCTCAAGTCTGGCCAGAGTGATCAAGACCATTCTCCTGGCTGCTTGCAGTAGATAGTCTTCATCTGTCTGCCTTCATCTGTATGCCTTTGCAGACATAGCCTTCATCTGTCTGCTAGACTCTGCCATGCTTCCCACCATGATAATGACTGTGCTATTCCACGGAGTTTCTTGAGCCCCGAGGGAAGGGATTTAGTGAAGATACCCAGTTTCGTGTTGAATTCCAAGGTCTCACACTCTGCATAGTGTCTAGCTGTGGGTCTCTGTATCTGTTCCTATTTCCTGCAGGATGAAGCTTCTCAGATGGTCTCCATCCCTCAGTGTGTATTTCTGGCTTTATCAAAAAAAAAAGTAAGAAAAAAGAATGTCTATAGGTAGGTGAACTTATGTCTAAATGTTCAATTTAATTCATTGATCCATGTGTCTGTTTTTCTGCCAATATCATTTAGTGTTTATTACTGTAGCTCTGCCTTTATTATCTTGAGGTATGTCCCTAATATCCCTAATTTCTCTAGGACTATTAAACTAAAGAGGTGTTGGATTTTGTCAAAGGCATTTTCTGTAGCTAATGATATGATCATGTGGTTGTGGGTTTTTTTTTTCAGTTTATTTATATTTGCGGTTTACATTTATGGGTTTACTTATGTTGAAATATCCCTGCATTTCTGACATGAAGATCATGGTAGATGAGGTTTATGATCTGTTTTAGGATGGATTTCAAGTATTTAATGAGAATTTTTGCACCTATGTACACAAGGCCTGTAATTCTCTCTCTCTCTCTCTCTCTCTCTCTCTCTCTCTCTCTCTCTCTCTCCTTCCTTCCTTCCTTTCTTCCTTCCTTTTTTTTTTTTTTTTTTTTTTTTGGTTTTGTTTTTTGAATCAGGGTTTCTCTGTGTAGCCCTGGCTGTCCTGGAACTCACTCTGTAGACCAGGCTGGGCTCAAACTCAGAAATCTGCCTGCCTCTGCCTCCCAAGTGCTGGGATTAAAGGCGTGTGCCACCACGCTAGGCTTAGTTCTCTTTCTTTGTAGGGTCTTTATATGCTTGGGACACCAAAGTAAATATGGTTTTGTCAACTGAATTGGGCAATGTTCCTCCTGTTCTTATTTTTGTAACAATTTCATGTGTATTAGCATTAAATTTTTTGAAAGTTTAGTAGAATTATGCATGAAAACCAGCTCAAGTTGGATTTTTTGTTCTTGTTTGGGGATTGGGAGATTTTAATGGCTGTTATTATTTTATTAGGAGGTATAAGTCTGTTTAAATTGCTTAACTGATTTTCATTCAACGTTGATAAGTGGTATGTGTTAAGACAATTACCAGGTTTTTTGTTTTTCTTTTGTTTTGTTTTGTTTTTAGAGATTTTAATTTAATGAAGTACATGCTCTTTAAATTCTCTGAATCTCCTTGGTGTTTCACATTGTTATGTCTCCTGTTCATTTCTAAATTTGTTTTTGTTTTTGTTTTTGTTTTTCAAGACAGGGTTTCTCTGTGTAGTCCTGGCTGTCCTAGAACTCACTTTGTAGACCAGGCTGGCCTTGAACTCAGAAATCTGCCTGCCTCTGCCTTCTGAGTGCTGGGATTAAAGGTGTGCACCACCACACCCGGCTCATTTCTAAATTTGTTAATTTGGGTATTCTTCCTTCATTTTGTAGTTAATTTGAAGAAGGATCTTATGGATTTTCTAAAAGAACCAATTCTTTGTTTCATTGACTCTTTGTACTTAATTTTTCCCATTTTCAGACCAAGTTTGATTATTTCTTGGGATGTACTTCTTTTGGATGTGAATTTTTTCTAAAGCTTTCAGGGGTGCTATTAAGTTACTGGTATGAGATAGCTTCAATTCTTTTATGTAAGCACTTAATGCTATGAACTTGTCTCTTCAAACTGTTGTCAGTCTGTAACATGAATTTGGATATGTTGCATGTTCATTTTCATTCAATTCTGGAAACTCTTTAGTTTTTGTTTTTTTTTTTTTAATTTCTGTCTTGACTCATTTTTTTTTTAATTCAGTAAAGACTTACTCTTTGTCCCTAAGTTTGCAAGCTTTCTGTTGTTTCTGTTTTTGATGACATCCAGCTTTAATTTGTGGTCATCAGATACAGTATAGGGTATCATTTGGCTTACTTATATCTGTTGAGACATTTTTTGCTTCTAAGTATGTGGTCAATTTTAGAGGAAGTTCCATGAGGTGCAGAGAAGAAGATATACTTTTAGTGTGTGTTTGGGTGAAATGTTCTGAAATTATTTGTTAGGTCTATTTGACTTATAACTTTAGTTAGATTCAGCATTTCTCTGTTTAGTTTTTGTCTCTTTATTGGTGAGAGTAGGGTACAGAAGTCTCTCACTATCATTGTATAAGATTATGATATGCAATAATAATCTGTAATAGTTTTTCTTTTATGGACTTAGTTCCTTTGTGTTTGGTGCTTAGATGTGAAGAATTGCAATGTCCTTTTGGTAGATTTTTTTCTCTGATTAATATATAATTTCCCCTTTATTTTCTGATTAGTTTTGCTTTGAAGTCTATTTTCTCAGATATTAAATTGGCCAGAACAGCTTGCCTCTAAGTTCAATCTCTTGGAATATCCTTCTTCACCCCTTTACCCTGAGGCTATATCAATCTTTAATGTTAAATTTAATGTTAAATTGTATTCCTTGGATATTGCAGAAGGATGGACCCTAATTTCTTTTTTCTTTTTTTTAACTAAAAAAAAAAGAATTTATTTAACATTAAATACAAGTTAAATTTGTATTTCTATGCTTAAAGTTAGTTATGGGTTAGTTATGATTCCAGGCATACAACAAGGTCACTAGAACACATCCTCTACAGACAGTAGAAAGCCATCTTTAGTTACTTTTGACAGCAGTACTCAATTTTTCTCACCTCATTTTAGTTTTTTACCCATTGTATTGCCATCATATAACAGTGCAAAGTACTTAACTTTTGAAGAGTATAAATTTATGCCTCAAATTTTTAGAGGATGAGAAATCCAAGATCATGGTGCTGACAGGTCCAATGTCTGGGGAAGCTCGCCTGTCTTTGGAATGGAGCTTTATCATTTATCCATCTAGAGGGAGTGACATCTAAGTCCTCACATGGAGGAAGAGCAATAGAGAGTAAAACTAGCCCCACAGTCCTTTACTTTCTCATAAATGGAACAATGACTCAACCTTCCTCATGGGGCCTACTGCCTCCATGGCTTAACCACCTCCTCTAAGTTACTTCTTCATACTGCAACATTGATTATTAAGTAGCATGGACAACAGTCGGAAACTAAAAAGGGGGCCCAGGGGAGGCCCTGGGGAAGGGGAGATCCACGCCCCACCAGAGTTTTCCCTATTCTCTGGTCTGTCAGGTGTGGGAGAGCTGCCACGCACTTTCCACTCATCCCTGGGTGGGCATTCAAACCTCTGAGCCACTCTTCAGGGGGTGGCCAAGGGGCAGCGCTACCTGGGATCCCCGGAGCTACTTCGCTAAAGCCACCAGGGTTATAGGAGAGAGGGATGAGGGAAGAGAGGTTCCCAACACCTTCGAGAGTGAGTGTAGCAGGTCTTGATGAGCAGAGACTCTCTATGGTTTTAGAGCTTTATTATAGAAAGGCAGGAGGAAAGAGAGAAGGGAGAGAGAGAGAGAGAGAGAGAGAGAGAGAGAGAGAGAGAGAGAGAGAGAGAGAGAGAGAGAGAGAGAGAGAATTTGAGAGAGAGAATTTGAGAGAGAGAATTTGAGAGAGGAAAGGCTAGAAAGAAAGAGATTAAGAGGGAGAGGATCCTATTTTCACATCCATTTTGTTAGTCTGTGTTTTATTGGGGAATTGAGACCATTGGTGTTGACAAGTATCAATAAGCTATGTTTGTCATTTCATATTGTTTTGTAGTGGTGGTGGTGATGGTGGTGTGTGCATGTGTGTGTGTGTGTGTGTGTGTGTGTGTGTTTCCAATCTTTTGATTTTCTGGACTGGGATTGATTGTGTTTTCATGTGTTTGGTTAACCTGTTTAGATTAGAGTTTTTCTTTTAGTGCATTCTGCAGGGTTGAATTTGTACATAGGGATTGTCTAAATTTGGTTTCATTATGGAATGTCTGATTTCTCCCATCCATTATTGTTGAAAGTTTTGCTGGGTATAGTAGTATGGGCTGGCTTAGGTGGCCTTTTAGAGAATGTAGAACATCAGTCTCCATTGGAAGTCTGCCTTTATTCTAATAGGTCTGCCTTTATACGTTACTTGGTCTTTTTTCTTACAGCTTTTAATATTTGTTATTACTGTTCTTTACATTTAGTGTTTTGAATATTGTGTGCTGAGAAGACTTTCCCTTTTAGTTCGTCTTTTGGTGTTCTGCACGCTTCTTGTACTTTGATAGATATTTTATTCTTTAGCTTATGGAAGTTTATTTTGTAGAAAATATTTTTGGGACATTTTAACTTAGTTTCTTCTTTTTCCTCTAGTCATATCATTTGTAGATTTGAACATTTTATAATTCCCCAGATTTCCTCGATGCTTTGTGCCAGAATGTTTTTAGGTTTAACATTTTCTTTTACTGAGGTATTCTTGTCTTTTATCATGTCTTCAATGCCTAAGGTTCTATCTTCTATCTCTTGTGTTCTGTTAGTGAGACTTGCCTCTGAGGTTCCTGTTTGAGTGTTTCATTTCAAAGTTTCCCTCAGTCTGGGTTTCATTTATTACTTTATTTTCATTTAAAAATATTAAACCATTTTAATCATTTCCTTCTGCTGTTAGTGTTTTCACAACTTTCCTGAAGGGATACATCCATTTCCTCTTTAAGTAGCTCTATCATATTCAAGAGAGCTATTTTACGTGCCTGTCTTATGCTTCAACTATGTTGGAATACTCAGGGGCTATTGCAGTAGGGTTGCCAGCTTCTAGTCAGTAGACACATGTTGTCCTGACTGTCACTGATTGTATTTTCTTTCTCACATATCCAATACCTTTAATAATTAACTAATTTTTTATCTTATTTGCTTCAGATTGTTTTGTATAAAAAAAGTAAAATATAAATGATAAAGTTCATGTCTTCTTGGTACCTCACCTAAATCCCATTTTCCTTTTTTTCAAAGAATAACTTCTACTTTCAGTCTCAGTCTGTTCGTCCCTCCCTCCTTCTTTCCCCCTCTCTCCTTCTGCCCTGTGAGAGCCATCTCTGCAGCCCCTGCGAGAACATTCTTTTTGTTGTTTTCTCTTCATAGTATCATTTTTAGCTAAGAAAATTAACCCTATTTTGAAGCCAAAAGATAATCTCCTATCTAATTATATAAACATCTTCACTGATAGGTAGGGTGTTTAACCTGTCTACAATTTTCTTTGGTCCATTGGTCTTGCAAACTTTATATGCCTCAGTACAGGGGAATGCCAGGGCAAAGAAGTGGGAGTGGGCGGGTAGAGGAGTGGGAGGCAGGGTATGGGGGACTTTTGGGATAGCATTGGAAATGTAAATGAAGAAAATACCTAATAACAAATAAATAAATAAATGAAAATAAATGTGAAATTAGTTGGGAGATGGAAGGCACTTGCATAAGTGATACTGAAATAGGATCATTCCACATAAAAAAAGTAACAGCCGGTTGTTGCGGCGCAGGCCTTTAATCCCAACACTTGGGAGGCAGAGGCAGGCAGATTTCTGAGTTTGAGGCCAGCCTGGTCTACAGAGTGAGTTCCAGGACAGTCAGGACTACACAGAGAAATCAAAAAAGTAACAAAATTAATTTCTACTGATCGTGTTTTTAAGCTGGTGTCTAGGCCGTTTGGTTTAGGAAGATTGTCATTTTAGGTGCTGATAGCTGGTCTTGTTTTTGTTGGTTGGGGGTTTTCTTCCTTGGTTTCTGTCCTTTCTTTGTGTCTTAGAAGAAATTCTAAGGGATCCTAATAGGTGTAGACACGGTGTTCCAGGTAAAATGGGTTTCTAGGTATTCAGAGTTAACTTTAGGAATGAGAATGGACAAGAAGAAGGGTGGTGCTGATAGGGTCCCAGGAGGGTGGAAAGAAGGGAATTCTATCAGGATCTGCTGAGTTCCCTGGGATTGGGGCTAGAGAGTTAGGAAGTGCTCTGCTGCAGAGGTGGGCATGAGGCTAGGGGATTGGATTTGGAGAAGAGTGATAGGTAAAGATCTACAGGTGGCCTACCCACTTCTCTGGCCAGAGTACCCTGTGAGTTTCCCAGAGAGCGCTTGCTTGAGTGAGGACTGGGATAAAGCAATGAGGTAGTGAGGGAAATTAGGAGGTAAAGATCAGTGTGGTCTACTGGAGATAGAAGCAGGGGCGGGAAAGAGAAGGTGCAACAAGTGTACTGCTGTAGGGCTGAGGTTGAGACTGAGGGATTTGGAGGAGCTGAGGAAGAGTTGAAGATCTGCATTTAGTCTATCTGAGTCTCTGGCCTGAGTGGCCTGTGTTTTATTTCAGTGGTTAGTCCTATGACTGTGTGTATTCTGCATGTAGAAATGTTGTGTATGGTGAATTCATAAAAATAAGTTAGGGGAGGGTTTGCCATGCTTTCAGTCACCCCTCATCTTACTACATATTGTCCACTCCCCAAACTGTTCTCATAAACATTGCCGATGAACTAGTCTCTAATACAAATGAAAGACAAACTTCTGCCTCACATAATCTGGTGCTATTCTGTTAGCCTCTTTTGTCCTCCATCTCTTCTTGTTTTTAAACACTATTTGTTCTGGATTTTTCTCTCCCTTCTTTTTTTTTTTTTTTTCTATTTTACTTCACACATATTAAGAAGACTTTTTCTCTCCCTCTCTCTCTTTTTCTTACTTTTTCTATAAAAAAAAAGTATTGCTTATTTTATTTTTTTACATTTCAAATGCTCCCCTCCTTCTCAGTTAACCCCCTATCCCCTACTTCATCCCCTCTGCTTCTATGAGGGTGCTCCCCATCCACCCACCCCCTCCTATCTCAGAGCCCTAGGATTCCCCTGTGCTGGGATATTGAGCCTCCATAGGACCCAAGGGGATCCCCTCCCATTGATGCCTGATAAGATAATCTTCTGCTACATATGCAGTTGGAACCATGGGTCCCTCCATGTGTACTCTTTGGTTGGTGGTTTAGTCCCTGGGAGCTTTGGAGTGTCTGGTTGGTTGACGTTACTCTTCCTGTGGGGTTGCAAACCCCTTAAGATTCTTCTTTCCTTCTTCTAACTTCTCCATTGTGGACCCCATGCTTAGTGTGATGGTTAGCTGCAGGCATCTGCATCTGTATTGGTCAAGCTTTGGCAGAGCCTTTCAAGGGACATCTATAACCAGGTTCCTGTCAGCAATCACTTCTTAGCATCAGTAGTAGTGTCTGGATTTAGTGTGTGCAGATGGGATGGATCCCTAGGTGGTGCAGTCTCTGGATAGTCTTTCCTTAAGAAGACTTTCCTTTTTTTTATTTTGAATTTTTTACATTTCAAATGCTATCCCCAAAGCCTCCTATACCCTCCCCCTGCCCTGCTCCCTAACCCACCCACTCCCACTTCCTGGCCCTGGCATTCCCCTGTACTAGGGCATATGATCTTCGTAAGACCAA
This sequence comes from Mus caroli, assembly GCF_978045245.1. Classification (NCBI taxonomy): domain Eukaryota; kingdom Metazoa; phylum Chordata; class Mammalia; order Rodentia; family Muridae; genus Mus; species Mus caroli. The sequence goes on along the minus strand of NW_028227261.1, from coordinate 104,534,847 downwards.
GAGTCTCTAAAGAAGATTTTCTTAATTTACATATTTTAGGACACTTTAGTTTACCAGCATTTAGTGGTTGGCATTGTTTGGTTAATTTTTTTTTCTGCAAACCACTTAAAAAGCATAATGGGAATATTGCCAATCACTGTTTCTTGAGTCAAAAATTCAGTGTTTGTCTGTGCAAATTTTTTTTCTGGTACACATGGCTAGGGCCACTTAACTTACTCAACTGCCATGTGTCTTGGTCTGGAAGGCCACCAGAGAAAAGCATATTTCCTTCAGTGGTTAAGGATTTACATATACTCAGTTCCAATTTCTGCATCTTTATGAGGGTACTAGTAGTAAGACCCTCTGTTGCTTTTACCATACTTGTTGGTCAAAATTGCTTAATGGGTGAACCACACTTTCTCACTGTTACCTTAATTTATATGCCTTGGCCATTACTGTGGTTGAAGTTCCTGTAATATGCCTACTTACCAATTAATTTGCTTCTTCAAAGAGTGACTTGTTTTAATGCTTTATTCATTTTTGATTACATATTTCATTTCAAAAATAGACCTCTCATTCATTAATCTTTTACCTAGTACCATGTCTTACAAGCACTGTCTTTGCACTTTTAATAACTTTTATTTGATTTGTGGTAGATTTTACAAAGTACCAAATATATTAGCAAATTTTTACAGTACCTCCTTTGCAGCTTTTGTGTCTCTTGTCTTGATTGGAAGGAATTACATTAAGATTTGTGGCAGTATAGTTTGCTAATAGCATTACAAAATAAACACACCTTCCATAATATTCTTTAAAGTAAATAAAAGAGTCATAAACATGTCACCATATTGAATTCAGCTTAGGATGGCTCTATTATAATGATATATGGATGCTAACTTGGAGGATTGATTTGTGTAACAAGAAGTAGAAATGTTTACATGAGCTGAGCTTTGAAAGAGATGTTGGGATATGATTTAAACCACATAATCCATGTTTTAAATGGCAGCAAGATGCCCCTCACCCTCTTGTAGGTCATGTGTACCTAGGAGGGTAAATGCTTTTTCTCCATTACTAGTCATTTAGTATAGGCAGGTCTTTGTTTCAGTAGCTTAGCAGTAGTATAACCTTTTGCTTCTAGGCTGTTGCCCTTACTAGTCATTGATCAAGGCTTGGCTTCCTCCAAATGTATTCTAACCATGAGCTTTTTACCCAAGAGTGCAAAAACGCTGAAGGAAAAAGTCGGAGTTATTGACAAATGCAATTAGAAATGCAATTAACTCTCATTTTTAAGCTAGACACTTGCATCTGACCTTAACTGTCTTCTGGGCTATGACTTAGAAGTCACTGTTTCTGACTTTTCTCTCCGTTAGTTATTGTTGGGGGACACAGCATAGTATTCAGTCAGTCAGTCAGTTAGTCAGTCAGTCAGTCAGTCAGTCAGTCAGTCACACATTCATCCAATTACCTCCATATTATAACAACAAGGCTAATAAGCCACTGGGAGATAATTACCACAGTCATCATGTTATAGTCGTAACATGGGACTTACAAAAGTCAAGTCACTTGGCTTCTTTTAACACCCAAGAAATATTAGTACAAATTTTATTTCATATCACCAGAATTATTGATAATGCATTGAAATCATCGAGTTAAATACCTAACCCAGATTAAGTGTTTAATAAAATATTACATTTTTGTATGTGTATGTTGTGTGTGTGTGTGTGTGTGTGTGTGTGTGTGTGTGTGTGTGTGTGTGTATGGAGGCCAGAAGTTGATATCAGGTATAATTTTTGATCTCTCTCTTGCTTATACATTTAGGCAAGGTCTGCTGAACCTAGAATACATAGATTTAGCTAGTCTTTGCTCCCGTGGCCCCTTGCCTCTCCTTCTGAAGCCCTGAGATGACCAACTGCCACCAAAACCCACCAGACACTTCTGTGGATTCTCAGGATCACACCTCTGGTACTCACTCCTGCATAGTAAACAGCTGTCCCAGTTGTAAATTTAAAGATATATATATATATATATATATATATATATATATATATATATATGGTATTTTGATCAGTTTATGCTTACCTGGATATGAGCAACCTCTCAGCTATATCAGGGCTATTCTATACATCCAGAGAAGAAATATGTAAAGCCAAGAAGCATGTTGTAGGGCACATTGACTTTTATATTATGCTTCTCATATTATTTTTATTAGTCTCTATCACAAAAAGCATACATACTTTTAGGTAGTGAAGGTAAATTGGGTTTTGTTTAGTCCACTATAGAGCTTAGCCAAAAATGTAAAAATCAGAGGAAAAGACTATCTTAGATTTTCATAAGCCATGTTTTGTGATTTGGGCAGAATTTTAGAAAGGGCATAAGCAATCATTTAAACACAAATTCTAACTCTAGTTGTTTAATTTTTAATACTGACACTTAGAATAAATAATTATTCAAATTTTAATGTAGTGATTTGTCCAGCCTAATATGAGGTTAAATGTGAAGAGGCACAGTTATATTAACAGGCAACTTACATAAGCATTTAATGATGCATACTCTTGAAAGAGCTGTGTCCCATTATCCAGAAGCTGGAACCTCTAACAAGTCCAGCAATCTGATAAGCATATTTCTACTTTGCTGTGCCCTCAGGAGAAGCTTGACTTTCTCCTTTCTCTTCTCTTTCCAGGAAACACATCCTGGGCATCTCACACATACATTACCTGCTTTCCTTGTGCTTTGGCCTCTATACGGCAGATCATTTTATTTTAATTGCTTAGTCCTTAACTGTAATTAGTACTACCAGCTGTGCTCTCTCCTGGGCCCTCATGACATAGCTAAGCCCATATAAACACTAATTAGTGTTACTGAGAATGATCGAATTGTTTCCACTGTAAGGTTTCTGCCATCACAGTGACCAGTGGTTGCATGTAAATATTTGATTAGACAAAAGTAGAGAGAGAAAACAAAGGAGAAGAGAAGAAAGGAGAGAAGAGGAGGAGAGAAAGGGAGGAAAAGGGGAAGAGGCTACTTTACTGTCTGTAGAGGAGGGGCACTTGGAGATTATGAAGGACGGATCTGTTCTATTTGTGTATACTCAAAATCATCACTTTATTTCAACATTGCACGAGTAAGTCCTTACTAGTTTTTAATTAGTTTTGCTTGGGTGATAACACCATATTTTTTCCCTAAGTCTGTCAATCTTCAATGTCTCTTAATACAATGTTGAAAATCACAGATAAATATATATTTACTCAAGCAGTCTCTTATAATTCAAGATGATGTATTTTCTGTTACAGCTTTTGCCATCATCCTTCCTAAATTCATCCTATATTAGTCTTTCAACTTCAGAAAGATTATCTTGTTCTTATATTCTCATTAGCTAATCAATTAAATACAAGTATATATATATATATATATATATATATATATATCAGTTAATTATTTAGCAAATACCTTTATCCTTGATTAATAAATAATATACTGAAGAGACACATTTCTCATTAGAGAGTAAAAAGTTTTAAAATTTTTCTCCTTTCTCATTCTTGTCAACAATTCTAGATAATAAAAAAATGTTAAGATCTTGTATCTCGGGTCTCTCAGGCACCAGCCCGCACAGGAGAGCACACACGGCAACAGAGAAACAAAGCTTCTTGGACAGGGTCACTTCAGGCCTTAATTTTCAGCCAGGAGGTGGAGCTGAGCTTCAGACCTCTGTGCACCTTCCCTGCAAGACCAGAGCTTGAATGCAAAGACTGCTCTGACCACTGGGACTCAGGAGAGAGTTGGACTCCCAGGAGTGCTGACAGGCTAACAGAATCACAGGAGGAACAAACTCCAACAAGAGACAGCTAGAATATCTAACACCAGAGATTAACAGATGGTGAAATGCAAACATACTAACACAAACCAAGACCACTAGGCATCATCAGAATCCAGTATTCCCACCACAGTGAGTCCTGGATACCCCCAACACACCCAAAAAGCAAGATTTGGATTTAAAATCATATCTCATGATGCTGGTAGAGGATTTTAAGAAGGGCATTAATAACTCACTTAAAGAAATACAGGAGAACACTGCTAAACAGTTAGAAGTCCTTAAAGAGGGACAAAAGTCCCTCAAAGAATTACAGGAAAACACTGCTAAACAGGTGTTAAGTACTTAAAGGGGAAACACAAAAATCCCTTAAAGAATTACAGGAAAACACAACCAAATAGGCGATGGAATTTAACAAAACCGTCCAAGATCTAAAAATGTAAATAGAAACAATAAAGAAAACCCAAAGGGAGACAACTCTGGACATAGAAATCCTAGGGGGAAAAAAGGGAACTATAGATCACCAACAGAATGCAAGAGATGGAAGAGAGAATCTCAGGTACAGAAGATTACATAGAGAACATGGACACAACAATAAAAGAAAATGCAAAATGCAAAAAGATCCTAACTTAAAACATCCAGGAAGTTCAGGACACAATGAGAAGACCAGACCTAAGGATAATAGGTATAGATGAGAATGAAGATTTTCAACTTAAAAGGCCAGCAAATATCTTCAACAAAATTATACAAGAAAACTTCCCTAACATAAAGGAAGAGATGCCCATAAACATACAAAAAGCTTACAGAATTCCAAATAGACTGGACCAGAAAAGAAATTCCTCCTGTCATATAATCAGAACAAAAAATGTACTAAATAAAGACAGAATATTAAGCAGTAAGCGAAAACGGTCAAGTAACATATAAAGGCAGACCTATCAGAATTACACCAGACTTCTCACCAGAGACTATGAAAGCCAGAAGATCCTGGACAGCTGTTATACAGATCCAAAGAAACACAAATTCCAGCCCATGTTACTATACCTAGAAAAACTCTCAATTACCATAGATGGAGAAACCAAAGAATTCCAGGACAAAGCCAAATTCAAACAATATCTTTCCATGAATCCAGCCCTTCAAAGGATAATAAAAGGAAAACACGAACAAAAAGATGGAAGTTACACCCTAGAAAAAGCAAGAAAGTAATCCTTTAACAAAACTAAAAGAAGACAGTCACAAGAACAGATTCCCAACTTTAACAACAAAAATGACAGGAAGCACCAATTACTTTTCTTTGATTTGTCTTAACATCAATGGACTCAATTCCCCAATAAAAAGACATAGACCAAGAAACTGGCTACACAAACAGGACCCAACATTTTGCTGCTTACAGGAAACCCACATCAGGGATAAAGACAGACACTACCTCAGTGTAAATGGCTGGAAAACAATTTTCCAAGTAAATTGTCCCAAGAAACAAGATGGAGTAGCCATTCTAAATTCAAATAAAATCGACTTCCAACCCAAAGTTATCAAAAAAGACAAGGAGGGACACTTCATACTCATCAAAGGTAAAATCTACCAAGATGAACTTTCAATTCTGAACATCTATGCTCCAATTGAAAGATCATCCACATGCATTAAAGAAACTATAGTTAAGCCCAAAGTACATTATATTTCACAAAATAATAGTGGGAAACTTCAACACCACACTCTCATCAATGGACAGATCCTGGAAACAGAAACTAAACAGAGACACATTGAAACTAACAGAAGATATGAAACAAATGGATTTAACAGATATCTACAGAACATTTTATCCTAAAACAAAAGGATATACATTCTTCTCAGCACCTCATGGTACCTTCTCCAAAATTGACCATATAATTGGTCACAAAACAGGCCTCAACAGATACAAAAATATTGAAATTATCCCATGCATCCTATCAGATCACCATGAACTAAGGCTGATCTTCAATAACAAAATAAATAATAGAAAGCCAACATTCACGTGGAAGCTGAACAACACTCTACTCAATGATAACTTGGTCAAGGATGAAATAAAGAAAGGATTAAAGACTTTTTAGAGTTTAATGAAAATGAAGGCACAACATACCCAAACTTATGGGACATACAATGAAAGCAGTCTTAAGAGAAAAACTCATAGCTCTGAGTGCTGCCAAAATGTAACTGGAAAGAACATACAGTAGCATCTTGATAGCACACCTAAAAGTTCTAGAACAAAAGGAAGCAAATTCACCCAAGAGGAGTGGACTGCAGGAAATCAACTCAGGGCTGAAATCAACCAAGTAGAAACAAAAAGAACTATACAACGAATCAACCAAACCAGAAGCTGTTTTGTTGTTGTTTTTTGTTTGGTTTTTTTGTTTGTTTTTTTTGAGAAAGTCAACAAGATACATAAACCTTTAACCATACTAGTTAGAGGGCACAGGGACAGTATCCTAATTCAAAAAATCAGAACTAAAAAGGAAGACATAACAACAGAACATGAGGAAATCCAGAACATCATCAGATCCTACTACAAAAGCCTATATTCAACAAAACTGGAAAACCTGTATGAAATGGACAATTTTCTACACATATAGCAGTTACCAAATTTAAATCATGATTAGATTAACCATCTAAGCAGTCTCATCTCTCCTAAAGAAATAAAAGCAGTCATTAATAGTCTCCCAACCTAAAAAAGCCCAGGCGTAGATGGGTTTAGTGCATAGTTCTATTAGACCCTCAAAGAAGATCTAATTCCAATTCTCCTCAAACTATTCCACAAAATAGAAACAGAAGGTACTCTACCCAATTCATTCTATGAAGTCACAATTACTCTGATACCTAAGCCACATAATGACCCAACAAAGATATTGAACTTCAGACCAATTTCCCTTATGAATATCAATACAAAAATACTCAATAAAATTCTTGCTAACCAAATTCAAGAACACATCAAAACAATCATCCATCATGTCCAAGTAGGCTTCATCCCAGGGATGCAGGGATAGTTTAACATACAGAAATACATCAATGTAATCCACTATATAAACAAACTCAAAGGCAAAAACCACATGATCATCTCATTAGATGCTAAGAAATCATTTGACAAAATCCAACACCCATTCATGATAAAAGTCTTGGAGAGTTCAGTAATTCAAGGCCCATACCTAAACATAATAAAAGCAATCTATAGCAAAACAGTAGCCAACATCAAACTAAATGGAGCAAAACTTGAAGCAATCCCACTAAAATCAGGGACTAGACAAGGCTGCCCACTTTCTCGATTCCTATTCAATCAATATAGTACTTGAAGTCCTAGCCAGAGCAATTAGACAACAAAAAGAGATCAAGTGAATACAAATTGGAAGGAAGAAGTCAAATTATCACTATTTGCAGATGATATGATAATATATATAGGTGACCCTAAAAATTCCATCAGTGAACTCCTAAACCTGATAAACAGGTTCAGGGCAGTAGCTGGATATAAAATTAACTCAAAAAAAGTCAATGCCTTTCTCTACACAAAGGATAAACAGGCTGAGAAAGAAATTAGGGAAATAACTCCCTTCACAATAGTCACAAATAATATAAAATACCTTGGTGGGACTCTAAGGAAGTGAAGGATCTGTATGATAAGAACTTAAAGTCTCTGAAGAAAGAAATCAAAGATCTCAGATGTAAAAAATGGCTATCTTGTCGAAAGCAATCTCCAGATTCAATGCAATCCCCATCAAAATTCCAACTCAATTCTTTACAGAGTTAGAAGGGGCAATTTGCAAATTCTTCTGGAATAACAAAAAAACCTAGGATAGCAAAATTATTCTCAACAATAAAAGAACTTCTGGTGGAATCACCATGCCTGACTTCAAGCTGTGCTACAGAGCAATTGTGATTAAAACCTGCATGGTACTTGTACAGTGACGGAGAGGCAAATCAATGGAACAGAATTGAAGATCCAGAAATGAACCCACCCACCTATGGTCACTTGATCTTTGACAAGGGAGCTAAAACCATCTAGTGAAAAAAAGACAGCATTTTCAACAAATGGTGCTGGCTCGAGTGACAGTTATCATGTAGAAGAATGATAATTGATCCATTCTTATCTCCTTGTAAAAGCTCAAGTCTAAGTGGATCAAGGAACTCCACTCAAAGCCAGAGACACTGGGACTTATAGAGGAGTAAGTGGGAAAGAGCTTCGAAGATATGGGTACAGGGGAAAATTCTTGAATAGACCAAACAGCAATGGCTTGTACTGTAAGATCAAGAATCGACAAATGGGACCTCAAAATTGCAAAGCTTCTGTAAGGCAAAAGACACTGTCAATAAGACAAAAAGGCCACCAACAGATTGGGAAAGAATCGTTTCCAATCCTAAATCCAATAGGAGACTAACATCCAATATATACAAAGAACTTGAGAAACTGGACTCCAGAACACCAAATAACCCTATTAAAACATGGGTGTAAACAAAGAATTCTCAACTGAGGAATACTGAATCGCTGAGAAGTACCTGAACAAATGTTGAACATCCTTAAACATCAGGGAAATGCAAATCAAAACAACTCTAAGATTCCACCTCATACCAGTCAGAATGGCTGAGATCAAAAACTCAGGTGACAGCAGATGCTGGAGAGGAGCACTCCTCCATTGCTGGTGGGATTGTATGCTGGGACAACCACTCTGGAAATCAGCTTGGCGGTTCCTCAAAAAATTGAACATAGTACTACTGGAAGAATCAGCAATTCCTCTCCTGGCAAATACTGAGAAGATGCCCCAACTTGTAATAAGGACACATGCTCCACTATGTTTGTAGCAGTCTTATTTATAATAGCCAGAAGCCGGAAAGAACTCAGATGTCCCTCAACAGAGGAATGGATACAGAAAATATGGTACATTTACATTATGGAGTGCTGTTCAGCTATTAAAAACAATGAATTTATGAAATTCTTAGGCAAACAGATGGATCTGTAGGATATCCTTCTGAGTGAGGTAAGCCAGTCACAAAAGAACACATGTGACATAGACTCACTGATAAGGGGTTATTAGCTTAGAAACTTAGAATACCCAAAACACATGAAACCCAAGAAGAACAAAGACCAAAGTGTGGATACTTCGTTCCTTCTTAGAATGGGGAACAATATACCCATAGAAGGAGTTACAGAGACAAAATTCAGAGCTGAGATGGAAGGAAGGAGCATTCAGAGTCTGCCTCACCTGGGGTTCATCCTATAAACAACCATCATACCCAGACACAATTGCATATGCCTGCAAGATTTTGCTGACAGGACCCTGATATAGCTATCACTTGTGAGGCTATGCCAGTGCCTGGCAAATACAGAAATAGATGCTCACAGTCATCTATTGGTTGAAACACAGGGTCCCCAATGAAGGAGCTAGAGAAAGTATCCAAGTAGCCAAAGGGGTCTGCAACCCTATATGAGGGACAACAATATTAACTAACAAGTACCCTCCAGAGCTTGTGTCTCTAGTTGCATATGTAGCAGAGGATGGCCTAGTTTTCCATCAATGGGAGCACAGACCATTGGTCTTATGAAGATTATATGCCCCAGTACAGGATAATGCCAGGGTGGGGAATTGGAAATGGGTGGGTTGGGGAGCAGGGCTGGGGAAGGGTATATGAAATTAACATAAAATTATTTAGTGTAGATTCCTACGTTAAGAATGAAGTAAGCTTACTGTATGTGATAAAACAATAAAGCCAAATATCATATTAAAAAATAAAGAAATGCTAAAAGCAGGAGAAATAGTCTTCCTCAGGAAAGAGACCCGAATTAGTTACCTACTATCAATGGCTCATCCATAAAGTTATATGAATATCACAAGCACACAATTAAAATTGTATGCATCATGAGTCTCTCTCTTTCTCTCTCTCTCTCTCTCTCTCTCTCTCTCTCTCTCTCTCTCTCTCTGTGTGTGTGTGTGTGTGTGTGTGTGTGTGCAAGGAAGCCATGAGTTTTAGAGACAGTAATGAGGTTTTATGGGAAGGAATAGATGAAGAAAAAATATATTTTTATTTTAAAATAATTAAAAAATAAAAATATATGCTACTTTTTTCATTTGATCTATATTGGGTTTTGTTTTTGTTGTAATGTGCTGTAATTTAATAAAATCCGTATATGAACTTCGACAATCTCTCCCTAAATATTGTATATTTAGATACTTTTAAAAGGATTTGTTTATTATTTACAGTGCGTTTTACCTGCATGTATGCCTGCAGTCCAGAAGAGGGCACCAGATCTCATTTTACATGGGTATGAGTTACCATGTGGTTGATGGGAATTGAGATCAGGACCTCAGGAAGAGCAGACAGTGCTTTTAACCTCTGAGCCATTTCTTCAGCCTGGCCATTTTCTATTATTTACATAGATCTTGATCATTTGTCTAACACATCAACTGCTAAAATCTTTGTAATACTTCTGTATCTCTTTCCTGTAGTAGATTTCACCTTATAACTTTGAAGAAGTATTATTTTCTACATTCTTTTTAAGACCAGGGACATTTTCTGAAATAATTTCAGTGTAATGCTCAAAACAGGGAATCATACCAGACATAAAAAAGAGATATTTATCTAATCTGAAGTCAGGTTCAGGTTCTGTGAGCTGTTACTGTAATGCCAATTGTAGTAATTATAAAGATTATTTCATTGTACTCTCCTGTTTACATAAGAATGGTTTTGGCTTATTTGGTATCTAGAGCAGGACTGATTCTAATTATCTGATTTCTTTAGTCTTTTTTTAGCCAAAAACAGTTTCTAAGTCTACTGTCTTTGGTGATCTTGACATCTTTGCAGAATAGAGGTGTGTATGTGTGTGTGTGTGTGTGTGTGTGTTTTCTCATAGTAGTTTGAAGGTTTTGTAGGGTACCAAGTACTATTTTATCTTCAGATCAAATCCCAGTAGCCCTTCATGCTGAATTATCCTAATACTAGGATGTAAGATTTATTCAGTTGGTTAAGGTGATATGCATCAGGTGTTTTCATAGTAACTTTACTGTATTTCTCTTTGTATTGAATTAGTATGACAAGTTATTTAAGATTAAATAAATAATGTACTTCTACACAGCAAACATTTTTCCCCTACTTTTTCAAGAAAATGGTAATTTTTTCTTTTCATTATTATATATTTTTTATATTTATCACTTGAAATACAGTTGTAAAGAGATAATTTTTCCTCCACTAAGTAGAGACTATTATTTATTATATTCCATTGTTATTTCTTTGCTGTTTGGCCACCTGGGGATTCAGGAAAGCACAAGTAGCCCTCGTACCTTTTGAAACAATTGCATTCTTCCAGGAGTGTTTTGTATTCTGACATAGCAAGTTGAGAAACTGTTTATTTATGATGAATAAAAGTTCATGACAATGCTGTCTCTTTCTGTGAATGTACTTTCTGTTTTAATATTGTAAAATCGATATTATTTGATAAATGGAGTCTTTGGTGCAGTGGTAGATGTCAATAATCTCTGCTGGAGTTATGGCTTGTTTGATTTCTACAGCAATACTGAAAAGGGAAGGAGCCGTGCGATAGTAGACTATTAGGAAATGTTTATGATTTGTGACATTATGGACTATCTTTTCCTTATGGAAAAATTATCCTCATTAGAGAAGATGAGTTCAAAGAGGAGATATTTCATAGAATAAAACCTTACAAATCTAAACTTATGTACTTAAAAAGCTTATCTAAGAAAATGAAGCATAATTCAGCTGGTATTTTAGTTTGTAAAACTTATTCAGAAAACCCTGTGTGAAGTAGCAAAAGATCTGAGTCCTGGTTGAGTCACTTTGTGGCTGGTATCCTTGAGGATATTATACTAATCACTTTACTGTTAGTTTAAGGAGCATATGATGAGTAATGCTACCAAATTTCCTCGTACATAGTGAACACTCAGTATTAACTCATAACTACCATTGCTTTGGATGATAAAGCTAAACAACTAAAACCAATTTGTGTGTGTGCATAGTTTAACTCTTATTCTTTCATATGGGAGTCAAACACTAAGATTGTTTGCCCAGACTCAGATGCTCCGTCTTAGAGATGACACCAGTGAACAGAATAGACATAAATCCCATTCTCACAGAGTTCACAGTACAGTATTAAATACAAATAAATCATTTGTCCTTCCTTGTTCCGTTTTATATTTTTAAAAGAAGTTAAAAGACCACTTGTAAAAGATTGCATAGAAGTCATGAGCACACAACTATGCAAATACCTTAATTTAAAGACATAGCTTAAGTTAGACCCTAGGAGCTCCATCAGAGCCTTTGTTATCTATTTCATTCGTTTTATCTCTAAATGATGTAATGTCTAGCCTAAATTTTATGATTAAGCATGATTGATCTTCCTGTTTGTATTATAAACTATATATACTTCCTCAAATGGTGTTTAGGTTCCATTACTCTGGTATAGCACTTATACAGATTTATACCACATGTATTCATGTCTAACTTGCTTTATATATTTGCATTCATACAATTGCTCTACTCCTATATATTTTGATTGTGATTTCAATAGTCATGATATTATTGCTTCTTGTTCTGATTTTTGTAGTTGCTAGAGAGAATGTACTACTATTAGCAATACTACTCTGACCTTCTGATCTATAAATTTGGACACATTTTTTACTTGCATTATTTTGGCTATGCCTAGATAAAGAATTGCTAGACCAACTGTTAAACTGGGAACTGAAATCCAGCCCTCTGAAAGAAGTACATGGCTTTAACTACTTGGCTGTCTCTCCAGTAACTTCAGATTGGACTCTTTATGCTTTATATTATGCCCACTTTTTGCTCACCTCTTTTCTCTTCTTGCAATATGGCTAGCGATACAGCCTGCTTTTGCCCATATCTAACATTCAAATAAACATTGGGACCTTGTATGTTTCCCAAGGCTCTGATTTATTATTCTATAGTGCTCATGACCCAAGAAGCCATTTCTACTTTGCCTTACTTTCCTGTAGTACTGGATGTTAGTTAGTTATTTCAACTCCAGAATAATCGCAAACAGAGAAGGAAAAAAACCTGCAGAATATTGAAGAGGAGAGAGACAAAAAGATAGGACTGTTTTCATTTTTAATGGTTTTCTAGTAATCACTACTAGTAAGATGATACACTATTCGGTAAAGTTTTAAGTTTGGGCAATCATCACACTAAACTATAGTCTTAATATTTCCACTATAATAACTCTGAATACCATTTGACTTTTTACCCTCCTCTAGGTACACCCAAGAACTCCTGCAAGACAAAATAAAACTCCATATTATAGTTGTGATTTACAGTTTTGTCTGCACCTGGGCAATACCTTGGTCACCTTTGTTCTTGATGCAGAATAAAATGATTACCAATGTCAACTATCAAATCATGATTTTTTGGCCAATATTTTGAGATAATCTTTTAGAAAACACATCGGAGTCTCATGGTTTGACCTGATGCTTCTTGATTGCCGGAAGCATGGCTTCCTCTTCTTGCAGTCTGCTCTTGGTATAGTGAATGACTTGTCCCTACTAATCAACATATGATGTGGAACTCATCGACTAGTGTATCACTGAGTTCTAGTTCATGTAAAGACAGCACAGACAGCAAGTTATAATAGAATACACACCCTTTATTGGCACTAAATTCCCACGCTAGGTGATAGAAACTGAATTACTTTTCAGAGAAAGAATATATACAGAAATTCAGAAAATAAAAGATTAATAAAAGAGGCTTGAAGAATTAAATTATTATAAATATAACCTCAGTGCCATCATATTCCTGAGATGACAGTGAAGAATAAATATGCATAAATGTCAAAACTTGGATTGATTTTCCCCATTAGAATGTAATTTATTTGCTAGAGGCTGAACTTTATTATCTAATAATACTCAAGATGTCCTTTACATTTTAAGTCAGCAGATTTGTGGTTTGATTTAAGACACTTTGCTATGTACAGAAGAAAGATAATTCCTTGTATTTTGGGAGTATGAATATGGGCACCTTGTTCTATCAGTGGGTAAACACAGAAAGTTTTTATTTCAAATATTCTGGTAAATACTAATTCAAAGAACAAAAATAGAAAATACCTGAAAGAAACTTTTCCTATTTTGTAGGACTACAATGTAATTTAATTTTATGTCTTTAATGTGTTAACTTTCTGCTATCAAATTTAATATTCAATGATCTTGACACAAAGGAAATGACTTAGAAGAGTCTGACAAAGTTGAATAAAGAGATGTTATCATTTTCAATGTAGAGGAAAGGATGGAGAGTTTGTTTTTGAATTAAAAGTTCTACTACAGATACATGTTGCCCAATACGATCTTAAGTCTTCATGCTTGTAATTTTCAATGGACACCAGTAGATGGCAGATTTATTTCCTTTGTTGTTAGAATGACTACCTCATAGCTGTCCTCTAAGCAACATAGAATGAAATAAAAACTTCTCAGATCTATTACCTCTTTGATACTTTGTTGATAAGCTATAGCCTTAATTTATAAAACTTACTCCTAATACTTCTTAACAGCATTTCTTGAGAAGTTCAAACAAATCAGGTACTGACTATACAGCCACTCTACTGTATACTTCAGGTTAGGTCTATTTGCAAGGGACATTTTTTTGAGTTACACATAGAAACTTGAATTATAGTTTCTAGGCAAATAAAAAAAGAAAAGAAAAGAAAAGAAAAGAAAAGAAAAGAAAAGAAAGAAAGAAAGAAAGAAAGAAAGAAAGAAAGAAACTCAATAGAAAAGTTAACACCAACAATTGAGAAACATTCAAGTGGGGACTACATAACTGGAGTTAGGTAGATTAACAAAAACTTAACACTATTAAGTACTGAAGCTCCACTGTGGTCCAAGATTGTGTCAGGAGATTTAAACCAAAATCTACACTCACAGTATAATTGTCTAATGCCTGCTACAACAAATACCAGCACATATTCATTGTCTTCCTGCCATGCAGGTCAGAAATGTGAAGGCACCTGGACAACTGCATTCCTCTCTGTGGCCTCCTTCCTTGTCTTTGCCAATTTCAAACCTTTCTGACCTTTTTTCAGAAGACCACAATCTTTCATTTTCAAAGCCAGCAATGATCTGATGGGTTCATACTGCAGTGTCATTCTGAGTTTGTACCTGTTGCCTTCCTCCACTTGTGAGAATATTGTGATAGTAATGCATGCAACTGAATAAAACTGGATATATTTCTCACCCCAGGCCAGCAGAGTAGGCACCTCAACTACATTAAGGACTCACATCTTCATTTTCATTCTCTGTATAAGCATTCTGTTCTGCTTGGTCTAAGGCTTAGTGCACAGTGCTATTCTCATCCCAGCTAGGAGAGAGGATCATTTCTTAATATATTAAAAATAAAATAGGACCAAGTGAACTTCCAATTTTGTGATGCTTCTAGGGTATATAACCTACTCGCCAATGCTTTTCAATGTGATAACAACTAAAAAAGAAGGATGTGTGTGGGCTATGTTCCACTTTGTGGTGGCAGACACTGAGTTTATATAGTTCCCCTTCATTCTTTCAGGTCTCAAACATCTTTATCCATAGTTTGCTAACACCTTTGAACCCTATATGTTAAGCTTAATTTTATTCTTTTTTAAAACAACCACATTAAGAATAGAATTAACAATAAGAAAATTGTTGCTAACAATTTATTTGATATTATTTACTTGTCTTGCTTTACCATTTCCTGTAAATATTAATAAATAGTATATTATGCTTTAATGTCCACATTAATCAAGTAAAAGAAATTTTACTGTGTTTTGACACCATATGGTTTCCACTCTGAATTTGCAAGTATATTCTTGATTATTCTTGATATTCTTATAACTTTTCAAAGATCTTACTGGTTGAGAAAGTTTTTTTTTTTTCATTTTTAAATTCTTCTATCTTTTATTACAACCCCAGAGCAGTTTTCTCTACCACCCCTACTGCAGTTGGTATTTCCAGCTCAGCTCTCACCCAGATCCCCTTCCATCTTACCTCTAAAGGGCACGACTCCCTAAGGATATCAACTAACCACTGCCTAAGAAGTTACACTAAGGCCAGACACATGCCATCACATCAAGGCTAGACAAGGCAACTCATTAGGAGTAAAGGGATCCCACAAGCAGGGAAAGGAGTCAGAGACAGTCCCTAGTCCCACTGTTAGGAATCTAAAGAGCACTAATCTACTCAGCAGTGACATATATGCTGAGGACTTAGGTAAATCCCCTATAAGTTCCCTGACCTCTGCAAGTCCCCGATAGTCATGATGGATTGGTTCTGTGGGCCATGTTCTTGTAGTGTTCCTTAACCTCTCTAGAGCCTCTGATCCTTCTTCCCACTTCTCCCCAGGACTCCTCAAGTTCCATCTAATATTTAACTATGGGGCTCTGCATCTGTTTCATCAGTTGCTGGATAAAGTCTCTCAGGACTTTCTGATGATCATTATGCTACCTTCCAATCCTAGAACACACTTCGGGCAGTACAAACTGTAGGTCAAAGGTTTCATGGCTGTGTTCCCACAATCCTTCCACTTGAGGCCTTCCCTGTTTACAGAAAATGGCTTGTTCAGGCTCCATGTCCCCCATCACTAGGATTCTTTTCTAGGTTTACTCTCATGTATTCCATGGAGTTTCCATTGCACTAAATTTCTTTCTTGCCTGGGAAATTCCTATATTTCCAATTCCAATATTTTCTCCCAGCACTTTCTGTTTCTAAACCCATCCACTCCAAGTCCACTAGGGAAATCTATTCAATTTCCCTTTCCCAGGGAGATCCTTGCTTCCCTCCTTAAAACCTCCTTGTTACTTAGCCTCCCTAGGTCTATGGGTTGAGGCATGATTGCCTTTTACTTTACATCTAATAGCTACTTATATGTGAGTACATAACATGTTTGTCTTTCTGGGTCTGAGTTACCTCACTCAGGATGATTTTTTTTTCTAGCTCCATCCATTAGCAAATTTCATGCTATCATTGTTTTTAATAGTTGAATAATACTCCATTGTATACATGTACTAAATTTTCTTTATAAATTCTTCAGTTGACGGACATCTAGGTTGTTTCTAGTTTCTGGTCATTATAAATAATGCTGCTATTAACATGATTGAGCAAATGTCTTTGTGGTAGGATGTGGTATTTTGGGTATATGCCCAGGTATGGTATGGCTAAGTCTTGAAGTAGATTGGTTCTCAGCTTTCTGAGAAACCACAATATTGATTCCCAAAGCGGCTATACAATTTTATACTCCCCACAGCAGTGGAAGAGTATTCCCCTTGTCATACATCCTTGACAGCATGAGATGTCACTTGTGATTTTTAGGTATTGACAGGTATATATGGAATCTCAGAGACATTTTGATTTGCATTTCCCTGATGGCTAAGGACCTTTAAGTGTTTCTCAGCCATTAGAGATTTCTCTGTCAAGAATTCCAAGTCATTTGTCTTGAAGAGGTGTTAAATTTTGTCAAAAGTGTTCAGCATCTAATGAGATGATTTGTTGTTGTTGTTTGTTTGTTTGTTTTGGCCTGGTTTGTTTGTTCATTTATTTGGTTCTTTAGTTTGTTTATATGGTGAATTACATTTACAGATTTTTCATATGCTGAGATATCTCTGCCTCTCTGGGATAAAGCCTACTTGATCACTATGGATAAGCTTTTTGATGTGTCCTTGGATTTGGTTCATGAGTATTTTATTGAATGTTTTGCATCAATGTTCATAAGGGAAATTGAGCTGAAGTTATTTTTCTTGGTTGATTTTTTGTGTGATTTGAATATCAGGGTGACTGTGGCTGCATGAAATGAATTTGGTAGTATTCCTCCTGTTTCTATTTTATGGAATATTTTGAGGAATATTGGCATTAGCTCTACTTTGAGCCCAGTAGAATTTTGAGCTAAACCTACCTGGCCCTAGGCTTTTTTTTTTTTTTATTGGTTGAAATTACTGCTTCTATTTCTTAGTGGTTAAAGGTCTATTTCAATTGCTCATCTGATCTTGATTTAATTTTGGTAAGTGGTATCTATAAAGAAAATAGTCCATTCCTTTCAGGTTTTCCAATGTTGTTGAGTAGAGATTTTTGAAGTATGACCTAATGATTCCTTGGATTTCATAGGTGTCTGTTGTTATTGTTAAAGCCTACCCCCTTTCTCCAGCATAGCTATAGCCATTTTGTTCCATGCATGCCAGCTATTTCATATTGTCACTGTAATATGTCTGCCAGTGATTGACAGAAAAATAACTTGACTCAGAGTAGGTTCATGCTGACCACATACCCCTATTATGTTAAGTATGTTATGAGGTTTGTTAATCCTAAGAAATTCTACAACTATAAGCTTCATGTAGGACTTATCAAATTAAATTAAAGGTTAATAGGAATTGTTACATGTACTACATGTCTTAAATGGCTCGAGTCAGAGCTGACCACTGGGCAGAAATTCAATGTGTGATTTAAACCTTAGTAATATTTATTTTATAAATATGGTTGCCCTTGCATTTGGGGCATATATATTAAGGATTGAAATATCATCTTGGTCATTTTTTCTTTTAATGAATATGAAATGTTTTTCTCTATCTCTTTTGATAAATTTTGCTTAGAAGTCTATTTTACTAGGTACTATTATAACTACACCAGCTTCAGTCTTGGTACCATTTGTTTGGAAAATTTTTATTTTGAGGTAGTGTTCATCTTTGATGTTGAGGTATATTTCTTGTATGTGGCAGAAGGGCAGATGCCATTTTCATGGCCATTCTGTTTGTCCATGTCTTTTTAATGGAGAATTGAGTCCTTCTATATTATGAGATATTAATGACCAAAGATTGTTGTGTATGTTTGATTGTGTGTGTGCTCATTGATGTGTGTGCATGAGCATTTGTGTGTGTGTGTGTATGTGTGTGTGTTCATGTTTCCCTTCTTTGGGTTTTGCTGGTATGAGACCACTTATTGCCTGTATTTACATGGATGTAGTTAACCTCCTTGGGTTGCTGAATTTTCTCTTTGTACCTTCTGAAGATCTGGATTGGCACATAGATATTGTAGTTGACCTAGTCATGGAATATTTTTGTTTTCACTATTTATGATCATTGAAAGTTTTATGGGTTATACAAGTTGAGGGTGGTACCTATGTTCCCTTAGAGTCTAAGACAAATTTTATATGCTCCCGTACAGGGGAACACCAGGGCCAAGAAGTGGGAGTGGGTGGGTAGGGGAGCAGGGGCAGGGTGAGTGTATAGGGGACTTTTAGGATAGGATTTGAAATATAAATGAAGAAAATACCTAATAAAACATTGAAAAATAAAAGACATCTGTAGAGGCCCTTCTGGCTTTTAGGTACTGGGATATAATTCTAGTATGTCTGTTTTTATATGTTACTTCACCTTTTTTTTGGTAGTGTTTAATATTTTCTCTTTCTTCTGTATGTTTATTGTTTTGATTATTATGTGGCTCATGGGAACTTCCTTTTCTGGTCCAATCTATTTGGTGTGCTGTAAACTCCTATATCTTTATAGGCATGTCCTTCTTTAGGCTAGCAAAAATGTTTTCAATGATTTTTATTAAATATATTTTCTGCTTCTCCTTTTAATCCTATTATTATTTTTTATATTATGTGTGATGATGATTACTATGATTAGGGTGGTCATTTTCTTTTTTCTTTTTTTTTATTAGATATCTTCTTCATTTACATTTCAAATGCTATCCCCAAAGCCCCCTATAACCTCCACCTCTGCTCCCCAACCCACCCACTCCCACTTCCTGGCCCTGGCATTCCCCTGTATTGGGATTTTGTCTTTTTGTAGTGTCCCAGATTTCCTGGATGTTTTGTGTTAGGAATTTTTTTTAACACTTGACATTTTCTCTGTCTAGTGAATCTAGTTCTTTTATTGTATATTGAACACCTTTGATTCTGTCTTCCATCTCTTTTCTTTTGTTTGTGATTCTTGTGTCTGTAATTTCTGTTCACTTATGTAGATTTTCCATTTCCAAAATTTCCTCAGTTCATTTTTAAATTGCTTCTGTTTTTATTTCAGGTCTTGAACAATTTCCTTTACCTGTTAGATTGTTGTTTCACTTCTTTCATGGCATTATGTATAGGATTTATTGATTTCCTCCAATGTTTTGTTTGTCTTTTCTTTGAATTTTTAAAGGGAGTCTTTTTAGTTCCTCTTTAAGGATGTCTTTCATTTTCATAAAGTTGATTATAAGGTCATTTTCTTGTGTTTCACATGTGTTCAATTATTTAGGTCTTATTGTCTTAGGGTAACTTAGCTGGGCTACAGTGTTATTTTACCCTGGATATTGTTGGTTGTATTCTTAAATTTTCATCTAGGCATCTTGGTTTGTTGTAATTAGAGGTCTAACATCTGATTTCAGAGTTTGACTGTGTTGGATGTTTGCTTCCTCGATTCTGCTTCCTCATCAGTGGTCCTGCTTTTGAGGCCTGGATTTCTAGCAGCTGGAGTGACCTCTGATCTAACGAGTCTCTGTCTAAGTTGGAGGCTGGCCATTTGGTGGCTCGCTTGGCCTTCAGTGCATCAGATGGTCTCTGCCTGAGTTGGGGAGTAGATATAAGATGAGAAGGGGAGTAGGGATTTGGGGCACTGGATGAGTGAAAGCACAATTCAGGTGGGTCACTTATCTGTGGTTCTAGGGACTAGATTGGTCTCTAGCCCAGCAGGGAGTCTCTGCTTGAATTTGCCCCCCCCCCCTTTTCTAGTTTGCTTGGCCTGTACCTGTTTTTCAAATTGTAGTAACCCGCACCTCTTCTTCTGACTGGCATGTTTTGCTCCCTAGAAGCAGAAGTCCACCCACATTGCAGCAGGGCAAGAGGTTAGGTGGGCCTGGGGAATGGGAGTAGTAGAATGGGTCTTTGAGAACTGAATCTTGGGAGTGAAACAGTTCAGCTGGCAGGTGGGTCGCTCATCTCTTCTAACTAGTGTGGCTCCACCTGAACAGTGGAAATCCCTGGTTGACAAATCTTATCAAGTCATATTTTACAAACTAATAGACACCTTAGTGAATGCTAGATCCTGGCTTAGAGTTTTGTTTTTGAGTGGTTTCTAAGCTTACTCCCACATTAGAATTATATGGATAATTT
Organism: Mus caroli; assembly: GCF_978045245.1. Taxonomy (NCBI): domain Eukaryota; kingdom Metazoa; phylum Chordata; class Mammalia; order Rodentia; family Muridae; genus Mus; species Mus caroli. The sequence continues at coordinate 104,513,981 of NW_028227261.1, read as the reverse complement.
TGAAAAATACTAGATATCAAATCCACTCCAAACCAATTGTGTCAAAGTCCCTGGAGGTTGGGGCTGTGTTGTTATGAGTATTTGAAAGCTTCCATGGTATGTTAAATAAGCACCTGCAGTTAAAAAACTGCTGTGTAGTTGTTCAGGTTTTTATGCTAGTCATGCTGGTCTTTCATTCCTCCTACTCTGAGTTTGTCCAAAAGATTACCTTTTCCATGTAAGACCGAGTTAATTGGAAGCTTCTGTTTTTATTGAAGCTGCCAGTTTGTGTTTCCTGTGAAAAACCCAACGGGATTGTTCTTGACAGCAACCACTTTGCCTGTTTTTCTGAACTCACAGATAAATAAAGGCTCAGACATATTCAGGTAAATAACAATAGAGCATTCTCTACAGGCAGAAAGCTGCTTTGGGCTCCTTGAGTGTTTTATATTTATTGATGATAATGCCTTTAAACAAGGAGGTGTTGAGTTATAAATATGATAAAAGACCACCAAATTTGACATTTTAGGATTGAAAGTATGTATGCCATGTAAATCATTTGCACTTTTCTCTGTATGATTTGAAACCACCAAGGTTTGAGCTACTTATAATAGGCTTTGCAACAGATAATTATTACATGTAATTTTGGGACATGAATCATGATAAAGGTGCCAGAAAATTAAATGCTGTTATAGATTTGCTAAATATTTTATTCTCAAGCTTTATGTCGTGCAAATATCTGGTCGATGCTGTACAGAGGAGATATAATATTTTGTAGATGTTTTGAATGAGTATAACACCATATTATAGACTTGAGGGAGAAAGAAGTTAATTTATTTCACATGTCAGCAGACAACAATTTAATTTTGCTTTGGCTTGCCAGTAGATTTTTGTGTGTCCACATTGGTAGACTGATGGGATTGGTGGCTATTTTTGAAAAATGCATTTTGAATGCATAATTCTAAACAATTCACATATTTGTCTATCATTACTAGGACTTATAGAATCTCCTTCTAATTGGCAGTATCTCTCCATCTCTATAGCAATGTGAAAGACTAAGAAGCATTGATTTGCAAGAATTATCCATGTCTAACTTTGTCATTGGACTCTGACTACTCAAACTGGCTGGAATGATGAACCGCACCCAAAGAAAAACACCTGATTGGACTCTGGAAAGTCAGTTGACCAGTATGGTTAATAAATTAAAACTACAGATAAAAAATTTTTCTTTCCATTTCATTTCATTGAAATGGCCTCAGAAAAGAAAAGATGAGTTCTCTTGGAAAGCAAAGTTGAAGGGATACTTCTAGATGGAGGAACCAATCTCTAACACATGTTGCAGTAAAGATGCTGAAAATATCTCCAAAACTAAATTCTGATGCCCAGGAAATTTGGCTGGAAAATTCAAACAGGCAAGAAATTAAAAAATATTGCAATGGGAGTGGGAGGCTGAATTAATTTTTTTCTGAGACAAATGTTAAGAAAGTATTTAAGCATCAATAGTGAAAAAGTACTAGCAGATTCCAGGGATAGGTTTGTTCATGAGATAAAATTGAATGTATTATGTTTGAGTTTGCAAATATTTGATTAGGTTATCTGTGCTTATTAATTTATAACCATTAAAGTTAGATTCTTGCTCTCTGGGCAGAATCTAGGAGAGTCAATGTTTACCTTTCAGAAAGGTGGTTGCCAGATTCTTGACAAGTGGCTGGAGAAAAATTTACAGACATTTTAAGGTTAAAGAGAAAGATTAAGAATTTTGAGTTTTCTAAAGCAAGAGCTCTAAGAAAGGGGAGGCCAGGAGACAAACGTCAGAGGGAAATCTTTCAAAAGCTTAGCCAACCTTTTAGGGGAACTTTAGGTTGCTCTCCATGTTGAACTGGTGTGAACATCTCAGGAAGAGTTGATCTCGATAAAGAATAATCCAGCTACAGAGTGAGTCCATGAAATTTTCTCTAATAAAATGGAGCCCTAGAGCAGTGCTAAGAAGAAGGGCTTTCCTTCAACCAAATGTGTGAAGTGATCACTGAAGTGAAAGAGGAACAGAGTCTCTACAGGCCAAGTAAGAGAAGGAGTCTGTGAAAAATCAATACAGAATAAGTGAGATGGTGTTTGCTACAAGTGACTTTGCTGTAGCAGCACCTTTAGGGAAGTTCTAGAGAGTTTAGTTCTCCATTAGGGCAGTGTGGCAGTTGTAGGGTAAAATACAGGAAAATCACTGGGCCTAATAGAAGATGGAAACTTCTCATGGGCTCATCACATGAGCATCCCTTGGCCCATTCTAAAATAGAGAATGGTCTGTGAGAGAAGATAGAGCTAGTAAAAATTTCAACAAAAAACTTTCAAGAATTGGTGGAACAAGTTGCTTGAAATTTCTTCTGTGTTTGTAGTATCCGTCAGACTGAAGCATGCTTAACTGAAAATAATAGACTTCTCTCTGTATAGAAAGAGAAATAGAAATGTAAAAAATCCAATTTTAATCTTGCCACTTTTTGTTGAATTTTTCATGTATGTGATCTTGAGTAGAGCTATTTAAATGTCCTTTGCTTTAACTTACTCTGTTTTTCTCTTGAAAAGTCACAATATTTGTTCATGGTTTGTTTAATGATTGAATATATTAAAACTATAACCCTTGTAAGACTTCATGTTACCATAAATATATAGAGATGGTATGTATGATCATTATTATTTGTTATTAACTTGACTGCATCTAGACTTAAGTAGAAACCAACTAGCCAGATTTATCTGTGAGGTTTTTTTTAATAAATTGATTGATTGATTGATTGATTTTACACTCCATATTTTATTCTCTCCTTCTACTGTTCCACATCTCATACCTCCTCCACACACCCTTGTCTCTACATGGAAGGCTTCACCTCTCACCCCATCTGACCTCTAAACTCCCTGGGGCCTCTAGTCTCTTGAGGGTTGGGTGCATCATCTCTGAATGAACACAGATCCAGAAGTCCTCTACTGTATATGTGTTGGGGGCCTCATATCAGCTGGTGTATGCTGAATGTTTGGTGGTCCAGTGTTTGAGATATCTCAGGGGTCCAGATTGAGACTGCTGGTCCTCCTACAGGATCGCCCTTCTTCTCAGCTTCTTTCCACCTTCCCCAATTCAACAACAGGGGTCAGATACTTCTGTTCATTGGTTGGGTGCAAATATCTTCATCTGACTCAGCTGCTTGTTGAATCTTTCGGAGGTTAGTCATGATAGTCACCTTTTGTGAGCAGTGCATAGCCTCAGTAATATTGTCAGACCTTGGGACCGCCCCTTGAGCTGGATCCCATGTTGGGCCTGAAGCTGGACCTTTTCCTCAGGCTCCTCTCCATTTCCATCCCTGTAATTCTTTCAGACAGGAACAATTATGGGTCAGGGTTGTGACTGTGGGATGTCCCCCTCCCTCATTTGATGACCTGTCTTCTTGCTGGAGGTGGGCTCTATAAGTTCCCTTTCCTTACTGTTGGGCATTTCATCTAAGGTCCCTTCCTCAAAACCATCATTCACCATGATCAAGTAGGCTTCATCTCAGGAGTGCAAGGTTGGTTTAATATACAAAAGTCCATTAACATAATCCACTATATAAACAAACTCAAAGAAAAAAAATCACATGATCATCTCCTTAGATGCAGAAAAAGCATTTGACAAACTACAGTACCCCTTCATGTTAAAAGTATTGGAGAGATCAGGAATCAAGACCCATAGCTAAACATAATAAAAGCAATATACTGCAAACCAACAGCCAATATCAAATTAAATGGAGACATACTTGAAGCAATCTCACCAAAATCAGGGACAAGAGAAGGATGCCCACTCTCCCCATATCTATTCAATATAGTACTCTAAGTGTTAGCTAGAACAATAAGATAACAGAAAGAGATCAAGGGGATACAAATTGGTAAAGAAGAAATAAAGGCATCACTCTTTGCAGATGATATGATAGTATATATAAGTGACCCCAAAAATTCTACCAGCGAACATCTCCAGCTGATAAACAATTCAGCAAAGTGGCTGGATATAAAATTAACTCAAATAAATCAGTAGCCTTCCTTTTTACAAATGATAAACATGATAAGAAAGAAATTATGGAAACAACTCCCTCCACAATAGCCACAAATAATATAAAATTTCTTGGGGTAACTCTAACCAAACAAGTGAAAGACCTGTATGATAATAACTTCGAGCTTCCCATGAAAGAGAGCATAGAAGATCTCAGAAAATGGAGAGATCTTTCATGCTCATGGGTTGAGAGAATTAGGATATCTTTGCGGGATTTTTTAAAATTAATAATTTGAAGTGGGAATACTCAACTTTAACCCTAACCTTGTGAGGTGGGAAGATTCACCTTTCATTTGGGCCACACCATCTAGTGGCAGCTGTGTAAAGGACTTTTTGCTCTTTATCTGCTTGCCTTTATTTTAGTGGCACAAACATTCTCTCCTTGTCATTAGAAACTATTTCTTCAGAATTCAAAACTATACTGAGGACCAAGGTTTTATTATTTGTTTTTTGTTGTTTTGGTTTTTCTGTTTTGTAAAGGATAATAAATGAAAAACACCAACACAACGAGGGAACTACACCCTAGAAGAAGCAAAAATGTTATCTTTCAACAAATCCAAGAGAAGATAGCCACACAAACATGACTCCACCTTTAACAACAAAAATAACAGGAAGTAACAATCACTTTTCTTTAACATCTATTAACATCAATGGACTCAATTCCTCGATAAAAAGATAAACAGTAACAGACTGGATACGTAATTGGGACCCAGCATTTTGCTGCCTACAGGAAACAAACCACAGTGTCAAAGATAAACTCTAACTCAGAGTAAAAAGCTGGAAAACAACCTTCCAAGCAAATGGTCCCAAGAATCAAGCTGGAGCAGCCATCCTTTCTTTCTTTCTTTCTTTCTTTCTTTCTTTCTTTCTTTCTTTCTTTCTTTCTTTCTTTCTTTCTTTCTTCCTTTTCTTTTTTCTTTTTTTTTTTTTTGCAAGTGACTCACTTTACTTCCTCTACTATGTGGCATCACGACAAAGGGTTGAGATAATTGCTGTTATGCTATTCTTGATTTGTTGACAATTTCAACTTCTTCAAATAGTTGGATGAATATCAACAGCATTTTATTTATCACAGATGACTCAATCAGCAGTAGGTCCACAATTTTCATGACTTCCTGTACATATTACTACTCTCTTGTTATACACTAGCACAAATTACTTGTCTTAGGATGGAGTAGCCATTTAAATATCGGATTAAACCGACTTTCAACCAAAAGTCATCAAAAAGACACTTTATACTCATCAAAGGAAAAATCTACCAAGAGGAACTCTCAATTCTAAATGTCTATGATCCAAATGCAAGGGCACCCACATTCATAAAAGAAACTTTATTAAAGCTCAAACACACATTGCACCCCACACAATAATAGTGGGAGACTTCAACACACCACTATTATCAATGGGCAGATCCTGGAAACAGAGACTAAACAGAGTCACAGTGAAACTAACATAAGTTATGAAACAAATGGATTTAACAGATATCTATAGAATATTTTATCCTAAAATAAAAGGTTATACCTTCTTCTCAGCACTTCATGGTACCTTCTCCAAAACTGAATATAAAATTGGTCATAAAACAGGTATCAATTGATACAAGAAGATTGAAATAATCCCATGAATCCTATGAGATCACCATAGACTAAGGCTTATCTTCAATAACAACATAAATAATAGAAAGCCCACATATATGTGGAAGCTGAACAACACTCTACTCAATGGTAACTTGGTCAAGGAAGGAATAAAGAAAGAAATTAAAGACTTTTTAGAGTTTAAAGAAAATGGAGCCACAATATACCCAAACTTATGGGATACAATGAAAGCAGTCCTACAAGGAAAATTCATACTGGAGAGAGCATACACTAGCAGTCTAACAGCACACCTAGAAGCTCTAGAACAAAAGGAAGCAAATTCACCCAAGAGGAGTAGATGGCAGGAAATAATCAAAGTTAGGGCTGAAATCAACCAAGTGGAAACAAAAAGAACTATTCAAAGAATCAACAAAACCAGGAGGTGGTTCTTTCAGAAAATCAACAAGATAGATAAACCCTTAGCTAGACTAACCAAAGGGCACAGAAACAGTATTCCAATTAATAAAATCAGAAATGAAAAGGGAGGTGTAACAATGAAATATATCTTAAAATAATTATTCTGCTTGTTGAATATTAACAGTTGAAAATATTAAAATCATGGTCTACAAACATCATGGTAATATTATTGATAATTTTTCTCTGTGCTTAAAATTAGCATTTTCTTAATGTTTAACTTTCAAGAGTTTTTGGCATTTTGAAATTTTTAAAATATACTTACTAATTTAAAAAAAATTCCCAAGAATTCTCAAGAAAGAAAGAGTCCAGGGCTAGATGGTCTTAATGCAGAATTCTACCAGAACTTCAAAGAAGAGCTAATACCAATACTCTTAAAACTATTGCACAAAATAGAAAAACAAGGAACATTGTCAAACTCATTCTATGAAGCCATAGTCACCTGATACCTAAACCCCACAAAGAATAATCAAAGAAAGGGTATTCCAGCCCTATCCCTCTTATGGACATCGATGTCAAAATACTCAATAAGATACTTCCAAAATGTATCCTGGTCAAATCTAAGTGGATTAAGGAACTCCACATAAAACCAGAGACACTGAAACTTATAGAGGAGAAAGTAGGGAAAAGCCTCGAAGATATGGGTACAGGGGAAAAATTCCTGAATAGAACAGCAAAGGCTTGCGCTGTAAGATCGAAAATCCATAAATGGGACCTCATAAAGTTGCAAAGCTTCTGCAAGGCGAAAGACACCGTCAATAAGACAAAAAGACCACCAAGAGATTGGGAAAGGATCTTTACCTATCCTAAATCAGACAGGGGACTAATATCCAATATATATAAGGAACTCAAGAAGGTGGACTCCAGAAAATCAAATAACCCCGTTAAAAAATGGGGCTCAGAACTGAACAAAGAATTCTCACCTGAGGAATACCGAATGGCAGTGAAGCAACTGAAAAAATGTTCAACATCCTTAATCATCAGGGAAATGCAAATCAAAACAACCCTGAGATTCCACCTCACACCAGTCAGAATGGCTAAGATCAAAAATTCAGGTGACAGCAGATGCTGGAGAGGATGTGGAGAAAGAGGAACACTCCTTCATTGTTGGTGGGATTGCAAGCTGGTACAACCACTCTGGAAATCAGTTTGGCGGTTCCTCAGAAAATTGGACATAATACTACCAGAGGATCCAGCAATACCTCTCCTGGGCATATATCCAGAAGATGCTCCAACCGGTAAGAAGGACACATGCTCCACTATGTTCATAGCAGCCTTATTTATAATAGCCAGAAGCTGGAAAGAACCCAGATGCCCCTCAACAGAGGAATGGATACAGAAAATGTGGTACATTTACACAATGGAGTACTACTCAGCTAGTAAAAGGAATGAATTTATGAAATTCCTAGGCAAATGGATGGATCTGGAGGGCATCATTCTGAGTGAGGTAACATATTCACAAAGGAACTCACACAATATGTACTCACTGATAAGTGGATATTAGCCCAAAAACTTAGGATACCCAAGATATAAGATACAATTTGTTAAACGCATGAAACTCAAGAAGAATGAAGACCAAAGTGTGGACACTGTGCCCCTTCTTGGAATTGGGAACAAAACACCCATGGAAAGAGTTACAGAGATAAAGTTTGGAGCTGTGAAGAAAGGATGGACCATCTAAAGACTGCCATATCCAGCGATCCATCCCATAATCAGCTTCCAAACGCTGACACCATTGCATACACTAGCAAGATTTTGCTGAAAGGACCCAGATATAGCTGTCTCTTGTGAGACAATGCTGGGGCCTAGCAAACACAGAAGTGGATACTCACAGTCAGCTATTGGATGGATCACAGGGCCCCCAATGGAGGAGCTAGAGAAAATACCCAAGGAGCTAAAGGGAACTGCAACCCCATAGGTGGATCATTATTATGAACTAACCAGTTCCCCAGAGCTCTTGACTCTAGCTGCATTTGTATCAAAAGATGGCCTAGTAGGCCATCACTGGAAAGAGAGGCCCACTGGACTTGCCAACATTTTATGCCCCAGTACAGGGGAATGCCAGGGCCAAGGGGTGGGTGTGGGTGGGTGGGGGACTGGGGGGGGAGTGTTTTGGGGACTTTTTGGATAGCATTGGAAATGTAATTGAGGAAATTACCTAATTAAAAAAAATAAATAAAGTAAAAAAAAATGTATCCTGAAACACATCCACATGAAGAAGTGGGGGAAGGATCTCCAGGAAGAGACAGAGAACTGGGATAAGGGAGGTGCCACAGAATCAATGGAGGTGACTTTAGGTATGACTATCAACATTGGGGATATGGAACATGAAGTGGCAACCTCTTGTAGCCATGCAGAAACCCAAGTGGATCAATAAAGACACCAACCCACTCAGAAACTCTCAATGCTTTCAACTCAAAATTTATCCTGTCTACAAGAAATATATGCATGAGGTTGGAGCAGAGACTGAAGGAATGGCCAACCAACTTGAGAGCCATCCCCTAGACAAACACCAGTCCTTGGCACTATTAATGATATTTTGTTATGTTTGCATAACTCTCCTCCAAGAGGCTCCACCCAGAAGCTGACTCAGACAAATGCAGGTAGCCACAATTAAACAGTGGATGGAGTTTCTGGACTCTTATGAAAAAAGAGGAGGAGGATTGAGGCCCCTAAAGGGATGGAACTCTATAGGAAGATCAACAGAATCAACTAACCTGGATCTTTGAGGTTCTCAGAGACTGAACCACCAACGAAAGAACATACATGGGTTGAACCTCAGTCTCCTTGTACATATGCACCAGATGTGCAGCTTGGCCTTCATATGGGTCCTGAACAACTGGGAATGGGGGTTATCCCAAAAGCTGTTGCCTGCATGTGGTATATGTTCTTCTAGTTGGACTGCCTTCTCTGGCCTCAGTGAGTGAGGAAAGGCCTAGACTGGCAGAGACCTGATGTGCCAGGATGTGTGGATACCCAGTGGACACTCAATTGCTCACAGGAGAAGGGATAGGGGGATGGGATATGGATTATGAGAGGGGGTGAGCAGGATGTAAATTTAATAAGTAAAAAAGAAATAAATTAAATTAAAACCTGTACAATGAAATGATCATGATACTTCTTTGATACAAGAATATGTTATTTTATATTTTAATCATGCTATTATTGAATACAGATATAAAACACTTGTACTCTACAAAAAAAGTGGAATAAATTTAGGTGTCACTTGCTATGGGCCTCCATATCTTGTTGAAAGTATACATGTGTGAATTACTGTCTTTACCAATACACTCTGTTACTCCATATTGTGTCACACAATGCATACGGGTTGCCAGTGACTGGATTAGCTTCTTATTAACAGTGATGACAGAGAACCTTCATTTGATTGAAGCCTACTCTATCGTCTTTACATCAAATATTTCAGTGGATAAATCTGTATTACTTGAAAATTATATGCTACACATTATTTTGAGAAAATGTAGATATATATTTATCATTCTACTAAAAAAACCCATGATTTAAAACGAAGTCAATGCTGTGTTTACCATCAGTGTGACTTATTAAGTCTTTTGGCTGTTTAAATGTTACCAGTGCTTCTCTTCTCTTCCCCATCTGTCACTCTGGCTCTCAATTCTTCAGTATTCCAGCTTTGTTGTTGCTTTACACATATTCTAAAGGATCTATTCTAGGTAAATCCAAAGATTTGTTTAGTTTAAAACCTAAATACAACATTTCAGCACACTGCAGGTACTCTGCTGGGACCTGTCCTCCCCAACCAGGAAGCCAGAACCAAACTTTATCATGCCAAATGAAGACATCCTATTATTGAAATTGCAAAATGTGGATTATGAGAAGAAGTATGGAGAAAATGAGAATAAATGGGAAGAATGTAATTCTATACTGCAGCTGGCCATCTAGGGCATTTGTAGTGCTTTAACGTAAATAGTTCTATGAGGCAAGTTTCCAAACTAACCCAGCTCAATTTTCTCTATTGCACTCCAGGAACAGAAAAATATGGGAGTGATACTAATGTATGTTTGTTAGCTAGATTCAGTCCAGAAATAGCCATTATTGTTCAGTTTTACTTATTTAGAATATTAGTGTATAATAGGAGAAGATGAAACAGCCATTAACATCTCATACTATTCTAGTTATATTTATATTTTTGTGTATTATAATCTCATGGCACCAGACTATTTGACTGTTTTCTATAGATTCACGTTAAATAAATTGTGCTTTCTCAAGTGCTAAGTGATCATGAACTTGCCATGGTGACTCTGGAATACATTGAGCCACTTCAATGAACTCAGTAATAAACCAGACATGCTATGTCATGTTGTACTGGGATTCAGATACCAAGAATAGAGCATGCCAAATCCTAGGAAACATCAGAATGAAACCAACCAAATTTTGTCCTCTAATTGGAAGATAATTTTTCAATTGCTTGCTTGGGAATCACATATACTTAGAGTTAGAAATTAGAAAACTCTAAGTATATTTACATATGCTTATTGATATGTGTACACTTAAAGATTTATGCACACACATATGTGATACATGGATACATATATACCTTATACATATATTTGTGTAAAAATGATCTTTTTAATAGATGCAGTCACTTATATATCTACACCAATATATTTATATAGCTATGTTAGTCATATTCTCTTTTAACTTCTATTAGCTTTTCTATGCTCTTTACATGGGGATTTAGACTATTTCTCATGGAAGGAACAGAAATCCATAGGCATAGAAAAATTAGGTGCAAAGATTGTGTTTTAAGGAACTGAATGTACTTGGGTCATGTCTTAGTCAGGGTTTCTATTCCTGCACAAACATCATGACCAAGAAGCAATTTGGGGAGGAAAGGGTTTATTTGGCTTACACTTCCATGCTGCTGCTTATCACCAAAGAAGTCAGGACTGGAACTCAAGCAGGTCAGAAAGCAGGAGCTGATGCAGAGGCCATGGAAGGATATTCTTTATTGGCTTGCCTCCCCTGGCTTGCTCAGTCTGCTCTCTTATAGAACCCAAGACTACCAGCCCAGAGATGGCACCACCCACAAGGGGCCTTTCCCCCTTGATAACTAATTGAGAAAATGCCTTACAGTTGGATCTCATGGAGGCATTTCCTCAACTGAATCTCCTTTCTCTGTGATAACTCCAGCTGTGTCAAGTTGACACAAAACTAGCCAGTACAGGTCATAAACCATAAATTTAGAGGATAATTTGGTAAGGAAGTGAAACATTTACATTTTATCCTAACAACCCGAGACTAAATAGCATTTCTAGAGAAAGAAGGAATAAAGGATATACAAGTCTAAGCACCTATAATTAGAGGACCCCTGTCTTTAAAATGTTTGTTGAGTCTAGGGAGGGAGGGGTAGGATAAAAATCTGTTGGGCTTATGGGCTTTCAAGTGCAATGGAAACCTGAAAGTTTCCTAGGAAAAGTATAGGACAGAGGTAGCAAGACCTCAAATAAAATTAGTATATCTAAACAAATAATCCCCATCAGCCATGCATTGCTATGCTGGGTCTAATATGAAAATTGTATAATGAGCTTTATGTTCTTGGGAAAAGGACAAGTAGCTACTGTCTGTGATCTAGAAGGTAATTTCAGCACTGGGGTAGAAAAATGATCATGTGTACATAAGGACATCTACATTCAAATGGTGACTATGTTTGACAAGTGACATTCAGTTCTGAAGTTGGATTTCAGGAGATGTGAGCATGGGCTTGGGATAACCCAGTTTAGATGACACTTCTATCATGTCTTCGTATAATGCCAACCTTTAGAATTTTGAAAAAAATTCAGGGAAGTAAGGAGAACTATGAATTCATTTTAATTTATAGATGTCCTTCTTTGGAATTATCAAAGATTAATACAGACATTAGGATTTGTGGCAAAAACTTAATTTATTTTTTACACACGTATGTTGGTAGAGCTATATCTATTCATAGACATTACATCTGTATCAGTGGTAATAAAATCTCACTTGGAATAGGGCTGGAAAATAACATATGGATATCTAGTTAAATTCAAATTTTAGAGAGCAATGTTCTATTTAGAATATGTGACAAATATATATGGTATAACCTGTTTTAACTAAAATTTAAATTTAACTCTGAGTGAGTGGAGGTAATGCAGGCCTTTAATTCCAGTGCTTGGGAGGCAGAGGCAGGTGGATCTTTGTGAGTTTGCGGCAAACTTTGTCTACACAGTGAGTTCCAGGACAGAAAATTCCTGTCTCAAAAAAGCTAAAAAAGCAAACAACAACAACAACAACAACAACAAACAACAACAACAACAACAACAACAAAGAAAACAACCATGGCTATGATTTTTATTTGCTCTATTTACAAACCTAAGTATTGGTGAAAGACCTCATCTCTAACATATTAGCCATAAAATTCTATGTGTATTTGTGCAAGGTGTGTGTGATATATGTGTATGTGTGTAGGTATGGGAGTCAATATACCAGTGTACAAATATTTGAAGCCAGAGGAGGATATTGAGTATCCTGCTCTGTTGCTTACTGTACTGGCTAATTTTGTGTCAACTTGACACAGCTGGAGTTATCACAGAGAAAGGATCTTCAGTTGAGGAAGTGTCTCCATGAGATACAACTGTAAGGCATTTTCTCAATTAGTGATCAAGGGGGAAAGGCCCCTTGTGGGTAGGACCATCTCGGGGCTGGTAGTCTTGGTTCTATAAGAGAGAAGGCTGAGCAAGTCAGTGAAGAACATCCCTCCATGGCCTCTGAATCAGCTTCTACTTTCTGACCTGCTTGAGTTCCAGTCCTGACTTCCTTTGGTGATGAAAAGCAGTATGGAAGTATAAGCTGAATAAACCCTTTCTTCCCCACTTGCTTCTTGGTCATGATGTTTGTGCAGGAATAGAAACCCTGACTAAGACACTTACCTTCTTATTATTTTTAAATTTTTGACATAGGGTCTCTCACCAATCCTAGAGCTAGACCGGTAGCCAATAATTTCCAGCAATTAATTCTTTCATTTTGTCCACCCAAGAGTTAGGGCTACAAGTGTGTGTGTGTGTGTGTGTGTGTGTGTGTGTGTGTGTGTGTGTGTTTATGTGGCTTGTGAAACAACACTCATAAGATAATGGAAAATAGAAATTTACTTATGATTAAAATATATTTTCAATAAAAATTCTGAGGGATTTTTTTTCCAAGAAAACAAGGACAACCAACTCTTCCTTAAAGAAATTTTTGTTGAGAATTAGAGCGTTTCAGGTCTGGGAAAGTAGCTCAGCAGGCAAGCATTGTCTACCATGTATTAAGTCAGGTCCAGTCCCCAGTCCCCCCTTTTCCCCACACACAGAAAATGAAGGAAAATAACCCCACAGTTTTGTTGAGTCAAATTTTAAGGAAACCCAGCTCAATAGCTGGGTAAGAGGATGGGTATGCCAGTCTAACTGGAGGGCAGAATATAAATCTTAAAGAACACTGTTTTTAAAAAGAGCAGGGTAGAAAATTGATTTTAGGGTGACAAGAATGAAAGAAAGATCTGATACAAGGCTGTTGTTATAGCACATTAAAGAAATAAATGGAGCTTAATCTATGTAGAGAGCATTAGGAATGGATAAGAAGGCTGTTCTTCTTCTCTGTTCCTAATAGATCTTTCAAAGTTCAGGGGAAAATAACATTACAACTAAAAATGGCAGGATTGAGATTCTAATTGAATTTAAGGATGAAAAATGAGTCAAAAAGACTCATGAATTTCTACATAAAGTCAGATGAGATGATAGTGCATAGATATAAAGTAAATCTGGTGGGGAATAGACCAGTTGGTATTTGTCTTAGAGTTTTATTGCTGTGAAAAGACACCATGACCATGGCAATACTTATAAAGGAAAACATTTATTTGGGCTGGTTTACAGTTCAGAGGTTTAGACCGTTATTTTGGCAGGAAGCATGGTGGTACACAGGAAGACATGGTGGTGGAGAAGTTTCTAAGAGTTCTTTCTATATCTATATCGGTAGGCAAAAGGAAGAGGGTGCAACTTTGTGCCTGTATGGGTCTTCTGAAAGTCCAAAGTGACACACTTCTTACAACAAGGCCAAACCTGCCAATAGTGCCAGTCCCTATGAGTCTATGGGGGCCATTTTCATTCGAGCCACCAAAGTATTGTAAAGGTATTTATATACCTTTGTATTTAGATCTACTGTGAGATGCATGCAGGACAACTGAGAAGTTATCAGGCAACCTAGATATTTGTTGGTTCTTAAGATGCACGTGGCAGAGAAATTCAAAGAATTACAAGATTATCTGAGAATCCCATTTAAAGTGAACTTAAAAGAAGTCTGCACAATTGGAAGCTGAAAGAAAACAGAATAGCCACAAAATGGTAAAAATCACAAAGGAAACTTTTTGAGCACTAAAGATTTTCAAGAAAAAGATCAATGTCAAATGTCCTGACCTGCAGGACTTAAACAACAGGATTCTTGAGGGAATGGGGCTACAATGACAAGTTTTAGGATCAGAAAACTTGAAAGAAGGAGGCAAGACAAAAATTCTGTTCAAGTCTCTTTTAATCACAGGAAATGTGGGGCTTTTAAAAGCTGAAAACCACAAACAGAATTTGCTCAGTAAACAGACCAAACAGGTGGTTCGAGGTAACACATTAGGATCAAAGGAATGTCCCCATTATAAAAAGGTCCCAAAAGGAGTGCCCTCATTGTAAAAGAAAAGGAATGTCCTCATTGTAAAATGTCCAGAGTCAATTACAAAATGGAAGAAAGATAGTGGAAGAAGCAAAAGAGTGTTAGATAATGGCCCTGGAAAAGGATTCCAGGAGCTTCCAGGACCCAACAGTCAAATGATAGTATTCAAACATAGATAGCCAAAATCTAGTTTGTCTAAATAATAAAGATGTTCAGTAGTGATTTATGACAATTATAACATTGATAACTCTTTACCTAAGACCCTGTAGGATAACAACAAACTGTCCCAGGTTGAAGAAAGGATGGACATGATCACAGGATAATAGGAAATTGTTTGTGGCAATTGTAATATGCAAGCACGGGTTATGGTTTCTGCTTATCCTTCATAGTGGATGTGACTTCTAGAAATATATCCTTTAGGTTCCCAAAGATGGGATTGAAAGTAGAAGTCAAGAAGCTGAGCATGATGGTGAGCATCTGTGATACCAGCATAAGGGATGCTTAAGTAGGAAAGCTTATGAGCTCAGTGCCTGCCTGAGTTTACAGTAAGGCCTTGTTTGAAAAAAAATTCAGGCAAAATTAACTCATAGGCACAAGATATAAGTAAAATAAACTGCAAAGCTCAGCCCATGGCCTTTGCATGTGTAATAATCTAAGTGAAGACAAATAGATAAAGTTTAAGAGTTTGAAGCCAACAACAGTACATGATAGTTTGGAAATATTAACCTAGACAGGAGGCTGAAGAATTCTGGTTTTTGTTGTTGTTGTTTGTTTTTTCTTTTATTAGATATTTTCTTTTTTACATTTCAAATGTTATCCCCTTTTCCTGGTTTCCCCTCCGAAGCCCTCCTATCCCCTCCTTCTCCCTCCCCCTGATCACCGACCCACCCACTCCCACTTCCTAGCCCTGGCATTCCCCTACACTGGGGCATAGAGCCTTCACAGTACCAAGGGCCTCTCCTCCCATTGATGACCAAAAAGGCTGTCCTCTGCTATATATGCAGCTGGAGCCATGAGTCCCTCCATGTGTACTCTTTGGTTGTTGGTTTAGTCCCTGGGAGCTCTGGGGATACTGGTTAGTTCATATTGTTGTTCCTCCTATGGGGCTACAAACCCCTTTAGCTTCTTGGATCCTTTCTTCAGCTCCTCCACTGGGGCCCCTGTGCTCAGTCCAATGGTTTGCTGAGAGTATCCACCTCTTTATTTGTCAGGTACTGGTAGAACCTCTCAGGAGACAGCTATATCAGGCTCCTTTCAGGAAGCACTTCTTGGCATCCACAATAGTGTCTGGGTTTGGTGACTGTATATGAGATAGATCCCCAGGTGGGGCAATATCTGGATGGCCTTTCCTTTAGTCTCTGCTCCACACTTTGTATTTGTCTTCTTTGGTAATTTGTTCTCCCTTCTAAGAGGGACCGAAGTAGACACACTTTGGTCTTCTTACTTCTTGAGCTCCATGTGGTCTGTGAATTGTATCTTGGGTATTCCGAGCTTCTGGGTTATATCCACTTATCAGTGAGTGCATACCATGTGTGTTGTTTGTGATTGGGTTACCTTGCTCAGGATGATATTTTCTAGTTCCATCCTTTGGCCTAATAATTTCATGAATTCATTGTTTTTAATAGTTGAGTAGTACTCCATTGTGTAAATGTACCACATTTTCTGTATCCATTCCTCTATTGAGGGACATCTGGGTTCTTTCCAGCTTCTGGCTATTATAAATAAGGCCACTATGAACAAAGTGGAGCATGTGTCCTTAGTACATGTTGGAGCATCTTTTGGGTATATGCCCAGGAGTGGTATTGCTGGGTCTTCAGGTAGTAGTATGTCAAATTTTCTGAGGAACCACCAAACTGATTTCCAGACTGGTTGTACCAACTTGTAATCCCACCAGCAATGGAGGAGTGTTCCTCTTTCTCCACATCCTTGCCAGCATCTGCTGTCACCTGAGTTTTTGATCTCAGCCATTCTGACTGGTGTGAGGTGGAATCTCGGGGTTGTTTTGATTTGCATTTCCCTGATGACTAAGGATGTTGAACATTTAAGAGGTCCCCAATAATTGCTTAGTTAAAACTGTTTGGCAGAAATAGAAGCCAAACTATTCCTCTTTTAATGGAAGTTTGTCAAATATATTTACCTGATATAGAAGTAATTAGGTGAAAGGGGATTGAAGATCAATAGATCCTCCAGAAGTATTTAACAATGTGGTCAAGTGTAATGATTAAGTAACTATTAAATATTTTCATGTAGTGAAAAGAACACCTGAGACAAGATATTTTGAAACATGTGTTAGCAGTATCAAAATATTGGAGATTTAAAAGGATATTGTTTCAGATCCTTCCATCTGCCTTTCTTTAATATCATGGAAAAGGTTGTTATGATGGCTATTCCTGGTTGCCAGCTTCTGAAATAGAGGGCACATCTGTGATCCAGATCTTGAGGCTGGAAAACACAGGCTTCTGTCCTGTATGTTGACATGGAAACCATGAGGCTTAGTGGCATGAAAAGTTTAGACCCAGGCAAGGTACTATATGCCTTTAATCACTGGAGACTGAGGCAAGCATATTTCTGAGTTTATGGCCAGCCTGGGACAAAGTAAATTCCAGATCCAGGCATGGTGTTACACACCTTTAATCTGGGCCACACCTTCACTGGAGGCCTATATAAAGACACTGGGAAAAGGAAGACTCACTCTTTTTTGCCTGTTTGTACTTACTTGCCAGAACACTTCTTCAAGATTCCAGCTTACACAGAAAATTGCAGGAAACAATTAGTCTCTTGGGAATGAGCAACTATTAGATTCTTGAACTTCCAATTCATAGCTTCCCATTGTTGTGTCAGTTACACTACAGACTACAGACTGTCGTTACAGTAAATTCCCTTAATTCATAGAGACATTCCAAAGTTCTGTCACTCTAGAGACCTCTGACTAATATAGTTACAATTGAGAATAATTTCTTGTTGTTGCTGAATAAGGAGTGTACGTATAATTAAATGTCTTAGACTTGCACTTGCTAATAGGTATTGATGAGTAAGGATGGAGTACTAGAGGTTAGTAAGAAACTCTGAATGATTAAACAGAGGTTGAGTACCATTTGTTTTGTATTAGGGTTCTCTAGAGCAAAAGAACTTATAGAATAAATCTTTCTTTATATATATATATATATATAAAGAAATATATATATATATATATATATATATATATATATATATATATGGCATTCACTAGAATGACTTGCAGGCTGTAGACTAGCTATCACAACAATAGATAGCTATAAACAGAAAGTTTAGGAACCCAGATGTTGCTCATTCCAAGAAGCTGGATGCCTATGCTGGTCTTCAGTATAGGATGGAGTCCTGAAGAAGTGGGCTCGAATGTTAGTGAAGGTATGGAGTTGCTAGCAAGGTGAGAGCAAGCAGGTGATGAAGCACAGGCTTTCTCCTTCCATGTCCTTATGTAGGTTTCCAGCAGATGGAGTGTACCAGACTAAAGGTGTGTCTTCCTGCCTCAGAGATACAGATTAGAAATAGATATTTCTACTTCAAATTAAGCAAGCAAGCAAGCAAGCAAGCAAGCAAGCAAACAAATAAATAAACAAATCCCCTCACAGGTGTGCCTTCTGTTTTTGGATTTTAGTTAATGCTGACACCCAAGAATAGATATCACACTCGCTGCAATGCCACCAGCATTTATTTCTGGATAAGTTTTCTGTTTTACTATATATTATCAATTAAGGATTTAGACCTTGCAATTACATTATTTGCCTTAGTATTTCCATTGCAGTGATAAAACATGACCAAAAACCAATTTGGAGAAGAAAGGGTCTATTTACCTTACACTGATATATCTTAGTTATCAGAACACATTAGTACGAACCTCTGTAGTGTAGGAACCTGCAGGCAGGAGCTGTATCAGAGACCATGGAGAAATGCTGCTTAATTGTTTGATCTCCATGGCTTGCTCAATCTGCATTTTTATAGGACTCAGGATCACCAGTTCAGGGATGGCCAAACCCACCATGGGCTAGTCCCTCCCACATCCATCACTAATTAAAATAAACACCATGGACTTCCTTAGAGACCAGTTCTATAGGGGACATTTTCTCAGTTAAGAGCCCTTCATCTCAAATGACACTATCTTGTGTCATGTTTACATAAAACTAGCCAGCACTCATCAGCATTATGTTGGTGATATAATGAAAGTACTTTAATGTCCAGGGTTCATAAAATATTTTGAAATGCTGAAGTATTGTATCTAAATGTACTATGAGAAGTAATATGGTCTGGAAACCTCAGAGAGACAAAAGTGATAGGGATAATTTAATCTGGTAGATCAAACAGTAAAAGTTTCAGTAGGTTATCAAGGTTAAAGAAAACAAAGAACTGGTTAATGTTTAGTTACTATTTTTTTCCTGTGGTACTGGGGTTTGAAGTGCAGCCTGAATACATGCTACGCATGTGGTCTATCCTTGACTCACACTCCTAGCCCAAATTTTGAGGTGTTAGTTAGCTTTTTTGCTTTAAATAGAACCTCTAGCTATGATCTCAAGTGTTGAGGAAAGCAGGCTAGAGAACCCTGATATTATTTTTATTTTTTCAAAAATAACTTTTATTAGATATTTTCTTCATTTGCATTTCAAATGTTATCCCAAAAGTCCCCTATACCCTCCCCACCCTGCTCCTCTACCCACCCACTCCTGCTTCCTGGCCCTGGCGTTCCCCTGTACTGGGGCATATAATCTTTGAAAGACCAAGGGCCTCTCCTCCAAATGATGGCCGACTAGGCCATCTTCTGCTACATATGCAGTTAGCAACACAAGCTCTGGGGGTGCTGGTTAGTTCATATTGTTGTTCCACCTATAGGGTTGCAGATCCCTTCAGCTCCTTGGGTACTTTCTCTAGCTCCTTCATTAGGGGCCCTGTCTTTCTTCCAACAGATGACTGTGAGCATCCACTTCTATATTTACCAGGCACTTGCATAGCCTCACAGGAGACAGCTATATCAGGGTCCTGTCAGCAAACTCTTGCTGGCATATGCAACAGTGTCTGGGTTTGGTAGCTGATTATGGGATGGATCCCCGGGTGGGGCATTCTCTGGATCGTCCTTCCTTCTGTCTCAGCTCCAAACTTTGTCTCTGTAACTCCTTCCATGGGTATTTTGTTCCCCATTCTAAGGAGAAACAAAGTATCCACACTTGGGTCTTCCTTCTTGAGTTTCATGTATTTTGCAAATTGTATCTTGGGTAATCTAAGTTTCTGGGCTAATATCCTCTTATTAGTGAGTGCATATCATGGGAGTTCTTTTGTGATTGAGAACCCTGATTTTAAAATGCTGTTGATAACAGAGTTTAGATTGCAAATGCTGTAGTTGGAAGTGGAGCAGACCTCAGGTTGTGGAGAGAATCTGTGGGCTTTGAAGCTAACATAGGACCAAACATCCAGTGGCTAGAGAAGAGGTGAGAGTCCAGGAGTCACAGAGGCTCACTGAGCGCTTCAGGCTAGGCATCTGCATTCCACAAGCAGCCCTGTTGCATCATTAAAGCTACATCTCTGTTCATTTTTGTCATTTGATGCTCAAGTCACAAGGGAAGAAGATTCTTTATAACTCAGAGGCCTTGCCAAAGGATTAACTAAAATAAAAACTGTACAATTGAACATATCCATACCAAGGGCCTGGGTTTCTATAACATTTTCTCTGGAATAATCCATTCTGTGGTTTCTTTTTTGTTCATTCTTTCCCTTTTCTTTTGCTCTGCATCATTTGGCATTTGTGTATATCTTGAATATCTCAAGTAGAACCAACTCACTCAGCACATCGAATTTCACTGTCTCATTCAAGTGGAGAACTGACCTGCCCTGATATTTTTCATGGGTGTGGTGATAATTGGTAGAGTGACTGGGGCCAGCTTTACCCAGCTGGTCACCTGCATGAGAACAGCTTTCCTATTAAAGTTAATTCACCCATGAAGGACCTTTGAATGCCTTGCTTTCTCCAGGTGGATACTGTGATGACTCATTCTGCTCAGCTACCCAAAGAAAAAAGGCTTGGATTATTTTTAATTCAAAGCAAGCAAAGGGCTGATAAGCAACTGCCTGTACAGTTAGAGAATATGCTGGATTTTAATTCTCTTTTTGCTAAGGGACAAAATTCCGTATCTTTCTAATTTTTAAGCCTGGTTGAGCCTCAGAGTCATCTAAAGAGGATTTAAAAATTTCAATAATTAAGCCTCACACAGTGATCTTGACTCAGGTCACTATTCCCAAGTGATATTATTGATATAAGCACTGTGTTAGACAGAGATGCTTACCTACCTGATAGGAATATTTGGGAGTATATCCCTACAAAGGTGTGGGAAGAGAAATAGAAAATGCTTGACATTGATAAGACACAGAACCTAGGCCACTACTTCTCCTCATCTCTAGATTTTCTGATCTTAATAGGATTAAAGTACAAATATGTTAGGGCTTGCCTTCAGGTGAATGTAGTAGGTTTAATGCTTAGTTCTCTACATTACTAAATCACTTCAAATACTTCACTCACTTTATTATTTTTTCATAATTCATTTTAATCTTTAAATTTATTTACTTATTTATTTTTATTTATATTTTGAGACAGGTTCTCATATCATATAGTTTTTATGCTGAACTTTTATGTGCTAGTAACAGAAACTAGACTTAAAAACTCTATCCCCCTGCCTGTACTTCTGAGTGGTGGGATTGCAAGTGTATGCAACAAAGCTTGGCTCCTCCAAACACTTTAAATGAACACTGATAATTTCTGCAAACTCAAATGGCATTTATGCAATCCAGAGACTGTCTATAATGGCAGGATCCATTCATGCAAAGACTAGTGTAATATTGAGGAGGTTTATTCTAGATGAGGAGAAAGAGCATATGCTGATGAATGGGGATAAAACACAATTAAGAAGTCTTAGAATGATGCTAGAAAGTGGGGTGTCTGTATTTCAGCCTGGTGTTAGGTGATTGAAGTAGAAAGGGCAAGAGAGAGTCAGTTTCATGATGAGCAGTAATGAGCCAGGATACTCTATAGTGAAACGGGCATTTATAAAACTAATTGCGTTCATGCAAGTATCAGAGCTGGTTTTTTACAATGCACATTTAGTATATTTCTTATTCCCTAGACAATGGCGATGGTGAAGGTTCTTTGCATGGAACTTAAATATGTATTTCATTATTCATTTTCTTCTCCATGGAATTGTCACATGAAAAGTATGTGATCTTCCATGCTAAAATCTCTCTCTCTTTTGTTTTTCTGTGTGTTTGTCTTGCAACAGTCTCCTTCACACAGCAGTGATTTAAAACTCAGGATTCTTTTTAGGAATTGCACCTACCTAAGTAGACAAATGGATAGGTCTCTGCTCATTAGCTTATGTTCATGGTATCAGGCGTATTATCAGTTGGGCTGAGAGACTGATTGTGGGGCAATTGTTGGGAGGTTGATGAAAGAGAAACAGATCTTCTGTTTTAGGATTGGATATAAAGCTTGGAATGCCTGACATATATCTCCCTATAAGATACATTCTACCAACATTTGCAACCACCAGAAGGAGAGTATGCCCCGAAAATTTAACTCCCAAATCCAGCCATTCTCTGATCCTCTGATGTCTCTGACTGAGACAAAGGACTCCTCTCTCTCTTATCCCCTCTTTCTGTTCTCCTTCTTTCTGTTCTCTCTCTCTCTCTCTCTCTCTCTCTCTCTCTCTCTCTCTCTCTCTCTTATTCCAGTCAATCAGTCAAATTGAATTGGGATTTCTAATACCTACAAACAAAAAGAGTGATGATTAAAATTTCCTGAAGCAGAAAGCTATTTATTCACTGAAAATTAGGTTTCCTTGTGGCTCAAATGTAGTGTGTAAAAAAATAAGCCTTTAAACACATTCTGATAATAATCACTTGTTCAAAGAGTGAATCTAAGTGAAATTATTTTGAGAGATGTGCCAAAATATTGCTTGAAATGTATAAGCAACAAAGACAAAAGTGGAGGGGTAAGGAAGAAGAATTGGAGAGGGGAAGAGAGGGAAGGGGGAAGAGAGGGAAGGAAAGAAGAGAGAGGATGGAGGAGGGAGGGGAAGGAAGGAGGGAGGGATGCAGGGAAAGAGAGAATGTGAGACTCTCTTAGTGTCTAGGAATATACATATACATGGACAAATTATGTTACAACTGTTTGTCTACCAACCCAAGGGCCGCCTCATGCTTCTGGAAACAAAGCTATTTGTTTTAGTCTTGACTCTTAGATTTAAAGATGAAAAAAGATTGGGGAGGCTAAATAATTAATATACCTTAGGTAGTGAATGGCTGTATTAACTTCACCTTGATGCTATGCCAATCTATCCAACAAACCCACCAAAGGTAGGGTTATGTTGTGTCACAGTTCAAGAGTGACCCTCTTTATGATGAAGATGTCATTGCACTGTCAATCAGATATTTACATTGTGTTCACAGTCTAGAAGCATAAAGCAATAAATTGTTGTAATCATCTCACTATCTCCTGTTTATTCAGGTAAAGACACCATCTCACAGAATGATACCACTCACATTTATGGTGGGTCTTTCCATCTCAATTAACCTAATTGAAATAATCTCTTACACACTAGCCAAAAGACTTGTTTCCATGGCAATTCTTATGCCTATCATATTTATCACCAAAATTAACTTTCACAAATGCTAAAACTAGCAGGTAGATGTGAAAAAAATTGAGAATCTTTTACAGGTATTAAAGTGTAACAAATCATTAAAATTTCTTTTGAAGTAGCATGGACAGTTTTTCACTAGATTAATCTGATATTTATTTTAACTTTTCACAAACTAAGAGGCAAGTTATATATAGTCAGGAGGGATAGGAGATGTGCTTACACATTATCAGTCAAGATATCACAGTGGAATAGAGAGATTGTCCAGTGGGTGATTAGTAAGATGGTACAAGTAAAGTTAGGCAATCTATTCGCCATCCTACATGAGCTGTCATGAAATTAATCTTACAGCAGAAGTCTCAACTAGAGCCTAAGTCATGTTTGTTTCTGGGACTCAGATATATCCAGTCATGCCAAGAGAACGAGCAAGATACTTAAAAAATGTTTCTTGATAAGCAAAGCTGATGGAATTCACTGTGTCTCAGTGAACATGTTTGAGGAAAGATTTTGACTCAATCTTGGAATTGCCATGGAGTGTACTCTTCACTTTCTGGTCAGGTATTAGAACAGTACAATATACAAATAATAAGAAAATGAATTATAGAAGAGATTTCAATACAAGAATAAGCTGGAAGCATCAAAATATTATTATCTCACTAAAGAAACATGCAATTGCAAGGCATCTTCAGTTACTACATCATAGCCTATATGGTACTAGGAAATTTTAGAGTGTAAGCAGTTCAACTGTGGCAATAATAACCTATAGAAACACTTCATCTGATCAGGAGTCATAAATGCAACCATCACTATCAGAATATAAGAGACAAAAAAGAGAATCTCAGGTGCAGAAGATACCATAAGAAACATTGACAAAGAAAATGCAAAATGCAAAAAGCTCCTAACCCAAAACATCCAGGAAATCCAGGACACAATGAGAAGACCAAACATAAGGATAATAAGTATAGAAGAGAGCAAAAATTTCCAACTTAAAGCACCAGCAAATATCTTCAACAAAATTATAGAAGAAAACTTCCTTAACATAAGGAAAGAGATGCCGATGAACATACAAGAAGCCTACAGAACTCCAATATACTGGACCAGAAAAGAAATTCCTCCTGTCACATAAAAATCAAAACACCAAATGCACAAAACAAAGAAAGAATATTAAAAGTAGTAAGGGGAAAAGGTCAAGTAACATATAAAGGCCAACAACAGAATTACAGCAGATCTCTCACCAGAGACTCTAAAAGCCAGAAGATCCGGAGCAGGTATCATACAGACCCTAAGAGAAAACAAATTTCAGCCTACACTACTATACCCAGCAAACCTCTCAATTCCCATAGACAGAGAAACCAAGATATTCTATGACAAGACCACATATTCACAATATTTTTTCATAAACCCAGCCCTACTAATGATAATGGATAGAAATGCAACACAAGGAAGGAAACTATACCCTAGAAAAAGCAAAAAAGTAGTCTTCTTTCAAGAAACCAAAAAGAAGATAGCCACACAAATATAATTCCAGCTCTAACAACAAAAATAAAAGGAAGCAAAGATCAATACTTCTACTTAGTATCTCTTAACATCAATGGTCTCAATTCCCCAATAAAAGTCATAGACTAACAGACTGGATATGTAAACAGGACCCAGCATTTTGCTGCATACAGGAAGCACACCTCAGTGACAAAGAGACACTACCTCAGAGTAAAAGTCTGGAAAATAATTTTCCAAGCAAATGGTCCCAAGAAGTGAACTGGATTAGCCATTCTAACAGCAAATAAAATTGACTTTCAACCAAAAGTTATCAAAAAAGATAAGGAAGGACACTTCATACACGTCAAAGGAAAAAATTTACCAAGATGAACTCTTAATTCTGAATATCTGTGCTCCAAATGCAAGGGCACCCACATTCATTAAAAACGCTTTACTAAAGCTCAAAGCACACATTGCACCTCACAAACTAATAATGGGAGATTTCAACACCCCACTCTCATCAATGAACAGATTATGGAAACACAAACTAAACAGAGATTCAGTGAAACTAACAAAAATTATGAAATAAATGGTTTTAACAAATACCTATAGAATATTTTATCCTAAAACAAATCTTTTCAGCATCTCATGGCACCTTCTCCAATACTGACCATAAATTGGTCATAAAAAAGAACTCAACAGATACAAGAAGATTGAATAATTACATGCATCCTATCATATCACCACGGACTAATGCTGGTCCTCAATAACAACAAAAATAACAGATAGCCCACATACACATGGAAGCTGAAGAATACTCAGAGATAATTTGGTTAAGAAAGAAATTAAAGACTTTTTAGAATTTAATAAAAATGAAGGTCTAACACACCCAAACATATAGGACACAATGAAAGCAGTACTAAGAGGAAAACTAATAGCTCTGAGTATGTCAAAAAAAAAAAAAAAAAAAAAAAAACAAGGGAAATTTTCCTGAACAGAAAATTAATGGCTTATGCTCTAAGATCAACAATCAACAAATGGGACCTCATAAAATTGCAAGGTTCTGTAAGGCAAAGTACACTGTTAATAGGACAAAACAACAACCAACAGATTTAGAAAATATCTTTACTGATCTTATATCAAATAGAGGACTAATATTCAATGTATATAAAAACTCAAGAAGTTAGACTCCAGAGAATCAAATAATACTATTAAAAATGAGGGGCTGGTGAGATGGCTCAGTGGGTAAGAGCACCCGACTGTTCTTCCAAAGGTCCAGAGTTCAATTCCCAGCAACCACATGGTGGCTCACAACCATCTGTAACGAGATCTGGCGCCCTCTTCTGGAGTGTCTGAAGACAGCTACAGTGTACTTACATATAATAAATAAATAAATCTTTAAAAATGAGGTGCAGGGAAAAACCAAGAATTCTCAAGTGAGGAAATTTGAATGGCTGAGAAGCACCAAAAAAACTCCTATGAAGAAGCAGCCAGTCTCATAGTTCTCTATCCTGGATAATTAAGACAGTCAATATGATATGCTTGTTCGAGCTGCTGTTAGTGTATCCTAACCCAAATCATTAGATGCTAGGACTCAACTTGTAACATGTTATTTGGTGTGCTTGTAGACATTTAAAAGTAAAATTTGTCTTGCCTTTCAAAAAATAAGAGAGAGAGAGAGAGAGAGAGAGAGAGAGAGAGAGAGAGAGAGAGAGAAAGAGAAAGAGAGAGAAATGTTCAACATCCTTAGTCATCAGGGAAATGCAAATCAAAAAAACCCTGAGATTCTACCTCACAATAGTCAGAATGGCTAAGTTCAAAAACTCACTTGACAGCAGATGCTGGCAAGGATGTGGAGAAAGAGAAACACTCCTCCAATGTTTGTGGGCTTGCAAGCTGGTACAACCATTCTGGAAATCAGTCTGGCGGTTCCTCAGAAAATTGGACATAGTATTGTTAGAACCTAGTGGGGAAACCCCCACTCAATTCCCGATTAGGCGTGCACCCAAAAAATCACGAAGGACCATCTCGATGTAATTACATGAGGTCATTTAATTATGGAGCTCCGGACCTACATGCATCCCACACAGGAAATAATGGATGTCAGCCACGAGGCTCGAAAGCTAGGGGTTTTTATGGGGTAAGGGGCTTATCTTTGTTCACATAGCAACCAGTTGATGTATGACTTTACTCAGAGTCAAGGGGCAGTAGACAGAGGGGAGGTTCTGGCCAGATGGTGTTGATCCAGACAAGATAGCCTTGCCTGCGTCCTTGCTTTCTTTCATTTTTACAGTCAAGCTGTTCTTAGGAATGTCTTAACAACAGCCCTGTCTGTTCTGCTTTGTTCTCGGCCCCAGGCCGTAGGCTCATAGACAACTCTTTTACATGAATCACAAGTTACAAAATCTCATTTTCCTTCAGTATTGCCCGAGGACCCATCTACAGCTCTACTGGGCATATATCCAAAAGATGCTCTAATATATAACAAAGATACATGCTCCACTATGTTCATAGCAGCCTTATTTATAATAGCAAGAAGCTGGGAAAACCTAGATGTTCCTCAACAGAGGAATGGATACAGATAATGTGATACATTTATACAATGGAATAATCCTCAGCTATTAAAAATAATGACTTCATGAAGTTCTTAGGCAAATGGATGGAACTAGAAAATATCATCCTGAGTGAGGTAACCCCATCACTAAAGAACACACATAGTATGCAGTCACTGATAAGTGGTTATTAACTTCAAAGCTCAGAATACACAAGGTACAATTCAAAGACCAAATGAAGCTCAAGAAGACCAAAGTGTGGGTGTTTCAGTCCTTCTTAGAAGGAGGAACAAAATACTCATGGGAGGAAGCACAGAGACAGTGTTGAGCAGATCCTGAAGGAAAGACCATCCAAAAAATACTCTACCTGGGCATCCATTCTATCTGAAGACACCAAACTCGGACACTACTGCAGATGCCAAGAAGTGCTTGCTGACAGGAGCCTGATATAGCTGTCTCCTGAGAGTCTCTACCAGAGCCTGACAGATACAGAGGCAGATGCTAGCAACCAACCATTCGACTGAGCACAGGTTCCCCACTGGAGGAGTTAGGGAAAGGACTGAAGGAGCTGTGGGGTTTTGCAACCTCATAGGGTAAACAACAATATCCACCAACCAGACGCCCCCCCCCCCAAGAGCTCCCAGGGACTAAAGCAACAATCAAAGAGTGCACATGGGCAATCCCATGTCTCCAGCCACATATGTAACATATGTAGCAGAGGACTACCTTTAGGGCATCAGTGGGAGGAAAGGCCTTTATTCCTGTGAAGGCTTGATGCTCCAGTGTAGGGGAATGCCAGGACAGTGAAGCAGGAGTAGGTGGGTGTGTGGAAACGCCCTCATAGAAACAGGGAGAGGGAGGATGGGATATCGGGTTTTTTTGGAGGAGAAACTGGGAAAGGGGATAACATTTGAAACGCAATTAAACAAAATATTCAAAAAAGAAAAAGAAAAAAAAAACAACAAAAGAAACATGGCATCAGCAAAGACAATGTGACAGAACAGATGGTATAGTACACAGCAGCAATGGTAAGAGCAGCAGCAGCACCAACAGCCGCACTGTGTTTAATAAAATTACTTACTTACTGGAGAGATCACCTCTGCCCAGAACAGCGGTGGTGTGTAGTAAGCATGGCTTGACTTAGCAGCTTATGAATCAGTGCCTGCCCCAGGCACCAGGTGGAGAACAGCAAGGCGTGCAGAGTTTTTTCTAGACTATGAACTAAAATGTAGTAAAACAATCATAATTCTTTAGTTTTTAGAAGTATTTCTGTTCTTTACTCATGAGCACCACTGCAGCCAGGCATTTCCAAACATGTATTCCCAAAATCAACCTATACTGTTTTGAAGTTGCACTCTTATTGCAAAGTGTTCTTTTTAAATAAAAACTATTTCTTTTATTTTTTGAGACAGTACTAATTACCTTCTTCTTTTTTTCCTTCGCTCCGAATATTCCCATATATATGCACTTCTCGCTTTCTTTTAAATTAGTGACCTATTTCCACTACTTGTTGTTACATATATAAAAGAACATATATATTATTTCTAAGAGAACTAAGAGGTAAAGTACTCCCCCACCTTGCCATTAAAATCTACTGCTAATTTTAGAAACAGTTAGACAAATACCTGTCAGCATTACCAGTATTTGAATCCAACAACAAGGGAAAAAAAAAAGGCTGTTTCTTCCCCATCCACATTTTCCTAGAGTTGTGAGTTCACTATATCATCATTTTGACATTGTTAGAGATGAGTCTTTTAAACATGATTTATGGTTACTCTGTCTCTTATGTTGGTCCATTTAGCCTAATAGCTTCAATTGACCTAAGTAGCAGATGGTACATTTTATTTTCTTTGAAATTAAAATAGATTGAATGTTTTTCTTGTATGTATCACTGTTGAAGTTTTTTGTTCCAAATTTAATTAATATAAATAACAGAAATGACAGGACTGGATGCTCCTGGCATGCATTACTGGATTTATTACAAACTATTTGATAATTGAGCATTTACATCTATGTAACCGAAACTCAGTAATGGTTTAAATGTTTCAAAATCAGGATGCTTTAAAAATCCAAATTCTAAAAAATATAAGCAATATATCAATCACATTAAGAAGGGGTAATGTCCTATCCAGTAAAATAATAATTGATCATCATTCTGCAGGGTGTTCCAACAACACATGTCAAAACCTGTAAAACGTCCATAACCTCTGACCCAGTAATTCCTCTGCTGGATTTTATTCAAATGACATAAATTAAAGCTATAATAAATATCTAACTAATTTCTGTCCTTGACAAATTTTGTATATAATGTGTGATATCCATTAATAGGGTCTTGAATTATAAAACACTTTATATCAATTCAATGAAAGATTAACTATGTTTTAAATTTGACCACATCTACTTTTTATTTTATTTATTTTTATGTTTTCAGTCATCAAAAGTAGATTCTTTTCTCATACAATATATTCTGATTACAGTTTCTCCTCCTCCTCCCAGTTCACATTCCATCTGAATCCACTTGCTTTCTGTTTCTCATTATAAAAGAGCAGGTTTTTAAGAGATAACAACCAAACATGACAAGACAAAATAAAATAAGACAAAACAAACACCATCACATTGAGACTGGCCATGGAAACCCAAAGAAAGGACAAAAGCCCCAAGAGTAGGAACAATAATCAGAGACCTACTCATTCACACACTCAAGACTACCATAAAAATGATCTAGCTGAAAGCTAAAATACCTGTGCTTGGATGTGGTACAGACTCATGCTGGTCCTGTGCTTGCTGCTTCAGTTTCTGTGAGCTCATACCAGTCATGCTCAGAAGGCCTTGCTCTCCCTGTGTCCTTCATTTCTTCTTCTTACATTCTTCCTTTCATGTGGGATACCCTGAGCTCGGGGGAGGGGGTTTGGTGGCCACATTCCATTTATACTTCTTAAAAAGTAACATATTTTAAGTGCTCTTGAAAAATTTTACACATACATAAAATGTATCTTCTTCATATTCAACTCTCATTATTTTCCTCCAATTTCCTGACTCAGTGACTATAAAAAAGTAGGTGTTTTAAAATTTTAAAGCAAAATGCAAAAAATGGAAGATCAGGCAGATATTCATGATGTAATAAATTATTTTAACTCAAACAGCATTGTAGAGGCAGAAATTGCCCATGGCATTTGGCTCTCCTCTTCATGTATGAACACCAAAGTTTATATGAAGCATTTTTTTGGTGTGTCTTTAATGTTTCTATCATTTTGGGTTATTAACAATGTCATAATTCATTCTTAATCATTAACATAAAAATTGCAAGCAGTTTCAATACCTGTTAAGATTTTGTTTTGTTTTTGTAATTGTTAAGCTTTCCTTACATCTTGTATTTTTTCCTTTTAACTATAACTTGCATGTTATTTACACGAGGAACATTTCAATATGAAGAG
Organism: Mus caroli; assembly: GCF_978045245.1. Taxonomy (NCBI): domain Eukaryota; kingdom Metazoa; phylum Chordata; class Mammalia; order Rodentia; family Muridae; genus Mus; species Mus caroli. Next base: position 104,483,096 of record NW_028227261.1, on the reverse strand, counting down.
CATGTTATGCTGAATAGTATGGAGGCTCCTTTTTTGTGTGTGTACTTTTATGTAAATGTGTCTTTTATTCACCAGATGCAATTGTTGTCTTACTGCTGAATAAGCTTACCCTTTCTAGTTCTTTCTGAACTCTGGCTGGCTAAGTTGATTTAGCTGTTCTGGCTCAAACTTCTCTCCAAGCTGACTAATTCAATCTGACTTCTCCCAGTTTCTCACGAATTGCTCTGCCTGGCCTCAAACTAGTTCTGGTAATCTGTTCTAATCTTATGGTTCCTCATCTGGCTAGTTCTGCCTTCACCTGCAACCTGTGTCTGTAAAACTGCGCTCTCTCTCTCTCTCTCTCTCTCTCTCTCTCTCTCTCTCTTTCTCTCTCTCTCTCTCTGTCTCTCTCTCTCTCTCTCTCTCTCTCTCTCACTCTCTCCAGGCTGCTTTCTTAACTCACCTCTCTTTTCTGTGCTATTCTTTCTTTTAAGTAGCCTCATGAGAATTGGGCATATCTTACCTCTGACTAATTCTGTCAAATCTTTCTCTGATTTGTCACTTTGTTTGCCACTCAATTAGATGTCATTTTGAAACAAGGTCTCTTTCTTCTTCAAGCTAACTTAACATTCATTGTTAGAGATTAAAGGTGTGTGTGGAAGGCCATGAAGACCTCACACAGACCCAGGCCTTTGAAAGGAACACTTACCAGACCAGCCATGTTGCTGGATTAAAATTACTCCAATTACCTTGTTCTGTTTTGCAGGTTTCTTATAAATGTTGGGTCCAAAAGCCCTTTTAAATTAATGTCTAATTCCTAGGCTAACATATAGGAAGTAGTGCTGTTAGTTCATTGATAGATCATGGACTCAATTTTATAATTAATGATACTATAGTTGTTGATAACAGATCTATTAATTGCTTGAAATGATTCATTGTTCACATTTCACCGATTTTTTAAAACATTGGTAATCAAATACTGTAATATAAAATCTTATCTGCTATGATGTTTTTAAGCAATTCTTTTTTTTTTTTTAAAGATTTATTTATTTATTATATGTAAGTACACTGTAGCTGTCTTCAGACACACCAGAAGAGGGCGCCAGATCTTGTTACAGATGGCTATGAGCCACCATGTGGTTGCTGGGATTTGAACTCTGGACCTTCGGAAGAGCAGTCGGGTGCTCTTACCCACTGAGCCATCTCACCAGCCCCTAAGCAATTCTATAAACATTTTATCTAGTAAGTGATTAATAAGCAATCCTATTCCCATAGAAAATACATGCCTCCTTTTTTTTATTGCTTTTTTTCAAAAGAGATATAAACTCTCCCTTTTCCATTTATTTTGGTCCTATTTGTCAAAGAAATTAACATCTGTTCTTATGTCAATATTTCTCCTGTCACTGTTACCTGAATTCTTTATAGGTTGTACTAAAAATTAATTTAACTGTATTTCTGCATGTAGATAAAATATTGTAACTTATGGAATCCAAACTCAGTTTTGCTAAATAAAAATCCTTGGCTTATATTTTATCTCTTGGATTCTTTTAAGCATGATTTTCAATTTTTATGCAATGGACATTATTTTTTAAAGTTGAGTGATAAGGCAATATTGTTTTCTGTCATAGATTTATTTTTCCATGATTTCCAAAGATTTTATTTCCTTCCTTTTTTCTACTTAATTTTGAGCTTCTATTAGGAGTTTACTTTCTTAATTTTTTTAAAATTTTTTTTACTTATTTGGAATTCTATTCTGAACTCTGGACCATTCTAAGATTTTTTTCTATTGTTTCTGTTTTTCCATGTATATTTTGTACTTTTATATTTTGCCTTAAGGCAAAAACTGTTTATATCACAACATCTTCCCATAAAAATATTTTAATGAATACTTTATGAATGAGTGATTTTGGCTTGGGGTAACTTTATCTTTCCAGAATTAACATATAAGAACTTCAAATATTTCAGTACTTAGAGAATATAAATCTAATGATCTGGTAGAAATTATTTGAGCTCTTGGCTCTAGTGTGGATATTAATGCTAAGGAAATATGTAGAAAGTTTGACAAAAGCACTTCATAACATGAATTAATACATATTTAAAAGATAATGGAATGTGGAACAGTCAGGGTAGATGGGGTGAATAAAATATGGAGTGTAAAAAAGTAAATTAATTAAAATAAAAAAAATAAATTAAAAGTAGGTGGTTTGCTGAGGGGAAACTGCAACAGAGGATAACATTTGAAATATAAATAAATAAAACAACCAATAAAAATACAAATATAAGTCACTTTTTTAATGATAGAAAAAAGATAATATGTTGAATATTTGATCTCATAAATACATATGTTTGCAAATAAAAACATTCCCAGAATTTCTTAAGTACAAATCTGTCACCTATTTCTGTGAAAATTTATATTTTCAACCAAGTCACTTGATTTTTGTCAATGATCAAAGGGATGTGAGGATATTTCTTGGTTGTGATGAGTTTCTTCTCAATGCTCTATCATCTTTATTATTTTCCATAGTTTCTTTATGTATTCAAATATGTCTGGCCATCTTTCCTAACACATGGAAAACAGCGACAAAGTTTAGTGCCATGACTCTATGGCATGTGAACATCTATGTTGAAGGCAGTCTGAGTATGCACTTTGGTTATTATAGTTGAGTCATGCTTACATATGAACATTATTAAGTCATGTTGTTTTTGCCTACTTGTTTTTTCTGTAGACCCACCAGACACATGTTATGCACACCTTTTCTTAGCTCATCATCATTTCAGATTGTTTTTTGAAATAGTCTCTGTTATGATTACTGTTATTTCCCAGGTTGTATAGATACTTAATATTTTAATATAGGTTGAATTAATATAGGTCGAAGTTATTTGAAAATTACTTTTAAAAGGAGTTGATTACCCAAATTTGTTTTTGTTTCCTACAAGGAAAATTGCAATCTTATAATTGTCTTAGAGTACATACACACATAGAATTGATCAATTTTAATTGTTTTTAATGCCCTAATACATTGTCTAAAATCCAGAAGTGTCATTTTGGTGTATTAATGTATTCTTGTATGTATGGATTAATTCCTACATTTTAAAATTCAGGAGATATTTATGTTATTCAAGATCAAACAAAACAGTGACTGTAAAAAATCTTCAGAAGTATTGCTTATCAAAAAAATTATTGGAAACAGATGAGAATGACTTTTAACACCCAATACCAAGTCATGAAATGTGCATTCTACTAAAAGGAATTTCTCATACACAAAGAGACATAAACAGTATGTATAGAAAGTAATGATAGATAGAGTCTGCCTTGTTCACTTCATAGAAGATGAAAACCAATGGGTATGATACCTACTTAGTTAGTTCATGACAGAAGAATAGAGAGATAATTTTATGAATCAATAATAGTTAACAGATAAATTATGTAAAGGGCCAGTGAAGTAGAAATCAAGCAAAGTCGATAACAAGATAGCAAATAGATAATAGGAGTCATAATGGAGTTACCCTTTAGTCATAGAGAGAGTTCTCGAAAGTACATAGTACAGAGCCTGACAAAATTAACTGCTTTCATTTAAAAAGTTATGATCTTTTAACATCCTCTGTGTTGCAGTAAATCTCCAAGCCCCGACAATGAAAACATGACTCAATTAATATAAATACATGCTGTGTGCCTAGATTGGGAAGATCTACCACTACACTACCATCTTCCACACCTATGAAACCCCTTATAACTTGCAGTTTCTCCAGGCCATGTACTTCTAAACTCTGCTTTTCTTCTTCTTACTCCTCTGAGTCCTCTCCCTCTTCCATTTTCTCCTTCTTCTCTCTCTCTCTCCACCTTCCCTTTATCTGCCCAATCATCAATTCTCCTTTATTTTCCAAATTAAGGTGGGAAGCAGGTTTGTTTACAGGAAATCATCTGAGTGCTGACTCATTCCTTGTTCACAACACCTCCCAGGAGAACAGATTTTAAATCAAATATAATTAGCTTCAGGGCTATCCATAACACTCTGCATATCTAAAGATGAGTTTTCTTGTAACATCTATGAACAAAATACTCAGAGTCTCTGCACTCATGGACTCAACTTTCTGATTAGCCAGAAATTAATACTTATACCCTCCTGATTAACTTACAATACCTTTTTATCTTCCCAAACTTCAGCTGATGAAATGGAGTCTTTACTGTACTTCCTACCATAAACTATTTTTCTGGAAGAATAATGTAAATTTTTCATACCCACAGATACTACCTTTATTTCCTTTTTATCCCTAATGTTTGACCTGGACTAGTAAAACCCACTTATAACACAGAATTTACTTAGTTACTTGAAGCAATTCAACTACCCTCTTCATTCGCTGTTTTCTGGCAGCTGTACATTTAGACCTTCATTATCCAGAACTCATCTGCATATTGATTGCAGTTAACTAGATATGCCCATAAAATTCAAAATGAAATAAAATAGGATGAATTTCTCAACAAAATTCAGCCATAAGATGGCATTACCCATCTTGAATAAACATCCTGAAATTACATGAATATATGCATGTATAAATTCACAAGATATTAAAATTCAATTTACCTGATAACTTAAAAATAAAATTATCCTAATTTTTTTCTAATAGATCTGAAAGTTTTATATTTTACCTCTAGGTCTACGATTCATTTTTTTGTTTAATTTAAAATGGCAATTTTAAACTGTATGTACTCTCCTTGTACAGCAGATCAATTGAAGTGATTGTTTTGTACCATCATACAGGTTTTTTTCATGAGAACACACCTATTCTAGTTTTCAGAATTAAACATTTGCTTTTTAACTGTAGTCTATTTTACCTTTTTTTGTGATGTGTATAAGATCTACTCATAGATGACCTAGGATTTAGTGATGGCTCTTAGAAAAAATAAATGGTCCATGGTGAGGCTTTGGAATGATACATGATGTGGCTTGACAAGCTAGATTTAATTAAAATTGAAATGGTATGTTCTGAAAAGTAATGTCAAGAGAACAACAGCAACAACCGCAAAAAAAAAAAAAAAAAAAAAAAAAAAAAAAAAAAACAAAAAAAAGAAAGAAAAAGAAAAAAGAAAAAGAAAAGAAAAGAAAAAAACGTAGAAGTAAGTATTTTGAAGGATTTTTATGTAAAATATACAAGAAAACCTATTAAAAGTGAACAATAGGGAATGAACTACAAAATAAAGAATAGACCAAAGTACTTACATTTCTTTAAAATAATATACAAGTCTTAAATAAGTATATAAAAGATGTCCCATATCATGTCATCAGGGATATGCAAGGAGATAACACAACACACCTACTAGAACATAGAAAATTCAGGACATTGACAGTAACAATTGCTGGCAAGGATATAGAGTTACAGGAACTGTACTTCATTGTTAGTATCCCCCAGAGCTTGTCTCTCTAGTTGCATATGTAGCAGAGGATAGCATAGTAGGCCATGAATGGGAGGAGAGGCCCTGGGGTCTTGTGAAGATTATATGCCCCAGTACAGGGGTATGCCAGGGCCAGGAAGCAGGAATGGGTGGGTTGGGGAGCAGGACAGGGGAAGGGTATAAGGGACTTTGGGATAACATTTTAAATGTAAATGAAGAAAATATCTAATAAAAATTGTTTTTGGAAAAAAATAAAAAAATAAAGAAATATATACATACAAAGGAAAAAAAAAAGCATTTGCCCCAAAGATACAGAAAATGTATACCCACATTAAAACCTGTTTATAAACAGTTACAGCAGCTTTGTTCAGTATTGGTCAGATGTTGAGGCAACCAGGACACATTTCAATGGGTAATGTGCATAAATAATAGTATGTAGACAATAGAATGCTCTGTAACACTAAAAATAAAATAATGAATCTACGACAGAAATGAAGTGAATTTATGTACGATACTGTGTAAAGAAATTCAGTCTGAGAAGTGTATGTGCTGTAAGAATGCAACTGTGAGACACTGTGGGAAAGGAGAACCTATGGAGGTAGTAAATGATCCGTTGTTACCGTGCCTTTTGAATAGCAATGAGGAACAGTACAAAGGATTCTTAGGGAAGTGAAACTGATATGTACTGAACTAAAATTAATGCATGCCTTTATTTTTACTCTTGTTCAAAATGTACAATATGAACTAACCAGTACCCCACCCCACCCCCACCCCCTCCGAGCTCGTGTCTCTAGCTGCATATGAATCAGAAGATGGCCTAGTCGGCCATCAGTGGAAAGAGGGGCCCATTGGTCATGCAAACTTTATATGTCTCAGTACAGGGGAATGACAGGGCCAAGAAGTGGGAGTGGGTGGCTGGGGGAGTGGGTGGGGGAGCGTGTGGGGGACTTTTGGGATGGCATTGGAAATGTAAATGAAATAAATACCCAATAAAAAAGAAAAAGAAAATAAAATGTGTTTGTAATAACTGATTTTAAAGTCAATGTGCCACAAATTAGAATCCCTTTAGTTGGGAGCCTTGATTGGAAAATTGTTTTAATTGACTTAATTGATGTAGGAAAGCATATACCAAATGTGGGCAGCTTCTAATAACAGCCCAGATAAAAGGGGTCATGGGACAAGGAGGATTATTCATCTTTTGGTTGCTCTCAAGTTAATTTATTGTGTCCTTGCTGCTGCCTCCTTTGCTAATATCATGAGATATTTTTTCAGTCTTCTCTCATTGACTGAATACCAGCATCTCTCTAGGAAACCCTACCCCCTGTTTTTAGCATTCGATTGGGGCAACTGAACCTCCTAGTCTTGTAGACTGAACTACAACCCTGTTCTTGTCCTTTCCAGTGGGACAGAGGCAGGGTCAGACTACTCTGAATGCTGAAGCATCAACTGGTGATCAACAACTGGGCACCTATGAAATCCTATCTCTTGGGTATGATTTAACAGTTGATACTTCAGTGAGAACTGATGTAATAAATTTTTCGCAATTAGTTACAAACACACATACACACACACACACACACACACTACACACACACACACACACACACACATACACACACAATTAGCCTATTCTATTTCTCTAGAGGATGCTATTAAAGTGTGTTACTAAGAGTGTACCCTAATAAGATTGGATGATAATGGTACAGCAATGTAAACTCATCAATTATATGTATATCTGTGGTGAGAAATATGAGTTAAATAAGAGAGGCTTTCTGTGAGTGTGGAGCAAGGAATATCCAGAAGATCTCAACACTTCCCTTCCACTTTTATGGTGAACCTATAACCACTCTAAGATTAGAGTCTATTAAAATATGCAATTTAAGTCGAACAAATTGTAAGACGAATTCTCAGGTTTAAAAATATGTTAGTGAACTAGAATCTTTTAAGTAACTGTGAATTTTCCTAAAAGCATTTTTTTTTTTTTTTTTTTTTTGGTTTTTCGAGACAGGGTTTCTCTGTGTAGCCCTGGCTGTCCTGGCACTCACTTTGTAGACCAGGCTGGCCTCGAACTCAGAAATCCGCCTGCCTCAAAAGCATTTTGCAGCATGTACTTCTATATTTTATACCAGAGAAAGAGATCTACATACTCTGGGATTATTAGATGCCATCCTTAATGTCCCCTAATCTCTTCAAAACTGAAAATTCCCTATATTCTGCCAGTTATAATAGGACAGTGTGAAGTGTCAGAACAGGGACAGTTTTATTTTAAAATTTCTCACTCAGTTTTGTTGAACAACAAATTTATTTCTGTTTTCTCATATTTCTTTTTTCTTTTCATTCATTAATTAATTAACTTTATATCCTGATTTCAGCCCACCTCATCTCACTTAACATAACCCCTCTCTTCTATGCCCCCTCTCTTTATCCTCTGAGAATGGGGGTTATCTGGCAGATCAAGACTCTGCAGGACTAGGCATATCCTCTCCCATTGAGGCCAAACAAGGTGATCCAGTTAGGGCAACAAAATCCATAGGCAGGCAACAGAGTCAGAGACTTGAAGACCAAGCTGTACTTCTACTATATATGTGCATAGAATGGGGGTGGGTAGAATAGTGCCCTTTGATTGGTGGCTTAGGCTCTAGGAGTCCCCAAGCATCCAGGTTAGTTGACTCTGTTGGTCTTCTTGTGGAGTCCCTATGCCTCCCAACTCTGCCATAAGACTTTCAGAGCTCCATTTAATGTTTGGCTGTGGGTCTCTGCATCTATTTCGATCGGCTGCAGCATGGAGCCTCTCAAAGGATAGTTATGCTAGGGTCCTGTATGTAAACATAACAGAGTATTATTAATAGTTTCAGGAGTTGGTTCTTGCCCATGGAATGGTTCTCAAGTTGGTCCACTTATTGGTTAGGCATTCACTCAGTGTCTTCTTCATCTTGGTCTCTGCACACTTCTTGTTGGCAGAGCAAATTTTGGGTCTAAACTTTTGTGTGTGGGGCAGGGTTTGTGTCCTTATCTGTTCACTGGGAATCATGTCTGGCTCCAGGAGGAGGCCACTTCAGGGTCTATTCTTCACACCAAGAGGAGTCTCAGCTAGAGTCATTCTCGTAGACTCCCTGGAGCCACCCCCACACAGATATCTGGTACACCCCTCTCGTGTTCCTTTACTTACTTTCATGGTACTTTGTGTTATTTTTGAGATAATAATGTAACTGACAATTCTCCCATCCCTTTTCTCTCTCCAAACCTTGCCATATAGCCTTTGTCACATTTCTGATTCATGGTCTCTTTTTTAAAAAAATTTTTTTTCATACACAGACACACACACACTAACACACACACATACACACACTAACACACCCACCCACACACACACTGTAAGACTCTTACAAGCCTTACCTTATGGGGACCCCCTGAGTGAATAACATGGAATAGGGAATCAATGCAAAAAGCAAGAGGAATTTATTGTACAAATGCATTGGGGCCATCCTACACCTGAAGGAGAGGTGGCAACCTTGCACAGCCCATTGGTTAAGTTTTCATACAGTTTTTAGAGCAACAACAACTAGGCACAATATGATTGGTGGAACAGTGTGCCCTTTAAACTGATTGGTCTTTAGGGAATGAGGTAGGAAGGGTTTTCCTTGGCTGCAAGGGGGCCAATGGTCCTTCTGCTCTGGGCTTCCTTTATCGATCAGTGGTCAGTCATGGCCTCCATGGTCTGAGGAATGTAATTAGCTTCTCCCTTCCAGAGAGTAGAGGTGCCTATGTGTTCTATAGCCTTTCTCTTGGAGGAGCTGAGTGAATTTTCCGAAGTTCCTGAACTGATCTCTTCATTCATACACACACACACACACACACACACACACACACACACACACACACATATGTTTAGTCACTCACTATATTATTACTTGTGTGTATTTTGTGTATTTTTTTGCACTGGATTGCCATTTGTCATGTTTTAAACACAAACTAAAAGAAGGAAAATGTGGTACCAGAGACCTTGCTAATTACTTAGTGCCAGTGAATTCACAATTATTGGAGGAGAATATATGACTATTAGCTTACAAAACCATTATAATCCATAACACTCTATAACCATTTGTTCTTATACCCACAGATAATTGTAGTCTTCACCCTTCATCAAGGAAACTTCCTCTTGCAACGGATAGAGACCACTAAATAAAACCATAACCAATAAAAATGCAGAGTTGTGGAGCCCATTCCCAATGGATAAATCTATCACACACATACTTTGGGCTTAGGGACCCTTGCAGAAGAGGGGGATCGCAAGAATGTAAGAGCCAAATGAACAGAGAGATTGTGACTTCATGAACTACCACTTAAAGTGTATGTACAAAATGAATTTACTTAACACAGGTATGAGATCTACTGACCGATGGAGTGCCATGTATTCTGTGGATAATAACATTGTGATGTTAATATCTTTATTCATCAATATTTTATGAAGTAACAATACTAACCTTTTTGGTAGACAAACTCTTGTCATCTCCTAAGTAACATGGGGCAACTTCTAAATTCTCTTTTTCTTTATATCTGGGCCCTACATATCCAGCTTGCATATATCCTTATGAGCAGTATTGGTTTAGATACTCAGGCTCATCTCAATTTCTTCCTTCCCTTCCCTTCCCTTCCCTTCCCTTCCCTTCCCTTCCCTTCCCTTCCCTTCCCTTCCCTTCCCTTCCCTCCCCTCCCCTCCCCTCCCCTCCCCTCCCCTCCCCTCCCCTCCCCTCCCCTCCCCTCCCCTCCCCTCCCCTCCCCTCCCCTCCCCTCCCCTCCCCTCCCCTCCCCTCCCCTCCCCTCCCCTCCCCTCCCCTCCCCTCCCCTCCCCTCCCCTCCCCTCCCCTCCCCTCCCCTCCCCTCCCCTCCCCTCCCCTCCCCTCCCCTCCCCTCCCCTCCCCTCCCCTCCCCTCCCCTCCCCTCCCCTCCCCTCCCCTCCCCTCCCCTCCCCTCCCCTCCCCTCCCCTCCCCTCCCCTCCCCTTCCCCTTCCTTTCTTTCTTTGTTTCTTTCTTTGTTTCTTTCTTTGTTTCTTTCTTTGGTTTCTCTCTCTCTCTCTCTCTCTCTCTCTCTCTCTCTCTCTCTCTCTTTCTTTCTTTCTTTCTTTCTTTTTCGAGACAGGGTTTCTCTGTATAGCCCTGGCTGTCCTGGAACTCACTTTGTAGACCAGGCTGGCCTGGAACTCAGAAATTCACCTGCCTCTGCCTCCCAAGTGCTGGGATTAAAGACGTGTGCCACCACGCCCGGCTCTTTCTTTTTTTCTATTCTGTAACACTGGATCATCAAGTCTTGATATTGTGACTGTTCTACTATATTATTACATAAGAAATCTTAGGTGGCTGTTCCTGGTAGTTTGGTTGACAAATTTGAAAAAGTCAAATAAGATTATTTTTATGAAAGTATCAATCTGTTACTTGATGAGTAGAAATGGCTGTGTAGATGCCACATGAATACAATAAATCTACTGTGCACTGACTGAGTTGCCCCTCTGTACTCTGCCATCTTTCTGTTCTGCAGGCTCCTTTGGCTCTTGGCAGTATCTGCCTGCAAGATGCTATTTTTGTTGTTGTTATTGTTGCATAAGGCCAGGGGGAAAATGGACTTTGAGCAGGTCCAAGCAATTATACAAGCCTTCCTATCATTTGGATTCTTGTGGCTTGTAATCTAAAGATACTGGAGGCTGGGCAGTGGTGGCACATGCCTTTAATCCCAGCATTTGGGCAGTAGAGGCAGGCAGATTTCTGAGTTTGAGGACAGCCTGGTCTACAGAGTGATTTCCAGAACAGCCATGACTGCACAGAGAAACCCTGTGTCAAAAAAACAAATGACAACAACAACAAAAAATACACTAGAAAATTCAGTGGCAGGCATAGGAATTATGGGATTTTGGCAATTAGTAATATGATTCTAAGAGTCTCAGAAGAAGTCATTCATCTTCTGTGAGTGGTAAATCCTCATTATAGTACAGATGAATATTTGTAATAGTTTAAAGACTGAACACATGATTGTTCTGCAGCAAGTAACTATGTGAATCAAACTTCTCATCACCAACCCTGAGACTGTTCCTAGTAAGCACTTGTCTTGCTTTAGTATTAGGTTGTAGGAAACATAGGAAGAAGTATACATAGACATACACCATAGGGTATTGTGAATTATTTGAGTGAGTGGAAACAGCTTATGAAGAGCAATATGAAAGTACTGGCAATGCAGAAAAATATGCAGCTTGACTTTTCTTAATCTAGTTTTTTGCTGCTGTTATTAAAAAATACTCATGATAGAACAATATGAAGTGATAAAAGTTTATTTTGCTCATAATGCAGTCTGAGAGGTTCAAGGGATGATATTGTTATATAACTGACATGGAATGAAACTTCCTTGTTGCATCATAATTTAGAGAAAGTTGCACTGAGATACAGTAAGCCTTGAGGCTCAGGTTTCTTTCCTTTTAAAGTTCCTAACTTTATCCTCAACATTTGGCATGTGCATCTTTATCTTATCTAAGTGGCTTCCTAAAGCCCTCACCTCCTACTACCATTAATATGTGAATTAAGGTTATGTTTTCAGGACACCAGTTTTGGGGGAACATAATCAATCTATAAAAGACTTCTCAAATTTAATTTGCTTTTTTCCTGCATAAATGTACTAGAGATATCTTTAACAAAAAACAAACAAATAAACAAACAAACAAACAAAAAGAAGTCTTATCTAGGTTAAATAGACTCAGTTTGAAAACATATTTGCTGTGTGATCTGGAAGCTTTTCTGAAAGCATCATCCTTAAACCACTATGGTTTACCAGGATTAACATGGCGTCTTTTAAAACACTATCTATAATTAAAGGTTAACTGAAAATTTGGCAGTTACTCATGAAATTTATTAAGCTCACTCTGTCATCCATTAAAAGAAGCTAGAACAGGTTGTTGAAGACTTAATTGTGGCACAAGCTAAGAGTTCATCTTATGTGTTAGAGATGGTAGTCTAAAATGTTTACTATGTAAGGAATGACAAGTTTATTGTCAGAAATCACAATCAAATACCAACATAAATAAAGTATATATATATATACATATATATACATGTTTAAATAAAATACAACATAGTATAATTGAATATTTTTATTTTCTGCTTCTTTTTTTGTTTGTTTGTTTGATGGTCTTCATACTAAAATACATGATCAGGTTTTACACAATTAACTTGCGAGTAGTCCTTCCAATCTGAGTCAGAGCTCTGAGCACACCTTGGGCACTAGCTTTGTACCCAGTCCCACAACACCCAGAGGAAGCTTGACTCCCAGTTGCCCTAACACGCTCAGTATCATAGCTGAGGGAGCTACAACATCTGCCCCACACTGAGAGTAACTGGAACCAGCAGGATCCAGGGACACAGGAACCCCCTGCCTGGCCAGTGGCACAGTTCCTTCTGGTCTGAGCCTGTGCCTTGAGTAGACTTTGGGTGCTAGCTCTGCACCCAGTCCCACAACACTCAGAAGTTCGACTCTCAGATACTCTGACACACCCAGAATCACAGGTGCTCTAATACACCTAGGATCACAGAATCTCAGGAGTTTGGTCACACCAGGATTTCAGGATCCCAGAGGCATCTTGATTCCCAGGAGCTCTGACACACCCAGAATCACAGGATCACAGAGACAGCTGGACTCTGAGGAGTTCTGACACAACCAGGATGACAGGAGGGACAGGCTCCAGTCAGTGACAGCAAGGGCAGATAGCACTAGAGATAACCAGAGAGGCAAACACAAAAACATAAGCAACAGAATCCAAGGTTACTTGGCATCATCAGAACCCAGTTCTCCCACCATACTAATTCCTGGATACACCATCATACCAGTAAAGCAAGATTCGGATCTAAAATCACTTCTCATGATGATGATACAGGACTTTAAGAAGAACATAAATAACTCCCTTTAAAAAATACAGGAGAACACAGGTAAACAGGTAGAAGCCCTTAAAGAAACAAAATCAATTTGGTTTCTTTATTCTTTTGTGTCAGTGCTTACAATAAGTGTTGAAGGCTTATATTTAATCATTGAGAAGTAATGTCATTTCAGATATATAGTGAGGAAGACTATTTCTAATATATAAGGGGACCACTGAGGCAACTTGCACTCTCCATCTGACCAGTTATCTTCACTCAAAGGAATTAAGATTTTCATAGAACGTGCTACTTAAACTGTATGACCTTATGTTTTCTCCTGTTGACTTCTAGCTTTACGACAATGTGGAAGATATTACACGAAGGATTATTTTAATTTTCTTACAGGTCTTCTAATTAGTCCTATGTGCTGATACAGTATACTTTTTTTTTTCTAAGTATGTCCCATAGACCTCCAAGAAGGATGTAAATCCTGGGTTGTGCTTGATATTCTGGAGGTGTTTATGGAGTCCTTTGGGTCTATAGTGTCATTGGGCTCCACTCTTCTTATATTCATTTTTCACCTCGATGTCCCATCTACTGATAACAGTGGTCATCACATACTATTACTGTTGGGATTAAGTTTTAATTTAAAATCTAGTAGTGTTTCTTCTCTGAAATTAAGTGTGCTTGTGTTCAATGTGTGTATGTTTAGAATGATACTGCCTTTTTGATGGGTTGGTTCCTATATGATATCGAGTAGATTGTCCTCTTCTTATATGTGTTTTCCCATGTATCATTTAAACTCCTGCTAGACTCTTGCTTGTTCCATTTGCTTTCAATAACTTTATCTATCTCCTCGCCCCAAGGTAGATTTATTGTCTTACCCACACTGTGATATGGGGTGTTTCTTTTATTACTTTGATATTTTGTTATGATTATACTTATTTCATATGGCACTTATACCTGGATGAATATTTTCCCCTCTCGATGTGGGGGTTTTCTTCTATTATTTTGTTGGAAATAATATATTGTACTGAAAATGCATTTCATTTATTTTTCTTATAAGCCCATAACTTAATTTTTTTTATTTATTAGCATCCCATACATCTTTTTTTCTATTTTTCATTAGATATTTTCATTATTTACATTTCAAATGTTATCTCATAGATCTTATATATGACATTTTTGTATTTAAATATTGTTGTCCTTCACTGGGTGGAAGAAGTGGATATTTGAAATTAGTTCATATCTGACTCTAGATGCAGATATTACATATTTATTTTATATTAACTATATTCTCTTTCCTGCTCCCAATTTCTCCTTATTTTCTTGTACAATGTGCATTGCTTACAGCTAACAGTTTTTAAATTTAACCATGAATCATATCAACCTTCAAATCATAAATTTTTTTGACAACTTGCTTCTTTTTCAAGGAATTCCTGGGATTGCCAGTGAACTTTTACCATTCAGATAACTGTTTTAGAAGAACTGCCTGACCACTATTCTCATACTACCATCCATGTGAATTCTAGTCTCTAGGAATTCAATAATTTTTATCTTTAGCATATGTTGCCATTGGAGTACAAGGTCTATATATTCTGCTTTATGTTTTTAAATTGGCTAACAGATAAACTTATTTTACTTGTATTTATATTATAAAAGTAGAGTCAAGGTTTTCTGTGATGTTAACTTAAGTTTTTTAATTAAATGAAAGAAAGTACAATGCCAAAAGTCAAAACTGTATACATGCATTCCTTAGAGATGAGGCTCCATCTTTTGCTCTTCTGCCCTTTTCCCACTCACCTTCTTATACAGATGTTTATGTTCTTGTCTCTTATCTTATAACCATTCACTTTCATATATATATATATATATATATATATATATATATATATATATATATATATGAAACACCATATATATGTGTTTATATATATATAAAGCAACACCATTTGGAGCCATTGACATAGTACAGCATGTTAAGGTGTTTATCTCTTATGCTGGGAATGTGAAGTTTCAGTCCTGGAATTCAAGTAAAAGTAGGATAGGGTGACTTCATAAGGTTACTCTCTGACCTCCATATGCCCTCCATGGGACATTCCCTTCCCTCCATGAATCATGCACACAAATAAAAACAGAATATTAAAATATAAATTAAAAGTTACATTATTATCACTTTCAAAACCTGTCCTGTATGAGTATTTCTATCTTTTTAAAAAATAATCTCGTAATTTTTTTGCTTGTCCAGAAACTATCTTCTTCCTTTTTTTTTTTCTCCCCATAGGAAAAACAATGGTATCAACCAACCAGAAACTACATTCTGTCTTTGTTGATGCTTTCTACATATTCATTCTAACATCTCTTAGACTTACATGAGATGTGCTTGGATTTTTCTGTAAATTTAGGGTAAAGATGTCACTTTCTGTTAACATTCTAGTTGATTCAAATACTAACATATGTTATAATGCATAACTTTCTTGAATTCTTGAAAACAACCTGTTTGCCATGAATAATATTTTAAAGCTTTCAGATTTTTAAAAATATTTTTATTAGGTATTTTCCTCATTTACATTCTACATCTACATTCTACATCTACATTCTACATTACATTTCTATTTTTTATAATTAGAAAAATTCAAACTTAGTCTAATTTTTATTTTATATTGAGTTCTTTGATTCTGAAAACAAGACAAACTTTTATAAGCTTTTGACAAATATTTTGGAACATTTTGAGAAAAAAAACAGGCAATTTGTAACTTCAAAAGTTTTTGAAATTTATATCTGAGATGAAAAGTTAGATGCAAGAAAGACAAATACTACATGGTATCTTTAAAGTATAGACACTAATTTCTAATTATTATATCTGTGTATTAATGCAGGAGTGAGTGTGATTAGTGAGTGTGATTCATGGAATTGAATAGGGAATCATGAGTGTACAAACAGGTTTTAAGAGAAGGATACAGAAGATCAACAGAACACATGGGATAGAACAGAAAAGTAGAACGGGAAATGTGAGAAAGGGTACAACTGAGGAACAGAGTCAGGAAGACCAGGAAAGTAGAAAGAAATGAGATCAAACAGAGTAAGTCTATTGAAGGAGCCATAAAGAAACGTGTTACATTGTGTGCTACTTAATAATGGCCTAAAATCTAAAACCCAAATAAAAATCATCAGAAATCAATTCATAATATGTATTTACTCTTTAAGTAAATAAAATTGCACATAGAACCATATATTTTATTTGATACCAAACTTACAAGATTAAAGTTCAAGGTTATCAAGAATTAAGTGAAGCCCAGTTCTCTCCTTTTTTTTTTTTTTCTCCCTTATTGGGTCATCTATGCTTCGATGCCATCAGTCTTGTTCAAGCTTTACACATTGTATTTGATGTTTAAAACAACATTACCTAATGTTTATTTTAAGTTTCATTAGTTTTTGTTACTTTCATTTTCTTCTACCTTTCTTTTCCTTGAGGGCTTTTTCGCTGTTTATTTTCTAGCCATTTGAGAGAATAACTCATTTATTTCTAATATTGTTTCTGTTACTGGAATCTATTGATTTATATTTACTAGTTACTTTTCTTGAATTCTTAAGATATCGTATGTGTTGATTTTACTGCTACTGCTATTATGTTTCTTCTGACACCCAACTTCATCCCACATATGATCATAAGTGCATGTATATATTTGATTTTTCAAAATTCATGTTTTGGTTTTTCAATAATTTTTTGAATTAATTTTAAGTTTTATTATTACATTGTGAATAAAGAAAGTGTATGTATCAGCTCCCACGTGTTCATTTGTTGTTTGTTTTTGTTTCATTCTAGTACTAGCTCAGTGTAATTGTCATACACTGATGACTCAAGCATATTATGAATGTAAAGAAGCCCATCCCAGTATGTCTAAATCAGAGGTCAAGGTCAGAATAGGAAATTTTCATGTATCATTACCTAGTACATTCTTTTTTTTTTTTTTTGCTGATTCTTTTTTTAATTTTTAATATTTTTATTACATATTTTCCTCAATTACATTTCCAATGCTATCCCAAAAGTCCCCCATAGCGCCCCCCACTTCCCTACCCACCCATTCCCATTCTTTTGGCCCTGGCATTCCCCTATATTGGGGCATATAAAGTTTCTTATGCTTAACACATTTTACCTAATCAACTTCATTTTAAAAGTACCTGAAAGATCAAAATATTCATTTTCAGAAATACTAAGTAATTGTCCTCTCCTCATGGCTATGGTGGATAGAGACACAGATGCTCAAGTTAGAATTCTTTAAAATTAGCAAAAATACAAGTCCCAGTGTGCTAGGACTCTAAAACACTGTCTCCTACTGGCACTATCTACTGGTCCTCTGATTCTTAGTGTGACATAATAGATTGCTTTCTTTGCTAAATTATACATAGTTAAAAGCACATGGAATGCAAATACAACCTAGAAAAATAAAAAATAATAAGATTGTTATATGGCTGCTAAGCTCTTGTCGCTAGCATGTAGGTAAGCATAGCGGAATAGCTCTCAAATGATGACACTCTGATTTGGAGAAAATATGAAATAGAAAATTAGTGGACATTAAACTATATTTTAAACCTGACTTTTTAGGATTAAATATATTAGATGAAATTCCACAGAAATAGTTTATGAATTCTTGAAAAATAATTGCCTATATGATAATTTTCTTATCCATAGTAAAATACAGACAATAAGATGAATAAGTAAAACAGTGTACCAAAAATTCTAAAATTTGTGCTATTTTTATTGTTGTGATTTTCTGTATTTAAAAACAGAATACACCTCTATCTCTATCTCATCTCTATCTATTTCTCTACTATCTATCTATCTATCTATCTATCTATCTATCTATCTATCTATCTATCTCCTACATTGTACATCATGGTAAATATGTAAAACTGGTTTTGATCTCCGTCTTTTTTCCTATTCCTCTGTTCAGGAAATAATCATCTTTCCTTAGGTTTGTGTCTATATTTTAAATACAGTCCATGCAACACATATTGAAAAGCATCTGGTAATCCTTGATTATTGGTCAATACTACGCAAAACAAAACAAACAAATAAACAAAAAACATGTTTTAAACTGTTCATGATGGTTCTCTACCTTTGTCATCATCCAGACATCCATGTGTTGTTGAGGAGTCAGTTTCTTATTCTTGATCAAAGTAGGAATCAGTCAATGAAAACACTACCCCTGGCCAATTTCTGGCTATATAATGTAGTTTATATTGTGGTCTTCAATGTGAAGTGTGATGCTGCTTTTGGCTACTGTGATGAGGTCTGTAAGTCAAGTCTGAGCTAGGACAAGTTGAAATCCATGATGTGAGCATCTGTGATCTCTGACCCCCAAGGCTGGTGTGTGCAAGTAAGCTAAGAAATCCACAGTTACCTTTGGGTCCCCCAGCTTATGGCTACATCTGTTGTCAGTATTGGTAATTTGATTGCACTGGGAGTTTCTTTTTATATTTAAGATACCTTTTTTTTGCATTCTATTGTTCCTATCATGAAAACTTTTGTTAACTATCAAGAATTATCAAAAACCTTTGCATCTTTAAAAGAATCATTTGAGTTTCTTACCAGAATTTACCTGTTCAACAATTTCCTGTAAATAGTGAAAGCCACCTCATATTCACCATCTCAATATCTGAGCACACTATCTGCCCCAAGCCATGAATACTATTAGTTAAGCTAGAGTATTAGTGTTTTTTTAAAACTCTTTCTAAAACCAAATACCTATATTCCTATTAGAGTGTAATGTACACAGGACAAATACTAAATCAGAGTTTCTTGGTGCTATGTAGATTTATGGGTTAGTGGTTCTACAAACAATTACAGAAGATTAATATTAATATTTCATGTTAAAATTAATATTTCATAGTCTTCATACTCAGTTGCTAATCTCTAAAATAGATTATTATTTAGTCATAAAGTTCTAACAAATTAAATAGCAATGAGTAAGTATGTGGTTCCTGGTGAGCACTCAACACATCTTAGACAGTATTTGGGAAAATCATAAAAGTAAGGGACTCTGTGTTATGCTCTTTCTCGTATATCCATGATGTTGCTACATAAACTCCTGAGAAAAATCTTGAATTGACATTTTTTTTTGTTTTTGTTTTTTTTGTTTTGTTTAGTGAAAAGATAATATATTAATGATATGATGTTTATGGTTTTTATTTTACTTTTAAAATAATAATTAGAATTAAATCCAGTATCTCATACATGCTGCATAAATGCTCTATCAATAACATGCTCAACCCTTGTAATGTTTTCAAAGAGTTATTTTATGCTGTGTATATACACATTTTTCCACGTGTATGTGTGTGATGTATATGTGCATGCATGTAAATACACATGATTATGTACCTATGGGAAAATGTGCACATAGATGTACATGTGTGTGTCTGAGTGTTGAGGCCAGAGGTTGATGTCTGGTTTTACTTTGATTGTCAACCATTTGAGGCAGAGTCAATATCTTCAACAAAGACTTCACTGATTTGACCACTCTAACTAAGCAGCTTGGTCTGGGTATACCTTGTCTCAAGCTCCCAACAACTGAGGTTACATGAAGGCTACCATACCCAAACAACATTTTCATAGGTGCTAAGGATTTGACCTCTGATCCTTAAGCTTGTATTGCAAATACATTACCCACTGATGCATATGTCCAGCCTGTATCTTTGAACTTTTGATCCTCTTTCTCTGCCACTTGAGTTGAGATTATAGGGTTGGATCAGAAACCCAATTAAGAATTTCCCCTTTAGACACTGGAAGAAAATACGCCCATGCATTAACATGCAAAGCTGACCGTAAATATATGTGATCCTGTAAGCACTTTACGTTAAGCTGGCATTTCATCTTAGATATTATACTTTCTCATTAGAAAATAAAACACTCACATTTTAGTGGTTAGTATGAAATAATGTGAACAAAGATGTCTTACAATCCCAGATCAAGAATTGTTTCTGTCTAAAAGAAATGCAGGGACAAAAAATGGTGCAGAGACTGAAACAAAGGCTGTCTAGTGAGTGGTCCAACTTAGGATCCATCCAAATGGGCAGGAAACGAACCTTATTACTGATGCTATGTTTTGCTTACTGACATAAGCCTAGCATGGCTGTCTCTGAGAGGCTCTACCAGAAACTGTCTGAGACAGGTACAGATGCCAATCATTGGATTGAGGTCAGGGACCCCTATAAAAGAGTTAGGGGAAGGATTGAAGGAGCTGAAGGAAGCCCCATGGATAGACCAAGAGTGTGAACTAACCCAGACATCTGGGAGCTCCTAGAGACTAAGCCATTGACCAAAGAGGAGGAAGGAGAGAAAGATAGAGATGGAGGTGATAATAAGCCACTGGGGGTATTAACTTCCACATGGAAGGAAAACAGAATACTGCTTTCTCACCTATATAATGCAATCCAGAAATGAATGCATTGATGACATTGAAAATGAGAAATGTTTTAGCAACGAAAAGTTAAAATAATAAAGACAAGATTGAATCCTTAAACATCATACAATAATGTATAATATTTTTTACAAATTATACTTTCCAGATGTGCGTACTTTAAAAACAAAGATGACATATTCAGAAGAACATATTATATTTTCCTCATAATGGGTGTCATTTGTAAGTAATATCACAAAAAAATATGGTAGATGTATGGAAAAGAGATTGTCAAACGCTGTACCCTAAAGCAGCAATTTTACTATTTGAGTCAGAGGTGAGATGGCTGGAAGATGGAGGGAGACTAAGACCTTGGCTTCTGGACCCTTGCCTTCCTTCCAGTATGTTGTTATCTATGTTAGTGGAGAAATATTATATGGCCTTCTGTTTCACTATCAAATTCTCCTAAGTTAAGATACCCTCCTTCTGAAAAAGAGCTTCAATGTGGGACAAGCCCTTTGGTCTTAGTCTCCCAGGATTTGTTTTGCATGCATGATATATATGAATTTAGAAAATTCTCTGTCTAAATTTAGTCTAATTCTCTGACTCTTTTCTGTTTCTTAATTTTAGATGTCTGAAGTTGTTGCCATTTTAAGTAATTCTTCTCTCCTAGAATTTCTCTTATAGCAGCTATCACCTGAAACAATTGATTTGTTATATTAAAGGTAGTATTATAAACACCAAATAGGAGAAAATACAGTAATATTTATTCAAAAGAATTTAAGACTTTTTGTAAAACAAAACTAATACTTAACAACATTTCACTTCATACTCATGATCTCAATTTTTATTAACCTTTGATTTTAATTTTAAGTATATCTCAGACTTGAACTCACAATTGTCCTGCCATTTCTTGGTGGTGGTTACCAGCATGCATCATTAAATCAGACTAAAGTATTATAAAGGGCAGATTGTAATTTATTTATAAAAAAGGCCATGTAACCATGTTATTTTGTTCATATAATTTCAGGTAAAAACAAACAAAGCTATTCTTTGAGTTCAACATCAACATAGGATTGAAGAAATTCATTTGCTTAATTCGACTCATCGTCAATTAAACCATTTTATCAGCAAGGGTTGTGAAAACTTAAACACATCTCAGTTTTGTCAGAAAGAAGTCTATTCTGAAAACAAAGCTGGTCTTCCATTTTTATAGCTGCATGCTTGCTCCATGTCCCTTGCCCTGTGCCCTCACAAGGATCATTAACTTCAATTAAATGGGGTTGGGCCAAAGGACTCATGACTTGAAACTAGACTAGGCAAGCCATGTAGTTGTGCTTATTAAGTGGTATCCCCAGGCAAATGCCACTTTCTATACTCCTTGTGCAATCGACCATTCATATTGTGTGACCTTCGGCAAGACTGAAAAGCTGCCTAGAATAAAATTTTTTTTTGAAAAACTTGATGGATAAAATAACATTAAAGCTTTTGGAGTTATAGATAAAACATTTCTAACATCTTAAGTATATTTATTTTCACTAATATACTTATCTATATAAAATACTGAATGAGATGTGATTTTACTACATAATATTAATCCACTCATTTTTTTTATTTGTCAAATGTTGCCATCAACATTAAAAAAGAAAACCAATTTCAACCTTTTTGTTCTTCATACTTCCTTCAAATCTATCCAAACTTCCCAAGTAATATATAGACAGAATGATGGCTATGAAGAATATATACCTAATAAGTCCCTGTCTTGCCTATTTAGTGCAGGTTCTATGTTTTAATAATGGAAATCATTTAGTATGCCCTGATATTTAGTCATTGAAACAATGTGGTTAGCTAAGCATACAATTCCCAGAATTAGAAATGTTATAAATTATGGTTCAATAGGTGGCTCAATTCGTAACTAGTAGATCTACTTATAGTTTATAATTTTGTATGATTTAAAAGCCATATTATACATTTCTCTTCCTATACATTTATTTCTTTTTCCTTAGTAAGATAATGTCTGATTTTATGTGGATACAAAGATGCCCAACCGAGTAGTTCAATTTTTAGGTGGTCATGATCTGGTGTGTAGGACACCAACAAAAGTGTCATATGCAACTTGAATACAGCAAAGTGTTGGAGAATGGACATCTCCTAGTATATCATATCTTCTTCCTACCTGTTAGTATATGAACATTATAGGTATCACAGTAAAGTTTTCCATGATATAATAATATGTTAAATACTTTAGAGTTACTTTGGAGGTCACAGAATCATCCTATGACTTTTGGATTAGTTACTGGATTTTGCATGAGGAAGAATAAACCTTTGTCTTATTTAATTCATTATTATTTATTAATCAATTATTTATAATTAACTCAACCTAGGCTATAGACCAAATTTATTTCATTTCTTGAAACTAGCATTTTAAAAGAATTAATTTTCTTACAAACCTTTCATAAAATGGTAGTTTATTAATTATATTTCATGTCTGTCTATTTCAGACAGCTAGTATTTAGCAGCTAGTATTTTCATACATTGGTATAACCAAATTCTCCTTCAACAGAACAATAATACATGCAGTGTTTGGAACTTAATTACAATCAGAATTCAACTCATCTCTCTTTTGTTGCATAATGAAGATAGAAATCATTATTGTTGATATACGACCTGCCAAAATTTTATAGACTTTAATTTATTTCAAAATGCTTAACTGATTCTAATTCTGCTCTGCTAGGATGCAAAGATCAGAACAATAGATGTTTCAAGAATTTTAAGGGAAATTATATAGGCTGTTGAAATTATATGATTTGGAACCAAGCCGGAGCAGAAGCATTAACAGCTGTGCAAAATCTCAAATCAACAGGAGGGCTCCCTCAAAGGAGGAAGGTCTTTCTTTGAAATGCAACTGGCAAGACACTGTCAGACACTGTGAGTATTTGAAGATTAATATAGACAAACTCTGTAGTCTATCCATCTTCAAAGAATTGTCATTAAATTTTCTCAGAGAGATATATGCACTATTGACAACACGATTTGAGAATCAGTATGGTAGAAAACAGTATTAGTTTGGAGTAATATATACTTGGGTCTGAAAGTCATCTACCCTAATGGTAAACTATTTAACATTTATATACCCAGAAAGGAAAATCACAGTAATCCCTCAGATTTGCTGTGAAGATTAAGTGACTTAGAGGATTTATAAGTTGGAACATACAGACTATTTAAGAATGACTAGTAGGCTAAATATACTAGCTTTCTAATGAAAGGCTCTATATCTTTAGAGAATACAAAGATAGTTGTAATAATTTGAGCTGCATAAAATCAAAAAGTTAAGTAAGGATTTGAATACAATTCCTTTGAGAGATGGTGCCAGTAAGTACATATGAAGGGGTGTGAGGAGTGAGACATAAAGGGAGAAAATGGTTCATTGTGTTAATGACCTGAAACTTGGCTTTTGTAGGAATAGGGGATGTGCCTCCAGCTGATCTGAGTAAAACTATAAAGGCTGAGATTCTGTTCACTGACTCTCTTCTGTAGTGGACTGAAACTTGCCATTGGACACTAACTGCTCTATGTTTTGAGTTAGAGTAGAGAGACTTCAGGAACTTTTACAAGACTGGAGAATAGTAGAATGCACATAAGTAAGTAGAGAGGCTGCATTCAGAACTCAGGAAGTTAATTAAGCATTGGTAGTATTTTTAAGAGTCCCATATAGCTGCTTGTAATGTTTGGTGCAGCTGCTGGATAATATGAGAGGACTTCAAGGTCTATGGTGTGTGTGTGTGTGTGTGTGTGTGTGTGTGTGAACTTGTATATGTACGTTGGAAGGTTGAGGTATTTGTTGCTATTCTCAATTGCAAAACCTAAACATAGAATGCAGAAAAGGAGTAGGCCAACACAAAGCATCAGACTTTTCTGAGTGTGAAGTTCTATATTAGCAGGGTATATAACTATTAGCATTTTTATTTTGTTTTATTTCCATCTTTCTCTGTGATAAATAAGTACTTTTAGGAGTACTGGATGCTCTGATATTTCTGTGAAAGATTTTTTCAAAATTTAAAGCCCTTGTGAAACTATTTCCTGTAGTAAGTAAAAACTCCCAGGGTTTTGAAACTGAAATGGCAATAGGCTCATCCTTCAAATTCTTGGTTCCTCAAGGAATTCTGCTATTTCAGAGAGACTATTCACATTTGGGTCCTCTTTGACAGAAGCAGGGCATTAATACTGGGCATTTGAAAATTAGGCACTTTCTCTATTCCCCAGCTCCTATTATATTTTGTGACTCCTGCTCTACCTTGCTGTGAATGTCCTCTACTGCATATCTGTTGCCATGAACTAAGCTTCCTATACCATACCTTTCCTTGCATCATAGTCTTAAACTCTATGAAATCATGAGCTAAAAATCATTCTTTCTCCTTACAGCATTTTTGTCAGGAATTGTTCTCATCATGATTCAAAAGTATATAACACAGAACTGATGTGTATATTCCTATCAAGATTAGTAAAAATAACCATGTATCTAAGATGACATAGCTTCAGTAATGCTATTTGCCCAAGGGGAACATGTAGATATTTATTTCTACCTGTTGTGGAAAGTCTTGGGGCTAATTATATTTCATGTTAATTCCATTCTCCTGTGAGTGGTTGTGAATAAGGAATGAGTTAGCACTCAGGTGATTTCCTGTAAACCTACTTCCCACCTTAATTCATAAAATAAAGGATAGCTGATGATTGGACAGATAAAGGGAAGGTGGAAGGTGGGGGGAGAGAGAAGGAGAAAATGGGACAGAGAGGAGATGCGGAGGAGGAGAAAGAAGAAGAAAAGCAGAGTAGAAGCACATTGCCTGGAGAAACTGCAAGTTGTAAGGGGTCTCATAGATGGGGAAGATGGTAGTGTAGTGGTAGATCTGCCCAATCTAGGCACACAGCATATTGTTCATATTAATTGTGTTGTGTTTTCATTGCTCGGGCATATTTGGGATGGAGAGATTTACCGAAATATCTACCTTTCAAAATAGGGTCTAGGAAGTCAAGAAGAAGTTGGTTTTGATGAAAACAACAGCATAGCTCACCTGTATATTCACTTTCACTTTGGCTGTTGGTGTCAATTATTCATTTAAAATTTTTGTTTTATTATTTATATTCTACTTGCTTTAAGAAGAATTTAAAGTCTCTTACTAAAAAAAAAAAAATTCCCTAAAAAAATGAATAAACAAGTCATACCTAATATGACATCATTTAAAAAGGAAATGAAACAGAGAAAATGAGCAATAAATATTCCAGGATAATTAAGTTAAAGGGATATAATTGATCTCAGTCTCCCAATAATAATAATAATAATAATAATAATAATAATAATAATAATAATCTAACCTACAGATCGCTCAATAAAGATGATTTTTCACCCTTTCTTTACTTGTACTATCTTGATGAGTATATATTTAAATTAAATTATCATTAAGTCAAACTTTCGAAAAAAATGGGATTTTTTTAAATGGGCAAAGGTTCTATTAGAATAGCTTTAAAAAAGAAACTATAGCTTATATTTGAATATGGTGTTTTAGATATACCTTAACATCTGCCAAATTACTGGAATTATATTTTAAAATGACAGAAACATGAGGAAGGACTTTTTTGAAGCAACAGATAAGCAAGCATATTGTCTTTCTCTAGAGTTTCAGTTTAACCCACCCAGTAAGAATATAGTAGTACACAGTTGTTAAGGATTCATACAAGAGGCTTTCACATCACAAGGCTGAGTGTCTAGGTGATATTACACTGGGAGGAATATAAAAAATTAAAAGCAACCACATATGTATAATTAGGAAGAAAAGGAGAGTAGAAACCAGATGAAGAAACCACTCGGTTCATCTCAGCTTACTTTTCAGGACCCTCCCCCCCCCCCCATATACACACTTGTCTCTGCTTCAAACACACATCAAACATTGGTAGCATCTTCTATTTTCAGCCCTCTTCCACTGTTACTTCTGCTTTAAACTCACACCCAGCATTAGCCACACCTGACCTGTTCCTTCCTCCTTAGCCTTCACTTCAGATATCAAGCTTTCATCTCAAAGCTTTCCTAAAATATTCTTTGCATTCTGCTTAGCTTCTCAGTTTCTACTTTTCTTGCCTTAAAGATGATCCTCTCATGACAGCAGCTAGCATATCCTTCTCACCTGTAAGAAGATTGTTTCTTTCCAATGATAAATCCCCCAATTGCCACTCACTTTGCTTCTGTGAAAGCCAAAGTCCATCAATTGTGCTATGTGGCTCCTTCAGAGTCTTTGGCTATCTCTCCTGGGCTCTTTCTGTGGCAGTGACCTTCTGGTACACTGTCTTCATTGCCAGGAACAGCCTTGCTCCCAAGCCTTTGTAGAGCTGTTGCTTTTGCAGTGTCATCAGTTTCCTTCCCCTTTTAAAGTTCTTTTCAAAATTTACGTTCACAATGTTCTGAATAAGGTTTTAAAATGTTTAATCTGCTTTTCTTCACTCCTGATTACCCTAGTTTGATTATTTATTAGTTTCATTCATTTATTGGTAGCACTGGAGATCTAAGCAAATGCCTTGCACATAGTAGGTGAACACTTAATCATACTGTGCTATATTTCTAACATCATTAATCTTTTAGCTACACCTACACATAAGGGACAGTTGAGAAAATATCCAACATGTACATAATGTGACATTTGATAAGTTCTCACACTGTTGTCACAATCAAGAAAATTAACATTTCATTGATATTGATAGTATTTTTGTACCATTGTGACTCTTACTGTTGCCTTGCCTATTCACATATGGCCACATATCTGTGGTCTATCAAAAAGGATACTTTTTATTACAAATATTTATTTTTATCTTATGTGTATGAATCAGTTTACTTAATGTATGTAAGGATACCACCTATGTGCAAGGTTGAAGAAGAATAGAATGGCATTGGATCCTTTGGAACTGGAGTTACAGATGGTTGTGAGTGGGATGTAGGTACTGGAAATGAAACCCATCTTCTCTGGAAGACAGTGAATTGCATTTAACTGCTGAGCCATCTATCCACTGTCATTTTGTATAATTTTAAATCAAAGGAAACACATAGTATGATATTTTGGAGAAAGAAGGATTTGCCTGTATCTGAGACTCTTCATGTATGTATGCCATAAAGTTTACTTTTTGTTGTATTCAAAAATAGTGGCTCACCCTCAGCCCTTGTGAGGCAAACAAGGGCTAGATCGTTAATCAATACTCTTTTGGAAGGTGCTTGGACTAGTTTAACTAAATATTTGAAAAGTATCTAGTGGCTGGTGCTGCTTGTTGCAATTGTTATTTTTTGATTGTTTGTTATTCTGTGGTTCTTGTGGTAAGCCTTGTTATTCCTAGTCACTTTAATTTTCTGAAGTTTTGCATACATACATACATACATACAAAAATACATGCAATAAATATATAACATGTTATATAATATAATTCCCTGAGGCTTTGGCAAACAGCCTTGGTATTTAATATTTGTCCTCCTTCTACTTTTGTATAGATCCCTCTCCTTTCTCCTTGCTGGAGCTCCTTTGACTGATTCTGCTTGCCACTTCACATTTTCTATATCCTGCTACTCATCTCCTAAGCAGCTGCCTCCTTCATCTATGATACATTTATATTTTCTGCTTTCTGTGGTTACATTCCACCACACACTTAAGGCACACTGCATTATTCAAATTGCCTAAACTGGATATGATTTGAAAGACATTTTCCATCAATTTAGCTCTCATTGTTCCAGAGAATACTGTGCCAACTGCCCAGAGAAGGAAACGACTAAACATTCCTACCCAAACTGTAACACTATGAACCATGACAATTAACAGCATAAGATGTGCATAATCATGTAAGAAGTTCCATTTGAATGTCCGTGGAAACCAACAACTAATTGTCTAATTGGACTTAAGGCCCACACATCAAGAGGGAAATCATGTCTGGTACTGGAAACTTGGCTGTCTTCCCAGGACTAGTATGGTTATAGGCCTTAGAAAAGAATCTACTACTGTCACCTTGCTAGCCGAGCATAGTTACGTATTACATTCTGAATCTTATCACCATGTCCATGAAGGAGTGTTGTTACCACTGCTTTCTATGGAAGCCTCGAATTACAGCAAATGGAGACAATCACAGAAGACCACACCCGAATACAGAATACACCACAATACAGAAATCAATAGATCTTGAGTATCCAAGCCTCAACATATCAACATCTACATCTACATCGTGGAATCTATGGCTCTGGAACAATGGCAGAAGAGAGGAAAAGACTGTAAGAGCTAGAATACTAGAAAACCTATGTGAAAGTCTCTCTTTAAAGTGGCTGCACAAAGAAGACTGTAGTAATGGCAATATCGATAAACATGTTAAAGTTGAAAGGAGAAATTTTGTGTGGTTGTACCTCTAGGCAAAGAACTAAATGCAACTATTGACTACTAGAAGAAGAATTAATCTCTTCAAAGGATGAGCATTTTTACTGGATTCCTAATGTGGAGTGATAAGTCCTGAAACCATACACATGCAAATACTAAAAACAGACCCAACTCAGAAATGCTTATGTACACACAGATACACAATTATGTAACAAATATCATAGAAAAAGAGACTATTAACTTGAGCATGTATTGCATGAGAAAGATTTGAGGAAGGTTAGCTGGGTGGGGCTGGAAGGAGGAAAGGGCAGGAGAAGTAATGTAATTTTATTTCAGTTAAAAACTTTTTAAAAACAACCCAAATAAGAATGTGTAATGAATAACAAAATTAGTTTTTATTCATGAGCATTAGTATTTCATTGAACCGATATACCACTAATTGTATATTTATTTATATTTTGGCATAAATTTGCAACCTCTTACTATACTTAGAACTACTTTGGACATTTGTATACAGGTTTTTTATTTTTTTTTAAACATATGCTTTCATCTATCTTGGGAAAATACCCCAAAGCTGGGTATTTAGAGCAGATGGTAGCTCTATGTTTAACTTCCTAAGAAACTGCCAATTTTTCAACACAGTTTTTACCCCTTTGCATTCTAACCAATATATGTAAGCTGTTTTACTATTTGCACAGATACTTAGTGTGGACAATACTTTCAACTATTGACTTCTCTTATGTGGTTCTTACCTTGTGTATGGTTTTGTTAGTGACTTGTACAAGGCTGTATATGGACAACACTTTTATTTAGAAAAATAAATGGATGGATTTCTTTCTTAAGGTTTGAGGGAAATTTAATTTTTTTATACATATAGGTGTTTTCTCTGCACTTATATCTATGATCCACTTGTTTGTCTGGTGCCCATGAAGACCACAAGAGGGCATCAGATCATATAAAACTGGAATTACAGACAGTAGTGAGTTGCCATATAGGTGCTGAGAATCAAACTCCTGTACTCTGAAAGTGTAGACAGAGTTCTTAACCCTTGTACCATCTATGTCATCTCTCTAGTCCTTTGAGGCAAAAGCAACATTAGAGGTAAGAATGTGTTTGGTTTCATGATTTGAGTGTATAATCATCATGGAGCAGGAGGTGTCTTGGCAAGGGTTCCTAAAGCTATGGTAGCTGAAGCCTGTGGCAGTGGTCACACTGAGTACATGGCCTAGAAACACCAGTGACATGATAAGAGAAGTCAGAAGGGTAGATCTGGGTGTTTTTTATGTGTTCTCAGAACAGGACAGTCTTTCATGGTTAGTGCGAGGCTAAACAGTGGTTTATCTTAAACTGTGTGGACTTTTGTGCTTTAATTTCAATAATGTTTTCCTCATTCCTCATTTTCTCTTAGCAGACAGTGCACATTACTTTCAGTGTTTTAATTGCTGGTTCTTCAACTAGCCAATCTCCTGATTCTAAAATATTACTAGCTAAGAATGAGCTTCTATAAAGTAAGTCCTATGGGATAAAACACTTACTAGATTCTAGGCTTGATTTTTTTTTATAACTCTTTTAGTTGAGAATCCCACAATGTCAGGGTATATTTTTACCAGTGTACAGAGAGCTCATTGGACTGACATATTAAATGCAATATTAAATATTATATAAATTTAATATAATCAAAGTATCAATGTTGAAGGTGCATATAAGTATACAGTGATAAATATTTAGAGATATAAAATGATAAATATTTAGCATGGACTAGATTCTGTTACTTCATGTTTTCATGAATGAATGAAAGAATAAGCAAAAAGACATTTCTCTATGCACATGGAAAAACTGAGTTCAAAGTTTTATTGAGACATTAGGTCACCATGCATGGTAGAATTATATACAACACGAGCAGGCAGAACAACTGAGAAGTGGAACACCTATATGGCAACTGAGAATTGCTACATTGAGGACCATACATACACATAAATACTTGGTTGGGGGGGTTGTCATTTTTGCAGTTTTGTGATTGTTTTGTTTTCTTGTTTTACTTATTTCTTAGTAGTTTCAAGTGGGAGAACAGTTTTGGAGTAAGCATGTGGTTGTTGTGCCTGATTTCTAATTTTGTTTCCAAAGGTTCAAGTAATTATAATACAGGCCCCCAAAACATGTCCTTAGAGGAAATACTATCACACATGTAGGGAAACTGAGGTTTGACACATCAAGATTATTATCTATGCTTATGTCTCACTTTTCTTTCTTTTTTTTTCAATTTTTTATTAGATATTTTCTTCATTTACATTTCAAATGCTATCCCGAAAGTTCCCTATACCCTCCCCCTCGCGCTGCTCCCCTACCCATCCACTCTCTCTTCTTGGCCCTGGTGTTCTCCTATACTGGGGCATATAAAGTTTGCAAAACCAAGAGGCCTCTTTTCCCAATGATGGCTGACTAGGCCATCTTCTGCTACATATGCATCGAGAGACACAAGCTCTGGGGGCACTGATTATTTCATATTGTTGTTCTACCTATAGTGTTGCAGACACGTTCGGCTCCTTGGGTACTTTCTCTAGCTCCTCCATTGGGGGCCCTGTGTTCCATCCAATAGATGACTATAGATATCATTTTTTCCTGTTTAAGTTGTATTTTGTATTTTTCATTATTAATTCACTTCATTTTCCAGTCACCACCCTCTCCTTCCTCTAGTCCCAGTCTCACCCTTGGAAATCATTCTCCCACTACCCCTCCCCTTCTTTTCATATAAGGGGAAGTCTTCCTCGGGTACTACCCCACCTTGGGATATCCAGTTGCAGTAGGAATAAGTGAATCTTCTTCTACTGAGGCTCAACCTGGCAGTCCAGTTAGGGGAAAAGGCAACAGAGTCAGAGACAGCATCCTGCTTCAACTATTAGGGGATCCACATGAAGACCAAGCTGCATATCTGCTACAAATGTGGGACCAGCCCCTGAACACTCATTGGTTGGTGGCTCAGTCTCTGTAAGTCCTCTTGAGTCCAGGTTACTTGTCTCATTAGGTCTTTTGTGGTGTCTTTAACCCCTTTGGCTTGCTCATTATATCACTCACTCTTCAACAAGACTCCGAGTTCTGCCTGATATGTGGTTGTAGGTCTCTACATCTGTTTGATGAAGCCTCTCGGGATACAGTTATGCAGCCTCCCTGGCACACCAAATCCCTACAGCACTAGGCACAGCCTTTCCCACTGAGACCAGACAAGGCAGCCCAGTTAGGGGAACATGTCCTTATACCCTTCAGGTCCCACAATCTTTCCCTCAACTCTACCACAACATTTCCCAAGACTCACTGAGCTCTACCTTATTTTTGACTATGGGTCTCTGCATCAGTTTTTGTCAGTTGCAGGGTGGAGTCTCTCAGAGAATAAGTTATGCTAGGTTCCTGTCTACAAGCATACCAGAGTATCATTAGTATAGACAGAGATTGGTTCTTGCCCATGGGATGGGTCTCAAGAGGGGCAGTCATTGGTTGTCCATTCTCCCTGTATCTGCTCCATTTTGACCCTGACCTTGTAGGCAGGATATATTTGGGAACTAAATTTTTGTGGTTGGGTTGGTGTCCTTATCTTTCCACTAGGAATTATGACTGTCTATTGGAGGTGGCCATTTCAGGGTCTATTTCCCTCACTGGTAGGAATCTCAGCTAGAGCCACCAACTGCTTTATGTAGGCACTTACAGCTATGAAATTTCCTCTTACCACTGCTTCTTTTGTTTTCTGCAAGTTTGGGTATGTTTGCCTTTATTTTCATTGAATTCTAGAAAGTCTTTAATTTCTTTATTTTTTCTTTGACCCAGTGGTCACTGAGTAGAGACTTGTTCAGTTTCCACGAATTTGTATATTTTCTGTTTCTTCTGTTGGTCAAGTTCAGCTTTAATCCATGCTTTTCTGATAAGATGAAAGAGGTCATTTACATTTTCTAGTATCTGTTGAGGTTAGGCTTGCTTTTTGACCAAGTAGATGGTCAATTTTCAAGAAGGTTCTGTGAAGTACTGAGAAAAAATATACTCTTTTGTGTTTGGGTAAAATATTCCCTAGATATCTGTTAGGTCCATTTGATTTATTTCATCTGTTAGTTTCATTATTTCTCTGTTTAGTTTCTGTTTATATTAACTCTCTATTGGTAAGAGTGGGATTCTGAAGCCTCCCACTAACAAGTATTGGAATTAGGTCTTCTTTGAAGATCTGATAGAACTCTTCACTAAATCCATTAGATCCTGGGCATTTTTTGCTTGGGAGACTATTAATGCTGACTTTGCATTTGGGGCACAGGTGTTCAGAATTGAGACATAATCATGGTGGATTTTTCCTTTGTAAGTAAGAAGTGTCATTCCCCATCTCTTTTGATTGTTTAGTGTTGAAACTCAATTTTAGTAGATATTAGAATGGCTACTACAGTTTTTTTTTTTTCTTGTGTCTGTTTGTCTAGAAAACCTTTTTCCAGCCCTTCACTCTGAGATATTATCTATCTTTGTTTTGCATCTACTCTGTTAGGTCGTGTATTTTTATTGGCGATTGAGTCCATATATATATAGACATTAGTGACCATTTCCTTTTTAATTCTTGTTATTTTGATGGTGGAGGTGGTAGCATATGTGTGTGCATGCCTCTGTGCATGTGTGTGTTTGATTTTCTTCTTTTAGTCTCACTTCTGTGAGGATTATTTATTTCTAGTTTTCTTGGCTGTAGTTACCCTCCTGGTGTTGAAGTTTCCATTATAGTGTTCTCTGTAGGGCTGGATTAGAGGAAAGATATTGTTTAAATTTGATTTTGTCACAGATTATGTTTTTTTCCATCTATGGTGATTGAAAGTATTTGCTGGCTATAGTAGTCTGGGCTAACAGCTATAATTTCTTAGTGTCTGCAAGACATCTGCCCAAGCTTTCTGCTGTTTTGAGTCTCTAGTGAAAAGTCAGACATAATTGTGATACATCTGCCATTATGTATTACTTGGCCGTTTTTCCCTTTCAAATTTTAATATTCTTTCTTTGTTTTATACATTCAGTGTTTCAACTATTATGTGGCAGTAGGATTTTATTTTCTGGTCCAATCTATTTTGGTATTCTCTAAGCTCCTTATACATTTATAGGCATATCTTTCTTTAGGTTAGAAAATATTTCCTCTATGATTTTGTTGAAGATATTTTTGGGCTATTGAGCTGGGAATCTTTCCTTTCTTCTATTCCTATTTTTCTTAGATTTGGTCTTTTCATAGTATCCCAAATTTCCTTGATGTTTTGTGTTAGGCACTTTTTTAGATTAACAATTTCTTTGACCAAGGTATCTTTTT
This sequence comes from Mus caroli, assembly GCF_978045245.1. Taxonomy (NCBI): domain Eukaryota; kingdom Metazoa; phylum Chordata; class Mammalia; order Rodentia; family Muridae; genus Mus; species Mus caroli. The sequence continues at coordinate 104,448,731 of NW_028227261.1, read as the reverse complement.
TTTTTTTTTTTGTCATATCTTGCAAGCCTGAGATTCTCTCTTCTGTCCCTTCTTTTATTCTCTTGCTGATGCTTATATCTAGTTTCTGTTCTCTTTCCTAGGTTTTCTATCTCCAGGGTTCTCTCAGTTTGTATTTTCTTTATTGCTTCTGTTTCCATTTTTAGGTCTTGAATAGTTTTATTCATTCATTTCACCTGTTTAATTGTATTTTCCTATATTTTTCAACTCTATTTGTTTCTTCTTTAAAGGCCTCTCTACCTGTTTGTCTTTTCTCATATTTCTTTAAGGGTGTTGTTCATTTCCTTTTTAAAAGCCTCTAACATCTTGATAAAATTAGAATTAAGGTCATTTTCTTTTGATTCATATAAGTTAGGATATCAGGAGGCAGTGCTGTAATAGGATAGCTGAGGTCTGGTGGTCCATATTTCCCTGGCTTTTGTTAACTGCATTTTTAATCTGGCCTTCAGCCATCTGGTTGTCCCTGGTGTTGGCAAGCCAAGTAGTTCCTGGTGGCAACAGGCATCTGTGACTGCAGGTAGAACTGTTATTGCCTTATTGCAGTAGGCCTTTGGGATTGCAGGTAGAGCTGGTTGTCCCAGGTGACAGCAGGCTTTTAGGGACATAGGCAGAGCTGATGGCTTAAATCCTATGCCCTGGGTGGCAGCAAGCCTCCAGGGATTCAGGCAGAGTTGGTGGTCCCTGGTGGCTTCAGGCCTCTGGGATTTTAGGGAGAAGTATGAACCAGAAGATGGAGAGTTGAGGAAATATTGCAGACCCCAAGGCTGATGGCTTGCTGAGAAGGCACAATATCATTATTCTTGTAGTCTTGGAAAACAGATATATCTGTATCCATTCTGCATTTTCTGGAAATAAATCCTAGAGCTGGACTCCTGCATCACTTCTCTTGAGAAATTCTTTGCAGGTGTTTTAATTTAAATAGTTGACAGATGAAATGAGTTTAAACTGTAAAGCCTTCAAGAAGTGGGTGTGCTTTTAAAGTAGGGCTTATAACAAAATCATGGAGCTGCTACTTATCACACAGGATATTTATTTACACACACTCCAATTATCAGTCAATGTAACATATGTATTTGGGAAGATACCAAGTTGATGCTCAATATTTGTATAGCAAATTTGAGCCAGTATCCTCATGTACTACCACAAAGGCTCTTTATCTTGCATCTTCCCACTGTCCAGCCTACTCCCCCCTTTACTCAAGTCCTCTCCTTCTCCTTTGGTTGTTTCATTTTTGCAGTGACTGAAAAACTCATGTAGCAAACAGAGCTAAAATTGATTTCTTGGTATTCTCTTTGCTTTATTAAGTTGATATTCAGATGATATTGGTATACCTGAAGTATTTGCTGGATATATTTGCTATGAGTGACAATGAAAATGAAAATTATTGCCTATGACTTGTAGCTGTTTATGCTTATGTACCTGGATAATCCAAACAAAAATTTTTAGAAAAGCAAATATATGTTGAAGATCTAAAACTATGTTACTTTCATCTATCCATTTCAATTAAGCATTGAAATCCCACTCTTGCTGTAAGTGACCCTTGTATGTTTTGATGATGGTTTTCAGCTTTCTGTCCTTTTCCCATTTACACTCTGTGAGCATGGGTGTGACCACTTCAACCATAAATCACTCAATCTTTATACCCTGACTGGAATTGTCAATATCCTCCTACAGCACCTGGAAACTCCCACCACCCTGCAAGTACAATTAGAACGACATGCTATTCATAATGCTCTTATTGCTTACTTCCTCCCCCTCAGTGATTGCTCAAGATTGATTATTTCAAACAATGAATAAATCTACACTTAGGAATCCAAAGTTTAAGTTGTGTAATTTTTTGTCATGGGCTAATCTCTCCTGGAGTCACATTCTCCTATCACAAAAAATGTAAGCTGTTGTGATATTCAGAACTTTGTTATTCAATATGCAGCAAATCTCTATAACTTTAGTTACTTGAGATAAAGCTATAGTCTCAGGCTCTACCCTAAATGTTATAAATCAGAGCATAGTAATTAATGTTCAATAGTTAGACATGAATGACAAAGGTAAAAGTTGTAGTTCAGAATCTTAGTATTTTAAATATTACACTAAAATGTTTTCATTGATTAAGGCAGCAATGACAGTGAACTTTTCAGGGTCTAAACAAGTTTATATGTTAGGCACCACTTGTCAATTTAAACATCACTCATTTATGAAAATAAATTTGTATTAATCACACTGTTTATGACCCTCAGAATTGAATTGCTTGTTTGTGTACTTTCAATTTTATTGAAAGAACTTATTGTTTTTGAACAAGAAAAAGTGCTAGAAAGGATTGAAGAGATACAGAGCAGTCAGAAGATGCATTTTGTCACATACATTAGATGATTACTGTAACAAGACTGACTCAATTACAACTCAATTACAACTCTCATTGTTCAGTCTAGATACAAATAACTAGAGCATACATTTCTGAAGACAATACAGTTTAAAGTGTCCCAAAGACTACATGAACATCAAAGTAATAACTTTGGTAGAATTCCTGGTAGATATTGCTACCAAGAATAACACTTAGCATAGCAAATTAAAAATTGGAAAACAAGTATTTATTCAATGAAATGATAATATCAGTTCAGATGGGAAATTGAACAAGAAACACAAATTTTCATAATTTCTGATAATCAATAAATAATATTGAAAATGTAAAATTGGATCAAAGATGACTTTAATTGTGCTTTGGAATTATCTCTAATATGCAATCAGATAATCCATGTAAGGTACCATGAAAGAGTCTACAGCACTAGTTCTTAACTTGTGGGCCACATCCCTTTGAGATTCAAATGACCCTTTAAAGGAGATTGCATATCAGATACCCTGAAAACTGGAAATTCACATTACAATTCACATGTTGTTGCTGGGATTTGAACTCAGGACCTTTGGATGAGCAGTCGTGCTCTTAACCTCTGAGCCACCTCTATAGCCCCTCACATTACAATTCATAACAGTAGTAATATTACAGTTATGAAGTAGAAACGAAAATAACTCTATGGTTGGGCATCACCAGAAAATGAAGTGCATTAATGGCTTACAGCATTAGAAAGGTAGAGACCAATTTGGTTGAAACCTTTACTGAGTTCTTTTCCTGTATGGACATCAACTTTCTTGGGCATAGAAGCTATTGTCTTGTATTGAAAGAAAGATGAAATTTCAAGACCTGTAAGTCATATAAAGTACTCAGAAATTGCTGGTTGTTTGTGAGCCTAGAGACTGGCTGGGGCTGAGAACAAAGGAAAAACAAAACCGGGCATGCCCCATAGTTAAAGCATTCCTGGGAACAGTTTGACATAAGATAAAGAGGAATGTGAGGACATAACAGGACTATATGAACTGAGTCAACAACTCACAGAACCCTGACACACTGACCTGAATGTATTCTTTTGCTGACATGTAATTTTTCTGCTGATGTTTGAATAAGCCAATAGTGTGTCACTATGCTGAATTCCCCACCCCTAAGCCCTTTACCCCATTAAAAAAAAAAAAAAAACCTAGCTTTCGAGCCTCAGAGTCAAATCCACTGTCTCCTGCATGAGATACATTTCGACCTGGAGCTCCACCATTAAACTGCCTCGTGTGTTTGCAGCAAGAAGGATTCTTGTGTTTCTTTGGGTGTGCTCTCTCTCTCCTGAGAATAGAGAGGGGTCCCCAAAAGGAGGTCTTACAGTACAACAATACACCATCAAACACTAGATTTTTTTTCCAACTGTCCTGAGCAACTTCTAACAATTGTCTTATGATCTCTGATCTTGTATATCATGGAGCATGACTCTGATTCCTGTTTCGAATGCATTGCTGAATTTGGGGGATTTTCCTTGTTAACTGCTATGATTATATATTCTTGTATTTTCCTGTTGCACAGGATTTAGGAGTGTATCAGTTAGGAGGTAAGTTTTCTTGTTTAAATGGTATAATTGAAGATAGTTAAAAGTATGAGGATGGGTGAGCCCTACCTTTCTTCCAGCCTGCTTCCTACCCAGGCCACATCAGTGGTCATATATGCTGACCCCCACAATACTACAGCCTGCTTGCATTCTAGGAGGTCTGCAATAACTAAGGACACAGAGCCCAGCTATCACAGGGCCCACATGCCCTGCCAAGCTCCACCTTCATTCTGGTCTGCTTCTCCACTCAGGCCATATCAGGGGCTGTCACCCTCCTACACTCTACAGCTTGTCTGCCTCCCAGGAGGCCCAAAGTAAACAGGGACACAGGAAGCCAGCTCTAACCAGAGACTTAAGAGGATCATACTAACCAAATATAGCCTCTAAGGAATTTGGCTCAAGTCAGAGACAAACAGGCTAGTTAGCATGAGAGATAACTAAATGGTCAGAGGCAAGCACAGGATCATAAGCAATAGAACCCAGTGCAATCTGGCACCACAAGAACCTATTTCTCCTACTACAGCTAGCTCTGGATTCCTCAACATGCCAGAAAAGCAAGATAATTACTTAAAATCCCATTGCATGAAGATGATAGATGACTTAAAGGAGGTTATAAAGAAATCTCTTAAAGAAATACAGAAAAACACAGGTAAATAGGTAGAAGCCCTTAAAGAGGAAAATAAATAAATGCATTAAAGAAATACAGGAAAATAAAATCAAGCAGAGGAAGGAATTGAACAAAATGCTCAAAGAACCAAAAATGGAAATAGAAACAATAAAGAAAACACAAAGAGAGGCAACCCTGGAGATGAAAAACTTAGAAAAGAGATCAGGAGCTACAGATTCAAGCATCACCAACAGAATACAGGAAATAGAAGAGAGAATTTCAGGTGTAGAAGATACCATAAAAAGTATTGACACATTGGTCATTGTTCTAGTTTAACATTATACTCAAGGCAATAAAATAAAGCATCAGAATCCATGTCAATAGGGAGATAGAGAATTTTCTGGAAACACTCACCAATGAAAATATAATCCAGGCAACAAGTAAAGCATGAATTCTTTGGTTAGTAGAGGAAAAGCATACTATGCTTTGTGAAGAATTGATTAAATGTTCAACTTAAATGTCCCACACACTAGACAAGAATATCAGTATTAACCAGAAGAAATTAAAGTCTTGAGGAGGTGATTGTGGATGTGGGAAAAATGCAGCAGAAAGCATTACTGCCCAAGAAGATCAACACATCCATCTTTTTCAGGTTCTACCATTGAACCAGCAATAAATTAGTTCATTTACACATAAGGATTATTCTAAATAAAAATACATTAAAATGTTAGTGTCTGGGTGACTTTTTTTCCTTTGTGTAACTGTATATCCATTAGAAGCAATTATGAGGGATGAAGAATTTATTTTGTTTTACACTTTGAGAGGATATGGCCAATCATGATAAAGAACGTAGCTGGGCACATTACATTTTAAGTCAGGAAGCAGGGGGATAAGGATACTGCTGCTTATCCAACTCTTTTCTTTTAATTTTTTTTTCAAATCTGAGACCTTGGCTCATAGGATGATGTCCTTATATTCAGAGTGGTTCTGTCCTCAAGCTTTTCTGTAAACATCATCATAAATACATCAAGATCGTGTTTCCATGGTGATTCTAAATCTGGACAAGATGACAAGGAGAACTTAACAACCACATAGGAGTATATAAGATAAAATAATCAAAGGAATATGAATATGAAAATGGGTAAACTTAGGACTAGTTAATATGTCTCAATGGATTCTCCTTGGGGTATAACTTTGCTTTGTTGAATAATGAGTAATGAGTAAACAAATAAGAAATTAAATTTTAACAAACTAAATCTTAATGTATTTAGTTCTGATATGATTTTATCTAATACAAGGAAGCTCAAAGAGGCATGATTTATTGCCTAAAGTAAAATTGTTTACCTCAGGGGACCCTGTGACATAGTCTAGGAATTGTGGTAAATCCTATATGAAGAGAAATGCAATTCTCACAAGTTTCTGTCTGCCCATCTGTATGTCCATGTGATACATAAATTAAATTCAATATTTTTTAATAGTCCTGACCAGAATAACCTGAGGAGGACACAAGGAGTTATATGATGGACGTTAAAAAATGTTCATTCAATGGGGATTTGAAAGAAATAATATCACTACCCCAGAAATCAAACTATGGAAATGAACACTACAACATTTAGTAGATTGGTATGCTAATCCTAAGATTAACACCAAATGCTAGAAGATCTGTTTTCACCATAGGGTGCTTGAGAATTTCAAATCATTAGAATTTAAGTGTGAGTCTAATCTAGATTTAGTTTGGATATGTAAATTTTGGGAGAACTAAAGGAGATATAGTTTACATTTTCAATAACTATATCAATAACTATCTATCTCTAACTTCTCCCTCTCTCTCACACACAAACACATCTGTGCGCACACCCATATACACACACTCTGTCATTTTAACTTTGGTAGATTAATCCTTGTGCTGCTTTCAAAATATGAGCCATCATTAGGCTAGCTGTGACTTATTGCCAAAATAACACAGAAGTGGAGAATGTTCTTAGCTCACATTCTGCCACATCTTGCCTCATGACTGGCATTGATTATAAGTGATTTTACAATGTATAAACATATTTCTTTTATGTTAGTCCATATATAAAAATTCTGTACATCCAATATATTCTTCTCCAAGAGATTTAATAACATGGTCAATATCTGAAAGTGCATTTTTAGGTTTGGTCTAGTATTTTTAATGATACATTGTAAAGATTTTTTCCACACTTTAACTTATTATATCATCATAATTTTCACTATCATCATCAAGTTAAAGGTCTAAACATAAGTTTCAAGTTAAATATCTATGTCTTCACTGTAACTTTTTCATCAAAAAAGTTTCTAAGCCTTATATATGTGGCAATACAAATAGAAAAAGCAATTGAACTTCTCAGCGGAACTCGCAATGAATTCGGTATTTATAAACAGAAAGGAATAACTTGCTGCTAATCTCACTGTTATGTAGTACAGATTTTCAAGGGTAATGCAAACATGATTTTACCAGAGATTAGAAGAAAATCCTCTTTTAGGTATTTAAATCTCATAAATTATATTCCTACTAACACTTTCTATGTCTTCAGGAAATAGGAGCTTATTCTAATTTTTGTCCTTAAGTTAGCTGGTAGGAAGAACTGAATTTACTTATGCCAATTATAAAACTAGTAAGAACAAAACCTAGAATATAAACCTCAGAAATTCCAGAATGATATGCTATGGTGGATAAGCACAGTGAAACATATAAGCTAATGACAAATCATCAGATATCCTCACTTATGTCTGACTACAGGAAAAAAACATCATGATGTTTATATCAACAATGCTTTCAGTAGGATGTATGCATGTACAAATATATTTTAAGAGATTGGAATGAAGACATTGCCTTAAGGACTTATGCAAAAATGAAAACTTTCAAAATACAATAGTCACATCATTATATAATCAGGTCCTTTAAAACAGTGGGGTTCACTCCACTCCTGAATTTCATGCTGTTTCATACCAAAAGGGACAAAGCACATAAAGAGATGCTGAGCATCAGTATTCATTTCTGTATCCTCATCCTGCTATGTAGCTCCTGCTGTGGGAGCTGTGGCAGCAACATTGTTGTTCTTACCACCAGGTCTTTCTTTTCCTTATGATTGACTGTACTGGGGGCTGATGTAAAAAAAAAAAAAAACAAACAAAAAAAAACCCACCTTACTCCTTTAAGCTCATTTGTCAAATATTTTATCACAGTATTGAGAAAAAATAAGAAATACATGTTCTTACTATCTGAAGTCCTCACTGGACTACGTTACCACATCATACTTAAATGCTATAATCTACTAGAAATAGTTAAATGAACCATGTTTTCAATCTACACATGCTTGCATTTTACATGTTTGTTCCTGTTACAAAGTATTTCACAAAATCAAGGTAAGGACAGAATGATTTGGCTTATAGTTTCAGGGACACAGTTTATTATGACAAGACCTGTATGGTGGTAGGAACATGAGATGGCTGGTCACATTTCATCCTGAGTCAGGAAATACATGACTGCTAGTGTTCCCCTTTGATTCTTCTCTTTTTCACGTTCAAGATCTCAGCCCATGTAGGGTAGATCTTCCTAACTTAATTTACTCCATCTAGAATCTAACTGACAGAAATGCGCAGAGGCTTGTTTCCTTCCAACTGGAGAAGTAAGACCAAACACTCCAGTATCAAATATGAATTTTCTTCTAATCATCTGACTTTTCTGGATAATTGTTATGAGAATTAGACTTATCAAAAAGAATTTACTAATGTACATTTGGTGACATTTGCTGTGCTTCTTGTTGGATATTTAAAGATGAGGAATAAATTATCATTTTTTTCTGGAAAGGACTAACACTCTGACAGGTGGTACAAAGTAAACAGATGATGTCCCAGAAAAGATGCATAAAGGGAGGAAAATATGGACAAGAGAAAAGCTAAGAGAAAGTCAGAGCAAGAAAGAGTGAGAAGTATTTAACATTTTGCCTGATAAGGCAATATTGTCCTTATGTTGAATTTCTCATTATGTAACAAACAAATAAATGTGAACATTCTGCTTAAGAATATGGTTTATCTTGAGAAAATGACTGGGAGACCTGATTTATGAACTAAGGTTGGTTCATCAGGAAGTTTCTTGGCCTCACCCACAGGAGAGCCATGGATTATATTTTCTGACTTCCCCTAATCATAACTTTTCCCTAGAGTAAACTCTTACTCTATAAATACCTATCTGTTACACTTTACTTTAAATAAATTTTACTAAAATTAGTTATTTTGAAGAGGGAACAAAATTTGCTAAAACAAGCAAAATAATTAAAATCAAAATTAAATGAACCATCTTTGGAGAGTTTAAGAAATAAAAAGCTACAATTTAGAATTTTGATAGGAAAGTTAATTTAATAAAATTAAATTAAATAAGTAAAATTAAAATGAAGATTTATTTTTTGAAGTATGGGGATTTTTTCTTCATTCACATATATTAATTTTTCATTGACCTGTAACCAAACTTGGAAGCAAAAAAATCAAGTATATCTGCCTTGGGTGTCGTATAGTTCTAGAAATAGTCTTCCCCTGAAAAATCTGTCAGTCTTTTCCTCTCATCCAGGTTTATTGGTACCTAAGCAAGAGACCAATTCTTATGGAAAAACTATCATGTCCTTCATTTTAACCTGTTTCTTTGTCTTTTAACTCACTTTTATTATTTTTGACTTATTTATTATTTTGTACTAGAATATAATACACACAAAGGAGGTTTTGTCTTTTGACTAGTTTTCTGGTCTAGTCACTTATACTAATGAATAAGAAGTAGTAGATAATTAATGATTAATTAATAATAGTCAAAGACTGAAAAACTATCTGATATGGTCTAACCTTAAACAATACATGATACTTTCTTCTTTGAAAGAAAATAATTAGAATATGCATAAGAATATGATAAAAAAGTTATATCTTTAAAATATATCCAGGCTATAAATTTAAATTTTAGGGTTTTTTTTTTCTGTTAGAAAGATGAAACTAAAATTGTCCTATATCATAGGTGACAAAAGAGACTCTCAGGTTCCCATGAGTAATAATAGAACTTGGAGAGAGGCATGTTAAGAATATAACTTATTTTTAGCTACTTTAGAAAATAATTTTAAAAGTTATATAATTGTTCCTATAAAATCAAAGGGAGAACATTCTGCATCACTTAATTATCATGTATAATTTAGAAAGCAAAATTATGTAAATAAAGTATACATATACCTGTACACACACCCATATACACACATAGAGTGTGCAGTGTTGTGGGAACCTTTCTGGAACAAGCACTCCAATATCAATGAAAGTTGAAGAGAGATATGTCACTGGTGGACCAAAGCCAAGACAGCTCATGAAAGGACCAGTTTCATTCTCATTTTATGCTCTAAAGTCACAAGGTGGAACAGGCAGGGAGGCAAGCAAGCAAGCAAGCAAGCCAAGCAAGCAAGATTTTACAAAAGGTAGTGAGCAGTAAACAGGTTGTTAAAGGCAATGGCCTATTGTTTCAGCTATTTCCCCCGGTCATTCTTTCCCGAGTTCATTATGTGTCAGGTAGCATGTAAAGTCATAGTTGGCAGATAGACAGTATAAGCAGTGATTTACATAAATAACAAAATACATTAATTAATTCATACCTAATAATTGTTCTCTCCCTCCATTCTACTTCAGGTAATATGTGAAATTCCTTTTTTATCCCTGTCAGAAGACATGTATTTCACTGATGGTTTTTATGAATTTTGTGATATTAGCTTCGAAAATGAACGTGTCAATTGTATAAATGAACCATCTTTGGAGAGTTTAAGAAATGAAAAGCCACAATCTAGAATTTTGATAGAAGGCTTTCTGGTGTCTTTTATGTAGAATTTGTGGACTGTTCACAAATGTTGCTAAAATATTATATTTACAGACTTTACTATTCTGTGTGCTATAGATCAATTTGGATGAGAATTAGAACATGGGTTTAATAGTGCTACATCATTTAATCATCAAATCACTCTTTTCTCCAGCTTCAGTAACATCAATAATCATGTTTAATGTCTTTAACATTTCCTAATTATATTAAGCTAACAAATCCTGCTATCCTCACTTCTATAATCTGTTCTTTGCAAATTGTTTTTCTTCATGTCTAACATTCCTCATCACTTCACAGAGTAGACTATTGCTAGATTCTCTCTGTCTATTTTAAAACTTGCCCCTAAAGTATTATTGTAGCATATTTAAAAACATATTTTGAATATCTTTATTTTGTTATTTGTATTGGTATATATTCTTTGTACTTAGTGATTGGCCTCATGAAGACAGTATCTTTCAAATATATCATATACTTTAACCATAATCAAGTGAATAACTAAATATCTTTCTAACAAAAATAAAGAAATTCAAGATGGACTCAGGAAAGAGTAAACTTCAACAGGTTGATGTATTTTAAACAACTTGAAAATTAAGGTAAAATTCTACTCCCTTGAGTGTTTCTACTTTAGTCACTTTGAAAATGGGATAGATAGATAGATAGATAGATAGATAGATAGATAGATAGATAGATAGATAGATAGATAGATATTTGGGGAGGAATAAGGGTGGAACAAAGGAAGGGTTTGAAGGAGCTGCCATGAGAGGGATTGGAGGAAGGAAAGGAAAGAGATTATGCAATTGTATTTTAATTAAAACATTTTAAATTGAGAAAAAAAACTGTCATTTCCTTTCCCAGTGATGTGATTGGTTCAAAAACTTAAACACAGAGTTTGCCATAATCCAATATCCTTACATTCTTGTATTAAAATGAAACTTCCACGTGTATTATAGCAATAATTACAGTAGTTATGAGACCAAAGAAACCTGAGTGTCTTACAGGTGATGAGCCAGCATGTATAAGCTTGTATATACATGCAACAAAATAAATTGCACTACTTAATCTAGGCCAAATTGTTTACTTTGTCCTATTGGGGTGGAGATGATTTAGAAGTGAAATCAGCCAGACATGGCAAATCAACTTGCTGCATGAACTCACTCCTATTTGGAATCCACCACTGCTGACCTAAGGGAAGGCAGAAGTAGAAATCTGGTTTGCATAGACTTAAAAAGCATGGAGGAAAAGTGGCTGAGAAAGAATTTATCAACATGTACTACAAGCTTCTGAACTCACATTCTTACCCAGGCTTGTCTCAAAATCCCCAGTTTCTTGTCTTATCAACTTCCAAAGTTAGGAACTCAGGAGTGGGCCAGAAGATCCAGTTCTGTGTAAGAAGGTCTGACTTGCTATTGCTCAGTAGTGTAGGTGGCTAGAATAATGGTGATCAATATCCTAAATGCAAGAAGCAAATACTGAATGTTTTTTCATACAAAATCATAATTGAATATATGTATTTATATAATTTAAGCTTTGTTCAATATAGACATGTCCATAGACATAATAGTATGGTTTCCCAGTTTTGTGCGTTTGTTATATTTAATTTAAATAAACCTACAATATGGTAGGCCATGTCCCAAATGACGTTTGCTTCTTAAAATTCATGCATTTGGGTGGAATTCACTTCTGTTTTTGATGAATATGAATTGCTTATATAATTTATGTAAAAAATATGATTTGTATGCAACCTCTAACACCATGTCATAAAATATATTATACTTTGCTTTCTGCTCTTTTTACTCCTAAGCCTGTGTTAAGTCAACTGCCATGTCATAAAGACTGCCATCACAGTCTATTTTGGCTTCAGTAACAAAATACCAAAAAATGAGAGATTCATAGCCAACAGATTTATTGCTGTTTGGAGTCTGGGATGTTTGAGATCAAGTTCCTGACAGATTTAGCTTCTTTCTCATAGCCATCTGCCATCTCACTTTATCTCACATGTCAGAAAGGACAGCAGTGGGAAGGCGTCTCCCAGAAATGGTATTTAAAAGGGTGCATATTCAGTTATGAGGACTCTGCCATCATAGCATAATTATGCCAAATGTGCTGTCTGTTAGTTAAATCATGGTGGAGGTATATTATTTAGTTTCCTACAGAAACAGAACCAAGAGTACAAAGTATATATATATATATATATATATATATATATATATATATATATGAGAGAGAGAGAGAGAGAGAGAGAGAGAGAGAGAGAGAGAGAGAGAGAGAGAGAGAAATAGATTAGATTGTTCTATACACTAAGGGGGGCTGGGTAGTCCAACAATGGCTTTCTTCCCTTTGAAGAGGCTGAGAATCATTGCTGGACTATCCAGATCACAGTTAATTCTCCCTCTCTCAGCAGTCCTTCATTGCCTATAGTTTAATATTGGTGGCTACATGCTTCATACTGAGTAGAAGGAGAGGTATGAAGAAATAAGATTACTTATTCCATATGCCCCCTCCCATATACCCAGCCATCCCAGCAACTGAAGAGGGAATTTGAAAGACACAATTATCCACCACATAGAGAATCAGATAATTATCATTAAGAGGTGTGTCATGCTGAGAAACTGCAAAAAACCATTCCCAGTTCTTACTCAAATAGATGTGGGTAGAAAGTCTGTTTCCTTCAAACTCTACAGCTTGTGAACAGAGACCCAAGAGTCTATTAACAGCTCAGCTGGCATCAGTACCAATGTGAGGTGAGACCAAAAGACAAAGATTAATAGGCCAGAATACAGAAAACTACAGAACAAATCCCACAAAAACACAAAATAAAGCCTGTTATGTTTTACTAAATTTTATGCAAAAGAATATGCTATGATTAATAAATACTGTTCATTGATTTCCTAACTGATTACTATCTATAGTCCTACTGCACTGATATATTAGTGAGTTGCTCCCATAGAATCCCTTTTATGAATCTATATTTATACTGGCAGGAGTTTAATCACTTATTTTACAAACTTACACATTCAGATTTGTTATTTAAATGACAGGTAAGGGAAATTTTGTGTGCTACTGAAGAAATTTCAAATTTACAAGTTATATTATTTTATCATCTTTTTGTGCTGGAGAAAAGTATCTTTTGCCTATATTTTTCATATGCCACTTTAGTCTTTGCATTTCCTAGTCAGTCAGCCATCCTTTTTTTTTCTTTTTCCAATTTTTAATTAGGTATTTTCTTCATTTACATTTCAAATGCTATCACGAAAGTCCCCTATAACCCCCCACCCTGCTCCCCTACCAACCCTCTCCTACTTCTTGGCCCTGGTGTTCCCCTGTACTGGGGCATATAAAGTTTGCAAGACCATGGGGCCTCTCTTCCCAGTGATGGCCGACTAGGCCATCTTCTGTTACATATGCAGGTAGAGACATAAGCTCTGGGGTTACTGATTAGTTTACATTGTTGCTCCACCTATAGGGTTGCAGACCCCTTCAGCTCCTTGGGTACATTCTCTAGCTCCTCCATTGGAGGCCCTGTGTTCCATCCAATACCTGACTATGAGCATCCACTTCGGTGTTTGCCAGACACTGGCATAGCCTCACAAGAGACAGCTATATCAGGGTCCTTTCAGCAAAATCTTGCCGGTGTATGCAATAGTGTCTGGGTTTGGTGGCTGATTATGGATGGATCCCCAGGTGAGGCAGTCTCTGGATGGTCCATCCTTTTGTCTTAGCTCCAAACTTTGTCTCTATAACTCCTTCCATTGGTGTTTTGTTCCCAGTTCCCAGAAGGGGTGCAGAAGTGAGTCAACCATTCTTAAGACTTGTGAACTTAGGTTCAAGCTTACCCCTTAGTACTTCAAACTGCCACCCATTGTTTCAAGGTAGTAGTACTAAAGTCATCCATTGCCTGCAGTTACATTTTGCAGGAATGTGCCTAAGGCAAGGAGAGTGGCCATCTAGGGTTTCCTCTTTGATACCTATGGCACCTTGTGTGTTGCCTTTCCTCAAATGATCACAACAGTAATTCCAGGTAATCTCTAGCTCCTTTCTAGTGTAAGAAATTTCAACGACTATCCTATAATAAGTGTTGACCAATTAGAAGCTAAAAGTATTTATTCTGAGTTTCTGAAAATAAAACTCAAATTTAGACACAAATTTACCATTGCTGGGTGTACTTTCTTTCCTTCTAAATTGTTTACCTATACCCACACCTTCTTCCCAGAAATTTACCATATTAATTAAACTTTGCCTCAACTTCATCTGCCTATAGCCTGTTTCTGTTTACTCTTGGCTTACTAACATACCTAAAACATGAAAAACAACAACCACTGCAACATAATACACCCTTGAAAATTCTACAAGTCACGTTTCAAGGGTTTTTCTGCTTTGAACAAATAGAACTTTCTTGTCTCTTTCCCTTGAGTAATCCAATTTTAATCTAGGCTGCAGGACAGTAGCTTCCCTTGCCAATAGTCAGGACTCTGCTTTATGGCCACATTCTTGGCACATCTCACATTCTCTTGCAGGGTTATTACTTTTCCCCCTGTTTTTTCCAGTTAATGGCACGATGGTCTTGTGTACACTGTGACTGTGAATCACTTTTGTAGTCAACTTGGCAGTCAGCATACTGGTCTTCACCAAGATTTAATTTACAAGAGTGTTCTTTGCAAGAACTATTACATTTTACCTCAGTTTTCACTCGATTGTGTTCCAGGAACTATTTAGGATCACAGTATTTGGAAAAAGAAAGTCTAATGCACCATCTTGTCAGTTTTGTTTAATTTTCAAAAATATTTGGTTATTTTGTGGTATGTGTAAAAATATTGATACAGATGGGACTGTGAGAAATCTGAGAAGATTGGATGGATGAAAAGAGAAATGGGAGAAGACACAAATGAAGTTCCAAACTTCCTCACTTTACTAGTGTATAGAAAGAAAAGCCATGGGTAGGACACCTTTGAGGAAAAGGAAAACTAGAGAAGAGGAGCAAAATGAATTTTAAAGGACAAAAAGCTGTAGGAAAGAAGAAAGGACAATTGTGTGTCTAATCTGAGTGTAATATGAGTAAGATATAAACTGAAAAATAAACATTGGATTTGGTTCAATAGGGATCAAGAATGCTTTTGACATTGTAGAGTCAGTAGTTATTATCAAATATGAAATGAGCTGGAAGAATTAGAAGTATATATCTTTCCTATGCATAATTCCTTTTTGTCATTTTTTTAGAAAATAGAACAGATTATTCAGGTAAGTGATTGGCAGGGAAGTTTAGATGATGTGCTGTTATTATAGGTTATGGATTTATGTTTCCTTTTAATTTAATGTTATCAAATGTGAACAATGGTCAAATTTAGTTAATTACCTAACTGCTATAACACAGTTCTAATATGGGGGGGGGGTTGTGATAAGACTCAGTCCCACTTGGGAGGGAGAAGAAAGCAATCACAAGTTGGGAGGGAGCATCTGGAGGGAAAGTGGAAGGGGGCAGTGGGGGGAGGGGAACCTGATTTGGTATTGGGTGAGGGAAAAGGACTGAAGTCTGAGGGCCACCAGAAAGAATGGAAACAGGCAACCTCAAGAGGTAGGAGGTTGGGGGGGTGCACCAGAGACCTCGGAGGTGAGAGACTCTCAGGACTCAAAGAGAGACACCTTAGATGAAATGTCAGACAGTTGGAAGAGGGAACTTATCGAGCTCACCTCCAGCAGGAAGACAGGACATCAAATGAGGGAGGGGGCATCCCATAGTCACAACTCTGACCCATAATTGTTCCTGTCTGAAAGAATTATAGGGATGGAAATGGAGCCTGAGGGAAAGAAGGTCCAGTGACAGGCCCAAAGTGGGATCCAGTTCAAGGGGAGGTCCCAAGGCCTGACACTGAGGCTATGTAGCACTCACAAAAAGGGACCTAGCATGTCTGCACTCTGGAAGACCCAACAAGCAGCTGAAAGAGTTAGATGCAGAGAGATATTTGCCCCCAATCAATGGCCAGAAGCACCTGACCCCTGTTGTTGAACTAGGGGAAGGCTGAAAGAAGCTGAGGAAAAGGGCAACCCTGTAGGAGGACCAGTAGTCTCAATTAATTTGGACCTCCGAGATCTCTCAAACACTGGACCACCAAACAGGCAGCATACACCAGCTGATATGAGACCACCAACACACATACAGCAGAGGACTGCAGGGTCTGTGTTCATTCAGAGATGATGCACCTAACCTTCAAGAGACTAGAGGCCCCAGGGAGATTAAAGGTCAGGTGTAGTGGGGGATGGGGACATCCACGTGAAGATAGGGTGAATGGGGAGGAGATATATGATGTGGAACAGTCAGAGGGTGAATGGTGGTGAGGGGTGCCATGCTCTCTGGTCGAGTCAGCTTGACGGCTGAGTGGCCTGGAAGCCACTCATGAGGCAGAGTTTCACGGAAACTCACCTCCTGGAGTCTGGCATTCTCTCTAACCCATACACTCATATTCTATTCCTGCGTTAGTCTGGTGTATGGATCCACGTGCTCTCTTTTAATATTATCCTATAATAAGTGCCTTTTAAGATTGAATTCTGACATAGCTAAGCCTTCACCAGTGTTCCAAAGTCCTAGAAAGTCCTTGAGCTGATCATGGGTTTGGAATTCAGGAAGAATGTTGCCTATTCAGTGACAATCATAATTGCCTCTGGTATTACACTATCACTTTGAATAAAAGCTAAGTCACTTCCCTACACAGGAATTTACCATCATCTAGGAAGAAGGAAGTTTGAGACCTAAGGAGGAACCAGAATAGATACTTAGAACTATAGATAGCTGATAGATAGCTGAGTTACACCCGCACACACACAAACACACACACACACACACACACACACACACGTATTTACAATGGCCTAGGGGGAAGATGGACTATACAATAGACTAAAATAGGAACTTTGGCAAGGGCACGAAGCCCTTGACCCTGGCTTCTAAGATTAAGTGGATCTTAGATGGAGCTCTTTTTGATCCCAGTTGTTAACAATGAATTCTATCCCAGGTGGTTCCTGTCAGACTTTCTGTGTTTGTATTCCTCTGTTTTGAGTAAGAATCCAGTAACCTCTTTGTACCTTGCTGGTGTGTCACCCAACTTCCCTATTTTCTTCTGTATAAAAAATTTGATGCTTGATTTAACAAATTACATTCAGATTCTACACAACCTCTCCTGTGTGCATCTGTCTGTCATTCCATCCGACACTTTGTCCACCTGCGACTAGAGACCCGTTCCATGCAGACAAAGGGGCCCAGAGGGTATGAGGCAGAGGGGGAATAAAATATGGAGTGTAAAAAAATATTAATTATTTGATTTAAAAAACAAATGGAAAAAAAGAAAAGAGAAAAAAACCATTCCAAAATAAAAATAAGAGAATTTGGGTCAAGAGAATTGGTGCAGAGGTTGAACATTCATAGAAGGCAGAATTTTTCATCTATCATTTCAGGAAGTAAAGATAATGTATCACTATTGGAAAAGGAGATGAAGGAATTTCTTTGACACATTATAAATTTTCTTTTAGAACAGAAACTGAGCTAATGAGCTGGCTCAGCAAATCAAGGTACCTGCTACCAAGCCTGACAGCCTGAGTTCAATCTAAGGAAACCATATGTTGGGAGAAGAAAACAAATTCCCCTAATTCTGTTCTCTGACCTTCACTCCTGCACATATGTTCACACAAACACACACACACACACACACAAACACACACACACACACACACACACACAGAGAGAGAGAGAGAGAGAGAGAGAGAGAGAGAGAGAGATTGGAATTTTATACTCGTATCCAATTTCTCATAATTAGAGCTTTCTGCTTGTAAGACTTTGTGTCAATCCACTCACCCTCATTTTTTCTTCTTACTATGGTTGTACAAGTATACTCTTGCATGCTTCAGAAAGTCTACTTTTTTCCTCCATAACTGGCAGTCAACGCATTAATGAATCTCATTGAATTTGTCTCTAAATGATGCACAAAGATAATTATCTATTTGGATGGTCTTTGGGAACTCACTGTGTAGCTGAGGCCGACCTTGAAGTCCTAATTCCTTGCCCCTTCTGTGTATACCTTATACATCATGGAATCATAATCACTAGCCACCATGTCCCACTCATGCTCTGAAGTACATCTGTTTTGATCTAGCTCTCTTCTTATACTGTGGACTTGGTATTTCATTTCTTGTACAGAAACTTTCTAATGGTTATCTTTCTTCACCTTTCAAACCAAACATCATCGAAGAACCAGATAATCATTTGTAGAATAATTAAAGCAGTTATTGTTGTATATTTCTAGTATCTTTAAAATGTGATTTAAATCCCTTACTCTAGGTTGCAAATCTTCTGCCTTTTCTTTGCTTAGCTCATTTTATGCTTTAGTCAATATTCTTCAAGACTAATTAATTTCATTGTATATCTGGGCCTGTTTCTAATCTATCTATCTATCTATCTATCTATCTATCTATCTATCTATCTATTTATTATTAGGTATTTTCTTCATTTACATTTCCAGTGCTATACCAAAAGTCCCCCATACCCTCCCCTCCCCACTCCCCTACCCACCCACTCCCACTTCTTGGCCCTGGCGTTCCCCTGTACCGAGGCATATAAAGTTTACACGACCAATGGGCCTCTCTTTCCACTGATGGCAGCCCAGGCCATCTTCTGATACATATGCAGCTAGAAACATGAGCTCTGCAAGTACTGGTTAGTTCATATTTTTGTTTCACCTATAGGGTTGCAGATCCCTTTAGCTTCTTGGGTACTTTCTCTAACTCCTCCATTGGGGGACCTGTGATCCATCCAATAGCTGACTGTGAGTATACACTTATGTGTTTGCTAGGCCCCGGCATAGTCTCACTAGAGACAGCTATATCAGGGTCCTATCAGCAAAATCTTGCTAGTGTATGCAATGGTGTCAGCGTTTGGAAGTTGATTATGGGATGGATCCCTGGATATGGCAGTCTCTAGATGGTCCATCCTTTCGTCACAGCTCTAAACTTTGTCTTTGTAACTCCTTCCATGGGTGTTTTGTTCCCAATTCTAAGAAGGGGAAAGTGTCCACACTTTGGTCTTCATTCTTCTTGAGTTTCATGTGTTTTGCAATTTGTAACTTATATCTTGGGCTTTCTAAGTTTCTGGGCTAATATCCACTTATCAGTGAGTACATATCATGTGAGTGCTTTTGTGATTGGGTTACCTCACTCAGGATGATGCCCTCCAGGTCCATCCATTTGCCTAGGAATTTCATAAATTCATTGTTTTTAATAGCTGAGTAGTACTCCATTGTGTAAATGTACCACATTTTCTGTATCCATTCTTCTTTTGAGGGGCATCTGGGTTCTTTCCAGCTTCTGACTATTATAAACAAGGTTGCTATGAACATAGTAGAGCATGTGTCCTTCTTACCTGTTGGAACATCATCTGGATATATGCCCAGGAGAGGTATTGTGGGATCTTCCGGTAGCACTATGTCCAATTTTCTGAGGAACTGCCAGACTGATTTCAAGAGTGGTTGTAAAAGCTTGCAATCCCACCAATAATTGAAGAGTGTTGTGTGTTCTCCACATCCTCGCCAGCATCTGCTGTCACCTGAATTTTTGATCTTAGCCATTCTGACTGGTGTGAGGTGGAATCTTAACTCAAACAAGTCAATGGCCTTTCTCTACACAAAGGATAAACAGGCTGAAAAAGAAATTAGGGAAACAACACCCTTCTCAATTGTCACAAATAATATAAAATACCTTGGCGTGACTCTAACTAAGGAAGTGAAAGATTTGTATGATAAGAACTTCAAGTCACTGAAATTAAGGAAGATCTAAGAAGATGGAAAGATCTCCCAGGCTCATGGATTAGCAGGATCAATATAGTAAAAATGGCTATCTTGCCAAATGCAATCTACAGATTCAGTGCAATCCCCATCAAAATTCAAACTCAATTCTTCAACAAATTAGAAAGGGCAATCTGCAAATTCATCTGGAATAACAAAAAACCTAGGATAGCAAAATCTCTTCTCAAGGATAAAAGAAACTCTGGTGGATTCACCATGCCTGACTTAAAGCTGTACTACAGAGCAATTGTGATAAAAACTGCATGTTACTGGTATAGCGACAGACAAGTAGACCAATGGAGTAGAATTGAAGACCCAGAAATGAACCCACACACTTATGGTCACTTGATCTTTGACAAGGGAGCTAAAACCATCCAGTGGGAAAAAGACAGCATTTTCAACAAATGGTGCTGGCACAACTGGAGGTTAACATGTAGAAGAATGCGAATTCATCCATTCCTATCTCCTTGTACTAAGGTCAAATCTAAGTGGATCAAGGAACTCCACATAAATCAAGAGACAGTGAAACTTAGAGAGCAGCAAGTGGGGGAAAGCATTGAAGATATGGTCACAGGGGAAAAATTCCTGAATAGAACATCAATGGCTTGTGCTATAAGATCAAGAATCGACAAATGGGACCTCATACAATTGCAAAGCTTCTGTAAGGCAAAAGACACCATCAATAAGACAAATAGGCCACCAACAGATTGGGAAAAGATCTTTACCTATCCTAAATCAGATAGGGGACTAATATCCAATATATATAAAGATCTCAAAAAGATGGACTCCAGAAAATCAAATAACCCCCTTAAAATTTGGGCTCAGAGCTAAACAAAGAATTCTCAGCTGAGGAATACACAATGGCTGAGAAGCACCTGGAAAAATATTCAGCATCCTTAATCATGAGAGAAATGGAAATTAAAACATCCCTGTTTCTAATCTTTATGAGGACTTCATTTACTCTGTCTTTGAATATCTCTTTCCCTGGTTTTTAATGGCAATACACACTACTCCTAAAATACCCAATAACCCAGTACCTATTGAATAGTTTTATTTTTAGTATTTGCATGGTACTTACTACTGAATATGGATTTATTATTCTGACTGATTAATATTTTATTTACATTTCAATAAGAAATATAAAAACAGTGAGATCAAGTAGGTAATATGTGTCTTTTGAATAAGTCAAAGGGTCATAAATGGGAACTTTCTGTGATTTATATGACTAGTTAAGCCAGGTAAATTACTGATTACAACCAGTATACATTAATAGCACAGGATTCCCACAGAGTGAGCGTCTCTTTCCTTGAAAATTTCTCAGCTTCTAAGAATCAAGGTAGTTCACTGAGTCAGTATTCTGTGTTCATTTTATTTCTGCTAAAATGTGTCAACACTGATCACTTTTAAGGAATTGGAAATGTTAAAGGTTAATGTAAAAATATAATCTGCCAAAGCAATTTTATTTAATGACCTACAGTGATTGTTGAAATTATTTAATTAATTTTCACATATTAAAAGATAATTTTACCTGTTATTTAAAAATTAAAGCTAAAATAAATATGAAAATCATATACTACCTGTGGTGATTGGATTGAGAATGTTTCTGAGTCTCCAATATTTGAATGTTTCCTTTTAGGAATGTTTGGGAAGAATGAGGGAGTTTGCTTTTGTTGGAAGAGGCATGTCACAGTGGGTGGACTTTGAAGTTGAAAATATTCAGGCCATTCTCAGACCCTTTGTTTGTTTTCTGATTCCTACTTGCCCATTAGGGTGCAATTTTTCAGTTACTGTGCCAGTACCCTTCCTGTGTGTCTGTCTATTGCTGTGTTCCTTGACATGACTGACATGGAATGGCCCTCTGGAACCATAAGACCCAGGTTAATGCTTTCTTTTATAAGTTTCTTGGGTTATAATATTTTGTCATGGTAACAAAATAGTACATGAGATAATACCTCTATCATTTATTTATTTATCTCTTATTTATTAAATGATTTATGTCCATTTGATGATATGATTTGTTGAGATCTTTGTTCATTTTGAAAAGTTGATAATATGTAAGTATTAGTTGTATAAATTCAAATAAATAAAAAGGCATTGACATGAAAACAAAATGACACCCACTTAGAACTACACTAGGGCACAGGTTAAAAAAGTTGATAGCATAGGAATTTAAGTTAGGAATGTAAGTTTCAAGGGGTTGTATACAACAGAAGACTGAAGCTTTGTAACAGGTTGAAAGCAGGCACATTCAAAAACACGAACAAAATCTAGAATCAGGTGATGATGTCAGGTAATTGAAACAAAGGAAAAGAATCATTTGCACTTCAACAAATGCTAATGTGTACGTTTTATGTTTACAGTCTTTTAACGTAGAGCACTAGCTTTGCAAACATGAAGTCAAATTCAGTGCAGCAGTTTTCACTCTGCACTTACTATCCCTTCAGTATGTGATGGATTCAAGCAGATACACTATATGTTGGAATTATAATTACATATGAAGCCCGGTGATAGGCTTCCTGAATACATAATGAGTTATAAAACATCTTGATTCTGCTCCTTATAAAAGTAAAGTCTCCTCATAGTAAACATTTTTTTAAAGAAAAGTTATAATTAAAAAAAACAGTGAAATCAGTCAAAACTTTTAAAAAGTTACATGACTCAAATGAAAGAGAAAATAATGCTTTGGGCAAATATGTGATAAATCATAGAATAGTGATCACCATGGTGCTTTATTGCTTTAAATCTATGTTCTTTGTGCTTTGAATGAATAATTTTCATGTGTTATATCTTTAAAACTGCTCAGTATGACAATATTTTAAAATATTTAAGTGTTTTAAATAGCATATTTTTGACTAATTAATGTTCTTGCAGGTAAGGTATTTTAAAATACAGTTTAAAATAGAATATAATTACATTACTTCCTACTTTTCCTTTCTCAGTCCTTCCAATTTCCCTGTAAATTAATAACTTCCATTTTTCCTGTGATTATTGTTACATACACAGACATACCACATGCAACATGTATATACAACACACATACAACATATACATATACACAATGTACACGCACATACATTTATTAAAGGGTATGTAAATACAACCTGCTGAGTCTTCTTTTGTTGTTAGTATGTATTTAGTTTATAATTTCAGGTTTGACCATCTTGAATGGAGTAAGGAATTTGAGGGCTGATGTATGGGAAAAACTAATTCTCCCTCTCTCAGCAGTCATTAGTTGCCCATGGTTCTTTGTTAAGAGGTGTGACCCACTGAGACTTTCTCTTTCTCATACTCCCGTGCTTATTGGTATTGCCATTATCACGTCATGTTTATGCAGCCATTCCTAAAATAGATAGGTCTATTCTATCTATCTCACAGGTCTCACAAAAGACTTTCTGGCATTCTGCCTCTTTCAGCATTTTCTTCTGGAATAGTGCCTCTTGTTTTCCTTGGGTTTTGTTTTCCAAGTATCCTGATCTCTGCACTGTGTCCAGTGGTGTTTTCTGAGGGCATTTCCATTTGCTTTATAGAGGCACTACTTTGATGAGGCATGGTAGCTATGCTTATTCCTGGGCATAAAGGCAACACTTAGAATGTAGTAAGGAGTTATGCTGGTCTGGCAAAGTGATAGTAGATTCTTTTCTAAGGTGCATGGTCTCACTAACTCCAGGAAGTTGACTACATTTCTAATACCAGATATGATTTTTATCCTATTGAATGGGCCTTATGTCCAATCACACAGAATTTGGTTACCACCAATATGTAAGTGGAACCTTTTGTACCTTCATTGATATCTTGCCATTTTGTATATTTTTTACATTGTCTGTGCTTATATTCTTTTATAACTAAATAGAACATTAAATATAACAGTCAAATCACATCACTGTAGCTCACCATTACCAGGGATGGATAGGATATGAATTGCTTCCCCCACTGGCAGCTTGCATAGCACCTCTGCTACTGAAAGCCAGGGCACAGAAAGGAAGTTCTCAGGGTAGATTCAGCTCTCATCTTCTGAGTCTATGTTCTAAGCATGAAGTGTCACCTGCAATCAAGATTTATCTTCAACTACCAAAAGGCAACTAAGGGTCACAGCAATAGCTTTTATTACTTCTGTAGTCACTTGGACAGCTATTTCTTTTTTAAGTCTTCAAAACACAAGAATGCATCTCCTTCATAAATCCAGCAAAGAAAAAGAGAGATATTCATATTCAGAGAAGAATAGTACTTGGTAAATGAGTAAGAATTAGATCGAGCCCTCAGTTATCTTCATCACGTTGGTGAAGTAGTTCTGAGACATTGGATGGGAGATAAATGAAATTAAGAAAAGCATTTAAATGACAAAGACTCCATATCTCAGGGGCTAAGAGTGGGAGAAAATTAAGAGTCACATTGTGTGCAGTTGTTCATGGTAAATATAAGAAATATTAATGATGTAATTAGCACTTACATTATAAATATTTAAAATGCATAACTAGAGCAAATTCACTCAAAAGTGATGACAAGAATTGGGGAACACAAGAATATAAAGTCTTAAACAAGTAATATTGAGAAAATACATTATTTTATTATCATGGTTAAATCTAGTAATTTGGTGCCTAACTAGTATTATGCTTTAAAAGTATTAGACTCTCTCTCTGCATATTGTCTGCCCATGGGTCTCTGTACCACTCCTATCTGCCAGCAGAGAAAACTTCTTTAATGGGTGACTGAGCAGACACTGATCTATGAGTATAGTAGAATATCATTAGGAATCATTTCAATGACTTTTTTTCCCCCTGTGTTTCTGGTTTCTGACCATCCAGGTGTGTGGCAAAGGGCTCCCTCTTGTGAAGTGGGCCTCAAATTAAACCAGGCATTGGTTGTTAGCTTGGTGGGTTTGTGGAAGTCTTAACAAGGAGAGTGGATATGTCTCTGATTCTTCTGCCTGTTCATTTTTTCTTTTAATTTAGTATATAATTAATTTACATTTGAGACATTGCACTCCCTCCTGGTCTCTCCCTCACCAGAGTCCCTCCATCAACCTCCCCTCCCCATTCTCCTTTGAGAGGGTTCTCCTGCTTCCCCCACCAGTATTCTCTTACCCTGGCACATCAAGTCTCTATGGGATTAGGCACATCCTCTCTCATTGAGGCCAGACAAGGCAGCCATGAAGACTAAGCCGCCTGTCTGATGCATGTGTGCCAGGGCTTCGTACCAGCCCATGTATGTTCTTTGGTTGGTGGCTCACTCTGAGAGCTTCTAGGTGTCCAGGTTTGTTGACTCTGTTGGTCTTCCTGTGGGGTTCCCATCATTTCAGGGCCTTCAACCTTTTCCCCAACTCTTCCATAAGTGTTCCCAACCTCCATCTAATGTTTGTCTGCATCAGTTTCAGTCTGCTGCTGGTTAGAGCCTCTCACAGGACAATTAAAATAGGCTCCTGTCTGCAGCATAACAAAGTATCATTAATAGTGTCAAGGATTTATGCTTGTTCATGGGCTGCATTTCAAGTTGGGTAGGTTATTGGTGGGCAGTTATTTGGTCTCTACTCCTTCCCTGCATTTCTTTTAGAGAGGATAAATTTTGAGTCAGAAGTTTTGTGGATGGGTTGGAGTTTTTATTCCTCCACTGGGAGTCCTGCCTGGCTACTGAAAGTGGTGGCCTCTTCCAGTTCTGTGTCTTCACTGTTAGGTATCTCAGCTAAGATCACCTGAATTGTCTCCTAGAAGCCTTCTTAAAACCAGGTCTCTGGGACTTCCTAAAGATTCTCCAGACCCTCCAGACCTAGAAGCTACAGATTTATTTCCACTAATTCTCTTGGCCTTCTGGATCTTCTGTCTCTTCCAGCACCTGATCCTACCTCCTCCATCTCCTCTCTCTCCCTTATCCCACCCAGTTCCTTTGATCCACCTTCATCCTATGACTATTTTGTTTCCCTTTTACGTATGATTCAAGTATTCTTGCTTGAGCCTTACTTCTTGTTTAACTTCTTTCTTCTCTGTGGGGTATATCATGGGTATACTGTACTGTTTTGCTAATACCCATTTATCAGTGAGTACATACCAACATATCCTTTTGGGTCTGTGTTACCTCAATCAAAATATTTTCTAGTTCCATCCATTTGCCTGCAAAATTCAAGATATACTTGTTTTTAATAGCTGAATAGTGTTCAATTATGTAAATAAACCACATTTTCTTTATTCATTCTTCAGGTGAGGGACATCTGGGTTGTTTCTAGCTTCTGTCTATTACAACTAAAGCTGTTATTAACATAATGGAGCACTTGTCCTTGTGGTGTAGTGGAGTGCCGAAGAGTGCTATAACTGGGTCTTCAGGTAGAACTACTTCCTTTTTTCTAAGAAACTACCAGATGATTTTCAGTATTGCTGTACAAGTTTGCAATCCCACCAGCAGTGGAGGAGTGCTTCCTTTTCTCCACATCCCTGGCAGCACCTGCTGCCACTTGACTTTTTGATCTTAGCCATTCTGATTGATGTAGGTGGAATCTCAGGGTCATATTGATTTGAATTTCCCTGATGACTAAGGATGTTGAGCATTTTTTTAAAAGTGCTTCTCCACCACTTGAGATTCCTCTGTTGAGAGTTCTCTGTTTAGTTCTGAATCCCAGTTTTTAATTGTTATTTAGTTTGCTAGAGTTTAACTTCTTGAGGTCTTTATATATTTTGTAAATTAGTCCTGTGTCAAATGTAGGGTTAGTGAAGATCTTAATCTGTAGGCTGCATTTTGTCCTGTTGATAGTGTCATTTGCCTAAAGAAGTTTTCCAATCATGGGGTCCTATTTATTAATTGTTGATGTTAGTGCCTGAGCTATTGGTGTTCTTTTCAGGAATCTGTCTCCTGTACCAATGTGTTCAAGACTATTTCCTACTTTCTCTTCTATTAGATTCAGTGTATCAGGTTTTATGTTGGGTTCTTTGATCCATTTAGATTTGAGTTTTGAACAAGGAAATAAATATGAATCTATTTGCATTCTTCTACATGCAGACACACAGTTAGAGTCGTACCATTTATTGAAGATGCTATTTCTTTTCCATTGTATGGCTTTGTCTTCTTTATCAAAATCAAATATTCACAGGTGTTTGTGTTTGTGTGTGTGCGTGTATGTGTGTGTGTGTGTGTGTGTGTGTGTGTTTATTTCTGGGTCTTTGTTTCTATTCTATTGATCAACCTGTCTGTTTCTGTATGAGTACCATACTAGTATTTATTTATTTATTTACTAATTTCTTATTTGCTTGTTTATTTATCATTATTGCTCTACAGTACAACTTGAGGCCAGGGCTGGTAATCCTCCAGAAGTTCTTTTATTATTCAGGATTGTTTTTGTCTGCTCTTGAATCTCCTTTTCTCCTATCGGGTTTCCTCATTCAGCCTGAACAGAGGTCTTTGCCTTGTCTTATTGTATCTCGTTTGTCATTTTTGGTTGTTGTCTCTTGGAGCCTTTTAATTTTCTGAATGCAAATAAAGAGGAAGTGAATATGGGGGAGAATATGGGGGAGGTGGGGGAAAACTGAGAGGAATGGAAGGAGGGGAAACTGTAATTGGGAGGTATTGTATGAAGATTATATTTTTAATAAAAACCATTTCAAAATTCCAATTAATTAGTCATTTTGAAAAGGTTGAAATGTGCTTATATATACACATATATGTACACATACATATATTAATAAAATATATAGATTACCATTCATAACACTTGTATTTACAGTTAACCATTTAAACACTTAACAAATATTTTCTGGTACTGCTTCTGCAATGGATGAAAAGTACACATTCTGTATAATACTTTACATTATTTGTAATCAAATTATTTCATAATTATTACATAGCACATTTCTAATATGTGGACATTAATACTGAAGAACGGTACAAAGAGGAAATTAAGAGCAACAACATTCACACGCTGCAGAAAATTAACTTTGGATGGAAGCATGCTGGCATCCAACCTTAGGTTCTTTCCTTGTGACTTGTCCAGCCTTAATGATCTCCTTTCTTTAAGCATAACATTGGGTGTCTGTACATACACCTCAACCATTCTTTTGGTGTAGGATATAGTTTCTGTCTGTGAAATTATTCACCCTGTTCCACTCTCCATGTAGATCCATTTTCTTTCTATTTGATTTAAATTTTGGGTCAAAGCTTAGTCATTTCCTTGCAACAAGCTTGTCTATCTGGATTTCTCCTTTCACTCAGTAGCAGTAAGTCTTGTTATTCCTTTAAGATTTAGTATTAAATTAACATATAAGAAACAGTGTTTTCTGTGCTTTTGTGTCTGTATCTCTCCCAATGGTTTGTGTGTGTGTGTGGATACAGTAAAGAATTAAACAAAGCAATTAAAGAATATAAAAATATGATAAATCACAGGAAATAAACATGTAGGAACAGGACATCAAAAGAAGACAAAATATATAAATCAAAAAATAAGTAGATTAAAGAAACATCATATTAGTGGGAAAGGTTTAATGAAAAAAAATTCCATCACTTGGCAACAAGCCAAATAAATAATAATTAAAAAAATGTTCTCCATGTTCTCTATACAACCAAACTCGCTACAAGCTGGTAGTAACCCTCAGGGTACCAAAAGGAATGACACTGGGCCATTTTGCAGAATTTGGAAAACAAAGGTATATATACCCTACCATACAGGTCCTGATGATTTTAATGGGCAACTGCTATAAGTTCTGAAAAGGCTGATTGTGTAATTATACATTTATTGAAAATAATGGCAATTATGGGGATACCTATATAAATTAAAACTGACAATGCTCCCACATATGTATCCAATTAGATGAAGCAATTCTTTGCATATTATAATATAAAGCATGTAACTTGTATACCACACAATCCCACAGGACAATCAATTATAGAAAGAGCCACTCATACCTTAAAAGAGATAGTTATTAAACAAAAAGGGAGAATTAAAACTCCCAGGGACAGACTAAATAATGCTTTGTTAATTCAAAGTTTTCTTAATGTTGGCGAAAAAGGAACAACAGCACCTGAAAGACATTGGGTCAAGAAAACTGAGGACCTAGGCCAACCAATATACTATAAAGATGTGTTGACATTAGAATAGAAACCTGCAATAGTCTTCAGATGTGGATGTGTTTACCCTTATGTATCTACAGGGAATGAAAAAAATGGATAACAGCAAAACATACAAAGATTAGATTGGACCAACAAAACCTATAAAAATCAGATCTGACCGAGGAAAGGATCCTATTACTGGAGACATGGATATCTTCACAAAGCAAATATTCTAAATAAATCACAGACTGTCTCAATTACTGATTTCTCAAGGAAAAAAATATCCTGCATGCAAATCAACTTCAAAAGGGCTAGCCAAAGTGATCATTCACAAAGTGGTGTACAATACATAGACTGGAGAGACACTACAGAAACTGAATAAACCTATAGACTGGGCAATAAATGCTACCACTAGCTTTTCTCAGACTAACCTCCCCCCGCCACCGCTCCTTAGGGCCCAAACAACAGACAATACAGAGACTGGATAAACCTAGGTGTGCAATAAATGCTACAGCTACATTAACACATTAAGCTAAGCCAAATTTAAGTAGGCTATGAGAATTAATGTAAGCAGTCAAATACTTGCTTGATTCAGCTATGATATACAGGTTTTTCATGTAATATGTTGACAGTCCAATCCCTTCTTCCACCTGTCAATTACTCCATGCAAGTGTTCTCCATTTATGGTCATTAATGTTACTGATCATCATTAATGTCAATGGTGAGACCAGTAGCTCTCCCCATTCTTATATCTCTGACCAGCTTGTTACTCAAAAGGCTCCTGCTCTTTCTGGCAGAACATGAGTTATGCCTAGATATATTGGAACCACTCTGGGAAGTTTTGTTCTGCCTCTTCGTGGCTTATCAATAACTAACTAAGGGAAATGTCTGTATTTCCCTTAGGCTCTGGGTAGATGTCACAGTCAAAATGAAATAGTTCCCACAAGGATAGGCTCAGCTTAATTTTCATATCTAAATTTTACTTCTTCCTATTCACACATACTGAAATTGTCAGTGACCTTAGATGTGAGAGTACTTTATAAATGAAATTCATAGAAATTAATCACAGTGATCCTTAGGCATGAGCATTATAATCTCTCTCTCTTTCTCGCCACTACAAATGGCGATACTCAGGAATGATATAGTGTGGTAACTGTATACTTATACTGTGGTCTTCCTCCTTTAATACAACGTAGGTATTACAGCCAGTTAAATCTATTTATCTTAATTTTCTAAAAACGAAACAAAACAGCAGCAACAACAAAAACAAAACAAAACTGAAATTTAATTCACTCGCTTAAGAATTTATGCTCTACCCTGAAGAAAATTGAGATGGGTTATGAGAAAGAAAAACTTGCTGTATGTTGCTTAATGTGCCCCACATTGGAATATATTAATGAAAATGGAATGTTGAATTCTGAACGGTAAACAAGGGAACAAATATTTGCTGTGAAATGAGCAATGATAGTAGACTATTTTAGATTTAAAGGCTGGTGGAGAAGAGAACTTCATACTATCTGTAAATCAGAAAGCACATGAAATCCTCATTGACTTTTTAAACAAAATAAATGACTTTTGCATCATTGAGAAACTTTGTTACTATATTTCAGCCTAAATAACTCGGAATGAACTTTCATCATGATTTTAACTACACCTGCAAAGTCTCTTTGCCATTTCAGCTAATATTCTTAGGCACGTTAATTTGTTGGCATCTTTGGGGAAACAGGGGTATTAGGCAAGCTAAATTTCAGAGCATGAAATGCCTTCTCTTGAAAGGCAATACTGTGGTCTAATAGATGCCATCCATTCCCAAAGTTACTGTCTTTACTATGGTAAACGGAGCTGTGTAAAATGTGAAGACTTTAGTGAGTGGGTAAATGCCTTCAAATCCTGAATTAAAAGGTTTGAAAATTTTGTTTTGCTGAGTGTTTTAGCTAGTAAATCTTTTTTGCCCAATGGTGGGCATGCCTCAGTAAGCTTGATGGAAAACAATAAAATAATATAGTAACTTCAAGTAAAGAGGAACTTTATTGAAATTATTTTTAGTTGTATAAAAATATAGCTCCAGGAAGAATTATAATTGAAGCACGTGTTTAACAATAATAAACAATGAACAATAAATAAATTCTTTGTGCATTCTTCAAACTCATACACTGGATGTTTTTCTGGTTTTGCCATCTTTCATTTACTTATTATTCATTCAAAATCACCTTCACACAGTACAGACATTTTAGCTTTGAAGTAAATTAGCTCTAACCTTGTCCCCTTTTTCTTAGCTTGCAGCTGGTATTTACCGGATGTAACAGTCCACAATTGCATTCCCTTTGTAGTCTGTGGCGCACTAAGTCAAGTACTGGGCATGGTATAAGCAAATTATCTGCTCAAGTTCTCAAAGGTTAAAATGAAGATTTCAATTTTGATTGAGAGCTTGAGCTGGTGCCTGGGAATTCTAGGAAAAGACTCTATGACCTGTGATGGCATTTATTTTGGGTTGTGGCAGACTTGAGTTACTTGAAGCTGTAGGACTCAAGGCTTTACTTTCTTGCTGGCTGTCATTGATGCTCCTTGTAACTACCAAAGCCTACTCATGTTTTCTGTCACATGACCACTCCAAGTTGTAACTTGCAGTGGTAAAACTCCTGGACTAAATTCCTCTGATCCTTTCAATTTCACTGTTCATTCCTCTACACAAAATAGTCATAGGCTGAGGATGGGTAGTCTCACTTTCTTAGTTACTTTTCGCCCTAAGTCTCTTATGCCATCTCCTTTCATAGCAGCGCCAAGATTAGTAACTATGAAAGTATACTTACAGTTGTAATTAGAGACCTTTTAAAAATTTTGTCTGCCATCATCTTTGCTTGACTTGCTTAATGTATGCATTTCAAAGATAGACTTATTTAGCTTAGGCTGGTTACCAGTCCACCTTTAGAATAATCAAAGCTACATTGCCTAGATTAACAGTGCCTACTAGACTGCTTACAGGTGAGGCAGTTATTTGTTAAGGTTTCACTGATAATTTATCATTGTACAGATTAGAGTAAGGATTTTACATAGGAATGAAAGAATAAACTTCTCCACAAGCCCCATTGATGTGGAAGCCTTTGTTAACTTTCAAGAGGGCATGGAGAGGATAGTTACTAAAAATAATAAAGAAAAGAGAAAACATCCAATTTCATAATAAATCCTATAGTAGCTTTTCTCTTCAGATTGTTTCTTTCTAGTGAAATTGTTAGAATGAGAGAGACATAAAATAGACAAAGAAATAAATGCCCACACAAAGCACAGAAAGGTCCTAGAAATTTAGTGTTTCTGTTATAAGGCAAAGGAAGAGTTCTTCATTGGCATAAATGCAATAATGGACAATTGGGCTAAGTGGAACTTAAATAATACAGACTATGAAAAATGCATTTAGCCAGCCTCACTCAAGCGTTCCCTGGAGAAAGAAACATTCATGTTAATTAGAACAACTCAATGTGTACTGATATGAATTTGAAGAATTTTAATTCAGAGAGTCCCTGACAATTAATGTGGGTGCTTCCCCTTTGATCTCTGTGCTCCTTGAACAGTTATGAAACACAATTCTGAGCACTCTTCAGGCTGTCCTGGTAAAGAGATTTCATTTATTAAATATCCATAATGCCAACGAATACAGTGGAGGCAACAATCTGTGAGACATGATCTTTTTAAAAACATATTGCCATATTATTTCTAATTCTATAGCAATTTCAAACTCAAAGTGTTACATTGCTAATTCTTTCCAAATGGTTAAAATATCAGTCATTGTGAAAGAATAGGATTAGAATTAAGTTCATTGAAGCAAAATAGTCGTAGCAGTCTTTGAGGAATCAAATAATGAAATTATATTATCTCTCCTCTTTTAGTGTTAAATAACTTAAAAATATATAGGTACAGTAGTGAGCAGATGTTTGTTTCAATTTATCATAATTCAATAAACTTTCAAAATATATCATAAGCCTGGCAGTGGTGGCACGTGCCTTTAATCCCAGCACTTAGGAGGCAGAGGCAGGCAGATTTCTGAGTTTTAGGCCAGTCTGGTCTACAGAGAGCATTCTAGGACAGCCAAGGCTATACTGTAAAACTCTGTCTTGAAAAAAACAAAAAAAAAACCAACATAACATTTTCTAGTTTTGTTGAATAATAAAAAAACAATAAAATGTAGTTGAAGATTGGTATAAATTAGCTATTATTGTCTTCTAAGTATAGCTTGGTTGTTTATAACTAAATTCACACACAGACATATAAACACTCGTGTGTGTTCATAATTATGTCAATTATAAAATATAAAGTACATGAAAGTTTTCTTTTTATTGAAATTTTTAAAAAGTAAAATATTGTTTTTTTCCTCCTATCCCTCCAGTATAACCCATTTGTTTTTTCTCATACTCAGGACCTCTTTAAAAAAAAACATATATAAATATATGTATATATGCATATAAACATATATTATATATAATGTATATTCAGTCTTGATATCATAAACACATACAAATCAAGTTGAAATTATGTGTTTTCTTAAAAATCTAAAGGTACTCATGTTGAAAACTTTTTGATCCCACCAAGAATCCTATTTATAGGGAAAAAGGCTGTTCTAAAACATGGAGGGGCGAGTGGAAACAGAACGGCTTATATCTGTCTAGAGTAGAAATCCCTGAGAACTTAGTAAAAGCATTATTTACTTGTTAACTGATGTAGCTTGAGTGAGAACTTGTTTTTAATATGAGAAACTTAGGTATGGTTCTTTTCTAGGATATCTTGCCATAGCTCCTTCTTTTCTATCCAGACCCTAACCATGTTCCAGATTCTTATGGAGAAGTTCTTTAAAAAGTTAACTCTTTTATGCCTCATGAGAAACAGACTCAGGATAAAAGGTACAATTATCAATAACTATAATAAGAGATATGTTAAAGACAATAATCCCAGCTCATATGGATCGGATTGCAGCTTGACCTTTATGTGGATCGTGAACAACTGGAGCAGGGTATATTCCAAAAGCTGTTGCCTGTATGTTGGATATGTTCTAGTAGCTGGGCTGCCTTGTCTGGCCTCAGTGGGAGAGGAAGCACCAAGCTTCACAGAGATTTGAAGTGCCAGGGGGTGGGGCTACCCAGCTTGAAGCCTCTCCACCTTTCCAGAAGGGAAGGGGAGGGAGATGGAGGAAGGATTGTGGGAGAGGGTGACCAGAAGGGAAAGAATGAGCAGAATGTAAAGTGAATAAGTAAAAAGAAAAAAAAAATTAAATAAAAAAAAACACATTAAGTACAAAATGTATTTAGCTTTTCTAAAATTAAGAAAATAGTTTTAGAACTAAAGACTCTGTGAAAGAAATAACAACCAATGAGTTAATATGGGAAAACAATTAATTCCCAGTCAGAATTGGTGAAGATGTGATACAGTCAGTACAGTGCTATCAGTTAAATATGATAACTTACGTTTGTATCCTGGGCACCTAGGTAAAAAGCTTGGCATGGTGAACTGTATCTGTAGCCCTAGTACGTATAGGCAGAGACTGGTGGCTTGCCAACTAGCCCCACCTACTAGGTTAATTCCAATGAAAGAATCCTTTTTAAAAAACAACTGTTGGTCAGGGCTGTCCAAGTGACTCCAAAACATATAACCTATTACTTTTTTGTTTGGATGCCACTCAAAGGGAAAGTTAAGCCCTTATTGCTGGAAACACAATATACTTCAGACACAGGGATGAGAGGCCCCGGAGCTGGAACTGACCTGAATGTCTCGTCTCTGAGGACTAGCTTCTATGGCACTGGAAGGCACTCTGAAAGCTTCTAAAGGAGAGAGAGAGAAAAAAAAAAAAGAGAAAGAATAAAAGTCCTAAGTAACTATGATGCCTATGAAAAACACCACCAACAACCAGCAACCAGCATGGCAATATAACTCTAAAGGTGATATATATATTTGCAGAATTTATATCTCATAGGGTTTGCATGATTTGGCCACATCATTTTTATGGAGTCAATGATACATTCTCAAATATTTTCATCTCAGTTAATATATTTGTTAAAGATATCAATTCTTTATGTGCACTAACTTAGATGACTAATCAT
This sequence comes from Mus caroli, assembly GCF_978045245.1. Lineage (NCBI taxonomy): Eukaryota > Metazoa > Chordata > Mammalia > Rodentia > Muridae > Mus > Mus caroli. The sequence continues at coordinate 104,413,407 of NW_028227261.1, read as the reverse complement.
ATAGTTATACAATTTGGCCAATCAATATCTGGTTTAACTTGAGGAAGCTCATGTCATATGCTGTCTTGCTTAGAAGGCCAGGAAACAGATACTGGGCAGTCCAGAGACCTAAGCTAAAACCAGATATGACTGACCATTGAATAAATAAATAAATTGCAATAACCCATTTCCCCCCATGTGCATGTTGTTCTGCAAAGCTTGGTGTCTGGAACTCTGACTAGGAGTGTCAAGTAAATGAAGACTGTACAGACACATTAACACATATAAGAAAAGCTGGGGGTAGGTGGAGATTGTACACTCAGATGAAATGACACCTACTACTGGCTGCAACTGCAACTTTGGCATGTTTATTATGTATAGCACATTCGGAGAAATTATCTAGTTTATATAGAAGGTCTCTGAAGGTGAGAAATCTGAAGCTGAAAACATGTGGAAAGAAAAGTAAGGAGCTTGTAGCTTGTGAGTACACTGGTCACCAGCTTTTATGCGGACCCCTAAGGAAAGCTTTGGAATTCTTGTGATCCTAGCCCAAATGGGAAAATGGCTTTCCACTAATGAGAGACGTAGGCTCAATATAATTACATACTCTTTTTCAAACACTGTATATTATAATACCTTTTTCCCATATATATGACATATAGGAAGAAGAAAGGGGCTTATTGTAAACTTATTATTTGTAGAAATTAATAAAAGCTATATGAACTATGCTTTTATATCTTGCTCATTAGTGTTATTTAATAAAGAACTGTGATCATTTCAGCTTATTCAGCTGGTAATTATTTTCTCCTCTCAGCCTTTATGGGAGGTGAACATATGTATATTTCATCAATATTGGTTCTGGTGATGTGAGATGTGAGCATCATTGCCCCTGCCCCGACAGGCATCGCAGATGTGACTTCTGTGTCACATATGAACCAGTAGGTGGCAGAGAGGAGAAAGGCTATGCTTATATTCAGTGCTCTGTCCTATGAACATCAGGATGCTTAGTAAGTTAACATTCCCTGAAAAAAAACAAGCATGAGACAACCATCAGTCTGATGCCAGGGGTCACAGATAGGGAGCTAGCCTGAGATGATCACCAATGTAATGCCACACAGGTCCAGAAGGGCTCCCAGGATGGGGAGCAAGTTGGAGACTAGAAGAACCCTGCCTGAAACCTGTAGGCCCCAGACAGAGGTAAGTCCAAGGCAGATAGGGCCACTAAGGTGGACTGGGCAAGAAATGAGTTTTAGACAACAACCAGATCAGCACTATAGGGCCTAGAGAGGGAGCTAGCTTGAGATGACCACCAGTTTGCTTCTGTGCAAATACGGGGTGGTGGGGAGCAAACCATGGCCGAGATGACCCCTGGTCCATGCCATAATACACAAGCAGAGCTTAACCCTCTTGAAACCACTTCTAAGACAACCCCAGACACTCAGAGACCCTGGGCACCACAAAGAGGAACAAGTAAGTGATGGAGAAATAGAAGAGAAAGGGAAACAGAAGGATGTGAGCACAATAAAGACAGGCAGAACCGGAGACTCACAGGTAGTAAGAGACATCTCTGGGGTCATGAGAAACGGAGAGCTGTCTCTTTCCATCACCAGCTGCCGCACTCAGGAGATGGGGGCCTGCACCTTCCCTGGGCAGCACAGTAGAGCTGGATCTGATGGTGGGGTCATGGGTGAGCTGGCTCTGCAACTTGTTCTTCCTATGTATTAAAGCATTGGTGAGGTAGAGATGCCCATTATACCCTCACCCGTTTCCACCTAGGGCAAGCAAGAGAGTTGGCCCCAGGACTATGAATGCAGGAAAGCTGGTCCTGCCCCCTTCTCTGCTGTAGAACTTGAGAGCTGGCCCTACACCCCACTTGAGAAGCACAGTAGAGCTGGCCCTGGTTTCAGGAGTGGCTAGTGAACTTGAGGGTGTGAGAGTTTGAGAGCTGGTGTACTAACCAGTTCAGATAATTCTCAGGCCCAGATTCAGGACTTTGAATGGGCCCAACCCAACATGTACTCCTTTGATTAAACTGCTGGTGTGCACAAGGGGGCTGGACCAACAGATCCAAAACTATGGAATCTTTAAGACACAGGGCAACTGCAGGATATCTGAGAGGCTTCTCAGTGAGGTTTTAATTTTGATAGAGTAGCAGAAGTCAGAGGCTACCAGACCAATGATTCACTGCAATGACTTCCAAGCAAAGAAGTGTGGACAAAAAGGTGTACTGTGAAACACAGTGACACACTACAGTCTCTACGATGATATTTTCGTCTTCTGTTTCTGGTGGGGTTTTACAAGGATTGAGCACAGGTATAAAGGGAGGGGGAGATGAGTGGAAATGGGTGAATGATGTGGAATTTCAAAAAGAACTCATAAACATTTAAAATAGAAGTGTGATATACCTTAATAACTCTTTAATATTTTAATTTCAACTAGGAAATTGAGATGCTATAAATAGATGCTGTCTCTTTGGCTTGAGTCTCCCATAAACAAATGTACAAAGATTGTACATTTTGAGCCTGATATCAAATAAGGCATAGCTTTCAATCACTATAGGATGAAAAGAAAAAAAGATGTCTTTTGTAGGTGAGAGACACCAGAGTAATTATAACAAATAGAGGAAAATGGCAAGATTTTTTTTTTGAATCTAGCATTTCCTTCTTTGTGGGATTATTATACACTTATAGCTTTCAAACTTTGGCCAGTTAACTTGACTTAGCCAATGACATATTGGTAGTCATGATAAAAATACAGTCTGAAACTTGTTTGAATTTCTGTATTGGCTTTTTTAGCTCCTACTATGGCCACAAAAGGAACATGATGGTCCTTTAACGCTAGCTTATTCATGAAGAATAAGATGTATAAGCAACAGACTTCAATCCCACTTAGGAACTGGTTATAACTGGTAAGACTAGTGGTTCCAGGAAGATTCTGTGGCTCATGGAATTGTTAGCAAGAAACAAAATCCTAATATTGAATGTCAATCTTTGGGACAACTTACTACATAGAACTGTTGTGACCATAGGTGATTAAAATAGCAACCAGTATTATCTCTCATCAAACTATTTGATACATTTTTGACATGTAAATAAGCATGAGAAATTCTGCCATAGTTTATGGTACTTACCATATAGGCTATTGAGTTTTTAAAACTCTTTAGGGACTACAGCTATGAGAGGAGCAGGAATCCAGATAATATTCATGTTTTGTCATTTTTCAGAAGATTTAAGAAAAAATATATACATAGTATTCACCATACTTATTTTGAGATAGAAAATAAAAAGAAATAATCAGCATATTTAACCTTTGGCATTGAGAGAACATGAAATAATTCAGGATTAACAATATATATAAAGAAATAAATTATAGCAAACTTTTTTGCAAATATTTTTGGTAGACTCATATGGCTTTATTAATATTGCCAAAATGTTTTACACAGTTCTTAAGAAATTATCATTTTGTCAATTAGGACAATTTCATAAATACCAGACAGATTGGCATCTTTATTTCTAGCACAAAATCATGTCTCAGTTCTTCTTCAGTTGGACCAGGTACAATTCAGCAAAATAGAAACGAGTGCTTTCTGGTATTTTAAGTTCATCGCCATTGGAAGTGTGAAAGTAGTATAGAGTTCACTGATGAGTGTTCTAGAACTAGTTTTGCACCACAAGATGTAGGTGTTTATAAGCCATTAAAAAAAAAAAAAACAATTCATATGAAAAAAAAAACTGTCAAGAAAGTCCCAAGTTTGTAAACTTAACAAACCTATTTGATAGTGTGGCAACAAGGGACCTACAGATCCATTATATAAAATGTAATGGTATTTATTTCTGAGTATTTGCAAAGAGATAAAATACGATTCTAAAAATACTTGACAATATACCTAATTTTAAGAGTACTTTATTTTTATCATTTAGCATTTATCAGGCAATTAAGCTGGGTATACAGGACACAGAATTCAATGCACTATTTCTGTTCTGTTTCAAATATTCCACAGGTTAATAGGATAAAAGAATTATGAATTAATCAGCACTGAGTAATTGGTTTCTGAGGTAGCATGCTTACACTTTGCCCATTTTGAATTATGAGCTCTGTTCATCCACACTTTGGATTTAATCAGTGGATACAAATTGAATATCCTCCAGTATATACTTGTATCACTGACTTGCAATCTAACTTTATTTATATATAACTTTATATATATATAAACTTTATATTTATATTTATATATATATAAACTTTATATATATATATATATATACACACACACAGAATGCATATATATAGAATATATATAATATCTATATCATATCTATCTATCTATCTTCTGTTGTTAAGATATTACTTTTGTTTAATCTCTTTGGCCAGAATCTATTTTATCTGTTTGCTTTATGTGTTTGAATCTGATTTTTCTTCTCTCCCTTCCTCTTCCTTTCCCTTCCTTTCCGTTTTTCTTTCTTCCTTATTCCTTATTACTTGAACCCAGCGTTTTATGCATTCTAGACATGCACTCTAATATTGAGCAATATCTCCAGCTCTCAACTATTGCTTTATGTGGAATACTACTCCAAGCTGAAATGGATGCTTCGGTATCTTCAGTATATAATGCATGGCCACTCTGGGTCAAGGCATTCACTCTTCCACTTTAAATTCCATCAGTTGACAGATAAGTGTTCTTGCCATTAAATGGAGGAGTTAGTCATTGCTCTCTTTCTATAGTTGACTATACCTGAAGTTTATCAGCAGATTGTAATAAAGATTGAGTAACTATTTCAGAGTTTTGAGTTCTAAATATCTCCACAGTTCATAGAGCTTGATATGTTAGTCACAAGTATATTCTAGTTTGACTCTTCCATCCCCATCCTCCTTTGCTCCCTCTTAGGTGTTATTTTCACACGAATGTCCCACTTAATTAGCTGGATATAAATATATGAGTATCTGTGTCTTGGGGGATGTGAGCTTAGACAAATGTCAAAGAATGCTTATAATTTTCAATTTTGAGTTGGTGTGGCCACACTCCCTGCTAACTCTAGATAGAAATGGTATCATCTGGCAATTGGAATTTTTGAAGAAAGTGTTGAAACTGTTACTACCATTGTATTGTTATGAGATACCACTGGAAGAAACTACCTCATATATTCAGTATCCTAGGTGTCTGGTTCAGAAAAGGCAGGAATTAAAGAATTTAATATCTTTAATTGGAAGCACTAAAGCATTAAAGGAAGCACTAATGGGACTCTCATCTCCTGTGGCTGGAGGGAAAAGACAGCTTCAGCTTGGTTCAGAGACTTAATTAGAAGATGACAAGAGCTTCAGAGAAAGCTGGAGAGTGAAGAATTCTGAGTACAGCAATTCTGCTATGCCAAAGTATAGGCCCTGGTTGGGGAGGAATGAAAGTTTGAGTGCTCAAAGAGAAAGAGTAGGGTTAATATACACGTAAGAAAGCGGACTCCAGGTTATTCTGTGCCGTTGATAACTACAAAATACATATTACTCCTTGTAAAAGGCTAATAACCCCATATTACATGACAATAAATATTTCAGCCATTGAAACAAACAAGGTCCTTATTCTGGGATCTATTTACATGCCCTTACCTAGTCATAATATCAATCCATGAAACAAGAGCTGCCTAAGGAAGTACAAGAATTGCCAAAGGGCTGCCTAAGGAAGTACTGGACTTGCCAGAGAGGAGGGGGGTTCTGTTAATCGTACTCACTGACTGATTTATCCATGGGATGATACCCTAAATGTATTCATAGATCAGGGAATTGTGGACAGTACACCACATTGCCCCAGGGAACTGTAAAAATCTGCCAGCATCTCTGGCAAGAGCTTGAAAATGTGAAGGCTCGTGTTCTGTAAAGTAGAAATAGCAGTTCAGCTCTGGCAGATGGTACGTGAAAGTAAACATGTTTAAGTAAATATTCTGTGAAAAGCTGAAAGATCCTCCAGTTAATTACATTCTGTAAGGCAGAACAAAGGGCACTTCATTTGTCAAATCACAGAGGACTGCACTGGTTAGGAAGGCCAGCATCCTTGAAAACCTCAGAGTGATTGTATTCCATAGGCAAGTGATGGTAGCCGGCTTTACTGAATCCAATTCCATGATGGTTTTGCTAAATCTTGGAAATTGCAGAAATTCATCTTGATTGAAATTGACAGGCATACTAGGTTTCCCTTCCCTACCAGCAGAGTCTCAGCCTCTACAAATTCCCATAGGCTTGTGAAGTGTGACTTCCCTCAGTATCCTATTTCACTAAGTTTGTGGCTGATACTTTGGCCATATATCCTCTATAACATGTAATCATATACAATCTAGACAGTTTTGATTAATACAGAACCTTTAAAGTTAACATTTTTTAGTATATGCATGTGATATGTGAGTATAAGCACAGTCACGTAAATGGCATGAAACGTGTGGAGGTCAGAAAATTACTTTTGGGTTTATTACTTCTTTTTTCATGGCAGGCTATAGGGATTAAGTTCAAATCTTCAGGCTTCTTTGATAAGCATTTTTCCCTGCTGACATAATTAATTAGGTCTTCATAGGGATTTTTAAGTGCCATTTTTATTGCACATCAAGTTCAATCTCTTAGAAATTATGCTCTGAAAACCGAGTATCATATTGTAGAATACAATTCCTGTTGGTGGTGCTATGCCCTACTTAGATGAAATTCTTCTGGGGACAATCAAAGTAAAAATAGCAGCCCAACTTCAATCACAAAGTATTTATACCTTACTTAATTGTTCAGACTTGTCCAGGTTAAAACAAAAAAGAAAGAAAGAATAAATAGATATCTATGTAGTAAGGCAGAAGTTTGTGGCTACTTTAGATTGTCAGAATCTGTGTTGTCTTAGAATGACAACTGAATCTGTCAATTCTACAATTTCTCTTGCTTGCTATTTCACCCAAGTTCTCCTTCTCCCCAGTATTCTTTCTGGGACCTTTCCTATACATCTTTATAACTACAAAATGTCATATCAGAGTCTGTTTTCTTTTAAAGCAACTCTACCACAAGTTTTTCTAACTTTTATACACTGTCAACCTGGCATTTGTTCCTTAACTTGCTCCTCAGAAAGATAATCTATTGATATTTACTTTCCTTTTTTTTTTTTACTTTTGATATTATCATATATTTACATAATTTCCCCTTCACTCCCCTCCCTCTTGTCCCTCCTTGCTTTCTCTCAAATTCATAGCTTCGTTTTCTTTACTGTTTTCAGACACAGACAAACACACACACACACACACACACACACACACACACACACATACAATTTATCCTTAAATATGTAAATACAACGTGCTCAGTCCATAAATCCATATAATGTAACGTGTGTGTGTGTGTGTGTGTGTGTGTGTGTGTGTGTGTGTGTGAGATCTCAGAGCTGACCATTTAGTTTTTAAAAACCAATTGGGGACTGTCTGGTTAGGGTTAATATTGCTGTGATGAAACAACATGAACAAAAGCAACTTTGGAAGGAAATGAATTATTTGGCTTACATATTCTTTTTTAATTGGATATTTTCTTTATTTACATTTCAAATGTTATTCCTATTTCTAGTTTCCCCTCCAAAAATCCCCTATCATTTTCCCCCTCCCTCTGCTCCCCAACCCAACCACTCCCACTTCCTGGCCCTGGCATTCTCATATAGTGGGGCAGAGAACCTTCACAGGACCAAGGGCCTCTCCTTCCATTAATGACCAACTAGGCCATCCTCTGCTACATATGCAGCTAGAGTCAGGAGTCCCACCATATGTTTTCTTTGATTGGTGGTTTAGTTCCTGGGAGCTCTGGGGTTACTGGTTAGTTCATACTGTGTTCCTCCTATGGGGCTGCAGTCCCCTTCAGCTCCTTGGGTACTTTCTCTAGCTCCTTCATTGGGGACCCTGTGCTTTGTCTAATGGATGACTGTGAACATCCACTTCTGTATTAGTCAGGCTTTGGCAGGGCCTCTCAGGAGACAGATCCTTAATCACAGTCCATTGAAGAAAGCCAATCCAGAAACTGAAAACTGGACAAGAACCTGGAGTGAGGAGCTGATGCAGATACCATGGAAGAGTATGGCTTACTGACTTCTTCCTAATTATTGGGGTAGCCTGCTTTCTCATAGAACCCAGGAACACTAGGCCAGGTGTGGTCCCACTCACAATAGGCTCAGTCCTCTCACCTCAATCACTAATTAAAAAATGACCTGCAGGCTTGCCTATAATATGCTTATATGAAAGTAATTTCTGAATTGAGGTTCTTTTCTTCTAAATGGTTCTAACTTTTGGCAAGTTGACAGAAAACTATTCATCACAAGCATCCTTCCCTGACAAAAACCATTTAACCATTTTTCACAGTTGCCTTCTCATGTGTCATCTATAATCTTATTTCAAGGAGCAGCATTTTCCTTCTTATCTTATAATCACAGAGACACACAGAAGTAGACCTTTTATAAACTTTTATAAGCAAAGTGCAGCTCAGCATGAGCACAAGGTCAGATAAGGTTAAGATGGGATATAAAGATAATATAAGCTAAGCCTGTGTTTAATTTTTATCAGTAAACTTTTGCTGTAATTTAACCAGTGTAACTACAATGCAGTTATCTGCTATATTTAATGGAAATCTCTTGTTTTGTGTATCTTATTAAGGATTGTCTTGGAAATGAGAAGGCAAATATTAAACTTTGGGTAAAGAACAATTATTTCAATCATTAAAGAAAACCCTGAATAATGCAGCAATCTCTACACTTGTTTGAAATAAAAATAAATATTGATGTTCTCAGATCCTGGATTTGCAAAACCAAGCTTCAGTGGGAAGAACTGTTGCCTAGTGAACCACAGAATGAGTCAGAGCATCTATGTCAGCACTGACATGTAGAGGACGTTTAATACATAAAAGTAGCATTAATACTCAGTTTTCCAACTTAACTGAAATTGAGTAATATGCAAAACTCATTATACCAAAATGTATTATGGATACTGAAAAATAATGAATGAAGAATCAAGTCAAACCACTTACTCTATGAGAACATGGAGTCCATCATTTCTGGAAAATGATTTCACCACATTAGTGTGTCAGGCTACTGAACTCACTCTTGTAAGTTCGTCTACCCTCAAGTCCAGTCTGGATGCAGTGGGCTTTATTTCACATACAAAGATTGGTATTCAATGTATCAGATGCTCTCATTGTTGGCTTTTAAACATTACTCTTTTTAATTGGATATTTTATTTATTTACATTTAAAATGTTACCCCCTTTCCCAATTTCCCCTCCAAAATTCCCCTCATCTTCCTCTCTCCATTGTTCTATGAGGGTGCTCACCCACTCACTCACCCACTCCTGCCTCCCTTCTGTGGCAGTTCCCTACACTGGGGCATAGAACCGTCACAGGACCAAGAACCTCCATCCCACTGATACCTGACAAGGCCATCCTCTCATGAGTCACTTCATGTGTACTCTTTGGTTGGTGGTTTAGTCTCTAGCAGCTCTGGGGGGGGGGCTGTTTGATTGATATTATTGTTTTCCCTATGGGGATGCAAACCACCTCAGCTCCTTCAGTCCTTTCTCTAACTCCTCCATTGGGGACCCTGTGCTCAGCTGGCTGAAAGCATCTGCCTCTCTGCCTCTGTATTTGCCAGGCTCTAGCAGAGCCTTTCAAGAGACAGCTATATCAGTCTCCTGTCAGCAAGCACTTCTTGAAATCCACAACAGACTCTTGGTTTGGTATCTGTTTATGGGATGGATCCCCAGGTGGGGTAGTCTCTGGATATCCATTCCTTCAGTCTCTGCTCCATCCTTTGCCTCTGTATTTCCTTCCAGGAGTATTTTGTTCCTACTTCTAAGAAGGACTGAAACATCCACACTTTGGTCTTCCTTCTTCCCCAACTTCATGTGGTCTGACTTGTATCTTGGGTATTCCGAGCTTTTGGACTATTATCTACATATCAGTGAGTGCATACCATGTGTGTTCTTTTGTGACTGGTTTACCTCACTCAGGATGATATGTTCTAATTCTACCGATTTGCCTGCGAATTTCATGAATTCATTGTTTTTAATAGCTGAGGAGTACTCCATTGTGTAAATGTATCACATTTCGGTATTGATTCCTCTATTGAAGGATATTTGTTGTTGTTTTTTTTTCCAGCTTCTGGCTATTTTAAATAAGGCTGCTATGGTCATCGTGGAGCATGTGTACTTGTTACATGTTGGACCATCATCTGGGTATATGCCCAGGAGTAGTATAACTGGGTCCTCAGGTAGTACTATGTCCAATTTTCTGAGGAACCACCAAAATGATTTCCAGAGTGGTTGTACCAGTTTGCAATCCCACCAACAATGGAGGAATATTTCTCTTTCTCCACATCCTCGCCAGCATCTACTGCCACCTGAGTTTTTTGATCTTAGCCATTCTGACTGGTGTGAGGTGGAATCTCAGGCTTGTTTTGACTTGCATTTCCCTGATGACTTAGGATGTTGAACATTTCTTTCAGTACTTCTCAGCCATTCAGTATTCGTCAGCTGAGATTTTTGTTTAATTCTGAACCCCATTTTTATTTGGTTCTATGGAGTCTAACTTCATGAGTTCCATAGCCATCTATTAGTTGTAGGGTTGACAAAGATCTGTTCCCAATCTGTTGGTTGCTGTTTTGTTGTATTGACAGTGTCCTTTGCCTTACATAAGCTTTGCAATTTTATGAGGTCCCATTTGTCAGTTCTTGATCTTAGAGCATAAGCTGTTGGTGTTCTGTTAAGGAAAATCCCCCCTGCGCCCATGTATTCAAGGCTCTTGCCCACTCTCTTTTCTATTATTTTCATTGTGTGTGATTTTATTTGGAGGTCCTTGATCCATTTGAATTGAGCTTTGTATAAGGAAATAAGAATGAATCAATTTGCATACTTTTACATGCTGACCTCCAGTTGAACCAGCATCATTTGTTGAAAATGCTGTCTTTTCTTCCAGTGGATGGTTTTAGCTCCCCTGTCAAAAATCAAGTGAACATAGGTGTGTGGGTTCATTTCTGAGTCTTCAATTCTATTCCAATGTTCAACCTGCCTGTCTCTGTACCAATACCATACAGTTTTTATCACTATTGCTCTGATATACAGCTTGAGGTCAGGTATGGTGATTCCTTCATAAGTTCTTTCATTGTTGAGAATAGTTTCACTATCCTGGGTTTGTTTTTATTCCAAATGAATTTGCCAAATTTGAATCTTCCTAACTCTATGAAGAATTGAGTTGGAGTTTTGATGGAATTGCATTGAATCTGTAGATTGCTTTCAGCAATATGGCCATTTTTACTATATTAATCCTGCTATAACTACTCAGTTGTACACACTTTCCTCCAAACTTGACTCTGATACTCAACTACATCTCTCTGTTGTTTACCATTTCATGCTTCATTTTTATAGCAATAGCAAGATATTTCATCTTCTGAATGCTCTTTGTCTTCTACCTCATCAGGTATTTGGGTTCTTTTTTTTTGCCTTTTTTTATTAGATATTTTCTTAATTTACATTCAAATGCTATCCCGAAAGTACCCTATGTTCTCCCCCCTCCCTGCTCCCCTACCCACCCATTACCTCTTCTTGGCCCTGGCATTCCCCTGTACTGGGGTATATAAAGTTTGCAAGACCCAGGGGCCTCTCTTCCCAATGATGGCTAACTAGGCCATCTTCTTCTACATATGCAGCTAGAGACACGAGCTCTGGGGGTACTGGTTATTTCATATTGCTGTTCCACTTACAGGGTTGCAGAACTCTTCAGCCCTTGGATCCTTTCTCTAGATCCTTCATTGGGTGCTCTGTGTTCCATCCTATAGATGAATGTGAGCATCCACTTCTGTATTTGCCAGGCACTGGCATAGCCTCACATGAGACAGCTATATCAGGGTTCTTTAAGCAAAATCTTGCTGCCATATGCAATAGTGTCTGGGTTTGGTGGCTGATTATGGGATGGATCACCCGGGTGGGGTAGTCTCTGGATGATCCAACCTTTCATCTTAGCTCCAAACTTTGTCTCTGTAACTCCTTCCATGGGTATTTTATTCCCTATTCTAAGGAGGAATGAAGTATCCACACTTTGGTCTTCGTTCATTTTGATTTTCTTGTGTTTTGCAAATTGTATCTTGGGTATTCTAAGTTTCTGAGCTATTATCCACTTATCAGTGAGTACATATCAAGTAACATCTTTTGTGATTGGACTACCTCACAACGGATGATATCTCTCCAGATACATCCATTTGCCCAAGAATTTCTTAAATTCATTGTTTTTAATAGGTGAGTAGTACTCCATTGTGTAAATGTACCACATTTTCTGTATCAATAACTCTGTTGAGGGACATATGGGTTCTTTCCAGCTTCTTGCTATTATAAATAAGGCTGCTATGAACATAGTGGAGCACGTGCCCTTATTACCAGTTTGAATATCTTCTGGGTATATGCCCAAGAGAGGTATTGCTGGATCTTTCAATAGTACTGTGTCCAATTTTTCGAGGAACCACCAGACTGATTTCCAGAGTGGTTGTACAAGCTTGCAATCCCACCAGCAATGGAGGAATGTTCCTCTTTCTCCACATCCTTGCCAGCATCTTTTGTTGCCTGAATTTTTGATCTTAGCCATTCTGACTGGAGTGAGGTGGAATCTCCAGGATGTTTTGGTTTGCATTTCCCTGATGACTAAGGACATTGAACATTTTTTCAGGTGCTTCTCAGCCCTTCAGTAATTCCTCAGTTGAAAATTCTTTGTTTAGCCGTGTAGCCCATATTTAATGGGGTTATTTGAATTTCTGGAGTCCAGCTTCTTGAGTTTTCTTGTATATATTGGATATTAGTCCCCTATCAGATTTAGGATTGTTAAAAAAATTTTTTTTTTCCAATCTGTTGGTGGCCTTTTTGTCTTATTGACAGTGTCTTTTGCCTTACAGAAACTTTGCAATTTCATGATGTCCCATTTGTCAATTCTTGATCTTACAGCACAAGCCACTGCTGTTCTGTTTAGGAATTTTTCCCCTGTGCTCATATCTTCAAGACTTTTTCCCACTTTCTCCTCTAAAAATTCCAGCGTCTCTGGATTTATGTCGAGTTCTTTGACCCACTTAGACTCAAGCTTTGCACAAGGAGATAAGAATGCATCAAATCTCATTCTTCTACATGATAACTGCCAGTTATGCCAGCACCATTTGTTGAAAATGCTGTCTTTTTTTCACTGGATGGTTTTAGCTCCCTTGTCAAAGATCAAGTGACCATAGGTGTGTGGATTCATTTCTGGGTATTAAGTTCTATTCCATTGATCTACCTGTCTGTCACTGTACCAGTATCATGCAGTTTTTAATCACAATGGCTCTGTAGTACAGCTTGAGGTCAGGTATGGTGATACCACCAGAGGTTCTCTTATTGTTGAGAATAGTTTTTGCTATCTACGTTTTTTATTATTCTAGATGAATTTGCAAATTGCCCTTTCTAACTCAGTGAAGAATTGAGTTGGAATTTTGATGGGGATTGCATTGAATCTGTAGATTGCTTTCGGTAGATTAGCCTATTTGATTATATTAATCCTGCCAATCCCTGAGCATGGGAGATGTTTCCACCTTCTGAGATCTTCTTCAGTTTCTTTCTTCAGAGACTTGAAGTTCTTATCATACAGATCTTTCACTTCCTTAGTTTGAGTCAACCAGGGGATTTTATATTATTTGTGACTATTGTGAAGGGTGTTGTTTCCCTAATTTCTTTCTCAGCCCATTTATCTTTTCTGCAGAGAAAGGGCATTGATTTGTTTGAGTTAATTTTATATCCAACTACTGCACTGAAGCTGTTTATCAGGTTTAGGAGTTCTCTGGTGGAATTTTTAGGATCACTTATATATACTATAAATTCATCTGCAAATAGTAATATTTTGACTTCTTCCTTTCCAATTTGTATCCCCTTGATCTCCTTTTTTGGTTGAATTGCTCTGGCTAGGACTTTCAGTACTATATTGAATAGGTAGTGAGATAGTGGGCAGCCTTGTCTAGTCCCTGATTTTAGAGGGACTAGTTGCTTCAAGTTTCTCTCCATTTAGTTTGATATTGGCTACTGGTTTGCTGTAGATTGCTTTTATTATATTTAGGTATGGGCCTTGAATTTCTGATCTTTCCAAGACTTTTATCATGAATAGGTGTTGGATTTTGTCAAATGCTTTCTCTGCATCCAATGAAATGATCATGTGGTTTTTGTCTTTGAGTTTGTTTATATAGTGAATTACGTTGATGGATTTCCATATATTAAACCATCCTTGCATCCCTAGGATGAAGCCAACTTGGTCATGATAGATGATTGTTTTGATGTGTTCTTGCATTCGGTTTGTGAGGATTTTATTGAGTATTTTTGCATTGATATTCATAAGGGAAATTGGTCTGAAGCTCTCTTTCTTTGTTGGGTCATTATGTGGTTTAGGTATCAGAGTAATTGTGGCTTCATAGAATGAATTGGGTAGAGTACCTTCTGTTTCTATTTTCTGGAATAGTTTTAGGAGAGTTGGAATTAGGTCTTCTTTGAAAGTCTGATAGAACTCTGCATTAAACCCATCTGGTCCTGGGCTTTTTTTGGTTGAGAGACTATTAATGACTGCTTATATTTCTTTAGGGGAAATGGGACTGTTTAGATCATTAATCTGATCCTGATTTAAATTTGGTACCTGGTATCTGTCTAGGAAGTTGTCCATTTCATCCAGGTTTTCCAGTTTTGAGTATAGCCTTTTGTATTAGAATATGATGATGGTTGGATTTCCTCAGGTTCTGTTGTTATGTCTCCTTTTTCATTTCTGATTTTGTTAATTAGAATACTGTCCCTGGGCCCTCTAGTTAATCTGGCTAAGGGTTAATCTATCTTGTTGATTTTCTCAAAGAATCAGCTCCTGGTTTAGTTGATTCTTTCAATAGTTCTTTTTGTTTCCACTTGGTTGATTTCAACCCTGAGTTTGATTATTTCCTGCTCTCTACTCCGCTTGGTTGAATTTGTTTCCTTTAGTTCTAGAGCTTCTAGGTGTGCAGTCAAGCTGCTAGTGTAAGTTCTCTCTAGTTTCTTTTTGGAAGCACTTAAGGCTATCAGTTTTCCTATTAAGACTGCCTTTATTGTGTCCCATAAGTTTGGGTATGATGTGGCTTCATTTCCATTAAATTCTAAAAAATCTTTAATGTCTTTCTTTATTTCTTCCTTGACAAAGTTATTATTGAGTAGAGTGTTGTTCAGTTTCCATGTGAATGTTGGCTTTCTATTATTTATGCTATTATTGAAGATCATACTTAGTCCATGGTGATCTGATAGGATGGATGGGTAATTTCAATATTTTTGTATCTGTTGAGGCCTGTTTTGTGACCAATTATATGGTCAGTTTTGGAGGAGGTACCATGTGGTGCTGAGAAGATGGTATATCCTTTTGTTTTAGGATAAAATGTTCTGTAGATATCTATTAAATCAATTTGTTTCATAACTTCTGTTAGTGTCCATGTGTCTCAGTTTAGTTTCTGTTTCCAGGATCTCTCCATTGATGAGAGTGGTGTGTTGAAGTCTCCCACTATTATTGTGTGAGGTGCAATGTGTGCTTTGAGCTTTACTAAAGTATCTTTAATGAATGTGGCTGCCCTTGCATTTGGAGCATAGATATTCAGAATTGAGAGTTCATCTTGGTAGATTTTACCTTTGATGAGTATGAAGTGCCTCTCCTTGTCTTTTTTGATAACTTTGGGTTGGAGTCAATTTTATTAGATATTAGAATGGCTACTCCATCTTGTTTCTTCGGACCATTTGCTTGGAAAATTGTTTTCCAGCCTTTCATTCTGAGGTAGTTTCTGTCTTTTTCCCTGAGATGGGTTTCCTGTAAGCAGCAAAGTCTTGGATCCTGTTTGTGTAGCCAGTCTATTAGTCTATGTCTTTTTATTGGGAATTTGAGTCCATGCATATTAAGAGAAATTAAAGGAAAGTAATTATTGCTTCCTGTTATTTTTGTTGTTAAATTTGGGATTCTGTTCTTGCTGCTGTCTTCTTCTAGGTTTGTTGAAGGATTACTTTCTTGCTTTTTCTAGGGTGTAGTTTCCATCCTTGTGTTGGGGTTTTCCCTTTATTATCCTTTGAAGGGCTGGGTTGTGGAAAGATATTGTGTGAATTTTGTTTTGTCATAGAATATTTTGGTTTTTCCATCTCTGGTAATTGAGAGTTTGGGGG
Organism: Mus caroli; assembly: GCF_978045245.1. Lineage (NCBI taxonomy): Eukaryota > Metazoa > Chordata > Mammalia > Rodentia > Muridae > Mus > Mus caroli. Next base: position 104,397,238 of record NW_028227261.1, on the reverse strand, counting down.
GGAATAGTAGCCTGGGCTGGCATTTGTTTTCTCTTATGGTCTGTATAACATCTGTCCAGGATCTTCTGGCTTTCATAGTCTCTGATGAGAAGTCTGGTTTAATTCTAATAGGCCTGCCTTCATATGTTACTTGATCTTTTTCCCTTACCTCTTTTAATATTCTATCTAATGTTCTGATTATTATGAGTCGGGAGGAATTTCTTTTCTGGTCCAGTCTATTTGGAGTTCTGTAGGCTTCTTGTATGTTCATGGGCAGCTCTGTTTTAGGTTTACAAAGTTTTCTTCTATAATTTTGTTGAAGACATTTACTAGCCCTTTAAGTTGAAAATCTTCATTCTCATCTACTCCTATTATCTGTATGTTTGGTGTTATCATTGTGTCCTGGATTTCCTGGATGTTTTGAGTTAGGATCTTTTTGCATTTTGTATTTTCTTTTATTATTGTGTCCATGTCTCTATGGAATCTTCTGCACCTGAGATTTTCTCTTCCAACTCTTGTATTCTGTTGCTGATGCTCAAATCTATGGTTCCTGATTTCTATCCTAGGGTTTTTAATCTTCAGAGTTGACTAACTTTGGGTTTTCTTTATTGTTTTTACTTCCCTTTTTAGGTCTTGGATGGTTTTGTTCAATTCCATCACCTGTTTGGTTGTGTTTGCTTGGAATTCTCTAAGGGATTTTTGTATTTCCTCTTTAAGGACTTCTACCTGTTTAGCAGTGTTTTTCTGTAATTTTTCAGGACTTCTACCTAGCAGTGTTCTCCAGTATTTCTTTAAGTGAGTTTTATTTGGGGGGGGGCTGGATACTGGGGTTCCATACAGGGTTTCTCTGCATAGCCCTGGCTGTCCTGGAATGCACTTTGTAGACCAGGGTGGACTCGGACTCAGAAATCCTCCTGCCTCTACCTCCTGAGTGCTGGGATTAAAGGAGTGTGCCACCATGCCTGGCTTTAAGTGAGTTATTAATGCCCTTCTTAAGGTCCTCTACCAGCATCATGAGATATGATTTTGAATCTGAATCTTGCTTTTTAGGTGTGTTGGGGTATCCTGGACTGGCTGAGATGGGAGTGCTGGGTTCTGATGATGGTGAATGGTCTTGGTTTCTGTTTGTAAGATTCCTACGTTTGCCTTTCACCATCTGGTAATCTCTGGTGTTAGTTGTTATAGTTGTCTCTGGCTGGATCCTTTTCCTTCTGTGATTCTGTTAGCCTCTGTCAACAGTCCTGCGAGTCTAGCTCTCTCGTAAGTCTCAGTGGTCAGAGTACTCTCTGCAGGCAAACTTTTCTTTTTCAGGGAAGGTGCACAGAGGTCTGGCATTCAGACATGCCTTCTGGCTGAAGATGAAGGCCAAAACAGGGCCTGTCCCAGAAGAGGTGTTGCCTCTGCAGTCTGTGTGCTCAGCTGTACATACTGGTCTCCAAGGGACCCAGGACACAAGATGGCTCCCTCACCTGCTCTGGCAGTCAGAGCCCTTTCAGGTGTTCACCTCTCCTCTGGTGGGGAAGGTGCCTGAATGTCTGGAGCACGAAATGGGGTTTGTCCCAGAAGCTGTGTAGCTTCTGCCTGTCCCAGAAGCTGTGTTGCTTCTGCATTCGTCTTGCTCACCCTCCACAGTCTGTGAGCTGATCTGTGCAGACTGGTCTCAGAGGGACCCGGGACACAAGATGGCTCCCTCACCTGCTCTGGAGGTCAGAGCCCTCCCAGGCAGCCACCTCTCCTCTGGTGGGGAAGGAGCCCAAATAGGGGTCTGTCCCAGAAGCTGTGCCACTTCTGCAGTCTGCTCGCTTACCCTCTGCAATCTCCGCACTGACCTGTGCAGACTCAGTATTTGGGTTCTTTTATTTTCATTTTTTATTAATGCCCCTCAGGGTAACACTTCTAGCTCAATTCATTATCATTATAAAATTGAGATTTTTATGTGATCTGTTCATTCATACAACTTATTATCTAAGTTTTTATATTTTGCCTTTATAGTGAAAGCAAAGCATGTTTGACTTTAGTGGCAGAACTAATAAAAAGTTTATTAAATGGCATTTGTGAGCCCATCAATAATAATCTGTTCAGTCAGTAATTGAACATAGATATAATATTCTTTGCTACATGAATTAATATCTCAGCACACACCAGTATGTACCATATTTAATATGACAGTGATGAATGAAGAAAAAAAACATCAAAATGGGAGAAAATTTTTTATTGATCCAGACCTTTTTACCCTTCTCATCCAGTTGTGTATGTAATTTGTAGTGATATAAACATGAGACTAGGCTGGCCTTAGAATCAGAGATTCACCTGTCTCTGCCTTCTGAGTGCTGGAACTGAAGGCAACTTACACCCAGCAAAACATGATATCAGTTTAAAGGTTTGTTTAGGTTTTGTACAGATTTTATCTAGTGTTTTTACTTAGTTTGCTAACATGTCTGGCAGTTTGACTGATGAAGCAGAAGTGCTAACTAACAAAAGGTGACATATTAACACAATCATTTCATGCCTTGAATAGAGGTGACAAGAATTCACAGAGGCCAAAAACTACTAAAAGAATAAGTTTGGAAAATTTACGAATCGCTGGAATCAACATCTGCCCTGAGAGCATCTGCCAAAGGTCTGAAGCTTTTAGATTTTAATAGGTCCTTTGAGAGGTAGACTTGGCAATATCCAAAGTTGGCTCAATATGGGGAGTCAGGAAAGGTTTCCCTCATGAAGCTTTTATTCTGAGAGATAATGAATTTGGTGAAAAGGAGAGCTAGAAAAAGCAGCCTCTATACAGAATGTCACAACATGGAATCTTCACATCACAGCCTTTGCCCTGGAAAGAAATAGAATAATATCTCCAGTGGAATTACTTTATGAAAAACTGACACATAACTTTTTGATCAGAATTTACAATGTCTATGAGACCCCTAGACATTTGACATGTCCCATGTTAGTTGTAGTCTAGGCATTTGATTGAAGCAAATATAAAAGGCTTCTGGGAAAATATTTTACATATAGGTCCCTCAGGATCCCTATGAATACATTTCTGAAAAAAAAAATCATGAGTTGCTTTTAACTTTCAGTTTGAGCTACAGTGAAATAATTTGTATTGGAATTACCTTTAAGCCCCAAAGAACCATAAAGCTGATGATGTCAAGTCTTTTTATATTTGAGTGAGTATATGAGTTTTTCATTTTGTAAAATGAAATCTGAACACCTGACTTGAGGTGCTTTGAGATGGTAATATCATATACAACAAACAAGTAAGATGAATGCAATAATAAGATATTGATCAACAATCTTTTAATATATTGAACCAGCGGCACCATATAAATTACTGACCATTTTAATAAATAAAAATAAACAATATATACAAATAAAAGTACTAGATAATATATGTCAAATTAATGAATAAATAGAATGGGCATGGTTTCAGAAACAATTACCTGGGCTTTGAAAGGTGACATTTACCAGCCACACTGACTGAAATTTAAAAAATCATATATTTTATTATGTTTCCCTAATGACTTATTAACCCAGGAACCAGATTGCTTAGCTATTGTCTGTCTATCTGCACATGTCTGAGATTGTTCTAACATATATATCATGGATATTAGAAATGGAGAAATATCTGGAGTCTTTCTACTATTTATCACAGAAAGAAGACTTGTAGCTATATATGACATTTGACTTTTCAAATCTAGTAATAGAATTCTTAATTTTAGGAAAGACTGACAAGTATGGTAATAGAAATTGAATAATTGGGTAGCATGAATATATATTCTTATTTAATAAAACTTAATTGAATTAAAATGAAGGAAGGAAGAAATGATGGTTGAATCATATTTACCATGGACTAGTGTTACCAAGCAAAATCCTATCCCATATGACTGGTTTATTCAGGTAATTAGAAATTACTGTTTGTTTTCTCAAAGTTAGTTTCTGTGTTATTCAACCTTACCTTTTCTTAGTTTCTATATTTTAATCCCTTTCAACTAACTGTACAAGTGTATAATGATACTGACATTTTTCATCAATAGTTAATTGTCTTTAAAGACCTGCTCTGTATGAATCATCTGCTTTAATGATGTTCACTTTTATCCTTCTTCATTCAAAGCCCATTATGGAATGCAATAACACAGAAGCCAAACAGCATAAGGGCTTCTTTGATGACTGCATTCATAAGAGAAAATTGACTCTATCATTTCATCCTTCAGGTTTTAGATCAGTTTAAAAGGAGACTTTGAAACTTGGCTTCTTAAAGTCTTCAGACATAAACCAATTTGCATTTCTAGACAAAAAGTAATTGAAACATTTCTTCTTTTAATAATTAAGTTTTTAAGTGAAATCAAGACTATTTCTTAAGGAGAAATAACCAAAGTTTTATGAGACCGGCAGAAAGCAGGTAAGAATTTTGCACAGCATAAAATGTGAGTGATATTAATTAAGCTGTTAAACTCAGAGTGAAAGGAAATTAAAATTTCCTTTTTGCCACTGTACAGCTCAACTATGAGCAAAGCTGAATTCAATTTATTTATAAGTCTAGAGTCCTAAATTTTTGTAATCCCCTTAGGCTAATAGTAGCTCCTTTCAAGATTTCAAGATTCATATTATTATTTTCCCAAAAGATATAAAACCTAACTAAATAAAATTAGTTGCTTTCAAGCATACTTATAGCTATAATTTGGAAATGGTTCATCCCCTAGGGTTTCACTGTTGGAGACCTGGTCCTTAGCATGAATGAGAGCTGTGCAGGACTTTAAAAAGTCCTTTGGCCATAGACAGTCCATCTGTGGAAGGAAGTAATGTCATTTTCACAAGTCATTAGTCTCTGTGTGGATTACTCAGACCCCATGTGATCTCCCACATGTGTGCTGCTGTCATGGTAACAGCATCTGCTGTGAGGCTCTTATCAAAGGCAAATTAACACCAATATCAGATATTTACCTTCCTATAACTGTAAGATAAATAAAGTATTTCCTCTGAAAAGGAGTTAGAGTCACATGTAACAATTACCTTGGAAAATTAATTTTCAATATCTTCAATATTTTAATCTATTAGATAGGAACCATACAACCACACATCACAGTTTTTAGTATCAAGAAGATGACACATGTAAAATATGTATTACATTCTTAGTGCTGACCTCATCATGGTCTTTGACCTGAAAACTTAAATTAAACTTTATGGTGATAAACTATATTATTAATTGGCTTAAAATTTCATATATCCAATTTTGATAGGAGCTTTTACTAATAGTTATGAAAAGTGATTTTCCTGTTTTGGCAAATAGGTTTTAGAAAAAGTATTAATTAAAAAAGAGCAAATAAAAGTTTACATCCTTTTCTAACAAAAAATGAAAGAGTGAATGGTAATAAAGGGAAGAAAATATATTATTATATAAACATATAATCTTTGTGTAACTTCCCCTTAAGGGAAAAGAAATAAAACCAAAGAACACGTATGACCTTAGAAAGATGAATATATTTCCAGAGCAGTTGTACCAGTTTGTAATTCCACTAGCAATGGAAGAGTGTTCCTCTCTCTCCACATCCCCACCAGCAAGTGCTGTCACTTGAATTTTTGATCTTTAGCCACTCTGATTGGTGTAAGGTGGAATCTCAGGGTCATTTTGATTTTCATTTCCCTGATCAGTAAGGATGTTGAACATTTTGTAAAGAGTTTCTCAGCCATTTGAGATTCCTCTGTTCAGAACTCTGTTTAGCTTCATATCCCATTTTTTAATTGTGTTATTTGAATTTTTGGAGTCTAACTCACTGAGTTCTTTATATATTTTGTATATTAAACCTCTATCAAATATAGGGTTAGTGAAGATCTCATCCCAATCTTTAGGTTGTTATATTTGTCCTATTGACAGTGTCGTTTGCCTTACAGAAGCTTTTTAATTTCATGAGGTCCCATTTATCACCATTGGTCTGATAGCCTGAGTCATTTCTTATTTTTCTTTTCAAGAAATTTTTCTGTGTACTAATGAATTCATGGTTATTTCTCACTTTTTTCCTTTTTTCTCTTTACATTGATTTTATTTTTTTTGTTTTTATTAGATATTTTCTTTATTTACATTTCAAATGCTATCCTGAAAGTTCCCTATATCCTCCCTCTGCCCTGCTCCCCTACCCAACCATTCCCACTTCTTGGCCCTGGCATTCCCCTGTACTGGGGCATATAAAGTTTACAAGACCAAGGGGACTCTCTTCCTAATGATGGCCAACTAGGCCATCTTCTGTTACTGAATTTATGTTGAGGTATTTGATCCTCTTGGACTTGAGCTTTGTGCAGAGTAATAAATGTGAATCAAGTTGCATTCTTCTGCATACAGACTGCCAGTTAGACCAGCACCATTTGTTGAAAATGCTTTCTTTTTTCACTGTAATTTTGCCTTCTTTGTCAAAGAGCAAGTGTCCATTGGTATGTGGGTTTATTTCTGGGTCTTTGATTCTATTCCATTGGTGAACCTGTCTGTTTCTGTATCAAAACCATGTGGTTTTTTTTTATCACTAATGCTCTGTAGTACAAGATAAAGGCTTTACACTAGCCAAGAGAGAGTGCAAGAAGAGCCATGCATGGATGCCGGTAGATCACAGCAAGAATTTCGGACCAACTTGGGTTACATACCTGTTCTCATGTCAAAAGAAGGAAAAGGAGAAAGAAGGGGAAAGAAAGAAATCAAAGGAGTTCAGGCATTGTGATTTCTCCAGAAATTCTTTTATTGCTCAGAATTGTTTTAGCAATCCTGGAATGTTTGGTTTTCCATATGAAGTTGAGAGTTGCTCCTTCCATGTCTGTGAAGAATATTGTTTGTATTTTGATGGGAATTGCATTGAATCTGTTGATTGATTTTGGTAGGATAGCCATTTTCACTATGTTAATCCTACCAGTCAATGGCCAAACCAACTTAGGATCCATCCCGTGGGCAGCCACCATATCCTGACACTATTTCTGATGTGCTTACAGACAGAAGCCTAGCATGGCTTTCCTTTGAGAGGCTCTACTAGCAGTTTACTGAGACAGATGCTGATAGTCACAGCCAAACATTGGACCGAGGTCAGGGAACCCTATGGAAGAGTTAGGGGATGGACTGAAGGAGCTGATAGGTTTGGCAACACCATAGGAGGACAAACATTTTCAACTAACCTGGACCCCTGGGAGCTCCCAGAGACTAAGCCACTAACCAAAGAGCATACATGGCCTAGTCCAAGGCTCCAGGCACATATGTGGCCAAGGACTGCCTTGTTTGACTTCAGTGAGTGATGCGCCTGATCCTATAGATACTTGATGCCCCATGGAGGGGGGATACATAGGGAAGGCAGTCTCTCAGCAAAGAAGGGAACTGAATAGGGGAGAAGAACTCTGTGAGGGGAGATTGGGGAATTATTTGGGAAAGAAATAATAAAATAATTTATATAAAACAAAATAAAATAAAAAGAAGGATGGATATAAAAGCCAGACTCAACCAGGCTTTTCCTGTATTTCTTGTATGATATTTCAGAATCATAATTAAGATTATTCATATAGTGTACAGCACTATTAAATAAATTTAATTCCTAGTGTGATATTTGTATTGATTTTTATTTTCTTAATATATCTTTAGGTTTATTATTACAGGCTTATATTTCATTAATTCTTTTAAAATGAATTTCTTGTAGGAACTGAGTGATGCAAAGGTAATGATAAGCATTAATTTATGGGAGATTTATATCATGAGCTCATTATTTACAATTCTGTAGTTTATAGATTCATGATATTTTCTTATATGTGTAAAAAGTTATAAGCATGAATGCACCCCAGCTTACACCTGTAGAGTTTGGAAGAGATAACCTGTCTTTTAGCTTAGCACCTCCTGGAGGCCAGGGACAGTAGAAGTAAAGAAGCTCGTGTTGGTAAAAGAAAGTCCACTTCTTTGGTTCATGACACTGTCAGGGAGATTCACAGATATGGAACTGGCTAAACTTGTCAGGCCAAGGGGCAGACGAAAAGTCACGAAACGTCTTGAGGAAACCTGTAGGAAGAGGGGATGGCTTCATGCATTATGGTTAGGGAGGAGGAAACATGAAAGGGTTCTGTGATAAGAGAGTAAGAATGCATTATATACATGCATGAGTTGTCAAAAACATGCCCAGTTAATTTTTAGAGAAGCAAGCAAAGAAAAACCCAAATGTTGTGACTTAGTATCTAAGAACTGTTAAACTACCACAAGCTAAGAAGTTCAAAAAATAGAAGTTTATTATATTGTTATTCTGGAGATTAAATTACAAAGTTTAAACTATTGGTTGGGTGATGATACTTCTAGCATTCCCAGATTAAGATATAACTGAGAATTGTTTTTTAAGTTATTGCACTCATAGGCCTTCATTGGTGCATGGAATGCCTGCTTCTTTTCATATAATCTATCCTTTTCTGTGACATTGTATAATTTAAAACAATATCCATCCTATAGTATTACTAGTCCATTTAAACTAGTGAATACCACACTAATCTGTAATTACATGCTCACTACCCTATTTCCATATAAAATTGTGCTTAGAATACAAATATAAATTTTCAAGGGAGACTCTGTCTATGATAGTATATTTACATGTTTATAATTAGAGCCTTAAAGTGGTAAAGTGTTACTTTAGAGTTAAAGTATTTTTGTCAACTTATAACACAACTCTATTTCTATCTAAGGTCATTAATGTGTGAAAACTTGTATAAAGCCAGTTTCCTACAGACTGAACCCATAAATTAGAGAGCTCTTAGCCAGCACCACACTGTACTAATTTTTGGCTCTCAGAGGCCTGCTTGTGTATGTGTAAGACATGAACAATGTCCTTATCACGGAATCTGACAATATTGTTAAATGATGACAACATATCCAATGCTCCCAACCATGATTGCATGAAACCGAAGAGATCTGCAACCTTCTAATCTGCCTACATCATAGTGTACTATGCTTCCAGGGTGTCATGAGGCATGACCAGAAGGAAGTATTAGTTGTGGGACAGTGGAGCATATCATTTAGCCAACATTGTTTTTTCTTGTACTACAAAGTACACTCTGTCTTCTGAGAAGACAGGAGGCTGGGAATTCCCTCTAATATCAGTCATCTCTTCGGCTTTTGTTTTGTAATTCCTTTTGAAGTCACATATGCCAAGAATCCCTTCTTCCAGTGCTCCCTGAGTGTGTTCTTTTTCAAAGACAAGATACCCCCCAGTATTACCCTTGTGATGGTGTTTTATTAAATTTGTTAAGAAATTCCCTGAAGCTCATTTTTTTTTTGCCAGAAACAAAAGGCAATGAAAAAGATTACAGAGATTAGACATTTTGAATAAACAAATTCTCCTTTTGATGCAAGAACCTCTTTTATTACTTTTTAACACACTGTTGTTGTTTTGTTTTCATGGTTTCACTGATTCCTCTGGCTTTTGTGCCTGGTGTGATACAAAGCTTACCTGCAGACTGTGGCAGTCCTTCATGTGTGAAAAGAATATATTTGCCAGATCTGCTCATATTTGCCCTGGTTCCCTGTTGCTGGCATGCACTAATGCTGCTCCTTTCTTTTCCCTCTTTTAAACATGACTAAATAAATATTTTGTATGATTTGCAAGTTGGCTGCATTCTCTCTAGTGTATACCTTTTCACAAACATTGAAAAATGTTTTAAATTTTTTCTCTTTTTGTTTTTGCTTTATTTTCATATATCCACCTTATATCCCACTTACAGGCTTTTCCTCCTCTCTCCCCAGTGCTACCTTTACAATCCATTACCTACCCCCATTCCTACACACATTCCTACCCCCATTACCCAATGCCCTTGTCCTCAGAGAAAGGGAAGCCCCCTTGAGTATCTCCTCATTCTAGGACATTCAGTTGTTATAAGCTTAAATGCATCCTTTGCCATGAAGACTCAACTAGATAGTCTGGTTAGGGGAAGGGGAAACAATTGCAGGCAAGTGACTTAGAGACAGCTTCTGTTCCAATTGTTAGGGGATCCACATGTGCCCAGGGCTTCAACTCATCCCATGTATGGTCTTTGGTTGGAAGTTCACTTTCTGTGAGATCCTGTGCATCCAGGTTAGTTGACTCTGTAGGTCTTCTTGTGGTCTAACTTATTGAGTTCTTTTTATATATTGAATATTATCCCTCTATCAGATGTGAGATTGGTAAAGATCTTTTCTGAATCTGTTGGCTGTCATTTTGTTCTATTGGTAGTGTCCTTTGCTTTACAGAAGCTTTGCAATTTTATGAGGCCCCACTTGTTAATTTTTGATCTTAGAACATAAGTCATTGGTGTTATGTTCAGGAACTTATCCCCTGTGCCCATGTGTTTGAGACTTTTCTACATTTTTTTTCTTCTATTAGATTCAATGTATCTGGTTTTTTGTGGAGGTCCTTGATACATTTGGACTTGAGCATTGTACAGAGGGATAAGAATGGATCAATTTGCATTCTTCTACATGCAGACCTCCAGTTGATCCAGCATCATTTGTTGAACATGCTGTCTTTTTTCCACTGAAAAAAGTGAGTCACCTTTGTCAAAGTGAGTGTACATAGGTGTGTGGGTTCATTTCTGGGTCTTCAGTTCTATTCCATTGATCAACCTGCCATTTACTGTACCAATACCATGCAGTTGTTTTTTTTTTTTTTTTTTTTTTTTTAACACAGTTGCTCTGTATTATAGCTTGAGATCAGGGATGGTTATTCCCCCATAAGTTCTTTTATTGTTGAGAATAATTTTCATTATGTTGGATTTTTTTGTTATTCCAAATGAATTTGAGAATTGCTCTTTCTAACTCTATGAATAATTGAGTTGGTATTTTTAAGGGGATTGCATTAAATCTGTAGATTGCTTTTGAAAAGATAGCCATTTTTTACTATATTAATCCTGGAAATCCATGAGTATGGGAAATCTTTCCATCTTCTGAGATCTTTGATTTCTTTTTTCAGAGACTTGGAGTTCCTGTCATTCAGATATTACACTTATTTGGATTGAGTCACATTAAGATATTTTATATTGTTTCTGACAACTGTGAAAGGTGTTGTTTCCCTAATTTCTATCATCCTGAGTTAGTTAATTCAGTAACAAAAGAAATCACATTATATGTACTCATTGATTAGTAGATATTAGCCAAAAAGTTGGGAATACACAAGATTCACTTCATAGACCATATGAAGCCTAAGAAGAAGGGTGACAAAATTGTGTAATAGCAATATCAACTTACCAAACCCCTCAGAGCTCCTGGGAATAAACCACCAACCAAAGAATAAACATGGGTGGGTCCATGGTTCCCGCAACATATGAAACAGAGGATAGTCTTATCTGTCATCAATCGGATGGAAGGTGTTTGGTCCTGTGGAGGCTTGTTGTCCTAGTGAAGGAGAATGCTAAAGGGGTGATGAGGGAGTAGGTGGGTGGGTGAGGCATGCTTTTAGAGGCAAAGGGAAGAGGGTGGGATGGGGATTTGCAGAGAAGAGATCTGAAAAACGGACAACATTTAACATGTAAATAAATAAAATAATCAATAAAAAACTAACAATCCTAAAAAGCCATCAGTATATTATTAAGGAAATAAATAATTTAGATAAATAAATGAGTGCAGAAACTCAGAAAATTCAGGAAAAGTCCAAGGTAGTTTGTGAACTATGCTTAGATTAATCAAGTTCTATATACTGAATTTCAATAACAAAATGATTTGAGATAATATATCTGGCAGACATCTAAAACATAAAAGAAATTGGTAATCATTTAATTGTGCAGTGATATAACATTTTCAACTTAAAGTATATGTCAGAATAGTTTTAGAAAGAAACAGACAGTATTACCAAGGGTGATGATTGAGGGCATATTAGGAGGACAATGCAGAAAGATTTTAAATGCCAAAGGACCAGGGAGTTTATTGTGATATCGTGTCTCATAGTAACGCCAGAAGCAAAATCCATAATCTCTCACCAGCATGATTGCCAAAATATGAGCTGAATAAGGATAATGTAAATAGACATGCTAAAGTGGATGGTGTGGTGGTGGGAACAGAGGACTTCAACCCAACACAAAGAACTACAAGAGAGAAGAATTCTGAAGACTGGAGAAAGAGCCTTCTCCAGGAAAGATCACATAAATTGGTTAGCCAATACGAAATGGTCAGCCATGAAAACATGAATAAAAGAAAAATAATACAGAATGAACAGGTTGTATTTATGTATTTAGGAATATATATGTATATGCATTTATGTATGTAACAACAATTATTTTAAAAGACATCATTACTTTGAAATAAAGAAAAATATATAAAAGATTATAAAGGAAGGGAATGGAAGGGGAAGCAATGTAATTCTATTATAATTGCAAAATATAAGGTAAAATTATAAAACCAAGGATACAGTTCAGGAAACATACAGCAACATCTAACAAGAAGGAGAAGCTGGACTTTCATTATTCATGTTGATGACCATTATTAACTTATTCCACATTCTGCAGATGCACCTGCTCTACTCTGTTTTCATCTTTACTACAAACATGAAACTTTTGAGATTCCCCAAACAATTTCCATGGAATTTACACTCACCAAGGTTGTGTTGTTAATATATCTTCATCTTGACTCACTGATATGTTATTATACATGCATACTAAAGATTTTGTAGAGAATTTTTTGGATAATATGGTTATCATTTACTGTAGGAAACAACAACAACAAAAACAACAACAACCAGTTTTCCCTGTGTAATCTGCTTCTTTCTCTATTGTCCAGCAACAAAATGACTCATTATGACCTCAAAACATTTCCGATTTTCAATTAGTCAGAATGATCACTCTGTGTTCTGGCAAGTAGGTTCTAGTTAGATAAAAGTCAAAGGGAAGGAAAAAAGTAAAGCTAGTGAACTTGTTGGTCTTTCTTTTTTATACCACTGTATTCCTTCATTGAATGACTGCTAAGAGTACATTAAATGTGATCCCACTTTGTTCTGAAGTGGGATCCAAAAGTTTCTATTCTTTGACTATAGGAAATAAATGCATTCTTAAAAGGTCCCATAGACAATTTTGATTTCCAGTGGCACAGTCAACATAGCATTAAAGAACTTCAGCTCTTCCCTCCCCACTTTGCCTTCCTCTATCTTGTTCTTTCTCCCTGTTTTCATTCATTTCTGCATGGGTAGATTACTGGATGCCTCCATAAACTACAAGTACTGTTATCAGAATAGAAATTAAGCAGTCATTCTGGCTCCTCCATTTGCTTCGTCATTTTAACTTTTCCAATTTTGTCGGTGTTAATTATAATAACTTGTAATTACACAATTTGATAGTATTTCCCATCTCTCTCCCCTCACCACAAGAAAATGTGCATTTTTTAGTATTGAGTTTTGTTTTCTAAGATTTAGCAGGACACTGCATACGGTGTCATGTATTAGGCAATAAATAATAAAAAAGAAAATGTTCAAAACAAATATTACTACAGGATACTTAAAATTATTATGTGTAATAGTGTTGTATAATAGGACAGCTTCATTACTATATCAAATATCAGAGCCATAGACTAGATCGTGGATACAGAAGTCAATGTTTAATGCCGAGACTCATAAATTTTAACAATGCTAAAGTAGCTTGAGAGATAGCTCAGTGGTTAAGAGCAATGGCTGCTCTTCCAAGGGACCAGAGCTCAATTCTCAGCATCCACATGGCAGCTCACAAGTGTCTGTAATTCCTCAAGTTTCAAAGATCTGACATTCTCAAACAAACACATGCAGCAAGACACCAATGCACATAAAATAAAAATAAATTTTACAAATGTGGTAAAAATAATGATTACTAATTACTTTCTCTAAGCAGGATATCTACATCACATACTACAAATCTCAGAGAACAATGTTAAAAATGGATGGACTGAATTTAAGCTCTGAAAGGATAGAAAACAATCTGAAATTTTATTCTGGACATAACAAGCACTTAGGAATTCACAGAAGCATTGGTTATTTGCACATAAGATATACATAATTAGCACATTTCATTTGCCTTGATAGTTTCATAAAAATCAGGTTCAAGACCCAGGTAAATAAAGAAATATATAATAAAGGAGCCCAGTGTTCACTATTATGAAGAGGAATTAAAACAAAAGATTTGGAAGATTGCATTTAATACCAGGAGGCTTTGACTGGGGGTTGCAGAATGAGAGAGAATGAGATCGGTAGTGCCAGATAATTAAGGAGATAGCCAGAACAAACCCAGTTCCCGAAGTAATGCAAGAAAAAGGTCAGATGAGGTTCACATCAACCCACTCACTACCTATGAGCCCGTTTAATTCACATTTTTCTTTGCCGTTTGTCTTCACTTGTGTGTTATGGAAATCACTTAAATATGCTTTCAAGTTCAATTTTTTCCCTTGGTTCCCTTTAGTAGAAGTTGTTTGCTTCCCTCTCTAGGAGCACAGTTATTCTTGGATTAAGAAGCTGCTCTTCTCAAATAGTACTTATTTCATATATTTAAACTAGTTTATGAAGTACGTGTTCTTATTTATTTTCCTAGCAGTGTTTTCTCCTTGGCTTTTTCATTGATTTTCAAAAGAGAAGTTATATGCTAGGCATTTCATTACTTTTCTTCCGTTTGGCATTAAGCCTTAAGAAATGTTTTTGCATTAGTCTGGAAGGGAAGCTTCACACTTCATTTAGTAACTACACATTAAAAATAAATTTTCATTTTCTACTGCTTTATGTAGACCAACACAAATCTTCCATTAGAGTGAGAATCCTCTCCTTAATTCCCAGGAGCATCTATAAAGCTCCCTGCATCCTTGCTTTAATAATAAATATGGAGGCATTTTATTTTAGAAATAAGAACAGATTTCTTCTTTCTCTCTGTTTATTATAAAAATCTAAGAGGCTTATCTTCTCACTTATGTATTATAATCTTTCTACTCACCCAATTCCAAATCTAGACAGGTGCTGAGAAGTATGTTTATAGTCTGTTTGCCATATATCTGATCATATATAGGTAGATACATAGATCAATTTTATTTCTTATTATCTTTTATGTATAATATCTTGAAAATGAAGCGATGAATTGACATAGTACCTTATTTAAGGAGCTTTAGTCTTTAGGTTGTTAACATAATCTTACTTCTCAAAACAAGCCAATTTACAGCTTTTATCTTGCCTAATATTATTTCCTATTGACTGTGTTTAATTATTTGCCAGGCAAAGCAATTTTAGTGGCTATGATGTATTTTTTGTGGTCTTTTAAAATAGATTAAACTCACAAAGCTAATACTATCAGTAGTAGCATGAGGTATCCCTTAGTTAGGATTTTACTGCTGTGAACAGACACCATGACCAAGGCAACTCTTACAAAGGAAAACATTTAAATGGGGTAGCTTACAGGTTCAGTTCCTTATCATCAAGGCAAAAGCATGGCAGCTCCCAGGAAGGCATGGTGCAGGAGGAGCTGAGAGTTCAATATCTTGTTCCTAAGCCAAACAGGAGAAGACTAGCTTCTTGGCAGCTAGGACTAGTGTCTTGAAGCCCATACACACATCCTCCAACAAGACCTCACCTCCAAATAATATCCACTCCCTTGGCCAAGCATATTAAAACCACAAGGTATGAGTCAGAATGCATTCCCTATAACACACATGCTTTTCACTCAAGTGGTCTTGTATATTCTGGCAGGATATTCTTTTGTTTTCTTAGGTAGAGCTCTCTTCAGAAAAAAAATAGTTTTCTGCTGTGGGAAAGGCTGTGTTGAAAAAGCATGGCTTCAATTTTACTATTCACTTTACCTCATTAAAAAAACAAAACAAACAACAACAACAAAAAAACCTCTTTCTTCTTTCCTGTTCCTCCCCTCTTTTTCTCTTTTCTCTCTTTCTGCCTCATTACTTCTCTTTTTCCTTCTCTTCTTATCCATTCTCTTTTGTTATTTCTCTTTAGTGTTTTGGATGCTAAATGTCAAATCAAAGGCCCAGCAAACACTAGTCAAATGCTCTATAATTGAATTATCGTCTCACCCTCTTCCAATAACTAAATATCTTCTAATGGTTAAAAGGGAAGCATGGAATTTTCATCATTATTTAAGGTTCCAGAAAATACTATGGGTGTTGCCAAAGGTGGTAGGCAATTATATGTAGTTCTAACTAGCAGCATCACATAGAACCTGGGCAATTACAAATATGGCACAATATGCACAAAGGTACAAATACTGGCACTCCTGTGTCTGTGGAAACCATAGGCAGTCTAATTGGATTTAAAGCCCAAACAGCAGGCAAGCAATCATGCCTGGTACTGGAGTCCTAGCTTACATCCTGGGAGTACTGAGATTACTCATCTTAGAAAAGAATTCCCTACTGCCACCTTACTAACACAGTATGAATCATTACTACATCCTAAATCTTATCTTTACACATACAGTTTAATGTAGTTCCTGTTCCTCACCTCAGAAGGCTTTACTTACAAAAAAATGGAGAATGTCATAGAAAACCATAACTGGATACAATATAGAGATCAACAGATGGTGAGTCACCTGGAGTAAATGAGTATATCTATATCCCCGGTCCTCCAACTATGACTCAGGCATAACACTAAAGAGAGAGCAAAGATAAACAGGAAGCAAGATAAACAGGAAGTCCACTGTAAAACAGTCTTTCCTAGAAATGGGTGCATATGCAGGACCTGAATATCAATAGACATGTTAATATAGAAGGGAACTTGCCATGGCTTATACATCTAAACAAACAAACAAACAAACAAACCTATAGGCAACTAGTAACTATTCAGGATCAGTCCAATCAGAGTGATGGGATGTGAAACTACACACATACAAACAACAAAACAGACTCAACAGGTTCTATTTGTATGTAGATATGTCAATAACAACCTCCCAAAAAGTAGAGGTTATTAACAACCTAAGTGAGAGTGAGAGGCATGAAAGGGACTCAGATGAACTGAGGGAGAAAAAGAAGGAGGGAGAGTAATATAATTCTATTTCAATTAAAAATGTATTATAATAAAAGATTATAGGAAGAAAGGTGCTGGTGGCACAGGTCTTTAATCCCAGCACTCAGGTGGTAGAGGTAGGCAGATTTCTGAGTTCAAAGCCAGTCTGATCTACAGAGTAAGTTCCAGGACAGCCAGTGCTGCATGTATAAATTCTATCTCATAAAACAGTAAGAAAAAGAAAAGATTATATGGTAATAAGCCAGTTCCAGGATCCTAGGAGGTTCTTATCTTCTACCATAGGAAATCTCATGTACTGAAGAAGTCTTCAGTACTGAGCAAGTGGTATTCATTCTGTTTTCTTCTTAATTAGCCACTGGATATTTTCCCAGACTACAATGTTCTGTAGCATTGAGAAAGTCACAGTGATGAAGAAACTATAGCCAATTGACGAGGGTAAATTATTCTAAAAATATGAGAATGCATAAATATAATTTTACTCAGTTTCTAAAACCAGAGAAAATATGACTAAGGGCAAAAACCTTAACAGGTTTATCAGAAGTCAAACACATGTTATTTTTAGAAGTTTTTTGTTGTTGTTGTTGTTTGTTTGTTTGTTTTGTTTTGTTTTTTCCAGTTCTATAGTGGACACTAGAGGATTCAGGATATAGAGGCTAGGACCTCTGCTTGATTTTTCAAGATCTTTTTTTGCAAGGATCCCTGCTAATGTTTGTATAAGAGTTGAGACATACTGTAGCTGTACCACAAATTTTCATTGTTTAGTACTCAGACATCCAAATATACTTCAACACCGAAGGTACTATTTTCAGTTGCTATTGTAGATATAGGGCTAGTCATCAGATACCAATCTTTATGTGATTGCATGAACTGGCTACATTTCTAGAAATGAACACAGATTATCATATAAAGTTGTTCTTTATACCTTCTTTCAATATGACTATATTACTGAATAAAGAATTTCTTGCCAACAGATATTCCTATTTTAAGATAAAAAATTAATATCCAAATTTTATTGGCAAACACTGTTATTGTGATGAAAAAGCCTATACAACTTACCTAATTAAACTTTTATTTTGGTAAAATTAGAAGTAATTGGGAGTTCGGAGAGATGAATCAGGGTTAAGAGTATTTACTGTTTTTACAGAGTACCTGTGTGCATTTCCATTCATTCATAGCAAGCATGTCAGTATTGTCTATAACTCCAGCAACAGGTAATCAAATGACCTCTATTTTCCCATTCACAAAGATGGCACACCTCTACAAACACACATACACACACACACAGACACACACACATACTTACACACACAAATAAATACAAATTTATATACCATGGAAATAAATCATTAATATTGGGCTGGTGAGATGGTAGCCCAAGTCTGATGACCTGAGTTGGACCCATGTAAACATGCCAGGAAAGAAATGATTCCACATAATTATTCTCTGACCTATCTTTAGGGAAGTGTTATATTATGCATATATCACAGACATTATTCACATGCATTGACAAATACATTAATTAATTTATAAACAAAGCAGATAGTTCTGATGTTTGTATATGCACTGGTTAGGAAGCTTTTCTAAGGCAAATAGACCATGCTGAACATGGTTTTACCGCACAAATAATTATTAATACAGTTATATTAAGAGAATATGTGCTTTTGAAGTTTGTAATATTTTAAAATTAACTACATCTAACTTTAGCACTGACTACATTTTCTCATATATAAGCTAGTAACTATAAAACTTATTCTCTATTAAGCCTCTGTTTTATTAAGTATATTTATAATTATGTAGTTTTGAATTAAAATAGTTTTTTCCTACTTAGGATTTATCATGTCTAAAGATGAAATTTAGCTTTCTACATAGCTCATTGTCCAACTACCATTTACTTTACATTTCTTTTTATCACATTTGATATTTAATGGCAGTTCCTATTTTACTTTTGATTTTCTTATTTTGTCCAGTGTCCTTTATTTACCTATGAAACAATAATGCTATTTGTAGTTTAAATTGGATGTTTTTAATGCATTCTAATATTTGTTACCACAAGTCTATTTTGATATTCCAAATCTATCTCTACTCTGATTACGGATACTTTTACAGACATATGCTATATATTTTCTTCCAATTAAAATGACTTATATTTATATATCAATTATAATTTTCTGAAGTGCATTTATGATTATGTATTTTACATGTTATGAATGTATTTTGCAAATATTTTCAGCTGTCTGGGAATTTAACAGCTAGATGAAAGAAAAAAGACAATACTGAGTTTTATTATGCAGGGACATGTTTTTCTATGCAGTTATTTAATATTTTATTTACAGCCCTTAGAAGAGATTTTTAATTTTCTGTTTTATGCAAACATATATAAAGCACATTCTTACTAGGATTCTCGGTTATTCAATATATTTTTTTAATGTTACTCTGAATTAGATTTTTGTTCATAGTGTTTCAGCTTTGATTATGCTTAGCATATAAAAGTTATTGATATTTACAACTACTTCAATAGTGAGCACTGTCAGCATCATTATATTGCTATGAGAGATTTCTTACTATAAGAGACACAACAGACCTTCCTGAGTCTCAAGGTAAAGAGTAATAAAAATCTACCAAATAATAATTGTATCTTTATCTTACTGTTTATTCAGTGTTTGAAAACAGAGCAGTAGCAAATAATATATAAATCACCATGAACCTCAATGATGACACAGAGCAATATATAGTTTGTAATGATTATTCATATGAACTTGAAAATACAATGACATAGTTTTGTACCTTTGACAAATGGTTTTATGTGTAACTTGAAGTAATATCTAACATCAGACTTAGTGGTAAATAACCATTTCATTCCCATTAAAGTCAGATCAAGAAAACATTGTTCTGTGTCACCATTGAGGTTCATGGTGATTTATATACACTTTGCTACTGCTATGTTTTCAAATACAGTAGAAAATCAAGGCATCAAGTGGAGGGATGAGGTTGCCATCCCACAGTCAAAAACTCTGACACAGAACTGTCCCTGTCTAAAAGAACTGCAGGGACAAAAATGGAGAAAAGACTGAGGGAACTGAGGTCCAGTGACAGGCCCAAATTAGGATTCGGCTCAAGGAGAGATGTCAAGACCTGACATCACTACTAATGCTATGGTGTGCTTACAAACAGGAGCCTACAATGAAGACCCTCCAAGAGGCCTAAAAAGCAGCTGACTGAGACAGAGGCAGATACTTACACCCAACCAGTGGACAGAAGTTAGGACCCTCTGTGGTTGAATTTGGGAAAGGCTGGAAGAAACTGAGGAGGAGCGCAATACCGTAGGAAGACCAGCAATCTCAATTAACCTGGACCCCTGAGATCTCTGTCTGATACCGAGCCACTAACCAGGCAGCATACACTAGCTGATATGAGGCCCCAACACGTATACAGCAGAGGACTGCCTGGTCTGGCCTCAGTGAAAGAAGATGAACCTAACCCTCAAGAGACTTGAGGCTTCCGGGCATAGGGAGGCCTGGTGTAGTGGGGGGTTTGGACTTCCTCTTGGAGACCAGGGAGGAGGAATGGGATAAGGAACTTTCAAAGGGTGGACCAGGATGGGTATAAAGAATGGACTATAAAAAATACTAAATAATAATAATAATAAACAAAAAACAACGTATAATATAAATAATATATAGGAGTTTTCATTTATACCTACTACCTACTTATTTTTCATTTAATGTTCCTGATTTGCCATTAAAATTATCTGTTTTATGAATCGTTTCAAAGAAGTTTCCAATCATGCTGTCCTCCTGTTTATAAGCAGAGAAAAAAATAAGAAATAATAGAAGGTATATATGGAGATATTGTAAGAATGAGGAGACTTGAGAGGTCAGCATCTTTGAAATTAACAAGAGTGCACCAAGAAAGGAGTAGTGGGGTGCCCAGTGAGGTACTAAAGAAAGATCTGAAGAATGAAGGCAAACCTGGAAAATCTATTACTTCCCTAATCCCTCCAGGATTCTGAATGGGATGACACAGGGAAGGAACCCTGTCATCTATATTTGCAGCAATCGCTGCTGAAAACTTTATTATAAGTGAAATTATGGTTACATGTTTCATGGTTGTGTTAAAATACCCTTGATAAGTAGCTCAGGGGTAAAAGTGGTTGTTTTGATCCATTTTCAAAGGTGTTAAACTCAAGGCAGCAAGAGCTTGAGGCTGCAGTTCATGTTGAGAAGGAGATGACAGTGGTACTCACCTCCCATTCACATTTTTCTTTATAAAGTTTAGGATCACAGCTCGTAAGTGTTATGTGTAGTTATGGTGAGACTTCATACTTCAGTTAAGCTACTCTAGAAAATTCCTTATAGGTAAGCACAAAGACTTGGCTCCTAGAAGATTCTAGATGATATAAATTTGAAAATCAATATTATTAAGCAAGACAACCAGAAAAATAATTTATATTTTCAGCTAAAACAGTTGATGATTTTATTATATGTGCTAAATTGGTAACACTTAGAAAAATACAAGGTGAGCATGCTTTCTACTCGGGAGGCAGAGGCAGGCAGATTTCTGAGTTTGAGACCAGCCTGGTCTATAGAGTGAATTCCAGGACAGCCAAAGCTATACAGAGAAACCCTGTCTCAAAAAAACAGAAAAACAAAAAAGAAAAGAAAAGAAAGAAACAGTGTTGATAAACTTAGGACAAATTACAAATTCAATGACTAAATCAAATTAATAGTATATAATTCCTTGGACTAAGTTGACAGAAATCAATTATGTAGCATGAAGCATGGGAAGACAGTTATTCAATGACAATAACTGATTCCTTCTTTACATACCAAAAAAACAATCAAACAAAAAACAGGCAAATTACCTTTATTCTTGAATCTCTTTCTTCTGTTCCTATGATCAGTTGAATAAAACTGTGAACTTGTTAAGACACTTGAAAAATACCTGCTAGCTTATGAAGTTGAAATGTTCAGAGGAAAGAAGTGCTTGACAAAGGCCAGATTCATGGGTGTAGGACATTTCTTTTCATGGTTGCTAAGTGATCTTCAACATCTCTTCCCTTACAGTCACGGTCAAATAAAATATAAATCATTTCTAGAGGCTTTAATTAAAAATCGCTCTCATAAAGAATCCAAGCATTTTAAAAATTAATTTACTTAAAATTGGTATTTTCTTTTTCTTGAAACAAAAACTTTGTTTAGAAAAATTGAACAACATTGGAAGATGAGGCATGGCCACTATCTCAGTTCTGCCCCTGTCTGAAGAGCTGTGAGAAGAACTAGCTTTCTTCCTTAGATCATGAGCAGAGTTGTGAAGAAATAGAAAAAAAAAAAAACTCAAGGGAGTTATTAGAAGTTACAAATAGTTCTAGGAATCTACCTTCCAAGAACTCTATTTTTACTTGTATTTCATTTTTAATTAATGCTAAAGTAGAATATACTTACAAACATTGTTGTTACTATTGTTATGATTAGTCTTCTCAAAGTGGAAACTATCAGAAAAAAATAAATGGTAAAAGTGGCCAGCTGGTAGACTACTGGATTTTCATAATTATTTCTATTTATGGCAATATTCATGGCCATTTAAAGGTATAAATCCATTACTTTTTATAATCTATTGATAAGCACAACCATCAATAAAAGGTGTATCTAGAATTCTTGCATGTGCTATTATTTTATAATCAGATAGGACCTAGTTCCCCCCCCCACATCCATCCTCAAAACGCCACATCTTTATAAAGTTTTACAAATAGAATCAGACATAATGTAACAAATTGAGATTGATTCCTTTCTTCCTGCAAAATGCTTTTGAGCTTCACCTATGATGTTAAGAGTTTCACTAGACTCATTTTTATTGTTCAGTGGTATTCACAGTGACAATGTAACTCAGTTTGTTTATTGATCATTGAAGAATAATGATGTTTCTTGAGTTTTACAGTTAATAGTGTTGCTATGCACACTTGCATGCAGTCTGTGAAATGAATTGATATTTAATATAGAGTCAACATCTAGGAGTAGGATCATAGGGTAAGTGAATATTCACTCAAGTTAAAAAAAAACAAAAAACAAAAACCAAAAATACCTCCCCAAATCTATTTTTATAGTGTTTTTATCATTCTGAATTGCCAACAGAAATGAATCAATTATCTAGTTACCTGATATATTTCCTATCAATTTCTGTTTAAGATTTTATCTGTTCTAGTGAGTACTAATGATTGGTATAACCTGGATGAGAAAAGCCGTTGTCCTGTGAATCTTTCAGTGAGCCTGATGGTTATTTTTACCTTTGGTGGAATGTATGGTTTTGAAAAACAGTTGCTTCCTTGCTGTTGTGTTTCCTGGTTTTAAACTAGTTCAAGCTTTCATTTGCTCTGATTTTATAGATGATTCTTTCTGGTCTGTAACTGGGAGACTAATTTTTGGATTGCACAGTCCTGTCATTTTATCAGAATCACTCATATTTATCATGTTGAAGCTTAACATTCTACTCAAATTGAATAACACTAGTTTTATTTAATTTTATTCATCTTCATAAATTATTTAATGTATTTAGTTTTAGGCCCTTTCATGTATAATTTAAGAACTACTTCTATGAAACTGGAATCTGTGCATTGGCTTGAATTAGGTACATTGATTAACCAGTACAAAAACACTTTAGTTACACGAAGGCTTCAAATACTTAAAAATTAAATGTCTTTCTAATATATAGATTTAACAACTTTAATGGTGTTTTATAATCTCAGCAGAATTTATAATATTTTCCTGTGTTAATTCTTAATTATTTATTTCTTTAAATTTATATAGTAATTTTATAACACACACAAACATACATGCAGATATGCACACTCAACGAGAGAGGGTGAGAACAAGAGGGAGAGAGCACTTCCATCTTCAAAACTGTTTCTAATATAATTTAAAATATTCTCTAATAACTTGAATGCATAGTTATCTTTAGTATTCCTACTGAAAATTGTTTTAAATGCTGTTATTTGTTTCATTATTTAAAGCAATTTATATGTAGTTCTTGTATGGATATTCTTGTGAAAGTATTCTTTTTATGGATTCCTTCTTGTGCTTCTGTTTCTAGGATGTCAATAAACTGTGAGTGCCTCGGAATCACAGAGGCTATATATATTCCAGTTTCCTAAAACATCACTTCCTTCACTCTGTCCTTTTCCTCCTCTTTCCTGACCCTGCTTTTCCTCTTCCCTTTCTTTCTCTCCTCCTCCATTTTCTCTCCACCCACCTCTGTCCTTCAAGAATGATAGTTTTGCATGCATTTGCTTCTGAAATGTACAGTGAGACAAATTCAGAATCTGTGATCACTGGGCTTGAAGAAAGAATGGGGAGTGCTTCAGCTCTGCTCACCTCTGCTTCTGCACCTGCTTGGTGTAGGCCTTTGAGTCTGTCCCATCTCCCAAGGAGCCTTTATCCAGGCAGTCCATCCTAGAATCCCAGCATCGCCTGTGAGGTGCCCTAGATCTGCTTTCGTCCCCTCCTCCCAGATTCTGTGTCCCCTTTCTAGCTCTCAGACCAGTGCTTATGACTTGTGGCTAAATGAGGCCACTGGAGGAACATTCAGTTCCAAAGCCGTACCTTGCCTAATTTCACCTGGCCATCAAGTTAATGTCGCCCTGCTGTAGGTCTGTGAAGAAGCAAACTAAAAAGTAATGTCTTGGCAAAGTATTAAGCAGAAAAGTAGGACAAGTCTCTCTTGTGTTCTTAGTGATACCCTCAATAACAGGCCTATGTCTATCTCTTGGCAAAGGACATATAAGAATGATCATTTCATCTGTCAATCTTTTCCTATTTGATTTATTTTTAAATCCTCTAGAATGATACTTAATAAAAACAGGTAATCCCCACTTAAGCAGCTCTTGAGCCCTTTTCTTCATATGTGTATTAGTTTTCTATTTCTGCCTGACATTGTTGTCACAAAGTTGCAACTGAAGACAACACATATTTATGAACTCTCATAATGGGAAGCTGGTACCATGAAAAACCTTGTCTATTAAAGTACCCTGAGTAAGTTCTTAGAATCAATATACATATCTAACAAGCTGTCAGTGGAAATGCACAGCATTTTCAATTAGCTATCTTAAAAACAACTGAATTGACTTAAAAAGTATTCATTTTGGAGACCATTCACTGAGATATATTACTGGTTTCTTATTCACTTCTAGATAACACCTCTGAATAGGTAATCTTCACTTGATCTAGCTGATCTCTGATGAGTGATTAAAGTGAGGTGAAATATTTCCACCTTTATCTTCATACACTATCATCCCCCTTTGTTGTCCTTGTCATGTCAGAATTCTCATGTATGCATGCATGTATGTATGTATGTATGTATGTATGCATGCATGCTGGCACACTGAAAGTTTTCTTGTCCAATACTCTAATGCATTTTGGAGCTGGTATGTCTTTCTTCCATCTTTGCCTTGTGTATCCTCAATAGTTTAAACATCTACAGTCTCTTAACCTTAGAATAACGTCCCAGTCAATCTACTGAGATGCGGATATTTATACACATTGATAAATAATTTGTTCTTGAGTGAAGTTGAATGCCTATTGGCCCATCATATACAAAGCCAGGATACTTGCACACAGCAAGAAAAAAATTAATCACCCTAAGAAGTCAATAAAAACAAATCAAAACAAACAAACAAACAAACAAACCAAACAAAAAACAACTACATGTTGGTTCTTTTGCTAAGGGAGAATCCAGGCTGTCAACATTTCAGAGTCTCCACTGCATCTTCCTAGTGAGACACTTACCATGTTATTTTCGATACTCATGTATACTTTGGTCTCATCTCACCATGGTTTTCTGTCACAGTTTGATTCACCGAGTTTATGCAAGTGCATAAAATTAGCACACATTTAATAAGTATTATAATATTTTAAGAAAACATCCATTTTATTATTTTTAAGGTCTGACTATGGCAACCATTCAAGCATTTATTTACAGTGTGTGTTGAATTTTAATTAGCTTGTTTTTAAAAATAAGCTAGACAACTGATTTTCAAATTGGAGATTAATATTTATTACTTCAAGTTTCTTTATTTCTTATTAGTGTGATTTCCTGGTTATGAGAGAATTTCTCCTTATAGAATTTGTTTTCATTAATTTATGAGTTTAATTTTGTCAAGATTCATCTTAGTATAGTTATACCTATATAGTACCAGATAAACCGTTGGTATTAATGGAATGTGTGCCCTTATATACTTTGAAGAAAAATTATCTTCTATACATTTGCCCTACGTTTTTCTCTTCTTTAAATGTTTACATTAGAAGAAGAACAAGGTCCTAAAGAAGTACATGGTGTGTTAGAAATATTTCATTGCCACTGCATGCCTACAACATTGCACGAATTCATTGTGTTAAGTCACCAAGTGCTAAGTATATAGTGTGCTAAAATGACCTACCCCAAGTAAGAAGGGATCATCTAGAAGATATATGAAAAGTCAGTCAAGTGGTATTTTAAACAATAAAGAGTTCTGATGAAGGAGAGAAATATTTTACTAAATAAGGCAATTAATCATTACAACTGGTGCTATAGCTTGTGTTCCACGTTGCAGTGATTTAAATGGTGATTACTTCTGTGCTGTTGGTGTTTTTTACTTCTGATTACATAAAGTAGTTAAAAATTAAATTTTACAAAATTGAGGGAGTTGAAAAATCTTTTCCTTGGGTCCTAGTTTTGTCAAAACCCAAGAAGCCTTGGATGAGTAAATAATCTCAGGCAAATGTCCAGCGAATGCTTAAAGTTGTTTTGTTGCCTCCTTATTTTTCCTGTGAGTTCCTGAATAGATAATAAAACACATAGAACTGGGTTTTCAGGATTCTCATTTATATAGCCTATCAACACAGCTGCATGCCCATTAATTATCTAGAAGATACTGCTCCCATTAAGTCCACTGAGATGTACTCAACACGATGATAGATTTCACCATCAATTCATTATCTCTCTTGCAATAGACTGCATTTTGTTTCTTTAATTTATCCTGTTAGTGCCAGTTCATTTTCCTCCCTAGATTCTCCTCCTTTCTGAGCAAAGATGAAGTGATCATTCTTTGTTGTTTTTGTTATTTTTTGTTGGTTTTATTTGTGTTTGTTTGTTTTTATTTTGAAAAAGCAACACATAACTAAAACAGAACAAAAATAAATAAATAAAAGGAAAGGAAAGAAAAGGAAATGACTGCTCCCCAGTATTGTGGAGGAGAAAGTTTATTATAGATATGTGGAGAAGCACAGCCAGGAGAAAGTACTTCTAGAAAAGTCCAGAATGATCCAGAGTGATCTTCCCTTTAAACCATGTTGGGAGAGTAGGAGGGAGAGAAGAGAGGGAAGCCAAGTACTCTTGAGGTTTGATCTGCTGCTTTGCATTGTAATATTTATACTGGCCCTGGTTGCAATAGGGGCAAGAGACTCTTCATAGACACAAAGTGATGCTATGTAACCTTGCCTCGTAACTTAAAATTATTGGTGGAATAAAGATACTGACAGCCTGCAACTGGCCAGAGAGGAAGGTAAGTGGTTTTCAGGTCCTGAGCTTGGAAGTCTGAGTCAGGAGACCATGAGGGGAAGAAAGATGAAAAACCAGAGAGAAGAGATGCCATGGGGTAGGTGAGTCATGAAATCAGGGCCATGAGGCAAGGCCAGTTGGAATTAAGAGCAGCCAAGATGGAACATGCTGATTTATAACTTGGAGTCATTGCTAGGGAAGTAGCCACTAATAGCTTTAGAGGGTAGGTATCTCTCCAGCTCTAGTGCTGATTAAGGATTATTATAAATATAGAAGTTTTATGTCTTTTATATTGTAACTGAATGATCAAAGGCAGAATAAACATAAGTTGTTTAGGATTTAAGAAAATGTTTTTAAATTAGTAGTACAACTTAGGATAAAAATTGATTTAGATATAAAACTCTGAACTCACCAAGATAGGATAGATAATAAAATACTTTTTCTTGAGTTGCCAAATACAAACAAACTAGACATTTTTAATGTAGCTCTTTCCTAGTAATTTTCATAGTTATTTCATAATTATTCCTATTGTTGCTTATTATTATAGGAGAAATAGCTTACTTATTTAGAAAAAAAGAGGAATTATTGAGGTTTGGTCTTTTGCTATATATTGCAATGCTAAACACTGGCCCCCAAATTCTGATTGCCTCCCGTGACAAGGAGATCATCACATATACCAAATGATGTTATATAATCTTGCTCCTTAATTTAAAACTGTTCATTGAATAAAGATGTCTATACTCTTTAGCAGAACAGGCGAGAAGTAGGCAGAGTTTCAATTCCTGGGCTTGGGGTCTGAGGCAGAGGCAAGACTTTGAAGAAAACAGAGAGAAGATAGAGAGAGGAGAAGTTGACATGGGTTAAGTGAATCATAAAAACTTGGCCATGAGAGCTGGCCAACTGAAGTAAAAGCACCCCAGGCAGAATATTGATAGTCATATCTCAGGGTTATTGGCAAGATAGTAGACATAATACCATAGAAATAGATACCTTCCCAGCTTTAATGCTGTCTAAGGCTTATCATAAAAATAAAGATTTTGTGTCTTTTATCTGAATGATCAAAGGTGGGGTAGGATCCTCCAACTGAGATTAAATATTAGCTACAACAAGTACAGTAGCCAGGAGGCCACAGGTACAAGAGGAACAAAAGAAGGGGAAAGCGGTAGGTAACTAAACCCTTTGGATTATATAGGGAAGGGCTGCTCAGCCCCTAGGCCAGAGAAATTTAGGGTAGAGAGTTGGGTGTGCAGGCCATACCCTGTAACTGATAGGGACTGAGGGGTGCTAGAAGAATCTGGAGGCCAGGTCTGCTTGTCACTGATTTAAAACTTAAAAACATACCCACAAATATTTCTCATCAATAGTAAATGCAATAAATTTTGTAAATTATATGAAATACATATTCTCTGTCTAACCATACATTTTAATGTATTTAACGATAAGGAACAAAGGTGACACTTCAAAAATGTTCTGAAGTGATGGAAGCTGCTTACATAATCATGTAGAATAAAGGACTATTGTCTTGCTCTTCCTGTTGTGAGAAGAAATGGTCTAATTTCCTTCTTTTAAGGAAAATAGAGGGGAGTTTTATAGCTAATTCAAAGAGCAATTCACAGAACCATTTGTACAACTAAGAGCTGTTGCTGGTAAAGGGGACATGAGGAGCCATTCACAGAAATGTCAGAATGGCAGCTTCACACACAATCATGTCAGGGTGTGGAAGCATTAGAAATGTCAGTTAAGACTGAAAGCTTGGCACATTCCATAGCATTTCTCACCCATGTGGGATTGTTTCCCACCTAGGCTATTTTAAGTGCTTGCTTACTCATTCTCAAATGCTAAGTTAATGAGATAGAAATATAATAAAGTAAGTTCCAGATTTTGGTGTGGCAAAGACTCAATATTTATTCTTATGAAATGAACCAAATATTCATAACTTCTTTCTTTGGTTTGATGAAACAACTGACAAGAACCTATTTAAGAGATGGATGTAGATTTCCTTTTGGCTTCCATTACGAAGGACTACAGACCATTAAAGCAGAGAATGGATGGAAGCAAAAGTGTGATATGTGTGCTTGAAAGACCCCCAAAGGGAGACCCTCACTCAAGTCTCAGGAAAATAGCAGACCCCCAAGAACTCATTAGAGACCAAGCTTGATGCAAACCACAGGAGGCTTTATTTGGGGAAAGCCAGAGCTCTGGGGATGACTCATATCCCATGGAGGGGTAGAGGAGTCAACCCCGAGGGGAAAGGGGTACCAGTTTTTATAGGCCCTCACAGGGGAAAGGAGAAGGAGGGAGTAGGGCATTTCCAGATATAAACAATGTCTATTCTAAAATGATTTCTCAAGAAATGGGTATGGGAGAGGTACAAGGAAAGAGTCTGGTGCAGGTGTAGCAACTCTGGACTGGCCCTGGCTGTGGTTGCTGGGGAAATTTTCTGACTCTTCCCCAGCAACTAATATCACAAACACATGGCACTGGGCTGCAGCAGTGGGCACACACATGGGTTCAAAGAACGGTCAGAGCATTGGCAGACACACAGTTTCAAGGAGCGGCAAGAGCATTGTGCACCTCTATTTTTCTAAATTAGTGAAGCTAGTTCTGCTAACAGTGAAATCCATTTTGCCAATTTCAGGGCTTCTGTGACCTTTTACATTCTATCAGGATCTTTCATTCCCCACTTCTAGTTTCTAGTTCTAATCTTAGAACTAAACTGCAATCTCTTCTTCAAGGTTCTGCAGAGACTGGTATTGTTGTCTTAGTACTAACAGCTGGATGGTACCAATCCTTTCTCTAACAAAGGTCACCAATTTATTAAGAATTAGTGGGCCACACATCAGCAGTAAGAGCAAAATTATTAGAGGGCCCATCAGAGTAGAAATGAGGGTGGTCAACCAAGGTGATTTATTAAAAATTCCTTCAAACCATCCGGTCTGTGCTTCTCGGTCTTGTTTTCTCTTTTCTAGTCTGTCTCTTAACTTGCTCATGGAGTCTTCTATGACTCCAGAATGGTCTACATAGAAGCAACATTCTTCTTTTAAGGCAGCACACAGCTCTCCTTCTTTAAGGAAAAGCAGGTCTAACCCCCTACGATTCTGGAGAACCACCTCTGACAGGGATGTTAAAGATTCTTTTAACCTAGTGATAGACTGTTCTAGGGCTGCGATATCAGTGTCCATTGCTTCTCTTAACTGACTATAATCGCGAGGCACCCTATCTAGAGCTGCAGCTCCAGTTCCAATCCCTGCCACTATTCCTCCTAACCCTAGGAGCACAGCCAAAGTCATAGTCATAGGCTCCCTGTGAAGGCAAGTTGGGTGTTTGTCAAACTCATCGACAAAAATTTCTGAGGGATGGTAAATGACTCTGGGCACTAACTGCACCAGGATACAATAATCTCTAGTGTCGTTGAACACTGATGTCGATACACAGGGGTCAATCCAGAGCTGCAAGCCCACCACTTATTGGGAACAGGTGACAAGTCAATTCGGTCCGGGGGCTCTTATAGGTAACATTACACAAATGTCGATGACTCAGAGGCACTTTTCCTATGCATGTGCCTGTGCCAGACACTTCAGTGAGGGTGAGTGTGTGGCTACGTCCCCAACTGCAGTGATCATGACTGGTGGTATTATTATAAGTTCCCATTACTGCCATCCCCTTGTAATAGGGAGGTCCAGACGTTATGCACAGCCAACTAAACTTGGTGGCATTGGGATTGGTACCATTTAACACAGAGAAAGCTCCTTGGAGGAGGCCAAACAGTCTTTGTCAGATGGGTGGTGGCCCAACTTGCACTGGGGCTATAGAGTGAAGAACAGGTCTTGGAGGGACCTTCTGTGGGGAAGACATTTGGGGAGTCTTTTGGGTGGCGGGTAAGGTCGGGGCTGGCCCTGGGAGGAAGGGTCAGTTTGACTCAGGGAGCACCTTATTCAGGCCTACTGGTAGGGTCAGGGGACTTTGAATATTTAGATGGACATGGAGCAATGATCCAGGTTTACTACCATAATTGTAGAACACAACTCCCCAGGTCATGCCTCCAATCCACTGGGCAAGGTCATATTTTTTCCCATGTCTGTGAACTGCAGTTTCACACGGTCTAAATCTGTAGACTTGCATTTCTGATATCTGTATAGCCCCATTATCACATGTTTGCCTGGGCCCTTAATTTGAAAAGAAAACTCTAATCTATCCCCGGAGGACTCAATGGCCCATTTCCAATCTCCATAATTTGAGGTAACACAACTCCAATCACTGCAAAAGTACCACCTAGACCCCCCACACCAGGAACTCTTAATGTGCTTGGGGCAGCTATAGAACCCATAGCTTCAGACCTCATAAGGTGGAGTACTCCCAGCCACAGGAATAATTTGGCAGAGGCAAAAATACAGGGTTGGCTATCATGCCCCCGGAAGTTCTAATTTTGAAGTGGTAAAAAGTATTTCCCCTGATTGGGATACCACTTGCCAATTGAGAGTCATAGGGTGGTGTGGGTTATCACTCTTCTTTTTCAGGATGGCGCCAACGATGTAGGCACAACTTAAGAGGATCATCAGTCCTTTCCAATTCCCATTCATCTTGAGGTGCTTCAAGAGCTCGCTTTACGTGAGAGGTGTGAATCCAAGCAGAGATGCCTTCTACTTTGACAGCAGTGGGGGTGGTCAGCAGCACGATGTAAGGGCCTTTCTAAAGAGGTTCTAGATTCCCAGCTCGATGTCGTTGGACAAGAACTGCATCTCCCACCAAGAACTGGTGTAGTACCATCAAATCTCTTGGTTTGTAGACCTCTTTGAGCTGCTCCCAGGCAGTGTTTCTGACCACTTCTAGGGCTTTCATGCATGTAAACAATGAAGGACCAGGGTTAAATTCTAGAGGATCCAACACTCTCCCCACTTCAGTGAGTGAGGGAGGCTCCCCGTACAGGATTTCATATGGAGTGAGCTTAAATGTTCCCGGTGTGTTTCTGATGAGGAACAAGGCAAAGGGAAGGATGGCTGTCCAGTCATTCCCGCCCGTCTCTAAGGTCAATTTAGTGAAGGTCTCTTTACAGTTCTATTCATCCTTTCTACCTATTCAGAACTCTGGGGTCTATAAGCACAATGCAATTTCCAATCAATCCCCAGGTGGATGGCCAGTCGCTGACTAACCTGGGCAACAAAGGCAGGTCCATTGTCAGACCCTATTACCTTAGGTATTCCGAACCGTGGAAAAATTTCTTCTAGAGTCTTCTTAACCACAACATTGGCAGTTTCTTTTTTCATTGGGTAGGCCTCCACCCATCCTGAAAAGGTATCTATAAAAACTAAAAGATACTTATTACCATGCTTAGCTGGCTTCCCAATAGGCTCTGGGGCAATCTCCTTGTGGCCTTCTCCCTGGGTATCTTGAATATCCTACATTAGTCATGGCACATGGTACACAGTTCTTAACTACTGCCTCTGCAACATCAGAGAGTCTCAAAACATAAAAAGTAGATGCTTTGACCAGCGTTTGCAGGTGTTTGGCTCCCAGGTGAGACAGCCAATGTATATTTTCAATGAATCTTTTCCCTTCTTTCTGTGGTAATATTACTTTACTATTACTGGCCGCTCGTTGGCCCTGTGAATTTTCTGCAGTAAACCCTATATTGTCCATTAGTTTTATATCTTCAGAGGTATATTCAAAACTCTGGCTGCACAGTTCCAGTTCTGGCAGAGCAACTTTCTGGAGAGATTCTGTCTGTTGAGTCCAGAAGGGGAGTATCTTAGGGCCGAGTGTGGACTGTTTAGCCTTGACATCAGCCATGTTATTCTCCCTTGTCACAGCATTGTGTCCTTTTTGATGTCCAGGACAATGTATAATGGCCACTTTAGCTGGCAGATGAATAGCCTCAAGAAAGTTCAGAATCTCTTTATTTTTTATGTCCTTGCCCACTGACGTCAGCAACCCTCTTTGTCTATAGATGGCACCATGGATGTGGGCTGTAGCAAAAGCATACCTGCTATTGGTGTAGATGTTGATGGGCCGCCCCTCAGTCATCCAAAGGGCCTGGGTCAGGGCAATTAATTCAGCTTTTTGCACTTATGTACCTTCTGGCAGGCTGCTAGCCCACACGATTCACTTATCATCTACCACCACCACCCCTGCCATCCTCTTACCTTCTACTAGGAAGCTGCTTCCATCTGTGTGCCAGTTTGGAACACCTGGCCACGGCTGGTCTAGTTGCGTAGAACACATCGGATCCCAGTTTTTCTTCCACAAAGATGGCTTCACATTTCAGGCAGGAGGGTAGTAGGGTTGAGGATAGCAGGAGGAGCAAAACATGACCCATTCAGTCAGCAACAGACTCTATTATTAGGTCATTCAGGCATTTGCCATTCATCAGTCTGAGGGCTGGCGGATAATGCTTTCAAGAGGGTGGGGGGCTACCATAGTTATTTGCTGTCTCAAAGTTAACTTGTCGGCATCCTTAATGAGTAAGGCTACTGCAGCAACGACCTTTAAACATTTGGGTCATCTGCTGGCCACTGGGTCCAGCTTCTTAGACAAATATGCCTTGGGCCTCTTCCACGGCCCTCGAGCCTGAGTAAGAACTCCTCTGGCCACCCCAACCTCTCATCAACATAGAGGATGAAGGGTTTGGTTATATCTGTCAATGCCAAGGCTGGCGCAGTCAACAGGGCCTCCTTAATATTTTCAAAGTCTCTCTGATATTCTGATATCCATCTGAATTCTCCACTTTCCTTGTTCAGGGGGTTCAAGGGAGCAGCCAGTGTTGCAAACACAGGTATCCAAAGTCTGCAGAACCCAGTGGTGCCCAAGAATTCTCTCACCTGTCTTGGAGTAGCCAGTGCCAGTATTTGAGTCACAGTCCTTTTTCTAGCCTCTGCCAGCCACTGTTTCCCATCCTAGAGGGTATATCCCAGGTAGACTACTTCCATTTGACATAACTGGGCCTTTTTAGTGGAGGCCCTGTAACCCAACTCACCCAGTTCTGCTAACAATCTCTTGGACCCCTGCAGGCATTCTCTCTCGGATTTTGCAGCAAGGAGCAAATCATCAACATATTGAAACAGAGTTATCTGTGAGTTTTTAGCTCAGAAGGAGACTAAATCTCATGTAAAGCCTCATAAAAAAGGATGGGGGTGTTCTTGAACCTCTGGGGTAACTGTGTTCAGGTCAATTGTCCTGTTTGTCCAGTGTTCAGATCTCTCCACTCAAAGGCGAATATGGGCTGACTGGAGGGATGTAACTTCAAGAAAAAGGAAACATCTTTTAAATCAAATACTGTGTACCACTTTTGCTCGCTCCGGGGGGGGGGGGTGAGCTGAGGAGGTTATAGGGATTAGGAACAGTTGGGTGAATATCTTGGACACTTTTATTGACCTCTCTCAGGTCTTGGACTGGTGGATAGTCACTTGTGCCAGGTTTCTTTACCAGCAGTAGAGGAGTATTCCAGGGCGACTGGCAAGGTACCAAAATATCTAGTTGTAATAGTTTCTGAATATGTGGCCTCATTCCATCTCTTGCCTCATGGCTCATTTAGTATTGTTGCACCCCTATAGGGGTTGCATCTGTCTTCAGGCCCACAACCACAGAGGGAACTCTGACAGCCATTCCCATGACTCCAGTCTCTGCCCATGCTCTAGGGAAAGCAGTCAACCAATCTTTTAGGTCTGACACCTCTGTTTGCTTTATGCCTTCATGCAATCGGTATTCTTCCTCAAGCTGCAGGGCTAAGACTATGGAGGTGGGTGATTCTCAACTTACTCTCGGCCCTTTTTTGGGTAAATTTGATCTGGGCCTTTAGTTTAGTCCAAAGATCTCTTCCTAGAAGCGGTGTGGGGCATTCGGGGATGACCAAAAAAGAATGACTCACTTGCCCTTTCCCCAGATCTACAGTGCGTGCAGTGGTCCAGGGGTATTGTTTCTGACCAGTGGCTCCAAATACTATGGTTCTTTTTTTAGTTTTCCCAATGGATGTTTCAACACAGAATGTTCTGTCCCAGTGTCAACTAAAAAGTCCATAGGGGTCCCCTCCACCATCAAGTTAACTCTAGGCATGGGGAGGGGGTTTGAGCCCTGTCTCCCCTAATCATCATCTTCTAGAGCGAGGACCTTAGGGGCCCTTCCCTTCTTCTTTGGGCATTCCCATGCCCAATGTCCTTTTTCCTTGCAATAGGCACATTGGTCCTTCTCTAAAGACTTCTGGACCAGTCTTCTTCCTCCAGGTCTAGGTTCCCTGTTGCCCAGGTACCCTGTCTGTCTATTCTCAGGCCTGTTCCTTCCTTCACACTCCCCTACTACTGCAGACAAAATCCTGCTTAAGTTCCTCTCCTGTCTTCTATCCCTTTCATTTTCCCTCTCTTCTTTGTGCTTTTCCCTCTCTTTTTTCTCCTCCTCCATCTCTCTCTTGTGATACACCATTTCTGCCTCCTTGACTAAATCTTATAAAGCCATGGCATGTAATCCTTCTAGTCTCTGTAAGTTTCTCTTAATATCTGATGCTGGTTGCCCTATAAAAGCCATAAGAACTGTGGCTTGTTGACCCTCAGAGGTCAGGTCAAAAGGAGTACTATAAGCTTCCATCAATCTTTCCAGAAAAACAGACAGGGGCTTAGTAGGGCACTGCATCACCTCTCTTACCTTAACCAAATTGGTGGGGCATCTCACTGCTCCCTTTAGACCTGTGACCAGAGCCTGGTGGTAAACTGCCAGCCTCTTCCTACCTTGAGCAGTGTTGTAGTTCCAATCTGGCCGGTCCAGAGGGAACCCATCGTTAATCTCATTAGGTAGGTTGGTAGGGACTCCATTCACTCCATGAACATTTTTCTGAGCCTCCAGGAGAATGTGCTCTTTTTCTTCAGTAAACAGAACCTGGAGGAGCTGCTGACAATCATCCCAAGTGAGTTGATGAGAAAACATGAGCGACTCGACCAGGCTGGCCGGATTCTCAGAAAATAAGGCATGCTTAGCTTTCCAATTGTAGAGATTAGCTGATGAAAAAGGCCAATATTGTAGGGTCTGCAGAGATTGTGGGTCCGAGGTTGGGTCGCCCACAGCTCGAAAAGGAAAAGCAGAAGTGGTGTCAGGAGCTCCATCTGCTGGGGGACTCAGGGCTCATTGGATCTGGGTTCCAGCCGCTGGTCCTCCAGCTGCACTGCCAGCAGTCCCATGGCCTGGTGCAGAGACTTGTGGAGGAGCGGGACCCAGTGGGGGTAGAAGATAGGGCAGATGGGGAGGAGATTCTGGTCACTCAGGAGGCCTCTCAATATTGGAATAGATCTTGGGGGGAGCTGTAGGTTGAAGAGGAGGCTCCGTTTTGGGAGGAACCTTTGGTTTCACTTTTGTTTCGAGAAGTGTTAGGGCTCAGGAGCCTGACCTATGCTGGGGAATCCATGATGGTGGATTCTGGACGAGGTCCTGCCAGACAGTAATGTAAGGCTGTTAATCCGGGTGGGACCTAGGTCTGCTCTGAAAAACAATGGCTTTAACTTCAAAGATAAGAGTCAAATCAAAAGTCCCCTCTGGTGGCCATCCTACATCAAAATCCGGCCACTTGGACGCGCAAAAAGTCTGCCAAGGTCTTTTCTTAATTTCTACTGAAAGATTATGGGCCCTTGACCTAACTTCAGTCCAGTTGTCTAAAGTCAAACTTAGGGCGGTCGTTACAGTCTGTCACATCGTCCAAACCATGGAAAACATGAAACAGACACAAAACACACACACACACTTACAAATGTCCATCTTCTAATGGACAGACAAAACCAACTCAGAAATGCAAAAGGTCAGGGAAGTGTGTAAGTCCTCCAATTTAGGAAGACTACCGACTCTTCACTCCCCGCCCCAGATGGACTCCTGGAGTCCTTCCCCTGACTCTGAGACATCCCTCCCAAGTGGCAGCAGGTGATTCCAGCACTTCTGCTGTTCACATTCCATGCCTTACCCTGAGGCACGGGTCTTGTTTCTCATGGAACGTCATGGCTGCAAATTTCAGCATGGAACCTTGCCGGGTTGCAGAAGTATTTTAGAAAAGAAATCTCACCACCAAGTGGGTATTTGGAGACGTGGGTGGTCGTGCCAATCCTGGATGAGCCCCCAGTGAACGACCCCCAAAGGGAGACCCTCATTCAAGTCTCGGGTTAATAGCAGACCCCCAAGAACTCATGAGAGACCAAACTTGATGCAAACCACACGAGGCTTTATTCTGGGAAAACCAGAGCTCTGGGGACAACTCGTATCCCATGCAGGGGTAGAGGAGTCAACCCCGAGGGGAAAGGGGTACCAGTTTTTATAGGCCCTCACAGGGGAAAGGAGAAGAAGGGAGTAGAGCATTTCCAGATCTAAACAATGTCTATTCTAAAATGATTTATCAAGAAATGGGTATGGGAGGGGTACAAGGAAAGAGTCTGGTGCAGGTGTAGCAATTCCGGACTGGCCCCAGCTGTGTTTGTTGGGGAAAATTTCCGACTCTTCTCAAGCAACCAATATTACAAACACCTGGCAGTGGGCTGTAGCAGTGGGCTGTAGCAGTGGGCACACATATGGGTTCAAAGAACAGTCAAGAGTATTGGCAGACACATGGGTTCAAGGAGCAGCCAGAGAGCATTGTTCAACTCTATTTTTCTAAATTAGTGAAGCTAGTTCTGCTAACAGTGAAATCTATTTTGCCAGTTTCAGGGCTTCTGTGACCTTTTACATTCTGTCAGGATCTTTCATTCTCACACTGTCTCAAGTAGGGAAGTGTGAACATTAATGTTTAACTTGTTTTCTTTTCTTTAGAAATATTTTACTTTACTCTTTGACAAATTATATGCTCCTGTTTGTATTTTGGTTACATGTATCCCCACTTATGCTCTTTTATCCCCTTTCTATTCACTGACCCCCTTCACTTTCTATCAAACTCCCTCTTATGTTCATATCTTTTGTGTGTGTGTGTGTGTGTGTGTGTGTGTGTGTGTGTGTGACTGTGTATGTGATACCAGGCAGTTTAACTAGGGTTGCAGAAATGAGCATATGCAAGAGATTATTTACTGAGCCATAGGCAAATTATCAGTGCCTATGGCACTAAAAATCAAATGATAACTTTCCCAATCTATTACTACCTATAGTTTACTGTGGAGCAGTGAGTCTTAATGAAACTCCTACCAACATGATGGAATGTTGATTGACCTCATCTAGTGCATGTCTTGTATGTATTGCCCTTGAGGCCACACTTTCCAGAGTTAATGAATGCTGTGGCTATGGCAAGATGATATTTCACTACATTCCACTCATCCCCCCTTTTTTTTTCTTTTAGCTTTTCTCATGTGTCACAGACTGACCTCAGTCATCCCCCTTCAGTCCCTGGGAGAAATCAGGGTTCCGGACAGGTGGGCAGGGAGTTGGCGAGGAGGGTGACAAACAGACAGAGACACGAGGTAGCATGCTGTATCTGAATGCAATTTGTCTCAAAGAGAAACCAGTCTTATAAGTGACTTTTACACAAAACAGAGGAATGCGTACAAAAAGCTAACAGGAAACAACTGGGATAAAAATCAATGTTAACAACTGGAATCAAAAGCAGATCCACCTAAGGTCAGCTTAATCTTAGAAGCCAGGGGCAAGGGCTTCATGCCCTTGTTCCAATTCTAGTCTTGTACAGTCGACCTTCCCCCTAGGCCATTGTAAATTCCTGTGTATGGGAGTGACTCAGCTATCTATAGTTCTAAGTATTTTCTCTAGTTACTTCTTAGACTACAACTTTCCTTCTTCCTAGATCATTGTAAATTCCTGCATGTGGGAGTAAATTGACTTCTCTTTTAAGTATCTGTAGGGAATCTCCATTTGTCAGAAGAACTCACCAACTTTCTTCTAATATGCAATGTAGTCTGCCATACATGACTGTAATGAAGATTCTATGTATACTTTGCTAAGCTTGCCCTGAGATTCCTAGCTCTATGTAGTAGATAGTAATGCCTGATTTCTTTCACTATCTCTCTTACAATATTATAGGCAATTCTGAATGCCACTGAATAGGTAACATTCTTACTGAATTCCAAGCCCAGGGTCAGCTCAAGGACTACCTAGGGCATCGATGAAGGTCCGGAAGCAAAGTTCAATTTTATTTAGGTATTTGGCAAGTCATTGCTTGGAGACTCCTATAATAAAACAGTACTGAAAGAAAGCATACAGATCCATACTTTGACTAATGCAAGGAAAAATTTGGAGCATACGTGCTATGGGATGCCACGGTTCCATGAGACTAAGTTTCCGTGAACTTTTCACCTCGGGACTGAGTCCAGGTTTCTAGGCCTGTCACACGGTCACTACTGGAGTTGATGTAGAACTCATGATCTCCCCCTGATCCTTGGAGGCAATGTATGCATGCCTCATTTAGGGACAAAAGCTCAGCAATCACTTGTTCTGAGCAATTATGAATGCTGAGACAAGTTATAGGAATTGATCAGCACTCACAGCAAGATGAAACTTATCTGACTGAGAACAAGGCTGAGAACAACAATAATCTCTGGACATTAGCAAAAATATTGGTTAAATTGACACATGTGATATTATGTCCATGCAATAAAGGAACATTAGGATTATCCTTAGTGACTTTGAGTTTCCTATTCATGGTCTTTCTCTCATTTTTTTTTTTCCTTCAGTCTGGGTGTCCAGCCCATAAATGGTGTTTCCCATATTTAGGGCATTTATTCTGACCTCAACTAATAATATAGAAAAAATTAAAATACTATTCAAGTACTGTCCCTCTCATCTTGTTTATAGGAGTGTCACAATCATCTAGAATAATTTCTAGAATAATAATAATTTAGAATAATGCCTATGTTTATTAGTGTTCCATAAATATGTATTAAAGTAGTATTAAATCAAACTTTTACCCAGGATACTAAAGGGTTAGCAATGGGGTTACAATTATTTATTTCCATTTTCTCAGAGAGAAAAGATCCTGCCTTGTCAAATCTTAATCACCCATCACTGATAGATCTCTTGCCAAAATAAGACTGTAATTTGTAAGCAATAGAAAATGTGTCTATGAAATGCTTTTAAGAATTCCTGGTCGCTTTTGTCTTGCTGCACACAGTCCTTCAATTTCTATATTTATGAGACAAGGCTTCTTAAAACATCTTACATAAGCTCTTTAATTTTGGAAGACAAAACCAGAGACTTTTGATTATCAAAATAGCGATATTTTAGGTATGCACTGTGGCTTCAAATACTATTTAGGGAGTTTTTGTGCCACATCTTAGCCAAAGAGCATCCTAGTGTTTCAAAACAGGCCCTGATCTTGTGTCTTTCAAATTATAGTTGATCATTTGTGCTGCTTCATCTGATGAGTTGGTTAATGTAGTAATGCCAAGGATATGTTAACGACCTGAGGCTGCATATAAACTTAGAACCCATGAAGATTAGGATGGAGAATGAGGCTTAGTTTACCTTTCATAAACAGAACCTACATGTGATAAGAAGAACCTGAGGACTCTCGCAGTTGCCTTTAAAATAGCTCTTCTATATCTCTCTTGTGCAGTCCAATTTCATTTCACAATTAAGATGGCTTTATAATTATGTTGTAAATGGGATATTGCTTAGAGTTTATGTAATTATTTTGATGAGTAACATGTTAAAAGACCAGATAATAAACCCATGATTAGGACTTTGAGAATACCTTATAGGAGTAATTTCATCTTTAAAAAAAAAGGAAGTTTATAGGTTTTGCAGCATTAAATTTCACACATGAAAGACAAAACTGTATTCTCCTACTGTGCAAATTTGACTTCAAATAAATGTCTTATTATAGACCATCACTGATCATTAATCCAGCATCACATTAAATATTGTAAATAGAAGTCAAGAGTATTATACATATATTTTAAATGAACATTTAAATATTATTTCAGTCACCTATAGCCACAAATTTGTTAGAGAAAAAGTTCCAATTTTATTGATTAAATCACCAAATTTGTTAATTCAGATAATTTGATTATAAATATAAGAAAATATAATTATTAAAGTTTAAGGTCAATACTTCTCTACTTTAGCAGGGAGGTACCTCATAATGTAAAGTCTATCTACTCAGGCTGATGAATGCATCTACAAAGATATATTAATTTTAATATTTTGCTAATAAATGTATTCTTTATAATGAAGTAGAAATAGTATTAATCTAAAGCCCACCACCCCAGTGATATATTTCTTCCAACGAGGTCACACCTTCTAATCCTTCTAAGTAGTCCAATCCCCTGATGACTAAGAATTCAAATAAATGTGTCTATTGGGGCTGTTCTTATTCAAGCCATGACAGGTTCTACTCTTTCCACACCTATGCACATGATCATTATCTTTCACTCTAAAATATGTGGAGAGAAGTTTCTTTATGGTTTTAGTTTACCTTTTTTCCTGATTATTTATAATGTCAAGGATGTTCTTTTATTTCTATTGTCCATTTAGTTTGTTCCTTGGAGAGAAATCTGTTCAAATCTTTTGCTTATTTTATTTTCTGTTAGTGCTTATATATTTTGTATTTCAACTCCTTGTCAGATAATACAATTTCCTTTTTTTTTTAAACTATTCTGTAGTTGCCCTTTTCATTTGGTTGATTGCAATACACTAACAGTTTACTTGTTACTCATAAGATTCCAGTACTGTGGCCATGAGTGGGAGGGTGACCTTCTCCAAAAGAAAGCTGGTCTACCAGTAGACAGGGTGAGCCTTGAGGAGACACAGGTGTGTGGGGGTTGGGGAGGCACAGTATCCTTGGGGTACTTGTCAGTCCCAATGGAGCTGTTGCTGGATGGGGAACCCAGACATCATTGATAGTAGTCACAGGTACCCAAGTAAGAAGATGGCTGCCCTGCTTCAGGGTGGGAGAACTAGTCAGCAGCCACCTCTTACCTTGGTCCTCGGTGCACTGTCTCTTGTGGTAACTCCTCAAATCCAATTGTAGGGATAACTCTAGGAGGCTACTACTCAATGATCTGTGCTCTCTGCACAAGTGTATTTTGCACTTATTTGCATTGTGTTTTCTGTGTATCTGGTGCCATGATCATGGATTTATTTGAGATACCTGTGCCAGCAAACTTCTTCCCTATGATTTCTTCCAGGGGTTTGATGCTTATAGCTTTATGCTTAAGTCTTCATTGAATTTTTTGTTCTTTTTTATATAGGCCCCTTACCTGATGATAACTGTTTCATATTACTACATAAAGATGCTTGTTTTTCACAACTCAATTTATTGACTACCCATTACCTACTGTGTATTGTTGTCATCTTTGCTTTGTACTGAATTCATTCTGTTCCACTGCTCTGAGGTGTGCCAATCTTCCACTGCTTTGGTTATTTCAGTTTTTGTGGTTTGAATGTTAAGTGTCCACCATACTTTTGTGATTGAAGACTTGGTTCCCAGCTCTGGGCACTGTTTTCCATAGTCACAAGCATTGGGGTGGGGAGGTAGAGTGAGGGGACAGAAGATTTGTGATTTCATAGTCCTTGCCATTTACATTTCTTTCTCTCTTTCCTGACCTGCTGCAGAGTGACAGCTGTCTCCTGCCTCGGATGCTGTACCTACTTTTCCTGCTATGATACACAGTGTGACCCAAACCGTAAGAAAGAATAAACATCCCACTCATTAAATTGCTTCCTGTCTGATATTTTGTCACACAACCAAAGATGTAATATCTTTGTAATGCCTTCTGAAAGAAGAGATCATAATGTCTCTAACCTCATTCTGAATGAAACTGTAGCTCATGTACAAGGAAATAGCATCCCACCCATGCTTATGCAGGCAATCTTAATTAAATTTGGTGTGCAATGTGCAAGGCTCACACAATGACATGGAAATAGGAAGGGGTACTTTTTGAAAAAAAAAGTTTTCAGTGGAAAGAGGAGAGGGAAATGAGAGAGACAGAGAGTTGGGGGTTAGGTGAATAAAAATAACTAACACACATATGAAACTATCAGATAATAAAGCAATAAATTTTAAATATAAAAACCACTCTAATCTATTTAACAGCTTTCTATCCATGCTTTCCAGCTGCCTTTGCTCTGTCCTTTTACTCTTAAGTAGGTCCTCTCTCATTTATCAAAGTCTTCTGAAAACTTAAGTGCCTTGCTCCGGGCAAAAAAAAAAAAAAAAAAAAAAGTATTCATGATTTGGTGACTTGCACTTAAATGGAACTCTAACTTTTCTTGATCCTGACATAATACTTGTATTAGATTAAAGTCTGAGAGCCTGCAGACAGTTCAACAATCATGTTGCAATATTTATTTATCTCCCAGCCATTCCCATTCTTTAGTAGCTACCATTATTTCTCCCCACCTTTTATTTCTGTTATGACCATAATAATCATTTAAAAATATTTTGTTTTTTTTCTTCTAGCTGTGAGCATCCTTGACCTTTGTTTTATAAGCTAGATGTTTCCATGCATTCAGCTTTTCAGCTTTGATAAGCCTCATATATCATGTTATGCATTAACTATGTACAAAGTAAGAAACTCATATGATTTAAAGAATAGAACCTTACAACTCTCCTCATCTTGC
This sequence comes from Mus caroli, assembly GCF_978045245.1. Taxonomy (NCBI): domain Eukaryota; kingdom Metazoa; phylum Chordata; class Mammalia; order Rodentia; family Muridae; genus Mus; species Mus caroli. The sequence continues at coordinate 104,353,292 of NW_028227261.1, read as the reverse complement.
TTCATTGATCAAGGAGAATTTCATTTGTTTATTTGACCTTATGTCCATTGGAGTAAATGTATTTAGCTTTTCATCTCAGCAAGAAAAATCTAAAAAGATTGTTTTTCAAGTAGCTTTTTGCAGTTTAGGTGTGAAATACTCACTAGATAATTTCCTTGACTGTGCTCCTATGGAAGAAGGACATGAGGTTGATCTATAAGAACTTGTTTGGTGTATGCATGCTCCCTTCCTTGTGTCTCCAGGTCTCCTTCTCAAGCTTTAATTATGTACCATTTAGGGTTATATTTTGTAAGTCTTTGAGGATGCTACATTCATCATGCATCCCACACAGTTCTATAGGAAATGGAGGTTCTCTTACAGCCATCATTAGGTCTTTCTTGTTGTTTTTTCAGCTATAGTAGTCAGAACAAATATTATTTATAGCATTTATTGTGCCTATTTAATTAAAAAACTCATCCTTCATAATAATGTATCCTTTGCCAAGGTCCCTTGTTTTGTTTTGTTTTTGGTTTCTTTTAACTTCATTTTGTTGATTTGGAAATAAGTGAAGAACATTGGTTTAGAAAGGAAACATAGATATTGTTGGGCCTGACCAAAACTTTTCAGGTTCTTTTACCTGAGGATTGGCATTGTTGAGATAGTTCACAATAATAATCATGTGACATTAAATACAAGAATTGAGGGAGCTATACGTGATAGCTTCATTATATTGGCTTCACTCTTGTCAAATATTTCATTTGGAGACTATTTCCTAAAGTAGAAGAGATGGGAATACAGAGATTACAATAACCCCCCATCTATTCTGTCTCCTTGATAAATCATAGGTCATTGGTCTACCTTTTCTTCATTCTTTGTTTCTAACATAAAAGTAGAAATATTTTGTTCATTTTAGTACTTTCTATACACCATAAAACTCTGGTATAATTTGCAGAAATTTTTTGTGCCCATGCATCTGTTGTGGAGATGTGATTTGAGTACTTTGTATTTTTTTATTTTTGAGTTAGCTGCTCTACTTTTAAGTATATTCATAAGTACATGTTCACATGCTTGTTTAAGATTATCAGCATAGGACTGACTGTCTTTCAGTGCTTGAATAGTAAAATAACACGAAGTCACTAAAAAACAAAACAACAAAACAAAACAAAATAAAACAACTTTGCTCATGCACCAATCTCAAACACTACGAATGATACACTATTATGCTTGCAGACAGGAGCATGTTGTCCTCTGAGAGGCTCCACACAGCAGCTGACTCAGACAGATACAAACATCCACAGCCAAACAGTGGATGGAGCTTGAGGACTCTTATGGAAGTAGGAGGAAGGATGGTGAGCACCAAATTGGATAGGAACGCCACAAAGACCAACAGAGTCAATCAACCTGAACCCTTCGAATTGTCAGAGTCTGAACCACCAACCAAAGGACATACATGGGCTGTATCTAGACCTCCATGCTCACATGTAACAGATGTGCAGTTTAACCTTCATGTGGGTACAGAACATGAAGAACTGGAACAGGAGCTATCCCAAAAGTTGTAGCCTGGACATGTTCTTCTAGCTAGGCTGCCTTGCTTGTCTGGTCTCAATGTAAAAGGAAGCATATAGCCTCACAGAGAATTGAAGTGTGAGGAGTTGAGGTTACCCAGGAAAGAGCCCACTTGCTCAGAGGACAAGGGAAGGTGTATGGAGCAGCATTGTGTTATATGGGAAGGAGTGAAGAGAAGGGAGCCACTGAGTGGGACATAAAGTGAATAAGTAAAAAAATCTGAAAATAAAACCACTATAAATTAGTGGGAAATGCAAGTTATGGTAATAAACTTTATTGACCATTTTCCCCTTTGTTGCATTGCTCTAAGTGCTTCATATATTTTGTTTGTTTATTTTGTGTTACATCTTAAAATTGGCCAAGGAGCTGGGCATGGTGGCTCACACCTTTAATCCCAGCACTCGAGAGGCAGAGGCAGGCAGATTTCTGAGTTCGAGGCCAGCCTGGTCTACAAAGTGAGTTCCAGGACATCCAGGGTAAACAGAGAAACCCTGTCTTGAAAACAAAAACAAAAATAAAAACAAAAACAACAAAACAAAAAGAAAAAAAAAGAAAAAAATTGGCCAAGGAAACAGGTACATTTATTTTCATTCATTTTTCTTATTGTTTTGAAATAACGAAAGTAGGACACAGAAAAATGCATAATTTTTTTTATAGTCATGAGGTTAGCAGGTCACAGTGTTCTGATTCCTTTGTATACCAAGCAAACTGGACTGAGTAAGCACTTGCTGTCCTATGCAATGCTGCTTACAATAGCTCCTGAGCAAGGGCTTCAATGACATTTAATAGATAACATCAGTAAGGGTCAAATATTTGTTTGTATACATATTTATTCCAAAGCAGTTTTTCATCTAATATATCACACAATGATTCTTAATGCTTATTATGTCATATGAAATTAGGAGTCCAAAAATTTAGAGACTATACTTCTCCTATTTATAAAAGTGAGAAATTCCCTTTCCTACTTTTAAAAGTCTTACTACAGTTTCTTTTAGAAGAAAATGGTGTAAGGAAAGGTATTAACACAGAGAAGAACAAAGTAGAGGAATGGAAATAAAGTTGTATAAACATAGACCAGAAAAGATGCAAAGCAGTGAGAGTAACTAAAGAGTGATCTTCCAGAAAGCACAATGGAAACTTTGAGATAATGTCATGCCAAGAAATTTAAAGTGTTTTTAAAATTACTAAAAATGGAGAGAAGGCTTGAATAGTTAGATCTAATGACATGTTTTAATCTACTTTGATTTTCAAACATAAGTGACACTTAACTCACCTTATTCTTAGGAATCTCCATATTTAAGCAGATGAGACCACCAGAAGCTGTCAACTAAAGCAGGCTTTTCATAGTAATATCCCCCTTTTGGGATCAATGAAGTAAGGAAAATTTATAATTCTAGCCAAGAAATTATCTTACATAGTTACTTCTTTATATATTCTATTAAAGTCTTCTTGTATTCTACTAGTGGAATACTCTGGAATTGCAGTTTAGGGTAGTCACAAAATTACTTCTACTGACTTAAAAGCTTAATACAAATTTAAAAACAAATCATTTGTGGGATAGTTCTATTACTATCACTGTAACAAATAGCTGAGACAGTTAAATAAAAAATATTGGTTAATTCTGGACCATAATTTAGAGAGTCAGTCCATAAGCGATGGACCATTCTCAAGTAAGTGAGAGAAAATGGCAGAGCAAAACAGTCAATTCACTGCCAAGAAACAAAACAGAGACAAGGAGGGAACAGGGTCCTACAATCCCCTTCAAGAGTTTTACAAACTATTGGGATTAATGATTAGCAAGTTTCCTCAAAGCAATATCAGTACTTCCAAATCAGTAACATTCTTATGTTTCAAATATAAATTAGATGTTGAATAAATATCATCCACAGAAGCAAAAAGTGTAATGTATCTAGAAATAAACATATCTAGAAATAAAATAAAAATAATGTATCTAAAAATAAATTTGTACAGAAATTTTACTGAAGAATCAATTACATTTACTGAAAGGCATAAACTGAATGAAGTGAATGAAGAAATAAACCCAATTCATAATGGAAGAGGTACTACTGTGGTAGCAAAGAAAACAACTATAATATATATATATACTGATGCATTGATTATGGTAAAGTTTAAATATTTATAAAATATTAAATATATCTATCATAGATAAGAGAAAAATTTAATATTTAGAATAGATGATGAGTACCTTTATATCAAGTAAAAATGAAATTAAATTTGAAAGAAAAGCAAGGTGCATAAACTAGTAATTTCAGAGTCATTATTAATGATCATAAAAAGTTGACAATATATAACCTTAGTAATGATCAAGTTTAGGCAAATCAAAAAACTTTGCTTTGCTTCTCTGAGTTTATAGAATTAAATATGTTTGCTAATACAATGTCTCAGAGAGAACATAAGGATATAAACATATCATCTCAGTGAGGAAATTACAATTCTATCCTACCATATTCATGAACAATCTGTTATCATTTTCTTGTAAATTTGAAAATGTACATTCCTGAAATCTAGCAGTTACTTCTCTGGGTAATACAATGTTGACTAAATCTTCCATTTGCTCCAGAAACAGTAATCTGTGGTCCATTGATCAGTATAAAATGATGCTAAATGGGCCAGAGAAATGGATCAGCAATTAAGACCTCTTGAAGTACTTCCAAAGGACCTAAGTTTAACTTTTAGCATTTGTATAAGACAGTTTGCCACTGTCTGTAACTTTAGTACTAGAGGATCTGAAACATTCTTCTGGCTTCACTTGCTGCTTGCTTCAGATGCAAATACTCATATTTACACACACAAACACACACACACACACACACACACACTAAAAATAATGTACGTAAAAAAATATTAAATATCCTGCATTTAATAGGATATTGATGGTACTTGTAAGATGTGAGTGAAGCCATTTTGCTTGCCCCAGGCTATGACCTATTCCCTGTATCTTTACAGTCTTTTCTTTAAATACCAAGGAAACAGACTGGAGAAGCCAATGGAGTATAATTTTGGAAAAGGCCTTGGAATGAAAGGGTCTTGCAAGCTTGTTGTAATGTCAAAAGATGCACATATAATGTCTCACGGAAATGACTGCTTAAATGTGATCTGAACAAAAAGGACACCAATGGACATGCCAAAATAGATAGCATGAAGCCCATGAGACCTCAATCCACACAAAGAATGACAGAAAGCTAAGAAAAGCCAGGAGAAGGGAGATGAATTTACCCTAGAGAATAGCATAGCACATCAATTGCTTGTCCAGCACCAAATGTTTAGCAGTGAAAACATACATTATACATTCAAGTGATAGATACACACACACACACACAAATGTGTGTGTGTATATATACTATATATATATATATATATATATATATATATATATATATATATATAGAGAGAGAGAGAGAGAGAGAGATGTGTATATACAGTAACAATTAGTGAAAAAGAGGCTATGAGGATAGGGCTGGTAGATGGAAGGTTTTTCAGAAAGAAAAGAAAGGGATATATGTTGTAATTATAATAACAGAATAAGATTAAAACAAGAATAGAAACTGGGCAGTGATGGCACACACCTTTAATCCCAGCACTTGGGAGGCAGAGGCAGGCAGATTTCTGAGTTCAAGGCCAGCCTGGTCTACAGAGTGCATTCCAGGACAGGCAGGGCTACACAGAGAAACCCTGTTTCAAAAAACTAAACAAACAAAAAACAACAACAACAAAACAAGAATAGATGCTCTTTTTTTGAAAATAGATTCTTCTCTCATATAATAGATCACTACCCAAATCCCCTATTTTTACTCCTTCTAGTCCTGCCTCCCCTCCTCTCTCCCCCAGATGCACTCCCTCAATCTCAAAAAGAAAGAAAGAAAAGAAGAGAAAATAGCATGCTTCCAAGATAAAACAATCAAGCAGAACAAACCAAGATACAATTAGACAAGACAAAAGACCCCCTATTGAAGCTGCACAAGGCAACCCCATCGGATGAAAAAGGTCAGAGCCTAATTATCTAGCTGGAAGATCACTAAGAAAGCAAAGTTGGTCTTGGTTCCACAGTTATATGAATGAAGAAAAATCTACAAATTTAGAGGAGACAGAAAGAAAAGGAGTGAGAGAACAACCTAGTTCCTGCCTGCTCTGTGTAGTAAGGAACAGGGTTTCTTGAAGGACAGAGATCTATTTCTGAACTGTTTTATGTTCTTTACGAGTTACTTGTCTCAAAAAACAAAACAAAACGAAACAAAAACAACAAAAAAGAGTTCCTTGTCTCCAAAAATAAAACAATTCACATAATGGATGCTTGCTGGTTGTAAGTAGGTGAGAATGCTGTATAAAACTGTGTTTAATTGAAGTTAAATAAATTAGGGAATTGCAAAATGTTCACCTGAACCTTCCCTGCCCCCAAATCAAGTATCCTCTGTAAGTAAAAGACCAAGGGTTGGTAAGGCAGCAACTCGGGAGAATTGATGGCTACTCAGCTAACCAGAACAGCGCAGAGCTGAAGAGGAAGACAAACAGGTGGCAGAATGTATAAATGAAAATAAAGAAGGCATTCAAGTCTCTGCCTACCTCCATCCTGTTTCTCATCTTACGTTTTCTGGACAGAAGTATGAGTCTGCACAAGGAGTTTGTTCCAACTGCCTTCCATGTCTCTGATGTTGCCAGGGATAAGGAAAGGCGATGAGGGCTAAATAAAAGTTGCAGTCAACCCCTTAAATACAAACAGGTTAGCTGGGCATGATGAATATGCCTGTAACAGCAGTTTAAAATAATATTAGGCAGCTTATTGTACATACTACACTCCAGAGCAGCAAATTTAGCAGAGCTACAGCCTGTCTCAAAGAAACCAAAGAATAAAACAAACAAAACCACATAGAGTTTATTAATTAAAACAAGACATTGAGAACCACATATAAGGTAGTATGAAAACAGAATAGAGTAATAAACTAAAATTGGCAGGATATTTAGCAACAGAGAGGGTGAAATGCTTTAGAAACCCAGGTAATACATTATTTATATTTTAAAGGAAATTATGATATTCACTTTTAACTAGATGCTAGCAGTTAAGTAAGTAATAAAGCTAGAATACATATGCCTAGAAAAGTTAGGTAAAGAAAAGGGCTCTAATGGGATTCATAGATCATCCTGGGAAGGGGCAATAGTATAGATTTCACTGGTAGAGTGCAGGTGGGTGGGGACAGAAGCAGGAGAGATCAGGATGGGAGGAGAAAGGATGGAGGGAGTGTGGAAGTTTGAACAGGTTTGCTCCCCATAAAGTTGTGTTTGGATGCTTGGCACATAAGGAGTGGCACTATTAAGAGGTGTGGCCTCTGCCAGGCAGTTCTGGCACACATCTTTAATTCCAGAACTTGGGAGGCAGAGGGAGGCAGATTTCTGAGATAGAGGCCAGCCTGGTCTACAGAGTAAGTTTTGGGACAGCCAGGGCTATACATAGAAACCCTGTCTCAACAAAACAAAACAAAACAAAACAAAACAAAACAAAACAAAACAAAACAAAACAAAACAAAACAAAACAAAACAAAACAAAACAAAACACAAACAAACAAACCAAACCAAACCAAACCAAACCAAAACATCAACAACAAAAAAAAAGGTGTGGCCTCATTGGAGAAATTGTTTCACTGTGAGTAGTGTGGGCTTTAAAGTCATATGTATGCTCAAGCTCCACCCAATGTGGAACTCAAAACCTCTTCCTGGTTGCCTGCTATATCCAGTCTCTTCATGGCTGCCTTTGGATCACGATGTAGAACTCTTTGCTTCTCCAGCCCCAAGTCTACTTGAACCTTGCTATGGTCTCCAACCATGATGATAATAGACTGAGTGAAACTGTAAGCCAGTCCCAGTTAAATGTTTTCCTTTATAAGAGTTGCCTTGGTCATGTTGTCCCTTCACAGCAATGAAACCCTAACTAAAACAGGGAGAGAATATGGGGAGAGACAACTGGAATTGAGGTGTGTCTGTGTCTTGTGGGTGATTTGGAAACAGTGCAGTAGACACTTTCTAAAATCTATGTGGTCAACCATAGTAACAACCCCTAGTAATGGGGCATATGACTCTAAACTAGGCATCTGTTGTAGCCAGGCATGCTTCTAGTAATGGTATTGGTTTTGTGTTTGGTTGAACTGTTGGTCGAGGGGGTTCTGTGAAGATGTCCAAACAACCTAGGCTGATGCTAGGACAGAAAGTTTCTCTCTGAAACCTGACAGCAAGGACCTGTGATGATGACAACATCCACACAGCTCGACCAGGTTAAGCTGGTTACTGCATGGAAATCTTCACCCCTACTTTCTAGTCTCTTCAGTATGTGAAGTATGTGAAGTATGTGAAGTAGGCTAGGGAAAGAGAAAACTGGATACTAAACCTGCCACAAAATCCTCCACTTACAATCTGTCCTGCTTGCAAGAAGTTCTGGGAAAATGGTAGCACAGTACTTACAATCTGTCCTGCTTGCAAGAAGTTCTGGGAAAATGGTAGCACAGTACTTCTGAGAGTGGCCAACCAATGTCTGGTTTACTTTAAAGTCGATGCCAGGAGAGGGTATCCATGCTCTACACTGCCTAGATGCACAGAAATAAAAGAGTGAAGATCCCCTCACTTAAGGGAGAACCAAATATGAGAGGCAAAACAAACAGACACACAAATAACAAACAAGGAAACGAAGCACCTAGTAAGCACACAAAAACAGGAAGAAAATCAAGAAGTGATGATCTGCTGTACTCTAGATCAGTGGCTTGTCCAGTCATGGTCAGAGAGGCTTCATTCAGCACCAGATGGGTACAGTTACAGAGACCCACAGCCAGGCATTACAAGGAGAAAGATTCTAAACTGGAGGTCTACATTGAGTTCCTCCCCTGGCAGCCCAGGTAACCGTAACAGAAGAGGGAGAGGAAAGATTATAAAAGGCAGAGGGGATGGAAGATACCAGGTAAACATGGCCCATTAAATCAACTAAGAGGGAGAGGAAAGATTATAGAAGCCAGAGGGGATGGAAGGCACTAGGCAAACATGGTCCATTGAATCAGCTAAACCTGGCTCACACTGGCTCACAGAGATTGAAGGGGTAAGCATAGGTTTTGCCTAGGTCCTGTATGCATCTGTACCCGATCCTCTAAGTATAAGCTATGGATGTTGGCTTGATGTTTTTGTGGGACTCCTAACTCTCTCTCTGTGTGTGTGTGTGTGTGTATGTACCTATGTATACATACTATATTCACAAAATTTATCTGTATTATTTTGTATATATTTTCTATACACATATACATTGTATTTAATTATAATCAGTCTCCTAGTGTAGAATATAACTGTAATTTCACTCACTTTTTAGTTCACTTCACTTAAGGTTGTATTGAATTTTGCTATTTTTACCTTTTTATCTAGTCTTCATCTCCCTCCTACTGTTCTCATGGATCCTTGACAATGAATATAAGATTCTTATATTCATGGAGTCTTTATTATACAAGATGTGCATTAATGTCACTCTTATCTGCTAATGGCCTCCATGAGCAGAAGACGCAATGAAGGGGAATGAGAATGATTATTCACCAGCCTGGTGGAGCACATCATTCATGAACCATGGCAACAGATGGGCAGAGCAAATTGCCAGGGTTAGACAAGGTCTGATCTCTTGGGTTTTCTCCTAAATATGGTTAATAATTATTTGCTATTCAATATATAAGAACACAAAACCACAATTCTCATCCACACCTAGTTTAGTAAATTTGAAATGTGCTAGGCATTAAGGGCCAAACTGTGTGATGCCTGATAGGTAAGATGCTATTTAAGTTCCACATGACACATCACAGCGTAATACATTTTGACTTGTTCTGTAGTGGCTAATTTAGAATCTCATAAATTATCCCTGGATTCAGTTATTATTAAAAGATATCCTCATATAGTTGAAGTTCTTCCTTACAACAACATATTCAACAAATTCAGCATCCCCGTTCCCCAAACTGTGTCAGTTGCTTAGATCATAGGTATTTATAAAATAGTACTTATCATCAAGAAATTTATTTTAGATCAAATTGCTTATCAACATATAGGTAGGCTTCTAAAAATCCTTGTCATATTCTTTTTTATTAAAAGGATCAGAAGAAATTTTATCAAACACTTTCTCCCTTTTCATAAAATGATATTCCTGAACTAACAATGAATTTCTTAGTAGGCATTATATTGACTATATGTAGGTGTCTGCATGTGCATTATCTAAAAGTTTTAGACTTCATGATGAGTCTCAATCATGTATACATGTATCTTCTCTTGCCCTATTTAAAAACTGTATCTTAATAACCCATTCTAAATGGATAAACTACTGTCACTGTTCATCTAGACCCTGTACCATCTTGGCTCATTCACTAAATACTTTCCTTCCCTTCTCACAATTTCACCCTCAATTTGTGCCTCCCTTACTTTTCAGTGATTAAGTCAAGGTAACAAATCTGTCATTTCTGTTGCTTTATTCTTGAGTTTCTGTCTTCCAACAACCTGTTTCTTAAAGTTGCCTTGATCTCACATGCCTAAGACCACACCCTAACTACCTTCTTTATTAAATCCATGTGTCCCCAGATACCTTATTCTTAACTCTATTTAGTCCACTACAAAATGATTTGACAAGATTAAGTCCTGAAATCCATTGAGGCACTAAAGTTTGTCACTGTTCAGCTATGACTGAAATCTGCATTTCTCTTCACATATATATTCCATACATATTATTGAACCATTTTCTATACAAGCATTGTCTTGTTCTCTTTATTTTCTCTTCAGTTTTTTATTTGGAAAAGCCTTAATTCTTATAATCTTCTCAAGGATTTTCATACCCATCCTTTATTTTTCTCAACGCAGAATTTCTTCATATTTTTATTGGCATACCTTATCTAAAATCACTTTTAAAAGTTACATTTTTGAGACCATTTATTAACTGAGTTTCCTTAAATTAAATTTTTAATGCAGCCTTAGTTTTGGTTAATCCATCCATGACCCCTTTCTCTTTACCCCCATCTCCACTTAATTGTTTAAACCCAGTAATTCTTACTCTTCTTTCTTATAACAAGCATTTAATATCAATACCATTCAAATAATATTTTCATATTATTTGAGGCTCCCACATGGCTTTTTCATATACCTTTCCTTTGGTTTAGTCTGAACAAATGCCCCCTACATGAATATAAAATGTTGTTTCAAGAACACAGGAGTCATTAAAGTATCAGTGCAAAGCATAGGAGATCTTCATAGAAGTTATTGATCAGAATGTTCTCAGAGTTCTAGAAAAGACAGGATATGAACATTGGTCTTGGCTACCTACCATGAACACACCTTTAATATTTATTGCTGTAGCTACCACATAGTTTGATTGCTGAACATAGAAAAATTGAGTTCAAAGTGACACTAAATCTGTTTCTCTGCTGGTTAGGTTTCATAGTGTCAGACGGTGCTATTTAATCTTCTGGGGTTGGCTGTGACATCAATATACCCTGCATGGTACAACGCTGAATTTTCAGGCAAAATACACTTATTTCTAAAACTGTTACATGAGTTATGTAGTAACTGTTGTTGTTTGAATGAAAATGTCTCTCATAGTCTCATAGGGAGTGGCACTATTAGGAGGTGTGAGTTTTTTAGAAAAAGTGTGTCACTAGGGTTGGTCTTTGAGGTTTTTAAGTGATCAAGCCAGTCCCAGAGTCCCTATATCTTCCCGGTACTTTCCAATCCAGACATAGAATTCTTGGTTCTTTCTCAGTACCATGTCTGCCTCATGCCACCACACTCTTTCTCATGATGACAATAGTCCAAACCTCTGAATTGTCAGCCAGCTTTTCTTTAAAACAGTTGCAATAGTTATGGTGTTATGAGGCCCAACAAGTAGCTAAAAGAATCAGATGCAAATATTACACCCAACCAAAGGACAGAGGCTGGGGACCCCTGTGGTTGAATTAGGGAAATGATGGAAGAAGCTGAGGAGAAGGGCCACCCCATAGGCAGCCCAGCAGTCCCAATTAACCTGGACCTCCAAGATCTCTCAGACACTGAGCCACCAATTAGGCAGCACTCACTAGCTGATGATATGAGGCCCTTGACACACATACAGCAGATGACTTTCTGGTCTATCCTCAGTGAGAGAAGATGCACCTAACCCTTGAGAGGTTTGAGGACCCAGGGAGTGGGGAAGTTTGGTGGGGTGGGGGCATCCTCCTGGAGATGTGGGAGGAGGAATGGGATGAGCAACAGTTGGAAGGTGGACTGGTAGGGGGATAAGGACTGGACTGTACAAAAAGATTAAATAACAACAACAACAACAACAATAATAATAAAAGAGTTGTCATGGTCATGGTGTCTGTTCTCAGCCAAAAACAAAACCAACCAAACAAAAAAAACAAAACCCTAAAAAAAAGACAGAAGTTACTAGAGACTGATGTATTGCTCCAGTAAGTCTGACTATGTTTTTATTTAGAAGAAAGTTGATGTTTAGACTTGGAAAGCAGTTGAATGCTTTAAGTGTGGCTTAATTAGCCATACTAGTAGGAAAATCAAAGGCAGTCATGCTGATAGTGGTTGGGGGCCTGGATCAAGATGTTTCAGAGAAGAATAAATATTAGTGTGTGGCCAAGTGACCATTCTTTTGATATTTTGTCAAAGAATGTGGCTGTTTTAAATGTAGATGATTTTTATCCTGTGTCCAAAATGTTTGCCTGAGGCTATCTGAAGAGTCATAGATTAATAGCTTTGGATGAGGAGATTTATAGAAAGCCTAGTGTTGACTGTGTTGCTTGGTTATTCGTGGGCAAACTTATAAGATCTATGATCAATAGGAGCAAGCTGAACAAGGACAAATACAAAATGTTCAGTTTGAGGCAAAGTAGAGCACTAGGGAAAAGTTTTATAAAAAAATAAAAGGAGTAGGGACTTCAGGGTAAGACCCTACTCAGCTAATCTTTCAACAGTGAAAAGGAAGTTTAAGACTAGGAGGGGTGGTGCATGCCTTTAATTACAGTATTCTGGAGGTAGAGGCAGGAAGATCTTTGAGATCTAGGATAGCCTGATCTTCAGTTCAAGTGCCAGGACAGCCAAGCTTAAACAGTAGAGAAAAACATCAAAAATAGAAATTTGGTAAAAATTTAATTGAGCAAGGGGGCCTTGTTCCAGCTGCAGCAAGCAGAACTTGGAAACATTGGCCACCTGATTCTGGTTCTGACATTTGAGTCAAGCGAACAAGAACGGAGCTATAGAATATCCCTCCACAACTAAGGGGAGCTACTGAGATCAGGTACATATGTCACAGATGGCAGGGTCACAGGATACTGCTCAAGGAGAGCTGATACCAGGGAGTAGGAACTTCTCAAGAGACAGAAGTGTGTTGCAGTCAACAAAGCTGAAAAAGTTGGAGATCTGCAGAGCACATTGACATCAGATGGAGATGCAGTTTGGAATTGGCCTAGCAGATTATCAGTCTTGCTTTGATCTAAGATCTTTTTATTATGCTCCCTTTCTTCCTTTTGGAATGGTAACATATACTCTGTAACATTACATGTTAGAAGTATGGAATCTGTGTTTTCATTTTGATTTTACAGGGGGTTACATTTAATAGATTGCACTAGTCTCAGGACAGACTTTGAACTTGGGACATTTAAACAATGTGGACTGACTGCAATAGACTATGAATGGGGACTTTTAAGTTTGGACTGGGTGATGGTTTGTATATCCTTGGACTAGGGAGTGGCACCATCTGAAGGTGTAGCCTTGTTGGAATAGGTGTGACCTGGTTGGAATGGGTGTGTCACTGTGGGTGTGGGTATAAGATCCTCACCTAGTTGCCTGGAAGTCAGTCTTCCACTAGCAGCCTTTGGATGAAGACATAGAACTCTCAGCTCCTCCTGTGCCATGCCTGCCTGGATACTGCCATGCTCCCACCTTGATGATAATGGACTGAACCTCTGAACCTGTAAGACAGCCCCAATTAAATGTTGTTTTTTATAAAACTTGCCTTGGTCATGGTGTCTGTTCACAGCAGTAAAACCCTAACTAAGACAGACTGAATGCATTTTTGCACTATAATATCTCGACAAGCTTATGGGGGTCAGGGATTGTGTTGGTTTGAATGAAATTGACCTCCATAGACTCATAGGAAGTGGCACTATTATGAAGAGTGGCCTTGTTGGAATAAGATTTTCTCAGAGTGGGTTTTGAGGTTTCAAGTGCTTAGTCCAGGCTCAGTGTCATTTTCTTTCTTCCTGTTGGCTGCAAATCCAGAGGTTCCTTCTCCATCACCATGTCTGCCTGCACAGTGCCATGCTTTCCACAATGTTGTTAACTGATTAAACTCTGGAGTATAAATCAGCTCAAAATAAATAGGTTTCTTTATAAGAATTGCTTTGGTCATGGTGTCTCTGCAGCACTATAACCCCAGTTATCCATTTTCTGAATGGATGTCAAGTTTGTTCTATCGGAGGAAATTTCATCCCTGGTACTATAATCCTGATCAAAATTTCAAGGCTAAGGTCATCGGCCTTAGAGTAGTACCTGCTATTGTTATTTTATAAAAAACTTATGTTGTCAAACTGCCTCTTTTTTTTCACTATTTCAATAGTATATCTCCATATTTATTGGCTATTTTATTTATTTACACTTCAAATATTATCTCCTGTCCCAGTTTCCACTCCAGGAATCCCCTATCCCATCCTCCCTTTTCCTGATTCTATATGTTTATACACACATATTTGGGATGCCCTCAATTTTCTTCAGAAAAAGTGTCTTTTCAATGTGGACAGCAGATAGTGATGAGATGCATAATTGAATAAAGCTCAGAGAATTAAAGAACTGATGCTCAGCACTAAATGTAATATATTATGAACTCCTCTTCAAGGCTCAGGGAAAATCATGGTGGAACAGGCAGACAGAGTGTATAAGAGCTGAAGAATAAGGAGTGCTATAAAATTTGGACTTCAGGACTTGACATGGGTACTAAACTTGCAAACTCACAGCATCTAACACAAGTCAAACAATTCTCCAGCATTCGTGGATCATGGAGGTGACAATTTCTAGGTTCTCCCTACCCTTACCAAGGAATTGTTTGAAAAGGATAGATGATCAATAAGGACCAATCTTATTTTCCTTTCTTCTCTCTCTCTCTCTCTCTCTCTCTCTCTCTCTCTCTCTCTCTCTCTCTCTCTCTTTCTCTCTCTCTCTCTCTCTCTCTTTGGCCAGGGTCCAGCCTCAACAAGATTCAGGAGTTGTCAAGGACTAGAGATATTTGGTAGGCAAATAAGAAAACACAAAATTGTGATACAATACTGACAGACTGTTCTTTTTTGACTTTAGAGCCCCTGAACTCAGGAGTCAGTGTACTCATAATAGACTTGACTCAGCCTCAGTCTTTTATTGAAATCATACCAGGAAGTTGAATTACAAAGTTCATAGGTGGGTGTGTAAATGCTTCTCTATTTTCCTGTGCCAACATTTTCTTATGATACAGAGAAGTATAAATTTAGAATAGAAAAAAGGAACTATACAATTCGGAACATAAAAGTTTTACAGCAAACACAGTTTTGTTTTTTCTTTTTTCTTTTTATATCTGTCTACCACCAGTCTTCGGTGAGGTCAGGGGCAGCAATATTGTGGTTACAAAGTCAGTATTTCCAGACATGTGTGAGACAGTATGGTTTTATAAAAGGGCATACCTGAGGTCATATGGCTAACCCTGGAGTCTTTGTAATTGTTAGACCTCATTTGTCTGTCTACAAAAACATCCTCACCTAACCTGTATGGAAAATTCCTAGGAGGCTGACACCATTGTCCCTAAACCCAAGGAACCCATTGCTGATTATCTGGGAAATATCTGTATATTATTCCATCATCAGCTTTATAATAAAAATGTCCTGTTTAATTATTCAGAACTGTTTATTATTGAGACTAAAACTGGCAGGAAACAGCTGCAGATTTACTCATCTCTGCCCACTGCTCTAGATTACTTTCATTTGTACCTTGAGCGAGGAACTGTAACATACATTTCTCTTGAATTCATGAACAGCCTTCACTTTAATATTTTTGGTAACATCTAGTTCCTGGATATCAAACGGGATCCTACTATGGATTGCCAGGTCACCAAACACTAGTTTAATCAAGGAAGTAAGAAAGAGAAGGAACAGTAAATAGATAAGGAGAATGATAAGTCCTGAGAATAATTGCAGAAATGACATCACGAGGTGCTTTAGCCAAAGAAGCAGGCCTTGGGGCCTTTCAGTATTCATACTGAGGCCCATAAGAAGCCATAGCCTGGTGCTCTGAAACACAGTACCCCCAGCAGGTTTTTCTTCCTTGTCATCATGGGTCCCAGGCATCTTGAGCTCAAGGGGGTGGGGGCTGTCTCCTACATTATTTTTTAATGGTTTGGCCAATGATAGACTTGTCATGCTTCCATGGAAGGCCCAACCCATCAATCCATGCACATGTGGGCAGCACTGAGTGGGGAAGATTTTGGGTATGTCAGCTGATATAAACTCATGTGGTGTTTTGCTAAGACAGACTCATGTGATGTTTTGCTGAGGCAAGACCTGTGTGAGGACATGTGATATTTGGAGAGAGTATAAATAGAACTCAATGGACAGTGAGGGCATATTCATATATCTTTGTAATGTTTTGTTGGTATTGTGTCTTGTGTCTTTGTCTTTGCTAATCTTTACTTCACTGAGAAAGTCACACTAGAGAACTTTTCTTGGCATCTCTGTTGGTCTTGGTCCTTCTTGTTGACTCCTGCTAATTCAGTGGAAAACTGGCTATTTCTATTAGATTGTGCCATTGCTAGTTATTTGTGTTTGATAGTTTGGCACTACTGAATGGAACTGTTGGTATCTTGACTGAGATTAGAATTGCCCCCAAGAAACTATTTCTATAAAGGTCTACAATTCCTTGTCTTTTTTTATTTTTACCATTTTTCTCCCCCTACATTTGAATTGTAGGCTAGAAGCATTTTAGAACACTTATTAAAAATAGTCTTTTAGAAACTCAAAGCCTACACAGTGCTAATTGTACTTAGTGAGTCAGAGATAGGTAAATAGATAGATAGATGGATAGATAAGTAGATAGATAAATAGATAGATAGATAGATAGATAGATAGTAGATAAAAAGAAATAAAATTGAGAGAGGTAATTTTGGGAAGATTATGGGGAATAATACAATGATATACATGTATTCAGTTGACAAACAATAATTAACTAGAAATCACCTATTGACACCCTTTGTCTATGTCATCCTTATTCTATTTCTCTTTTGAGATGTTTCTAATTTTGTCTTTTTTCCTTTACTTTTTGTTTATTCTTCCACATGTTGCATCTTGCCTCTCAACTGCTACCATGGAGATCAATAAGGTTTCCTATGATGAAAAATCCAATTAACACTTTTGTTTTCATTTTATTTGCTTTTCCAGCATCATTTTGGGTGACTGGTTTCTTTGTTCTTCTGGAAATGTCCCTTTTCATGCATCACATTTGGCACCTATTTCTAAGTGAATTCATTTCACTTAATTTCAAACATGTACCTTTCCTTAATTTTCAATCCACCTCCACACCACTTTACAGATAAAAGGATTTAAGTAAAACCAATAAAATTTATTACTTCATAATTTCAAATTGGGGAAATGACTAGAACATGAATTGGTTTTGATTGTGTAGTGTGATTACATACCCATGTGAACTTGCAGCAGTTTGCACATCTGGAGCTCAGGCAGAAAGAATCAAATCAGGATGCAGTCAGCAGAGGTCACACCGATCTCCATGTCTTTTCTTATTTTCTTCCCTCTATTTTTCTGGTCCCCTCACTGATTCTTTTCTCCATTTCCATATTCCTCCCCTTTCTTCTTTTTTCTCTTTTCAATTTTCCTTCTTCTCCCTTATTAAGCCTTTTAAATTGTGAATGATATGGTTCCAAAGTAAGGAAAATAAAGCTTCAGGGATGGAGCCCTGTGCTAGGAACCAAGACATATCTGTCCATAGTTCTTAGCTGGAAATCCATTAACCCCTTTATTGTTCATGATCACCATTTGCAAGTGTATATTCATGGACAATTTCATAGCACACTTTATGCAAAACATCACTCATTTGTTCATTAACTCATTCATTTATTCTGATCTAAAAACTGGTAACTACCTAATAAGTATGAAAGACTCAGTTATATTTGAGGTAGACAAAACATATGACTTGATGCTTTTTATGTTTAGTATTTAAAACATGGCTGGTAAATATGCCTTTAATAAGATACCATCAGTATTTTTAACATTATGCCTAGTGAAATGTTCATGCATAAATCATACTATAAACTAGAGATCTTTTATGAGTTGTGTGTGTGTCTATGTGAGATAAATGAAGAAATTAAAATGTGAATAATATTTTCAAAATACCATAACTATTGATTAAAAAGGCTCTATGGTAACTCAATTCTTTGATGTTTAAATTTAGACTTCTTGAATCATATTACGTTATATACCGTGATAGTGTAGGAATTGATAGTTTAACAGGATATGATCGAATGTTTGAGATGCTGAGTTTTCAAATGAGCAAATAACTTCAGCTACAGTTTACATATATGGACTCACTGGAGCACAGACAAGCATTTAGCACATGTTCTTTTATTTTCTCTATAATATCACCCTCCTTGAGAAGGGCTGACTAATTGTATTAGTGACATGCAAATAGGCTTTGAAATTTTTGTTTCTTTTGCTGTAACGTTATAAGCATTATTTTTGTTGTTAATTTATCTGAAGCTTTATTTACTCTGTTGGAAATATACAGCCTGGAGCATGATGAATTAGTTAAATATGGTTGTGTCATTTAATGCAAGAGAAATTGTATTTGCTTTAAATTTTTGAGGCTGTATGTCAGGTCAAATAGAGATTTACTCTCTCTCTGGGGGCTATGGAATTGAAAATATCATTTCCTTACAATTCATAGATATCGGTAATTCACTGGTTTGCAGCCATATTACCCAATCACCAAAGACAACATGTTCAAATCCCTCTACCTACATTCATCTTGACTTCTATTGTGTAATCTCACTCTCTCTCTCTTTCTCTCTCTCTCTGTCTAATAATGACACCATGATTGTATTTTGTGTACACTGGATAATTTTCACATCCCAAGATTCCCAATATGATCACATCTGCAAAAATGTACCCTTTTCCCAAAAAATATACTAGTTACAAATTCAAGTCACGACAAAGTGAAGATGGTTTCCAGGATTAAAATTTCAAATCTGGACATTGTAAGAGTCCAGATACATACGTAGCAGAAGATGGCTAGTCTGACAGCAATGGGAGGAGAGACCCTTGATCCCGGGGAGGTTTGATGCCCCAATGTAATGGGATGCTGGATCAGTGGGATGGGAGAGTGTGGGTATGGGGGAGCTTCCTCATACAGGCAAAGGGGAGGAAAGAAGGCAGATGTGGGATGGGGGTTGGTAACCAAGAAGTGGGATATCATGGGATGGAGGGTTGGTGGAGTAGGTAGCTAGGAAGTGAGATATCATTTGAGATGTAAACAAATGGAATAATCACTAAAAATAAAAAAAATAAAGAGATGGAAAAAAATAGTGACACACTGCTTGATACAGTTGAAAATGAAATACAATGAATAGAAAATAAAAGTTATAGGAGCCCATTACATCCTTTTGAAATGCTATTAGATATAACTTTATTTGATGAAATAAAGGTTAGTAACATTATACTGAAGAAAATTATTCTAGTAAAACATGAACAGCTCACAAAACAAGAGGTTTGAATGGATTCCTTGTTATTTGTGCTTCTTATACATGGAATCTCAGCTCTTATTCCTCAACTATGATGCTCAGGTTGTTACATTAGTCTGTGTATGAATCAGTACTCATTGTTCTAAATGAGATAATTTGTTCTAAAAGTTTATTTCAAGAATGGCATACTATTTTAATATATCATTTTAACAAGTCTGGGTATTTTATCCTTTTGGAAGAGACACTATTTAAGATTAATAATACATGTTAAGTACTAATATATACATATCAAAACGATGCCAGTTCAATACATTATAAATAAAAAATAAACTATTCAGGTCACACACACACACACACACACACACACACACACACACACACTCCTTTGTGGTTTGAATGAGAATGGCCTCCATAGGCTCATTTATTTGCTTGCTTGGTTTCCAGTATTAGATTTGAAAGTGTCTTTTTCATGTTAGAGGTCTGTCCCTTGGAGTGATTTTTGGTATTCAAAAGCTCATACCAGGCCCAATCTCACTCTCTTCCTCTGCTGCCTGCTGATCAGGATGCAACCCTCAGCTGCTTCTCCAACACCCTGCCTGCCTGCCTGTTATCATGCTTTCACCAATGATCATAATGGACTAAGCCTCTGGAACAGTAAGGACACCCCAATATTTTCTTTTATAAGAGTTGCCTAGATCATAATGTCTTTGCACAGAGATAGAAACACTAAGATAATGTACAAATATATTTATGTGCATGCATATACATAAATACACAAGCAATCACACAGAACAACATTTCCTTTGGTGATAGGCCATGTTAGTAAGGACACTGCCATCTGAGGTTGTGTAAATACACTGTCAGATTGCCACATGGAAAAGTTGTCTAATGGCATTTGTCTTAGGAAGGACCATCCTGGATAAATGTGAAGAAGAGAGGAAGCATTAGAATGTGTCAGCAAGAAGAAAACTATATTAAGGTTTATCTCACTTTCCTAAATGTAAATTAGAACAAATACACTATTAATTTTGACAATTTAGATGAATAGGCCTATTTCTACTTCCACAGTGTCTTCTGATTTTATTTCATTGTAATTTAACCTCACAGTTAATGATGTTTAAAGTTACTCATATAAATAACATATAAATATAAGTACATTTTTCCTTTAATGTCAGCCTAGAAGACACAGTTGAATGGAACCAACATCTTATATACATCCCGTTTTGGCCACCATTAGAACTTTTGCAATCATCTTGTGCAGGTTTAAAAAACCCATCACATTTATCAGCTATGGTTTCAGGAATGGAATCTGTTGTGAAAGTAAACTTACATATGCTCTTATCAATCTACACATTACTATAAGGGCCAAGTATCATGTACAAGTGTTATGAATATGATAATCTTTTTAACAATGCCAACTTTTTAAAGTTATTTTCTTAATGACAAAATGTTACCAACTTACTCTTTGATGAGGATTATAAAAGTAATACTTGTAATGAAATCTGGTATTTCTGTCCTGCATTCAGTGGTAGTAAATAAATACTTGTATCTCTTTGCTCCCTGTTTTTATTGTTATCATTATAATTCTTTAAGCAACTCAGACAACTGAGAATTTACTGTATTTAATTCTACTATTACAGTGTTTAAAACAAGCCAGTGAGGAAAACAACCTGTAAAATAGGGATCAGATGGGATATAAGGTGACTCTATGTTAAAGGAAAACCTTTTTATATTGAAAAAGATTCTTCTCTCATACAATACATTCTAAACAGTTTCCCCTTCTTCTAGTTCCCCCTCCCTCCCTGCCACATCACTCTCCACTAGATCCACCATCCATCTCCCTTCACAAAAGAGCAGGTACCCAAGGGACAATAATCAAACATGACAAAGCATGATAAAATAAGACAAGGCAAATGCCCTCCTATTTAGTCTGGGCAATACAACCCAATAGGAGGAAAGGAGTCCCAAGAACAGCAAAGGAGTCAGAGATCCACCTGTTCCCACTGTTATGAATCCCACAAAACACCAAGCTAACAGCTGTAACATACACAGAGGATCCATGCTTGCCACTCAAATGTCTGTGAATCCATGAGAGTTATGCTTTGTTGATTCAGTGGTCCATGTTCTCCTAGTGTTCTCCATCCCCTTTGACTACTAAAATCTTTCCTTCCCCTCTTTTAAGGGATTAACTGAGCTCCAAGGGGGGAAAAGGCTATGGATGTCTCCAGTTTAGACACCTGTTCTCTATAATGTCTGGCTGTGGGTCTTGGAATCTGCTCCCATATGCTGCAAGAGGAAGCCTCTCTAATGAAGACTGGTCAAGACACCAAGCTAGATCAGATCCTTACAGGCTCTGTGAGTTCTATGAGATCACTTGAGTCCTGGTCAGTTGAATGTGGTACAGTTGACCTGTCTGGCTCCTCTAAATCTTCCTTCCCTATTCTCCTCAGGACTTCCCAAACTTTGGCTAATATTTGGCCATGGGACTCTGCATCTGCTCCCATTAGATGGGCACAGTCACTCTGGTCTCTTTGATGATGGTTATGATAGACTCTGGTATCAGCACATTCTGCCGACATGAAATGCTCCCCAATTCTAGTGTTCTCTTCATCCATCCCAACCCTTACCTAATTTCTCCTGTTTTTATCTCACCTGCCCTGAGTCCACCTTTGATATCTATTCTATTTTCATTTTCCAGGGATATTCTTACATCTCCCTTTAAGCCCTCCTTGTTACTTAGCTGCTCTGGGCCTGTGGATTGTAACATGATTATCCTTTAATTTACAGTTAGTATCAACTTACAAGAGAGTACATATTATGTTTATCTTTCTGGGTCTGGGTTACCTCATTCATGATGATTTTTTTCTAGTTCTACCAATTTGCCTGCCAATTTCATGTTGTCATTTTTTTAAGTTAAGTAATATTCCATTGTGTAAATGTACCACATTTATTTATTTATTTATTTATTTATTCATTTATTCATTTATTTATTTATTTTTAAATCTATTCCTTGGTTGAGGGACATCTGGGTTGTTTTCAGTTTCTGGCTACTTTGAATGTAGCAGATATGAGCATAGTTAAGCAAGTTTCCTTGCAGTAGGATGGAGTATCCCTTAGTATATGCCCAGGAGTGGTATAGCAAGATTTTCAGTTAGATTTATTCCCAATCTTCTAAGAAACTGCCATATTCATTTCCAAAGAGGCTGTATAAGTTCAAACTCTCACCAGAAGTGGAGGAATATTCTCCTTACTCCATATATACATCAACATGAACTATCTATCACTTGTGTTTTTAATCTTAGACATTCTGGCAGGTATAAAATGGAATCTCAGAGTTGTTTTTATTTGAATTTCCTTGGTAGATAAGGATGTTAAATGTTTAAGTGCCTCATGGCCATTTGAGCTTCCTTTGTTGAGAGTTTTCTCTCTAGATCTAACCTCATTTAAATTGCATTATTTAGTTTATTGTTGAGTAGTTCCTTGAGTTTGTTACATATTTTGAATATTAGTCCTCTGCCAGATGTATTTTTGATTTTAAATATACATTTTATTTGCTTGATATAACTGTCATCTCAGAGGCTTACTGCTGAATAAAGTCACCCTTTCTAGCTCTTTCTGACCTATGGGTGGTTGGTTCAGCTGCTCTGTCTGAAACTACTCTCTAAACTGACTGATACAAACTAGCTTCTCTCAGCTTCTGCCAGAATTGCCCTTCTTGGCCTCAAACTAACTCCAGCAATTTGTTCTAATCTTCTGTCTTCTTCTTATTCTCTGGTTTCAAGTGTTTCAGCTCCACTGCACTGCACTCACTAGTGTGACTCCCAACTGACTCTCCTTGTGCTGCTTTTAAATAGTCACCCTTTCCAGCCTGTTTTGCGATTTTGGCATATCCTATCTCTGACTCATTCTGTGTTTTCTGATTTATTACTTTGTATCCCACTCAATTAGATGTCACTTTCAAACATGGCTACTTCCTTCAAAAGACCAATTTTACCTTAAAGTTGTACACTAGGGGTAGGTTTGTGTTTCAGCCAGAGGAATTAAAATGTGTGTGGTGAATCTGCAGTCACATTGACAGAACATTTTAGAGAATCTCTTTCTATTTCTATATTCTTACGTATGGTCTTTTCATAGTGTCCCATATTTCCTGCATATTTTGTGTCAGTTTTTTCTTTTTCTTTTTTTAGATTTAACATTTTCTTTGCTAGATGCATCTATTTCTTCTATTTTATCTTTAATACCTGAGATTGCATCTTCTATCTCTTTTATTCTGTTGGTGTTGCTGTGCCTTTAGTTCCTGTCCATTTACCTAGATATCCCATCTCAAGAATTCCTTAGTTTGTGTCTTCTTATTGCTTTTTTATCTATCTTCAGATCTTGAACAGTTTTATTTTTTTCAACTATTTGTTTGTTTGGTTTTTCTTAGCTTTCTTGACATTCTGTAATGGAATTATGATTTTTCTCCCATTATTTTGACAGTATTTTCCTCAGTTTCTTTACCGAATTTATTAATTTCTTCTTTAAGGAGCTCTATTATCTTTATAAAGTTGATTTTAAGGTTGTTTTCATGTGCTTAGGTGTGTTATGTTTGCTGTAGTGGGATGGCTGGGCTCTGCTTGTGACATACTATCCTATGTGTTGTTAATTATGTTCTTACACTGGAATCTAGGCATCTGAATTTGGAATGATCATAGATCTAGGTGCTGATCTTTGGGCTTGTCTTTGCTGGATGGATGTTTTCTTCCTTGGTTTTCATTTTCTCTCTGTTCTTCTGGCTGAAGTGCTTTGTGATTGAGAAGAGGGTCTCTACCACATTTGGGGATTGGACTTCTGATAATCTGGATGGCCTCTGGCCAAACAAGACATTTCTGCCAAAGTTGGGAGCTGGGGTTCTGGTGATCTACATGGAGATCCTCTGGAATTCAGGATGTAAGCCTGGCATATGGTTCAGTAGAAGTATCACTGGTTTTCAGGGAGCTGGATTGGTTTTTGGATTCAGAGGGATGTTCTAGACTATGGTGGGGTAACCTTTCACTGGAAGTGTGGGCCAGGATATGATGACCAAGAGAAGTGGGGAGTTGGGGTTATGCTGGGCATGCATGGGCAGAGTTGAGGGGATTTTTACCTGGAGTTCAGTATGCTGGTCTGGCCTCTCCTGGGGTTGGAGAATTCTGCCAGATGATTGTGAAACAGGATATGGTCAAGGTGACTCATTCTAACGAAATGTTTTAGAAAAAATATCCTCATGTTAAGTGCATATAATTTATGAATGTAAATGAAAGAATAACATAATAAAATTATTATACAGAACTAAATTCTCAGTTATCCTAACAGTGACTCAATATACAACTTGTAAAATCATTACCTCAATAGAGACGGTTAAACACATATATAATTTGAAGAAATTAGATTAGCCTTTGGAAAACAGAGTAAAACATTAAATGGAGGGTTTTTTTTTGCCATTTAAAGGGGCAATTAAAAGTGTTGCAAAGCAACTTTTAATTATAAAATAACTGTTTTCTTTTTAAATTATATGTCTTATTATTTTGATAATAACAATACAGTTTAAATGAACAAAAGACTTATTAACACATTATGTTAAAATTATACATCTTTTGATCTAAAAGAGCTGAAGTAATTTTCTATGAACACATGCTAAACTGCAGGTAGCTCTTTCCTGTGGACACTAGATGGATTACTACACTTCAGATAGAAAATATCCTCCAAGAAAAGCTGCAGTACTACAGAGGTCCTCTGCAGGAATAAATATGAAATGTGGCTTTATGTTATGTTTGTTCCTTTTGGCTATGATTTTTCTTTCAGTGCCTGGATACATTAGTTACTAGAAATGGCTGTAGGTAGTGGCTAAAGTTTGGTATGCATCATATCCTATGGATCCACTTGACTATGAATGTTTTAATTACTCCACTGGAAAGCAGTGGAACACTTTGCTATATTGCTTTGCTATGAATAAGACTCCTAGCTCTGCTAATTCTTGGCGCTGACTGTTAAAGAGCCATCACTTCTTGGTTTGCAGCCTGGAATAATATGTTACATAAATAACTTCATTGTGGGCTAGTTCTCTAAGCTTGATGTGGTGTCGCTATTCATTAATGTCATCTAGCTGAGCAGCTCTGCCAAGAACATGCAGTGCTATTCTTCCTCAGAAATGAAAGTGACCGTGGCAGGGTTAAACAGCTCGACACAGGTGATGTACCATTACAGCTCAGGCCATGGCATCATGTGTACCCATTGGAATAAAACTACTATTTTGAGTTTGTATTGTGACCTTTTTGTTTACCACAGATATCTGTGTAATCACTGGATTGAGGGGCTATGGAAGTGAGAACGAGGGATTTGGTAAGTATGGGTAGAAGATAAAAGAGTGTGAAGGAGAGGGTAATCAGAAAATATTATATACATGTATGACAATGTCTCCTGACAAAATTAAGCAATAATATAGTTCTAAGACAACTGTTTTCACACTTTGGTGGATGACATAGGAACCTCTTGGCCCCTAATTTTATTCACATAACAACCTTCGAAGTCCTCTAAAATTATTTCACATGTGACTACATGCTGCGATTATTTTCTGTCATATACAGGATTCATTCATGAATTAAGACTTGTTTGATGCACACACATTTGTATTATATTAAGTATAGACAACATTTCTTTACCTTGTCACTATGCACTATAGGCATGCTATGTAAACAGAAAACCCTACAGATCCATGTTGCTCATCTCTGTGTAAGGTATAGAGCTTATACTGTGAGTGGGAAGGAAGCCAGATTTGTTCTTGGCTACAACTTACTGGATGAATGCACAATGTGTGAGGTGAATTATAGTTCAAGGAAGTCCAAGCATTTCTCAGGTGGATTCATGCAAAGCTCTGCCCAGAATAGAACTCTGTGGGGACTATAAATAAACTTCCCATATGGGAGTCTTTTAGGGCTATCGGAAAACATAGCAAAGAAAACTGAATTTCCTCTGGCTGCCCAGGAATACTTTGAGTTCTCATTTTCAGTTTATTTAACACTGAGAAGCATACAGTAAAATGAAACTTGAGTACACATTCATTTATCATTGTGAAAAATTGTTATGTAAAGCATGATATCTTTACTCTGGGATAATCTCAATTACATATCTGGGAAACAATATTTTCAATTAAGTCACCAGCCAAAAGGAAGAAGTAATTATGAAGATATTAGGTATCTGCTGAGAGACAAAGACAAGATGATGCTTTTCCCATTAGTTTTAATTCCTACTAGATTTAATGGTATTCTTGAATTACAGGTATGATCTAGAGAAACAGTACAATATCTGGAATATTTGGAAAGCCCAATACAACTGTCTATTTTCATTGACATTAATTGGTTTTGAAAAGTTTATGCATATATTTTCTTTATTATATTGCTTTAAACAAGAGTAAATTAATGTTACCCCAAAGATGTAACAATTCTGAATGTACACAATTCTTTGTTAAGGAATTTCTTTATGAAAATATTGTTTTAGGCTTTTGTGTTGTCACATAAATATTTCAATAATAGGGAATAATGGAGAAAGTTTTTGTTACTTAATTCCAGCAGTTTATTATTATTACCATTAATTGATCTAATAGTGAAAACATACTTCTTAAATAAACATTTTTGCAAAATAATAATGAGTGTTTTGTGTATAAATTAGAAATAAAAACATCTTATAATTCTGGAATAGTAGCTTTCAGAATAGATAATTAAAGTCTAATTTAAAAAAATGCTTTTGAATTTGCAGGGATAGTACTTAGTTAAAAGCTCTTCTTCCAGAGGCCCACAGCTCTGTTCCTAGATCCATGCTGGGAAGGTCACAACAATATGAAACTCCAAATCCAGGGAATCTGAGAAATTTTCATGGTTCCTGAAGATATAATTCTCACCACACACACACACACAAACACACATATAAACACACAAACACACACATGAATTCATAAACACACACAATCACACAAAACAACACAACAACACAAACATATACACACAAACACACACTGAGAGAGAGAGAGAGAGAGAGAGAGAGAGAGAGAGAGAGAGAAATTCACATGGAAACACACAGAGATACACATAGACACAAAAGGACACACAGAGACACATACACCAACAATCATCTTTATAATTTAATCATGAATCTTCAGATAATTCATTCCCCTTTATCTCTCATGACTCCAGTTTCTTATTAGCCTTCACAAGATATTTCTTTTCTTATCTCTCATTCTGAACTAAACAAAGTATTTCCTATTAAAAAAGAAATTCTGACCACAAATTTGTACTTGGATTTCCTCTACTTCCTGGTTTCTATCAACCATTTATAAAGATTATCCCAAAAGCCATTTTGGGAATATCTGAGTTTGTTTTACAATAAATTATAGCATAGGGTGGAGAGAAATATGGTTTCCATATACTATTCATGGTTCCATTTGATAAAATCTTTACTAATATGGAAATTTCATCATGCTAAGTGTGTAAAACAGATACATCCTAATTAATTGCATTTTACAGATTATTGGCAGTGCTTTCATTTTAAAATATGTCCAGTTATGGTTTAATGTTAAAATATCCAGTCATCTCTCTGTAAGTTCACTTGGCTGTCAGTTTTTCAATGTCTTTATTTTTGAGAAGGTTGATTTGTGCAAAGACTTCTGTTAGTTATTTTGTATTTTATGATTAGACTGGAATTTTTGGACTTTAAAAAGACTACAGGGAAACTGTCATTTTATACACACTGTGGACACTGGCAGTTTTTGTAATATTTCCTTCTTGCAGAGTAATTCCTTTACTTACCAGTTTACCTTAACATAAGGTATATATCTGTCTATAGTTCTAAAACATAAGAAGTAGAAGAGTTAGTGAAAACTCTAATTATATATATATATATATATATATATATATCACATGTGCAGCTAATAAGTTTTACTGAAAATCAGCTATATATTTCAAATATAGCCCTTTACTGAATTTAAATTAAATAAGATTAGAAAAATGTAGACCTTTTTATCATTTGAGAAAGAAAATTATTCAATGTGACTTGGAAGGAACTTATCTATCTCATTCTCCCTCAGATTACTTATTACCTATATGTTTATATTACTAGACACAAATATAATTATCTATTATACTTTGGCAACAGTACAATACTAAAATTCTTTTGTTACTCAGTGTTCTGAGTACTCTTTCATTTAGCTTGTAGATCACATTCATAAACTGTAAGGTCACATTGTGTGTTTTAGTGTGGTTTTGCTTTAACATTTCTTCTTGCCCCTTAGAACATCATGTTTCAGAAATTACCTGTGTTTTTCTTACCTTAGTCCCAGAAGCAACTGGTGCTATAAGCACTCCTAACTTTCTTGATTGTGGAATTCTATATATATGATCTGATATTTGTGTGTACATAATACTGTAAGAATGTCATTCCATTATTACCTCTACTAATAGAGTAAGAGGAGATTTATGTGTATACCCATTATTTTGTATAAGCTCCTGTCCATTATTATTATGTAATCTTCTTCATGTATGTATTGTAAATCCTTTGTATACATGGAAAGAACAACATGCACTTGTGCTGCTGTCTCCAGTTCTTAAATCATCAGCACATGTATTAGTCAATTATTCTGTTATTTATTATCATCCTGCGCATCACTGTTTGAAATTTAGATTGCTGTCTCCACCATGTATCGAAGTGTCCATTTGTCCTATAGTGTGCTATGGCTTTAGAATTGTGAGATTGTACTGTTGTTAATGACAACTTATTACCTGGAATACTAGTTTTAGAATAGACAATTTGTTTTCCTTTCAACTAGAAATTCCAACTCTCTCAAACATAGTTGAGGTTACATTTTATCATCTTCCATGGAACTACATCATATTAATAGAATGTATTCAGATATAATATTACAGTTTTGTTCTAACCTAAGTAGACTTGTTTTACTTGGTTTTCATGTAAAAGTTCATTGTTTGTGGTAAACGTGTATGGATTTGGACAAATTTATACTGCAGTTTTCTGTAACTATTTAAAAATAAGCCTAGGAGACATCTTGGTTTCCGGATCCTGCCAAGACTAATTTGCACAGGCTCCAGATATCCAGGCACCTTCCTTGCCAGAGGAGAGGTGTCCACCCCGCCAGGGAGGGCTTTGCTGGAGCATCTGCAGGAGCCATCTTCCTTCCCAGATCCTGCCAAGACTAGTATGCACAGGTGAGAGTGTAGACAACAGAAGCTAACAGCTTCTGGGACAGGCCCCCTTTCGGGCTTTCATCTTCTGCCAGGAGGCAAGTTCGAACAACAGATATCTGTGCATCTTCTCTGCAAGAGGAGGGCTTCCCTGCAGAGAGTGCTCTAACCACTGAAACTCAGGATACAGTTAGTCTCCCAGGTCTGCTGGTAGAGGCTAACAGAATTACAAAAGGAAAAACTTCTAATAAGAGACAACTATAACAACAGACTCCAGAGAATACCAGATGGGGAAAGACAGACTTAAGAATTTTTCTAAAAGAAACCAAGAGCACTCACCATCATTAGAACCCAGCACTCCCACCTCAGCCAGTCCTGGGTACCCCAACACAACTGGATAGCTAGACCTGGATATAAAGGCATATCTCATGATTATGGTAGAGGACATCAAGAAAAACTTTAATGACTTATTTAAAGAAATACAGGAGAACACTGCTAACTAGTTACAAGTCCTTAAAGAAAAAGAGGAAAACACAACCAAACAGGTGATGGAAATGAACAAAACCAAACTAGACCAAAAAAGCGAAGTAGACACAATAAAAAAAAAAAAAAAAAAAAAAAAAAAAAAAAAAAAAAAACCAAAGTGAGGCAACGCTGGAGAAGGAAACCCTAGGAAAGGAATCTGAAACCATAGATGCGAGCATCAGAAACAGAATACAAGAGATGGAAGAGAGAATCTCAGGTGCAGAAGATTCCATAGAGAACATTGGCACAACAATCAAAGAAAATACAAAATCAAAAATATGCTAACTCAAAATATCCAGGAAATCCAGGACACAATGAGAAGACCAAACCTACGGATAATAGGAGTAGATGAGAATGAAGATTTTCAACTCAAAGGACCAGCAAATATCTTCAACAAAATTATAGAAGAAAACATCCCAAACCTAAAGAAAGAGATGCCATTCAAGAAGCCTATAGAACTCCAAATAGACTGGACCAGAAAAGAAATTGCTCCCAACACATAATAATCAGAACAACAAATGCAGTAAATAAAGATAGAATATTAAAAGCAGTAAGGGAAAAATGTCAAGTAACATATAAAAGAAGCCCTATCAGAATTAGACCAGATTTCTCACCACAGACTATGAAAGATCCTGGACAGATGTTATACAGACACTAAGAGAACACAAATGCCAGCCCAGGCTACTATACCCAGCCAAACTTTCAATTATCATAGATGGAGAAACCAAAGTATTCCACGACAAAATCAAATCACACATTATCTTTCCACGAATCCAGCCCTTCGAAAGATAATAACAGAAAAAAACCAGTACAAGAACGGACAGAAACCATGTTCTAGGGAAAGCAAGAAAGTAATCCTTCAACAGACTTTAAAAAAGACCACCACAAGAACAGAATACCAACTTTAACAACAAATATAATAGGAAGCAAAAATTACTTTTCCTTAATATCTCTTAATATCAATGAACTAAACTCCCCAATAAAAAGACATAGACTAACAAAATGGCTACACAAACAGGACCCAACATTCTGCTGCTTACAGGAAACACATCTCAAGGAAAAAGATAGACACTACCTCAGAATGAAAGGCTGGAAAACAATTTACCAAGCAAATGGTCTGAATCATGCTGGAGAAGCCATTCTAAATTCTAATAAAATCGACTTCCAACCCAAAGTCATCAAAAAAGACAAGGAGGGGCACTTCATACTCATCAAAGGTAAAATCTTCCAAGAGGAACTCTCAATTCTGAATATCTATGTGGAAAATACAAGAGCAGCCACATTCATTAAAGAATCTTTAGTAAAGCTCAAAGCAGACATTGTACCTTACACAATAATAGTGGGGGACTTCAACACACCACTTTCGTCAATGGACAGATCATGGAAACAGAAACTAAACAGGGACACAGTGAAACTAACAGAAGGTATGAAACAAATGGATCTAACAGATACCTACAGAACATTTTATCCTAAAACAAAAGGATATACCTTCTTCTCGGCACCTCATGCTACCTTCTCCAAAACTGATCATATAATTGATCACACAAAGGCCTCAACAGATACAAAAATAGTGAAATTGTCCCAAGCACTCTATCAGATCACCATGGACTACAGCTGATCTCAAATAAAAACATAAATAATAGAAAGCCAACATTCATGTGGAAAGTGAACAACACTCTTCTCAGTGATACCTTGGTCAAGGAAGAAATAAAGAAAGAAATTAAGGACTTTTTAGAGTTTAATGAAAATGAAGCCACAACATACTCAAACTAATGGGACACAATGAAAGCATTTCTAAGAGGAAAACTCAAAGTTCTGAGTGCCTCCAAAAAGAAAGTAGAGAGAGCACACACTAGCAGCTTTACAAGATACCTAAAAGCCCTAGAACTAAAGGAAGGAAATTCACCCAAGAGGAGAAGATGGCAGGAAATAATCAAACTCAGGGGCAAAACCAACCAAGTGGAAACAAGAAGAACTATTCAAAGAATTAATCAAATGAGGAGTTGGTTCTTTGAGAAAATCAACAAGATAGATAAACCCTTAGCCAGACTCACTAAAGGGCACAGGGAAATCATCCTAATTAACAAAATCAGAAATAAAAAAGGAGACATAACAACAGATCCTGTAGAAATCCAAAACACCATCAGATCCTTCTACAAAAGGCTATACTGAACAAAACTGGAGAACCTGGATGAAATGGACAAATTTCTAGATAGATACCATGTACAAAAATTAAATCATGATTAGGTTAATGATCTAAAGAGTCCCATATCCCCTAAAGAAACAGAAGCAGTCATGAATAGTCTCCCAACCAAAAAAAGCCCAGGACCAGATGGGTTTAGTACAGAGTTCTATCAGACCTTCAAAGAAGATCTAATCCCAGTTCTTCACAAACTATTCCACAAAATACAAACAGAAGGTACTCTACCCAACTCATTCTATGAAGCCACATTTACTCTGATACCTAAACCACAAAAAGACCCAGCAAAGATAGAGAACTTCAGACCAATTTCCCTTATGAATATCAATGCAAAAATCCCCAATAAAGTTCTAGCTAACAGAATCCAAGAACACATCAAGATAATCATCCATCCTGACCAAGTAGGTTTCATCCCAGGGATGCAAGGATGGTTCAATAAATGGAAATCCATCAACGTAATCCAGTATATAAACAAACACAAAGACAAAAACCACATGATCATCTCATTAGATGTGGAGAAAGCATTTGACAAAATCCAACACACATTCATGATAAAAGTCTTGGAAAGATAAGGAATTCAAGGCCCATACCTAACATGATAAAAGCAATCTATAACAAACCAGTAGGCAATATCAAAGTAAATGGTGAGAACCTGGAAACAATCCCACTAAAATCAGGGAATAGACAAGGCTGCCCACTTTCTCCCTACCTATTCAACATTGTACTTGAAGTCCTAGCCAGAGCAATCGACAACAAAAGGAGATCAAGGGGATACAAATTGGAAAGGAACAAGTCAAAATATCACTTTTTGCAGATGATATGATAGTATATATAATTGACCCTAAAAATTCCACCAGAGAACTCCTAAACTTGATAAACAGGTTCAATGAAGTATCTGGATATAAAATTAACTCAAGCAAGTCAATGGCCTTTCTCTACACAACGAATAAATAGGCTGAGAAAGAAATTAGGGAAACCACACCCTTCTCAATAGTCACAAATAATATAAAATACCTTGTCATGACTCTAACTAAGGAAGTGAAAGATCTGTATGATAAGAACTTCAAGTCTCTGAAGAAAGAAATTAAAGAAGATCTCAGAAGATGGAAAGATTTCCCATGCTCATGGATTGGCAGGATCAACATTGTAAAAATGGCTATCTTGCCAAAAGCAATCTACAGATTCAATTCAATCCCCACCAAAATTCCAACTCAATTCTTCCATGAATTAGAAAGAGCAATCTGCAAATTCATCTGGAATAACAAAAACCTAGGATAGCAAAAACTCTTCTCAAGGATAAAAGAACCTCTGGTGGAATCACCATGCCTGGCCTAAAGCTTTACTACAGAGCAATTGTGATAAAAACTGCATGGTACTGGTATAACGACAGACAAGTAGACCAATGGAACAAAATTGATGACCCAGAGATGAACTCACACACCTATGGTCACTTGATCTTTGACAAGGGAGCTAAACGCATCCAGTGAAAAAAAAGACAGCATTTTCAACAAATGGTGCTGGCATAACTGGCAATTACCATGCATAAGAATGTTAATTGTCCCCTTCCTATCTATCTCCTTGTACTAAGGTCACATCTAAGTGGATTAAGGCACTCCACATAAAACCAGAGACGCTGAAACTTATAGAGGAGAAAGTAGGGAAAAGCCTCGAAGATATGGGTACGGGGTAAAATTCCTGAATAGAACAGCAATGGCTTCTGCTGTAAGATCAAGGATCAATAAATGGGACCTCATAAAATTGCAAAGCTTCTGCAAGGCAAAAGACACTGTCAATAAGACAAAAAGACCACCAACAGATTGGGAAAGGATCTTTACCTATCCCAAATTGGATAGGGGACTAATATCCAATATATATAAAGAACTCACGAAGGTGGACTCCAGAAAATCAAATAACCCCATTAAAATTGGGGCTCAGAGCTAAACAAAGAATTCTCACCTGAAGAATACGCAATGGCTGAGAAGCACTTGAAAAAATGTTCAGCAAACTGAACATCAGGGATATGCAAATCAAAACAACCCTGAGATTCCACCTAAAATGAGTCAGAATGGCTAAGATCAAAAATTCAGGTGACAGCAGATGCTGGCGAGGATGTGGAGAAAGAGGAACACTCCTCCATTGTTGGTGGGATTGCAAGTTTGTAGAACCACTCTGGAAATAAGTCTGGCGGTTCCTCAAAAAATTGGACGATCCCACAATACCTCTCCTGGGCATATATCCAGAAGATGCCCCAACCTGTAAGAAGGACTCCACTATGTTCATATCAGCCTTATTTATAATAACCGAAAGCTGGAAAGAACCCAGAGGAATGGCCTTCAACAGAGGAATGGATACAGAAAATGAGGTACATTTACACAATTGAGTACTACTCAGCTTATTAAAAGGAATGGATTTATGAAATTCCTAGGCAAATGGATGTATCTGGAGGATATCATCCTGAGTGAGGCAACCCAATCACAAAAGAAGCCACTTAATAGGTACTCACTGATAAGTGGATATTATCCCAGAAACTTAGAATACCCAAGATATAAGAAACATTTTGGGAAACACATGAAGCTCGGGAAGAACGAAGACCAAGGTGGAATTAGGAGAAAGGCACCCATGGAAGGAACTATAGAGACAGTGTTTGGAGCTGAATCGAAGGATGGACCATCTAGAGACTGCCATACCCAGGGATCCATCCCACAATCAGTCTCCAAATACTGATACCATTGTACACACTAGCAAGATTTTGCTGAAAGGATCCTGATATAGCTGTCTCTTGTGAGACTAGGACGGGGCCTAGTAAACACAGAAGTGGATGCTCACAGTCAGCTATTGGATGGATCACAGGGCTCCCAATGGAGGAGCTGGAGGAAGTACCCAGGGAGCTGGGGGGATCTGCAACACTATAGGTGGAACAACAATATGAACTATCCAGTACCCCTTCCCCCCAGAGCTCGTGTCTCTAGCTGCATATGTATCAGAAGATGGCCTGGTCTGCCATCAGTAGAAAGAGAGACCCATTTGTAGTGCAGACCTTTTTTTTTTTTTTTTTTTTTTTTTTAGTGCAGACCTTATATACCTCAGTACATGGAAGTGCCAGGGCCAAGAGGTGGAAGTGGTTGGGTGGGGGAGTAGGTGTGGGAGGGTTTGGGGGACTTTTGGGATAGCATTGGAAATGTAAATGAAATAAATACCTAATAATAATAAAAAAATAAATAAATGGACCAAAAAATAAGTCTATATTTAATATGATAGAATCACCCTAAATTATTTAATGATTTTAAGAGTTAACTGTGATTTACATAATCATTCATCATACCATATATTTATTAATTAATTATTTTATTTACCTACATTCCCAAATGATGCTTCCCTTATCCCCTTTGCCTTTGACAGGGTGACCTCCCAGGTATCCCCTCACTCTGGGGCATCACCTATATGTAGAAGTTGGGACACTCTCTCCCAGTGAGGCCAGACAAGGTAGTCCTCTGCTACATATGCACCAATGCCCTGGGACCACCTAGGTATGATCTTTGTTTGGTGGCTCAGTCTCTGGGAGATCCTAAGGATCCAGGTTAGTTGGCACTGTTGGTCTTCCTGTGAAGTTCCTATCCCCTTCAGTCCCTTCAATCTTTCCCCTAAATTTCTTCATAGTGGTCCTTGACCTCTGTTCAATGCTTGGCTGTGAGGATATGCCTCTGTCTCAGACAGCTATGGTAGAGTTCTCAAGGGACAGCTATGCTAGGCTCCTGTCTGTAAGCATAACAGTATCATTAAAAGTGTCAGGAATTGGTCCTTGCCAACCCTTTTTATTATATTCATTACTTTAAATGTTGTATATAGAAAAGCAATATTTTGCTTAAGGGCATCATTTCTTTCTGGGACCAACCTTTAAAATAACTACTTTTTAAAACTAAATTAATTCTTTTGTGTAAAGTGATTTTGGGATGATTATTCTATCTTATCTTACATAGAAATTACTTACTGATATAATTGTTTACCATTTATTTTTCTTTGATAATATATGTGTATCTTTGCTTAATGCTTCAAGATGAAAAATAATTGGAATCCTCCTACTTTATTCTTTCCTTCATATTAACTACTCTATGATTTAAGTTTTTGAATGAATTTTCTTAATCAGTTTGTTAATATCTATAAAATTTTGGCTCATATTTATGTACTTTGCACAGATTGAAGTGGGAAGAATCGATATGTTTACAATGTTGTAAATGTTCTAATCTGAAGTCAAGACATCTATCTTCATTTATTTACATAAACTCAGAAGTTTTTCACTTTATTTTAGTCTTTTTAAAATTAATTTATTTATTTATATTCCAGCCATTTCCCAACCTTATGTTCCCCCATCCCACAGTTCCTTATCCCACTCTTCTTCCCCTTTGCCTCTGAGAGGGTGATTCTATCTCCTCTCCCTGCCAACAGCAGGCCTTCTCTGCTCCCTGACTCTTCAGGCCTCTTGAGGATTAGGCATGTCTTCTCCCACTGATACCAGTCTAGGCAGTCTTCTGCTATATATGTGCCAGGTTCATGGACTAGCCCTTCTAAGTGGGATTGAAGCATCCTTTCTTGTGCCTTTCTGCTTGTTACACTTCTTATGGTCTGTGGCTTGTATCTTAATTATTCTGTACTTTTTGACTAATATTCACTTATTACTGAGTACATACCATGCATGTCCTTTTGAGTCTGGGTTACCTCACTCAGGATGATATTTTCTAATTCCAACCATTTGCCTACAAAATTCATGATGTCTTCATTTTTTTTTAATAGCTGAATAGTATTCTATTGTGTAAATGAACCACATTTTCTATA
This sequence comes from Mus caroli, assembly GCF_978045245.1. NCBI lineage: Eukaryota > Metazoa > Chordata > Mammalia > Rodentia > Muridae > Mus > Mus caroli. The sequence continues at coordinate 104,316,226 of NW_028227261.1, read as the reverse complement.
GTCATTTTTCGATTCTATTCCAATGGTCAATCTGTTTTACTCTACCAATACTACATGATCTTTGTCACTACTGCTTTGTAATACAGATTGAGGTCAGGGGTGGTGATTCCCCCAAAAGATCTTTTATTGTTGATAACTGTTTTGCCTAACCAGGGTTTTTTTGTTTTTCCATATGAAGTTTAGAATTGCTCTTTCCATGTCTGTGAAGAACTGTGTTGTAGTTTTGAAGGGGAGTGCATTGAGTCTGTAGATTGCTTTTGATAAGATGACTATTTTCACCGTGCTAATCCTACCAATTCATGAGTATGGAATATATTCCCATACTCATATGTCTTCTTTGATTTCTTTCTTTGGGGATTTGAAGTTCTTGTCATACAGATCTTTCACTTGTTTGTAAAAGATACACCAAGGTATTTTATACTATCTGTGCCTATTATAAATGTGATTGTTTTCCTAATTTCTTTCTCAATCTGCTTGTCATTTGTATAAAGTAAGACTACTGATTTGTTTGAGTTCGTTTTACATCCTGCCACTTTTCTGAAGTTGTTTATTAGCTATAGAAGTTCACTGGTGGAATTTTGGGTTTTGCATATATATGCTATCATATACATAAGTAAATAGTGTTACTTTGTGCTTTTCCATCCCAATTTATATCCCCTTGATCTTTCTTGACTGTCTAATTTCTTTGGGTAGAAATTTAGATACAATGTTGAATAGATAGGGAGAGAGTGGGCAACCTTGTCTTGTCCCTGACTTTAGTGTGTTTCTAGTTTCTCTTCATTTAACTTGATTTTGGCTGTTGGTTTGGTATATATTGCTTTTATTATGTTTAGACATGTGTCAGGAATTCCTGATTTCTCCAAAATTCTTCACAAGAAGGGGTATTGTATTTTGTTGAGATTGTTTTTTCAGTATCAAATGAGATGATAATGTGATTTTTCCTCCTGAGATTGTTTATGTAGTTTAATGTAGGTTGATGGATTTTCATATACCAAAATATCCCCCTGCATTCCTGGGACAAAACCTATTTGATTTTGGTTAATAATGGTTTTGATGTGTTCTTGGATTCTGTTTGTGAGAATTTTATTGAGTATTTTTACATCGATATTCATAAGTGAAATTGGCCTGAAGTTCTCTTTTTTTGTTGCATCCTTGCGTGACTTAGATATCAAAGCATCTGTGGCTTCATAGAATGAATTAGGTAGTGTCCTTTCTGTTTCTATTTTGTGAAATCATTTGAGGATTACTGGTATTAGTCTTCTCTGAAGATCTGGTAGAATTCTGTACTAAAACAATCTGGCCCTGGGTTTTCTTTGGTTGGGAGAATTTAATGAATTCTTCTACTTACTCGAAGGTTATAGGACTGTTTAGTTTACCTGCTTTTGACTTAACTTTGGTACATGGTATCTGTCTAGAAAATAATCCATTTCATACAGATTTTTCATTTTTGTTAAGTATGGTTTTGTAGTAGGTTCTGATGATTTTTTTGAATTTCTTAAGTTTCTGTTGTTATATGTCTCCCTTTTCTTTTCTGATTTTGTTAATTTGGATACTGTCTCTATACCCTTTAGTTAGTTTGGCTAAGGATTTATTTATCTTGATTTTCTCAAAGAATCAGCTCTTGGTTTTGTTGTATCTTTCTCCTATTCTCTTTGTTTCTAACTGGTTGATTTCAGTCCTGAGTTTGATTACTTCTTGTCATCTACAACTCTTGGGTATGTTTGCTTCTCTCTGTTCTAGAGATTGTAGGTATGCTGTTCAGTTGCTTGTATAGGATCTTTCCAATTTCTTTATGAAGCTACTTAGTGCTATGAATTTTTCTCTTAATACTGCTTTCATTATTTCTTATAAGTTTGGATATATTATATCTTCATTTTCATTGAAGTCTATAAAGTCTTTGATTTATTTCTTTATTTCTTCCCTGACCAACTTATCATTGAGCAGAGAGTTATTCAGTTTGCATGAGTATGTGGGCTTTCTGTTGTTTTTGTTGTTATTGACGTCCAGTCTTGATTCAAGGTGATCTGATAGAAAACATGGGATTATTTAAATCTTCTTGTGTCTGTTGTGTCCTGTTTTGTGTCCAATTATATGGTCAATTTTGGAAAAAAGTTTCCAAGAGGTGCTGAGAAGAAGGTATATTCTCTTATTTGGGGGTGAAATGTTGTATAGATATCTGCTAAATCCATTTGGTTCTTAACTTCTATTCGTTTCACTTTGTCTGTTTGATTTTGGTTTCAATGACCTGTCCATTGGTGAGTGTGGGGTATTGATGTGCAAGTTTCAATGTGTGTTTTGAGCTTTAGTAAAGTTTCTTCTACAAATGTGTGTGCCCTTGAATTTGAAGCATAGGTGTTCGGAATTGAAACTTCCTCTTGGTGGAGTTTTCCTTTGATGAACATGAAGTGTCCCTCCATATCTCATTTGATAACTTTTGGTTAAAAGTCTATATTTTTTGGATATCAGAATAGCCACTCTAGCTTACTTTCTGGGACCATTTGCTTGGAAAACTTTTTTCCATTACTTTTCTTTGAGGTAATATCTGTTTTGTCACTAAAGTGTTTTTCTTGTATGCAACAAAATGCTGAATATATAAACAGTCTGTTTATGGATCCAGTCTGTTAGCTTCTATCCTTTTATTGGGGGATTGAATTTATTTTGAAAGATAGATTGTTTGTTCCTCTTACTTTTGTTGCTGAAGCTTGTACTATTTATCTTTGAGTGTAAGCTCCTTTTCTTTTATATTTGTTGTGATATGTGAAAATTAACACCCTGCTTGTGTTGGAGTTTTCTTTGTAGTATTCTCTGTAGGGCTGGATTAGTAGAAAGATATTGATTAAATTTGGTTTTGTCATAGAACATCTTGGTTTCACCACCTATGGTGATTAAAAGTTTTGGTGAATTTATTAACCTCTGCTAGCTTTTGTGCTCTATTAGGGTCTGGATGATATCTGTCTAGAATCTTTTGGCTTTTAGAGACTCTGTTGACCAATTGGTAATTCTGCTAGTTCTACCTTTATATGTTACTTAGCCTTTTTCCCTTATAGCTTTTAATATTCTTTCTTTGTTCTGTGCATTTAGTGTTTTGATTATTGTGTGATGAGAAGATTTTCTTTTCTGGTCCATTCTATTTGGTGTTCTGTAGGCTTCCTATATGTTTATGACTACCTCTTTCTTCAGGGTAGGGGAATTCTCTTCTATGATTTTGTTGAAAAGATTTTCTGGACCTTTGAGCTGAGAATCTTCACCCTCTTCTATTCCTACTATTCTTAGCTTTGATATTTTCATTGTGTCCTGGATATTTTGTGTTAGGAGCTTTTTGAGCTTTGTATTTTCTTTGACTGTTGGGTCAATAGATTCTATGGTATTTTCTACACCTGTGATTCTCTCTTCTATCTTTTGTATTCTGTTGGTAGTTCTTGCATCTGTGGATACTGATCTCTTTCCTAAGTTGTCCATCTTCAGGGTTGCCACCATTCATGTTTTCTTTATTATTTCTATTTCCATTTTTGTGTCTCTGGCCATTTTGTTCAATTCCTTCACCTGTTTGATTCTACTTTCCTATATTTCTTTTTTTTTTAATATTTTATTACGTATTTCCTCAATTACATTTCCAATGCTATCCCAAAAGTCCCCCATACCCTCTCACCCCTCCCCCCATTTCCCTACCCACCCATTCCCAGTTTTTTTTTTTCTTTTTTTTTGGCCCTGGCGTTCTCCTCTACTGGGGCATATAAAGTTTGTGTGTCCAATGGGCCTCTCTTTCCAGTGATGGCCGACTAGGCCATCTTTTGATACATATGCAGCTAGAGTCAAGAGCTCCGGGGTACTGGTTAGTTCATAATGTTGTACCACCTATAGGGTTGCAGGTCCCTTTAGCTCCTTGGGTACTTTCTCCAGCTCTTCCATTGGGAGCCCTGTGATCCATCCACTAGCTGACTGTGAGCATCCACTTCTGTGTTTGCTAGGCCCCTGCATACTCTCACAAGAGACAGCTATATCAGGGTCCTTTCAGCAAAATCTTGCTAGTGTATGCAATGGTGTCAGCGTTTGGAAGCTGATTATGGGATGGATCCCTGGGTATGGCAGTCTCTAGATGGTCCATCCTTTCGTCACTGCTCCAAGCTTTGTTTCTGTAACTCCTTCCATGGATGTTTTGTTCCCAATTCTAAGAAGGGGTACAGTGATCCCATTTTGGTCTTCATTCTTCTTGAGTTTCATGTGTTTAGCAGATTGTATTATATATCTTGGGTATCCTAAGTTTTGGGGTATTATCCACTTATCAGTGAGTACATATTGTGTGAGTTCCTTTGTGATAGTGTTACCTCACTCAGGATGATGCCCTCCAGGTCTATCCGTTTGCCTAGGAATTTCATAAATTCATTCTTTTTAATAGCTGAGTAGTACTCCATTGTGTAAATGTACCACATTTAATGTATCCATTCCTCTCTTGAGGGGTATCTGGGTTCTTTCAAGCTTCTGGCTATTATAAATAAGGCTGCTATGAACATAGTGGAGCATGTGTCCTTCTTACCGGTTGGAACATCTTCTGGATATATGCCCAGGAGAGGTATTGCTGGATCCTCAGGTAGTACTATGTCCAATTTTCTAAGGAACCGCCAGACTGATTTCCAGAGTGGTTGTACAAGCTTGCAATCCCACCAACAATGGAGGAGTATTCCTCTTTCTCCACATCCTCGCCAGCATCTGCTGTCACCTGAATTTTGATCTTAGCCATTCTGACTGGTGTGAGGTGGAATCTCAGGGTTGTTTTGATTTGCATTTCCCTAATGATTAAGGATGTTGAACATTTTTTCAGGTGCTTCTCAGCCATTCAGTATTCCTCAGGTGAGAATTCTTTGTTCAGTTCTGAGCCCCATTTTTTCATGGGGTTATTTGATTTTCAGGAGTTTACCTTCTTGAGTTCTTTATATATAAATATTAGATATTAGTCCCCTATCTGATTTAGGATAGGTAAAGATCCTTTCCCAATCTGTTGGTGGTCTTTTTGTCTCATTGACAGTGTCTTTTGCTTTGCAGAAAGTTTGCAGTTTCATGAGGTCCCATTTACCGTGCCAGCCATTGCTGTTCTGTTCAGGAATTTTTACCCTGTGCCCATATCTTCGAAGCTTTTCCCCACTTTTTCCTCTATAAGTTTTAGTGTCTCTGGTTTTATGTGAAGTTCCTTGATCCACTTACATTATTACAAGGAGATAGGAATGGATCGATTCACATTCTTCTACATGATAACAACCAGTTGTGCCAGCAGCATTTGTTGAAAATGCTGTCTTTCTTCCACTGGATGGTTTTAGCTCCCTTGTTGAAGATCAAGTGACCGTAGCTGAGTGGGTTCATTTCTGGGTCTTCAATTCTATTCTATTGGTCTACTTGTCTGTCACTGTACGAGTAACATACAGTTTTTAGCCCAATTGCTCTGTAGAAAAGCTTTAGGTCAGGCATGGTGATTCCACCAGAGGTTCTTTTATCCTTGAGAAGAGTTTTTGGTATCCTAGGTTTTTGTTATTCCAGATGAATTTGCAGATTGCTCTTTCTAATTCGTTGAAGAATTGAGTTGGAATTTTGATGGGGATTGCATTGAATCTGTAGATTGCTTTTGGCAAGATAGCCATTTTTACAATGTTGATTCTGACGATCCATGAGCATGGGAGATCTTTCCGTCTTCTGAGATCTTCTTTAATTTCTTTCTTCAGCGACTTGAAGTTTTTATCACACAGATCTTTCACTTCCTTAGTTAGATTCACGCCAAGGTATTTTATATTATTTGTGACTATTGAGAAGGGTGTTGTTTCTCTAATTTCTTTCTCAGCTTGTTTATTCTTTGTGTAGAGAAAGGCCATTGACTTGTTTGAGTTAATTTTATATCCAGCTACTTCACCGAAGCTGTTTATCAGGTTTAGGAATTCTCTGGTGGAATTTTTAGGGTCACTTATATATACTATCATATCATCTGCAAAAAGTGATATTTTGACTTCATCTTGTCCAATTTGTATCCCCTTGATCTCTTTTTGTTGTCGAATTGCTCTGGCTAGGACTTCAAGTACAATGTTGAATAGGTATAGAGAAAGTGGACAGCCTTGTCTAGTCCCTGATTTTAGAGGGATTGTTTCAAGCTTCTCACCATTTACTTTGATGTTGGCTACTGGTTTGTTGTAGATTGCTTCTATCATGGTTAGGTATGGGCCTTGGATTCCTGATCTTTCCAAGACTTTTATCCTGAATGGGTGTTGGATCTTGTCGTATGCTTTTTCCACATCTAACGAGATGTTCATGTGGTTTTTGTCTTTGAGTTTGTTTATGTAATGGATTACGTTGATGGATTTCTATATATTAAACCATCCCTGCATGCCTGGAATAAAACATACTTGGTCAGGATGGATGATTGCTTTAATGTGTTCTTGGATTTGGTTAGCAAGAATTTTATTGAGGATTTTTGCATCTATATTCATAAGGGAAATTGGTCTGAAGTTCTCTATCTTTGTTGGATCTTTCTTTGGTTTAGGTATCAGAGTAATTGTGGCTTCATAGAATGAGTTGGGTAGAGTTTCTTCTACTTCAATTTTTTGGAATAGTTTGTGCAGAACTGGAATTAGATCTTCTTTGAAGGTCTGATAGAACTCTGCACTAAACCCATCTGGTCCTGGGCTTTTTTTGACTGGAAGACTATTAATGACTGCTTCTATTTCTTTAGGGGATATGGGACTGTTTAGCTCATTAACTTGATCCTGATTTAATTTTTGTACCTGGTATCTGTCCAGAAATTTGTCCATTTCGTCCAGGTTTTCCAGTTTTGTTGAGTATAGCCTTTTGTAGAAAGATCTGATGGTGTTTTGGATTTCTTCAGGATCTGTTGTTATGTCTCCCTTTTCATTTCTGATTTTGTTAATTAGGATGTTGTCCCTGTGCCGTCTAGTGAGTCTAGCTAAGGGTTTATCTATCTTGTTGATTTTCTCAAAGAACCAACTCTGGGTTTGGTTAATTCTTTGAATAGTTCTTCTTGTTTCCATTTGGTTCATTTCACCCCTGAGTTTGATTATTTCCTGCTATCTACTCCTCTTGGGTAAATTTTCTTCTTTTTTTCTAGAGCTTTTAGATGTGTTGTCAAGCTGCTAGTGTGTGCTTTCTCCAGTTTCTTTTTGTAGACACTCAGAGCTATGAGTTTTCCTCTTAGAAATGCTTTCATTGTGTCCCATAGGTTTGGGTATGTTGTGGCTTCATTTTCATTAAACTCTAAAAAGTCTTTAATTTCTTTCTTTATTCCTTCCTTGACCAAGGTATCATTGAGAAGCGTGTCGTTCAGTTTCCAAGTGAATGTTGGCTTTCCATTATTTATGTTGTTATTGAAGATCATTCTTAGTCCATGGTGGTCTGATAGGATGCATGGGAAAATGTCAATATTTTTGTATCTGTTGAGGCCTGTTTTGTGACCAATTATATGGTCAATTTTGGAGAAGGTCCCGTGAGGTGTTGAGAAGAAGGTATATCCTTTTGTTTTAGGATAAAATGTTCTGTAGATATCTGTTAAGTCCATTTGTCTCATAACTTCTGTTAGTCTCACTGTGTCCCTGTTTAGTTTCTGTTTCCATTGATGAAAGTGGTGTGTTGAAATCGCCCACTATTATTGTGTGAAGTGCAATGTGTGCTTTGAGCTTTACTAAAGAGTCTTTAATGAATGTGGCTGCCCTTGCATTTGGAGCATAGATATTCAGAATTAAGAGTTCCTCTTGGAAGATTTTACCTTTGATGAGTATGAAGTATCCCTCCTTGTCTTTTTTGATAACTTTGGGTTGGAAGTTGATTTTATTCGATATTAGAATGGCTACTCCAGCTTGTTTCTTCAGGACATTTGCTTGGAAAATTGTTTTCCAGCCTTTTACTCTGAGGTAGTGTCTGTCTTTTTCCCTGAGATGGGTTTCCTGTAAGCAGCAGAATGTTGGGTCCTGTTTGTGTAGCCAGTCTGTTAGTCTATGTCTTTTTATTGGGGAATTGAGTCCATTGATATTAAGAGATATTAAGGAAAAGTAATTGTTGCTTCCTTTTATTTTTGTTGTTAGAGTTGGCATTCTGTTCTTGTGGCTGTCTTCTTTTTGGTTTGTTGAGGGATTACTTTCTTGCTTTTTCTAGGGCATTATTTCCTTCCTTGTATTGGTTTTTTTCTGTTATTATCCTTTGAAGGGCTGAATTCATGGAAAGATAATGTGTGAATTTGGTTATGTCGTGGAATACTTTGGTTTCGCCATCTATGGTAATTGAGTGTTTGGCCAGGTATAGTAGCCTGGGCTGCCATTTGTGTTCTCTTAGTGTCTGTAGAACATCTGTCCAGGTTCTTCTGGCTTTCATAGTCTCTGGTGAAAAGTCTGGTGTAATTCTGATAGGCCTGCCTTTATATGTTACATGACCTTTCTCCCTTGCTTCTTTTAATATTCTATCTTTATTTAGTGCATTTGTTGTTCTGATAATTATGTGTCGGGAGGAATTTCTTTTCTGGTCCAGTCTATTTGGAGTTCTGTAGGCTTCTTGTATGATCATGGGCATCTCTTTCTTTAGGTTTGGGAAGTTTTCTTCTAAAATTTTGTTGAAGATATTTTCTGGCCCTTTAAGTTGAAAATCTTCCGTCTCATCAACTCCTATTATCCGTAGGTTTGGTCTTCTCATTGTGTCCTGGATTTCCTGGATGTTTTGAGTTATGATCCTTTTGCATTTTGTATTTTCTTTGATTGTTGTGCCAAAGTTCTCTATGGAATCTTCTGCACCTGAGATTCTCTCTTCCATCTCTTGTATTCTGTTGCTAGTTCCAGATTTCTTTCCTAGGGTTTCTATCTCCTGTGTTGCCTCACTTTGGGTTCTCTTTATTGTGTCTACTTCCCTTTTTAGGTCTAGTATAGTTTTGTTCATTTCCATCATCTGTTTGGATGTGTTTTCATGTTTTTCTCTGAGGACTTCTACCTGTTTAGTTGTGTTTTCCTGTTTTTCTTTAAGGACTTGTAACTCTTTAGCAATGTTCTCCTGTATTTCTTTAAGCGAGTTATTAAAGTCCTTCTTGATGTCTTCTACCATCATCATGAGATATGCTTTTAAATCCGGGTCTAGCTTTTCGGTTGTGTTGGGGTGCCCAGGACTAGGTGGGGTGGGAGTTCTGCGTTCTGATGTTGGTGAGTGAGATTTCTGTTAGTAGGATTCTTGCATTTGCCTTTCACCATCTGGTAATCTCTGGGGCTGTGCAGAATACACTGGGTGGGGTCCCGGAACCAAGATGTCTGTTGCAGATGCTCAGGCAAAGCACTCCCTCTCTGCTCAGACCCCTTTCCACTGGCCAGAAGGTGGCCGGATGTCAGGGGCCTGTGCAGAATACACTCAGCAGGGTCCCAGAACCAAGATGTCTGCTGCTGATGCACAGGCAAAGCGTTCCTGGGCTGGTCGGATCCCTAACCACTAGCCAGAAAGGTGGCCAGCTGTCTGGGGCCCGAAAAGGGGGCTGCCTTAGAAGCTCTGTGGCTCCCCCCATCCCAGAAACTTTTAGCTTCTGTATTCTGTACTCTTACCTGTGCAGAATACACTCGGCGGGGTCCTGGAACCAGGATGTCTGCTGCTGATGCTCAGGCTAGACGCTCCCTCTTCCCCTCTATTTCTTTAATGGATTTGTTTGTTTCCTCTTTAAGGGTTTCTGCCTATGCCTGTGTTTTCCTGTATTTATTAATAGAATCATTTATATTATCTTTAAATGCCTCTATCATCTTCATGAGATGAGATAGTTTTTTGTTGTTGTTTTTTGTTTGTTTGTTTGTTGTTGTTTTTGTTTTTTGTTTGTTTGTTTTGTTTTTTTGTCAGAATCTAGCTTTTCAGAATTGTTAGGGTATCTGATGCTTGCTATGGTGGGAGAACTAACTTCTGATGTTACCAAATTACATTGGGCTCTGTCAGTTATGTTCTTGTGATTTTTCTCTCACAATCTATTTATCTCTACTGTCAACTGGCCTGAGTTCCTATGTCTGGAGCTGGCATCCTTGGAAGCAGATAGATTTCTTTTACCTAGGTGAAAACTTGTCTTCTGGGAGGCAGCTAGGGCTGTTTCTATTTAATGGGGCCTCCTGGGTCTCTGGTTAGATCAAGCCTCATGTGTCCCTGGTCAGGGCAGACTCCCTGTGTTCCTGGCTAGGTTGAACCTCCTGAGAGATAGGCAGGCTCTGGGCTCCAGTGTCAGGATCTGCTCCAGTTGTAGATGGAGGTTGAAATCACAAGGACTGTGCCCCTGGATATGATAGACTTCCTGTGTCTCTGGTTATTGCTGACCTCCTGGGAGATAGGCAGACTCTGTCCCTGGTTACTGGAGACTTCTTGGGAAGCAGGCAGGCTGTAAGGTGTGGGAGGGCATCTGGTCCAGGTTGGGAAGCATACTGGAAGGAAGGTGGATCTCGGCAGGGTGGGTAGGTCCTTCATCAACTGGGCTCTCTGGGTGTCCCAGTTGGCTTTAGAATTTCGGTGGGAAGGGGTCTCACCTGTGTTCCTGGTTACTGTTGATCACCTGCGAGGCAGACAGGATGTAGGGTGTGGAAGATATTTTAGTCTTTTACATATAAAATCTTTATAAGTTGTTTGATTTATGCTTAAGTATATTTAAATTCTTCCTTTTCTGTTTTAAAGTATATTGACTTTATGTATCACTATTCTTTAATTATCTAATTCATTTTTGTCATTACTTCAGGAACAATGAACTTTTATATAAATTAAGAAAAATGTAAATATATATTTTCTCTCATTTATTCCATTTCTGAAACCTATTTATGTTTCTTAGAATATTACTTAGTATTTTCTTAAGTTGTCCCTATTTATAATTTTTTTTTGGCATTGAAATCTCTTTATCTATACCAATTACTTTTCATTGAACCACAGATTCAATACAATAACAATCAAATTACAGGAGGATTCATCGTGGGTATTGAGAATTTATTTGCATACAGGGCCAATCTAATAAGTAGATTATAGTTTTAAAATTTTTAAATAGAGAAAACCGGCCTGAGTAGGGCCACAAGCCTCTTCGGGTCTGACCAGCACCTGGGTAGCTAGAGCGCAGGGTCGGCTGACACCCGCCAGCTACCCACGACACCTGCCACAGGATTTTGAGACTTCTGGTGAGTGGTACACAGCTTCTGCTCCAGTCCAATCGTGCAGGACCTGAGACTGCTTTGGTTGGGGAGGCAGAAATCCTACTTGAGTAGGGCCACAAGCCTCTTCCGGTCAGACCAGCATCGGGGTAGCTAGGGCGCAGGGACGGCTGACACTTGCCAGCTACCCACAACACCTGCCACAGGATCTTAAGACTTCTGGTGAGTGGAACACAGCTTCTGCTCCAATCCATTTTTTTAAAATTTTTAATATTTTTATTACATATTTTCCTCAGTTACATTTCCAATGCTATCCCAAAAGCCCCCCATAGCACCCCCCACTTCCCTACCCACCCATTCCCATTCTTTTGGCCCTGGCATTCCCCTATATTGGGGCATATAAAGTTTGCAAGTCCAATGGGCCTTTCTTTCCAGTGATGGCCGACTAGGCCATCTTTCGATACATATGCAGCTAGAGACAAGAGCTCCGGGGTTCTGGTTAGTACATCATGTTGTTCCAACAATAGGGTTGCAGATCCCTTTAGCTCCTTGGGTACTTTCTCTAGCTTCTCCATTGGGAGCCCTGTGATACATCCAATAGCTGACTGTGAACATCCACTCCTGTGTTTGCTAGGCCCCGGCATCGTCTCACAAGAGACAGCTATATTTGGGTCCTTTCAGCAAAATCTTGCTAGTGTATGCAATGGTGTCAGCGTTTAGAAGCTGCTTATGGGATGGATCCCTGGATACGGTAATCTCTAAATGGTCCATCCTTTCATCACAGCTACGAACTTTGTCTCTGTAACTCCTTCCCTGGGTGTTTTGTTCCCAATTCTAAGAAGGGGCACAGTGTCCACACTTTGGTCTTCATTCTTCTTGAGTTTCATGCATTTAGTAAATTGTATCTTATATCTTGGGTATCCTAAGTTTGGGCTAATATCCACTTATCAGTGAATACATATTGTGTGAGTTCTTTTGTGATTGTGTTACTTCACTCAAGAGGATGCCCTCCAGGTCCATCCATTTGGCTAGGAATTTCATAAATTCATTCTTTTTAATAGCTGAGTAGTACTCCATTGTGTAAATGTACCATAATTTCTGTATCCATTCTTCTGTTGAGGGACATCTGGGTTCTTTCCAGCTTCTGGCTATTATAAATAGGGCTGGTCTGCTCCAATCCAATTGTGCGAGGGACCTGAGATTGCATTAGTTAGGGAAGCAGAAAACCAGCCTGAGTAGAGCCACAAGCCTCTTCGGGTCTGACCAGCACTGGGGTAGCTAGAGCGCAGGGTTTGCTGACACCTGCCAGCTACCCACGACACCCACCACAGGATTTTGAGACTTCTGGTGAGTGGAACACAGAGTCTGCTCCAATCTTTAAACAGTGACAACAGTAACAACTAATCCCAGAGATTACCAGATGGCGAAAGGTAAACGTAAGAATCTAACTAACAGAACCCAAGACCACTCACCATCATCAGAACCCAGCACTCTAACTTCGCCCAGTCCAGGGCACCCCAACACACTGGAAAAGCTAGACCCGGTTCTAAAAGCATATCTCACGATGATGGTAGAGGACATCAAGAAGGACTTTAATAACACACTTAAAGAAATACAAAAGAACACTGGTAAACAGGTAGAAGACATTAAAGAGGAAGCACAAAAATCCCTTAAAGAATTGCAGGAGAACACTGCTAAACAGGTAGAAGACATTAAAGAGGAAGCACAAAAATCCCTTAAAGAATTGCAGGAGAACACTGCTAAACAGGTAGAAGACATTAAAGAGGAAGCACAAAAATCCATTAAAGAAATGCAGGAAAACCAGACCAAACAGGTGATGGAATTGAATAAAACCATCCAAGACCTAAAAAGGGAAGTAGAAACATTGAAAAAAACCCAAATTGAGGCAACACTGGAGATAGAAACACTAGGAAAGAAATCTGGAACCATAGATATGAGCATCAGCAACAGAATACAAGATATGGAAGAGAGAATCTCAGGTGCAGAAGACTCTATTGAGAACATCGGCACGACAATCAAAGGAAATACAAAATCCAAAAAGATCCTAACTCAAAACATCCAGGAAATCCAGGACAAAATGAGAAGACCAAACCTACGGATAATAGGAGTAGATGAGAATGAAGATTTTCAACTCAAAGGACCAGCAAATATATTCAACAAAATTATAGAAGAAAACTTCCCAAACCTAAAGAAAGAGATGTCCATGAACATACAAGAAGCTTACAGAACTCCAAATAGACAGGACCAGAAAAGAAATTCCTTCCGACACATAATAATCAGAACAACAAATGCACTAAATAAAGATAGAATACTAAAAGCAGTAAGGGAAAAAGGTCAAGTAACATATAAAGGCAAGCCTATCAGAATTACACCGGATTTTTCACCAGAGACTATGAAAGCCAGCAGGGCCTGGACAGATGTTACACAGAAACTAAGAGAAAACAATTTCCAGCCCAGGCTACTATACCCAGCCAAACTTTCAATTACCATAGATGGAGAAACCAAAGTATTCCACTATAAAACCAAATTCACACATTATCTTTCCATGAATCCAGCATTTCAAAGGATAATAACAGAAAAAAAAAAAAAAAACAATACAAGGACGGAAACCACATCCTAGAAAAAGCAAGAAGGTAATCCCTCAACAAACCTAAAAGAAGACAGCCACAAAAACAGAACACCAACTCTAACAACAAAATAAAAGGAAGCAACAATTACTTCTCCCTAATATCTCTTAATATCAATGGACTCAACTCCCCAATAAAAAGACATAGACTAACAGCCTGGCTACAGAAACAGGACCCAACATTTTGCTGCTTACAGGAAACTCATTTCAGAGAAAAAGATAGACAGAATGAAAGGCTGGAAAACAATTTTCCAAGCAAATGGTAGGAAGAAACAAGCTGGAGTAGCCATTATAATATCTGATAAGATTGACTTCCAACCCAAAGTCATCAAAAAAGATAAGGAGGGGCACTTTATTCTCATCAAAGGTAAAATCCTCCAAGAGGAACTATCAATTCTGAATATCTATGCTCCAAATACAAGGGCAGCCTCATTCATTAAAGATACTTTAGTAAAGCTCAAAGCACACATTGCACCTCACACAATAATAGTGGGAGACTTCAACACACCACTTTCACCAATGGACAGATCATGGAAACAGGGACACAGTGAAACTAACAGAGGTTATGAAACAAATGGATCTGACAGATATCTACTGAACATTTTATCCTAAAACGAAAGGATATACCTTCTTCTCAGCACCTCACGGTACCTTCTCCCAAATTGACCACATAATTGGTCACAAAACAAGCCTCAATATATATAAAAATATTGAAATTGTCCCATGCACCCTATCAGATCACCATGGACTAAGACTGATCTGCAATAACAAAATAAATAATAGAAAGCCAACACACATGTGGAAACTAAACAACACTCTTCTCAATGATACCTTGGTCAAGGAAGGAATAAAGAAAGAAATTTAGGACTTTCTGGAGTTTAATGAAAATGAAGCCACAACATACCCAAACTTAAAGGACACAATTAAAGCATTTCTAAGAGGAAAACTCATAGCTCTGAGTGCCTCCAAAAAAGAAACTAGAGAGAGCACACATTAGCAGCTTGACAACACACCTAAAAGCTCTAGAAGGAAAGGAAGCAAATTCACCCAAGAGGAGTAGACGGCAAGAAATAATCAAACTCAGGGGTGAAATCAACCAAGTGGAAACAAGAAGAACAATTCAAAGAATCAACCAAGGGAGAAGCTGGTTCTTTGAGAAAATCAACAAGATAGAGAAATCCTTAGCCAGACTCACTAGAGGGCATAGGGGAAGTACTCTAATTAACAAAATCAGAAATGAAAAGGGAGACATAACAACAGACCCTGAAGAAATCCAAAACACCATCAGATCATTCTACAAAAGGCTATACTCAACAAAACTGGAGATCCTGGATGAAATGGACAAGTTTCTAGACAGATACCAGGTATCAAACTTAAATCAAGATCAGGTTAATAATCTGAACAGTCCCATATCCCCTAAAGAAATAGAAGCAGTCAATAATAGTCTCCCAACCAAGAAAAGCCCAGGACCAGATGGGTTTAGCGCAGAGTTCTATCAACCTTCAAAGAAGAACTGATCCCAGTTCTTCACAAACTATTCCACAACATACAATCAGAAGGTACTCTACCCAACTCATTCTATGAAGCCACAATTACTCTGATACCTAAACCACATAAAGACCCAACAAAAATAGAGAACTTCAGACCAATTTCCCTTATGAATATTGATGCAAAAATCCTCAATAAAGTTCTCGCTAACCGAATTCAAGAACACATCAAAACAATCATCCATCCTGACCGAGTAGGATTATCCCAGGGATGCAAGGATGGTTCAATATATGAAAATCCATCAATGTAATCCATTATATACACAAACTCAAAGACAAAAACCACATGATCATCTCGTTAGATGCTGAAAAATCATTTGACAAAATCCAACACCCATTCATGATAAAAGTCTTGGAAAGATCAGGAATTCAAGGCCCATACCTAACCATGATAAAAGCAATATACAGCAAACCAGTAGCCAACATCAAAGTAAATGGTGAGAAGCTGGAAGCAATCCCACTAAAATCAAGGACTAGATAAGGCTGCCCACTCTCTCCCTACCTATTCAACATTGTACTTGAAGTCCTAGCCAGAGCAATTAGACAACAAAATGAGATCAAGGGGATACAAATCGGAAAAGAAGAAGTCAAAATATCGCTTTTTGCAGATGATATGATAGTATATATAAGTGACCCTAAAAATTCCACCAGAGAACTCCTAAGCCTGATAAATAGCTTCGGTGAAGTAGCTGGATATAAAATTAACTCAAGCCAGTCAATAGCCTTACTGTACACAAAGGATAAACAAGCAGAGAAGGAAATTAGGGAAACAACACCCTTCTCAATAGTCACAAACAATATAAAATACCTTGGCGTGACTCTAACTAAGGAAGTGAAAGATCTGTATGACAAGAACTTCAAGTCCCTGAAGAAAGAAATTAAAGAAGATCTCAGAAGATGGAAAAACCTCCCATGCTCATGGATTGGCAGGATCAACATTGTAAAAATGGCTATCTTGCCAAAAGCAATCTAGGATTCAATGCAATCCCCATCAAAATTCTAACTCAATTCTTCAACGAATTGGAAAGGGCAATCTGCAAATTCATCTGGAACAACAAAAAACCTGGGATAGCAAAAACTCTTCTCAAGGATAAAAGAACCTCTGGAGGAATCACCATGCCTGACCTAAAGCTGTACTACAGAGCAATTGTGATAAAAACTGCATGGTACTGGTATAGTGACAGACAAGTAGACCAGTGGAACAGAATTGAAGACCCTGAGATCAACCCACATACCTATGGTCACTTGATCTTTGACAAGGGAGCAAAAACCATCCAGTGGAAAAAAGACAGCATTTTCAATAAATGGTGCTGGCACAACTGGCGGTTATCATGTAGAAGAATGCGAATTGATCCATTCCTATCTCCTTGTACCAAGGTCAAATCTAAGTGGATTAAGGAACTCCACATAAAACCAGAGACACTGAAACTTATAGAGGAGAAAGTAGGGAAAAGCCTCGAAGATATGGGTACAGGGGAAAAATTCCTGAATAGAACAGCAAAGACTTGCGCTGTGAGATCGACAATCGATAAATGGGACCTCATAAAGTTGCAAAGCTTCTGCAAGGCAAAAGACACCATAAATAAGACAAAAAGACCACCAACAGATTGGAAAAGGATCTTTACCTATCCTAAATCAGATAGGGGACTAATATCCAATATATATAAGGAACTCGAGAAGGTGGACTCCAGAAAATCAAATAACCCCGTTAAAAATTGGGGCTCAGAACTGAACAAAGAATTCTCACCTGAGGAATACCAAATGGCAGAGAAGCACCTGAAAAAATGTTCAACATCCTTAATCATCAGGGAAATGCAACTCAAAACAACCTTGAGATTCCACCTCACACCAGTCAGAATGGCTAAGATCAAAAATTCAGGTGACATCAGATGCTGGCGAGGATGTGGAGAAAGAGGAACACTCCTTCATTGTTGGTGGGATTGCAAGCTGGTACAACCACTCTGGAAATCAGTTTGGCGGTTCCTCAGAAAATTGGACATAATACTACCAGAGGATCCAGCAATACCTCTCCTGGGCATATATCCAGAAGATGTTCCAACCGGTAAGAAGGACACATGCTCCACTATGTTCACAGCAGCCTTATTTATAATAGCCAGAAGCTGGAAATAACCCAGATGCCCCTCAACAGAGGAATGGATACAGAAAATGTGGTACATTTACACAATGGAGTACTACTCAGCTATTAAAAGGAATGAATTTATGAAATTCCTAGGCAAATGGATGGATCTGGAGGGCATCATTCTGAGTGAGGTAACATATTCACAAAGGAACTCACACAATATGTACTCACTGATAAGTGGATATTAGCCCAAAAACTTAGGATACCCAAGATATAAGATACAATTTGTTAAACGCATGAAACTCAAGAAGAACGAAGACCAAAGTGTGGACACTGTGCCCCTTCTTGGAATTGGGAACAAAACACCCATGGAAAGAGTTACAAAGATAAAGTTTGGAGCTGTGAAGAAAGGATGGACCATCTAAAGACTGCCATATCTAGTGATCCATCCCATAATCAGCTTCCAAACACTGACACCATTGCATACACTAGCAAGATTTTGCTGAAAGGACCCAGATATAGCTGTCTCTTGTGAGACAATGCAGGGGCCTAGCAAACACAGAAATGGATGCTCACAGTCAGCTATTGGATGGATTACAGAGCCCCCAATGGAGGAGCTAGAGAAAGTACCCAAGGAGCTAAAGGGAACTGCAACCCTATAGGTGGATCATTATTATGAACTAACCAGTACCCCAGAGCTCTTGTCTCTAGCTGCATTTGTATCAAAAGATGGCCTAGTAGGCCATCACTGGAAAGAGAGTCCCATTGGACTTTATATGCCCCAGTACAGGGGAATGCCAGGGCCAAGGGGTGGGGGTGGGTGGGTGGGGGACTGGGGGGTGGGAGTGTATTGGGGACTTTTTGGATAGCATTGGAAATGTAATTGAGGAAATTACCTAATTAAAAAAATTTTAAATAATAGCTACAATATGGTAATTTACAAAAACTTTAAGGCCCTGTTGCTGAAGACAACACCCACAACTCACTGAAGATAAAATGGCTGATCTGGTGCCTATTTACAACCTTCACATGTATGTTCCAGTGTCCTTGGTAAGGGTAGGTACTCTGTAAGCTCTCAAAAAAGAAACTATAAAAAACAAGCTAGCCACAAACCCTTTATACTTACAATCATATACTGCCTGCAAGATATGCTAGGATAGTGGTGGTACAAAATTATAGAAGTAACCAACCAATGTCTGATTTGACTTAAGCACTCTTTATGAGTTAGAACCTTTAATGGACAATGCTTTGTGATCAAAAACCAGAGACTAGGCAACACAAGGACCCAGAGTAAAGCCAAATACTACTGAGCAAAAACAGAAAAAAAAAAGAAAGAAAAAGGACTTCAAATCCCCTAATCCTAATGATATTCTGCTATGTTCATAGATCTGTGCCTTATTTGGGTACCATCTGAGAGGTTTCTGCAAGCAATAGACAATAACAAATGCAGAAACCCACAATCATGAACCAGCAGCTACAGTTCAGTCCTTCCAGCAAGTAGATACAAGGCAGCTGTAGTTTCAATCCTGAAGAAACCACCGAGTTTACCAACTGAAGAACCAAGAAGTTGCCACTGGAACCTCAGAAGTGGTTCTTGGGTGAGTTTCTCTCAATGGTGGTATTATCACAAGTTGATCTCAACAATGCTATGTAAGATGAACCAATACATAGTTGTTAGTGAAGAATAACGAGGCAGAGCAAACCAAACCAAAGCTCAATGCTTGTCCACCACTGTCTGTGGGGTTATATTTGTACTCCTTCATCACGTGACCTTTCACCTGTGTCTGCTTCGATAACAGGCTTTCACATGTTTGCTTTATCAAGATATCCTTTCACCTGTATGTCATAACAAAACATCACTTGATGAAACTAACTTTCCAAAGGAAATAGAATTTTCCACTTCAGAGTTACAAAACCATAGTCTATACTAACTATGAAAAATATTTCATAACATTTTACAGCAAGTCATTTTGGGTGACTTATTTCTGGGTAATGGACTATGCCATGCTCTAAGATCATTCTTAAAATATGACAGCATCCCAGCAAAGAAGCCCATAAACCATGTCACATCTGTACTCTTTATATAGAAAAGAGAAAAAATACTTTACCAAATAAATATATCAGCATGTTAATAAAACTGACCTTTTTAAATGACTTAAACTTCCTAAAGCCTAATATTTGCATGGATATATGAATGCAAAATATTACCAAGGTGAAAACAGAGGTTAAGTCGATATTGATGATGGAATTTACACAAACTTAAAAAAATATATGCCCATAAAAATGAACCATCTCTAGTACTCTTTAAGTTGCTGTAGCTGTCCTGAGAGAAAGTGGTGATTCCTCTAATGAGGATGGCTATCCTACAGCAATGAGTTGTGGACAGTAATAGATCACAGATGGAGTAGAATTAGCATCCACCAGAAAGGATATAAAAAGGTCATTCTACTCTAAAAATTGATTCATCTTAGTTTAGACTAAAATGAAATATTTGTGTATGTATCTGTACCACTTTTGTTTATATACTCTGTGTATGTATGCTCATGTGCACCTGTGTGTGCACACATGAGCTAATGAATTCACATGAAACTAATATGAATATAAGTTTCCATCTGATCCATTAATTTAGACTAAAAGTCACCAATATTTGGTTCCAGACATAACTAGTGATTATCCATGTTATTTTAGAGAATTAATTGGTTTGTCTTTCATCTGAGATAGGAAATAAACCATAGACTCAGACCAATGGGACAGATTTGAGCAATCAGTGGAAACATAAATGAAGATTGAGAAGAGCCATGAAGTTATGATTGCTTAGCAAATGTTAATTTTTATCATTATATGTTACACAAAAACATATGAAATAAAATCTGGGAAATACACTTAGATATTTTAATTACATATGTATTGTCTTTACCAAAATTATGAATGATGCAATCTTTTATAAACTCATATAGTGAATTATGAGTTATCATTTTCGTGCTCATATTTGAAATACCCGAGGTATGAGAACTTGTCAAAAGAGAAAAAAAAAAAGTATTAACATTTCACCTGATATTGGAGTCAAAATTACAAGAATAAATGTTATTGTTTCATAAATGCACAATAATTAATGCTTCTAAAATTACTGATAAGATTATACATTTGATATACAGATGTTAATTTGGTCTGTGATTTATGTAAAAGAAATTTAAGTTCTAGTTGAAACATCTTTCATATACACTTGATTAAAATTAGTCAAAATTATTCAAACTGAATCTGCTATCAATCCAGATTCACTACACATTTTTGTACTGTCTAGTTTTATTACCCAGATTTCTCAGAAAATTGTATAACATCAAATTCTGTCCCTGAGTTTGCACATAATCATTTTCAATGATTTGTCAAACATATATACATAAACACACATACATTCACACACAGATACAGAGACACAAACTAACACAGGAATTAGTCTTTTAAACAGAAAGAGGCTTATTCTGAAAAATTATAGTATAACACCAGTATATGATTTATAATCTAAATTAGAATACTGTGAAATGACATAAAAGTGTACTTTTAATAACACAGAGACAAGCAGTCCTGATTATGGTTATCATTAATAGAATATGAGATTGGATATACACATGGTCCATCATCATCAACTACAGTAAGATCAACTGATCTGTATATGCAACTAACATCGTGCTTGTTGAATTATTAATTAAATGTTAAAGATTTATGTTATTGTTTTATTTGTAGGAATGTTTGCCTGCATGGGTTTATGTGTTCTACGTGCATGGCTGATGCTCATGAAGGCCAGAAGACAACATCAGTTCATCTATTAGTAGAGTTAGAGATGGTTATGAGCCACCATGTGGGTGCCAGGAACTGAAGCTGAGTCCTCTCCAAGAAGAAGTGTTCTTAAGCACTGCTCTTCTTTCCAGCTCTGGAGTTAATTTATAGTCTTCGTAATTGTGTGATTTTTGCATTTCAACAAAGGAAATAAAATTGCCTCTTATGGAATTGTTATGATTCTCTGACATGAACATTTTTGGAATGCAGTGTCTGCCACATAATAAGCAATTATTATAAACTAATTATTCCCAGTAGATTTAAGGAATTTGATTTTAGGAATTTGACTTTGACTAATAAATGGTATACATTATCAAATATGTTCTGGTAATAAATATGGTGAAATTAACATAATTATTGCTCAGTATGTTGCTTCAAATGAAATGAGTTAAATTATTTAGATTTGTGTGGTTTTTTATATGCTTTTCCCAGGGAATGGCAGTATTAGAAGGTATGGCCTTGTTGGAGTAGGTGTGTTACTGTGGGTGTGGAATATAAGAATCACCCTAGATGCCTAGAGGTGAGTATTCTGTTAGCAGCTTTCAGATGAAGATGTCTCAGCAACTCTTGCACCATGCCTGCCTCGATGCTGCCATGTTGCTGTGTTGATGATAATGGACTGAACCTCTGAATCTGGAAGCAAGCTCCAATTAAATGTTGTCCTTATGAGAGTTGCCTTCATCATGGTGTTTGACCACAGCAGTAAAACCCTAACTAAGACATGGGCCTTCTGTTTTTATTGTTTCCTGTATTTATCTCTACATCTTTTCTTTTCAGTTTGCAATTTTATTGAAGACTGGGCCAGTCAATGTGAATATCCATTTTCTTTGATTGATGACCATGCTGTGGCCATTAAAAGAAATTATGATGCAGAAAAAAATAGAACTGCATCCTGGGCTGTTTTCATATCCAATTCCTCCAGAATGGACCACAGCTTCTGAACCTCTAATTATCACTATACCTTCCCTTCAGGCTCAGCTCTATGAGGAGGCTTGCCTTGCCCTATACTGCTGTCCTGTTCAACCTTAAGTCTCCTTTTCCCTCTTCTTCCCTCATTTTCTTTCTTCTTTTCTCCCTTTCACTATCTTTGTGTGAAGACCTTGAATCTCAACGGGTACTGGTACACATGCAGTAGGAAGATATGTGAGTTTGAGTGGTCTTCAGAGTAAGTTCCAGGACAGTCAGGGCTACACAGAAAAACCCTGTGTTGAAAATGAACAAAACAAAAACAAAAACAAAAACAAACAAACAAACAAAAACAAAACAAACTAAAATCTTGGTAGTCTCAAATTTCCTACACCTCTGTCCTGCCCCATGAAGTGACAGAAGAAGTTGCTTTCTATTTTAAATTCCTTCAAGTTTCTTCATTTCTCTCCTTCTATTTAGTTTAAATGTATTAACTTTATAACCTGCTCACTCTCTCTCTTCCACAATCCTCCCATCCATCCCTGCTCCCCTTCTATTCTGAGAGTGTGGACACTCTCCCTTGGTATCCTCTCACTCTGGCACATCAAGTCTCTACAGAGCTAGATGCATTCTCTCACACTGAGACAAACAAGGCAACACAATAGAAGAATATATCCCAAGGACAGGCAGCAGCTTTTGGGATAGCCCAGGCTCCAGTTGTCAGGACCCACATGAAGACCATGCTGTACATTTGCTACAAATGTATGGGGAGGGCTAGGTCCAGCTTGTATATGCTTTTTGATTGATGGTTCAGTCTCTGAAAGCCCCAAGGATCCAAGTTAGTTAACTCTATTGATCTTCCTATGGAGTTCTATCCCCTTTGGGGCCGGAAATTCTCCCCAACTCTTATAATAAGAATCCCCAAATCCATCCAGTGTTTGATTGTGCATGTATGCATCCATCTGAGTCAGCTGCTGGGTGGAGCTTCTCAGAGTACAACCATGCTAGATTCCTGTCTGCAAGCATAATGGAGCATCATTAATAGTGGTGGGGACTGGTGCTTGCCCAAGGGATGGGTTGGTTATTAGTTAGCCTCTTTCTCAGTTTTTGTTTTATCCCTCATCACTGCATTTTTTTTGTAGACAGGATAAATTTTGGGTAGAAAATTTTGTGAGTGGGTTGGTGTCCCTAAAGTTCCACTGAGGTTCCTGCCTGGCTATAGGAGATGATTTCTTCAGGTTTGATATTCCCAGAGCTGTGAGTCACAGGTAAGGTCACTCCCATTCATTCTTGGGTGCCTCTCTTATTCCAGGTCTCTGTTATGTCTTGGAAATGACACCTACTTCCCCATACTGGTCAGTTGCAGATTTCCATTCATTTCCCTGGCCATCTGGCCATCTGTCCTGTTCCTCCACACATGTGTTCCTGAAACACCCCTGATAAAACTGGATGTACTAAATTGCATAGATGAAAAAGTGAAAAAGAACATTTAATTCATTGATACAGGAAACAATTTTCTGAACAGAACATCAATGGTTCAAGCTCTAAGATCATCACCGGATAAATGTAACTGCATGAAAGTGAAAATATTCTGCAAGGCAAAGGACACTGTCAATAGGGGAAAAATGGGAGCCTACAAATTGGGAAAGGATAGTCACCAGCCCTACATCTGATAGAGGGCTAATATCCAAAATTTATAAAGAGCACACACAAGAAGTTAGACATGAACAACTCAAATAACCCTATTATAAAATGGGGTACATAGCTAAACAGAGAATTCTCAACTGAGGAATCTTGAATGCCCAAGAAGCACTTAAGGAAATGTTTGAAGTTCTTATTCATGAGAGAAATGCAAATCGAAACAACTCTGAGATTCCATCTCACACCAGTTAGAATGGCTTAGATTAAGAACTAAAGTGATAGCACATGATGGGGAAGTTGTGGGTCAGGGAAAACTCTCCCCCATTGCTGGTGGAAGTGTAAACTTATACAACCACTTTAGAAATCAATTTAGCAGTTTCTCCAAATTTCTCTTTAATCCTGAGTGTTGAGTACCATCTGTAGTGTTATTATTTCAGAAACATATAAAACCTTTGAAAGCTTTAAATCTTTTCTAGTTTTTTTTTAAATTGAAAGAGTTTAACATATTCTTAAGTTCATATATTATAACACATTAGGCAAATCATGAGGTGGATTTATAGCTTTAAAACATTTATTTTCACAAGCTCTAAAATAAATTCAGCACGTATTAAGAAAGTCTTGCATTTAATTTGGTCACTCCATTTAATTGGAATCTTTTGTAAAGCCATTTCTCAATGTTAATTGCATAAAACCTGTGTCAAAATATATACAACTGTTGTGATGTACGTTGGTATGTCCTCTAAATTGTTTAAAATGGAAAACTATGAAATACTAGCTAACTCCTGACTTTTGATTAGTTCACAAAACTTAAAAGCAACTTTTAGTAAATGTAGGGGTTGATAAAGACAGGAATGCATGTATAAAGAGCAGATAAAGTCTTGAACAATGTGAATTGTTAGACATGGAAGTAGCCAAGAATAAGTTAGTAAAGTCTCCTAACTCCCACCCCGTCTCCCAGACCAAGTCAGGCTTAGATGTATGACAAAGTTTGTATGTAGGTATGGTTGTAGTGTGAATGTTGGCAGTGTGTACAGAAACTATAAATGAGAACACTGTGTCTATACAGCTCCACTGTGGAACAAACTAAACCCCCATTCTCTGCTGAGGTTCTCTGCTATTGTATAGCTGGGTGGCTCCATCAAAGCAAGCATAGCCCACCTGATTCTTGCTTTGTTATAAGACTGTTTTGTATGTTTTTATATCATTATTATTATTATCATTGTTATTATTTTGGTCTGCTCTTTATTCAGTCCGGAAGCCACCACACCCAGGTTTCCAGGACTAATCTAAATGAAATGAATTGGATAAAAGTGATATCATGAACAGTCTATATACACACATAGAAGAAATGCACTGATGCTAAGAATAAACTTAATGAATAATCTATTAGACACATGGAAATTATACATTTCCTTATAGACTGTGTCATTCAAAATATGATATATATATATATATATATATATATATATATATATAGAGAGAGAGAGAGAGAGAGAGAGAGAGAGCTTTAGGACTCATTCTGGTGAAGCCCTTCTCCAAAGTCTCAAAGTGATGGATTGATAATCGTCCATGACCATGCACCTTAAGATTTTAATATCAAATTTTCCAAATTATTTGCACAGCTCACTCAAGCAAATAGCATTCACATTGTTTGTGATCTGTACTTTAGATACTTCAATACATTCATAATTACATCAGAATAATAAAAACCCAAATCACATAGCAATGTATACTTTTCTGAATGACTAATAATATAGGGAAAGTAGCAAATATTGCTAAAGATGTACATATGTTGTTACTTAAAGCATGTAATAATGTAGTCATTTTGGAAATTATGTGATTAATCATATTTTTACTTTATGTTTCAGCTTTTTTAAATCCTACAAGAACTAGGTCTGTTTGTTTACCAACAGCAATCCCTAGAATGCCTGTACCAGTGTTTTTTGAAATACACTCAAACTGGAAACTACAGGAAAGCTATTAACAGAAAAATGTAAAATACAATTAATGCCATGACACAATTGAAAACATATAATCATTGAAATATGCAGTGATAGCAATGCATACATAAAAGTGAATAGGAAAAGACCTACACAAAAGAATGCATGTTGTATTATTCTGCTTATCTGCACAATACTGCTTCCCCCTGGGGGATATAATGTCTGCAAATGGATGAGATATTCTACTTGGCACTATGCATGTTTCGTTTCTTAATGTCAACAATAGTTCCAACAGTTCTTACTTTGTGAAAAAGAGCCCAGATCTCAATTGCTGATACAGCATTTTATTGGATATACATTATACATCAAAAACATTTTTTATAAGAGAGGAAGATATTCTCTTGCAGTTCTCTGATGTTGTAATAACCATTTCTCCTGGTTATCTCCAGGTTAAACTTTATTCTGCAAGTAGCTTAGATTCCCTTATTCTTACTGATGAGTAACTCCTAGTCCTTTGCTGAAAGGTTGTTTTTTTTTTTTTTGATCTCACGTCAAATTCTTCGACAAGTAGAACATATTGGGCCATATCACTGAATATCAGAAGTCAAAATTTGTATACTTAGTTGTACTGTTTCTCTTGTTATATGAATTTTTGCATCAGAATTATTGGTTTATAAATTCCATAACATCTGTTTAATATTCTTCCCTCATAACAATCTTATGCTATTATTTCCTTAATAAAAAATATCCTCTGCTCTCTTTAACGGGTATGTTTTATTTGATATATGAGGATTTTTCTGGGACTCCCCTCTCTCTATATCATTCTTTAAGGATTTTTATCATCACTTTAAATACATTCTGACATTATTTGTGTCTCCTTTACTTATAAAAACTTTTGGTCAGTTCAATATGACCATTTCTCCACCTTAACCTGGAATCTAGAATACTAGTTTAGAAACTGGTGTAACTCTAAAAATATTGTTGTGAGTTCCCCAATTGATTTTCTGCAATTGGATCTTTGCCATATCCAGACTGTATTTCTCCTATAGGAATGCTGAATAGCAAACCAAGTTGTAATGCAAAACACTAATCCATTTATTTTTAGAGGTATTTTGGGTCAGTTGGGATGACTCTACTTCAAGTTTTATACTTATGAATTTGCTCTATAAATTCTCACATCTTTGCATAAGTAGACGAGCTAAAGAATTATTCTAGCAGGAGTGGTATAATATTAAATGGACATGGAACAAGTTATTTCTAAATACATAGGCACATCTCATGTCTTATCACCCGATCAAGGCCAATGACCTTGCGAAACTCAAACAGCAAGAGTGCAGACTAGTATGCAATCTGAGGGAGCAAAGGGAAGGTGTGAAAATGAGACTAGTAATGTATTTTAGTCCACTATAAGTTGACAAGACAATGTTACTCTGTGCCTCTGTTTGGCTCCATTTATAACCCCCCTTGGTAAATTAGTCCAAGCTTACATTTTTCATCTTGTCTCATTTCTGCCATATCTTAGTTTGACAGACCCTTTTCTTTTTAATTCATGAGGGAAAAGCCTTTAAGGCATGGATTTTCAAAATGTTATCTTCTCACTCCCACATTTATCTTTATTTATATATTTCTTATATGCTTCTATGCCCTTTAGAACTCAAAACAGAAGGAAAGTTTTTCTTTTCCTTCTGCATAAATACATTAGTAGGAGAATTATTCAAAATCATAAACAACTATCTTGCATTTCAGGGCTTCTGACAACCAGGAGTATTGGGAACATCAGTGGAAAACCATCAAGGTCATTCCAGCCGATTCTCTTCAGGATTTATATTTATCTTCCTTTAACAGCCTGAATATATTTTCTCTTTGAAACTTGACTGTTGGGCTCTCAGATGGGTCTTATATATTTTGTGCCACTTGGGAGAATGATGCCTTTCTTCTGTATAATAGTTCTGTGGCATACCTATTTTATTACATTCTTGAGTATGCTATAACTGATAATACCATATATGACTCTCTGGAGAAACTATTTTTCTTAATTTGATTTCCTTGAGGATACTATATGGTCAACTCAGAGTATCCACTTCTCTTCTACATATCTGCTTAGTTCTGCATTGTCCTCCTCTGAATGACTTTATTCCTCAAAATTTCCTCTGACATTTTGCCCTTATTTTTACCTGATAGAAATGTTTCCTCAGTGAGGTGAATAATGCTACAAAGTGTGATTGATTTGGCTCTACTTCCTCCAGGGAATTGTCCTACGACTGTGTTTTAGATTATTCTGGATTCCACTGTGAGTTATAATAACAATTTATCTGTGAAATAAGCCATCTCTCACCATGAAAGATTGATAGAATTGGGAAATGTCTGCCTACATGAGATATAAGAAAACATAGAGAAGCATTGAAAAATGCATAAGCAGTTCCTATGGACTTGATTAGACATAGTAGATACCTTGGAGGTAGATAATCCTCTTTCTTGTATCTAAATAAACCTTTCTATGTGTGTTTATATGAATAATTTCAATCATTATATGTATATAAGGGTATGTGCATTGTCTTGGGTAATTCTAAAATCATAAAACAATTTCTTGCATTTCCTTACATTGTTAATCCTGACAGATTCACATTAAAATATTATTTAAGCACTGTAAAATGTATATGGACTGGAAAAAGAAGATTGGAATGTTACCTAATAGCTATACGAAAGATCAGGAAAGTGGGACAGAAATATTTCTGACTTTGCTAACTCTCTTCTATCTTGTCAGTTTCATATTTTAAAAATGGAAAAGAGTTATAAGATAAAGGAAAAGAAATCACAAAAAAGACATAGTTCAAAAAGCTAGCAGTGAAGCAGTGAGCACCTTTCTCTCCTACATAATATAGTCTTGTATTAGTCAGGGTTCTCTAGAGTCACCAAACTTACGGGTAGTCTGCATAGTAATGGAATTTGTTGATGCCTTACAGTCTATAGTCCAACTCCCAACAATGGTCAGCAGCAGCTGTGAATGGAAGTCCAACGATCTCGCAGTTGCCCACAAGGCAAGCAGGCATAGGAGACAGAGAGAGAGAGAGAGAGAGAGAGAGAGAGAGAGAGAGAGAGAGAGAGAGAGAGAGAGAGAGAGAGAGAGAGAGAGAGAGAGAATAATCTTCTTTCTTCCAATGTCCTTATGTAGGTCTTCAGCAGAAGGTGTGGAGGTGTGGTCCAGATTAAAGGTTTGTGCCACCTTGCCTTTAATCCCTGATGACCTTGAACTCAATCATTCATGGTGAGAGATGGCTTATTTCACAGATAAATTGTTATTATAACTCACAATGGAATCCAGAATAATCTAAAACACAGTCGTAGGACAATTTATAGTCAATACGCCTCAAGATCTCCATGACAAGATCTATGTCAGAAACTTGTATCTCCTAGCCTCCAGATTAGGATCACTGGTAAGCCTTCAAATTCTGTATTGTAGTTCATTCCAGATATAGTCATGTTGACAACCAGGAATAGCCACTACAAGTGGAGAGCAATTTATGGTATTTATACTTTCAGTTAAAAAAGGGGTGAGCTTATTAATTAGATATGAGGCAGAAAAAAACAGACAGATATCAGC
This sequence comes from Mus caroli, assembly GCF_978045245.1. Taxonomy (NCBI): domain Eukaryota; kingdom Metazoa; phylum Chordata; class Mammalia; order Rodentia; family Muridae; genus Mus; species Mus caroli. Next base: position 104,286,910 of record NW_028227261.1, on the reverse strand, counting down.
AGCAGAATGGTAGCAAATATCAAATCAGGACTTTACTACATTCAGCAGAGATGACTGTGTTATGCTGATTGAGAGTTTAAACATGGGTAATATCATCAAACCAGAAGCTTACAAACATCCCACACAAACTGAGTCGGGAAGTTGTGTTCCTGTAGGTTGATCTTTCTTTCTCTGGATGATCTTTTCATAGCTGAGTTTCCAACTACACATTCCTACACAAGCATTCATTTTAACTTTGGAATAAACAATGATCATCACTATTGAAAAAAAATTACCTTCCTACTTTTCTCTAGGACATGTTTTTTTAAATCCTTAACTGCCTTTTCTTCTTCCTTCTACAATGTAAAAAGGACAGTCCTACATTTTTAAAGGGATTTGATATAAACTTGCTGTAGGCTTAGCTCTGAAAGTTACTTGGTTGTGAGGAGCTATCTCCCAACATAATGTATATTATAGACAGACAGAAGGGATTCCGGGGTATTTCTGTCTAGCCAGTCTTTTCATACAGTGAGGTCCAGATTCAGTGAAAGTTAATAGATTTATGTGGTGTGTGTGTGTGTAAAACAATAATAATCAAAGATAAAGAGGCCAAAAGATAAAGAAGAACCAAAGTGAAAACAAAGATGGAGTTCATTATATTTTAATTAAAATGATTAACAGCAAAATAAGGTAAATGGCTACAGAGGTAGAGGACCCAATGTAGTAGAGATGCCTGGTCTGTATTAATGCATGTACAAGTGAACAGACACATAGACACATAGACAACACACACACACGGTTCCAGGAGAAAAGTTCTTCTAAGGATCCCTATATTCACTGTGTATTTGCATTCTCTTTTTAGAGACTATTCTACCTAAGACCTCAGAGCTCACTAATACTGCCATTGCACAGCTCTTCCACTTATATTATATTCTTTTCAGTTTGGAATACTGCTGTAGAACAGCAAGACTGATCAAAGTTAACTCTCTTTCCTCCTTATCTTTTACTTTGGACTGAATTGTGTCCCGGATTCATATATTGAAGCACCAAATCCCATGGTGAAGATATTTGGAAATGGAGCCTTCTAGAAATAATGAAGCTTAGATGATTTCATGTTGGAGGTTTTTATGATGAAGTTGGTGTACTTATAAGAATAGACTTCAGAGATCCCCCTGCCTCTATTCTATAATAGGACGCTTCCATCAGCAGGTCTCTGACAGAGGATGCCCTGCTGATACACTGATTTCAGGCTTCTAGCTATCAAAACAGTAAGAAAGTATGCTCTCACTGTTTGAGCTACTTAGCCTAGTACTGCTATAGGAGCTTATTATATTTCATTTTGCAACTATCTCTCAAAAATACTTGTCTGGTGAGATTCTTGTTCCCGGTGTAACCATGTTCAAAGATATAGGTTTGGGAGAAGATTGTCTCATAAAAGCTTTGATTTCATGAATGAGTTAATCCATTGATGTATACACTATTTGATAGCATTACTGGGAGTGTATGTGTTAGGAGACAGGGGCAGATTAGAGGAAGCAATTGTGGGGTGATGTATTTGAATTATGTGTCTGGTCTTCTGCTCCCTCCACTCCATTTCTCTTTGATTCTTGGATGTAGTGAGGTAAGATACTTTGTTCTGCCATGCCTTGTTACCATAATGTTCTGCCTAGTCAATAATGTAATTAAACCTCTAAAGCTGGGAGTAAAAAATGAATCATTTTCCCCCGAAAGTGCTTTATTAGAAACTGTTAGTGAATAAGTTTGCAAATAATATATATATACTATCTAAGTAGATGAAGGTGACTATGTATTTCCTGTAGTCTGATTGCAGCTGGTTTCTTTTTCATTGTAATCTAAAGCAGAGACAATTCCTGACAATAAACAATTACTAAATGAATGATTGCTGATTTAATAAATGCTGGTTTAAGGCCACACTGATAAAAATTTCTCATACCTTAAATGTTCCAGTCATACTCACCAAGCCTTGAAGGCACATGCAGACTATGGTAGCTAATCCCTACAATAATGAATTGTACTGATATGGAATAAGCTTAGTCTTATTTATAGATGAACCTTGATGAACTAGTAGATAGTCAGCTAATGATTATTACCCTGACCATTTATTAATCGTTACTTATCAGAAAATTTACTAACCTTTTGAAAACTCTGACCAATCTAAGCTATTATTAAAGACTAAAAACAAAACAAAACAATTACGCTGCTTACTTTCAAAGAGATCAATCTCTCTCCCTTGCTTGTTCTCTCTCTGTCTCTCTCTGTCTCTGTCTCTCTCTGTCTCTCTGTCTCTGTCTCTCTGTCTCTCTCTCTCTGCAAAGGTGAAGGCATAGGCTCTTCTAAAATCATTTCTATTTACCCCATGTCACAAGAAAAACTACCCAATACCTTATATTACCTTAATTCCAGAACATTTTAGAGAATGGATTCATGTGTGTTATTTTCCCTTCATTTCTTTATTTTTAATTTCTGCCTCACTGCCCAGAACTTTCAGATTCTTCAGTAGCAATTTATTTTTGTAATCCCAGTTTTTCCACTTGATGATAGTGGTTCTCTGCTTTATTACCCATGGACCAATCTCATTTCTCTCCTACATATCAGGTCCCTACGTACCCTGGAGGGTGTTCGGAATTCATTACTGTTGTTCAGAATCTATTACCTGGGCTTGTGGTTTTTAGGGATACTCACTTATCTTTGCCTTGGAGCCATCGGTTAAAATGAAATTCAAGAAGGGATGGGCGAGCCAATCCAAAGAAAAATCCTTAGATCCCAGCCCCACTTATTCATGTGGCTTTTGTGCAACTAAAGGTTTCACTTCCACCAATGTGGGGGATGGTTTACATTTTCAGAATTTCCTAAGATCTTTGTTAGTTGCAGAAGGGACTTGAGGATGGGAAAGGGGTGTTAGTGATTCTCTGACAGTGTGTGTTTTTGTCTTTTTTTGTTTTGCTTTACTGTGTAGTGGTGGGCTGTATCATGAACATTTATTACCTACAGGTCTGTATTCTACCCTAAAGACAGCCCATCTAGCTAGCTAGAGGCCAATAATAAATGTGAACAGTCTTAGCGGGCTTTACCCTCAAAAGCAATCTGTGCATTAGGAGAAGTGACCAGATGAGGAAAACGATGCACAGCTATGATTATGCCAGTGATAATTATGCCAACAGATTTGCTGCCCAGAGTGTAGGGCATTATACAGGCTGTGCTCCAATGCACGGTGATGTTAGGAGACCTGAACATTCGAACAGACAGGGACATGGAGTGATTTGAAGAATACATTGAAGTTAAAGAAAAAAAAATGGCAAATTAAAGTAATCAAGAACAGTTAAAGTCAGAGGATTTCCAGTGAGTATCATGAGACAGTGAATTGAATTTAAAGAGAGACACATCCAGGACCAGAGGAATACATGATTAAGAGCACTTGTAGAAGACCAAGGGTTCAGTTCTTTGTACTCACATGGTACTTTACAACTCTTTATAACTCATTTCCCAGGACCTTGGAGGCTCCTTTCCGGCTTCTGCAGGCACTGGACATTCATATAGCATATGCATGTTCATGCTGACAAATACTAGTACTCATAACATTAACAAAATTAATTATTTTGTAAAGATATGCATATCTAAACAACTGTAAATTTCCCTTGAAATAACCACATTTACAAATACTGGGGCACTCATTCATTTTATGTGGTGGGTATGTGGTAAAACAGTTGAGGGTTCCAACAGCACTATCAGGTAATGAACCCTGATGCATGAATAAGTGGGAATCAAAGGACAGCCAATACATAAGATCGTTTCTAGGCCTTGCTTCTAAATTGCAGCCCAGGCCTTAATGTTCTTTCAGTTCAGATTTCTGATTATTTTCTGAAATCTGCTTATCTGTTATTCTAAGAGTACTTAAAATATATACATCCACTAACAAACAGGTAGTAGAAATTAAGATAATTTGCAAAAGATAGTTGTTATTATATGAGTTTTTGCATTATTTCTTAAAAGAAGCATCTTGAGTCTTCATGTATAGCAGGTAAAAAAAGGGTAAGATTCTCGTATCATGATAATCTTTATTTTAAAGGTTTTTATATTTGCTTTTTTAAAAAAAATTTATAGTTGAAAATTTTACTAAAAAAACCTGATTTTACTGACTCGTGCCTGTGATCCCATAATTTTGGGGGTGAAAGTAAGGGGAATTGCTGTGACTTAGAGAGTTCTTATAGAACAAGACTGTCTCCTAAAATTAAAGTCTCATGTTCCTCACAGAGATGTGATAATTAATTATGCATCATGTCTTTGAGGGTAATGCTTTTACTGTTTCTGTGGTGAGATAAAAATGTATTTCTATAACCTGTATTCTTTGATTAGACTTTTGTAGAATTTATGGATTTTGAATGCCAAATGTTTACACTTAGTTGTTATTTATTTTATTTATTGTTGTGAGTGCTGTCGACTTTGTAAAGATAAAAATACAAGCTCCATTTGAGAGCATCCTTATGTTCGTTAACAGAAAAGGGTTGTTTTCACCATGACCCCAGATACAAAAGCAATTTAAAACAGACCATGGATTCATCTCATTAACTTAAGTGGTAACAAAACCTGCCTTCAATCCAAATTACATTTATATACAAAATTTAGATAAAGAAATCACCACAACTATTTCATAAACAAGTGATGGAACCAAAACCTTGCCATCTTTCCTGAGAAACAGACAGGAGTGATAAGAGCCCCTATAACTCCTCTCCTGGAATCAGTATGCAGGAAGAGAAATAGGAATGCCACTGTGTGCACCATAAAAATTAACCTTTGGGCTTTTTTTCCACACCAGGTTTTCAAGCCAAATGCTGTGTCCTGATAATTTTACGACAGTTAATAACAGTCCACAGCTAAACACACCATGACAAACCTGTTAATGTTCATGCTTCAGAGTTAAAATTGATTTGTGAAGGGAGAAACAAAATATTTCCCATTAAGAGAATTTTGTCTTAGCTTTGTGTTTTTTATCGACATCTAGATATACTATGGTATTTTTGAAAAACCTGAAATAGATTACTTTAGATTTCAAGAGCTAGTGAGGCAGTGCCTAGTCCTTGGTTGTGTTGGCCTGTGGTGAGTGTGCAGCCTGTCTGTAATTAACAATGCCTTAGAATTTTGGGCAGGTCAAAAACTTTAAGTCTCAGAAATTTTCCCTGTAGTATATGAATATTAGGAGGAACTATCTTAACTAATTGTTATGTGATTTAGATGAACAAGAGTGTAAAGCATCTACTCTTGGTCTTGGCACAAAGGAAGCAGTGTATAGATGATATTATTAATTATGCCGGAATTTTTGTAGTTATCATTTTTATAAATAACATAAATGCCACTTGTATCATTAGCTATAAATCAAAACAACCAGCATCATTAAGATAATATATTGAAATCTTACTGACTGCAGAATTTTATTACTGATTTGGCTCATAGAGTATCAAATGAGAGTATTTGCATTTTTCTCTTTAAAGCAAATAAAATTATTACTTTACCCATCTGGAATGGCTTGAGACAACATTTGACAATCTTTAGCATTTTAAAATGCTTCCATTATTTTAATGAATAAATACTTAACACAATAGACTCTGTAATATAGTCTAATTTAAAAGCTATATATTAGAATAGTTAAGTTTGGAGAGGTCTTCTAATTCTCCTATTGTGAATGCTTTGAATTAAAATGATTTCATTCAGTGGTAGTATAAAGAAGCTGTTTTTACTACAAAATGTGATCTCTTTGAATAAAACATTAAGGCTATTTATTAGTGAATGAACTATAAAAGCCTGAATCAGTGGAAAGAAGATTCTTAAGGCGTCACGCCCTCTTCTAGATTGCGCCTCTAGAAGTTTGCAAGATCCATTGTGATCGCCTTTTAACCTGTGCAATTGCTGATACACACCTATCATACAAGACCCTCTGCTACTCCCCTTTGCATATCTGCCTCATTTTAAGTTATGGTCAAGGTTCCATTAATCTTTCAATTTCAACGTGATCTCAACGTGATCTGTATGATCAGCTCCTCTGTTCTGTCTTGTCTTCCTAGGCAACCTAGAGAAATCACCTGTGCATCGCTTGTGAGGAAACCTCTGCAGGAATGCTTGCGTAGATCCCTTTGTGTGTCTGCCTCTCAGCATTCTAAGAGTTGTGGGCGTGAGCAGGCTCTGCTCATTTCTTAGTCCTAAGCACAAAGTGAGAACTCAGCGATTCATTCTTCTGTGAGCAATGAAACACAAGGCAACCAGCAGCTGACTGGACAGGTTCAGGGGCGTTACTGTTCTCTTCTGCACACCTTTCTCCAAAACCATACAGGGGCCCTCGTCTCACTCGCTCTTGGCTCTTGGACTGGTAAGAGTGATTCTTAATTTTGGTTTTCCAAATTAAGCAGATGTAATTATTTTAATAGAATATATTTATATATGTAATTCACAATTAAATCTAGGGTTTTAATGTAAGAATTGACTTAATGTATTTTATTCATTAAAAAGCTTTTATTTTTATAAAAGTTAAATTATTTCCACATAGATGATTTTGTTATACAATCAATATGGTAATATTTATAGAGGTCTAAAACTGATGTAATCGTGACACAGCCCATAATCCTAATAAATTAAATATATTTTAGATTTTCTTCTAGCTTGTATCCAATTAGAGATACAATTTAGATGCTGGCCATAGTGTTTGTGAACTGTTAAGTTTTTCAAACTGTTCAGGTGTCCTGTAGTTATGACTTGTTTAAAATCCCTATTATGTTAATTGGAGTGAGAATACCAGCTTAGATATTTAGCTAGAATTCATTTTCTTAGTAACAAAAGACAGAGCTCTAATTATATTTTGGCCATTTACATATTTTACTCTCTTGGGCCTAATTATTTAAAATTTGTTTATACATTTTTATATACTCTTACTAAGTTACTAAAGTTATGTTATCAAAAAGATTGTTCAGCCCATAAGAAGACTGAAGCTCTTGATGTAGAAGCACAGCACAATCATATATATGTCTTTAATAATTTATGTTGTGATCAGAACTAACATAATACTACACGCAAATTCATTATAGTATGGCTGCCTACGCATAAGGATGCTTAAATTCTTGTTAAAGTTTTATTTGTTTTATGTATCATCTCTACATGGCAATTATATACTTTTTAAAAGAGTCATGAGTGGCAAGAAATTGAGAGGAAGTAAACATTTATATTTATATACATTTATAATTTTGATGCATTTTTTTGATTCCTGAAAGTTTAAATCTTTAGTTTTCTAGAAGTACTTACTCATTCTTTGATATAGTGTTAATATAGACAAGGGACTTTATGGAGATCTATCTCTGTTTACTATCCACTGGGAAGCGATTGCTGGGAAAACCAGAACAGAGAAGTCCTACCAGCATGTATGTAAGATCTGAACTGGGAGTTATTAACGTTTTGTGGAGTATTCAACTGTGTGATATGACTTAGTGATGATCTTTTAATTATAATATTATACACTTGCACACTACTTGAGATGGGTGTACATCACCCATTTTTCCTCTCTAGGCCAATTCACCCCTGTTGTTTGCCTTGGAGCATTCATTGTGTGATCATCAGCTTAGCTCCACTATTTTGCTGGCTTGGGTAGGGAGAAACCCAGTGGGATATTGGTGAGAATTGCTGCTTCCTTCTGCAGTCTGTTTCCCAACATTATTCTAAGATCATCTTCTAGATTTGTCTAGGTTCTAGAACTAGTGACAATCACTCTGCCCCATCATGACTGTGGTTTGACTTTGTTGTCTATGTATCTCCTATTACGTATCTCTAAATTATTTTATATTTGTTTCAAGCTCAGTTGAGCCTTCTTTTTTCTTTCCCTTGAAAAATGATTTCTTTTCCTTATAAACGTTCCCATTACTCCTTTTTGCTTCTTTTCAAATTCACCCCATCATTTTTATTAATCACTGTGTCATAATCGATACCTATATTTATATAATCTATGTCATCTATCTATGCAAACATGTATATGTGTGTAACAACACATATGTAAGAACAATTAATATTTATATTACATATTAGAAATATGTATTATTTATATGTTTGTATGTATTCCTAAGTAAATAACTACAACCAACTGAGTATAATATTACTTACATGATTGTTTTCAGCACTGATTGTTCAGTATTTGATAATCACTTAATATGCTTTTGCCCAGGAAGGAATATTTCTTCAACTCTTGGCTCTCTTTGTGTAGGTGTAGACTTCCTACTTTGCATGTTAGCATGGTTATTGTAGTTGGCCCTGTTCAGCTCATAGTTTCTGTATATATTTTTCCTATATTGAGAAGTAGATTTTTTATTATTATTATTATTATTATTATTATTATTTTGTTGTTGTTGTTGTTTTCTGAGACAGGGTTTGCCTGTATAGCCCTGGCTCTCCTGGAACTCACTCTGTAGACCAGGCTGGCCTTGAACTCAGAAATCCACCTACCTCTGCCTACCAAGTGCTGGGATTAAAGGCATGCCCTACTACCTCCCAGCTGAGAAGTAGATTTTTAGATTTTACAATTTTAGAAGAAAAATTATCCTATAAGTGATTAGTTTGTAACATACTGGGACCACTGAAACATTTGTTTGGTGTGGGATTAAATAAAGGTGAATGGATGCATGAAAATAGACTAGCAATTTCAATTGTTTGTGAGTAGCTGTTTGCTGCCTTCTCTGTTTACAACATGTATGTATTTATCTCCAGCTTCCTGAACAACTAGGAGATGAGAAGCGGGGAACTTTAATGAAACCATCCAAAGCATCTATTATGTTGGGTGTAGAAGTGCCCTAACATAATTAATCCTGCATGTGGTAGTTTGGGGGCCATTAAACTGAGAGTCAATTAGACTGAAGATCACTGAAATATAAATTACTCACTAGGGACTTGGTAATACCAAGGAGAAAGTAGTTGACTTTTGTTGTGCTATTCTCGTTGCCTTGCTAAGCAAACATTCTGGGAAGAAATTACTCTGAAAAAGTATTTGAAAATGCTCATAAGGAAGGGTACCAGGCAATATTGATTTACACTATAAGCATTAAGCTGCAGAAATTCTAAATACAAAAAACCACTAGGAATCCGTATGATAAATTTTTATTTGTACTTAAAATTTAATAATTACTTGTATGAATGTTTTGACAGCATGTCTGTCTGTGGACCACTTGATACCCGGTGACCATGGAGACCAGAAGAGGGCATTTTAGAGTTGCAAATGATTGCAAGTTGTCATGTAGGTAAAGGTCTTGAAGAGCAGGCAGTGCTCTTAACTACTGTGCATCCTTTCCAGATCCCAAATTATTATTTATATTTTTGATATCTAATTTAGTGGTAGTAAGATATTATTTTCCTCATACGGTATGGTATTTTGTAAAATGTTTATATCATTTGGCCTTCGAATGTGTTATATTTTCTGTAATACATTTGGAGAAATAACTAGATGCCCACTTCTGCTGATTTTTCTTGGGTCTATTAGAGTTTATTTCATTCCGTACTGAAGTAAAATAGTAATCTTTCTTTGAATTAGGTTTTCTGAATTAATGGTGATCATAGATGTTGAAATTAAAAAATAAAGGCTGCATTTGAATTGTTCATTTATTAAGGATCCTAGCATCTAATCCACAAACCAGTCATGCTGATTCTGTCACCAGAACATCTGAAACACATAAACTCTTCCCATTTCTAAGTGTCACATGACAATTATGATCATACTTTCAAGGATAACCCTTTTTTATTTTCTTTTGTTTGTTTTGTTTTGTTTGTTTGTTTGTTTGTTTTTGAGACAGGGTTTCTCTGTGTAGCCCAGGCTGCCCTGAAACTCACTCTGTAGGACAAGATAGCCTCAAACTCAGAAATCCACCTGCCTCTGCCTCTCAGGTTCTGGGATTTAAGGCATGTGGCACTGTGGCCTGGCCTCGAGGATAATCTTAAGTCCACTCTTTGGTTCTGACTCCTCTCCATTTTTGCACACAAATGAGATCTGTGAACCTTTTTCCTTAAAACATTCTGTCATTGCTTTCAATCATACTATGCCTTTCTGTAATGATTTGTCAATTTCAGAGTGGATCCTATCAGAATTCACCACTCAAAGCTTTTTCCTCATTGGAACAATTTTAAGAAAACCTACAAGAGATGGGGCTTAGTTAGGGATCACTAAACTCATGTCTCCACTATCCTCCAGTTTTTTGTCTTAGCATGTACTGCTTAAAACTTGCTTCAGGCATGACATAATATAGCAGGGATACTGTCACCAGACATGGTACCATACTGTTGAACTTTCAGCCTCTCATATCTAAAAGGTAAATAAACACCTTATCTTTAAACATTACCAAGGCTCAGATATTTAGTTACTGAAACAACAAATGAGCTGACACTTCCTCCATGTGTAATGATACTAAATCTAGGTACATGAGTCTTTGTGAAGAATTAAATGTGTAGCAATAATGTGGAAGAGGAGGCAATGCACAGTTTTGTGAAAAATTCTTCTAAGAATTAGTTTATGGATGACTTTTAGTCTTTTCTTATCCCCAAGCAACATTTAAGGTACTCCTTCTTTAAGGACAAGATGAACTACATCTAAATGCAAACTGTAAAGAAGGGAACATTTTCTATGCAGTTTTAGTTTACATTTTCTGCACTGTGGAGAACATTAGACATGAGAGGAGTAGTGCTGGCAGAAGTGAGATGGATAAGCACTTTTTGAGTAGCTTCCTCAGCTATTGAGAAAGAAAGAGGCAACACAGGAAGTAATTTGAGGAGCAGGGTAAAACAAAGAAAAATTTTTTTTTTCATATCTTAAATTCTCTGCGTGGATCGTCAAGAATATTTTGCTCCTTTTATTTCCTCAAACTCATCACTTGTCTTGCAGTGTAAGTGAAAGCAACAAGCTGTACTGAGAAGCACGGTATCCATTCTCACTTGTGCCTTAATAGCATGATTGATGTGTTTCCCCTGGCGGTACTCACATCTTTCTTAAGGGTCAAATAAACACTTGAGATTGAAAATTCATTAGAAATTATTTCCTAGAGTGGAATAACGGCTACAGCTAGGCAGAATGGAACAAATTAGACATTGCGGATGATTTGTGCACTCTGAGTTGTTTTCTATTGCACTTTCAGCTAGGAGGAATTTGAAGAGGAAAGTGTGTTAGAGAAATTGAACATAAACAGCAGTTCATTTTGCTGTATCTTATTGGAAATACTATGATCCCACAATAAGAATTTATTTGATAATGATTTAGTTTTTCCATTAAAAGACTCACACAAAACAAAGATCTACTCCTGGAAATGCCTAATAAATATAAGAAAAAACATACAATTGTACTGGCAGTCTTTTGGTTGTGGTGATTTTTGAAACGGAGAAGGAAGACATTAGGTTCAGTCTGTATGTCAAATGAAATCAAATGATGACAAACAAATAATAGAAACTATGACTTTGTTAATATTTGCACTTTATTGGTATTTTTTTTTCTCCTAGAGAAAATTTTGAGTATGCAGAAAGTAGAAAACATATTTTTTTTTGGATAGTATGAGATTTTTTTAATTGGATATTTTATTTATCTACATTTCAAATGTTATCCCCTTTCCTGGTTTCCCCTCCAGAAGTCCCCTCTCTCTTTCCCCTCTCCCTGCTTCTATGAGGGTGCTCTCCAACTCGCCCACCCACCTACTTCCACCTCCCTGCCCTGGCATTCCCCTACACTGGGGTATCAAACCTTCACAGAACCAACTCCTCCCATTGATGTCCATATTTTATACATACATGGATGGAGACGGGTTGCTCCATGTGTACTGTGGCTGGTGGTTTATTCCCTAGAGCTCTGGGGGTCTGCTTGTTTGATGTTGCTGTTCTTCCTATGCATTTGAAAACCCTTCAGCTCCTTCAATCCTTTCTCTAACTCTCTCATTGAGGACTCTGTGCTCAGTCTAGTGGTTGGCAGCAAGCATCTGCCTTTGTATTTGTCAGATTTTGGCAGAGCCTCTCAGGCTACATCAGGCTCTTGTCAGCATGCAATTTTTGATATCCACCATAGTGTCTGGGTTTGGGATGGATCCCCAGGTGGGGAGGTCTCTGGATGGCCTTTTCTTCAGTCTCTGCTCCACACTTTGTTTCCCTATTTCCTCCCATGAATTCCCATCAATGCTTATCTAAATTTAGACTTTTGTATTTTTCTTTTTTAAATGTGTGACCCAGTTGTAGCATAGCCAAAGAATTGTGGTTTGGTAGAATTTTGAATACACCAAGAATGGATATTTTAAGAAATAAAAATTATGTAAAATTTGGTAAGTTTTATATTAGTAAAAAGTTGCCGGTCAGTGAACACCTTTAATCCCAGAATTTGGGAAGCAGAGGCAGGTGGATTTCTGAGTTCAAGGACAGCCTGGTCTACAGAGTGAATAGCTAGGACAGCTAGGGCTACAGCCTGGTCTACAGAGTGAACAGCTAGAACAGCTAGGGCTACACAGAGAAACCTGTCTCGAAAATCCAAAATAAATAAATAAGTAAATAAATAAATAAATACATCAGTGATTTCCTATGTTGCATATTGTCTCACATGTCAAATACTGCAATTGACTTCATGTTACTTTTTATTATCCACACAAATTAATGGTTTTTCTTATAGACTTTAATGGCTTCTATGGGGTAATATTTGATTGTCCTTGGGTTGGAGAATTAAAAAATACATATTTGAGATTTCAAAAGTTATTTTAATGAAAAAATGAGTTTGGATGTGAAAATTCATTGGTGCTGCTGATCAATAGGTCATGATGTACATAACAAGTATATAAATGTATGTAAATATGATGTATACTTGTCTGGAAACTTATTTTTGATTAAAAACATTCCAGTTTTTTTGTTAGCAGAATAGCTGGAACTTTTTGACATTATTTGCAGGGGAGAATATTTATTATTGCACATAGTATTTATACTCTTTAAGAATCACAGGATGACAACCTATAAAAAGCTTAGCATCTAGATAAGAAATATGGCATTGATTAGAGATGTATCATTGATATATAGAAAAATGTCCCGAACTAGTTTGTCACCAGCAAGAACACACTCGGACAACCGGATTCTTCTGCAGCAAAGCTTTATTGCTTTAATAGGAGAAAGACCCTGAACTCCAGAAAATGGTGCTGCTTATATACACCTTGGAGTGGCACCTGATTTGTTGCTTGCCCTTTGCCTCATTGCTACGCCCCGGGATGGGCAGTGACTTGGCACAAATTCACTCTTGCACCTGTGCACATTGCTTGTTTACCAGTTAGGCACAGCGGAAGCCGGTGCCATCTTGTAATGGTGATTGCTCACTGCTCTCCACATCTCCCCCTTTTTATTTTATTAAAATGAGGCTGGTCTAGGTCTGTGCAATTATGTCCATCCGCTGTGGCTCCTGTCTTAGGTCGTTCCTCTAATGTCACAGCCTTTCCCGTCATAGGGTAACCATATCGCCACCGATCCGGTGTCTTAGGTTGATCTGTGCATGAGGAAATTTGCCCGTCCCTGGATACTGCAGTGCTATGTGACAGTAACTACTAAATGACCTAGGGCGAACTCTACAAAAGAGGCCAGCCAAAAAATGAAGAACTAAAATGCCGACTAATTCTTGAGCATAGATGACCAGATTTTGGGGGAGGCCCCTTGTTCAATGGCCGCAAGTGCTTGAGCAATGAAGACCTTGTCACATTTATGTTGGGCTCTGAGCTTGCAAACCAACCAGAGCATGAACACAAGCCCACAGCAGATGGCAGCACCAAATAAAACTACCCCCACCCATTCCTTAAAATACGAAAATGCAGAGGAAAGCCAAGAGGTGAAGTCTCCAAGGGTCACTGGTTTAAATCTGGTTCCATTAAGGTCCAGGATCTGTATCTGCAGCTTCGTCCACAACCTTTCCAACTCCTGTGACCAGTTCCCCTTCAGATAATTCGACAAATCTGTACTTTTAATGAAAGAATTGTTAATATACCTAATGGGAGTAATGCACACATCCGGGGTCGATGCCACACAACTCATTTGTATGGCATCCATCATCTGTTCTATGTTAAGTTGTAAAATATCTAGTCTTTGATTCACTAACATTAATCCTGAGGCGATATGAGAATCCACCCTTTGCAGGGTAAGCAATGCCTCAGACTTTTTTTTTGTTTTTTTGTTTTTGTTTTTTTCTGCTATCTGACTTATGGTATCAGCAGTATTAACTTGATTGGCCATAACAATTCCTGCGGTAACCGCTGATGCCACAGACACTGCAATGGAAGTAACAATGGCAGCTGTGATTCCAAAATCTCTCTTTTGCCAAACAAGACTCATGATTGGGAACTTCTCTGGCCCAAAGATTATCCCTATGTTGAAGTATCCTTAAAGACCTGTTTTCCTGGGTTTGTACCGTTTAGAATGACTCCAACCCTGAGTTCTCAATTTTAAGCTAACTTTCTGTTACAAGCAAAAGGCTGACTGCCCCTTGAAGATTTCCATATGCAATCGGCCCTCAGCAGGACTTTTTCAGCTGTACTTGGCTCCCAGCCACAGTGCAGCTAACTTATAAGTTTGTGCTGTGCAAATTGAGACTGCTTTTTTAAACAAGCCAGCAGCCAGCAGATAAAGTTTTAACCATTTATATTTTTCAACATGAAACACAGAACAACAATCATTCAAACAATAAAACAAAAACAAACATGAATTAACATACATATGGACAATTTGGTGCACCAAAAACAGATAATAGACAGACAGGGAATAGAACTTGGTGTCTCAAAGGGACACAGTTATCCTAACCAGAGCTAAGAATATCTCCATAGGAGCCAGAGAGGAAGCAGGATGTCTCCCACTTTCCTTCTGTTCCCAGGATAGCTCTGAAATAGCTTATTTTCATTTTTTCTCTTTTTTGTTAAAAGATCCCAAACAGGGGATAACTGTTTTTCTAAAACTTATTTTCTCTCTCTCTCATGTTTAGACTCTACTTCCTTATCTCCTTCTTCTGGGAATACTGCCAGAGAAGGGAGAGGAGGCACAGTGGCCCTGGGAGCTATCTTTAAGCCTTTGATGAAGGCTGCTTCTTTAGTCAAAGTCCTCCAGAGGAGGGTAAATTGACTTAATTTTTTTAGTTTGTTCTTCATTTTTTATATTATCCTTTGTATCTTTATATTTTAGTTTCTTTTCTTTTTCTCTTTTATATTTCTTCCCTTTACTCTCTCCCATCTCCTTTTGCTTTCCCAGGGCATACTTTCCCTTGTTTCTCTTTTCCTCGGGCTCAAGGTCCGTGGAAAGGCTTTTTTTCTTTTTTTTTTTTTGATTTTTAATATTTTTATTACATATTTTCCTCAATTACATTTCCAATGCTATCCCAAAAGTCCCCCATAGCGCCCCCCACTTCCCTACCCACCCATTCCCATTCTTTTGGCCCTGGCATTCCCCTATATTGGGGCATATAAAGTTTGCAAGTCCAATGGGCCTCTCTTTCCATTGATGGCCGACTAGGCCATCTTTCGATACATATGCAGCTAGAGACAAGAGCTCCGGGGTTCTGGTTAGTACATCATGTTGAACTCCTAACCACTCTCCCCGCTCTATCTCTGATAGACTGTCCTGAACTTCCTCCAGTACCCTCTGCCCCGCCTCAACCATTTGCTGACAATCCTCGCCTTTTAAGCACGATCTTACCAGCTTCCACAATGACATGGTCTCTGCTTTAAGTTTGCCATTCTGCTGTTCCCTAACTAGATCTCCTTTCAGTTTCTCCCAAGAGGTGATAGTTAATGACCCTGAGCATGAATACCAGGACGCTATGCAATCTATCTCTTTAACAAAGCCCTCTATAGTCTTAGTGACGATTTTTAGGCCACACTGCCTCAGGACCGACCGACCGTCAGGCAGTCACCACGGAGTGGGAGGTTCCCATACTGATCTTTTATCTAACTGTGCCTGACCTCGACTGAGAATCAGTCAGCAGTTCCACCGGTGAAAGCAGAATGCAACCAAAAGAAAAAGAACAAGCCCCGTGAAAACAAACAAAAAAAGCCTCTAACTCTAGAGAAAGTTCAAGACCGAACATACCTTACATAGCTTATCTCGTCCTGCAGTTCTGAACCCGCCCCAAGAACAGAGGGTCCCCTCGGTGCCTGGCGATGATATGGCTTTCCCTGGTTCTCGGCGCCAATTGTCCTGAGCTAGTTTCTCCCCAGCAAGAACACACTAGGACAACCGGATTCTTCTGCAGCAAAGCTTTATTGCTTTAATAGAAGGTAGACCCCGAACCCCGGAAAATGGTGCTGCTTATATACACCTTGGAGTGGCGTGTCAGCACCTGATTTGTTGCTTGCCCATCGCCTCATTGCTATGCCCTGAGATGGCAGTGACTTAGCAAGAATTCACTCTTGCACCTGTGCACATTGCTTGTTTACCAGTTAGGCACAGCAGAAGCCGGCGCCATCTTGTAATGACGATTGCTCACGGCTCTCCACAGAAATATATCATTATTTAGAGAGAAAACAAAGTAAAATTTTCTCAAGAAATAGCAGCACTCATTAGCTCTCTTTTTTAAAATAGATTCCAAATAATTTAATGCTCAAATATGAAAACAACCACAGGAAGTAAACTTTATAATTTCCCCTAGGACTGACAGTTAATTAAACTTCTTAAATTTCAACTACAAATCAAACTAAGTATGATCATGTTGCCAAGCCATTTAATCATTTCCATTATAATTAGAGAATTGTGAGGAATTAAATTAAAATTTCATATAAATTCCATGTAGTTTTAGAAAGGTCGTATAATCTTAGACTTTAATGACAATCCTGGTTTATACTTACCTGTTTGAAATTCAACATTTAAAACAATGAACTGGAATACTGAAAACCAACTAACCAGCCAACAAAAAACATCAAATGAACTAAAAAAATCTACCAGCTTGTATTCCAATAATGTATTGGCCTGTCACTGTACCAATACCATGCAGTTTTTATCTCAATTGCTCTGTAGTACAGCTTGAGGTCAGGGATGGTAATTACACCAGAATTTCTTTTATTGTTGAGAATGGTTTTCGCTATCCTAAGTTTTTTGTTATTCCAAATGAAGTTGCAAATTACTCTTTCTAACTCTATGAAGAATTGAAATTTTGATTGTGATTGCATTAAATATGTAGAAGGCTTTCAGCATGATGTCCATTTTTACTTTATTAATCCTGCCAATCCAAGAACAGGGGAAATCTTTCCATCTTCTGAGATCTTCTTAGATTTCTTTCTTCAGAGACTTGAAGTTCTTAACATAGACATCTTTCACTTCCTTAGTTAGAGTCACACCAAGGTATTTTATATTATTTGTGACTATTGTGAAGGGTGTTGTTTCCCTAATTTCTTTCTCAGTCCGTTTATCCTTTGTGTAGAGAAAGGCCATTGATTTGTTTGAGTTAATTTTATATCCAGCAACATTGTTGAAGTTGTTTATCAAGTTTAGGAGTTCTCTGGTGGAATTTTTGGGGTCACTTAAGTATACTATCAGATCACCTGCAAATAGTGATATCTTGACTTCTTACTTTTCATGTTCATGTCTAGTTGCTTTGGCTAGGACTTAGAGTAATATATTGAATAGGTAGGAGGCGGGTGGACAGCTTTTTCTACTCCCTGATTTTAGTGGGATTGCTTTAAATTTCTTTCCATTTAGTTTGATGTCAGCTAATGGGTTGCTGAGCATTGTTTTTACTATGTTTAGGTATGGGCCTTGAATTCCTGATCTTTCCAAAACTTTTATGATGAAGGTGTGTTAGATTTTGTCAAATGCTTTCTCAGCATCTAATGAAATGATCATGTGGTTTTTTTTCTTTGAGTTTGTTTATATAGTGGATTACGTTGATAGATTTCTGTGTATTGAACCATCCCTGCATCCCTGGGATGAAGCCTACTTGATCATGATGAATGATCATTTTGATGTGTACTTGGATTCAGTTTGTAAGAATTTTATTGATTACTTTTGCATTGATATTCATAAAGGAAACTGGTCTGAAGTTCTTTTCTTTGTTGGGGCTTTGTGTGGTTTAGGTATCAGAGTAATTGTGGCTTCATAGAATGAATTGGGTAGAATACCTTCTGCTTCTATTTTATGAAATAGTTTGATGGATATTGGTATTAGGTCTTCTCTGGAGGTATGATAAAAGTCTGTACTAAACCCATCAGGTCCTGGGTATTTTCTTTGTTTGGTTGGGAGACTTAATTACTGCTTCTATTTATTTAGGGGTTGGAATATAATTGAAGACCCAGAAATGAACCCACACAACTATGGTCACTTGATCTTTGACAAAGGAGCTAAAAACATCCAGTGCAAAAATTACAGTATTTTCAACAAATGGTGCTGGTTCAACTGGCAGTTAGCATGGAGAAGAAAATTGATCCATTCTTTTATCCTTGTACAAACCTCAAGTCCAAGTAGATCAAAGACATCCACATAAAACTCAGATACACTGAAACAAATAGAAGAGAAAGTGGGGAAGATCCTTGAGCATGTAGGCACAGGGGAAATTTTCCTGATCAGAAAACCAATAGCTTATGCTCTAAGATCAAGAATTGACAAATGGGAGCTCATAAAATTGCAAAGTTTCTGTAAGGCAAAGGACACTGTCAATAGGACAAAAAGGCAATCAATAGATTGGGAAAATGATCTTTACCAACCCTATATCTGATAGAGGGCTGGTATTCAATATATACAAAAACTCAAGAAGTTAGACTCCAGAGACCCAAATAACCATATTAAAAATGGGGGAAAGAGCTAAACAAAGAATTGTTAACTGAGGTATACTGAATGGAGGAGAAGAACCTAAAGAAATGTTCAGCATCCTTTGTCATCAGGGAAATGCAAATCAAAACAACCCTGAGATTCTATCTCACACCAGTCAGAATGGATAAAATAAAAAACTCAGGTGACAGCAGATGCTAGTGAGGATATGGAGAAAGAGGAACACCCCTCCATTTCTGATGGGACTGCAAGCTAGTACAACCACTCTGGAAATCAGTTTGATGGTTCTTCAGAAAATTGGACATACTACTACCCTACCACCCAGCAACTCCACTCCTCGGCATATATCCAGAAGAGGCTTCGATATGTAATAAGGACACATGCTCCACTATGTTCATAGCAGCCTTATTTATAATAGCCAGAAGCTGGAAAGAACCCAGATGTCCCTCAACAGAGGAATGGATACAGAAAATATGGTACATTTACATAGTGGACTACTACTCAGGTATTAAAAACAATGAATTTATGAAATTTTTAGGCAAGTGGATTAGAAAAATATCATCCTGTGTAAGATAACCCAGTTACAAAAGAATGTACATGGTATATACTCACTGATATGTGGATATTAGCCTAGAAGCTTGGAATACCCATGATACAATTTGTTCCAACCAGCAGGACTTAGTTATTCAGTGGGTCGAGGAGGACCGCGGCCTGCAAGAGAAATGGGCAGAGAAAGAGAAGTGAGACCATGTAAAGAGTTGTCAAGGTCTGTTTAATGGAGGCTAAGAGCCTGGTTATAAGCACACAATGTCAGCCCTAACTAAATAGTCCCAGGCAGCCATCAAACATCTTGTAGCTATTTTGGAGTGTCATAAACAGTCCCAGGCACCAAATGGAGACATGGAGGAGTAGGTGAAGCTGGCTTTATCTAAGCAGTTCTAGGCGCCAAGTGGATACATGAAGGAGGGAGTGAAGCTGGCAGTCTCAGGTGCCAGGTGAAGACAATGAAGAAGGGGGTGACAGAATTCCCATCAAAGGGTCAGCCATATCTTCAGGGTGAGAGTTGTTGCGGGTCTAGTTTCCCACAGTTTGGTCTCTCACAACAATTCACAGACCACATGAAACTCAAGAAGAAAGAAGGACAAAGTATGGATACTTCGGTGCTTCTTAGAAGAAGGAACAAGATACCAATGGGAGGAGGTACAGAGACAAATTGTGGAGCAGAGACTGAATGGAAGGTCATCAAAAACTTCCTCGCCTGGGGATTCTCCCATATACAGTCACCAAACCCAGGCACTATTGTAGATGCCAACAAGTGCTTGCTGACAAGAGCCTGATATATCTGTCTCCTAAGAGGCTGTGCCAGTGCCTGACAAATACAGAGGTGGATGCTCTCAGTCAACCACTGGACTAAGGAAAGGACAGGGTCTCCAATAGAGGAGCTAGAGAAAGGACCCAAGGAGATGAAGGGGTGTGCAGCCCAATAGGAGGAACAACAATATGAACCATCCAGTAACCCCAGACCTCCCAGGGACTAAATTACCAACCAAAGATTACACATGTGGTGACCCATGGCTCCAGCTGCATATGTAGCATATGTAGAGGATGGCCTTCTTGGTCATCATTTGGAGAAGAGGCCCTTGGTCCTGTGAAGGCTCAATTCCCTAGTGTAGGGGAATGCCAGGACCATGATGCGGAAGTGGGTGTGTTGATGAACAAGGGGAGGGGAGGGGAAGGGGATGATAGGAGGGTTTTCAAAGGGAAACCAGGATAGGGGCTAACATTTAAAATGTAAATAAAGAAAATATGTAATAAAAATAAAGAATATACCAACTATTAGCTTTGTTATATACATGGCTTTATACTTATAATTTTATTTAATAAAATTGCTAGAAAACTCAGTATTTGGAGATAGGATCGGAATCAGAGTTTATTTTTAGCTTCAGCTCCATCTATTGACAAAGGCATATCATGGGAGGTTGGCAATATTTTAAAAAATCATGGTGATGATTGTTTAGCTATATATATTTAAGAAATTATTAAATATATTCTTAAAATGGATTGTCTCAAAGCAATCAGCACTGCTTCATTATAACGTATAAATAAAATGAGTTGTCTGAATTTGGGCTGTAGCTAAAGAAATCAAGAAATATAAATGGGCAGAGAGCATATTTCTTATATAGTCTATACATATGTTTTAGGTAGGAAAAGTCATAAATTCTAATACACTTCTTTATTTAGACTAAACTTTTCAGAGGCAAAAAAATAGAGCATAGTAACCAAAGTTGCAGAAAAGCATTCCTCAACATCTGCTTCAAAATGTACTTGGCTCTGTGTCTATGAGCTGACTGCAAATGCACTGACAATCACAGAAACTTAGGGCAAATAGATCTGGTATTAGTTGAAAACAGCTGAGTGAAACTTTAGGTGTTATTAAGCATGGATGAGGATTAGAATTGGGGTAGGCCATGTCACTTGCTTGAAATAGCAAAACCAAATTGTTTATATGAATATAATAAAAAATTTGCCACACACAATGCTCACAACCCCAATTAGAAACCAACACACCTATTCATGAACATGAATTATAACGTGCTTCAAAAAAAAAAAAATCAGTTGGTCAGAAACAAAAGGACATATACAGATATTTTCTCTGTGGTAGGCAGAAACGTTAAAGCTCTTATTATAATTAAAGAATTAACAAATTTAATTAATTAAAATTAGAATCATAACTCACAAATATAGTTCTTATCATGAAAATAATAAAAAAGGCAAAATCCTAACATGAGAAAAAAATTCTCATATTTAGAGAAACTGTTTGTGAAAATTTAATACTAATGGTTTTATCTCAGGACTAAGATTTGCATTCACCAGTAAAAGTGCTAAAAATCTCAATAAGTGAACAAGTCTGTATAAACTTGTCTAATCTAGAAAATAAACATAGGCTATGCCTGGTAATGTAGGTCTGTAATCTCAACTACATAGAAGGCTGATGAGACCTTGTTAAAAAAATAAAATAAAATGAAATAAAATAAAATAATACCGAAATATTAAGAGCTATGGCCTTACAGTGCTATGAATGATTAAAGTCCTATGCTGAGTCCACAATACTGAAAAAAAAAATGCGCTTCAGAATTCCACATCTATCAACTGGGAAATGCTAGAATCATTTCAGTAAGAACAGATAGGAAATGTTTCCTTCTTGTCCAGCAATTCTGTGTGTACCACTATGTGGAAGGTTAGAAGTTTTTTTTTTTTTTTTTATGTGCCCTATTCTTCTTTATATATTAATTTAAAAACCAATAAAATGCTAAGGCAATGCTTGAACTGTTACTTGGCATCTTCTGGGGAGCATATGGGGAAATGAGCACTGTAAGCATTGAGTTTCCCAAAGTACCAGGCTGGGAACCAAAGCTCTGTGTTTCATGTGCCCTGTGTGATACATTCCTCCATGCCAGGGTCTCACCTAGACCTGCCCCCTGAATGGTTTCGGATATGACTGAATATTTTGCAGTTTTAGTTTTCAAAGTGAAGCAACAGGAGTTTTACAGGAGCTAGATGATTTACTGAAGACAATTTTTTTTGTTTTTGTATGTGTTAGTTAATCAGAGTCACAGAAAAAGCTGACACAAACAAATGTGGGAGTGCAAACTGTACCCAAAAGATATTTCATGTCTCTAGGGATTCTTCAGAAGCTAGAACCCCTGAACATTAAAATGTAAGTCAGGCAGATTTAAAAATGAAACAAAAGTCCAAAGCCACAGGGACTCTCAAAAGTGCATGTTATAAAGTGCATTGCAAAAAAAAAAAAAATATTAAAAATTTGCTTCAAAGCTTTGCAGTTGATTCTTATGTAAATTCCACTTTTAAGCTCTTGTCTGCAAGCAAATAAAATGACAAGCATTCTGACATATTCTTAAAATGTAGACAACTGCAAATTTAACTTATGCATACTGAGATGGACAAGAAATGGCCTTGGTTTTGCTTTCCTGAAAGTTATTAGGAGGTAAGAGATAAAGTTAACATGACAACAGCCTCAGGAAGGAAATAATGATCTAAGAAATTTCTCATACCAAATCATTTCTCTTCAAGTCTTCTAGATTCTCACTGTTTTGAGAAGCTTGAAATCCGAAGTCATCAGACAGGACAAGACTTCTCTCGCTAACTGCATGCAGGTTTATGTTGTAGTTCCTACCTTGCCTCCTGTACCTCCTGTGCCTTACTTGTTGAATTTCAAGAAAATTTTAAATAAACTTTAGATTATTTCTTGTGAGATGTCAATTGTATGTGAAAAATGTTTGAATTAGTTTAAATCTCCAGAAAAATACAAATGGCTCTTCTGTGTGTAGTAAACATATCCTACTTTTAGATAAATACATGAATAGTATGCTTCTGACCATATTTTAACTGAACAGTAAGTGTGGATCCTATAAAAGTAGCTTCATGTTCTATTATTGAATTAAAGGTCTTTACTAAATAGAACATGGAAAGGAATCTTTGTGTCTCATTAGTGTGTGTGTGTGTGTGTGTGTGTGTGTGTGTGTGTGTGTACAGGTACATGCATATCTATGTGTCCTATGTGTGAAATCATGCAGAGGCATCATGCTGAGGAATCCTTAGGAACTGTTGTCTGTAGGCTTAAATTTTTAACCCTATATATTTTTTATGTATTATTGGTTATTTTCTTTATTTGCATTTAAAATGTAATTCGCTTCCTGTTTTCCCCACCGAAAACATCCTATCCAACCCCTTCCTTGCTTTTATGAGGGTGCTCCAACATCCACCCACCCACTCCCATCTCATTGTCCTAGCATACCCCTACAATGGGCATCAAGTCTTCACAGGACCCAGGGCTTCCCTCCCATTGATGACAGATAAGGCTATCCTCTGTTACATATGGAGCTGGAGCTATGGGTCCCTCCATGAGTAGTTTTTGGTTGGTGGTTTAGTCCCTGGGAATTCTGGGGGTTATGGTTGGTTGATATTGTTCTTTCTATGAGGTTGAAAACCCATTCAGCTCCTTCAGTCCTTCCCCTAATTTCTCCATTGGAATCCCAGTGCTCAGTCCAGTGGTTGGCTGGAAGCATCTGCATCTGTATCAGTAAGGCTCTGGCAGAGCCTCTAGAGAGGACCTGGAAGTCCTGCCTACTAGCCCAGTGATTGGCTCCTTTATTCATTAGGGGAATGGTTCGCAAGAAGTCACCTGTGTATGTGTGACTCATTCCTTGTCTGCAGCCCCTCTGAGGAAAGCAGAATTAGCCTACAAACAGCACCAGGGCCATCCACAACAGGCAGGGGATTTGGAGATCAAACTGTAGTTTCTATGATTGAGAGGCTAGCACTTCACCAATGGAGCTGTTTCTTAAGTCCTTGTGTCCTAAATAATTACTTTGGTTTTTCAGTTGAAACCATAAAAGTAGGAATGCTGGGGTTACCTTCTGTCTTAGTCACAGTTTTTATTGCTTCAATTAAACAGCATGGCAAAAGCAATTTGAGGGAAGAAAGAGTTTGTTTCACCTTATACTTTTAGGTGACAGTTCACCATTGAGGGATGTCAGGGCAGGGAAATGGAGGAAGGAGCTGATGCAGAAGCCATGGAAAGTTGCTGCTTGCTGGTTTGCTCCCCATTGCTTGCTAAGTCTGCATTCTTTCTCTCTTTCTTTCTTTCTCTCTTTCTTTCTTTCTTTCTTTCTTTCTTTCTTTCTTTCTTTCTTTCTTTCTTTCTTTCTTTCTTTCTTTCTTTCTTTCTATTAGATATTTTCTTTATTTACATTTCAAACTTTATCTTCTTTCCTCATTTCACCACTGAGAACTCCACTGCCCTTTCACCCCTCCCCCTGATCGTTAACCCACCCACTAGCAATTCCCTGTCCTGGCATTCCCATACACTGGGGAATAGAGCCTTCATAAGACCAAGGGTCTCTCCTCCCATTGATGTTCAACAAGACCATCCTCTGCTACATATGCGGCTGGAGCCATGGGTCCCTCCATGTGTACTCTTTGGTTGGTGGTTTAGTCCCTGGGAGCCTTGGGGGGTACTGGTTGGTTGATATTGTTGTTCCTCCTATTGGGCTGCAAACCCCTTCAGCTCCTTAGGTCCTTCCTCTAGCTCCTCCAGCTATATCAGGCTCCTGTCAGCAAGCACTTGTTGGTATCCACAGTAGTGTCTGGGTTTGGTAAATGTAAATGGGATGGATCTCCAGGTAGGGCAGTCTCTGGATGGCCTTTCCTTCAGTCTCTGCTCCACACTCTGTCTCTGTATCTCCTCCCATGGGTATTTTGTTCCACCCTTCTAGGAAAGACCAAAGTATCAGTCTGCTTTTTTATAGACCATGACATGACTAGCACTGTGATGGCCCCACCCACAATTGGCTAGGCCATCCCCCCATCAAGCACTAATTAAGAAAATGTCCTACAGGCTTGCTTATAGTCCTGACTTATGGAGATAAATTATAATTCAGGCTAACTCCTCTCAGATGACTTTAGCTGTGTCAAGTTGACAAAAAACAAACAAACAAACAAAAAACAAACAAACAAAAAAACCCATTCAGCACAATTGATACCTTGTTAACACAAGTACATCAGTGTTAAGCGATTTTTCTTTCTCATTTATTCCCAAGATCTCTCACAATAAAAGCATAAACAACTTTAAAAGTACCACATCCACAACATTATAAAAACACACTTTCTTTATATGTCATATAGGCTTAGATTTTTTAAAACCTACTTTGATAAGAGTTCTCAAATACTTTGACCCCACTTTCTAGCCCACTGTCCAAACATAATGGAAGAAAGATGGTAAATAGGACAAGGTGTGGATGTAGTAGTTCTTTAGGGTGATTTCAATCTGTGCTATCAGGAAACCAGCAGTCCAGTTCCTTAGTGTCAGGATACCAACAGTCAGCTCAATGAATGTCACCAAACACAAATCATCAGCAATAGCAACATCCGGCAGAAACAGTCTGGCCTCCAGAGCCAGCTGGAGAGCTGGGAGAAGTTCCTTGCCATAATTCTCCCAGTGAAGTGAAGATCAGCAGACAAGTGAGACCAACACAGCATGGACAACTATGCAAGCACCCTGTCACTCTCTGTTGGGTCCTACTTATACTCTCTCCAAACATCACATGACCTCTCATGGATCGGCTTCAACAAAACATCATTTGACACAACCAGAAATTTCAACTTCAATGTCTTAAAGATATATACACATTATACACTATTTTGACAAAAATAAAAACATACAGAGATAGAATGCATAAGAAGAAAAGAACTGGGGCCAGAATAAAAAGGTACAGGCAGAAAGAGTGCAGAGAAGTGCAGTATATTGTGATATGAGATTGTCTTATTGATTATTTAGTTATATAAAACAAATCTCTTAACTCCTACACATTATGTTTTATTCAGCTGTAGATTCTAAGTTCATATTAGTAATTCCTTAAAAGATTTCAATTTTCCTAAAATATTTCATGACTATCAGTTTCCTATCCTTCTATGAGAATTTTGGGGAAAAAAATCAAAGCAAGAATAAATTTTGAATTATAGATTTAGAAGTGTGTATGTTTGGAATTGGTATGTCACTTTTTGTATATGCATGTAGACACATTTATTTGTTTAAGATAAGTACAAGCATGTGGTGGGCATTCTGAAGATCCTATATAAGTTTGGAATGGGTCTCAAAGTGGAAAAGAAATCCTTGGCATCAAATGGCTGAGAAACTTTCACTGTATTATGTAGACGCTGTTACTGAAACCCATGAATGACAGGTTTGACTCAGAACTTGTAATGGTGGAATGTTCCACTCTAAATGGGACACCTATCCCACCTACTCCAAGACTCAGAAACAGGTGAGAAAAAGAAAGGATTTAAGAGAAGAGGAAGGAGCAAAGAGCCACAAAAATACATCTTCTCTACTAGGAAAAGCCATTGCAGTCATGAACTTGCCTTTGCTGTTGTTGTCCCTACAAGACCTGCAAGGGCTGCATGAAATCTGGACTGTCAATTTCTCATCAAGGAAGGAAGAGGGGCCTGTGAAGACCTAGCCCTACTTGATCAATGACAGGTTAATGGCTGTTAATAGAGGGAATGTCACTTTTTTGGTGGGTTATCCACTGGTAAGTTGTAATCCCCTCCCACTTCGAGAGCAAGAAACTCTAATTAAACTCAGTGGGCCTGTACATGTGACTCAACAGTTAACAGAGCTTGATAATTTTGGAGAGGACTGGAGTTCAGTCCCCAGGATGTCATTAAACAGCACACGGCCACCCATATTGGCTATTCCCAGGCATCTGCTGAGCAACTCTGGACTCAGAAGGCATCGACAAACATGCATGTACACATAAAAAATATTAAGAAATGGAAAGTTTAAAATAAGTCACACACACACACACACACACACACACACACACACACACACACACCATGAAGTAGGAAGCAGACTTGTTGAAAATTAGGTTCCCAGCAGGACAGGAAGGAGGTTAAGTAGGTGAATTGTCTTAAAATGACTTAAAATCATTAGATAAGTATTTAATACTGTCAAGCAGCAAAGAACTAGAAATAGCTAGCAATAAACTCAAGAAAAATGAGTCAGTAAAAGTCACATTCTACAACAGAAGTTAATTCTATAAACAGATTGATATTTTCAAGGGATGGCTATTGTTTCTCAGTGTTTCATTTTCTCATTCTTGTTCATTGGCAGGCTTGACACTTTTAAGGAAAGAACCATTTAATGGGCTGATATGAAGTGGGTTTTATTAGTTCAGCCCTCTGTAAGCATTCTCATGCCCCATTAGCATCCTGCATTGTGAAGAACTGCTTTCCTTATACTGTGCATCTTTGGATATAAAATCAAGACTATAGTAAGTCATTGCCTGACTGTTGAATGATCACTTGTAGTATGCACACTTATGAGTTAGGTGAAGTGTATAATGAGGAAACACATTTCTATATGGCTTATTAAGTCACAAAACACAGTCATTGAAATTGGAATGATTGTAAAGGGATGATAATATTTGATAGCAGTTAAAGTGCAACCTTGAGATTTCAGGACTGATAAAATTATACTTAGACTAATAATTCTTAATGTCAGAAATATATCGAGTAACACCTGAAATAAGGCTAGTGTACTAGGTTGAATTTAACTAAGATATTAGAAATTTAGAAATTAGAAATTAGAAACTCTGGTAAAATAAAGTGTCAAAATGTAATTAGATTTTCTGTTGAATTTATATATAATGTTAGGGATGAAAATACACATTTTGCTTATGCTTATTTATTTATTTATTTATTCACCTTACATTACAATATTCTCTAAGCTCTCCTCAGTTCCCCATTCCCACAGGTCCTCTCCCTATTCCCCCGGGTTTTGTCCATGATGGTCTGATAGGATACAAGGAGTTATTTCAATATTCTTGCATCTATTGAGGCTTGCTTTGTGATTGAGTATATGGTCAGTTTTTGCCAGGGCCCAGACCCAGCATAGGGTGTTCCTTCTTTCTTGTTGGTTTTTCTTGAGGCAGTGGAGGGGGGAGAGTGTAGGCAGAGGGTAGGACTTTGTCTTACAAGAAATTTAAGGTTTCTTTATAATAAAAAGTTTGCTTATCTAAGTCTAAGTTACTATGGTATTGACCTGCCTTCTGTGATCTTCTGTGTCCAGAAACTGCAGTCTCTGGCACTTTGAACCTCATCCTAAAACAGCAGGAGATTAATTAAAGGATTAATTGCTAGAGCCTTTTCCCTACTGTCCAGAAGCCTCTTGCTTGTCAGGCTAGGGGGAAGTTTGGAGCAATAAACTTCTATTGTACCAGGTGAAGAGAATAACACTCCCACAAGGAAAAGCTTTTACATAAGCAAATATGCATAATCTCACATAAATTCATATTCAGCTTCATTCATGCTCATTTATTCATTTTCATTTAAACCCAGTTGGGCCCAGCTTGCATGCATTCTCACAATTACATATTTACACACACACACATACACACACACACATGTTTACATTCTCACAATTACATACTTACAAACTCATATGTGTATGGAGCAAAAGACCAAGCACCGGTGCAGAAGAAACTCACTCACTATGGATGAAAAATGTGCTCCAATCTTTATTACATAGAGAAAGAAAAGGCTTCTTTAATGCTACCTTTTTAATGCTAAATGAATTAAACCCATGTTTGTAAGGGAAAAAAAAAAGCATTATGGGACCTGTTCTGTCTAAGTAGAAACCTGCCTGCTCCTTCTGCTCTCTGTGACATATTTTTTCCTCTTTCCCTCTGCATTCTGCACATTGCTCTCTGAGTATTTTATGTTACATATAATTTCTAAGTTACTCCACTCGACATTCCCTTTTAATCTAAAAAGTGTTCTGTCTAAAAACTTCTCCTCAGCTCAGTTCCTCTCTAAGCTCAGTTCTTCTCATCTCCATTCCTCTCACACCAGTCCCTCAGTTCAGACTCTTTGTCCTCAGCCCTTAAACATCATTCAGAATACATGATCACATGTTAAAAAGTTCATCAAAATTTCACACATAAAATCAAATCATAAATTAAAATAGAAGTTTACAACAGTGAATGTGTACATGCATATCTATTAGGAATAATTATCTAGCTAAACATCCATTACCTGTCTCAGCTCCACAGGTTCACCAAAGGTTTAAAACCATATCTAAGTTATAAGTGAAGTTTGGTATAGATAAACCCAGTTGATATTTTATCTTCTGTCCTAACACCTATAAGAAATCATTAGTTTCCTTTTAATGACCTTTGGTTAATTGTTTTACAACCTCTTGGAATGTGTTCTGAGTAGGAGAAAGTCTGGTTACCATCTAAGAGCAATTAACTGGTGACACTTGGGAGATTCACAGAGTTCTCATTGTAGCTTTGACTATCAGTAAAGGACCTAACAGCAGTTCCATTAATAAAAGAGCTTAATAATCACAGATATAATTTTAGGAATTCTTATAAGATCATCATTAAGACTTAAGTCATCTATTTGTCTATATAGCATCACTACAAGATAGTACATCTTCGTGGATCTGCAGAGATCTGCTCCACAGGGATGTGTTATTACTTAGTGATTGTTATTTATGTTTAATAATAACAGGAAAAGATATTAATAGCAGAAATCTTTCCTAAAATGAGTCCCTCACAGCCTTGCTTAATGAGGACTCACCTGTCACAGATTATATAATAATTTGAAGCAGGCCACTTTAAGATGATCCCTGCTAGTTATTAGCTTGTCCCATTATGGCTCCTGACAAGTTTTGGAGAAGGTTCCATGAAGTGTTGAGGAGAAGGTATAGTCTTTTCTGTTTGAGTGAAATGTTCTGTAGATATAGGTCAGGACCATTTGATTCATTCCAACAACTAATTTCATTAATTCTCTGATTAGTTTCTATCTCAATGGCCTGTCCATTAGTGTGAATGAGATGTTGAAGTCTCCCACAATTAATCTGTGGGGTTTGATATTTGTTAAGTTTTAGTAATGTTTCTTTTACAAATTTGGGCAATCTTGCATTTGCAGCATAGACATTCAGAACTGAGACATCATCATGGTAGATTTTTTTCCTTCCATGAGTGTGAATTACTTTTGCATCTCTTTTGGACAGAGAGATTACTTTATTAGATATTAGAATGGCTACTCCAACTTGTTTCTTGGGTCCATTTGTTTGGAAAATATGTTTTCCAATCTTTTACTCTGAGGTAGTAACTATCTTTGTTTCTGAGGTGTGTTATTTGTATGGAGCAAAATAATGGATCCAGTCTGTTAGCCTGTGTCTTTTTATTGGGGAATTGAGTCCAATGATGTTGAGAGATATTAATGACCAATGACTGCTAGTTCCTGTTAATTTGATATTGATTGTGGATCTCTCTCTCTCTCTCTCTCTCTCTCTCTCTCTCTCTCTCTCTCTCTCTCTCTCTCTCTCTGTGTGTGTGTGTGTGTGTGTGTGTGTGTGTCTCTGTCTGTCTTTTTTTGATTTTGTTGGTGTGGAATTATCTATTTCCTGTGTTTCCCTGAGTGTGGTTATACTTCTTGTTTTGCAGTTTTCTATCTAGTATCATCTGTAGGGCTAGATTAGTGAAAATATATTGTTTAAACTGGTTTTCTCATGGACCATCTTGTTTTCTCCACCTATGGTGATGAAAGTTTTGCCTGGTATAGTACTCTGGGATGACATCTATATTCTCTTAAACACTGTAAGACATCTGCCCAGACCCTTCTGGTTATTAAAGTCTTTGTTCAGAAGTCTGGTATAATTCTAATACTTCTGCCTTTATATGTTACATGGTCTTTATTCCTTGCAGCTTTTAAAATTCTTTCTTAGTTCTGTATATTTATTCTTTTGATTATTATGTGATAGTAGGATTTTAATTTTTGTTCCATTATATTTGGTGGGTTTTTTGTGGAGGAAGGGGACTTTTTTATTAGGTATTTATTTCATTTACATTTCCCATGCTATCCAAAAGTTTGCAGGTGGAATCTCAGGGTTCTTTTGATTTGCATTTTCCTGATGATTAAGGATGTTGAACATTTTTTCAGGTGTTTCTCAGCCATTTGGTATTACTCAGGTGAGAATTCTTTGTTTAGCTCTGAGCCTCAATTTTAATGGGGTCATTTGATTTTCTGGAGTCCATCTTCTTGGGTTCTTTATATATATTAGACATTAGTCCCCTATCTGATTTAGGATAGGTAAAGATCCTTTCCCAATCTGTTGATGGCCTTTTTATCTTATTGAAGGTGTCTTTTACCTTACAGAAGCTTTGCAATTTTATGAGGTCCCATTTGTCGATTCTTGATATTACAGCACAAGCCATTGCTATTCTATTCAGGAATTTTTCCCCTGTGCCCATATCTTTGAGGCTTTCCCCCCACTTTCTCCTCTCCAAGTTTCACTGTCTCTGGTTTTATGTGGAGTTCCTTCATCCACTTAGATTTGACCTTAGTACAAGGAGATAGGAATGGATCAATTCACATTCTTCTACATGTTAACTGCCACTTGTGCCAGCACCAATTGTTGAAAATGCTGTCTTTTTTCCACTGGATGGTTTTAGCTCCCTTGTCAAAGATCAAGTGACCATAGGTGGGTGGGTTCATTTCTAGGTCTTCAATTCTATTCCATTGGTCTACTTGTCTGTCGTTATTACCAGTGCCATGTAGTTTTTATCACTATTGCTTTGTATTACAGCTTTAGGTCAGGCATGGTGATTCCACCAGAGGTTCTTTTATCCTTAAGAGTGTTTGCTATCCTAGGTTTTTTGTTATTCCAGATAAATTTGAAGATTGCCTTTCTAATTCATAGAAGAACTGAATTAGACTTTTGATGGGGATTTCATTGAATCTGTAGATTGCTTTTGACAAGATAGCCATTTTTACTATATTGATCCTGCCAATCTATATGCATGGGAGATCTTTCTATCTTCTGAGATCTTCTTTAATTTCTTTCTTCAGAGACTTGAATTTCTTATCATACAGATCTTTCACTTCCTTAGTTAAAGTCACGTCAAGATATTTTATATTATTTGTGACTATTGAGAAAGGTGTTGTTTCCCTAATTTTTTCTCAGCCTGTTTATCCTTTGTGTAGAGAAAGACCATTGACATGTTTGAGTTAATTTTATATTCAACTACTTCATTGAAGCTGTTTATCAGGTTTATGAGTTCTCTGGTGGAATTTTTAGAATCACTTATATATACTATCATATCATTTGTAAATAGTGATATTTTGACCTCTTCCTTTCCAATTTCTATCCCATTCATCTCCTTTTGTTGTGGAATTGCTCTGGCTAGTACTTCAAGTACAATGTTGAATAGGTAGGGAGAAATTGGGCAGCCTTGTCTAGTCTCTGATTTTAGTGGGATTGCTTCCAGCTTCTCACCATTTACTTTGATGTTGGCTACTGGTTTGCTGTAGATTGCTTTTATCATGTTTAGATATGGGTCTTGAATTCCTGATCTTTCCAAGATTTTTATCATGAATGGGTGTTGGATTTTGTCAAATGCTTTCTCAGCATCTAACAAGATGATTATGTGGTTTTTGTTTTTGAGTTTGTTTATATAGTGGATTACGTTGATGGATTTCCATATATTAAACCATCCCTGCATCCCTGGAATGAAACCTACTTGGTCAGGATGGATGATTGTTTGGTAGGTTTGGTCTTCTCATTGTGTCCTGTATTTCCTGGATGTATTGAGTTAGGATCTTTTTGCATTTTCCATTTTCTTTGATTGTTGTGCCGATGTTCTCTATGGAATCTTCTGCACCTTAGATTCTCTCTTCCATCTCTTGTATTCTGTTGCTGATGCTCACATCTATGGTTCCAGATTTCTTTCCTAGGGTTTCTATCTCCAGTGTTGCCTCACTTTGTGTTTCCTTTATTGTGTCTACTTCCTTTTTTAGGTCTAGCATGGTTTTGTTCATTTCCATCACCTGTTTGGATGTGTTTTCCTGCATTCCTTTAAGGACTTCTATCTGTTTGGTTGTGTTTTCCTGTTTTTCTTTAAGGACTTGCAGCTCTTTAGTAGTGTTCTTCTGTATTTCTTTAAGTGAGTTATTAAAGTCCTTCTTGATGTCCTCTACCATCATCATGAGATATGCCTTTAAATCTGGGTCTAGCTTTTCGGTATTTTGGGATGTCCAGGACTGGCTGAGGTGGGAGTGCTGGGTTCTGATGATGGTGAGTGGTCTTGGTTTCTGTTAGTAAGATTCTTATGTCTGCCTTTCACCATCTGGTGATCTCTGGAGTCAGTTGCTATAATTGTCTCTGGTTAGAGCTTGTTCCTCTTGTGATTCTTTTAGCCTCTATCAGCAGACCTGGTAGACTAGTTCTCTCTTGAGTTACAGTGATTAAAGCACTTTCTGCAGGCAAGCTCTTCTACTGCATGGAAGGTGCACAGATATCTGGCGTTTGGATTTGCCTCCTGGCAGATGATGAAGGCCTGAAACAGGGCCAGTCCCAGAAGCAGTTAGCTTCTGTATTTCACACTCTCACCTGTGCAGGCTAGTCTCAGCAGGATCCAGGAACCAAGATGGTTCCTGCAGATGCTGTGGCAAAGCCCTTCTGGGCTGGGCGGACACCTCTCCTCTGGCAGGGAAGGTGCCTGGATGTCTGGAGCCCGAAATGGGGTCTGCCTCAGAAGCTCTGTGGCTCCTGCCTGTCCCAGATGCTGTTAGCTTCTGTAGTCCACACTCTCACTTGTGCAGACTATTATTTGGGGGATCCAGGAACCAAGATGGCTCCCGCAGAGGCAAAGACCTCCTGGGTGTGGTGGACACTTCTCCTCTGGCAGAGAAGGTGCCCAGATGTCTGGAGCTCTAAATAGGTTCTGCCTCAGAAGCTCTGTGGCTCCTGCCTGTCCCAGAAGCTGTTAGCTTCTGTAGTCCACATTCTCACCTTGCGAAGACTAGTCTTGGAGGGATCCAGGAACCAAGATGGCTCCAGCAAATGCTCTGGCAAAGCCATGTTTGTTGTTCTTTAAGTTTATTGTATGTCTATAGACATCTTTTTTTATGTTAGTAGAATTTTCTTCTATGACTTTGTTAGAGATATTTTTGGGGCCTTCAAGCTGGGAATCTCCTTCCTTCTCTTCCTGTTATTCTTAGGATTTGTGTTTTCATAGGATCCCAAATTTTCTGTAAGTTTTCTGTTAGATATTTGTTAGCTTTAGCATTTTATTTAATAGATTCATGGATTTCTTCTATCATATCTTCTATGCCTGAGACTGTCTCTTCCATCTCTTGTATTCTGTTGATTTGTGCAGTTCCAGGTCTCTTTCCTAGGTTTTCCATTTCCAGAATTAGCTCAGTTTGCTTTTTTCCTACTCTTTCTATTTCCGTTTTCAGGTTCTGAACAGTTTTGTTCATTTATTTCACCTGTTTGATTGTATTATCCTAGATTTTAATATTCATTCATTTCCTGTTTAGGGCCTTTCTACCTGTTTGATTCTATTTTCCTATATTTATTTATGGGATTTATTAGTTTCTTATTGAAAAGAATCTATCATCTCATAAGATTAGATTTCAGGTCATTTTCTTTTGATTGGTAAGTTTTAGGAAATTCAGGACTTGCTGTAGTAGGATAGCTAGGTTCTGGTTGTGCCATAAAGCCCTAGCTTTTATTGATTGTGTTTTTACCCTTGCCATTAGCCGTCTATTTTTCCCTTGTATTGACAGCTCTAGGCATCAGGCCTCTGGTATTAGAGATAGAACTAGTTTTCTGTGGTGACAGCAAGCTTCCAGGTAGAGCTGGTAGTCCCTAACGTCTTCAGGCTGCTGGTTGTCCTGCTTCAGGTCTCCTGGGATGTAGATAGAACTCTAAATCCCTGATGGTTGCAGGGTTCTTTCCTGGGCAGCTGCAATCCTCCAGAAATGCAGGTAGATCTATGGCTAGGGAAATAGAGTATAGAGGGGGCTAGGTTTGCTCTGATTTCACCACTGTTGGGTTTTCCCAGTGGGACCATCAAGCAGAGAATTGTGTTTGGGATTTCACCTGGTGGTTGCTGATGTTTGCAGGAGACTAAGATTGTGCTTTAAGGTATAGAAAAAAAAAGTAGTACACATTGGACAGGGAAGACCTCAGGGCTTCTAGATTTCTGTTTTAATAAATTACATTTCTTTTGAAAATAATTCTCACCCTAAAAGAACTGATATGCCTTGCCTGTTCTAATTTTTTACTTCCATTATGTAAAATCAATCAATCAATCAATCTCTCTCTCTCTCTCTCTCTCTCTCTCTCTCTTGCTCTTTCTCTTTCTTGCTCTCACTCTCACTCTGTCACTCTCTCTATCTCATGTGTGTTAAAGTATTTGAGTGAAAGCTTGTGTGTAAGGGCATATACATGCTATTGACATCTTTGGATGGATGCTCTATCTTGTTTGCTACTTTACTATTTCCACCAAACTACCTGGTCTGTAACCATCCAAAGATTGTCCTGCCTTTGCCTCTCCTGTCACCTTGGAGCACTGGGATTATAGACAACTACTGTGCCCAGCTTTCCATGGTTTCTTGGAATTTGAGCTTATGTCTTTATTTTTGTGGAGCAAGCATGTTTTCCCACTGTGTCTTTCTATAGCCACACCTCTAGGTTTTAATTTATCAGCACCTCCAATGTTATGGTTAACCAAATGTATGTAACCTGACCACCTTTCTCTAATTGTAGTT
This sequence comes from Mus caroli, assembly GCF_978045245.1. Classification (NCBI taxonomy): domain Eukaryota; kingdom Metazoa; phylum Chordata; class Mammalia; order Rodentia; family Muridae; genus Mus; species Mus caroli. The sequence goes on along the minus strand of NW_028227261.1, from coordinate 104,251,009 downwards.
CCACTTCACCACTCTAACTCTAAGTATACATGCCTTATAACTGGATTGCTATTGAACCCCACTTAGTAGCTGTGTTTAGGTTTTCTGTCCTTCTGTTTGTGTCCTATAGTGATCAGGCAAAGCAATCATTGAAACATTATTTCAAACTGGCTATTCCTTATTGATCTTATGTGAAGATTCCCCTTAAATGTTCTAGAGATCACTGCTCCTCACCTGGGCAGCACAGAAGGGCTGGCCCTGATGGGACAGGCACTGGTGAGCTGGTAGACTGACCAACTCTGCTATTACCTGTCCCTAGATCCAGGGCTTTGAGTTGGACCACTCTAACATCTACACCATCTATGAGCTACTGGGACTAAATTTTTGCAGGTCCAAAGCTGCAGAATTCCCATGATCCAGAGCAACAGCCAAATGAAGAGAGGAGTTTTGATGAGGATCCAATTTTGACTGTGTAGTAGAAACCTGAAGCTTTCACCCAGAACAATGACCCATTGAATTGAACATTTGAAACAGAACTGTTTGGGCAAAAGGGTGTACTGTGAGCCACACCATAGTACACCTCATCTTTCATGTGAGATTCTTTTCAATTTCAATTTCATTTAATTTTACTGAAGGGGGGATTAAAAGGGTTGAAGACTGATATGGAAGGGCTGGGAAATGAAAAGGATTGTGGTTCATGATGTGGAATCCACAATGAATCAATAAAAGTCACCGTAAAGAATTTCTAAACTCAAAAGTCGAAAAAAATTTAGGACTATTGTCACAATTTGATAAGAAAATTATGGAGTTCACCTGGAGGTACCCAGCTCTACAGTAAATGTCTCATGAATATCAGACAGAATGCTTGTTCTTTAAATGAGCTTCTTCAGTTTTATATTTTTCAGAAACCATGTGAGCTATTTATAACTGGACTTATAGCTTCTTTGACAAAATGAGATGTGGGAGTCTCATTCCAATAGCAGTTATGCCTGGAATCTAAGAACAGTTAGCTGTGACCTCAAAGCCCCTAAATGCTCTTCTGTATCATTAGAAACAGGAGACACAAGTCAGTCAGGTGAGTATTCTTCTAAACTTAAGCATCATCTCCCCACTTACCAATATGTAGACAAATGGTTGCCTGTATCAGCCTTCTCAGAGAGAGCCTTATTGGAGTAGTAACAAAATCGCAAGCACCACCTAAGAAACAGTCAAAGGAGCGTTCCCTTTTTTCCACGTATGCCTGTTTACTGTCAGATGAGCATGTTATTGTGTGATAAGGCAGAAGCCTGTCATGCCGCTAAATCACTTCACTGCTCCCAGGTTTCTCTTGAAAGAATGAATGCTCATTTCTTCCTGCCATTTGGTAGCACCAGCTATTATCTCAGAACTTGATTGGGACAGAGTTCAGCTTCCATGACAGAGTTCAGTGCTAATCTGCCTACCCTGCTGTTGCATCTTGAAAAATTTCTCAAATTTCAATAGCTACATTAAGTCTTAGAAAGGATAATGAGTTGGCTCTGCAGCAGATCCTGTCTGTGTTCTGAGAAGCCATGAATGCTATAAGGATGCTGATAAGTATGCAATGCTGTTCTTTGACCATCATATCTATGGAGGGAGGGGTATCCAAAGCAAACAAAACAAAACAAGTCCCCCAGAAGCAAAACAACACAAAACACTCAGAGTATCTCTTTTCTCCAAAACCTGACAAACTAAGATTATTAAGAACCTGAGACATTTCATGTTCTGACTTTCTATAGAACCTTAAGTGTTTATCCCACCACTTTTTGATCACCATTCCATGTTTTTATAGTTTTTAAAATCATCACTGTTTATTAATTTGTTATGTTTTTGTTTCTCACCAGTTCTGTTTCTACAGAAAATTCTGCCTAGTGGAGGAGACATTATTAATTAAAATAAGGATATCTCAATTACAGGCATGATTGTGGATCATGCAAATTGTAGTTGTAGCTTGCTACTATTTAACCAGTATCTTTGTATGCCATATATATATATATATATATATATATATATATATATATATATATATCCACACCCCTCTCTATTCCTCAAGCCAGTGTTTTCATTTTCTCCCACCTTAAATCTTAATTTTGTAAATGCCATTCCTAGAATTAATTTCATAGAATGTCCACCATCCTCCTTTATCAGCAATGATTGTCTTCTGTTTCTCCTGTTACTAACTGAATTCCAGAGGCAGACATAGAGGGAGGATCAGTACAGGAAGACAAGGCAGGAAAAGAAGCTAAAGAGAAAAGGAAAGAGGGAGAGTATTTATAGCTAAAATCTCATCAAGTAGAAATTTTGAAATGTTTCAATATTTTTTTTTTACTTTTTGGTTCTCAAGTGAAAGTCTCAAGACCAGTCCATATGGCAGGAATGCATGCATATACCTTATTCCATATCCTCACTTTGCCTTTCCCACAGTTGCACACTCCCTCTGAGTTCACTCAATTCCTTGTCCTGTGATAAATATGATTGTCTACACACATGGAGTGCATTGTGCAGACCACAGAGTGTCTATAACAGTTTATGAATGTAACTATTGTGTTCTCACCCCACCCTTTCTTGTATCACAGCATTTTATTCATGCATTCTTCTAATGAGCCAAGATTGACAGGCATAAAAACAAATATCAGAGTTTAAATTGATCTATTTTTTTTTTTTTTACCAGCTCATGTTTTTGGCACTCCAGCAGGAGGCACACACATGAGTAGGTTTTTAGAGTCATCTTTTTAGATCCTCTTTCAGAGGTTGGTTTATTTATATGTAATAGATTACTTGAAAATAATTAAGAAACATATATTCCAAAGGAGATTTTTTTCTAGAATAGGTCCATTTTTTTTTCCACATGGAAGAGGTTTGATTGGGAGGGAGAGACAAAGTGGTGCAGAAAGAGAATAGGGGGAGAAGAGAGAGGGAAAAAGGAATAGGTACATTTTGATCCCATGTCAGAGTGTGTTTATCCTATGGCATACTAGTATTTATATCTTTAAAAAAAACATGTATTTACTTCATCTTGATGAGAGTTAAATCTTCCAACCTCTTACCAAAGTCCACATTTTCTAAACTTTAGTTCATTACCCATCATCTTAAAATAATAAAATATATTATTTTAGACATAACAATTCATAAAAACACTTGTTTAATATATAATAATAACAGATACCTGTGAGGCATTAGGAGTCTAGCATATAATTTAATTTAGCTTTGAATAATAAAATATTAAATGAATTTCTTAAAGATATTTTCTTATCTCATACTCAGTTGAATATAGTCCAAGATTTAAAAATGTATATATTTCTTATCTTCTGCTTGGAGTTCTAAATTAGAAATACACTTGAGGGACAAATATTAAGATACTTAACAAGCTATGGTGCTCTTATTAGATTGATACATTTTAAATTGAATCATATGATCTTAGATGTCACTGGTATCAAGACAAAAAAAAAACCATTTGATGTCTATTAAGAAAATAAGGTATAACTATGCATGCTTATCATATTTTAAAGATTGCTATCATGTTTATTATTTTGTATTCCAAATTTTATTTTTATCTTTTGTGCTGAAAATTTTTTAAAAATAATATTCTGCAGAATGGTTAAAAGGTAAATTTATTTTATAATTATCGTCTTATATTTTCTCTATTGTACAAACCTTAGCTTTATTAATTGCTGTTTTGACTTAGAACAAAATGATTTGCCAATATATGAATATCAACTACAAAAGAGACAAACATTGAAAATAAACATTTTAGGTATACTTTGAAAAGCAGTGTATAAATTAGTAGATATTAATGTAAAAGTAGAAAACATCCATAAAAATAAAGAACATTTCTCATGAATTAATGGTTCATATTTAAAGTGAAATTTTTGTTTTTTGGCATCATTTCTATTGGTTTCACACATTGTCATTAAAAACACACAGCATATGTTTTCACTTTTTTCCTTTATAAAAATAATCTTATATATTCAATAAAAATAGATTAGCAACTCTCTCAACACTAATTAGAGAAAATTCCTTTTGCAATAGGTAGTTATTAATGCTGAGCAACCAAGCTATTAACATCTATAGAGTAAGAGATTATGACATGCTCAAATCTCAATAGCCATCTATATTGTACCCTGTTACTACAAATCTCAGAGAACATCATAAAAAGAGGACAGAATGATTGTAAGAGTCACAGGTAGTGGATTTCCATAGCAAAACAACATTTGTCATACATTATAGCACAATTGTACAAATAAATTTACAGCAGACGTGACCACACAAACGATCTGATGATGATCAAAACAAGCAAGTTCACATCATGGTGGGCAGAGGTGTTTATGAAATTCTACACCTAGTAAGAAGCCATAGAAAGTTGATGACTAACTCGAGAGGGAGAAATGGCTACTTTTCATGTGGAATGCTGACCCTAGGAGTCTGTCAGTACTGCAGGCAATGCTACTAAACTCATGTAGTAAACTTTATGCAGCACTAAATGGACTTAGTGAATATTAACTTGAGATACATAGATGATAGATAGGGAGATAGATGAAAGATAGAATACATATATGTGTGTGTGTGTATGTATGTATGTATGTATGTATATTCTACATATGAGATTTACAGAGAGAGAGAGAGAGAGAGAGAGAGAGAGAGAGAGAGAGAGAGAGAGAGAGAGCGAACCTGCACATGAAGTTAGAAATGCAAAGGAGAGGGTTGAAACAGTATTGAAAGGGAGATAATGGGAGAGGGACTGATTCCAAACAGTTTGTGAATCCATGAATTATTAAATAGAATATTTCGTTAAACTATGGTGTATTTGTCCAAATGACACCTCTTATTCATCTATAATTCATTATTAAAATTTTGAATTTTTTTTTACAAATTATCCACTAGATATATTAAGAGATTATCTCTAACCTGGAAGATAGTTTTCAAATTTTAAAACTGTACTTTATTGAGTTTCAAACTGCATGGAAAAACGCATCAGTGTTGGTGATCTGATTCGGAGGCATCTTTCTTTATTGTTTACTCTTTTATACTCCTAAAACTCTCCTGAACCCTGCTTCCTGCCACTGAGCAAGATGGCAGCTTAACTTTGTGGTGTCTGGACACTACCTTTCCATACATAGACAGGTTTCAGGTTTCTTTCCTTTCTTTTCTTTCTTTCTTTTTGTTTTGTTTTGGTTTTTTGTTTGTTTGTTTGGTTGGTTGGTTGGTTGTTTCTTTGGTTTTGTTGTTGTTGTTGTTTTCGAGACAGGGTTTCTCTGTGTACCCCTGGCTGTCCTGGAACTCACTTTGTAGACCAGGCTGGCCTCGAACTCAGAAATCCTCCTGCTTCTGCCTCCCAAGTGCTGGGATTAAAGGCGTCTGCCACCACTGCCCGGGTTCTTTATTTTTAAATGAAAAATTTTCATTTGAACAGATAATACTCTCTCCAACAGCAAACACAATCAAAACCAGCATGAGAAGCCCTTTGTTGAATGGTTGGTAAGGATTTCCCAAAAGGCTCTGAAACATTGGAACTACTGTTACTGCTCTTCATTGCTCGCCAGGAATGGAAGGTAACACACCATTGCTGAGGTCAATGTGTACTTTAAACACAGATCCCAGAGGCCATTGAGCTGGGTATGACCTGATTGCTTCCTTCCTAAAGACTAGCTTCCAAGGTACCAATAGAAAGAATGCTACTAAAGGAGGAGGAAAAAAAAATTTCTACACAGCTATGAGTTCTATGGACCATGATAAAGAGCAGCACTGCACAAACCCTAAGGGTGCAGTAGCACAATAATGCATGCCTAGGTGGTAATTGAGAACTCTCTACCTGAGTTGAAGACCCACAATAGGAGAGAAACTATGCCTGATACTGGAAACCTAATTATCCATCCTGAAACTATACTAAGTGTATACTATACAGACTGAGAAGGTAGAAATTGGAAATGTAGCAAAGTGGATGAAAAAAAAGCCATATATTTTAAAGATAAAGGAATAGTAAATTTTAGGGTTTTGAATGATGAAAATGAAAGGAGAAATATAATTATATTATGATATCAAAAATTAAAAAAATCAAGTTACCCTGCTTCTGATAAATGTATTTTATATTGAAGAGTTTAAACATAGACAAAAATGGTCAGAGTGCAGATTTCAAGTGCTTATTGTGTGTTCAGCTTTAAGTTGGATGTTTATATCAAAATTCTTCCTCTTAAGGCTCAGAGAACATCACCAAGTAGTAAAATAATTGTCAGATAAATTTTAAAAGAAAGGACTACTACAAAAATGTCTTTCCAACATGGCAGGGCCATTGTACCTATGAATCCACAACAGCTGTGTTTGTCTGCACAAATTCACAAATAGCCAAGATAGTCAACTTCACAGTTTGGGTAGGGATGCACTCATGAGATTTCACTCTGTGATGACAATCAATAGTTGATGACTTCTAGGGTAGAAACAGCTTGCTTCATTATTGTGGCCACTGATAGGTAGCCCATGCTCCAGTGGATGATCCTGTACCTATGTGGACATAGGTAACACCCACTGGCTGAGTAGATTTTAAATTTTTTCAGCCATTGATATTTAATCATTTGAGAACTTTCCTTTACTTTCACGTCCCAACATTGAATTGGTTTGTTTCTTTTTCTGAAATTTAGTTCTTTCAGTTCTTTGTCTATCATAGTCTAATATCTGTCAGATTTTCAGTCACTAGAGATTATTTTTCCCATTCTATTTGTTGCTGCTTTACTCAAGCAATGGGATTCTTTGCTATGTAATATTTTTAGCTCTATGGGTATTTATTTATTTTTGGTCTTTCTCCCTGTGTCATCAGTGTCCTGTTCAGAAAGTCCTTTCTTGTGTCAATGAGGTCAGTCTTGTTTCTTTCTTTCTCCTCTTTCAAATTCAAGGTATTAGGTCATACGTTGAGCTCTTGATCTATTTAGAGATATAGTTTTAGGTCCATTACAGCCTAACTTGGGGTAAGAGGAAATGCAAATTAAAACTATATTGACATTTTTACCTTACCACAGTCAGAATGGATAAGATCCAACAAAACAAAACAAACAAAATGACAACAAACTATTTTGTGGATAAGTGAGGCATATGAACATTTTTTGTATGTTATCTTCTATTGATGGATTGCAATATTTCATTGCACAACCATGCTGTACCTTATTACCGCTACCAGAGCCTTTATGTTATTTACAGTTTTAAACTATTCCTACTAATGTAGCTATGATTATCTGTGTGCCAGTTTTGTATGGGCTTATGGATTCATTCCTTCCAGATAAATACTTAAGTGTAGCTGTTGAGGACTGTTATTGTATACATACAGAATAGCATCTCATTGAGGTTTTATTTGCTTTTGAACAAATACTGATGAAATGAAACATTCTGTGTGGAATTTCTTGATCATATATATTTTTATTGATGATTTAGTTGTTAAATGTTTACCTGACTGAATGTTCTGTTTTTTTAAAAAAATGTATTTAAGGATTCTTCATTCACTTTAGATGCAAAGCCCTTGTCATTATGTTGGGAATATATATTTTTCTACTCTTCCAGTCAGGTGTTCCTGTGTTGATGTGATCATTTGTCGTGTCGGTTTCCTTCTGACACTTAAGTTTCTCTTAAGACTTCTGTGTTGAAAACTCCTGGAAGATTGAACTGCTCCCATTTGTACAACTCTATTCTACCACTCTTCTATCCAAGTAGTTCTGTCCTTTCTGGTACTTGGCCCTGCAAACCATCCCCACATACCCTAACATTGTTGTTATTATTGTTGCTGTACAGTAGTTCTCAACCTTCCTCATGTTGTGACCCTTTAATACAGTTCTTCATGATGTGCTTACCCCCAACCATAAAACTCTTTCATTGCCAGCTTATGATTGTAATTTGCTACTACTGTGAGTTGTAATGTAAATATATGATATGCCAGATCACATATCTGGGATCATAACATACAGGTGGAGAACAGCTTTCTAAGGCTTACAAGAAATTTGATTACAATTTCCTGACAATAAAAGCCACCATTTTGGAAGCACTGTTTGTAGTCATCAGTCTCCCCAAAGCTGGATACTAGTGCACAAAATACCCTTCCTGTTGAATAAAACCCATGGAAATTATTAAAACACCACCACATTTTAAATATTTTTTTTTCAATTCGAGGATTAAACATGTCTTTTTCTGAATTTAGGGAGACTGCAAGTTCCATTTTACTTCCATTTACGTTTATTTCCTATAGTGTACAAAAATTACAAAAGGTCAGGCTACAAGTATGAACACATGCTCACTGCTAATCCCTCAAGAAGTCCAATGGCATAAGGACAATAAAAGTACAAAGAAAAAGATTTTTCAGAAAAGCTGACAAATATAAACCGAACACAGTAAAACTGTCTTCTATAGGTTTTGCTGGCACCATGTTTACATGTGGAAACATATCAGATAGGCAGTCAGTAGAGAATTTTATATAGGTCTCTAGAAATTCTGAGTCTTCTAATTCAATGAAAAACAGTTCATACTAAACAAAGCCTTATGGTTCATTAAGTTTTTAGTTCCTTTTCCAAGAAACAGTCCATTGTGAGGTTATTTGTTAGGATAAGACAGTGCATTGTTTCCACAAAAGACAGGGGAATTAAGAGGTATTTTGTTGTTGTTGTTGTTGTTTTGTTTGTTTTTTGTTTTGTTTTGTTTTGGTTTTGGTTTTGGGGTGTTTTTGGTTTTGGTTTTTTTTTTTTTTTTTTTGGTTTTTTGTTTTTTGTTTTTTTGTTTTTTGAGACAGGGTTTCTCTGTGTAGCCCTGGCTGTCCTGGAACTCACTCTGTAGACCAGGCTATCCTCGAACTCAGAAATCTGCCTGCCTCTGCCTCCCAAGTGCTGGGATTAAAGGCATGCGCCACCATGCCCTGAAGAGGTATCTTTATTATGGAAGGAATGGGGAGATATAGAAAAGAAAATTTCTCTGTGAGGACAAAGGAATAATCCTCACTGGGGAATAATTTTCAGAGAATTCAATGGCTTCAAGCAGAAGTGACATCTATAGCAATGTTGGCAGGAAACTAAGAGTACATTGCCCAGTGGTACAATTTCCAAAAATAGTAATTTCTCTAAGAAACAACTAAAAGCAAATGCAGTGAAGAAGTTATTTGGGCATATATTATTTTACTGTTCTCTGCATTTCTAGATGTTTGTTCTAAGTACTGGCACTGGCACTGCACTGTAGAAATGACTCAAACAATTAATTTCATAGTTAAATATGCTTTATACTTACCACAAACACAATTTTGTATTCATTATAATTTTTTTCTTGGTCTCAGAGAGTTTTTTTTTTTGTTGTTGTTGTTTTCTATACCACTGGGTGTATTTGATCTGGCAATCAATTTTTTTTTAATGATGGTCTTTGGATATATTAATATCCATTGTTATTAAAAAATTTAGATTCTGTTACATTTACATAACTACCAGTGATCTAATAGTATGGCATTTCTCATGGTTAATGTGTTTTGGGGTTTGTCTTACTAATTTTAATTTAACAGCCTAGAGATCTGCTCATACTACTTCTGCTATTTGCAATAGAGTTCTTAGGTCAGTTTTTTTTGGGGGGGGTTGATTTACTATTTCAGAACTTATTGTGGTTTTCTGTGCATTATTTTTTAATACTCTTCATGTTGTAGCCTGTACAGTAAACTGCAATGATTGTGTGCCACCCCAACATAAATAGAGATTTTCATTTTCAGGTTTTCTTTTCTAGATTAGGATAAAATGTGCTATTTCTCTTTCCTTTCTTCCCCTAAACTATGGCCCTCCTGATCTGATTTTTGTTTTTGCCTTTATTACTGGTTTCTAACTATCTATAGTGGTTTTCTTGACTTTCTGATGAACAGATTTATTAATATAAGGAATACAGTCAAACCATTGTTGCCCCTGGACATTCTATTTCATAAGCCTACTTCCTTAATGAACAGAAGTTACATCTCAAGCCTTTGCACTCTATTTTATGTAGTAAGTTCTTTCTTTTTCAATTAACAAAAGCCTCAGTTCACAAAAATAACAGTTACAAAATTATAGTTCTAATTTAAGATTCCTTTGAAATTTCCTTCCTCTACAATCTTAGGTTTTCTTAAAATACATCCTGTAAGGCGAAGGAGAGAGCACAGATTCTCCTTCTGTGAATTACAGATCCATTCTATACTCTGGTACCTTTCTGGTTCACTTAGGGTTGAAACTGGCTCTTTAGGAAGACATATTCATGGCTGGAGTTTCATTGTGAAACTTCACTCAGGGTGCCCTAGCATTGGCTTCTCTGACACAAAATTGTCCCTCCAGGGACAAAAATGGAGAAGTGACTGAGGTAAAGGTGGTCCAGTGACCAGCCCAAATTGGGATCCAGCTCAAGGGGAGGACCCAAGGCCTGACACTATTACTGATGCTATGGTATGCTTATAGACAGGAGCCTAGCATGGATGCCCTCCCAGAGACCCAACAAGCAGCTGACTAAGGCAGAGGGAGATACTTAAAGCCAACCAATAGACTGAAGTTAGGGAACCTGTGGTTGAATTAGGAGAAGGCTGGAGAAAGTTGTGAATGAGGGTGACCCCATAGGAAGATCAGCAGTCTCAACTAACCCAGACACCTGAGATATCTCCAACACTGAGCCACCAACCAGGCTGCATAGAGGAGGTGGTCTGAGGGCCCTGACACATATATAGCAAAAGCCTGCCTAGTTTGGCCTAGTCGGAGAAGACTTGGAAAATCTTGAGGCCCTAGGGCATAGGGAGGCCTAGCAGGAGTGAGGAGGTGGGGATATCCTCTTGGAGACAAGCAGGAGGAGGAATGGAATGAGAAATTATGGGAGGGAAGACCAGGAGCAAGATAACAACAGGACTGTAAAAAAATAAAAGTAATAAAAAAAGATTGTACACAGTTTAACTTTTTAAACAGAAACCATTATCAGTTTCCAAAATTTACGAAGTTCCATTGATGTAATGATTCTTCATAACTTCATTCCTGATCACCTGTGCTTAGCAACAGTCCATTTCAGCATCAACATTCTGTTATCAAAAGAGCTCACCCTCTACTCTCACTAATCCAGTTAGATTTCTGCTCATGTAGAGGTTTCCTATGACTAAGCTCCAGAGTGAATACACCAAGCTGGTAGGTCAATCTCTGAGTACTTCTTTTAAAACAAAAAATATCTTCATACATGCTTTCAGGAATTCTAGGTACCTTGACAGATATTTAAAATTCCCCACTTTCAGCTTCTCTATGGATTTGATAAGCTTAATTAAGACTCACCAGATTAGTTTTCAGGAATTTATTGTAAGGTCCTGCTCCAGTGACCATGCATGTCACTTTGAACTTCGGAGAGAAGTGTATACAATTCTTTACTTGGATACATAATTGAAACTGAGATAGAAAGAGTCACATTTTATCTTTCTATTATTTCATTATCGCTACCTAAATTGAAGAGATGGTGACATTAAGGGTTATATTAAAACTATGTGTTATTCACAGTCACAGAAACTAACCATGACATTATGACTTGGTCCTCTTCATAAAAGTAAGTTTGTTAGGCTTACAAAAGTGTTTAGTAAACTGACCTTAATTTTAGAAGACATTCAGTGTGAAAAGATGCACAGCTCAGGATTTAAAAATGAGATGTGGATTTTAGTTTTTTCTATTACAGTTCTATGACACAGATAGGATGGTTCTGGAATTACATGAGGTTTTCTATGAATTATCTTATAATAATCTTCAGACCATGATATAAATCGTCAATTGCATTGGTTGTAAGACTCAGGAAGATGAACAAAGATGAGATTGTTCACATATGTGATAGGTGGAAGTAATTGGTATAATCAGTATTTGAAAATATCAATCATCTGCTTGAAATATTGGTCTGCAAGCATTGTGCTCATGAGTGAATGATTTCTGGAATAAATTATACTAAACACATTCATAATCCAACATGGGTATCTCAGCATATAATTTGTGTTTGTTCATATAGTTGTCTATACTAGTTTAGGCTTCCAGAGAGTAATATCTTAAATATTGCTATAGCTATTAACTGACAGATATTTATGTGTAGTAAATGTTTTTGGATTTAAAAATTCAAAGTAATATTTTGCTTAATGCATAGTCATGATCTGTATAATTTCCTAGTGAGTTGTATTATCCCACTGGAGATCATTGGTCTGTTGTTTTTAAAAACAAATCTAAACCATTCAGTTTACCAGATGGAGACTTAGGAGACAGAAACTGTGGTAAAACCCTGCTAGCTTAGAGAGGAAGGGAAAGCACCCAGCTTACCTCCCTCCTCCACTGAAATCTCAGAAGGTAAATATACCTTTTCTTCTTCATGTTGCCTTAAATACCCCTAAACTCAAAGTCCCTCATTTCTCTTTCCTGGGTTTTCTTTTACTCAATCCCTGTCAATTGGTTCCTTGCCCTACATCTTGTCCTGTGGTTGACATAATTAAATATTATTTACACTAAACAGAAAGCTCTCAGATTACAGGTGTGGACTAAGCTGAGCCACACCACAACTAGAAACATATTTTTCTTTTCTTTTTTTTTTCCCATAATCTCCTGGTTCACAGTACGATAAAATATCCTGCAACATTTTATTATTTTGTCTAAGCTAGAATATGTACAGTTTATCTTTTAAAACAGAAACAATTATCAATCCCCAAAATTTATGATGATCCATTGATGTGATGATTCTTCCTAACTTCCAACCTAATCACCTGTGTTTAGCAACAGTCCATTTTAGCATCAAGGTTTTCCAGTCTGCTAGACTGGTGAATCATCTGTCCTCTTCAGATGGTTTGTTGAGCTTTCCTCACATAGTGGGGATGTCCTTGTGATTGGCATTACTGTGTTTTCATGTTTCTTCCTTCCTCCAGTTGTGTGTGCCTTTCTTTTTTGTTTCATTTTTATACTTTTCTTTCTTTTTTAAAACATTTTATTAGATATTTTCTTCACTTACATTTCAAATGCTACCCTGAAAGTCCCCCATAACCTCCCCATGCCCTGCTCCCCAATCCACCCACTCATGCTTCCTGGCCCTGGCATTCCCCTGTACTGGGGCACATAATCTTTGGAAGACCAAGTGCCCCTCCTTTCAATGAGGACCAACTAGGCCATCTGCTATATATGTAGCTAGAGACACGAGCTCTGCGGGGGTACTGGTTAGTTCATATTATTGTTCCTCTTATAGGGTTACAGACCCCTTCAGATTCTTGGGTACTTTCTCTAGCTCCTCCATTGGGGGCACTGTGTTCCATCCTATAGATGACAGTGAGCATCCACTTCTTTATTTGCCAGGCACTGGCATAGCCTCACAAGAGACAATTATATCAGGGTCCTGTCAGCAAAATCTTGCTGGAATATGCAATAGTGTCTGTGTTTGGTGGCTGATTATGGGACGGATCCCTGGGTGGGGCAGTCTCTGGATGGTCCTTCCTTCTTTCTCAACTGGAAGCTTCTTTTACTCGAATCCAACATTCCTTGAGTTCCATTCTGATGTGAAAACATCTTTAAAATATATAGGTTGATCCCCAATTTCATTAGGTACTACAGGTTCACAATTAAGCATGACCCATTCTCATAAATCCTTTGTCTTTTGTCTATAAAGCTTTTATACTTTCATAGCTAATTTTTTCTTGTTGTACAGCTATTTTTCATAATTTTTTGAGAGGAAATATATAAATATTGCAATTGAAAGCAGAAAGAGGTTTACTCGGTTTTCATAATTGCAATAAGTACTGAAATAGCATTTCAAGTAACATTTTTATCCCCTCTACTCCTACCCTTGATGTTTAAGGATCTAACATGGAGTTTCCCATTTTGAATGCAGGAAATTTCTATCTATCTATCTATCTATCTATCTATCTATCTATCTATCTATCTATCTATCTATCTATCTGCACACATGCATACACATATACATTATATATATACTTTAATACACACACATATTATATACATATATTTATGAATATATATACATATATATATATATATATATACACAATTAAAATTGTCTTCTGGAGTTGCTTACTGTGATTCAGTCTCAGAGTCTCCTTCATCATTCCATCACTCTTTGCTCTAGGCTTGAGGTTCCTACTGTTTCAGAGTCTTCCAAGTCTCTTGAGGCATTGGAAGAACTTGAAGAGCTGATGCTTCCTCTGGAGATGACCCTAGGCAAAATTATCCTCTTCAGCTTTCTGTCAGATGTCTCCTGTCCTCTACAACATCTCTATCAGATGTTCTCTGCTTTCAGCAATGTAGGTGGGCTTTTTTTCTTCTCCAATCATATTGGGTTTTCATTCTAATCACTTTGAGTGCCAGATATAAATGTATCTTTTTGTTTTCTTTTTGTGAGATGTCATTGTCATCTTGGAGGCTTATTACCTTTGTCTGCTAATTTAGGCCTACTCCTGGAAGTTTCTAAGTTTCATATACTCTATTCTAAGTCTACAATGTTTTCAGCCTTTGAGACTTATGGCTCAATAAGCTCACCCCTTCCTAGTTCTTTCTGATTTCTGGCTGGCTGTTTCAACTCAGCTGTTATGGTTCAAATTCCTCTCTAAACTGATTGATTCAATCTGGTCTCTCTCTCTCTCTCTCTCTCTCTCTCTCTCTCTCTCTCTCTCTCTCTCTCTCTCTCTCTCTCTCTCCTCCTCCTCCTCCTCCCTCTATCTCCAGCTCTCCTGAATTGCTCTGCTTAATCTCATACTAACTTTGGCAATCGATTCTAATATTCTGGATAATTCTAATTCTTTGGTTTCTTTTTTTTTTTTTCTGTCTTTACCATGTCTAGCTTGTTCTATCTTCACTCCTCCTCTGTAAATTTCTTCAAGTAAATCTGCTTCTTCTGTCTCTGTCTCTCTTTCTGTCTTTCTCTCTGTGTTTCTCTGTCTCTCTCTGTTTCCCTCTCTATCTGTTTCTCTGTCTTTGTCTCTCTGAGTCTCTGTCTCTGTCTTTCTTTATCTCTGTTTCTCGGTCTCTGTTTCTCTATCTCTCTTTGTCTCTCTCTGTCTCTCTGTCTCTGTCTCTGTCTTTTTCTCTCTCTGCACTTCCCCTTAGGTAACTTCCCCCTTCTCTTTCTCTTTGCCCAAGAGTTGGACATATCCTATTCTGCCAAATCTTTTTCTGATTCATCACTTTGCCTGCTATTATATTAGATACTACTTTCAAACTTTGATGCTTGTTTCTGCAAACTAACTTTATGTTCATTGTTTGGGATTAAAGGTGTGTTCTAAGGGTGTATCTGTATTCCAGCTATAGGAATTAAAGATCTGTGCTAAGGCTAAGCCACACCACAGCTAGAAGCAGGTTTTTGTTTGTTTTTTTTGTTTGTTTTTTTTCTAAATACATGGTTCACAGTATGAAGAAATATCCTTTAATATTGGTCTTTGAAGGGTAGCACTTGACAGGAGAAATAGATATAAACTAGAGTCCCTGGAATTTCTTCTGGTATAATAAATGGAATATATTAGAACTGCCTGATTTCAAGAAAGCAGTATGTATTTGAGCTGCAATTAAGGGAATATTAGCATTAATTTATACTTGATGATCATTTCTGAGCATTGAGTCTTCTTAAATTACATATGAATAGTATCTAATTAGATTTTAATGTAACAGATTCATCGGTTTTCTTTAGATAAAACTATAAAACATGGATGGAGATTTCTTGCCACATTGAAACAATTTTCAATTTTTGTGTATATTAGGAGCATCAACTTGTTTATAAAGTTGACAACGCCGGGCGTGGTGGCACACGCCTTTAATCCTAGCACTCGGGAGGCAGAGGCAGGCGGATTTCTGAGTTCAAGGCCAGCCTGGTCTACAAAGTGAGATCCAGGACAGCCAGAGCTATACAGAGAAACCCTGTCTCGAAAAACCAAAAAAAAAAAAAAAAAAAAAAAAAAAAATAAAAGTTGACAACAAGAAGCTTAAAATAACAAAACCATTTGGCCTTTTATTGCTACTATTTTCTAAGTTCATCCTTGCAGGTAAATGAATCTGAGTCATAGTTACATTGTATCGTTATATTATATTACTATATCTACCTAAATTAAAGAGATTATTGTGCTAAGAATTATATGAGCATGACAAATACAAATGCAGATGCTTGCATCCAACCATTGGACTGAGCTTGGGACCCCAATGGAAGAGTTAGGGGAAGGACTGAAGGAGCTGAAGGGGTTTGTAACCCCACAGGAAGAGCAACAACAATATCAACCAACCAGTATCTCCAGAACTCCCAACCACCAACCAAAGAGTACACTTGGAGGGAACCATGGCTCCAACTGCATATGTAGCAGAGGATTGCCTTATCTGGCATGAACAGGAGGGGAAGCCCCTGGTCTTGTGAGGGCTCGATGCCCCAGCATAGGGGAATGCTAGGGTGGTGAGGTGGGTGTGTGGTGGGACAGCACCATCATAGAAGCAAAGGGGAGAGGGAGGATGGGATAGTGGGTTTGTGGTGGGGAAACCTAGAAGGGAGATAATATTTAAAATGTAAATAAATAAAATAACAAAAATTTAAAAGAAAAGAAAAAAAGGAAATTTTACTTTGAATAAAAAAAAGGAAATTGTATTTAATTCACAGAATCACAGAAATTGACTGCCACATCATGTCTCTGTGTGTATGTTTAGTCATGATGTCTGAGTGTTGGTCCAATGTCATCACTTGCCTCAAGTTCCTGTAGTCATGACTTCCTTAACCTAAGGAGCTGTCTCTTTCAACTGTAGTCCAGAATTAATTCTTCCTCTCTTCTATACATAAAACGAAACTTCTACATTAACTCAGATCTAACGATTAAAATGATTTCAAAAACTTTAAAAAAATCATAATTTTGTGTTTTGGATTTTCATTATGCTGTAATACATTTTTGGATGAATTTTTTTGTGGTCCTTTAAATAAATTCTAGTCTATTAATGGCAATCTTAATTGATATGCAAATTTCCACAATACTAAGATTTATTCATTGACAATAGTTAAAACAGAATTTCACTTAATTCCAAGTAGAAAAAAAAAAGTATTCTAAGACTTGATGTGTAATTCCTCTGGGTAAAAGAATGGCATGGAATCTCTCTTTTTAAATTTTTTTTATTAGATATTTTCTTCATTTACATTTCAAATGCTATCCCCAAAAGTCCTATAACTTCCCCCTACCCTACTCCCCTACCCACTCACTCCTAATTTTTGGCCCTGGTATTCCCCTGTACTAGGGCATATAAAGTTTGCAAGACCAAGTGGCCTCTCTTCTTAATGATGGCCCGACTAGGCCATCTTCTGCTACATATGCAGCTAGACACATGAGCTCTGGGGGTACTGATTAGTTCATATTGTTGGTCCACCTATAGGGTTGCAGACCCCTTCAGTTTCTTGAGTACTTTCTCTAGCTCCTCCACTTGGGGCGCTGTGTTCCATCCTGTGAGCATTCACTTCCGTATTTGCCAGGCACTGGCAGAGCCTCACAAGAGACAGCTATATCAGGGTCCTTTCAGCAAAATCTTGCTGGCATATGCAATAGTGTCTGTGTTTGGTGGCTGATTATGAGATAGACTCCCAGGTGGGGCAGTCTCTGGATGGTCCATCCTTTCGTCTTAGCTCCAAACTTTGTTTCTGTAACTCCTTCCATGGATATTTTATTCCCTATTCTAGGGAGAAATGAAGTATCCATGTGTTGGTCTTCCTTCTTTATTTTTCTTGTGTTTTGCAAATCGTATCTTGGGTATTCTAGGTTTCTGGGCTAATTATCCACTTATCAGTGAGTGCATATCAAGTGACTTCGTTTGTGATTGAGTTACCTCACTTAGGATGATATCCTCCAGATACATCCATAACACAGGAGGAAATAGGAAGATAAAGGACCTGATAGTTCTGATGTACCCTTTTCTACTTCAATGAGAGTAGATGAGATCCCTTGAATCAAAGTTAAATTCTTTAGAATGAGCAGAAGTAGAGAAAAATGAAGCCATTTGATGCAATGCTTAACTTCACTATTTAAATTCCTTAACAAGAATCCAGGAGCTCCTCTTTATGTCTGATTCATATGGTAATATAATGCACATAAATTTAATTTTAAATAATTAGTCACCCTCAAAGATACACAGTTTTTCAGAATTTTTGAGGTTAATAACAATTTTAATAACACATAAGATAAAGATTTTTAAATGAAGGAATTCTTCATTAATGGAATAATATTCAGTGTGATTAAAAGAAATAAACCTTGGTGCTTGGTTATTTCTTATATTTCTCTGTATTTTTTTGGTTATTTTGTTTTTGTTTTTGTTTTGTGATATATAAATGTCAGTTCTTTCCTCACTGATCTGATAATATTCCCAGGATTGCACCCAGAAGGCTGGGCACAGATGTTAATAACCTGGTAACCTTTGTTATCTTTAGATGCAGACCTTACCTAAATACTTCAGAATGTTGATCCCAGATTCTCCCTGAAAATACATTTATTTTTAGCTTTGTTTTCAAGTTGATAGGACCTATCTTTAGGGGAGATAGCATATTTATTTATAACCTATTGACCTCTATGTTATTGTGGTCAGAGGTGACACTGGACCCTAGTCTCTTAAACTGTAGAATCCATCTTCATGATGCAGGTCACATGGATTTTGCAAAATAATTTCAATGTAGTCTTTGGTCTCATTGTTACCAGGAATTTTTCTTCCAATATTGTACTTCACTTAAATAATAAGTCTGTCTAAATAAGTCATGATGAACCATGTTTCTTTTTGCTTCATGCAGATCATTTGTCTATGGACATTTCTCTCCTATCTCTCTCTCTCTCTCTCTCTCTATATATATATATATATATATATGCTTATTATTTAAATAATAATTAGCCAGCATACTCTTAAAATGACTTAGATGGTATGCAGATGTGTAAGTCTATAGGGACAGGTCTTCAGAGCTTCAAACATTCACCACTTTGTCTACACTTTATCTCTACATCATAGAGATCATGAAAAATGAAGATGATCCACAAATGACTGGTCCAAACCTTCTGAGAGCTTTCTACTGAATGCTCAGATCTCAAGATCCATCCCCATCATTCCAGGTGTGCAGGAATATTTCAAAGTTTTCCAAAGCTTCTTTTGATAATATTAGTCTTTCAAAGCCCTTCTAAACCATGGGTTAGAGTCTTGTTTAACATAGTATGTGTTCAACAATAAAATCTTTTTTTGTATTGGTAAATTTCTAGAACTGGGTGTTCCTGAGTATCTCTCTGGGGTTTAAGGTTTATTCCTTAAGCAGTCAGTGAATCCAATAAAGGGAGGACAAGACCTGATACAAAGATCTAGGAAGAGCAATTCTTATGTAGGTGGTATCTTTGAGGTTGCTCCAAGTCTGTCTTCCTGTGACTGCCAGGGTGCTGGTGTTCAAAGGTTCTTCTAACAAGGCTGGAGAGTTTCAATAAGCCAGGCTGAGAAGAATGGGCATAGGTAGACTTCAACTGCCTCAGCATGTGCTTTTTTCCACTGAGACTCAGATGTTTTTCTGAATAAAAAACTACTTTTTGCATTGTTGAGGGACTTTGGCTAATTTTCAGGGTTCTGAAATTTTGCTTTATCATTTTTCCTGGTTCTATTGCTTTTCTGGAAAGAAATGGATTTTGGAGTCCTTAGTCGGTTATTACCAAAGCATTTAAAGTAAGTGCCTTTTAATTAGTTAATTAGTGATATAATTCAGCCTGATAAACTAGTCATTATAAGTGAATTCATAATTGTGTTCTCGAATGATGGGTAACAAGATTGTGAGTTGCCCGGTGATAATTATGTATACAATTAGTACATAGTATTCTGGCAGAAAAGTAAATATTTTGATAAAGATTTAATTTAAACTTTTGTCAGATATCCATTTTTTAAATTAGCTGCAGTCAAGGTGTAAATAATTCCATAACACAAATATCCCTTCTATTTTTTTAAATTAAAGCTATAAGGACTATATTTAATAATCAAATTATGTTTCACAAAAGGGCACAACTCTTACTTTTAGTACTTTTGCTTTTTGTTTGATTGGTTTTTATCTCTGTTAGTTATGGTTTGCAGTAGCCATCCAAACAGAACCACAATGAAAGCATAATGAACTTTTCCTTCTGTAGACTTCACATTTCAATATTCATAGTGTAGACATTATTTTATTTGTAGAATACAAATATTTCCATTGGGGAGCAGGAGGGGATAGGGGATTTTCAGAGGGGAAACTAGGAAAGGTGATACCATTTGAAATGTAAATAAAGAAAATATCTAATTAAAAGAAAGAAAACTTGAAGTGAGTCAACCACATTTTTTCTAAAGACAGTTTTTTCATATACATTTAATACTTTTAGGAACAGTGAAAGCACTGGTAAATAGGTGTCTGACTTTTTCTTTGTCCTTTTGTATTAATTTCATTTAAATAATTTATCTTTCACCTGTTGTGGTTTATCCAATCCATTCTGATCTTAAAAATAGGTTTTAAATAGAAGGTTGGACTATGTTCATAGCAGCTTTATTTGTAATAATCAGAAACTGGAAGCAACCCAGATGCCCATCAACTAAAGAATGGATAATAGTAAATATGGTACATTTACTCAATGTAATAATATTTAGTTATTAAAAAACAAGGACATCATGAGTTTTGTAGGCAAACAGATGGAAACTGGAAAATATCTTCCTTAGTGAGGTAATCCCAAAAGGAGATGCATGGATAGTACTCACTGATAGGTGGATATTAGCCAAAAAGTTAAGAATACCCATGATATACCACAGACCTAAAGAAGTTAAACAAGAAGAAAGGCCTAAGTGAGGATGCTTGAATCCCACTTAGAAGGGATACAAAAAATAGTCACTGGATATAGAGGGAGAGAGAGACAGGAGTGGGTGAGAGGAGGGCTAGAGGAATAGCAGGACAGGATTAGACATGAGATTGACAGAAGAGAGTTTCTGAGGGCCAGGAGAATGAATAGAAATATGAATTTCAATCGGCAGGACCTGAGACTGCATTAGTTAGGGAAGTAGAAAACCTGGCCTGAGTAGGGGCACAAGCCCCTAGAGTTGGCTGACACCCGCCAGCTACTCACAACACCAGCCATGGGATCCTAAGACTTCAGGTGATCCTGCCACCCTCCTGGCCAGAGGACAGGTTTCCGCCCGGCCCGAGAGCCCTTTGCCTCAGGAGCTGCGGTAGCCATCTTGGTTCTGGGACTCCTCCGAACTTAGGAACTTAGTCTGCACAGGTGAGAGTGTGCACCACAGAAGCTGGCAGCTTCTGGGACAGGCGGGA
Organism: Mus caroli; assembly: GCF_978045245.1. Classification (NCBI taxonomy): domain Eukaryota; kingdom Metazoa; phylum Chordata; class Mammalia; order Rodentia; family Muridae; genus Mus; species Mus caroli. Next base: position 104,229,742 of record NW_028227261.1, on the reverse strand, counting down.
GTCACAGAGCCTCTGAGGCAGCCCCCTTTTTGGACCCCAGACATCCGGCCACCCTCCAGGCCAGAGGACAGGTGTCCACCCGGCCCGAGAGCCGTTTGCCTCAGGATCTGTGGTAGCCATCTTGGTTCCAGGACTCCACCAAACTTAGGAACTTTGTCTGCACAGGTAAGAGTGTGCACCACAGAACCTGACAGCTTGTGGGACAGGCAGGTGCCACAGAGCCTTTGAGGCAGCGCCCCTTTTCAAGCCCTAGACATCCGGCCAACCTCCAGGCCAGAGGACAGGTGTCCACCTGGCCCAAGAGCCCTTTGCCTCAGGATCGGCGGAAGCCATCTTAGTTCAGGGACTCCTCTGAACTTAGTCTGCACAGGTGAGAGTGTGCATCACAGAAGCTGACAGCTTCTGGGACAGGCGGGAGCCACAGAGCTACTGAGGCAGCATCCTTTCTGGGCCCCAGACATCTGGCCACCTTCCTGGGCAGAGGACAGGTGTCCACCCGGCCCGAGAGGCTTTTGCCTCTAGAGTGGCAGTAGCCATCTTGGTTCTGGGACTCCACCGAACATAGTCTGCACAGGTGAGAGTGTGCACCACACAAGCTGACAGCTTCTGTGACCCGCCAAAGCAACACAGCCTCTGGGAAAGGTCCTGTTTTGGGCCTACATCTTTGGCCAGGAGGAGGTCCAAACACCAGATATCTGTGCACCTTCCCTGTAGAAGGAGAGCTTGCCTGCAGAGAGTGCTCTGACCACTGAAACTCAGAGGAGAGAGCCTGTCTCCCAAGTCTGCTGACAGAGGCTAACAGAATCACCAGAAGAACATTCTCTAAACAGAGACAACTATAACAACTAACTCCAGAGATTACCAGATGGAAAAAAGGTAAATGTAATAATCTTACTAACAGAAACCAAGACCACTCACCATCATCAGAACCCAGCACTCCCACTTCGCCCAGTCCAGGGCACCCCAACACACTGGAAAAGCTAGACCCAGATCTAAAAGCATATCTCATGATGATGGTAGAGGACATCAAGTATGACTTTAATAGCACACTTAAAGAAATACAGGAGAACACTGCTAAACAGGTAGAAGACATTAAAGAGGAACCACAAAAATCCCTTAAAGAATTGCAGGAAAACCAGACCAAACAGGAGATGGAATTGAATAAAACTATCCAAGACCTAAAAATGGAAGTAGACACAATAAAAAAAAAAAAACCCAAATTGAGGCAACTCTGGAGATAGAAACCATAGGAAAGAAATCTGGAACCATAGATGCGAGCATCATCAACAGAATACAAGAGATAGAAGAGAGAATCTCAGGTGCAGAAGACTCCATAGAGAACATTGGCACAACAATCAAAGAAAATACAAAATCCAAAAAGATGCTAACTCAAAATATCCAGGAAATCCAGGATACAATGAGAAGACCAAACCTAAGGATAATAGGAGTAGATGAGAATGAAGATTTTCAACTCAAAGGACCAGCAAATATCTTCAACAAAATTATAGAAGAAAACTTCCCAAACCTAAAGAAAGTGATGCCCATGAACATGCAAGAAGCCTACAGAACTCCAAATAGACTGGACCAGAAAAGAAATTCCTCCCAACACATAATAATCAGAACAACAAATGCACTAAATAAAGGTAGAATACTAAAAGCAGTAAGGGAAAAAAGATCAAATAACATATAAAGGCAAGCCTATCAGAATTACACCAGATTTTTCACCAGAGACTATGAAAGTCAGAAGGGCCTGGACAGATGTTATACAGAAACTAAGAGAACACAAATTCCAGCACAGGCTACTATACCCAGCCAAACTCTCAATTACCATAAATGGAGAAACCAAAGTATTCCACCATGACAAAACCAAATTCACATATTATCTTTCCACTAATCCAGCCCTTCAAAGGATAATAACAGAAAAAAAACCAATACAATGATGGAAAACATGTCCTAGAAAAAGCAAGAAGGTAATCCCTCAACAAACCTAAAAGAAGACAGCCACAAGAACAGAATGCCAACTCTAACAACAAAAAAAAAGGAAGCAACAACTACTTTTCCTTAATATCTCTTAATATCAATGGACTCAACTCCCCAATAAAAAAGACATAGACTAACAGACTGGCTAAACAAACAGGACCCAACATTTTGCTGCTTACAGGAAACTCATCTCAGAGAAAAAAATAGACACTACCTCAAAATGAAAGGCTGGAAAACAATTTTCCAAGCAAATAGTAGGAAGAAACAAGCTGGAGTAGCCATTATAATACCTAATAAAATTGACTTCCAACCCAAAGTCATCAAAAAAGACAAGGAAGGGCACTTCATACTCATCAAAGGTAAAATCCTCCAAGAGGAACTATCAATTCTGAATATCTATGCTCCAAATACAAGGGCACCCACATTCATTAAAGAAACTTTAGTAAAGCTCAAAGCACACATTGCACCTCACACAATAATAGTGGGAGTCTCAATACACCACTTTCACCAATGGACAGATCATGGAAACAGAAACTAAACAGGGACACAGTGAAACTAACAGAGTTTATGAAACAAATGGATCTGACAGATATCTACAGAACATTTTATCCTAAAACAAAAGAATATAGCTTCTTCTCAGCACCTCAAGGTACCTTCTCCAAAATTGACCACATAATTGGTCACAAAACAAGCCTCAACATATACAAAAATATTGAAATAGTCCCATGCATCCTATCAGATCACCATGGACTAAGGCTGACCTTCAATAACAAAATAAATAATAGAAAGCCAACACACACGTGGAAATTAAACAACACTCTTCTCAATGATACCTTGGTCAAGGAAGGAATAATGAAAGAAATTAAGGACTTTTTGGAGATTAATGAAAATGATGCCACAACATACCCAAACTTATGGGACACAATGAAAACATTCTAAGAGGAAAACTCAAAGCTCTGAGTGCCTACAACAAGAAACTAGAGAGAGCACACATTAGCAGCTTGACAACACACCTAAAAGCTCTAGAGAAAAAGGAAGCAATTTCACCCAAGAGGAGTAGACGGCAGGAAATAATCAAACTCAGGGGTGAAATTAACCAAGTGGAAACAAGAACTATTCAAAGAATCAACCAATCGAGGAGCTGGTTCTTTGAGAAAATCAACAAGATAGATAAACCCTTAGCCAGACTCACTAGAGGGCACAGGGAAATTATTCTAATTAACAAAATCAGAAATGAAAAGGGAGACATGACAATAGATCCTGATGAAATCCAAAACACCATCAGATCCTTGTACAAAAGGCTATACTGAACAAAACTGGAGAACCTCGATGAAATGGACAAATTTCTAGACAAACACCAGGTACCAAAGTTAAATCAGGTTAATGATCTAAACAGTCCCATATCACCTAAAGAAATAGAAGCAGTCATTAATAGTCTCCCAACCAAAAAAAGCCCAGGACCAGATGCGTTTAGTGCAGAGTTCTATCAGGCTTTCAAAGAAGATCTAATCCCAGTTCTTCACAAACTATTTCACAAAATAGAAACAGAAGGTACTCTACCCAACTCATTCTATCAAGCCACAATTTCTCTGATACCTCAACCACAAAAAGACCCAACAAAGATAGAGAATTTCAGACCAATTTCGCTTATGAATATCGATGCAAAAATCATCAATAAAGTTCTCGCTAACCAAATCCAAGAACACATCAAAATAATCATCCATCCTGACCAAGTAGGTTTCATCCCAGGGATGCAAGGATGGTTCAATATACTGAAATCCATCAGTGCAATCCACTATATAAACAAACTCAAAGACAAAAACCACATGATCATCTCGTTAGATGCTGAGAAAGCATTTGACAAAATCCAACACCCATTCATGATAAAAGTCTTGGAAAGATCAGGAATACAAGGCCCATATGTAAACATGATAAAAGCAATCTACAGCAAACCAGTAGGCAACATCAAAGTAAATGGTGAGAAGCTGGAAGAAATCCCACTAAAATCAGGGACTAGACAAGGCTGTCCACTCTCTCCCTACCTATTCAATATTGTACTTGAAGTCCTAGCCAGAGCAATTTGACAACAAAAGGAGATCAAGGGGATACAAATTGGAAAAGAAGGAGTGAAAACATCACTTTTTGCAGATGATATGATAGTATATATGAGTGACCCTAAAAATTCCACCAGAGAACTCCTAAACCTGATAAACAGCTTAAGTGAAGTAGCTGGATATAAAATTAACTCAAGCAAGTCAATGGCCTTTCTATACACAAAGGATAAAAGGCTGAGAAAGAAATTAGGGAAACAACACCCTTCTCAATAGTCACAAACAATATAAAATACCTTGGTGTGACTCTAACTAAGGATGTGAAAGATCTGTATGACAAGAACTTCAAGTCTCTGAAGAAAGAAATTAAAGCAGATCTCAGAAGATGGAAAGATTTCCCATGCTCATGGATTGGCAGTATCAACATTGTAAAAATGGCTATCTTGACAAAAGCAATCTACAGATTCAATGCAATCCCCATCAAAATTCCAACTTAATACTTCAAGGAATTAGAAAGGGCAATCTGCAAATTCATCTGGAACAACAAAAAACCTAGGATAGCAAAAACTCTTCTCAAGGATAAAAGAACCTCTGGTGGAATCACCATGCCTGACCTAAAGCTGTACTACAGAGCAATTGTGATAAAAACTGCATGGTACTGTTATAAGGTTAGACAAGTAAACCAATGGAACAGAACTGAAGACCCTGAGAAGAACCCACACACCTTTGGTCACTTGATCTTTGACAAGGGAGCAAAACCATCCAGTGGATAAAAGACAGTATTTTCAACAAATGGTGCTGGCACAACTGGCGGTTGTCATGTAGAAGAATGCAAATTGATCCATTTCTATCTCCTTGTACTAAGGTCAAATCTCAGTGGATTAAGGAACTCCACATAAAACCAGAGACACTGAAACTTATAGAGGAGAAAGTAGGGAAAAGCCTCGAAGATATGGGTACAGGGGAAAAATTCCTGAATAGAAGAGTAATGGCTTGTGCTGTAAGATCTAGAATCTATAAATGGGACCTCATAAAGTTGCAAAGCTCCTGCAAGGCAAAAGACACCGTCAATAAGACAAAAAGACCACCAACAGATTGGGAAAGGATCTTTACCTATCCTAAATCAGATAGGGGACTAATATCCAATATATATAAAGAACTCAAGAAGGTGGACTCCAGAAAATCAAATAACCCCATTAAAAAATGGGGCTCAGAACTGAACAAAGAATTCTCACCTGAGGAATACCGAATGGCAGAGAAGCACCTGAAAAAAATGTTCAACATCCTTAATCATCAGGGAAATGCAACTCAAACAACACTGAGATTCCACCTCACACCAGTCAGAATGGCTAAGATCAAAAACTCAGGTGAGAGCAGATGCTGGTTAGGATGTGGAGAAAGAGGAACACTCCTCCATTTTTGGTGGGATTGCAAGCTTGTACAACCACTCTGGAAATCAGTTTGGTGGTTTCTCAGAAAATTGGACATAATACTACCAGAGGATCCCGCAATACCTCTCCTGGGCATATATCCAGAAGATGTTCCAACAGGTAAGAAGGACACATGCTCCACTATGTTCATAGCCGCCTTATTTATAATAGCCAGAAGCTCGAAAGAACCCAGATGCCCCTGAACAGAGGAATGGATACAGAAAATGTGGTATATTTACACAATCGTGTACTACTCAGCTATTAAAAGGAATGAATTTATGAAATTCCTAGGCAAATGGATGGACCTGGAGGGCATCTTCCTGAGTGAGGTAACACAATCACAAAGGAACTCATACAATATGTACTCACTGATAAATGGATATTAGCCCAAAAACTTAGGATACCCAAGATATAAGATACAACTTGTTAAATGCATGAAACCCAAGAAGAACGAAGACCAAAGTGTGGATACTGTTCCCCTTCTTAGAATCGGGAACAAAACACCCATGGAAGGAGTTACAGAGATAAAGTTTGGAGCTGTGATGAAAGGATGGACCATCTAAAGACTGCCATATGCAGGGATCCATCCCATAATCAGCTTCCAAACGCTGACACCATTGCATACACTAGCAAGATTTTGCTGACAGGACCCAGATATAGCTGTCTCTTGTGAGACAATGCCGGGGCCTAGTAAACACAGAAGTGGATGCTCACAGTCAGCTATTGGATAGATCACAGGGCCTCCAATGCAGGAGCTAGAGAAAGTACCCAAGGAGCTAAAGGGATCTGCAACCCTATAGGTGGAACAACATTATGAACTAACCAGTACCCCAGAGCTCTTGACTCTAGCTGCATATGTATCAAAAGATTGCTTAGTCGGCCGTCACTGGAAAGAGATGCCCATTGGACTTGCAAACTTTATATTCCCCAGTACAGGGGAACCCCAGGGCCAAAAAAGTGGGAGTGTGTGTGTAGGGGAGTGGGGGGTTGTATTGGGGACTTTTTGGATAGCATTGATAATGTAAATGAGGAAAATATCTAATAAAAAAAACATACATACAAAAAAATAAGAAATATGAATTTCCTGGGAGTCAGGGATGGGTGGATTCTCTAGGAAGTCCAAAGAGACCCAGGATGAAGAAGGCTCCCAGGAATCAATGTCAGTACCCTTGGTAGAAATGCTCAATAGTTTTTATATGGAACCTGAAGAGAACACCTCCATCATCCAGACAGGATCCAGGACCCCCATTTGAGGGGTGGGGATACCAACCCTCCTATAAAACCTTTTTTACATAAAATTGTTCCAGTCTAAAGGAAATCCAGGGTCAAAGATGGAGGAAAGAATGAAAGAATGACTGACCAGTGACTAGCTCATTTTGAGAGTCATCCAATGGGCACCAATCCCTCACACTATCAATGATGCTAGGTTGTACTTTTAGACAGGAGTCTAGCAAAGCAAACCTCTGAGAGGCTCTACCAAGAAGCTGACTGAGACAGTTGCAGATACCTACAGATAAACATTGGACTGAGGTCAGGGACTCCTGTGGAAGAGTTAGGGGAAGAACTGAAGACCCTCAAGGAAATGGCAAAGGTACAGGAAGGCCAAAGTGTCAACTAACCTGGAACCTTTGGAAGTTCTAGAGACTGAGTCACCAACCAAAGACCATACATGGGCTAGTCCAAGGCTGCCAACACATATGAAGCAGAGGACTGCCAACTCTGCCTCAGTGGGAGAGGACGTGACTAATTCTGCAGAGACTTCAAGCACCAAGTTGGTTGGATGGTGGGAGAGGGACTGCTCTCTCAGAGGCAAAGGGGTGGGGGGTAGGGGAGAAACCTGTGAGGAGAAATCAAGAGTGGTCAACATTTGATTTGTAAATAAATAAATAAATGCATAATCTACATGAATAAATAAATAAATAAATAAATAAAGCCATTAAAAAAGAAAAATAATGAGGTTTGCCTTATCTTCTGGGTGTTGAACTTGGTTGTGCTCATTCAGGGAACACAAGGAACACAAAATTTGTATTGGTGATACAAACATATATTGTGATTGCCACAACTTCTGCAATAACCCTGTTGGTAGTCAATTTTGGTGGAAACTGAAATTCATATAAATTCATATCTTTGACTCCTAAGACTGACAATTGATGTTTGATTTGAATGTAATAACTGAATGAATTACTGAGTCCTGGGCTTCCAGGTCTTTAATTTTTTTTTTATTTTTCAGAAACTATTTTTGAATGCATGTTCCCCATGTTAATGTCTTTGTGAATCATTTTAATGTTTCTTTATTTATAAAACTTACATATGTGCAAAACTTCATGTAACATATTGCACAAAGATCTTGCTTTCTGGGAGGCTGAACATATTACAGATCACCATGTCGTAGTTTCAGAAGGAACCAATGACACTAACTGGTATATGAACATTTGAATGGCGACCTTTCTGATTTAAATGTGTGTGTATGTGTGCATGTGTGTGTGGGTGCATGTCTGTATGCATGTTCCTGCCTGCGTTCATGCATGCATGCTTGTTGTGTCCCTAAGCTCTGAATATCCTGTCAATATTCATTAGACCCATGTGAATACTCATGATTCTAAACACCTGACCCTTATACTCTACACCACAGGAGATTTATAAAATCACGGAAATGAACACAAAACAAGGCAGCACAATTATGAACAGATAATGACCACAGTGAAGTTGCATTGCACATCGTCTTTACAAGCGTCAGTGTTTGCTTAGTGCTCACTCTGTAGCTTTTCAGCATCACATTATAACCACTAACTGCCTGCATATATTCATAAGACAATTTTCTTGCCTGGTATAAAATACATTTTTTTTTTGCAAAAGGCTTATTGTTTTAGCATACCTACAACCTTTATTACCTCTAACATATAACTTTCTCTGGTTGGTGCCATTTCTATAACACACACACACACAAACACACACACAGAGAGAGAGAGAGAGAGAGACAGAGAGACAGAGAGATTATAATTCTTTAATGCTCTTATTCTCTCCAGTATTTGATGTGTTCAAAGGCATTTACTATGTTGACTTGGAAAGTACTGTGACATAAGAGGTGTGAGGAGAAAACATTTAAATATCACTGTGTCTGGGAGCTGGAGAGATGGTTCAATGGATAGGATCGCAGGTTGCTCTTCCAGAGGACCAGAGTGTGATATCCAGAACGCACATGTTTACTCACAATCTCTGTAACTCCACCTCCAAAGTATCTGATGCCTCTCCTGGCCCTGTTTGAATGTTGCATGCATGGAATGTATAGACATGAAGGCAAAAACACCCACACACAAAAGTTAAAAGAAAAGTGAAAAAAATTCCTTTGTGTTCTATTGTGATTCAGTATATATATCCCTGCAAATTAAAATGGGCCATAAAATGTGACTGTGGGTTAAATGTGATACCCATACATTTAGAGAAACAACTTATTGATTTAACCAGTTACTTCTCTGTTTGACACATGTTGTATATGAATGTTTTGTAGCTTACATCAATGAATTTTTAGTTTAGCTGAAAAAAAAAATCCTTTCCTTATGCAAGTTCTTCTGAACCTAGTTCTGTTAACTGCAGTTCAGAAGCACGAAAACTTCCAATTAGCATTTTTTTCTGTGTGTGTGTGCACGATCGTGCTCATATGTGCATGTGCAAGCACATGTGTATCTATATCTCTTGGTGTGCTGTACATATCTGTGGGGTGTGCACAGTTTTAAGAACTGACATGTACACTGACATGCATATGCAGGAGCCAAAGAACAGTGATTTCTTTCTGTGTCACTGAATTTACTTATCAACCTGAAGCCCAAGAAAAGTTCTGCCTTTTCATCCAGCTCTGGGATTATATGGACGCAAACTATGCCTGTTTTTTTTTTTTCTCTGTGTATGTGTTTGTGTGTGTGTGTGTGTGTGTGTATATGTGTGGTAATGGAGATTCACATTCAGGGCTGCATGCTTAAACAGCCAACTTATCCACTGAACCATCTCCCCAGCCTCCCTCAATTATTTCTTAATATACTTTGCAATGTTAAATAAAATTAAAGCACAAAAATATTGACTGAAATGTTTGTAATAAAGTTTATTACACATTTTGATATATATATATATATATATATATATATATATATATATATATATATATCAGAGCTGTCCATGTATGGTCAGTGCATTTACTATATCCATTTTCAGATGTGAAAATTAAAAAAAAGGTGATTTACTTCATCACCTAAAGATCAGGGAAGCCACATGTTAAGGATTTATGATCTCACTCTTGGGGTTTCAGAGGAAAACATGCTTAGAAAGAGAAAGAGGGAGAGGAAAAATAAAGCAACATGACTTTGTGGTTTCTATTATGTTTCTTGCTTTGCCGCTCCTTTTTTCAATTGTTTCCTTGGGAAGAAGAATTGACAAGACCACACACACACAAACACACACAAACACACACACACACACACACACAAAGAAAATATTTATCTGTTCTCTCTCCTTCTTCCAGTAACTCCCATGTCCTCTTTCTCCCCATCAATTCATGCTTTCTGATTCTTATTGCTGTATTTACACACACACACACACACACACACACGTATAAAAACATGAATATAAATACAACCTGCTAGTTCTAGTGTTATATATAGTTTCAAGCTTGACCTTTTAGTATTGGATAAGCACCATGAGCTCATTCCTGGAAAAAAAAATCTCCCTGTCTCAGCAGTTGTTAATTTCATGTTTCTCTTCATCTAGGGGTGAGGCCCCATAAAATTTCCTCTGTCCATGTTGGATTTTTAATTGGGGATGTCCCCTTGACGTCTTTTTTTTTTTCATTTTTTTATTAGGTATTTTCTTCATTTACATTTCAAATGCTATCCCAAAAGTCCCCCATACCCTCTCCCCCTCCCCGTTCTCCTACTCACCCACTCCCACTTCTTGGTCCTAGTGTTCCCCTATACTGGGACATATAAAGTTTGCAAGACCAAGGGGCCTTTCTTCCTAATTATGGCCTACTAGTCCATCTTCTGCTACTTATGCAGCTAGAGACACAAGCTCTGGGGGTACTGGTTAGTTCATATTGTTGTTCCACCTATAGGGTTGCAGACCCCTTTAGCTCCTTGGGTACTTTCTCTAGCTCCTCCATTTGGGGCCCTGTGTTCCATCCAATAGCTGACTGTGAACATCCACTTCGGTGGTTGCCAGGCACTGGCATAGTCTCAAAAGAGACAGCTATATCAGGGTCCTTTCAGCAAAATCTTGCTGGCATATGCAATGGTGTCTGCGTTTTGAGGCTGATTATGGAATGGATCCCCAGGTGTGGCAGTCTCTATATGGTCCATCCTTTCATCTCAGCTCCAAATTTTGTCTCTGTCACTCCTTCCATGGGTGTTTTGTTCCCAATTCTAAGAAGGGGCGAAGTGTCCTCACTTTGATCTTCATTCTTCTTGATTTTCATGTGTTTTGCAAATTGTATCATGGGTATTCTAATTTTCTGTTGCTAATATCCACTTATCAGTGAATACATATCATGTGAGGTCTTTTGTTATTGGTTATTCACTCAGGATGATACCCTCCAGGTCCATCCATTTGCCTAGGAATTTCATAAATTCATTCTTTTTCATAGCTGAGTAGTACTCCATTGTGTAAATGTAACACATTTTCTGTATCCATTCCTCTGTTGAGGGACATCTGGGTTCTTTCCAGCTTCTGGCTTTTATAAATAAGGCTGCTATGAACATAGTGGAGCATGTGTCCTTCTTACCAGTTGGAACATCTTCTTGTTATATGCCCAGGTAGAATGCTTGAAATTTCGTGAGTATAGCATCCCTATAATATCTAGAAGACACAGGCTCACAGAAGGCTTCTTGTTCATCTGACTCTTGAAATATTTTCACCTTCCTTTCAAAATGTATCCAAATTATTGTTAGAGTCTAGGCCCTAATCTGGAGAAACAGACATCACTTGCCTTCAATTCATTTTAATGTCAAAAAGGGTGTGTACAATATCAAATGCCTAGTACTATAAATTGGTCATCTATTTTCGGAAGCTTTATTTAAACTCATTACTGATGTGTAGGAAAACTTGATTTGGTACTTCGATGTTCTTTACAATAAAGTTTTAATTCTGTAATTAGGCAACAAATAGCTTTCACACTCTTGCAAAGCTAAGAAGTCTGATGCCACCGGTTGAATCTCAGCCAAAAAGAAAGTGAAGAAGCAAATACTAGCTGTAATTTCCATAGCTATAATGAATCCTTGTATAATAGGTATAAAAACAGAAATCAAAGATGAAGTCTATGCAGTAATGGATCTACTATGAAGTAGATGGAGATCTCCTCCACCAGTGAAAGGAAATGTTGACAGGTAGTGAATTTATAAAGAAACATTGGTTTTGTTGGACCCATGCATCATCTTTGAGGTATGTTTGATCATAAAATGCTGCCAGTTCTGCTAAAAATAATGCAAAATACCTTCTGCTTTTCACCTCATCATTGTGATTTTTGTTTAGAACTGTAATTCCTTTAAGCTGAAATAATCTTTCAATTTCAAGATCACAAAAACCAACTTTAATGTTGTTAGAAGAATGACTTGGATCTATATTTTAAAGCAGTTCCTATTTTTGTTTGTAGGAAGAGATCAGGATTACTTTAGGAACTATTTAATTTACATGATGATCCTAAAGTTTCCAGTGTGCTTGTTCCTCCTGTAGTCTGTTTGTTAGACTACTTTTAAAATGCCACATTATATTCACCAAAATTAGTGGCTGTGTTTTCACCAAAGACATTTTTCATGGTTAAATCCCCCAGTTATCCACAGTGTCTTCTAAAGAGCCAGAAGAAATGAGAACACATTATTATTTTAGGATCTTTATTAAAAGCTTCATTTTCTTAGACAAGTCAGACTTCCTAATAAGTCCTTAGGTCAGTAAGAAGGGTCTCTATGGATTAAACATATTTAATCTAAAGGGTAGTTAAACTGGTAGAATATTTCAGAATTCTTAAGACTGAAAACTGAGCTCTTTTTATAATGGAAAACAATTTTATGAACTCTTTGTAATAAAAATTATATTTTCAAATACTGTGCTACATGATCATCTCTTTTGCAGTGAAAAAGCAAATTCTGGAATCTTCCTTATTAATCATTTTAATCTGAAGCTTTAATCCTTTATTTTATTTTATTTTTTGTCTTTAGCTATGACTCACAGCTTTGGGAATATGGAGCCTGGGGAGGCTGACTCCTGGTGTCAGGCTGGAACCTTGGTGGAGCAATAGGACACCAACTTACACACAAAACTTTCAACCCAAAACTTACCCTGTCTGTAAGAAATGCAGGGATTAGAGATGGGGCAGAGACTGAGGGAACCACCAGTCAATAACCATCCCAACTTGAGACCCATCCCATGGGCAAGCACCAATTCCTGGCATTATTAATGATTCTCTGCTATGCTTGCAGTCAGGAGTCTAGCATGGTTGTTCTTTGAAAGGCTCCAGCAACTGACCCAGACAGATCCAGACACCCACAGCCAAACAGTGGATGGAGCTTTGGGACTCTTATAGAAGAAATTTAAGAAGAAGTGCAGCTCCTAGGGGGATAGAAACTCCACAGGAAGACCAACAGAATCATCTAACCTGGACCCTTGGGGGGTTCACAGACTGAACCATCAACCAAAGAAAATACACAGGCTAGTCCTAGGTCTCCCCACACATATGTAGCACATGTGCAGCTTGGTCTTCATGTGGGTCCTGAACAACTGGAGCAGGTGTTATCTGAAAAGCTGTTTCCTATTGCAAAAGCTGTTGCCTGTATGTGAGATATGTTCTTTTAATTGGGCTGTCTGGTCTGGTCTCCATGAGAAAGGAAATAACAGGTTACACACACACACACACACACACACACACACACACACACACACACACAGGAACACACACAATTAAGGGAAGTTCTCTGTTCTTGAAACCACTTAGAAACAATTTAGGAAATATTTATCTAAAAGAATGAGGGCAACTTCTTTAGGCTACTGAATAGATTAGATCTATAACATGTCAAGCTATTTGTTTATTAACATAAATCTAGGAGAACAGCATAAAGACATTTACCAAAGAATTTCTTTCCAAGTTCTTAATAAAATGCATACATGTATGTTAGGGTTTGGCTTACACATGTATGTGTCCATTTATCTATACAACTTAAAGGAATATAAATTAAGTGCATAGAGATAACAAAAATGTACATTACTATCATATAAAAATAGTATTTATACTGGTATTTCATTAGAATAAAAAAATACATGAAAAAACACTAAAAATGTGATGTCACAATTATATTCACACTAAAATTACAATTTAAAGTTATGTAGCAATGTATATAACAAGAAAACATGAGTGACTAAGGCGATGTAAATGGCAGGTATATTACTCATTTTCTTTCTGAGGAGTTTTATTGTCTAATTCCCTTTTTTATTACATCTTATTTTTTTAAAAAACAGAAAAAATAAATATGTATGACAATATAAAATTTAAATAGGACTTTAATTTCCATTATTTTTTCTTGAGAGACAGGTTTTAATGACAAATAATATAATAAAAAAGAAGACCTTATTAAAGTTATCAATTTGCAACTATTACATTTATCTAATTTCTCTATATGTATTTATGTAAGTAAGGAGGCAGCACCCACTGTGTGTGTGTGTGTGTGTGTGTGTGTTTGAGAGAGAGAGAGAGAGAGAAGAATAGTATACAACTTCCCAAATATATACCCCCTTGTTTTGAAATGGACTGGTACATTCTCCTGTGACCAGAACGGCCTTGCATATATTTAGTTTTCCTGACTTAGACTTCCTAGTGCTAGATTTTAAGCAAGTGCTACCATATCTAGCCTTCAAAAAAAATCCTTGAATTATTTAATATATGCAACTTCCTTTTCTATTGAAAATTATGTGAATAAATACTCATATGTATATATTTAAATGACTTAAACCAATCACTGTATAAATCCTAACTCTCTGTCTAACCTTCATAAGATATTCTGTGAACCTAGAGATTTGGGGATAATACAATTATTTCTTCTAGTTTGGTGTAAGCAATGAATAAATAAAAATATTATACTTATGAAATGTTAGAAATATTCTCCAAATGTTCTTCCAAAAAGTAACACTGTAATACTTACTGATGGAGACATTTTGATGACTTTCTAGTTGGAACAAAATGGTATGGTTTTGATTTAAAGCTCTGAGTTCTAGAAAAAAAATTAAAGTTCATTAAACTTAGCACTGTGTGCTAAATGCAGATCAGCTCATCACTGAGCAACAACTCAATCATTGATGAGAGCTCTTTGAAAGGCCCATCATTATAACATTAAATGTCACTTTATTACCAGACAGTAACTGCCTGATTAAATTCTTTAATGGATGGGGCTCATCGAGAAGCCATATTGAAAGTATCTTCCAGCTGATTAAAGTCAGCAGTCAAGGGAAATATTAGTAAGAATGAGTCTCTGTCTTGCTCATTATTTTCATGTGTGGTCTCTCCATTTCCTTTGATGTATTAGCTACTTTGCTTGTGGCTGTGACAAAATACCTGACAAGGCACAGTTTAATGATAGGAAGACTTATTCGGGTCCAGAGTTCCAGATGATACTTTCTATCATTGGAGGGGAGGCTCACTGGCAAGAAAGGGAAGCTTGCTGGTAACACTGCCTTCCCAACCAGGAAGCGGAGGCTGAACAGGAAGTGAAGCTTCCAGTGGTCCACTTCCTTAAGGAGGGCTTTAGCCCCTATAGTTTTTGTGACTCATGATCATTTCAAACAGTGTCATCAGACACAGATTAATTATTCAAATATGTGAAACTGTGAGGGACATTTCTCATTCAAACCACGCAAATGACACTGAGAGTTCCATACCTTTTAACTTAGTTTTGCTTCATAAAACCTCCCTTTTGTATCTTTTAAAGAAATTTATTCTTGGGCATTTTTATATATGTATTAAATGCATTCATTCTAATTACTCTTACCTCCTACCTGTGTCAATTCCCCTTATTGTGAACATATCCATGTATCTTCTACTTCATTGAGTTTCATCAAGATGATCTGTGTGAGTTTATCCATTGGATCTCAGTAGGCTCAGCAAACGTGAGTTACTAGAAACAATAATCCCTTTCTTAGTCACTGAACTTTTTATTAGCCAATAGTTCAACAGGAAGAAGTATAGCCCCATAAGGTCTTCCCCTACACATAATTGAGTGTTGACAGAGCCACTCATTTACAGGTCAGGTCAAGCAACTGAAGCATCTGTGAGTTGCATATTGTAATGGCAGTGCCATTCTTGGAAAAGAATATTTCACAGTCCTACTTTTGGTCTCATGCATTCTTTCTGCATCTTCTTTTGTAATATTGCCTGACCGTTAGACAAGGTGATACAAATATTGTGTTTAGAGTTGAACACGTCTTCTCAGTACTCTGACTTGTATCTCTGTATTCACTATTGTTCATTGGAAAGACATGCTTTTCTCATTCGACTGGGGATACCGTTTATCTATGGGTATATATAGGTATTTAGAAAGCAGATATATACACTGTGTAATTTAATTTAACAACAGTAGTACATGTGTGTGTGTGTCTGTGGTGTAAAACCAATAGAAAAAATATAAGAAAATTTAAACTGTTTTCTAAATACTGATCTTACCTGAACATACTAGTTCAACTCTCAATTCTCATCCAGGAAGTCTTTTTGTCAGTGAGTAGTAATTTATACAGATTCACAACTTTTCAACATGAATAGAGTAAGATACTGAAGAGTGATGAGCCTATAATAGAATATTTGTATAAACTTCCTCTTCCTAAAATTTGAGACTTAAAACAGAAAAGAGGTAGAAAAATTGTAAGAGTCAGAGTTAGCAGAGGACTAATATAAAGCAATGTATTCCCAATACTACAGAGAAGTTACACAAATGAATTCATAGATGACAACATAATATTGCTGAACAAACTACCTACTTTGGATGGACAATATAGAGAAATCGACCTGGAACTTAGCTAGAAATTTCTTCTCTGCTAGTTATATTTTATAGTGCTGGAAAATTCTGTGAAGGCAGCTTGGGTAGGAACAAAATACATAAATGATCTTACATAGCTTTGAATCCTATGAAATTCAGTACCAACCTATACAACAACATGTGACTACTTAGGCAATGATGGTAGAACCATTAGGGCATAGCAAACCAAATTCTGATTAGATTTAGATTTGCCTCCATATAAGGCAAACCATTTAAGGTAGTTGTTGCCACTTTTTGGGAACTATCATGGTCTTTTAAAAAATATTCATATATATATATATATATATATATATATATATATATATATATATATATATATATTCCATACCTCTTCTTTCTCCTGAATCCACTGCTCCTTAGATTCCTTTTAGAAAAGTGCAGGCCTCTCAGGGATCTCAAACCTGTCATATGAAGTTGCAATAAGTCTAGGTACCTCAATTCATATTAAGGTTGGAAAAGACAACACAGCAGGAGAAAAAGTATCCCAAAGCAGGCAAGAAAGTCAGACACAGCCCCTACTCCCACTGTAATTTTTCCTACAAGAAGATCAGGTTACACAACCATCACATATAAGCAGAGGGCGTAAATCAGATCCTTGCAGGTTACCTGTCTCTGAAAGCCCCTATGAGCCCAGGTTAGTTAAGTCTGTGGGTTTTGTGGTGTACTTGACCCCTCTTCTTGCAACACTCTTTCCTCTCCCTCTTTCACAAGATCCCCTGAACTCAGGTTAATGTTTGGCTGCGTATCTATTCATGTGTTTCCCTCAGTTGATGGATGAAGCTTTCTGACGACAGTTATGCTAACCTCAATGTACAAGCATAACAGAGTATCATTAAGAATCATTTCACTGACTTTTTGTTTGTTTGTTTGGTTCTATTCTAGGTGTCTAGACTGTTCAGCCTCTGGTTTCTGCACCTCAAGGCAGTGTCAAGGGTAGACTCCCTTTGTAACATGGGTCTCAAGATAGACCTGGGATTCTAGATACTGGCATTGCCTTCAGTAGAGCAGGGGACCTAACATGGTCTTTTAGTTGTTAATTCTCTAAAATTAACTAAAGAAAATAGTTGGAAGGACTTTTTAAGTCTACATTTTAAAAGATGTCTTCTCTTTCTCAAATTGCTTTGGTAGACTTGGAATGATAAGACATTAAAATTTGTCTGATCATAATAAGAATAATTGTTTTATATTTTTAACTCTATGATTTATCAGAAAAATGCTTATGTATATCTGTGACATATTAATCATTATATATAACCACTCAACACTTTTGTTAATTCAGATATTCTATTGTTACTAAATATTGAGATATCAACAACCAATAGGAAACAAATTTGACATAATACTATAATTATATAATACTATATAATAGTTGCATTAATGTCATTAGAGTGTTGAAGCCTGACTCCATGTCCTATCTGTTTTCAACCTTTATAAATTTCCTGAAGTATATTTAGTAGGGAGAAAGTGAAGTAGAAAATAACTATTTCAGTTTTAACTACCTAGTGCCCCACGGAAATTTTGTTAATTAGCTATAATTGTGGTAGTTATAAAGCCATGGCTACAGCTATGAACTACATCTGAATTGAACTTTCTATTTCCTTCCTTCCTTCCTTCCTTCCTTCCTTCCTTCCTTCCTTCCTTCCTTCCTTCCTTCCTTCCTTCCTTCCTTCCTTCTTTCCTTCCTTCCTTCCTCCCTCGCTCCCTCCCTCCTTTCCTTCCTTCCTTCCTTCCTTGCTTCCTTCCTTTGTTTAATTACTTAATATTAGTAAATTAATTACTTAATATTAGTCATCCACCATTTTAGTATTAAAATGGAATATGATTTTATAATTATAAGGGTTTAAGAAAACATATATGTGAAATATATAGAACAGTATAGAAAGAGAAAACCTAGTTGCTTTTTTTTTCTTTTTTCCTGTCCCCAATTCACAGAAAGTTGTTGAATTTAATACCAATGCTAAAGTTGCCAAAATTATGTTGCATTTGAAGTTTTTTTTTTTTGCAGGTTATTGGCATCACTGTGAGTCATGCATGCACACAGGATCTGATTAAATAGGTTAATGAAGTTTAAGTAAATGCTGCCCAGAACATTATTGATTAAAAAAAAATGACTATTTCCTTAAAACTTTAAACTCTGTTTTACTCGTTTTTTATATTTCTACAATTTCATTTCTACTGTATTATTACAGAGGAATAGATTGACAATAAATTTTTTTGAGAATATGTAAATTACATTAATTCTGATCAAAGCCAGAGGTATGGAGACACTGTCTAGTGGTTCTCTCTCCTTATATAATAAACTGTGTACAGCAGTGTGAACTCATTTACTTCCTATGTGTTTTTAGCTCTACCTCTCTGCTCTCCACAGTCACCATGGAGATGCCAAAAATTTATCACTCAGGTGTAAACTTTTGACTTTAGGTTTTATGTATTTATTTACTCTTAACTGAAGACAAATTTTTTAAAAGAGAGAATTTTTCTACAATCTCAGAGGAGGTTTTTAGAATGTTTATTTGAAGGAAATCATAAAGCTGTAATTATCAGTATAAGGAAGCCAATATTCAAGGGGAGGCATAGCAGAGTTCAACCATATGGAAAGAGCTGTCAGATGGAAAGGATGATCCAATAAGTGGGATATAAGAAGACAGTGACTGGATTCTGAGATCCTGAAGGTTCATGGTCATATGCAGGAGCAATATTTGTAGAAGGTATCTCCTAGTTTAGGATGCTTCAGCTAATGTCTTCCTATTCATGTATTCCTTCTCCTCCTCCTCCTCTTTCTCCTATTATTTTTTTTATTTAAATTTTCTTTTTCCTTTTTCTTTGTTCTTTATACAATGCATCTAGAGTACAGCCTTTCAACACTATCCACTGTTCCTTCATTTCCCTTCAGTAAATAATACACCTCCAAATGATATCAACTGAACATGGCATAAAAAGTTGCAATAAGACTAGGCATAAACCCTCATATCAAGGCTAGCTGAGACAACACAGTAGGAGGAAAAGTTTCTTACACGCAGGCAAAAAGACACTCCCCCACTCTTAGAAGTCCAACAAAAACCCAAATCTAAACATTACATCATTTATGCAGAGGGCCTAGCACAGACAAAGCAGGCTCCATGATTGCTGTTTCAGTGTCTGTGAGCCCCTAAAAACCTGCACAGTTGATTCTGTGGGTTGTGTTTTCCTTAAGCACTCTGGCTCCTACAATCTTTCTTCCTACTCTTCTGTGGAGTTGTTCAAGCCTAATGTTTGCCTGTGGATCACTGGCAACTGCAGGAGGAAAGCTCTCTGATGACATTTGGACTAGGCACCAATCTCTGAGTGTAGCAGAATATCATTAGGAATCATTTCATTGAATTTTTTTCAGTTGTTTTCGGTTTTATTCTATGTCTCTAAGTCATTTACCTTAAGGATCTGTGCTCAAACCTTAGCACTACAAAATTCAACTATAAGGATTATTTATTTATTTATTTTAAATTTTATTATAAAAACAAATATTTACCAGAACAAAACTCATACAATTCAATGAATTATGTAATTAGAGTATTAAGTTGGAAAGATGTGGAGGTTCACATTGGATATTATACTTTTATTATCAAATGTGTATGTATGTTTATGTATGCATATATACACTTATTTACCACTAAAAATGAAAATTTCATAACAGAGTTAGAATTGTAAGACAACTAGCTTTATGCTCTCTCTCATAACTTGTGATTATAATATGAAATTTAATTAATTTTTAGATATGTTCTCTCTATGCAATCCATGTTGGCATCAAATTTGTGATTTTCAGGTCTCAGACTCTTTCACACTGTTTTTGTAGTATCTAAATGCAGACACTTTAAATTTTGTCATTTCAGTCACAGACAACCTTCTATATGAGAATTTATTTATTTATTTATTTTTATTTATTTATTTATTATTAGATATTTTCCTTATTGACATTTTAAATTTTATCCTCTTTCCTCATTTCACCTCTGAAAACTACCCTGCCCTTTCCCCCCACCTCTGCTCACTAAACTACCCACTAGCGCTTCCTTGTCCTGGCATTCCCATACACTGGGGCATAGAGCTTTCACAAGATCAAGGACCTCTCCTCTCATTGATGTCCCACAAGGCCATCCTCTGCTACATATGTGGCTAGAGTCTTGAGCCCCTCTATGTATACCCTTTGTTTGGTGGTTTAGTCCCTGGGAGCCCTAGGGGTACTGGT
Organism: Mus caroli; assembly: GCF_978045245.1. Classification (NCBI taxonomy): domain Eukaryota; kingdom Metazoa; phylum Chordata; class Mammalia; order Rodentia; family Muridae; genus Mus; species Mus caroli. Next base: position 104,209,008 of record NW_028227261.1, on the reverse strand, counting down.
TGGTTCATATTGTTGTTCCTAATAAGGGACTGCAACCCCCTTCAGCTCCTTGGGCCCTTTCTCTCGCTTCTCCATTGGGGTCCATGTGCTTAGTCCAATGGATGGCTGTGAGCATCAACTTCTGTAGTTGTCAGGCACTGGCAGAGCCTCTCAAGAGACAGCTATATCAGCCTCCTGGCAGCAAGCACTTGTTGACATCCATGATAGTGTCTTGTTTGGGGAACTATATATGGGATGGATCCACAAGTGGGAAAGTCAATTTATGGCCTTTCCTTCAGTTTCTGCTCTAAACTTTGTCTCTGTATCTCTTCCCATTGGTATTTTGATCCCCCTTCGAAAAAGGATGGAAATATCCACACTGCGGTCTTCCTTATTCTTGAGCTTCATGTGGTCTGTGAATTGTATTGTACTGGTTATTTGGAGCTTTTGGGCTAGTATTCACTTATCAATGAGTGCATACCATGTATGTTCTTTTGTGGATGGGTTACCTCACTAAGGATGATATTTTCTAGTATCATCTATTTGCCAAAGAACTTCATGAATTCATAGTTTTAATACCTGAGTAGTACTCCATTGTGTAAATGTACCATATTTTCTGTATCCATTCCTCTGTTGAAGGAAACCTGAGTTCTTTCCAGCTTCTGACTATTATAAATAAGGCTGCTATGAACTTGGTGGAGCATGTGTCCTTATTAAATATTTGAGCATCTTCTGGGTATATGCCCAGGAGTGGTTTATCTGGGTCCTCAGGTAGTACTATGTCCAATTTTCTGAGGAACCAGTTCTACCAAAGTGATTTCCAGAGTGGTTGTGCCAGCTTGCAATCCCATCATCAAAGGAGAAGTGTTCCTCTTTCTCCACATCCTCTCCAGCATCTGCTGTCACCTAAGTTTTTGATTTTAGCCATTCTGATTGTTGTGAGGTAGAATATCAGTGTTGTTTTGATTTGCATTTCCCTGATGATTAAGGATGTTGAACATTTCCTTAGGTGGTTCTCAGATATTCAGTGCCCCCCTCCCCACTGGATAGTTTTAGCTCTTTTGTCAAAGATCAAGTAACCATAGATGTATGTGTTCATTTCTGGGTCTTCAGTAGTATTCCATTGATCTGCTTGCCTGTGTCTGTAGCAATACCATGCAATTTTTATCACTATTGCTCTGTAGAAGCAAATAGTTTCAAGAGCAATAGATGGCAGGAAATAATCCAACTCAGGGCAGAAAAGAAGCAAGTAGAAACAGAAAGAACTATACAAAGATCAACCAAACCAAGAGCTGATTCTTAGAGAAAATAGAAACCCTGTCTCGAAAAAAACAAACAAAGAAAAACAAAAAACAAAAACACCCCCCCACGAAAAAACAATCAAACAACCAAACAACAACAACAAACAAACAAACAAAAACAAAAACAAGATAAATAAAACCTTAGCCAAACTAACAAGAGGACATAGAGACAGTATACAAATCAACATAATCACAAGTGAAAATAGAGGCATAACAATAGAAACTGAGGAAATCTGAAAACCATCTGATCCTACTAAAAAAGCCTATATGCAACAAAACTGGAAAATCTGAATGGAATGAACAATTTTCTAGACAAATACAAGGTACCAAAGTTAAATTAGGATCAGATAAATGATCTAAACAGTCCCATAAATGCTAAAGAAATAGAAGCAGTAATTAATAGTATCCCAAAGCCCAGAACCAGATGGGTTTAGTGCAGAGTTCTACCAGACTGTCAAAGACGACCTAATACCAATGCTCTTCAAATTATCCCACAAAATAGAAACAGAAGGAACAATACCTAATTCGTTCTATGAAGCCACTATTACTTTGATGCCTAAATACCTCCAAGACAGGACAAAGAAAGAGAACTTCAGATCAATTTCCCCTATGTATATCCATGCAAAAATACTCAATAAAATCCCTACAAACTGAATCCAAGACACATCAAAACAATTATCCATCACGATCAAGTAGGCTTCATCCCAGGGATGGAGGAATTGTTCAATAAATGGAAATCCAGGGAACAGTCATACCAAGATCCTGTCAGCAAGTCTCTCTTGGCAAGAGCAACAATGGCAGCAGACAAGATGGATCTCCAGGTGTGGTGTTCCCTGGATGGCCCTTCCATCAGTCTCTGTGCCATATTTTGTCCCTGTATTTCCTTTGGACAAGAATATTTCTGGGTTAAAAACTTTGAGATGGGTGGGTATTTCCATCCCTCGACTGGGGGCCATGTGCATCTACTGGAGGTCCTCTCTAAAGGTTTTCTCTCCTTCTCTGCCCATGTTGACTAAAGTCACCCCTGTTGGGTCCTGGGAGCCTCTAGAATCCCTGGTTTCTGGAATCTTACAGTGGCTACCCCTATTTCCCCACCCCCCCACTGTTACATATTTTTATTTGACTTCCTGACCCCCCTGTACCTCTCTCTTGTCCCCTCTAGTATCTGATCTTGTCCCCTTTTTTCCATCTCCCTTCTCTCTCTCCTCTATGTCCCCACTCCCTCTACTTCCCTCAACCATCCTTGAGTACAGAGCTAAACAGAGCATTCTCAACTGAGAAATCTTGAATGACTGAGAAGCACTTAAAGAGATGTTTAACATCCTTAGTCATCAAGGAAATGCAAATCAAAATGACACTGAGTTTTCACTTCAAACCAATCAGAATGGCTAAGATCAAAAACTTAGGCAACAATAGATGTTGGTGAGGATGTGGATAACAAGGAACATTTCTCCATTGTTGTTAGGACTGCAAGCTTGTGAAACCACTTTAGAAATCAATATGGCAGTTCCTCAGAAAATCTGAAAGAGTTCTACCTGAAAACACTGCTATACCACTACTGGACATATACCTAAAAGATGCTCCAAAATATAAGAAGGACACATGCTCCACTATATTTATAGCAGCCTTATTTATAAGAGCCTGATGGTGGAAACAACATACATCCCTTGTGGAGACAACAAATGTAGTCCATTTACACAGTGGAGTACTACTCAGCTATTAAAAACAATGATTTTATGAAATTTGCAGGCAAATGGATGGAACTAGAAAATATCCCGAGGGTGGCAACCCAAACACAAAAGAGCACACATGGTGTGTATTCACTGATAAATGGATATTAGTCCAAAAGCTCACAATGGTCATGACACAACCCACAGTTCATATGCAGCTGAGGAGGAAAGAAGAAAAGGGTGTGGATGCTTCAGTCATGAATTACTCCTATAAAAGCTATATTTCTTGAGTAATAAAAAATAAAGGAACATAATAATGGTTAAATAATTTGCCACTGAATAATGAGATAGATGAAATATGAAAACACTTATAAAATTCACTACTTAATAAAGGAATTCAATTTAAACTAAATTAGTAAATGACAACACACAAATTGGTAATTTTGAAACATCATAGTCAGCTTTCTTGCAATGAATTAACATAAATCAGGATACCACTTCTACAAAGACATTTGTGAACATGCTCTGAGAGTATCTGGAAAGCTCACTGACTTTCTTTAAGGAAATATACTTGGACTTACTAGGTTGCCAGTTAGTTTTAATTGTTTACTTAACAGAGTGCGAAATAACTTGAAAAGACAGTTTTAACGAGGAGCTGATTGTCTAGATAGATTGTCCAGTAGGAATGCCTGAGGTAGCCATTCTCTTGACGATGATATTTGAAGTGGAAAGACTCATTTGGGAAGTGGGTAGTTCATATCCTAGAGTTTTGCCCTGGGTTAAGTACAAATGGGAAAAGTGATTAGGGCATAGCAAACATGGCAATATTCCATCTCCTTTCATTTAATATGGGCATGGTTGTCTACTTATCCCCTTCTTGCTTTGACTTCCCTGCAGTGAGGGACAAAATCTGTAATTGTGAGGTAAAATAATTCCTTTTCCTTTAAGATATTTTCGTCATGTTATTTTATTTTAGCAACAGGAATCGAAGCTAAGACAGCAATAAATATGAATGAAAACAATGGGTATATAGAGATGATTTCCAGAGAAACATAAAATATTTGATACCAAGATACAAGAACATTACTGTTAATATATTTTACGCACCAGTATGCAGCCATTCAAATACTGTTAAATATATGGAATAGTTGAAAAGTGATATATTGTGCTGACATTAAAATTATGTGCTACATGATATTTTGTGCACTTAAAGGAGAAAAATGTGGAATCATAAAGAAAATGGGGTACAAGGCCAAATTATAAGTTATTTGCTTTAGCTAGAAAATGGTAAGAGCATTGATTCAAACAAAGCATGGGCTAGGATGTCAAGGATATAAGGATAGTAATACAGAACGCACATTCAAGTAACTAACAGATGAAAGGTATGAGAGAGACTAATAGGGGAGAAATATAGCCATGCAGGTAAAATCAGACTCACATGCTAATGTAGTTTCCTTTACACAACAGGATGGCTTTCCAGAACTCTATGACCTTCTCAGGATAGCAGGCCTCTTAAGATTTGCTCTCAGCTCTGACTCTTCTTCCTTGTAGATATCTTAAGCTGTTTGGGGACTTCTTTCCTAAATGCATCTTTGTTTCATGTGATGCTTTATTATTTTTGTTTTTAATTTTCTGACTCTGGAGTGACCTAAGTATGTTATACTTGCATGTAGAAGTCTCCAATAGAGCTACACCCCCAGCTCCTACTTCCACCACTTACAAACACTGAAGATACTATAATTTTCAAATTAATTGGCTTTCAAATTTATTACATTCATTTCCCTTCATTAATCTAGTGAATTATTATTTCATTCTCTTTCATCACATATAGTATTAATTTGTGGTAAATGTGTTAAAATGCAAATTCATATTAAAGCAAGAAAAATAATTGAAAAGCTGAAGTGAAACTAATAAGCTATAAATACTCACAATATAATGATAATGTTCTAAGAAAGCTATTCTGGGTTTAAAATGTGCCAAATATACAACAGTGTAGAATTAATTTGCAATGAAAAATTTTGTGTTAAAGAAAGTGCAAGTTGAGAGCAACAGTTGGTTAAAGATAGAATTTTCTGTTAATTGGTACTTTAGTTTTTCACTGTAATGGCAAAAAAGTAATTTGATTTTGATTTCCTTGAAGAATTAATATGACTTCGTTGATTTTGTTTTGTTTGTATGTTTTTTGTTTTTTGTTTTGTTTTTTGATCTTTCAATTGTTTTGTTTTTTTTTCAATCACTGTATTATTGTATAAAATTGATGAAATTACATTAAAGTGAGAAGGCTGTTTGATAAGTCTTCATGTTTTACTTAGAATATGGTTTATTTTATTAGTGCCTGTTTCACCTGATTTCCAATCTATTAATACCTATACAGATTAAGTGCATGATTGGCTGTAAATTTAAAAGGTCTGTCTTTAGATCTTCCAAGAATGTATCTCCCTAATAATTGTTGTTAGATGTACAAATTGTCCCTGATTGGGAAGCTATCATGTCCTGACCAAATTATCATATGATATCTACATATATTGTCTTTATTTTCCATATCTATTATATATAAATCCTTTGGTAAATCTCCCATAATGTGTGATTTTGTGAATTATTGGAGATATAAATGAATAGATAGAGAAAATAAATTGATTATTAGGAAAAAGTAAACCTTTACAGTCTACCCCTTGCAACCCTCATCACATAAACTATAATGCATTTTTCATCCTTTGCATTTACAGTGAAAGAGGTAGGCAAGCATGTACTGAAAAAAGATAAAATATAGTCAAATGTTACATGGCCCTATATATTATGTATCATTGTATCAGTAAAATGTGTCATATGGTAGGATATTCTGTGAGACAAATGTCTTGATTTTTGTCATCAGACTTGAGTGATTTATACAGTAAAACACCAAAATCTTTGAATTTTAATCTCTGGCCTCTTAGTGGTCATTAAAGTTCTTAAAATGCAAAAGTTATATAATTACATTGATTTAAAGAAAAAAAATAGAAGGATTGTAGACGATGATTTTTAAAATGGGTAGACACCCAGAGCCCTCTGGGAAGAAACCTGTAAACTTTCAACAGCATGAAGAGAAGATTTAATAAGAGCAGTTGAAGCAGAGAAGGAGCTATCTCAAGAATTTCATCTCTGAAAGAAAGTCTAGTGTGAATTTATTGATTAAAGTTTATGTTACTGCTCTGAGTGGGAGAACTAAGCATGTTGTGATACTTTGCACCATGAATACAAAAGAAAGGTAAATTCTTTTATTTCTGGAGAATAGAATTCTTTGTCATGGATTTTTAGTAATGTAAGCCTAGATTTACATCCCAAAAAGAGCACTAGAAATTCACATGTAGCAAAAATGAGGAGTCAATTTCAGGTGTGCAAAGACAGATTCTGCTTTGAATCACTCAAAGATGAAATCTCAACAATATGGTTGCTCAAAAACAAACAAACAAACAAACAAACAAACAAACAAACAAACAAACAATAAAACCAGAGAATACAGACAACAAAGCAAAACTGTCACCCTAAACTAACCACGGGCAACACACAAGGTCTCAAACACAAAGGAGGAATTACAGTCAGTCAATGGCTATTGATAAGGTAGAAACAATTTTTATCAGGGATGAGTCCTCTGATAAGTTATCCATCAAATGGTCAGTCCTAAACACTTGAATACAAGCAACATTGAAGGGTTGTGGGTGGTATTCCATCCTAAAATCTTCCAATTAAAAATAAAAAAAGAATCAGACCCCATGAATCAAAGAACAAATTTACTAATAATCTATATACTAGAGCTGAAAAGGTAGACAAGGGAATAAGTAGGACTGGTTTTCAATTCTAAGTGTTTACATCAGGTGCACCACAACTCTCTCTAACTGCAGCTCCGGTAGATCTGAAGTTCTCTTGTGGCGTCTACTGACAATGCCCTCACATGGAATACATTCACAAACACACACCTACACATGAGGATATAAATAAATTAAATCTTTAAAAGAACCTATGCAGTGAATATAGATGTATCGCATTCCCTGCATATACTTTCACATCAATATGCTCATTTAAAAAAAATTACTAGTTTAACCTCATACTTATATATTGAATCAGAAGCATTAATTTACATCTGAAGCAATGGATTAGGAAACTAATAATTTTCATACATTGACTGCCACATTGAGAAAGCAGTTGATATTTTAGGATTACACAGGTCCTTCCTTGTTACCAGTATAAAATGCCTAAGATATTTAACTTTTAAAGAGAAGAGGCTTCTTTATCTCACAGGTGTGAAGTTTCAACCTAACTCTGGGGGAAGTGGCTCATTGTTTTGTTAAAAGGTAGAAAAGTGAATATGTAGGACTGGTTTTCGATTCTAAGAATTTATATCAAATGCATCACTGTCTTGAACTGCTGCTCCAGGGATCTGAAGCCCTCTTGTGGCCTCCACTGACAATGTACTCACATGACATATATTCAGAAACACATGTATTTATGTATATACACTAGGATATAAAAAAATTAACTCTTGGTTCAATAAATTAATCCATTGCTTCAGATGTAAATTAATACTTCTGATTCAACAGACAAGTGTAAGGTTAAACTAGTAAATTTTTTGTTTGTTTGTTTTTAATATTTTTTATTAGGTATTTTCAATTTTTTTAAAATGAGCATATTGATGTCAAAGCATATTCAGGGGATGTGATACATCTATATTCACTGCATAGGTTTTCATAAAGTTGTACTTTAGGCAGATGTTATAATAAAGAGAAGGATGGAGAACACAGTGGCAGAATTTCCTTTGCTTGTGACCAGCTCTTGTGGGTCTCCTTTCTTGTTCTTGGTTGTAATTGAGGAATTGGAGGGGAAAGAGCATTGGCGGGGGTAAGACTTGGTCTTATGAGATATTTAGGGTTGCTCTGCAATGATAAAATATTTTCCTGTTTAAGTTTATGTTACTTTGCTACTGTAGCTGACCTGCCTGAGTCCCTTTTAGGCCAGAAGCTACAATCTCTGGCATTTAGCACCTCATCTTAAAATAGAGGATTTGGTAAAGGATTAATTGCTAGAGCCTTTTCCCTTTAGTCCAGATGCCTCTAGCTTGTTGGGCTAGTTTATGGAGCAATAAACTTCTAATGAACCAGTAGAAGAGATCACCCTCCCAGAAGGAAAAACTTTTCAATAAGAAAATGAGCATAAACACACATAAGTTAATATATTGTACTGGTATTTTTGTGTCAACTTGACACAGCTGGAGTTATCACAGAGAAAGGAGTTTCAGTTGAGGAAATGCCTCCATGAGATCCAACTGTAAGGCATTTTCTCAATTAGTGATCAAGGGGGAAAGGCCCCTTGTGGGTGGGACCATCCCTGGGCTGGTAGTCTTGGGTTCTATAAGAGAGTAGGCTGAGCAAGCCAGGGGAGGCAAGCCAGTAAAGAACATCCCTCCATGGCCTCTGCATCAGCTCCTGCTCCCTGACCTGCTTGAGTTCCAGTCCTGACTTCCTTTGGTGATGAACAGCAGTATGGAAGTGTAAGCCGAATAAACCCTTTCCTCCCCAACTTGCTTCTTGGTCATGATGTTTGTGCAGGAATAGAAACCCTGACTAAGACATATATGAATTAATACAAGTATATTTATACATTTTCATTCCAATTAGTTAGGTCTAGCTTACCTCTCCCCTTGCCCCTCTCCACACACACACACATGCATTTCTAGCAAAAGACCAAGTATCAGTGCAGAAAGAACTCACTCATTCCAGATAAAAAACGAACATCAATCTTTATTGCTTGGAGAAAGGAAAAGCTTCTACCTTATTATTGCTAAATGATTTAAACCCAAGTCTTTAAGAAGAAAACGTTATTCTCTTAAGTAAGACTAAGCCTGCCTTGCTACTTGTAAAGGATCTATTCTGTCCCATGATAAGGAAAAGCCTGCCTGTACCTTCTGTTCTATTTGTAGCTTCTTATTTTTTCCTCTTTTCCTTAGCAGTCTGCATATTGCTCTGTAATTATTTTAAATTACCTTCTGGTTTTAAGTTATTGCGCACTGTATTCTCATTGTAATCTTGCTCTCTTCTGTTCTGTTGTCACAATAATGTACTTACTCCCACTCAATACCTGTGGGAAGCCACATATGCCATTACAAGGTGGCGCTGGCTACCACTGGCCACCACCCATAAGTTTGGGTAAACAACCAATGTGTGCAAGTGCAGTAGAGTTTTTTGCCGAGTCACTGGCTGGCCCGGGGCTTGTAAATGAGGTACTGAATGCATAACCAATCGAGTGTAGATATGTAAATGAGGTATGTAAATGAGGTACTGAGAGCATAACCAATCAGGTGTAGACATGTAAAAGAGGTACTGAAAGCATAACCAATCAGGTGTGGACACACTTCTCCTAGGCCTACATAAGCAGTGCCAGTTCTGGGCTCGGGATCTTTTCGCCTCTGCAATCAAGCTCTCCCAATAAACATGTGCAGAAGGATCCTATTGTGGCGTCTGTTTTGCTGGTGAGTCGGGCACTAACAAGTCATGCTGAAACCCGGGAAAAGAAACATCTTCAGGCATGAGTGAAGACCCCCTGTTACAGGGAGGATTCAGAACTGCATCACGGGGAAGGAGCGGTCAATGAAGTGTTCCCGCAAAACAGACTGTTGAGAAGGATTCGACTGCATGGATTTAGAATTCTTCAGCTGGGGAACGGTGGTACCGGTAAGTAAAAAGAAATTAATGTAAGTCTCTGGGAGGTATGCTTTCCTATGGAATAGATCCTGTGATTGTTGCTGGGGTTGTGTTGCTTGCTCTCTTTCTTGCCTTGATGTTATGCCATTGCCTTAATTGTCATCGCCCTGGGCACGAGTGTATCTTCTGGGAATAATTTCACGTAGATAACGCTTTAGCCCAGGACGATCATGGGTACTGGCCAGTCTATGCCATTAGTAGGGCTGGTGCAAGCCTTGCTTAAAGAACGAGGTTTAAAGATTTCTGAAAGTACAGTGAGCAGGTTCTTAAAAGAGATAGACAGACTCACTCCTTGGTTTGCCCCCAATGGGTCCCTGACACTGCCTAGTTGGGAAAAAATAGGGAGAGATATAGAGAGAGAAGAAGCAGAAGGGAAAGTGAAAGCAGGAACAAGACCATTATGGAAATTGATTAAGGCTTGTATTCAGGACAAGAAATGTGAACCAGCTGTTAAGGAAGGGCAGCGACTTTTGCAGGAGCACCAGGAAAGTATGTCAGAAACAGAGAGGAATGAAAAAGAAGGCAAGCACAGAAAAATAAGTAAAGGAAGAGATAAAAAAAAAAGAGAAAAGGAAAAGAAAACAAAATATAAAGTTTCAAAAGATAATGTAAAGAATGAAAAATTAAGTCAATTTACCCGCCTCTCAAGGACTTTGACTAAAGAGGCAGCTTTCATCAAAGGCTTAAAGATAGCTCTCAGGGAAAGAGGAGTAACTATTGGAAGCGGCCACTGTGCAGAATTCCCAGAAGAAGGAGAAAAAAAATGAAAATAAGCTATTTCAGGGCTCTCTTAGGGACAGAGGGAAAATGGGAGGTGTCCTGCTTCCTCTCTGGCTCCTATGGAGATATTCTTAGCTCTGGTTAGGATATCTGTGTCCCTTTGAGACATCAAGTTCTATTCCTTGTCTGTCTATCATCTGTTTTTGGTGCACCAAATTGTCCATATGTCTGTCAATTCATATTTGTTTTTGTTTTGTTGTTTGAATGTTTGTTGTTCTGTGTTTCATGTTGAAAAATATAATTGGTTAAAACTTTATCTGCTGGCTATCCATCCTTTAACTTGTTTAAAAAGCAGTCTCAATTTGCACAGTAGAAACTGATAAGTTAGCTGCACTGTGGCTGGGAGTCAAGTACAGCTGAAAAAGCCCTGCTGAGAGCCAATAGCAAATGGAGCTCTTAAAGAGGCAGGCAGCCTTTTGCTTGTAAAAGAAAGTTGGCTTAAAATTGGGAACTTAGGGTTGGAGTCATCCTAAACAACATGAATGAACCCAAGAAAACAGGTCTTTAAGGATACTTCAAAATAGGGATAATCTTTGGGCCAGGACTCTGGCAGAGTGTTCAGATTGAGAAAAGTTTGCATTTGGGTTGAGGCTGAGCTCAGAGGGGAGCAGCCTCTGTGTGGCTTGTGTGGCACATCTTTTGTTTTGCAAACCGTGACTAGGGAAACCTGGAATTTCAGCTCTCCCTCCCTTTTTTTTTTTTTTAGCTGAAAGAGCCTTGTTACAGACCTAGCAAGAAGTTGTTCTAAATAAATTTAAATTCAAAGTTTATAAAAGGTCAATCAGGCAGCAGTGAAAGCTGCCTAATCGAGGAGAGGTATCTGGTAATTTGACAAAAATTATTCAGGGAGTTAATGAGCCATTCTCTGAATTTGTGGCTCACATGATGTAAGCAGCAGGATGCATATTTGGTGATTCTGAGGTCGCAATGCCATTAATTGAACAATTAGTTTATGAGCAATGTACCAAAGAATGCAGAAATGCTATCACACCTTGGAAAGGGAAAGGACTACAGGCGTGGATGAAAGCCTGTAGAGAAATAGGAGGACCCCTTTCAAATGAAGGGCCGGCTGCCACAGTTTTGATGGCACAAACAAAACAAATAACCTGCTATAATTGTGGACAAACAGGTCATAGGCAAAAGCAGTGTCCAAAAAGCACAGTTAAATTGAATAAATGAGCAAGAACCTTTGTACCTATGCATATTAAGAACCATAAATTTGCCAACTGCTGTGTTATGGCAAGATAGAGCATTATCCCACCACGGTGGCAAATATGGCCCATAAAGGTATAAAAAGTTCAATTACTCACTTTGGAAAAATTCCTGATAGCATAATTATTCTATATACTGCCACACAAATGCAAATATTGTGTGCTACTATAGATGAATGGGCCATTCTTAGATGCACTTATTCTGGTTTAATTGATAATCATTATCCTAAACATCCAATGTGATTAATGAAAAGGCTGTATGGTTGCAGTTTACACCAGGAGCCCCTCAATTGGTAGAATGTTTGGTGGTTTTAGAAGTTTTTAAAAGATTCCTTATGGCCATAAATATTATCTCTGATTCTGTTTATGTGGTTAATGCTGTATTAGCATTAGAGACTGCCGGGAGTTTTAAGCAGTCTAATCCAGTATCTGAAATTTTGATGAAAATACAAGATTGTATTTTGATGCGTGAACATCCCTTTTATATTCAACATATTAGAGCACATACATCATTACCTGGCTCCTATTCAAGGGAGAAATTCCTAAGGTGAAGTTAGCCACTGGCAAGAAAGACTAAACAGATAAGTCCTAGCTGTTTATTTTGTAAATCTAAATAGTATATATGACTGATGCTTCCTAAAAGCTCTATGGTTTGGGGCTGGAAAGCCACCCTGGAAACAAATGTTCTGTTCCTGTTAGGCAGAAACACTCATGACCTTCATCAGAAACATACACCTGGCATCAAGGCAACCGACTCCCACAGGCTCTGTCCTGGGGAGGACACAGAATCTATATGAAGGCCTCTATCTCCGGCCGGTCATTGGCTAACTAGGAGAATTGGAACTTCTTTGAAAAAGAAAGACAAGAACAGATTCAACATTCCTATAGAAACAGCACTTTGGAGTGACCAGTGTTAGGTGCTAGCATCAATTAATCACAGAACAGTACTTTCCTTCCCACTTAGTCTACCAAACAAACCAACACCATCATTCATTAGAAAGACCATCCTATAAGCTGCTTGGTTTCAGTAAGACTGGTCACATCAAGCCTACAGAACACCAATGAGGAGGAGGTGGGGGAGTATCCAAGGGAAAGGACATTGCGTATTCTGCAATATGGAACATAGCTAAGTGCATGATGATCTAGGCCAGGGGGAAGGACTGAGGTTGCAGTATCCAGCAGGGCTAGGTGCAATACCACAGTAGATGGGAGTCTTCAGTAATTCCTTCGGGAAGCTCTTGTGCTAACTCCCTGCCTGGATTCACACACAGCAGAATAATCTTATAATGATAGAACACACAGACACAGAGACACACACCCTTAACAGAAAAGCCTTAAGTCCTTAATTAGGGTCACAGCACAGCACTTCTACTGCTTCTTGTGCTGTTTCTGGGGTAGGTTACTATTTAATAAAAACCCACTCTCTTGTACTGGAGACTGCAGGACTACAAAAACAATCTTAAGACCAATACAATAATGAAACACATTAGCTGCTCCATTTTCATTCCACTGCTTTGAAATCTTGGAACCATATGTGTTGATCCCCACAGGAAAGGCAGGACCTTACTGTGACATCCCAAAAGAAGCCACTGCTTTCCTAGGTGGTCCTTGAGTAAGAGCCTGGCTCATGGGTCCTCTGAAGTCATGGGAGGGAGAGATGTGCTGGGTAGCTACGTGGGCTGGGGAAGAAATAGAAACAAATTCCTGGAGGATGATTTTAGCCATCTCAATGGTACTGTGGGCAATGACCAAAGCTTTCTGAATGTCCTGGTAGGAATAGCCCTGACTCATGAGGCATTCAATCTCACTAGATAGCTGCGGTGAGGGTGCTGTGGCCACAGGGTTAGCAGTGGCACCTCTGTCTTGTTGATAGCTACTGGCTTTTCATTCTGAGTTGATTACCTGGACTTATGATTAAGGGAAATTCAATTGCTGATTCAGCCACCAGAGATATGGTTTTCCTATCACAAAGTTCTATAGAATGTGCTAAGAATTTTCATCAACTTTATCATGTCTCTGCTTCTACATTGCGACAGAAGTTTAAGCTCACACAAACAGAAGCTTGAGATATTGTCCTACAGTGTGGTAAATGTGTAGAATTTATTAATACACCTTCAGTGGGTGTTAATCCTCGTGGATTGTGACCCCTAGATGTTTGGCAGATGGACATCACGCATATCCCAGCTTTTGGTAAATTATAATATGTACATGTGTCCATCAATACCAGTTCTGGTGTCCTACATGCCTCTCCATTGACAGGGGAAAAGGCAGTCCATGCCATATCCCACTGCTTAGAGGCTTGGGCTGCATGGGGCAAGCCCCTGCTGCTAAAGACAGATAATGGTCCTGCATATACTTCTTCTAAATTTAGTCAATTTCGCAAACAAATGCAAGTGAAACATATTACTGGGTTGCCCTATAATCCACAGGGCCAAGGCCTCATTGAGAGAGCAATGCTGGAATGGAACCAAATTCTTAGCCTTAGTGGTACATCTACCAACCTTTGTCCCTGTGCCTGTTGAGGCAGATCGAGAGAAGTTCCCAATAATGAGTCTTGTTCGGCAAAAGAGGGGTTTTGGAATCACAGCTGCCATTGTTACAGCCATTGTGGTGTCCGAGGCATCAGCAGTTATCGCAGGAATTGCTATGGCCAATCAAGTTAATAGTGCTGACACCATAAATCAGTTAGCAGAAAAAAACGTCTGAGACATTGCTTACCCTGCAAAGGGTGGATTCTCATATCGCCTCAGGGTTAATGATAGTGAATCAAAGATTGGATAATTTACAACATAACATGGAGCAGATGATGGATGTCATACAAATGAGTTGTGTGGCATCAACTCTGCATGTATACATTATTCCCATTAGGTATAGTAATAATTCTTTTATTAAAAGTACAGATTTATCGAATTATCTGAAGGGGCAATGGTCGCAGGAGCTGGAAAGGTTGCAGACGAAGCTGCAGATACAGATCCTGAACCTTAATGGAACCAGAGTGGAACCAGTGACCCTTGGAGACTTTACCTCTTGGCTTACCTCTCCATTTTCTTACTTTAAGGAATGGGTGGGAATGATTTTGTTTGGTGCTGCCATATGCTGTGGACTGGTATTCATGCTTTGGTTGGTTTGCAAATTCAGAACCCAACTAAAACGTGACAAGGTGATTATAACTCAGGCACTTTTAGCCATTGAAAAAGACACCTTCCCTGAAGTTTGGTTATCTATGCTCAAGAATTACTCGGCATCTGAGTTCTCTGCTCTTGCACCCCACGGATTTATGGATCCATTGCACTGGGATGAGAGAGACTCAACGATCATTGATCAGCCCTTGCACATCGCTGAGGTTTCCTCATTGCACTCGGTAGGGTGATCATGATTTCCCCGCTAATTCATTCCCTTAAAACTTGGCTGGCCTCTTTTGTAGAGTTCGCTCTAGGTCATTTAGCAGTTACTGTCACACAGTGACATGGCATCCAAAGATGGGCAATTTTCCTCATGCACAGACCAACCTAAGACACAGGGCCTGGTGGCAATAGGGTTACCCTATGACGGGTAAGGCTGTGACACTAGAGGAACGACCTAAAACAGGAGCCACTGCAGATGGACATAATTGCACAGGCCTAGTCCAGCATCATTTTATTAAAACAAAAAGGGGAGATGTGGGAAGCCACATATGCCATTACAAGGTGGTGCTGGCTACCACTGGCTACCACCCATAAGTTTGGGTAAACAACCAATGTACGCATGTGCAGTAGAGATTTTTGCCGAGTCACTGCCTGGCCCGGGGCATGTAAATGAGGTACTGAATGCATAACCAATCAGGTGTAGACATGTAAATGAGGTACTGAAAGCATAACCAATCAGGTGTGGACACGCCTCTCCTAGGCATACATAAGCAACACCAGTTCTGGGCTCGGGTCTTCTTGCCTCTGCAATCAAGCTCTCCCAATAAATGTGTGCAGAAGGATCCTGTTGTGGTGTCTGTTTTACTGGTGAGTTGGGCGCTCACAAATACCACTACTCCCAATGCTATGCCTTTAATTCTAAGTTCTTGAGTTCAGTTCTGTCTAAAACAAGTTATCCCCAGCTCAGTTCTGTTATCCTCTTTTTGTCCTCAGCACTTACACATCTTTCGGAATACACTGTTAAAATATTCACCACAAGGTTAGACGTAAATCCAAACCATAAATCGAATAAGAAGTTTACAACAGAGAATGTTTACATGTATATCCATTAGGAGTAACTATCTGATTAAACATTTATCACCTGTCACCAGTTCCATAGGTTAATGGAGAGTTAAAAATCATAACTCCAATGACCAAGAAAGTTATTAGTAAAGTTTGTATACATATACCCAGTTGATATTTTATCTTCTGTCCTTGTAACTATAGTAAATTCTTAGTTCCCTTTTTATAATCTTTGGTTAATGGTTTTACAACCTCTTGGAATGTGCTCTGAGTAGGATATGCCTTCTTGCTGTCTCAGAAACTATTAATTCATGACACTAAAGATTGGTATAGTTTTCACTGCAGTTTTGATGATCAGAGAGAACCTAGTATCAGTCCTACTATAAAAGAGTTTACTTAACATAATTTTAGGAATTCTTATAGGATCATCATTAAGGATTAGGGAATCATCTAATTGTATATTTGTCTATATAGCATCAATATAAGACAGTGCATCTTTGTTTTTCTTCATGGTGGGCTAATACTTAGTTAAAAGCATATTAATAGCAGGAATCTTTCCTAAAATGAATTTGTCCCGGGGCTTGCCTACCAGAGCAAATCTGTCCTTTTATTTTCTTTAATTCATTTTTACAATTTAGTCTTCATTCCCCCTCCTGTTCTGTCCCTTGATGGTTCCCCATAACTATTTCTCTTCCATCATTCTCCAAGATGAGGTCATTAGTCCCCACCCCACCCCACTACAACCCCACCAGACCTCTCCACTCCTTGGGGTCTCAAGTCTCTCTAGGGTTAGGTACAACTTTACTTACTGAGGTCAGACCAGGCATTCCTCTTTCAGCTACTTGTTGAGCCTTTTCAAGGGCAGCTATTGCCATGTATATCCTTTTGTGTCTGAGTTACCTCACTCAGGATGATATTTTCTAATTCCATCCATTTCTTTCCAAAACTCATGATGCCCTTGTTCTTAAAAGCTGAGTATAAATAAACCACATTTTCTGTATCCACTCTTCCATTATGGGACATCTGGGTTGTTTTGAACTTCTGGTTATCACAAATAACTCTGCTATGAATATAGTGGAAACACTTGCCTTTGTTGCATGGTAAGGTATATACCATCTTTTGTGTATATGCATAAAAATGGAATAGCTAGATTTTTAGGTACAAAAAAAAAAACAGAGTATAGAGCTAAACAGAGAATTCACAACAGAGGAATCATGAATGGGAGAGAAGTGCTTAAAGAAATGTGCAAAGTCGTTAGTAATCAGAGAAATGTAAATCAAAACAACCCTGAGATTCCACTTTACAACAATCAGAATGGCTCAGATAACAAAAACTCAGGCGACAGTATGTGCTGTCAAGAGGAGAAAAAATAACACTCCTCTATTGCTGGTGAGATTGCAAACTGGTACAACCACTCAGGAAATCAATCTGGAGTTTCCTCAGAAAACTGGAAATAAATCTACCTGTCCTATACTTTAATGAAAGGTAGACCCATCTCAGGAAGATCACCTGCTATTTTTTAGCATCTCCTATGATGACACTCCTTCATAGGAGACAATTGTGTGTCTGCAGTGACCTGAGGACCACCATTGCCCCATCCGCTAAAGGCCCCATCAACTCTTAGTAACACCATTCTGAGGAGTAATTGTTTAAGGCAAGGGCATTCAGGTGGCACAAGTCCAGAGTACAGAAAAAGCCAAGATCTTTGCAAAAATACATTAGAAGTGATACATTTCAACAGCTACTTTCCTTATTCTCTTCTTTGATTTTAGCTGAACAGTCTTTCTCAAGAGGGGTTTCTGGCCTACATTGATGATAGAGTTAGTTGGTAAGCTAAATATAGTTACGGGCTAACTTGGGGATGTAAGTAGACATCACAAATAAGTAGTAGAAGGGCAGTAGCACTGGATAAAATTATCCAGGAAAAAGAGGAGTACTGAACTTCAATAATTTTTCATCGTCCTTTAAATGTTTTTTTTTTCTTGTTGGTGTAAGTTTCAGATATTCAACACATTATATAAGTATAAAAGGTTGTGAAGCACTGATTAAAACTTATGGCTAGAAATATGGCTCATCAGTAAAGTGTGCTTACTACAAAGACGACCCAACAACCTTGTAAGTGCCCTACAGCCTACCTAAAATTGTACTCCAGTTCCAAGTATCTAACACCCATCACTTATTCTTTATGCATACAGAGGCAGGTACATGATTCTGCACCACAGGTGTGTTTATACCCATCCAGAGACAAATACACATTAATAAACCAGTAAACCAACGAGCCAATAAATAAATAATAAATAAATAAATACTAGGTGTTAGAATATTAATTGTGAAACAAATAAAACTCACAGACCACATGAAGTTCAAGAAGAAAGAAGACCAAAGTGTGTATGCTTCACTCCTTCTTAAAAGGGGGAACAAAATACTCAAGGGAAGAAATAAGGAGACAAAGTGTAGAGCAGAGATGGAAGGAAAGGCCATCCAGAGACTGCCCCACCTGGGGATCCATACCATATATAGACACCAAAATCAGACTCTATTGCAAATGCCAAGAAGTGCTTGCTTAGAGGAGCCTGGTATAGCTGTTTCCTGAAAGGCTTGGCCAGAGCCTGACAAATACACAGGCAGATGATCACAGCAAAACATTGGACTGAGTATGGGGTCCTCAATGGAGGAGTTAGAGAAAGGACTGAAGAAGCTGGAGGGTTTTGTAACCCCACAGGAAGAACAACAATATCAACCAACCAGAACACCCAGAGTTCCCAGGAGCTAAACCACCAACCAAAGAGTACACATGGAAGGACCATGTATGTGGCAGAGGACAGCCTTGTTAGTCATCAGTCAGAGGAACGGTCCTTGGTCCTGTATGGGTTTGATCCTCCACCGTAGGGGAATGCCAGGGCAGGGAGGTTGGGGTGTGTGGGTAGGAGGGTGAGCACCCTCATAGAAGCAGAGGGACGGGAATCAGATAGGAGGTTTCTGGATGGGAAACCAGGAAAGGGGAAACATTTGAACATAGCAGTCTTATTTATAGTAGCCAAAAGCTGGAAAGAACCCAGATGTTCCTCAGCAGAGGAATGGATACATAAAATGTGGTACATTTACACAATAGAGTACTATGCAGCTATAAAAACAATGAATTCTTTATGAAATTCTTAGGCAAATGAATGGACCTGGAGGATATTATTGTGAGGTAACCCAATCACAAAAGAACGCACATGATATGCACTCCCTGATAAGTGGATATTTGCCCAGAAGCTTGGAATACCCAAAATACAATTCGCAAAACACATGAAACTCAAGAAGAAGGAAAACCAAACTGTGGATAATTTGGTTCTTCTTAAAAGGGGGAACAAAATACCCATGGAAGGAGATACAGAAACAAAGTGTGAAGGAGAGACTGAACGAATGACCATCCAGAGACTGCCCCATCTGGTGATTTATTCCATATATAACCACCAAACGCAGACACTATTGTGTATGCCAACAAGAGTTTGCTGACAGGAGACTGATATAGCTGTCTCCTGAGAGGCTCTGCCAGTGCCTGACAAATACAGAAGTGGATGCTCACAGCCATCCATCAGACAGAGTACTGGGTTCCCAGTGAAGTCGTTAGAGAATGTTCCCAAGGAGCTGACAGGGTTTGTAGTCCCAAAGGAGACACAACAATATGAACTAACCAGTATCCTCAGAGTTCCCTGGGACTAAAGAAAACACATGGTGGGACTCATGGCTCTAGCTGTATATGTAACAGAGGATGGTCTAGTCAGTCATCAATGGGAGGAGAGGCCCTTGGTCCTGTGAAGTTTCTATGCCCCAGTATAGAGGAATACCAGGGCCAGGAAGCAGGAGTGGGTGGGTTGGTGATCAGGGGGTGCGGGGAAATAATAGGGGGTTTTCAGAGGGGAAACCAGGAAAGGGGATAACATTTGAAATGTAAATAAATAAAAATATATAATGATAATAAAAGAGTAAATATACATATATCTATAATGGCCTAACGTTACATATGAATCCTTCTCTGACTTTTTTCCTATTGTTGCCCATTTATCCTTCCCTTTCCTGGTACACTGATTGTTTCTATCCATAGAATATGTTATGCTTATACCAAGGCCTCTTTTAATGTAATACTGAACAGCTAGTTATCTTTTTAGAAATATTCCCATAGTCACACAATCAGCTTACAGGAACTGCTTAAATACCATGTTCTTGATAAAATGTGTTTTAAATAAATAAAAATAAATAAAATATCAAAAATAAATAAATAAAGATAGAATTCACAAAATAAGAGCATCATACATTGAAAGGGCAGAGAAGAGAATATAATTTAAGAACAGGTTTTGGCTAATACAACAATGGTGGCTATTAAGTTTTGACAGTAAGCTATAAAATAAAAATATCTCTACATTGTATAAGAAGGCTAGTCACAATAAAATGAAGGTGCAACAACTAGTTCTCACATTCTGTCTGAGTTCATATCCATGCTAGGATGTTCTTCATAAGCACTTGTAAATTGAAGGAATTCACAGTTTCATGCCTAAGTATGTTGTGGGGTTTGTTGTTGTTATTATTGTTGTTGACAATGATGATGATAATTTATGTTTAATTTTGTTTTGACTGCCATTCTATGGAAAGTAGCAGATACAAAAGACCACACTGAGCTTGCCATCCTTCTGAGGAGCAGAAGGAGAAATTCTCATGTGAAAAAATGTTCTTGTTATGGCACCAGCATAGACACTTTCCTATCACCAGAGACATGGAGCTAAAGCTGTGAACATCTGTGATTCTATTTTTTCAATGATTTTATTATCTTCAATATACTGTTCTCACAAATTTCAATTTTTCTCAGTAGCTAAACTTTACACACTCTAATGTATAAGCCAGTTTGTCTAGCTGCTTTTAGGATGAAGGGAGTTATATCTTTCTATTGAGGTATCCCATGACCATGCAAATTCACTAAATAAAATTTTCTATTTCTCCTAATAATGTGTCTTATGTCTGTCCTGACTACATTCTCAGAAATAATGCAGAGCATTATATTTCCCCTTTAAGGTACTGTTGAGTTATGCAGAAAAAATGGATTGCAAAAATCTATGCATTTGAATGTTTGTATCTTAGGAGAATGATTTATAATATTAAGATATTCATATCTATATATCTATATATCTACATCTATATCTATATCTATATCTATATCTACATCTCTCTCTCTCTCTCTCTCTCTATATATATATATATATATATATATATATATATATATATATATCAATTTACTTTAATCTTGGTTTTACACTCAAACTATGAGTTTCCCAAGCTATTGAATAATCACAATGAACTTTGTAATTAAAATATCATGTTGAGCTTTGTCTAGTATGACGTACAGCCTGCTATACATTCAGGAAAACATGACATTCTAAGTCACTATTAGAAAGGGTATTTTCAATTTCATAATTAATATGGAAAATATGTAATATGTTAAATTGATATATTAATTTATTGTATTTTTATAAACCACTTAGTCATTTAATCATAATTATTCCTAGGAGCCAGTGCCTTCATTGTCTCCCATCAATATGCATTGGCTCATTGTTTTTTGTCTCTTGTTTAAGCAGCAGTGACTCATTGTAACAAATAAACAAGGGTGATGAGGAACATATTTGCTGTTCCTCAGGACACACTGGGAATCAATGCCTTTTCTAATAATAAGTACAAATCAAAATCAGATTATCAATCCACTTACAGCATTCATGATTCTATGAGGATAGCATTTAAGGACTTGTAAAGTCTAATACATAATTTGTCATTTGGAACATTAACTCTGGCATTCAGAGAATGTATGTGACTTTCTCTGGGTTTTCCTATCCTATGAATGCATAGGCAGCAATTGTTTCAAGATAGAGCTAAGTTATAGACATATATTCTAGAAAAAATACATGCCAAAAATATTTAAAACAGGGCATAATGGCACATGCCTTTAATCCAAGCACATGGTAGAGGTAGCCAGAAGTAGTGAAACAAAGAAAATATTTCTTCAAAGGGTTTAACAAGAAATATTAGAAGCCTAGGTTCCATATTAATATTTTCTTACATTATTAAAACAAAATTAATTTTCCCTAAATTTGTTTCAATAAAAAGTATCTATTGGCTTTTGTACTCAGATTAACTGTAATTGTACTGCTTAGTAAAGCCCATATTCAGATAAAAAAAGATCAGCCTGGAATAATTTTAGGACAGCATAAGGAATTCTATTCCACTAATAATGGTGTTTGATGCCATAGAGAAAGAAGACGTTGATTCCTGTTGAAAATCAAAGAGGAAATGGTGTTTCAGCTGATTTCTAAGAATGGCTTAAAAGAGGATATTTAAAAAAAAAAACAGGGTATATTAATTGCATGAATTTTTAGATAATAAATTCCACATAAATGAAACTACCTCTTGGATATACATACATGCACACATAGTATTACTTAACCACACTATTACAGGTGATTTGAAGCTTGTGTTTGCTCACACTTCACAAGATGTTTTATACAATTGCCTTTACCAGGTTGTATTGTATCTAGTAAGGACTGTGTTAAGACTGGAGAAGAGGGCTTGGGTATTGACTCAGTAGCTGAAGATCCTGTTGTGTACTCATGAAGAACTGAGATCAGATTCCAAGCAATCATGTAAAATACTTGGGACTGGTAGCAAGCACCTTTAATCCCAGTGCTGTTGGGGTACATAATGGCTTCTTGGGTACATGAAGGCTTGTTGGGGTACATGCTGGCCAGACTAAATAACTGCTGAGCCTTAAGTTCACCAAAAAACCCTGTCTCAAAAATAGAATCTAGATGTCCTTCAACAGAGGAATGGATACAGAAAATGTGGTACTTTTACACAATAGACTACTACTCAGCTATTAAAAACAATAAATTCATGAAACTCTTAGGCAAATGGATAGAACTAGAAAATATCATCCTGGGTGAGGTAACCAAATCACAAAAAAAGCACACATGGTATGCACTCACTGATGAATGGATATTAGCCCAAATGCTTGGAATACCTAAGATACAATTCACAGACCACATGAAGATCAAGAAGAAGGAATACCAAAGTGTGGGTGCTTCGTCCTCCTTAGAAGGTGGAACAAAATACAGAAGGAAATAGAGACAAAATGTGGAGCAGACACATAAGGAAAGGCCATCCAGAGACTGCTCCATCTGGGAATCCATCTTGTATACAGTCACCAAACACAGACACTATTGTAGATGCCAAGAAGTGCATGCTGACAGCAGCCTGATATAGCTCTCTCCTGAGAGGCTCTGCCAGAGCCTAACAAATACAGAGGCAGATGCTCCCAGCCAGCCATTGGACTGAGTATGGGGTCCTCAATGGAGGAGTTAGAAAAAGGACTGATGGAGTTGAAGGGGTTTGCAACCCCACAGGAAGAAAAATAATATCAACTAACCAGACCCCCAGAGCTTCCAGGAACTAAACCACCAACAAAGGAGTACACATGGAGGCACACATATACAGCTGCATATGTAGCAGAGAAGGCTTGATGGCCCAGTGTAGGGGAATTCAAGGGCAGGGAGGAGGGAGTGGGTGGGTGAACATCCTCATAGAAGCAGAGGGAGGGGAGATGGGATAGGGGATATGGGGTTGGGGAAACAGGAGAGGGAATAACATTTGACATGTAAATAAAAAGTATCCAATAAAAAAAAATAAAAGCTTGGTTTCAGGGAAAACCAATAGAATGCAGAGCAATAAAGAAGGAGACTTGATATCAATCTCGTGTGGCCACATTCACCTGCACACATATCAATGTGAACCCACACTCATGTACACATACATACTTTAAATAAACACACGCACACACACACAGACACACACACACACACACATGAAAAGTACTTGAGGTGGGCACTTAACTTCTGCTTTTATTGTAAAAACATCATCACAGACATGTACAGTGTATCATTCCAAGTGAAACTCCACACATGAACTTTTGCCTCTATTTTAATTCTATGAGCAAATTTGCCTGCTGTCCTTTTGGGAGATACCTTTTTTTTTTTTAAAGATATATGTATACTAATTGTTTTCTGCTTTCTCTTGTCTGCTGGAAAGTTCACAGTAAATTTATATTACATGCACATGCATCTGCCTTATGTGTGTTTTAAATAATTTATATTGTTTGCTTTCATGTTTTATGATAATTTTCTTGCAGTTTGTTTACTCTGTGAGTTGTCAGGATCCTTTGAGGCAAAAGAATGTAAAGCAGTCTAAAGAAATCAAATATTACAAGAACATTATACAGCCCATGGGTTTCCTGAATTCACATTTTTCTACATTTCTAAACTTATACATCCCTTAAAATTCAATCCTGTGACTATATGATTTTGAGAAACCACATACTTATATAATATAAATATGACATTTTAGAAAATTAGAGTGCCTATGGTATTTACCTCCTCAAAAGAGCAATGGACAAATTAAGATAATTTAATATAGACATTTTAGTGGTCTGTGATTACATTTTACTACTCAATACTGTCTTTTATTTTTAAAACTGCAAGTCCCATACTGAAGCGTCTATTGTTATGCTAACCATCAAAAGGTCCTTTTAAAAATAATTTAACTCTATTATAAAAAAACAACTTAAAATGGTTCTTGAATTACTTTCTGAAGTTACTTTGCAAATCAACTACTGTTTGCTGCTCAGAGATAAACACATCAGTATGACTCTTCCAATCCGAATAATAATTGAAGAAAACACATCACTTTAGGGATTTGATTACTCAGAATGGCAAGTCAAGTTTTCAGTGCTGCCCATTGATTAGCTGAACTGTACCTGTACCATGTGTGACCAGACTGGAGAGGCAGAGAAAGAGATTGCATTTGAAATGTGGCAAGCCATCAGTACTGTGCCAAGTCAAGGGAAGGGCATGAGAAGTGCTGTACTGTTTTAAAAAAAAAAAGAGTTTTATTTTTCTTCTTCTTTCACTTTGTTTCTGAGATCTACTTGCATGAAAGTTTCTGTATATCAAGCTGAGCAGTCTTTGGGAGTTAAAACAATATGTGATTCTTCCTACAGTTAGTGATCCCCATATGACAAGGACGTATTTCATAGAAGTCCTGACTTACTGTGGTGATGTGATGGATCCTATCGTGGGCCCTAAACCCAAATGCAAACTCTGCCATTATTTGTAACTTAGTGTGCCCTTTGGGAGGCTGTCATCTGCTTCAGAAAAAGCATGCACAGCTCTGGGCCAGCTGTTCCTTTTCAATGTTAATTCGCTAGTACACAAAAGATGCTCAGGATTGAGGCTGAAAGTCATGATTTTGAGTTTATTTTCCAGAAAGTAAAATGAAATGTTCCTTTGTTCCATGTCTTGAGTTGTATTTATCCCATAAGTGCATTTTTTGAAGTCACTCATGCCTTTGTCTAGGTGGTGCTATCTCAATCATCTTTCTTCATTATATAAGCATGACTTTTCTGCTCTCATTCTTGTGTAGTGAAACCCAAGCATGGTCACCATTGCTTGACAGAAACTGGATCAAGCTAAGCAGCATCACACCATGCAGAGACTGGTGGCACACATTCTGTACCCTAACCATAACTTAGTGACTACTCTGCATTTCTTTTGTTGAATCAGTTTCTTTCCAGTTATTCACATTACACGTTTATCGGGGCATTTTATTCTCACAAAATGACTGCCGAATGATTTTTCTCCTTCCCTGCAGGGAGAATGGCTGGAGTCCCTATCATTCTTGTGAACATAAGTACAGTAGTAATTATAATCTGTAAGATTTTTCCCTCTTGTTAGCTTGGTTTAGGAAATGGCCTCTTAATTTCTGTGCATTCACTTCCCCTTTGATTAAAAAGAATCCCTCTTCTTAATCTCTGAATATGCTTAATTATTATGTTAATTTAAAAACAAACTCATTATATTGTACTTCAATTTTCTTTCTCAATGCATTCCTATATATAATAACTTCACCCCACAGAGTCAAGACATCAAAACATTCTCCATTTTCTTATGATCCACACACTCTTAGGAAGCCTGGCTTATCAGCAGCATTCAAAATGCATTTATAAGACAGCAAGTCGCACAGCAGAGTGAATGAGCACCCCTGAATCCCTATATACACTGTAATGACTATGTTGGATTACTTGGGACTTCCTGACCAATCTTTATCCTAGTAGATAGTAATTTTTTATGATAGCATTATTTCTCAAATATTCTACTAGAAAATACAGGACATATGGTGGATAAAAGATCTCTATATTACAATTCTGCCTTCTTTAGTAATATTTTCTATATATTATATTATACTCTATTGTAAGTATATAATATATATATTATATGATATGTTATGTTATATATAATATCTTTTATATTAATAGTTGTTGCCTTCAAATATAGAATGTATTTATGTAAATTGTAAGCATAATTGACCTGCATAAAATAAAGAATATTTTACAAGATGGGTCAAATATTTAATATACAATTTAAAAAATCTTTGAATTTTTACCATTATTAATTTTTAATCTTTTATTTACTGCCCAGTTATCCCAGTCAGGCCTCTAACTGTTGCTCATCGCATTCCCCCTCCCCTGTCTCCAAGAGGATGTC
The DNA here is from genome assembly GCF_978045245.1 of Mus caroli. Taxonomy (NCBI): domain Eukaryota; kingdom Metazoa; phylum Chordata; class Mammalia; order Rodentia; family Muridae; genus Mus; species Mus caroli. The sequence goes on along the minus strand of NW_028227261.1, from coordinate 104,182,530 downwards.
CCCAACCCCACCCCACCCTAGCAGACCACCCCAATACCTGAGGCCACAAGTCTCTCCGAGTTTAAGTACATCTTCTGTCACCGGGACCAAACCAGGCATTCCTCTGCTGTATATGTGCTGGGGGCCTCGGAACAGCTCATGTATGCTGCCTGGTTTGTAGCTCAGATTTTGAGAGATCTCAGAGTCCAGGTTGGTTGAAACTGCTGGTCTGCCTATGGGGTCACCTTCCTCCTTAGCTTCTTCCAGATTTTCCCTAATTCAACCACAGGGGTCCCCAGATTCTGTCTTTCAGCTTCTTGTTGGGCATCAGTGATTGTGTCAGGCCTTGGAGCCTCCCTTGAGCTGGATCCCAATTTGGGCCAGTCACTGGACTTCCTTTCCCTCATCTCTTTTCCATTTTTGTCCCTGTAGTTTTCTTAGGAAACATTCTGGGTCAGTTTTTGACTGTGTGATGGCAACCCCATCCCTCCACTTGATGCTCTGTCTTTCTACTGGAGGTGGATTATATAAATTCCTTCTCCCCACTGTTGAGCATTTCATCTAAGGTCCCTCCCTTTGAGTCCCTCCCAGGTCTCTGGTACATCATAGACAGACACCCCACCTCCTACCTCCTGAGGTTGTTTGTTTTCATTCTTTCTGCTGGCTCTCTGTGTTTCAGAACTATTTCCCTATACCCATGTTCCCCATTTCCCCTCCCCTTACCTTCTGTCATCCAGATCCCTCCTTTCCTCTGCTGCCTGTGATTGCTTTTCTCACTCTCCCAATTGTGATTGAGGCATCCTCACTTGGCCCTTCAGCAAGTTAACCTTGAGTTCTGTTGATTGTATCCTGTGTATTCTATACTTATTTTGGCTAATGCCCAATTATTAGTGAGTACATACCACAAACATCCTTTTGTATCTGAGTTACCTCATTCTCAATGGTATTTTCTAGTTCCATCCACTTGCCTGTAATATTCATGATGTCCTCATTCTTAATAGGTTAGTGGTATTCCATTGTTGAGATTAACCACACTTTCTGTATGCATTCTTTCTTTGTGGGACATCTGAGTTGTTTCCAGCTTCTGGCTATCACCATCTAGGCAGCTATGAACATAGTGGAATACTTGCCCTTGTGGCATGATAGGACATCTTTTTGGGTCTATGCCCAAGTGTGGTCTTCAGGTATTTTCCCTTATTTCTAAGGAAAGATATTTATTATGCCTAGACCTTATAGCTAGGCTTGTTCCTGACTAGCTCCTAACTTATTAATTGGTTTATTCTATTCTAAGTTCTGTCACATGGCTCCTTAGTTGCCTCTTTTTACTCCATTCCTGCTTTCCACTCTGTGTCTCTCTGGTAAATCCTCCTGTTTCTGACCTTCTGGAAGAGATTCTTCCAAGACATCCTAACTTCTACTTCCTGCCTTTACTATAAGTCATCAGATTTTTTAAATAAACCAATAAGAAGGTAGGAGGAGTGTTTACTAAACACTAAAGACGTGTGCTGTTTCAATATCAAAGTCCAGCCTGTAATCAAATCTCTGCAGGTTCAGAAATCAGCATTTGTATAATACAGAGACAAAATTCACACAGTGCATAAAAACATCACTTCAACAGCACAATAATAAAGATGTAGTAGAATATTTCCATCACTTCAGGTTATTTCTCCATGTCCCATCAAAGGAGAGGTGATTACTCCTCTGATTTATATAAACCTGTTCTAGTTTGCTGCTATTGAAATTGGAGGACAAAGAACACATACATCTGTGTCTGACTACTTATCTTTGGCATGGTTTTCTTGAAGTCTCACCCTGCATGTTTCCATGCTTCCTTCCTATTTATATCAGTAAGTGAATATACTACTAATCCATAGTTATGTTGATTTCAACATTTAATGATTCAAGGTAAAGTTGATATGAATGTACCTATGATATTTTATTTGTGTGTGTTTGTGTGTGTGTGTGTTTGTGTGTGTGTTTGTGTGTAATTATATTGTTCTTTCTTGCTATGGATGACCAAGTTGAAATTAGTAGTGTCAGAATCTATCTACCTATTTATCTTTCTATCTATACATCATCCAACTATGTTTATGTACATCCCATAAAAAGTGTTGCACATATATGTTATTATTCCAGTTTTGTTCATGCAGGTGTCTATATTCCTATACATATTTGAATTTTCACATATTTTAGTAACTCCAAATGATGTAAAGCAGAATCTCACTGAAAATTTAAATATTTCCTTTCACTACATATTTCTTTCTTTCCATTTGTTTTTTACATTTTCATTGATTATTTTATTTATTTACATTTCAAATGTTGTCCCCTTTCCTGGTTTCCCCTCCACAAAGGCCCCTCCCATTCCACTGCCTCTATGAGGATGTTTCTGTCCCACACACCCACTCCTGCTTCACCATCCTAGCTTCCTCCTACACTGGGGAATCGATCCTCCACAGTACCAAGGGCCTCTCCTTTCATTGATGCCAGGTAAGGCAGTTCTCTGCTACATATGCAGATGGAGCCATGTGTCCCTCCATGTGTACTCTTTGCTTGGTGATTTAATCCCTGGGAGCTCTGGGCGGTGGCATCTGGTTATTTGATATTGTTCTTCCTATGGAATTGCAATCCCCTTCAGCTCCTTCAGTCCTTGCCCTAACTCTTCCATTGGGGTCCCAGTGCTCAGTCTGAGGGTTGGTTGGAAGCATCTGCATTTCTATTGGTCAGGCTGTGGCAGAGCCTCTCAGGAGACAGTTATAGCAGGCTCCTCTCAGCAAGCACTTCTTGTCATCTGCAATAGTGTCTGGGTTTGGTGACTGTATATGGATGGATCCCCAGGTGGGGCAGTCTCTGGATGGCCTTTCCTTCAGTCTCTGCTCTAATCTTTGTTCCTGCATTTCCTTTAGACAGGAACCATTCTGGGTTAAAATTTTTGAGATGGGTGGGTCACCCCATCCCTTAACCAGGGGCTGTGCCTAGCCACTGAATATAGTCTCTATAGTTTCCATCTCTGCTGTGTTGGGTACTTCAGCTAATGCCATTCCTGTTGAGTACTGGGAGCCTATTGCTTCCCTGGCATCTGTGACTTTCTAGTGGTTATGTCCAGTTTCCCATCCTCCACTGGTACACACCTCCATTCAATTTCCTGACACTCCGTACTTCTCCCTTTCTCCTCCCACACCTGATCCTGCCCCCTTTCCCTCCCTCCCTCTACTTCTTATGATTATTTTGTTCCCTCTTCTATGTAGGAAAAAAAAAAGTATAATCATCTACACTTTGGTCTTTCTTCTTCTTAAGCTCCATATGGTTTGGGGGTTGTATCATGGGTATTCTAAGATTTTAGGCTAATATCCACTTATCAGTGAGTACATACCACATGTGTTCTTTTGTGACTGGGTTACCTCCTTTAGGCTGATATTTTCTAGTTCCATCCATTTTGCCTGAGAATTTCATGAATTTATTGTTTTTAATAGCTGATTAGTACTCCATTTTGTAAATGTACCACATTTTCTGAATGGGTGTGGGGATATACACCTATAAGATCAGCATGTTCAAGGTTGAGTCAAGAGAATCAGAAATTCAAAATCACCCATGTCTACAAAGTAAATTTGATATAATCCCAGGCTATCTAAGATTCTGTCTAGAAAAACAAACTTACAAATAATACTAAACTGAAAATCCCAACACACTGAGAAGATGGGTAAGCCACTAACGTTCAAGCATGAGGATAGTTTGATGTTAATACCCATCAACTAAGCCTTGGTTGTCATGGATTTCTATGCAGACAAATTAAAACTATTGAAAAGAGTGGTTCTAATTGTTTTTTTCTTTCTTGGACTTAGATGCAGATTCATGTTGTGCATATTGCTTTGTATATTGGTGTAGACTGGAAGCAATCCCCCTGTATCTGTCTTCCAAGTGCTAGTTTTAAATGATACTTTGATTTATGTTTTACTCATTACCAGCTATTAATGGTAAAACATTCAACTAAGTGTACTTACTCATTTCCTTAAGACTCTGCAAAGTCATCTTCGATGTAACTTTGATTAATAACTGCATGTTTTAATTGATTATGCATCTGTAATGTCTCATTTTTTGTGGTATCTTAACCTAAAGTAGAGTTATCAGAGAGGAAGAACCTCAGTTGAAGAAACGTTTCCATGAAATTCAGCTCTAAGACATTTTCTCAATTGGTAATCAACCATGGTGGGTAGTGTCATCCCTGGTCTGGTAGTTCTGGGTTCTATAAGAAATCAAGCAAAAAGAAGCCAGATATTAAACAATATCTCTCCATGTCTTCTGCATCAGCTTCTGCCTCCAGGTTCTGCCATGTTTGAGTTCCTGTCCTGACTTCCTTCAATGACAAATGGTGAAACAGAAATGTAAGCCAAATAAAACCTTTTCTTTCCTACTTGCTTTTTTGCATGGTGTTTTATCAAAGCGATAGAAGCCCCAACTAAGACAGTGTGTGAAATTATATTTTCCGATAAAATATTTTTTATGAGAGCATTCTTTTTGTTGGCTACTTATAAGTGTAACAGTAATCTAAACATCCTATCTTAATATAATAAATGCTTGCATGACTTGGATAATTAAAATACATGCTCTGTGAATGACATATATTTCTTTGCAATGCAGGTTGATAAGATTTGCTTTCTATTTTAACTTTTTAATCCTCATATTATTGTGTTTCTAACATGACCAATTTTATTTATATCCCAGTGAGTATTTTCTCTTTGTATCTTTTTATTTTAATCTATTATTCTTTTGTTCTTCCTGGAACAATCAAGAACTAATTAACTCATTTTAATGTTGTGCTTATATTTTTGCTTGGGATTATCTCCAATGACTCAGATCTTAAATGTCCTTCAGATGACAGTGTGTTAAAATTTCATCTCTAGGATAAACCTTATGGAGTGGTGTTCTACACTTAGCTTAGTTGGAACTTGTTAGCTCATTGAAGCATGTCCTAGAATGGGACTATGTGTAAGTCCCCTTTATTCTTTTATTTTGTATGATATAAAGGGTTTGCCTATGTGATGTGCTCCTACCATCTTAAACTACTTCATCTAAGACTTGAAAAGGGGAGTTTATAGGAAACAGACTGCAACTTCTTTCATGTTTGAATTAAGAACCTTATATACTGTTAATACCTTTATCTTCTCTGAGAGAATTTAAGAGTACAATATTAACTCTTTGTATGCATATTTCCAATATTCTTTTCCTTTTTTTCCCTCATTGCATGTTTCTGACTACTACATGTCTCATTACAGATCTTCACTCAACATGCCTTGTCAAATCAATTCTCCAGTGACAGAATCAATATTTCAAAATGCTTGAGTATATATATCATCATTATTTTAGAGGATTTGGCATAGTACTAAAAATACAATGCTATTTTTAGTTTTGTTTTTCCCCTCTTACCATCTTGAAAATATTTCTTTTACTTTCTTGGCTGATACTTTTCTCTAAAATCATAAAAGTTCAATTTCTGTATGTGTTTTTGTATTTATCTGATTTTGGGTTCATGGGAGGGCTTGCAAAGTAAACAGAGACTTACACAAATGGAAATTATGTGAAAGATATATAACAACATACAGGAAAAAGTTACCCTCAGCTACAATCAGAGTCTTGCCTTTCTGTCTTTGAGATGGCAGAAGTTTATATCTGCAGTCTTTTACATGGAGTGTTGGTGTATTTTGAAGGGCCCAGTGGAACATTACAAACTCCATTTTGTATTTAGACTCCATCTTGTGTTAAGCTTGTCCTTAGGTTGAACTCAGTTGTTCCAGGAACAAAGACACCCCTAGAAGCAGCTATAACTCCCCTAACAACAGCCAGTCTACCCTGAGTAACAGCCAATCAGCTCATGAGAGGAAAGTACCTAATATTCCAGATGCTTTGAGATAGATTACTCATAACAGATAGTTAACCACCATTGCTTATAACAAGCTGAAATCATTACTAGCTAAGAGAAATGCACCAAGCTGGAATTTTCAAATGTTAACAAATCATGTAACTCTCAAGTTGGAAAGCCCCTTGACCTGCTGTAACTGTGATAAAAAAGACAAGGCTTCACCAGCTTGGAACCTTCCACACATATCCACTGTGTCTGAGATGAAATGCCTGACAGTGGGGATAGGGAACTTATTGAGCCCACCTCCATCAGGAAGACAGGACATCAAGTGAGTGATAGGGTTGCCATTCCACAATCACATCTCTAACCCCTAACTGTTTCTTTCTGAAAGAATACAGGGATGGAAACGGAGAGGAGCCTGAGGAACAGAAGGTCCAGAAACGGGCCCACAGTGGGATCCAGCTCAAAGAGAGGTCCCAAGACCTGACACTATTACTGAGACTATGGAGTGCTCACATGACTACCCACGAAAGACCCAACAAATAGCTGAAATAGTCAGATGCAGATATTTGCACCCAATAAATGTACAGAAGTAGCTGAGCCCTGTTGTTGCATTAGGAAAGGCTAAAAGAAGCTGAGAAGAAGTCAATTCCATTTGACTCTCCCAGTACCCTCTAACTCTGTCCTCCATCCACCTGATTCTTCCTGTTCTGATCTTCCCAGCAGTGCACCTTCCAGCTACTCCCCAATAATATCTATTCTATTTCTTTTTCTAAACTCGATCCACACATTCCCACCCTTGAGCCCTTCCTGTTACTTAGCTCCTGTAGGAGAACCAGCAGTCTCAATTAATGTGGACCCCCAAGATCTCTCAAATACTGGACCACCAAACAGACAGCATAGACCAGCTGATATGAGGCCTTCAACACACATACAGTAGAGGACTTCTGAGTCTGTGTTCATTCACAGATGAAGCACCTAACTCTCCAGAGACTGGATACCCCAGTGAGTTTAGATGTCAGGTGGGATAGGGGGTGGGGGAATCCATGTGGAGACAGGGAGGGGTAAGGAAGTAGTATGGCATGTTGAGGAAATGGAGGAAACAGAGGGTGGATGGGGAGAGGGGGAATGGAATATAGAATATAAAAAAGAAATTAAAAATAAAATTAAAAAATCAAAACCAAAAACATTCCTCAAATTAGTCCACAAAGTAGAACTGAAGGAACACTGAAAATTCATTTTAAGAGGCTGCAGTCATCCTGATGACTAAACTACACACACACACACACACACACACACACACACACACACAAGAAGACAGAATCTCTAATTTCCCTTATAAATATTTATGCAAAAATTTCAACAAAATAACCACAAATAGAATCCAAGAACATATCAAAAAAGAACAACCACTGTGATCAAGTAGGCTTCACCCTAGAGATGAATGGATTGTTCTTAAGAGAGATCATGAATATGAATGTGAGATGCCATTTTATGTCCATCAGAATGGCTAAAATTAAAAATGCAAGGGACAGATCATTCAGTCAAGTATCTGGAGCAAGGAGAACACTCCTCCACTGGTCTTGGGAGGGGAAACTTTTATATACACTTTGGAAATCAATGTGGTAGTTTCTCAGAAAATTAGGGAAAAAATCTACTTCACGACCCAGCTAAACCACTACTGGGCATACACTTAAGGATAGCCAAGAATCCCACAGGCTCATTTGCTTTACTATGCTCAAAGCAGCTTTACTCATAAAAGCCAGAAACTGGAAACAACCTAGATGTCCCTCAACCAAAGAATGGATTTTTTAAAAAAAGGTGTGGTACATTTACAAAATTGAATATTTTCAACCATTAAAAATATGACATCATGAAATTTTCTTGCCAAGTGATGGAACTAAAAAAGTTCATCCAGAGTTTGAAGTAACCCAGACCTAGAAAGACAAACATGGTATGTACTCACTTATAAGTAGATATTAACTGTAAAGTAAAGGATAAATCATTCTATTATCTACAGAGCCCCCAAAAGCTAAGTAACAGGAAGGGCTCAAGGGTGGGAATGTGTGGATCGAGTTTAGAAAAAGAAATAGAATAGATATTATTGGGGAGTAGCTGGAAGGTGCACTGCTGGGAAGATCAGAACAGGAAGAATCAGGTGGATGGAGGACAGAGTTAGAGGGTACTGGGAGAGTCAAATGGAATTGGGGACATCTATGTGATGAGCTAGAAACCTAATGCAAGGGTTCTCAGGAATATATGAGGGTGAACCCAGCTAAGACTCCTAGTAGTACCTGATATAGAGTTTGAACCAGCCATCTTCTGTAATCAGACACAACATCCAATGGATGGATTGGAACACCAAACCAGCCATAAATCCTTTGACCTACAATTTGTCTTGCCTACAAGGTGTGCAGTGATAAAGCAGAAATTGAATGTCTAACCATGGGTCTAGCTTGAGACCCATGCCAGGAGAGGCAGTCCACCCTAAGACTGTTAATCACATTCTGCTATACTTGCATATAGAAGTGTAGTATAACTATCATCAGAGAATCTTCACGGAGAAACTGAGAAACTGATGGAAACAGATACAGTGAACCACAGACAAAAATTAGGCAGAGCTTGCAGAATCTAGAAGAGGGGGGTAAAAGATTGTAGGAGCCAGAGGGATGAAAGGCATCATGAGAAAACTATATAATCAATTAACTTGGGTCCAGAGGGGCTCATAGATACTGAATTGCCAACCAAGGAGCATGCATGGGACTTAATTAGGACTTGTGCACATATGTAATAGTTGTGTAGCTTGGTTTTCAGGTGGGATTCATAATAGCAGTGACAGAGGCTGTTTCTGACTTTGTTGTTTGCCTTTGGGAACGTTTTCTCCTATGGGCTTTCCTGGCTATCCTCAATAAGAGAAAAAAATTTATCTAATCTTATTGCAATGTGATATGCCAAGGCTGGTTAATATCCATAGGAGTTCTCCCTTTTCTTAAACAGAGAGGCAGGAGGAGGGAATTGGGAGAGGTGGGGGTGGGGGAACAACTGGAGGGAAAGAAGGGAAGGGAAACTGAGCTTGGCATATTAATTAATAATTTAATTAATTAATCAGTATAGAAAAGTATAAATGTATATTTATTTACGTGTTTTCTCTCTCTCTCTCTCTCTCTCTCTCTCTCTCTCTCTCTCTCTCTCTCTCTCTCTCTGTATGTGTGTGCCTGTAAATACCTTAGCACCTGTGTGGGGTTGGAGGACATGATCAAACTGACAAGATCAGGTCTCTCAATTTATGATATTTATCCTGGAAATGAAACTCAATTTTCCAGACTTGGCAGCAAGTATTTTTACATATTGTCTATCTTGTCAGCACCCATTCTTGTTTTTCATGTTCTACAAGATAGTAGTCAATCCTGAAGTAGTAAATTAGTCTTTAAATGTATACTCCAGTGTAAGACTATTTCAGAAATACTTTGGGAAGCTGTTTTTTGTTTGTTTGTTTGTTTGTTTTTTCACATTGCTGAAAGTTGTTCCTTAGAAAACTTAGACTACAGTCATGAGACATAGCTTATTTGAACCCAATCCTACACAACATCCTAGTACATAAATATTATCTTTATTACTATTTGAAGGGAAATTTTAAATGGAGACTCGAACACTCTGTCACATTTTTGTTCTTTCTAGATATCCTTAGGTTGCAGTATTTTAAAACCATTGTTGTCTCTAATTGCCCATCCTTTCATGTAGTACTAGTGATAATTTGAGGTTAAATAGTTGAGTTTTCTGTCAGAACAATTACATAATGATTTTGCTTCCTGCTATTTGAACTGACATCTTTAAACACAAAACATTTTATAATAAAGTGCTTTTATTCTGCACATCTCTCCCATGAGTGGACTTAATCATAGCCTGACTTTCTCTACAGATTATGGAAGAACTCCCTGTCTCAAGAGACACCAATGGGGGAGGAGACAAGAACTCCCTGAGGCAATGTTTCTGTGAGCTCTGTTGTTCATAGTGTCAAAAGATCAGATTTGAAACTGGGGACATTTTCACTCTGCCACTTTTATTGGTTTTTGACAGTTTTAGCTCTGTTAAATGCATAGACTGTTTTCCTATTTTCCAGAGATTTTATATGTTAATGACAGAAACAAACTCAAGAAAGCTTAAATGTAAAGGTAGATTGTTGGATGCTTAGCTTGTAAGTGTGAGTATGACTCTTTTGTTCTCTATTTAAGAGAGTAATGTACTATATTGACACATGAGAACAAGTAATTAGAAAATGGATAGTTTCATCCTGTGACCACATGTTGATCTGTAGTCATGTTATGTCCTGTGTTCCCATGATGACTTGTGGCCACATGATCACTTGTGGTCACATGATGACTGGTAAACTCGGTGAAACATAAAGGAAGGAAAAAATACCAATCAACTAAACAGCAGCAAAATCCCAAGAAAATGAAATAGCAATTTTGCAGAAGGAAATGGGGGGAGGTTTGTGAGGCTAGGAGGCAGTATAAGTAGATAAGGAGGTACAGAAATCAGAACGTATTTAAGCATGAATAAAATAGTCAAAAATAGAGGTTAAGAAACCTCAGCAGAAATAAGATGGAATAGCACGATGATCTATATTCCCTTTGCTCTCACCCAGACACTTAGGCAAGGAATTATGTTACTAGATTATTCATGTAAGGAAGTGGAACACTGTGATAAAAGATGATATTGTTCTCCAAGGCACATTGTTTGGTACCTGTTATTAAAGTCCTCATCTTTAAAAACAAATAGTAACACACAACATGTATGCTGAGAAGGATTTTCAAAAAAATCTGCTGGTGCTAATTGACTTCGAGTTCTGCACAACACATACAACCTGAGGTTATTCTCAGCAGAAAACTACCACTATCTTTGTATAATATGAAAGGTTAACACATTCTCTGGGATTTTATTTAGCCTAGGACTTCAATTTTTTTGTATGATTAAATTAGTCTAAAAAGGATATTCCAACAACTTCTATAGAGAAGTTTGAATCCAGCAGCATGACTGCTCATGCACTGGATAAAATCCAAAGACCATCTAGGTCTGTATGATCCAGTGGGGATGTATGCATGCCCTGAATTATAGTATGATCTGGCTGGAATATAGATACAACCTTAGTACACACCTTTAATCCCAATCAATGAAGGTAAAGTTTGTTTGTAAAAGGAAGTAGCCATCTTTGAAAGTAAGTTGCAGACAAAATAAGGACGGAGAAAGAGTTGAAGAAATGAGTCAAAGATAGGTTATGCCAAACTTTCATAAGAACAGACAGGGAACAGAGGCAACTAATAGAAAACAGCACACACACACACACACACACACACACACACACACACACACACACACACGGGGCAGCAGACAGACAGACAAAGAAACAGAGAGAGCAATGCAGGTAGAGAGAGATAATCAGTCCAGTTTGGTGAATTCCCTCAAGTGCAGTTGAGTTCTGCTGAGTTCATTCAGTCAGTGCAGCAGTTCCTGGAGTTCAGAGGCAGTTTTCCCAAGCAGAGCAATTCAGAAGCCAATTTTAATCAGTAAGCTTGGAGGGGGATTTTGAGCCAGAACAACTGAGTTTAACCATCTAGCCAGACTTCAGAAAGAACTATAAAGGGCTACCTTATTCAGTAGTAAGTCTCAGAAAGTGAAAACATTCTAGGCCTAGGTTGTCAGACCGAGACTGGAAGCTGAAGTCTTTAAGATGGGCTTGCAGAAAATTAGATTGTACAGAGACTAGTACCTTCCAGGCCTAGGCCTAGGAATAGTTAGAACAGAATAAGAAATGCTCTGGGCTTAGCCCAAGCCATGTATTCACATAGTTTGTATATGGCTTTCATCTCATCCCTTCATCTGAAGAAATAAAAACATTTAGACAGTTACAGATTTTTTTTAAATTATAGTAATATATATCCTAGAATGAATATTAAGCACACAAACACACAGCACATGCATGCATGTACACACACACACACACACACACACACACACACACACACTTGTCTTCTGGGAAAAAATGGATTATTCCTCATAGTGAATTTTACAGTGGTACCTAGAGACTTACCCACATGTTCTTGCACAGATAACAATATTATCTGTATTTTATCCTCTCTGTTACCTTAAAATGAGAACAATTGTCATTGTGAGATAGTAAAATTTTGTCTTTAATTCAATGTAAAGAGAAAATCCTACAAAGGAATAGAGACCTGGTAAGTATCCTCTAAAACTGTGAGGTTAATAAAATTAAGTGACTCTAACCACATTTCCATACTCACTGATAGGAAATAAGTATTTACACTTATACTGAATTAAATTGAGATATACTTACTGCCCATGTAACATGAGAATACATAAATCTAGAAATCATATAAAGATAAGTGACAAATTTCACCACAACTTTTCATAGTTCTGTAATGAACCAAATAATAGTCAGATGTGAAGAAATGACTTCACCACATTTATGAGAAATAAAGACTCTACTATATTAAAATTCCAAAAATTCCTTTAAATCTTAAACTTCATCTTTTATATAAAAGATTTTATATAAAAGATTTTATATAAAATTTATATAAAATTTTATATAAAATTTATATAAAATATATATATATTTTATATATTTTATATAAAAGATTCATGACCTTGACTCAGGTAATTAAATATGTGTTATTGCCTCATGCTTGATTATTTAAGTTAAATTATCAGTTATTTGAAAGTTCTACCCTCAAAACATCCTTATCATTTAGAACTTAACTTAGCATCAACAGCATCCCTTTATCTGCAGTTTCTCCTGATTGATTTTTATTACTGCAATGACTTTATTTATTTACTGAGTATGAACAACTGTCTTCTGTACTTTCTTGTTGCATTTTTTATGGATATTTTCTATATTTATATTTCCTATGTTATCCCCTTTCCCAGTTTCCTCCTTGGAAACCTCCTATCCCATCCCCCTCCCCTGCTTCTATGAGGGTGGTCCCCCAACTTGATAAACATTACACTGCTGAAGCTAGTGGCATAAGAGCTCATCCTCCTTATGCCAGTCTTCCTGGCTTAGTGCCTTCATCCCCAGACAGTGACATCTTCATAAGAAGCATCTGAAACAACAGAGGCCCTGGACTTCCCAGGACATTTATAAATAATATTAGATCTGAGCCTATGTTTTGCTTCCTACTGGCATGAATTTTTGTTCTACTCTTCTGCCCACACCTGCTCCTTAATGCTTTTCTTTATGGATTCCCTGCCTCACAACCCTGATGTGGAAAAGCCATTTCCTGTTGTAAAGAAATGACTATGGTGCCAGAGCACAAAGATACATTGTTGTATATTAATATGTTTCTCTTCTATTTCTCACTATTTATTTCAATAGATGACTACTTAATGGCTTCTGCATACTGAGTTGTGCGGTCTCCCTTGATGCCTTTATTGACATATGAACGTGCCTCCATTATGTGATCTTACCATGATGTATACCTCACTCCAGATCAAGCAGTCATGAGCTGAAACTTCCAAACTGAGAGCCAAATAATCCTTTTCTCCTTTCAAACTAACTGCCTCATGTGTTTGTTACAGAATACAATATGTAGCAGAAACCAACACTGAAAATGAAAACATTATTTTTTAAAATGTGAATGGAATGATGTTTTTAAACCTTTAGCATCTTGCTTGGTATAAGATACTTGATTTCCCCTTATTCTCGTATCACATATTGTGCCTATATGAGCAGTTATCATTAAAAACTATAATTTAATCATTATTAACCAATCTTCAATACGAAAAGGCTGATCTATTAAATGGCAAAATCCCACATCTTCACTTAAAACCACAAACTGGTTTCAACACCAAGAAACACTTTAGGATTAATTTGTTACTTGCATGGAGTCTGTTTATGTTTCTCCTGTTTGTACTTCAAGTGGATTTTGACACTAGATATTTCTATTATTACTTATGTTTCTACATTCATTTGTAACTTGTGGACATTTTAGCATAAACAAAAAGAGACTGTGTTGGGAGTTGCTGCTCGTATATTATTTTAAACTCAAGATGACAGAACAATATCTTTAAAATAAATTTAAGGAAACAGTTTGAAGCATTATTTCTTATGATTGGAGACAACAAAGTCAAAACCATTCAGCTCAATTATTTTATAATCCTGCTAGGACCAATTTACAAATATTTATATTATTGTATATTTCTCTGAGCCTACACTTACTGTTGTCAGTTCCCAAGACAGTTTATATTTAAAATAAGTTGTGGGTGGGGGACTGAGAGGAGTTCAGGGAGGGCAAATATGTTCGTGATATATTGTATAAAAAAAGAATAATAAAATACATGTTACATATGTAACTTGTCATATTTGGGTTCATTGTATACTTCATGTTTAAATTTTATTATGTACTCATTACAAGTGTTCTTAAGTAAATGGGTTTTTTCTGGGTTTATTTGTTTATATTAAAATAAATAAAATGGATATATTAATAATAAAATTATAAAAGGCATAGCTCATTTTAATGATGATCTAGCCTGGTATAAATCATATTGATGTCCAAAATCATGGGGCATTGCTTAAGTGCCATTGCTAAATATTCATGGATGACACAGAGATGTATTTGTGAGGAAGCTGGTAGCCATAACAAATGTAGTAATATCCATAAACATGAAAGATTAAAGTGCATGTTTTCTCTAGATGCCCTCATATACTTTGCTCATGCTCTGCCATGAATCAGAGTTGATACTATAAGTAGCATATCCACTCAAGAGCTAAGAGATGTGATATTTGCAGCTTTCACCATGCTACTCCATGCCTGTTTTGTTCGTTACATAATTTAGTAACTATTTATATTTAAGGACACGGGGCTGGAGACATGATTGAGCAGTGCAGCAGTGATTTAGTTTGTGTGCCATTGCTGGACAAAAACAAACTCTCAGCAGCATAGAATGACACTTCATTATAACTGTAAAGAATACCATCGAGTCTAAATTCAGTTAGAAGATTTGTCTTTTGACTTTTCTTTGATCCTGTGGGCTGTAATCAACTGTCGATTAGTTAAGAGTTGGCTCTGCCATTTTGGAGCTCAGCTGGGTGGAAGTGGTTCTGGTTTATAAAGACTCTGTTACTCCAAAAGACTTGGTTGGGAAAATTCACAGTAGTTTCAAGATTTCAGTACCAAATCCTGAATTATAAAGAATTTTTTGAGGCCACTGAATTGGTACACCATTACTCCTGCTCCATTTTCCTGCCAAATGCATATCATAAGGTTATGCCATTTTAAAGAAAAAAATGTACAGTACCTATATTCCTGGGAGTTATTATAGAAGGCCTCTTTGCTAAAATCATTAATTAAAAGGTCACAAAGAGCATACACTATATATTATTGTTTGTGTTCATTATTTATTCATTTGTGGTTCTGAAATAGTTAAATCAGAAAAAGATTCTTGAGTCTGGCACACATGCTGTATGCCTATAATGCCAGCATTCTGAATGTCGAGGAAAAAGAAGAGTGAACTCAAAGTCAACTGGGTGGATAATGAGTGATCCTGTCTGTAATCCCCAACAGTCAACAACAAAGAATCATAAAACAACAACAAGAACAAACAATCACTCAACCACAACCACTACCACCAACAAAAACAACCACAGCTTATAACAAAAGAAAAATGATTAGCCTAATCCTAAGTATGTGCCATGCTCTTTCCTTCCTCCATCCCTCCCTCCTTCCCTTTCTCTTTCTTTTTCTCCTTTCTCCTCCTTGCTTCTTTTGCTCCTCCATCTTTCTTCCCCCCTCCTTTTTTTTGTTCAAGTGCATGTTCTCTCTCTCTCTTTTTTATTTTTTTTACTAATTGTTACTGAATGCATACATGTATTTGTATATACATATATTTTCTTAAATAAAACCCGTTGAGTCTGTAAGTGCTATCTGTTTGTTTTCAGGGCTGACTGCTTAGCACTGGACAATGAATTGGTGCTCATTTCTCTAAGGAAAGCCTCTTTTGTTTCCAGCTTTCCTTTGTTGCCTATAGATCTTTGAGTAGGGTTGGAGCCTTGTGTACTTTTCTCTGTCAACTTTACCTTGGTATCATCCATATATCCTTATTCAATACACATTTGAATAGTCACATTGATTAAAACTTTATGAGTATAGCTTCTGATATACTGGAAGATAATCTCACAGCAAATTCCATTGGTCTTTACAATTCCTTTAGCCCCTCTTCAATAATATTCCATGAGCCTTAGGGTTAGGAGTGTTTTCTAGATGTTTGCATTGGGACTGGGTTCTACAACTGTATTTTGATTGGTTATGGTTTTATTTACAGTTTCGATCTATTGCAAAGAGATGATTCTTTGATGAGGGGTGAAGATGACAATTATCTGTGGTTAAAAATATAAGTATTTATAGATTGCTGTTAGGGATTATGTTGGTTTAGTAAATTGGTGGTTGCAGGTTCTCTGTTAATAACCATGACTTCGTTAGCTGAGTAGTTCACTATATTTTCAGTACCAGACATGGTCTCACTCTCACTGAATGAGTCCTACATTCAAATAGAGAGCTGCTGGCTATTGCCAATGTATGCATATCATGACTTCACCTCAGGAATTATTGTGTAAACTTTCCAATTGATATGATTTTTAAGCTATAGATGGCTTTCCCATTTCTTGGGAAACTGGCCTTATACTTTCTAACACCATGAAGTTGGAAGAAGCATTATTAATCTAGATGACAGAGATACATTATATATATGCACATATATACATATATATGTATATATATATATATCATTATATACACACACATAAGTACAATTGTTATATACACATAATAAACATACATACAATCATTAGATACATTATATATGACATTGTGTATATTATAGGTGGACTTTTGGTAAATAGTTAATACTGTGATTCCTTGTAACTCTTCCAGACATACTTATTATTTTACTCACCTTCTTTCTTCTTCTGTACTTACTTCTCCTGCTTTTCCTAGAGTCCCCATCTTCTAACTTATTGTGTCATATTATGTGTATCCTGATATTTCTAGTACTATCCTTCCACCTTCTTATTTCTTAGATGCATTATGGGTAGTAGCAGCAACTTTGACTAAAGGACACTTAAATGACAGCTATTCAAATTGACTTGATTTAGATAATTAGTTGGATCTTGGAATCAAAGTAATCTAAAATAGAAAAAATTGATATTCTCTTCCTACTGGTCTCCTCACACATATCCAAATACAAAGCCTGCTTGGAGGTCTATGTTTAGTCTGTAGTTAAGCATAGAGTACTCAGATAAACCAAAGATGTTCAATGTGCTCTAATTGGTGTGGCAGATGCTACCAAACGTTCACATTTCATCTGTACTATATAATTAATATAAGAAAGATAAAAATTGTGTCACAATTACAATTTTGTGTTCCAGACATTTTTGTATATATGTGCATATATGTATTGTGAATGTGTGTGTGTAGGGGTCTATCTATACATGTGTGGAGGACACATACAGAGGCTTATCTGGTCCTCTTCTCTCTTCTCTATCCTCATCCTCTTTTTTTCCCTGATAGGTTCTCTGTTTGTACCTGTAGTTTTTCCATAGGTCATGGGATCCACCTGTCTCTACATCTATAACTCTAGGTACATAGTGCTGCATTCTATTTATACATGGGATGGGAAACCAAAACTGAGGTCCTTCATCATGCCTGTGCAGTAAGCACTTTACTTCATTCTTTTTGTAGTGTAGAAGCCTAATAAGGGCAGTCTGGAAAGTATGTTCTCAGCAATCTATTCTTATTGAAAAATTCTTGGAATTCTTTGAGTTGTCACAGGAGAGTATAAAAACTGAAGTATTTTTCAGAAAAGAACAATCATATTTGATGAAAAGTTGGTTTGGGCTACAGCTCCTATGAGATAACACAAGTGAAACAGTTCCTTTGACCTCCTGGAAGAAATAATGATTTAAAACTTACTAGGAGGCATGAGTGTGGGAAATGGCCCTGCACTTTCTTAGACTGAAGAGTAACGGCTCTAATTAAATTATAAATCAGAGAGACAGTACACCCAAGGACAGTTGTAAGATCTTGAAAAGAATTATTTAAAAGATAAGAAAAGGGAATCAGTTTCCCTGTAGGAAGAGCCAATATCAATGATGCTTTAGCAATGCAGGGTGGGAGAGGCCTCCAGGGACCATTCTGAATAAACAGTTTTATAACTTTTAGAGAGACACATTTTAAATAGATATTTCTATCTGAATGGACATTTTCTTCATCAATCACTCCTTTCATTTCATTTCTCCTTTTTTTATTCTCCTATATCCTGTGATGAAAATACTGTAGTTCTACAGTTTAGGAAAGTCTCAAGATTATAACAGAGTATTATTACTTTCTAGTCACATTGATGTAATTTAAGTCTCCAGATGTCTTCATTTTGTTTGACTAGATCTTTGTAGCTCTTGATCAACATTTCACTACTTGATCCTCTAGTTTCTGGCAAGTGCCTGTATTGTCCCCACTTAAATGAATGTGACAGCTTTAGGTTCCATAAGTAAGTGAAGCTAAGCCTTCTTTGTTCTGAGTCTGGTTTGTCTTACCTAGCAAGATATTTGGGAGCCTCATCAATAATAAGGCAGATATCAAGATTTCTGTTTGTTTGTTTCCGAAGAATAACTAGTATGCCCTTGTACATACATGCAATATCTTCTTTTCTCTTTATCTGTGGATTGAATTTTAGACTGCTCCAGGTTTTAGGTTTTGTAAACAATTCTGTATTTTAGTATGTGGCATTCTGAATTGTGTTTGCCTCCAGAGAACTTCATGACTTTCAGGTATGTATCTAGAAATGTGTTTGTTTCATCATATAGTAATACTTAGAGTTTTAAATTTTAAGAAACATCATGGTTTTTCTCATAATGATGATATCAGCTTGTCTTTCCTCCAGTAAAGATGGAGAGATCCATTTTCAGTATACTTTTTTTGTTTTTTTTTTTAATTTTTATTAGATATTTTATTTATTTACATTATTTATTTACATTTATGAACAGTTCTTATACATGATCTGTTCATCATGCTAAGATGTGTGAGTGATACCTCTGTGTTTTCATTTGTGTTTCCTTGGTGGTTGGGGAATTTGAGTAAAGTTTTATGTAGTTACTGGACATTTTTGTGTATTATTTTCAGAAATGTATAATCAAATCTTTAAGCAATTTACAGTGGAATTATTTTTAAAATTGTGATGCCGAGGTGTCTTAGGGTTTTACTGCTGTGAACATATATCATGACCAAGGCAACTGTTATAAGGGAATTTATATTTAAATGCTTTAAGTAATTCTGTTAGATTTCTACCTCCTTCAAGGTTTTCTTTGCTGTTCAAATATATAATATATAATTCATATTATTCGGTGTCATTTAATATTTTTGTTATAAAATTTTTGTATTGTATTTAAAAACACCACATCAAGGTCAAGACAGTTTTTCTGCATTTTTCTAGCCACAGGTTTCTGGTATTTGGTTTTAATTTTAATCAATTTTGAAGGTCTTTTTTAGATTGTGCGAGATGTTTCCAATTTCTTTCTTTGATATGTGGATATTCAGTTTCCTCAATTTAATAAAATTAAAAAAAAAAGATTTTTCCTATTCTGTGTTCTTTACTGAAGACTACCTGAACATAAATGCATGGGTTAATTTATGTAGTATTCAGTTTTCTTGTTCTGTATTTCACTTTTTTATTAATATAATATTTTGTTTATTATGTCTCTGTTACATATTTTGAAGTTAGGAAACATGATACATGTGATGGTTTGTATATTTTTGGGCCAGGGAGTGGCACCATTAGGAGGTGTGGCCTTGTTGGAATAGGTGTGTCACTGTGGGTGTGGGCTTAAGATCCTTACCCTAGTTGCCTGGTAGTCAGTCAGTCTTCCACTAGCAGCATTTGGATGAAGACATAGAACTGTCAGCTCTGCCTGCGCCATGCCTGCCTGAATACTGCCATGCTCCCACCTTGATGATGATGGACTGAACCTCTGATCCTGTAAGCCAGCCCCAATTAAATGTTGTTTTTATAAGAATTGCCTTAGTCATGGTGTCTGTTCACAGCAGTAAAACCCTAACTAAGACAATACATAAAATATAAATATTCCTTTAAAAGTATCTGCAGTTGTTTGGATTTTTGTGCCTCTGTCCATATTTTAGGAACATTTGTTTTCTGTTTCTGTAAAGAATGCCCTTGAGACATTTGTGAGATTGTGTTGAATACATGGCTTACTTGGGCAGTATAGACAACTGAATAACATCACTTATTCTAAAGATTGATTTATTATTCAAACAATGTAAGACAAGTCTCCAGAGAATAGACACCATTGAACAGAGAAAAATTATGCACAAATGTTGTGAAACTCAAGGATAGATAAAAATGCATAACCTGTGGGACACTTGTGAGGAGTGGTGAAGTGGTTGAAGGCGGAGAAAGAAAGTCATTTGGATATATCAAAGGAATCTCACATGACTGCTTGGGCACTAACACAAGAAAAACTTTTAATTTTTATCCAGAACAGTACAAGGTATAGAAACTGTATGAGCAAGCCAAACTTTAGTGTAAAAGATAATGGAAAGATAATGGAAGACAATGGAAACATATACATTTAAAATATTATCAGATCCTTATTATATATTATCAAGGGCATAAGTAGTTGAAGTTTTTCATAAAAAGTAAGGAAAATACTTTAAAATATAAAAGACAGTGCTAAGATATAGCATTGATAGTATAGCAAATATAATATATGATATAAACAACATGCTACTGACACATTTGATCATAGAAATAAATAATAAAGTTTAATAATGGCAGCACAGCCATTTGTACTATGCAAACTATTAGTTGAAATAGATGACAATCTCAGTAAAATTATAAGAAAAATTTCTCTAAATTTAGAACATTCCGTCCTCTTTCTTCTCCTTTTGTCAAAACCAGAAAAATAAACAAATTTGTTTCTAAGATTTGACAAGGGACAGAAATAAACTTGAGGCAAAGACATTCTTCTAAACAGTGAACAGAAATTGCACTAATTCTAGGCTTTTCTAAAAAAAAAAAAAAAAAATAACAGACACAGTAAAAACATTAGCTCCCCTGTCAGCACTGTAAAGAAAAACTATATTATACATTTTATTCAGTGAAGGACTGTCTGTGTTGTATGGTAATGGACAAAAACATATTTTCTAAATTTTAAGGGTATTGTGTCAGGAAAAAAATTAAAGTATTGAAAGACACATATTAACTATATGTATATAACATAATATTTTCCATAAAGAAAATATGATATGTAATTAAAGAAGATACAAAGGAAGATTTAGCTAAATGATTGATATAGATACTTTTGTAAAAAAAAAAAACTTAATACTATCTTTACAAATAGAGTGAAAATGTGTGTGCATGTAAGAATTAGCTGGATTTTAATTTTTAGTTTGTTAATTCAATAGATTCAATTACTAAAATTGAAAAAGAGTGTTTGGAGAAAAGAACACATTTCATTTTTATTTTATTATAAATTTTTTGGGTTAAATGTGGCATGTTTTACTCAGCCACTTTCTAAAAATTCAGAGTTTCTCCAAAGTAACATATATTCCCAGAAAGGAAAATGAAATGAACATAAGGGATTAAAACATAAGGGATTAGAGGGATTAAAATGATTCCTTCAAGGAACTAACAGAGAAGAATTAGGTCCAATAAATGTGGAAATGATTTTATTTATCTGAAAGTAAAAGGAGATATAGGAAAATGTGAAACCAATATTTTGAAATGAAAAAAATAATTTGAAATTATTTTATAAAGTGCTAAAAATCATTGAAGAAAATGGTCTTCAAGATATCCCAGAATAAGCCGGGTGTGGTGGCGCCCACCTTTAATCCCAGCACTTGGGAGGCAGAGGCAGGCAGATTTCTGAGTTCGAGGCCAGCTTGGTCTACAAAGTGAGTTCCAGGACAGCCAGGGCTACACAGAGAAACCCTGTCTCAAAAAAAAACCAAAAAAAAAAAAAAAAAAAAAGAGAGAATAGAGATTATTAATAATATATTCTTATCATAGAGAAATCTTGAAGACATGCTTGAGAGCTTGGGAAACTTAGAACAGATAAATGAGAGATTGGTGAATCATATTACTTACCATATTGTGTACAGAAGACAGAAGCATCATCTTGTATTATATTAAAAGAAAAACACTATGGACTATTAAAATCATTAGGAAACAATAGACTACAACTAAAAATATTAAAAATATAATATAACACCTGGCATGTATACCTGTTACAGAGGCTCAAAAGTAAATATGCAGATATATGGCTTATTTTTTCTGTTTTTTTCTTATTAAAGAAGATTAAAGAATCACTATAACTGAAAAAGTTATTAATCCTTAATTAGATGCTACCACACCTGAAAAGAAACAAAAGCAATAGAAAATATTAATGACATGATACTGAAAGACTCCGAAAGGATCCCCTCGCTCAGGCCTCAGGACAATAGCGGACAACCAAGAACTCACGACAGACTGAGCTTGTTGCAAACCACATGAGGCTTTATTCGGAGAAAGCCAGAGCTCTGGGGACAACTCATATCCCACGCAGGGGTAGAGGAGTCGACCTCGAGGGGAAAGAGATCCCACTTTTTATAGGCCCTCAGGGTGGGGGGGGGGGAAGGAGAAGGGGGAGAGTAGGGGATTTCCAGATCTAAACAATGTCTATTCTCAAGAAATGGGTATGGGAGGGGTACAAGGAAAGAATCTAATGAAGGTGCAGCAATGGGCACACACCTGGTCAGAACATTGGCAGACACACAGGTTCAAGGAGTGGCCAGAGCACCTCTATTTTTCTAAATCAGTGAAGCTAGTTGTGCTAACACTGACGTCTATCTTGCCAATTTCAGGGCTTCTGTGTCCTTTTACATTCTGCCAGGATCTTTCATTGGGCCTCCATTCTGCCAGGATCTTTCAATACAAATTTTAATATTGACTATACTTAACTACGAATAATCAGTTAATTCCTCGGTGTTTATATATACCTAATTTATTAATATTTAGTGGTAGAATATCATTTTAACTAAAAGGTAAATCTCATGTGTACAGACACCTCCTTTAATACATATAAGTATGTGTGTGTTTATACATATATGCAAATGTAAGTATAAAATATTGTTACATACAAATCCTCTTAAAATATATTAAAGAATTTGAGGCATTTTCTCTATTACAAACTATTAAATTTATATAGAATATGTAAAAGAGTTAAGTATGTGTCCTTAATTATTTCCAGAGAATAAACCTAAATATCAAAATATGGTAGTTATTTTTAAAATTTATGCTAATTGTCTTAGTCAGGGTTTCTATTCCTGCACAAACTCTGAATAAGAACATGGAAGTGTGCTTTTAACCAAGGCATACATATCCTCAAATCCTGATGTGGATTCTCTATGTTCAGATTGCTGTACTGTTGAAAATCAAAATGTCATTACTGTAAATTTTTTTCACCTCTAACATGTTTTTTTTTTAATTAGGTATTTTCTTAGTTTACATTTCCAATGCTACCACAAAAGTCCTCCATACCCTACCCCCCCCAACTCCCCTACTCACCAATTCCCACTTCTTGGCCCTGGTGTTCCTCTATACTGAGACATAGAAAGTTTGCAAGACCAATGGGCCTCTCTTTCCAATAATGGCCGGCTAGGCCATCTTCTGATACATATGCAGTTAGAGACATGAGCTCTGAGCGGGGAGGGGGGGGCGTGCTTAGTTCATATTGTTTTTCCACCTATAGGGTTGCAGACCCCTTTAGCTTCTTGGGTACTTTCTCTAGCTCCTTCATTGAGGGTCCTGTGATCCATCCAATAGCTGACTATGAGCATCCACTTCTGTGTTTGCTAGGCCCCTGCATAGCCTCACAAGAGACAAGTATATCTGTGTTCTTTCAGCAAAATCTTGCTAGTGTATGCAATGGTATCAGCGTTTGGAGGCTGACTGTGTGATGGATCCCTGGGAATGGCAGTCTCTAGATGGTCCATCCTTTCTTCTCAGCTCCAAACTTTATCTCTGTAACTCCTTCCATGGGTATTTTGTTCCCAATTCTAATAAGGGGCAAAATGTCTACACTTTGGTCTTCATTCTTCTTGAGTTTCATGTGTTTTGCAGAACACATGTTTTGTATCTTTTATCTTGAGTATTCTGAGATTTGGGGCTAATATCCACATATCAGTGAGTACATAGCATGTGAGGTCTTTTGTGATTGGGTTACCTCACTTAGGATGATACCCTCCAGGTCAATCCATTAGTCTAGAAATTTCATAAATTCATTGTTTTTAATAGTTGAGTAGTACTCCATTGTGTAAATGTACCACATTTTCTGTATCCATTCCTCTGTTGAGGGACATCTGGGTTCTTTCCAGCTTCTGGCTATTATAAATAAGGCTGCTATGACCAAAGTGGAGCATGTGTCCTTCTTACCAGTTGGAATATCTTTTGGATATATGCCCAGGAGAGGTATTGTGGGACCCTTCAGTAGTACTATGTCTAATTTTCTGAGGAACTGCCAGACTGATTTCCAGAGTGGTTGCACAAGCTTGTAATCCCACCAACAATGGAGGAGTGTTCCTCTTTCTTCACATCATTGCCAATATCTGCTGTCACCTGAATTATTGATCTTAGCCGTTCTGACTGGTGTGAGGTGGAATCTCAGGGTTGTTTTGATTTGCATTTCCCTGATGATTAAGGATGCTGAACATTTTTTTTTTCAGGTGCTTCCCAGCCATTCGGTATTCCTCAGCTGAGAATTCTTTGTTTAGCTCTGAGCCCCATTTTTAATGGGGTTATTTGATTTTCTGGAGTCTGCCTTCTTGAATTCTTTATATATATATTGGTTATTAGTCCCCTATCTGATTTAGTATAGGTAAAGATTCTTTCCCAATCTGTTGGTGGTCTTTTTGTCTTATTGACTGTGTCTTTTGCCTCACAGAAGCTTTGCAATTTTATGAGGTCCCATTTGTTGATTCTCGATCGATCTTATAGCCCAAGCCATTGCTGTTCTATTCAGGAATTTTCCTCCTGTGCATCTTTGATGCTTTTTCCCCAATTTCTCCTCTATAAGTTTCAGTGTCTCTGGTTTTATGTGAAGTTCCTTGATCCACTTAGATTTGACCTTAGTACAAGGAGATAGGAATGGATTAATTCGCCTTCTTCTACATAATAACCACCAGTTGTGCCAGTACCATTTGTTGAAAATGCTGTCTTTTTTCCACTGGATGGTTTAGCTCCCTTGTCAAAGATCAAGTGACCGTAGGTGTGTGGGTTCATTTCTGGGTCTTCAATTCTCTTACATTGGTTGACTTGTCTGTCGCTATGCCAGTACTATGCAGTTTTTATCACAATTGCTCTGTAATTCAACTTTAGGTCAGGCACGGTGATGCCACCAGAGGTTCTTTTATCATTGAGAAGAGTTTTTGCTATCCTAGGTTTTTGTTATTCCAGATGAATTTGCAAATTTCCCTTGCTAATTCCTTGAAGAATTGAGTTTGAAATTTGATGGGGATTGCATTGAATCTGTAGATAGCTTTTGGCAAGATAGCCATTTTTATTATATTGATCCTGCTAATCCATGAGAATGTGATATCTTTCCATCTTCTGAGATCTTCTTTAACTTCTTTCTTCAGAGACTTGAAATTCTTATCATACGGATCTTTCACTTCCTTAGTTAGAGTCACACCAAGTTCTTTTATATTATTTGTGACTATTGTGAAGGGTGTTGTTTCCCTAATTTCTTTCTCAGCCTGTTTATCCTTTGTGTACAGAAAGGCCATTGACTTGTTTGAGTTAATTTTATAACCAGCTACTTCACTGAAGCTGTTCCTCAGGTTTAGGAGTTCTCTGGTGAATTTTTTAGGGTCACTTATATATACTACTAACTCATCTGCAAAAAGTCATATTTTGACTTCTTCCATTCCAATTTGTGTCCCCTTGATCTCCTTTTGTTGTCGAATTGCTCTAGCTAGGACTTCAAATACTATGTTGAAGAGGTATCTAGAAACTGGGCAGCCTTGTCTAGTCCCTGATTTTAGTGGGATTGCTTCCAACTTCTCACCATTTACTTTGATGTTGGCTACTGGTTTGATGTAGATTGCTTTTATCATGTTTAGATATGGTCTGAATTCCTGATCTTTCCAAGACTTTTATCATGAATGGGTGTTGGATTTTGTCAAATGCTTTCTCCGCATCTAACTAGATGATCATGTAGTTTTTGTCTTTGAGGTTCTTTATATAGTGGATAACCTTGATGGATTTTCGTATATTAAACCATCCCCGCATCCCTGGAATGAAACCTATGTGATCAGGATGGATGAATGTTTTGATCTGTTCTTGGATTCAGTTAGTGAGAATTTTATTGAGTATTTTTGCATTGATATTTATAAGGGAAATTGGTTTGAAGCTCTCTATTATTGTTGGGTCTTTCTGTGGTTTAGGGATCAGAGTAATTGTGGCTTCATAGAATGAATTAGGTAGAATACCTTCTGCTTCTATTTTGTGGAATAGTTTGTGAAGAACAGGAATTAGATCTTCTTTGAAGGTCTGATAAAAGTCTGAACTAAACCAATCTGGTCCTGGGCCTTTTTTTGGTTGGGAGACTATTAATAACTGCTTCTATTTCTTTAGGGGATATAGGACTGGTTAGATCATTAAACTGGTCCTGAGTTAACTTTGGTACCTGCTATCTGTCTAGAAATTTGTCCATTTCATCAAGGTTTTCCAGTTTTGTTGAGTATAGCCTTTTTTAGAAGGATCTGATGGTATTTTGGATTTCCTCAGGATCTGTTCTTATGTCTCCCTTTTCATTTCTGATTTTGTTAATTAGGATGCTGTCTCTGTGCCCTCTAGTGAGTCTGGCTAAGGGTTTATCTATCTTGTTGATTTTCTCAAAGTACCAGCTGTTCTTTTGGTTGATTATTTGAATAGTTCTTGTGTTCACTTGGTTGATTTTGCCCCTGAGTTTGATTATTTCCTGCTGTCTACCCCTCTTGAGTGAATTTCCTTCCTTTTGTTCGAGAGCTTTTAGGTGTGTTGTCAAGCTGCTAGTGTGTGCTCTCCCTAGTTTCTTTTTAGAGGCACTCAGAGCTATGAGTTCTCCTCTCAGAAATGTTTTCTTTGTGTCCTATACGTTTGGGTATGTTTTTCATTAAACTCTAAAAAGTCTCTAATTTCTTTCTTTATTCCTTCCTTGACCAAGGTATCATTGAGAAGAGTGTTGTTCAGTTTCCACGTGAATGTTGGCTTTCTATTATTTATGTTGTTACTGAAGATCAGCCTTAGTCCATGGTGATCTGATAGAATGCATGGGACAATTTCAATATTTTTGTATCTGTTGAGGCCTGTTTTGTGACCAATTATATGGTCAGTTTTGGAGACGGTACCATGAGGTGCTGAGAAGAAGGTATATCCTTTTGTTTTAGGATAAAATGTTCTGTAGATATCTGTTAGATCTATTTGTTTCATATCTTCTGTTAGTTTCACTGTGTCCCTGTTTAGATTCTGTTTCCATGATCTGTCTATTGATGAAAGTGTTTTGTTGAAGTCTCCCACTATTATTGTGTGAGGTGCAATGTGTGCTTTGAGCTTTATTAAGGTTTCTTTAATGAATGTGGCTGTCCTTGCATTTGGAGCATAGATATTCAGAATTTAGAGTTCCTCTTGGAGGATTTTACCTTTGATTAGTATGAAGTGTCCCTTCTTGTCTTTTTTGATAACTTTGGGATGGAAGTTGATTTTACTCGATATTAGAATGGCTACTCCAGCTTGTTTCATCACACCATTTGCTTGGAAAATGGTTTTCCAGCCTTTCATTCTTAGGTAGTGTCTGTCTTTTTCCTTGAGATGGGTTTCCTGTAGGCAGCAAAATGTTGGGTCCTGTTTGTGTAGGCAGTTTGTTAGTCTATGTCTTTTTATTGGGGAATTGAGTCCATTGATATTAAGAGATATTAAGGAAAAGTATTTGTTGCTTCCTATTATTTTTGGTGGTAGAGTTGACATTCTGTTCTTGTGCCTGTCTTATTTTAGGTTTGTTGAAGGATTACTTTCTTGCTTTTTCTATGCTGTGGTTTCTGTCCTTGTTTTGTTTTGTTTTGTTTTGTTTTGTTTTGTTTTGTTTTGTTTTGTTTTGTTTTGTTTTGTTTTGTTTTCTGTTATTATCCTTTGAAGGGTTGGATTCGTGAAAAAATAATGTGTGAATTTTGTTTTCTTGTAGAATACTTTGGTTTCTTCATCTATGGTAATTGAAAATTTGGCTGGGTAAAGTAGCCTGGGCTGGCATTTGTGTTCTCTTAGTGTCTGTATAACATCTGTCCAGGATCTTCTGGCTTTCATAGTCTCTGGTGAAAAGTCTGGTGTAATTCTGATATGCCTGCCTTTATATGTTACTTGACCTTTTTCTCTTACTGCTTTTAATATTCTATCTTTATTTGGTGCATTTGTTGTTCTGATTATTATATGTCGGGAGGAATTTCTTTTCTGGCCCAGTCTATTTGGAGTTCTCTAGGCTTCATGGATATTCATGGGCATCTCTTTCTTTAGGTTTGGGAAGTTTTCTTCTATAATTTTGTTGAAGATATTTGCTGACCCTTTAAGTTGAAAATCTTCATTCTCATCTACTCCTATTATCTGTAGGTTTGGTCTTCTCAATGTGTCCTGGATTTCCTGGATGTTTTGAGTT
The DNA here is from genome assembly GCF_978045245.1 of Mus caroli. Classification (NCBI taxonomy): domain Eukaryota; kingdom Metazoa; phylum Chordata; class Mammalia; order Rodentia; family Muridae; genus Mus; species Mus caroli. The sequence goes on along the minus strand of NW_028227261.1, from coordinate 104,153,956 downwards.
AGGGTCTTTTTGCAGTTTGCATTTTCTTTGATTGTTGTGCTGATGTTCTCTGTGGAATCTTCTGCACCTGAGATTTTCTCTTCCATCTCTGGTATTCTGTCGCTGATGCTCGCTTCTATGTTTCCAGATTTCTTTCCTAGGCTTTCTATCTCCAGTGCTGCCTCACTTTGAGTTTTCTTTATTGTGTCTACTTCCGTTTTTAGGTCTAGTATGGTTCTGTTCATTTCCATCACCTGTTTGGATGTGTTTTCCTGTTTTTCTTTAAGGACTTCTATCTGTTTGGTTGTGTTTTCCTGTTTTTCTTTAAGGACTTGTAACTCTTTAGCAGTGCTCTCCTGTATTTCTTTAAGTGAGTTATTAAAGTCCTTCTTGATGTCCTCTACCATCATCGTGAGATATGCTTTTAAACCAGGTCTAGCTTTTCGGGTGTGTTGGGGTGCCCAGGACTGGGTGAGGTGGGAGTGCTGCATTCTGATGATGGTGAGTGGTCTTGGTTCTGTTAGTAAAATTCTTACTTTTGACTTTCTCCATCTGGTAATCTCTTGAGTTAGTTGTTATAATTGTCTCTGGTTAGAGCTTGTTCCTCTCCTGATTCTGTTAGCCTCTATCAGCAGACATGGGAGACTAGCTCTCTCCTGAGTTTCAGTGGTCAGAGCACTCTCTGCAGGCAAGCTCTCCTCTTACAGGGAAGGTGCACAGATATCTAGCAATTTGACCTGCCTCCTGGCAGAAGATGAAGTCTTGAAACAGGGCCTTTCCCAGAAGCTTTGTTGCTTTTGCCTGTCCCAGAAGCTGTTAGCTTCTGTAGTCCACACTCTCACCTGAGCAGACTAGTCTTGGAGGGATCCAGGAACCAAAATGACTCCCTCAGGTGCTCTAGCAAAGCCCTCCTGGGCAGGATGGACACCTCTCCTCTGGCAAGGAAGGTGCCTGGATATCTGGAGTCTGAAACGGGGTCTGCCTCAGAAGCTGTCCTCTGGGGACCTTGGGGGTGTCTGATGACTCAGCTCCCAAGGTGACCTGGTGGTGGTGCTGACTGAAAGGGATTTGTGACTCTGGTCTGGCCAGGTTTTCTACCTCCCTAATGCTGTCTCAGGTTCTGTGCAATTGGAATGGAACAGCAGTTGTATTCCACTCCCCAGAGGTTCTAAGATCACCTGGAGAGTCCTCTATGGACCTAGGACCTAGGGGGTGTCTGCTGACTCCACGCCAAAGGTGCCCTGGTGCTGTTGCTGACCAGAAGTACTGTAAATTTTATTTAATGATGATTTTCTATTTTCCCAACATTTTTGAAAAAACAGATTTTTTGAAAGCAAGTTGTGAAATCTAATTTTAAACTATACAATTTTGAAAGTGCTCTACTACACTATTTTTTCCAAAAGTTAGCTATCAATATTTTCCATTATCACAGGAGGAGAGGGAGAAACCTAGGTGAGAAAAGCAACAGGGAAGGAAAGAAGGGAATGTGATTTGGCATTGTGTGTGTGTGTGGGGGGGGGGGAGCGACAAAACTGAAGTCCTGAGGGCCAGCAGAAAGAATTGAAACAGGCAACCTCAGGAGGGAGGAGTTGAGGGGACCCTCTAGAATGTGTCACAAACCTGAGAGGTGGGAGATGATCAGGACTCAAAGGGAGGGACCTTAGATGAAATGCCCTATCGCATGGAGAAGGAACTTGATCTCCAGTAGAAAGACAGGGCATCAAGTGGAAGGATGTGGTTGCCATCCCACAATCAAACACTCTGACCCAGAATTGTTTCTGTCTGAAAAAACTGCAGGAACAAAAATGGAAAAGAAAATGAAGAAAAGAATGTCCGGTGAAAGGTCCAAATTGAAATCCAGCTTAGGGGGAGGACCCAAGGCCTGACACTATTACTGATGGTACGATATGCTTACAAACAGGTGCCTATCATGACTGCCCTTGGAAAGGCCCAACTAGCAGCTGAAAGTCAGATATAAATATCTACACCCAACCAATGGACAGAAGCTGTCTCCCCCTGTGGTTGAATTAGGGAAAAACTGGAAAAAACTGAGAAGGAGGGTGACAATTTAGAAAGTCCAGCAGTCTCAACTAACCTGAACCTCTCAGATCTCTCAGACACTGAGCCACAAACCAGGCAGGATACATCAGCTGATATGAGGCCCCCAACACATATGCAGCAGAGAACTGCCGGGTCTGGACTCAGTCAGAGAAGGTACACCTAACCCTTGATAGACTTGAGGTCCTATGGAGTCCGGAGGTCTGGTAGGGTGTGTGTGGGGGCCAGACATCTTCTTGGAGATGGAGGGGAGGATGTGTGGGGTGTGGAACAGTTGCAGGGTGGACTGGGAGTTGGATAAATTCTGGACTGTAATAAAAAATTGAAGAATAAATAAAATTTTAAAAATATAAAAAATAATAATAATACTGTCTACTAAACTTTCCATTTACCATTGCCAGTAAACATGTTTGTCATAGATACCGAGTCTCTACCTTTTGAATTACACAATTTTAAGTGTGCAACTTGCCATTTCCACCCCTCATCCTAAAATAATTATATTCTCACCAAAGGAATTAAAGCATTTCCATGAATTGAGAGTAAGAGTGAGTCAGCAGGATGGACACAGAAAAGCACAGGAAGTAGAAGGAAAGGACAACAGTTAGAAGGTGTTATTTTTCTTCTGGGATATCTACTGAGGTTGAAGATCAGCCATGTGCTTTCTCTGCTTCTCTGGGCTAGCAGCCTTTGTCCTTAGCATCTGGCTCCCGAGTCTTCATTGGTAAAATTCAATGATTGAGATTTTGTTTAAAAAATATTTGTCACCCAGTGTGGTGAAATTCATCTATATGTATGGATCATGCAAGCGTGGTAATCATGATGCTCATAGAACTGTTTAGGAGCCAACAATCTTGTTAAAATTCTCTGTCTTTTCATAGCTTATGTATGTAGCTAGGTATTTAGCTTCTCTGATATCCTCTCATCAACAATTTCACAGTTAACTAAAATAATTCAATGAGAAATATGATAAAGGAAAGTGCAAAGTTTTCCTTTCCTGAAAATATCTATCAACATAGAAGGGCCACTGGTGTATAGATTTTATTCCCCCTACTATTGTTACTAAGGAATATAAGATATATAGTCCTTCTATTAAAGATTTGAAGTTTAGCCACTGAGGACAGGAAGAAGCATATAAGGCCTTAATATTGCACAAAGAACTACTGTCAACAAAAAGATGCTGAAAATGGGAGAAATAGTCCTCCATGTGGAAAAGCACACTAATTGTTTATCTAAAATCAATTGTTTATCCCTAAATAAATATATGCAAGTAACATTATACAAGGTGAGCAGATTATATTTAACAATTAGTGAAAAGAAGGGCCATGAATTTCAAAGAGGTATAAATACTATGGTAATGGAAAGAACGAGAAGGGAGAGGATTAAAATATTAATTTTTTAAAAATTACTAAGAGTTTCTCTAGCACGATGGCAATTTATTGATTTAAAACAACCATTGTTGATACTTAGAAGAAAAGAGGAAAAAAAAGTGTGTGTGTGTGTGTGTGTGTTTAATTGTATTGGGAAACTCTCATGTTTATGGGAATGTTTCTTATTCTTAATACTTCAAATGCATATGTTTAGTAGATAAATACAATTTTGAAAGGTGTTTTTCACTCCTCCATTGCTGGTGGGTTTGCAAGTTTGTACAACCACTCTGGAAATCAGTCTGGAGGTTCCTCAGAAAATTGGACATAGTACTACCTGAAGATCCAGCAAAACCTCTTCTGGGCATATATCCAGAAGATGTTCCAATTGATAATAAGGACACATGCTCCACTATGTTCATAGCAGCCTTATTTATAATAGCCGGCAACTGGAAAGAACCCAGATGTCCCTCAACAGAGGAATGGATACAGAAAATGTGGTACATTTACACAACTGAGTACTACTCAGTTATTAAAAACAATGAATTTATGAAATTCTTAGGCAAATGGATGGATCTGGAGGATATCAACCTGAGCGAGGTAACCCAATCACAAAAGAAGTCACTTGATATGCACTCACTGAGAAGTGGATAATTAGCCCAGAGGTTTATAATACTCAAAATACAATTTGCAAAACACAAGAAAATCAAGGAGGAAGACCAAAGCGTGGATACTTCATTCCTCCTTAAAATAGGGAACAAAATACCCATGGAAGGAGTTATAGAGACAAAGTTTGGAGCTGAGATGAAAGGATGGACCATCCACAAACTGCCCCACCTGGGGATCCATCCCATAATCAGCCAAGAAAGGAAGACACTGTGGCATATGCCAGCATGATATTTCTTAAAGGACCCTGATATAGCTGTCTCTTGTGAGGCTATGCCAGTGCCTGACAAATACAGAAGAGGATGTTCACAGTCATCTGTTGGATGGAACACAGGACCCCCAATGGAGGAGTCAGAGAAAGTACCCAAGGAGCTGAAGGGGTCAGCAACAACAATATGAACTAACCACCTTGGTCTTGCAAACTTTATATGCCTCAGTACAGGGGAATGCCAGGGTCAAGAAGTGGGAGTGGGTGGGTTGGGGAGCAGGGTGGGGGAGGAGGGTATAGGAGACTTTTGGGATAGGATTTGAAATGTAAATGAAGAAAATATTTAATAAAAAATTGAAAAAAAAAAGAAAGATGTTCTTTTTTGTTTGTTTGCTAGGATTGAAAACCAAGTCTACTGATGGGTCAAATATTCTCTGTTCTTAGTTTCCAAATGACTTAAGACTAGTGTCTTAATTTTAGACATTTTCCAATGATGATATATTTCCCTGAAATTTCTAAAAACAATTTTGAGTTTTTATGCATGCATGCGATATGTCTTAATCATCTCCAACATTTACTGCAGCCTCCAATTCACTCCACAGAAAAAATCCAACTATTCACTAATCCCAACTAATGTCCTTTTTATTTGTTTGTTTGTTTAAACCACTAATTCCATTTAGAGATTCCCATATACACTTGTGTGTGTGGTCATTGATTAAGGTACAGGCAAATTAGCAGTGGCTCCATTCCTAAATAAAAGTAACTCTTTATATACCAGTATCCATCAACTCCTTGAAAAGACCCTCTCCCAAAACATACAGATTTTGAAGCCAAAACAATACAGTAGAAAACAAGGCATCTTCAACCAATGGTGCTGAACTAACTGGTGGTCTGCATGGAGCAGAATGAAAATTGATCCATGTTTATCCCCTTGTACAAAGCTCAAGTCCAAGTATATCAAGGACCTTCACATAAAATCAGATACACTGATTCTAATAGAAAGTGGGAAATACCCTTGAATGCATTGGCAGAGGGGAAAATTTCCTGAACAGATCACCAATGGCTCAGATTCTAAAATCAACAATTGACAAATGAGACCTCACAAAAGTGGAAAGCTTCTTGCCAGGTAAAGGGCACTGTAAGATTTTCTTAATGTAAAATTTAACTATCAATATGTTTCATGATTATGCATTGCAGAACCACTAAAGAAACAAAATGAGAGATGTTTGAAAGCTAGTTATGGTGCTGAAAGTCAGCAATCCAACACTCAGGAAAATTCAAAGTTTGAGGTTCCCTGGGCTGATTAGCATTACCCTTTCTCAAAATACAAACCACAAATTTAAAAATTGATTAGTGGAAAAATGACTTAGAAAAAAGTAACCCTGTGCAATATTATAAAATATTTTGAATGCAAAGTAATGCCTATTTAGCATTTTATTAGTTCAAATTGTGACCTTAACTTTCAATTGTCTGTATCTTATGAGTAAAACCTGTCACTTTCTTTGCTAATATAAACATTTCACAAGTTGTGACAGTTAATCTTTACTGTCACCCTGATTGTATAAAGAAGTATTTTGGTTATTAATGAGACCCACTTTTGGGTGGGATTATGAAACTGCTCAAGAGAGGTTTATTCGAAAACATAACATGAACGATCTACCCTGGGTGTGAGAATGGCATGCTATCCTATGCGGTGAGGGCCTTGAATAAATGAAATGGGAAGAACATTAAAGACAGCTTATCAAAGCATTCCTCCCTTCTGTTTCTTTTGAGACAGAGGTACCCTGCCCATTGCCACATGCCCCTGGCATCATGGGGACATTGTCATAAACCTGAACAATCCTGCACCCACAAATAGATTTTGTCAGGTTTTGTCAGAGTACTGAGAAAAGTAACACACAGATTAAAACAAACAAACAAACAAACAAACAAACAAAACATTCACTTACGATTATGTTTATTGCTTGCTTTGAATAATTCTTTTGAATATACGTTTATCATAACAGTTGAATCTACATAAATAAAACTCATAGTTATAGATCATCTTTACTATGACAAAAAAAAGGATCCTTAACTTATATACTATATAAAATTTCAGTATGAGGTTAAATCTTTTAAGAATATTTTTTGGAATAATTTTACATGGATAAAGATAGCACAGAATTAATATACCTTGTGAAATTTTTCTTAATTTTAGTTTCATACATAACCATGGCATATACTATAGCTGAGAACAAGAATTTACATCTTTTATTTTTTCTTCTTTTTTTTTGAAAATATTTATTAGCTATTTATTAGCTATTTTCTTTATTTACATTTCAGATGTTATCCCCTTTCCTGGTTTCTTCTATGACAATCTCCTATCTCATCCCCCCCGCTAATATGAGGTTGTTCTCCCACCCACCGACACACCCACTCCCACTTCCCCAGCCTGGCATTATCCTACATTGTAGCATCAAGCCTTCACAGGACCAAGGGCGTCTCCTCCCATTGATGCCTGACAAGGCCATCCTCTGCTACATATGCAACTGGAGCCATGGGTGGCTCCATGTTTACTGTTTGATTGGTGGTGTAATCTCTGGGAGCTCTGGGGTAAGGGATGATTGTTTGATATTGTTGTTTCTCCTGTGGGGCTGCAAACTCCTTCAGCTCCTTCATACATCTTTATATTAATTAAATGAAAGTATTTGTATAGTCTTCAAAAGTTTTGCCATTCATGTGAACTCAAAGAGATTTTCTTTTATATGTTGTCCTGACATATGGAAGGTAGTAGATACCTAAATCTGTCAGTTCACTACTCTGAATTTCTAATAGTTAATTTAAAAGAACTTGAAATTATATTTGACTCCTGAACTTTTTATTGTACACTTATATAAAATTCTGACTTTTTCTCTGTTTGTTTGTTTTTAATATCTGAGTTCCACATAAAGCATTATTTCTTTTTATATTTATTTATATTATAGTATTTATATTTACTTTATATAAATATGATTTTTATATTTTATATGTATATCATGTATATTATGTTTAATATACATATAGGAGTTTTAAATTTTATTTATTTATATTTAAATGTAATTTATAGTATAATATAGCATTGAACAAAGGTAATAATTACTCTTTTCTCTTGTTCAACAGGGAACAGATGATAAAAACCATGTATTCTTCATTGAGTATATGAACATGTGGTAGCTGTTAATGTATTTCAGAGTTCTTATTCTAGATAAAAGTAAATACAAAATTAACACAATTTCCCGGGCTCTAAACTGGTGAGTTTGGTCATTAAATAAGTGCTCTGTAAATAATGAAAAAAATCATGTAGAGGTTGAATCCTAGCAGTTACTCTTTCTGCCCTGATGAATACATGAACAGTTACTGACAGCACATGTGATATGGCCCATGCAGCTCATACAATGTATGTATCACATACATTTAAAGCAGCAACCACAGTTTTGTTGTTATATTGTGCGTACTACAGAGACAGCTCAGAGAAATTTAGTAATTACCTGCACCCACACAAATTGACCTCATATCTTTCTTTCTCCTAATTTCCTCTACTTTTCCACTGCAAATCCACACTATACCACAACAAGAGAATGTACAAACCTGCCTATATATCTCAAGTACTTCCTTAGAAGGAAATGGCCACTTTATTCTTTCAGTACTTTCTCTGGATTAATGTCTCAGAGAGTTGGTAATTTACTTTTCATGAAAATTCATAAAGTCTCTTGTGGTACATTTACACAATGGAGTACTACTCAGCTATTAAAAACAATGAATTTATGAAATTCCTAGGCAAATGGATGGACCTGGAGGGCATCATCCTGAGTGAGGTAACCCAATTGCAAAAGAACTCACATGATATGTACTCACTGATAAGTGGATATTAGCCCAGAAACTTAGAATAACCAAGATACAAGATACAATTTGCAAAACATGAAACTCAAGAAGAACGAAGACCAAAGTGTGGACACTTTGCCCCTTCTCAGAATTGGGAACAAAACACCCATGGAAGGAGTTACAGAAACAAAGTTTGGAGCTGTGACAAAAGGATGGACCATCTAGAGACTGCCATACCCGGGGATTCATCCCGTAATCAGCCTCCAAACGCTGACACCATTGCATACACCAGCAAGATTTTGCTGAAAGGACCTTGATATAGCTGTCTCTTGTGAGGCTATGCCAGGGCCTGGCAAACACAGATGTGGATGCTCACAGTCAGCTATTGGATGGAAAACAGGGCCCCCAATTGAAGTAGCTAGAAAAAGTACCCAAGGAGCTAAAGAGGTCTGCAACCCTATAGGTGGAACAACAATATGAACTAACCACTATCCCCGGAACTCATGTCTCTAGCTGCATAGGTATCAGAAGATGACCTTGTCAGCCATCATTGGGAAAAGATGCCCCTTGGTCTTGCAAACTTTATATACCTCAGTACTGGGGAATGCCAGAGCCAAGAAGTGGGAGTGGGTGGGTAGGGGAGTGGTAGGGTGGTCTGGGGGACTTTTGGGATAGCATTTGAAATTTAAATGAAGAAAATACCTAATTTTTAAAAAGTAAATTTAAAAAAAGAAATGTAACAGAAATACAGCAAATTTTATGCTCTTACAAATTCTATATATGGATATCAGTGTTTATTTTACACTTTTTGACAATTAGTCCTCACCTTCACTATTGCAGTGTGTTTGTGTTTATATGTGTGAAGTGTGTGTAGATATAATGCTTCTGCATAAAGAAATGGAAGTCATAGGAGGACATCAGAGGTCCTTCTTTATTACTGTGTCTTCTGAGACTGGGTCTCTCAAAGAACCTGGTGCTAAGATAATGGTCAGCAAGCCCCACTGATCCTCAGGAATCTGTCCTCTAGAAGGCTGGAATCACAGGCATGTGCAAGGCCACACCCGGGTCCTCATGCTTCCAAAGCTAGGACTCCTACCCACTGAGCAATCTCTTAGCCCTGACTTTGTTTTTTATTAACTGTAATGTTTCCCCAGGGTTCCCAGAGTACAGGCTGGCCCAGGATATCTGTACCTACTTTGAAAATGAAACAGTGTTAAAGTCCTTTGCTTTTGATAGACTGCAGAAATTCTTACTGATCCTAGGCTCTTGTTAATTTCCTAAACCTTCCTTTCACGTGTCCCTACTCCAGGTAGCACTGCATACATCTGCTCTCAGTAACTATTGCTTTGATTCACTGTCTTAGCATGTCTTTGCTGTTCATTTAATACTCTTCTTTATTTGTGTCTTTTTTGACTATTCTTTTTATTTAGTTAAAGATCTTGTCTCCTAGTACATCTCTTAAGATTTCTGTCTTTAATAAAAGAAAATGTCATTTGCCATTATCAGCTTTCTCCCCTTGTATATGTTTTTTCATGGACAATCAGGTATATTTGCTTAAGGCTCTGTTTCTTTTATTTTCTCTCAGACACTATACCAGCATGGAAGAAGTATTAAATATTTCTTTTCTCGAGTTTAGACTTAATTGTTTTCAGCAGTGTTATCCACTAAATACATTTTATTAAAAATAAATATGATGAAATATCTAATAAAACTTGTTATTTTCAGTCAAAGACCGTGAACATTTTAAGCTCTTGCTGCATACATATTGATTCCCAGAGCATATGTCAACACTGTTCACTGCTTTCCATAGCACATGAGTGAATCCATTTTAGTGCACCTAGACAGACAATGTAAATTAATTTTTAAACTCTACTTTATACCAGCTGTGTTTCCCTCTTGTCTCAAAAATTGTTATGTGTGTTGAAGCAGCTAGGAAGAGGTAAAAAAAAAAAAGTCTCCCAAACCCCAGAGGCCTTTCTTTCACCTGTGGGAATCAAGGCTAATGTCTCTTAGTATCTCAGTGTAGAATCTGCATTTTAGCAACACTTTCTTATGGTTGCATGTACCACAATGCTTGGATTTAAATTTTAGACTTTGCTCTTTCTGTGCACTCACTTAATCCTCTACTTCACATGCTTCTTTGCAAACCTGTCCTAGTAGATTTATCTGCCCACCAAACTTCCTTTTAGTGTGGTCGTGGTAACAGGGACTCAAATTATATTTTCAAGGAGCCTAGATCTATTTGCTTTCACTAATGTGTTCTACCCTTGTCTTTAATGAGAAAAACAAAAAATATCTGTGTATTTATCAAGTTCGATTTTTGTTCTCCTTCTGCCTTTCATTTGGTGAGGGTAGGGGTACAGAAAAACTCTCAGAATGCATGAAGGTAAGGATATAGGGCTTACTCTCCTTGCTCTCTCATTTTCAAATCTGTGCAGGTTTACTGGCCCTCTGTGGAGATCCACATTGCTTCTTGGATCCTTCTATCCTTAGTGTTCTTATAATTCTCAACACCAATCCAGACAATCATTCCCACTGTCAATAATCCAAAATAACATGTTATCACTCTTCCAAAACCCCACTTACATTTCATAATTAGTCTGTTTATTAATCTGTCCTTTAACAGTATGTTATAGGGTGCCATATTTTTTGCTAGGACTTTATATACAGAGGGAATTTTACATGATAAAGAAAGGATAGAATTCCTGGTCATAATACATGCTTAGAAAGTATTCATAATACTTGAATTCAATCTGGGTTTGCTAAGATTGAGCCTCATAATTTAGTGTATTGAGCAAGCCCAGACCTATTATTTATTCTTAGACTTATTAATTTTACTTCTCATGATATGGACATATTTATTTTGTTTTGAGATACCATATTAAGACTAAAGCTCAGTGCTAGACTGCCCAGTCAATAGTATCTATACAGGAAAAGCAGGTTTTCTGGACAAAGTTTACGTTGTGTTTTTCATAATACAGTTGTAATATCTGGCACATAGTAGAGTATTTACTTGCATCCCAATGTGTCTCAAATATAGAAGACATGTTTACCCTGGTAACCATCATAGTCTTATGCCTAATATGAGTCTAAATTAGGTCTTACTGACTGTAACTCTGTCATTGGGTTAGCCAACCCTGGCTTTTCTGTTTTTATTTTTTCCCACAGGAAATCTTTTTTTGAACTAGATTTTACAGATGGACAACAACTCTCAGTGTTCCATCACAAAAGAGAAATGATGAAATGTCTTAAACATTCAGCATACTGGACAGGGATTTTACAATGCAATTAAGAGGACATATCTCATTGTTGGGTCATAAAATTCAGGAATATTGAGTTATTCTGGGCTATGTAGACCATATTGCAACTGGTGAGATGTAGAAGAGAATAGTCACATTTTATTTCAAAACAAATATCTCCATGATCCATTCAAGGAAACTGAAGATAAATGGGATAATTCATGGAATTCTTATCTCAGGCTAGAAGCTTGAAACATTTCATGTTTTATATTGTGCCATTTTCATTTTTATTCTGTTTTTAAACAATATTTTTGAGAATATTTTTTCAGGTCATATATTTTGATCCAAGTTTTCTCTATCCCAACTCCTTCCAACTCTTATTACCTCCCAGCCACCCAAATCTACTAACTGTCCTTTTGTCATTCATTAGAAAATAAATGTGCTGTCTATATCCAGAGCTAATCCTGTGCCACAGTGCTCCATACCCAAATACCACCAGGAAAGAGCGGGTTACTCAGCAGTGTTGACAAGCCTGTGAGCACTGCTAAGATCACCACTTCTTTGCAGAGGAACCTGCCCAGAGACCTCAGAACACAGGATCCAAGGGGAAGCCTGGGGCAGGATCCTTCTAGTTTCTGTCTGAACCAGAGCTGGTCCTGTGCCACAGTGCCCTGAGCTAATGCTGTGCCATAGCACTCCATACAAAAATAAAATCTCAAGAGAGCTGGTCTCTCAGGAGTGCCAACACACCTGTGAGCACAGGTAAGACCACCACTTCTGCCCAAATTCCTGTCCCAAGAGGGACCCACCCAGCAATCTGGAACTGACCTTGTGCCACAGTTCTCTATACCTAAATTCCTCCAGGAGGAAACATGTATCCCAGGAGTACTAACACACAGGCTTTCAGGAGGACAAGCCACAGTCAGAGACAGCAAGACCTGCTAACACCAGAGATAACCAGATAGTGAGAGGCAAGGGCAATAACATAAGTAACAGAAACCAAGGCTACTAGCATCATTGGAAACAAGTTCTCCCACCACAGTGAGCCCTGGGTACGCCAACACACCAGAAAAGCAAAACTCTGATTTAAAATCACAACTCATGATGATGATAGGTGACTTTAAGAAGGACATAAATATCTCCCTTAAAGAAATACAGAACACAGGTAAACATCTATGATCCAAATGTAAGGTCACCCACATTCATGAAAGAAACTCTACTAAAACCCAAAGCACACATTGTAGCTCACACAATAAAAGTGGGAGACTTCAACACTCCACTCCCATCAATGGACAGATCATGGAAACATAAACTAAACAGAGACACATTGAAAGTAACAGAAGTTATGCACCAAATGGATTTAACAGGTATCTATAGGACAATCATCCTAAAACAAAGAATATACCTTCTTCTATGCACCTCAAGGTACCTTCTCCAAAATTGACCATATAATTGGTCACAAAACAGGCCTCAACAGATACAAGAAGATTGAAATAATCCCATTGATCCTATCAGATCACCATGCACTGAGGGTGATCTTCAATAGCAACCAACACAACAGAAAGCCCACATATATGTGAAAGCTGAGCAATGTCCTACTCAATTATAACTTGTTCAAGGAAGAAAGGAAGAAAGGACGAAAAGAAGAAAGAAAGAGAGAGAGAGAGAGAGAGAGAGAGAGAGAGAGAGAGAGAGAGAGAAAGAAAGAAAGAAAGAAAGAAAGAAAGAAAGAAAGAAAGAAAGAAAGAAAGAAGTTAAAGACTTTTTAGAACTTAGTGAAAATGAAGGCACAACATACCCAAACTTATGGGATACAATGAAAACAGTGCTGAGTGCCTCCAAAAAGAAACTGGAGAGAGAATATACTGCCAGGTAAACAGCACACCTGAAAACCCTAGAACAAAAAGAAGCAAATACACCCAAGAAGAGTGGACAGCAAGAAATGATGAAACTCAGTGCTTAAATCAACCAAGTAGAAACAAAAAGAAGTATATAAAGAATCAACAAAACCAGGAGCTGTTTCTTCGACAAAATCAACAAAATAGATGAACCCTTAGCCAACTAACCAGAGGGCACAGAGACAATATCTAAATTAACAAAATCAGAAAGGAAAATGGAGATATAACAACAGAAACTGAGGAAATTCAAAAAATTATCAGATCCTATTACAAAAGCGTATATTCGACAAACCTGGAACACCTGAATGAAATGGACAATTTTCTAGACAGATAACAAATATCTAAATTAAATCAGGATCAGATAAACCATCTAAACTGTTCCATAACCCCTAAAGAAATAAAAGCAGTCATTAATATTCTCTCAACCAAAAAAGGACCGGATGGATTTACTGCAGAATTCGATCAGACCTTCAAAGAAGATCTAATACCAATGCTCTTCAAACTATCCCACAAAATAGAAACAGAAAGAACACTACCCAATTCATTCTATGAAGCCACACAGTTACACTGTGTATTCTCCCTTGGAGATGGAATGGTTTCTATCTAATCAGGAACCTGTCACAATTTTCGTTTATAGAGGATATCGTAAGAGATTTTTTTCTATCATTTTTGTTTAAGGTTCCAAATAGATTTTAAAAACTGATTGAGTGCATATTAATTTTAGCTTCAGAAGATATCATGTATATTTAAGAGGCATTTAACTATTATAAATTAATTTGATGACTTAAAAAGTCAGTACTGAGTTGTGTATTCTACAATAAGTTTTAGTAGTTTAATTTTTTAAAGAAGGAAAAAAGGAAATATCTAAAATATATGGACCATCCTAAATAAAAATTGTAAGCACTTAGAGTTTTAAAAAATAAGAAAAAAAGAAAATAAATGCATGCACATATGCTCATGCGTGCACACATACACACACATACACACACACACACACACACACAAGAAAAAAAATGAAATGGAGCAGAACAGAACAAATACACAAACAGAAAAAACCGCCAATGAAAGGCACAAAAATAGACACAAACATAGCGACATACATCTGATCACACAAATACCATCAAAACAATATATATTTACATATATATATATCCCAATTATTACAAAGGTTAAAAACTGCCCACATATAATTTTATGAGAGAACAAAAAAATCCTACAACTGTATCTTGAGTTTGAGTTCCTTTTGTGTTGACCATCTAGTAGTAGGCACAGGGCTTGCCTTTAAGTGTGTTTTTTATACCTGGTGGGACTCCATTTGGGAAAACTAAATTTTCCTCTGTGAATGCTTGTCAATTTGTTATAGCTTCTTTTTTTAGGCATGGGAGATTGTATCTACTTCCTCTGCCAGCACTGGGACTGCATCTGATTTAAATTTGTACAGTCACTGTAAATTTATATGTGCATCTGTTCTGCTGCATCTGAAAGTTTGTTTATTCCCTCATATTCTCTATTCCCTCTTGTAGGCTTATATTTTTTAAAACCTGCGTTGATAATTGTAGTTAAATGCTTTAACCTTGCTTCTAGCTCACAATCCACCAGAGGTAGTGGAAAGGAAAGGTTAATTGGAGGATATGGACCTGTTTAGAAATAGTCTTTTTAAAATTGCTTTCATTTTTTTACTTTCCAGTCACTGCCCCCCTCCTGGTCTTCCCTGACATACTTCCTCATCCCATTCCTCCTACCTCTTGTCTACAAGAGGGTGTCCTCCACCTGACTAGTTCTCCCTACTCCCTGGAGGCCTCAAGTCTGTTGATGGTTAGGTGTATCTTTTCCCACTGATGCCAGACTAGAGTGTCCTCTGCAGCTCTTCCTATGGGGCCCTCCT
The DNA here is from genome assembly GCF_978045245.1 of Mus caroli. NCBI lineage: Eukaryota > Metazoa > Chordata > Mammalia > Rodentia > Muridae > Mus > Mus caroli. The sequence goes on along the minus strand of NW_028227261.1, from coordinate 104,138,819 downwards.
CCTCAGTTTCTTCCAGCCTTTTTCTATAGTTCTTTAGAGCAAATCCAGTCCTCCTTGTTAAGATATCAGCAGTTTAGTTCACATAAATTAGCAGCTGTATAGCTCAATCCACTCACAAACACCATCCCTGAATCAGCAATGGAAGTTCCATCCAATAGAGACCTAAATCCGTGAAAGTGGCAAGAAGCTGCCATAACACCACCATTAGTTCTTTGGTGCATTTCTCTCTACACAGTCAAAACAAATGCTGACCAGCAAATAGTGGCAAAATGAATCAATAGCACAAAGTGTCATCAGTGAAGACCAGAATCAGCAAAGCCTAACAATGACCAGCAAGGAGTAACAAGATATACCAACCCAACAAACAGTGGATGTTCTCTCAAGAGTCTGATCTAGCAAATCATCACATGCCCATTGTCAAAGTTGCTTCCAGAAAAACAAACAAACAAACAAACAAAAAAACCAAAAAAAACCAAATACTTATTCTTAGCAAGACATCCTCCCACTTGTCTGCCTCAGCAAATATTCTTCTTATAATACAGTTTCCAGAAAAATATATGATAACTGAGTCTCCAAAGAAACTAGAAATGTCCACTTTACCCTCTGTTTCCTTTTTTTTTTTTTTCCTTCCTCCTCTTCTGCAAAGTTCCCTGAGCCCCTTTGGGAGAAATTTGATGAAGACATCCCATTTGAGATTGAGTTTTCTAAGTGTTCTCATTCTCTACACATTGTCCAACCATGGGGCAGAAAGAAGCTTTTATAATGAGTAAGACATTGATCTACAGGTGTAGCAGAATGTCATTTAGAATTATTTTATATTGGGCTGGAGAGATGGCTCAGTGGTTAAGAGCACTGACTGCTCGTTCAAAAGTCCTGAGTTCAATTCCCAGCAATCACATGGTGGCTCACAACCATCTGTAATGGGATCTGATGCCCTCTTCTGGTGTGCCTGAAGAGAGCTACAGTATACTCATATAATTAAAATAAATCTTTAAAAAAGAATTATTTTAAAGCCTTGCTCTTTAAGCAAGCAGAACAGTAGTATTTGTGTGTGTGTGTGTGTGTGTGTGTGTGTGTGTGTGTGTGTGTGTGTGTGTAGATTAGGTGAACTATCTAATCTCAACTTTTTGGCCACCCAGACAGTGTTAAGAATGCATTTCATCTTGTGGAATGGGTCTTGAATTCAACCAGATATTGGTTGGTTACTCTAGGAAGTTCTATGTTACTTTTGTGTTGGTATATCATGCATACTGGTGATTACTATAGACAGAATGTTTTGTAGCTCTGTTGGTGTATTCCTTTCTTTTTGGTGATATACATAGTAATTAATACCACAGATATTATTCAATAGGGGTTAAGGCTCTAGGTAGTCACCAACTTGAGATTTCTGAGTTCACTGACTTATGTAAGTATCCCCTTCAAGATTTGGGCCTTCCTGTCTGCTTTTTTGGGAGAGCAATCAATAGCCTAGGAAGGAGCTTGGGCTATTTGGTGGATTTCTATGGGTCTCCTTTGGTTAACAACTTACTTAAATGCAACTCATTTCTGGCACTTGAGGTTTCATTTGGTGGTAAGAGATTTCTAGTTGTGGATTTGTCTAACTCGTTATTGGATAACTGCATATGGATTTCTTTCATAGATGCCTATTTTTAAAGAAACTTCTACAGTAGTAGGTTTCCATCTGACCCCTCCAATGATGGCTAATTTTAGCTGTCCCTTTCTGTATTCCCTCATTTAAGCTGCCTTTATTCTGTTTATTTGTGCATTATTTTAATGCCCAGGCAGCTACCTTTAATTTGTTTATCTCATTTTATGTTTCTTTTTATAAAACTTTGGCAATTGTAATAATATATTATTAACCTGAACATACAAATATAAACCAGTGAATTATATTAGAAACTCTAGAGACACTCTCATATGAATATTATTAATGGATTTTTTATAAAAGAAAAAAGATAATTTATTGCAGACAGAAGAGTCTTTTCTTCATATAATGTCATATAACTTAGATATTGTTTTGAAAATTTAAAAGAAAATGACTGAATATAAACTCGCACATTTTACAAAAATTAAGTCACATTAGATGACAGACCTAAATATAACTCTATAAGAATGTTTCACTAGCTCTGACACTCTCACTCTGCATCCGTACCTAGATTAGAAGTTGCTATTTACCACAAGCTGATCACAGACCCTCTGCAATCCCAAACTCAGCCTCTAAAGTGGCAGGATTACAATTGAAAGCCATCATGCCTGACTCATGCTATCTAAGTAGTAATAATAGGAGAGAGTTTAGAGTATCATGAAGTCAGCAATGAAACCTTAAAGTTTATTTATGTGAACTGTATGTGTTTTGAATGTATTTATGCATGTTTGTAAGTATAGTAACTACTAACTATGCTTTTGGTGCTGAGGAGGCCAGTACAGAATGCAAACAGCTTCTGGAACTAAGCTTGGAAATAGTTGTTAGCTACACTGAAGATGTTTTAAATAAAATATCAGAAGTTGTATCAAAACAAAACTTAAAAACCACAAACATAAACACACACAAAAAAATAACTGGTAGTTTGAAACTTGCTAAAATTGAAAATATTGGCTCTTAAAAATATTTTAAAATCAGAACAAAACACCCAGACATATTTCCTTTTTTTCTTTTTTATCTTTTTTTTTAATTAGGTATTTTCCTCATTTACATTTCCAATGCTATCCCAAAAGTCCCCTATAACCTCCCCCCCACTCCCCTACCCACCCACTCCCACTTTTTGACCCTGGCGTTCCCCTGTACTGGGGCATATAAAGTTTGCAAGTCCAATGGGACACTCTTTCCAATGATGGCCGACTAGGCCATCTTATGATACATAAGCGGCTAGAGACATGAGTTCCTGGGGGTACTGGTTAGTTCATTTTGTTGTTCCACCTATAGGGTTGCAGATCCCTTTAGCTCCTTGGGTACTTTCTCTAGCTCCTCCTTTGGGGGCCCTGTGATCCATCCAATAACTGACTGTGAGCATCCACTTATGTGTTTGCTAGGCCCCGGCATTGTCTCACAAGAGACAGCTATATTACGGTCCTTTCAGCAAAATCTTGCTAATATATGCAAAGGTGTCAGCATTGGGAGGCTGATTATGGGATGGATCCATAGGTATGGCAGTCTCTAGATGGTCCATTCTTTTGTCTCAGCTCCAAACTTTGTCTCTGTAACTCCTTCCATGGGTGTTTTGTTCCCAATTCTAAGAAGGGGCAAAGTGTCCACACTTTGGTCTTCATTCTTCTTGAGTTTCATGTGTTTTGCAAATTTCTGGGCTAATATCCACTTATCAGTGAGTATATATCATTTGAGTTCTTTTGTGATTGGGTTACCTCACTCAGGATAATGCCCTTCAGGTTCAACCATTTGCCTAAGAATTTCATAAACTCATTCTTTTTAATAGCTGAGTAGTACTCCATTGTGTAAATGTACCACATTTTTGGTATCCATTCCTCTGTTGAGGGGGGCATCTGGGTTCTTTCCAGCTTCTGGCTATTATAAATAAGGCTGCTATGAACATAGTGGAGCATGTTCCTTTCTTACTAGTTGGGACATCTTCTGGATATATGCCCAGGAGAAGTATTGCAGGATCCTCCAGTAGTACCATGCCCAATTTTCTGAGGAACCGCCAGACTGGTTTCCAGAGTGTTTGTACAAGCTTGCAATCCCACCAACAATGGAGGAGTGTTCCTCTTTCTCCACATTCTTGCCAGCATCTGCTGTCACCTGAATTTTTTATCTTAGCCATTCTGACTGGTGTGAGATGGAATCTCAGGGTTATTTTGATTTGCATTTCCCTGATGATTAAGGACGCTGAACATTTTTCCAGGTGTTTCTCAGCCATTTGGTATTCCTCAGGTGAGAATTCTTTGTTAACTCTGAGCAGCCATTTTTTAATGGGGTTATTTGATTTTCTAGAGTCCACCCTCTTGAGTTCTTTATATATATTGGATATTAGTCCTCTATCTGATTTAGGATAGGTAAAGATCCTTTCCCAATCTCTTAGTGGCCTTTTTGTCTTATTGATGGTGCCTTTTGCCTTACAGAAGCTTTGCAGTTTCATGAGGTCCCATTTGTCAATTCTCGATCTTACAGCACAAGCCATTGCTGTTTTATTCAGGAATTATTCCCCTGTGACAATATCTTAGAGGCTTTTCTCCACTTTCTCCTCTATAAGTTTCAGTGTCTTTGGTTTTATGTGTTGCTCCTTGATCCATTTAGATTTGACCTTAGTACAACGAGATAGGAATGGATCAATTCGCATTCTTCTACATGATAACCACCAGTTGTGTCACCACCATTTGTTGAAAATGCTGTCTTTTTTCCACTGGATAGTTTTAGCTCCCTTGTCGAAGATCAATTGACCATAGGTGTGTGGGTTCATTTCTGGGTCTTAAATTCTATTCCATGGGTCTACTTGTCTGTTGCTATACCAGTACCATGCCATTTTTTTTTTTTTTTATCAGAATTGCTCTGTAATAAAGCTTTAGGTCAGGCATGGTGATTCCACCAGAGGTTCTTTTATCCTTGAGAAGAGTTTTTGCTATCCTAGTTTTTTGTTATTCCAGATGAATTTGCAGATTGCTCTTTCTAATTTGTTGAAGAATTGAGTTGGAGTTTTTATGGGGATTGCACAGAATCTCTTGATTGCTTTTGGCAAGATAGCCATTTTTATAATGTTGATCCTGACAATCCATGAGCATGGGAGATCTTTCCATCTTCTGAGATCTTCTTTAATTTCTTTCTTCAGACACTTGAAGTTCTTATCATACAGATCTTTCACTTCCTTAGTTAGAGTCACGCCAAGGTATTTTATATTATTTGTGACTATTGAGCAGGGTGTTGTTTCCCTAATTTCTTTCTCAGCCTGTTTATTCTTTGTGTAGAGAATGGCTATTGACTTGTTTGAGTTACTTTTATATTCAGCTACTTCACCAAAGCTGTTTATCAGGCTTAGGAATTCTCTGGTGGAATTTTTAGGGTTGCTTATATATTCTATCATATCATCTGCAAAAAGTGATATTTCGACTTCTTCTTTTCCAATTTGTATCCCCTTGATCTCCTTTTGTTGTCCAATTGCTCTGGCTAGGACTTCAAGAACAATGTTGAATAAGTAGGGAGAAAGTGGGCAGCCTGAAAACAATTTTCCAAGCAAATGGTCTGAAGAAACAAGCTGGAGTAGCCATTCTATTATCGAATAAAATTGACTTCCAACACAAAGTTATTAAAAAAGACAAGGAGGGACACTTCATACTCATCAAAGATAAAATCCTCCAAGAGGAACTATCAATTCTGAATATCTATGCTCCAAATGCAAGGGCAGCCATATTCATTAAAGACACTTTAGTAAAGCTCAAAGCACATATTGCTCCACCCACAATAATAGTGGGAGACTTCAACACACTACTTTCATGAATGGACAGATCGTGGAAACAGAAACTAAACAAGGACACAGTGAAGATAACAGAAGTGATGAAACAAATGGACTTAACAGATATCTACAGAACTTTTTATCCTAAAACAAAAGGATATACCTTCTTCTCAGCACCTCATGGTACCGTCTCCAAGATTGACCATATAATTGGTCACAAAACAGGCCTCAACACGAAAATATTGAAATTATCCCATGCATCCTATCTGTCCACCATGGACTAAGGCTGATCTTCAATAACAACATAAATAATGGAAAGCCATAATTCACGTGGAAAATGAACAAAACTCTTCTCAATGATACCTTGGTCAAGGAAGGAATAAAGAAAGAATTTAAAGACTTTTTAGAGTGTAATGAAAATGAAGCCACAACATACCCAAACTTATGGGGCACTATGAAAGCATTTCTAAGAGGGAAACTCATAGCTCTGAGTGCCTCCAAAAAGAAACTAGAGAGAGCACACACTAGCAAATTGACAACACACCTAAAAGCTCTAGAAAAAAAAGGAAGCAAATTCACCCAAGAGGAGTAGACGGGAGGAAATACTTAAACTCAGTGGTGAAATCAACTGAGTAGAAACAAGAAGAACTATTCAAATAATCAACCAAACCCGGAGTCAGTTCTTTGAGAAAATCAACAAGATAGATAAACCCATAGCTAGACTCACTAGAGGGCACAGGGAGAGCATCCTAATTAACAAAATCAGAAATGAAAAGGGAGACATAACAGATCCTGAGGAAATCCTAAACACCATCAGAGCCTTCTACAAAAGGCTATACTCAACAACACTGGAAAACCTGGACGAAATGGACAAATTTCTAGACAGATACCAGGTACCAAAGTTAAACCAGGATCAAGTTCAAGATTTAAACAGTCCCATATCCCCTAAAGAAATAGAAGCAGTCATTAATAGTCTCCCAACCAAAAAAAGCCCAGGACCATGTGGGTTTAGTGCACAGTTCTATCAGACCTTCAAAGAAGATATAATTTCAGTTATGCACAAACTATTCCATAAAATACAAGTAGAAGGTACTATACCTACTCATTCTATGAAGCCACAATTACTCTGATACCTAAACCACAGAAAAATTCAACAAAGATAGAGAACTTCAGTCCAATTTCCCTTATGAATATCGATGCAAAAATACTCAATAAAATTCTCGCTAACCGAATCCAAGAACACATTAAAATAATCATCCATCCTGACCAAGTAGGTTTTATTCCAGGGATGCAGGGATGGTTTAATATATGGAAATCCATCAACATAATCCATTATATAAACAAACTCAAAGACAAAAACCACATGATCATCTCGTTAGATGTGGAGAAAGCATTTAACAAAATCCAACACCCATTCATGATAAAAGTCTTGGAAAGATCAGGAATTCAAGGCCCATACCTAAACATGATAAAAGCAATCTACAGCAAACCAGTAACCAACATCAAAGTAAATGGTGAGAAGCTGGAAGCAATCCCACTAAAATCAGGGACTAGACAAGGCTGCCCACTTTCTCCCTACCTTTTCAACCCAGATACATTTCATACTACATTTATGTTCAATGTAATTGGAGACATCTTGATAGAAGCAAGATAATTATACTCACTGAGTCAAAAGAAAAAAGAAAGACAAAGTTAACTCCTCCAAACAAGAAGGGTACCTGTTGGAAAAAGATAGGGCAGGTAACAGGATAGAAAAATAATGGAGAGTGAGATAAGGAATATTCAGTATATACATATATTAAATTGTCAAATTTAAAAGAGTAGGAATATTAAAGAAAATTAAACACACAAAAAAGAGTATTGTAAGTAGCAGTAGTAGATTCTTTTCCAACATTCATTTCCTCACTAGACCTGGGTAATAGCTAGGTTTCTAGGTCAAAGTATGATTTCCACCTACTTGATAGACCATAATTCCAATTGTTGATAGTGCCACTACTGTATCTTTAAGGATGTTTTACCATGTGGGTTATTGCTATAGGTTATAGGCACCATGGTTGGATAGGACTACTGATTGCTTCTGTCCCTTAGAAAGTTACATAGTAGTTTCTGGTATTATGAAAAGTAGACTGCAAGAAGTTGGATCTCAGGTTAGATCTGGACATTACTGGATTCTGAAATTACTAAATATTATTGGTCTGAAGTGAGTGGTGTCTTTAGTAATAGGGCCTTACCTTAACCTTTGAGAGACAATCAAAGACAAAGGACAACACCAATAGCCTATATTGCTTTGAGAATCACTTAAAGTACATGAATCAATAACTCAAGCAAATGCTTCTCATGGCTGATATTGTTTGTTTGGTTAGTTGGTTGGTTTTTGTTGTTTTTGATAGTGTTGTTGTTTGGTTAAATAGGATGGGGAGCATTGTCAGCCCACTTAGACCAGCCTCAATAGTTCATCTACCTCTTCTGCACCAAAGGCTTAGGCTGTACTTTGTAAGAAGGGGTGGATAGATTAGAAGAGCAAGAGGATCAGAAAATTTGTTGTCATCTCCTAGAAATGACAGTGAAACTATATCCACCATACTTTAATACTATGGCTGCTTAAATAAAGTATGAGCAAAGACAACATCAATAGACATACAATTATGGATGTACAACAGCCTCCCATTTCTAAACAAACAACTAGAGGCTATTAATTAATGACTACTGAGAGATAGAGAACTAGCTTATCCTAGGGAAGACATGTCTAATTGGTTTAGCTCTGAAGTAATATATATCCAAGTCACACTAAATAGATTCAGCATACTGAATTTATATATACTCTCTCTTTTTCTCTCTCTCTCTCTCACACACACACACACACACACACACACCAAAGGACAGCACATAGAAGGAGGAATAGCAAGTGAGGTGGAGTAATTATACTTTTATTTAATTTTTAATAAAAAGATAAATTTTATTAACTATATAAAAGATCTTATAAATATCATCAAGATAAAAATGATAGAAATAACATTTCAAAGGTACTTCACATAATCCTTAACTACAAAACTGATAAATGAAATAGAAATAGATGTAACTGCGCACCTATAAGGACAGGAGGAAATGAAAACAGTGCAAAGTGTGGCTCAGTGCAAAGCAACAGGAGTGATTCTTCTCTGCCAAGAGCACAAAGCAACTTCAGAAGACATTGCTCAGTGTATGACAAACACTAATATAGTCTTAGTAAATGGATAGCAACAACATTTAAAAGTTTTAATAAACTTATTTTAAAACTTATGTTTATATACAATCCTTTACCTAAAACTTTACAACAGACTTGCTCCCTCAAATTCAATGCAGATTTGCTATATTTTGGGAAAGATGAAATTTTACAGAAATGACATAAGTACACTCGTTGCCCAGGGTTTCTTGACAAGTATAGTTGAAATACAGGAAAATTTTAGTGAGGTGAAATAATGTATTTGAAGATTTTAATGGATATATGAAACTGTACATTTGTCAACCCTCATAAAGATTTATAGATGCTGATAAAAACTCAATGAATATTGGGGTGTTTAGAGATATAATACAGAATGTGCCAGATCATAGTCATGTTGTAATTATATGAATTAATTGTAGAATTTTTTTGGCTTTGGTAATTTTGGAAATAGTAGCTCTTGTAGGTCTAACAGGTAAAGTAACTGCACATAACATCTGTTCTTGAGTCAACAAAATCGTGTTTCACGGGGCTAATGAGTAATACTTCTTTGATTGCTATATGTGCATACTATACCTGAGCTATTAAAATAACAAATGATGAAACAGGTTTATGAGGCCATTTAATGCTTAGATTTTAGATGATATGATTAGTACAGATTGTTAACTTGACAAAACTATACTCACCCAGAAGACAAACCTTTTGTCATAGTCATGGGAAGTTCTCTTTATTGAATCAATTAAGGTGGAAATCCCACTTACTGTAGGCAGTACTGTTCCATGACTGGGACGCTGGGAGTGTAAGTGAAGAAATGGAGCTGACCAGCAGGTATTCACTTGTCTCTGCTTCTTAAAGTCAGGCTAATGCAGTAAGATCAGATACCTAAAGTTCCAGCCACTGTGACATTCCCATCCTGATGAGCTGTATTCTTTTTTCTTAAGATTTATTTTTTTAATGTTATTTGTACACTATAGATGTCTTCAGAAACACCAGAAGAGGCCATCAGATCCCATTACAGGTGGTTATGAGCCACCATATGGTTGCTTGGAATTGAACTCAGGACCTCTGGAAGAGCAGCCAGCACTCTTAACCACTAAGACATCTCTCAAGCCTAATGAGCTGGATTCTTGAACAATATGCAGAAGTAAATCCTTCCTCCCTTAAGTTGTTTTTGTCAGTCTACTTTATCACACCATCAGGAAAAGAAACAAAGTTGAAGTCACATTTACTGCAACACAGTTCTCCAATGTAAGACTCAGAGCTCTTAGAAGAAATAGCTGGCATAGAAATACAAGAAATACAAGTGGAACATTTTCTGGTACTATGAAGTAAATGGAAATGATGAAATGACAGAATGATAATGAAACCAATGATGGACAATCCACAGGAGTCAAGTACATTTCAATAACAAAATCCACAACAATTTAAGTGAGAAAATTATGTGTAATAGTGTATAATCAAGAGTCAAGATACAAAATGGATATTTTTAATGTATACTTATATAAATATTTTATATGTAAATAAAATAGTACAAGTCATTTTCAGAATATTTCTAAGTAATTTATGTAAATAATCTTTCTTATAACGATGGAACCTAGGTCCCCAGTCTTTACCTGTATGTTTCAATTATCAAGTGCCTCCCAAGCCATACAGTATGAATGGGTTGTGATGAGGAAACAGATGGAAATTAACCTCACAGTGGAAACATGAGGTGTTACCTGTTGAGGCCCAGGAATTATTCCACAGACCACCCAAACTATTAAAGCAGAAATAGTTTATTGAACATACAGCCCGAGACTCATCATTCAGGCATCTAGGTCAGACTCAGGAGTTGAAATTGTGACCCTGGCTGTTTCCCTCGGGCAGCTTATAAGAGTAAAATCCACAAAAACTCATAGCAACCCTAAACTTAGCTATCATAAACATAGCAGCCATAAAAGCTCATACTCAAGTGTAGAAAGTGCTGCAAGGAGAATGCAGCGATGGGTTCTGGTACAAGCTTATTGTAGCTAGCTATACAAAGCATTTCTTACTGACCTTTACTATGATTGACTCTAGAGGAGTTCGAGGATCTGGGGAATTTTCAAGAACTTCAAAGCATAGAACTTAACAAGGTTAATGGTTAACTAGACATGAGGAAGATGTCTAGTTACATCTTCTGTAACAGTGTAAGATGGCTGAATATAGGTATAAAGCAAAATGCCTACAGTGGTTTCCGAAAGGCCGTGGCTACCTAAGTCTTAACATGACCAGAATAATAATAAGAAAAAAGTCTCCAACCATCCCATCTAGACCTAGACTAAAAAGAAAGGACACATCAACCGAACACGAGATGTGTGTTAGATCCTAGGATTGAAAACTGTGTTAGTATCTATGTAAATTAATAATAGTGTATCATTAGCCCATCAAATATGATAGACAGCATTAATAATATTACTAATTGATAATAATAGGTGATACTGTGGACAAGTTAGTTTGAATTAATTATACTTTCTGTAAAATTGTCTTACATTAAATTCCCTGAAAATTTTATGAAAATGTTTTAGGTAAAAATTCATTAACATAATTATAGGGCATTTTTATATTTTTGAATCTTTTATTTGTGAGGGAAATGTGACTCTTAACTTTTAATTTGTAGTCGGAAGTATATGCATGAAGTTAGGTGAGTGCACCAGGATTTAACTATGATTATCTATGGGTGGTTAAATTATAGGAAATTATGGTTCATTAACAAATATCTACTTTCATAGTGTGAGCTAAAAATTATCTCCACAATCAGTAATTTTCACACACACAGTTATTATAAGGAGGATAAAATATGTGTCAATCAAAATCAGTCTTCCCCTGAGAACTGTTTCTCGCAGTAACAGTAGTTATTCAGTTTAACCTCTTTGCCTTCTATCCTCAGTGGATACAGCTTTATTATTACATTGAAATGCCTCTAGGGATAACCTGAAATTTCATATAAATTTCAATTAGATACTATCTCTTCCCTTGAATGTATAATTTTCCTTGAATATATAATTTTCCTGTGAGTAACGTAAAGACTTCACTATTGTTCTATGTATAATCTTCCCATCCCTCCCTATTCTGTTTTATCTTGATGTCATTTGAAGATATTTAGAATTACCATGGAAACCAATGTCTGGTCCTATGAGTTTCCAAAAAGATTTAACTGAAAATGGGAGAACTACCCAGAATGTGAGTGACACCATGCCATGGACATAGTGTCTGAACCGAATAAAGAGAGGAAAGAGGGCTGAACATCACTTTCTCTGGGGAAAGAGAACTGACACCCATATCATTCCTGCTTGCTGATCTTGAACACACAATGCCACTTGCTGCCTCAATCTCCGACTGCCATGCCATCCCTGCCATGATGGGCTGTACCCCTTAAAATACAGGACTACATGACACAGTTTACTCTCAGGATGCATCCAGTCAGGTATTTGGTTACAGCAAAAAAGAGGGATAACTAATACATACATAGTGTTTAGTTCTCCTAACGGCTCTGATATAGTTACATGGGATAAAGAGAGAAGAGAGACAACTGATCACTTAGTGTTTGGCAGCAACTAGACAGGCTGAAAATGGCCTAAAGCCCACTGCCAGCGCTTGGCACACACACACTAGTCCTTACTGCCAGGAGTGGCTAATGTTTAGAAGGAAATGGGATCCAGGACCCATGAGAAACTCATTTCACAGTTTCTGGAAGTCAGTGTGACTAGTTCACCACTTTTTCTGTTTTGCAGGCAGATGTTCTACTTTCTTCCCCACTCTTATTTGATAGGATCTTATTTCTAAATTATACTTTTGAAATTTATGCCTGGTCTAGTCCAAATGAATAAATCTTTTTAGTCACATTATTTCTGATACACATTTTATTCTCTGAAATATTGGAAATCTGTTCAGATCCCTGTGGTATCACCAGTAATATGAGTTCATCTCTTTTAAATGATTCAATGGAGAGGAATATTGGCCTTTTAATGAATTGAAATCATTCTAAATATTTAAAACCTATTATTTATTATCCATAAACCCAAATGAGAAAGTGTAATATAAATCAATTTACTACATAGTAAGAGGAATTTGGGATTTGTGAAATAATTTGAGCTATTCTGTTGTGAGGTATATCCTACATGTCAAGCAATGACCTTTATACGAACTAGTTCAATTAATTAGTATTCTATAGTCTTTATGTCATTTAGAAGGAAATCTAGAATATAGAAGCTACATTGTATTCCATTATAACATGCATTATTACAAAAATATATTTTCCTTATCATAAAAAGATGAGAAAATCTTAAGAAATATTGAAAACATTGAGAGCAGAAGAAAACTTTCAACCCTAATCAAAGTAGAGAAGCAACCAATGCCATTCCAAGACTGCTGTGAGTATCTGGAAAACATTCTATATCAAATCTAAGAACTTTTACAGGGATGTCCCAGTAGAAACATATTTTCTTTATCCATTTTTGTTGTTGAATACTTAAGTTTATCCTATACTTTAGAGTTTCAGCAAAAAATGATGTTCATGTGCCAGTTTGTCTTGGAGTAATTTGAGTTAATACCTAGAAGCTAACCTTTAGCTCTGTATGACACCAAAGTATTTCAAGGCCTGTGAGAATTAAAGTATGACATTTCTGTGCCAGGTATGGATACCTACTGGATACAGCAGTGAATCCATTTATCATCCATAGATTTTTCTTACAGAGAGACTCACAAACTACTATATATGGAATACATTTTTAAAATTATTTTATTTCAGAAGATAATGCAGTTAAATAGAGAGTTATATGAGGTTCACATATAGTTATTTGGTTTTTTTGTGGAAACTTTCCAAACATTGCCAGAAGGATGTTTTTGTGTGTGTGAATATCTAAACAGCAGAAAAATAACCGTCCTGGAATTCTGTTTCAGTTGTCAATAAACAGGTATTTTGAGTTGATTTTTGTTGCTGTTTATGTTTGTTTTGTTATTTTTTATTACATTTTTTGTTTGGTTTGGTTCTTTTGAGTCAAATTTATAAATACATTAAACATTACTTTTCACAATTAGCACATATTTTTGATTACATGTGTCCAATGTCTTTTGTGAGTATAGTATATATAATACAACTTTATATAATATATCCCTTTATGAAGAAAAGGAAAATTGGGATGTTTGTCTGTAGCATGTTGCTATCACATATTAGCAACCTAAGGTTCATGTACCATATTGGCCATATGGTATCTACAGATGTAACTCAACATAAAATTGTAAACTTAGCACAAACATTATTGAATATTTCTGCATTTTCTGCAATGTGATTGTGGGTTTGCTGATGATAATATTGTGTCAAACTATGAAAAAAATTGGACACTCCTCCAACTAGTTATATGGAAAAAGACTAAAGAAGAATTTTTATAGATACAATTATACTTATTAAATTAAATAAATATATGCTTTTCTTACTTGAAATAGGGCTTTTGATGTTATCAACTGATCACTAAGTCAAAACAGGTGGCCACCAATATACAGTTGTCTGCTCTTCTCAGTATTAATAGTTCATTATCTATTTATCTCCTTATGGTCACTTGAACATTATCTAATAATATTCCCAACTAAGAAAATACTCAGTAGAGAAAGAAGAAAATAAATGGAAATGGTTGAAGGGAGGGGCCTTCTACAAATAGCTATACTATAAGAGCCAATTATATTCTTATGCATCATCTTAAAAATTCCATGAGGCAGATAACTATTGCAACTCATCAATCTGGGATGAATATTTAGATATTCATCTCAGGAGTAGCTATAGTGAACTCAAGGAATATAAAATAACTGTAGTAGTAGTAAGAATGTTAATCCAGAAATACATATACACATTATACTGATAAAGAAGATTGATAGGGAGAAAGAAAGACTCTGTGTGTGTGTGTGTGTGTGTGTGTGTGTGTGTGTGTGTGTGTGTGTGTGTGTATGTGTGTGTGTGTGTGTGTGAGAGAGAGAGAGAGAGAGAGAGAGAGAGAGAGAGAGAGAGAGAGAGAGAGAGAGAGAGAGAAAGAGAGAGGGGGGGCAGGCAGGAGAGAGAATATCAATATTATCAGGCTTTATTTAATAAAAAATTCCATAGCCATTCTTCTGGATCTGGCAGTGGTGATAATACACATACAATGTGATCATTGCCTCCAGGTATGGCTTTCCAGAGCAATAGATGACACAAAATCAAATCTTACTCTGTCTTTACTCCTTCAATAACAACAAAGTTAAGGGATCATACAATATTTCCTGGAGAAGGTGATCATATGCTAGCCACAGTGATGAAAAGAATTTAGCTAGCGTTCCCAGGGAATGCTCTTACAGTTACCAAGTAGTCTTCTTCACTCAGCTAGCCTGAAGTGTTAGCTCAGATCATACGATGTAATCCATCTATATTTGTTAGATTATTAAAGGTAAATGTTTCCAGACTTCGTCTCATTAAATTACAAAATAATTCTGGCTACAGGTTTCCTTGACATAATTAAAAAAGACAAGTTATTTTGTCTCAGAAGCCTGATTTTCATCTGTGTTGTGGAGAATAAGTTTTATATTTACTTCCCAGAGTTCTTGAGTTAAGAGTGCTCAATAGGGTCAGATTCCAAATGAGGCAAGTCACGAATTCATTCAGTTTAGGTATTGGTGACTTTTCTGTCTTGCTCAGTTTTCATCAGTAAAGGATATTTCTCACATGATTTGTGAAAATTACAAAGTCTCTCTTCTTAACGTCTTTGATGTTCACCTTGACAATCATTATAACTTCCAACATTAAGGAAAAAGAGAGAAGGGGACTCTAATTAGATTTATTCAAATTTTGAAAATGTTTTATATTTTTAACTGAAATATGTTTTACTAACACCATACTAGAATTTACCGTACTTTTGTAAAATTTGACCCTTTTTTATTTTTATTTTTTAATTTTTTTTTTTACTAAGCATTTCATTAGTTTACATCTCAAATGATCTCTCACTTCTGGCTCTCCTTACACAAACCCCCCAACCACCCAACCTGTACACTCCTTGGTGGTACCTTGTATTTGTCTCTGATGAGATGTCTGGTTTAATTCTTACAGGTCTGCCTTTATATGTTACTTGGCCTTTTTCCCTTACTGTTTTCAATATTCTTTCTTTGTTCTATGCATTTGATGTTTTATGTGACTGTAGAAATTTCTTTTCTATCCCCATCTGTTTGGTTCCTGTAGGCTTCTTGTATGTTTATGGGCTTCATTTTCTTTAGGTTAGGAAAGTTTTCTTCTATAATTCTGTTGAAGATATTTGCTGGCCCTTTGAATTGGGAATCTTCCCTCTCTTGTATACCTATTATTCTTAGGTTTGGTCCTTTCATTGTATCCTGGATTTCCTGGATGTTTAGGATTAGGAGCTTTTTGCTTTTTTATTTTGTTTCACTGTTGTGTCAATGCTTTCTGTGGTATCTTCTATGCCTGAGAGTCTCTATTCCATCTCTTGCATTCTGTTGATGATGCTTGCATCTGTGACCGTTGCTCTCTTTCTTTGGTTTTCCATCTCCAGGGTCGTCTCCCTTTGTGTTTTCTTTAATGTTTCTATTTCCATTTTTTTAGATCCTGGATTTTGTTCAATTCCTTAACCTGTTTGATTGTGTTTTCCTGTAATTCTTTAAGGGATTTATGTGTTTTCTCTTTAACAGCTTCTACCTGTTTACCTGTGTTCTCCTGTATTTCCTTAAGGGAATTATTTACGTTCTTGTGCTTGCCTCTTGTTCTCTCTGGTGTTAACTAGACTCACTGTCTCTGACTGGAGCCTTACCCTCCTGTGATCCTGTGATCCTGTGATCCTGTGATCCTTGATTTTTCAGGAATACTGGGGGTCACTCTGCATCTCAGAATGGGCTGAATGGGTAGAGATCCAGAGCAGAAGCTCTGCTCTGGGCACAGGTGCAAACCATTGACCCTATTTTTAGAGGCCTGGGTAGAGGTTTCTAAGGAACTGCTATAACTTTCCATTGAGCTTGTAAAACCACTTTTAAGAAAATATAGCAATACTACAAATGATAATATATTTAAAGAAAGACAGAAATAGAACAGTTTGAGAGAGTGACTAGAAATCAAAGGAAAATGTAGATGATTTACCTTACTCTTTGACTCAATCCACAGTACAAGTGTTGAAAGGTTGCAAGGTGGTAACCACAAGGTGGTGCTCCAGGAACTATGGTTAGAAGAAGCCTGCTGCTTTAAGCTCTTACAGGAGGCTGCTACAGGGTTAACAGTGTCAATGTATGGAGACTCAACTATCAATAATATATCTTATTCAAATAGCTTTGAAACAGCCAGCTCATCATTAGAAAGCTGGCTGCTTAAAGAATAATTAAATCAATTTAAAAGGTAATGCAATACTCAACACAAAGTGCTATTCATTTTGTGTATGAGATAACCAGGTCTCACAGGAGGGACCTTTGATGAAATGCCTGACAGTTGGGAGAGGAAACTTATAGAGCCCACCTGCACCAGGAAGATAGGACATCAAGTGAGGGATGGGGTTGCCATCCCACAGTTACATCTCTGATCCATAATTGTTTCTGTCTGAAAGAATTAAAGGGATGGAAATGTAGAGGAGCTTGAAGAAAAGAAGGTCCAGTGACAGGCTCAAAGTGGGATCCAGGTCAAGGGGAGGTCCCAAGGCCTGACACTATTATTGAGGCTATGCAGAGCTCATAAAAAGGGATCTGTCATGACTGCCCTCCAAAAGACACAACAAGCAGCTGAAAGAATCAGATGCAGATATTTGCACTAAACCAATGGACAGAAGCAGCTGACCCCTGTTGTTGAATTCAGGAAGGCTTAAAGAATTTGAAAAGAAGGGTGCTCCTGTAGGAGGAACAGCAGTCTTAATTAATCTGGACCACCAAACAGACAGCATACACCAGCTGATATGGGGCCACCAACACACATACAGTAGAGGACTTCCAGGTCTGTGCTCATTCAGAGATGATGCACCTAACCCTCAAGAGACTGGAGGCCCTGGAGAGTTTAGAGGTCAGATGGGGTGGAGGGTGGGGCATTCATGTGGAGACTGTGTGTGGTAGGGAGGAGGTGTGGGATGTGGAGCAGTTGGAGAGTGGGAGGGGAGAGGTGGGAAATGGAATACGGACCATAAAAATGAATTACAAATAAAATTAAATTAAAAAAAAAGAAAAGAAGTTGCATTAACTTATTCTTTGTATGAATGAATTAAAAGGAAATGCTCATAGTTCTAATGTAGTTTTAGAGCTGCACTTGCTCTAATTGAATATTTTATGATTACAAACTTCAAAATAATCCTAGAAGTATACTGCAAAAATGTATTTTAGAACCTGAATCAGATCAATAGATAAATAGATAGACAGATCAACATGATCAATAACGGATCCATGCATTATTGTAGGTGATAGATGAATAAATATATGATAAACAAACATAAAATAATGATAGATGATAAGTAGAAGACAGATGAACTGTAGTTGATAGATATCACTTACATATATGATAGACAGATAGTAAATGTATAGATAACACATTTTTAAAGAGAGATGAGAGAGAGACAGAGAGACACAGACAGAGAGACAGAGAGAGAGACAGAGAGACAGAGAATGCTCCAGGAGTTAAGGGTTTTGCAATGTGCAAATTCTGTAGGTCTACCTATAGGCTGGAAGTTCCTATCAACATTTGTCATTTAAATTTAAATTTACAGAATAGCAGACTAGATACTTAGGCTCTATTTATATTTTGTATTTTATGATCATACTTTTCCCATTGATTAAGAAAATCTCTTTTTATTCTTAATTATTGCTCTTGAGTTCTTCAAATGCTTAATTGTGGCTCACATGTATCATAGTATATATTTCATATATACAAATCTGATCATATCAATTGTAAAACCATGCACAAATATTCCCAATACATAGAGTGATATAGTATCCAGTAACTAGTCACTATAACTTTCCAAAGTTAATAAAATTCTGAAGCATTTTAAACCGGAAAATATAAAAATTCTAAAAGCCTCTATTAAATAATATCACTAATACTTTACTTAAACACAGGTATTTATAACAATTTTCTATGAGCAAATTTATATTATCCTCTTGTTCTAAAAATAAAGAGATACTAGTAAATCATGACATAGTAAAATGGTTTGATGTATTTTTCTGAACTTAAATGATATTCTCCTTCCTTCATAATGTCTTGAAAAGATGGTGCCAGGGTCATTTAAACGTATAAGGAAGATCCCAACCATCCTTCTTTCATTCAGTGACAGAGGCATATTAATTTCCTTTCATCATTCTCAGTCTACATACCTCACTTTAGAGTGTTTGTCTTCTGTTGTCAAGCTGTATACTCTCTCTAGGAGACTCCACAGATAGGCAATAGTATGGTGTGAAATATG
Source organism: Mus caroli (assembly GCF_978045245.1). NCBI lineage: Eukaryota > Metazoa > Chordata > Mammalia > Rodentia > Muridae > Mus > Mus caroli. The sequence continues at coordinate 104,119,809 of NW_028227261.1, read as the reverse complement.
CATAGGTTTATAATTTCTGTGAACTTGTTAGAGATAACATGGCAAGCAAATGTCAAATGATTACAGTATTGCTGGCTGCATCTAGGCAGAAACTGTGTGCATGTTTCTGCTTAATTATATTGTTTTATTATTTGAAATATTGTCAAGTTAAAGTAAGAGAGTTTTATACACATATTTACAAACTCGGGGCAATATTCTTTTTGCTCTAGGAATTATCACAAGTTTTCTGAATAAAATATTCTTTCTGAGGTATAAACAAGACTGTAATATTAGCTGTCATATCAAGGTATCAGTTTTTGCTTTATAGGAAATAACACACCTTGACTAACAAAAATTAAGACAGATGTTCTCTCTTTTAAAATCTATTTCTTTATTTCTTTAATTATTTTTAATAGTATTTGTGTTGAGATGCAACTGTGTCAGGGCACATGTATGACAGTCAGGGAACAACTTATGGAAGTTGATTTTCTCCTTCCAATATGTGGGTTCTGGGAGGGAATTCAGGTACCCAGGTCCAATCATGTCTTTGAATCTCTGTGGATATTTCTGAAATGATTTTATAAAGTCTGTGGCTGATTTGTTGCTGTTTGTTTTCTCTTTTCTTCTTCTGCTACTTCCTGCTGTCAATGTTCTAAACACAAGATAATGCCATTATTGCTGGCTAAGTCTACAAAGGCATGAATAGCATTGTTGGTACTATAATATTTTAAGTTAACTTCAACAGAAAGAAATTCAGCAACATTTAAATGAGTAACAGTACATTAGTAAAAATAAATTAGTAACATAAGAGTAAATATCATTATGTGACTTTAAATTAAGTTGAATTTGTATTATGACAAAACAGAGATAATTTTGGCATAGTTTTTTCTAATTTTAGGGTTTTGTAGATTTATATTTTAGTAATTGAGTTAGGAGGCATGAAAGAAAAAAATCTTAGGAGAAACAGGTTACTCATTGACATGTGGGATCTCAACTGTGTGTGAAACAGTTAGTTGGAAATACTGTACACCATGAACACAGTGTGAAGGACAAATGCAAGTTACAATAATCAATGCACAGACATTCACAGCCTGGAATGTCGATGTACTTATCTAGGGAGCTTGTTATTTATCTATAATGAATCCAGGAGGAATAACAGAGAAAACTCTACAAAGGATTTTCTAGGAACAAAGTAAACATCTGAAAATCAGGAAAGATTATAATTTTAAAATATGGGAGTCTTGAATTTGTATTTTTTCAAAAGTTAGGGTATAAAGCATATGTTCATATGGCATTTTAGGATGGCTGTGATAAAATTTAATCATAGATGATCTTAAAAGAATGATAATAAGACATAAGTTCAACTATAAAGAAATTATTGATTTTTCATCCTCCCATGCCATGACTTTACTTTAACCTTCATCAATCTTTAATTTTCTGGCTTTTGAATTTCTCTAGAATTGAATCGGATTTTAAAATATCTCCAATTTTAATTTACTGCCTGACTCTGCAATGGATTGTATAACTTCAAGAACCCTTTATTGTGTCAAGTCTCTACAAAAAAAAAAAAAAAAGGCATGAATTTCAGACTCTGTCCCCACCTGATCAGAGATAGATGAGAGTTATACTTGTTAGAAAACTTTTAAATAGAGCCATTCTCTGATTATTAGAAATAAAACCCAATAAAGTTATAACTTTATGAAAGGAAGTTGTGTAAATGAGTATGTACATCTATGTGTGTGTGTGTGTGCGCACGAGTCTCTCTGTCTCTCTCTGCTCTCTCTGTCTCTCTGCCTGTCTCTGTCTCTGTCTCTGTGTGTGTGTGTCTCTGTGTGTGTGTGTGTCTGTGTCTGTGTGTGTCTGTGTGTGTGTGTGTGTGTCTGTGTGTGGGCGTGTGGGCCTGTGGACCTGTTCCTATACATGTGAGCTGCATTTGTCTCCAAAGGAGATCTAGATTTGAAAATCAGGACTCAGGAATATGTTTAGATTGATATGGGATAAACTCTCAGTCTTTAAATAGAAAAATAGAACAGTAATCTTAACTCTAACATGATAACAAAAAAACACAGGAACAGTGGATTACTTGTTTTCAGTGTTATTTAGCCTCAGTCGTTTTATTTTTTTCCTGATGTCATTGTGATTAATTTTTTACTTTGATCTTCTATATCTCTAAATTTGTTTTCTTCATGTTCACTTTTTATCTTTATTTCCTTCAGCATAATCGCTTATCTCGCTGTATTACAACCTAATTTAGTACTTATTTTTCCTGCCAACTCCATCTCCATAGCTTTATTTTATTGAGAATGTACAACTTTGCTAGAACTAAAGTTTGCATTTCATTCTAGTTAATTTTCAGGGATGCTTTTATCTATGACCCTTTATTTTCATTACCCCTTTCCTTGTTTCCCTTGAGTTTTTTTTTCCCTTTGAGATCTACAATTTCCACATGCTGTACTTTACTTTTCTATCTGTATGTATGAACTGAATAATTCAGTTCATGTGCCTTGATCACCTTCTGTTGACGTCTTCCTTTCAGGTTAATCTAAAGAACACATTAGTTCCTGTTTCTGAACCTATTCAGAATTTTGCTCCTAATTCCTCATTTTTTTCCTGTCCCTGATGTTAATTCTCTTCTATTCTCAGGGATAGAGTTCAAAAGAATCTACATTTCCCAAGATTTCTGGTTACACGCCTCTTTCTGAATTCACTTTCTGTAACAATGAGACTTTCTCTGGATGGTCTTTTTCTATTAGTCTTTTAAAGTCATGAAAGCTTTTACTAAACCCTATTCTCAGTGTTCTATATATGAGGACCAAATATAAAAGACCACAAGGTTTGATTACAAATATGAAGCCATCTATTATCTTTATGTATCTGTACAAGGAGCAAAAGATTCTGTAACAGTCTGTGAATACGTAAGATTGAGGGGAGAAAAGAATGTCCTGTGTGAGTCACATCTACATCTTAGAGACCAGAGGCTTAAGCTGACTCTTTGAGACACCAAAAGACATGAGATGGAAGGAAGAAGATATAAAAGATCAACATCACAAGCCTCTTCCGGTCAGAAAAGCACCGGGGCAGCTGGGGCGCAGGGTCTGATGACACTCGCCAGCTACCCACAACACCCGCCACATGATCTTAAGACTTCTGGAGAGTGGAACACAGCTTCTGCTCGAATCCAATTGCGCGCGGGACCTGAGACTGCATTAGTTAGGGAAGCAGAAACCGGCCTGAGTAGGGCCACAGGCCTCATCTGGCCGGATCAGCGCCGGGGTAGCTGGAGCGCAGGGTTGCCTGACACCCGCCAGCTACCCACGACCCCCGCCGCAGGATTTTGGGACTGCTGGTGAGTGGAACACAGCTTCTGCTCCAGTCCAATCACGCGGGACCTGAGACTGCTCTGGTTGGGGAGAGAGAAATCCGGCCTACATAGAGCCACAAGCCTCTTCCAGTCAGAAAAGCACCGGGGCAACTGGGGCGCAGGGTCGGCTGACACTCGCCAGCTACCCACAATACCCACCACAAGATCTTAAGACTTCTGGTGAGTGGAACACAGCTTCTGCTCCAATCCAATTGTGCGCAGGACCAGAGACTGCATTAGTTAGGGAAGCAGAAAACCGGCCTGAGTAGGACCACAGGCCTCTTCCAGCTGGACCAGCACCGGGGTACCTTCAGCTACCCACGACCCCCGCCACAGGATTTTGAGACTGCTGGTGAGTGGAACACAGCTTCTGCTCCAATCTTTAAACAGTGACAACGATAACAACTAACCCCAGAGGTTACCAGATGGCGAAAGGTAAACGTAATAATCTTACTAACAGAAACCAAGACCACTCACCATCCTCAGAACCCAGCACCCCCACTTCGCCCAGTCCAGGGCACCCCAACACACCGGAAAAGCTAGACACGGATCTAAAAGCATATCTCCTGATGATGGTAGAGGACTTCAAGAAGGACTTTAATAACACACTTAAAGAAATACAGGAGAACAATGCTAAACAGGTAGAAGACACTAAAGAGGAAGCACAAAAATCCCTTAAAGAATTGCAGGAGAACACTGCTAAAGAGTTACAAATCCTTAAAGAAAAAAAGGATAACATAATCAAACGGGTAGAAATCCTTACAGAAAAACAGGAAAACACATCCAAACAGATGATGGAAATGAACAAAACCATAATAGACCTAAAAAGGGAAGTAGACACAATAAAGAAAACCCAAAAGGAGGCAACACTGGAGATAGAAACCCTAGGAAAGAAATCTGGAACCATAGATACCAGCATCAGCAACAGAATACAAGAGATGGAAGAGAGAATCTCAGGTGCAGAAGATTCCATAGAGAACATCGGCACAACAATCAAGGAAAATGTAAAATGCAAAAAGATCCTAACTCAAAACATCCAAGAAATACAGGACACAATGAGAAGACCAAACCTACGGATAATAGGAGTGGATGAGAATGAAGATTTTCAACTCAAAGGACCAGCAAACATCTTCAACAAAATTATAGAAGAAAACTTCCCAAATCTAAAGAAAGAGATGCCCATGAACATACAAGAAGCCTACAGAACTCCAAATAGACTGGACCAGAAAAGAAATACCTCCCGACACATAATAATCAGAACAACAAATGCTCTAAATAAAGATAGAATACTAAAAGCAGTAAGAGAAAAAGGCCAAGTAACATATAAAGGCAAGCCTATCAGAATTACAGCAGATTTTTCACCAGAGACTATGAAAGCCAGAAGATCCTGGACGGATGTTATACAGACACTAAAAGAACACAAATTCCAGCCCAGGTTACTATACCCAGCCAAACTCTCAATTAACATAGATGGAGAAACCAAAGTATTCCACGACAAAACCAAACTCACACATTATCTCTCCACGAATCCAGCCCTTCAAAGGATAATAACAGAAAAAAACCAATACAAGGACAGGAACCATGCCCTAGAAACAACAAGAAGGTAATCCCTCAACAAACCTAAAAGAAGACAGCCACAAGAACAGAATGCCAACTTTAACAACAAAAATAACAGGAAACAACAATTACTTTTCCTTAATATCTCTTAATATCAATGGACTCAACTCCCCGATAAAAAGACATAGACTAACAAACTGGCTACACAAACAAGACCCAACATTTTGCTGCTTACAGGAAACTCATCTCAGAGAAAAGGATAGACACTACCTCAGAATGAAAGGCTGGAAAACAATTTTCCAAGCAAATGGCATGAAGAAACAAGCTGGAGTAGCCATTCTAATATCTGATAAGATTGACTTCCAACCCAAAGTCATTAAAAAAGACAGGGAGGGACACTTCATACTCATCAAAGGTAAAATCCTTCAAGAGGAACTATCAATCCTGAATATCTATGCTCTAAATACAAAGGCAGCCACATTCATTAAAGAAACTTTAGTAAATCTCAAAGCACACATTGCACCTCATACAATAATAGTGGGAGACTTCAACACACCACTTTCACCAATGGACAGATCATGGAAACAGAAACTAAACAGGGACACAGAGAAACTAAGAGAAATTATGAATCAAATGGATCTGGCAGATATCTACAGAACATTTTATCCTAAAACAAAAGGATATACCTTCTTCTCAGCACCTCATGGTACCTTCTCCAAAATTGACCACATAATTGGTCACAAAACAGGCCTCAACAGATACAAAAATATTGAAATTGTCCCATGCATCCTATCAGATCACCATGGACTAAGGCTGATCTTCAATAACAAAATAAATAATAGAAAGCCAACCTTCACGTGGAAACTGAACAACACTCTTCTCAATGATACCTTGGTCAAGGAAGGAATAAAGAGAGAAATTAAGGACTTTTTAGAGTTCAATGAAAATGAAGCCACAACATACCCAAACTTATGGGACGCAATGAAAGCATTTCTAAGAGGAAAACTCATAGCTCTGAGTGCCTCAAAAAGGAAACTAGAGAGAGCACACATTAGCAGCTTGACAACATACCTAAAAGCACTAGAACAAAAGGAAGCAAATTCACCCAAGAGGAGTAGACGGCAGGAAATAATCAAACTCAGGGGCGAAATCAACCAAGTGGAAACAAGAAAAACTATTCAAAGAATCAACCAATCAAGGAGCTGGTTCTTTGAGAAAATCAACAAGATAGATAAACCCTTAGCCAGACTCACTAGAGGGCACAGGGAAAGCATCCTAATTAACAAAATCAGAAATGAAAAAGGAGACATAACAACAGATCCTGAAGACATCCAAAACACCATCAGATCCTTCTACCAAAGGCTATACTCAACAAAACTGGAGAACCTGGATGAAATGGAGAAGTTCCTAGACAGATACCAGGTACCAAAGTTGAATCAAGATCAGGTTAATGATCTAAACAGCCCTATATCCCCCAAAGAAATAGAAGCAGTCATTAATAGTCTCCCAACTAAAAAAAGCCCAGGACCAGATGGGTTTAGTGCAGAGTTCTATCAGACCTTCAAAGAAGATCTAATCCCAGTTCTTCACAAACTATTCCACAAAATAGAAACAGAAGGTACTCTACCCAACCCATTCTATGAAGCCACAATTACTCTGATACCTAAACCACAAAAAGACCCAACAAAGATAGAAAACTTCAGACCAATATCCCTTATGAATATTGATGCAAAAATCCTCAATAAAGTTCTTGCTAACCGAATCCAAGAACACATCAAAACAATCATCCATCCTGACCAAGTAGGTTTCATCCCAGGGATGCAGGGATGGTTCAATATACGGAAATCCATCAAAGTAATCCAGTATATAAACAAACTCAAAGACAAAAACCACATGGTCATCTCGTTAGATGCGGAGAAAGCATTTGACAAGATCCAACACCCATTCATGATAAAAGTCTTGGAAAGATCAGGAATTCAAGGCCCATACCTAAACATGATAAAAGCAATCTACAGCAAACCAGTAGCCAACATCGAAGTAAATGGTCAGAAGCTTGAAGCAATCCCTCTAAAATCAGGGACTAGACAAGGCTGTCCACTTTCTCCATACCTATTCAACATTGTACTTGAAGTCCTAGCCAGAGCAATTCGACAACAAAAGGAGATCAAAGGGATACAAATTGGAAAAGATGAAGTCAAAATATCACTTTTTGCAGATGATATGATAGTATATATAAGTGACCCTAAAAATTCCACCAGAGAACTCCTAAGCCTGATAAACAGCTTCGGTGAAGTAGCTGGATATAAAATTAACTCAAACAAATCAATGGCCTTTCTCTACACAAAGAATAAACAGGCTGAGAAAGAAATTAGGGAAACAACACCCTTCTCAATAGTCACAAATAATATAAAATATCTTGGCGTGACTCTAACTAAGGAAGTGAAAGATCTGTATAATAAAAACTTCAAGTCTCTGAAGAAAGAAATTATAGAAGATCTCAGAAGATGGAAAGATCTCCCATGCTCATGGATTGGCAGGATCAACATTGTAAAAATGGCTATCTTGCCAAAAGCAATCTACAGATTCAATGCAATCCCCATCAAAATTCCAAATCAATTCTTCAACGAATTAGAAAGTGCAATCTGCAAATTCATCTGGAATAACAAAAAACCTAGGATAGCAAAAACTCTTCTCAAGGATAAAAGAACCTCTGGTGGAATCACCATGCCGGACCTAAAGCTCTACTACAGAGCAATTGTGATAAAAACTGCATGGTACTGGTATAGTGACAGACAAATAGACCAATGGAATAGAATTGAAGACCCAGAAATGAACCCACACACCTATGGTCACTTGATCTTCGACAAGGGAGCTAAAAACATCCAGTGGAAGAAAGACAGCATTTTCAACAAATGGTGCTGGCACAACTGGTTGTTAACATGTAGAAGAATGCGAATCGATCCATTCCTATCTCCTTGTACTAAGGTCAAGTCTAAGTGGATCAAGGAACTTCACATAAAACCAGAGACACTGAAACTTATAGAGGAGAAAGTGGGGAAAAGCCTTGAAGATATGGGCACAGGGGAAAAATTCCTGAATAGAACAGTAATGGCTTGTGCTGTAAGATCGAGAATTGACAAGTGGGACCTCATGAAACTACAAAGCTTCTGCAAGGCTAAAGACACCATCAATAAGACAAAAAAACCACCAACAGATTGGGAAAGGATCTTCACCTATCCTAAATCAGATAAGGGACTAATATCCAATATATATAAAGAACTCAAGAAGGTGGACTCCAGAAAGTCAAATAACCCCATTAAAAAATGGGGCTCAGAACTGAACAAAGAATTCTCACCTGAGGAATACCGAATGGCAGAAAAACACCTGAAAAAATGTTCAATATCCTTAATCATCAGGGAAATGCAAATCAAAACAACCCTGAGATTCCACCTCACACCAGTTAGAATGGCTAAGATCAAAAATTCAGGTGACAGCAGATGCTGGCGAGGATGTGGAGAAAGAGGAACACTCCTCCATTGTTGGTGGGATTGCAAGCTTGTACAACCACTCTGGAAATCAGTCTGGCGGTTCCTCAGAAAATTGGCCATAGTACTACCGGAGGATCCATCAATACCTCTCCTGGGCATATATCCAGAAGATGTCCCAACCGGTAAAAAGGACACATGCTCCACTATGTTCATAGCAGCCCTATTTATAATAGCCAGAAGCTGGAAAGAACCCAGATGTCCCTCAACAGAGGAATGGATACAGAAATTATGGTACATTTACACAATGGAGTACTACTCAGCTATTAAAAAGAATGAATTTATGAAATTCCTAGCCAAATGGATGGACCTGGAGGGCATCATCTTGAGTGAAATAACACAATCACAAAAGAACTCACACAATATGTATTCACTGATAAGTGGATATTAGCCCAAAACTTAGGATACCCAAGATATAAGATACAATTTGATAAACGCATGAAACTCAAGAAGAATGAAGACCAAAGTGTGGACACTGTGCACCTTCTTAGAATTGGGAACAAAACACCCAGGGAAGGAGTTACAGAGACAAAGTTCGTAGCTGTGATGAAAGGATGGACCATTTAGAGACTGCTGTATCCAGGGATCCATCCCATAATCAGCTTCTAAACGCTGACACCATTGCATACACTAGCAAGATTTTGCTGAAAGGACCCAAATATAGCTGTCTCTTGTGAGATGATGCCGGGGCCTAGCAAACACAGGAGTGGATGTTCACAGTCAGCTATTGGATGTATCACAGGGCTCCCAATGGAGAAGCTAGAGAAAGTACCCAAGGAGCTAAAGGGATCTGCAACCCTATTGTTGGAACAACATGATGTACTAACCAGAACCCCGGAGCTCTTTTCTCTAGCTGCATATGTATCGAAAGATGGCCTAGTTGGCCATCAATGGAAAGAGAGGCCCATTGGACTTGCAAACTTTATATGCCCCAATATAGGGGAATGCCAGGGCCAAAAGAATGGGAATGGGTGGGTAGGGAAGTGGGGGGCGCTATGGAGGACTTTTGGGATAGCATTGGAAATGTAATTGAGGAAAATATGTAATAAAAATATTAAAAATCAAAAAAAAAAGAAACCTAATTCTTTTTTTCATGCTTGCATTTTCACATCAATAACATAGTGACATAAAGAAAGAAATGTTCTGGGCTGGTGAGATGGCTCAGCAGGTAAGAGCACTGGCTGTTCATCTGAGAGTCCTGAGTTCAAATCCCAGCAGCCACATGGTGGCTCACAACCACCTGTAATGAGCTGACACCCTCTTCTGGTGTACCTGAAGACAGCTACAGTGTACTTATTTATAATAATAAATAAATCTTTGAGCCAGAGCAACCAGGGACTGAGCAAGCAGGGCTGACCGGAATGAGCAGAAGTCCTAAATTCAATTCCCAACAAGCAGATGAAGGCTCACAACTATCTGTGCAGCTACAGCATGTACTCATATGCATAAAATAAATAAATCTTTTAAAAAGTGAAAAAAAAAAAAGATCAACATCACAACTTTCTATGACTTATCCTGGGTGGGAAAACTAAAGGAGCCAGTGTACTTTCTTTTTGTTTTTCAGATATGAAACTCCAGGATTATTATTGTGTGTAAGTGAGACATGTGTGAGGAAATCATGTACATTTGGCAACATGCATGGAGGTCAGAGGATAAATTGTGGTGACTTTTATTTTCATGGTTAAGTTGGTTCTAGGGAGCAAACCTGGGACATTAAACTTTTGTGGCAAACACATCCCTTGCTGACCTGACACACCCATGTGACCTTTTTATTTTGAAGTAGTAAAATGTTCTCTTAAAAATAAACATGATGCAATAGCTTTATACAAATGTTATTAAAGTTCATTTTATTGCTACCCACAGAATTGTTGATGAACTTTCTTTAAAAGCTTTAGCCCTATATTTGGCAGTTAGAATTTCAACATATTTTTTCCAGGCTTCCATATGCACATGTGCATACGAGAAAAACATTTGCTTCAATACAGAAATATAGTTGCTTTTAAAAAAAATCATTATTTCACCAATATTTTATATTATAGAAATAAGTAATTACTAACCAAAGCAGGACAAACCACATATTCAATGAGCTTATATTTGTTTTCACATAGAGCTAAGGCTGGCCGAGAAGGAACTCAAAAATGATTTGATGAATGACACACTATGGACTGGTATATTCTCTAAAAAATATCCTTCAGTAGAATGTCATGTATGAAATAAAAGTGCCCAGTGCTAGTGGGGAGGAGAGGCTGACTTTTATTTGTTTCATGCTTGGTTTCTCGAAGAACCTCCCAACAAGGACTGCAATTAGCAGTCAAACTAGCAGAGCATTTTGTAGGTATGTTGGAGATATGTTCACTTATAAAGAAAAGCAATAGTCAGATATTTGGAAATTTTTCCACATGTTTCTCTCCATTACATTCTCCTTAATCTGTAGTCAGAGTACAGAGGATAAACAAACCAAAACCAAGGGGGCTAAGATGACTATTAGAACACTATTTAAAATAATAAGAATAAAACCAAAAATCATTTGCTGTGACCCAGAACAAGTTTGTAATTGAATTTGCTGGTGCAGAAAATGTACTTTGGGGACTAATACCACCATTTGACAACTTAATATATTTCTGTGAAAATAACAATTTATATAATCTCTCCATCTGCCTGCACAGTATTTTTACACTCTTCTCTACAACGACAATAGCAACAACAACAACCCAACAACAATTATTGTAAATCTTGGGAAACAACTAATGTTGAACATTTTCTACAGTTTTGTGATGTTATTTTTATCCTAAGGTTTGATTTTTGAAAAAGCAAAAGAAAGGATTTTTTTCAATTTAAACAAATTTAGTTAAGAAAATAAATTTACACACATACATCTGTAACAAATGATGTCCTTAAACTTCCACTAAGCTTTTTCAGTAACAGTCTCATTTTTTTTAGTCTAAATTTATTTTTATTAATTATTTTATTTACTTAAATTTAAATAGTCTCACTTCCCTCTTTCCCCTCTTCAAACCCCCCACCATGTCCTGTCTCCTTTGCCTCTTAGATGGTGCTTTCTGACCCACCCAACCACCCAACTTCCTTCTATGAAGCCACAGTTCTGCTGATACCTAAACCACACAAAGTGCCAAAAAAAAAGAAAAGAAAAGAAAAAAAAAAAGAACTTCAGATCAATTTCCCTATGAGTATAAATGCAAAAATACTCAACAAAATTCTCTCAAACTGAATCCAAGAGCACATCAAAACCATCATTCACCAAGATCAAGTAGGCTGCATCCCAGGGATTCTTTGATGGTTTAATATACTGAAATTTAGCATAATCCATGATATAAACAAACTCATAGGGAATAAAAAACACATGATCATCTCATTAGACTTTTTGACAAAATACAGCATCCTTTAATGTTAAAAGTCTTTGAAAGATCAGGAATTAAAGGCATATACCTAAAAATAATAAAATAAATATAGAACAAATGAACAGCTAACATCAAATTAAATGGAGAGAAACTGTAACAGTGCTACTTCAATCAAGGATAAGACAAGAATGCCCACTCTCCCCCTATATATTCAATATTGGCCCTACCTGCAGGACTAAACAGCAAAGGTTTCAAGGGAGGGAGGGAGAATGGAAGGGACAGGAGATGCAAAGAAAGGAGACAAGACAAATCTCTGACCAAGTCTCACTTACTCTTGGGAAACAGAGGGCTTATAAAGCTACAAACCACAAATGGTATTTGCCCAGGTGCAAGGCCAAACTGGTTTTATTGCTTGGTAGCATATTGAAGTCAATGGAATGTCCCCATTGCAAAATGTCTGGAAAGCCCCCTATTATATAATATCCTGAGTCAATTACAGGAACAGAAGCAAGATAGTAGAAGAAACAAAGGAGTGTTAGTAATAAAATGATGTTCCAGGGACAAGATGAGATGTCAAGGGCCTTTGAGCCCCAAGAAAATATAGTACTCAGTGTTCTAGCTAGAGTAATAAGATAAGCAACAAAAGGATGTCAAAGGGATAGAAATTGGAAAGGAAGAAGTCAAGGTATCACTATTTGCAGATGATATGATAGTATTCAAAAGTGACCCCAAAAATTCCACTAGAGACTGCCTAAACCTGATAAACAACTTCAGCAAAGTGGCTAGATATAAAATCAACTCAAACAAACTTGTAGCCATGCTTTACACAGAGATAAAGGGGCTGTGAACAAAATTAGGGAAACAACAGCCTTTACAAAAGGCACAAATAATATAAACTATCTTGGTATAATTCTAACCAAGCAAGTAAAAGATCTGTATGACAAGAACTTCAAGTCTCCGAAGAAAGAAGTTGAAGAATACCTCAGTAGATGGAAAGATTTCCCATGCTGATTGATTGGCAGAATTAACATAGTAAAAATCACCATCTTACCAAAAGCAATCTACCGATTCAATGCAATCTCCATAAAAATTCCAACATAATTCTTCACAGATATAGAAAGAGCAATTCTCAAACTCATCTGTATTAACAAAACACCCAACATAGTGAAAACTATGCTCAACAATAAAATAACTTCTAGAGGAATCAATACCCTGAACCTCAAGCTCAACTACAAAGCAATAGTGATAAAAACTGCATGATACTAGCACAGATACAGACACAGAGATCAATGGAATAGAATTGAAGATGCCAGAAATAAACCCCCACTTGATCTTTAACAAGGAAGCCAAAACCATACAGTAAAAATGAGACAGCAATTTCAACTAATGGTGATGGTCTAACTGGCGTTCTGCATGTAGAAGAGCATAAATTGATTCATTTCTTTCTTTTTTATTTTTGTGGCTTCATTTTTTAATTAGATATTTTACTTATTTATATTTCAAATGCTATCCAGAAAGTTCCCTATATCCTCCCCCCACCCTACTCCCCTACCCACCTACTCCCACTTCTTGGCTCTGGCGTTCCCTTGTACTAGGGCATTTCTATCTCCTGTGCAAAGCTCAAGTCCAAGTGGATCAAGGACCTCCACATAAAACCAGATATGCTGAATCTAATAGAAGAGAAAGTAGGAGAAAGCCTCAAACACACATGCTAGAGGAAAATTTCATGAACAGAACACCAGTGCCGCATGCTATAAGATTAGCAATTGACAAATGGGACCAAATGAAACAGAAAAGCTTCTGTAAGGCAATGACAACCTATATATTGGGAAAAGATATTTACCAACCCTGCATGACATTGAATGGTACTACCCAAAATATACAAAGAATTCAAGAAATTTGACTGCAGAAAACCAAACAACCCAATTAAAAGACAGGGTATAGAGCTAAAAAAGAATTCTCAACAGAGGAATCTGGAATGGCTGATAAGTACCTAAAGAACTGGTCAACATCCTTAGTCATCAGGGAAATGAAAATCAAAATGACCCTGAGATTACACATTACAACAATTTGAATGGCTATGATCAAAAGGTCAGGAGACAGCTGTCTCTTCCCATGCATGATCCTGCTCCCCTTCTTTACCATCCTCCTCCCCTCTCCCACCCAGGTCCTTTCCTTCCTTTGCCATCCTACCAGATACTGACAAAGATGTGGAGAAACAGGAACACTCTTCCATTGCTGGTGGAACTTCAAGCTGGTACAACCACTTTGGAAATCAATCTGATGGTTCCTCGGAAAATTAGAAATAGTATTCCCTGAACACCCAGCTATACCACTACTGGGCCTTTACCCAAACAATGCTCCAGCATATAACAAGGACACATGCTTCACTATGTTCATAGCAGACTTATTTATAATAGACAGAAGCTGGAAATAACCCAAATGTCCCTCAATGGAAGATTGCATACAGAAAATGTGGTACATTTACACAATGAAAATTGAATATTATTCAACAATTAAAAATGATGACTTAATGAATTTTGTAGGCAAATGAATGGAACTAGAAAATATCCTGAGTGATGTAACCCAGACACCAAAGGACATACATGGCATGTATTCACTGATAACTCTATGTTAGCCAAAAAGCTCAGAATACCCAACATTCAACTCACAGACCATATGAAGCTAAAGAAGAATGAAGGCCACAGTTGGATGCTTCAATCCCACTTAGATGGAGTAAAATATTCATGGTAGACCAAAGGAGGGATGAACCTGGGTGTGAGAGGGGAGGAGGAGGAAAAAGAAGTTGGGTGCAAAACCAGGTATGGATAGAGACAGGAGAGAAGTCCAGAAAGCTAGGAGAATGAATAAAAATAAGTAGCAGTTGGGGGTGGGGATCACTAAAAGTCCCAGACTCCAAGAATGCAAGAGTCTCACAGTACCCAATAGGGATGACATCAGCAGAAATACTCAACTGTCAACAGTGTGGAGATAGAACCTGAAGAGGCCACCTCTAGTAGATAAATATGGCCTCCAAGGGAAGGAATGGAGCCACCCACCCATCTCAAAATCTCAGAATTGCTTCTGACTAAAGGAAAAACAGGAACAAAAATGGAGCAGAGACTGAAGGAAAGGCCATTCAGAGACCACCCCACCTTTGGATCGATCCCATCTGCACACATTAAAACCCTATACTATTGCTAATGCCAAGAAGTCCTTGCAGACAGGAGTCTGGTATGGCTGTCCTCTGCGAGGTTCTGCCAGCACCTGACTAAAACCAATGCAGATACTCACAGTTAACCATTGGATTGAACCTGGGAACCCCAATGGAAGACTTAGGGGAAAAAAACTAAGGAGCTGAAGGTTCCTATGCAACCCCATAGGAAGAACAATACAACTAACCAGATCCCCAGTATGTCTGTTAAGATATTATGGAAACCATTACTTTCCCTGCACTATGTAGAATACTGTAACTGACTTCATTTTTTTTTCATGTTAAAAAGACTATAGTTAGGTTTCTGATAGATATTTGTGCCTTTAGACTTTGCACTTGTTACAACTTGATCACTGAAGTTCAGATGACTAAAGAATGTGGTTTCTGTCAGGCTCTATATTGTGGCAATGTCTAATTCTAGATAACAGTTACCTTTTCCCATACCAAACTAGTCCCTCTTGTTTTGTTTTGTGTGGTCACCTTGTTGATGAACTGTGCCATAGTTACTGCTTTATAGTAAGTAACTGAGGTTTATGGCAATACGCCCTTTGATGATTGACACTGTTTTTTATTCATGATGATAATTTACAGGTTCTTTAGATCTAGTTACTGTATTAGTAGGCTATTAAGATGCTTCCTTAGTATCCAGAAAATATAGTTACTATTATAAAAATATTATGAAGTGTTATAGCTAATTAGGAAAGTATGCTGCCATCTATTATTACTTACTGGTTTTGAGAGCAAAAATTATATATATTTTTCTGATTTTGACAGGTTATATCTAAATGATATGGATGATTGTATAAACCACAGATGTGAAATAATCAAGAATAAAAATGTAGCTGAAATTTAAGAAATGTTACCCAAAGTATCTTGATCCTTTAATTCAAAGAACAGAGTACCTTTATTTCCTATGTAAATTACAATGACAATTCAATTAAGATTAATGTCAAGTTTTCAAAGAACTTTTTACAGTACTTAACTAAACCACACAAAGACCCAACAAAGAAAAAGAACTTCGGATCAATCACCCTTATGAATATTGATGCAAAATACTCAATAGAATTCTCGCAAACAGAATCCAAGAACAGATCAAAATGATAATCCATCATGATCGCGTAGGCTTCATCCCAGGGATGCAAGGATGGTTCAATATATGGAAATCCATCAACATAATCCACTATATAAAAAAACAAAACTCAGACAAAAACCACATGATCATCTCATTAGAAGCTGAGAAAGCATTTGACAAAGTCCAACACCTCTTCATGATAAAAGTCTTGGAAAGATCAGGAATTCCAGGCCCATACCTAAGCATAATAAAAGCAATATACAGCAAACCAGTAGCCAACATCAAACTAAATGGAGAGAATCTTGACTCAATCCCACTAAAATCAGGGCCTATATGCAATTACAATTTACATTATGAAGTCACAGTAATAGTAATAATAAAAACAACAATGTAGTACAGGTATAAGGAACAAAATAGAAGTTCCAAACTCAAATGCATATACCTGTATTGACCTTATAATTGACAGATGCCCAAAATACAAACTTTCTACATAGAAGAGTCTACGTTGAAGTGAACTAAGTGTTCCACAACTCTGCCTACCTCCCAGCCCTAAGGGCTGGTTCTCCTTATATAAAAGGTTCTGTACTAGCTACCAGGAAGGAAAAACAATTAATAGCTCTACTCAACTGTAACACATACCCTGCATCAGCAAGAAAGCTCTCATAGTTCAATACTGGTACTTTTATTTTTGGAGTAACCAACAGCTGTGTTATTGAATCAGGTCTGTTACAAATGAGGGAATTCAGGGCTGGTACTATAAATTTAGGTAACTACACATGTATTCTGAGTTCATTGATGTTAAAGAGGAATCTACTAGTTATACTTTTGTAAACCAGTAAACACTTAAGTGTGTCTCTCAACTCTCATCGAGGGAGTTTCCTTTTGCACATATGGAGACTATTGCAGATATCCACAACTTGTCAGAAAAGGACAATAAACAACTGAAAGTTGCTCAAAACTGATATATCTACAATACAACTTCTACAACTATAATTCATATAAAATCATGGAGTGGGTGAAGAGATTGTAAGAATCAAAGGAATGTGACAATACATATTAAGTAGATAGTGTCTACTAGACATTGCAATATAGCTGCACACATGAAATTATCACTATGAATTGTCTAAATTAGACCTTTATAATAACAACACTAACTGAGAAGCCAACATGTAATGGATCACTTCATAAGCTCCCACTCCTAGGTGGCAGTTAATGAATTCTGAGAGTAAGAGAATCAGCTCTCTTTAGGGATGGGCACTCTGATAAAGTAAACAGTCTCACATGGTCATCCCTTAGCATAGACACATACAAGCAACCTTAAATATATTCAGTAATATTAGGAGAAGGTCAGAATGCCATGGATTAGTTGGGGAGTTAGAGAGTTGTAGAAATAACAAGAACAATAACTCATGTGTTAACTATGCAAAAAATGTAAAGTTTTAAAAATATTTCTGTCTATTTAGCAATTAGAAGTTGAGAATTTACTAGTAAATATTTTCTATGTATCCATATATTTATAAATTTGTATAAGTTTAATTTAACAGAATGATCTTAATCTTCTTTCATAAAGTTTTTAACCCTAAATATGAATTAAAGTTTTAAACTATATGAAATGACTTTTATCAGATAATTAGGCTAATCCATCATTAAGCTTTTATTTAGTGTTCATTTAAGTTTGAGCTATTCTTAATTAGACTGTAAGTATCTTCATACTTTTAATATTATTGGATACTTATAAAGTAGATTGACCATTAGACACTTCATTCTTTAAGGATAAGATACTATCTGGGCAATTAGATGGGTAATTGATTTAATGGATTTCTACACTAATAGAATTAATGAACTTCTGTGCCCTTAATTTTGTTAAACATAGTACTTACAAACAAATCTAATGCTGAGTTACAAAAAGAATTCAGAAGTTTTAAATAGTAAGTATAATTAATTATGGAATTGTTGTTTTCATTTTGGAGTATTTTATTTACTTAGATGTACTAACCTTACCTCTCATTTGAAGATAGTGACACTGTTTCCCCTCTATCATATGGCACTTTATACAATTTCCACATGATCTGATAAATAGAAAAATCAAAATTCAAGTCCAATTACTTAGACCTGAAATTTCATTTTTTTTTTTGCATTTTCTTCCATGCCATCTATTGCTGCACATATATTACATTTTATTGATGGTTTATGTAACTTCTTAACATAAGGTAAGGAAAGATTCAAAGTAAAATTCTACCGATGAGGACATTGATCAGAAGGAAATCCATATTATTCAGTCAGAGACCAATTTTGAGTTTATTATTTCTTATAAGCCTCAAATAATATTTCAATAATTGTTTTGCAAAGGTTAATAACACTATCAATTGGGATTTGTATTCAGTATATTCCCAGGAGAGTAGATGATCTTCTGTAGTAATGAACACTCTCCTTGCTAAGCTTAGAGAATGCAGCAATGGGTATTTACCTTGTCATTGTCCTTTAAAATCAGCCCCTAAATTTCTATGATATAATAAGGACAAATATTTGTAAACTACAAATACATGTTATCTATTTAATACACAGAGTTCTCTGAATATGCCTGGGTATTCATTGCGATACACTGTTTGAGTTTCATGTGTTGTTTTGTTCTATTAGAGTTACTTCTGGAGGAGTATACATCAGATAATCAGTGGTTCTCTGAATAATGATGAGTTATGGCTATTAAGCAATGCTGTTTCTAAAATACTTTATAAAAGTTATAATTTATAATTACTTTATAAAATTTCATATACTGGAGTTATATACTGTTGCTATTAGTGTATTAGAATATATCAAATGGCCATAAATTGTGGGATAATTAGCAAGAAGTTTTGTAAACTCCTATGATGAATAGCTAAGAAAATTTTCACAAAAATTCAGTATGATAATCATTTTTATGATTGCTACAGTTTTATGTATTTTGGTGCCAAGATTGACTTTACAGTTAATGAGTTTACACATTTAAGTCTGTTATTAGTAAGAATACATTAGCAATTTGCACCCACAGTGAGTGATAATATAACCATGATATGTTGTACACTCATAACAGACAAATGTATTTGCCAGCCTCTTCTAGAAGTAAGTTGCAGTGGTTCCCTTGAAGGCTTTGTAACAGGCAGTGAAAAACTGATTAGGATGGGGTAAGAATGAAATTCCACTCAGACAGATTTATTGTAACCAGTGTTAAGTCTATTCCAGATTATTTAACTTTAGCCATATTTAAGCACAACAAAAATCTAGAGAAAAAATGTATCCAGATAACAATTAACTCTTCCCCATGTGTACAGCAATGCATAAAACATGCTTATATTGATGCTCTTAGCAAATTACATTGGTCATCTTTCACAAGAATGGGTACTGTTAACTTAGAGATAGTGCCCAAGATTTAAGGTCAAATAAAGCTTGACTGAGGTGCCTGTGGGTGTCAGGATTGGCCTCACATTAAGAAGTTAGGGTGTTGTAAAGCACAAATAACATCATTCATAAAGTGGGTTTTATGGTCTAAAAGCAAAACTCACAAATTTTAAGGGGAAAGCATCTGGGATTAGTAAAAACAAAAATTCTAAAAGATTTGGACAAATTCTGTCTCATCAGACAGCAAAGAATCAGCAAGTTGTAAAACTACATCCATTCTTGGCATTCCAGGAAGAGCAGCTAAACATCTCATCCCACTAAGGAGCAAAGCTGCATGTTAAAATTTCCTGGCTTCTCCAATGCTTACTGCTGTGCACAAAGACTTTTTACCCTTTGTGATAAGTTGGGTGAAACACTGTTTCTTGTAGGATGAACTGAATCCTAAGAAAGCAGTCACTTTAATCAAGCAATTTTACAACACGAAGGACAAACGATGAAATAAGGACACATCATGACTTGTGTGAACAGATCATGCAGAAATTATAAAGATTCATTAAAGTCTAGACTCAGCTAAGTAAATGTGTTTTCAGAAGAAAAGATTCATATTTATCATGAAAATAGGAATAAGTAGATTCAGAGATGGATCTAAGTCCCATTATCTTCCATAGCCATCTGAATATCTTCTATGCTAACAAAATTATTTTATTTCAATGGTGATTTAGAGAAGACACAAAGCTTAAAAGAATAGCTGGAGCCAAAGAAAAAGCCAGTACTTTGATGACTTTAATGAACTATTGTTTAATTGTTTTTAAAGTTCATAATGAGCCGAGCTCTATTAATATGATGCAAGTAGTGTTTAGCTGACTCTAAGCACCATGGTGGTGGTTGTACTTGTTATAAAGGATTATTTTATACATATAGGAGAGCACTTAGCTGACCAAGGAGCACCACAGAGATTGCTGTACTTGTTATGATGGACTGTTTTGTACATACAGGAGAGCACTTCTTTCTTGATTAGCACAGCTGAATTTGAAACTAACAGGCTTCAGTGACCCAAATCTTCTCTATATTAGTAGAAACAGTGCTAGTCTCCTAACATATCATTCATCAATTTAAACATCTGCTATCAGAATGGGTTTGATTTATTCTAAGAGTTGTCTGCATCCTTAGATTTGCATCCCTATAAAATCATCCTGGGACGCTCACACATTAAAACCTGAACTTCAAACCCAACACAACATTATTTTTGTTTCATTATTACATTCTCTTAAATTTGGAACTTTCATACCTATGTTTTCCAACAACCTCATTCACATGAGGTTCATATGGTTCCTGACATTCTTCTAATTTATTTTTAAATCATTTTACTAGGTAATTTAATTTTGGAATAACATAATTATGTTATCATAGGTACTATTTAGTCCATGAAAAATGAATTGATAGAAGTATCAGAGTAGGTAGTGAGAGAGACAAAGGGGGTGATGTCGTAATAGGAAGAAAAAAGACTTATGAATTATTCTGTCAATAACTGCAAATTTTATAAGGGCAGTGTGCACAAACCATAGAAAAACTAAATCTTCAGGCTCTGAAAGTTTAAAAACAGAGATCTAAAGTGAAAACATTAATTGGTAATAGGATTTGCTGAGACATAATCTGATAGTCACTGGAGAACTATGATGGAATGCAAAAAAAATGTTTGGCTCATTTAACCTATCTTGGCTTCATTTGGCCAACCAAGATATATGGTATGAAGCAAAAATACAAAACATAGAGAATATACCTTCCACAACTTCTAAGAAAAATATTAAAAATATATAAGGTCCCCTGACTGGCTATTGTATGAAGGATAAACTTCTATTGTACTTTAGAAAAAAATGTTTTGAAAATACTTGATGATCACTAAATGTGTGTGTGTGTGTGTGTGTGTGTGTGTGTGTGTGTGTGTGTGTGTGTGTAACTAGATTAAATAGTCTCCAAGGTTGTTTGAATAATATAGTAAAATTCAACTCTAAATTGGAATTATAACACAGAATTACTACTGATTAACAATTCTATTACTCTGAAGCAAACAATAAAATAGTGTTTTGAAAAACAAATATCTGGAGAGAAGTCAAAGGTGAGAGGATGCTGAGACAAGGAAAGGGTGGAAGAAGTAATTAAGAGTTAATTTGGAGACTTTACTCTTGAATGCTCGATATAATTGCATGCATTGTACAGTGCATGCTATTAAGCATTAAATAAACATGGCTACTCTACCATGGCCAAAGAGCAAATAACCCCATTAAAAATCGGGGCTCAGAGCTAAACCTAGAATTGTCAGCTGAGGAATACCGAATGGCTGAGAAGCACCTGAAAAAAATGTTCAGCATTCTTAATCATCAGGGAAATGCAAATCAAAACAACACTGAGATTCCACCTCACACCAGCCAGAATGGCTAAGATCAAAAATTCAGGTGACAGCAGATGCTGGTGAGGTTGTGGAGAAAGAGGAACACTCCTCCATTGTTGGTGGGATTGCAAGCTTGTACAACCACTCTGGAAATCAGTCTGGTGGTTCCTCAGAAAATTGGACATAGTACTACTGGAGCATCCTGCAATACCTTTCCTGGGCATATATCCAGGAGATGTTCCAATCGGTAAGAAGGACACATGCTTAACTATGTTCATAGCAGCCTTATTTATAATAGCCAGAAGGTGGAAAGAACCCAGATGCCCCTCAACAGAGGAATGGATACAGAAAATGTCGTACATTTACACAATGGAGTACTGCTCAGCTATTAAAAGGAATGAATTTATGAAATTCCTAAGCAAATGGATGGACCTGGAGGGCATCATCCTGAGTGAGGTAACCCAATCACAAAAGAACTCGCATGATATGTACTTACTGATAAGTGGATATTAGCCCAGAATACCCAAGATATAAGATACAATTTCCAAAACACATGAAACTCAAGAACAAAGACGAAAGTGTAGATACTTTGCTCCTTCTTAGAATTGGGAGCAAAACACCCATGTAAGGAGTTACAGAGACAAAGTTTGGAGCTGTGATGAAAGGATGGACCATCTAGAGACTGCCATACCCAGGGATCCATCCCATAATCAGCTCCCAAACGCTGACACCATTGCACACACTAGTAAGATGTTGCTGAAAGGACCCAGATATAGCTGTCTCTTATGAGAATATGCCGGGATCCTAGCAAACACAGAAGTGGATGCTCACAGTCAGCTATTGGATGGATCACAGGGCTCCCAATGGAGGAGCTAGAGAAAGTACCCAAGGAGCTAAAGGGATCTGCAACCCTATAGGTGGAACAACAATATGAACTAATCAGTACCCCCCAGAGCTCTTGACTCTAGCTGCATATGTATCAGAAGATATCCTAGTCTGCCATCACTGGAAAGAGAGGCCCATTGGTCTTGCAAACTTCATATTCCTCAGTTCAGGGGAACACCAGGGCCAAGAAGTGGGAGTGGGGGGAAGGGTGTGGGGGACTTATGGGGTAGCATTGGAAATGTAAATGAAGAAAATACCTAATTAATAAAAAAATCACAATAAAAAGTGTAAAACACACCTGTATACCAATAAGTCTGGGCTATATTAATGTTGTTAAAGAAAAAATAAATATTCAAAATAAAAAAAAAAAGATAGAGACCGGCAAGACGGAATTCCTTTATTCTATAATTGCTACTTCAACACAATACCAGTGGGGAAAATGAAAACCTACTTTCTCCTTTATGTGCTTGAAAAGTTGAAAATGTCACCTTTATTTCCCCAGGGAAAGGGAATGCCTGGAAGCTATACCCGTGTTTTACAAATGCATGGCTTTGGCCGAGCTCCGAGTTTGTCTGTCCAACTATCCCTAGGACTGGGCCTAGGTCTGCAAACTTCTAGCTGTCATACATTCTAATCTTTTGAAAGCTCAGACCTTAAAGACTTCAGCTTCCAGCTTCTGTCTGCTAACCTAGGCCTAGAATCATTTCAACCCCTAACACTTACTGCTGAATAAATTCACCGTTTCTGAATGGTGGCTTACTGGTTGAACTCAGCTCTTCTGGCTTAAACTCCTCTCTGAGATGACTGATTCAAATTGGTTTCTTTTGGCTTCTGACTGAACTGTGCTGCTTTGCAATACTCTCTCTGAACTCCACTGACTTCACTGGTTCACCTGAATGGAACTGCATGAACTAAATTGAGTTCACCCGCTCTCATCTGAACTGCACTGCCTAAACTCCATTTTGCTCCCTGTACTGCTCTTATATCTATCATTGAGTGAAATGAAACATAAGTCAAATTTTTGCAATCCTAATATTTTCTTTTATTAACTATTTATTTTATTTATTTACATCCCAAATATTGCCCTCTCATCACTTCTAAGAGGGTGCACCCTCTGCTTCTGGACATCCCCTCCCACACATACACTGTTGTATCATGTCTCTACAGGATTAGGCACATCCTCTTCCACGGAGGCCATACAAAGCAGTCCTTTTCTACATATGTGCCAGAAGTCTCAGACCAGCCCCTCCCTGTATGATCTTTGGTTAGTGACTTAGTCTCTGGAAGCTTCCATGGGTCTAGGTTAGTTTATACTATTGATATTCTTATGGAGTTGCCATTTCTTTCAGTTCCTTCAATCCTTCCCTTTACTTTTCCATATGGGTCCCTAACCTCAGTTTAATACTTGACTGTGAGTGTCTATATCTGTCTCAGTCAGCTGCTGGGTAGAGCCTCTCAGAGGACAGCTATGGCTAGGTTTCTGTCTGCAAGCACAACACAGCGTCAGTAATAGTGTCAAGGATTTGTGCCTGTCTATGGGATGGTATAACTGGTCACTGATCAGCCGTTCCTTCAGTCTCCTCGATTTGTGTTTCCTTTATTATTTCTATTTCCATTTTTAGGCCTTGGACCATTTTGTTTATTTCTCTTACTTGGTTGTTCATATTTTCTTGGAATATTTCACTTTTTTAATGAAAGCATGCTACATAGCAAACTGCCTTGCATTTACTTAATTTTTTCTTTGTTATTCATGACACTTTGTTATTTTTCTTAGCATCTACAAATTTTCAAATAGCCAAACATGGGATTAATTCAAGCATCCATGAATGTGTGAGTGGATAGAGTAAATGAAGAGTATATAAATGATAGTGTTTAGAATTAAAATTCTACCCTTTGTGAAATGATAATGATGTATTATGTCAAACAAAATAAGCCCAACATAGCCAGACGAACTATTTGATGGGCTTACTCACATAGAATCAAATATCATCAAACTCCTAGCAATAGTGACTAAAACAGTGATTCCAAGGTGTGGAGTCAGGAGGCTTGTTGTCAGTTTTTTCTCTGAGTTTTATTTCTTCATTCTCTTCCCTTTACTTTCTTGAGTTTTAGTTTTATGTGATAAATTCCAGTTAACTTAATGTTTTCCAACATCTAAATTAAATTCTCCTATTCCAAGCAGTGATCCGTATATTTGAAGAAGTATCAATTTATTTCAAAAAACAGATGAAGAATAATATAAAACTTATAATAGCATGGTTGGAGACAGTATTCCTGCAAATCTTGACATAAAGTCTCGAAGTAATAAAAAAATACTCCATTTTAATATAGAAACAGTGTGACAGTTCAAATAAGTCTTAACCTGGATTCCCATAAAAGCAGAGGTCACGACCAGAGATTCTAATGAAGAGTTTGTTTGAGAAGCAACCCCAGGCCTGAGGAATTGAGTAAAGGAGACATAAAATAAAATAAAATAATAAAACCCACAAGACCTTTATTAGCACGCTGATCCTTGCTATGGATGACCAGTGCTCTACCCCACGGAACCTTCTGCAGTGTCTTAAAAATGTAGGTCATAGCTGTTCTTCCAGGAGCTGAAAGGGAAAGGCATTATTTGGTTTGGTTATTACTAAATTACTGAAGGATAGCCCTTTGGGAAATGGATTCTCCCATTCTGAGATGCAAACGATGTGAATTATATTCAGGCTCAATACCAGGAGCTGATTCTTATGCCTTGACTGACAGGTGTGGATTAAGGAAGATGGGAAGCCAAGATAATAGAAAGTAACATCAAAGTCATAAAATGTATTCTTCATGACAGTTTTTGTTGTTGTTGTTGTGAAGCCCATAATGGCTCAAATTCATAATCTATGGCCTTAAGCTTCCCTATTACTGGGCATACACAAGTGTGCATTGCCAAGTCTAGCTCTTTTTGATGTAATTTACATCATTTTAGAAGATTATGCTTTCTAAAGCTGGTACTTTTCTCGAAATGCTGTCTTTGAGTGTCATGTAGGTAAGGTAAAAATGAAAATGCATTTTTATTCAAACAGATTGAATGCTTGTGGTTGGTAGACATGCCATACAGAGAGAACTCTGTCCTCATGACACTATCTTCCTGTTCTCTGAATTATGCTAAACAATATATGTAGTTTAATGTTATGTAAATATTAATCATGTTCATGTCATTTACTCTTGCATCTTCAATTTAGCAGATTCAAATAAGCATATGGTAGTCATACTTCTTTTTGGTTTATGCAAATGAAAATCATCATTGCACTTAACAACCACTTTAATTTTGTGATATCTGTAGAAAGGATGTCATATCCTATAAAGAAGAACACAATGATAAAGACAATAGCAAAAGTTTTGAAAATATTTTTTTTACTTTTCTTCAAAAACAGTATTTAATTTTCTATGATACAATGTTTCATCATAAGTAATTTAGTTGTTTGTATTAAATTTTTGAATACTCATGTTTCAAGACACTGACTTTATTCTTGGAGTGTCAACACTTAGAACAGGTGAAGTGATCTCAGGGACATGTTTCTGCCTCTTATTAGTTCTAGAAATGATAAACTAAAGCTTATTATAGAAATAATAATTGCCTGCCATGATAGCTATATTCTCATTAACATTTAAAACATTCCTTGTATGTTTCTGTTAGATTTTTAAAAGATAAGCAATTACTTTTAATCAGAGAAAAATATTTTACAATTGGAAAAAAATGTTTGCAAACCAAACATATGTTTGAACATATCAATGCTAACCTCACTATAAAGTAATATTGTGTAATGAAATTATTAACTAATAGAACAGCATGGAGTTTAAGTCATAATTACATAGTTGGCTGGAAAAAAATCCTTGAAATTTTGCTTTATAGATCCACCTTGTGTATGTTGTGTGGCTAGTGGTGAACATGTTTACTGCAGTGGTGTCTAATTCCAGTGATTTAACATATTGCATGTTCTGTATCAACAACTTGTAAAAGACAATACTGTGGTTCATGATCTTGGCAAGGTGGTTTGTATCATCTTTAAAGCAGCCATATGAAAAAAAGATCTCCACTGAAGTCCATTCATACACTATTATAAGGTAGGTTTAACTTCCCTTTGTTCTCTTTTTCAACTTAGTTATGAATAGACTGTACTTTGAAACTATCATCAAAAATGATTTCACTCCAATTTTTCCTACTAGTTATAAAATTACTTTGCTCTGTCTGTCTTCAAAGGTATTTTTTCCAACATTGTTGCCAATGTAGTCCTTTCTGAATGAGAGAATGCCCTCCTCTACCCTGGAGAATTCTGTTATATAATTATCTCCCTGTACTTTCCGTGAGAGACTTAAATCTAGTTCTATACTCTAATATTTTCATATTATATATCCTAAAGTACATATGGATATAAAACATTATTATAATTTTCTTAAGCTTGAAAACTAATTGCACAATTATTTTTACCTTAGAATACCGTTTTAACAACATTTAAAATGCTCATGAGTTGTTTTGAAAAGTGTAAATTTCAGAGTGTTAAGCAATTTCTAAAAATGGCTTAGATTTTTAGCACATGTTGGCTTCAGCAATTAAAAGGTAGATAAAGCATGTGTTTCTATACATGACTTGTTTAAAAATCTAGGGAAACTAGCCATACATGGTCATCGAATAGCTGAGACCTCTATTCTAAATTATGCTTATTTATAATGACTATGACTTTTAGACATAATGTGCTTTGTACGATGACAATTATGGTGCCAAAATACTTTATTTTCAAAAACACAAGTGAAATTTTATTTAAAGTAGTAATTTAGAAAACTCCTTCTAATGTAATCTCTATAAATCCTAACAAACCATTGGTTGGTTTCTTAAAGACATTAAATTAACTGTTTCATCTTGTAGCACTGCATTTAAGCTACATGGAATATAGAGCTTTAAGTGTGAGAAGTGGGGAACAGTATTTTGTGCTCACATGAGTTAATTTTTTTGTCTGCTCCACCTCTTGTGCTTTTTCCTTTTTACTCTTGTAGACCTTATTTTATTACGTTAACTTCTTAATTTATGTGATGTGTTTCTGTCCATTACTATTTTTATCAACCATTTGATGATTTTCTTACTTGTTCTTCAATTTCTCCACTTATCTGATTGACATTGTTCTACAATTGGTGTAGTATGTTCTTAGTGACATACACAAAGGGTTATATCATAAACTAATAGTAATTTGAATATGGGTTTGAAGAGACTGTTAGCCCTGTGGAAAGAATTTTAAGAGGTAGATTTCTGAAAAAACAATGAGGGAAAGAAATTCTGATAAAAGATCTATCTAGAAAAGAGTTTAGAATGAGCAGGAAATCTCTAAGGTTTGGAAGATATGCAAAGTATGTTACTGTTTTTACTGTTGCTATCAAATGGAATGTTTGTTAACTATACAAAGCACTGGGTGACTAGCAAAGGGGTTATCCAAATAGAACAAGGTGGTTATTCATTAGAAGAATATCAATTTTGCCTCAAATTGAGTGTGGTATAGCCCATGTACAAATACAGAGTTAATTAGGAGAATGGTACAGGAGTGAAGATGAAAAAACAGGTGTGGTAGTCATAGGCAAGTGTGGTCAGACCTGTCACTCCAGTACTCAGAGTTCTCTAGATTCAGAGTCATTGTGATCTATATAATGAATTCTAGGCAATGCTTTTTAGAGAGACATAAAGAATGGATGATCAAATGCTGCATAGGGTAAGGCAAGTATGCAGAAAGTGACCAAATATTTAGAAAAACAGACATGAAGGAAATGGATTTTTGGTTAAAGCTAATATGAGAGATTGATAGAATAAAATACAAATTATCTAGTATGATATTGGTCTGGAGTCAGATTGTAAAAACCAGAATCCTAAAACCCTATACTATACCTGTCAGAGTTGAGTTGCCCTGTAACATTTGAACTGATACAAGAATATTCAATGAGCTATACTGGAGTATATAGTATACAGGTGTAGGGGTCAATAGTAAGCAGCAACTGGCCTTACATGCAGTCTGCTCTGCTGGGATTCTTAAGAGAAGAATCACTGTTGTCAGTCAAAATCATTTCTTAAGAGAACTTCTCTTTCTTTAGAATTCTAGCTTCATTGTGTTTTTGCAATGGACAGGGGAGTGTTCTGCCCACATGTTTATACATCCCCAGTGGCCTTTGCTATAGAGATTTTAATTTAATTAAAGTATAATGATATATTTTCTTCTTTTCCCTTCCCTCAGTCTAGCTTGTGTCATAGTCCCTCTATACTTAATTACTTTATGTTGGCCTATAAAGTAATTAGATTCATTATAATATTTGATACATACATGTTAATACATTTTGCCCTTATTCTCCTCCACTATCCTTCTTGATCACTCTTGATGGTTCTGTTCCTTCTCTAAAACTCCCTACACTTCTACCTTCATGTTGTATGCATTTTATTATCCTGTTTTCTCCTTCCCTTTTCTTTAAGACACCCCTTAGGACAGATATTCTTTCTGGTTTCCAATTTATACACACATAATTAAAATTTTGATTCTAATTTGTTGAGTCTGGCCTGGCACAGGTGGGGACAGAATGACATGGTTCCCACCTCTGGGAGAGGGATCAGGTGTGGGCTTCCATGAGTGTAGATGGCTGCTGTGGGCCTAAGGCTTGCTTGGGTAATTATGTCCATATGTTCTGGACCAACTAGCACTGGAGAACTCTTTCATTCTAAGGATTATCCTCCCTGTTAGTGTTAATGACTCCATGATAAATAGAAACAGCAAGAATTCACTAGTTGAGAGTATGTCTATGTCTCAGCAAAATGGTAAAAGCTGGGACCTCAGGACTGCCCTTAAGGCTATGAGAAAGAGCTCTACATGCATAAGTTTGAAAATACATAATTTTTCAACTATGAACAATATAAGGATGCAATTTCTATTATGAGGGGCCTCATGAATCTAAAGGAACAGAGTTAGATACACTGTGATCCACCTCCTCAGAAAGATAAAAAAGACACCCAGATGCAAATGCAGCCAGATTCCTGAGTGCAATGTCAGCCTTGGACACAGCCAATTCTGGAACAGGTGTGATAGAAATGGTAATTTCTGGTCAGAGTCCCACCCAACTAATTAATCAGCTTGATTTAACAAATGCAGACAGATCTCTGAATTCTTTTTCAGTGTTATGAAAAGAATATATGTTTGCTATCTCCTAAGAATGAAAGGGCTGGGGTCATGGGATGCTGATTCATAAGATAATCAAATGGAAAACCTAGAGTAAATGACTGGACTGATATGTAAAATAAAAGACTGGACCTGTGTTCTGCAGGACATGAACTATCCATAATTGTTTTTTAGGATAAAAAGAGGGAACTGCATGGAAAACAAAGAAACAAACACACACATAAACACACACACATACACATAAACACACACACACACAAGCAAGCAAGCAGAACATGGACAGAGAGCTCTCTTAGAATATCAAGCAATCAGAATGTAGACAAGAGAAATCTACACAGAGAAAACAGAACAGAGAGGAACAGACTGGAAAAGCTGTATCAAGCAGAACATGGGTTGTTGGCTTGGATCCCTGATTTGACTTTTAGTTTTTGTTTTGACCATTCTTAGACAGGCCTTCTCTCAGAACCCTTCTCTATGCTAAACCTGGTCCTTCATACTGATTATCAGACAGACATATGTTATAGCTGGTTATGATTTTCATTTGAAGTGTTGAAATATTTGGCTTATGGATAAGACCAGTTTCTCCCAGTGTTTTAGACAATAAAATACCTGGGACTGGTTGCAGGGAGAGTTTAAAGACCTCAGGTCCATTGGGTCTACATAATGAGTTCTAGAAAAGGCTATTTAGAGAGAGAGAGAGAGAGAGAGAGAGAGAGAGAGAGAGAGAGAGAGAGAGAGAGAGAGAGAGAGAAAAGACTTGTTAGGGAAAGCACACAATCGACTGGTCACAAATGGTCAATGCATCTCTCAATAAAGTAAACAAAGTGAGGAACCATGTTTAAGAAGTGTTCACTCTTTAATGTCCCAATCATTAATTTCTCAAGGGAATATTGAAGCAGTACAAGCTCTATAGTGAGCTATTTAAAGTTTATAAAATGATGGAAGAATTCTCATCAGAGAGATTTCTCCTACCAACTCATGGGACAACCAATCATTAGGCAGAACTAATAATAAAATAACAACTGATTTAAGTGTTGATTCCCACTTACCCACTATGCTACAAAGTAATAGATTTTTAAAAAATTAATTTTTAAGGATAATAATTTTGGGGTAAAGAAATTTATCCAAAACTAATACTTCTAAAACTTCACACGTACTATCACTTAGGCTTTTTAAATTAAACTCAAGGCTGTCCACTCTCTCCATACCTATTCAACATTGTACTTGAAGTCCTAGCCAGAGCAATTCGACAACAAAAGGAAATCAAAGGGATACAAATTGGAAAAGATGAAGTCAAAATATCACTTTTTGCAGATGATATGATAGTATATATAAGTGACCCTAAAAATTCCACCAGAGAACTCCTAAACCTGATAAACAGCTTCGGTGAAGTAGCTGGATATAAAATTAACTCAAACAAGTCAATGGCCTTTCTCTACACAAAGAATAAACAGGCTGAGAAAGAAATTAGGGGAACAACACCCTTCTCAAAAGTCACAAATAATATAAAATATCTTGGTGTGACTCTAACTAAGGAAGTGAACAATCTGTATAATAAAAACTTCAAGTCTCTGAAGAAAGAAATTATAGAAGATCTCAGAAGATGGAAAGATCTCCCATGCTCATGGATTGGCAGGACCAACATTGTGAAAATGGCTATCTTGCCAAAAGCAATCTACAGATTCAATGCAATCCCCATCAAAATTCCAACTCAATTCTTCAATGAATTAGAAAGTGCAATCTGCAAATTCATCTGGAATAACAAAAAACCTAGGATAGCAAAAACTCTTCTCAAGGATAAAAGAACCTCTGGTGGAATCACCATGCTGACCTAAAGCTTTACTACACAGCAATTGTGATAAAAACTGCATGGAACTGGTATAGTGACAGACAAGTAGACCAATGGAATAGAATTGAAGACCCAGAAATGAAGCCACACACCTATGGTCACTTGATCTTCGACAAGGGAGCTAAAACGATCCAGTGGAAGAAAGACAGCATTTTCAACAAACGGTGCTGGCACAACTGGTTGTTATCATGTAGAAGAATGAGAATTGATCCATTCCTATCTCCTTGTACTAAGGTCAAATCTAAGTGGATCAAGGAACTTCACATAAAACCAGAGACACTGAAACTTATAGAGGAGAAAGTGGGGAAAAACCTTGAAGATATGGGCACAGGGGAAAAATTCTTGAATAGAACAGCAATGGCTTGTGCTGTAAGATCGAGAATTGACAAGTGGGCCCTCATGAAACTGCAAAGCTTCTGCAAGGCAAAAGACACCATCAATAAGACAAAAAGACCACCAACAGATTGGGAAAGGATGTTTACCTATCCTAAATCAGATAAGGGACTAATATCCAATATATATAAAGAACTCAAGAAGGTGGACTCCAGAAAATCAAATAACCCCATTAAAAAATGGGGCTCAGAACTGAACAAAGAATTCTCACCTGAGGAATACCGAATGGCAGAGAAGCACCTGAAAAAATGTTCAACATCCTTAATCATTAGGGAAATGGAAATCAAAACAACCCTGAGATTCAACTTCACACCAGTCAGAATGGCTAAGATCAAAAATTCAGGTGACAGCAGATGCTGGTGAGGATGTGGAGAAAGAGGAACACTCCTCCATTATTGGTGGGATTGCAAGCTTGTACAACCACTCTGGAAATCAGTCTGGCAGTTCCTCAGAAATTGGACATAGTACCACCGGAGGAGTCAGAAATACCCGTCCTGGGCATATATCCAGAAGATGTCCCAACCGGTAAGAAGGACACATGCTCCACTATGTTCATAGCAGTCTTATTTATAATATCCAGAAGCTAGAAAGAACCCAGATGCCCCTAAACAGAGGAATGGATACAGAAAATATGGTACATTTACACAATGGAGTACTACTCAGCTATTAAAAAGAATGAATTTATGAAATTCCTAGCCAAATTGATGGACCTGGAGGGCATCATCTTGAGTGAGGTAACACAATCACAAAGGAACTCACACAATATGTATTCACTGATAAGTGGATATTAGCCCAAAACTTAGGATACCCAAGATATAAGATACAATTTGCTAAATGCATGAAACTCAAGAAGAATGAAGACCAAAGTGTGGACACTATGCCCCTTCTTAGAAGTGGGAACAAAACACCCATGGAAGGAGTTACAGAGACAAAGTTTGGAGCTGTGATGAAAGGATGGACCATCTAGAGACTGCCATATCCAGGGATCCATCCCATAATCAGCTTCCAAACGCTGACACCATTGCATACACTAGCAAGATTTTGCTGAAAGGACCCAGATATAGCTCTCTCTTGTGAAACTATGCCGGGGCCTAACAAACACAGAAGTGGATGCGCACTGTCAGCTATTGGATGGATCACAGGGCTCCCAATGGAGAAGCTAGAGAAAGTACCCAAGGAGCTAAAGGGATCTGCAACCCTATAGTTGGAACAACATGATGAACTAACCAGTACCCTGGAGCTCTTGTCTCTAGATTCATATGTATTGAAAGATGGCCTAGTCTGCCATCACTGCAAAGAGAGGCCCATTGGACTTGCAAACTTTATATGCCCCAATACAGGGGAATGCCAGGGCCAAAAGAATGGGAATGGGTAGGTAGGGAATTGGGGGGGGGGTATGGCGGACTTTTGGGATAGCATTGGAAATGTAATTGAGGAAGATACGTAATGAAAATAAATAAATAAAAAAACTCTAGTAAAAATTTTTTCAAATAAAATTTACAATTCAAATCATATTTATTGGGATTTGTTTCCAAATGTCCCACATAATTTTGGCCTGAGGATTTTTATATTCTACCTTTCAGAACCTATCTCTGCACCAGTATCATTTTGTTCAAGACATGAGTTTTACAATATAGGCAAAGATAATATTTAGTGAGGTCAACTTTTTAAAATATATGTTAGTATGTGTTTGAGAACCTCATACTTTTGTATATTGCTTGCTGATTATTTATTACCTATTTTTCTCTTTAACTCCTCAATTTTCCCCACACTTCCACACTTCCTTAATTATTCTTTAAATTTCTCATCCTATTTATAATAATATTAATTATTACTGATTACTATTACATATCTAGTCTAATATGGCTATGAGGTCATACACTGGAGACAGTCTACCTGCTATGAGCCACACCCTTAGAGAAAATTGTCTATTCCTTCTTTGACAGTCCTCAGCTCTCAGAGCTCCTACTCTATCACTTCAGCTAAAATTGGGGGTTTGTAAAGTGCTACTCTCTCCATGTTGATTGGCTTCATCTTGTGAAGAAGTTGGGCAGGCAAGCAGAGATGCTGTGATTTCAGGAATACAGCTTTTCTGTCACATCAGGAAGACATTGTTTCCTCCTGATCTCCCTCAATTTCTGGTACTTAGAGTCTTCCAATCACTGATGGCCACTGAGCCTTGAGAAGAGAGTGTGTTAGATAGATTTCCAATTTATGGCTAATGAGGAACATATTTTACACCTTTTTTTTCTATTGTTATATGACGGAAGGACAGAAGCTGAGAGAGATATCTCTTGAGCATTTTTTTTAATTTAATAATGAGGTATTAATGGTATCTGAGAGGGTTCTGTTCCCATATATTAGTCACTCACAAAGACTTAATTTCTAGGTAACATAACTCTGGGTAAAGATGTTTAACATATACTATTTGTGGGGAACATAAGCATTTAGGAGATTTCATTCATCTCAGATACATTTCACATTCTCTCTTTGTACCTGACATAGATTGTACCAGTGAATAAGTGACCGTGAAGCAATGGACTTAGGTGCCCTAGAGGTCACATTAGCTGCTGTATTCCTTGAAAGTAGCCTTTGTAACATAATTTTAGCATCCCTTGTCATCTAAAGAAAATTAATAATGCTAATTAATATGTTTTTTAAATGTTTTTATATAAACTGACACTCACAGTTGGCTAGATTTGAGATACTATTGTGAGGCAGTTTTCATGATTACATTAGGACAATAGACCAATGTACCTGACACTTCAACTATGTGCCTCTATTGGTCTCTGTGCACCAAAGGGTTTGGTATAACAATTTTATTTAGATAAGAAAATTGTTTTATTATCTACTTCATATGTATTGGGAATTCTAAGTTTTTAGTTTTACTGTGCTAAGAACAACTAGTATTAGTATTTCTTTTTCTTTTCCCAAAGGAGGAGATGGGGATTTTGCTTCCTCACTTTCTACATGAGAGAACATCTATAATTCTCAGATTGGCATAGAACATTAATAAGAAAAGGACATGTGGGATTTAATTAAGATCATATTGTGTTTGTTAGTGTCAAATTCCTACACACTAACTCACTGGTTTGAGCTTGGAAAACACAAGTGGCTTAGTTGAGTTAACAAGTGTTTTAAATGTATGTAATACCTGTACTACAATCGAACTTTCTGTTCTATACAGGTTTTTAATAGATAAAGTAAATTGTAAAATAACAGCCATGGGTCTAGAAATAAAATATGAAAAAATAAGAGAGGAAAATTCTGTTAAAGGGCATTTGTAAATGGTCTATCCATATTCATTATTCCTAGGAGAAACTACTCTATCACTCAGAGTCTCTATCATTCAGAGTTTGGTAAATTTAAACCAGCTAAGACAAAACCTCATTTAAGAGCAGCGTGGTTGTGCCAGAAGCTGTTATTTTATTGATGACCTGCCACCTGTCAGTGGTGGCCATGTGCTTGATTAAAATTATGCTCTAATGAATGGCTGCCCTTAAAACCTTGGTTTTCTAGCATAACTTATAGATGACAATAAAATCATGGAAACACAAAAGCAGTGATATAGCCACACATGAAGATACATTCACCAGATTGTCAGGAATCCACTAAGTGACCAGAATTACATAGAGAGGACACGTGCTCACCATGGGTAGGAAATTTAATTGTATTAACAATCATATATGGTGGGAGACACATTGCTAACACCTGTGGCTTCGGCTTCTTATGTACTTTCTCCCAAAGTGTGCAAAAATCCCATGCAATTTCACACCATTTTATTAGAATTTCCATAGAAAACATTCTAAATTAAAGGAACTGTAGTCAAGCTGATGAAAACAACACATCTGAATGTCTCAGGGATAATGACAACTGTAAATCGATAGGAACTACTATGCAAATATATAAAAAAACAGCATTGCTGCATGGTCCTTTGCAAGTAGACAGTCAACTTGCACAGACCATGTATTTAGAGAAGACTGTCTGTTCTTCACTGTATATTTTTGGAACCTTATTGAGAATCAAATGTCTGTAACTGTGTGGGGCCAGTACTATGTGGTTATGTTACTGTGGCTCTTTTGTATAATTTGAAGTCAGGCATTGGAGTGCATCCACTATTACTCTTTTGCATTGGGTATTTGTGCTTGTGGCTTTCCAGCGACTTTTGTGCTTTTATATTAATTCCATGGCTATTGGTTTTTTTGTTGTTGTTGTTTTCTAAAGAGGAAAATGTTACTGAAAATGTAATGATAGTTTATTGAATCTTTACTTTGAGTTCAGTCACAGCCATATTCCCATTACTAACTCTGCTGATCCATGAACATGAGGGTGTTCGCATCTTTTTTCAAATCGTGTTCAATTTCTTTCTTCAATGGTTTATGCTTTTCATTGGCAGCTGATATTACAGCCACTGGAACGATCTGGTTCAGAAAAGTTTACAATTATACAAAAATCACATTTGAACACGTTTCGTCACTTTAGAGCTATTGCATAGGTCACAAAAGACAATCACTTAAGCAAGTTACAATGGATCTATGTTTAAAAGCAACTGCTTTGTATTTTCTCTTTAAAATACTAGTGATTCAAACATGCCACTTCTTGTCTGAGGGCAGTGAACCTAAAACTGTTGATTGGCACAAGTAAGGATGAGACAAAAGGGGAAGTAAGATAATTTATAGGGAGAAATTGTGTTTCTTTCCAATTAAAAAGGAACTAAATAGGAGTGCAATACAATATTTGTGTTTTTCTATCTCTTTTACATTTTAAAATTAGTATAAAATTATGTGTGGCTATTAATAGAGTAAGAAGTTTTGTTATGCACATTATAAAATTTCATTTCAGTGATTTGATTGTAACTCTCACTCTGATTCTCCCTGTAGGATGATCGTCCTTAGCTCTTTGCATTAGTTCAGACAGACGGGTGAAGTGAGAAGCGCCATTTGGAGAAAAGGACGACTGACTAACTCTAGCTGTCCATGGGCAGGCCCTGCCCACCAAATGCACAGAGAAGCCAGTACTGTGGCATCATAGTTTTGTAAAATTAAAGGGCTCTTTAATTTAAAACAAATGTACCCATTTGTTTTATATTTTGAAAATATTATATAATTTCATATTTATTTCTTTCCTGTCTTCCCTCCCCTTCCCTCCCCACCCATTCTTACTCTTTTTTTATACATGGCTCTGTTTCTTATTAATTCTTGTTACATATATGTGCATACACACACACACCTACATGTATGTATATGTTCCTGTGTGTATAACATGTGCACATGCGCTAATGCACATGTTCCTAAAGATAGTATTCCCTAGAGAAGAACACACATCAATTTATTATCTAATACCAAATTAACATGCCTGAAAATATACACATAAATGAAATATTACAAAGACGAACAGATTGTATTCATTTGCTTAGGAAAGTGCTTTTACTGCAAGCTCCCCTACAGTGAGAGAGAGGGCACATGAATACCAGTCTTCCCAATTGGTGAAAGAGTTTAAAAAGCTCTTGTAGCTAATGGGATGTTTGTAGCCAGACACCTTTGTTGGATAGCTGCAGTTTCTATTTCCAAATATATAAAATGGAGAAAATGTTATCAAAATGATAATTTTGACATATATACAACTGAATGATATAGGAAATAAAAGATAATTTATGTACAAAATTTTGGTATTTTGTGAAATGCTACATAAACATCAAATTTGAAACGATGAAGAATTATGCTAGTGGTTGCTAACATCTCTTAGATCATTTTTCCCCCAAAACATGATATTATGTGGCTAAACAATGTATTTACCAGGTATTCATATTATCAATTTTACTGGACAAACAGTGAAAACAAAGTTTCTTCAAAGTTAGATGATAGCAATAAAATTTGCTTATGGTATATCTGCAACAGCAAATATACATATACACATACAAGCACACAAGCATTAACAAGCTGATAATGTAAGACCTATTCTTGTGAAAGGAGATTTGTTTTTATATTCACTTAACTTTTTCTTTCAGACACTCTCATTAGCAGAGGTCACTGTTTTATGAATGCTCCAGTGAACAATGTTGTTTTTGGCTAGAATACAAAGACAGAACCCTAAGTTGATATACTCAATTTCAATTCTAATGAACCTGTCCTTGGTGTGATTTTCACTGTCAGAGAAACAGCATTAGCTGAAACAGATTCAATTAAGTGAGAATTTAAATATTGATTAAGTCAGTAATTTCTGTCTTTATATACACTATTTATTGTAACTTGTCTATAGTATGCCACAGAGTTAACATGGTAGTTACACTGAACACTCTAGAACTATCTGGCTTTGAATACACATTGCCCAGAGGCCCACCATTATTTTGCCAGTCATCACCCATGCTAAAATATAATGAGGTGCCATATTGAAATATATCATTCTTTCTTTTTTAAAAAAATGCTTTCTGCACAGATGCAACAAAATTGCAGTTTAGTCTGTATTTTAAACTCTTAACAGCAGGACCCGGGGCTATCTCTGACTCCATTGTTTGCCTTTTGATCCCTTTCCCCTAAATGGGCTTCCTTGTTTAATGTCAATAGGAGAAGATGGAATTTGTCTATTGTTAGTACAACTTGATATGCAAAGGCAGGTTTAAATCCTTGGGAGGCCTCCCCTTTTCTAAGGAGAATGGGAGGTTGAGATGTTGAGGGAGAGGGGAGATGAGAGGGAGAGACTGGGAGGAGAGAAGGGTGGAGAAATTACAAATGGAATGAAAAGTGAATTGGATAATTAAGAATTAAAAGAAGTTTTCAATTAAAATTGAATTGCATCATGAGGAAAATTTTGTAGGGTCTCCCCCGGACAGAGAAGTATAGACAACTACTGATGTCTGGGAGAATAAGTATTAATCTCTCCCAGGGATAAACATTCTCATTGGTTGTTCAGTACCAAGTGGTCAGCCCTAAAACCATATAGACAAAAGCAACCAAAATGGAAAGACCAAATTGTGTGTGTGTGTGTGCGCATATAAATCATTATGTTTTGAAGTTTTAGTAGTGTTACATAATTCTTTACTCACTGCTATAAATTAACAGAATAAAAGACATGTATGGAGCAGTGATGTACATTCTTCCAGTGAACTTGCAAGGACCATGATACATTATAAAATAATAGTGATTGAAAATGACATATCAACAAATAGCAAAGTAATCACTTGACAGTGTTGAACCAGGCTAAGCAAACAAAGATGCAATAAAACTATGTCTTCTACACAGTGTGGTAAGCATAGTGAAGAGCAGTGATTTGTAAGCTGAGACTCAGGGTTTAGTCCTCAACACTGAAGTAAACAGGTTAAATAATTAAATAATGAAATAATAAATAATTATGAAAAACAAAAATGAAATTATCCAATAACAATTTGGCCAATTGCTTATTTTATATACACTGTGTGTTAACACTTTTCTGTTATTAAATGTTTGTTAAAAAATAAGGTATGTTTTATGATTATAAATATCTATAAAATAAATTTTGGTGTTGGTATATAAAGTTCCTGGGAATTTGGGAACATATAATATTTATTAAAAACTTGATCTTACTTACTATAACAATATTAAACATAATACAACATTTAAGTGATACATTATTTTCTAAGTGTTGAATACTTGGCTTGCCTTTATATGACTTTAGATACCAATGCAAATTTTCAATGGAGAAATCCTGAAGCTGGATGTAAGAGGTAGAAGGTGGTGACTCTGTGAGTTCTAGGTGAGCCAGGAACACACTGTGAAACTGATCTCAAACAAACAAAGTTAAGAAATACTGCTTACAGGAGCCTGGTATGACTGTTCCCTGAGAGGTTGTACTGGCACCTGACCAATACAGATGCAGATACTCACAGTCAACCATCGGACTGAGTCCGGGGACTCCAATGGAAATGATAAAGGAAAAATTGAAGGAGCTGAAGGGAATTGCAACCCCATATGAAGAACAATGTCAACTAACCAGAACTGCCCCTGAGCTCTGAGGGACTAAACCACCAACCAAAGAATATACATGGAGAATCCATGACTCCAGCTACATATGTAGCAGAGGATTGCCTTATCTGACATCAGTGGGAGTGGAATCCCTTGGTCCAGTGGGTGAGTGGGTGGAGGTGCACCCTCATAGAGTCAAAGGGGAGGGGAGAAAATGGGCATGAGATGGGGGGGGTGTGGAGTGATAACTAAGAAGGGAGATATCATTTGAAATGTAAACGAATACAATTATTAATAAAAAAATCAAAAGAGGGTTAGGAATAAAGTTCAGCACAATAGTTCTTTTCCTAACACATGTGTATCCAAATTGCATTCTTTAATACTAGAAAATAAATAGTTTCTGAGTAGTATATATTTTTCTTCATAATAGTCTGTCTTGATTATTTCAATATAAACATTAAGTAGTTTTAAGTTAATTGATTTATTTAGCTTTCACCTTTAACCATTGCAACTAGTGTGTCTTTTAACAGTATTTGCAAGCTATTAAATTAGTCTGTCATTGCTTAAGGGTGTAGACAGAAGACATGTGGTTCCAGGTTAGAGGTGAGCTTTTCACTCAAAGAAGTAATTCTTCACACATGCTCCTGTAGGGTGATTAGACTAGGTGTAGACAATACTCACTCACCAGTGAGTAGACTGCTGAGAGGCCCAGAGGGCAAAGAGAATGAATAGAACTTTGCAGTTGGTAGGGGTAGGAGTGTGGAAGTCCCATAGGGAAGGCTATTAGAAGTCAATGCCAGTGGACTTAGCCAAGATGCTTAACAATGGGGTCAAAGAACCTGAAGAGGCTACCTCCTGTAGACAGGCAGGACCCTGAGTGGAGAGGTAGTGACTCCTACCCAACCACAAAACTTTTGACCCCAAATTTATCTGGTTTACAGGAAATGCAGGGATGGGACATGGTGCAGAGACTGAAGGAATGTTCAAACAATAGCCAGCCCCAATGCAACACCCATCCCACGGGCAAGGACCAAATTCTGACACTATTAATGATACTCTGTTATGCTTGCAGACAGGAGCTTAGCATAATTGTCCTCTGAGAGACTTTACCCAGTAGTGGACTGAGATAGATACAGAAACCCACAGACAAATATTGGACAGAGGTTGGGGACCCTTATGATAGTTTGGGAAAGGATTGAAGTCCCCACAGGAAGGTCAAAAGAGTCAACTAACCTTGACCCCTGGGAGGTCTCAGAGACTGAGCCACTAACTAGTCTTCATGACTGCCTTGTCTGACCTCAGTGGGAGAGGATTCAGGGAATCTGGCATAGATTGTATGTACCAATGTTGGGGGATAACAAGGGAGATCCCACTCTCTCAGAGAAGAAAGGTAGGGGATAAGGGAAGGCACATGGAGGGAGAGAGCAGCATTTTGGGATACAAATAAATAAACAAATAAAGGAAGGCAGGCAGGCAAGGAGAGAGGGAGGGAGGGAAGGAGGGAGGGAGGGAGGGAGAAAGGAAGGAAGGGAGGGAGGGAGGGAGGAAGGAAGGAAGAAGGAAGGAAGGAAGGAAGGAAGAAGGAAGGAAGGAAGGAAGGAAGGAAGGAAGGAAGGAAGGAAGGAAGGAAGGAAGGAAGGAAGGAAGGAAGGAAGGAAGGGGGAATCTGAGAACGGGACAAAAATGGTGCAATTATCTCAACATCAGTATAATCCTTTATCCTCAGTCCTCTCATCCTTAAATCTGCCTAATGGAACTGATCTTCTACCAGCTTAAAAAGAATTAGATTATATTATGGTGAGAGTATGGAAGGGAAGAAGTGATGGTGAAAGGGAGGAAGAAAAAGAGAGAAAGATCCTTTAAACTTTTTGCTCACTTTTATGTGTTTGATGACTGATCCAGAAAGCCCGTTTAAAGAATAATATACTTTAAAAACATTTCATTAATATTACTTATGCATGGGGATCAGGATCAAGCAAATGAAGTTTATTCATATGATCTTATAATGCTTCTTTTTGGTGAAAGGAGCAATATGTTTGTAAAGGAGTAGCAAGGTCAATAGACAGTGAGTCTGCAGAAGTAAATTTTGTGAATATTATTAAGATGTAAACTTTTCTCCCTTAAATTTCTGCTTTTCAGTATTGGTTATCAGAACAATAGGAAACTAAATTATGACATAGTGTGTAGTAAGTGTGTGTATGTATAACTTACCGCAAATGTTCATTATTCCAGAATTTATTTTTACTGATTCATAATAGCCTTTAATTACAAATTTCTGTTGTTCAAAGTTGTTATATAAAGAACGTTACTCTCCGAGTTTGGGAAGACATGCCAAGTGATTCTCTTCAAAGACAACCTCTTATTGATTCTTATCCTAAAACATTAGCTACAGTGTCTTCTGATATCACTCACAAAAAGGAAGCCTGACAAAAATTTCCAAGTAAATATGACAATGGGCAGAGTGTAGACCAGATAACTACTAAAGCCTGGGTAGGGATGTGGACTATTTCAGTCTAAGTCAAAGTCATGTTAAATACCATGATTCCTGATTGACA
Source organism: Mus caroli (assembly GCF_978045245.1). Taxonomy (NCBI): domain Eukaryota; kingdom Metazoa; phylum Chordata; class Mammalia; order Rodentia; family Muridae; genus Mus; species Mus caroli. Next base: position 104,077,167 of record NW_028227261.1, on the reverse strand, counting down.
ACTTTTATTGTCAGTATGGCGCCCACAGATTGCACATAAGTCTCCTCTCTTAGGAAGCTCCAGGCTCCTTCTTTTGAGAAAGCAAGGGCTTCTCAGATACTTAGTGTTATGTTATCTAACCCTGGCATTGCTCAGATATTTAAAGATTTCTTGTGAATGTTCTTAAGGGACAATTACTATATTTTCAAAACATACACAAATTAATATTTATTTCTACATAAAAAGAGATTCCTGAGTCCACATGTTATTCTTAGAAAGGACGTATTCATATTTAATGAGTTATGTATGTGGGCGAGGTAACAAAGTTGTCATTGCACAACTTGACAATGCTCCCATCAAGCTTCTTGGTGTCTAATAGGGCTCCACTGGATTCCAGTTCAATTAGAATGCTTACTTGTATTTATTTCTTAGGAATTATTACTGGAGAATACTCATATCTGTTCTTTTCTTATACCTCAACAGCTGTGTTATGTTTGTTTATGCCACCAAAATTTGTTATAGGAATTGAAAGGATTTAAAGTAAAAGTATAAAAACTAGGACCAACTCTTCTACTTGCTAAATAACCACTAGTACCAACAAAATCTGGGGATCATAGTGAAAACTGACTGATATAGAATGGCAAATATAACTATAAATAAGTTTGCAAAAGGTTTGGAATAGTCTCACTAGCAGATTTGACTTCAGGGTCCATTCTAGTGTGGTTCCTGTAGCTGCTGTTTGCCCCTATTGAAAGTTGTCCATTTTATTTGCTACAGCCTTGCCTGTTTATTAGTCGTCCTTCCTTGCACTCAACCCGATTATCCGGATGGCTCAGATGAGTGTGAAACAAGGCAAGTTTTATAAGATGAATATAGCAGAAGATGGCCTAGTCAGCCATCATTGGGAAGGGAGGCCCTTGGTTTTGTCCCACTAGAGGGGAATGCCAGGGCCAGGAAGCAGGAGTGGGTGGGTTGGGGAGCAGGACAGGGATGGGGGTATAGGGAACTCTTGGGATATCATTTAAAATGTAAATGAAGAAAATATCTAATAAATATTTGTTTTAAAAACAAGATGGATACAGACTAATTAAATATATACTGTGGTTCACTTGCACTGTAGGGTGACCCTTAGAGGTGCACACTCATCCAAATAGTTCCTATCTTTACATTCTAGGACCATGTCATCCAAACAAGGGAGTTGATGGCTCAAATTTACCTGTGAATCCCTGGGCTCTCTTTTGGTGGTACTATTACCTAGAAATTGTTCCAACTGTAACAGTTGGGATTGAGAAGATGTGTCACGGGGCCACCGCGAGGACTCAATGAAATCAGGATTTAAAAGAAAGTTTCAAACATTCTGTTAAAAGAAAATATCCTTTTAACTCAATTGCTACATAGGAAGTGGCTCAGAGGAGAAGGCCCTCAGGGGCGACCCTGTGTACTAGATAATCTGCCTTGCTAAACTGAGAGAATCACAAGGAGGGAAGTGAGGCAGAACCTGGAAATTTTTGAGAAAATTTCTAGGTACTCATTCCATTGCAAAGCTAGGTGTCTGTGGACAGGAATACGGAAGACTCATTGAAGAACTTCACTGATGCTACTCTGTTGTGATTTTTCACCACCATTGTCTGTGTGGAATGTTCTAGAAACTCAAACAGAAACATAGATATGATTCAAATACCACAGGTTTGAGTGTAACCCTTGATCAAGCTGAAGTGATCACATCTTAACTTGTTAAAAAAAATACAGAAATGCTATCATAGGAAAAATATGAAATGAACAGAGTTAAACATGTCAGTAGTACTCTATTAGCAGACATTAAACCAAAAGGGAAAACCAGAACACTGGGGGTCAGCTCTTCAGTAGCGAGGGAGCCAGTATTTAAAAACTAGAGTGGAAGAATTTCTAGGCCATTTGTGTTTTTAAATTGGCCTTTCCCAGAGAAAGTTGAACTTTGTATTATATCATGATAGGAAGTAGTTTTACAAATTCAGTAAATTGTTCACAGAAGTTAGATTCCTAACTTTCAAAAAAGAATGAAGAGACAAAAATATATTTTTCTAAATTGTTACATATCCAGGGGCTGACTCATATGTCTTTGAAAAGAAGTTCTGGGTTATAAAACTGCTGTGAGATTTTTGTTTTAAAGAAAAACCTTGCATCTCAAGGGTCAGGTAAAAATGACAGTACTAAATTTCTAAAGTAAGGGATTTAAGATGGAAGGGGAGAGAACTCCTTTGATGTATGTATATATATATATATATATATATATATATATATATATATATACACACACACACACACGTGTGTGTATTAAATTAGGATCAGTGTGAGAAGATGGTCTATGCAGGCAGGTACAACCCTGTTTCAGGATCAATAGAGCCACCTTGATCAATCGTAAGAACCACCCCACGATGCTAAAATTAATAAAAACGTTGATTTAAGTCAGTCTTTCAGGAGGGACAAAGACCCATATCTGATCCTGTATGTCTTCCTGTAAAGTGATATTTAACTGAACAATTCTAGCAGACATACCAAGTCAAGCAATTCAATGATATCCTCTGTAGATGAAAAGGAGAATTCATTCTTTTGTGTCAAGTCCAAGATAGAGGAAATGTTCCTGTGTTATATATTTAGGTACACCTGTGTGAGCAGCCATATTGCTAATCAGAAAAATGCTTGATCTGTAGCTTGATTCTTACAGTTCTCATCAAGAAAAACAGCAATCCCATAAATATCTTTATGCAGGTCAAGACCATTCTGTCAAAGCCCTCATTTATTTCCATTATTTCTGGTTGAATGAAGTCTTTTTTCTTCCAACCAGCAATTTTTATATGGTTTATTAAAGAGCCAATCCATTGCAAATAGCCTAAGAATTAGAAAATATGTTAAAAAGGTACATTGATTTGATATTGGATTGTGGAGAAATATCTTGGGTGAAACCCCCCAGAAGAATAAATATGTCTATAGTCAGTGCTGAATAGCTTACAATAAGTTGAACTGTGTATTTAATATTAACTGAAGATGAAGAAAGTTGTCCAGGGATTTAAAGGCTTCAGTGAGTGGCACAGGAATAATGTTATTTCAGAGTGGACACTCTGTCTCTCTGCCACTCTGTATCTCTCTCTTTCTATCTGTCTCTGTTTCGGTCTCCTCTCCCTATCTCCTTCCTCTTTTATTCCTTCTCTCCCCCATCATCATATACTCTCTACCTCTGTATATACATCTTCTCCCCACTTCTCCCTACTTCTGCTCTCTTCTTTACAACTCAAAAACACTATCAACACTTTATATTCTCCTTCACCAATTAAGAGTTGAATCAGGTTAGTATTTTCATTGAACTTGATCCTAGATCATGTCAAGCTAATGAATCTAGTCCTGGAACAGGATGACAGTTTTACACAGCATGCTAATAGTTTTATTGGAAGGTGAACTTAATTGGTGCTCTGTCTTAAAACCAAGAAATCTAAATCTCTAAGATGCTGCTCTGGGTGGAGAATGGTTCCCTTGAAGAGAAGCTTTAGTTACCAAATGATCAATCTTTTAACAAGTCGTTCAGAAAATATTGAACTTTAAAGGTAAAGTGTACTGTGATATATTGTATAGTATATATTTTCATTCAACACTTAATACTTTTGCCAAATACTTTTAGTATGCTAATTATTAAAATATGACATAGTCATGGGAGGCAAATAATTAATGCTAAGCCAAGTGATATATATTGAATCTTCTTCTTAATGATTATGGTTATTAAAATAGTAATCCCTTGGCTATAGGGAATTTCAAGTTGTGATTCTGACTCCATGGTTCTAAGAAGCTCTTTTTGCCCACTGTGCACTGATTTTGTGTTGAGAACTATCATCTGTTTTATTGTTTTATTTTTCTGGCAGGCTTTGGTTCATTGTAAAATCATGAACATTGAATTCACTCTGAAAAAGTTGTAGAACAACATCACTAAATACTTGACTATGTTAGCTTGATATTTCATACATGTAACCTTTGCCAATAAGAAAGATCCTTATAGAGCACTTGTGACACTAGGAAGTAAAAATACAAGACCTACATGTCAATTTAATTACTTGTGTGCATTTAGAGAAAGATAGACTTAATTATATCTATAGACATATTTTACCTTCTCTCATCCACTGAAAACTTTTATCAAAAATGCATTTTCAAGTTAGGTCTCTTTTTAAGTCAACATTTGGATGGTGACTAGGGTACCTGTCTATGATAAAGTCATAAAGATTTGAATTTCCTGCCCTCTTTGAAGTCATCTAAAGTATCCAAGTTGATATTTAAGATAACTAGTAATTTTTATACATAGAGAGATTATAGCTTCACCTTTAATCACCTTTTGAGCTGAGATGGAGGTATAGCATGAAGGATATTTGTAGCAAAGTGTAGATAGAAATAAATGGGAACATTAGGTAGTCATAGGGCATTTTTGAGTAGTTCCAGCAACTACTGACGTGTATATCACATTTCTATCAGCTCTTGATCTATAGAAAACTTTCTATTGTTTGGCAAGTTTTTCATAGTTGACCTCATTTATTTCAGATCAGAGGACTGTTTGGTCTACTATCTATGATTATCTTGTATATGGCCCTAGTCACACTTACAGCTCTGTTGTCATAGGAACAGCGTTTTCAAACCTGTTCTGTGTTGTGGATCAGCAAACATTTCACCATTTTACCACCTTTCTTTAACTCTATCTGTCTCTTCTCAGGCTCACAAGGACATGCTAGAATGGGAGTCAGATAATTCTAATTCTCTCAGTCTTGCCCAATTCCTGCTTAGGTGTCTAGACATCAGTTGCCATAGAATTTCATATATCTACTAATATAACTATAGAAACTGCTTGTTTTTTCTCTGGAAAACTAAATTTTGATTAGCATTATATACTCCCTGATAAATATTATGAATTGTAAAGCACCAAAAATATTGCATCATTAACAGCCCAAGGAATTAATTTGCTACTCGATTCTAGGATAAACCCCCACCCCCTTCACCCCTCCACTCCTCCACCCCCACACCCATAAAGTTGGTTAGAAGTTATAGTGTTTGCAGACAGATGCAAATATATCTGTTAGATGCTTATGCATAGAATGAGGGTGAATGGAATTCTAATTTTAGGGGACATAAATATATTATACTAAATTGTATACATGCTACATTTTATTCTTAGAAACAGACAGTTCTACCTTCCAAAGATGTCCTTATTTGAATCTTTCTGATAAAGTAAAGGGAAACTAGTACCTCTGCATGAATCCCTAGACTTTTATTTTCCAATAAGACTGTAATTATACTAAATAATATATTAGTTTTTTAAAGGAATCCTAAGATGGGAAGTAAATGTTTCAATAGTCTCCTGTCTTTCAGTAAGTTTTCCAGATAATATAGAGCACATTAGAGATGATGACAACTCTCCCGTATAGCTCAAGATTTTATTTATTTGTTCAATATCAGCATTATTTTTATAATCTCAAGTATCTGTTAATAACTTTTCATAATTAATTAAAATTTGACATTCAATAAAACAATTATTGTAAGTTGAATATATATAGTAAGTTATATATATGTATGTGTATATATGTGTGTATATATATATATCATATGTATATACACATTTATTTCATTTTATCCATTAGTTGATGACATATAACTCACTACATGATTCCATTGTTATTCATTGATGGCTTTACTCTCTTTTAATCGCCATTGTCTTCTTTTGAGGTAGCAGTTGCTTTTGTTTTAATATTTAACTAGTCCTGACTTGATTTGTTTCTATCTTCATTAATTTACATCTTGGGGTTGGACTAATTATAACATAAAAGGGAATACTTACCTGTCTTTGAAGCTTGGTTGTTAGCAGGCCTTCTACATTGTACAACTGCATTAGAAAAGCCTGGGGAATAGCAAGAGAGAACGATGATGTCAATTATCTTAGCCTCTCATTATTTTTCAAAGTGGCAATATCAGCATCGCCTTCAGAGAAAAGACACTTTGATCATTTTCCCAGGCTTGGAAGTAGATACTTAGTGACAGGCTAGCTTGATACCATGCCATCCCTTGGCAGGCAAGATGACTAGAGCAAGAGTCAATCAATACTACGAAATAAAGCACAGAAAAGAGAGAGTTAGGGGCTTCCCCAGGGTGCCATGCAGAAAGCACTTTGGAATAGGACAAAAACGATGTGGTTGTCACCTGCCTATACTTTCCTCCAAAAAGCTTATCACATTAAATGATATCTACAAGTTCCCTGAAAGCTGTATATTTCGTATCCAAATGAAGGGTATGACATTTCTTTCCCATGTACAACTGAACCAAATACATTTGTGAGAGAACTTAATCTCTGTTGTATATTTTCATTTTATTACATTCAATAGTTCTTGTCAATCAGCACAAATAACAGAAGTCAGAAAAGTTCTTAGGACTTTTGGGATAGCATTGGAAATGTAATTGAGAAAAATACATAATAGAAAAATAATATATATGTATATAATTTAAGAATTTAGTAAAATGTGGTTCTCAGCACAAAGAATACATGTAAGAAACTTGTTACTCCTCACATTTAAGTACATAATAATAGCCATATGTTAAACTCAAGAGCAACTTTTATGTTGGTTAAAGACACAATTTTAACAACTAGATAGGACATCAGGTAAAGTGAGGATGAAGCTAGAATTATGTGAGACCGAAGGACCAATATGTCTAGGGGAAAATCCAGAAAAGGGTGGGACAGGCATTATGAACCACATCTACAAACATAGCTTTGGTTAATTTTTCTTAGAAAACTGAGAGGCTTATTACATTCAAGAACATTGAAATGCAGAAACACAAATTTGTCAGTATAACAACATGCTCTGCAAGAGCTGAAGTCACTTCCTAGGTCTTCATCCACTAAGTCAAAATCAAGTAATCTTTAATATTTCAATATAAGCACTTCCCCTCACTCTCGGATATTGTTAATAAATCATTTTCCCATGTTAATATTATTTGTTTTATACTGAAATCTTTTTATCAAGTTGCAGACATTTAACTCATACCTCTTAATCTAGTAAAACATTAAATATCATCAAATGGGTTATGAGCAATGATGGATTATATAAAGAATTTACAAAAGTACAAAAGTTAAGTATTATGTGATGAGAGCAAAAGAAATTCCTGTACTTATTTTATTCAGCATTTGTTTTTATTATATATCTTGGCACAAAGTCATTTACCATGCTTCTGTCACAAGGAACTTTGCTTTTGTTTATGAAATGGCAAAACATAAAATATCCCTTTCTGTGTATTGATTTTGTTTTAAAAGACCTTTTAAATGTTAATTGTCCCTCTGAATTATGAATCTAATTTCTTTTTAGATTGTATAGTGTTACCTTAGGACTCATATGTTGATGCTGTGTTAGAAAGTGAGTCTTTCATTGCTTCTCTCCACTCAATGTTAGAACTAAGACCTTCCCTATAGCCTCTCTACAAGATTTGAGGCAACTCATTGCCAATATGTGACTGTTTTAAAAACACTTCATTTTTCCTTCATTCCACAAGTATTTGCTTTCTGCCTCCTGTTGGACACATTGCTGAGAGCTGGGATGAGAGTGATCCTCTTTGGAAAGTCTCACAGAGAGTCTTCCAACCCTTAGATAAATGTGATAGCTTAGCTCAATCTACAATGTACACTGATTTGGATATCTGCTGTGCAGAAGAACTTGGCTTCTTATTATCTGTTTAAGTGGCCTGTCTTTGTATCCTGACTTAATTCACCTCCTATGTAAGGAACTTGCATGGCCCTTTCAGATGTAATTCATCATTCATAGGAATTGCAACTCTGAAACACACCATGGTGCTTTAAAGACATGTAGATTACTCATAGTATACTGTAAGATGTGCAGACATGTAGATTACTCATAGTATACTGTAAGATGTGCATTTATTGGAGTAATAATAGGTGTAGGCCATTATATGAACTATATCATTTAATGTAGAAATAGTGTGTCACTGTTATTATTACTGACAATAGTGACTATTAATTTTTATTTGTTATGTAGAAATTACTACATTAGAAATTTTCCTAGGGGAGAATCTTTACTAGAATTCTCTACTATAAGTAGTCATATTATCCTGTCTTCTTCTGTTTGGACTACTACAACAATGTAACCTGTTTATAAGCATGAGAGACTTATTTCTCATTTTGGAAATCTAAAAACAGCAATCAACTATTCAGCATCAGATAAGGACTCATGACTTGGCTTAGAAATGGTCCCTATGACTTTCCTGCCAGAGGAAAGGGGTTCACCCAGTGCTGGAGCGCTTTGCCTGAGCATTGGCAGCAGACATCTTGGTTCCGGGACCCCACTGAGTGTATTCTGCACAGGTGAGAGTACAGAATACAGAAGCTAAAAGCTTCTGGGACAGGCCAAAGCAACTCAGCTTTGGGACAGGTCCTGTTTTGGTCTTTCGTCTTCGGTCAGGAGGGAGGTCCTAAGGCCAGATATCTGTGCACCTTTCCTGTAAGAGGAGAGCTTGCCTGCAGAGAGTGCTCTGGCCACTGAAACACAGAGGAGAGAGCTAGTCTCCCAGGTCTGCTGATAGAGGCTAACAGAATCACCTGAGGAACAAGCTCTAACCAGCGACAACTATAACAACTAGCTCTAGAGAATACCAGATGGCAAAAGGCAAAAGTAAAATTCCTACTAATAGAAATCAAGACCAGTCACCATCATCAGAACGCAGCACTCCCACCCCACCTAGTCCTGGGCACCCCAACACAACCGAAAAGCTAGACCCGGATTTAAAAGCATATCTCATGATGATGGTAGAGGACATCAAGAAGGAATTTAATAACTCACTTAAAGAAATACAGGAGAACACTGCTAAAGAGTTACAAGTCCTTAAAGAAAAACAGCAAAACACAACCAAACAGGTATAAGTCCTTAAAGAAAAACAGGAAAACACATCCAAACAGGTGATGGAAATGAACAAAACCATACTAGAACTAAAAGGTAAGGAGACACAATAAAGAAAACCCAAAGTGAGGCAACACTGGAGATAGAAACCCTAGGAAAGAAATCTGGAACCATAGATGTGAGCATCAGCAAGAGAATACAAGAGATGGAAGATTGAATCTCAGGTGCAGAAGATTCCATGGAGAACATCTGCATAACAATCAAAGAAAATACAAAACGCAAAAGGATCCTAACTCAAAACATCCAGAAAATACAGGCCACAATGAGACCAAACCTACAGATAATAGGAGTTGATGAAAATGAAGATTTTCAACTTAAAGGGCCAGCAAATATCTTCAACAAAATTATGGAAGAAAACTTCCCAAACATAAAGAAAGAGATGCCCATGATCATACAAGAAGACTACAGAATTCCAAATAGACTGGACCAGAAAAGAAATTCCTCCCGACACATAATAATCAAACCAACAAATGCACTAAATAAAGATAGAATATTAAAAGCAGTAAGGGAGAAAAGTCAAGTAACATATAAAGGCAGGCATATCAGAATTACACCAGACTTTTCACCAGAGACTATGAAAGCTAGAAGAGCCTGGACAGATGTTATACAGACACTAAGAGAACACAAATGCCAGCCCAGGCTACTATATCCGACCAAACTCTCAATTATCATAGATGGAGAAACCAAAGTATTCCACGACAAAACGAAATTCACACATTATCTTTCCATGAATCCAGCCCTTCAAAGGATAATAATAGAAAACAAACAAACAAACAAAACAAACAATACAAGGACAGAAATCATGCCCTAGAAAAAGCAAGAAAGTAATCCCTCAACAAACCAGAAAGAAGACAGCCACAAGAACAGAATGCCAACCCTAACAACAAAAATAAAAGGAAGCAACAATTACTTTTCCTTAATATCTCTTAATATCAATGGACTCAATTCCCCAATAAAAAGACATAGACTAATAGACTGGCTACACGAACAGGACCCAACATTCTGCTGCTTACAGGAAACCCATCTCAGAGAAAAAGACAGACACTACCTCAGAGTGAAAGGCTGAAAAACAATTTTCCAAGCAAATGGTCTGAAGAAACAAGCTGGAGTAGCCATTCTAATATCGAATAAAATCGACTTCCAACCCAAAGTTATCAAAAAATACAAGGAGGGACACTTCATACTCATCAAAGGTAAAATCCTCCAAGAGGAACTCTCAATTCTGAATATCTATGCTCCAAATGCAAGGGCAGCCACATTCATTAAAGACACTTTAGTAAAGCTCAAAGCACACATTGCACCTCACACAATAATAAGGGAGACTTCAACACGCCACTTTCATCAATGGACAGATCTTGAAAACAGAAACTAAACAGGGACAAAGTGAAACTAACAGAAGTTATGAAACAAATGGATTTAACAGATATCTACAGAACTTTTTATCCTAAAACAAAAGGATATACCTTCTTCTCAGCACCTCACGGGACCTTCTCCAAAATTGACCATATAATTAGTCACAAAACAGGCCTCAACAGATACAAAAATATTGAAATTGTCCCATGCATCCTATCAGACCACCATGGACTAACGCAGATCTTCAATAACAACATAAATAATGGAAAGCCAACATTCACATGGAAACTGAACAACACTCGTCTCAATGATACCTTGGTCAAGGAAGGAATAAAGAAAGAAATAAAGACTTTTTAGAGTTTAATGAAAATGAAGCCACAACATACCCAAACCTTTGGGACACAATGAAGGCATTTCTAAGAGGTAAACTCATAGCTCTGATTGCCTCCAAAAAGAAACTGGAGAAAGCACACACTAGCAGCTTGACAACACATCTTAAAGCTCTAGAAAAAAAAAGGAATAAAATTCTCCCAAGAGGAGTAGATGGCAGGCAATAATCAAACTCAGGGGTGAAATCAACCAAGTGGAAACAAGAAGAACTATTCAAAGAATTAACCAAAGGAGGAGTTGGTTCTTTGAGAAAATCAACAAGATAGATAAACCCTTAGCTAGACTCACTAGAAGGCACAGGGACAGCATCCTAATTAACAAAATCAGAAATGAAAAGGGAAACATAACAACAGATCCTGAAGAAATCCAAAGCACCATCCGATCCTTCTACAATAGACTATACTCAACAAAACTGGAAAACCTGGATGAAATGGACAAATTTCTAGACAGATACCAAATACCAAAGTTAAATCGGGATCAAGTTAACGATCTAAACAGTCCCATATCTCCTAAAGAAATAGAAACAGTCATTAATAGTCTCCCAGCCAAAAAAAGCCCAGGACCAGATGGATTTAGTGCAGAACTCTATCGGACCTTCAAAGAAGATCTAATTCCAGTTTTGCCCAAACTATTCCACAAAATAGAAGTAGAAGGAACTCTACTCAACTCATTCTATGAAGCCACAATAACACTGATACCTAAACCACAGAAAGATCCAACAAAGATAGAGAACTTCAGACCAATTTCCCTTGTGAATATAGATGAAAAAATCCTCAATAAAATTCTCACTAACCGAATCCAAGAACACATTAAAGCTATCATCCATCCTGACCAAGTAGGTTTTATTCCAAGGATGCAGGGATGGTTTAATATATGGAAATCCATCAACGTAATCCATTATATAAACAAACTAAAAGACAAAAACCACATGATCATCTACTTAGATGCAGAAAAAGCATTCGACAAGATCCAACACCCATTCATGATAAAAGTCTTGGAAAGATCAGGAATTCAAGGCCCATACCTAACCATGATAAGAGCAATCTACAGCAAACCAGTAGCCAACATCAAAATAAATGGTGAGAAGCTTGAATCAATCCCACTAAAATCATGGACTAGACAAGGCTGTCCAATCTCTACATACCAATTCAACATTGTACTTGAAGTCCTAGCCAGAGCAATTCGACACAAAAGGAGATCAAGGGCATACAAATTGGAAAAGATGAAGTCAAAATATCACTTTTTGCAGATGATATGATAGTATATATAAGTGACCCGAAAATTCCACTAGAGAACTCCTAAACCTGATAAACAGCTTCAGTGGAGTAGCTGGATATAAAATTAACTCAAACAAGTCAATGGCCTTTCTCTACACAAAGAATAAACAAGCTGAGAAAGAAATTAGGGAAACAACACCCTTCTCAGGAGTCACAAATAATATAAAATATCTTGGCATGACTCTAACTAAGGAAGTGAAAGATCTGTATGATAAAAATTTCAAGTCTCTGAAGAAAGAAATTAAAGAAGATCTCAGAAGATGGAAAGATCTCCCATGCTCATGGATTGTCAGGATCAACATTGTAAAAATGGCTATGTTGCCAAAAGCAATCTACAGATTCAATGCAATCCCCATCAAAATTCCAACTCAATTCTTTAACGAATTAGAAAGCAATCTTCAAATTCAACTGGATTAACAAAAAACCTAGGATAGCAAAAACTCTTCTCAGGGATAAAAGAACCTCCAGTGGATTCACCATGCCTGACCTGAAGCTTCACTACAGAACAATTGTGATTTAAAAAAAAAACTGCATGGTACTGGTATAGTGACAGACAAGTAGAACAATGGAATAGAATTGAAGACCTAGAAATGAACCCACACACCTATGGTCACTTGATCTTCAACAAGGGAGCTAAAACCATCCAGTGGAAGAAAGACAGTATTTTCTTTCTTTTTTTTTTTTTTTTTTTTTTTTTATTTTTTTATTTTTTTTTATATTTTTATTACATATTTTCCTCAATTACATTTCCAATACTATCCCAAAAGTCCCCCATAGCGCCCCCCACTTCCCTACCCACCCATTCCCATTCTTTTGGCCCTGGCATTCCCCTATATTGGGGCATATAAAGTTTGCAAGTCCAATGGGCCTCTCTTTCCATTGATGGCCGACTAGGCCATCTTTCGATACATATGCAGCTAGAGACAAGAGCTCCAGGGTTCTGGTTAGTACATCATGTTGTTCCAACAATAGGGTTGCAGATCCCTTTAGCTCCTTAGGTACTTTCTCTAGCTTCTCCATTGGGAGCCCTGTGATACATCCAACAGCTGACTGTGAACATCCACTCCTGTGTTTGCTAGGCCCCGGCATCATCTCACAAGAGACAGCTATATTTGGGTCCTTTCAGCAAAATCTTGCTAGTGTATGCAATGGTGTCAGCGTTTAGAAGCTGATTATGGGACGGATCCCTGGATACAGCAGTCTCTAAATGGTCCATCCTTTCATCCCAGCTACGAACTTTGTCTCTGTAACTCCTTCCCTGGGTGTTTTGTTCCCAGTTCTAAGAAGGTGCACAGTGTCCACACTTTGGTCTTCATTCTTCTTGAGTTTCATGCGTTTATCAAATTGTATCTTATATCTTGGGTATCCTAAGTTTTGGGCTAATATCCACTTATCAATGAATACATATTGTGTGAGTTCTTTTGTGATTGTGTTACTTCACTCAAGATGATGCCCTCCAGGTCCATCCATTTGGCTAGGAATTTCATAAATTCATTCTTTTTAATAGCTGAGTAGTACTCCATTGTGTAAATGTACCATAATTTCTGTATCCATTCCTCTGTTGAGGGACATCTGGGTTCTTTCCAGCTTCTGGCTATTATAAATAGGGCTGCTATGAACATAGTGGAGCATGTGTCCTTCTTACCGGTTGGGACATCTTCTGGATATATGCCCAGAAGAGGTATTGCTGGATCCTCCGGTAGTACTATGTCCAATTTTCTGAGGAACCGCCAGACTGATTTCCAGAGTGGTTGTACAAGCTTGCAATCCCACCAACAATGGAGGAGTGTTCCTCTTTCTCCACATCCTCGCCAGCATCTGCTGTCACCTGAATTTTTGATCTTAGCCATTCTGACTGGTGTGAGGTGGAATCTCAGGGTTGTTTTGATTTGCATTTCCCTGATGATTAAGGATGTTGAACATTTTTTCAGGTGCTTCTCTGCCATTCGGTATTCCGCAGGTGAGAATTCTTTGTTCAGTTCTGAGCCCCATTTTTTAATGGGGTTATTTGACTTTCTGGAGTCTACCTTCTTGAGTTCTTTATATATATTGGATATTAGTCCCTTATCTGATTTAGGATAGGTGAAGATCCTTTCCCAATCTGTTGGTGGTTTTTTTGTCTTATTGATGGTGTCTTTAGCCTTGCAGAAGCTTTGTAGTTTCATGAGGTCCCACTTGTCAATTCTCGATCTTACAGCACAAGCCATTACTGTTCTATTCAGGAATTTTTCCCCTGTGCCCATATCTTCAAGGCTTTTCCCCACTTTCTCCTCTATAAGTTTCAGTGTCTCTGGTTTTATGTGAAGTTCCTTGATCCACTTAGACTTGATCTTAGTACAAGGAGATAGGAATGGATCGATTCGCATTCTTCTACATGTTAACAACCAGTTGTGCCAGCACCATTTGTTGAAAATGCTGTCTTTCTTCCACTGGATGTTTTTAGCTCCCTTGTCGAAGATCAAGTGACCATAGGTGTGTGGGTTCATTTCTGGGTCTTCAATTCTATTCCATTGGTCTATTTGTCTGTCACTATACCAGTACCATGCAGTTTTTATCACAATTGCTCTGTAATAGAGCTTTAGGTCCGGCATGGTGATTCCACCAGAGGTTCTTTTATCCTTGAGAAGAGTTTTTGCTATCCTAGGTTTTTTGTTATTCCAGATGAATTTGCAGATTGCACTTTCTAATTCGTTGAAGAATTGATTTGGAATTTTGATGGGGATTGCATTGAATCTGTAGATTGCTTTTGGCAAGATAGCCATTTTTACAATGTTGATCCTGCCAATCCATGAGCATGGGAGATCTTTCCATCTTCTGAGATCTTCTATAATTTCTTTCTTCAGAGACTTGAAGTTTTTATTATACAGATCTTTCACTTCCTTAGTTAGAGTCACGCCAAGATATTTTATATTATTTGTGCCTATTGAGAAGGGTGTTGTTTCCCTAATTTCTTTCTCAGCCTGTTTATTCTTTGTGTAGAGAAAGGCCATTGATTTGTTTGAGTTAATTTTATATCCAGCTACTTCACCGAAGCTGTTTATCAGGCTTAGGAGTTCGGTGGTGGAATTTTTAGGGTCACTTATATATACTATCATATCATCTGCAAAAAGTGATATTTTGACTTCATCTTTTCCAATTTGTATCCCTTTGATCTCCTTTTGTTGTCGAATTGCTCTGGCTAGGACTTCAAGTACAATGTTGAATAGGTATGGAGAAAGTGGACAGCCTTGTCTAGTCCCTGATTTTAGAGGGATTGCTTCAAGCTTCTCACCATTTACTTTGATGTTGGCTACTGGTTTGCTGTAGATTGCTTTTATCATGTTTAGGTATGGGCCTTGAATTCCTGTTCTTTCCAAGACTTTTATCATGAATGGGTGTTGGATCTTGTCAAATGCTTTTTCCGCATCTAAGGAGATGACCATGTGGTTTTTGTCTTTGAGTTTGTTTATATACTGGATTACGTTGATGGATTTCCGTATATTGAACCATCCCTGCATCCCTGGGATGAAACCTACTTGGTCAGGATGGATGATTGTTTTGATGTGTTCTTGGATTCGGTTAGCAAGAACTTTATTGAGGATTTTTGCATCAATATTCATAAGGGATATTGGTCTGAAGTTTTCTATCTTTGTTTGGTCTTTTTGTGGTTTAGGTATCAGAGTAATTGTGGCTTCATAGAATGAGTTGGGTAGAGTACCTTCTGTTTCTATTTTGTGGAATAGTTTGTGAAGAACTGGGATTAGATCTTCTTTGAAGGTCTGATAGAACTCTGCACTAAACCCATCTGGTCCTGGGCTTTTTTTAGTTGGGAGACTATTAATGACTACTTCTATTTCTTTGGGGGATATAGGGCTGTTTAGATCATTAACCTGATCTTGATTCAACTTTGGTACCTGGTATCTGTCTAGGAACTTCTCCATTTCATCCAGGTTCTCCAGTTTTGTTGAGTATAGCCTTTGGTAGAAGGATCTGATGGTGTTTTGGATGTCTTCAGGATCTGTTGTTATGTCTCCTTTTTCATTTCTGATTTTGTTAATTAGGATGCTTTCCCTGTGCCCTCTAGTGAGTCTGGCTAAGGGTTTATCTATCTTGTTGATTTTCTCAAAGAACCAGCTCCTTGATTGGTTGATTCTTTGAATAGTTTTTCTTGTTTCCACTTGGTTGATTTCACCCCTGAGTTTGATTATTTCCTGCCTTCTACTCCTCTTGGGTGAATTTGCTTCCTTTTGTTCTAGTGCTTTTAGGTGTGTTGTCAAGCTGCTAATGTGTGCTCTCTCTAGTTTCCTTTTGGAGGCACTCAGAGCTATGAGTTTTCCTCTTAGAAATGCTTTCATTGCGTCCCATAAGTTTGGGTATGTTGTGGCTTCATTTTCATTGAACTCTAAAAAGTCCTTAATTTCTTTCTTTATTCCTTCCTTGACCAAGTTATCATTGAGAAGAGTGTTGTTCAGTTTCCACGTGAAGGTTGGCTTTCTATTATTTATTTTGTTATTGAAGATCAGCCTTAGTCCATGGTGATCTGATAGGATGCATGGGACAATTTCAATATTTTTATATCTGTTGAGGCCTGCTTTGTGACCAATTATGTGGTCAATTTTGGAGAAGGTACCATGAGGTGCTGAGAAAAAGGTATATCCTTTTGTTTTAGGATAGAATGTTCTGTAGATATCTGCCAGATCCATTTGGTTCATAATTTGTCTTAGTTTCACTGTGTCCCTGTTTAGTTTCTGTTTCCATGATCTGTCCATTGGTGAAAGTGGTGTGTTGAAGTCTCCCACTATTATTGTATGAGGTGCAATGTGTGCTTTGAGCTTTACTAAAGTTTCTTTAATGAATGTGGCTGCCTTTGTATTTGGAGCATAGATATTCAGGATTGATAGTTCCTCTTGGAGGATTTTACCTTTGATGAGTATGAAGTGTCCCTCCCTGTCTTTTTTAATGACTTTGGGTTGGAAGTCAATCTTATCAGATATTAGAATGGCTACTCCAGCTTGTTTCTTCATGCCATTTGCTTGGAAAATTGTTTTCCAGCCTTTCATTCTGAGTTAGTGTCTATCCTTTTCTCTGAGATGAGTTTCCTGTAAGCAGCAAAATGTTGGGTCTTGTTTGTGTAGCCAGTTTGTTAGTCTATGTCTTTTTATCGGGGAGTTGAGTCCATTGATATTAAGAGATATTAAGGAAAAGTAATTGTTGTTTCCTGTTATTTTTGTTGTTAAAGTTGGCATTTTGTTCTTGTGGCTGTCTTCTTTTAGGTTTGTTGAGGGATTACCTTCTTGTTGTTTCTAGGGCGTGGTTCCTGTCCTTGTATTGGTTTTTTTCTGTTATTATCCTTTGAAGGGCTGGATTCATGGAGAGATAATGTGTGAATTTGGTTTTGTCATGGAATACTTTGGTTTCTCCATCTATGGTAATTGAGAGTTTGGCTGGGTATAGTAGCCTGGGCTGGAATTTGTGTTCTCTTAGTGTCTGTATAACATCCGTCCAGGATCTTCTGGCTTTCATAGTCTCTGGTGAAAAATCTGGTGTAATTCTGATAGGCTTGCCTTTATATGTTACTTGGCCTTTTTCTCTTACTGCTTTTAGTATTCTATCTTTATTTAGAGCATTTGTTGCTCTGATTATTATGTGTCGGGAGGTGTTTCTTTTCTGGTCCAGTCTATTTGGAGTTCTGTAGGCTTCTTGTATGTTCATGGGCATCTCTTTCTTTAGATTTGGAAAGTTTTCTTCTATAATTTTGTTGAAGATGTTTGCTGGTCCTTTGAGTTGAAAATCTTCATTCTCATCCACTCCTATTATCCGTAGGTTTGGTCTTCTCATTGCGTCCTGTATTTCTTGGATGTTTTGAGTTAGGATCTTTTTGCATTTTACATTTTCCTTGATTGTTGTGCCGATGTTCTCTATGGAATCTTCTGCACCTGAGATTCTCTCTTCCATCTCTTGTATTCTGTTGCTGATGCTCGTATCTATGGTTCCAGATTTCTTTCCTAGGGTTTCTATCTCCAGTGTTGCCTCATTTTGGGTTTTCTTTATTGTGTCTACTTCCCTTTTTAGGTCTAGTATGGTTTTGTTCATTTCCATCATCTGTTTGGATGTGTTTTCCTGTTTTTCTGTAAGGACTTCTACCTGTTTGATTATGTTATCGTGTTTTTCTTTAAGGATTTGTAACTCTTTAGCAGTGTTCTCCTGCAATTCTTTAAGGGATTTTTGTGCTTTCTCTTCCTTGTCTTCTGCCTGTTTAGCAGTGTTCTCCTGCATTTCTTTAAGTGTGTTATTAAAGTCCATCTTGAAGTTCTCTATCAACATCAGGAGATATGCTTTTAAATCCGTGTCTAGCTTTTCCGGTGTGTTGGGGTGCCCTGGACTGGGCGAAGTGGGAGTGCTGGATTCTGATGATGGTGAGTGGTCTTGGTTTCTGTTAGTAAGATTATTACGTTTACCTTTCGCCATCTTGTAATCTCTGGGGTTAGTTGTTATCGTTGTCACTGTTTAAAGATTGGAGCAGAAGCTGTGTTCCATTCACCAGCAGTCTCTAAATCCTGCGGCGGGGGTCGTGGGTAGCTGAAGGTACCCCGGTGCTGGTCGAGCCGGAAGAGGCCTGTGGTCCTACACAGGCCGTTTTTCTGCTTCCCTAACTAATGCAGTCTCTGGTCCCGCGTGCAATTGGATTGGAGCAGAAGCTGTGTTCCACTCACCAGCAGTCCCAAAATCCTGCGGCGGGGGTCGTGGGTAGCTGGCGGGTGTCAGGCAACCCTGCGCTCCCGCTACCCCGGCACTGATCCGGCCGGATGAGGCCTGTGGCCCTACTCAGGCCGGTTTCTGCTTCTCTAACTAATGCAGTCTCAGGTCCCGCGCAATTGGATTGGAGCAGAAGCTGTGCTCCACTCACCAGAAGTCTTAAGATCCTGTGGCGGGTGTTGTGGGTAGCTGGCGAGTGTCAGCAGACCCTGCGACCCAGCTGCCCTGGTGCTTTTCTGACCGGAAGAGGGTTGTGGCCCTATGTAGGCCGGATTTCTCTCTCCCCAACCAGAGCAGTCTCAGGTCCCACGTGATTGGACTGGAACAGAAGCTGTGTTCCGCTCACCAAAAGTCCCAAAATCCTGCGGCGGAGGTCGTGGGTAGCTGGCGGGTGTCAGGCAACCCTGTGCTCCCGCTACCCCGGCACTGATCCGGCCGGATGAGGCCTGTGGCCCTACTCAGGCCGGTTTCTGCTTCCCTAACTAATGCAGTCTCAGGTCCCGCGCAATTGGATTGGAGCAGAAGCTGTGTTCCACTCACCAGCAGTCCCAAAATCCTGCGGCGGGGGTCGTGGGTAGCTGGCGGGTGTCAGGCAACCCTGCGCTCCCGCTACCCTGGTGCTGATCCGGCCGGATGAGGCCTGTGGCCCTACTCAGGCCGGTTTCTGCTTCCCTAACTAATGCAGTCTCAGGTCCCGCGCAATTGGATTGGAGCAGAAGCTGTGCTCCACTCACCAGAAGTCTTAAGATCCTGTGGTGGGTGTTGTGGGTAGCTGGCGAGTGTCAGCAGACCCTGCGACCCAGCTGCCCCGGTGCTTTTCTGACCGGAAGAGGGTTGTGGCCCTATGTAGGCCGGATTTCTCTCTCCCCAACCAGAGCAGTCTCAGGTCCCGCGTGATTGGAAGACAGTATTTTCAACAAATGGTGCTGGCACAACTGGTTGTTATCATGTAGAAGAATGTGAATTGATCCATTCCTATCTCCTTGTACTAAGGTCAAATCTAAGTGGATCAAGGAACTTCACATAAAACCAGAGACACTGAAACTTATAGAGGAGAAAGTGGGGAAAAGCCTTGAAGATATGGGCACAGGGGAAAAATTCCTGAATAGAACAGCAATGGCTTGTGCTGTAAGATCGAGGATTGACAAATGGGACCTCATGAAACTGCAAAGATTCTGCAAGGCAGAAGACACTGCCAATAAGATTAAAAGACCACCAACAGATTGGGAAAGGATCTTTACCTTTCCTAAATCAGATAGGGGACTAATATCCAATATATATAAAGAACTCAAGAAGGTGGACTCCAGAAAAGCAAATAACCCCATTAAAAAAATGGGGCTCAGAACTTAAGAAATAATTCTCACCTGAGGAATACCAAATGGCAGAGAAGCACCTGAAAAAATGTTCAACATCATTAATCATCAGGGAAATGCAAATCAAAACAACCCTGAGATTCCATCTCACACCAGTCAGAATGGCTAAGATCAAAAATTCAGGTGACAGCAGATGCTGGCAAGGATGTATAGAAAGAGGAACTTTCCTCCATTGTTGGTGGGATTGCAAGCTTGTACAACCACTCTGGAAATCAGTCTGGCGGTTCCTTAGAAAATTGGACATAGTACTACTGGAAGATCCTGCAATACCTCTCCTGGGCATATATCCAGAAGATGTCCCAACCGGTAAGAAAGACACATGCTCCACTATGTTCATAGCAGCCTTATTTATAATAGCCAGAAGCTGGAATGAACCCAGATGCCCCACAACAGAGGAATGGATACAGAAAATGTGGTACATTTACACGATGGAGTACTACTCAGCTATTAAAAGGAATGAATTTATGAAATTACTAGACAAATGGATGGACCTGGAGGGCATCATCCTGAGTGAGGTAATATAATCACAAAGGAACTCACACAATATGTATTCACTTATAAGTGGATATTAGCCCAAAACTTAGGATACCCAAGATATAAGATACAATTTGCTAAATGCATTAAACTCAAGAAGAATGAAGACCAAAGTGTGGACACTGTGCCCCTTCTTAGAATTGGGAACAAAACACCCATGGAAGGAGTTACAGAGACAAATTTGGAGCTGTGACGAAAGAATGGACTATCTAGAGACTGCCATATTCAGGGATCCACCCCATAATCAGCTTCCAAATGCTGACACCATTGCATACACTAGCAAGATTTTGCTGAAAGGACCCAGATATAGCTGTCTCTTGTGAGACTACGCTGGGGCCTAGCAAACACAGAAGTGGATGCTCACAGTCAGCTATTGGATGGATCACAGGGCTCCCAATTGAGAAGCTAGAGAAATTACCCAAGGAGCTAAAGGGATCTGCAACCCTATTGTTGGAACAACATGATGAACTAACCAGTACCCCGGAGCTCTTGTCTCTAGCTGCATATGTATGGAAAGATGGCCTAGTTGGCCATCACTGGAAAGAGAGGCCCATTGGACACACAAACTTTATATGTCCCAGTACAGGGGAACGCCAGGGCCAAAAAAAAATGGGAATGGGTGGGTAGGGAAGTGAGGGGGACTGTATGGGGGACTTTTGAGATAGCATTGGAAATGTAATTGAGGAAAATACGTAATAAAAAAATAAAATAAAATAATGCTAAAAAAGAAAAAAAGAAAAGAAATGGTCCCTTCTACACCTGGTAGAAGGACCATGCCAGTACCCTGTAGTCCCTTTAATAATGGTGATGTTCCCAAGTCTCTATAGTCCTCCATAAAGACCTGATCACTTCCCAATTGCAGAGTCTCCTGTGTCAATGACGATTATATTTCTGCAGATGTGAGAGTTAACAGAGATATTCATACCCTAACATATAGGAATAGAAAACAGAAATAACTCTTTAAAGTCACATGCCTCACTGGAGTTAGTGATTTTAGCCTAGGCATACTGGCTCCATGCACTGTCACCTTTACCACTGTGCTCTGTGAATCCCCAGATATGCACTAGTCATCATTTGCATTTCACAGACAAAGGAAAATCAAAGGGAACATTTGAATAACACATAGATGTTTACAAAGCTTGTAAATTCTGAAGCTCAAAATTTCAGTCTGATTGGTTTGTACTCTGAACTGGAAAATACTTTGGTGTATCTATTACAAAAAGAGAAATAAATAAAACCCACCAGACGGTATGAAAGCCCTCATTTATTAGAGGCAGGAAGCTTCAGCTTTACTTCTCTCACTTGCTAATCACCTCAGTTTGCACCAACTACCTGTGCTAGAAGTAAGAAGATAAACTGCCCTTACCTCATTCTTTTGAAATGATGACTCTTTCACACTTGGTTCTCAGAAACTCCTTTCAGAACAAGTCAGATCATTGAATACTATTCCTATCCTGATTCCCACGTTTGACAGTTATTAATTTAGTGTACATGTCATGATGTCACAGATGAAACAGCTGAATTATTATTACACTTTGATAAAATGTCACAAACTTTTATCATAGGTAAATACATTTAAGTTCCCTAAGGAAAGGAGGTTTCCTTGACAGCATGTTTAAGATATATAAAGTAAATAAATTGAATGCACATAAAGCCCAGCTCCTGCTGTTCTTGTTGATATCTGCTGGGGCAGAGGCATACCCAACACAGGGATCTGTTCAAGGTCATTCCTCCCCAGCAGTGGGAAATGGGGCTTGCATCTCTGGCCCCCTGTTCTCCAGCCTGCTGTTCTGCTAGCCCAGTTGCACTGTCTTCCAGATGTTCATCTGTTAGTATGCTCCCTGAGAACTGCTCAAAGTTCCCCAAGGTTCTGTTCAGCACATACAGAACAATTAAAAAAAATCCATTTATGAAGGGAAGTGAGTTCTGACTCCATGAGGAGTATTGTATTGACGGCTGTTCCTCAGGGCAGACATTTAAGTAGAAAAAAATATTACAATAACAAACTATGCTGATAGAAAGCTTATGTACCATAATCAGCTCTGTCTGATTCAGATCACATACCCTGGATTTCAATCAGCCCCTTAATTCTGTGTCTCTTTAAATAAATCTCTTATTCTTTAGTTCCAATTGCCCACTTTACATTTTCTGAAAAATATCATAAGAATAATCTCAAATCATATATATGTAATATGCAATATGAAGTACAATTGATCCAATAAATAAAATGTACCAAACTCTAAGCTTACATGCTAACATTGGCATCATAGATAGAATCATAATGATCACTTGATACAAGGAATGGTTTTCTGAGACAATTATTTTGCTTTGAGTGGCAAGATGCATATTTCAAAACAAGTTTAAAATTCATTAAGTACCAATCAAAAAATAAGAATTCCAGAAAGAAGGGTGCTCTGTGGATGGCCAATTTTACAGCTGAATGCAGTTCCCAAAATCCTGGGTTATTTATACTTCTCCTAGTGCCATCAGTTTGTGTATCAATCTACTGTCAAAGCAAGCTTGGTTCAGTAACTATGGAGTCAAGTCCAGACTTGACAGTTTCTTCGTTATGTTGTAGGACTGACAACATTTTTCTGAGTATCTCACATTGATTTTCTCTCATAGCATTCTCATCAGATCTACCCATGACTTTTCCTTAAAATAATTTACAAAGCAAACCTTCACTATGACTATTTAATCAAGCTTTACTCATGTCTGGATTTTATATTCAGGTGTGGAAATGTACATCTTTGGAGTAGTATATACCCAAAGACAGAAAATCCTGGCCAAACCAGAATTTGACTTGGATACTGATGAACAAGGCTAATATTGTATGACAAGTAACAAATATTGTAGTTATAGATACAATAATATGTTTCAGATTCAGTTGATTAAAATGTCTGAGGTATGGTTTTAATGAATATTCTTAGCATTCGATTTTCAATTTAAAACAAAAACAAAACAGAGAAGATGAACTTTACTCCAATATAATTTACTGCAACCAAAAAAAAAAAAAAAAAAAAAGAAAGAAAAACTGAGTTTGGAGCCTAAATTGAGACCATTATGGTAACTCCTGAAAAAAAAAATAGTTAAGGACATTTTAATGAGATCTCATTATAGTGAAAATACAGCTAAGATTATAGTCCAAAAAATTGACAAAATATTTAGAGTAGAAACTGTTTTGCACACAGTGTGAAAAGATCAGGTCATCTTTAGTGCTAAATTATAAGGAATAAAGCTTGGGAGCTGGTTTAGTCATTCAAGTGCTATCAGTACAAGATAGAGGAACTGTGATCACCTCCCTTGAAAGGATGTTTAGCTGGGCACCAAGCTGTGCATCTGCATTTTCAGCACAGGGAAGAGAGGGACAAAAATCCCTTGGATTTCTAGTCTGCAACTCAAGTAAATCTGTGAAGTCCAACTTCAATGAGAGAATCTACCTTAAAATTATATGATGGAGATTGAATTCAACCTTTGTGCTCTAGAGACATGCACAGGCATGTGCACAGGAAAATGCCCCACCCCATTTAGAGGTTGTAGTGGATTGAGAAGGTTTAAGGTATGTTGTATTATTAAAAAAAAAAAAAAAACACAATAAAATGTCATAAAACTAAACTTTAAAATTATAGTAAATGAATAAATCTCTGTATAAAGTAAGGTCTTAGTTAGGGTTTATACTGTTGTGAAAAGACACCATGACCAAGGCAACTCTTAAAAGGGCAACTAGTTAAGGAACACCTTGATCCACAGCCAAAAAGTCACAGAAGACAGGCAAGAGGCCATAGCTTATACTTTGAAAATTGCTATTCCAGACTGAAGTATCTTGAGAAGAACCAACTCCAACTTAGAACCTAACAATAAACTTGAAAACTGTCCTAGTACAGAACTGACCACTAAGCCCATTCTAGAATTTAGACCCTCAGAATTATATACGATATGAGATGTCTATTTAAGAAGGCAAGATCAGGGTAATTTGCTTTGAAGTACTAGCTTGATTATGCATGAACTTATTGGCATTAAAATGAAAATCTATAGAAGATAAACTTTTTAAAAAATGTTACTGAACTCAATTAATTACACAAGTATAAAAAATGCAATATATAGCACAAGCATGCTAACAATGTAATACAACATGATCATTTAAAATGTCAAAACGTTTATTACAGTTGATTTGTAGTAGCAAATGGTTAGCTGTTTTAAGACAAAACTTTGCTTAATGAAATAGCAAAAAGATATTTGTGAGAAGTTGGTGAACATTTAACAGGCTGATTTAACAGGTTTATGATTTGAGGCTGTAGATTGTTAATAAAATATTTTCTGCAGGTGAGGATTTGAATCTAATCTCTAGCACCCACATAACAATCTTGGAATGAGTATATACTGTGATCACAGACATGAGGAGGCATAGACAAGTAGATGGTTGGCACTCACAGCTCAGCCTAACCTAATTGGCAAGCCCAGACCCCATTGAGAGAACCAGTCTTGAGAAATGAGGTGGAGAACACATAAGGAATGACACTGGAGGGAGCCTCAGTACATATATACACATGTACATGCACCCATACACACTTATATAAACACTAAATCATACTCCATGCCTCTTATACACAGAGGATTGTCAAGATGCAGGGGACTTTGTGTTAAAATATAATGTTGTATTTCTGTGTAGCATGGTGCTTGTGTGTGTTTGTGTGTTTGCACATGTATGAGAACATGTGTGTACCTGTATTTACATGTAGTGGGTAATGGAGGTGTCCTAGTTACTTGTTGCAGACCATTACCTGTGTAGGTGATTCCAGGATTCAACCACAGATATATAACATGAAATGAAGATAATGGGGTCTTTTTTCCTAAATCTTCTCCTTACTTCCTTGAGTCAGAAAGTCTGTGAATCTGGAGCTTTCTATTTTGTCTAGGCTGGGTGACCAGCAAGCTTCAGGCCTTTGAATTTCTGACTCTCCACACTAGGGTTATAGCATTTTCAGCTATGCCCATCTTTTGTGTGGTGCTGGAGATTCAAATGCAGTTTCCCATGCTCCCAAAACAAGTCGTCTTCCCCACTGAGGCATGTCCTTACTCTGCATATGTTTCTCATGAAGTCACATTACATCACTTGGCTTAATGATTTTGTTGGAGTTGATAGCACAGAACAACTTAATCATTATCACTTTAGAACATATTCCAGACATTGGTGGTGATGAAATAAAAACAAAATTTTAGTTTTTTAAATTTGAAAATTAAGTGAAGCATATTAAGTTCAAAAATTTGAGTGAATTATAAATATTAATGTGTTTACTTCCTGTTACAGTCTTATGAAAAAAAAGATATTTCTAGAAATAAGAACTCTCATATTTCAGAAACCAGAGAGGAAGAAAGGAGGAAGAAAGGAGGAAGAAAGAAAGAAGGAAGGGAGGGAGGGAGGGAAGAAGGGAGGGAGGGAGGGAGGGAGGGAGGGAGGGAGGGAGAGAGAGAGGGGAGGGAGGGAGGGAGGGAGGGAGGGAAGAGGGAAGGAAGGAGGGAGGAAGGAAGGAAGGAAGGAAGGAAGGAAGGAAGGAAGGAAGGAAGGAAGGAAGGAAAAGAAAACTGTCCATCATTATCCAGTTATAACATAGGGAAGTCTTTATAGTGTACATTTGTCAATTACTATGTCATAAGCAATGATGATAAAGAATTTACAAGGTAAGCCTACAAAGAGAAATGTTTCCAACAAGAATTTTATATGACCTAGGAAAGCATGACCATAATTTAAGAGAGAAAAGTGGCAAAGGAAATTTTCATAAAGCTATACTGAAACAGATCTAGAAAACAACCAGTTTCAATTGCAAGAAAATGAAAGACAATTGTAGAGTGGTCATTAGGAATGAACAGATCTTCTCAGAGATGGGATGAATAAAAAGACAGATGTAGCGTACAATATCTTATAAATCATATAATTATTTAAAAGTAGGGGTAATTGTAAATACTGATAAATGTAAAAATCCTACATAAACGATGATGCAAAATTTGTCATCCTAAAATATATCATGGCTTTTGACCATGTGCAATTATGACCTTTTTTCTACCACATTTTTTTATTTTGTTATCAGTTTATTTACATTTCACATGTGCCCCTTCCCAGTTTTCTCTCCTCAAACCAGTTATACCATCCTCCTCCCCCCTGCTTCTATGAGGGTGCTTCCCCACCCACCCATTCACTCCTGCCTCACAGCCCTGGCATTCTTCTATGCAGGGGCATTGATCCTCCTCTGGATCAATGGCCTCCTCTCCCATTGATACCAGACAAGGCCATCCTCTGCTACATATGCAGCTGGAGACATGGCTCCCTCCATGTGTACTCTTTGGTTGATTATTTAGTCACTGGAATCTCTGTGGGGTCTGGTTGATCTTATTCTTTCTATGGGGTTGCAAACCCCTTCAGCGCCTTCATTCCTTCCCTTAACTCCTCCATTGGGTTCTCTGCGCTCAGTCTGATGATTTGGTGAGTGTATTCACATCTGTATTGGTTAGGCTCTGGCAGAGCCTCAAAAGGCACAGCTAAGCCAGATTCATGTCAGCAAGTGCTTCTTAGCATCAGCAATAGTGTCTGGGTTTGGTGTATGCAGATGAGATAGATTCCTGGTGGGGCTGTCTCTGGATGGCCTTTCCATCAGTCTCTTCTCCATTCTTTGTACCTGCATTTTCTTTAAGACAGGAGCAATTCCAAGTTAATATTTTTGAGATGGATGTGTGGCCCCATCCCTCATCTGGGGGCCTTGTAATTATGACCTTGAGGTTAAAAGCTCCCTGCTTCTACATTACTAGGGAAAAGGAAACAAGTTAATAAGGTGCATAGATGTAGTGTCTGCCTGTACACAGATAAAGGACAGACATTGCTCATTGGCTTTTATGCGAGTGTAAATGCAAAGTGGAAGATAAAAGGACATGGGTGTATATAGCAGGCTTTGATAAACATTAAAGTAAGAAGAGGGCTGACAAAAGGCAGAAGATAAAAATGGGAGTGGAGTTTTGATAAAAGCTTGAGACTGATAATATTTTTTCCTTACCTTGAAGGGAGTTGAGCTTCTGAACAATGTTGATGAAGAATAAATTGAAGTGGAGAGGTTATTTATTAAAGGATCAAAGGTCAACAATGAAGGAAAGGAAAACAGTAATGTAACTTTAAACCTTTAAGAAAAAGAAAGAAAAGGAAAAGCAAAATATGTGACCAGACCTGTCATTCATCAGGGCAACGTGAACAACCAGCACCTAAACTCCATAAAGAAAGAAGTGAAAGTGACCATTTCAAATGTAGCCTGGAGCAGCAAAGAAGGGATTTGGCTTGAGATTCTTCTGGAGGAGTTTTCATGGTGATTTTTATATTTGTTCACTTTTTATCACATGTATGAATGTATTAGATAAACACAAAAGTGATATGAGGAAAAGTATATCATAATGGTAGAAAGAAGTAAATAACAAATTGGAAAATAATCTCTATCATGTAAAGCAAAGTCTTAGCATTTTTATCATACGAATAACTATTTCTATCAAGTAAGGAAAGTAGCAAATATATACCTAGATCATTCTGAAAACAAGTACAAATTAAGATGGGTGTGGTGCCTCACTTCTGTAATCCCAGCACTTGCGAGGTAGAGAAGGAAGGTCATGGGTACAAGACCAGCCTCAGCTACATATCACTCTTGAGGATACCCTAGGTTATAAGAGACTCAGACTAGGAAACAAACAAACAAACAAACAAAAACACATAAATACACTACTAATGCCCTTCTCTCTCCAAAACACAGTAAAAATAGTAAGTGTGAATTAAATATGAGCATGTAAATATCATTAAAGGGCCAAATGCTAGAACTTCAATAAGTATCATCTTACCATAATGTATCATCAAAGATGAAAATAAAATTTTAGCCAGTTTTTCATATAATGACAATAAATGTTCTTTTAAATTTGAAGATTAAATAGATAAAACCACTTAAAAATCAGGAATAATGTGAGACAAAACTTTAGCTTGATTATGCTCATAGAATTACTTACTAACAGATTATCTTTTGGTTGGTCCTCCTGATACACATCAAAAGTCTTTATTTAAAACAATATTTATGAATATCTAAATTATTTAATACATCCAGAAATTCTTTGAGTATTTGGTAGAAAGTAATTTAACAACCAAATTATAATGTATTTCAGAAAATGAAAATTTTCCATAAAATTACATTCTGGTAGCATATTCTGAAAATGCCTACAGTTGTTTTTAGGCACAAAAGCAGGCTGTGGAAAGATGTATGGACATGTAACATATCTTGTTTGGTTTTGTAGTGTTTAATTTATTTTAAATATACAGAATAAAGTATAAGCTAAATATATCAAGTGACTATATATACAAGCTAAATATATTACAAACTAGATAAGTGACTAAATTAACTAAAAGCTAAATATATTGAGAGTTTGAAATCTATTGAGTTTTTCCTTCTAATTGTTTAAAATGATCAAAGCAACTACTATGGAACCACATTGAGGATTGGTGTTTCAGAGATCCCTCATATAAGAATCTCTTTCTATACCAAGGACAGGCAAAATAAAATAGTTTGAGACAGAACAACAGTACCAACAAAAACCATAAAACTTTGAAGATGCAAATCATTTCCTTGAAGAAGTACATGAAATGTTTATGTTGTTCAGAAAACAGAGAAATTGATAAGCTAATATTTAGAAAGGCAGCATAGCAGTCTTAAACTATATCTTAGTATTTTCACTGACCTGGTGATATAGGTTTATTGATAGCTGCCTGTCTAGAATGTAGTAGGTCCTATGTTGCTCCATGGCAGCACTAAAAAACATGCGTGGTAACTCATACCACTAATCCCAGTATCTGGGAGATGGATGGAGCAGGACCCAAAGTTCAATATAGCCTCTAGACCTGCAGTGAATGAGAGTTTTACGTGAGAATCTGCCTCAGATTATAACAGTGATAATAGTAATAATAATCATAATCATACTCATTGTGGTATGTTCACATATGTAGAGATTGATTCATACAGTTCCAAACATGGGAGATACAATATAATTCAAAAGATCCTCTTTATTTTAGAGAATAAAACAAATCTTTATTTTTAAAAAAAAATATTAATTCTAGTCTATGGAAACAGCTAAGACACAAGATTCTGGAGTAAATTCACAGCTGTTTAACATCAGAACTTTCTTGAGATAAGCTATGCGTTGTAGCATCAGACAGTCTTAATTTTCTTTCCATCATTTGAAAAAGCAACTACCACCACTTCATCACATGTATCAATTTAGTGTCTACTAAGAGTCTTTATGTCCCTAAAGAACTGTAGAATTTCAATAGAACCTTCTATCTCACTCCCCTTCACACTGTGTTTTTTATTTGCTGAACAGAAAGAAACAATTTGTGCCTGGATGCGATGAAAATGCAGACTGTTAAATGGGGAACCCTTAGCAGAGGATAAGGTGCTTCCTGCTTCATATTTTCAGGAAGAACTTCCTCTTTCTTTAAAATACTTGAAAATCATTTCAATGAGACTATAGTATAAGATTCTTTCATGTAAGGGATAGGAAACAGTACAAGCAGTGGTCAAATGGAGACACTGAAAAGCCATAACTTGTTGCTGATTTTAGTAGAATTGCTTCAACATTTGCTAATTTTATCAAGAAGTTGGATGTAATATCTCTCATAAAGACTTTTTTTAAAATGTTGGGGTATATTTACTATGGCTTTGGCATGAAATTCTTAATCTATATCTCCAATATTTGTTTTGTCTTAGTGTCCAAAGATCTTGTATGTTCCATTCATACACTGTAAACGAGGTGGGAGATGGGATGGGAGGGGAATGAGAGGGGTTTCAGAATCAGGTTTGGGGAGAGACAGAAGAGAAATCCAGAGGGCCAGGAGAATGAATTGGAAACTGAAGTTGGCAGGGTTGGGAGATTAGGGGGCATCTTGAGAACCAGCCAGAAACTCAAGATCAAGGAGGCTCCCAGGAATTAATAGGGGTGACCTTAGCTGGGATTCACAGTAGTAGGGATAAGGAACCTGAAGAGGCCACCTCCTGCAGACAGACAGGAAACCCAGTGGAACAAGAGGGACACAAACCCATCCAAAAAAAATTCAACTCCAAATGTATCCTGTCTACAAGAAACAGTGATGGGAGATGGACCAGAAACTGTGGTCCAAAGTTGAGACCCATCCCATGGGCAAGCACCAGTACCTGACACTATTAATGATACTCTGTTATGTTTGAAGACAGTAGCCTAGCAAAACTGTCCTCTCAGAGGCACCACCCAGAATTTGACTGAAACAGATGTAGAGACCATGGCCAGACATTGTAAAGGGCTCACGGACTCTTATGGAAGAGTTGGGAGAATGATTGAGGTCCACAAAGAGGATAGAAACTCCACAGGAAGAACAACAGAGTCAACTAAAATGGACCCTTGGGGGCTATCAGAGACTAACCCACCAACCCAAGAGTGTACACAGGCTGAACCTAGCCATCTGCACGTATGTAGTAGATGTGCAGCTAGGTTTTCATGTGGGTTCTTCAATAACTGGAGTGGGTGCTATCCCTAAAGCTGCTGCCTCTCTATTCCCCTAACCAGGCTGCCTTCTCTGTCCTCAGTGGGAGAGGATGCACCTAGCCCTGCAGTGACTTTATGTGGCAGTGTGGGGACTCTACCCTCTCAGAGGAGAAGGGGAGTGGGTATTTTGGGAGATACTGTGTTAGGTGGTTTAGGCGGCCATGGCTGATATGTAAAGTGAATAAAAAAAACAACTTAAAATTTACTAAATAATCTGATTTCCTACTGAGTTTTTGAGGCCTGAGAGTTTGACTTTAGCATGACCTCATTCACTTTGTGAGACTTTTCATTTAATTTTTACATTTGAATTGAAACATAATTTTTGTTTCCAGCTTTCTTCAGCATGGGTATTTTGTCTGGGAGTCCATCTATATTGTTCTCATTAGATTCCATTTTTATGTATTGGGTGACCTTTGGCAGGGATACACAATTAGTGGATTTTTGACATTGTGTTTCCACAGTGGGACCTGTATATCTTTCTTACTTTTAAAATTTATTTTTAAATTGTTTTTATATTTTTCTTCAATATATTTCGATCATATTTTCTCCTACATCTTCCAAGATCCCCCTGCTATCCCAAACATGCACCCAATTTCATGTTTTTTTTTTCTGTTTAAAAAAACAAAAACAAAACAGTGCAAAAAAAATGTGTACACTTGAACAAGCATACAAAAGCATAGAGTCCTTTTTGTATTGGCCAGCTACTCCTGAGCATGAGGCCTGACCTGCAAGGTAGTAGGATATGTAATATCACTTCACTAAAGAATCCTGTCTCCTCAAACAAACTATCCTTTGCAAATTGATTTTATATTATTTTTATTATATTTTACTATTTAAAGGAATTTTAATTGAAATATACTTTGATCATAATCTTTACCCCAAGTCCCTCTATCTACTCACCTCTCTACCCACCCAACTTTAATTGCTTTCTCAAAAAATACAGACATAGGGCCACAAGACTCTTCCGGTCAGAAAAGCACCAGGGTAGCTAGGGCGCAGGGTCCTCTGACACTCGCCAGCTACCCACAACACCCGCCACAGGATCTTAAAACTTCTGGTGAGTGGAACACAGCTTCTGCTCCAATCCAATTGCACGTGGGACCTGAGACTGCATTAGTTAGGGAAGCAGAAACCGGCCTGAGTAGGGCCACAGGCCTCATCCGGCCGGATCAGCACCGGGGTAGCTAGAGCACAGGGTCGGCTGACACCTGCCAGCTACCCACGACCCCCGCCACAGGATTTTGAGACTACTGGTGAGTGGAACACAGCTTCTACCCCAGTCCAATCACGTGGGACCTGAGACTGCTTTGGTTGGGGAGGCACAAATCCGGCCTACATAGGGCCACAAGCCTCTTCCGGTCAGAAAAGCACCGGGGTAGCTAGGGCGCAGGGTCGGCTGACACTTGCCAGCTACCCACAACACCCGCCACAGGATCTTAAGACAATCTGGAGAGTGGAACACAGCTCTGCTCCAATCCAATTGCGCGCGCGGGACCAGAGACTGCATTAGTTAGGGAAGAAGAAAACCGGCCTGAGTAGGACCACAGGCCTCTTCCGGCTGGACCAGCACCGGGGTACCGCCAGCTACCCACGACCCCCGCCACAGGATTTAGAGACTGCTGGTGAGTGGAACACAGCTTCTGCTCCAATCTTTAAACAGTGACAACGACAACAACTAACCCCAGAGATTACCAGATGGCGAAAGGTAAACATAATAATCTTACTAACAGAAACCAAGACCACTCACCATCATCAGAACCCAGCACTCCCACTTCGCCCAGTCCAGGGCACCCCAACACACCGGAAAAGCTAGACACGGATCTAAAAGCATATCTCCTGATGATGGTAGAGGACTTCAAGAAGGACTTTAATAACACACTTAAAAAAATACAAAGGAACACTGGTAAACAGGTAGAAGACAGTAAAGAGGAAGCACAAAAAGCCCTTAAAGAATTGCAGGAGAACACTGCTAAAGAGTTACAAATCCTTAAAGAAAAACAGGATAACATAATCAAACAGGTAGAAGTCCTTAATGAAAAACAGGAAAACACATCCAAACAGATGATGGAAATGAACAAAACCATACTAGACCTAAAAAGGGAAGTAGACACAATAAAGAAAACCCAAAATGAGGCAACACTGGAGATAGAAACCCTAGGAAAGAAATCTGGAACCATAGATACCAGCATCAGCAACAGAATACAAGAGATGGAAGAGAGAATCTCAGGTGCAGAAGATTCCATAGAGAACATCAGCACAACAATCAAGGAAAATGTAAAATGCAAAAAGATCCTAACTCAAAACATCCAAGAAATACAGGACACAATGAGAAGACCAAACCTACGGATAATAGGAGTGGATGAGAATGAAGATTTTCAACTCAAAGGACCAGCAAACATCTTCAACAAAATTATAGAAGAAAACTTCCCAAATCTAAAGAAAGAGATGCCCATGAACATACAAGAAGCCTACAGAACTCCAAATAGACTGGACCAGAAAAGAAATACCTCCCGACACATAATAATCAGAACAACAAATGCTCTAAATAAAGATAGAATACTAAAAGCAGTAAGAGAAAAAGGCCAAGTAACATATAAAGGCAAGCCTATCAGAATTACACCAAATTTTTCACCAGAGACTATGAAATCCAGAAGATCCTGGACAGATGTTATACAGACACTAAAAGAACACAAATTCCAGCCCAGGCTACTATACCCAGCCAAACTCTCAATTAACATAGATGGAGAAACCAAAGTATTCCACGACAAAACCAAATTCACACATTATCTCTCCACGAATCCAGCCCTTCAAAGGATAATAACAGAAAAAAACCAATACAAGGACAGGAACCACGCCCTAGAAACAACAAGAAGGTAATCCCTCAACAAACCTAAAAGAAGACAGCCACAAGAACAAAATGCCAACTTTAACAACAAAAATAACAGGAAACAACAATTACTTTTCCTTAATATCTCTTAATATCAATGGACTCAACTCCCCGATAAAAAGACATAGACTAACAAACTGGCTACACAAACAAGACCCAACATTTTGCTGCTTACAACTCATCTCAGAGAAAAAGATAGACACTACCTCAGAATGAAAGGCTGGAAAACAATTTTCCAAGCAAATGGTATGAAGAAACAAGCTGGAGTAGCCATTCTAATATCTGATAAGATTGACTTCCAACCCAAAGTCATTAAAAAAGACAGGGAGGGACACTTCATACTCATCAAAGGTAAAATCCTCCAAGAGGAACTATCAATCCTGAATAGCTCCAAATACAAAGGCAGCCACATTCATTAAAGAAACTTTAGCAAATCTCAAAGCACACATTGCACCTCATACAATAATAGTGGGAGACTTCAACACACCACTTTCACCAATGGACAGATCATGGAAACAGAAACTAAACAGGGACACAGAGAAACTAAGAGAAATTATGAATCAAATGGATCTGACAGATATCTACAGAACATTCTATCCTAAAACAAAAGGATATACCTTCTTCTCAGCACCTCATGGTACCTTCTCCAAAATTGATCACATAATTGGTCACAAAACAGGCCTCAACAGATACAAAAATATTGAAATTGTCCCATGCATCCTATCAGATCACCATGGACTAAGGCTGATCTTCAATAACAAAATAAATAATAGAAAGCCAACCTTCATGTGGAAACTGAACAACACTCTTCTCAATGATACCTTGGTCAAGGAAGGAATAAAGAAAGAAATTAAGGACTTTTTAGAGTTCAATGAAAATGAAGCCACAACATACCCAAACTTATGGGACGCAATGAAAGCATTTGTAAGAGGAAAACTCATAGCTCTGAGTGCCTCCAAAAGGAAACTAGAGAGAGCACACATTAGCAGCTTGACAACATACCTAAAAGCACTAGAACAAAAGAAAGCAAATTCACCCAAGAGGAGTAGACCGCAGGAAATAATCAAACTCAGGGGCGAAATCAACCAAGTGGAAACAAGAAAAACTATTCAAAGAATCAACCAATCAAGGAGCTGGTTCTTTGAGAAAATCAACAAGATAGATAAACCCTTAGCCAGACTCACTGGAGGGCACAGGGACAACATCCTAATTAACAAAATCAGAAATGAAAAAGGAGACATAACAACAGATCCTGAAGACATCCAAAACACCATCAGACCCTTCTACCAAAGGCTATACTCAACAAAACTGGAGAACCTGGATGAAATGGAGAAGTTCCTAGACAGATACCAGGTACCAAAGTTGAATCAAGATCAGGTTAATGATCTAAACAGCCCTATATCCCCCAAAGAAATAGAAGCAGTCATTAATAGTCTCCCAACCAAAAAAAGCCCAGGACCAGATGGGTTTAGTGCAGAGTTCTATCAGACCTTCAAAGAAGATCTAATCCCAGTTCTTCACAAACTATTCCACAAAATAGAAACAGAAGGTACTCTACCCAACTCATTCTATGAAGCCACAATTACTCTGATACCTAAACCACAAAGAGACCCAACAAAGATAGAAAACTTCAGACCAATATCCCTTATGAATATTGATGCAAAAATCCTCAATAAAGTTCTTGCTAACCGAATCCAAGAACACATCAAAACAATCATCCATCCTGAACAAGTAGGTTTCATCCCAGGGATGCAGGGATGGTTCAATATACGGAAATCCATCAACATAATCCAGTATATAAACAAACTCAAAGACAAAAACCACATGGTCATCTCGTTAGATGCGGAAAAAGCATTTGACAAGATCCAACACCCATTCATGATACAAGTCTTGGAAAGATCAGGAATTCAAGGCCCATACCTAAACATGATAAAAGCAATCTACAGCAAACCAGTAGCCAACATCAAAGTAAATGGTGAGAAGCTTGAAGCAATCCCTCTAAAATCAGGGACTAGACAAGGCTGTCCACTTTCTCCATACCTATTCAACATTGTACTTGAAGTCCTAGCCAGAGCAATTCGACAACAAAAGGAGATCAAAGGGATACAAATTGGAAAAGATGAAGTCAAAATATCACTTTTTGCAGATGATATGATAGTATATATAAGTGACCCTAAAAATTCCACCAGAGAACTCCTAAGCCTGATAAACAGCTTCGGTGAAGTAGCTGGATATAAAATTAACTCAAACAAATCAATGGCCTTTCTCTACACAAAAAATAAACAGGCTGAGAAAGAAATTAGGGAAACAACACCCTTCTCAATAGTCACAAATAATATAAAATATCGTGGCGTGACTCTAACTAAGGAAGTGAAAGATCTGTATAATAAAAATTTCAAGTCTCTGAACAAAGAAATTATAGAAGATCTCAGAAGATGGAAAGATCTCCCATGCTCATGGATTGGCAGGATCAACATTGTAAAAATGGCTATCTTGCCAAAACAATCTACAGATTCAATGCAATCCCCATCAAAATTCCAAATCAATTCTTCAACGAATTAGAAAGTGCAATATGCAAATTCATCTGGAAATACAAAAAACCTAGGATAGCAAAAACTCTTCTCAAGGATAAAAGAACCTCTGGTGGAATCACCATGCTGACCTAAAGCTTTACTACAGAGCAATTGTGATAAAAACTGCATGGTACTGGTATAGTGACAGACATGTAGACCAATGGAATAGAATTGAAGACCCAGAAATGAACCCACACACCTACGGTCACTTGATCTTCGACAAGGGGGCTAAAAACATCCAGTGGAAGAAAGACAGCATTTTCAACAATTGGTGCTGTCACAACTGGTTGTTAACATGTAGAAGAATGCGAATCGATCCATTCCTATCTCCTTGTACAAAGGTCAAGTCTAAGTGGATCAAGGAACTTCACATAAAACCAGAGACACTGAAACTTATAGAGGAGAAAGTGGGGAAAAGCCTTGAAGATATGGGCACAGGGGAAAAATTCCTGAATAGCACAGTAATGGCTTGTGCTGTAAGATCGAGAATTGACAAGTGGGACCTCATGAAACTACAAAGCTTCTGCAAGGCTAAAGACACCATCAATAAGACAAAAAAACCACCAACAGATTGGGAAAGGATCTTCACCTATCCTAAATCAGATAAGGGACTAATATCCAATATATATAAAGAACTCAAGAAGGTGGACTCCAGAAAGTCAAATAACCCCATTAAAAAATGGGGCTCAGAACTGAACAAAGATTTCTCACCTGAGGAATATGGAATGGCAGAGAAACACCTGAAAAAATGTTCAACATCCTTAATCATCAGGGAAATGCAAATCAAAACAACCCTGAGATTCCACCTCACACCAGTCAGAATGGCTAAGATCAAAAATTCAGGTGACAGCAGATGCTGGAGAGGATGTGGAGAAAGAGGAACACTCCTCCATTGTTGGTGGGATTGCAAGCGTGTACAACCACATGGAAATCAGTCTGGCAGTTCCTCAGAAAATTGGACATAGTACTACCGGAGGATCCAGCAATACCTCTCCTGGGCATATATCCAGAAGATGTCCCAACCGGTAAAAAGGACACATGCTCCACTATGTTCATAGCAGCCCTATTTATAATAGCCAGAAGCTGGAAAGAACCCAGATGTCCCTCAACTGAGGAATGGATACAGAAATTATGGTACATTTACACAATGGAGTACTACTCAGCTATTAAAAAGAATGAATTTATGAAATTCCTAGCCAAATGGATGGACCTGGAGGGCATCATCTTGAGTGAAGTAACACAATTACAAAGGAACTCACACAATATGTTTTCACTGATAAGTGGATATTAGCCCAAAACTTAGGATACCCAAGATATAAGATACGATTTGCTAAACACATGAAACTCAAGAAGAATGAAGACCAAAGTGTGGACACTGTGCCCCTTCTTAGAATTGGGAACAAAACACCCATGGAAGGAGTTACAGAGACAAAGTTCGTAGCTGTGATGAAAGGATGGACCATTTAGAGACTGCCATATCCAGGGATCCATCCCACAATCCGCTTCTAAACACTGACACCATTGCATACACTAGCAAGATTTTGCTGAAAGGACCCAAATATAGCTGTCTCTTGTGAGATGATGCCGGGGCCTAGCAAACTCAGGAGTGGATGTTCACAGTCAGCTATTGGATGTATCACAGGGCTCCCAATGGAGAAGCTAGAGAAAGTACCCAAGGAGCTAAAGGGATCTGCAACCCTATTTTTGGAACAACATGATGTACTAACCAGAACTCCTGAGCTCTTGTCTCTAGCTGCATATGTATTGAAAGATGGCCTAGTAGGCCATCAATGGAAAGAGAGGCCCATTGGACTTGCAAACTTTATATGCCCCAATATAGGGGAATGCCAGGGCCAAAAGCATGGGAATGGGTGGGTAGGGAAGTGGGGGGCACTATGGGGGACTTTTGGGATAGCATTGGAAATGTAATTGAGGAAAATATGTAATAAAAATATTAAAAATTAAAAAAAAATACACAAGTACCTAATACAACAACAAAGTCTTCAGAAATCAAGAAAACAAAATACTCTCCCATTCCACAAAGTAAATCACCAAACTATAGCCAAATAAAAGCACACATATAAAATGTGTGGAGTCGTGTTCTGCTATGTTCAAGAGATACATGGAAAATGAGCTTCATACAGTGACTAGGGAGAGGGCGGTCCAGTGAGAGGAAGGTGTCTTTAAATCTGGCAAATATTTCTGCCCAGGTTCTGAGCTGCAAGAGAATATTTATTTATTTATTTATTTATTTATTTATTTATTTAATGTGTTAAAGAGAGAACATCAGAGATAGAGAGAAATGTAAAAGAAAACACAATTGCATAAACTAAACCTTTAACAAATTCCTTTTGATGAAAACTTAAACTTTATTTTCCATTTCAAATTTCAAATTACTCTAAGAGATTGATAAAATTTCTCACCTATTAAAATCCATCCTCATTAGTGGTTTAGAAGAATAGTTTCATGTTCATTTTTTATGTACCAAGAAATTTATATATTTTTTAATTTTATTTTTGACTCTTTTTACACTCCATATTCCATTTCCCACCCCTCAATCCACCCATGACTGCTCCATGTCCCACATCTCCTCCTCACCCCACCCCACCCAGTCTCCACATGGATGCCCCCACTCCTCTACCCCCAACCTACCTGATCTCTGAAGTCCCTGGGGCCTCCAATCTCTTAAGGGTTAGGTGCATCATCTCTGAATGGACACATACCCAGAAGTCCTCTACTATATGTGTGTTTGGGGGCCTCATATGAGCTGGTGTATGCTGTATGTTTTGGTGGTTCACTATTGCCCAACAGTAGGAAGAGGGTACTTATAGAGCCTACCTCCAGCAGGAAGACAGGACATCAAGTGAAGGATGAGAATGCCATGCCACAGTCACACTTCTTTTTCACCCATAATTGTTCCTGTCTGAAAGAATTACATGGATGGAAATAGAGAGGAGCCTGAGGAAAAGAAGGTCCAGTGACAGGCCCAAAGTGGGATCAGCTCAAAGGGAGATCCCAAGGCCTGACACTATTACTGAGGCTATGGAGAGCTCACAAAAAAGGATCTATGATTGCCCTCCAAAAGACCCAACAAGCAACTGAAACAGTCAGATGCAGATATTTGCACCCAACCAATGGACAGAAGCAGCTGACTCCTGTTGTTCAATTAGGGAAGCCTGAAAGAAGCTGAGGAGAAGGGTGACCCTGTAGAAGAAAAGTTTCAATCCATTGAGTTTTAATTTAAACCTGTGTGTTTTTTATTTAAAAAGCTATCTCCTTCCTTTCATCCCTCTATCTTCCCACTTCCTTTCCCCCATTTCATTCATTTCTTTCATCCTTTATCCCTTGCATTCATACTCTTTCATTTTTGGAAGAGTCATTTTTTCAGTCTTTTGCCTCCTCTCTCTCTTTAAAAATTTTAATTAAAATATAATTATATCTCTCCCCCTTCTTTTTCTTTCCTTTAATTCTCCCATTTCTGTCTCTCCAACTCTACTCACAACCCCTCATTCCTCAATTTCATGACCTCATTTTCCTTGAATATTATTGATGCATGTATACCTCACTGTCATCTGTCTATCTATCTATCTATCTATCCATCCATCTATCTAGACATCTATCTTTCCCCTAGTGAATCTGATTAGTGTTGCTTTGTGTATTGTAGAGCTGACCAACTTCTATTGGAAAGCCAATTAGAAGGCTTCTAACTGGGAAAGAACATTTCCTTCCTTTTAGGCAGCTATTAGTTGCCTGCAGCTTTTTGTCTAGGGTGTATCATTTCAGAGTTTCTTCTTCTGTATTATCATTTCAGTTGGTATTGTCATTGTTCCGGTATTGTTTAGACAATCATATTGTTAAGAGTTCAAGGTGTATATTCCCTGTCATTTCTAGGAGTTACAAACTCACAGCTGATTCCTGGTCCTCTGGTTTTAACAATCGTTTTGCTTCCTCTTCTTCAATGTTTCCTCTACCTTAGCAACAGCAGAAATTGGGTTGTAGATGTAATTACTAAGGGAGTGTTCTCCATGATCAGTCAACCTCTGCTTTATGAGTAGTGATTTTGATAATTGTCACTGTTTTTTATAAAGAGAAACTTCTTTGAAAAGAGGTGAGAGCTAGTAATAAATTTTCTTACATGGTCTATAACCTCTGTGTTGTAGGATAATTTTTTATGTTTCTAGTACTGAATATTATTTCTCTCCTGTTTAGAGGGCCTTGAGTCCAATCTGACAGTTACTGCTTACTTCTAAATATGAGTCTTCTATTGTACATTATGACCAGTACATGCTGGTCACTGTGGTTCATAGATATCACAGCTGGATGGGATAGTTGGTCACTTCAACCTCTTGGGAGATTGCATAGCCTTTCTGGTTCTATGGTAGCTAGACTGAATGAAGAAGAGTTTCAAATTAGATTCAGCTTTCATCTTCTGGGTCCTGAGTCCAAATTGTGTAGTATACTGAGCATTAGGTACTAATATGATATCTCTGAGTCAACTAAGAACCATGGAAATAGTCTATATTGTTTTCAGAGTCACTTGGGCTGTTTTATTTTGTGTGACAGAAATTTACTATTGATTCCAGGCTGGTTTTGAACTAGTGATATTGTTTCCTTCAACTTCCAGGTGCTGAAATTATAAACATAACTCAATAGGTCCGATACTGTTTCCCAGCTTCATGAAAACAATTCCAGATATCAGTGGTCTCCAGTCCTCATCAATATACAATAAATTATTTTGCTGCATTAAAGGAAGCAGCATCTTCTTGTAGCTCAGTGATCAAGAGAAGTATATAACACATTCAGGTAACCAAAAAAGAGGAAATAGTTACTTTATTAATAATTATTATCTCTTTTTACAGTTACTTTTGAGAATGATGAGCCTGCTACATAGGCATAAAAAAATCTATGAACTCTCTGTTAAAATGTTCAAGTCATTAAGTTGAAATTCTAACTTAACCTAAATCCAGGCTTGAAATTATAATTTAGTTATATTACAGTTTTACTTAAACTTAAGCACTGTGAATAAATTACCCAATTATAGTAAATTATATCACCTTGGATACAGATTAGAGGATATATGCTTTCACTTAGAGATCTACCTGTTTTCTTTTTGGGCCATTCCATTAAAGATAGTGATACTTTAGTTCATTCAGTACCTAGAAGAAAACATTTCTAAAGAAAAAAAATCTTTCTATATATTTCAATTTCTAGACATGTTTTTGGAATGACTAGTTTTCCATTTATGGTGACAGGTTCCATTTCGATGGCCTTAAAATATATATCTTCAATGCATTTCAGAAAACACATGTTTTCACTAAATAAACATGCACTTAACAACTAGGATTCATCTCCTCCACTATTGAGTTGCAATACAAAGGGATCCTACCTGAGGGGTGTCTTACATCTAGGTTCTCCAAAGAAATAATTCTATAAATTATGAGAGACACATGTAAGAAAAGACTCACTGTAGCTGTCTTAGAATTGGGAACAAAACACCCATGGAAAGAGTTACAGAGACAAAGTTTGGAGCTGTGATGAAAGGATGGACCATCTAGAGACTGCCATATCCAGGGATCCATCCCATAATCAGCTTCCAAATGCTGACACCATTGCATACATTAGCAAGATTTTGCTGAAAGGACCCAGATATAGCTGTCTCTTGTGAGACTATGTCGGGGCCTAGCAAACACAGAAGTGGATGCTCACAGTCAGCTATTGGATGGATCACAGGGCTCCCAATGGAGATGCTAGAGAAAGTACCCAAGGAGCTAAAGGGATCTGCAACCCTATAGTTGGAACAACATGATGAACTAACCAGTACCCCGGAGCTCTTGTCTCTAGCTGCATATGTATTGAAAGATGGCCAAGTCGGCCATCACTGGAAAGAGAGGCCCATTGGACTTGCAAACTTTATTGGCCCCAATACAGGGGAATGCCAGGGCCAAAAGAATGGGAATGGGTGGGTAGGGAAGTGGGGGGGGGGGTATGGGGGACTTTTGGGATAGCATTGGAAATGTAATTGAGGGAAATACGTAATAAAAAAAAAAGAAAGAAAAAGAAAAGACTCACATTGTTATAGAACTTGAGAGGATTCAAAACCTTTAGGCACTGAGTGTAAGATTAATAAGGAAGAGTGGTATATATATTTTTATTTAGTGTAAATGACTGAGTACCAGGACATACTGTGCTTCAGTGTTTTCAGGACAGACTCTCAACTAAAAGACAGATATTCACTGACACTTTTATTTTGTTTTCTCTGTTGTTGTTGTTTGTTTTACGTCTTTGTTTCATGTTATTTGATTTTGCTTTACTTTCCTGTTTTCAGGGGAATCCATCATCATTCCAGAGGATATTCTGAATTGCTGAGTTTAACAACTGAAATATTTATTTAACAGTCTTATGGATAATCCTAGAGTAATGGTAAGCAACATATCGGGCTATCTTATATCATATGTCAAACTGACATGCAAAGGTAAGTCAGATTTTCCTTTTTTTCAAAGTTGGTTGTTTCTAGCCAATAATTTTGACATCTTTACTCAACTAATGTGTTGTTTTGAGATCTTGAATGTTGCACCACAATTTTAAACTTGTGTGAGAGAAAAGTACAAGAATTAAGAACAGATTGTACAACTAAATCTTGAGATGTGTGGCTTAATTGAAGTGAGTTAATAAGTGTTAAATGAGTGAAACTGGATTTTTTAGCGCTAGCAATAAAAATTACAGGTTTAGTTATATCTTACCCTCTCAAC
Source organism: Mus caroli (assembly GCF_978045245.1). Lineage (NCBI taxonomy): Eukaryota > Metazoa > Chordata > Mammalia > Rodentia > Muridae > Mus > Mus caroli. The sequence continues at coordinate 104,033,764 of NW_028227261.1, read as the reverse complement.
TATTATAATAACTTCATCCACAATTCTTTTTTTGTGTATCTGTATGTAGGCTTCTTTAAAATTATCAAAAAATGTTCTATAGATAAGTTAAGGGTAGTTACCCCTAAAACATTAAGATATAAAGTCAATATCTCTCTAAAGGATTTTTCCTCTTATCTAAACAGTTTAATCACTCCAAGTCCAGTTCGATTAAAATTGAGTTATGAATTGTGGAAGAGTCTTGGTTGATTTAATGTGAATGTTTTTTGGTGTGAATTGATTTATAAAACTCTCAGGACTTGCTATCAGAGGAAGTCAGAAAATGCTCAGGGCTAGGTTGTCCCAACCACTTTTTAATGAATGATGTTTTCCTTGTTCCACTGTGAAGATTTTGAGAGCACAGAGGATAGTGAGCAAATTCTCATTCCCTTGATCTTTTTAACTCTTGAGAAATGCAATGATAAATTAATGAAAATTTACATAAATTATAAAATACTTGCATAAATGCTAGTTATTTTTCAAGGAAATGAAGGCCCAACATTGAAATGCCCAAGCAAAATATGTAAAACAACTATTGCCTGGAGATTAGAAGTCTCACTAGACAAGAATTACTGCAGCTCACTCTGTTCTCTCCCTACCAGGGATGTAAAGAATCGCCTGCTTTTTCTCTAAAGTTGCAGGGGGTCTGTTTCTGTTTTTATGTCCCTGGAGACATACTTTGATACTATGTGAACTGTACACAGAGTAACTTTTTCTTTGGAGTCTTACACATTCCTAGGTGTTTGGATATTGATCTGATGGTAGGTAAACAACTATCATTCATTTAGTGATATTTGGATTCATTTGGAGTAGCATGGGATGATTCTTTCCTATAACATAAATGGCCACATAAGGACTTCAGCCTAATGCTTGTATCATAAATTAATCCTTAGACATTACCCAGAGGAGAGACTTCAGAAAAGCATTAGAAACCACTGACAGATATCACATACTCATACTGATACATATTGTCGATAGTGTAATACTTAACAGTAGTCAAAAAGTGTAATGAACTTCTGGTATACTAAAGCCCAAGACTAGCAGACTAATGTGGGGAGAAGATCACACATTTAAATAGAACTTTGAACCTTTAGTGGTTCCAGACTTGGGTGAAGTAGGCATTACAAGAAAGTAAATACTTGGTTGACAATAGGTTTTGCTTAGTCAAGAGACAGAGCTTGGGAAAGAGATAAAGATCTGATTGTGTTGTGCCTTCTGATATTCACTATGAATATGTATTCAAATATTCATTGTGGAATGAGGTAGATGTAATAAAACTATGATATTTTTGTGTGTTTCAGTTTTGTTTTTTTCATATATATATATATATATATATATATATATATATATATATATTTCTCTTGTTGCTTGGAAAAAGAAGCTTGACTGATGATATCTACTCTCAGAGAATTTTTAACCCCTAGGAATTCTGACACCCCCAGGCTCAGAGTTGAGTCCCCCACATACTTGGCCTAACTGGAATCCCCCAGGATCCAGGTGATATAGGAAATCCTGCCTATATAGAAACACACATTCCCTCCAGTTTTCATCTGTGCCTTGGAGTGGATCCTGCTTTCCATGCCTTTCTACTCCACCCATACCCAGACACAGCTTGATCCCCAGGACTACTGATATAGTCAGGCAAGGGAAGACCCAACCCCTGCCCCAACACCTGTCCTAATGGGGATCCCTGGTGCCCAGAGTACACATCTATGCCTGTCTTAGAATTGTGTTCCAGCTTCCTTCCACACCCTATTCACACTCAGAGATAGCTGACACCAAGGAGTTCTGACACAGGCTCACAGATCACGTTCTTCATACCCCCTCACATACCCAGGGGCAACTTGACAAAAATAAACCCAACATAACCATGCTCATAGGAGGGGCAGACTCTAGTCAGAGATAGCAAGACCAGTTAATACCAGAGATAACTAACTGTCCAGAGGCAAGAACAAGAACATAAGCAACAGAAACAAGGTTACTTGACATCACCAGAACCCAGTTCTCCCACCATAGCAAGTCCTGGATACCCCAAAACACCTGAAAAGTAAGGAATAAGGAACTCGGAGTAGCCACTAGAAAGTCCCAGATAATAGGAAGTGAGAGGTTCCCAGGACCCAGGATGGATGAAATTAGCTGAAATACTCAACAATTGGAGATAACCTGTAGATACTACCTCCAGTAGATAGGCCCAGTGCCTAGTTGAGTGATGGGGCCAGTCCTGAGGCAAAAAGTTCACAGAAACTTAGTCTTCTGGAAATTTGGTATTCCTATAGCTAGAATGCCCCAGGTTTGTCCCTGTGATAATGTGGAGGGTCTTGCATGCTTTTTTTACAGTATTTTACTGGATAAGAGTTAGAAATCTCAGTCAGTACCCCCTCCTCCCCCTCTCTAGCTGTATATGAAGCAGAAGATAGCCTAGTTGGTCATCAGTGGAAAGAGAGGCCCATTGGTTGTGCAAACTTTATATGCCTCAGTACAGGGGAATGCCAGGGCCAAGAAGTGGGAGTGGGTGGGTGGGTGGGGGAGTGGGTGGGGGAGCGTGTGGGGGATTTTTGGGATAGCATTGGAAATGCAAATGAAATAAATACCCAATAATAATAATAATAAAGAAATCTCAGGGCAAGCTACACTCATATGCAAGAATTTACCATTATGTAGGGAGAAGGAAGGTTGTGTTCTAAGAAGAAACTAGAGTAAATACTTAGAACTATAGATAGCTGAGTTACACCTATACACAGGAATTTACAATGACCTAGGGGGAAGGTGGACTCTACAATAGACTAGAATTGGAACTATGACAAGGGCTTGATGCCCTTGCCTCTGATTTCTAAGATTAAGCTAACCTTAGGTGGGACTGCTTTTGATCCCAGTTGTTAACATTGATTTTTTTTTTTATCCCAGTTAAGACTGGTGCTCACTTTGAGACAAATTACATTCAGATACAGCACTCCCTTGTGTTCGTATTTGTTTGTAATTTCTCTCCAACTCCTTGCCCACATGTCCGGAACCCGATTTCTTCCGCGGATTGAGGGAGACCGACTGGGGCAGGTCCGCGGCACCCATCCAGGGATCCATCCCATTTGCAGACACTAAACCCTGGTACTATTGCTAATACCAAGAAGCATTTGCTGACAGGAGCCTGGTATAGCTGTTCCCTGAGAGGATCTGCTAGCACCTGACAAATATTTACAGATTCTCACAGTTTACCATCGGACTGAGTCCAGAATCCCCAATAGAAGAGTTAAGGGAAAGACTGAAAGAGGTAAAGGGGATTGCAACCCCATAAAAAGAAAAACAATATCAACTAACCTGACTGACCAGAGCTCTCAGGGAATAAAACACCAACCAAAGAGTATACATGGAGGTATGTAAGACTCCAGCTACATATGTAGCAGAGGATGGCGCTATCTGACATCATTGGGAGGGGAGGCTCTTGGTCTTGTAGATGCTTGATGACCCAGCATAGGGGGATTCTAGAGCAGTAAGGTTGGAGTGAGTAGGTGGGTGAAAGATTATCCTCATAGAGGCATAGAGGAGTAGGTATGTGATGGGAGATTTGTGAAGTGGAAATCAGGAGGCAGGAGGGGGACAACATTTGAAATGTAAATAAATAAAATAACCAATAAAAACATTTGGAAAACAATAAAAAAGAAAAAATAGAAATAAAACGTGGGTCAGAAAAAAAATTCACCCAAAGAAGTTTCACAGCTAATATGACTCTTCCACAGACATTTCAATGTTACTGAAATATCTACCAGGTTTAGTCCACTCTCAAATTTAAATATCATGTAAAAAAATAATGGTGATCCTCAAGAATCATTGGCCAAGGAAGAACTCCTTTCTTGGATATGACATCCTTTAAATGTAGCTAATAGATCACACACATGTTTGCTAGTAGACCAGCCAGTGAGGAAACACAAGCCTTCATATGAGGGCACTAAACTTCCAGAGCCTGAAAGATAGGTAGGTATCTTATCAGTTGATTCGGCTACTCGTGCTGTTCTGATCCTCTGGAACTGAGTGATTTACAGCCCAAAATTTCATATAATAAATAAATCCTAATCATCTTCTTGCAGATTTACATAAGCAGAGGAATGGCAAGGTTGACCAGTTCTCAATTAGCCTTCAGTGCTTTAATTATCCTATAATTTTTTTTCCTCTTTGCTAAGATTTATGGGGTAAAGATTAAAAATTTGAACATGTTTACCATAACTAGAGAGCTACGAAACCAGTGTCTCAGAGTTGGAAAGAATGAGCTGAGACCTGTAGTGACATTGGCACATTTTGGCAAGAATGCTTTCAAGCATTTGCTCTCAGAGGATGGTTGAGGTGCCTACCTGCACTGTTTTCAGGGCTGTGAATGCTCTTCTGAGATGTTATCTATAATACTAAAATGTTTATTTCTTATACAAAGAAACATATTTCATGGTAATCTTTGAATTGAATTTCTCTGATAGATAGCAGATGTATCTGTTTCAAAATTGTTAATGGATTACACACTCAAGGAAATAGGAAAATGAAGGCTGCACGTCTTTCTGCCAGTAGGTAGATTAAGTTGCTTAGTGATCCATCCATATGGGTAAATCTTCTCACTCATTATTACTCTCATTATCTTTCAAGCCAACAGAAGTTTTTCATCATTAAGGACAAATATGGGATTTATAAGGCTCAGTGTAAACCAATGCCAGGCAAGTTATCAAATAATGATAAATAAATAAAAAAGAGTTAAAAAGCTTTTAATAGGTTGAGGTCCACTTTAAAATGTTGGCTTCTTTTATAAATCCACATTAAGGATAAAGTTCTGATTAAGACATTGCCATCTCGATGTGCATAGTCTTACAGAGACTTGATAAGTCAGGTTGGGGGAAACATAGGGAAGGGGGCCCATCTACTCAGACAAGAAGGGGAGTAGATATGGGGAAAGAATTGTGAGAGGAGGTTACCAGGAGTGAGGCATGAGCAAGATGTAAAGTGAGTATGTAAACTTAATAATACAATTTTTTGAAAAGGAAGCAATTCCACAAATTTTCTTCAGTAATGGTCTTACACATCTAAGTGTGATATTTAGTGGCTAATACTTGATTGAATGAGTGTTAAGCTGATATGGACATACTCCTCTGTCATTTACTTTCTCATATAGGCTCAGTTTCTCTCACTAGAGCCTTCCTAACTATATGAGCCTCCAATAGATCTGAAAGATTCAATTAGCTTTAATGATATTCTATATTTCCTCTATTCTGTCCAGGGTAGTTTAATAAGAAACTGTATTTTCAGGGAAAGACAATGTTCCAACTCTCCTGAAATGTATTGGCAATGACTTCATGGCATTCAATATATGGTTGCCTATACAATGAATAGTTACTGACCATATATATATATATATATATTCTTATTTTATTCTTTATATTCAGGTTTAGGCTGGTGAGTTACACATAAAAGCAGTAATATCACCAGCTCCATCCCCTTGAGTTTCAGTATCATACAAATACTAGGAAACATTTTATGTAACAAGTTTCATTTTAACTAGAAATCATGATCATGTTCATGGGTCATGGTTGTTTTACATGACACATTTGGGGCTTGTCATCCCTTTGTTCCCTTTTATCAAAGACTTAACCAGAAATAGATTTGAAAAATAAATCACATTTGGGGGAATCTTCCAATGAGCGTTTTCTGCCATTTGACACCAGGTTTATTTTCTTAGAATATCTGCCTTCAAAACCTTCTAATTAAGCTGTAAATTGTGAGTGAGGAAGAATATGGTGTAAGCACATTATTTACATGAAGGAGAGTGTCATTATAAAATTCATCACTTTGCAGAATTGAACTGTTGTAATGGAACTTAGAACAGTCCATGTAACCCAAGAATATCTTTCTAAATGGACTGGAGATTGTTAGTTTCCTATTTCCCTCTTTTTACTGAAGAGGTAAAGTCAAATTTTTAACACAAACAAGTGCTCTGCTGTACATTGTAAAATTATTTCTTGTTAAGGAAGTTTGCTTTTGCTTTGTATAAGGCTGGTTGGTTAGCAAACAGATAGTCTATGGTCCCTTATCCTGCTTCTACAAAGAATCACCCAATGTGTTTTCCTGGTGGAGTTGAGTTCAGAATGAGGTTTGCATTCTTTGCAGCACTGTGATATTATTAAAGTAGTTTTTTGCCTGCCGAACTCTTCACTGCAACTTTTATTTTTATAGGTGGCTCCATCGATGAAACCTTATGACTTCCTTTGGCAAATGAGAGCGGTAGAATTTATGTGAATGACTTAAGGATCAAGATTATTATAGATTTTTCATTCTTTCCTTCTAGAAATCAACACCCCTCAGCCTGGGTTTTACAAGGTGCCTGAAAAACAAATGAATGGTGATGACACAGAGGATGTGTGATTTAAATGAAGCATGGATTATATATTAAAGTGCTGAGACTTGGGGACAACGATGTCCCATTGTAGATCTCAGCAAAGCTTAAATCATGTATGTCTGTGTGCCTTTAAAATAGAAAAATTTGAGAATACAGAGTTGAAATAGTCATATGTCTCTTGTATGGTTATATCTCAGTAACTGGCCAAAGACTACTTTAAGTGTGCCATGCCTGTATTTTGTCTTTTGTTTTACATACTTATTCAAGGCTGAGCATTGTTTATATGAAGCAGCCTTTTAAGTAAATGATGATCTTGCTACAGTCCACAGACCCAGAGAAGCTAAGTACCAAGGAGGACTCAAAGGTGTGTGGGTCTCCCAGGGCAGGGAGACTGGAATAGATTTTGCAGGTGGACTGGGCAGGGACAGGAATAGAATAGAACAGGGGATGTGGGTGGGATGGAGGGAGATAGTATGTGGAGAGATGATTGAAATTGGAAGGCATTTGGGGGAGGGACATTGAACTTAGTGCAATGGAAACTCCCTGGAGAATAAGGCCTAAACTGTTCATCCTCTATAACAGGGCAAGATTTCTAGTGGTAGGACTGGAACACCAACCCAACCATAAGCCTTTGACCTCCAATATGTACTTTCTGCAAGATGTGTTGGGACAATAGTGGTACAGAACTTGTGGGAATGGCCAATGAGTGACTGATTTAATTTGAGGCCTACACATCTAGATAGATCCCATACCTGTCATTGTCTCAATGAACAGGAACCAGAGGCTGGATAGCCCAGATTGGTGGTGATGTTCTACCATACTCACAGATAACTGTCTAGTCCAGTTATTATCACAGAGACTTCTCCCTGCAATAGCAGAAGGGATCTCCCTTCTGAACTAATAAATACATCTATCTTAATCAATGTCATTTAGATTATTATTGGTACAACTATTCTATAGGTTTACTGTTTTCATGTCTATGTTGATAAAACTATCAACATCTAAGTGTACTTCAGATTTATAACCTGGAAAATGTTTGAAGATCAAACATCTCTCTCTATTTTCTTGTATGTTCTAGTGAAAGAAGCAATGTAAAATGTTCTCTTCAACTTAATGCTCTGATAGGATTCACTGTCATTTCTTTTTCCCATTTGATTTTTGTAAGCCAACTTACATGATCCTTCCTTATGTTTTAATTTGCATTTTGTTGCTATGATAAAACGCTGACCAAAAGAAACTGGGAGAATGTGCATTTCATTTTATAGTTTATGGTCCATCATTGAGAGAGTCTATGGCAAGAGTTAGAGGCAATAACATAACTGAGATTTCCTCTTTCCAGGTGACTGAAGTTTGCTTCAAGTGGGCAATAACTAGTAATAACTAATCAGTACACTTTATTTTTCTTCTCTTCCCTTTTCTTTGACTTAGTAACCAAGCATGATTATTCTGTATTTTGTAATAACCCAAATATATTAAATCTCCCCAATTGTCTGTAGCATCTAGGTTAGGTTTCTTGCTATTGAAAGAATTTTTTTAAGCCTTTTAAAAACATGCATTTTAAGAGAGTAGGGAAAGGACTCTGCAGATAAAGGTTATTGGCACCAAGCCTGACAAAATGAGCTAGATTCTTAGGACTCACATGGTAAAAGAAGATAACTCAATACCACAAATTGTTCTTTCACCTCCACCTGTATTTCATGGACACAATAAATAGATAGATAGATAGATAGATAGATAGATAGATAGATAGATAGATAGATAAAGTAAAACATACAAATAATATTTTAAAATACTTTATATATCCAAAATAATATTCTCAAGTCTATTTAAAATTATTTCTGGTGGTATTAAAAGTCTAGTAGAGATTATGGGTATTATAATTCCACATAGAACTTAATACTAAAGAGGCAGGTTAAACATTATACATTTTCATTTATATTCAGTTCCATGGAAAATATTAATAAATCATTTAAAATTCAGTTAAGAGAAGGACATATTCTCAGTAGTCAAAGTCATACATATCGATAGAGGTAGATATCTTCATGTTGATAGATAATCAACATAGACACAGAGAGATATTAAAATGTCATATACTTAAGTATAGATAGTAATGAGTTTAAAGATAGATGTTTATGACAATACATGTTTATAAGAACAAGGAGCAAATTACCTAAATTGCATTGGCACCAGTTTCTATACCATTATACTACAAAAGAGTATAGTCTACTATAAGTTTGTGCTTTATGTGACTAATGTACTTCATTTTATTAACTATTATGTCATAGCTATTATTTTTAAAAAATATGTGTATTATATCTTAATTGGTGAAATTGTTTTAATGAAATAGTGTAGTTGAAAGATACATTTTGAATACAGTAGATAACTGTGAAGCTATTTATAGAGTCAAACTATACACATAATGTTAATAATTACTGACTCTCCATAGTGTGAAAGATTTTACCTTCAAGACTTACTAAGTACTCATCAAAATTGTAATTATTTCATGTTTACTACAAAAAGAAATATTTATACTTTTAGTAAAAGCTAGCTTTCAGTGTTGGTGTTCTGACTTGGGACTGTTTGTGAATAATGAGCCAGCTTTATTCCTGCTAGTCCATCAAGATTCTCCTATTAGGAACCATGGAGCTAATCACAATGACTATGTTATTGAAAATGGCCAGGTTTTCCATTATTTTCTGTTAATATTGATTAAAGAATCTCTTCTTTTACTATTGCCTGATCTATGATTTATATCTAAATATTATAAAAATGCTATGCTGGGTGGTGGTGGCATATGCCTTTAATCCCAGCACTTGGGAGGCAGAGAAAGGCAGATTTCTGAGTTTGAGGCCAGCCTGGTCTACCAAGTGAGTTCCAGGACAGCAAGGACTATACAGAGAAACCCTGTCTCAAAAAAAAAAAAAAAGATGTTTTTAGTATGTGAAATATTACATTTTATGTTCCCCTTCAAGGGTTCATGGCTCTAGTTGGTCTCAAGTAGATTAAGTTGTTTAATTAAGTTGAACTAGTCTCAAGGAGATAGTCTGAACAATATGTGGTGCATAAATAAAAGTATTTTAACTAGGTCTCACTATCCTAGCAATTATCCTGGGGCATATGGTATAGTGTAAAACATTGATTTGGGTAGAGCTCCCCATTAATAAGTACAGTGGAGAACAGAAACTAATCATCTCAATTGTCTTCATTTATCCTTTAATCCATTTCTCTAGAGTAAACACTATTTTGGTACAAGTATTATGTCATTTCAATGCACTTTTAGGAATTTTAATTTTCTTACTAAACATAGACAATATATAATATAAAATATTCACTGTGCACAAAAGTTTTATTATAGGGGATATTTAGTGGCTGATCTACTTAATTCTTTAGCCATGATAATTTTTCCAGTTCGGATAATTAATTTGCAGATTTCTTTTTGTTGTTGTTCATTTGTTAGTTTCTAGTTTGGAGGATAAATAAATCTCAGGGTCTTTTATATGAAGAGCAAATTTTCTTTCATTGATTCACTCCCATAAATCTATCTAAATAATATTAAAGTAAGACTTGACTACATCAAAATTTTAAAATAATTCAATAACTATATGAAATGCCTTCTAGAACCTCAAGTCTATCTACCATAATTGTGGAAAAGGCCATGGTCTTTTAGGTTGGTTATGTTCAGGATCATCCTTTCAGATTTAATCAACCAACAGTTAGTACCATATATAATGTATACATGAAATCAATGCAGTGTGGACCCTGGAGTTTCTAAAGCAGTAATGTATGCATGGAGCAATGCATATTATTAGGTTATTATTTCCTCTGACCAAATATTTCTTCTTACCTCCTGAAATGCAATCTAATAACCTTTCACATTTAAGATGAAATTGTCAGCACTTAAGAAGCATGCAGAAGAAATCTATTATTTATCTGTGGTTGCATGAATTAGTCTTGCTGAGGATCATGTCTGAGGACAAAGTAGGTTAAGGTTCATCAGCATTTGTCATTCTTTGACTACATTATGACCTATTCAAGACATCATATATATGTTATTTACTGTCTTCCTATAGATCACTCATGGGATTATGAGCTGCATCAGGGGTTGTAAAACATATCTGTGTCAGTGCCATCTGCTAATAGCATCATTTAACCCAAAGCTTAACATTATCACACCCAATCAAGTGAAGGAAATGATTAAACAAATTCATTCCGATAGAAAGGGAAGACAAGTTCCTAGACCAACACACCTCATTAACAAACAACCCCCTATCATTCCTCATGAATTATATGGAGGGAATGGGAACACTAGGGACAACAGTCACTTCAAAGGACACCTTTGACATGACAAAACATGACACCTGAGACATGAAAAAACATATGTTAATATTCTACACCTGTGGAGGATTGTTTTAGAATCTATTAATGCAGATGTGTGTGTAAGGGGAAAGGAGAGGTTACAATGATATACCACAATGAATGAGAAGTCTCCATGTTGCTTTTTAAAAGGATGTAGAACACACAGACTATTGTTTTACAGAGAACTTTCTCAGCACCCCATTCTCCTTCCTTTACTGCTTTTCAAATTTAAAAAAAAAAAAAAAAAAAAAAAAGGAGAATCCAGGGTTTTTACCTTTCCTTGTCCAAATTACCCAGAATGTCTTTTCTGTATGGAATGTTGAGTTAGGGTGCCCTCTAATGTCCTCTTGTTACTAAAGTGACAGAAAAACGTTTAACTCCAGAGGAATAGCAAGTCTGACTTCTGCACTGGAATGAGTTCTACCAGAGGATTCATCGCTGAAGGACAACTCTCATTTCCTTGCTTTTTTCTTTCTGAAAAGGTAACTTTCACAATATCTGAACAAGGTCTGGTGGGGTAGCATTGCTAGATAGAGCACAGAGAAATAAAGGTAGACCAATCATACTGTCTTCTTTGAGTAATTGTTCAGAGATATTTGCATGCAGCATTGCAACTTGGTGCAAAACTAAGTGAATTTTTCCTGGCAATTAGTGAGAAACAGCCAAGCTTGCAAGGCTAAAGTGTATATTATTCTTTGTCATATGAATTTTTGTTAAAAGTAGAAAAGAACTCTAGTTCTGTGATCTAAGATGAAGACCTATGGAAATTTTAGATAAGAAAATTCACACCCTGACTTCTTTACTCTTCTTCCTGTTTCCTGAACTTGTATTAATTGAATTTCCCTAATTTATTTTTCTTATCTAACTGCTACTCTCTACCCAACACATTTAAAGCCCCAAATATATCATGTATCATAGAGAAAGCTTCAAAATTTATGAAGCACCAACTAAAAGCAAGGATCACATTTAATTTGAGGTCATCAGATGGCTGAACAGGTGCTGCATTTTGTATTTTGCTAGATAATCAACCTTAGGAAGAATGAAATTATCAATAGCTTGCATCTTGATATAGCATATCATGATGCTTTAGAAAGAATCACTTCACTACATACCAACATATTCTAAGTCTCACTGCCAGTATAACTTCTTTGGTTGTGGATATTTTCTGGTACCACCTGCTTTTATGAATTGTCAACAAATGCATTGCACTTGCACACATGTACACACACACACACACAAAACACTATAGTTGTTGAGGTTGACTGCATGATTATGACAAAATAATGTAAACAGAGATGACCAACTATCTTTAAATCCCTAAAATAAAAGTATGCTTAAATTTTGTCTGGAAATCTGCTGTTTTGCAGAGATAATCTAGAGTAGAAATTTTATCAATATGTGTATATGTAACTTTACTGGTTTTTCTTCCAGAGAATAAGTTACATTCATCAACATATAAAAATACTTTTTCATCTTTATTAATATTATTATTCAAAGACTAGATGGAAAATAAAACAATTAAACTGCAGTCATAAGCTGAGATCAATTTCTGTTTTCTGAAGTCTCTTATGAAAAAAATCATTATATATTACTCACGGTTATAATGAATAAGTAGCATTTTAAGAATAAAAGAATGGACTGGAAGTTAATTGTTTTTCTTATAATTTGTCTAAGATCATTTGTTTCTCCCTGTTACTTTGACATGAAGGATAACTAAACATTTTGAGACATGGTTTCTCTTTGCAGCCCCAGCTGTCCTGGAACTCACTGTCCTGGAACTCACCGAGAGCTGTCTGTCTCTGCCTCCTGAGTATTGAGACTAAAGGTGCTCCCTCCCCCACCCCCACCCCCCCCCACATACACCTGGCACAAAACATATTTTAAAAGTTGTGATTTATTTGAGTTAATTTTATATCCAGCCACTTTGCTGAAGTTGTTTATCAGTTGTAGAAGTTCTCTGGTAGAATTTTGGGGGTCACTTATGTATACCATCAAATCATCTGCAAATAATGATAACTTGACTTTGCCAATTTGTATCCCCTTGGTCTCTTCTTCTTGCCTTATTTTTCTAGATAAAATTTTGAGTACTGTATTGAATAATATGGGGAGAGTGGGTATCCTTGTCTTCTACTAAATTTTAGTGGGGTTGTTTCAAGTATCTATTCATTTAATTTGATATTGGCCACTGGTTTATAATAAATTGCTTTTATTATGTTTAGGTATGGGCCTTGAATTCCCTTACTCTCCAATAGTTTTAACATGAAGGTATGTTGTCTTTTATCAAAGACTTTTTCTGCATCTAAAGAGATGATCTTGTGATTTTTTTTTCCCGTTTGAGTTTGTTTATATAGTGGATTAAGTTCATGGATTTTCATATATTGAACCAAACTTGCATCCTTGGGGTGAAGCCTACTTGACTGTGGTGAATGATGTTTTTTGTTTGTTTTTTTTTTTTTCTTTTCTTTTCCTTTCTTTTCTTTTTTTTTTTTTTTTTTTTTCAAGACAGGATTTCTCTGTCTACCCCTTGCTGTCCTGGAACTCACTTTGTAGACCAGGCTGACCTTGAACTCAGAAATCTACCTGCCTCTGCCTCCTGAGTACTGGGATTAAAGGCTTGCACCACCACACCCAGTGAATGATGGTTTTAATGTGTTCTTGGATTTGGTTTGAGAATTTTTATGAGTACTTTTGATTCAATGTTCATAAGCGAGATTGGTCTGAAGTTCTCTTTTTTTGATGTTGCATTCTTGTGTGGTTTAGTTATCAGGGTAACTGTAGAATGAATTAGGTAATATTCTTTCTGTTTCTGTTTTATGGAATAGTTTGAGGAATATTGGTGTTAGGTCTTCTTTGAAGGTCTGGTAGAATTCTACACCAAAGCCCTCTAGCCCTGGGATTTTTTTTTGGTTAGGAAGTTTTTAATGACTTCTTTTTCTTTAGAGGATATGGGCCGCTTTAGATAGCTTACCTGTTTTTTATTTACTTTGGTATGTGGCATCTGTCTAGAAAACCACCCATATCATCTAGATTTTCCAGTTTTGTTGAATTTGTTGTAAGATCTATTGATTTTTTGAATTTCCTCCATTTCTGTTGTTATGACTCACTTTCATTTCTGATTTTGTTAATTTGGATACTGCCTCTGGGCCCTTTAGTTGGTTTGCCTAGGGGTTTATCTCTCTTGTGGATTCTCTCAAACAAACAGGTTTTGTTTTTGTTTACTCTTTGCATCTTACCTTTTGTTTCTATTAGCTTGAGTTCAGTGGCCCTGCCCTCTATTCCTCTTGGGTGTGTTTACTTCTTTGTTTTAAAACTCTCAGGTGTGTTGTTATCTTGGTAGTGTAAGATCTCTCTAGTTTCTTTCTTTTCTTTCTTTTTTTTATTAGATGTTTTTTCATTTACATTTCAAATGTTATCCCCTTTCCTAGTTTCCTCTCTGAAAATCCCCTATACCCTCCCACCTCCCCCTGCTCCCCAACCCACCCACTCCTACTTCTTGGCCCTGACATTCCCCTGTTCTGGGGCCTAGAATCTTCACAAGACCATTGATGGCCAACTAGGCCATCCTCTGCTGCATATGCAGCTAGAGACATGAGCTCTTGTGGTACTGGTTAGTTCATATTGTTGTTTCTCACATAGGGCTGCAGACCTCTTCAGCTAACTAAGCAAGTGAAAGATCTGTATGATAAAAACTTCAAGTCTCTGAGGTTAAGAAATTAGAGAGATTTCTTTCTTCCCTGACCTCTGAAGAGGTGGTGGAACCTCCAGAATGCATCAGAGACCTGGGAAGTAAGAGACTCTCAGGAGTCAAAGAGAGGGACCTTAGATAAAGTACCCTACAGTAGGATGAGAGAACTTATAAAGCCCACCTCCAGCAGGAAGACAGTGCATCAAGTGAGAGAGGAAGTTGGCATCCCACAGTCAAAAACTCTGACCCAGAATTATTGCTGTCTAAAAGAACTACAAGGACAAAAATGGAGAAAACCCTGAGGAAAAGGAGGTCCAGTGACAGGCCCAAATTGGGATCCAGCTCAAGGGGAGGCCACAAGGTCTAACACTATTACTGAGGCTATGGAGTGTTCATAAAGAGGGAACTATCATGACTGCCCTCTGAAATACCCAACAAGTCCTGAAAGAGTAAAATGTAGATATTTTCACCTAACCAATTCACAGAAGCTGCTGACCCCTGTGGTTGAATTAGGTTGAAGCTGGAAGAAACTGAGTAGGACTCTGTAAATTTGACCAGCAATCTCAATTAACCTGGATCCCCAAGATCTTTTAGACACTGGACCATCAACCAGGCAGCATATACCAGCTGATATAAGGCCCCCAACACATATACAGCAGAGGACTGCTGGGTATGGGTTCAATCAGAGAAGATGCACCTAACCCTCAAGAGACTGGAGGCCCCAGGGAGTTTAGTGGTCTGGTGGAGTGGCCCCAAGGAGTCTGGTGGAGTGTGGGGTGGAGGGTAAAAATGAGGGAGGAGGCAGTATGGGATGTGGAAAAGTTAGAAGGTGGATTGGGAGGAAGATAATATCTGGAGTGTAAAAATAAATTAAATAAAATTTAAAAAGAAAAAGATAAATGCATCTCTTCACTGTCCTACAGAAAAAAAAAAAAGGTATGTTTTTGTTCCCCAGTCATCTACCTTGTCTGTTCTTGTCTGTTAATATGAGCCTTCCCTGATAATTCATACTTAATTTCTTCATCATTACTTTAGTTTTTGCAGATTTAAAGTCTTTATACTGATAGTAACTGTTTGGTATTCACAGACCCTTTTTCTAAAGGCAGAATTCATCCTCCTGTAACCTTGAGCATGGCTTTCATCTTTTATTCATCCAATATTTATTGTATATATTGTAACTTGAGTTGTGTTTAACTTCTTTCAGCAAATTCAATGTGTTTGGTAAATTAGATCCTTAGGGGACTGTACAACAGTTTAGAAAATAAAACTGACTAATATAACCTCCTTTGAATCTCATAGGCCACTGATACTTAGCTCTATCAGACACAAAACTGGCTCTTTGATAATTTTACTTCTTGAAATGAAACCCACAGGCAATACAGCTTCATTGCCTCAAAAAAGTCAATACAATGCCTTACCTGTAATTCAGGACAAAAAGAGGAGGAGGAAAAAACTACTAGTAAAATTATTCTTCATATGAAACATGCACATTCAGAATTATTATTCTAGAAAACACAATGAGGCAATTAGATACCTGTGTATGCATGATCACTCTTACTGTCATCATTACAAATGAAAGTTGATCTTGCCATCTTACATGAAACTGGTGGCTCTTTTGCACAAATTATTGCTGAGTACAACCACCTACCAGTCTCATTTCCACAGTGTGTACAATTACAATTTCTCCAGGTGTGAACAGCTCTCAAAATATCCCTGCACCTTACATCAACGAAAGAAATACAGTATGCCTGCTATTTAGTGCTTGCTTTGTTTGGAAAGCTCAGTATGTAATTTAACTTGGTACTGTTGTTGAAATGGCTGTAAGAATCGACTAGTAACAAGTCAGAAATTTCACTGATCAAAGAGTCTCCATGGCTCTAAACACAGTTTAGATAACCCTTGCTGAAATTTTAACAATTCTGATAATCATTCTAAAATAAAATGTCTTCTATTTTTTCATTTTTCTTTTTTTAATTGAATATTTGCTTTATTTACATTTCAAATGTTATCCCTTTCCCACCCCTCTCGAACCCCCCATGCTATCCCCTCTCCCCTGCTTCTACGAGGGTGTACCGCCACTCACCCACCCACTTCCACTTTTCTGCCCTTAAATTCCTCTACACTGGAGCATCAAGACTTCACAGGAACAAGGGCCTCTCCTCCTATTGATGCCTGACAAGGCCATCTTCAGCTACATATGCACCTGGAGCCATGAGTCCCTCCATGTGTACTCCTTGGTTGGTGGTTTAATCCCTAGGAGCTCTGGGGGGTCTGGTTGGTTGATATTATTATTCTTCCTATGGGATTGCAAATCGTCCAGTTCCTTCAGTCCTTTCTCTAACTCCCGAATTGGGGACCCCATTTGGGACCTTGTGCTTAGTCCAATGGTTGGATGCGAGCATCCACCTCTGTATTTGTCAGGCTCTGGCAGAGCCTTTCAGGAGACAGCTATATTAGGCTCCTGTCAAACTATGTAATATTTACCCAAATGTTAAAGTTTTCTTTTAAATAGGAAGATATAACATAACAGATTAGAGTAAATATTTTCCATATAAAATATCAACTATAGAGGATGGATATTTAATACTTTGGATCATTCAAGTAGTGGCATTAATCTAAACACTCATGTGTTGAAATTTAAATAACATGCATTTGATGACACAAATCTTCATTTATAAGGGGATTCCATAGATTTGCAGAATTAAAAAGACACAGTCCCCATAACATTGTTATTTATAGAATGAATACATCCTGTAAATCTATTGAATTCCATTACCAAGATTCAGTGCTTTTTATTAATAGATTTTTTTTTTACTAGTAGATTCAGTGCTTTTATCTGCAGAGGTTTTCTTAATGAAATCTAAACAAAACATAAAATTCTAAAAATTTACATTTTAAAGTACATTCAATGTCCTTTGTTCTTTTGTTATAATCCAACATATCTTTCACATGATAAGCATTTTTAATATCACTCCTAATGAAATGCATAATAGTTTATGAACTCAAGGTCATCAGCTTTACTGAAGTTTATAGGCAGCTTTTTCACAAACATTACCATGTCACCAAGGATTACATGTTTAATTATAGACACATAAGTAACAAAATTACTAATGAAGATTAAAATAACATTTCCTCTGTTACACATATTAGTGCCATCTTGATTCTATAAAATACACCTTGTTTGACGATGCCATTTCTTTAATAATTAAATAAGATATTCACTTTTTATTATATCTATTATCAAGTACCTCTTCAGCCCTTCTTAGCTTCTTTCTAAACTTCTGGCCTCTCACAAAACCTCTGTGCCATCAATACATAAAGATTTTGCTTCCTAATGTGGCTTATATACATTTTAAATCCATTTATGTCTTTACAACTTTTAGCTTTTAGCTAAGAAGAGTCAAGTGGTTAAAATGTCCCCACATGGCTCTATGGCCCCATAGCATTCACTTAGGGATCAGATATACACAAAGCCATTCCTCCTGTGACCTTCTCATTAAAGATTTTATTCATCGAGCTTCCAGGATCCGGACGCTGCAGATACAGGTATTGTCAATAAAACATCCAACATCCAATCATACCAGCTTGTCAGAGGATCCTGAGAAACTTTGGCTTTTGGCTTTTGGCTTTTTTGCTTTTTTTTTTTTTTAATACAATAAGACTAATTTATTAGGAAAAGAAAACAAGGACAGATTTAGTTACCTTAGCATATATCCAAAACTTCTATTTAAAAGCAAATCTGTTCAATAAATTCACTTCATTACAGTTGTTTCTGTTATAGAAACTAAGAGACTTGACAAGTATGATGGTTAAATAGGGTAAAGCCACCTCAACTTGGGAGGGAGAAGAAAGTAATCATGGGGCAGGGGTAGCACAGAGAGGGAACTGGGTGGGAAAAGGGGCAAGGAGGGGAAGAGGGGAACATAATCATGTATTGGGGGCAGAAACAGGGCTGAAACCCTGAAGGTCAGCAGAAAGAATCGCAACCTCAGGAGGTAGGAGATAGGGGGACCCTGTAGAATGTACCAGAGACCTGGAAGGTGAGAGATTCGCAGGACTCAAATGGAGGGACCTTAGATGAAAGGACCTATAGAGGGGAGAGGGAACTTATAGAGTCCACCTCTAGTAGAAAGACAGGGCATCAAGTGGAGAGATGGGGTTGCCATCCCGCAGCCACAAAATCTGACTCAGAATTGTTCTTGTCTGAAAGTACTATAGGGACAAAAAATGGACAATACCCTGATTTTAAGGAGGTCCAATGACTAGCTCAAATTGGGATCCAGCTCAAGACGATGCCCCAAGGCCTAACATTATTACTGATGTTGTGGTTCACTTATAAACAGGAGCCTAGCATGACTGCCCTCCGAAAGACCCCAACAAGTAGCAGAAGGAGTCACATGCAGATATTTACACCTAACCAATGGACAGGAGCTGGTGACCCCTGTGGTTGAATTAGGGAAAAATCTGGAAGAAGCTGAGGAGGAGGGCAATCCTATAGGAAGATCAGCAGTCTCAATTAACCTGGGACCGAAGATCGCTTAGACTCTGAGCCACCAATCAGGCAGCATACATCAGTTGATATTAGGCCCCCAACACATATAAAGCATTGGACTGCCTGGTTGGACTGCCTTATTGGACACAGTGAGAGAAGATGTACCTAACCCACAAGAGACTTGAGACCCCAGGGAGTGGGGAGGTCTGATAGGGCAGGGGTGGAGGTAGTAGGTATATCCTCTTGGTGACAGGGAAGGGATGCTGTTCTCAGCATTGTCACAAAGAAGTGTCATCTAAGAATGATCTGAGATCAGAAGGCAAAATAAGTCAAAACAGGCAAAAAAAAAAGTGAGCAAAAGGGGAAGTATTTTAAAACAACCTGTTAAAAACATGACCTGACAAATTGAACTATAAGATAGATATGGAATTTTAAAAGATAAAGGGATTTGGTGACATTTCTGTTGAATTTCTCCTGAACAATTAGAACTTATTTCATGGATATCTTCAAAAGAAATCACTTAAGGTTTAAGGACAGGGATAGAATGCACTCAATAAATGTGAAAGTGGCTAGCTCCAATTTTTTTATAGAATGGGGATACTTGTGGAATCTGTCTTTATAATTACTTCTTGGCAATATAGACTGTTGCAAGTTATGTCTACCCTTCCAACTCCAATATACCATGTAAAACAGAAATATTGTCAGAAAAAGTATAGAAAATCTGGAGCCATTAATTATGACCCCCATGTTTTTCCAATGTAAAATGCTATTTTTCTGCTTATTTTTATATTCTCTCACTTCCAAATAATTGATTTTATCTGGCAGATGCTTGGTCTCGGATAGTTTACCAGTATGGCATTATATCTGTGAACACTCCTGTATAGTACTTCATATTTATAGTCACCATAATCAGAAAATTCAGAATTCTATTTTACCCAAAGTCATATACTTATTACCCAAATAAATTTTGCCTTTGGTATTGTGGATCTTATGGGTTTTAGCTAATGTGAAATGGCATGAATCACCTTCACAAATACAGGCAGAATAAGTACCTTAAAATTCTAGCTTGCTCTGCCTGCCCCTCCCCTCAACTGTCAGACAGTTATTGACTTTTTTCTTTCTCCATGGTTTATATTTTCCTAGAATTCCTTGCATTTCAAATAGATTAATTTCAGATTGCTTCCTTCATTTAAAAATGTATATTATGTTTCTTTCCTGTCTAATCACAGATTGATGCCTTCCTTGTTTTTAACAATGAACAAAACTGCAATGACTGGATACATCATAACTTATTTTCAATCTGCTACCAAGGGAAATCTTGTCTGTTCACAAATTGTACCAATTATGAGTATGGCTACTGCCAACATATACATCTGTGTTTGTAGGCATATGTTTGTAGTACCACTGGAAAAATACTGTGCAGGTTACTGGGTTATAAAGCAAAAGCATTTTAGTTTATAAGACACTACCTGCAAAATTCATGATGCCCTTGTTTTAATAGATGAATAGTATTCTGTTGGGTAGAGCAGGGGCTATCCCAGAAGCTGTTGCTTGTCTGTGGGATATGTTATTCTAAATGGGTTGCCTTGTCTGGCCTCAGTAGGAGAGGATGCACCAATGTGGGGGATGCCCAGGGGGTAGCTCCACCCTCTCAGAAGAGAAGGGTAGGAAGGAGAGGAGGAAGGGTTGTAGGAAAGGGTGACTGGGAAGAGGGGCTGTGAGTAGGATGCAAAGTGAATAAATATAGTACATTTCTTCACAATTTAAAAATAAAAGTTTGTCTTCATGATTCTCTGGGGGGAAAAAGAAACTACCAAACTGACTTGTAACATGAATGTGCCAATTCAGGGACCTGTTGGCAGTGCATGAACACTCGTGTCTGTCTGCATCCTTCCAGAGTTTGGTCCTGTCATTGTGCTAGATTTGTGTGTATTCTAACAACTATGTACTATCTTGTTTTAATTGGCACAACATAGAAATAAGTTTATAGTTTAGATGTTAAACATCATTTCTACTATGCACAGGAAGAAAACAATCTTGTTAGCTTGAGAATGACCATGTCTGCCATTTAAGGGCCTCAAGAGGCACAAAGAATCAATAGCAAAATATGCTTTTTAAAAGTCCCCTGTTGCCTTTTTTGTGAACTGCTTCCCTACTTTGTCCTTCTTATGATTTTGTAGTGCCTCTCTTGTGGAGGCTTTGTTGATTTAAATATTTGACATAATTATGATTATTTTATATCATCAATTCTTTGACTTTATCACACTCTAAATAAATCCTTAATAATGAGGAATATAGCTATATAGCAGTCTAAAGACAGAGTAAATTTAATAAACATGAAGCACTTTGCATAGGTTTCGATGTGAGTATAGTGTCTAACTCTCATAGGAGAAGTTTCAGTGAAATAAATTGCACAGTGGGATTTACCCTCTGGTCTTCATTCTTTCAGTGATTCAATAACCATTCATGGGACACATGCTGTGAAAAGTACCCTGCTAAATGGTGGGAGAAGATAATTAAGAAGCTACAGCTCTTGCCCTCGAAGATCTCACAGTCTAGTAGAGCACACAAGCTAAGTGCAGAGCAGTATAGCAAATGTTATTCTAGTGTTCTTCTTCACATACAAATTGCATATAAAGCACACTTTCAGACAGTGACTAACAAAGCAGAAGCTCTGAGTCCAGATTCTACCTTAATTATTTCTTGTAATAATACCAAGAAAGAGCTTATTTATGTGAAAATTATGTAACTCCTAGTATGCATTTCCACTAAAAGGAAAAGTAAGACCAAATTACATATAAGAAAGATTAGAGATTTCAAATCACATACTTAAAGCTTTATTTTGCTGTGAGTTCTGTGTGCTGCTTTAGAAACATGCTTACTGTGAGATTTTCCTTGTTTCTATTGAATTCAAAAATATCTCCTCTAACTTGTGTCTCTTGGGATTAACATTGGAAAATAGCATTGTTCTATAAGGTGTGGTAAACCAAATATGCTTATTTCCACAAGCAGATAAACTGTTTTGCATTGTAAGCTTGGCAGGACACAAGCCCATCTGCTGACAAAAGACATTTTCTAAAAAATAAAGCTGAAGGAAGCACCTGCTGCAGATATGTGAATAAATGAATTATTCTCAGGAAATTATCTGGATGGATTCTGTAGTAAGAAGTGCTTTAGTAGGTTGTTTCTTTTTTTTCTTTCAGTTGTTTAAAAACAATAAATGTTTCTCATTATAAGACAATGTGCAATCTGAATATATCTATAATCACTTTACTGATACTGAATTAATGATTAGATATTCTTAGAAGGCTTATAGAATTTTGTGAATTTTCATCATAAATACAGGGCATGTTTATTGTGTATACATAGTTAAAACAAGAATCCCGTAGCTCAACAAATTTATTTCAAAATATATCTAGTATAAATTTTTTTAATATTTTTATTACATATTTTCTTCAATTACATTTCCAATGCTATCCCAAAAGCGCCCCCCACTTCCCTACCCACCCATTCCCATTCTTTTGGCCCTGGCATTCCCCTATATTGGGGCATATAAAGTTTGCAAGTCCAATGGGCCTCTCTTTCCATTGATGACCGACTAGGCCATCTTTCGATACATATGCAGCTAGAGACAAGAGCTCCGGGGTTCTGGTTAGTACATCATGTTGTTCCAACAATAGGGTTGCAGATCCCTTTAGCTCCTTGGGTACTTTCTCTAGCTTCTCCATTGGGAGCCCTGTGATACATCCAATAGCTGACTGTGAACATCCACTCCTGTGTTTGCTAGGCCCCGGCATCTTCTCACAAGAGACAGCTATATTTGGGTCCTTTCAGCAAAATCTTGCTAGTGTATGCAATGGTGTCAGCGTTTAGAAGCTGATTATGGGATGGATCCCTGGATACGGCAGTCTCTAAATGGTCCATCCTTTCATCATAGCTACAAACTTTGTCTCTGTAACTCCTTCCCTGGGTGTTTTGTTCCCAATTCTAAGAAGGTGCACAGTGTCCACACTTTGGTCTTCATTCTTCTTGAGTTTCATGCGTTTATCAAATTGTATCTTATATCTTGGGTATCCTAAGTTTTGGGCTAATATCCACTTATCAGTGAATACATATTGTGTGAGTTCTTTTGTGATTGTGTTACTTCACTCAAGATGATGCCCTCCAGGTCCATCCATTTGGCTAGGAATTTCATAAATTCATTCTTTTTAATAGCTGAGTAGTACTCCATTGTGTAAATGTACCATAATTTCTGTATCCATTCCTCTGTTGAGGGACATCTGGGTTCTTTCCAGCTTCTGGCTATTATAAATAGGGCTGCTATGAACATAGTGGAGCATGTGTCCTTTTTACCGGTTGGGACATCTTCTGGATATATGCCCAGGAGAGGTATTGCTGGATCCTCCGGTAGTACTATGTCCAATTTTCTGAGGAACCGCCAGACTGATTTCCAGAGTGGTTGTACAAGCTTGCAATCCCACCAACAATGGAGGAGTGTTCCTTTCTCCACATCCTCGCCAGCATCTGCTGTCACCTGAATTTTTGATCTTAGCCATTCTGACTGGTGTGAGGTGGAATCTCAGGGTTGTTTTGATTTGCATTTCCCTGATGATTAAGGATGTTGAACATTTTTTCAGGTGCTTCTCTGCCATTCGGTATTCCGCAGGTGAGAATTCTTTGTTCAGTTCTGAGCCCCATTTTTTAATGGGGTTATTTGACTTTCTGGAGTCCACCTTCTTGAGTTCTTTATATATATTGGATATTAGTCCCTTATCTGATTTAGGATAGGTGAAGATCCTTTCCCAATCTGTTGGTGGTTTTTTTGTCTTATTGATGGTGTCTTTAGCCTTGCAGAAGCTTTGTAGTTTCATGAGGTCCCACTTGTCAATTCTCGATCTTACAGCACAAGCCATTACTGTTCTATTCAGGAATTTTTCCCCTGTGCCCATATCTTCAAGGCTTTTCCCCACTTTCTCCTCTATAAGTTTCAGTGTCTCTGGTTTTATGTGAAGTTCCTTGATCCACTTAGACTTGATCTTAGTACAAGGAGATAGGAATGGATCAATTTGAATTCTTCTACATGATAACCACCAGTTGTGCCAGCACCATTTGTTTAAAATGCTGTCTTTTTTCCACTGGATGGTTTTTGCTCCATTGTCAAAGATCAAGTGACAATAGGTGTGTGGGTTCATTTCTGGGTCTTCAATTCTATTCCATTGGTCTATTTGTCTGTCACTATACCAGTACCATGCAGTTTTTATCACAATTGCTCTGTAGTAGAGCTTTAGGTCCGGCATGGTGATTCCACCAGAGGTTCTTTTATCCTTGAGAAGAGTTTTTGCTATCCTAGGTTTTTTGTTATTCCAGATGAATTTGCAGATTGCACTTTCTAATTCGTTGAAGAATTGATTTGGAATTTTGATGGGGATTGCATTGAATCTGTAGATTGCTTTTGGCAAGATAGCCATTTTTACAATGTTGATCCTGCCAATCCATGAGCATGGGAGATCTTTCCATCTTCTGAGATCTTCTATAATTTCTTTCTTCAGAGACTTGAAGTTTTTATTATACAGATCTTTCACTTCCTTAGTTAGAGTAATGCCAAGATATTTTATATTATTTGTGACTATTGAGAAGGGTGTTGTTTCCCTAATTTCTTTCTCAGCCTGTTTATTCTTTGTGTAGAGAAAGGCCATTGATTTGTTTGAGTTAATTTTATATCCAGCTACTTCACCGAAGCTGTTTATCAGGCTTAGGAGTTCTCTGGTGGAATTTTTAGGGTCACTTATATATACTATCATATCATCTGCAAAAAGTGATATTTTGACTTCATCTTTTCCAATTTGTATCCCTTTGATCTCCTTTTGTTGTCGAATTGCTCTGGCTAGGACTTCAAGTACAATGTTGAATAGGTATGGAGAAAGTGGACAGCCTTGTCTAGTCCCTGATTTTAGAGGGATTGCTTCAAGCTTCTCACCATTTACTTTGATGTTGGCTACTGGTTTGCTGTAGATTGCTTTTATCATGTTTAGGTATGGGCCTTGAATTCCTGATCTTTCCAAGACTTTTATCATGAATGGGTGTTGGATCTTGTCAAATGCTTTTTCCGCATCTAAGGAGATGACCATGTGGTTTTTGTCTTTGAGTTTGTTTATATACTGGATTACGTTGATGGATTTCCGTATATTGAACCATCCCTGCATCCCTGGGATGAAACCTACTTGGTCAGGATGGATGATTGTTTTGATGTGTTCTTGGATTCGGTTAGCAAGAACTTTATTGAGGATTTTTGCATCAATATTCATAAGGGATATTGGTCTGAAGTTTTCTATCTTTGTTGGGTCTTTTTGTGGTTTAGGTATCAGAGTAATCGTGGCTTCATAGAATGAGTTGGGTAGAGTACCTTCTGTTTCTATTTTGTGGAATAGTTTGTGAAGAACTGAGATTAGATCTTCTTGGAAGGTCTGATAGAACTCTGCACTAAACCCATCTGGTCCTGGGCTTTTTTTAGTTGGGAGACTATTAATGACTGCTTCTATTTCTTTGGGGGATATAGGGCTGTTTAGATCATTAACCTGATCTTGATTCAACTTTGGTACCTGGTATCTGTCTAGGAACTTCTCCATTTCATCCAGGTTCTCCAGTTTTGTTGAGTATAGCCTTTGGTAGAAGGATCTGATGGTGTTTTGGATGTCTTCAGGATCTGTTGTTATGTCTCCTTTTTCATTTCTGATTTTGTTAATTAGGATGCTTTCCCTGTGCCCTCTAGTGAGTCTGGCTAAGGGTTTATCTATCTTGTTGATTTTCTCAAAGAACCAGCTCCTTGATTGGTTGATTCTTTGAATAGTTTTTCTTGTTTCCACTTGGTTGATTTCACCCCTGAGTTTGATTATTTCCTGCCGTCTACTCCTCTTGGGTGAATTTGCTTCCTTTTGTTCTAGTGCTTTTAGGTGTGTTGTCAAGCTGCTAATGTGTGCTCTCTCTAGTTTCCTTTTGGAGGCACTCAGAGCTGTGAGTTTTCCTCTTAGAAATGCTTCCATTGCGTCCCATAAGTTTGGGTATGTTGTGGCTTCATTTTCATTGAACTCTAAAAAGTCCTTAATTTCTTTCTTTATTCCTTCCTTGACCAAGGTATCATTGAGAAGAGTGTTGTTCAGTTTCCACGTGAAGGTTGGCTTTCTATTATTTATTTTGTTATTGAAGATCAGCTTTAGTCCATGGTGATCTGATAGGATGCATGGGACATTTTCAATATTTTTGTATCTGTTGAGGCCTGTTTTGTGACCAATTATGTGGTCAATTTTGGAGAAGGTGCCATGAGGTGCTGAGAAGAAGGTATATCCTTTTGTTTTAGGATAGAATGTTCTGTAGATATCTGCCAGATCCATTTGATTCATAATTTCTCTTAGTTTCTCTGTGTCCCTGTTTAGTTTCTGTTTCCATGATCTGTCCATTGGTGAAAGTGGTGTGTTGAAGTCTCCCACTATTATTGTATGAGGTGCAATGTGTGCTTTGAGCTTTACTAAAGTTTCTTTAATGAATGTGGCTGCCTTTGTATTTGGAGCATAGATATTCAGGATTGATAGTTCCTCTTGGAGGATTTTACCTTTGATGAGTATGAAGTGTCCCTCCCTGTCTTTTTTAATGACTTTGGGTTGGAAGTCAATCTTATCAGATATTAGAATGGCTACTCCAGCTTATTTCTTCATACCATTTGCTTGGAAAATTGTTTTCCAGCCTTTCATTCTGAGGTAGTGTCTATCTTTTTCTCTGAGATGAGTTTCCTGTAAGCAGCAAAATGTTGGGTCTTGTTTGTGTAGCCAGTTTGTTAGTCTATGTCTTTTTATCGGGGAGTTGAGTCCATTGATATTAAGAGATATTAAGGAAAAGTAATTGTTGTTTCCTGTTATTTTTGTTGTTAAAGTTGGCATTCTGTTCTTGTGGCTGTCTTCTTTTAGGTTTGTTGAGGGATTACCTTCTTGTTGTTTCTAGGGCGTGGTTCCTGTCCTTGTATTGGTTTTTTTCTGTTATTATCCTTTGAAGGGCTGGATTCGTGGAGAGATAATGTGTGAATTTGGTTTTGTCGTGGAATACTTTGGTTTCTCCATCTATGTTAATTGAGAGTTTGGCTGGGTATAATAGCCTGGGCTGGAATTTGTGTTCTTTTAGTGTCTGTATAACATCCGTCCAGGATCTTCTGGCTTTCATAGTCTCTGGTGAAAAATCTGGTGTAATTCTGATAGGCTTGCCTTTATATGTTACTTGGCCTTTTTCTCTTACTGCTTTTAGTATTCTATCTTTATTTAGAGCATCTGTTGTTCTGATTATTATGTGTCAGGAGGTATTTCTTTTCTGGTCCAGTCTATTTGGAGTTCTGTAGGCTTCTTGTATGTTCATGGGCATCTCTTTCTTTAGATTTGGGAAGTTTTCTTCTATAATTTTGTTGAAGATGTTTGCTGGTCCTTTGAGTTGAAAATCTTCATTCTCATCCACTCCTATTATCCGTAGGTTTGGTCTTCTCATTGTGTCCTGTATTTCTTGGATGTTTTGAGTTAGGATCTTTTTGCATTTTCCATTTTCCTTGATTGTTGTGCCGATGTTCTGTATGGAATCTTCTGCACCTGAGATTCTCTCTTCCATCTCTTGTATTCTGTTGCTGATGCTCGTATCTATGGTTCCAGATTTCTTTCCTAGGGTTTCTATCTCCAGTGTTGCCTCATTTTGGGTTTTCTTTATTGTGTCTACTTCCCTTTTTAGGTCTAGTATGGTTTTGTTCATTTCCATCATCTGTTTGGATGTGTTTTCCTGTTTTTTTTAAGGACTTCTACCTGTTTGATTGTGTTATCCTGTTTTTCTTTAAGGACTTCTACCTGTTTGATTGTGTTATCCTGTTTTTCTTTAAGGACTTGTAACTCTTTAGCCATGTTCTCCTGTAATTATTTAAGTGAGTTATTAAAGTCCTTCTTGATGTCCTCTACCATCATCATGAGATATGCTTTTAGATCCGTGTCTAGCTCTTCCGGTCTAGTATAAATTTTAATAAAACTTCAAACAGAAAAGATCATGTAATTAAAATAGCAAATATTACCAAACTGAGAAGCAAATATATGATGTTTCCCTGTGTCTGTGCATATCTGTGTGTGTAGTGTGTGTGTGTGTGTGTTTGTGTGTTCTTGTGTTTGTACATTTGTGTATGTTCTTGTGGGCACAAGTAATCACATGTGTGCTGTGTGTGTATAGTTCATATCCCAACTTTCAAACTATTACTAATGATCCATCCTACTTAGCTTGAGATAGTATCAATGGCGTTGGCTTGCTTCTCAGATATATTTTGGGGGCATCAAATTCCAGAGATCCAGTTTTCATGCTTGTTTTCATTTTTTAATGGTTTTCATAATTATAATGCAAGCACTTCACTGACTGAATTGTATCTCCAGCCCAGAGTATATGAGACTATATTTGACTACAAAGAATTATGAACTGTGTTTCCATTCTAAGAGGAAAAAAACCAGTTACTTAGGAAAGGTTAATGAAAATTTTAGAAAATATGTGCATATCATCACCTGATGGTTAGGGCTGCTCAGCTTTGTCACAACTCTCTCAACAAGTATGAGAATGGGTGTGTCACTGAGACTACCTGCACAGATACTCACGTGTTTGGTATATATCTGAAAACTATTGGAGGGAATAGATTTCCAATATCCTCAATCCTTCAAAACAGCATGTGCAACAATGCACATGCTAAATAGCTTGACTTAACTCATTTCACTATGAATTAGTATACCAAAAATCTCTCTCTAAATAATAAATACATCCTGTCAAGCAGTATTAATATATTAAAACATGAAATATATGATTCAATCTAGGGGATAAAGTTACATCATGGGCATTAATTTTTTAATTGGCTGTAAAAATTTCAATTTGAAATATTATAGAGATTTTGTACAGTCAAGCCCAGCTGCTGGGAACTCAAGAGCACAGCAGTTCTGTCATGTCTAAAAGATACTGCTTTGTTCTGACTCTTCAGCATTCTAAGTTTTTTGGGTAATGGGGGATTTTAATAGAGCAATCATATCTGGCATGGATTCCAAAGTGATGGCACCTAGGCTTCTGAAGTAACTTTTTGTAAATAGACTATGATTGTTATCTGAGGTTTAAGGAGTTGCTCTTCCTGAAGGATTCACAGAGCCTTTGCATAACTTAGTCTGAGACATATCTGTCAAACCAGGAAGTCTTGTAAGGCTGAGAATTGCTTAGGCAATTTTTAAACTCCAGACAACTTTTACATCAGATAAGGAAATTGACTTGCTGAAAATGCTTTTTTTTTTTTTTTTTTTTTTTTTTAACAATAGAGAAGTTTCTGCAGA
Organism: Mus caroli; assembly: GCF_978045245.1. Taxonomy (NCBI): domain Eukaryota; kingdom Metazoa; phylum Chordata; class Mammalia; order Rodentia; family Muridae; genus Mus; species Mus caroli. The sequence goes on along the minus strand of NW_028227261.1, from coordinate 104,004,482 downwards.
GTTTGGAGTTCCGTTCATCAGAGGCTGTTCCACTCTGCGGCTAGAAACCATACTCCATGCTGCATTGTCTCCTTCTGACCAATCTGCATAGCTCCAAACACTGGCATTTTTGTGCAGTGGGAGGCGGTTAACTCTGACACTGACAACTGGACAAAGTGCAGCGACTCTGCATCTGTTGGACATTCAGTCACAGCAGCACACCTGTACACAGCTCCCTCTCCAGGTTCAGGAACCAAGGCAGAAAGCCTGCAGTAACTATTTTGGTTTATTGAGACAGGGTCTCTCATTGAACCTGAAACTTACTGTTTCTGCCAAGGTAATTAGCCAACTTATCCCAGACGTCTCTATCTATTTATATATTGGTGCCACACATTGTGAGGATACTGAAAAACACGAGATGCTAGTTTTATTTTATATAGGAGTTAGGGATCTAAACCTACGTCCTCAAGCTTGTTCAGCAACTACATTACCCAGTGTTCAACAGGCTCCTCAGAATGAGACTTCCTCTTTAATTTCTATTTTAAATTTTGTTTTATCAACTACTCAAATAAATACATTTATATTTGCAATGAATAGGAAAGTCTGGAAGGATAAGCTATAAAACCATTTACTTTGTTAATATATATGGTAGGATACCAAGTGTTCCTTTTTTATACTTTTCTGAATAATCAAAATTTTCTTCATCGAAAGAGAAAAAACTAAGTATATGTCAGATCAAAATTAATAAGCTGTAGACCTTGAGAAATGATGTCATGAGAGTTGTATTGAATACTTATAAATCTGTAAATATTTAAACTTGAACTATTTCTAAACAGGTCTACCTCCCCATTGTCCTATTTACCATCTTTTCTCCCCTACCTTTGGATCATGGGCTAGAAAGGAACAGTGTCAAAATGTATGAATACCCTTACTAAAGTAGGTTTTGAAAAATATAATCCCATAGGTTGCACCTAAAATGAGGCTTAAGCCAAAATGGGAAACTCTGCTTTGATCTGGCAGACTATGAGGGGGTAGCAATATTCTCTAAGGAGGTTACAACATAGCAGCTGCTACTGCTGGTTTGTCTTCTACCTTGGTTCCATTGGGGATTTTCTGGTTTTGTTTTGTCTTCATGTATACTATTTTGAAAATAATTGTGGAAAAGCTGACAATTCTATCTGATGTTAGAGAAGATTGAAGAGTTGGCTGAGAATTTAGAGAGTTTGTGAACAGAAGGAAAAGTGTTTCCGAAGTAAAAAGTCAGTGGGAGAAAAGCAACAGGGTTTCTGAGACTGAGAGTATGCTGTGCAATCCCATAGAGACTGGGAGTACATCACACAATCCCATAGAGACTGGGAGTATGCCACACAATCCCATAGAGACTGGGAGTACGCCACACAATCCCATAGAGACTGGGAGTATACGACACAATCTCATAGGACAAGCAGTCATAGAAAGAGCCAATTGTACCTAAAAGAGATCCTTTCAAAACAAAAAGAAAGAATAACATCCCTACCCCCAGGTACAGACGAAACAATGCTTTGTTAACTCTAAATTTTCTTAATGTTGGTTAAAACAAACAAACAGACAGAAAAAAAAAAAAAGAAAGAAAAAAAAAAAACAGCAGCTGAGTCACATTGGGTTATAGGGAAAAAAAAGGTGAGGAACTTGGCCAACCAGTATACTATAAGGATGTGTTGACATTTGAATGGAAACTTGCGATATTTTAAGATGTGGTCATAGTTATACTTGTTTAACTATAGGAAAGAAAAAAAAAGGTTAACAAAAAAATTATCAAGACTATAGAAAACCACTTATCAGCTAAGACATGATGTCTTCACAAAGCAAGTATCCTGGGTGATTCATTCAACTTCAAAAGAGCAAGCCGAAATGATACAATACACAAAGACTGGACAACACATAGAGCAGACAGACAACACATAGACTGAACCAGCAACACATAGTCTGGGCAGAAAACACAGAGATTGGATAAATACAAAAACTTTTCAACAAATAATATAAATAGCTTTTTTTCCGGTTAACTATTTTCCCCCTTTGGTCATCAAAGAGAGAATTTTTGTGCCAATTCAGTAGGAAGCAATTATAAGAAGAGCATCATCCCAACCCCTTAAATTGGTGTTAATGGCTTTGGTTATTTGTTGTGTAGTGGTTGTTATCTTCTAGGATGGAAGGTTGCTTTGCTTAATTTTTGTATATTGATAGGAAATTAAGGTAATTTTGTTTGAATTATTGTGTATTGATAGGAATTTAAAGCTGTTTGTTTCAATTAATGTATATTTATAGGAATTTAAGATTATTTTATTAGATTATATTGTACATAAGCTGTTTATTTAAAATGTACTGTGAAATTCTTTTTTTGTGGCTTGTATAGTTATATTTATTGTATGCCAATTGCTAATATAAGGGGAAAAACAATTTTTAAACAAAAAGGATAATGAAGTGAAAATGTCTGTTTGTGTCACATAATATCTTACTGAAGTGGACCCATGTGATGTTTTACTGAAACAAACCAGTGAGTGAACCTGTGATGAGTGGAGGAGGTACAAGTGACAGCAATGACACTTGCATTGCGAGATGTACAAAGCTTTCCAGTCTTCACTGATCTTCATGTCATTGAGAGAAGTCTTGCCAGAGAACTTCTGGCTAGCACTGTTCACTCCCACTCACTATAAGAAAGTGTTAAAATATGAATTCATGTTCATGAGACATTTTTTGGAGTTTTATAAGAACAACTATTTGTCATGGTAGTTTTGAACATTATGACATTGTTCTCTTCCTCTCATATGCCTTGTTTTTAAGCACTATCATTTTATATTTGGTCAGTATTTCTTAACTTTGTTAGTAGGGCATAATGGTTAATTTCATTCATAATGTGTACAGTGTGCACCAATCACCCAGATTCCTCTAATACCCCTTCCAGATATCATCTACTTTGTACTTTATTTACATGTCAACAATTTTAGCCTCCACATATGTGATGAGAATGTGTCATACATGTCATTCTGTGTTTGGCTTTTTTTTACTTAGCATAACATTCTCTAATTATATCTATTACGTTGGAAATGATGGAACTACATCCTTTCATGTAGTTAAAATGATTCTGTTGAATATAATTCCACATTTTCTTTATCTACTCACAATTTTGAGACCGAATCTTGTTACATATCACCATTATTATTAATAGTACTTCACTAGGCAGGAGATTGCAGTAATATACTAAAATGCCATAATTTTATTTCCTTTGAGTATAAACAGAACGGAAAGATCTATATCATATGTTAGCTCTATTTTAGGTTGTTTTTAGAATGCCCCTTTATTCTTAATAATAGTTGCAGTAATTTATGTTTCCACTAACAATGTGTGAGTTTCTGTTTTTTCTCATAATCACCATCATTTATCACTTATTTTCATTATAATCATTCCAACTTGGGTGAGATGATATTTTTATTACAGTTTTAATTTGACTTTTGTTATAGTTAATGCGATTTCTATATTTATTGGTCATTTTTGTTTCTTATTTTGAGAATATATATATTTGGCTCATTTGTCCATTTTAAAATTGAACAATTTATATATATTACCAGGATGTCTCTGAAAGAAATTTCAAAAGCTATCTCATCACAATAGTTAAAAATATAATTAAGAGGATAGTATTTCTACAAAGTACTATGGATGAAGAATTATGCTAAAGGACAGAACAAAAAAATTCCATGAATTGTCTATTATCATCCATACAAATTATGCAGAATATCCAAATTTATAGAAATAGAAAGTCCCTTATTTTTTTCTTTAATGTTGAAAACTAGAGAAAGTACAGAGTACAGAAGAGACTGGAATGACTACTGAAGATGGTAGGTTTCTCTGTTTTTGTAGTAAAAATACCTGTAAATTGACAAAACTATCAGATATAGAATTCTAATGTGGATTAAACATTGGGTGGCATATTTTGAAGTTTAAGCACTTAGTACATTGAGATATCTTACATTTTAAACTGTACTTTCTACTTTCTTATGTAATATGTAAATTAAGGTGGGCATGATGTTCCTGCCTGTAATTCTATTTGTAAGGATATCTTGAAAAGCCTATATCAGGCCATGTAATACAAAGGCCTTATTTCAGTAAACAAATAACTTGAATATTACTTTTGGACAAATCAAATAGCATTAATTGTAGTTTAAAGAACAGAAATGAAAAGTGTCACAAACCCCAAGCACTGGCTACGAAACAATGTAGATGGAATTCTCAGGTTTAATTGAAATGAATAAAATGGGGACGAAATCTATTTGGAATAGCTCAGCAAATTTTCCAAGATGAACAGAGTCTTTCATTATGACACGGAAATATTATTGTGGAACATTTAAACAAGATAAATACATATTTTATAAATATATAAATATTTCTAGGTAAATGTTCTTGGCAATGCTATTTATAATAGTATAAAATAAAGCAATGCCAATGTGGGTTAAATTTATATGTAAATAAGCATGGCATATCTATTGATAAGCCCATTCTCTCCAAACAACAATAATTAATAATAAAGATAATATTCCATAAGAAGGCATATACCAGGTGAATGAATATGAGAAATTGCATCTTTAGCCACCAACAGGAAGCAGAAAGAGTGAACTGGATGATGGTGAAGCTGTGAATACTCTCTCATATTATCCTTTGAGATACACTACCCCATGCAAGGCTGCACTTCCTTCTAAATTCCCCAAACAACACCACCAACTGGGAACCACATATTCAAATTTCTGAGTCTATGCATAATATGGGAGGCATTTCTCAGTCAAACATCCACACCTCCATTAGCCAAGAACAAAATTTAAATAGATCTGCTTCTCTGAAATCAATAGGGAAGAACACAGGGAAGGGAAGTTTTAAATGTTGAAAGAAAATGAAAATCAATCCCTTCAAAAAACATTACCTATATTTTGTACTTAGCAAAATTATCTTTCACAACAACAAAAAAAAATCGACATTTTGTCAGAAAATATAATTGAAGGTGCTCATTGGTGCAGCTGCTTTGAAACAAGCTCTTTAGAGAAAAGAAAAATGTGTAAGTCTGAAGGTTGCGCCTATATCTAGGAAGGAATAGAGTTAGGGAAGGTAAATAAAAGTAAAATAAACATATTTTTTGTTGTTTTTAGATCTTGTAATCTTATGTGGAAGGACCAGTTTAAATAATAATAGTCATCATTTATTTGCCTATTTTATATGCTTACAGATGAAGGAAATCAAAGACAGTAATTTTCTAAATAATGGGACAAAGTAGGTGTGCAATTTGTCAACAGTCTTTGGACTGACTATGAATCACTGAAAGATTTGGATCTGCAGCATAAGAAAAAGAATCAATTATGGATGGGGGAGGAAGGATACCATGAAAACCATAGACAAAATCTGCTAGATTTGTATTGTTCAAATATTTTTCTAATTTTTTTGGAACAGGATGGATGCATATGTCTGCAACTAAACCATTTAATTTTACTGAGCCAATATTAATCAACTTACCAAAAATGAGACATTTTAATGTATACAAAGAGCTTATTAGGTCAGTGACTTTGTTCAGTATGTTCTTTCCAAAAGCCCAATGAGGAAGAGAGAGCAAGCTTTCCCTTATATATCAATGGTTATATTTTAGATTTGACAGCATGTCTCTCCTTCTAATGTAGAGGCCTGGAATAGATGCACATTTCTAAGAATCTTTGACCTTTTAAATAATGAGTATTGCAAGACCTTCAGTGAGTGTGAATTAATGGCTTACCTTTATGATAACAAATGATAAAGATGCAGTTTTGTAAACAGTGTTATGTTTGTAGCCTTGCCAATAACTTGTTGGCTCATTTGATAGAAAATCTGAATCAAAGCATCTTTGACATGAGGCTGAGTTCTCACAAATCCCTGTCTTTGAAATGTTTGGTTACTTGATACTAGGTCAGTTGATATTAGTCATAGAATACTGGTCTTTAGAATCTGATTTCTGAGCATCAGTTAGATTAAATAGTTATTCAGGAAAGATTGATTATTAATTCAAGAGACCCTAAATGGCTAGTTTTAAGTCAACTTGACACAGGGTAGTCTCATTAAAGAGAAGGGAACATCAATTGTGAAAATGCCTTCATGTGATCAGGGGCTAAAGACAAGCCCCTGGGGGCACTTTCTTAATTAGTGACTAATGTGGTTAAAGCCAAGAACATTGGGCATGGCCACTCCTCTGTTTGAGGTACTGGGTTATATAATAAGGAGTGCTGAGTAAGCCTTCAACAACAAGCCAGCAAGCAACACCTATCCATGGTCTTTGTACCAACTCCTGCCTCCAGGCTCCTATCCTATTTCAATTCCTGTCCTGATTTTCTTCAGTGCTAGACTACAATGTGGAAGTATAAACCAAATAAACCCTTCATGCCTAAATTATCTTTTGTCATTGTTTTTCATCACAGAAACAGTAAGGCAGAAATTGGTACGAGGATAATGAGACATTGTGACAGACTTGAGCATATATTTTTGGAAAGCTTATGAAAGAACTTTGGAACATGGAGATAAAAAAGCTACTAAGCATTCAAACTTGGTGATATATCTATAGAAATATGGAAGATAAGAATGTTAAGAGGAATGAAGATGATTTAATTATGGTTTGTAAAGGTCCAGAGGATAGTTTGAGTCACATAAAGACTATCTGGACCATTGTATTCTTTAAATTAAGAATGTGTGGTCTGTTCAGCTGTGACTGAAGAGTCTACTGTGATTAACAAGAGATCACACCATTGTAGTGAAATTTTTTAATTACTTGGACAGTTGATGCTGGTAACCTGGAGGAGAGAACTTAGCAACGATTAAAATGAGATCAAAACCATTAAGGTGAAATCTTGTGGAAAGTATTTTCTTGAGTCAGCACACATAAGCTATGTTCTAGTGGTGTCCAAGGTTACACTTCAGGCTGACAGCTGAATTTGGTAGTATAAGAGTCACTTAGTTGGTAGCACACATCAAAGCATGAAGAGTCATGGAAAGCAGCTGAGGCTTAACATTGGGTGCCCAGGAGAGGCCTTGAATGAAGGTGTATCCTTAGTAACACTCGTGAAGTCTCAAGTCATTGCAGAAAAGTTGAAGTTTCACACAATGAAGAGAACCCAGGAGAGTCTATTTCTGAAAGTGCAGGCTAGCTGCAGCAAAAGACCCCAGGACTTTGTAGATTGCAGATCCATAGATGAACACAATGAACAGTGGCAGTAGTGGAGTAGTGCCATCTGGAGCTTCTAAGTGTCTAGAGGGCAGAGCTAAAGACTTGACCTAAACCATTGGCATGCTCAGAAGATTGTGAGTGGATCTCAGACAATGGGCATTGAGTTATTGACATGAATGAGGTTTATTTTACTTCGACTTGATCATCACTGTGCTCTAATTCCTCCCTCAGATGTAAGGAAGTATTTAACGTACTTTTGACTTTATAGGAGATATCATAGTCAAGACACATTAGATTTACAAGACTTTGTATTTTTAAAGACATTGATTCTATTATTATTATTATTATTACTATTATTATACTTTAACCTTTTAAATTTTTTACAGTCCAGTAGTTATCCCCCTCCTGGTCTGCCCTCCTACTGTTCTTCATCTCATTCCTCCCTCTCTGTCTCCAAGAGAATGTCCCCACCCCACCAATTCCCACCCCATCAAAGCTTCCCACTCCCTGGTACTAACTCAAGTCTCTCAAGAGTTAGGTGCATCTTCTTTCACTGAGACTAAACCAGGAAGTCCTCTCCTATATATGTGTTGGGAGCCTCATATTACCTATACTGCCTGATTGGTGTCTCAGTGTCTGAGAAATCTTGGAGGACTAGGTTAGTTGATACTTCTGGTCTTCATATGGAGTTGCCCTTCTCCTCAGCTTCTTCCAGCTTTTCCTTAATTCAACCACAGGGTCCCTGGTTTCATACCAATGGTTTGGTATAAGTATCTGCTTCTGTTTCAGTCAGCTGCTTGTTGTTCCTCTCAGAGGACAGCTATTCTAGGCTCCTGTCTGTAAGCACTACATAGCATCAGTGTCAGGCCCTGGAATCTCCCCAAATTGAGTTCTCCCAATTTGATCTGGTCACTGAACCTCCTTTCACTCAGTCTCTCCTCTATTTTTGTTCCTGTAGTTCTTTTAGACAGGAACAATCCTGGGTCAGAATTTTTGACTGTGGGATGACAACCCCATCCCTCCACTTAATTCCCTGTTTTTCTAGAGGAGGTAGACTCCCCTAAGACACTGGCTTTTAAAGAGAATGTATTTTCTGATATTAGAAAATTTAAAGGCTGTGAGATTTAAGTTCATAAAATATTTTATATTGTAATGCGTTGCTTACGACCCTGACCAAGACCCTTGGGGGCTGGGGTAAGGAGGCCCAGAGTCAACAACACAGACTCTGGGAGACAGGAAAGTGGCAAAAGCAGACTTGTGTACTACAGGAACTGGAAAACCCTTTACACTCCACTCCCAGCATCTCATTGGCTTTCAAGTAGCCAGATACAATGCTGTTTTATTTTCAATGGCTTCCTCCATCTCCTGATGCAGCATCAGGGTCCCTATCTGTGGTGGCAGATTCTAGGTTGACTCAGAAAGGAAGTATCAAAAACACATATGCCAGCCTTGAGGCTGAGCCAACTTGTCTAAGTTCCCTCTACAGTGATGATTTAATTGATGTGAGATCTTATAGGGGAAAAATATTGTGGCTTACCAATGATGTATTTGTGTGCCAGATTGACAAGCATTCAGTTGTGGTGGTTAGCTTTATATCAACTTGACAGATGCTAAAGTCAATAGAGAGGGAGAACACAGAGTTGAGATGATGCTTCCATACCATGAGGCTGTAGACAAATCCTGTAGGGCATTTTGTTAATTGGTTATTTATGGTGGAGAGTCTAGCATATTGTGGGCTGGGTCACCCTTTGAATGATAGTCCTGGGTTCAACTATTCAGGCTAAACAAGTCATAGTTCAGTAAGTAGCAACCCTCTATGGCCTCTGAATCAGTTTGTGACTCAAGGTTCATGGCTGTTTAAGTTCTTGTCCTGACTTTGTTCAATGATGGGTGATTTGAATGTATTTGATGAATGATGAAACTATAAAATAATGAATCCTTTATTTCCCAAGTTGTTTATGATTATTGAGTTTCATCACAACAATAGTAACTGTAAGTGTGGTTGGCTTCTCACAGTTGGTGCAGGACACACCTAGATACCAAATTCTCACTACAAAGAGAATTTATTAATATGGGGGGGGCAAGCAGGAAAAGGCAGGCAGCAAGAAACAGCAGTAAGCAGGTGCTTTTTTCTGCAAGAGTATGGTTTCAAGGAGAAGGGGGGATCTGGGCTAGGGTGAGTTGCTAAATTCTAATTGGATAGGTTAGGCAAATAATGAATTTTGGTAGTTGGACCTTGAAGATTTGCCTAGAAATGAGTTAGTGACCGAATAAGAGAATATAACTTGGGAGCTGTCTTTAGAAATGTAATCTAACAGTTTTTGAGCAAGGGAGTAGAGGGTTAAAACAAGAACTGTCAGTGACATGTTTTCCGTGCTGGGACCAGTGTTTGGCATTCTTGGGACTATTATAGCCCTTCAGAAACCCTAACTAAGCTACTACTATCTGTACATTTTGTAGAGACCATCCTGGGCAAAATGGATGTAGAAAATATCCTTTCCTACAGTGTTCACAAAAGAAAGAAATGTTCGTAAATAAATTGAGACTGGTATATGTCTTCAAACTTTATCAAGAGGAAATCATACAATGACTATGACAACTACCTGTGTGTCCCCTCACACTCACAAATAGAAATTCTGGATTCAAATGTGAAAGGTGTTAACCCTGTTTCACCATTTTTGAATGAAAGTAGTGGCTGAGATGCAGCCAGTCTGAATTGTGAGTAAAACAATGCAATTAGTGCATGGCATGACTTCTTCATGTCTAAGTGCATTAGCTGACTATTATCTCCACTCTGTGTTTCCTACAGAGGTCAATCCTATCATTACTCTGAATACTTACTTGTAACAGGTCAGAGATCTAAGGCCTGCCAGTGTCTGCTGCTCACAGAGCTTGAAGGAGTGCTCAGACATGTATTCTGTTAACTATTTTAATTGAACTGTGAAGGAAAAAAAGTGGGTAGAGTCAATGTCTGTTGCTTTATTTGAAGAAAATTATCAGAAATTATCCACAAATCAGGTATCACTATTCAGAAACTAAAACGTAAGAGAGGAAAATTTGTTTTATACTTAGCATCTTGTCATTGGTACAAAGTTGATTGTGTAAATCTTTAATAAATATTTCCAGTTGTTCATCCAAAGGAGGCTGCCAGTGCTGAGTACTTAGCCTGAACATTCATAAATATGTATGTTTTACTGTGTTTGAATTAAAACAGAAGATCTAAAAATAAGAAAATAATCAAAGAACTTGGGAAGGAAATAAGTGAAATTTCCTGCTGTTGCAAGGTCACAAATTACCTGACCCTCACACAGGTCGGTCACGCTGAACCACACCTACTGGACAGATGATTTGACTTTATTATTGCTGCTGTTGTTTATGATAATGATCGTCCAACACTATTAAAAAGGAATTATTTGTGTATATGAATTATAAACAGACATTCATTCATCTTACCACATAGTGGTAAGAACTTGACAAGTGAACATTTTATTGAGGAAAATTAGGCACTTGGGGAATTGAAACTGTTCTGTATTTTATTAGATTACATTATTATTATTATTGTTACTGTATCAAGCAATAGCATTTTAGTAAATGTATACATACACATATAAAATAAATTTGTTCATAACTTTTCTCACAAGGTAATACATGTAATATATGTCCAATTAACTATTTTAAAGAGTTTTTATAAAGATATTCTTATACAAATATATCAGTTACTTTGAGCATCCAGATTTTATGTATTTATGTAAAATCTAGGACCCACATATTAGACAAAACATGGCACATTTGTCATTCTCAGACTGACTGATTTTACCTAATTTGATTATCTTCACATGTATTTATTTTCTTTCCAAAGACATCAGTTTTTAATAGATGACAAAATTTCCATTGTGTAGACACAAGATTTTCTTTAGCAATTTCTCTGTTAACAGATAGACAACTTAATTAAAGTATTTAGGTATAGTGACTAGTGCTGCAGTCAACGTTGGTTTGCCAGTACAAATTGATGCAATGACTTGGAGTATTTGGGGATAATAATCAGGAGTGATATTTATAGGATATGTGGTAGATAAATATTGAGATTTTGAGAACATATATAATACTCCATGGCAACTAGATAAGTTTATCTCCCACTATCAGTGAAACCCCCATTGCATGGAAATTTTTTACTTCACCTCCTGGCTAACCCTTGTTGCTCCTAAAAATCATCATTTAGACTGGGTGCCACTGAATCTCAATGGGGCTTTAATGTGTAGTTCTGTCATAACCTGTAGAACAATTTTTTGTTTGTTTGTTTTTCATGACAGGGTTTCTCTGTGTAGCCCTGGCTGTCCTGGAACTTACTCTGTAGAGCAGGCTGGCCTCGAACTCAGAAATTAACCTGCCTCTGCTTCCCAAGTGCTGGAATTAAAGGTGTGTGCCACTACGCCTGGCTATGTTGAACAATTTTTATAAACTTGTTGACCATTTGAAATTTGTGTTTTCAAAACTCAGTTTATTTGTTTAGTACATATGTTGAATTCATTGCTTATTTTCTTGTCATTTTGTTTTGTAAGATCTATATCTAAGATATTAATCCTCTCTCAGATATAAAGTTTTCTTTCAACATTCTATAGCTTTCCTTTCAATTTACTGGTTCCTTTTATGTATAGAAACTTTTAAACTATTTTTGAGAGTTTCAAATATGAGTACTGTATTTAGATCATCAGTATTGACTTTTCATGTGACCTTTTAAGATCTTGTCTGCTAGACATGGGATCAGAGGGCCTGAAAGAAAGGGAAGGACTAAAGGCTAATGTTGCAGACAACTTTATTTAAGTTTCAGTGTACTTTTATACATGAGTGAAATAAAGAAAGTCATGGCCTAAGGAAGAATGTTTGAGTTCACAAAAAACATAATCAATGAAACAGACAAACAACCCCCAAAACCAACGAACCAATCAACCATACAAACACGTACCAACATTAGTAAGCACATACTAAATGTTAACAAAGAAGCCCTTTTCCAGAGCTTTTTCAGGACTGACCAATTTAAACACAATTGCCTCGATATACTAGAGATGATATCTGGGAAAGCATGAAAACAAGGCAGAAGACCATATTCAGAGTCAGGTTACACTAACCATATTGGGTTCTATATAGATGAGCTGACATCTAGCAAGAATAAACATGACTTATAAATTAAATGTAAATGTTTGTCACAGGAGGAGCAAAATCCTGTCTAGGAAAATCCAGGAAACAAAATGCATCTGAGCCAAAAGGCACTCTGTCTCTGAGTTGGAGCCTTGTTAGGAGTCATATAGGAATTGCTAAGGCTAGATGGCCCACCTTTTTCATGCCTCAGATGAGTGAGCTCAAAGAGACAAGGTTCCATGAGGCTTCATCTGAGGATTGCTTCTTGCAGCTGATATGCCTTTCCTGACACTATTATATATCCTAATGACTTCTGAGCATAAATCCACCCTATTGAGCAAATTTCCTGTAGATCGACATAAAGATGAAATTTCATGAATTAATTCTATTTAGAAGAATTAATGGTTTTATAGTATTCCTGATTTGATTCAAATAATCTTAAGAAGAACGTTTTAAAAGATGGTTTTAGTTGTTTTGCTAGACAATGACCTTTACATTACACTGAAAAAAGACAAAAAGTGTTGGGGACAAATTTGCTTTCAGCAACATTCAGGTCCAAAAATGAAGGCAGAAGTATGCACTGTGATAAGACAAGGTTATGTGAAACCTATTGCTTTGGACTTATAATGAACTTATAGTATTAATTTGCCAGAACTGAGAGCTACATTGTTAGCATATAACATTAAGAAATAGTGAAATTTCCTTAGCTCTTATGTAAGCATAAAAAGTTGAAATTTTAGTGCTTACTGAAATGCAGCAGGAGTTAATTACTGGAAACCAGCAGCATTTGACATTAGCATAGGAAAGCATTTAAGAAAGTTAAATATTACCAAAAGTAAGCTACTTTGCCACAGCAATAGCAACTTCTCCAACCAAATGGCCAATGACCCCATCATTGCCTTTCAGTCCTAGAAACCCCATAGTTACCATGAAGGACACCAGAAGAGACTCTCTCAACTTTCCCCAAGGCATTGTTTATCATTCATCTTATTTTGAAATGTTCTGACAATTATCACAATCTATTCCTTCTCTAACTCTCTGTGTCCTCCCCAATACTTCTAAAATTCATGACTTGTTCTTTAGTTATTGGTACATGCACACACATGCACACACACTGAGTGTATTTACTTTTATTGAAATATGTATGGTTGTGGCTGATCAGTTAGGATTGAATAATTAATTACAGGGCTCATTCTTGGAGAAGAATGCTGCTCTCTCATTAATTGTTTTTGGTCTTCAACTAAAACCACAGCCTTGGGAGCTGAATCTTTTCATTCATTTGTGATCTGGTATTTTCATTTTAAAAGTCATAATTAGACTACCATATATTTTCAATTTCATGTATGCCACTTCCTATCAATATATGATATTACTTCATAGCAGATGTTAGTCTCACAATATTTACACATTTTCCATAATATTCTTTGAGGCTTAAGTGTAGGGGTTATGTTGTATATGTAACAATCATTATTGGGTACCACTTTGATAGTTGTTCTCTGGGTTATAATTAGAATTTTTTTTTTTTTTTTTTTGGCCAGAGGTACAAGTACCTCTTATTTTTTTATTTATTGAATATTTTCTACATTTACCTTTCAAATGCTATCCCAAAAGTCCCCTATACCCCTCCTCTGGCACTGCTCCCCAACCTAATCACTCCCACTTCTTGGCCCTGGAGTTCCCCTGTACTGGGGCATATAAAGTTTGCTAGACCAAGGGGCCTCTCTTTCCAATGATGGCTGACTAGGTCATCTTCTGCTACATATGCAGCTAGAGACATGAGCTCTGGGGGGTACTGGTTAGTTCATATTGTTGTTCCACCTATAGGGTTGCAGACCCCTTCAGCTCCTTGGGTACTTTCTCTAGCTCCTACATTGGGGCCCTGTGTTCCATCCTATAGCAGTCTGTGAGCATCCACTTCTGTATTTGCCAGGCACTGGCAAACCTCACAGGAGACAGCTATATCAGGGTCCTTTCAGCAAAATCTTGCTGGCATTTGGTAGCTGATTATGGGATGGACCCCCATTTTGGAGCAATCTCTGGATGGTCCATCATTTTGTCTTAGCTCTAAACTTTGTCTCTGCAACTCCTTCCATGGATATTTTATTCCCTATTCTAGGGAGGAATGAAGTACCCACGAGTTGGTCTCCCTTCTTGATTTTCTTGTGTTTTGGAAGTTGTATCTTGGGTATTCTAAGTTTCTGGGCTAATATCCAGTTATCAGTGAGTGCATATCTAATGACTTCTTTTGTGATTGGGTTACCTCACTAAGGATGATATCCTCCAGATACATCCACTTGCCCAAGAATTCCATAAATTCATTTTTTTTAATAGCGGAGTAGTACTCCATTCTGTAAATGTACCAAATTTTCTGTATCCATTCCTCTGTTGAGGGAAATCTGGGTTCTTTCCAGCTTCTGGCTATTATAAATAGGGCAGCTATGAACATAGTGGAGCATGTGTCCTTATTACCAGTTGGAACACCTTCTGGGTATATGTCCAAGAGAGGTATTTCGGGATCCTCTGGTAGTACTATGTCCAATTTTCTGAGAACCAACCACCAGACTGATTTCTAGAGTGGTTGTACAAGCTTGCAATCCCACCAATAGTGGAGGAGTATTCCTCTTTCTCCACATCCTCGCCAGCATCTGCTGTCATCTGAATTTTTGATCCTAGCCATTCTGACTGGTGTGAGGTAGAATCTCAGGGTTGTTTTGATTTGCATTTCCCTGATAATTAAGGATGTTGAACATTTTTTCAAGTGCTTCTCAGCCTTTCAGTATTCCTGGTTGAGAATTCTTTGTTTAGCTCTGTACCCCATTTTTAATGGGTTTATTTGAATTTCTGGAGTTCAGCTTCTTGAGCTCTTTGTATATATTGGATATTAGTCCCCTATCAGATTTAGGATTGGTAAAAATTTTTTCCCTATCTGTTGGTGGCCTTTTTGTCTTATTGACAGTATCTTTTGCCCTACACCAGCTTTGCAATTTTATGAGGTCCCATTTGTTGATTCTTGATCTTACAGCACCGGCCATTGCTGTTATGTTTAGGAATCTTTCCCCTGTGCCCAGATCTTTGACAGTTTTCCCCACTTTCTCCTCTATAAATATCAGTGTCTCTGGTTTTATGTGGAAGTCTTTGATCCACTTAGACTTGAGCTTTGTACAAGGAGATAAGAATGAATCAATTCACATTCTTCTACATGATAACTGCCAGTTGTGCCAGTTGAAAATCCTGTCTTTTTTCCACTGGATGGTTTTAGCTCCCTTGTCAAAGATCATTTCATTTCTGGGTCTTCAATTCTATTCCATTGATCTACCTGTGTGTCACTGTACCAGTACCATGAAGTTTTTAATCACAATTGCTGTGTAGTACAGCTTGAGGTCAGGCATGATGATTCCCCCAGAGGTTGTTTTATTGTTGAGAATAGTTTTTGCTATCCTAGGTTTTTTGTTATTCCAGATGAATTTGCAAATTGCCCTTTCTAACTCAGTGAAGAATTGAGTTGGAATTTTGATTGGGATTGCATTGAATCTGTAGATTGCTTTTGGCAGAATAGCCATTTTGACTATATTAATCCTGCCAATCCATGAGCATGGGAGATCTTTCCATCTTCTGAGATCTTCAATTTCTTTCTTCAGAGACTTGAAGGTCTTACCATACATATCTTTCACTTCCTTAGAGTCACACCAAGGGATTTTATATTATTTGTGACTATTGTGAAGGGTGTTGTTTCCCTAATTTCCTTCTCAGCCTGTTTATCCTTTGTATAGAGAAAGGCCATTGATTTTTTTTTTTTGAGTTAATTTTATAGCCAGCTACTGTGCTGAAGCTGTTTATCTGGTTTAGGAGTTCTCTGGTAGAATTTTTAGGGTCACTTATATATGCTATCATATCATCTGCACATAGTGATATTTTGATTTCTTCCTTTCCAATTCATACTATATTGAATAGGTAGGGAGAAAGTGGTCAGCCATGTCTAGTCCCTAGAAATAAATTTCTAAAGAGTCTTATAATGAAAAAAAAAAAGAAACTTTTTGATAATTGGTGAGAATTTTACTTGTCGGTAAGTATAAGGATGCTAGAGTGTGTCCTGTCCAGCAGGACCTAGTTATTCTGTGGGTTGAGGAGCACAGAGGCCTGCAAGAGAAGGGGTCAGAGAAAGGGGAGCGAGACCAAACAAAGAGTTGTCAAGGTCTGTTTAATGGAGGCTGGGAGCCTGATTATAAGCACACAGTGAGAGAAAATAGGGAGGGGTCGAAGGGGTATAATAAAATACAGAGAAAGCGATGGACATATGGGGTGAATGCTGATTACAGGCTTCTCGTAGCTTATCTTGGAATGCCTTGAACAGTCCCAGGCACCAAACGGAGACATGGAGGAGGAGGTGAAGCTGCCTTAATCTAAATAGTTCTAGGCACCAAGAAAAGGAGGGAGTGAAGCTGGCAGTCTCAGGTGCCAGGTGGAGGTAATGAAGGAGGGGGTGACATAATTTTCCCCCAGTTTGGTCTCTCACAAGAGTGCTCTTAGAAATTACATGGTTTAAGAAAATTGTAGTCATAAGTTATAGAGAAATTTTATTCCAGCAACATTGCTTCTCTGGCAAGAGATCACATCCAAAGACTATTTCTGTGTGATCTGACTGGAATGAAGGCACACACTTAGTACACATTTTTACCTTAAAATTAGCTTTTAGGAGGAAGCAGCCATGTTTGAAAGTGACATTTCAATGAGGGGCAGACAAAGTGACAAATCAGAGAAAGATTTCACAGAATGAGTCAGAGATAGGATACACCCAACCCTTATAATAACAGAGATAACATCACAGGCAAGAGAAGCTATGGAGGAGCATCGGAGGGATGGAGGGAGGGTGGACGGGAGGGAGAGAGAGAGAGAGAGAGAGAGAGAGAGAGAGAGAGAGAGAGAGAGAGAGAGAGAAGTCAGTGCAGTTCGTGCAGTGTGTGCAGTAAGTGCAGTAAGTGCAGTGTAGTAGAGCAGAGTTCCCTCATAAGTTCATGCAGTTCAGTGCAGGTCAGCAGAGAAAGTTGAAGCCAGGAATAAGAATGAGCCACGAAATTTGAACAAATTTCTAGATCTAGATTGAGGCCAAGCAGAAATATTCAATGAGAAACTAAGAGAAGTCACATTGAATCTTTCAGCTTAGAGGGGGATTTTCTTAAACAGCTTATTCAGCAGTTAACCTCTGAGACAGCTATCACATTTGGTGAATAAAAAAATATTTTTCAATTTGTTCTCCTCTAAGTTCCAGAATCTCAAAAGCTAGGTTATTATTATAGTTCATAGACATCAGAGATATGTAAGACTAATGGTTGTTTTCCTTCCCTAACTGTTTGAATAATATTCTTGGCTATTATTACAACTACTCCCTATTAACCAGATCAGTCTTGTTTGATTCTTCCAAGGCTTATGTCCAAATATGTTGTAAAAGTAACTTTTATTCACCAGATATAATTTATTATCTCAGAGGTTGACTGCTGAATAAGTTCAAACTTTCTAGTTCTCTCTGATCTCTGGATAGATTGTTGAATTTGCCTGTTTTTTCTCAAACTCCTCTCCAAGCTGATTGATTCAAACTAGCTTTTCTTGTCTTCTGACTGAATTGCTCAGCTTGGCCTCAAATGAACACTGGCTATCTGTTCTAATCTACTGGCTTCTGATTCTCTAGCTCATGCTGTCTTCACCTGAAACCTATTTCTGTAAAACTGCCTCCCCCTCTTTCTTCTAGCCATTATTGTGTGACTTTGTTGTATTCTATTTCTGATACATTTTTTTTAAATCTTACTGTGATTCATCATGTTGTCTAAAGCCCAATTAGATCGTACTTTTAAATATGGTTGTTTCCTTCTAAAAACTAATTATACCTACATTGTTAAAGGTCTATACTAAGACCATGTTTGCATTCTAGTCAGATCATATGTTTAGATGTGTGCACTTGCCAGCAAACCCATGTTGCTAGATTAAAATTCTTCTCCAGTATGAGGTGTACAAGTATGTGTTCTCTTAAGTAATGAGATAACTTTCAAGTACTAGGAGTTAACCAAAGGCAGTGATAATAGCTTCTGTTATTTTAGGAGCAGTTTCAACTTCCTGACCAACAGCTCAAAGAAATATATGATGTACATATGAATATTAGCAAATATTTGTTAGATATACTCTTTATATTTTTAAAGTAAGCAGCCATATTTTTCCAATCTTTCCCATGTTTTATCAAGCATCCCTAGTGTTTTTCATCTCTATTATTTCCCTTAATCTCAGTATTGGCCTTCCTCTCCTCTTTGTAGTTAAATCTCCCCACCCATTAATCTCATTTTCCATTTCATAGCATTTATATCTTCCTAAACCCCTCTCTAGAGCTCTCTTACTTACCCAGGCCTGGTCTCTTCTTGGATTTGGCAGTTAATCCAAACTATATATTTATACCTAAAATTTTGATGCTTGGATTCACAAATAAGATAGCACATAGCATTTGCTTTGTGAGTCTGAGTTACCTCATGCTATATATTACATTCTTGTTTGAGCCATTTACTCACAAATTTCATGCTCATTTCTCTTTAGAGCTTTATATAACCCCACTGTGTATATGTATCTCATTTTCATTCTCCATACATTAGCTGAAAGATAATTCTATTGTTTCTATTTACAATTATTGTGACTAGAGCTTTAATGAACACAGCTAAGCATGTGTCTGTAAAATATGCTATTAAGTCCTTGGCATTTGCCAAGTAGGGTTATAGCAGAGTCATATACAGATTTATATTTAGATTTTTGATAATTGTCCATACTAATTTCCATAAAATTCCACCAGCAGGCAATACTACCAACTGGGAATATGGGTTTTCCTGTTTCCATATCCTTGCTAAGATTCATTGTCACATTTCTAAATTTATATTATCCATTCTTCCTGGGGAATACCTCAAATCAGATGTTGCCATATGTAACTTCCTAGGCCTAACTTGGGACACACAGCTCCTGTAACCCACTTTTCCTTGTTTGCACAGAACAAGGCTTATTCATGACATCTCCATACTCAAAAACGTTCTTATTAGCATACCCAGTTCTATACTATTATTTCTACTATCCATGAGCATAGGAAGTCTTTCCATCTTCTAATATCCTGAATTTCTTTCTTTATGATCATAAATTTTGTTATAAAGATGTGTCAGTTTATTGGGTAGGTCAATAATGAGTCAGTATGTGGGTAAATAGCAATGAGATTGCTTCCTTATTTCTTGGTGTGTTTGTTATTTACACATAGGAAGGGTATGTTTATTAGGAATGCTACACAAGTTATTTGAATTTGGGAAGGACTTTGTATATTAACTTTGTATCCTGGTGTGTGTGTGTGTGTGTGTGTGTGTATAAAAGCATTTATCAGCTTTAAGAGTTTTGGGCATCGTCTATAGGATCACTGATACAGAGAGGCATCAGTTTTTCCTGTGTCACCTCAAATTAAGATATGAGATTTTGAAGCAGGAAAGAGGAAAGTATTCATTTATTGATTGTGTAATTCCAAAGTCCTGATTAAGATAAGGGTTTTCACATCAAATCTTAGTCAATGAAGTAAAACAAATCCTAAAAAGCTAATCTGGAAACTCAAGCCCAAGTAGACCAATGACTTTAACATAGAACCAGATATGTAAATCCAATAGAACAGAAAAAGTACCTCAAGCTGAGACACTTAGCATGGAGGGATATGGATCATGAAGTGACCACTCCCTATAGATAGACAGGATTTCCATAGGAGAAAAAAGGACAGCAACCCACACACAAAACCGTTGACCCAAAATGTTTCCTGATATAACATATAACAGGGACAAAGATAGAGCAGTGATTGAGGGGAGAATAGGGGGAAGAATTATATGATGGGTAGTAGGGGAAAAGAAAGGGTGGGATGATATTGAGAAGTAAGTGAATTTAAAAAAAATAAATAAAAATTAAAAAGTACATAATGTTCAGTTTTATTAAAACTAGAGTAAATGTTTAATAAGAGGCACTTTGAAAACACAAAAAGGATTAAAGTTTCCTTCATTAGAACTTGGATGTGTCTTACTAAGTAGAGTATATAATATCATACCAAATAAAACATTAAATGTAGGTTTTACTTAATCTCTCCATCATTAAGTAGTCATATGTGATATATTTCAAAACAATTGAATAAATGACAATTAAAAAGATTGAAAACAAAGTGATCATTTATCTTTTACTGTGTCATATTCTAATATTAATTATCATCTTTTGAGGACTAATTCTCATAAATCATTGATCATATCCATGGATTATTTTGTAATTTAAATTCTTCCTATTGCAATATTTCTCTACCTCAATATATGGTAGCCAGGATTGTGTTTTTCTTTCTTTCTTTCTTTCTTTCTTTCTTTCTTTCTTTCTTTCTTTCTTTCTTTCTTTCTTTCTTTTTGACTCTTTTCAGTTTATTACTTTGCTACTGTTGTTTTTCATGTAAGTAAGTATATTCATGTAACTTGATTGGGATTTAGGATCACCATGAAAATATCAATATGCATGTGTGTGAAAGATTACCTAGATCAGATTAATTGAAGTGGGGAATTCCCTACATTTGAGCAATATCATTCCTTGGGCTGGACTATTAAAATAGATGGAAAAGAGAAATGAGGTTGAATATAAACCTTATTACACTTTGCTCTTGAGCATGAGTGCAGCTACCTCCTAACACTACTACCATGCTTCTACTGATAGAATGAACTATAACTTTGGAGACATAAGCCAAGATCAACATTGTCTTCCTTAACATACTTTGTGTGCAGAAAGGCAAGTGAAAAATGCAGGGACCTTAAGCAAATGAAACATGATGGAATTTTCTGGATCCATATGCTAAAGATATAATCCTGGGAAGACTAATTAACAACTGAGTATTATGTGTCAATTCACTCACCTGAAATAAACTGGAATTATAACAACATATTTATGATTTCTTATATGAACTTATCATAAAGTTATACTGTTTTACTTTCCTATTTTAATTCCTATGTGCAATACAACATGCTTAGACTTCCTCAAGAAGGTTTTGTCTTTAAGAGCCTAAGCTGCATTGAAAATTCAAAGAAATGAAAAAGTCATAAAATTACCATGATCAAAGTATCTTAGATGTATACAAAATTAAATATTGTTGATCTTAGATTTGAGAAATGTTATCAATATGGGAAATCTATGGTTAGTAACTTCATAATGAAAAACAGTGTTCAACCTTTTTGAATTAAAAATTAACACTTTATTCGTAGTATGCATCAGTTAATAGAGAGACCCATAACTGTTCAAGGTGCTAAAACTAAGTGAGTCTAAAATGCATTTACCTAAACAGAACAACTATTGACTCCTCAAGTCCTTAGTAACAGCATGAAAGAGGGGACAAAAAGACTGTAAGAACTGGAGCATGTGGATGAATAGTATGAAATACTATCTTTGGAATTGCACATGGTTGTTGCAATCATAAAAACATGGCTGTTGTGCCCAACTATATAAATCCTGCATAAAAATAAAAATTTTAAAGGAAGAAAGAGCTTAGCGAAGATATGGAGAAATAGGAACACTCCTCCATTGTTGTTGGGATTGCAAGCTTGTACAACCACTCTGGAAGTCAGTCTGGCGGTTCCTCAGAAAATTGGACATAGTACTACTGGAGGATCATGCAATACCTCTCTTGGGCATATATCCAGAAGATGTTCCAACCAGTAAGAAGGACACATGCTCCACTATGTTCATAGCAGCCTTATTTATAATAGCCAGAAGCTGGAAAGAACCCAGATGCCCCTCAACAGAGGAATGGATACAGAAAATGTGGTACATTTATACAATGGAGTACTACTCAGCTATTAAAAGGAATGAATTTATGAAATTGCTAGGCAAATGGATGGACCTGGAGGGCATCATCCTGAGTGAGGTAACCCATTCACAAAGGAACTCACTCAATATGTATTCACTGATAAGTGGATATTAGCTCAGAAACTTAGGAACCCAAGATATAAGATATAATTTGCTAAATGCATGAAACTCAAGAAGAACGAAGACCAAAGTATGGACACTTTGCCCCTTCTTAGAATTGGGAACAAAACACCCATGGAAGGAGTTACAGAGACAAAGTTTGGAGCTGAGACAAAAGGATGGACCATGTAGGGACTGCCATATCCCGGGATTCATCCCATAATCAGCTTCCAAACGCTGACACCATTGCATACACTAGCAAGATTTTGCTGAAAGAACCCAGATAGAACTGTCTCTTGTGAGACTATGCCGGGGACTAGCAAACACAGAAGTGGATGCTCAGTCAGCTATTGGATGGATCACAGGTCCCCCAATGGAGGAGCTAGAGAAAGTATCCAAGGAGCTAAAGGGATCTGCAACCCTATAGGTGGAACAACAATATGAACTAATCAGTACCCCCATGGAGCTCGTACTCTAGCTGCATATGAATTAGAAAATTGCCCTGTTGGCCATCAGTGGAAAGAGAGGCCCATTAGTCGTGCAAACTTTATATGCCTCAGTACAGGGGAAAGACAGGGCCAAGAAGTTGGAGTCGGTGGGTGGGGGAGTGGGGGGTATGTGTGGGGGACTTTGGGATAGCATTGGAAATGTAAGTGAAATAAATACCCAATTAAAAACACACACACACACACACAAAAAGAGCTTAATTGGGAAGAATAAGACTATCAGAAGTGGCAAGTGGAAACAAATAATAATGGGTTAAATATATCTCATACATGTACCAAAGAATTGATCAATATAAAGCTAAAAAAAAAAAACACCATTTAGAACATAATATAGTTAAGTAAAGATATGTATTACTTACTGATGTGATCACACATGTTCTGAGTATTGTATAGTAAGACAGTAAGTGTTGGTCCATTCTTATAGTATATGTTTTATAATCTTATATAATTAGCACATTACTAGATAATGTAATCTCATAAGATGACTAATACATATTTCACCCAGTATATATCTTGAACATATATATCATATAAGACTGAATATTAACAATATGTATGAATCCTTATGAGTATATGCACAATGAAAGATGTAAAGATAGCAAACATTAATGTCCCCCAGACAATGATAAAGTTTAAGCCAAAACTAAAAGGAAAAAGAAACTGCAAAGATAGCGTTTTAGAAGCAGGTGCAGACTGAAGGCTAGAATTAAACTTCTAGTCTTTTCTGCTCCAATTCCCTAAATGGAATATGAATAACAAGATTTCCTCAGTAAAGTCCTTAGAACAGTGCTGGGGCCATAATAAATGTGTAGCCACACTTCCTTCACTTTGTTGTTTATAGAATGTTTAGCTTTCTTAGTTGAAAGTAAGATGATCTCATGAAGTAATATACCAAAAGCCATGGATTCTGTGTCTGCTACACCTGTAAGATTTCTCTCTGGATTTACCCACAGGTACTCAAACTTACAAACAACAACAAGATTAGTTATTTTTTAAGGTTTCTCAGTTTATTAACCAAAATGAGAGTCATGACAGTAGTTGTACTGAGAAAAGTCCATTCAGGATGCTTATCACCAAGCTAACACCATGTCATTTCAAGATCATCTGAGACAATCCCTACAAATAGAGAATGTACCTCCTGTCAGATCACTATATACTTATCCAATTAAAAATATTTCAAATGCAAATACTTATTCTGTTCACTTGCTGAATAACTAACACATACTTCTTCACAGCAACTTTTGGTTAGAATAATATCATCAGTGGTGTCTGTCTAATCACCAGACATTCTATTGAACTATCCTCAAATTAAATTCTATTGTGTTCCTTGGGTTCTCTGAAACAATAAATAACATATGTGCACAGACAGAAATATGGAATTTATATGTGCATGAAATAATGTTTGAATAAGACCCATACAAATAAATAATTTGGCTTTAAGTAATATATTTGTAGTTACCCACTTACATTCTGAAACCCCTCACTTATTTCGAAGTATTAGTAAATGGATAATTGTATAGCAACATTAATAGGAAGTATTTAGAGTAAGTTGGATATGATTAGGGGCATGCTTGTATCATAACCTAAATTTTCATGACATTATTTCTGAAATATGCTATGTCTTATTCTGTTTTAAATATCATGTTGTGAATTTGTATTCACAGGGGTAGAGTTTTATTCTAATGAGTTTTGAATACAAGAGAAAATTAGAAGGAAATTTCAAAAGGAACCAGACCAACTGACCAGAGCTTTTTAAGATATCACTGTGAAAGCAAGAGATTAGCCGGGCTCGGTGGCCCTTTAATCCCACTCGGTAGGCAGAAACAGGGGAATTTGTGAGTTCAAGGCAAGCCTGGTCTACAAAGTGAGTTCCAGGACAGCCAGGGGCTATACAGAGAAACCCTGTCTCAAAAAAGCACAAAGAGAGAGAGAGAGAGAGAGAGAGAGAGAGAGAGAGAGAGAGAGAGAGAGAGAGAGAGAGAGAGAGAGAGAGAGAGAGAGAGATTATAATGTATGGGCTTCAGGAACAAGTCAAGTAAAGAGCATTATGTAGAATAAATTCTGTGTATTATTACAGTTTCTTTTCTATGCATTGTGCTCAGATCTTCTCTTAATGAATGCTTGCAGTGTTTTAAAATAATGTAAGTTGCCGGGCAGTGGTGGTACACACCTTTAATCCCAGCACTTGGGAGGCAGGCAGATTTCTGAGTTCCAGGCCAGCCTGGTCTACAGAGTGAGTTCCAGGATAGCTACACAGAGAAACCCTGTCTCAAAAAACCAAAAAAAAAAAAAAAAAAAAAAAAAGAAATCATGAGTTATAATTCATATGAATAATCCAGAAAATGAACATAGTCATTAAAATAAAGTGATGATTTTTAGCTTTCCACTTATCATTTTTGTGTTCTCAAGAGATACAGCACAAGAACACATTTTGTTTTTTAAGAATGCTTCTCCTTTTAATCATGAACTTATCTTCTGTCTGTTTTTACAAACAAGGACATAAAGCACTTTAAAAGCATACAATGCACTGTAAAGTTACTATCTCAACAGAGTTCTTATAGGGTTTCATTCCTAATGTCTTTTATGCTTCACATTTCATCAAAGCAAAGGTCCATGTTTCATTTTCTTTGAAGAGGACAAAAGTATGTCTGAGTTTTAGTGAAATGACTTATTGTAAAATGAGCATAATACATCTTCATTCTATGAGACAGTCTTTCATTGTGAGATTGCTGTGGATATAACATACCCTAAAATCATTCTTTACTTTTTGTTTGTCAATTAATGATCTCACCTTGGAGGCAGATGACATGCAATATTAGTAGCTAGAAAATACAATTTGAGACCAATTTGGAATGAATTATTTGAAATCTTAAGAAAGGTCATTGGTTCTATTAAACTATTTCCATGAAAAAACATATATTTTAGACAAGATATTAGTTTATATTTCTCTTCTGAGGAGACTTAATAATACAGATAAAATGCAGGCATGATTAAAGAAAAGAAATTTCACTCATTTATGAGGAAAACAAATCTGTTTAAAATGGTCAGGAAGTATAGCTGTAGAAATAATTTTCCTGTCATGAGTATTATTTCTTTCATGTATTCATTTCTGGATAATATTTTTCTTGTTTGACTAAAATCATATGGAAGATGAATCATGTAAAGAATAAAATGTAACTATGAATATGCCTCATCCTTGTCGGTTTTTCAATTCAAACCCTAGATCTAATGATCAGGGACCTTCATTTGAGATGACAGATTTGGACAATAACCTCATAAGGTTCCAGAGCAAGTAAAAGCAACAGCTTTGAACTTGACGATTATAAATAATGCATGGGAGACATGACCAAGATTAAGAAATACAAAATTTGTGAACATAAGGTAGGATGCAGTTACAAGTAATTCACTTCTAACATATCTTTTTTCATTATTAATTTATTTATTCACTTTACATCCCTATTCTAGCCTTGCATTACCCATTCCTAACTCACACAGCTTCATCCCTTTCCCTAACGACTTCAATAGTGTATGTAATTTACACTGTAGATACCTAGCTTGGCAGCCTGAGTAACAAAAATCTAACAGATATATTGTTTCTTATTTTACCCTATCTGATATTATTTTTCTCATTTAATAAAAGTTATTTTGTAGCCGGGCGTGGTGGCGCACGCCTTTAATCCCAGCACTCGGGAGGCAGAGGCAGGCGGATTTCTGAGTTCGAGGCCAGCCTGGTCTACAAAGTGAGTTCCAGGACAGCCAGGGCTATACAGAGAAACCCTGTCTCGAAAAACCAAAAAAAAAAAAAAAAAGTTATTTTGTAAGATTACACACATATGAGAGTCTGTTTATAATTCTTTGTGTAACTATACATTTCAGTATCTGTCAATTTTTTGTGCAACTGTAAATAACATTTATTTTGGACCATATTTATCTTGAGAGTATTGATATCATTGCTTTATTATTCTTATATTCTATTATTCAGTCTTTTGATAAGAATAAAAGATTATAATAACAATTTAAGTTTAGCTATAATATTGACCATGTTAGATAAGGACTAAAATAATGTTATGTCGGAGTTTTATATTCCGGAGAACATTAATTTTTCTATCAACTTTTGTGATAGTTCATCCCATATATACATGGCTATGTCTATCTTAACAGACAATTCATTAAGATAGTCATATTATATTACATAAAATATAAAATTATAAATATCTATATCTTTTTACAAATGGCATGCGCTATCTCTAAGTGCTCACTCTGTCTGGTATAAGGTATACAATTCGTCTTGGACATCTGAGAGCATTCTGAAAAAGAAACATTCACAAAGCTACATATAGCAAGAGAAGACCCAATCACTACTATCAATTGTGTTTTTTAAAATTAAATTATAGTCACATTGCATGTATTAAACACTATCAAAGTTAACTCTCAAACCAACTTTTATTTGCTATGAGCCACTAAGCACCTGTGTCATAGAAAGATGTTGTATGTGTCCTTTGTATCTTTCCATATCCGATGATCTCGGGAAAGCTGACTTAGGTTCTCACCCTGGCTGTGAATGAAGGAGAAATAGAATGCTACTCTAGGTTGCTGTGTCTACCACTATAACTGGTTCCTTGGCTTTAACTGCATCCAAGCTGGCTCTCAAATAGACACAGGGCTAAGCTATTTATGGGAACAAATGGACCCAATAGACACACTATTTTAAATTTTTCCAATTTGCTATTATCTTCTCTATTTTGTCAATATCATGTCCCTGTAAAGCAAATAAGGTCTAATACTAGAACCGTGGTTCCTGATAAATTAACATGGCACATCACATATTTCTTCTTTCTGGTCTTCCCTTTGCAATGTGTGTCTTTCCTATCTTGTCCCTAAGTCCCTGATATTCAGACAGTCCCCAAACCATAATGATACATCATTCTTAGTGATTCCCATGAACTTGTCTATCAGGAACAGATTTCTTCTGTATTGCATCAAGCTTTGCTGTCATTGCCTAAATGAATGATTAGCTGAAGTACAGGTGTTTTTCTAATTCTACTGAAATCAGGATGACCCCATTTACCCTTACATATAGCAAAGATCCCCAAGCAAGATGTTGGCAGGGTTTTTATTTCTTATTTAAAATTAGACTCTAATTAAAGTAATTCAGAGTCAGAATATTGCCTTATTGTTTATTTTCCTAACTTAGGCATTATAAATGTTCCTGTATTCATAGTGAGCCATAGATTTTTCTCATCCTATGTGTAAGAATCAGACTTGTATTATAGAAGAAAACTTCCATAACCTAAAGAAAGAGATTCCCATGAACATACAAGAAGCCTACAAAACTCCAAATAGACTCTATAAGAAAAGAAATTCCTTCTGTCATGTAATAAACAAAACACCAAATGCACTAAACACAGAAAGAATTTTTAAAGCAGTAAGGGAAAAAGGTCAAGTAACATATAAAAGCAGACCTATCAGATTTACATCAGACCTCTCACCAGAGACTATCTTGCAAACATCCTGGGCAAATGCCACACAGACCCTAAGAGAACACAAATGCCAGCCCAGGCTATGATACCCAGCAAAACTCTCAATCACCATAGACTGAGAAAACAAGATATTCCATGACAAAACAAAATTTACACAGTATCTTTCCACAGATCCAGCCCTACAAAGGATAATAGATGGAAAACACCAACACAATGAGTGAAACTACACCCTAGAAGAAAGGAAGAATATAATCTTTCACAAACCCACACAAACATAATTCTACCTCTAACAAGAAAATTAACAGGAAGTAACAATCATTTTTCCTTAATATCTCTTAATATGAAAATTAATATTACCAACATATCCTAATGGACTGAAATTCAAAAGTATGAGGAATTAGAAATTTGTTGGCTGTCATCTCATGGTCTCTCTAATTTGGTAATAGGAGAAATAGGTCCAATACTGTATAATACATATACACTTTCTGCTTGTTTGTACATGACAGCATCTTGCTGTGTGCCACATAATGGTCTTGAAATCATGCTTCTCCTATCTCAGCCTCTCTAGTGGTAGGATTGTTTATTGTTTGATGTTTTTACACTATACTATGGTTTTCAGAACAGCTTAAGTATGTCAAAATTATTTATACAGCCAAAAGAAATATAGACAATTAGTTTCAGAGGTGGCTTGTAAGAGAACAGCAAAGAGTGAGACTGGAGGCTTTGTTTGATAATTATAATTATTATATCAGTTTGAAGATGATGACTTTAAAAGTTACTCTTATTCTGAGATTAATGCTTTTCAAAATCATCACAGCCAATGAACCAGAATCTTACCCTCACCTAACATCTGTGCCACCCTCCAAGCAGAACCATTGTTCATTGAAACAGTTGATGAATGGCTTCATAGATAGACCATCTTAATACACACAACATTTCTTAAATGAATGTAACTTGTTTCTTGTGGGCTGAGAATGATGACAATCACTCAAGTCAAATAACTTTGATCATAGCAGGAACTATATATCCAAAAATCATGCCTACAATTCATTACGGGGCATAGCAGCACTGTCAACTCTTAGCTTATCTACTATGGAGGTAAAATACTATGGTGATGTGAGGGACATTCATATACAGCCTTATTACAATGAACTCCAATGTCCAAAAACTGTTCTTATTTTGTGTTTGTACCACAGTAAATGCCAAGACTTTAAGCTCTACTAAAACCAAAACAAACAAGCAAGCAAGCAAGCAAACAAACAAACAAACAAACAAACAAAAAGATTTTATTTATGTTTGTTAAAAAACAACTAATAGTGGTATGTTATTTTAAAATATCATAGAGTTAATATATTTGGACTTATTTAAAATTTATATTGAGGAAAATGTACATATTTTCAGTATTGCTGTACACAAACATCTACATAAGACTGTCCAATTGATTGTTGTTTTATATCAAACAACTTTTATAATACTCATTTTTATTGTTACAGTATTTTATTAATTTAAAAAATATATGATTAAAAAATGAAAGGTATTGCAGGGTTTGAAGGGAGGAATACTCTGGAAGGAGTTGTGGTACAAAAGGGAAAGAAAAATGTAGTATAAGTCTATTTACTCAAAATATGTTTTTTAAATGCTAATGAATTTAGATAAATTGAAATTACCCAACTTTTCTCATCATAATGCAATAAAATATAAATCAAAGGATAAAACAAACTACACATAAAAACAATTTTGAGTACTTTTAAATCAACTTCTTGTAAAATATTTGTTTTATGAACTTGAATTAATTTGTAACATCTCATTTTATTTGCCATTTACTATTAAATACAGCTTATCAGTGGATTCTACTCAGTGGATCACGACTTAAGATGCTTTCCTAATTTTGTGATCATCTTGGACTATATTTACACAAATCAGGTTGTTCATAATGTAACTAGTCACTAAATCTTTTGTAATCACTTCTGCACACATAGACTGTTATTAAATAAAACAAACTTTTACAACATTTTATTATTGCATTAACTTAATTATATACATTCAAAGATATAAATGACAAAGCATAAAAATTAAAGTTGGTAATTATAGGATTTAGTGAACTTTGATATATTACTTTAATATATTTACCTAATCATGATAATCTTGTTATCACTTTTTTCAAATTTAGCTGTCACAGGAGAATTATAGTTGGTCTTTCACATGCGCTTTCATTCTTCTATATTTAAAACATATATGGGATTCAATAGAAAGTTCTTGAAGGTTTTATAAACTACATATAAAGCCTCTGTTAATAATTTAGCGTAACATGTTTACATGCTTTCAATTCTACTTCATACATACCTTAGGATATATTTTTAAACTAATAAAGTGCTTACAATTCCATAAATAAACTCTCCAAATTATAATAGTGCCATAAGTTCATTAAATTGAATATTATATATTTTTAAACTTCCTCATCGTCAATGCTAATATCTTTACAAACTTTTAATTTGCTTTTTTTTTTTTTTTTTTTTTTTTTTTGGTTTTTCAAGACAGGGTTTCTGTGTGCAGTTCTGGCTGTCCTGGAACTCACTCTGTAGACCAGGCTGGCCTCAAACTCAGAAATTCGCCTGCCTCTGCCTCCCAAGTGCTAGGATTAAAGGTGTGTGCCACCATGCCCGGCTAATTTGCATTTTCTTGATGGCCAAAGAAATGTAATAACTTTAAGCCTATTGGTAATCTCTTTACATTCTTTCAGGAATTATATGTGGAAAAACAGTTGTTATTTTGTTGAGGTTTATCATTATTATTATTAATTATTATTATTATTTTAGATTTCAGCACAGAATAGGCAGGCCAGTTTTGAATTAGACTCTGCAGGTGAGAGATGTTGAGCCTGCCACAAAGAAAATTTTTCTTGTATTTATCAAACTCTTGAAGATGAATCCAAAAGAAATGGCTAGCTAGGTTTTGGAAGCTAGAGTAAAGTATGCTATAACACAAAATTAATTTAGGTGATAATTATAAGTTATTTTAAAGAATATGTGAAGGGTTATGCTCAGTTATATTGTTTTGATGTAATGAATTCTAAATACTCCTTTCCATCCTCTTATTAGGTATACAGTTTTTTTTTTATTTTTTATCTAACAATAAGTTTGAGCCGTGTGCTATAAACAGTAATTATTTGAATGTACACTTGGAATTATAAAGCCTAAATTTGAGTACTCTCTGTGATATACAACTGAGTATCTGAATGTACAGTGTAAAAATGTTTGATTATTCTTTAATTCACATCAAACATATAAAATATAATGATCAACAAAAGATTACAAGATATATAGAAAATGCAATAATCTTCAGAAGTCAAGAACATTGATAAGTACATTAAATAAGAAAAATTGGACCTATGCTATAAATCAGTATAATCTCTTTATATAACACATGGCCAAATGCATATTTTTCATACTGATTAAAACAAATAAAACATTATATTAATACTTGTAGTCTATTGTTTTTGGAATAATGATGCTAAAATATTCCCTCATTTACTATTGGTGCAAATTCTTTTCATATATTTTGATCCATGATTGCTTAAGAAAATGTAATAAACAGGATTTATTTACTATCTCCCAAAAAGTCTTTAGCATTATAAATTCATAAAGAATTCTAATTTGTTGTATTGAATTTTAATTGCTAATATCCAAAAAAATTATTGATGAATTGTGAAATGATTTTTAATAATTTTAAATACTTGATACATTGCATCAAAAACAAATGTGAAAAATAGTGAAAGTCAGAAAAAATATCACCAGCAAAAAATTCTCTTTGTAATAGAAAAGAAAAAATATTAAGATACAGAGGAAAGATAAATGGTAGTTTACTGAAGATATATTTTATTTCTATATTTTTATATTAAAAAATCACATAAGAACACAAAATACAAACAATAATTCAGCTTTATCATAAATAGGTTAATATAATAAACCCTATTATAGACATAGATATGTATCAATAGACCTGGGGGAGCCATCTTAGGTCCCGGATCACTCAGAGACTAGTCTGCACAGGTGAGAGTGTGAACTACAGAAGCAACACAGCTTCTGGGACAGACCCCTTTTCGGGCTCCAGACATCAGAGCACCTTTCCTGCCAGAGGAGAGGTGTCCGCCCGGAAGGGCTCTGCCTGAGCACATGGAGGAGCCATCTCGGGTCCCAGATCCCTCAGAGACTAGTCTGTGCAAGTGAGAGTGTAGACTACAGAAGCTACATAGCTTCTGGGGCAGGCCCTTTTTCAAGCCTTTATCTTCAGCCAGGAGGCAGGTCAAAACGCCAGATATCAGCATCTTCCCTGCAAGAAGAGAGCTTGAATGCAGAGCTCTCAGTCTCTGACCACTGAGACTCAGGAGAGAGCTGGACTCCCAGGTCTGCTGACAGAGGCTAACAGAATCACAGGAGGAACAAGCTCCAACTAGAGTCAACTATAACAAATAACTCCAGAGATGACCAGATGATGAAAGGCAAATGTAAAAATCTTACTAACAGAAACCAAGACCACTCACTATCATCAGAACCCAGCACTCCCACCTCAGCCAGCCCTGGATACCCCAACACATCTGAAAAGCAAGATTTGGATTTAAAATCATATCTCATGATGCTGGTAGAGGACATCAAGAAGGACTTTAATAACACACTTAAAGAAATACAGGAGAACACTGCTAAAGATGTAGAAGTCCTTAAAGAAATACAGGAAAACACAACCAAACAGGTGATGAAATTGAACAAAACCATCCAAGACCTAAAAAGGGAAGTAGAAACAATAAAGAAAACCGAAAGTGAGACAATGCTGGAGATAGAAACTCTAGGAAAGAAATCTGGACCCATAGATGTGAGCATCAGCAACAGAATACAAGAGATGGAAGAGAGAATCTCAGGTGCAGAAGATTCCATAGAGAATGTGGGCACAACAAGCAAGAAAATGAAAAATGCAAAAAGATCCTAACTCAAAGCATCCAGGAAATCTAGGAAACAATGAAAAGACCAAACCTACAGATAATAGGAGTAGATGAGAATGAAGATTTTCAACTTAAAGGGCCAACAAATTATCTTCAACAAAATTATAGAAGAAAACTTCCCAAACCTAAAGAAATGTCCAAGAACATACAAGAAGCCTACAGAACTCCAAATAGACTGAACTAGAAAAGAAATTCCTCCCAACGCATTACAATCAGAACAACAAATGCACTAAATAAAAATAGAATATTAAAAGCAGTAAGGGAAAAAGGTCAAGTAACACATAAAGGCAGGCCTATTAGAATTACACCAGACTTCTCACCAGAGACTATGAAAGCCAGAAGATCCTAGACAGATGTTATGCAGACCCTAAGAGAACTCAAATGCCAGCCTAGGCTACTATACCCTGCAAAACTCTCAATTACCATAGATGGAGAAACCAAAGTATTCCATGATAAAAACAAATGCGCACAATAACTTTCCACGAATCCAGCACTTCAAAGGATAATAAAGGGAAAACACCAACACAAGGATAGAAACTACACCCTAGAAAAAGCAAGAAAGTAATCCTTCAACAAACCTAAAAGAAGACAATCACAAGAACAGAATCCAAACTTTAACAACAAAAATAACAGGAAGCAACAATTACTTTTCTTTAATTTCTCTTAACATCAATGGACTCGATTCCCTGATAAAAAGACAGACTAATAGAATAGCTACACAAATAGGACCCAACATTTTGTTGCTGACAGGAAACCCACCTCAGGGAAAAGGGCAAACACTAACTCAGAGTGAAAGGCTGGAAAACAATTTTCCAAGCAAATGGTCCAAAGAAACAAGCTGCAGTAGCCATTATAATATCGAATAAAATTGACTTCCAACCCAAAGTTATCAAAAAAGACAAGGACGGGCACTTGATACTCAGATAAGTTAAACTCTACTAAGATGAATTCTCAATTCTCAATACCTATGCTCCAAATACAAGGGCAGCCACATTCATTAAAGAAACTTTAGTAAAGCTCAAAGCACACATTGCACCTCACACAATAATAGTGGGAGACTTCAACACCCCACTCTCACCAATGGACACATCCTGAAAACAGAAACTAAATAGAGACACATGGACACTAATGGAAATTATGAAACAAATTGAATTATGGGGAAAGTAAAAAATGGTGTTCAGAGCTAAACAAAGAATTCTCAACTGAGGAATACCGAATGGCTAAGAAGCACCTGAAAAAAAAAATGTTCAACATCCTTAATTATCAGGGAAAAGCAAATCAAAAACAACACTGAGATTCTACCTCATACCAGTAAGAATGGCTAAGATCAAAAATTCAGGTGACAGCAGATGCTGGCAAGGATGTGGAGAAAGAGGAACACTCCTCCACTGCTGGTGGGATTGCAAGCTTGTACAACCACACTGGAAATCAGTCTGGAGGTTTCTCAGAATTGGACATAATACTTCTGAAAGATCCAGCAACACCTCTCCTGGGCATATACCCAGAAGAAGCTCCAACTGGTAACAAGAACACATGCTCCACTATGTTCATAGCAACCTTATTTATAATAGCCAGAAGCTGAAAAGAACCCAGATATCCCTCAACAGAAGAATGGATACAGAAAATGTGGTATATTTATATAATGGAGTATTACTCAGCTATTAAAAACAATGGATTTATGAAATTCTTGGACAAATGGCTGTATCTGGAGGATATCATCCTTAGTGAGGTAAACCAATCACAAAAGAAGTCATTAGATATGCACTCACTGATAAGTGGATATTAGCCCAGAAACATAGAACACCCAAGATACAATTTTCAAAACTCAAGAAAATAAAGAAAAGGGAAGACCAATGGGTGGATACTTCATTCCACCTTAGAATAGGGAACAAAATACCCAAGAAAGGAGTTACAGAAACAAAGTTTGATGCTAAGATAAAAAGATGGACTATTCAGAGAATACCCCACCCAGGGATCCATCCCATAACCAACCACCAAACCCAGACACTATTGCATATGCCAGAAAGATTTTGCTGAAGGGACCCTGTTATAGCTGTCTTGTATGCGGCTATGCCAGTGCCTGGCAAATACAGAAGTGGATGCTCACAGTCATCTATAAGATGGAACACAGGGCCCCCAATGGAGAAGCTAGAAAAAGCACCCAAGGAGCTGAAGGGATCTGCAACCCTATAGGTGGACCAACAATATGAACTAATCAGTACCCCCAGAGCTCTTATCTCTAGCTGCATATGTATCAGAAGATGACCTAGTCAGCCATCAGTGGAAAGAGAGGCCCATTGGTCTTGTAAACTTTATATGCCTCAGTACAGGGGAATGCCAGGGCCAAGAAGTGGGAGTGGGTGGTTAGCAGAGCAGTGTGGAGGGAGGGTATAGGGAACTTTCAGGATAGTATTTGAAATGTATATGAAGAAAATATCAATAAAAAGAAATATGTCAATAAAATATGTATTTCAGATAATTTAAAAAGCAAATTTTTGAGTACATGTCATTATTAGTGCACATTTTACTTGAATTTATTATTTTGTTTCAGAATGATGAAAGGTAATGAGAAGGTGTGTGAGAGAGTGAGACAGTGTGTGTGACAGATAGTGAGAGAGAGAGAGACAAAGAGAGAAACAGTGACAGAGACAGAGTACTTTAGAGAATGAATCTAACTGTTATAACCTCAGGATAATATCAGATTTTAACATAGATTATGATGGAAGTAATAATATGATCCCAAATTAGATCTTATTCTGAACAAATTATCACAACAACCAAATGATGGAAATAAAAAAATACTAAGACATATTACAAACAGCTCATCATTTAAGTATCTTTCTCTTTAACAACCATTGTAGAAAAAGAATGGAGCAGAAACTGAAGAAAAGGCCATCCAGAAACTGCCCCACCTAGTGATCCATCCCATCTGCAGATACCAAACCCAGACACTATTGCTGATGCCATGAAGTGCTTCCTGACCTGAGCTTGGTTATAGCTGTCTCCAGAGAGGCTCTACCAGAACCTGACCAATACAGATGCAAATGTCCACAGCCAACTATTGGACTGAGAACAAGGACAGCAATGGAAGAGTTAGGGGGAGTTCTAAATGAACTGAAGGGTTTTGCAATCCAGAAGGATGAACAACAATATCAACTAACCAGATCCCCCACCTCCACCTCTAGAACTCTCAAGGACTAAACTACCAATCAAAGAGTACACATGAAGGGACCCATGGCTCCAGATGCATATGTAGTAGAGGATGGCCTTATCAGCAGCAATGGGAGGGGAGGTCTTTGATCTTGTGAAGGCTCAATGCTCCAGTGTAGGGGAATGCCAGGGCAGGGAAGTGGGAGTGGTTGTTTGGTGGGGAGCATACTCATAGAAGCGGGGGCAAGGGATGGAACAGGGGACTTCTGGAGGAGAAACTTGGAAAAGGGATAACATTTGAAAAGTAAATAAATAAAAAATGATTGCTTAAATTAAGGAGCATTTGAGAGGCACCATGGAAACCTAGTACAATAGAAACTTTCTAAAATATATACATATATGAAACTAATCTAAATGAAATTAGCAAAATCATGGGTGAAACGGAATCTCAAATGGCTATTTCTTGTTACCATACAAAGCTTCCAGTACTTGGATTAGGTTCATCTAATTGAGCCATCAGCCAAAGGGCCCCAGTGGAAATCTCCAAACAACCCATATTGCTATATTGTAATAGAATGCTGCCCACAAACTGATACTAAAGCTTCATTACTGAAGAGAACACCTACACTACTCTTAGAACATTGGGAAGTTGAGATGGTGCTTATATAGAGCCATCATCCCTATGTTCTATTGCCTTTGGTACACAAAGATACTCTGCATGCCCCCAGAAGAAAAATGTAAACAATAAACTAGCCACAAACTCTTTAATTGCAATAGTGTTCTGCCTGTAAGATATGCTAGGGCAATCTTGACACAAAGCTTGTGAGAGTAACCAAGCAACAATTGATTTAACTTAAAGCCTCCTTCACAAGATTCAATGCACTACTTGGGTGGCCAAAATCCAGAGATCAAAAAGTCCAGTGACCTATGGCAAAATCAAATAATACTCTTAAAAACAAACAGAAAAAAATCAAAAATAAACAAATACAACATAGTGATAAAATGAAGCCTACAAAAACTTTGTTATACTCATAGATCAGTGCCTGTCTCAGCCATCATCAACGAAATATCCTCTTGCAGCCTATGGGGACATATGGAGACCCACAGCCAGGAATTATGCAAAGTGAGAAACATTTATACAGCCAGCTGTAAATATGATATCTACATAAGTCTGCTCCCTCAGTGCTTAGAAACCCTGTAAAGAGGAGGCAGAAAAAAAGATTGTAAGAACTTGAGGGGTTGAAGGGTAAGAAGAAAACAAGGCCTTCTAAAGGAACATGAGCAAAACTTAAATGAACTCCCAGGGACTGAGGTACAGGGTCTGCACAGGTCTGCATCAGGTCCTCTGCGTATATAAAATGGCTTCCAGTTTAGTGTATTTATGACATTGCTGAGTGTGTAAATGAGTGAGTCTGTGACTCATGTGCCTTCCCTGGGGCTGTTTTTTCTTTTGTTGATTTGCTTTGCCCAAGTTTGATTTGACAGTTTCTTTTTTATCTGTTTATATTTTATTTTGTTATATTTAATTATTATCTCTTAGAAACACGTTCTTTTTTATTGAGAGACAGACAGAGACCGAATCCAGATGGGAGGGGAGGTGAACAGGAGCTAGGAAGAGCAGAGGAATGAGGACTCTTAGTTAAGATAGATTATGTGTGAAATGAATTAATTTTCAACAAAGAAACAAACAGAAAGAATAAAATAAATCTTAAAATACTGATTAGATACTACAAAAGAACACATTCAAACAATATTTATTCCTCTAGTTGTAAAATGCACAAGACTTTGATAACATCCTTTACCACCTCCTTAATAATAAAAGAAGATAAAAGGTGTATAAAATGAAAAGATATTTTTTGAATATTCATCATAAAGCTTAGTGCATAATATACATAGCTAGTCCCTGAACTTGTAAGAAATAAAAAATACTCAATTCACGGTTGATACTAATTATAGAAAAACATATGCCACCACTATAATATGACTCTTCAGTAACAGAAGATCATAGCTAAGATCCACACTTAAATAAAAAAGTAAAAAGCAGTAGCAAAGATTAAAACAATTTACATGTATGATAAATAAAAAATGAGTTTTAAAATACAAGTTATAAAATACATACACATAATAAACTAATAGCAAGGATGCACATGTTAAATGCAAATTATGGAGAAATATCATTGAAATACAATCTGAGCTTAGGAGGTGGCTTAGTGCTTGAGAACACTTGTTCTGACAGAAGACAAGAGTTCAAGTTCCAGACACAGTATCCAGTGTTACACACTTTCCATAAATCCAACACATTCTTTCAGCTTCTAAGGACTCCTGAACACATGTGCACAGACATACTCTCATTATACACACATTAAAATAAAATAACTTTTGAATGTAAAAGAGACAAAGGTTTTAATACAATGGCACAAATTGAAGAAAGAATTTTGGTAAAAAAATATAGTATATTAAGAAAACTTGAATGGTTACATTGTTTTCAGAGTGTAAGAAAGTAATTGTCAGGGATAAAGCAGCTCATGGAAATGTTCCAGTTTCACAGAATATATAAGAATCTTTAATTTTGCACACGTAATAATAGAAAGTCAAAATAAATGAGACTCTACAGAAAGAATTGCAGGACAAATAAGCAGATCAGTTACAGCCAGCCACGAATTTGACATCCACCCACAGCTGAAAAATCTAGTCGGCAATAAATCACTGAGAATATAGTTGAAACAAGCAGCAGCATCCATCAATGAGTTCTAATTGACATTTAGAAAAGATCTATCCAACAATCATCCAAAAGCTTCCTCTTAAGCTTACACAGAACATTCACATCCATTGTTCACATTGTGCAATATAAAATATAAAAATCATATAAAACAAGCTCATCAGAATTAAAATTGAAATACAAAAGAAAAATGAGGGGTCAGAGAGACATACAGTAGGTCACCACTGTGCTTTCTACACAAGCATAGGGATGTGGGTTTAACTTCAGGGTGCAGGCTGGTAATCTCAAAGCAGGTTAGGGCTAACAAGCTAGTAACTGGAGTTTGGCTACTGACATGTAACTGTTGAGGTTGTTCTTTGCTCTCCACAAAGTCACATGCACACACACTCACACAAAAGCACGCACATATGCATATATACGTGCACCTCCCCACATACATACATGTCTATGTGCATATGAGTGTGTGTGCATGTGTGTGTGTGTGTGCATGTGTGTGTGTGCATGTGTGTGTGTGCATGTGTGTGTGTGTCTGTATATGTGCATGGTTTCAGGTATTGGTGGGAGGGTAACAATGAAACCTAAGAATTAAACACACAAAGGAAAAAAAATAACAAAAGTTGGAGTAGAAATCATTAACTTTAAAATAGAAAAATCACAGAAAAAAATTAAAAGTTGAATTCATTGAAAATTTGTGATATATTATCCTGAGCTTTTGTCCCCGCCGGCAAGAACACACTCAGGACAACCGGAATCTTCTGCGGCAAAGCTTTATTGCTTACTTCTCAGGAAGATCCCGACCCCAGAAAATGGAGTCCCTTATATAGTGCTCAGCCATGACATTTCAGCACCTGATGTGGCGTGACAGCTCTTGATTCGTTGCTCGCCCTTCACACCACTATTACACCCTGAGAATGGGCAGTGACTAGGAGTGAGTTCACTCTCGCACTTGCGCACAAGGCTTGTTTACTAGTTTGTCACCTCGGAGGCCAGCGCCATCTTATAATGGTGATTGCTCGCGGCACACACGCGGCTCTCCTCAGCGATTGCTCACTGCACGGCTTTCCACAATATATAAGGTTGATGGAATTTTAGTCAAGCTAATGATGGAAACGTGATATGATGTCATTATTAATATCTTACACACAAAAGAAGAAATCACTACTGACTATACAGTCATTTGAAGAAATTTAAAGGGCTATTATAAATAAAAAATTTTACCTACGGGTTGTAATAATCTAGGTGAATTAGAAAATAATTTTTGAAAACAACCTACTAAAATCTCTGCAATTGGAAACAATGTCAGTAAAACATCATTGCTGCTTCATGCTCTTGCAGCTCTTCTCACAGTAGCCTGAACATAGACCTGACTGTCTCTCAATGGAGAGACATGATTAATGGAAATGGGATAAAATGATGTCTTAGAAATATCTGTCATTAGTGACCATACTAAGTGAATTGTTTATCGTTGTGTTGAAGGAAAGAACCCAGGCACAATGGGACAAATGATGCATGACCTGGTTCACAGACACACACACACAAAAAGAAAACTTAATTTAGGAAAAATTGGAGGTAGACTAGAGGTTCCCAGAAAGAAAGGTGATTTGGAGATGGGAACAGATAAAACATAATCTCAGAAATATAGAAATGATAAATTATGGAGCACTTTTAAATTAATAAACTAATTACCATTGATACTTAAAATAACTCCTAAATAAATTGATTAAAAATAAAATTTCAAAAATAAATATTAAAACTTTATATAAAGGAGTAAATGGAGATTGAAAGGGATTGAAAATATTCTTGAAAATCTTGCAAAATTCATGAACTTCAAAACTTGAATAAGTAGTATCCAGAAAGCATGATTTTACTAATAGGTTTGAACATTTAGAATATATAAAGAGACAGAAATGAAAAAAGATGAAATATTCATGAACGTTTCCAGGGTGTGCATC
The DNA here is from genome assembly GCF_978045245.1 of Mus caroli. Taxonomy (NCBI): domain Eukaryota; kingdom Metazoa; phylum Chordata; class Mammalia; order Rodentia; family Muridae; genus Mus; species Mus caroli. Next base: position 103,963,388 of record NW_028227261.1, on the reverse strand, counting down.
TAAAATAAATTACATGATAAAGCAAAGCAAAAGCATCATGCAGGAGAGAGGGCTGACACTCCTGCAGTCTGCCCCAGCCACTCCTTTGGGAATGAATGATAGTACCTGGCAGATGTCTGGAGTCTGAAAAAGTCCACCAAACTGGGTCTGAGTCATGTTAATATCTCTGTTGGAGAAGACATCAGACCTCTTAAACATCCAGAATAATGAGCTAGCTACTGATCTCTCTACCTCCTCCTCAAACAGACATAAAATTTTAAATCATGTGGAGGGGAAAATAAAACCGTTGTTGCATTGATATGAGAGAATATTTCTTGAACTATGTTCACCTGATTATTTGTTAGCTTATGATTCAACAAAAATGGGTTTTCTATGCACAACTAAAATACAAAACATGCTACTTTATTCATTTTATTGATAAATTATATGAGATACAAACAGTTGGAAATTTAAATGTACTTCTTTAATTATCAAAGAAGAACCTATTGTTTCATATATTGAGAACTACATGAAGACAGTAATAGATTACTTAACCTGAATGATTGGAAAACAGGTGAATCTTCCCTCCAAAATGGCAAAACTCTGGCCTGGAGGGATGGTACTTGATGCTTTTGCAGAGAACCTTAATTTGGTTCACAGCACCCATGTTGATCAATTCATAACTGCTTATAACTCCAGCTCCAGGGGATCCAATGCCCTCTTCTGTCATCCATAGGTACCTGAACAAATGTGACAAATACACAGTGACGTACACTCATACATTCAAATAGAAACAAGAAAAAATTAAGTATTTATAAAAATGAATATAAAATCAACCATTACAGAAATGGAAACTCTAAAGACAACCTTACAGATAAAGACATGATAAAAATTCATCAGTAAATATAAACATAAATTTCACAAACAAAATTAAAAACTACAAAATTACTGAATAACATCATCCATACATGCAGTTATGTAAGTTACTCATCAATGTGGGGTTACCTGAGGTCACTCCTTATTTATGTGTTATTGTAAAGTTGTAAATCTTCATATATAAAATATATGTAAACACACATACACACACACACACACACACACACACATACACAAACACATGTATATATAGGAAGTGCTTTTTTCCAAGGTGGCTTAATATCTCCTCTATATTTGTTTTTCTTACTTTTAAACATATTTTATTGGTTAAGTTTGATTAAATATATTAACTTTCTGCATGGATTATGTATGTCTTTTTTTTTTTCATTTTGATTAAACTTCATCTTGGTCCTTATCTACCAATCCAACTGTGTTTGAACCATTCTTTCCTACAATTATCAGTTTGTCCTTTCATATTTCCCTTCCCTTAAAGCATTTACTCCCAGTAGCCACTTTGTCATTCCTTTTTGATGCCCACCAGAGATAGGTGATAGAGCTATTGCTAAAGACATCATGCCTGTGAATTACATGCAATACCAAAATCAAATTGGAAGGAAGCTCCAAGTTTCCTCCCTATGAGCTAATTTTCCTGAACAGTGATCTACTATGAAGACTGCTGAGAGAAGGATAAAATATCAGTGCTCTTATCCACCTGTGACCCCTGTGAACTATGTAATCAACCTTCCACATGAGATGTGGCCACTTGTGCAATTTTGGCACAATTGTTGTAAGTTAATTAAATGTCCACACATGGAATTTGAGGATAACCTGCATAAGGGAATCCAAACCTGCAACTATAAAGCTACTCAAAATGCCATTGGGTAAAGGTTCTTTATGCTTATCTTAATCACCAAGTAACCACTATGAATGCCCTTCCCCTTTATAGACACATCTGTGCATTGGAAATTAAGCCTATCCAAGTGGCACACAGACATCAGCAGCCTCCAACACAAGCAAACATCCAGACTACCAGACTTTAAGGCCACAGCAACACCAGGCCAGCAATAACATCAGGACCAGCTTTGGCTAGGATCTAGTGGACTCAGCGAGCAAACATGCCCATGTCTCACAAATCATCATCATTGTCTGTAACTAGTGGATAGTTTTCTGGCTTACCTTTGTAAACTCAGATTATGTTTATTCACATATTAACCCAGGCTAAAGGATGTCTGATATTTTAGCAACAAGTCAACCAGCCAGCTCTCTCAGAATTGATGGATGGTCATCTAGGTGGAACTATACAACCACAGAAATATTGGTAGAGTATGACTTTGCATGTGTCAGCTTTAATAATAGAGAAATCATCACCATAAAGTCAATGATCAGTGAAATTTAACAATTTTAATTCAATAGATAGGCAAAATACCAAAGTAGATGCTATTGTTAGTATGCTTTTGTCAAATGACAGAATCTAGAATCACTCTGGACATGAGATTTTTAACTTGCCTATGAAGAATTATATTGTTTTGCTTGATTGAGGTGGGGGAGGCTCACTACTGTATTCCATGCCTTTTCTTGGCTCAGATTATTGACTGTGAAAATTGAGAAAGGGAATCAAGCAGGAACATGTATTCAGTGTTTTGTTTCTGATCATGAAGACATGGGACCAGATGCTTCATACTCCTGGTATGTTAATTACCTCACCATTATGGATTGTAATAAGCCCTGTTCTCCTGAATTTGCTTTAGTTGGGCATATATCCAAAGAAGGAATATCAATGGGCAACATAAACATACAAAATACAGTTTGGGTACATGAACCTCTTTGAAAATGTAAAACAAAGCTAAAATAAGTTATTACTGGGGAGTTTATTTAAAAAAAGAACAAACCCAGCTACTTCTGGTAATATTGAAAACAATTTGGAACATGCCAGAAGATGTGAGACCACAAGGCTTGGAAATCACTCTGCTGTGGACCCTGATGTCACCCCTTAAATCTGTTTTTCAATTCTTTTTAACTTCCAAATTTTGGATGTTGGTGATAGAATGTAGGAAGATATATATATATATATATATATATAGAGAGAGAGATGATAGAGATTATATATATACATATACATGACATAGATGATATAGATATATATAGAGAGACATATATATATATATATATATATACATATATATGTGTATGTGTGTTTGTTTCATTAAGCATTAATTAATTCATTAATCAAACATATTAAAGCTAGTGCCTAGTTTCTTTACAATTTTCATTCCAGGGTTTAGATAGTGCTTGGCAATGGAAGCTAATATTGTTTTTTGTCATATTTGAAATTTTCACTTAAATCCTTGATTAGCATGATTCAAGCATTGATGGATAAATTTAAAATTATGATGATATACTTAGGAATACATCTTTTCTAAAATATGCTACAAATATATTACAAACACATTAAATAGGCATTTTACTTTTAAAGAAAAATCCAAGATTATGATGATCTGGGGAAGGAACCATTCTGAGTTTACTGAACAAATCAAGGTATTTATCTGCTTTTTGTTTTGAGACTTAATTTTTAAAATTTAATCACTTATTTATTTCTTTACACTCCAGATTTTATTCCTCTCCTGGTCTATCCTACAACTGTTCCACATCCCATACCTACTCTCCTCTCTACCCCATAACCACCACCATCTCCACGAGAATGTCCTAATCCCCAATCCCCCACCTCACCAGTTCTCTAAACTCCCTGGGGTCTCCAGTCTCTTGAGGGTTAGGTGCATCCTCTCTGGTTAAACCCAGACCGGGCTGTCCTCTGCTGTATATCTGTTGGGGTCCTCATATCAGCTGCTGTATGCTGCCTGGTTGGTGGTCCACTGTCAGAGATATCTTGGGGGTCCAGGATAATTGGGACTGCTGATCCTCCTACAGGGTTGCCCTCCTCAGCTTCTTACAGCTTTTCTCTAATTCAACCACAGGAGTCAGCAGCTTCTGTCCATTGGTTGGCTACAAATATCTGCATCTGACTCTTTTAGCTTCTTGTTAGGTCTTCTGGAGTAAGGTCATGTTAGGTCCCTTTTTGTGAGCATTCCATAGCCTCAGTAATAGTGTCAGAACTTGGGACCTTCCTTGAGCTGGATCCCACTTTGGACCTGTCGCTGGAACTTCTTTTCCTCAGTCTCTTCTCCATTTCTATCCCTGAAGTTCTTTCAGACAGGAGAAATTACAGGTCAGAGTTTTGACTGTGGAATGGCAACCTCACTCACTTGATGCACTGTCTTCCTGCTTGAGGTAGGCTCTATTAGTTCCCTCTCCCTGCTTTTGGGCATTTCACCTAAGGTTTCTCCCTTTGAGTCCTGAGAGTCTTTCACCTCCCAGGTCTCTGTTGCATTCTGGAGGGTTCCTCCAATCACCTACCTCCTGAGGTTGCCTGTTTTCATTTTTTCTACTGGCCCTCAGGGCTTCAGTCCTTTTCCCTCACCCAATACCAGATCATGTTCACCTCTTTGCCCCTCCCCTATCCACTTTCTCTTCTAGGTCCCTCCATCTTTCTCCACTTGTGATTGCTTCTTCTTCTTCCCCAGTGGGACTAAGGTGTCCTCACTTGGGCCCTTCAGCTTTGAACTTTCTGAGTTCTGTGGTCTGTATCTTGGGTATTCTGTACTTTTTTTCCCTAATATTCACTTATTAGTGAGTACATAGCATGCATGTCCTTTTGGGTCTGATTTGCCTTAATGAGGATGATATTTTCTAGTCCCATCTATTTGCTTGCAAAACTCAGGATGTCCTCATTCTTAATAGCTGAGTAGTATTATATTGTGTAACTATATCACATTGTTGTATCCATTCTTCTGTTGTAGGACATCTAGGTTTTTTCCAGCTTCTTGCTACCACGAACAAGGCTGCTATGAACATAGTGGAAAACGTGTCCCTGTGTCATGGTGGAGCTCCTTTGGGATATATTCCCAAGACTGGTATTGCTGGATCTTCAGGTAGATCTACCTCAAATTTTCTGAGGGACCTCCAGATTGATTTCCAGAATGGTTATACCAGTTTTCAATACCACCAGCAATGGAGGAGTGTTCCTCTTTCTCCACATTCTCACAAACATGTGTTGTCACTGGAACACTCACATTCAAAAATAGAAGTTAAGAAAAATAAATTAGAAAAACTTATGTGAGTGGTGATGTTTGTATCTACAGCAGTGTGATTATCAAAGCTTGTGATTTCAAGTTTGTTGGTATCTCCTGTCATCACGGGAAAGTTGTAGGAGTTTTGTTTTTGTTTTTGTTTTTGCAAGTGCAAAATAGTTATGTAAGCACACAATATTCTAAGAAACTGAAGACACTATCAGCCTTCTAAAAATATGTAGGTTTCCAGTCACTCTAGAGATTAGCCTATGGCAGCTAGTCTGTCTGACATGCCATGGTTATTAATGGCACTAATAAAAGAGAAGTGAAGCAGCTCTTCTCCACAGTGGTTGAGGAGGAAGGGCAACTGAGCATGATCTCTCCTTTGACAAAGAAAAGGATTTCTCATATATTGCTTCTTTCCTTATTTCTGGGGAGAAAACTTAAAATAGATTGTATTTGTGTGTGGAAGATGGTTTTCATTGTAACAGAGCATTAGCAGGATTAAAAGAAATTGAAGATTTGCTTCCATAATAATTCTTTCATAGTTTGTCATAAGTTGTTGTTTAAAAAGTATGTAACTTTGAAATATATTAGCCCCAAACCAGGAAAACAAACTCATGCACATTTTGGTTCATGTACATAGACAGCATAGTGTTTCTCTAAAATATAATAATATAATCTCTCTCTCTCTCCCTCTCTCTGTCTCTCTCTCCCTCTCTCTCTCTCTCATAGAGATTTCAGATCCCTTATAATGAAAAGAAATTTACTTATTTTCAATTAAACAGACATTTTAAAGACTAAACTACTCTTCATGTTTTTCATTCACTATTCGTTATCCAAAAAATAATATGTAAGCCAAATGAGTGAATTTTGAAATTTATTTTGGAAATTTAGATAATTTTTTTAACATTCATGAGACTTTCTCAATTGATTTCAGAGTGTTGCCTACCAAATAAAATTCTGTTGAGTATTACACAAACAAAACATGCTAAAATATGTCCAGTTGAAAGAAAATTTTTTACAATTACTTAAATGAAATATATGTACAGGGAGAGAAATAGAAGCAGACTGGGAAAGGCAGGAAAAGAAAAAGTGAACAAAAACAAAACCAGAATATTCCATTCTTCCTGATCACCATTTTGTGATAGGTAAGACTGTGATTTCTGACATTTTTTAATTCATGAGGTTTATTTCAACAAGACTTTCTTGAAGAGGAAATAAGTCTTCTGGGTATGAAAAAAAGCAGAAGTAAACACACAAGACCTCTACTTTAATCCAATTTTATAGCATCAGTGCATGTGGTCACAGTACAAATGTTTTCCAAAGCAGGAAAATGTGTTTGAACAGCCATATCTATACGGCCTCAGAATTCCAGAAACATTTACTTGTAAGTGGTCAAATCCTGTTTAATTCCTCTATTGACACCAATATCTAACCATGAAGTTAAAGCCCAAATCAATTCCTTGCGAGAAAATGATCTCTCTAAACTTGGAATCTGTATACATCTTTGTGTAATAGAGTATAAATCAAGAACTCACAAGGAGATAAGACTGAGTTCAAATTACATCAAAGTTTTAGAAGCAAATGTTTTCCTTAGCCTAGGATAATAAAAATTCAGATGTGTTTTGATTGAAAGAACTAATTTGAATGAAAGAGCCCTGAGTTTTGCAAAGAAGAAAACAAGACACAATCTTCTCCTTCAGCTGTTTTAAAGGCAGACCAGGAGAGACAGCAGGAAACTAGAGATCTGTACTTTGTTCGGTAACAATTGGTTTCTATTCCAAGTTTTTCTTTGACAGATATTCTTTCATTTGAACACAAGTCCACTTCGATTAATTAAGGCTGATATTTACCATCCAGGAGCTTTCTCAGTCTCCCTTTTGTTGTGGAAAACTAAAATACTTAAGACCTATTTTCAGTTTGAATCACCTCAAGCTTCAGTTTGAAAAAAAGGTTTCTGTGCCTTAGTTAAAAAAATTCTTTAATCGTCTTTCCTTATCTTTAATCATCTTTCCTTATTTATTCTTTTTAGGAATTAACAATATCAGTGAGCCATTTGCTATTTCTAAGAAATAATTTAGTTAAGTGTGGAAGTATTAGGTATCAACCTGTTATATTTGTGTAGTCAAGTTGTTTATTTATTGTTCTGACAGCTTGCCACAGTGTAGTTTTATCCCTAGTAATAAAAGCCTCATCACTATTTACTAGCATTCCTGAAACAGTCTATATACTATTTTATTTTTTACTTTTTAATCCTATTTTTACAGTCCAGTTATTATCCACCTCCCAGTCTGCCCTCTGGCTGTTCCTCATCTGGTACTTCCTCCCCCACCCCCTTATCTCCAAGAGGATGTCCCTATCTCAATCCCCTACCACATCAGACCTCCTGACTCTCTGGGGCCTCAAATTCTGGAGGGTTGGGTGCTTCTTCTCTTAGTGAGGCCAGACCAGTCAGCCCTCTGCTGTCTATATGTCATACCAGCTCATGTATGCTGCCTGGTTAGTGGCTGGGTATCAGACAGAGATCTTGGGGGCCCAGGTTACTTCAGATTGCTGGTCTTCCTATGGGAATGCTCTCTTTCTCAGCTTCTTCCAGCTTCTTCCTAATTCAACCACAGGGGTCCCTGGCTTCTGTCCATTGGTTGAATATAAGTATCTGCCTTCTATATGTATAGTGATTATTTTGTTTGTTGTTCTTGTTAAAATTTGGGTACTTGTGAGATTGTTCAGTGACTAAATTCAAATTTGATGGCCTGAGTCTAGCCAGTCTCTGGAAATCACATAGTGGAGAGAGAAAACTTACTCCCCCAAGTTGTCTTCCAAATTCCAGGGGCATGCTGTGGCACTCTTGGACACAGACTCACACATTCACACACACACACACACACACACACACACAGAGAGAGAGAGAGAGAGAGAGAGAGAGAGAGAGAGAGAGAGAGAGAGAATCAGTAGAACAGTGTTCAAATGAAAACAACATTAATAGGTGGATTTGACTAAATTATGGATGGGGGAGTAAATAATCTGTGTTCTTAGACAGTTGAAAATGTGTCACAGTAAGGGCATACTTGTGCTGTGAAATCAGAGAGCAATATTTGGAGGGATGAAAGTTAAGCAGAGGTGGTAGAGGAATTGAGAAGAGCAGTGGGAGGATGGGATGAATTAGAATGAAGCATAAGAGGGCCCCCAATGAAAGAGCTAGAGAAAGTACCCAAGGAGCTGAAAGGGTTTGCAGCCCCATAGAAGGAACAACAATATGAACTAACCAGTACCCCCAGAGCTCACTGGGACTAAACCACCAACCAAACAAAACACATGGTGAGACTTATGGTGCTAGCTGCATATGTAGAGGATGGCCTAGTCTGTCATCAATGGGAGGAGATGCCCTTAGTTCTGTGAAGGCTCTGTGGCCCAGTATAGGGGAATGCCAGGCCCAGGAAGCAGGAGTGAGCGGGTTGGTGAGTAGGGTTAGGGGATAGGGAATAGGGGTTTCAGAGGTGTAACTAGGAAAGGGGATAACATTTGAAATGTAAATAAAGAAAATATCAATTAAAAAATAGAATGAAGCACAATCTCACTGGCACACACAGATATACACAAACACACATACATACAGACGAGCACAAACATGGATGCACACACACACACACACACACACACACACACACACACACACACCTGATATTGTCCCTCTATACCACAGATGCTGACTTTAAATAAATTAAAGCATAACTCATCGTTTTAAAAAGTGAAAAAATGGGAAAAATAAACAGAGCCACAGCTGCCCAAGTGATAATCTTTTCAAATACCCATACTTAGAACTGCAGAAAGAAATGTAAAAGACAAAGCAGAAATATTCAAAAGAATCATGTTTAAACACTTTGGAAATACAATGAGATCTATTGGCTGAATGAACTAAGACACTCAGTAACTCCAAAGCAAGCCATACAAAGAATGCTGCAGTCAGTTAGAGCACAGTGTAGCAAAAGCACTCAACATGAAACATGAAAGATACAGAGAAGATCTTAGAAATATTTGCTCTTTTGATTTCCTCTTGTTTCCCATGTGGCATATGGGGGAGATTGTCTAAAATCCCTTGCTCAATGTTTTGATCTTGGGGTTTTACTGTTTAACTCTTTATTCCATTAGAGACGACGGCCTGTAAGTTGTGATGTAGCTTTATTCAACAACTGTGTATATCCCATTCATTCTCCATCATTTATTGAAATAATGAAATCCCTACAATGGTTTCAACCACCATAGTTGAAGGTGAGTTTTCTATTGGTGTGAGTTCCTGTCAGAGTCTCTGTTCCACTCCATGTTTCTTTTAACTCTAATACTCTGCTGTTGTGATACCAGGTTTATAACATGTTTTGAAATCTGGTTATATAATGCTCCTGTGTTATTCTTGCTCAAGATGACTTCAGATATGAATAAGTATTAGGGTTCCAAGTAAATTTTAGGATTGTATTTATTGATTTAATATAAATGGTATTTTAATAAGCATTGAATCTTTAATATTTAGTTGTACCTTATCTAATTTTTTGTTTTCAGTTTCTTTTCCAGGTGTTTTACAATTTCCATGGTAGTGACCCTTCACTTCTTTACTTAAATGTATCTGTGGATACTGTATGTTGTATAACTATTACTGAAAACCTTGATTGGCATGTAACATTGCTACAGATTTTGTTATAATGGCTTTGAATCCTTTGCTGACTTTCTTGTTAGTACTAACATGATTCTTTTTGAAGTTTTATTTTTTTCTCTAAGGTATGCCACTTGAAACCAATAATAATCTAACTTTTATTCTAATGTGGTTACTCCTTTTTTGTTTGTGCTTTTTGGTTTTTGTTTTTCTTATGTGTTGGTTGCCTGACAAGGAATTTTAGAACAATGCTGGAGAAAAGGCATGAAAGTGAGCACCCTTGTCGTCTTCCACATTTGGAAAGACGTTTGCTTTATATTTCCATAAGAACTTTGGTCTCTTGTGGTCTATTTCTTCTATAATTAATTTTAATTTTTGTTGTGATGAATTTGTAAAGCCTAACATGCATCCTTTAGAAAATGGAAATGAAAATTTTTTAGCCTAGAGTCATTTGGAAAGTCCAATGAAGTATTTAGTTTAGACATTTAACATAGTCTCTGGCACAGGGTAACCATTTAATAATTAAATAAAATCTGTTATTACAGACTAACCTTTAATTTTTCAGAACAAATAGCAACTTGAACTTGGGATGTGTTTTAAGCCTTTGTTGCTGATATCCGCAGTACAACAATCCCTGCATACAGGCAGTAAGGAAGGCTATCTTCCATCTATATGGCTCACTCAGTTATTAGACACAATGTATTTTTACTTGGGTAGTTTTTTAAACCAACACTCATTGTATAATAATATAAAAATATGCTAAATCACATTGATTCATAAGACGACTTTATATAAGTTGGATGCATAGAATATGTACATATGCCCATGTATTGCTTCAGAAAAAAAAAGACTACTTGTAAAATCTTTTTGATATGAAGAGAGTTATGAATAAGAAAAAAAACAGGTCAATTTTCTTTTACTGGTAACTTTAATCATGCGAGAAATTTGGTAAGTAGCAGAGTAAAATAATCAATATGTCATTGTGTTTACACTGTCATCCTCCCTTAATTATTGTCAAGGAAAAAGAAAAGCTGTTGAAGATGACAGTTTCCTATAACCTGAGCCCTCAGCCCTAGAGAGATGGAGAGATGGAGACATGACCAGGCCAACCTGAGTCACATACTGAAACCCTATTGGGGATGGGAGAGCACTATTAATCATCACCCAAAACAAGCAAAAAGATGAAAAATGTAAGCAAGGAACCCAGATGTGAAGAATAATATTTTCCTTTAATTATTCATCAGATATTTTACTATGGAAACAGTGACTCCATTGTTCTTACAGCTTATTAAATCCAAGCCATACAAACTTCACAATGCTAGAGCCAGGGAAACAGCACTTCCAAAAATCAATCCTTTCCCTAGATACAAATATATCTTGTTTTTTTCCTGTGAACAGATAAAAATCAAATTGTTATGTGCCTAGAAATTCACACTGGTCTTGCACAAAAGATGGAAGTGTGTGTCGCAGCTAGCTGCAGGGAAGGAGAAGACGCACCAGGAGCAAATTCCTCCACACTGGTGGATCCCTGCAGAGACACAAACTGCTCAGACTGAAGGGAAAACTGCCTTCAGATCAGATCAGCAGGGGCACTGTGCAGTGCCCCAACACTTCACAACGCATTTTGCTGTCTATTTTATGCAATAGACTGTGCAGCCCTTTTTTTTTTACTAGTTTATAAGGACTTTCATTTTCTAAAATCCCATGTACAAGTAATATTGTATGTTGTTATGTTAAAAGCACACTATATTTTTAGATTTTCCAACAGCATAACTCAGAAATTTATGACTTAGAGGAATTTGATAAGAATTTAAATAAATTTAATATTTTAATTCATTTTTTAATGAAAATGTAATGACATCATTTCTTCCTTTCCTTCCCTTGCCTCCCTCCACACTTCCTATAAACCTCTTTGTTCTCTTTCAGATTCAGTCTTGTCTTCTTTTTACATTAATTGTTATTACATGCATATGTGGAAATATATATATACATATATTCCTAAATTAACCTAGTCAGTCTTTATGTTTTTATTTATAAAGAACATTTAAAATTCCTTAAGATCTTAAGAATTAACTCTTTGTACAATTCAGTTTTCATCCACCAGGACTGATCAGTTCATTTTGTTGTTTTTAATCTCTTATTTTCTTCTTCCTTTGGCTTTGTTTTCTTGAGTTTTCTTTAATTTTTCAGAAATTCAAGGTTAATGAGTAGCTATATAGCATTTTGTAACTTCGTGAGTTACAATAAGTGAGTCATTGTTTTCTTGGACACATTGTTTCAAGAAAGATGATTGTAGTTAGTCATTTATGATTATGAAGAGAGATTGCTCCATTTATTCCCCAGCAGACAAAACAATAAAGAATTAATATCATATAGCTTTTAATATTACATTATTTTTAAACTCCTTCAGAAAAATATACTGTCTCTTTCATTATTAATATGAGATCAATAGAAAAATATTTATTGCTGGATTTTTTTCTTGTCTGCCCTCACGGAAACTCTATTTTGGAAAGGGAATTTTTCTCTGTCACTAAAATTTCCCCTGCATCACTTCAGTACATTTTAGTTGCTATGTTGACTTATGGAATGAGAATATAATACAGAAACAGCAGAGGTTATAGGTATGACTGTGTCATTGAACCATGAAAATATTTGCTGTAGAACCTTTGAGCTTGATGTTGAAATTGTGCTGATTGACACTACAAAAGTACTGTGTTTCTCTCATTGTCTTTCAAGAAAGATTTGTCTGTTTTTGGAGAATTTACACTGAGGCAGGCTATATACTTACATTTATATAACATTTGAAGTGTTCTAGCTCTCATTAAGAGTACAAAAACGTTAGATTCTTTAAGATACCTAATTGGCTAGAACATGTGTGTGTGTGTGTGTGTGTGTGTGTGTGTGTGTGTGTGTGTGTGTGTGTCTGTGTCTGTGTCTGTGTGTCTGTGTCTGTGTGTGTGTGTCTGTGTGTGTGTATCTGTGTGTCTGTCTGTGTGTTTTTGTGTGTGTTCTTGAGTATTGATACCAAATCATATTTGTAGAAAACAATCTGTTCCATCTTTGAATCTAAATGAATAGTCTTTCTAACCTGTAAGCAATCATGATAAATTAATTCTATACTAGATTACAGGTTTTGTTGTCTTTGTTTGTTTGCTTTGGTTTGGGTTCTTGCATTTCTTTTATTTTTATGCTAGTGCAGGAATTTTTCTTCCAGAGTTGTTTTGTATTATGCTCTTAGATTTTGGGTTATAACCACTAGATTTATACTGTTTTATGTAGTAAATGGTAAACACATATCATCTATATTTAAAAGATATCAAATATGTTTTAAAAGTTCTTAAAAGTTGCTTATTTGAGCCTACTTTTCTTTCTAAATAGAATCAGTAAGTGAGACAGAGTGAATAAAAAAATAAATCTTACCATACTTGAGGCTGGATATTCTAAACTTAATTTGCAAACAGGATCTGTGTCCCTGTGATGTCTGTCCATTGTTAAAACCCCTAACTTCCACCATAAAATGTATCCATTGTTTTCTTAAAATTAGTATAAGTTAAGATGTTTTTAGATAGGAATCAGCATTCCCTAACTACCAAAGAAACATATGATATATTATATTTTATATTTAACCAAATTATTTATCTATTTATCTATCAATATATGCTGTCATTGCTTTGATATTCCTGGGGTGTTTTTTACCTTTTTATTGAATTTTTGTGAATTTCACATCATGCACCCCAGCTCCACTCATCTTCTGTCCCTCCATATCTGCTCCCTGCCCTCGCCACCCTTCCAGAAAGAGAGCAAAATCAATAAACAAACAACAAAAGCAACAACAACATCTCACTGTTAAATTGAGGTATGCTACATAGTCTCCTTTTATCCAACCCATTCACTCCTGCTTCTGGTCCTGGCATTCCCCTACACTGGAGCATAGAGCCTTCACAGAAGCAAGAGTTTCTCCTCCCTTTGAAATTTAACTTTTTCCTGCAAAGGAACATAGTAAAGTTTTTATAGTAATAGATTAAATATTTCTTTTTTTTTTTTTTGGAGTGATGACTAAGTTTTTAACCCAACATTTAAATAATATAGACCTTTATAGAATTTAAAATATATAAAAGAAAATTCTATGCTGTATTATTTTATTAAAAAAGAAAAGAAAAAATGAGAAAAATGGTTACAGTTCTTATTCATTAGGAAAATGAAAATCTTAAAGAATCAAATGTGAGCTTCTGCTCCAATCCAATTGCGCGGGACCTGAGACTGCATTAGTTAGGGAAGCAGAAACCGGCCTGAGTAGGGCCACAGGCCTCACCCGGCCGGATCAGCGCCAGGGTAGCGGGAGCGCAGGGTTGCCTGACACCCGCCAGCTACCCACGACCCCCGCCGCAGGATTTTTGGGACTGCTGGTGAGTGGAACACAGCTTCTGCTCCAATCCAATTGCGCGGGACCTGAGACTGCATTAGTTAGGGAAGCAGAAACCGGCCTGAGTAGGGCCACAGGCCTCACCCGGCCGGATCAGCGCCAGGGTAGCGGGAGCGCAGGGTTGCCTGACACCCGCCAGCTACCCACGACCCCCTCCGCAGGATTTTGGGACTGCTGGTGAGTGGAACACAGCTTCTGCTCCAATCCAATTGCGCGGGACCTGAGACTGCATTAGTTAGGGAAGCAGAAACCGGCCTGAGTAGGACCACAGGCCTCATCCGGCCGGATCAGCGCCAGGGTAGCGGGAGCGCAGGGTTGCCTGACACCCGCCAGCTACCCACGACCTCCGCCGCAGGATTTTGGGACTGCTGGTGAGTGGAACACAGCTTCTGCTCCAGTCCAATCACGCGGGACCTGAGACTGCTCTGGTTGGGGAGAGAGAAATCCGGCCTACATTGGGCCACAACCCTCTTCCGGTCAGAAAAGCACCGGGGCAGCTGGGGCGCAGGGTCGGCTGACACTCACCAGCTACCCACAACACCCACCACAGGATCTTAAGACTTCTGGAGAGTGGAACACAGCTTCTGCTCCAATCCAATTGCACGCGGGACCAGAGACTGCATTAGTTAGGGAAGCAGAAAAACGGCCTGAGTAGGACCACAGGCCTCTTCTGGCTGGACCAGCACCGGGGTACCGTCAGCTACCCACGACCCCCGCCTCAGGATTTAGAGACTGCTGGTGAGTGGAACACAGCTTCTGCTCCAATCTTTAAATAGTGACAACGATAACAACTAACCCCAGAGATTACCAGATGGCGAAAGGTAAACGTAATAATCTTACTAAAAGAAACCAAGACCACTCACCATCATCAGAACCCAGCACCCCCACTTCGCCCAGTCCAGGGCACCTCAACACACCGGAAAAGCTAGACACGGATTTAAAAGCATATCTCCTGATGATGATAGAGGACTTCAAGAAGGACTTTAATAACACACTTAAAGAAATGCAGGAGAACACTGATAAAAAGGCAGAAGACAATAAAGAGGAAGCACAAAAATCCCTTAAAGAATTGCAGGAGAACACTGCTAAAGAGTTACAAATCCTTAAAGAAAAAAATGATAACATAATCAAACAGGTAGAAGTCCTTACAGAAAAACAGGAAAACACATCTAAACAGATGATGGAAATGAACAAAACCATACTAGACCTAAAAAGGGAAGTAGACACAATAAAGAAAACCCAAAATGAGGCAACACTGGAGATAGAAACCCTAGGAAAGAAATCTGGAACCATAGATACGAGCATCAGCAACAGAATACAAGAGATGGAAGAGAGAATCTCAGGTGCAGAAGATTCCATAGAGAACATCGGCACAACAATCAAGGAAAATGTAAAATGCAAAAAGATCCTGACTCAAAACATCCAAGAAATACAGGACATAATGAGAAGGCCAAACCTACGGATAATAGGAGTGGATGAGAATGAAGATTTTCAACTCAAAGGACCAGCAAACATCTTCAACAAAATTATAGAAGAAAACTTCCCAAATCTAAAGAAAGAGATGCCCATGAACATACAAGAAGCCTACAGAACTCCAAATAGGCTGGACCAGAAAAGAAATACCTCCCGACACATAATAATCAGAGCAACAAATGCTCTAAATAAAGATAGAATACTAAAAGCAGTAAGAGAAAAAGGCCAAGTAACATATAAAGGCAAGCCTATCAGAATTACACCAGACTTTTCACCAGAGACTATGAAAGCCAGAAGATCCTGGACAGATGTTATACAGACACTAAAAGAACACAAATTCCAGCCCAGGCTACTATACCCAGCCAAACTCTCAATTAACATAGATGGAGAAACCAAAGTATTCCACGACAAAACCAAATTCACACATTATCTCTCCACGAATCCAGCCCTTCAAAGGATAATAACAGAAAAAAACCAATACAAGGACAGGAACCACGCCCTAGAAACAACAAGAAGGTAATCCCTCAACAAACCTAAAAGAAGACAGCCACAAGAACAAAATGCCAACTTTAACATCAAAAATAACAGGAAACAATAATTACTTTTCCTTAATATCTCTTAATATCAATGGACTCAACTCCCCGATAAAAAGACGTAGACTAACAAACTGGCTACACAAACAAGACCCAACATTTTGCTGCTTACAGGAAACTCATCTCAGAGAAAAGGATAGACACTACCTCAGAATGAAAGGCTGGAAAACAATTTTCCAAGCAAATGGCATGAAGAAACAAGCTGGAGTAGCCATTCTAATATCTGATAAGATTGACTTCCAACCCATAGTCATTAAAAAAGACAGGGAGGGACACTTCATACTCATCAAAGGTAAAATCCTCCAAGAGGAACTATCAATCCTGAATATCTATGCTCCAAATACAAAGGCAGCCACATTCATTAAAGAAACTTTAGTAAAGCTCAAAGCACACATTGCACCTCATACAATAATAGTGGGAGACTTCAACACACCACTTTCACCAATGGATAGATCATGGAAACAGAAACTAAACAGGGACACAGTGAAACTAAGAGAAATTATGAATCAAATGGATCTGGCAGATATCTACAGAACATTCTATCCTAAAACAAAAGGATATACCTTCTTCTCAGCACCTCATGGTACCTTCTCCAAAATTGACCACATAATTGGTCACAAAACAGGCCTCAACAGATATAAAAATATGGAAATTGTCCCATGCATCCTATCAGATCACCATGGACTAAGGCTGATCTTCAATAACAAAATAAATAATAGAAAGCCAACCTTCACGTGGAAACTGAACAACACTCTTCTCAATGATACCTTAGTCAAGGAAGGAATAAAGAAAGAAATTAAGGACTTTTTAGAGTTCAATGAAAATGAAGCCACAACATACCCAAACTTATGGGACGCAATGAAAGCATTTTTAAGAGGAAAACTCATAGCTCTGAGTGCCTCCAAAAGGAAACTAGAGAGAGCACACATTAGCAGCTTGACAACACACCTAAAAGCACTAGAACAAAAGGAAGCAAATTCACCCAAGAGGAGTAGACGGCAGGAAATAATCAAACTCAGGGGTGAAATCAACCAAGTGGAAACAAGAAAAACTATTCAAAGAATCAACCAATCAAGGAGCTGGTTCTTTGAGAAAATCAACAAGATAGATAAACCCTTAGCCAGACTCACTAGAGGGCACAGGGAAAGCATCCTAATTAACAAAATCAGAAATGAAAAAGGAGACATAACAACAGATCCTGAAGACATCCAAAACACCATCAGATCCTTCTACCAAAGGCTATACTCAACAAAACTGGAGAACCTGGATGAAATGGAGAAGTTCCTAGACAGATACCAGGTACCAAAGTTGAATCAAGATCAGGTTAATGATCTAAACAGCCCTATATCCCCCAAAGAAATAGAAGCAGTCATTAATAGTCTCCCAACCAAAAAAAGCCCAGGACCAGATGGGTTTAGTGCAGAGTTCTATCAGACCTTCAAAGAAGATCTAATCCCAGTTCTTCACAAACTATTCCACAAAATAGAAACAGAAGGTACTCTACCCAACTCATTCTATGAAGCCACAATTACTCTGATACCTAAACCACAAAAAGACCCAACAAAGATAGAAAACTTCAGACCAATATCCCTTATGAATATTGATGCAAAAATCCTCAATAAAGTTCTTGCTAACCGAATCCAAGAACACATCAAAACAATCATCCATCCTGACCAAGTAGGTTTCATCCCAGGGATGCAGGGATGGTTCAATATACGGAAATCCATCAACGTAATCCAGTATATAAACAAACTCAAAGACAAAAACCACATGGTCATCTCGTTAGATGCGGAAAAAGCATTTGACAAGATCCAACACCCATTCATGATAAAAGTCTTGGAAAGATCAGGAATTCAAGGCCCATACCTAAACATGATAAAAGCAATCTACAGCAAACCAGTAGCCAACATCAAAGTAAATGGTGAGAAGCTTGAAGCAATCCCTCTAAAATCAGGGACTAGACAAGGCTGTCCACTTTCTCCATACCTATTCAACATTGTACTTGAAGTCCTAGCCAGAGCAATTCGACAACAAAAGGAGATCAAAGGGATACAAATTGGAAAAGATGAAGTCAAAATATCACTTTTTGCAGATGATATGATAGTATATATAAGTGACCCTAAAAATTCCACCAGAGAACTCCTAAGCCTGATAAACAGCTTCGGTGAAGTAGCTGGATATAAAATTAACTCAAACAAATCAATGGCCTTTCTCTACACAAAGAATAAACAGGCTGAGAAAGAAATTAGGGAAACAACACCCTTCTCAATAGTCACAAATAATATAAAATATCTTGGCGTGACTCTAACGAAGGAAGTGAAAGATCTGTATAATAAAAACTTCAAGTCTCTGAAGAAAGAAATTATAGAAGATCTCAGAAGATGGAAAGATCTCCCATGCTCATGGATTGGCAGGATCAACATTGTAAAAATGGCTATCTTGCCAAAAGCAATCTACAGATTCAATGCAATCCCCATCAAAATTCCAAATCAATTCTTCAACGAATTAGAAAGTGCAATCTGCAAATTCATCTGGAATAACAAAAAACCTAGGATAGCAAAAACTCTTCTCAAGGATAAAAGAACCTCTGGTGGAATCACCATGCCGGACCTAAAGCTCTACTACAGAGCAATTGTGATAAAAACTGCATGGTACTGGTATAGTGACAGACAAATAGACCAATGGAATAGAATTGAAGACCCAGAAATGAACCCACACACCTATGGTCACTTGATCTTCGACAAGGGAGCTAAAAACATCCAGTGGAAGAAAGACAGCATTTTCAACAAATGGTGCTGGCACAACTGGTTGTTAACATGTAGAAGAATGCGAATCGATCCATTCCTATCTCCTTGTACTAAGGTCAAGTCTAAGTGGATCAAGGAACTTCACATAAAACCAGAGACACTGAAACTTATAGTGGAGAAAGTGGGGAAAAGCCTTGAAGATATGGGCACAGGGGAAAAATTCCTGAATAGAACAGTAATGGCTTGTGCTGTAAGATCGAGAATTGACAAGTGGGACCTCATGAAACTACAAAGCTTCTGCAAGGCTAAAGACACCATCAATAAGACAAAAAAACCACCAACAGATTGGGAAAGGATCTTCACCTATCCTAAATCAGATAAGGGACTAATATCCAATATATATAAAGAACTCAAGAAGGTGGACTCCAGAAAGTCAAATAACCCCATTAAAAAATGGGGCTCAGAACTGAACAAAGAATTCTCACCTGAGGAATACCGAATGGCAGAGAAGCACCTGAAAAAATGTTCAACATCCTTAATCATCAGGGAAATGCAAATCAAAACAACCCTGAGATTCCACCTCACACCAGTCAGAATGGCTAAGATCAAAAATTCAGGTGACAGCAGATGCTGGCGAGGATGTGGAGAAAGAGGAACACTCCTCCATTGTTGGTGGGATTGCAAGCTTGTACAACCACTCTGGAAATCAGTCTGGCGGTTCCTCAGAAAATTGGACATAGTACTACCGGAGGATCCAGCAATACCTCTCCTGGGCATATATCCAGAAGATGTCCCAACCGGTAAAAAGGACACATGCTCCACTATGTTCATAGCAGCCCTATTTATAATAGCCAGAAGCTGGAAAGAACCCAGATGTCCCTCAACAGAGGAATGGATACAGAAATTATGGTACATTTACACAATGGAGTACTACTCAGCTATTAAAAAGAATGAATTTATGAAATTCCTAACCAAATGGATGGACCTGGAGGGCATCATCTTGAGTGAAGTAACACAATCACAAAAGAACTCACACAATATGTATTCATTGATAAGTGGATATTAGCCCAAAACTTAGGATACCCAAGATATAAGATACAATTTGATAAACGCATGAAACTCAAGAAGAATGAAGACCAAAGTGTGGACACTGTGCACCTTCTTAGAATTGAGAACAAAAACACCCAGGGAAGGAGTTACAGAGACAAAGTTCGTAGCTGTGATGAAAGAATGGACCATTTAGAGACTGCTGTATCCAGGGATCCATCCCATAATCAGCTTCTAAACGCTGACACCATTGCATACACTAGCAAGATCTTGCTGAAAGGACCCAAATATAGCTGTCTCTTGTGAGACGATGCCGGGGCCTAGCAAACACAGGAGTGGATGTTCACAGTCAGCTATTGGATGTATCACAGGGCTCCCAATGGAGAAGCTAGAGAAAGTACCCAAGGAGCTAAAGGGATCTGCAACCCTATTGTTGGAACAACATGATGTACTAAACAGAACCCTGGAGCTCTTGTCTCTAGCTGCATATGTATCGAAAGATGGCCTAGTCGGCCATGAATGGAAAGAGAGGCCCATTGGACTTGCATACTTTATATGCCCCAATATAGGGGAATGCCAGGGCCAAAAGAATGGGAATGGGTGGGTAGGGAAGTGGGGGGCGCTATGGGGGACTTTTGGGATAGTATTGGAAATGTAATTGAGGAAAATATGTAATAAAAATATTAAAAAAAAAAAAAAAAAAGAATCAAATGTGTTACTAGGATGAATTAAAAAAGGAACAAAAAGTTGTTATTTAATGCATTTATGAACAAATTTATATACATAATATATATACTCATAAATATTGAAGAATGCTAAATAATTTCAAAAGAAATTAATTTTAATTAAAAAGTCAAATTTGATCTAAAACTTCAGTATAAATCTGTTTTTGACATAACCTAGGTGACGAGAACAGTCTATAAAATACAACTAGTGTTATTTTTAAATTTAATTTAATTTTTAAGATTTATATGATTTTTAATCAAAATATAAGTATACCATTTCCACTATTCCCTCCTTTCCTCACCATTTTCTATCAAAAGGATTTTCTTTTTCTTCAGATTGCATGTAGTACTGTCTATAGGTATCCATATTTATAGTTGTCTATGAGATTGGATAATGAATTAGGAGCATCATCCCTTGAGACGACTATGTCTTCCTGTCTCAGCTGTCATGTGGCTCTTACTCTAGGGTTGGGATTCTGCTCCCTCTCCCACTATCGTGTCATCTGGTTTTGTCAGTTTTAGGTCTGATGTAAGCACACATTGTAGGAAGTTCCTGGATGTCATATTTAGATGATTACTATGTTTTTAGCATTCCCATCATCTAGAAGCATCAGTGTGGCTTCTTTAGTCTTGAATAACTATTTCTCAGTGATACTTGCAAACTGAAAGGAGTAGCTCAGAATTCTTGACTTGATAAAGCTATTTATTATCATAATTAACTCCTTTTAATTTTTATATCATGCTCTTTTTTCTTTGTACTGACCTCTCTGGCTTGGAAAAATTATTGAGACCATTGAATATATTTTGGAATGAGGAAGATTTATTGAGCACATGCCACATGGTAAGAGTAGAATTAATCATGCAGAAAACCATTATGTTTTCTTCAGCTCTCCCCAAGTCTTTAAGTCATTCATCCTCATATTACTGATATCCTTTAATATTTTATGCAAAGATGACCTTTTATTCCTTACTATCCACACTTTTTCAGGCCAAATGACAGTTCCCATAAATATACTTGTGGGTATTGAGGAAAGCATAATATAAAGAGGTGTTGATTTGTATAGATGTATAACACTAAGCTTTTAAATTTAAAAATATCAAGTGAAATCCTTTTCCTCACTGGTTGACAAACTGAAAAGATCTGTAAAATCTACAAGAAAATATTTCTTCCATCTCATGGTGTTGTATCTCTCATTACCAAAATATGGAGTAAAACAACCACAGACTCTATCTCTTATAAAAATCTTAGTTAAACCCTTCCTATATTTACTCTTGATTCATTGTAGTTTTATAAAGAGAATTTTTAAATATTTTGTAGGAACAGGACATACTGGATTTTCTGATTCCAACTTATTTATGCATTCTTATAAAACTAGAAATTCAGTTAAGGAAAGTTATTGGGTAAAAGTTTCTACTTGTTTTGGTAATTGCAGCTTCACTCCTGAGGATGTGAACTTCCAGCTGTCATGTGCATGTGATTAATTGGATCCTTTCCCAGCCATTAAGGAAGCCCCACCATGTTTCTATGTTTCCTGGCAAAAACAGAAGTTAGCTCTACTCAACATCTTGGCAAAGATTGCTGGCACACAATAGAAAAACACTCAAATTGGCAAGAAAAAAATACCTTGTGTACAAAACTGTTTCCAAAAACAGCAGGTGCAAAGCCAAATTCACCTTACCAGGTTCTTTAATATGCACAAACTTATGTACAAAAACTTAAGTACTTGTCTAACTAATATTATTTTTGGATCAATGTTTAAACTTCTTGTTTTCATTTTCTGAGAACAAATGTCTTTTATACTTGTTGTGCCTAATAGTTTTGTATATAAAATACATATTTATAAGAATATCCCTACTAATTCTGTCATGAAATCAATTTATCATCTACTAATACATTCAGAAAGATATGGATATTTGTTTGTGTGTGTACAACTACTATATTAATTTTATGTGTCAAGTTGACTGAATTTCAAGGTATTCAGATACTGAGGCAAGCAGACTAAGAAAAAAAAAATTCATACTACCTGATTGGTTTAGTTGAAACATAAAATATTTTTTTCCAGCCTTCAGACTATTCTGAGTTACCAGATCTTCATGAGAGACCTACTTGCCTGTTTCAATATTGCAACTTATATCACCAGCTCTGTTCATTTTCAGAAATTCACACAAGGACTGGGGATATACCTTTGACTTAGCCAGGCATGCAGCATACTCACCATATGCTTTGATAAAATTCAGCTTCTAAAATAATATAAGCCAGTTCCTTGGAGTAGTCAATTTTATGAGGCATGAATGCAGTTGTTACATTATTTTAAAATCCCAAATTCACTGTTTATGTACGTTGATACTATATGTGTATATATTCTCCTACTTTTCTGTTTATTTAATAAAAAATCAAAATTTGACAATGTGGCATTGCTCCAGGAAAATGGGAGTTCATCTACCTTAAGACCCAACAATACCATTCCTGTGCATATACCTAAAGGATGCTCCATCCTACAAAAAGGGCACTTTATCATCTATATTAATAGCAGCTTTATTCATGATAGTCCGAAACTGGAAATAACCTAGATATCCTTCAAGTGAATAAAAGGTAAA
Organism: Mus caroli; assembly: GCF_978045245.1. Classification (NCBI taxonomy): domain Eukaryota; kingdom Metazoa; phylum Chordata; class Mammalia; order Rodentia; family Muridae; genus Mus; species Mus caroli. The sequence goes on along the minus strand of NW_028227261.1, from coordinate 103,940,155 downwards.
GAAAATATAGTTCATTTATACAATGGAGTATTACTCAGTTGTTAAAAAAAAAAAAAAAGAAAAAAAAAAAGACGACATGACAAAATTTGCAGGCAAATGGCTAGAAGTAGAAAATATCATCCTGAGTGAGGTAAAGCACACCAGAAAGATGAACATGGTATTTCCTCACGTGTAAGTGGGTATTATTTGCAAAATAAATGATAATCATACTATAATCCACAGATACTGAGATGCTAAATAGCAAGAAATGCTCAGCCAGAGAATGGACCCATGGATCTCCCTGGAAAGGGGAAATAGAATAGAGTTGTAGATGAACCTGGGCCAAGTAGAGATGGGAACATGAAGAAATAGGCAGGGGATGGTTAGGAATGGAGGGAAAGTGAACATGGAGAGACAACTAGAATTGAGGGGGTCATTTTTGGAGACACTGATGAAACCTAATGCAATTTAAAGTTCATGGAGTCTATGAGTGTGACTCTAGTGAAGATTCTTAGTAATTGGGGGTATGAAACCTGAACTAGCCATGTTTTATAACCCAACATGGCTTCTAGTGGTGGGTGGGATTGGGGTACTCTACTGGCTAGTTTTGTGTCAACTTGACACAGCTGGAGTTATCACAGAGAAAGGAGCTTCAGTTGAGGAAATGCTTCCATGAGATCCAACTGTAAGGCATATTCTCAATTAGTGATCAAGGGGGAAAGGCCCCTGGTGGGTGGGACCATCTCTGGGCTGGTTATCTTGGTTCTATAAGAGAGCAGGCTGAGCAAGCCAGGGGAAGCAAGCCAGTAAAGAACATCCCTCCATGGCCTCTGCATCAGCTCCTGCTTCCTGACCTGTATGAGTTCCAGTCCTGACTTCCTTGGTGATAAACAGCAATGTGGAAGTGTAAGCTGAATAAACCCTTTCCTCCCCAACTTGCTTCTTGGTCATGATGTTTGTGCAGGAATAGAAACCCTGACTAAGACAGGTACCAATGCACACACACACAAATTTCAACCTACAATTTGTCCTGCCTACACAATGTGCCAGGGTAATACTGGTTCAATTTTAGCTCATACCATGAGATGTCATCTATGCCTGATACTGCCTGGATGGCCAGAACCAAAAGATAGATAGCCCAGAGACCTAGGATAGAATGAAACAGGGTTTGGGAAAAAAAGAAGTCAATGAAATAGTTCCCAATACTCTGCAGTCTTTATAATTGGAGATCACAGCCTAGTATAACTGTCATCAGAGAGGCTTTATCCAGCAACTGATGGGTATAGATAAGGAGACCAATAGACAGACAATAGTTAGTGCTCAAGAATCAAGCCATAAAAGGGAAGAAAAAGTGTAGGTGCCAGAGGAATGAAGGATATTACAAGAACATGACCTGCAAAAATCAGTTAATCAGTGATCACAGGGGCTCAGAGAGACTGAAGGAACAATCAGGGAGCCTTCACTGATCTGAGCTAGGTCCTCTGCATATGTTATATTTATATAGCTTGGTGTTCTTTTGGGACTCCTAACAGTGGGAGCGGGGTTGTTTCTGACTCTTTTGCCTGCTTTGGGGTACCATTTTCCTCCTATTGATTCGTTTGTCCAGCCTTGATATGAGGGTCTGACCATGAGTTTATTTAAATGTTATGCCATTTTTTGATTCATATCCTCAGGAGGCCTGTTCTTTGATATCTATCAACCACTAAAATGAGAATATTGTATATTCTCATGATTGAAATATTATTTGATTTTTTTATATTTTGCAGGAAACATGATGTTTTGATAAATCATGAGACTTATTCTATCTGCAGAGTAGCTTTGGACAAGTCCTGGGAGTCATGACCTTTGTGGTTCACATATCAGGTATTTATATTACAATTAATAACAGTAGTAAAATTATGCTTATGAAGTAGCAATGAAATAATTTTATTCTTGGGAGTCACCAAGAACAGTATTAAAGGGTCACAGCATTAGACAATATTAAAGGGTCAGAGCATTAGGAAGGTTAAGAACCACTCTTCTAGAGATTCTAGAAATGTGGTGAAGTTGTCAGCATGAGATATTTCTTTCTCTCTCTCTTTTTAAAGTTGGTAATTAGGAACTTGTTGGCTGAGGGTTCCCATGGGAATTCCCAAGTAATTCAAGATTGCTAAAAACCATGGCTTGCATTCCACCAACTGACAGCATTGCCGAAGACAATGCCTGAAGCTATTGAGTCAATGCATATCTAAGGCATTCACCTGTGTATTCCAGCATCTTTGGTATAGGAAGACACTTGCAAGCTCTAAAAAGAAAAAGAAAACAACAACAACAACAAACAACAAGAAAAAAACCTCACTAAGTCCATCAAAAACAGAGAGAAAACTTTTACCTATACCAGTTTATTCCTGAAAGATATACTTGCACAAGGGTCACAAAAAAAAAAAAAAAAAAAAAAAAAAAAAAAAAAAAAAAAAAAAAAACTTGTAGGAATAACCAACTAATGTCTGATTGTCTTAGGTCTAAGCCCCTGAAATGGAAGCTGTACTTGACACTTTTGGAGTAATCAAGAATCTAGACTAGATATCCTAGAAATTTAAAGTAAAACCAAATAATACTGGTCAAAACAAAGAAAATAATAGTGATAAAATGATTCCTAATGATATTTTGCTATACTTACAGATCAATGCTTTTCTCAGGAATGATCAAGGAAGCTCCTTCTTGTAGTAGACTGGAAAAAACACAGAGAGCCATAGACAGACAATATAGAGAGAGTGAGGGATCTTAGAGCACTCATCACTAAAAGGATATCTTCATCAAATTTCTGCCCTTGGAGCTCAGAAAACCACACAGAAGAGACAAAGGGTATGAAGAACTTCTAGGAAATAAATCCATTTAAATTAGGATAAGCAAAGATCGTATGAACTCAAGCAGATTGTAGCCACATGTATAAGACCTGGTAAAGTCAGTTTCAGGTTCACAGGATGTATATTATTAAGGTTCCTAATTTAATATTTTATGGGACTCCTCGTGAGTGTTCAAACAAGTAGGTCTTTAATTCTTTTGCCTTTTTTTTTTTTTGGTTCTTTTCCATTTATTAGTTTGTCTTGTCCAATTTAATGTGGTGATTTCTGTCTTACCTTAACTTTTTTCTTTTTAATGAATTAATAAATGAAAACCTAGCCACTAAGGTAAAAGTTAACAATGGAACTGTGGAGCATACCTGCTGAGAGAGTAAAAAACAGTTTTCTCCAGCAAAGTAGCTGTGAGCATGTCCACCACTCTGGGACAGACCACATGGTCAGGGGTAGTTTGACCAACATAGAATAAACTCCACAGGTTTTTGTTTGCTTTTACTTAGTTACCATTTGGTGGAGATTGTATTATGTAATTTTGTTTTGTTATTTTCTTTTATTAATTTTGAGGGTCTTGTTTTTGTGTTGAGTTTTTGTATGTTTGTTGAAAAAGGAATTAAAAGGAATGGATATGAAAGTGAGAGTATCTGCAAGGACTTGGAGGAGAGCAAAAGTATGGTTGAAATATATTTAAATTTAAAAATTTTGTTAAATAACATTATATAGAAATAATAAATAGAAATAAAAACAAGTTTGGGTTTTATTTCTCATTTCTCCCAGTGACCATAAAAATAAAAATATGTTATATCCAACACAGTGCTAAACTAGAGTTTTATTGCTGAGAAAATAAGTTAAATTTAAGTTTTCTACTCATCATAAATTTTCCAATTCAGATTTGAATATTTTCAGTCATCTAGAGAAATATTCATATTGTTGAAACATGCATTTGTTTTGCTTACATTGTTTCAGTGATAAATGCACGTGTGCTTGTAGTTTTCTTTTTGTATATAACTTTCAATTTTGTTCGGTGCCATTCTGCCATGGATCAGGCCCCATCGGCCGTCCTCAATCCATGAGAATCAGGGTCTCAGACAGATGGGCATAGAGTCTGGAGAGCATGGGGTGACAAACATTCTACACAAGGGAGTGTGGATCTGAATGTAATTTGTCAAATCAAGCATCAGATTTTTTTTTTTTGGAAGACACAAGTATTTTATTTGTTGTTTACAATGGCTAAAAGATGAGATTTAAATGATATAATTTCCATAAATTCTTTGGGTTCACATCTCTGCTTAGTTTTTATTAAGTCTTATCATTTACATTGTTCTTTATCTTTTAAATCTCCCTCAGTATTTTCTATTTGAGCCAATAAATAAAATGAACTTTCTATGAATTGTCTTTTCTTTTTAATTGTCTTTTTTAAATATATTTTTATTACATATTTTCCTCAATTACATTTCCAATGCTATCCCAAAAGTACCCCACACCCTCCCCCCCCACTTCCCTACCCACCCATTCCCAATTTTTTGGCCCTGGCGTTCCCCTGTACTGGGGCATATAAAGTTTGCAAGTCCAATGGGCCTCTCTTTCCAGTGATGGCCGACTAGGCCATCTTTTGATACATATGCAGCTAGAGTCAAGAGCTCCAGGGTACTGGTTATTTCATAATGTTGCACCTACAGGGTTGCAGGTCTCTTTAGCTCCTTGGATACTTTCTCTAGCTCCTCCATTGGGGGCCCTGTGATCCATCCAATAGCTGACTGTGAGCATCCACTTATGTGTTTGCTAGGCCCCGGGCTAGTCTCACAAGAGACAGCTCTATCTGGGTCCTTTCAGCAAAATCTTGCTAGTGTATGCAATGCTTTCATTGTTTGGAGGCTGATTATGGGATGGATCCCTGGATATGGCAGTCTCTAGATGGTCCATCCAATAGGGAAGTTAGGTGACACACCGGCAAGATACAATGAGGTTACCTGATTCTTACATAAAACAGGAATGCAAGCACAAAGGACTGGCAGGAATCAACTGAGATAAAATTCAATGTTAACTGGGATCAAAAGCAGCCCCACCTATGGTCAGCTTAATCTTAGAAGCCAGGGGCAAGGGCTCCGTGCCCTTGCCATAGTTCCTATTCTAGTCTATTGAATATTCCACCTTCCCTCAGGCCATTGTAAATTCCTGTGTATGGGTGTAACTCAGCTATCTCTAGTTCCAAGGAACTACTCTGGTTCCTCCCTAGCCCACAACCTCCTTTCTTCCAAGATAATGGTAAATTCCTGTGTAGGGCAGTGACTTAGCTATCCATGCCCAGGGTTGGCTCAAGGACTGACTGCCTAGGACTGGTGAAGAATCTAATTTAGCTGTGTGTCAAAAAAAATCAATCCTTAGAAGCACTTATAATAAAGCAATATTAAGGGAAAGCATACAGATCCGTTTACCAACTATAGCAAGGACACTGGAGCATTCTTTATACAGGATGCCACAGTTCCAGGAGACTAATTTTCCGTGAACATTTCATCTCAGCAGCATGCCCAGGCTTTTCGGCCTGTCAAGCCGGTCACTACTGGAGTGGATGTAGCAATATTCTTTGAGGACACAATGTCTATGCTTCTATAACTTAAAAACCAATGGGCAGAAAATGCAAGATAGGCAATAGGATATGTGGTCCTTGATGGAAATCCCAGAGTTAGAGGATCAATATACTGAATGGAACAAAGTAACACACAGGAATGTAAAACCAAGATTATCAAGAATTGTCAAGAATGAATGTCGTCAGAAGAGGCAATATCCTTTTAAAAATGTCATTGCACTCTTGTTACATGGCTTTCTTATATAACCTCTATTACAATGTGATTATGTATGGATTTTTACAACTAAGGATATTTACCTATCCTTAGAGATACAATTTGTAAGATCAAGATTGAACTAATATCAAAGTGATTTCAAGCCCAAAGACAAGGCCACTGTCCTTTATATATTCCAAATAGTTACTGTTAGAGAACAGTTTGACAGTATGCAAATTCTTATCAAATGGGAACTAACAATGCCAAACATCAAACTGTCACGAACTGTTGTGAGCAACTACTGCACACTGTTAGCATGTAATACTCATTGATCACTGTCTAGCTCAGTCATCATCAGAGAGTCTTCATCCAGAAACTGATAGAAGCTAATACAGAGAACCACACCCAAACAATAAGCAGAGCCCAGGGAACCCTACAGAAGAGGAGGAAGAAGAATTGTAAGAACCAGAGGAATCTAGGATACCATGAGAATACAGCCCACAGAATCAACTAACCAGGACTTATAGGCCCTCACAGAGACCGAAGAGACAAAACATGGAGCCTATATGGGTCAGAGCCAGGATGTCTGCATTTATGTTATGCCTGATTAGTTAGATGTTCTAATGGGACTTCTAACAGTAGAAGGTGGAGCTCTTTTTAACCCTTTTGCATGCTCTTTTGGGAACCTTTTACTCTTATTAGATTGGCTTGTCCAGCCCTGATAGGAGGGTGTGTACCTAGTCTTATTGTAATTTGTCACTCTGTGTTTGGTTGATATCCCTAAGAGGCCTGTTCTTTTTTGTTTGTTTGTTTGTTTTGTTGTTTTTTTTAATTAGGTATTTATTTCATTTACATTTCCAATGTTATCCCAAAAGTCCCCCACCCACTCCCCCACCCACCCACTCCCACTTCTTGGCACTGGCATTCCCCTGTACTGAGGCAGATAAAGTTTGCATGACCAATGAGCCTCTCTTTCCACTGATGGCCTGTTCTTTTCTAAAGGGAAATGGAGAAGGATCTGGGGGAGAGGAAAAGTACTGGTGGGGAACTGGGAGAAGTGGAATAAGGGGAAGCTGGGGTTGGTGTATATTATATGAAAATAATAAAAATTAATAATTAATTAAAACAAATATTTTTTTAATTTTTAATATTTTTATTACATATTTTCCTCAATTACATTTCCAATGCTATCCCAAAAGTCCCCCATAGCGCCCCCCACTTCCCTACCCACCCATTCCCATTCTTTTGGCCCTGGCATTCCCCTATATTGGGGCATATAAAGTTTGCAAGTCCAATGGGCCTCTCTTTCCATTGATGGCCGACTAGGTCATCTTTCGATACATATGCAGCTAGAGACAAGATCTCCGGGGTTCTGGTTAGTACATCATGTTGTTCCAACAATAGGGTTGCAGATCCCTTTAGCTCCTTGGGTACTTTCTCTAGCTTCTCCATTGGGAGCCCTGTGATACATCCAATAGCTGACTGTGAACATCCACTCCTGTGTTTACTAGGCCCCGGCATCGTCTCACAAGAGACAGCTATATTTGGGTCCTTTCAGCAAAATCTTGCTAGTGTATGCAATGGTGTCAGCGTAAAACAAATATTTTAATCAAATTGATCAAAACATAAAAACATTAATCAATAAAATACATTGTTAACTTATAATATAATCATTAAATATTATTTCTGAAAATATTAGAAATATATAATTCTTAAAACTGTGTAAACTAAAGACAAATTGACAGAATGTTGTTGTCTTGGACCATCATTGAAATTATTTGAAAAAGTCACAATCAGCATAGTTACAGTTATATAAATGTAAGTGGAGTATTCAAAAGTTGTACAAAATCGTGATTGCTGTTTAATGGCATTTTCTCTTGCTTTCTCTTTGTTGACTATTATAATCAAACAAGAAGAAGAAAATTTGAGAAATCAGAGGCAAGATAATCATTGTTAGGCTGACCCTAGACTGCTCTCCACTGTGAATTCCCTTCAATTAGAAACCATAGAAATAGACCCTGAAACAATAAAACCAAAGAGAATAATTAGCAATTAATTAAATTATCTAAGGTGATTTATTATCCCTTCAGTATTACCAGAATTGGATTCCTTGAATCTCTAACCTCAATGTTACCTGTTTCACAACCAAACTGGTATAAGTCGTTCTACTTCTTTTTGAGCAAATTCATTGTTTAAGGAACTGGCAAGGTTCTCTACTGAAGCATTTGCTATATGAAACAATCAAAAGCTCACATATCATAAATTTGCTTTTAGACTTAGAACTAGACTAGACTAGCCATATATGACCAGAATTTTCTAATATAAATGAGCAGAAACAAAAAGAATGGATATTAAGTATTTGAGAATAATAATGTCAGGCCATATTATTGATATTACCACACTCAGGAAAGTTATGAATTTAGAGTGATTCTCAGTAAATTGTAAAAGTCTTTAGTATTCTTTACCACTTCTCTAAAATACAAATCAAAACATTTCCTATCACTAGAACTAGGGAAAGGTATTTAAAAGTTGTTATGTAAGCTATCCTTTTCTAGCCAATTTTTAAACCTTCTGTGTGTGGTTGACATTTATATCATATATTTTAAAATTTGAGATATATACATATAAATCACATAGAAACACAAAACCAGAAGCTACAATGTATACCTAAACAACCTGTAAGATTTTAAAAACACGCTTTGACATAACACTATGAGACAAAACTCCAGCAAAGGTGCCAGTGATTTTGTGTTTACCATTTACTGTTGACAATAAGAATGACCTGTTTTCAAGAGAGTTTTTTTTTCTATATGCTATGAGACTCCCTTTGAGGAAAGAACTAGCTTTTTATTTATGAGTGATTGTCAGATAGAAATAGGTTCTCAGTTTGCATTTCTTGTGCTTTCTTTGTCCTTTTTATTCTGTAAGTTCTGTCCTATTTTTGCTTGCTTATTTTTGTATTATATTTTATTATTATCCTTTAGATAATTTTTTATAAAAGAAGAGACAGCGTGTATTCAGATAGAAGGGAAGTAGCTAGGATCACTGAAAAGTTGTGGAAGAAGTAATTGTACAGAGAATATACTATATTAAAATATCTTTTTTCAATAAGAGAGAATAATTAATATAATTATATAATTTTCCCTTCCCTTTCCTTCTGTCCTCTATATCACATGTCTAGTTTGACCTTGTTGACTCACTTGGGTGTGTTCATGATCATAAATAAGAGTTTGCTTACTGGAGCCTGGGAACCTTCACCAGTACACCACTGAAGAAAATGTCTCCCATTCTCCTATAAACCATTAATTACTTATAGATCATGCCCTCTCCATAAAAGAATATTGGTGGGCTCAATTGTGTATCAATTCCATTACTGCACTGCGAGTTCATGGTTTCAACAACTCTAATACCCACAAGACAATGTGTTCCCGACTACTCCCCAGTCATCTGCTTTCTGCCCTTATTCTTCTATGCCCCCAGATTTTAGGAGGTGATTCAGGTGTGTCATTTATGGTGAGGCTTCTGGCAATAATTCTTCTCTCTACATTGTCCACTTGAGTCTCTGAAGTCGTTTCTGACCATTCCACAGAAAAACTTTTCCAACCGAAGCTGGAAGGAGCATTGATCTGATTGTTGGCTTCCCTCACCCTTCCTTGGCTCCTAGAATCTGATTTCATTCTTAGGGATGAATGAAATTGCAGTGTATGTGTGTGGGGGGAGGGGAGGGGCAATGGGCTATGCACAGACAGGCTGGTCTCTAGTTGAGTTGAGAGGTGGAACACTGGTGAACCTGGCGGTGATCATTTTCCCCTACATGGGACAGAAGAAGTTCCTTCATGTCTCCTGGACCCATGGCTCCTGTCTAAGTTACCGCCCCCACAGCCCCCACAGCCCCCACAGCCCCCACAGCCCCCACAGCCCCCACAGCCCCCACAGCCCCCACAGGAGAGGTTCATGGCTTTTAGTCACATAGACAACTTTGCAAGCTTCTGAATTCCAGGCTAGACTCCTCCCAGTTACCTAGCAACAGCAAATTAACAAGCCCACTATAAGAGGGACTGTTTGGCCCCTCCTAGCTCTCTTAAGCTTTTACTTTCCTTACTCTCCCTCTTACTCTCCATGCTTCTCTCTCTCTCTCTCTCTCTCTCTCTCTCTCTCTCTCTCTCTCTCTCTCTCTCTCTCTCTCTCTCAGCCTTCACCTTACTCTTTAACTCTCTTTCCCTCTTTCCCTTCCCCCTTCTCTCCTCTTGGCCATGGCCGGTTTCTCTCTCTCTCTCTCTCTCTCTCTCTCTCTCTCTCTCTCTCTCTCTCTCTCTCTCTCTCTCTCTCTCTCTCTCTCTCTCTCTCTCTCTCCTTTCTCTCTCTCTTCTCTCTTTCCCCCTGCCTTTCTACAATAAATCTCTAAAACCATAGGCTGTCTCTGTTCATCAAGACCCACTGTGCTTGGACAATGGGATAGGCTTTCTCCTAAGGAGGCGTACCTAATTTCCCATCAGAAGGCCTCCTTGTGCCCCAGTCATGGACCAGACTAAGGACTCTTACCTGTGTGTGAACCTCTCTCCTTATGTCCTCTTCCCTTGTCTCTCGGGCTGAGAGTGTCACCCTGGGGCCCCTATTACTGGGGGCTGCCCCTTGTCCACCCACTGCCATGTGGGGTCAGTGGCTTCACACAGCCAGATGTCCACTCTGGTCCGAGTGGAAAGTGTCCAGCAGTCCTCCCATGTCTACCTGCCCAGAGCACAGGAACTCTGGAGGGACATGGGCTCTCTCCCTCCCCCCTCTTCTCCTACACCCACAGCCACATGTGTGTGTGTGTTACATTTTCCTTTTTTATTGGATACTTTACATTTCAAATGTTATCCCCTTTCCCTTTTTCCCCCACCTCCCCCAAACCTCCTATCCCATTACTCCTCCCTCTGCTTCTCTGTATTTGGAAGGCTCTCGCAGGACCTCTTAGGAGACAGTTATATCAGGGTCCTTTCAGCATGCATTACTTGGCATCCACAATAGTTTTGGGGTTTGGTGACTGTATATGAGATGGATTCCCAGGTACGACAGTCTCTGGCTGGTCTTTCCTTAAGTCTATGCTCTACACTTTGTCTCTGTATTTGTTCCTGTAAGTATTTTGTCCCCTTTCTAAGAAGGACTGAAGTACCCACACTTTTGTGTTCCTTCTTCATTAGCTTCATATAGTCTGTGAATTATATCTTGGGTATTCAGAGCTTTTGAGCTAATATGTTACATTTTCTCTATCTATTCAAATATTGATAGACATCTAGGTTGACACCTTTTCCTACATGCTATAAACAATATACAATAAACATAGATCTGTATGTATCTCTGTGCTATATTGTCTTAGTATATTTTATGCATATACCCATCTCTTCTAAGCTTTGTGAGAAAACTTCATGCTAATTTCCACAGTGACTATATCATTTATATTCCCACTTACCAGCAGCTAAAAGGGTTTTCCTTTATTCGTACCCTAGCCAAGACTTGTTGCTCTTCATATATTCTATTGAAAGCCAATTCTATAATTTCATTATTGTAAGAACTAACAAACTAGATTTATTTATAAAGCTATTTCAATAGTAAACTGACTTTTCACTCTTTACCTCTCAGGCATGGTATTTCTGTATCTTTTTTTTTTTTTTTTTTTTTTTTTTTGGTTTTTCGAGACAGGGTTTCTCTGTGTAGCCCTGGCTGTCCTGGCACTCACTTTGTAGACCAGGCTGGCCTCGAACTCAGAAATCCGCCTGCCTCTGCCTCCCGAGTGCTGGGATTAAAGGCGTGCGCCACCACGCCCGGCGGTATTTCTGTATCTTAATGTTCTACATTTAATTTTTCAAACAGCCTTCATATAAATTTCCATATTGGCTAAATTAATTTACATAATCACTCCTGTGAATAGAGATATTTTCCCACCATCATCACCAGCGTTTGGATTTGCTTAGTTCTACATGAAAGCTATTCTGACCAGAATAAAGTAAAATATCAATACAATTTTATTTAAGTATTCTTGACTGTTGAGAGTGTTGAATATTTTTTCATGTATATGATGCCCATTTGTATTTCCTCATTCAAATAGGGTCTGTTTATTTACTTTCATATTTATTGATTAGATTGTTTTCCATTTGGTGGTTTGTATTTAAGTTATTTACATAGTCTATAGGTTTCTGCTCTTAGTATGTTTTATGCATATACCCATGTGAATACATAACAAAGCTTTTCTATTATTATATTTTTAGGATATTCTTTTGTTCTAATAGTTATTCTTTATTGAAAAGTCTTTTTACTAATTTGCAATACAAATATAAAATAATGGACAAATTCACACTTATTATAGTTTTGCACTCCCAAGTGAGGAGTCAGCAGTGTGGTAGAACTTGCACCATGTATCCATTGAACAAAGCAGAAATAAATCATAGAACAATGAAAAATGTATATATAGATGTCCAAAGATAGTTATGAATACAGAATAGTCAAGGGCTTTGGAAACTACTTTTATTTATTGTTGTATTAGGAATTTACAAAGTCCTCACTGATATAAATAATAAACACTTATTTATAAATTTTTATACACTGACAAGAGACTCTATGTAACCTCAGTGTTCCGGGTACTAGGAGTGTCTGAGAAAAGAAGCAAGAAAACTTGTATAGTAAAAAAAGATTTGAAAATAGGAAACATTCTATTAAATAAGCTTTCAGAAATGTTTGTCAATAACTTTGGCAAAACTAAGATACATTTTTAAAAATTAAGAAATTCTATAGATTTAGCTTCAATAGGAATTTCTCAATAAATATAAATGTGTGGTTGAAATTAACTAATTATAGTTTCAAAATTGAGGGATACATTTTGAGTGCCACCTAATTTTAAAGTATTTATGTTTTGTCTATTTGTCAATGAGCATTAATAAAAAAAGGTGGTTTTTTTTTTCAAATCAGGAAATCTTGGGCATGGTTAAGAGTCTGACACTTCGGTTCTCAATCACAGGTTTGTCTCAGAAATAGTATATAGCTTTGATAGAGTTGGATAACATGTATTTATATTCATTCTTATTTATAAAACTATCCATTAGAAAATTTATTCCATGGTATTGTTATTTGCATTATATTGAATTTACAGTTAAAATGTGAAGCTTGCACTCAGAAGTTCTGCTATTATAATGTTCTCAGAGTATCAACTCATCTGAGTATTCCCTTCAGTACAGCATAGAGAAAAAATAGAAGTGTTTGCATAAAAAGTAAAGAGTTTATAAGGTAGCTAGAGATTGCGCCATGGATAAGAACACTTGCTGTGTTGGTGTAGATTCTGGTTTTATTCTAAGTGCCCATAAGACACCTCCCAACCACCTGTAACTACAGTTCTGGGGAGGACTCTAACAACTTTTTCCATCTTCTGCAAGTCCAAGTCAAACACTTGTTGCATATAATCCATTCATATTTTACATACTCACTTGAAAAATCAATTAAAAATAATGGAACTTGCTGTGTAGGACATAAAAAGGCATGTTGTCACTAAACCATGTGAGAACTTCTTCTCTAGGGAAAATGTCAAGGTTATAAGTTACTTAATCAGTGATGCGGTTTTGCAAGTTCAGGTAGTGGAGTGATAATCCTGTTGTCTTTCTTGACATTATTTGGCACATTATACATTGTAAAAATGATAGTTCCATAATTATGGTGACATTCCTGATGTATTTTGAAACCCCAACCTCAGTGTTACTGCCTCAAATGCTTAATAAGATGTGACTCATAAAGCAAGGGCCCAGAAAGCAAGAAGAAGGATATTTCTTTGTTCTTTCAAATATGTTTTGAAGTTTCTTTTCATGTGAAACAGATACATCCAGCAGAAATGGTGAGGAAAGTGGCTTTTAGAGAAAAAAAAGGCAGTCAACACTAAAGAAAATACATATTGGAAAATAAGTTTAATTTCAGGAACTCTACTGGCTAAATATTTTTGGACTGTCTACAAACTAGGTATTATTTTAAGATCCGATACTATTGCTGTTCAGTTTCACATATATCTTAAAAGCAAAACTGTGATATATACCATTTTTAAGTTCAGACTGCCTGCATACTGTCAGTGAGTTTTTAATAGCAATGAGTGCAGCTTGCTCACAACAAATAGCTGTCTTTTATGTTCTTTTAATTAGAGTACGTGTTTCTCCCTTGGTATTTATATTATAGATAATACTTGAAGTTGGAAAGTCATAATGAATTTGCAATGACAGTTGAGAGTGTGAGATCTTGGGAGTAGATGCTCTGAGCAAGGAAGACAAAATTGAGTAACATAATTTTACATATTCTTCATGGTATTATTACTACCCAGCCATAAAAACCTTGTTAGAAATTCACAGTGTGTGAAAAATTTAAAAGATTTTATGGTTTTACATAACACAGTCATGTTTATGTTTTATTTACATTTGCACAAGTATTTTCTAAGCACCCTTCATCTATTTGTTTTAATTATGAATGAAATATTATTTTATCTTCATATAAGTGGCTAAGAATTAGGTGGTGCTGACAAAAATGCTTTGTTTCTGTATTTTAATCACACATAAATAAAAATTTCACAATTTAATTTTATTCAAAACTAGAGAGGAGATGCCTATTTTGCTTTCATTGAGATGACTTGTGTGACTGATAACTGGGGAAAATGCCTAATTCTCTCAAGGGAGACAATCCCACGATGTACATTGGTTTGCAAGTGATGAGTGATTTGCTTTCTTTGGTCAGCACTATTCTTGATTGTCCATGGTCACATGATTTAAATTCATTCACATATTTTACTTCCCATATTTCTTTTATATGACTATAAACAATATATTCATTAGTTTATTTATATAGGGACTTGATTCTATTACTTCAATGATTAAAACTGTACTAACTTAAGGTTTATATATAGTTATTAACATGATATTAATTGAAACAGAGAATACATTTAAACAAAATTATAGTGCCTGGATATCTCCTTCCATAATTCTAAAAAATATTATTTTTCTGTGTTCACATGATGAGAAAGTATGGTAAGTTCAAATTTTCTGACTGCCCCCAATAAATTTCATATAAGGTTGTTATGCTGTTGATTCAATGAGCATTTTTTTTTTGTCCAAGTGTACTTTCTTCTTTTTTTTTTTTTTAGGTATTTTCCTCATTTATATTTCCAATGCTATCCCAAAAGTCCCCCATACCCTCCCCCCCACTCCCCTACCCACCCACTCCCACTTTTTGGTCCTGGCATTCCCCTGTACTGGGGCATATAAAGTTTGCAAGTACAATGGGCCTCTCTTTCCAGTGATGGCCAACTAGGCCATCTTTTGATACATATGCAGCTAGAGTCAATAGCTCCGGGGTACTGGTTAGTTCATAATGTTGTTCCACCTATAGGGTTACAGATCCCTTTAGCTTGGGCATTTTCTCTAGCTCCTCCATTTGGGGCCCTGTGATCCATCCAATAGCTGACTGTGAGCATCCACTTATGTGTTTTCTAGGCCCCAGCGTAGTCTCACTAGAGACAGGAATAGATGAGAATGAAGATTTTCAATGAGCATTTTTCTATTGCTAGTCATATAGCATTATTTGTTTTCAATGCATGTTCTCAATATGTAGGTCTGCATGTTCTCAAACTCACTATGTACAACAAACTTGCATTGAACTCACAGAGATCTGTCTACCTCTGCTTCCCAACTGCTAGAAATAAAGACACATGCCACTATACACATCTATCATATAGCATTTTCAATTGCAATTTCAATAGCAATTTACTTTTGTTTAGCAGAAATTGAGTTCCTTCAATTAATAACCATGTTGTTGGAAGCATGGCCATTTTTGTCCATTCGCAGAAGTAATGTATGCATTATGTATTAATTTTATTCAGTTAAATCTCCTTTCTAATGTGTGACTTGTATTTTGAATTCACTTACTTGCTCTTACATTGTATTGTCATTTTCTTCCATTTGAAGAAATGTGTCTAGTTACATAAAAATTCTATATAAAAAGATAAAATGAAGAAAATTGCAAGAGGATCATTCATGCATTCATCAATCATAGATATGGCTCCACATCACACTCACAGATTACTAGTCTAAACCAAAAACACTATTAAATACTAGTTTAAAAAAGCAGTCTTGAAGCTCAAGGAGAAGTAAGACCAAAGTGTGGATATTTCAGTCCTTCTTAGAAGGGGAAACAAAATGACCTTGGAAGGAGTTACAGAGGCAAAGTGAAGAGCAGAGAGTGAGGAAAAGACCATCTGGAGGTTGCCCCCTTGGGGATCTGTCCCATGTGAAATCACCCAACCCAGACACTATTGTGCATGCCAACAAGTTCTTGCTGACAGAAGCCTGGTATATCTGTCTCTTGAGAGATTTTTCCAGTGCCTGACAGATGCAGAGGTGGATGTTCTCTGCGACACACTGGACTGAGCACAGGGTCCCCAGTGGAGGAGGTGGGTAGAGGGATCTATGGAGCTGAAGATGTTTGCAGTTCATAGGAAGAACAACAATATGAACCAACCAGTACCACCAGAGCTCCCAAGGACTAAAGCACCAACCAAAGAGTACGCATGGAGGACTCATGGCTCCAGTTACATACATAGCAGAGGATGGCCTTGTTGGTCACCAACGGGGGGAGAGGTGCTTGGTCCTGTGTGGGTTCTATGCCCCAGTGTGGAGTAATGTCAGGGCTGGGAAGCAGGAGGGGGTGGGTTGGTGAGCAAGGGGAGAGTGGAAGGGATGGGGGTTTTTGGAGGGGAGACTGGGAAAGGAGATGGCATTTGAAATGTGAATAAAGAAACTATCTAATTAAAACAAAACAACAAAAAAAGCAGTCTAACTTGGTGATACCTCCACCCTGGCCACAATTTACCATTTTCTTAATTCTAATGTATCGAGTACAATTACTACATAATCAATATTATACCAGCTGACTCTAAGCATAGCTATTAAAAGGTCATGTAATAAAGACATTTTCATGAGAGGTAGCATCATCAACCATGTGCAATTAAACCATTTCCAGGTATAATTAATATGTAATGTTTACGTTATAATAAGATGTTCAAGGTTTGAGCTGTAAACATTTTATAAGCCAAAATCTCTCAAAAAGGGTTTTTACTGTAATTTCACAGTGTGGAATTCTGGTGTAGTGACATACACCCCAACAATAGTTTACTCTTGATTGTCAATGATACTTGAACTGGGCTTTTTATATGTAAAACTCACTTTCTGATAATTCAATCAATACAACCAAACTTTTAAAGTAAATCATTCATTGACACAAAATTTGCACTCTACTACCACAATCAATTTTGGGACTAAATTTTATAACGAAATATACTTTAAATTCATGAATTTATTTCACCAATTCTCTAATCTGTAGAAACTGTTTAATATTAATTTTTCTATATGTTTGTTCTTTTAAAAAAGTGATTCATCACACTTATGAATTGCTGGAGAGAGTAGAAACTAGTAAAGACATTACAGAAATCAGCATGATAGTTCCAAAGAAAACTAGAAATTGATCTACCTCAAGATTCAGCAATACCAGTCTTGTACATAAATACCTAAAGAATGCTTCATCTTACTATTGATACACTATTAATTGCTCTCTACATAATAGTCAGAAATTGGAAGCAACCTAGATTTTTGCCAAAAGATAAATTGATAAATAACATGCAGGATGTTTGCACAATGAAATATTGCTCAGCCATCAAAATTGTTTTTTATTTAAAGGGTATCATAAAATTTTCAGGTAAATGGATGGAGCTGAGGCAACCCAGAAAAATGGTATTTATTTACTTATATGTAGATTTTAGCTATTAAAACATTGCTAAGCAAGATATAATAAGTAGAATTAGAAAGTGTTGGTGGGGGAGTCAGAGACTACAAAGAGTGGTCAAAACTTCCTAAAAAGGAGAAATAGACTGTATATGGGATATAGCCCAAGGTTGGGCATTCTCTGGATGGTCATTCCTTCAGACACTATTGTGGATGCCAACTATTGCTTGCTAACAGAAGCCTGATATGGCTGTCTCCTGAGAGGCTTTGCCAGTGCCTGACATATTCAGAGGTGGATGTTCTCAGCCAACCATTGGACTGAGCACAAGGTCCCCAGTGGAGTAGCTAGAGAAAGGACTGAAGGAGCAAAAGGGGCTTGCAGCCCCATAGGAGGAACACCAATATGAACCAAGCAGTACCCCCAGAGCTCCCAGGGTCTAAACCACCAACCAAAGAATACACATGGAGGGACCCATGGCTCCAGCTACATAAGTAGCAGAGAATGGCCTTGTTGGACATCAATGGGAGGAGAGGCCCTTGGTCCTGAGAAGACTCAATGCCCCAGTGTAGGTAAATGCCAGGACAGGGAAGCAGGAGTGAGTGGGTTGGTGATCAGGGGCAGGGGAGATGGGATAGGGGTTTTCCAAGAGGAAACCAGGAAAGGGGATAACATTTGAAATGTAAATAAAGAAAATATCTAATTAAAAAAGGAGAAATAGAATTGATAGTTATAAATGGATAACTATTTTGCAGGACTTGAAATTGGTAGATCAAATGGAGGTGGGTAGAGAAGAGGTAAGGGAAGGAATACAGTCAGGGGTTCTCTGGAAGCATAATGTAGTAGAATTTTTTTTTACAATAAATGCATATATGAGGGTGATCTACACAAAATTGTCAAATAGCAAAAGAGATAGTGCCCCAACTGGACATGATTTGTCACCAACTGAATTTTACAAAACCAGAAATGGGTTGCCTCAATTGAGTTGTTGATCAGAAAGGATCCTATGGATACTGTCAAACAGTCAAGGCTGCAGGCAAGGTTATTGGCTCTTCTTCACAAGCTTTGGCAAGGCACTATTGCTGGAAACAACACCTCCATACCTCATTCAACACAGAAAAGTTGAGATGGCACCTGTATAGTGGCTTTCACATCTATAATGTCCAAAGTAGTGGAAGGTGCTCCTGCTAGCAAAGGAGAAAAGTAAATACTAACCCATCTATAAATCCAATGCTTTACAATGTTGACCTTTCTGCAAGAAACAATGACTCCACAAGCAAGCTGGAATAATCAAGCTTGGCTCACTAGAAGCTCTGGGGTTACTAGTTAATTCATATTGATTTGATTCCCACTCTCTGAAATAGAACCCATACCCAGCACCGCTAGAGTGGCCAAAATCCTGATCTTGATTGTTCAGAGACCCAAGGGTAATCCCAAGATTACTATTCTGCTATAGGAACGTGGTAATAAAATGACTCCTAGACTCTTAACAGTATACTGTGCTCATAGATCAGTGCCTTACTCGGCTACCATCACAGGAGCTCTTGCAGAAAATGGGAACATAACACCCACAGCCAGACAATGCTCCAAAAGTGAGAGTCCTTGGAACTCTTAGTCAAAATGGGATGGCTCCATGAAATCCCTCTCCTCATGGCTCAAGGAACCCTGCAAAAGAGGAAGCAGAAATTGTATGAAAACAGAGGGAGTGAAGAACAGCAAGACTCAAAGCCTTTTAAACACAGCAGGACTGGTATTCATATGGACTCAGGAGACTGTGACATCAGGATCAGGGCCTGCAAGGATCTGCAACAAATGATGTCAAGATGGAGGAATTGAAGAAGGGACTGAAGGCTAAGGGGGTTTGCAGTTCCATGGGGGAGCAGCCATATCAACTGGCCAGATTCCCCTCCCCGTGGAGCTCCCAGGGACTAGACTACCAACCAAAGAGTACACATGGAAGGACACATGGCTCTGGCCACATATGTGCCAGAGGATGGCCTTGTTGGACATCAACATTCCCCTACACTGGGCTCAATGCCCCAGTGTAGGGGAATGCTGGGGCACAGGAAGACTGGAGTGGTTGGGTGGGTGGGGGAGGACCCACATAGAGGCAAGGGAAGAGGGATAAGGAAAGACCTGGAAGGGTATAAATAAAGAAAATATCCAATAAAAAAGGAAAAAAGTAAAAAAAAAAAACCAAAAACCAAAAACCAAAACCCAAAACATCCTATAGATAACTGTGAGCACTCACTTCTGTATTTGCCAGTCACTGGCATAGCCTCATACAAGACAGCTATATCATGGTCCCTTCAGCAAAATCTTGCTGGCATATGCAATAGTGTCTGTGTTTGGTGGCTGATTATGGGATGGATCCCCGGTTGGGCCCCCAGTGGAGAAGCTACAGAAAGCACCCAAGGAGCTGAAGGCGTCTACAACCCTATAGGTGGGGCAACAATATGAGCTAACCAGTACCCCACAGAGCTCATGTCTCTAGCTGTATGTGTAGCAGAAGATGACTTAGTTGGCCATCATTGGAAAGAGAGGCCCCTTAGTATTGCAAACTTTATATGTTTCAGTACAGGGGAACGCCAGGGCCAAGAAGTGGGAGTGAGTGGGTAGGGGATCAGGGCAGGGGGAGGGTATAGGGAAATTTCGGGATAGCATTTGAAATGTAAATAATGAAAATATCTAATAATAATAATAATAAAAACTTATCCTTAGACCTAACCTTTCAATATTTGGCCACTTGTTAAATATTGGTGAACACTATATGAAAGTCATCAGTTTTTTTCTCACAAGATGTTCACAGAGATTGTCAATAAATCGCCTGATGATGATTAATTAAGAAAGTTATTACTTCAATGTTCTCAGAAAACCTGGCTTTAAATGGGAAAAAAAATTCAGGACAGAAAATAAGCAGAGACTGAGCCAGATGCACAGTTCACAACTGTTCTTGTCTCTATCTATCCCCAACTGATTCACCATCAACTTCAGCCACAGGATTTCATGAGTCAACCATTTGTCCTCACAGACAACTGTGCTGTTGAATTTCTAAATGTTCAAACCCCTTTTAGTTAGTGACAACTTCTATCGTCTATGTCACCATTTTATAAATGAGTAATTCTCAAATCAATAGTTTTTAGGAAAATGCTTCCTAAATGCTCTATGCTGTGATGTGATGAAAGAAGATAAAAAGAAAACAAAAAATTCCCATTAGTTAGAATTCTAACCAAGCTTGTAAAAGGTAAAATATTCTCAGAGTAAAACATAATCTTTCTGATAAACCATCTTTATTAGGCTTTAATAATTAGACTGTTCTGAGTGGATGGGTGCTCAATTTTAAAGAGTTGGTATATTTTCTTTCTGGCTTGCTTTACATCCTTTGATTCAGCATGATTAATAACAGTGTCACTAAGTTCCACGGACATAGAGGGGCAAAATTAACCAGAGGATATCTGTGAGATTCTTTGAAGTGGCACACAGAATAAATCATGTTGGCGCTTAGGCAGTTGTGAAAATTGTCTGCTTACAAGAGTACTTTGTGGAGACAAAGTAAAACATGAAGACAGTCTAGACGTCACCCTGGGAAGTAATAGAAGGCTTCTGCTTGCTTTTGTCAGACATTTGTTATTTAAATATAATTTCTTTCATTGACATTTAAGAAAATTTCTATTTTTTACAACATATTTAAAAGTACTGATTTCCGAGGTATGTAACTTGGAATGATGTTTAGACATAACCTAAACCATCACCTTCTTCAAAAGTGGAGAATTTTTTTTTCTCATATCACAGAAATTACAAATGCATTTAGAATTTAGACATTTTAATACCATAAATAACATGAACTACAACTAATCAGTTAGTAGATAAATCATGCTTTTCAATTTAATACATCTTAATC
This sequence comes from Mus caroli, assembly GCF_978045245.1. NCBI lineage: Eukaryota > Metazoa > Chordata > Mammalia > Rodentia > Muridae > Mus > Mus caroli. The sequence continues at coordinate 103,918,883 of NW_028227261.1, read as the reverse complement.
CCTTAGATAGTTTCTGAATTTACCAGGAGTACTAAACATGGCCATTATTTTCCAGGGTACAAAACTAGCTACAGAGACTCAGAGACTCAAGTCTCATAGGCAAAACCCTGTTACCCGAGAGATATCAACAGCAAACTCCCATAGGCAACCTAGTAATTAAATAGAAAGCTCACAATGGCTGAGAGCTTCAGAGGGCACGTTCATGAAAGGAACTCTTGGCTATGCTTTAGGGTTTATTTTGCGATTTGCACAGTTGAAAAGAAAAAGCATAGCCTCAATAGTTGGTACTTGAATGGGTACATCTCTGGTGATACTGGAATTCTCTTCAGTTAAACTATCCACATTATCTGTTTCTCTACATAAATATCTATGTAGCTTAGGGTTTCAATTTCTGTGAAGATACACCATGAGCAAAGTATCTCTTATGAAGGACAACATTTAGTTGGAGTACTTTCAGAGATTGACTCCATTATCATCATGACAGGAAGCATAACAGCATCTAGGCTGGCAGACATGAAGTTGGAGGATCCCAGAGTTCTACGTTCTACATCTTTCTTTCTTTCTTTCTTTCTTTCTTTCTTTCTTTCTTTCTTTCTTTCTTTCTTTCTTTCTTTCTTTCTTTCTTTCTTTCTTTCTTTCTTTCTTTCTTTCTTTCTTTCTTTCTCTCTCTCTCTCTCCCTCTCCCTCTCCCTCTCCCTCTCCCTCCCTCTCCCTCTCCCTCTCCCTCTCCCTCTCCCTCTCCCTCTCCCTCTCCCTCTCCCTCTCCCTCTCCCTCTCCCTCTCCCTCTCCCTCTCCCTCTCCCTCCCTCTCTCTCTCTCTTTCTTTCTTTCACTTCCTTCCATTATTTATTTTGGAATGAATCAATTTATTTATTCTTTAATCTTTTGTTTACAGTCCAGACTTTAACTACCTCCTGGTCCACCCTCTGACTGTTCTACATACCATACCTCTCCTCCATCTCCAAGAGGATATCCACACCTCCCAACCCCCACACATACACCAGACCTACTCATTCCCTGGGGCCTCAAGTCTCTTGAGGGTTAGGTGCATCTTCTCTATTGAGTCCAGACCAAGCAGTCCTTTTCTGGATATGTGTTTGGAGCCTTATATCAGATGGTGTATACTACCTGGTTGGTGTCTCAGTGTCTGAGAGATCTTGGGGTCCTGGTTAGTCGAGTCTGCTGGTCTTCCTATGGGGTCACCCTCTTCCACATCTTCTTCTAGATTTTCCCTAACTCAACCACAGGGGGCACCAGATTCTTTTCATTGGTTGGGTGTAAATATCTACATCTGACTCTTTCAGCTGCTTGTTGGGTCTTTCAGAGGGCAGTTATAATAGGCCCCTTTTATGAGAACACCATAGCATTTGTAATAGTGTCAGCCCTTGGGGCCACCCCTTGAGCTGGATCCCAATTTGTGGCTGTCACTTGACCTCATTTTGCTCAGTCTCTTCCCTATCCCATAGTCAAAACCTCTGATCCAGAATTGTCCCTGTCTGAAAGAACTGCAGGGACAAAAATGGAGAATCTCCATCTTGATCATAAGGCAATCTCTAACAGATTGACTTATAGGCATCTAGAAGGAGGATTGCTTTCAAACTGAGCAGAACTTCAAAGTCCACACGCACAGGGATGCAATTCCTCTCACAAAACCAGATCTCCTAATAGTGTCCCTTCCCATAGGCCAAGCATATTCAAACCACTACAATATGCAAGTGTGAATCTTTGTATCTATCTACTTGAAAGAAATATTAAAAAGTGTGATTTGATTTTAATATGCTTTTATATAACAGATTTGAGGGGAAATGTTGATTAAATATGACTTTTGCAATAATTGAAGTTAGTAACAGAAAAAATCCCCTTCACATTATGATTCTTTGCTTCTAATCTCACACTTTTAGAAATATGGTATACGCAAATGATGCACAGGTGCCAACACATCATTAAAATCAAGAAAAATAAAAACAGTAGGTTGAAGAGATAAAAGTTACCAATGAACTTTTTGATGCAAATTAAACATCATATTCATTGTTGTTGTTGTTATTATTATTATTATTATTATCTGAAATTAGATTCTTCTCTCACACAATACAACCTAACCACAGTTTTGCCTCTGTCTACTCCTACTAGTTCTTTAGGACCTCCACTCTCTCTGAGAGCCACTCTCTTTCAGTTACATCTTCAGAAAAACAAAGGCTTCCAAGAGACAACAGCTAAACAAGACCAAATGAGACACAATAAGACTAGGTAAGGTCTTTCTTTTTTTTTAAATTTTTAATATTTTTATTACATATTTTCCTCAATTACATTTCCAATGCTATCCCAAAAGTCCCCCATAGCGCCCCCCACTTCCCTACCCACCCATTCCCATTCTTTTGGCCCTGGCATTCCCCTATATTGGGGCATATAAAGTTTGCAAGTCCAATGGGCCTCTCTTTCCAGTGATGGCCGACTAGGCCATCTTTTGATACATATGCAGCTAGACACAAGAGCTCCGGGGTACTGGTTAGTTCATCATGTTGTTCCAACTATAGGGTTGCAGATCCCTTTAGCTCCTTGGGTACTTTCTCTAGCTTCTCCATTGGGAGCCCTGTGATACATCCAATAGCTGACTGTGAGCATCCACTCCTGTGTTTGCTAGGCCCCGGCATCGTCTCACAAGAGACGGCTATATTTGGGTCCTTTCAGCAAAATCTTGCTAGTGTATGCAATGGTGTCAGCGTTTAGAAGCTGATTATGGGATGGATCCCTGGATACGGCAGTCTCTAGATGGTCCATCCTTTCATCGCAGCTCCAAACTTTGTCTCCGTAACTCCTTCCATGGGTGTTTTGTTTCCAATTCTAAGAAGGGGCATATTGTCCACATTTTGGTCTTCATTCTTCTTGAGTTTCATGTGTTTAGCAAATTGTATCTTATATCTTGGGTATCCTAAGTTTTGGGCTAATATCCACTTATCAGTGAATACATATTGTGTGAGTTCCTTTGTGATTGTGTTACCTCACTCAAGATGATGCCCTCCAGGTCCATCCATTTGGCTAGGAATTTCATAAATTCATTCCTTTTAATAGCTGAGTAGTACTCCATTGTGTAAATGTACCACATTTTCTGTATCCATTCCTCTTTTGAAGGGCATCTGGGTTCTTTCCAGCTTCTGGCTATTATAAATAGGGCTGCTATGAACATAGTGGAGCATGTGTCCTTCTTACCGGTTGGGACATCTTCTGGATATATGCCCAGGAGAGGTATTGCAGGATCTTCCGGTAGTACAATGTCCAATTTTCTGAGGAACCGCCAGACTGATTTCCAGAGTGGTTGTACAAGCTTGCAATCCCACCAACAATGGAGGAGTGTTCCTCTTTCTCCACATCCTCGCCAGCATCTGCTGTCACCTGAATTTTTGATCTTAGCCATTCTGACTGGTGTGAGGTGGAATCTCAGGGTTGTTTTGATTTGCATTTCCCTGATGATTAAGGATGTTGAACATTTTTTCAGGTGCTTCTCTGCCATTCGGTATTCCTCAGGTGAGAATTCTTTGTTCAGTTCTGAGCCCCATTTTTTAATGGGGTTATTTGACTTTCTGGAGTCAACCTTCTTGAGTTCTTTATATATACATTGGATATTAGTCCCTTATCTGATTTAGGATAGGTAAAGATCCTTTCCCAATCTGTTGGTGGTTTTTTTGTCTTATTGATGGTGTCTTTTGCCTTGCAGAAGCTTTGCAGTTTCATGAGGTTCCACTTGTCCATTCTCGATCTTACAGCACAAGCCATTGCTGTTCTATTCAAGAATTTCATTTCAAAGGTGAACCAGTAACCTGATAAAAGAAAAGGAATATCAAGGGTTGACAAAAGAGTCAGAGACATACCCATTCCCACTGTTAGGCATCCCACAAAAACATCAATCTAGCATTTATGGCATATATGCAGAAGACTTTGTGCAGACCCATGCAAACACTGTGCTTGCCATTTCAGTATATATGAGCCCAAATATACCTAGTTTCATTTATCCTGTAGGGCATGTTCTCCTGGTAGCCTCTATTTCCTCTGACTCCTAAAGTCATTCTCTACAACTTCAGTTGGGTTCTCCAATCTCCTATAAGAGAGACCTAGGGAGAGCCCTAATAGAGATCTCTTATCTCTTATTTAGACCTTCTCGACGGAAAGGGCATCCAGAGATTGCCCCACCTGGGGATCCATTCCACACATAGTCATCAAATCCAGACACTACTGTGGATGCCAAGAAGTGCTTGCTGACAGGAGCCTGATATAGCTGTCTTCTGAGAGGCTCTGCCAGACCCTGGAAAATACAGAGGCTCGCAGACAACCATTGGACTGAACCATTGGTTCCCAAAGAGGGAGTTAGAGAAGACTGAAGGAGCTGAAGGGGTTTGAAAGCTCAAAGGAAGAACAATAATATCAACTGACCCGTCTGAGCTCCCAGGGACTAAACCACCAACCAAGGAGTATACATTGAGGGACCCATGGCTCTAGCCACATATATAGGAGGTGATGGCCTTGTTGGTCATCAATGGGAGGAGAGATCCTTGGTCCTATAAAGGCTCTGTGCCGCAGTGTAGGGGAATGACAGGGTGGGGAGGCAAGAGTGTGTGGATGGAAGGGGGAGCACCCTCATAGAAGAAGGGGGAAGGGGAAAAGTTTAGGAGCTTTCTGGGAGTGGGGAAGGGGATAACATTTGGAATGTAAATAAAGAAAATATCCAATAAAAAAGAGAAATGTACATAAAGAAATAGGCTTTCTCTCTTCCTATTGTCTTGCTGTGGTATCTGCCCCTGATCACATTTCTGGTAGAGAAATGCTCTCTAATGACAACTGAACAATACATCTATCTATCAGTATAAAAGAGTAACATTACAGATTATTTCATGTCATTATTTTGTTGTTGTTGCTGTTGTTGTTGTTATTTTTTGTTTTGCTTTTGTTGTTTGTTTGTTTGGTTGGGTGGTTGGTAGGTTTAGTTTTATTTTGTGATTCTGTCTTAGGGTTCTCAAGTCCCTGGTTTTTGGCGAACCAGATAGTGTATGGCATGGGCTCCCTCTAGTGTCATTGGTGTTAGTTAGGCCAAACATTGGTTAGCTAATTCCACAAATTCTGCACCACTATTGGATCAGCATATACCCTGCACCAAATTTAAATCCAAGTGGATCAAAGACTTCAACTTAGAATCAAACACGTTATAACTGAATGGAGAGAAGGTTGGGAACAGCCTTGAGTGCATTTGCACAAGAGAGAACATTCTGAATAGAACATATAATGTTGATCTTGGCCCAGGTACTAAGTTCAAAAATTAATAAAAGAGAAAGTATGGAACCTAAAAGCTTCTATAATGCAAAGGAAATTGTAAATTTTGCAAAAAGGTAGACTATGAAATTGGAAAAGATTTTTTTCCCAACTTCACATTGGTGAGAGGTCTAATTTCCAAAATATTTAAAAAACTAAAGAAAGCAAATATTTAAGAAATACAAATAATCCAATTTAAAAAATAGGGTTTCAATCCAAACATTATTCTCAATCTAGGAATCTCAAATGTATGAGAAACATTTAAAATTGTTGAACATCCTTAGCCATCAGTGAAACGCAATTCAGAACTACATTGACCTTCAATCCAGTCCGACTCTCAGAATAAAATCAAAAACACAAGAGACAACTCATATTTTTGAGGATATGGAGCAAAGGCAACACCACTTTATTACTGGTGGTAGTCACACTTGTATAACCACTATAGAAATCAGTATGGTGATTCCTCAGAACATCATATTACTCTTTAAATGTGTATTTTCTTAAGGTTTTCATTAAGTGTCCTTATTTCTTGATTCACATTCCACAAGTTAAATTAAACCATAATCCATTAAGTCTGTGAAATTCTTAAGACACAAAATAAAGTTAATAGGGACTAATTATTTTTTCTGAGTTCCTACTCCTGTATTGACTTAACACCCATTGAGTTGAGAGCTAACAGTCTCATCTGGGGTACAGTGTCAGATTTTTTTTTTTTTTTTCTTTAGGAAGAGGTCATAACATTTGATACTGGTCATGCCCAAGTTTATAAGGACAATTTCCACTAGGACACATAATGTTTCCATATATTGTCAGTATTTAGTGAAAAATATTACTATGATCACCTATTTCCCACATTTCTCAGACAGCCAAGTAGCTTAGCCTACAGTTTGAATGTTGACAGTACCGAAGCTCATACATCTGATTGTGGTTTCTTTGGATGCAACATATCCTATTAATACTACTTCCAAGTCCAACTACCTACAGTGTTCATTTTACATTTGTTCCATAATTGTTCCTGGATAGTTAAACTGTCTATGGACACACCAGACTGCTTTTTTGAAAAACATTTTAAAAATATTTCATTAGTTCTTTGAGACAATGTATAATGTTTTTGATCATATTTATTCTCTTCCCCAACTCTACCCAAACCTATCACAAACCACTCCCATTCACTTCATGACTTTTTTAACACATGAAGATCAGTTTGTTCTATACAAATATTCACAAATGTATGATGCTCTCCCATTGTATCATAACTTTTTATGAACTTATAGAAAAATTACCCTTCATTTACCAGTAGCTAGCAATCGACACTACCAGTTTACTTAGAGGTGAAAATTGATATTCAAATATATCCTCCACATTAAGATTTGGTCTAGCTTGGGCTTAAATAGGTCTTATGAATGCTGCCATAATTGTTGTGTGTTTATATGTGAGGCTACCCTACTGTATTCAGAAGACACTGTTCCCTTGCATACATCCACTAATTTTGGACCATAAACTCTTTGCCCCTCCTTTCACAATGATTACTGCTTTTGGAGAATAAGATGCAGTACATATGTTCTGTTTACTGATTAACATTCTGTAGTCTCTTATTCTCTACACTTTGGCTATTTGTGGATCTTTGTGTTGTGTTAATTATCATCTTCTAACTTTTATTCTTGTGAAATAACTTGAGTGCATGCATATGCATTACGTCAAGTGTTCATGGACCAAAAGTGAGCATTAGATCCACTGGAATTGAAGGGTAGAAGAATAATTGTGAGCCAGTCTGTATAGATACTAGGAACTAAAGCTAAGTCCTGCTCAAGGGTGAGCAAACACTCTTAACTGCTGAGTCATCCCACCAGCCAACAAATGTGTTTTATGATGAGCAACCTTATTAAAAAAAATAACTTGGTTCAAGTTAGGGGCAATGGGTCATTTGGGAAAATGTTTACCTTCCAAGCACAACAACCTGAGCTTAATTCCCATAACACACAGATAAAATTTGGGAGTGGTAATGTTCTTCTGAAGTCATCTCTAGCAAGAATAAGACGGATGATTCCCTTGGAGCACTGGCCAGAAATATCTATCTGAATGGGTGAATTTCAAGCCAGTAAAAGAGCAGTATCAAATAAAAACAATCAAAACCAAAAGGAAACAAGCAAGCAAGCAAGCAAACAAACAAACAAAGGAACTAAAACAAACAACAATAGGTGAATAATACCTGAGGAATGACACCTGAAAATGCTTTCTGACTTCTAATGTATGTATAATGCACAGCATCACACTTACACACACACACACACATACACACACACACACACACACACACACACACACACACACACACACATCTTTCTTGAGCTCCAGAAGTTTATATAATGGGGTGGGTATCTAAGAATGAGATGGATAGTTTTTTGATGAATAATCTTAAAAACATGAAAATGAACTTTTCAAATTAAAAAGTTCACATCAGCTTTATGGGCCTGTATTTACTGGAATTAAGGCTTTTACTCCTTTGAATTGATTAATAGGATATAAAATAGTAATTTTTGAAACAAAATGGTAAAAAGTCATTATGAGTAACACATAAGTCTACATTGACATCTTCCATTTATTAAGCATGATATACTGAGTATTCATTTAATGTTTTTAAACCAAATATTGATACTAGTTTTTTTGGTAACTAATAGAATGCTTGAAAATCAGAATATTTATAAATGAAGATGAACCTTACAACACTGGTTGATTTTACACAAGGCTGCAGCAGCATCTTGTAGATTTCAATTAAATAATAAATTTTTTTGTTTGATTGGGAGTTATGTGAGACATGGTCTCTCTATGTTGCCCTGGCTGTTCTATTGTCCTGGAACTTTCTATGTAGCCCAGGCTGGTTTCACACTCACAAAGATGTGCCTGCGCCTGTTTCCAGAAAGCTGGAATTTAAACTGTGTCCATCACCCAAGGCAAAGGATAGGCATTTAAATGGAATTCTAATTTTAATGGTGTACAATTTATTTCTGCTAGGTTCTATTAGACAAGGTACACTCTCCGTGAATTAAAGATAAAGAGCCTTTTAATTTGCTAAACTTTTGGTTTCCTCTTCCCTTTCAAGGGGATGCCTTCTGGGATTGAAGATATATTCTACCATTGCTTCCCCAACCTTCTTTGTGCATCTTAATTATACATAATGTCTTATATCTATTTTCATTGTAGAAATATAAAACTCAGTTTCTGAGGAAAATTTACTTAAAGAATTATCAAAGCATAATATGAAATTTTCCTTTTCACTAAGATTTTCTGAGCTGTGACACTTCATGGTGTGTTCAAACAAACCAAGTGAAAAAAAAAAAAAACAGTTTTGGTTTCTCATTTAATTATTCTTTTTTTTTTTTTTTTTTGGTTTTTTCGAGACAGGGTTTCTCTGTGTAGCCCTGGCTGTCCTGGCACTCACTTTGTAGACCAGGCTGGCCTCGAACTCAGAAATCCGCCTGCCTCTGCCTCCCGAGTGCTGGGATTAAAGGCGTGCGCCACCACGCCCGGCTTTCATTTAATTATTCTTAAAAGTGTGTCTGCATACATGTTGTAAAGTTTGAATAAATAAATAAAAAGTTGAGATTATTCATTACTATATATTACATAACAAAAAGTTCTTCCTATATAACTTCTATTCTTATCTGAGAAATACAAAGAGTATTAACCTCATTAAAATCATAAAATGCTGGTTACTTATAAATATGTCACCGTAATAGCAGATATTACCATGAATATCATTAGCACTTATAAACTGGAAATTTGCATGTTATTAAAGTAAAGATCTGTCTCTGTCTCTGTCTCTCTGTCTCTGTTTCTGTCTCTGTCTCTGTCTCTGTCTCTCTCTCTCTCACACACACACACACACACACACACACACACACACACACACACACACTGGCCTCCCTTATTTGTCCTTCCTACATTATTTCCTATTTGCCTGCTATTCGGCATATGTAACTAAGTTTGTTGCAAAGACTGTTGACTTGATTAAAAGGGATGCTGGGTAACCCTACAAAGTTACATTGTCTTAGACACAGACATATTTATTGCTCCTGTGTTCTATAGAGTACATCCAATTATTTATTTATTTTTTCCCTTCTGTGACTAACTTTCATTTTGTTTCTTTAATCTGCTCAGTATAGAATCATAGTACTCTGGATGTTAATAATATAATAATATAAGGACTCTTTTATGGACAATTTTATGTTAATTGTGGTTGTATTGATTTCATAAATAATAATAAACTAATAATTATTTAATGTCTACTGTGTGCTTGTATATGTGATGTTTAAATAATAAATTTAAAATTTTAGTATTAAAGTTTCACTCTCTCTCTCTCCAATGACATATATATACATATACATATATATATATATATAAATCTTTCCATAAAGTATTCTACTTCTAAATAAAATTTCTATTTGCATATGTTAATGCTTTTTATTATAATAAGTTTTTGCTCTTTATGTAGGGATAAATTCACTAGAATTGGCAGATAAATTGTTTCCTCATTCCTTAATTCCTTATCTTTATTGAAGAACTTTATAATTAGAAGCATCTTACAGGATACTTTACTCTTAAACATAAAGTGAATTAAAACATCATCCCAGTTACATACATTTTTTTTTTAGAAATTTTATTATTTCAATTTCCTAGCAAATGGGCACCATTTAAAGTGAGGTAACCCAGAATTAGAAAGGCAAACATATTTTCTGTTATATGTAGGTGCTTTCTAGTAAAGTTTACTTATAATTTTTTTTTCAAATGATTTCAAAGGATGTGTGATATTGCATGGTATAAAGTAGGAAAATGAAATACTGGAGTAAGGAATTAAGGAAGAGCTGTGGAGATTGTAAAGACAGGATAGAGAACAGATTGTGAGAGGATGATTATCATTAACAATGTATGAGAAAGACACAGGAAACCTGTTACCTTAGAAGACTTATAATATATATGCATATATAAGACAATTTATATTGAGTTATCCTCTAAATAAAATTATAAACTATGCCTTCCTATACACCATAGCCTATTAAATAAAAGCTCAGTGCCAGAACTGAAACAATCCAAAGTCTTCAATACTCTACCAGTGCCAGGGTCCTCAGACTGGTCTGTGTAAGCTCCTGATTGGTGGCTTAGTATCTGGAAGCTCCCTAGGGTCTGGGTAAATTGAGACTGCTAGTCTTCCTATAGGGTCACTCTCCCCTTCAGCTTCTTCAATCTTTCCCTTATTTCAACCATAGGGGTTCCTGACTTCAGTTCAATGGTTGGGTGTAAGTATCTGCTTCTGTCTCAGTCAGATGCTCTTAGGACCTCACAGGGGACAGCCATGCCAGGCTCCTGTCTCTAAGCACATCATAGCATCAGTAATAGTGTCAGACCTTGGTGCCCTCCCATGAGATGGATCCCAAGTTGGGCCAGGTCATTTCCTTCAGCTGCTTCCTGATTTTCATCCCTGCAGTATTTTTAGACAGAAGAGTTCTGGGTCAGAAATTTTGACAGAGGGTTAGTTATCCTGTCTCTCTGCTTGAGGCCCTGTCTGTCTATTGGAGGTGATCTCTTTGAGTTACTTCTTCTCAATGTTGGGCATTTTGGCTAAGGTCTTCCTCACTGAGTCCTTGGAGTCCCTCACCTCTGGTTTCTCTGGTACTTTCTAGAGGGTCCCCCTCACTGACCTCCCCATGCTGTTCATCTCCATTCAATATCCTGGGCCTTGGGACTTCTCTCCTGCCCCACTCCATACCTGATCCTCTTTCCCCTTTCCCTTCCCACTCCCCCCTTTCACCCAGATCCCTGCCTCCCAATATTATTTCCTTCCCCCTGCTAAGTGGAGTTGAAACTTCCTCCCTTGGACCTTCACTTTTTAGGCTCTTCCTTCCTTGGACCTTCACTTCTTAGGCTCTGTAGGTTGTGTCCTAGGTATTCTGTACTTTTTTGGCTAATAGCCACTAATCAATGAGTACATACCATGCATGTCCTTTTGTGTCTGAGTTACCTTATTCAGATGATATTTTCTGGTTCCATCAATTTGCCTGCAAAATTCATGATGTCCCCATTTATAATAGCTAAATAGTGTGCCATTGTGTAAGTGAACCACATTTTCTTTATCAATTCTTCAGTTGAGGGACATATGGGTTGGGCCAGGTCAGGCCTTAATAGGAGAAGATGCACTTAATCCTTGAGAGACTTGAGGCCTCAGGGAAGTGAGAGGCCTAGTGGAGGTGAACATCCTCACAGAGGCAAGGAGGAGAAAGAATGGGATTAAGAACTGTGTAGGGGGAACTGAGGGAGGATTTACATAAATAAAATAATAAAACTTAAAAAAATTCTACCAGTAACTAAGATCATACAATATTTGTATATCTGCACAATGTACAGCTTAGTATATGTCATTCTATTCCATTCCATTCTATTCCGTTCCATTCCATTCCATTCTGTTCTTTCCTATTCTTTTATTTCTTTCCTCTCTTTTCTTTTCTTTTCTTTTCTTTTCTTTTCTTTTCTTTTCTTTTCTTTTCTTTTCTTTTCTTTTCTTTTCTTTTCTTTTCTTTCTTTCTTTCTTTCTTTCTTTCTTTCTTTCTTCCTTTCTTGTTTTGTTTTTTGATTGGTTGTTTCATTTTTCGAGACAGAGTTTCTCTGTGTAGCCCTGGCTGTCCTGGCACTCACTCTGTAGACAAGGCTGGCCTCGATCTCAGAAATCTGCCTGCCTCTGCCTCCCAAGTGCTAGGTTTAAAGGTGTGTGCCATCACTGCCCCGCTGTTCTGTTCTCTTCTGTTCTGGTCTATTCTATTCTATTCTATTCTATTCTATTCTATTCTATTCTATTCTATTCTATTGACATCTAGAATAGGAGATATGGATTTTAACTCTCCATGTTACTTATGGATTACATATGTGTATTGTTAGGATTTTCTGGAATTATAGAATGAATCTCTCCCTCTCTCTCTCTCTCTTCTCTCTGTCAGTCTGTCTCTAAACACACACACACACACATGCATGCACGATTTATTTGAATGATTTACAGGCTGTGGTCCAGCTAATCTAATAATGACTTTCGATAAATGAAAAGTCAAAGAATCCAAGAACCCAGTAGTTCCTCATACTATGAGGTTGGATGTCTCAACTGGTCTTCAGTACATGATCTAATCCCAAAACTGTAGGCTCTAATGTCAGCGAAGGAATGCACTTGCTAATGAGGTGATAGCAAGCAGGCAAAGAGCAAAAGTTTTCTTATTCCATGTCCTTATACAGGCTTCCAGTAGGAAGTGTGGACAAGATTAAATAGAATAAAGGTGTGTTTTCCTAACTCAAATGTCTGGATTAGAAGTAGATCTTCCTGTTGCCGATTAGATCCCTCACAGGTATACCTTTTGTTCTTAGAGATTTGATTGACTCCAGAAGTAATCAAGTTGACAATTGCGAATATTCATTATATTTCTTTAGTCATTCATCTACTCTTACACATGGTTATTCTTTCGACACTTCTACATACAATGAAACTATACTAAATATTAAGAAAGAAAAAATAAGAAAATATGCATTACACATAAAGGAAAAATAAATAAAGGAATTCATAGAGCTTTTTAATACAATATTTGTAGTTTAGGCTTGTGGAAGGGAAAAGTGGAAGGGGGTAACATTGGAAATGTAAATAAGTAAAATAACCAATATAAAAGAGGAAGAGACAAAACGAATTTCTTACAGTAAATTTTGATCCTAATGTACTGGCAAGTAATACGTCAATTTGACACAAAGACTAGAGTTATTTGAGAGGAGGGAATCTCAACTGAAAAAAAAATGCTTCCATGAGATCTGGTTATAGACAAGCTGTAGTGTATTTTCTTAGTAAATTTTGGGAGAGCACCCAGCACAGTGTTTGTGGTGCCATCCATGTGCTGGTGTTCTGGGTTTTATAAGAATGCATGCTTATCTTGTACAATCACTCTGGAAATCGGTCTGGCGGTTCCTCAGAAAATTGGACATAGTACTACCAGAGGATCCCGCAATACCACTTCTGGGCAAATATCCAGAAGATGTTCCAACTGGTAAGAAGGATACATGCTCCACTATGTTCATAGCAGCCTTATTTATAATAGCCAGAAGCAGGAAAGAACCCAGATGCCCCTCAACAGAGGAATGGATACAGAAAATGTGGTACATTTACACAATGGAGTACTACTTAGTTATTAAAAGGAATGAATTTATGAAATTCCTAGGCAAATGGATAGACCTGAAGGAGGTCATCATCCTGAGTGAGGTAACCCAATCACAAAAGAACTCAAATGATATGTTCTCACTGACCAGTGGATATTAGCCCAGAAACTTAGTATACACGAGATATAAGCAAAACACATGAAACTGAAGAAGAAGGAAGACCAAAGTGTGGACACTTTGCCCCTTCTTAGAATTGGAAACAATCACCCATGATAGGAGTTACAGAGACAAAGTTTGGAGCTGAGACAAAAGGATGGATCATCTAGAGAATGCCATATCCAGGGATCCATCCCATAATCAGCCTCCAAACGATGACACCATTGCATACACTAGCAAGAGTTTATTGAAAGGACCCTGATATAGCTGTCTCTTGTGAGACTACGCTGGGGCCTAGCAAACACATAAGTGAATGCTCACAGTCAGCTTTTGGATGGATCACAGGGCCCCCAATGGAGGAGCTAGAGAAAGTATCCAAGGAGCTAAAGAGATCTGCAACCCTGTAGGTGCAACAACATTATGAACTAACCAGTACCCTGGAGCTCTTGACTCTAGCTGCATATGTATCAAAAGATGACCTAGGTGGCCATCACTGGAAAGAGAGGCCCATTGGACATGCAAACTTTATATGCCCCAGTACAGGGGAACGCCAGAGCCAAAAAGTGGGAATGGGTGTGTAGGGGAGTAGTGGGGAGGGTATGGGGGACTTTTGGGATAGCATTGGAAATGTAATTGAGGAAAATACATAATAAAAAATATTTAAATTAAAAAAAAAGAATGCATGCTCAACAATCCATTCCTATCACTTGTTAACACTTATTTTCTATATTCTGATCTGTTGTAAATCTCTGAATTAGCTGCAGTTTACTGCACCTAGAAACTTCTTTAATGATTACTCCATAATACATCATTCTTTGTGCATAAAGATAGGAATTTAGAAAGCAGTTTGAAATGAGACTCACTTAGGAAAATGCCAGTAGTAAGGTTCTCACCTGAGGCCAGGGAGCATCCTAGCCATGAGTTATTGGCCAGGTTTATAGTACTAAAACTGTGTTTCCTCTCATGGAGGAAGTCTAATTTTTCAATTAGAAAGTAATTAGTTTCCCATATAACATTCAAGCTACCCCTGTATCCATAGGCATATCTTGCCACACCAGACAGTTCAAAGATACAATTCTTATTAAATCTATTGATGGCATTCCACCCCTACAGCCTACATAGCACCTTTCACTACTCTGAAACTCTAGAACTATAAATCTCCTGATTTGTCCAAGCCATGTTACCAAATTACATGTTATCTTCAGCAACAGCCTTAGTGTCAAATTCAGATGAGCAACCCAGAGAAGTGACTAAAACCTGTAATTGGGGTGTGTGGGGGGTGTCTCCAAAAACGATATGCCTAGTTGAGGATAATCTTACTTCTGACACTGGGATTTTTATTTAGCAATCTAAGGGTTCAGAGAGGAATAATAATTCCCGTATTAGGTAATTCCAAACACTAACTTTTAACTTATCTATGTATAGTTAGGGAGTTGACACAAGAGTTGATTCTCTATGAATTTCCCAAACATTTCTATTTTTAACTTCCCCTCCTCCATCCACTCTCATCTCTTTCTGCAGATAAACCTCCCTCCCCTTGTCATTTTCTCATTCATTATATTCTGTGTTCTACTATCCACTATCACTGAAATACTCTCCTCCTTTCCCACTAATAGTTCCTTTCTTGTTTCCTGGATTCTTCGGCTATTTCAAGTTAAGCACACAAATATAAACATTTATAACTAACATCTGATATCAGTGAGAACATTTAATGTTTGTTTTTCTAAGTATAAATGTATTTGCATTCCATTCTTTTATCTGCAATTCCATAATTTTATTTTTTCAAAGTTAAATATAATTCTATTGTGCATTGAGTTCTTTAAAAGAGTTTCCTGGGATAAATTCAGCTAGCCATCTGCTTTTTATACATGTGAATTCTAAACACTTTATTAGATGATGATATTAATCACTAGATAAGTATTACTGAAATTTCATTTGGGATTAAAAACTAACTAAAAGGATAATTAAAATTACATATATATATAGTAATTATATAATTCATGCTTCTGAAAATGCATTATTTACTGGAAAAGATAAGTGTCTTTAATATTATTTCACTATACAATATATCTCACCCTGCTGTCAAATCTGTGATGTCCGAAATAGCACACTAAAGTCTCAATCTTCTTTGACAGTGGCAGAAAATAAAATGCCCAAACTGTAAAGCTACACCATATTTTGGGATCTATGACTAACAATATTTTTAAAGAAATATCTTATTTTTGAATTAAAATTTTATTTTTGTTAGATGACATGCGGGTATTATAAATTTCCCTGGAGGTCTCCCAACTTAAAATATATGTGAATATTCTCTCCAAATATCCAGAAGATTAACTAAAATAAATAGGTGGAATGAGGGTGACTACTATATAGAAGGAATTAAAACTGGGAAGTCACACTGAAGTTCATGTAAGATTTATTTTCTTGAAAATGATATTTCATAATTAGTCCATTTTATTCTGTCCATTATTTTCTTTCATAAACTTGGCAAGTTTGTAGGATATTTTTACATTAAATGATTTCATTTTATCTAATAAGATTTTTCAGTTAGGTAGTCACCTTTATCATAGATCATTTAATTCAGTATGTGATCAATTGTCTCTTGTGAACCAACGAAGTTACTCAGTTCCCAAGTACCACAGTGAAGTTTCAATATGTGTAAATAAGTTCATCTGAAAGTAATTGACAACTGTGTAGGAATGAAGTATTTCTATGAGAGGCAAAACAAACAAACAAACAAACAAACAAACAAACAAACAGCTCAGTGCAACTGACTATCCTACTGAACATCATAGCAGATGATGAAGCCTTGTGTCTCATGGATATTAGTTATACAATGTAACTGCTCAACACTTTATACAGTGTTTGGATGTATCGAATAGCTAGAGGCTGATATTGACATTACCATTCAGATATTGGGGGGGGGTCTTTAGAGTGTACCAGAGACCTGGGAGATAAGAAACTCTCAAGATTCAAAGGCTGGGACCTTAGATGAAATGTCCTACAGTGGGGAGAGGGAACTCGTAGAGTCCACCTCCAGTAGAAAGACAGGGCATCAAGTGGAAGGATGGGATTGCCATCCCACAGTCAAAAACTCTGACCCAGAATTGTTCCTGTCTGAATGAACTGCAGGGTTAAAAATGGAGAAGAGCCTGAGGGAAAGGAGGTCCAGTTACAGGCCCTAATTGGGATCCATCACAAGGGGAGGTCTGAGTCCTTACACTATTTCCTGTACTATGGTGTTTTTACATATAGAAACCTAGCATGACTGCCCTCTGCAGCTGAAAGAGTCAGATGCAGATATTTACACCCAATCAATGGACAGAAGCTGGTGACCCCTGTGGTTGAAGTATTGAAAAGCTTGAAGAAGCTGAGGAGGAGGGTGGTCTTGTAGGAAGACCAGTATTCTCAACTAACCTGGACCTTGGAGATGTCTTTGACACTGATCCACCAACAGGCAACATATACCAGCTGATATGAGGCCCCCAAGACATATATAGTGGAGGACTCCTGGGTCTTGACTCAATGAGAGAAGATGCACCTAACCCTCAAGAGACTTGAAGCCCTAGGGAGTGGGGAAGTATAGTGAGGTCGGAGTTGTGGGGTGGGTATATTCTCTCTCTTTGAGACAGGGCTGGGTGGGGGTGGGGAGGAGGTATGAGATCTGGAACAATCAGAGGGCAGACCAGGAAGGGGATAAAGACTGGACCGTAATAAAAGATTAAAAAATTTTTAAAAAATTAAAAATTTTAAGAATTTAAGTTAATAAAAATATCATGAAAAAAATTTTTAATCCTATGTATATGTGCATATGTATATATACACTTACATTTACACATATTCATACATACATACACACACATATGTATGCAGGTATGTTGTATGTATGTATAAAAAAAGCCTGGTAGATTAGATTCCATGTCCTGGTTAGGAGTCTACTTGGTGAGGTCACAAATAGCATAAGTATTACATGTCTGAGCTGACTAAAACTTGCTCTTCCTATATAGATTTTTATCAAATTGAACTCTTCCAGATAAATTGTGACTAATGAGGTACATATTATTATTATACTAATATAATATTGAATAAAAATTTTAGTGTTCAATGATCAATGATGAATTTTATATTTTTACATGTATATGAGAATTTTAATTTAACTTTGAATAAGATAATTTAAAAGCCCAGTGAAGATTCTTGACTATGATGCACTGTTAATTAATAGGTGTTTTAAAGTATGTTTGTAAGGATGACATTTGTGTAATATACAGCCTCAAGGAAATATAAGTATATTAACATTTTAAAAGCTCAATGCAATCACCAATGACAAGTTGAAAAGCATAATTGAAACAGTAAAGATCCACATCTGAGATTAGAAGGATATGCCCTTCCATTTGACTCTCTTTAAGATTCTATTTGTACATATGCATCTAGAGCCATGAGTCCCTCCATGACTTTTCTTTGATTGGCAGTTTAGTCCCAGGGAGCTCTGGGGATACTGTTTAGCTCATATTGTTTTTGCACCTATGGGGCTGCAAAACCCTTCAGCAGAGGAAGGCCTAGTCAGTCATCAATGGAAGGAGAAGCCCTTGGTACTGTAAAGATTCTTTGCTCCAGTATAGTGGAATGCCTGGGCCAGGAAGCAGGAATGGGTGGATTGGGGAGCATGTAGAAGGGGGAAGAAATAGGGGATTTTCAGAGGGGAAACTAGGAAAGGGGGTAACTTTTGAAATATAAATAAAGAAAATATCTAATAAAAAATTGTTCCATGTAGGGACATGCTAAAAAATAAATAAATAAAATAAAATTGCAATGATTTAGATATAGAAAATCATCATTTATAATCAGCCAGAACCTAAGTAAATTGCAAAAAGCCACTTCACATAAAGTGATTAATGTAGAGTTAAACTGGCCAGAAGCAAAACTTAAACCAGAAGACAGTGAATTTTAGCTGCTGTGGTGGCACACAACTGAAATCTCAGAAATTAGGAGGAAAGACAGAAATGAGTTTAAGGCCAACCTGGGTTATAAAGTAAATCTGAGACCAGCTTTATCTTCTACATTTATATCTCTTTATTAAAAAATGTTCCAAACATTAAATAAAACATTTGATAAAAAATTCTATATTTAAATGACATGCAGCTAAAAAGACAT
The DNA here is from genome assembly GCF_978045245.1 of Mus caroli. Taxonomy (NCBI): domain Eukaryota; kingdom Metazoa; phylum Chordata; class Mammalia; order Rodentia; family Muridae; genus Mus; species Mus caroli. The sequence continues at coordinate 103,900,103 of NW_028227261.1, read as the reverse complement.
TGATGCTCAAGCCATGTCTAAAATTATGACTGGTAAAATAAATATTTAAGAGTTAAAAAATATTAACTATCAGAAATTTTAGATAATATAATATCAAGAATTTTATACTTTAATTCTATAATTTCAAATAGAATTAGAGCTTAATTTTCTACAAAAATGAAAAAAAAAGCAGTAGCATTTATATTCGTCACAGGATAAATTTTTAAAATATTTTTTAATTAGGTATTTTCTTCATTTACATTTCAAATGCTATCCCTAAAGTCCCCCATACCTCCCCCAGACTCCCCTACCCACCCACTCCTACTTCTTGGCCCTGGCGTTCCCCTGTACTGAGGCATATAAAGTTTGGCAAGACCAAGGGGGCCTCTCTTCCCAATGATGGCCGACTAGGCCATCTTCTGCTACATATGCAGCTAGAGACACGAGCTCCGGGGTACTGATTAGTTCATATGATTGCTCCACCTATAGGGTTGCAGATCCCTTTGGCTCCTTGGGTACGTTCTCTAGCTCCTCCATTGGGGACACTGTGGTCCATCCAATAGCTGACTGTGAGCATCCACTTCTGTGTTTGCCAGGCACTGGCTTAGCCTCACAAGAAACAGCTATATCAGGGTCCTTTCAGCAAAACCTTGCTGGCGTATGCTTTGGTATCTGTGTTTGGAGGCTGATTATGGGATGGATCCCCGGGTGTGGCAGTCTCCAGATGGTCCATCCTTTCCTCTCAGCTCCAAACTTTGTCTCTGTCACTCCTTCCATGGGTGTTTTGTTCCCAATTCTAAGAAGGGGCAAAATGACCACACTTTGGTCTTCGATCTTCTTGAGTTTCATGTGTTTTGCAAATTGTAACTTGGGTATTCTAATTTTCTGGGCTAATATCCACTTATCAGTGAGTACATATCATGTGAGTTCTTTTGTGATTGGGTTACCTCACTCAGGATGATACCCTCCAGGTCCATCCATTTGCCTAAGAATTTCATAAATTCATTCTTTTTAATAGCTGAGTAGTACTCCATTGTGTAAATATACCACATTTTCTGTATCCATTCCTCTGTTGAGGGGCATCTGGATTCTTTCCAGCTTCTGGCTATTATAAATAAGGCTGCTATGAACATAGTGGAGCATGTGTCTTTCTTAACTGTTAGAACATCTTCTGGATATATGCCTAGGAGAGGTGTTGCCAGATCCTCTGGTAGTACTATGTCCAATTTTCTGAGGAACCACCAGACTGATTTCCAGAGTGGTTGTACACGCTTGCAATCCCACCAACAATGGAAGAGTGTTCCTCTTTCTCCACATCCTTGCCAGCATCTGCTGTCACCTGAATTTTTGATCTTAGCCATTCTGACTGGTATGAGGTGGAATCTCAGAGTTGTTTTGATTTGCATTTCCCTGATGATTAAGGATGTTGAACATTTTTTCAGGTGCTTCTTAGCCATTCAGCATTCCTCAGGTGAGAATTCTTTGTTTAGCTTTGAGCACCATTTTTAATGTGGTTATTTGATTTTCTCTAGTGTTAACCTCAGTCCACTACACAAAGACATTTCCCTGATGAGTTTTGAGAGCTGCACTAATCTACAGCTATGAGGAAACAAATTGAGAAGACAGTTTCATACTAAGTTCATTTAATAAAAGTATCAGAGCAGATTCATTTCTGGGAAAGTTCTTTCTTTAATGTACTGAGAAACCTCCGTATTAACTTTCATAATATCTGAACTAATTTGTAACCTACCAACAGTATAAAGTTCATTTTTCCTTTATACTCTTTCCAACATCTGCTGACTTTCTTTTTGTGTTGATAGACATTATCATTTTGGTGAGATGGTATCAGCTTTTGTCATGAGTACAGTGCAAATATACAATGCCAGTCCATCTAGATTTAAAAGAGCTAATTTTGTACTTCACAACATAATAGAAAGAACTTTTTCAAAGATAATGCTTGTGTTTCCATTTACATGTTGCCAATTATTGCATTGATTGACAGTTTCATTTTATTTATATATTTATTTGCTCATACTAACCTTATCACATTTCTTCAAATCTACTTTTCTTATTATAAATTGCTTCCTTGTATTTTATTCTTTCTGTTCAAAAGGTGATATGCTTTTGCTGACTGAGTGAAGTATAAAGCAAATTAAAAAAAATGTTTCTAGTGGGAAAGTTTAAAATTTACAAATTACTGAACAACAGTACTGAAATATGACATAAATCCATGACAAGTGATGTCCATCTATTAGACTGGAGCTAATGTAATGATCATAGCAATTTTCAACATTAGAAGTCATATCCACTGTCATATTCAAACAAGTGACTCTATGAAGTTGACTAAAAAAATTTTAACTTGACAAGAGTTTAAGCATTTATGTAAAGATTACTGGATAATCTGGGTCAGTGAAAAGAAATGAAACAATTGGAAAATATTATATCATTTTCACTCTGACCTATTTTCCCCCATTTAAGGTCCCCCCTAGAAAACTTGTCCTGTCCATTTATAAATTATTACTAGTTACAGTTCTCTTTAAATCTCATGTGCATTGGGATTTTGGAGAGAAAGATTATAGTTATGATTGGTTTTTGGCTTTTTGAGATGATATTTTCTTCACTTACTCCATTTTTCTCAACTTGGGTTACTCAAGTTTTGAAATTTCTCCCATCATCCTAGGCTCCCTAGGATAAATTGGGCCATTGTTTCTCACTACTTTTTGTTTCCCGATCTACTAATGTGTATTTGCAAATTTACAAATTCTAGTTAGTTAAACCCATATATTCTTATTTTTAAATATATCATAGAATTCAAGTATGTATATTCAAAAGTTCTTTCTATATATGTGTGTATGTATTGTAGAAATATCTGTATTGAATATAATTTTATATAAATATAAAATAATATGTTTCTTCATTTAGATTGTTTCTAGTTCTAAGTTATGGTAAACAGGGAAGCATAAACTTAGCTGAGCAAGTATCTGTGGTGTAGGATATCTTGTCCTTTGAGCATATGCCAAGACTTGTAAGGCTGGGTCATGTAGTAGATTTATTTTTAGGTTTTTAAAGACTCTCCATCAGCTCCTTGGGTCCTTTCTCTAGCTCCTCTATTGGGGACCCTGTGCTCAGTCCAATGGTTGGCTAATGGAGGATCTGTAAAAAGGAAGAACAACAATATGAACCGACCAATACCCACCCCCCAGAGCTCCCAGAGACTAAACCATCAACCAAAAGAGAGGAGAGACTCATGACTCCAACTGCATATATAGCAGAGGATGGCCTTGTTGTTCATCATTGTGAGGAGAGGCTCTTGGTCCTGTGAAGGCTCTATGCCCCAGTATAGGATAATGCCAGGGCCATAAGTGGGAGTGGGTGGGTTGGTAAATAGGTGGAGGGGGAAGGGGACAGGGGATAACATCTGAAATGTAAATAAAGAAATATCTAATAATATTGAATATAAATAAATAAAGATTCTCCATACTATTATCAGTGTGAAGCTGAACCAATCTAAATTTTCATCTACAGTGAACATATAGTCCTTGTTTCCTTCAATTTTGCCAACAGTTTTTGGTCTGTTTTGTTGACTGGCATTGCTGAGAATAATGATAAGGCTAGTCCAAATTATTCTCAAACAATATGTATTATCAATGTAGCTCTTAGTTGCCTTTTAAGGTTGGAGTGGACCCCTAATAATGGTGAAACTGTGTGTGTGTGTGTGTGTGTGTGTGTGTGTGTGTGTGTGTGGTGTGTGGTGTGTGTGGTGTGTGTGTGTGTGTGTGTGTGTGAGTGTGTGTGTGTTTGAGTCAACCTAATAGAGTCACTTGTTTGAATATGACAGTGGATATGACTCCCACAGTTGAAAATTGCCATGAGCATTATATTAGCTCCAGTCTAATAGAGGGACATCACTTCTCACGGATTTATGTCATATTGTGTGTGCGTATGTGTGTGTGTGTGTGTGTATGTGTGTGTGTGTGTCTCTCTCTCTGTGTGGGTGTGTGTGTATGTGTGTGTGTGTGTGTGTGTGTGTGTGTGTGTGTGTGTGTGTGTGACAAATAATTGAGATGAGTCAAGCGGGATCTGACCTGAAAGTTTCTTTCCTGCAGTTTAGATTATATTGTTCCAGAAAATATGCAAGATGTCAGGAGAAGGCAGCAAGTAAATAATCTTTTCCAACTCCAATGCCTATGAACCATGAAAAATAGAAACATGGCAAGATATTCATAAAGGTGCAAAAAATAACACTCATGTGTTGGTGGCAAACAAGAGCTTTCTAATTGGAATTAAAAATCCTCTACTCAATCAAAGGGAAATGCCAAGTACTGGAAACTAAGCTAGCTCCCAAGCGATACTGAGATAATGAACCCTAGAAAAATTTCTGAAGACCCACGTATACCACCTCTGGGCATATACCCCCAAAATGCTTGACCATACCACAAGAACTTGTGCTCTACTATGTTCATAGCAGCCTTATTCATAAAAGCCAGAAGCAGGAAACCACACAGATGTCCCTCATCTGAAGAATAGATACAGAAAATGTGGTTCATTATAATAGTACTACACAATACTATTCAGCTATAGAAAATGAGGCCATCATGTGCTTTGCAGGCAATTGGATGGAACTAGAAAATATCACTTTGAGTCAGGTAACCCAAATCCAAAAGGACATGCATGTTATCTAGTCACTGATAAGTAGATATTAGACAAAAAGTACAGAATACCCATGATACAACTCACAGACCATAAGAAATTTAACAAAAGTAAGGCCCAAGTGAGGATGCTTCAATCCCACTTGCAATGGGGAAGAAAATAATCAATGCAGGCAAGGAACACAGAGGGACCTGGGTGGGGAGGATAGAGGGAGGGGAAAAGGGGGGCAGGAGAAGGTATGGGGGAAGATATGAGAGAAGCCAATAGGGCCAGGAGAACGAATGTGTATATCTTGGGTCAGGGCCTGGGAGGATCCTCTAGAAAGTCCCAAAGACCTAGTGTAAGAGACTCTCAGGACTTGACGGGGTTGTCCTTAGCTGAAATACTCAACAGTCAGAAGATAGAACCCAAAGAGACCACCTCCACGGATAGTCTGGGCACCAAGTCGAGGGATGGGTACACCCACGTACCTTCAAATTTTTGATCCAGAATTGGTCCTGTGTAAAGGAAATGCAGGGACAAAAATGGTGCAAAGTTTAAGGAAAGGAGATCCAGTGACTGCCCCAATCTGGGGTCCATCCCATGGGCAGGCATCAAACTCTGACACTATTACTGATGCCATGTTGTAATTGCAAACAGGGGTTAGCATGGATATCCTCTAAGAGGCTCTAAAAGCTGATGACTAAGACAGATCCAGATACTAATAGCCAACCATTGGACTGAGGTAAGAGACCACTATGGAAGAGCTAGGAAAAGGATTGAAGGAATTGAAGGGATTGGTAACCCCATAGGAAGAACAAGAGCATCAACTAACCCAGATACCTGAGAGCTGTCAGGGACTAAGCCACCAACCAAAGAGCATACATTTGCTAGTCTGTGGCTTCTGGCACATATGTATCAGAAGACTGCCTTGTCTGGCCTCAGTGGGAGAGGGCTTACTTCTGTAGAGTCTTGATGCCCCAGGGAAGGGGGATACTGGTGGGAATGAAGGGGGTAGAGGATGCAGGTGAGGGTGGTGGGGAGGTGGGTGAGCACTTTCTGAGACCCAAACCAGAGGAGGTTGGGATGAAGTACTCTGGGAGGGGGAGCAGGAAAGAGGGCAGCATTTAGAACAAAATAAATAAAATAATTTAATACAAATAATAAATGGGAAAAAATATATACTATGTTTACTTTGCTAGCCCAGCATAATTCCTCGCTGAATTCTAAATCTAATCCTTATATGCACACATGTCAATGTAGCCATCATTCCTGATTAAAAGAAGCCTCTCTTCAAAGCAAATGGAGACCACCACAAAAACAAACAAACAAACAAAAACAAAAACAGAAACAAAACCCCTAAATGAACAGAAGGAAGAGATTCACTGATGTAAGGAGCCCAGTTTCAATGGATGAATCTACACCATAGATTTTTGTAGTTATGTCTCAGGGAACATTGGGGAAGTGGTGATAAATGCCTGTAAGTGTAAGAATATAAGGAGTTGGATCAGCACCAGGGTAGCTGGAGCGCAGGGTTGCCTGACACCCGCCAGCTACCCACGACCCCCGCCACAGGATTTTGGGACTGCTGGTGAGTGGAACACAGCTTCTGCTCCAGTCCAATCACGCGGGACCTGAGACTGCTCTGGTTGGGGAGGCAGAAATCCGGCCTACATAGGGCCACAAGCCTCTTCCAGTCAGAAAAGCACCAGGGCAGCTGGGGCGCAGGGTCGGCTGACACTCGCCAGCTACCCACAACACCCACCACAAGATCTTAAGACTTCTGGTGAGTGGAACACAGCTTCTGCTCCAATCCAATTGCATGCGGGACCAGAGACTGCATTAGTTAGGGAAGCAGAAAACCGGCCTGAGTAGGACCACAGGCCTCTTCCGGCTGGACCAGCACCGGGGTACCATCAGCTACCCACGACCCCCGCCGCAGGATTTTGAGACTGCTGGTGAGTGGAACACAGCTTCTGCTCCAATCTTTAAACAGTGACAACGATAACAACTAACCCCAGAGATTACCAGATGGCGAAAGGTAAACGTAATAATCTTACTAACAGAAACCAAGACCACTCACCATCATCAGAACCCAGCACCCCCACTTCGCCCAGTCCAGGGCACCCCAACACACCGGAAAAGCTAGACACGGATCTAAAAGCATATCTCCTGATGATGGTAGAGGAGTTCAAGAAGGACTTTAATAACACACTTAAAGAAATACAGGAGAACAATGCTAAACAGGCAGAAGACACTAAAGAGGAAGCACAAAAATCCCTTAAAGAATTGCAGGAGAACACTGCTAAAGAGTTACAAATCCTTAAAGAAAAACAGGATAACATAATCAAACAAGTAGAAGTCCTTACAGAAAAACAGGAAAACACATCCAAACAGATGATAGAAATGAACAAAACCATACTAGACCTAAAAAGGTAAGTAGACACAATAAAGAAAACCCAAAATGAGGCAACACTGGAGATAGAAACCCTAGGAAAGAAATCTGGAACCATAGATACGAGCATCAGCAACAGAATACAAGAGATGGAAGAGAGAATCTCAGGTGCAGAAGATTCCATAGAGAACATCGGCACAACAATCAAGGAAAATGTAAAATGCAAAAAGATCCTAACTCAAAACATCCAAGAAATACAGGACACAATGAGAAGACCAAACCTACGGATAATAGGAGTGGATGAGAATGAAGATTTTCAACTCAAAGGACCAGCAAACATCTTCAACAAAATTATAGAAGAAAACTTCCCAAATCTAAAGAAAGGGATGCCCATGAACATACAAGAAGCCTACAGAACTCCAAATAGACTGGACCAGAAAAGAAATATCTCCCGACACATAATAATCAGAACAACAAATGCTCTAAATAAAGATAGAATACTAAAAGCAGTAAGAGAAAAAGGCCAAGTAACATATAAAGGCAAGCCTATCAGAATTACACCAGATTTTTCACCAGAGACTATGAAAGCCAGAAGATCCTGGACGGATGTTATACAGACACTAAAAGAACACAAATTCCAGCCCAGGCTGCTATACCCAGCCAAACTCTCAATTAACATAGATGGAGAAACCAAAGTATTCCAGGACAAAACCAAATTCACACATTATCTCTCCACGAATCCAGCCCTTCAAAAGATAATAACAGAAAAACCAATACAAGGACAGGAACCACGCCCTAGAAACAACAAGAAGGTAATCCCTCAATGGCATGAAGGAACAAGCTGGAGTAGCCATTCTAATATCTGATAAGATTGACTTCCAACCCAAAGTCATTAAAAAAGACAGGGAGGGACACTTCATACTCATCAAAGGTAAAATCCTCCAAGAGGAACTATCAATCCTGAATGTCTATGCTCCAAATACAAAGGCAGCCACATTCATTAAAGAAACTTTAGTAAATCTCAAAGCACACATTGCACCTCATACAATAATAGTGGGAGACTTCAACACACCACTTTCACCAATGGACAGATCATGGAAACAGAAACTAAACAGGGACACAGAGAAACTAAGAGAAATTATGAATCAAATGGATCTGGCAGATATCTACAGAACATTTTATCCTAAAACAAAAGGATATACCTTCTTCTCAGCACCTCATGGTACCTTCTCCAAAATTGACCACATAATTGGTCACAAAACAGGCCTCAACAGATATAAAAATATTGAAATTGTCCCATGAATCCTATCAGATCACCATGGACTAAGGCTGATCTTCAATAACAAAATAAATAATAGAAAGCCAACCTACACGTGGAAACTGAACAACACTCTTCTCAATGATACCTTGGTCAAGGAAGGAATAAAGAAAGAAATTAAGGACTTTTTAGAGTTCAATGAAAATGAAGCCACAACATACCCAAAATTATGGGACGCAATGAAAGCATTTCTAAGAGGAAAACTAATAGCTCTGAGTGCCTCCAAATGAAACTAGAGAGAGCACACATTAGCAGCTTGACAACACAACTAAAAGCACTAGAACAAAAGGAAGCAAATTCATCCAAGAGGAGTAGAAGGCAGGAAATAATCAAACTCAGGGGTGAAATCAACCAAGTGGAAACAAGAAAAACTATTCAAAGAATCAACCAATCAAGGAGCTGGTTTTTGAGAAAATCAACAAGATAGATAAACCCTTAGCCAGACTCACTAGAGGGCACAGGGAAAGCATCCTAATTAACAAAATCAGAAATGAAAAAGGAGACATAACAACAGATCCTGAAGACATCCAAAACACCATCAGATCCTTCTACCAAAGGCTATACTCAACAAAACTGGAGAACCTGGATGAAATGGAGAAGTTCCTAGACAGATACCAGGTACCAAAGTTGAATCAAGATCAGGTTAATGATCTAAACAGCCCTATATCCCCCAAAGAAATAGAAGCAGTCATTAATAGTCTCCCAACTAAAAAAAGCCCAGGACCAGATGGGTTTAGTGCAGAGTTCTATCAGACCTTCCAAGAAGATCTAATCTCAGTTCTTCACAAACTATTCCACAAAATAGAAACAGAAGGTACTCTACCCAACTCATTCTATGAAGCCACGATTACTCTGATACCTAAACCACAAAAAGACCCAACAAAGATAGAAAACTTCAGACCAATATCCCTTATGAATATTGATGCAAAAATCCTCAATAAAGTTCTTGCTAACCGAATCCAAGAACACATCAAAACAATCATCCATCCTGACCAAGTAGGTTTCATCCCAGGGATGCAGGAATGGTTCAATATAGGGAAATCCATCAACGTAATCCTGTATATAAACAAACTCAAAGACAAAAACCACATGGTCATCTCGTTAGATGCGGAAAAAGCATTTGACAAGATCCAACACCCATTCATGATAAAAGTCTTGGAAAGATCAGGAATTCACGGCCCATACCTAAACATGATAAAAGCAATCTACAGCAAACCAGTAGCCAACATCAAAGTAAATGGTCAGAAGCTTGAAGCAATCCCTCTAAAATCAGGGACTAGACAAGGCTGTCCACTTTCTCCATACCTATTCAACATTGTACTTGAAGTCCTAGCCAGAGCAATTCGACAACAAAAGGAGATCAAAGGGATACAAATTGGAAAAGATGAAGTCAAAATATCACTTTTTGCAGATGATATGATAGTATATATAAGTGACCCTAAAAATTCCACCAGAGAACTCCTAAGCCTGATAAACAGCTTCGGTGAAGTAGCTGGATATAAAATTAACTCAAACAAATCACTGGCCTTTCTCTACACAAAGAATAAACAGGCTGAGAAAGAAATTAGGGAAACAACACCCTTCTCAATAGTCACAAATAATATAAAATATCTTGGCGTGACTCTAACGAAGGAAGTGAAAGATCTGTATAATAAAAACTTCAAGTCTCTGAAGAAAGAAATTATAGAAGATCTCAGAAGATGGAAAGATCTCCCATGCTCATGGATTGGCAGGATCAACATTGTAAAAATGGCTATCTTGCCAAAAGCAATCTACAGATTCAATGCAATCCCCATCAAAATTCCAACTCAATTCTTCAACGAATTAGAAAGTGCAATCTGCAAATTCATCTGGAATAACAAAAAACCTAGGATAGTAAAAACTCTTCTCAAGGATAAAAGAACCTCTGGTGGAATCACCATGCCAGTCCTAAAGCTGTACTACAGAGCAATTGTGATAAAAACTGCATGGTACTGGTATAGTGACAGACAAATAGACCAATGGAATAGAATTGAAGACCCAGAAATGAACCCACACACCTATGGTCACTTGATCTTCGACAAGGGAGCTAAAAACATCCAGTGGAAGAAAGACAGCATTTTCAACGAATGGTGCTGGCACAACTGGTTGTTAACATGTAGAAGAATGTGAATCGATCCATTCCTATCTCCTTGTACTAAGGTCAAGTCTAAGTGGATCAAGGAACTTCACATAAAACCAGAGACACTGAAACTTATAGAGGAGAAAGTGGGGAAAAGCCTTGAAGATATGGGCACAGGGGAAAAATTCCTGAATAGAACAGTAATGGCTTGTGCTGTAAGATCGAGAATTGACAAGTGGGACCTCATGAAACTACAAAGCTTCTGCAAGGCTAAAGACACCATCAATAAGACAAAAAAACCACCAACAGATTGGGAAAGGATCTTCACCTATCCTAAATCAGATAAGGGACTAATATCCAATATATATAAAGAACTCAAGAAGGTGGACTCCAGAAAGTCAAATAACCCCATTAAAAAATGGGGCTCAGAACTGAACAAAGAATTCTCACCTGAGGAATACCGAATGGCAGAGAAGCACCTGAAAAAATGTTCAACATCCTTAATCATCAGGGAAATGCAAATCAAAACAACCCTGAGATTCCACCTCACACCAGTCAGAATGGCTAAGATCAAAAATTCAGTTGACAGCAGATGCTGGCGAGGATGTGGAGAAAGAGGAACACTCCTCCATTGTTGGTGGGATTGCAAGCTTGTACAACCACTCTGGAAATCAGTCTGGCGGTTCCTCAAAAAATTGGACATAGTACTACCGGAGGATCCAGCAATACCTCTCCTGGGCATATATCCAGAAGATGTCCCAACAGGTAAAAAGGACACATGCTCCACTATGTTCATAGCAGCCCTATTTATAATAGCCAGAAGCTGGAAAGAACCCAGATGTCCCTCAACAGAGGAATGGATACAGAAATTATGGTACATTTACACAATGGAGTACTACTCATCTATTAAAAATAATGAATTTATGAAATTCCTAGCCAAATGGATGGACCTGGAGGGCATCGTCTTGAGTGAGGTAACACAATCACAAAAGAACTCACACAATATGTATTCACTGATAAGTGGATATTAGCCCAAAACTTAGGATACCCAAGATATAAGATACAATTTGCTAAACGCATGAAACTCAAGAAGAATGAAGACAAAAGTGTGGACACTGTGCACCTTCTTAGAATTGGGAACAAAACACCCAGGGAAGGAGTTACAGAGACAAAGTTCGTAGCTGTGATGAAAGGATGGACCATTTAGAGACTGCCCTATCCAGGGATTCATCCCATAATCAGCTTCTAAACGCTGACACCATTGCATACACTAGCAAGATTTTGCTGGAAGGACCCAAATATAGCTGTCTCTTGTGAGACGATGCCGGGGCCTAGCAAACACAGGAGTGGATGTTCACAGTCAGCTATTGGATGTATCACAGGGCTCCCAATGGAGAAGCTAGAGAAAGTACCCAAGGAGCTAAAGGGATCTGCAAACCTATTGTTGGAACAACATGTTGTACTAACCAGAACCCCGGAGCTCTTGTGTCTAGCTGCATATGTATCGAAAGATGGCCTAGTCGGCCATCAATGGAAAGAGAGGCCCATTGGACTTGCAAACTTTATATGCCCCAATATAGGGGAATGCCAGGGCCAAAAGAATGGGAATGGGTGGGTAGGGAAGTGGGGGGCGCTATGGGGGACTTTTGGGATAGCAATGGAAATGTAATTGAGGAAAATATGTAATAAAAATATTAAAAATCAAAAAAAAAAAAGAATATAAGGAGTTTGCTGTAAAACAGTCTCTCAGAAATGGCTGCATTGCTCTTCTGGTCAGACCAGCACCAGGGTAGCTAGGGCGCAGGGTACGCTGACACTCGCCAGCTACCCACGACACCCGCCACAGGATTTTGAGACTTCTGGTGAGTGGAACACAGCTTCTGCTCCAGTCCAATCAAGCGGGACCTGAGACTGCTTTGGTTGGGGAGGCAGAAAACCGGCCTGAGTAGGGCCACAAGTCTCTTCCGGTCAGACCAGCACTGGGGTAGCTAGGGCGCAGGGTCGGCTGACACTCGCCAGCTACCCACAACACCCGCCACAGGATCATAAGACTTCTGGTGAGTGGAACACAGCTTCTGCTCCAGTCCAATCAAGCGGGACCTGATACTGCATTAGTTAGTGAAGCAGAAAACCGGCCTGAGTAGGGCCACAAGCCTCTTCAAGTCTGACCAGCACAGGGGTAGCTAGAGCACAGGGTTGGCTGACACCCGCCAGCTACCCAAGACACCCACCACAGGATTTTGAGACTTCTGGTGAGTGGAACACAGAGTCTGCTCCAATCTTTAAACAGTGACACCAATAACAACTAACCCCAGAGATTACCAGATGGCGAAAGGTAAACGTAATAATCTTAATAACAGAAACCAAGACCACTCACCATCATCAGAACCCAGCACTCCCACTTTGCCCAGTGCAGGGCACCCCAACACTTCGGAAAAGCTAGACCTGGATCTAAAAGCATATCTCTTGATGATGGTAGAGGACATCAAGAAGGACTTGAATAACACACTTAAAGAAAAAGAGGAGAACACTGCTAAACAGGTAGAAGACATTAAAGAGGAAGCACAAAAATCCATTAAAGAATTGCAGGAAAACCAGACCAAACAGGTGATGGAATTGAGTAAAACCATCCAAGACCTAAAAAGGGAAGTAGAGACAAAGAAGAAAACCCAAATTGAGGCAACACTGGAGATAGAAACACTAGGAAAGAAATCTGGAATCATAGACGCGAGCATCAGCAACAAAATACAAGAGATGGAAGAGAGAATCTCAGGTGCAGAAGACTCCATAGAGAACATCGGCACGACAATCAAAGAAAATACAAAATCCAAAAAGATCCTAACTCAAAACATCCAGGAAATCCAGGACAAAATGAGAAGACCAAACCTACGGTTAATAGGAGTAGATGAGAATGAAGATTTTCAACTCAAATGACCAGCAAATATCTTCAACAAAATTATAGAAGAAAACTTCCCAAACTTAAAGAAAGAGATGCCCATGAACATACAAGAAGCTTACAGAACTCCAAATAGACTGGACCAGAAAAGAAATTCCTTCCAACACATAATAATCAGAACAACAAATGCACTAAATAAAGATAGAATACTAAAAGCAGTAAGGGAAAAAGGTCAAGTAACATATAAAGGCAAGCCTATCAGAATTACACCGGATTTTTCACCAGAGATTATGAAAGCCAGAAGGGCCTGGACAGAGGTTATACAGAAACTAAGAGAACACAATTTCCAGCCCAGGCTACTATACCCAGTCAAACTCTCAATTAACATAGATGGAGAAACCAAAGTATTCCACGATAAAACCAAATTCACACATTATCTTTCCACGAATCCAGCACTTCAAAGGATAATAACAGAAAAAAAACAATACAAGGACGGAAACCACGTCCTAGAAAAAGCAAGAAGGTAATCCCTCAACAAACCTAAAAGAAGACAGCCACAAAAACAGAACACCAACTCTAACAACAAAAATAAAAGGAAGCAACAATTACTTCTCCCTAATATCTCTTAATATCAATGGACTCAACTCTCCAATAAAAAGACATAGACTAACAGGCTGGCTACAGAAACAGGAGCCAACATTTTGCTGCTTACAGGAAACTCATCTCAGAGAAAAAGATAGACACTACCTCAGAATGAAAGGCTGGAAAACAATTTTCCAAGCAAATGGTAGGAAGAAACAAGCTGGTGTAGCCATTATAATATCTGATAAGATTGACTTCCAACCCAACGTCATCAAAAAAGACAAGGAAGGGCACTTCATTCTCATCAAAGGTAAAATCCTCCAAGAGGAACTATCAATTCTGAATATCTATGCTCCAAATACAAGGGCAGCCTCATTCATTAAAGATACTTTAGTAAAGCTCAAAGCACACATCGCACCTCACACAATAATAGTGGGAGACTTCAACACACCACTTTCACCAATGGACAGATCATGGAAGCAGAAACTAAACAGGGACACAGTTAAACTAACAGAGGTTATGAAACAAATGGATCTGACAGACATCTACAGAACATTTTATCCTAAAACGAAAGGATATACCTTCTTCTCAGCACCTCACGGTACCTTCTCCAAAATTGACCACATAATTGGTCACAAAACAAGCCTCAATATATAAAAAATATTGAAATTGTCCCATACACCCTATCAGATCACCATGGACTAAGACTGATCTTCAATAACAAAATAAATAATAGAAAGCCAACACACACGTGGAAACTAAACAACACTCTTCTCAATGATACCTTGGTCAAGGAAGGAATAAAGAAAGAAATTAAGGACTTTCTGGAGTTTAATGAAAATGAAGCCACAACATACCCAAACTTATGGGACACATTGAAAGCATTTCTAAGAGGAAAACTCATAGCTCTGAGTGCCTCCAAAAAGAAACTAGAGAGAGCACACATTAGCAGCTTGACAACACACCTAAAAGCTCTAGAACGAAAGGAAGCAAATTCACCCAAGAGGAGTAGACAGCAAGAAATAATCAAACTCAGGGGTGAAATCAACCAAGTGGAAACAAGAAGAACAATTCAAAGAATCAACCAATCAAGGAGCTGATTCTTTGAGAAAATCAACAACATAGATAAACCCTTAGCCAGACTCACTAGAGGGCATAGGGAAAGTATTCTAATTAACAAAATCAGAAATGAAAAGGGAGACATAACAACAGACCCTAAAGATTTCCAAAACACCATCAGATCCTTCTACAAAAGGCGATACTCAACAAAACTGGAGAACCTGGATGAAATGGACAAGTTTCTAGACAGCTACCAGGTACCAAAGTTAAATCAAGGTCAGATTAATGATCTAAACAGTCCCATATCCCCTAAAAAAATAGAAGCAGTCATTAATAGTCTCCCAACCAAGAAAAGCCCAGGACCAGATGGGTTTAGTGCAGAGTTCTATCAAAATTTCAAAGAAGAACTAATCCCAGTTCTTCACAAACTATTCCACAAAATAGAATCAGAAGGTACTCTACCCAACTCATTCTATGAAGCCACAATTACTCTGATACCTAAACCACATAAAGACCCAACAAAAAGAGAGAACTTCAGACCAATTTCCGTTATGAATATTGATGCAAAAATCCTCAATAAAGTTCTCGCTAACCGAATTCAAGAACACATCAAAACAATCATCCATCCTGACCAAGTAGTTTTCATCCCAGGGATGCAAGGATGGTTCAATATATGAAAATCCATCAATGTAATCCATTATATAAACAAACTCAAAGACAAAAACCACATGATCATCTCGTTAGATGCTGAAAAAGCATTTGACCAAATCCAACACCCATTCATGATAAAAGTCTTGGAAAGATCAGGAATTCAAGGCCCATACCTAACCATGATAAAAGCAATATACAGTAAACCAGTAGCCAACATCAAAGTAAATGGTGAGAAGCTGGAAGCAATCCCACTAAAATCAGGGACTAGACAAGGCTGCCCACTCTCTCCCTACCTATTCAACATTGTACTTGAAGTCCTGTCCAGAGCAATTAGACAACAAAAGGAGATCAAGGGGATAAAAATCGGAAAAGAAGAAGTCAAAATATCGCTTTTTGCAGATGATATGATAGTATACATAAGTGACCCTAAAAATTCCACCAGAGAACTCCTAAGCCTGATAAATAGCTTCGGTGAAGTAGCTGGATATAAAATTAAGTCAAGCAAGTCAATGGCCTTTCTGTACACAAAGGATAAACAAGCAGAGAAGGAAATTAGGGAAACAACACCCTTCTCAATAGTCACAAACAATATAAAATACCTTGGCGTGACTCTAACTAAGGAAGTGAAAGATCTGTATGACAAGAACTTCAAGTCCCTGAGGAAAGAAATTAAAGAAGATCTCAGAAGATGGAAAAACCTCCGATGCTCATGGATTGGCAGGATCAACATTGTAAAAATGGCTATCTTACCAAAAGCAATCTACAGATTCAATGCAATCCCCATCAAAATTCCAACTCAATTCTTCAATGAATTAGAAAGTGCAATCTGCAAATTCATCTGGAACAACAAAAAACCTAGGATAGCAAAAACTCTTCTCAAGGATAAAAGAACCTCTGGTGGAATCACCATGCCTGACCTAAAGCTGTACTACAGAGCAATTGTGGTAAAAAGTGCATGGTACTGGTATAATGACAGACAAGTAGACCAATGGAATAGAATTGAAGACCCTGATATCAACCCACATACCTATGGTCACTTGATCTTTGACAAGGGAGCAAAAACCATCCAGTGGAAAAAAGATAGCATTTTCAACAAATGGTGCTGGCACAACTGGCGGTTATCATGTAGAAGAATGCGAATTGATCCATTCCTATCTCTTTGTACTAAGGTCAAATCTAAGTGGATTAAGGAACTCCACATAAAACCAGAGACACTGAAACTTATAGAGGAAAAAGTAGGGAAAAGCCTCGAAGATATGGGTATAGGGGAAAAATTCCTGAATAGAACAGCAATGGCTTGTGCTGTAAGATCGAGAATCGATAAATGGGACCTCATAAAGTTGCAAAGCTTCTGCAAGGCAAAAGACACTGTCAATAAGACAAAAAGACCACCAACAGATTGGGAAAGGATCTTTACCTATCCTAAATCAGATAGGGGACTAAAATTCAATATATATAAGGAACTCAAGAAGGTGGACTCCAGAAAATCAAATAACCCCGTTAAAAAATGGGGCTCAGAACTGAACAAAGAATTCTCACCTGAGGAATACCGAATGGCAGAGAAGCACCTGAAAAAATGTTCAACATCCTTAATCATCAGGGAAATGCAACTCAAAACAACCCTGAGATTCCACCTCACACCAGTCAGAATGGCTAAGATCAAAAATTCAGTTGACAGCAGATGCTGGCGAGGATGTGGAGAAAGAGGAACACTCCTCCATTGTTGGTGGGATTGCAAGCTTGTAGATCCACTCTGGAAATCAGTCTGGCGTTTCCTCAGAAAATTGGACATAGTACTACCGGAGTATCCAGCAATACCTCTCCTGGGCATATATCCAAAAGATGTTCCAACCGGTAAGAAGGACACATGCTCCACTATGTTCATAGCAGCCTTATTTATAATAGCCAGAAGCTGGAAAGAACCCAGATGCCCCTCAACAGAGGAATGGATATAGAAATGTGGTACATTTACACAATGAAGTACTACTCAGCTATTAAAAGGAATGAATTTATGAAATTCCTAGGCAAATGGATGGATCTGGAGGTCATCATCCTGAGTGAGGTAACATATTCACAAAGGAACTCACACAATATGTACTCACTGATAAGTGGATATTAGCCCAAAAACTTAGGATACCCAAGATATAAGATACAATTTGTTAAACGCATGAAACTCAAGAAGAACGAAGACCAAAATGTGGACACTGTGCCCCTTCTTGGAATTGGGAACAAAACACCCATGGAAAGAGTTACAGAGATAAAGTCTGGAGCTGTGAAGAAAGGATGGACCATCTAAAGACTGCCATATCCAGGGATCCATCCCATAATCAGCTTCCAAACGCTGAAACCATTGTATACACTAGCAATATTTTGCTGAAAGGACCCAGATATAGCTGTCTCTTGTGAGACAATGCCGGGGCCTAGCAAACACAGAAGTGGATGCTCACAGTCAGCTATTGGATGGATCACAGGGCCCCCAATGGAGGAGCTAGAGAAATTACCGAAGGAGCTAAAGGGAACTGCAACCCCACAGGTGGATCATTATTATGAACTAACCAGTACCCCAGAGCTCCTGACTCTAGCTGCATTTGTATCAAAAGATGGCCTAGTCGACCATCACTGGAAAGAGAGGCCCATTGGACTTGCCAACTTTATATGCCCCAGTACAAGGGAATGCCAGGGCCAAGGGGGGGGGGGGACTGGGGGGGTGTATTGGGGACTTTTTGGATGTAATTGAGGAAAATACCTAATTAAAAAATGTAAAAAAAAAAATCTGCTATGAAGAAATCGGTTTATAGATGGCAGAAAATGGAGCAAAATGAAAAATAATAATATTAGAATATGGATATGAAAAATTCAAAGATTTGCATAAAGGAGTATTGATAATGGATGAGTGAGAGAGACAGGACACAAATGATTGGAGAAGTCATAAGGCATCCATGGAAATGGTGGCTGTGACTAGGCATACAGCTATTTCTAGGAAACTGGAGGAAAAAAAGGGAACGTGAATCCGAACAGACTAATATAACCAGGTTACACTGTTGGATAGTATTTTCTTATTTTTAAAAGTATTCTATTATTTACTTATGTATTGTTTTAATTTTAACTGATGAATAAAAGTATAAAATGGCATACCAAAAAAAAAAAAAAAAAAAGAAATGGCTGCATTAACAAGGATGAAACAATAGTGATCATGGACATGTTAACGTGGAAAGAAACAAGTTCTTGTTCTTGTTCTTGTTCTTTCTTGTTCTTGTTCTTGTTCTTGTTCTTGTTCTTGTTCTTGTTCTTGTTCTTGTTCTTGTTCTTGTTCTTGTTCTTGTTCTTGTTCTTGTTCTTGTTCTTGTTCTTGTTCTTTCTTGTTCTTGTTCTTGTTCTTGTTCTTGTTCTTGTTCTTGTTCTTGTTCTTGTTCTTGTTCTTGTTCTTGTTCTTGTTCTTGTTCTTCTTCTTCTTCTTCTTCTTCTTTTTCTTCTTCTTCTTCTTGTTGTTCTTGTTCTTGTTCTTGTTCTTCTTCTTCATCTTCTTCTTCTTCTTCTCTTCTTCTTCTTCTTCTTCTTCTTCTTCTTCTTCTTCCTCCTCCTCCTCCTCCTCCTTTTTCTTTTTGGGTGTTTATTTTTGTTGTCTATTTATTCTCTCATATATTACATCCCTACCACAGTTTTCCCTTCCCTTTGTAAAGCATCTTCTCCATCTCTCCACTATCTCCCCATACCCCCATCCACTCCTTCTCCATTTCCTTTCAGTAAATGGATTGTTTCTGAGGGATCAGGGAAGTGGCATAATATATATATATATATATATATATATATATATATATATATATATATATATATTAAGTTCAGTCATATATATATGACTCCTAAGAAAGGAAGCAGGGGCTGTCTCTGATCCTTACCTGCTTTGGAGGCCCTTGTCCTCCTGCTGGGTTGCCTTGTCTACCCTTAATATGAGGAGAGGTATCTAATCTTATTGTAGCTTGATATGCCATGGGAAGAGAAAAGTTTTGTGGGATCATACTCCTAGATAAAGAACTATAGGCAATTAGTGACTGCAGAGAAACTAAAACTTAGCCTGTTGATGGGAGTTGGTCTGTTATTATATATGCAAATGCTAAATTCTGAACCCTAAGACCTGCATGGCTTCAGACAAGAGAATTTTTACATAAGCCAGCCCTTGTTATGTAAACATTGTTCCTCAATTTAAAGTTAATTAATTAATAAAAGGCTCGAGCTTTCAATTGGGTGATTGGGCAATAGAAAGAGAAAGGTGGGCATTGAGGATCAAGTGATGGATCGCAGAAGAAAAAAGAGGAGAAAGAAGAATGATCAAGAGGTTGTTGTTAGACATGATGGAGCAGGAGCAAGTATCCAAGTGAAATGCACCCCCTGGACAGCATGCTGTAGTAGAAGTAACCCAGGTGAGATTCAAACATTAAGCAACTGTATTGTAGCTGGGAAGTAGACAGTCTAGCATTTAGAAAAATATGTACTGCTTTTTCAGAGAACTTAAGTTCAGTCCCCAGCACCAACACCGATCAGCTAACAAGTGACTTTAACTCCAATTCTAAGATATATGCTATTCTCTTTCTTTGAGTCTTGACAGAATATGATTCATACATAAATTTTAAAAATTAAATCAAATATATATGTATATATAAACCTTGCACATATATGATTTAATATATATGCAATTATATATAGATGAAAATAAATTGGATAAAAGGTGGGCATATACATCTAGTCTAATTTTAATTCTAAATACAATAAAGTCCAGTGATCATATATATTAAATAAATCCTTTGTATTATGTGTTTTCTGATTGTCTTAAACTTTATTTATATCTACTTACTCTAGAAATTGTTGGAAATATCTCCAGGCTGGATTTGAACATTAGCAACTGCTCTTTCAGAACTCCTTAATTGTAATATGAGGCAGACTCCAATTTAATTGCTCCTTTTTTTGTTTGTTTTACTTTTTCTTATTTTTATTTATTTAAAAAGCAAGGCCCAACAATATACTGAAAGGTAATTTGAAATGTATAGCCTGAAGATTGCAGTTGTGTGATATCATAGCACACTTCATGTCTCAACTTCCCAAATGGTTGGATTATGGATGTACATCAACATATCCAGCTCATGATTTTCTCTTATTCACAATGTTCTAATTTTCTTTTCTTTAAAATTTATCATCTTCTTGGAGACGTGGGGGAGGAGGAACTGGATGAGGAACAATCAGGGGTCAGATCTGGAGGGAATAATAACAGGACTGTCAAAAAAGATCAATGATACATATTAAAATAATAATAAATGTCTAATATATATTAATTATGATATCTTGGATACTTTAAAAATATTTATTTGTCTATCTGATATCTATATATATATATCTACTTATATATCTATCTAATTATTTACATACCAAATGTTTCCCCTCTACTGGTAACTTCCCCCTTCACCTCTGAGAAGGCAGCCTGCACTCCCTGTAATTCCCCCACCCTGGTGCATCAAGTCTCCGCAGGATTAGCCTCAGCCTCCCCTACTGAAGGCAGACATGACATACTCTGCTACAGGTGTCAGGGGCCTCAGACTAACCCATGTATGTACTTTGGTTGGTGGCTCAATCTCCAGGAGCTACCAGGGGTTCAGGTTACTTGGTACTGTTTGTTTTCCTGTAATGTTGCCATCTCTTGAGGGTCTTCAATCCTTCCACCTAAGTCCCCCTTCTCCTGCAATGTCTTTCTGTGGGTATCTGCATCTGTCTCAGCCAGCTGCTTGGTAGAGCCTCTCAGAGGGTTGCTATGCTAGGCTCTTGGCTATAAGCAAGACATGCCTTCATTTTTTAAAAATGTTTTTATTAACTATTTTCTTTATTTACATTTGAAATGTTATACCCTTTTGTCATTTCCCCTCCAAAAACACCCTATTCTATTCCCTCTCCTCCTGCTCACCAACCATCCCATTCCCACTTCCCTGTCCTGCCATTCCCCTATACTGGGGCATCAAACCTTCACAGGACCAAGGGCCTCTACTTGCATTGATGTCTGAAAAGACAGTCCTCTGCTACATATGTAGCTGGAGCCATGGGTCCCTGCATGTGTACTCTTTGGTTGATGGTTTAGTCCGTGGGAACTCTGGGGGGGGGTCGTTACTGGTTGGTTCATATTATTGTTCCTCCTATGAGACAGCAAATCCCTTCAGCTCCTTGGGTCCTTACTCTAGCTCCTTCTTTGGGGACCCTGTGCTTTGGTTGGTGGTTTAGTCCATGGGATCTCTGGGGGTACTGGTTGATTCATATTATTATTGTTACTCCTATGGGACAGCAAATCCCTTTAGCTCCTTGGGTCCTTTCTTTAGTTCCTTCATTGGGGATCCTGTGCTCACTCTATTGGGTGCCTTAGAGCATCCACCTCTGTATTTGTCAGGCACTGGGAGAGCCTCTCAGGAGACAGCTATATCAGGCTCCTGTCAGCAAGCACTTGTTGGCATCTGCCATAGTGTCTGGTTTGGTAACTCTATATGGGATAGATCACATCCTGAGTAAGATAACCCAATCACAACAGAACACACATGATATGTACTCACTGATAAGTGGATATTAGCCCAGAAGCTCAGAATACCCAAGATACAATTCACAGACCACATAAAACTCAAGAAGGAAGACCAAAATGTAGATATTTTGGTCCTCTTAGAAGGGGGAACAAAGTACCCATGGGAGGAAATACAGAGACAAAGTGTGGAGCAGAAACTGAAGGAAAAACATGGCATCATTAATAGTGTGAGGAATTGGTGCCTTCACATGGGATTGGTCTTCAAATGGGCAGATCACTGGTCAGTCAGTCCTTCAGTCTCTGCTCCATTTTGTCCCTGTATTTCTTTTAGATAGGAGAAATTCAAGATTGTGGGCAAGTACAGACATTGGTAGAGACAGAATAGAGTCCCAGAGGGCCAGAAGAATAAATGGAAAAATGCAGTTGTCATGGGTCAGAGATGAGATCACTCGGGAGGCACAGGCAGATGGATTTCTGAGTTCGAGGCCAGCCTGTTCTACAAAGTGAGTTCCAGGACAACCAGGGCTATACAGAGAAACCCTGTCTTGAAAAACCAAGAGAGAGAGAGAGAGGAGAGAGAGAGAGAGAGAGAGAGAGAGAGAGAGAGAGAGGATTCTCTAGAAGTCCTAGAGAACTGGGATGAGGGAGACTCCCAGGAGTCAATGCAGGTGACTTTAGCAGAAATGCCGATCAGTTGGGATATGGAGCCTGAAGAGATGACCTCCAGTAGCCAGACCCCAATGGAGAGATGGGGGTACCAAACCACCTACAAAACTTTTAAACCAAAATTGCTCTAGTCACAGAGTATTTTCTAGTTTTTCAGCTTACATTGTATTTATCAGTACAGAGAAAGAAAATGCCAGTAATGATGGAACAAACCTCCATCTCTATTCTTTATTCCACGAGGAATGTCCAACACAGAGGATGGGGTAGTCATAGTTATGGTGAGTATATGAAAATACACTCAGAAATATATCCAGCGCTGTGACCTATTAATCTCAAAGTGCTTGTTGGTGGAGTCAGGTCAATGAGGCGTAACTATCATGCAACCATGTCTTAATAAAGTCATTTCTCAAAGTAATACATTACAGTAGTACAATACAGTAATACAATACAGTAGTAAGCTTGAAAATCACCAGTTTTATATAAAATAATTTTGAAATAAAAAGAAAACATGGATGCCTATATTGTCTCTTTATAGAAGAAAATTCAGAAGATACCAGTTGTCTCACAAGTCCAAACAGATGATTGAAATAACAATTTTGTTCATTTTACTAAATGTATAATTGGGCATAACGGTAAAAGTAACTTTTATTTGCTAGATATAATTGTCATCTTGAAGGGTTACTGCTGAATAAGCTCGCCCTTTCTAGTTCTTTCTGCACTCTGGCTGGCTGGTTCAGCACAGCCGATCTGGCTCAGACTCTTCTCCATGGTAACTGAACTCAACTGCCCTCAGTTGAATTGAACTGAACTGAACTGAACTGATTGGATCTCACTGAACTCCACTGCACAGACTCAATGAACAGAACTCAAACTGGACTCAATTGATGAACTGACTCTGACCCTGAAGTCTCTCTTTGTTGCACTTAAATAGTATTTCTTTCCTCTCCTTGTGAGAATTGGGAATAACCTATCTCTAATACATTCTATCAAATCTTTTTCTGATTTGTCACTTTGTCTAACCCTCAATTAGACAACATTGTTTGGGAATAAAGGTGTAATAAGGGCATGCATGTATTCCAGCAAGAGCAGACAGACCTAGGTTTTTGGATGTAATCTCTTCCCAAAAAAGCCATATTGATAGATTAAATTTCCTCTACCCATACCTCCTGTTATTTTTGGTCATAGCTATGTAATAATAATAATTCCTGCATTATTTCTTTTTCAAATATCTGTTAATACTGTACATCCATTTTTTTTGTTCACAGGTTCCATAAGTAAACTGACCACACTTATTAAAAAGGTTGAACCTATTTTTTTCTAAGTTTAAGGAAATATATCAATTACCTGTTTAAAAAAGTGTAGGTATTGTTAGGATCTAGAGATGGAACCTATTAAGCTAACTTAAGTACTATTCAGCTTTATCACAGATAAACAGATGAAATTTCCATTAAAAATTACTTCCATTTAAACTTACATTTCATTTGATGTTTTTCAGCTTTGTCAATGATAGAAAATGCTTCCTAAGAAACAATATTTCCTGTTGACAATAGGCTAGGCTTTTACCTTTCAGCTTTTAGTACCTGTCCAATTGGTGTGTAAATAGAGAAAATAGGAACTGTGGATATCTTACTTAGCTTTCCATGCTAAAGTAGATGTAATTACTAAGTTCCACGATTGCAACCAAAGTTATTTTTTCTTAACATACAGAATTTGTTTTTCTTGTATTCTACTATAATATTGCCCAGGAAGCTATTTGTCTAGTACCTAATAGGCCATTAGTTATTGTTATGGTATGACTGTCTTCCTCACTAGCTGGCTGGCTTGATGATGGATGGATAGCTAAATAAGAAATAATGAACATTCATTCAACATGTTGAAAGTGTGCATATTTCCCTACAACCATGAACACTTTCCTCAAATTCTTATTTCATTTTCAACCCTCCATATTTCATATCTTATTTTTTTATGCGTTGAACCTTCATTAACACTATTTTCATTTTCCATTTTTCTTTTTGGTACTCTCTTTTTAGAGAAAAATCATAACTATTTCCATGTATTTCAGATAAATAGAAAATAAAAATTAACTATTTATCAGATAGATATACCATGCTGAACACACAAAAAAATATTTTGGCAGTGTTAGACTGTAATAAACCTCAGGTGATAATGAGGAATATAAATACCATATGTTGTTACTTCTATCACCTTTTTATGAATTGAAGATTAATATCAAATAAAATAAGTTGTGAGTTGCATTCATTCTTTTTCCATGTCATTATATGCAAATGTAGCTCAGTGGTGAAGACATTTTCTGTATTCTACATAAGGAGACATACATCCTTTAATCAACACTCTTTTATAAAAAATCTACCTTCATGTATATATCTAAGTATAGGTGTATTTATATAAAATAAATACTTAGTGAATATGTTCAGTAAGTGATACAATTTACCTAGAGTATTTTACTATGGGTACTATTCAATTTCTATGACTTTTTTTTTTTTTTTTTTGGGGGGGGTTTTCGAGACAGGGTTTCTCTGTGTAGCCCTGGCTGTCCTGGAACTCACTTTGTAGACCAGGCTGGCCTCGAACTCAGAAATCTGCCTGCCTCTGCCTCCCGAGTGCTGGGATTAAAGGCGTGCGCCACCACGCCCGGCTCAATTTCTATGACTTTTAATTATGTGTACATTCTTATAGGTCTTGGGAGACATTTTTCAATACTTATAGCAAGTGAAATTGCTAACTCATAAGACAAATCCAAGATTAGTTGAGATAATTAATTTTGATAAACTTATGGCGGGCTGAATTTTATCTGCTTGTACTTTTGGAGTAAATTGGAGATTTCTTTATCCATACCTACTTTACAAAGCTTGCTGGTGTACTCTGGTGTAACATTCTCTTGTACTAGAATATAATAAGTTCTGCTTCTTTTCAGACTTGATGAACAATACATTCCATTGTTTTAAGCCATTAAGAGCTGTGTTCATTACTAAAGAATATCCTGGTCTTTTTGATTCAAGGTCTCTTCATGATTTTATTGTGAAATACTTTGAGCTGCACCAGTTTGGTCTCTGAGCTTGTGGAGCTCAATTTTATTTTGGCAATTTTAACACATAAAACCACTTTGTATATTACCACCTTGTTAGCACCATGGGCTAATAAGTAAAATATGTGATGGAGTATAGTACCTAAGAATTATGAATGTAAAATATCTAATAATCTTTGGAATCTTTAAAATTATTTATCACAAATAAAAATTTGGGAATTGTTCAACTATGGGTCTTTTAATGCATGTTTCTTTAATTCTTCACTACAGCAGATTTTTTCCTGCATAGATTTTTGCATAAAATGATCAGTTTTTGCTTTTGTAATAGCTGATTTAGGTGCACAGAAAGCTTGATTAGGAGAACAGCAATCAAAGCAATGGTCATTGCAAAAATAAAATTACCATCATCTTAGGTAGCTGCATAAATAGTTGCAATCCACTTTATTCTGCCACTTATAATTTAATCAGTGAGGACTAAGCTGTCACAATTCTAATTAATCATGCCCTTAATTAAGCATAGCAATGGAAGAACTACATACTTAAAATAATTAAGATGGATGATAATCAGTGCACTAGAAACAATACAAGGCAATTTATTTGCTGGCCAAAAAAGAAAGGAAAAATACTGAGATTTTGGGGAGGGATATATTTTATTCTTTACAATAAAAATTGTGTAAAATATAATTTCAGGATCTCTAGTCTCCTATTGAGACTAGACTGAGAGATATTGACTGACACTTCTTCTTGGACTCCTCAGTGGGACAACAGGCATTATAAATACCTGTGTTATATACAGTTGTGAAGTAATAATATTACTATATATTAGTATTCAGGACTCTCTATTGATTGTAGAACACAGGTACCTAAACAAACATGCCATTAAATATCAAAAGAATTGTTTTAGAATTCAACTTAATATATAGGAAAATGAAGATGTTGTGATACTTGAAATGAAAATTTGAAAACTAGTAGACTTTTCCTTTTTGTGAGTTTTCTTCTTAAGATATTTATGAGGTCACTAAGGACTGGAAAAGGGACAATTAATTTGCCTTTGCAGAATCCAGATATCAAGAACATTCTAGAAAGGAGGTATCACTCATTATATAATGGATAAAATCTTAAACAGGCCATGGAAACCTGATCTCAAAGGAAAGCAAGGAAAAAATCTAGGAAAGCAGCTATTCTCAAAACTAAAAGAAAACAGTTACTTGGGAATCACATAGTTAAAATAAATACTGCAACCCTATAGGAGGAACAAAAATATGAACTAACCAATACCCCCCCAACTTGTGCCTCTAGTTGCATATGTAGAAGAGGATGGCCTAGTAGGCCATCAATGGGAGGAGAGGCCCTTCATCTGGAGAAGCTTTAATTAAATGCTAAGCATTCTAACAATCAAATGTAATATAGTCTTTATAAGAAAGAATACCAGGTAGGATAGAGGTAAAACTAGAATACTGTGCATTTTAAGAATTTTAGTAAAATATTTCAAACCAAACTGAAGCAAGAAAAAGGAAATTGAAAATGAAAGCACACATCAAAATCATTTGAGGACTGTCGCTTAGGTCAACACATTCAATCCATGAATAGTTCCAGGAATAGCAAAGATAATGGGAAGAAGAAAGGCTTTAGGAGATAAAAGTTACTTTCTCCCAAAGAAGATAAAAGATATCTAACAAGGAAGCCAATCTTGATGACTACAAAGACAAATTTAACTGCATTAGAGATGTGGGAAAGCAGAGTTATAGAGAATATTTAAGTCTACAGCAGAAAAAAGAAAAGAAAAAAACATTTGACTTAAAGGAGTGAAATGTAATTCATAGTAAATATCAAATCAAAGACTGTTGGAAAGAAAGACAATAGCATGATGCCAACAAAATATTTGAAAGAAAGAAAATACGAAGAACTCTGCCTCTTTTTTTTAAACTAAATGAAAAGTTTATATATATTAGAATCTGTAGATGCTATTGCAGTCAGACATACATAGTGCACAATATAGAATAGTGTCTTTCAATAGGAACTGCCATATCCAGGGATCCATCCCATAATCAGCTTCCAAACGCTGACACCATTGCATACACTAGCAAGATTTTGCTAAAAGGACCCAGATATGGCTGTCTCTTGTGAGACTATGCCGGGGCCTGGCAAACACAGAAGTGGATGCTCACAGTCAGCTATTGAATGGACCACAGGGCCCCCAATGGAGGAACTAGGGAAAGTACTCAAGGAGCTGAAGGAATCTGCAATCCTATAGGTAGAACAACAGTATGAACTAACCAGTACCCTCCCCTCCCCGGAGCTCGTGTCTCTAGCTGCATATGAATCAGAAGATGGCCTAGTCTGTCATCAGTGAAAAGAGAGGCCCATTGGTCATGGAAACTTTATATGTCTCAGTACAGGGGAACGCCAGGGCCAAGAAGTGGGAGTGGGTGGGTAGGGGAGTGGGTGGGAGAGCGTGTGGGGGACTTTTGGGATAGCATTGGAAATGTAAATGAAATAAATACCCAATTAAAAAATATGGAAAAAGAAAAAGAAAACAACAACAACAAATTAAAATAGGTACTATGTGAAGAAACAAGGATTACCAGAAAAAATAAAATCTGTCCCTTTTGCTTATGTATGATTTTCTTTTTTCTTTTTTTTTAATTTATTTTTTATTAGGTATTTTCCTCGTTTACATTTTCAATGCTATTTCAAAAGTCCCCCATACCCACCCCCCCAATCCCCTACCCACCCACTCCCCGTTTTTGGTCCTGGGGTTCCCCTGTACTGGGGCATATAAAGTTTGCAAGTCCAATGGGCCTCTCTTTGCAGTGATGGCTGACTAGGCCATCTTTTGATACATATGCAGCTAGAGACAAGAGCTCCGGGGAACTGGTTAGTTCATATTGTTGTTCCACAATAGGGTTGCAGTTCCCTTTAGCTCCTTGGGTAATTTCTCTAGCTCCTCCATTGAGGGCCGTGTGATCCATCCAATAGCTGACTGTGATCATCCACTTCTGTGTTTGCTAGGCCCTGGCATAGTCTCACAAGAGACAGCTATATCTGGGTCCTTTCAGCAAAATCTTGCTAGTGTATGCAATGGTGTCAGCGTTTGGAAGCTGATTATGGGATGGATCCCTGCATATGGCAATCACTAGATGGTCCATCCTTTCATCACAGCTCCAAATTTTGTCTCTGTAACTCCTTCCATGGGTGTTTTGTTCCCATTTCTAAGAAGGGGCAAAGTGTCCACACTTTGGTCTTCATTCTTCTTGAATTTCATGCGTTTAGCAAATTGTATTTTATATCTTGGGTATCCTAAGTTTCTGGGCTAATATCCACTTATCAGTGAGTACATATTGTGCTAGTTCCTTTGTGATTGGGTTATTTTCAAATTACCTTTTGGAAGACCACAGTGTGGAAACTTCAGTGCTTCTTAGAAGGGGTTAAAAATATCCACAGGAAGAGATACAGAGACAAAGTTTGGAGCAGAACCGGAAGGAAAGGTCATTCAGTGACTGTCCCACATGGGGATCCATCCCACACACAGTCATCAAACCCAGACACTACTGTGGATGCCAACAAGAGCTTGCTGACAGGATCCTGATATAGCTGTCTCCTGAGAGGTTCTGAAAGTACCTGACAAATACCGAAGTGTAGGCTCACAGTCATCCATTGGAGTAACCCAGGGTCCCCCATGGAGGAGCTTGAGAAGGAACCCAAAGGTGCTGAAGGAGATTGCAGCTCCATCGGAGGAACAACAATATGAACCAACCAGTATACCCAGAACTTCAGGGACTAAACTACCAACCAAAGAGTACACATGGAAGGACCCAAAGCTCCAGCTGCATATGTAGCAGAGGATGGCCCTGTGTGACATCAGTGAGAGGAGAGACCCTTGGCCTTGTGAAGGCTTGATGCCCCAGTGTAGGGGAATGCCAGGGCAGGGAAGCAGGAGTGTGTGGGTTAACCAGCAGGGGGAGGGGGATAGGATAGTGGGGTTTTCAGAGATGAAATGAGAAAAAAGAATAAAATTTGAAATGTAAATAAAAAAATACCTAATAAAAATAAAGAAAAATGTAATAATGATATTACATGTCAAATATGGAAAACAGGATGGTAAACTATTTCAAAAGCTGTTAACCAACTAAAGGATCAAAAATATTTTAAAATACATCACCAGATCTAGGGAGATTACTCAGTAAGTAAGAGTCTTGGTGGGCAAACATAAAGACCTAATTTTATATCCTAGCATGTGAGTGACAAATGCTGGAAGCTGCAGTGAGCCTTTAGCCATGCACTGCAGATGCAGAGTGTTTTGCAGAGAATATTGCAAGAGTTTAGCAGCCATGATGCTAGTTTCAGGTTCAGAGAGAGATCATCATACCTGAGGTATTCCTCTGGCATCTGTACACACATATATAACATAAATACAGGTGCATATAAATGCACACAAACACACACACACACACACACACACGCACACACAGATTGAGAGCAAAAGAGAGGGAGAGAGAGAGAGAGAGAGAGAGAGAGAGAGAGAGCAGATTCAATTCAACAGCTCTCTAAATTTTAATCAATTGATTTGTCATGCAAGATGCCCCCAGAGTACAATGGGGAAAGTTTTTGAATATATATGGTAGAACTAGTAATCCTGACCTCTTAGTTATATATTCAGTATGACATTCAATCATATAAACTGAATGATATAATTATATATAAATATTTTATTATATTTTTATAATTATGTATGTATTTATGCATGTATAAACAGTTTAAGGATAAAAAAGTTTTAATAATATATGTAAGATCATTGAATAACCAAACCTTTCATATACAGAGTGAAAAGTCCATATTCTGAGTGAAAAGTTAAAAGGGGGTATAAAAAGGCAACTCAGCAAAAAAATCACTGGATAATAAAATGAAAATGCAATTTTCACAGATTGAAAAAAATTAGTATGCATTATGGAAGAAGATTTTTATTTAAAATATAGAGAAAATTTCAATGAATGGGCAATAAGTTAAATGGCCCAATTAGAAGTGAGCTAAACACTCTAGCAGACCCTTCACAAAAAATTCACATAAGCTTTATGGTAGAGCTATGGGAAATGTTCCTTGAATTTCACATTGACTTCAGATCATCTGTTTCTTATCATTGGTTTCAATGAAGCATTTTGTGTTTGAAGGAAAACTTCTATGACCATACCAAAAAAAAAAAAAAAAAAAGGCAAATGAATAATTGGAAGTCTAAACAGTTTTTTAAAACATTTTTTTACACTCCATATGTTATTCCCGTACCGCGCCCTCCCCAATCCTCCCTCAGACTGTTTCATATCCCATACATCCTCCCCACCCCCTGTCTCTGTGGATGCCCACACCTTCCACCCCACCTGACCTCTAAATTCTCTGGGGCCTCCAGTCTCTTGAGGGTTAGGTGCCTCATCTCTGAATGAACACAGACCGGGAAGTCCTCTACTGAATGTGTGTTGGGGACCTCCTATCAGCTGGCGTACACTGTCTGTTTGGTGGTCCAGTGTTTGAGAGAGCTCAGGGTTTCAAATTAAATGAGACTGCTGGTCCTCCTACAGGGTCACCCTTTTCCTCAGCTTCTTTCAGCCTTCCCTAATTCAACAACAGGGGTCATCTGCTTCTGTCCATTGGTTGGGTACAGATATCTGCATCTGACTCTTTTAGCTACTTGTTGGGTCTTTTGGAGGGAAGTCCTGATAGGTCCCTTTTGTGTGTGTGTTATTGAGATATAATTTTTATTACCCACAATTTACCCCTTTAAAATACACAATGTAATGTCTTGTTATTCATGGGCATCCATTACTACACTCAATCTTGGACTGTTCTTATTACTAACACTTCAAACACATGATTATTTCACATATCCATCACTCTTTAGGAGTCCCATCACTCCAGCCTTAAGAGACCTCAAGCATATGTCTTATCACTCTATATTAGCATGCTGTTGACATTTTATGTGGATGATGGATATAGCTGGTCCCTCTGACCACCTTCTGTAAACACACTTTTTCTTTCAGTTGCCAAGTAAAACTCCAATTGCTTGTGGGTACCACATTCTTTCATCTATTTATCAGCTGATAAAAACATTGGTTGCTTCCAATTTTTCTTTTGCCATTAGAACATGTCCCTAAAACTGATGTTTGATGAGTAAATACACACACACACACACACACACACACACACACACACACACACACAAACATATATATACATATATATATATAATCTTTATTATTTTTTAATCTTTAGATATTTTCTTTATTTACATTTCAAATGTTATCCCCTTACCTAATTTTGCTTCCAAAAATCCCCTATCCCCTCCCACTCCCCCTGCTCTGTGAGCACTCCATAGCCTCAGTAATAGTGTCAGAACTTGGGACCTCTCCTTGAGCTGGATCCCACTTTTGGCCTGTCGCTGGACCTTCTTTTCCTCAGGCTCCTTTCCATTTTTATCCCTGTAATTCTTTCAGACGGGAAAAATTATTATTCAGAAATGTGACTGTGCTATGGTAACCCCATCCCTCACTTGATGTCCTGTCTTCCTGCTGGAGGTGAGCTCTATAATTTTCCTCTTCCTACTGTTGAACATTTTAAAAACATTATGTGTGTAAATGTGCAGATATCTTTATTTTATTTTGGCAATCTTTATTTTTAAATTGATAGTCCCCATGTAGCAAACTATTTATAAAAGCATGGGAAATATTATGTATCCTTACTATTGTGTTAGGAAACATGCTATATTAGAAATAATATGTTGACTATAAAAACAAACATATGTGCATTAAATCACTTATGCTTCTTTCTTGACCTCCAGAACAAAATACACAGCAGATATTAACATTCTTGAGAATGCTTGTTTGTGATAACTTAGTTTCCTTTCTCACCTCCCGCTTTTATTTGTTCAATTATAACAAAATTATAATTCTCTGACATTTATAAGCAGTACATAGTAGATAAGTTTATTTTTATTAAGAGAAAAAAGTATATAATTTGTCAATAGGTCCCAGAAATTTAAAAATTCAGATTTATTACTCTACTAAACGGTGAGTAATTAGTTTATATTATTGGCAAAAATTGGAATGTTCTGCCTGGACCTATAAGGAAAAAGTCAATAAATATGACCATCTTCTGATAGATAAGAAGAAGGATGGGGTTTAGAAACAACTGTCTCAGGGTTGTTTTGATTTGCATTTCCCTGATGATTAAGGATGTTGAACATTTTTTCAGGTGCTTCTCAGCCATTTGGTATTCCTCAGGTGAGAATTCTTTGTTCAGCACTGAGCCCCATTTTTTAATGGGGTTATTTGTTTTTCTGGAGTCCACCTTCTTGAGTTCTTTATATATATTGGATATTAGTCCCCTATCCGATTTGGGATAGGTAAAGAT
Organism: Mus caroli; assembly: GCF_978045245.1. NCBI lineage: Eukaryota > Metazoa > Chordata > Mammalia > Rodentia > Muridae > Mus > Mus caroli. The sequence continues at coordinate 103,866,836 of NW_028227261.1, read as the reverse complement.
CCTTTTCCAATCTGTTGGTGGCCTTTTTGTCTTATTGACGGTGTCTTTTGCCATGCAGAAGCTTTGCAATTTTATGAGGTATTGATTCTCGATCTTACAGCACAAGCCATTGCTGTTCTATTCAGGAAATTTTCCCCTGTACCCATATCTTTGAGGCTTTTCCCTACTTTTTCCTCTATAAGTTTCAGTGTCTCTGGTTTTATGTGGAGTTCCTTAATCCACTTAGATTTGACCTTAGTACAAGGAGATAGAAATGGATCAATTCGCATTTTTCTACATGATAACTTCCAGTTGTGCCAGCACCATTTGTTGAAAATGCTGTCTTTTTTCCACTGGATGGTTTTAGTTCCCTTGTCAAAGATCAAGTGACCTTAGGTGTGTGGGTTCATCTCTGGGTCTTCAATTTTGTTTCATTGGTCTACTGGTCTGTCACTATACCAATACCATGAGATTCCACTTCACTCCATCAGAATGGCTAAGATCAAAAATTCAGGTGACAGCAGATGCTGGCGAGGATGTGGAGAAAGAGGAACACTCCTCCATTGTTGGTGGGATTGCAAGCTTGTACAACCACTCTGGAAATCAGTCTAGCGGTTCCTCAGAAAATTGGACATAGTACTACTGGAAGATCCCACAATGCCTATCCTGGGCATATATCCAGAAGATGTCCCAACCGGTAAGAAAGATACATGCTCCACTATGTTCATAGCAGCCTTATTTATAATAGCCAGAAGCTGGAAAGAACCCAGATGCCCCTCAACAGAGGGATGGATACAGACAATGTACTACTCAGCTATTAAAAAGAATGAATTTATGAAATTCCTAGGCAAATGGATGGACCTGGAGGGCATCATCCTGAGTGAGGTAACCCAATCACAAAAGAACTCGCACAATATGTACTCACTGATAAGTGGATATTAGCCCAGAAACTTAGGATACCCAAGATATAAGATACAATTTGCTAAATGCATGAAATTCAAGAAGAACGAAGACCAAAGTGTGGATACTTTGCCCCTTCTTAGAAATGGGAACAAAACACCCATGGAAGGAGTTACAGAGACAAAATTTGGAGCTGTGATGAAAGGATGGACCATCTAGTGATTGCCATATGCAGGGATCCATCCAAACGCTGACACCATTGCATACACTTGCAAGATTTTGCTGAAAGGACCCAGATATAGCTGTCTCTTGTGAGACTATGCCGGGGCCTAGCAAACACAGAAGTGGATGATCACAGTCAGCTATTGGATGGATCACAGGGCCCCCAATGGAGGAGCTAGAGAAATTACCCAAGGAGCTAAAGGGAACTGCAACCCTATAGGTGGAAAACAATATGAACTAATCAGTACCCCGGAGCTCTTGTCTCTAGCTGCATATGTAAGTAAGGAAATGTCTAGCTGCATTAGTATGACATAACAAAAATTATGATATATTTCTCAATCTTAGTTTTATAAATTGACATATAGATTTATATATTTTTAAATGCTTCAACAGGTAATTTCAATATGCCAAATAAAGTTTGTGGTAGTTTTGTATGCTTATTTTTGTTGTTATGATACTTTATTTTACATTAATAAATGCATTTATTTTTAGACTGAAAAGCTGTGAGCCATAATACAAATTTAGTGAGATGTTTTGAAAGTTGTATTCATTATTATAAATGGAGGGTTGATTTTTGTTTCTTCGTTTTTTGTTTCTGTGTGTGTGTGTTTTGATTTCTTGTTTTTTTTTTTTAATTCTCATATCAGAATAGAACAGTGAAAAAAAGTAATGTGGGTACATGGCAGAGTACTTTCCTAGCATGTGAGAGACTTATGCTAGTCCTAAACTCAGTCTGGAACCAAAGAAAACCTTTAATTTTCCATCTTTCTGCCTCAACTTCTGAAGAGTTAGGATAACAAGCATTCCACTACAGACACAGGAATATTAATGTTGTTATTTTTCTCTCTTTTTGGATAAGATTATGTTGCTAATGTATAGGTATTAAAAATCATCTTCAAAGACAAACTGAAAGCCTACAAGTTTTGGTAGTAAAATGTAAACTAAAAGATTAATAAGACTTTATTTAAAGAAGGAAGTTTAGCTTATTTTCTGTCTTTACATATTTTAAAAGACTCTGAAATAAAGTGTATTTGTATCATTTGCATACAGTCTATTTATATTTTTAATGAAAAATAATAAATGAGCTTCTAGTGGTGAGAAAAGAGCTCAGTAGAAATTACATTAAAATCTGGTGATGTGATACTCTTAATAAATAATGATCATGTTCCATAATTGAATGTGATCACTTCATTATAATAGAACTTTAGCTTTTGTGATTAATCAGTGACTCGTTTCTATGATGTTTATTATTAAAGATCTTCTATTTGTATGTGGCTGAACCCTCTTGGGAGATCTGAGATATTGTACTTTTGAAGAAAAAGTAGCCATGTGCTAATGAGGACAAGTTCCATGGAGACAGAGAGAGAGAACAAATCCTCTGCTGGGTTTTGTGATGCACACAGTAGATTTTACATTGCAAAAGTCTGAGAAATATTTACCTTTTCCTCTCTCTAAAGACGTACAGAAATCATTAGGATTTGACCTTTTCCACTGCTTACTTGAAGCTCACACAATTAAAAGTCAACACATCTCTTCTCTTACTTTGAGTCTTCTTATCTAATGACACTGACTAAAACTTCAATCTACTTTAAAGCTAAATTACATCAAATATTTCCTTGCTCTACTCTTTCTTTCTCATTTTTTGCCACATTTCTTTCTCATTTTTACCATACTTTTAGCATACATTTTATGTGAGAATAGGTTAATTCTGATAGTTTAATAAATTTGCAGAAAGTTTTGTTGTCATCCATCTTTGTAACTAACTAGTCACCTTTCTATTTCTGCATGTGTGTGTGTGTGTGTGTAAGTGTGTGAGTACGTGTGTGTGCAATTATGAGACCGTGTGTATGAATGTATGAGTGTGTGAAATATGTGTGTGTGTAAATGAATGTGTGAGAGTTTGTATGATTGTGTGTGAATGGGTGTGTGTGTATCCAGGAAGTTTGTGTTCAAGAGTCTGTGTTCGTTTATGTGAGAATATGTCTGTAATTGTGTGGTTGTATAAGTGTTTGTGTAGGTGTATATGAGTGTATGTGGATGTGTGTGTGTGTGTGTGTGAATATGTGAGTCTGTGAGTAAGTATGTGTGTATGAGTGTGTGTGTGTATGAATATGTGTGAGTGTGTATGTATATGTGTGTGAGTGTGTGTGTGTGTGTGTGTGTGTGATTGTGTTCACCTGAGTTTCCTTAGTATTGTTTATAGCAGCATTACTGTGTGGTTGTTTACAGGAGCATGGCACTTTACCAGTTTCTACAAAACAAAAGAAAATATTCCTTCCATTGTTTCTGATCTGATACATATCCTAAGTGATGTGGAAACCCACCGAGCTCTCCACATCACATAACAGGATGTTGCTTAGCTAAGTCTTATAAAGACCTTAAACAGATCCCTTGAGTTAGAACACAATAGCCATGTCATGTCAGAAAAACAGGATTCCACAACATGCCATTCCATAATCTACCAAAATTCTTTTCTCTGTCTCCTCTGTGATATTGTTTGAGGATTAGAAGGTTAAAATTAAATGCCAAGGTTATGACTGAGCATCAACAATTATTTATTCTCAGGATATCCCAGGTATGACCTTGCAGCTCTCCTTGCCAATTGCAACAACTTCTATTATTATTATTATTATTATTATTATTATTATTATTATCTTCTCTGACCAGAGAACAGCACTAATTGCTATAAGGATAAATATTAAGAATTAACTGGATGCAAATAATGTACATTCAGGCAAACAACATCAGCAGCTTCCACACTAGGTGCTTTGTTCTCCTCAGAGACAGGGTTTGGCCAAGTGAATTTGCTTCATGTGAGCATCTGATGCACTTGGGTATATTCACTGTATATCTCCATGCACTTGAGTATATTCACTGTATATCTCCATGCACTTGAGTATATTCACTGTATATCTCCATGCTCTTCTCCTTCTTCTACCTCCCTTCTAGTAGTCCACTGCCTCCACATAGACAGTTAGACTTCTACTTTCAAGTTTTATACATATTTTTTTTAATATTTTTATTACATATTTTCCTCAATTACATTTCCAATGCTATCCCAAAAGTCCCCCATAGCGCCCCCCACTTCCCTACCCACCCATTCCCATTCTTTTGGCCCTGGCATTCCCCTATATTGGGGCATATAAAGTTTGCAAGTCCAATGGGCCTCTCTTTCCATTGATGGCCAACTAGGTCATCTTTCGATACATATGCAGCTAGAGACAAGAGCTCCGGGGTTCTGGTTAGTACATCATGTTGTTCCAACAATAGGGTTGCAGATCCCTTTAGCTCCTTGGGTACTTTCTCTAGCTTCTCCATTGGGAGCCCTGTGATACATCCAATAGCTGACTGTGAACATCCACTCCTGTGTTTGCTAGGCCCCGGCATCGTCTCACAAGAGACAGCTATATTTGGGTCCTTTCAGCAAAATCTTGCTAGTGTATGCAATGGTGTCAGCATTTAGAAGCTAATTATGGGATGGATCCCTGGATATGGCAGTCTCTAAATGGTCCATCCTTTCATCACAGCTACGAATTTTGTCTCTGTAACTCCTTCCCTGGATGTTTTGTTCCCGATTCTAAGAAGGTGCACAGTGTCCACACTTTGGTCTTCATTCTTCTTGAGTTTCATGCGTTTAGCAAATTGTATCTTATATCTTGGGTATCCTAAGTTTTGGGCTAATATCCACTTATCAGTGAATATATATTGTGTGAGTTCTTTTGTGATTGTGTTACTTCACTCAAGATGATGCCCTCCAGGACCATCCATTTGGCTAGGAATTTCATAAATTCATTCTTTTTAATAGCTGAGTAGTACTCCAATGTATAAATGTACCATAATTTCTGTATCCATTCCTCTGTTGAGGGACATCTGGGTTCTTTCCAGCTTCTGGCTATTATAAATAGGGCTGCTATGAACATAGTGGAGCATGTGTCCTTTTTACCGGTTGGGACATCTTCTGGATATATGCCCAGGAGAGGTATTGCTGGATCCTCCAGTAGTACTATGTCCAAATTTCTGAGCAACTGCCAGACTGTTTTCCAGAGTGGTTGTACAAGCTTGCAATCCCACCAACAATGGAGGAGTGTTCCTCTTTCTCCACATCCTCGCCAGCATCTGCTGTCACCTGAATTTTTGATCTTAGCCATTCTGACTGGTGTGAGGTGGAATCTCAGGGTTGTTTTGATTTGCATTTCCCTGATGATTAAGGATGTTGAACATTTTTTCAGGTGCTTCTCTGCCATTCGGTATTCCTCAGGTGAGAATTCTTTGTTCAGTTCTGAGCCCCATTTTTTAATGGGGTTATTTGACTTTCTGGAGTCCACCTTCTTGAGTTCTTTATATATATTGGATATTAGTCCCTTATCTGATTTAGGATAGGTGAAGATCCTTTCCCAATCTGTTGGTGGTTTTTTTGTCTTATTGATGGTGTCTTTAGCCTTGCAGAAGCTTTGTAGTTTCATGAGGTCCCACTTGTCAATTCTCGATCTTACAGCACAAGCCATTACTGTTCTATTCAGGAATTTTTCCCCTGTGCCCATATCTTCAAGGCTTTTCCCCACTTTCTCCTCTATAAGTTTCAGTGTCTCTGGTTTTATGTGAAGTTCCTTGATCCACTTAATCTTGACCATAGTACAAGGAGATAGGAATGGATCGATTCGCATTCTTCTACATGTTAACAACCAGTTGTGCCAGCACCATTTGTTGAAAATGCTGTCTTTCTTCCACTGGATGTTTTTAGCTCCCTTGTCGAAGATCAAGTGACCGTAGGTGTGTGAGTTCATTTCTGGGTCTTCAATTCTATTCCATTGGTGTATTTGTATGTCACTATACCAGTACCATGTAGTTTTTATCACAATTGCTCTGTAGTAGAGGTTTAGGTCCGGCATGGTGATTCCACCAGAGGTTCTTTTATCCTTGAGAAGAGTTTTTGCTATCCTAGTTTTTTGTTATTCCAGATGAATTTGCAGATTGCACTTTCTAATTCCTTGAAGAATTGAGTTGGAATTTTGATGGGGATTGCATTGAATCTGTAGATTGATTTTGGCAAGATAGCCATTTTTACAATGTTGATCCTGCCAATCCATGAGCATGGGAGATCTTTCCATCTTCTGAGATCTTCTATAATTTCTTTCTTCAGAGACTTGAAGTTTTTATTATACAGATCTTTCACTTCCTTAGTTAGAGTCACGCCAAGATATTTAATATTATTTGTGACTATTGAGAAGGGTGTTGTTTCCCTAATTTCTTTCTCAGCCTGTTTATTCTTTGTGTAGAGAAAGGCCATTGATTTGTTTGAGTTAATTTTATATCCAGCTACTTCACCGAAGCTGTTTATCAGGCTTAGGAGTTCTCTGGTGGAATTTTTAGGGTCACTTATATATACTATCATATCATCTGCAAAAAGTGATATTTTGACTTCATCTTTTCCAATTTGTATCCCTTTGATCTCCTTTTGTTGTCGAATTGCTCTGGCTAGGACTTCAAGTACAATGTTGAATAGGTATGGAGAAAGTGGACAGCCTTGTCTAGTCCCTGATTTTAGAGGGATTGCTTCAAGCTTCTCACCATTTACTTTGATGTTGGCTACTGGTTTGCTGTAGATTGCTTTTATCATGTTTAGGTATGGGCCTTGAATTCCTGATCTTTCCAAGACTTTTATCATGAATGGGTGTTGGATCTTGTCAAATGCTTTTTCCGCATCTAAGGAGATGACCATGTGGTTTTTGTCTTTGAGTTTGTTTATATACTGGATTACGTTGATGGATTTCCGTATATTGAACCATCCCTGCATCCCTGGGATGAAACCTACTTGGTCAGGATGGATGATTGTTTTGATGTGTTCTTGGATTCGGTTAGCAAGAACTTTATTGAGGATTTTTGCATCAATATTCATAAGGGATATTGGTCTGAAGTTTTCTATCTTTGTTGGGTCTTTTTGTGGTTTAGGTATCAGAGTAATTGTGGCTTCATAGAATGAGTTGGGTAAAGTATCTTCTGTTTCTATTTTGTGGAATAGTTTGTGAAGAACTGGGATTAGATCTTCTTTGAAGGTCTGATAGAACTCTGCACTAAACCCATCTGGTCCTGGGCTTTTTTTAGTTGGGAGACTATTAATGACTGCTTCTATTTCTTTGGGGGATATAGGGCTGTTTAGATCATTAACCTGATCTTGATTCAACTTTGGTACCTGGTATCTGTCTAGGAACTTCTCCATTTCATCCAGATTCTCCAGTTTTGTTGAGTATAGCCTTTGGTAGAAGGATCTGATGGTGTTTTGGATGTCTTCAGGATCTGTTGTTATGTCTCCTTTTTCATTTCTGATTTTGTTAATTAGGATGCTTTCCCAGTGTCCTCTAGTGAGTCTGGATAAGGGTTTATCTATCTTGTTGATTTTCTCAAATAACCAGCTCCTTGATTGGTTGATTCTTTGAATAGTTTTTCTTGTTTCCACTTGTTTGATTTCGCCCCTGAGTTTGATTATTTCCTGCAGTCTACTCCTCTTGGGTGAATTTGCTTCCTTTTGTTCTAGTGCTTTTAGGTATGTTGTTAAGCTGCTAATGTGTGCTCTCTCTAGTTCCCTTTTGGAGGCACTCAGAGCTATGAGTTTTCCTCTTAGAGATGCTTTCATTGCATCCCATAAGTTTGGATATGTTGTGGCTTCATTTTCATTGAACTCTAAAAAGTCCTAAATTTCTTTCTTTATTCCTTCCTTGACCAAGGTATCATCGAGAAGAGTGTTGTTCAGTTTCCACGTGAAGGTTGGCTTTCTATTATTTATTTTGTTATTGAAGATCAGCCTTAGTCCATGGTGATCTGATAGGATGCATGGGACAATTTCAATATTTTTGTATCTGTTGAGGCCTGTTTTGTGACCAATTATGTGGTCAATTTTGGAGAAGGTACCATGAGGTGCTGAGAAGAAGGTATATCCTTTTGTTTTAGGATAGAATGTTCTGTAGATATCTGCCAGATCCATTTGATTCATAATTTCTCTTAGTTTCTCTGTGTCCCTGTTTAGTTTCTGTTTCCATGATCTGTCCATTGGTGAAAGTGGTGTGTTGAAGTCTCCCACTATTATTGTATGAGGTGCAATGTGTGCTTTGAGATTTACTAAAGTTTCTTTAATGAATGTGGCTGCCTTTGTATTTGGAGCATAGATATTCAGGATTGATAGATCCTCTTGGAGGGTTTTACCTTTGATGAGTATGAAGTGTCCCTCCCTGTCTTTTTTAATGACTTTGGGTTGGAAGTCAATCTTATCAGATATAAGAATGGCTACTCCAGCTTGTTTCTTCATACCATTTGCTTGGAAAATTGTTTTCCAGCCTTTCATTCTGAGGTAGTGTCTATCTTTTTCTCTGAGATGAGTTTCCTGTAAGCAGCAAAATGTTGGGTCTTGTTTGTGTAGCCAGTTTGTTAGTCTATGTCTTTTTATCGGGGAGTTGAGTTCATTGATATTAAGAGATATTAAGGAAAAGTAATTGTTGTTTCCTGTTATTTTTGTTGTTAAAGTTGGCATTCTGTTCTTGTGGCTGTCTTCTTTTAGGTTTGTTGAGGGATTACCTTCTTGTTGTTTCTAGGGCGTCGTTCCTGTCCTTGTATTGCTATTTTTCTGTTATTATCCTTTGAAGGGCTGGATTCTTGGACAGATAATGTGTGAATTTGGTTTTGTCTTGGAATACTTTGGTTTCTCCATCTATGTTAATTGAGAGTTTGGCTGGGTATAGTAGCCTGGGCTGGAATTTGTGTTCTTTTAGTGTCTGTATAACATCTGTCCAGGATCTTCTGGCTTTCATAGTCTCTGGTGAAAAATCTGGTGTAATTCTGATAGGCTTGCCTTTATATGTTACTTGGCCTTTTTCTCTTACTGCTTTTAGTATTCTATCTTTATTTAGAGCTTTTGTTGTTCTGATTATTATGTGTCAGGAGGTATTTCTTTTCTGGCCCAGTCTATTTGGAGTTCTGTAGGCTTCTTGTATGTTCATGGGCATCCCTTTCTTTAGATTTGGGAAGTTTTCTTCTATAATTTTGTTGAAGATATTTGCTGGTCCTTTTAGTTGAAAATCTTCATTCTCATCCACTCCTATTATCCGTAGGTTTGGTCTTCTCATTGTGTCCTGTATTTCTTGGATGTTTTGAGTTAGGATCTTTTTGCATTTTACATTTTCCTTGATTGTTGTGCAGATGTTCTCTATGGAATCTTCTGCACCTGAGATTCTCTCTTCCATCTCTTGTATTCTGTTGCTGATGCTCGTATCTATGGTTCCAGATTTCTTTCCTAGGGTTTCTATCTCCAGTGTTGCCTCATTTTGGGTTTTCTTTATTGTGTCTACTTCCCTTTTTAGGTCTAGTATGGTTTTGTTCATTTCCATCATCTGTTTGGATGTGTTTTCCTGTTTTTCATTAAGGACTTCTACCTGTTTGATTAGGTTATCCTGTTTTTCTTTAAGGATTTGTAACTCTTTAGCAGTGTTCTCCTGCAATTCTTTAAGGGATTTTTGTGCTTCCTCTTTATTGTCTTCTACCTGTTTACGAGTGTTCCTTTGTATTTCTTTAAGTGTGTTATTAAAGTCCTTCTTGAAGTCCTCTACCATCATCAGGAGATATGCTTTTAGATCCGTGTCTAGCTTTTCCGGTGTGTTGGGGTGCCCTGGACTGGGCAAAGTGGGAGTGCTGGGTTCCTATGATGGTGAGTGGTCTTGGTTTCTGTTAGTAAGATTATTACGTTTACCTTTCGCCATCTGGTAATCTCTGGGGTTAGTTGTTGTCGTTGTCACTGTTTAAAGATTGGAGCAGAAGCTGTGTTCCACTCACCAGCAGTCTCAAAATCCTGTGGCGGGGGTCGTGGGTAGCTGGCAGTACCCTGGTGCTGGTCCAGCCGGAAGAGGCCTGTGGTCCTACTCAGGCCGGTTTTCTGCTTCCCTAACTAATGCAGTCTCAGGTCCTGTGTGCAATTGGATTGGAGCAGAAGCTGTGTTCCACTCTCCAGAAGTCTTAAGATCCTGTGGCGGGTGTTGTGGGTAGCTGGCGAGTGTCAGCTGACCCTGCGCCCTAGCTACCCCTGTGCTTTTCTGACCGGAAGAGGCTTGTGGCCCTATGTAGGCCGGATTTCTCCCTCCCCAACCAAATCAGTCTCAGGTCCAGCGTGATTGGACTGGAGCAGAAGCTGTGTTCCACTCACCAGCAGTCTCAAAATCCTGTGGCGGGGATCGTGGGTAGCTGGCGGGTGTCAGCCAACCCTGCGCTCTAGCTACCCCTGTGCTGATTTGGCCGGATGAGGCCTGTGGCCCTACTCAGGCCGGTTTCTGCTTCCCTAACTAATGCAGTCTCGGGTCCCACGTGCAATTGGATTGGAGCAGAAGCTGTGTTCTACTCACCAGAAGTCTTAAGATCCTGTGGCGGATGTTGTGGGTAGCTGGCGAGTGTCAGCCGACCCTGCGCCCTCGCTACCCTGGTGCTTTTCTGACTGGAAGAGGCTTGTGGCCCTATGTAGGCCAGATTTCTCTCTCCCCAACCAGAGCAGTCTCAGGTCCCGCGTGATTGGACTGGAGCAGAAGCTGTGTTCCACTCACCAGCAGTCTCAAAATCCTGTGGCGGGGGTCGTGGGTAGCTGGCGGGTGTCAGCCGACCCTGCGCTCTAGCTACCCCGGTGCTGATCTGGCCGGATGAGGCCTGTGGCCCTACTCAGGCCGGTTTCTGCTTCCCTAACTAATGCAGTCTCAGGTCCCGCGCGAAATTGGATTGGAGCAGAAGCTGTGTTCCACTCACCAGAAGTCTTAAGACCCTGTGGCGGGTGTTGTGGGTAGCTGGCGAGTGTCAGCCGACCCTGCGCCCTCGCTACCCTGGTGCTTTTCTGACCGGAAGAGGCTTGTGGCCCTATGTAGGCCAGATTTCTATCTCCCCAACCAGAGCAGTCTCAGGTCCCGCGTGATTGGACTGGAGCAGAAGCTGTGTTCCACTCACCAGAAGTCTTAAGATCCTGTGGCGGGTGTTGTGGGTAGCTGGCGAGTGTCAGCCGACCCTGCGCCCTTGCTACCCCGGTGCTTTTCTCTGATATAGCTCTCATACATATATTTTTAATGGTTCATTGTAAAGCATAGGATGCACAGATGAAAGAAACTATACAATATTTATCTCTCTGCATCTAAATTATTTTGGTTATTCAAATGATCACTACTTGAATCTACTTTTTGCAAATGGCATGTTTGATTCTTTCTATCTGTAAAAGATGCCATAGTACTGTAAAAAGCACTTATTTCCTAATCTCATATCACGATGAGCAAATTAGAATAACTAATAAAATTATATTGTTGCTAGCCTTCAAATTATTGTTGAAACACGGCCACACATGTCTTTTCTTTTAAAAGACCATGCTTCTCCATAGCAAATGTGCTTTATTCTTACCTATATTGATTGAACCATAGGTTGTCTGTAACTTAGTTCTTGTGAACAGTGCTGCAATTTATATGGGTATGCTACTTTTGTGTAATGTGCTGACTTCAAGTCATTAGGTAAATGCACAGGAGTGGCCATAATGTATTTCCATGTTTATGGGCCACACAATAGAAAATAGGTCTAATATTTATCATCAATACTTTTTGGTATCACTCATAGCTAGTTTTTTGTTGTTGTTGTTTCGTTTTTTTTTTGTTTGTTTGTTTGTTTTGTTTTTTCCTGAATCCTGAAATGGTCATCAGTTTAAAGTCTGAATTTTATTTAAGTATTATATTATAATCTTCTAAACTAACTAGTTTAAGCATCTGCATGCTCCAAGTATTTCTTTGCATTAAGAACTTTGCAATACCACCAAGAAGGGGAAACAAAATAATCACTAGAGGCAGAGGGAGGGCAGGACTTGGGTGGGAGGAGGGAGGAGGAGTGGAAAGGGGGTGGTCAGGATTAGGTATGGGACAAGACAGAAGGGAAGCCCAGAGGGCCAGGAGAATGAATTTAAATACACAGCAGCAGGGGATGGGGGAAGGTGGGGGTAACTTCTAGAAAGTCTCAGAGACCTGATCTCCCATGACTCAATGGGGCTCACTTTACCAGATGCCCAACAGTGGGGAAATGGTAACCTGAAGAGACCTCCTCCAGTAAATAGACATGGCTCCCAGTTGAGGCTGGGGTCCACCTACCCATCTTCAAAATTTTGGTTCCAGAATTATTCCTGTCTAAAGAAAATGCTGGGATAAAACTGGAGCAGAGATTGAAAGAAAAGCCACCCAGAGACAGACCCAAATTGGGATCTATCCAATGGGCACAAACCAAACCCTGACACTATTACTGATGCCATGTTGTGTGTGCAAACAGGAGCAGAGCATGACTATCCATGCTCTACCACCTGCTGACTGAGACAGATGCAGATACTTACAGCTAACCATTGGACTGAAGTCTGGGGCCTCTATGGAAGATTTAGTGGAAGTATTGAAGGAAATAAAGGGGATTGATACAACAGTATCAATTAACCCAGACCCCCTCAGACCTCCCAGAGACTAAGCTACCAACCAAAGATGCATACATGGGCTGGACATGGCCCCTGGCATACATGTAACAGAGGACTGACTTGTCTGGCCTTGAAGAGAGAGGATATGCCTAATCCTGGAGAAATTTGATATCCCAGGGAAGGAGGATGCTGATATGGATGAGATAGGGGTGGTGGTGGGGTGAGCACCCTCTCAGAAGCAAAGGGGAGGAAAAATGAGGTAAAGAACTTGAGAAGGGGAGAGTAGGAAGGGAACAACATTTGGTATGTAAATAAATAAAATAATTTAATTTAAAAACCTTTAAAAAAAAGACTTCTCTCTAATTACTTTTCTCCTTCAAGCTGCTAGATGATCTGTGCCCCTTCTTTCCAGTTATTCTTGTTATCATTTCTCTTTGATGGCACTCATCTCATGGTTTCCAGCACTGTCTTGTTTGGATACTTGTATACTGATAGTGAATCACCAATGCTATTTAATTCCTTCCATCTTCCTTATTTATTTTCCAACAGAACATGTGAAAATTCTTGGAAAAAAACATCTGGTTTGAATAGCTTATATTAGTAACTTTTTAGTGAAGTGAACACCAAAGCTATGCAGCTATCCTAGTATTAAATTTCTTTAAAACAATTATTTTCTAATTCCATATGAAGACAACCAAATTAGAATTAACTAATAAAATTATATTGTTACTAGCCTTCAGATTATCATTGGAACACAGAATACATGTGCTTACTTCATGATTTTTAAGTTGCTTTGCCAGTACTATGATTATGTTTCTCCATAGCAACCTATTTACTTATTTATTTATTAGGCATTTATTTATTCATTATGTGTATTGCTTCTCTCAGTTATGCCAGTTGAGAAGGCATAAGATATGCCATCTGCAAGCTGAAGATCCAAAATGTCAAGTTTGTTTTTGTTTTTCTTTAAGATTGGGATTTTAAAGTGAAGAGAATATGACTAACTCTACTGTTATATTTACTGTACGCAAAAATCCAGTGGAAGATAGAATTGATGTCATTTTGTGGATCTATAGGTTTCATTCAGTTAACAATTGGCAGTACTAAACATTTCTCCTGTTTCTTTCTATATAATGTAGTCATTTTAAAAGTCAGTACAGTACACAATACATAAGAAAATAAAGGAAAGTCTAAAGAGAGAGACTGAATCTTAAATATAACTACATTGTTATAGGAACACAGGGCCCCTAATGAAGGAGCTAGAGAAAGTACCCAAGGAGCTAAAGGGGTCTGCAACCCTATAGGAAGAACAACAATTTGAACTAACCAGTACCCCTCAGAGCATGTGTCTCTAGTTGCATTTGTAGCAGAGTATGGCCTAGTCGGCCATCAATGGGAGAAGAGGCCCTTGGTCTTGCAAAGTTCATATGCCCCAGTACAGGGGAATGCCAGGGCCAGGAAGCAGGAGTGGGTGGGTTGGGGAGCAGGGTGGGGGGAGGGTATAGGGGGTTTGGGGGATAGCATTTGAAATGTAAATGAAGAAAATATCTAATATAAAATCCAAAATAAAAAATTTAAACAGAACCTTGTTCCCCCTCCCCCCAAAAAGGAAGAGAAAGCACACTGCAAAGTCATATTTGAATGTGTAATTTCCACATTCACATTCCACAGATTTATATATTTGAACACTTGATTTTCTTTGGAAGGCAGCAGATGGTTTAGTGAGAGGCTATAAATCACTGTGGCAAATGTAGCCTATTAGGGTGTGGCTTTGAAGCTTATTGCAGTTTTGGATTGAACTTGTTGCTTTCAAGGTCATCAGTATATGAACAGAGCATACCACTAGAACCCGGCTCCTTTATTCTCTATGTTAACTTTATGGCTTGAAACTATGAGCCAAAATATCTTCTCCTCCTCCAAATTGTTCATGACAGTTATTTCATAATAGAAACATGAAAGTAAAAGTACTACAGCATCCTGTGAAGACTCTATGCCCAGTATAGGGGAATGCCACGGCCAGGAAGTGGGACTGGGAGCAGGGGGAGGGGGAGGGGAAAAGGGGTTTCAAAGGTGAAACCAGGAAAGGCAAAACTTTTCAAATGTAAAGAAAATATATAATAAAAAGAAGTACCACAGTAATTCTCTATCTCTTTCTCTCCCTCTCTCATTTCCATTTAAGATTGAACTTTGACTTTATAAATAACCCCATTTTTTAGCTTAGCATTGTCATTTACTATGAGAAAGTGTGCACACATTCATTTTGAAGAGTAAAATAATCACTTTAATTTTTTTATTTGTCTCTCTTGAACTAAAAAGTTCCTTGTGCCTATCACGGTGTGAGATTTCTATCATTCTCTTAATGATTATCTTTACCTTTTTTGGTAAGCATCTTCTCTGCCTGTTCCTCCTCATCATCACTAATAGCTGATGAGCTAAGAGTAAGTTGTAAAGAGGTAGCAGTAATAATTAAAAGAGACATTTTCAGGAAGCAAATGTGTGAATTCAAAGCAAAGAATTTTAATTGAATGGGCTTCTCCAGTGGAGTCGTGAGTGAGACCCACCAGCAACTTGTGCTTGGTACTGCCATAGAATATTAAATTTAACAAGACCTCGACCCCATAAAAATAGTGAAGCAACTTGAAATTTTATAACATCATATAATTTTACATAGTATTTCCGCATACATTTCATTAAATTCAAGAGCATTATAATAGGGTTATTGGTAATAGTCAAAGTTCAATCTTAAATGGAAATGATTCCCCTTGATAGTAATAACTGTTATAATTATTATTATTATAATGATAACTGGACTTTATTGAATTCAAATGGATGAGATATAATTTCATTCACCATATACTACACGGGAAGTTTTTTAGTCCTTACAAAATTGCACAAAGTGGGAATGTTCTTTTATTCTTCCCATTTTACAGATGTGTAAAGCATATGTCATTATTTATCTTATAACACAGTGAATGAGAGGAGATTTTTTTGGTTTTCTACAAAAATTATGGCGATGTCATCTACTGTGTCTAAATAAAATGAACCTCTAATTTTCAATCTAGAATAGGAATTCAAATTTGATATAACTCCAACTTAATTAAAACAATAGTTGCACCTGGAACACTGAGGGCTCATTTTTACTCTTGGCATTTACAAGGTTTTTATACTGTGCTTTGGTCAGGTTAGTTGGTGACAGCCCCAAAGTTGTTTACTTTCAGAAAATAATTTAAATATGTTTTATGACTACGAACCTTTTGCCTTGAATAGATATTACATGTCTTTTGATTGTTTTTGAAACAACAGAGTGTTCTGTGGCTGTTTTCAAGATAGACATGGCAGACCAGTTATTTATTCCCTGTCTTTGAAAAAAAATGTATATGCCTACTCCTTTGAGTTGACTTTTATTTTCTTAGGATGGATTACATTAACTCAGAGTTTGGTACAAGACTGAGATAGTAATTCAATACATTTTGTTAGTGATTTCAATTAAGATATTGGAGATGCTTACAAAATAATATGAAAAATTATTCCTAAAATAACATTTGAAGCTAACAAGTAATGAGAAATAAAAATTATGATTAAATTGATGCATGCAACATTTGCTAGGGACTTTCTGAATATTTCTTTTTGATCTGAGAAACTTAAATTAAATTTGAACCCAACTTTAATTTAATGAGGATATCGTGAAGTTAGTCATATCTCTATCTGAACTTTTAGAAATGCAATTTTCAGCTCTATTGACATTGAATGCTTCTTCTGAAAAATCCCAAAAGTGTTTCAGCTCTGTTTAAAATCAGGATCTCAAGTATCTATGGTTAATATAATTTTGGGCATGATGTATGCTGCAGTACTTCTGAAAGAGAAAGAAAGCATAACATATTTTACAGAAGGTTTTAATTTTAAGAAACTACATGACTTTGGTGCTGACTGAATGGGTCCCAGGAGCATGTAATTGGCAGACAACTCTGCTAGTCTTCTCATCCTTGATTACCATGCAGTAAAGAGATTCCTGAAAAGTGAGCTAAGTGAAACTGTACCTGATATATATGTTCTATAAAAATATTGAAGACCTAATACTAAAGTGTGTTTCAGTTATGAAGGAACAAAATGTTAATGTACTGCAGAAAATTCAAGAATACTACTATAGCACACTTATTTCATACATGTACTTTTAGTAGCAGACATTCTTTTGTAGATATCTAATAACTCACATTTCAAAGCAATATATATTTTGTTATATAAAAGTAAGTGAAATTATGATACTTGATGTATAGAGTAAAAAACTCAAGGCAAAGATATTTTGTTAAAGCACACATACACACATGTACCACACACGCACACGCACACACAGGGTGTGGTGGCAAATGCCTTTATTCCCAGCACTCAGGAGGCAGAGGCAGATGACATTCTATGTGCTTGAGGTCTACAGAACAAGTCCAGGACAGAGAGGGTACGTAGAGAAATTCTATCTCAAAAAGAAACCAAAAACAAACAAACACACAAACAAAAATCCACTTAACTATATAATTGATATGCCAACATTGTTATGCAAAGTTTTACTAAATTACATAAAAGCTTTGTCATCACTAAAATTATACAAAATATGTTTTCCCAAAAATGTGTAAAAAATAAAATATCACTGTTATTGACATACATAAAGTGATTTGGGAGCTTAAAATTATATCTTGTAAATGCATTCAATATTTAATTTAAATTATTCCATGTATTATCTCTATGTAATTTATTTTATCTATTGTTTACTACATAATACACTATGTGTATAAATGAATGTTTATACTTATTTATGTTCATATGTTAGTTTTTTAACAATTAATATTTTGTTAATCATATATATAATATATAACATATGATATAGGATATATGATATATGATATATGATAATGTGTAATGTATAATGTATACTGTATAATGCATACTGTATACTGTGTACTGTACACTGTATAATGTATAATTACAATATATGATATACGGTATATGATAAATATATAACATATAACATATAACAAATTATAACATATAACATACAACATACAGCATACAACATACAACCTATAACATATAACAAACATATAACACAACACATGACACGTGACACGTGACACGTGACACATGACATATGACATATAACAAACATGTAACACGTAACACGTAACATGTAACACGATATATGATATATGGTATATGATATATGATATATGATGATTGATATATGATATATGATATATGATGATTGATATATGATGATATATGGTATATAGTATATGGTGTTTGATATATGATATATGATATATGATGTATGATGTATGATGTATGATGTATGATGTATGATGTATGATGTATGATGTATGATATATGATATATAAATAGTTTGTTAATACAAATATAAAATATTCAAAAATTAATTGAAAACAGTTAATTAATTCCAAGTAGTTGCCTGGTAAGGGGTAGAATTTCTTGCCCACTTCCCTCTCTCTATGCTGAGATTTTGTCTGACTTAAGTTTTGTCATTAATACAACAAGGAAACATCAGTTTCTATATCTCTAATTTAGTTTTGAACAATTGGATTCATATTACTTAGATGGAATTTTTGTGATACTTTTATAATAATATTACAGGAGATTACAAAGTAGAGTAGAATCCATTTTTCATGTTTTAAATACTTCTTCCATATATTTTCTCATATTTAAGAGACTTCACAGTAGAAATCATAAATCAATTGAAAGATCCTTTTGTTTAACAGATTTTTCACTTGTCTAAATGAATAGTTAAAATATTATTCCTTCAAAAGTAGACAATTATTATTTACTCTTCAAAAAAGCATTAACTACTGACAATTTTTACTAACAGACCAGCATTCTATCAATTATTTACTAGTGTATATAATTAAAATCCAATGATTTCTGTCATATTGAAACCATTAGTTGTCACTTCAACAGAACATTGTCCTCAGTCATTGTGTGTCACTTACAGGTAGAAATATTGAGATAGGTAAATCAGATTTTTGTAGTAGCATGGGGCTTAGATACATTTTAACTATTAAGAACCTCATTTCTGAAAGGTGAAGTTCCATGGTTCATTATCCTAGTAAAGGTCTATTGAATGTCCATGAGAACTTGCCTTTTAATTTCTAAGTTTTTCTTTTCAGTCATTTTTGTTTTGCAGACATTTATCCGACTGGATAAGTTAGACAACGACATCTAGTGTGCGAAGGAACACAGAACTGCAACTTCAGATGACATTACCTAGGATAATATCCTTGCATCAGACTCTTCAGCAGATAATTCCCTGCTAAAATATCTTGGTCTCACAGGATGTTTTCTAGAAAAATGGAGCGTTTCTATAACCACACTTCTGTCTATCTTGTATATCTATGAAATGAGTATGAATAAGACTCTATGTTCTGAAATAGAGCATAGGGCCTTTTGATCATGACCACAGTGATCTCTGAAAAACTACATAAGTGAAGGATAGAATATATTTTCCTAGGCACCACATTTTGCTAAGCTTTATTTTATATATAAAAAAAAAAAAAAAAAACAAAGCAGAACTAGAACCCCTTCTCTTTTTCAGAGACACTCCAAATAAACTGGAATTTTTTTATACCATGGAATCGTGACTGCATGAGTTTTTACCTTCAAACATCTTTACTATTTTCCATTGTAATATTTGTGGCACCATTAATGGTGCTGATTTCTTTAACTTCTCCAGTGGTGATGTCTGCATCGACTTTATCTGCAACTCTGAATTAATCATGCTTTTCACCTTGTCACACTGCACACATTTATAGCTTCCTGTTCTCTCTCATTGCTACTCTGGTGAAAACCAGCTGGCAGTAGACATGTTAAAACCTGGTTGATGCATTCTCACTAAATATCTCTGTCCATTAACCCTTGATTCAGACTTAGTAAAAATTTCTAGAAATGGGTAAAGCATAGCTCTTTTTGTCAGAATGTTAACAATAGTAGTCTCTTGCAAACTTCTGATGAGTCCTTATTCATATTTGAGACCTTATAAATAAATGTATCTCTACTCTCTAGATTTCCACTGACACTTTGGTTATCAGAACTCTTCACATAGTAGCCTACTAACGTCTTCTCAAGCATCTAGGATCCCTGCAACCCAGAGCTCTTCAAAATTCCTTTCAACAGGCACATGTAAGACCCATTGACCACATGATCGTTCTTGCCACAGAACTGACCTCAATTCTCAGTACCAATTTTTCTGTATGTGTTGCTTTTCACATCGCAGTAACAAAACGATGACTGAAACGAATTTAGAAGGAACGATGTATGGTCATGGGAGCATATATGTGGCACTCCTATTGATGAATTGAGAAACAGAGAACTTAGAGCTTAGAGGTAAAAATCATTCCTTAACTTTTATATCTGCCTCTGTGGACTTATGTCTGTCACTAAGTGCTATTTTGAAAAGTTCCAAAACTTCTGTAAACAGTTAAAGAACAAGTGTTTATACACAGGCATATCAGCTTGCAGGTGACATTTCACACTAAAGGATAACATCTATCCCAGTTATAAGTAAAGTGTTATGGAAAGGATGAGATTTGTGGGAAGAGGAGGAGGGAAATAATATCAATATAACACTCACATATAAAAGTTTCAAAAATAAGGTTAAGATAATTTCCACCTGTTTTCCCCTAGATAAAACCAGGGGTACATCCAACTCTTGTTTATTAATTTGGGTATTTAAATAGAGAATATTAATGATAAATTTAAGATGACAAATACTCATAACATGAATCATATTAATTGCTCCAGTTAACTTTATACATCATGATTACATAATAAAAGTGTCTTCCACATACAAACCCTCTCAAGGATTCCAGTAAGTACCAACTACTCAGTGTAATCCAGGAAATCTTTAAGATGCTCTGTTCACTTCTCTGAATCCTTAATCCCCGCCAAAGACAGAAAGTTAATGATGAAGGAAGGAATACTAGAAGAAACTATTCACAGGAACTGTAAAGTGCCCATAGCAAGTATAAGTTCTAGAATAGGTGTAAAATTTCAGTCTCCTTAGAAGCATAACTATGCCATATATTTCAACTTCTCTTCCCCTTCTTTCCTTCTTTCTTTCTTTTTCCGAGACAAGGTTTCTCTGTGTAGCTTTGTAGACCAGGCTGGCCTCGAACTCATAAATCTGCCTGCCTCTGCCTCCCAAGTGCTGGCATTAAAGGACTGTTCCACCATCGCCCTTTCCTTCCCTTTCATTTTCTTCTCTTCTCTTCTCTTCTCTTCTCTTCTCTTCTCTTCTCTTCTCTTCTCTTCTCTTCTCTTCTCTTCTCTTCTCTTCTCTTCTCTTCTCTTCTCTTCTCTTCTCTTCTCTTCTCTTCTCTTCTCCTCTCCTCTCCTCTCCTCTCCTCTCCTCTCCTCTCCTCTCCTCTCCTCTCCTCTCCTCTCCTCTCCCCTCCCCTCCCCTCCCCTCCCCTCCCCTCCCCTCCCCTCCCCTCCCCTCCCCTCCCCTCCCCTCCCCTCCCCTCCCCTCCCCTCCCCTCCCCTCCCCTCCCCTCCCCTCCCCTCCCCTCCCCTCCCCTCCCCTCCCTTCTCTTCTTTCTCTTCTCTTCTCTTCTCTTCTCTTCTCTTCTCTTCTCTTCTCTTCTTTCTTTTCTCTTCCTCCCTCCCTCTCTCCCTCCCTCCCTCCCTTCCTCCCTCCCTCCCTTCTTTCCTTCCTTCTTTTTACTTGCTAAGAATGGTCTCATGTAACTTAGACTTGCTTTAGATTTGCCATGAAGCTGATCATGAACTTGAATTTCCTATCCTTTTTCTTCAACCCCCTAAAAGGGTAGAATTGTACTACACCTAACACTGGATTTTAGGTAATTCTGTGCTGTGTATCAATCCAGGGGGTAGGCAAACATCTACCAACTGAGATAAATCCCCAGGTCCAGCCTTTCACAATGATCATTTATAATATCACGGAAACCTATAAATCTCCTTAGTCAATCAGCATTGCAAAATGAGATGGGCAAGTGCTGAACGTTCTTACATATGGAAGCTAGCAAAAGTGATTTCATAGCAAAGGAGAGCACAGAATAACATTTGAGAGTTTCAGAAAGTCATCAGGAAGTAAGAGCTGTTATTGTTAATATGCTAAGTTATTGTCAGAAGAAAAGTATGACTTCTAATGGTCTATAGAATGGGAAAGTAACTTGATTATTATCCATTTAAAAATATCATGTAGAAAGAATTTGAGGGCTCTGAAATGCAGTGAGATCAACAATGTTGATGGTCATAGAGTTATTCATCTTGTTTTATCATTATTATAAAAAATACAAGCTTTGAAATGCCATGTTGTCCCCATGAACTTGTATAAATAATATGCAACAATTAAAATAGAAGCATGTACTTGAAAATACTTATGATTACACAGCACAGTCTTATAGTATATTGTTGTGTATTCTGTCGAATATGTTGCTATAGTTACTGGAATAACCAGAGATATAGAATCTTAGCAGATGAACAATACGGACCTTGCCTCTTCAAAAACTCCCTTTCCATTCAAGCCCTTTAGATCTCCCAATGAAACTTTTTTGCAGCTGTTTGGCAGGATTATGTAGCTTCTTCAGCCTGTGCCATTCCCATGGATTTTCTGATAGATGCTCTTGATATTACTATAATATTGATAAAACAGATATCTTCAATTAAATTATTTAGAGAATCTATTATCAATAATTAGTGTGTAGATTTTTAGGTTAGAGTTTAAATTTAAACTCTAAAATTGAGGTAGTTCATTTTTAATATAGACTTCATAATCCTACATATTTGTGTGTATGATTATGACTGTGGGTTAGAATTATTTTTACCTTTAGTAAATCGGATATAGTTTAAGTGGATTGAGAGACTGAGTGAGAACTAACTATCTAGCTGCATTCAACTGTTCCTCTATAACTTTCTGACTTTTTCAGTCCCAGAATCTACATGGGATAATAAGTTTTTGTTTTTGTCTTTTTATACATTGGAGGTACCAAGTTGAGGGTCAAATAATCAGGAATAAGCAACTGATTAATTAATCAAAATCATAAAAGTTAAATTGTTTTATAAATAGAAAGAAAAACTATTTATATTTAAATGAACCAGATATATTTCTAGGTACAAATGCATTTTAGGAAATATTATACACTATCATGTTGATATTTCATTTTACTGATCATATTGCTATGTCTTTCATCTTACTTTATCTAGACATGGCATTATTGTAATGGTGTCTGTCAAAATCAAGCTTTGGATCTTGATATGTGCAGGAATCCGAAAGTAACCAGAAATAAGATTGCACTTTCTATAATCTTGCAACAATGGAATCTTGCCACCTCTGAAGACATATCCTGTGTCCCTTGGTGAAAACAGCAGAGAAAGCATAACTGGCTTGGAATTTAAGCTGTCTCACCAGTTACTTATATGTCCAAAAGCAATGTATTCTTCATTTTTGATCATCAAAGCTGAGATTTCAACTGAAATATTCTAATTCAGTTAATAATTATAAGAATAATACATTTTAAGATACATTTTTTCTACTAGTGAATATGATACAATCAAAAATGAAATTATTTTTTAAACTTTTTCTTTTAATTTTTGACATCACAGTATTTCTCGCTTCCTTTTCTTGTTCCAAATGTTCCCATACATCTGCTTAGCTCTCTTTCAAATGTATAGTCTGGTTTATTTTTACTGTTAGTACACACATATGTTTATACATGTGTACATATATCCCTAAATGTAACATGCTCAGACTATATAGTTTTATTTATATGTATGATTTTAGGCTTACCATAACATTTTTTGGATTTGTGTTAGTATATCAAATGTATGCATGTCAGCGTATGTGTATAAATGACAAAGATCAACCTTGGGTTTTGTACTCAGGTAAAATGTCTCTTGTTTTTATAAAATAGTTTCTAATTGGCTTGGAGCTTATCAATTAGGCTTGACTTCCTGGCTAGTAAACCCTGAAATCCTCTGTTTATTTCATTAACATCTTGAGATTACAATTTTTTTTTTTTTTTTTTTTTTTTTTTGGTTTTTCGAGACAGGGTTTCGCTGTGCAGCCCTGGCTGTCCTGGAACTCACTCTGTAGACCAGGCTGGCCTTGAACTCAGAAATCCGCCTGCCTCTGCCTCCCCTCCCGAGTGCTGGGATTAAAGGCATGTGCCACCACCGCCCGAGATTACAAATTAACCTTAATTAATAAGGACGATCTTCCTTCCTTTGTTCTTTCCTTCCTTCCCTTCTTTCTCCCCTCCCTCCCTCCCTCTCTTCTTTCTTGTGCTTTCTCTCCTTTTATGTGAGTTCTAACATTGATTTGAAGCCCCATGTTTCATACATATAAATTTACCTACTTTGCACAGAATTAATTATATAAAGACTCCAGTCATGATGTAAATCTTGGAACATCCTTCCCTTCACTTCTAAGTAGAAATGCTCTGGTAGCTGCAAGTTCTTATGTCCAGGAGAGTTAACTTTCAAAATTGCATGATTAGAAGCATATATTTCATAACTTCCATTTCCAGTATTCTGTCTTTCAGTTTCCCATAGCAAAGAAGATTTCTTCAAGATGGAAACTTGACATGAGCATCACAGTTGCCTGAAGGTCTGTCGGGAAGCATCTAGAAAGGCTAAAGACATACAAGTGGCATTCTGGAAATGACACATCATATTGAATGGTCTGTGATGGATAATTCTAAATTGCAAGGCTTTTAGAAACCTCATCTCAGGTTGTTGCAAGTAATATGAATTTCCTGTCTTTATAAAATTAACCTAACAATCTCTGGGTATTAGTCCACACTTTTGGGCAAATTTTCTGCAGATCAAATTTTCTATAAGATCCTGACTTATAGTTATGTTATGTACACAAATAGATGGCTTCTTAATTCCTGAAATTTCTATAGAATTCCTAAATTTATACTAGTAATTTTTGAGCCCTTTATAGAGAGGTCAATTAGGACTCTGCAAACATTCATGTGTCACAAGATAATTGCACTAAGATAGAAAGCAGGTATGAAGCAGATTTATCATCAAGGAAAACATTACTTTTAGGTTAGCTGTAAAACCATTATTCTGATAACTAAGGTTATAATCCGAGAATGAACAATTTATTGTATGTGCAAGGGCAAAAAAATTATTGACTGGATTTATCTATACAAAATTTCAATATTAATGAGACACTAAACAGATGATTTGCCTCTTACAAAACCGTGCTAACTTAGACATAAGAAGCTGAGGAGAAGGGCGATCCTGTAAGAGGACAAGCAGTATCAATTAATCTAGACCCCTGAGAACTCTCAAACACTGGACCACCAAACAGGCAGCATACAACAACTGATATGAGGCCCCCAACGCACATACAGTAGAGGACTTCTGGGTCTGTGTTCATTCAGAGATGATGTACCTAACCCTTAAGAGACTGGAGGCCCAAGTGAGTTTATAGGTCAGGTGTGGTGGGGGTGGGGTCATCCATATGGAGACAGGGGGAGGGGATGAGGTGTGGAATATGGAGGGTGGAAGGGGGTGAGGGGAATGGAATATGGAGTGTAAAAATAAATTAATTAAAAAAAATTAAAAATTAAAAAAAAAAAACAACTTTTAATGAACCTGTGGAGCTAGTGGCAGATAATGAGTGTTTAGTTCAATAACTATTCTTAATGTAAACACAGGTAAATATTATTTTCTAAATTTGTAATGAACCTGTGGCAGATAACTATTCTTAATGGAAACACATGTAAATATCTATATTGTAACTCCTTATTCAATTTATGATTTAAATTTATGCTTGAACTTGTTGTGAACTTTGGAAAAACATTTTGGGAATACCATGTAACCATGTATCTTGAGAACATACAAGAACTAGAAACAATGACAGTAAGAGAGCAGAGAGAAAGGACAATGGAAGCTGAATAAGGGGCAGAGCAGGCAGAGCAGATCAGAGCAGATCTGGGCAGAGCTGAGCAGATCTGGGCAAAATTTGGCAGAGCAGAAAGAGCAGAGAGAGAAGTCAGGTTTTCTCTTACCATGAGATGGCAGCTGACTCAGCCAGATTCAGACACCCATAGCCAGACAGGGGGAGGAGTTTGGGGATTCTTATGGAGGAATAGGGGGCAGGATTGGGGGCACCAAAGGGGACAGGAACTCCAGAGGAAGCCCAGCCAAGCCAACTAACCTAGAGACAGGCTTTCTATTAACAGCAAGTTTGTTTTACAGACAAGGACATGGCTTTTGTATACTCATTAATAAGGTGGATGTTTTTTCTTTCTCTAAGCAATAAATGTTAGAATGTAGTTTTTATTTAGAATGAGTGAGTTATTTCCATGCTGGCACTTGCACTATGAAATGTATTTGTGCAAGCTTTTGCTCCATCCACCAAATATATATACATACATGCATATGCATATATATGCACTTGTAAGTATAGGGATGTGTGTGTGTGTGTGTGTGTGTGTGTGTGTGTGTGTGTATACAGGCATGCACTCCCGTGTATGCATGTTTGTAATTTGACAGATGGTTGGGCCCAACAAAAATGTATCTATGCATATTTTCTTGTGTAATAGTTTTTATTTCTGAGAACATGACATGGTCTGTTTGTTTGTTTGTTTGTTCACTGGTTCAATAGAAGCTAATTGCTCCAAACCTTCCTCTTGCCTGGCCAGCTAGAGTTGAAGCTTCCAGAAGAGAGAAAGGACTTCTAGCAATAAATCCTTTACCTAATCCCCTGATGGTAAACAACAGGTGTTGAATCTTTCAAAATCATTGGCTTCTGGACCCAGAATCAAGGAGAGTCAATATTCATAAGAACCAACATTTTCTCTTGCAACACCAAAGTTTGCCCCCAGAATCACCAACTCTGACCCCAATGGCTTCTTTCCAGAGAGTCCAGAGAGTCAGGTAGAGGTTTTCTTTTCTCTTTGTTACAGACATGTCCTTGTCCACTGACAAACACTCAGACTGGAGAAATTTTCCAAAGTCAAAGAAAAAAAAAAGTGTAATTTCTCTTTCCATGTAAACTATCAAGTATTTGGCAGATGTCTGGGACCCGGGGTTTCTGTAGGTATTTTTTTTTAAGCTTTTATTCTTTTGTTTTTGTTCTTGTTGCTGAAAGAATGTCTTTAGAATAAGTTCAAAGTGATTTAGACAGGATAGTAATGACCTCAGCGCAAAATCTAGCAGCATTATTTAAAAGGAAAATGTGCAAACTAATGTTAACACATAACACATGTATTACATATATGTATTAGAATTAAATGTATAGTTTTTAGAATTATCTTTCTTTCAAACTTCTTGGCTGATTTCTACCAAGAAAAATATTTTTAAATTGAAATAAGTCCATTTAATTCTTGTTTTGAGTACATAAAATCAACTACTAAATGTTCTGAAAATATTCCTGTTTACATGTCTCTAAATAGAAAATATAAAAATAAAAATGTAGCAGTCAACCAAAAAGGGAACCCTTTGATGAAAAGAAAGGGAGAGGAGATTGTATGCTAAAAAGATACAAAATGTATAAAGTCATATCATTTCCTCTGTGAGCAAAAGCATAACAAATCTGCTACCAAAAGGAATGATAGTTCAGTCACTACAGCATATTATTACGCTGTGTCTAACTAGCATATGTCACTACAGCACTTCCCTGTTTCATAGCCTTGGGAATGATAAACATTGATGACTCTAACAGAGGCCCTGGCATTGTTCATACATCTGGAGTAAGCCAGCTTTAGCACACTGCTCTATAAAGTGCTGACAAACCATAATCTCTCCCTGTAAACACAAAACCTTGTTTTCTAAAGAGTAGAGGCTAATATTTCGTATAAACTTATGCCAGACTCACAACAAAAAAGTGCTAGATTCTTTTACTTTGTTCTTAACCATATGACATATGGATTACTAATGAAAGATATCTTTACAGGTTCATTGTAGTTTGATCTCCCAGTTTCTCTTTCTAAATGGCCTAGGGTTCCCCAATATGTCCCCTGTCCTAACTTCAACTTTGTTTCTACTTATTTAGAAATTTTATATCCCAGTTAGTGCTCCCCATAGGTCTTTAAGTGTGGGGTCATCTATCCCCTGGAACATAAGCAAGTTATCTGTGTCTAGCCAAACAAAAGTACACTCCCTCCTCCCCGGGAACAATCAGCTATTAACAGCTCCTCATATAAGGATTAGGTCTTGTGAGCTACTCCATACTCACAATGAAATGTATTTGAGCCTAAGGATGTACCCTGGAGCTCTTGACTCTAGCTGCATATGTATCAAAAGTTGACCTAGTCGGCCATCACTGGAAAGAGAGGCCCATTGGACACACAAACTTTATATGCCCCAGTACAGGGGAATGCCAGGGCCAAAAAAATGGGAATGGGTGGGTAGGGAAGTGGGGGGGGGAGATTATGGGGGACTTTTGGGATAGCATTGGAAATGTAATTGAGAAAAATACGTAATAAAATATATTTTAAAAAAGGATGTATAAGCTTTGTGTAGGTAACCATGTTGTTAATAATTTATGAGTGCAATATCTATGTAATATCTATAAGATAGCATGTTATCATATTTCTCTCCATTCTCTGGCTGTTACACTACTCTGTCATCTCTTCCATGATGTCCCCCAAACTTTTATAGTGATGGTGGAGATAATAGGGATACAAAGATGAGAGATGAGTATTCATAGTCACTTACTTTGAACATTTGAGTCAATTATGAAGTTCTACATATGGAAGCTTCTTTGACCAAATAAGTTCAAAATAGTCCAAGTGTATGACATATTAACAGAAATGTTAAAAGTTATTTTTACAATATGATCACTTAACAGAATATCAGTAAGACTCATTTTACCAGTTATGGGCTTCTGGCCATATTGACAGTACTAAGAACGATTCCCTACTTTGGATCAGGTCTCAAACATGAAGAAAAGAACAGTTGGTTAACCACATAAGCAGTGTTGACACTATTGCACCAATTGGCATATTTGCATGATAACTCAGTATCACAGTATTCAGGCTAAGGATGTTGATGTATGCTCTCTCTCAGGGTCTGCATAGCATCATCTGGCTGTATAAAAACTAGCAACAGGAAGCTTTGTGGTAAGAGTGACATTAATTTTTATATTGTTTCAACCCAAATCAAATATAGCTCTATGCCTATAATTTACACAAGAATTCTAAATACAGGAGCATTCTACAAAATAATATTAAGATTTATGTGACTGTGAACAAAACACAATGCCAGAATAATAAAGGAAAACAGACAGTTGTCCAGTTCTGTAAAGCAGTACAACAGTTTTTTATGTTATTCAAACAAAAGTTGGAGCAACCTCTTTTACTGAGGTAAGAGGTCTACTAAAAGAAATTTCATTTATTTTATATCCATGTGGTAGGCTACAAATGAATGGAAAATGGACTAATTAGAGAGATACAGTGGTAATCATGAAGATATTTTAGTGTACTCAGAAGGTAACAGAAATAGTGAATGAAGGAAATGGATGGATCAATAATACATATTTGAGTTGATTCAATATAAATCGTTAACAGATGAAATGATGTAAATAATAGAATGCTCAAAATAATAAATGATGGCTGATACTGAGTTAACCTGTAAAACTAGATAAAGCATTTTTTTTTGCATTTTTTTCATTTATGGATTCAGAGACATGTGTGAAGGGGTTTGTTGTGAGCAAACTAATAGCAAAATCAACACATTGTTCTATATATGTTAACTTGATATGTCGATTATATGTGTGAATATTGACCTTCTAATGTGTAATAAGCACTTTGGGCAAGCATGCGCAAGTTTATGTATGTGTGATAAAAAACTCACTATGTATCAAATTTACACTAAATTTATTTCTTATACATGGAGATATTTCTTCATTTATTTATATCTTCCAAAAATAAAAACTAGCTAAGTTTTAACTCATTATCATTTAACATTTTGTACAATGTCTGATTTCAATTACTTTATGATTCTGTATTGTAAATATGGAAAGTTATAGCAACTAAAATATATTTTCATGAGATTTTGAAATATTCTTACTAAATTTCGAGGTATATAAGGTTTACAATCCAGCATAAACTATCTAGAAAATAAAGTGAAAATCAAATGAATTATATTAAAATGTATAGAATATAGCCAATACTTTATTGATGAAAGATATATTTTCCTTTAATTGTTAAAATAAAATAGAATATTCATAAAAGTAATGTAAAATCAAGTATATGTAGATGCTTGAAAACAAAACCCAAACCTGGAGAAAATATGAAACTAATTTTTAATAAACATTGATGAATTAGAAATAATTGGGTACATAAATATTCAGTATCATCTTTTAATAGATGGTGCATGAGTGTAGCCAAATGTCAACATTCTGCGAAGATGTGTGGGCATCTGCGTGTGTGTGTGTGTGTGTGTGTGTGTGTATGTGTGTGCTCATGTGCGTGTGTGTGTGTGTGCGTGTGTGTGTGTGTGTGTCTACCTGTGTACCTGTGTATATGTCTACATGAAGGCCAGAGAATGATGCCAGGTATCTGTCACTATCACAGAGTCTTGTACTGTACCCAGAGCTCACTGATTGTCTGAGCTCTAAAGGTCTGCCTCTTTGAATACACATCAATATCCAACTCTCTCTCTATTCTGGCTATGGTAAAAGGCATGACCACCGTGACTTCTATGTGGACAATGAAATTTAAAGTTAGGTTCACAGGTAGTACGATATGTGATTTACCATGCCTATTTTAATGCATAGAGTTGAGGATTAGTTGTCAGGAAGGAAAACTAGCAACATCCTGGTTTCACAGAGAGTGAGATGGTTTGGATAAAAACAACATCCTTAATCATCAGGGAAATGCAAATCAAAACAACCCTGAGATTCCACCTCACACCAGTCAGAATGGCTAAGATCAAAAATTCAGGTGACAGCAGATGCTGGCGAGGATGTGGAGAAAGAGGAACACTCCTCCATTGTTGGTGGGATTGCAAGCTTGTACAACCACTCTGGAAATCAGTCTGGCGGTTCCTCAGAAAATTGGACATAGTACTACCGGAGGATCCAGCAATACCTCTCCTGGGCATATATCCAGAAGATGTCCCAACCGGTAAGAAGGACACATGCTCCACTATGTTCATAGCAGCCCTATTTATAATAGCCAGAAGCTGGAAAGAACCCAGATGTCCCTCAACAGAGGAATGGATACAGAAATTATGGTACATTTACAC
This sequence comes from Mus caroli, assembly GCF_978045245.1. Taxonomy (NCBI): domain Eukaryota; kingdom Metazoa; phylum Chordata; class Mammalia; order Rodentia; family Muridae; genus Mus; species Mus caroli. The sequence goes on along the minus strand of NW_028227261.1, from coordinate 103,836,064 downwards.
AATGGAGTACTACTCAGCTATTAAAAAGAATGAATTTATGAAATTCCTAGCCAAATGGATGGACCTGGAGGGCATCATCTTGAGTGAGGTAACACAATCACAAAGGAACTCACACAATATGTATTCACTGATAAGTGGATATCAGCCCAAAACTTAGGATACCCAAGATATAAGATACAATTTGCTAAACGCATGAAACTCAAGAAGAATGAAGACCAAAATGTGGACACTGTGCCCCTTCTTAGAATTGGGAACAAAACACCCATGGAAGGAGTTACAGAGACAAAGTTTGGAGCTGTGATGAAAGGATGGACCATCTAGAGACTGCCATATCCAGGGATCCATCCCATAATCAGCTTCTAAACGCTGAAACCATTGCATACACTAGCAAGATTTTGCTGAAAGGACCCAAATGTAGCTGTCTCTTGTGAGACGATGCCGGGGCCTAGCAAACACAGGAGTGGATGCTCACAGTCAGCTATTGGATGTATCACAGGGCTCCCAATGGAGAAGCTAGAGAAAGTACCCAAGGAGCTAAAGGGATATGCAACCCTATAGTTGGAACAACATGATGAACTAACCAGTACCCCGGAGCTCTTGTCTCTAGCTGCATATGTATCGAAAGATGGCCTAGTCGGCCATCAATGGAAAGAGAGGGCCATTGGACTTGCAAACTTTATATGCCCCAATATAGGGGAATGCCAGGGCCAATAGAATGGGAATGGGTGGGTAGGGAAGTGGGGGGCACTATGGGGGACTTTTGGAATAGCATTGGAAATGTAATTGAGGAAAATATGTAATAAAAAATATTAAAAATTAAAAAAGAAACAAACAAACAACAAAAAAAACAACATCCAAAACATTAAGAAAAATTTTTGAAAGGAATGCTAATTTGAAAAGGAAACTGGCACTATTAATGAGGCTATGGAGCACTCACAAAAAGGGACCTATCATGACTGCCCCCCCCCCCCGAAAGATCCAACAAGCAGCTGTAAGAGTCAGATGCAGATATTTACACCCAACCAATGGACAGAAGCTGCTGACCCCTGTGGTTGAATTTGGGAAAAGCTGGAAGAAGCTGAGGTGGAGGGCAACCCTGTAGGAGGACCAACAGTCTCAATTAAACTGGACCCTGAGATCTCTCAGACATTAGACCACCAGGCAGGCAGCATACACCAGCTGATATGAGGCCCCTAACACGTATACAGCAGAGAATTGCAGGGTCTGAGTTCAGTCAGAGAAGATTTACCTAGCCCTCAAGAGGCTGGAGACACCAGGGAGTTTATAGTTCTGGTGGGTTGGTGATGGGAGGGAGGGAGGGAACATCCTGTGGAGATGGAGACAGGGGTGGGGAGGAGGTATGGGATATGAAACAGTCAGAGGGTGGACCAAGAGGGGGATAAAATCTGGAGTGTAAAAGAAAAGATTAAATAAAAATTAAAAAGAAAAAAAGAAAAGAAAACAGACATCACAGAGAAATAGAGGTCTTAGTTTAGAACAGGAAATGTGTTCACATACACACGATACAAATGATGAAAAAAGGAAGGATTGCAAAATAGGTACTTAAAACAGGACAATGTCCCAGAGATAATCATATACTAATCTCAGCCATCTATGAACATGTTTCCTCACATGTATAAAAGAACTTCGAAGATATTATTGGAGTAAGAATTTTGCTAAGGAGAATTTTTAAGTTTAACTGGGTGGGACCAGTGGATTATAAAATTCTTTTCATTCAAAGTTGGATGCAGGCAGGCTGGAGTCAGAGACAGTTATCAAGATGACTTTGCTGGCTTTGAAGATGGTAGAAAAACCCACAAGACAAGAACAAGGGCCAGGTACCAGCTTTTCCCTAAGAGATACAGAGGGCTCACCTCTCCCAACAATGTTATTTCAGGACATTAAGGCTCATTTTTGGTAGTGTACTTAGTGTTCAGGCTTTATGATGAAATTAAAGAATAAAACTATTCCAGATTTTCTTGAAACACAAGACAAACATTGAAAATCTGAAAATATTATTTCTTTATTTATTTACATCCCAAGCATTGCCCCTGGCTTTATATTAAAGACATTATTAATAAATTCAAAATGTGCTTCATAAATATACATACATAAATGTAGGTAGGAGGAAAAAGACAGAAAAGTAGAAAAACTTTACATACAGAAAATTCTACTTATTGAGGCCCAATACAGTAAAGAAACACATTAAATTATGATGTCACATGTCACATGCTAGTTCTAGATACTCAGTTACTTAAATTATCTGGAACGTCTAAGGTAATCTAAATAGATAGATGCCATTTTATTATAGTATTTACATGATTACATAAATACTTCATTATAAAACATTTGCTAGTGTTGCATCAATTGAAGCAATTATAAAAACATACAATTTATAAAACAAGCCTTTATTGTCTATAGTTCATATAAATAAGTCTATTTTTATTGGCAGACTAAGAGTAGTAAAAATTATCTAGATAGTTCCCTCTAACTCTAAACAATGCTGTCTTTATCTAACAGTGTGAACTGCATGTGAACTGTTTCACAAGTGCTTCTTCAGAGAAATGTGGCATAGGTGTCATGATGAAGGTTTCTGAATTCACCATCTAAAGGTTGTAATAGTTTAGCACTCTCATTGAGATTCTCTGGCATTGTAGACTTAGATTATTAGAAACACCTTCTCTAGTCCAGTGGTCTGCATATTGGAATACTGCACCTATGGCAGTAAAGACCCCATAGATTTAGATCTCTCCTCTCTCATTGCACAGGCTGAACATTACATAGCACAGGAAAAACATCATAAAACATAGCATGAATAGCACTATGTATATAAGTTACTTTTTCTTGCAGTGCTAAAACACCTTGATCAAAGGCAACCTATAAAAGTGTTCAATTAGGCTGTTACCTCCAGAGGTATGAAGGAATGATGGCTGAAACAGCTGAGAGCTCACATCCTAGCCACAAGTAGGAAGCACTGAAAATAGTAGGATTCATTTGAGATCTCACCCCCTCATGACACACCTCCTCCAAAAATACCACAGCTCCTAATCCTCCAAAACTCTAGAACAAACATCAAAAACATGGACCTATGGAAATAATTTGCATCCAAACCTCCATATTATTTGTTTTCTACAAATAATTCTAATTCCAACTGGATTCTCCTTATGTTCCTTTCTACTAGAGGGCATTGACCTAAACAAATCATCACCACATACTTGTGACTGTAACATTTACAGCAATACTTCTGGCTATCAAATGACAATCGGCATGTGTTTCATAAAAGCTTATAATTTCTAATTTTAGTGGTGGGAAAATATGATTCTTCAAAGGAGTGAAATCTTAGAATTGAGAGAAGTGACAGAGTTCAAAAAGCCACATGAGAAAAACAGAACTGTCAAAATAATAATTCTTTTTAAAAATATTTTATTAGATATTTTCTTCATTTACATTTCAAATACTATCATGAAAGTCCCCTATACCCTCCCTCTGCCTTGCTCCCCAACCCATCCACTCCCTCTTCCTGACCCTGGCATTCCCCTGTACTGGGACATATGATCTTCGCAAGTCCAAGGCCTCTCCTCCCATTGATGGCCGACTAGGCCATCCTCTGCTACATGAGACACTGGGCTTTTGAAATTGACATTGAGTGGTGCACAGTCTGTGTATGTGGTATCTAAATAGCATGAATACTGAGGTTCTTAAAATGTGCCAGACAACGTTACAATTTTAAAGGGTATAAAGCAACTGACATTATTTACCTACATGTATGAGAGGAAATCATGACTGATGACTAAGACTGGATGAAAATATATTGAGTCATCAGAAAGGGAACACAATGTTTGGTGAAGAGAGGCAGACAAAAGGAAGTTCCAGTTGGTACACTGGACAGAAATAAAAATGAAGAGTTTAGAAATCAGTTGTAGACACTGTATTTCTGAGTAGGCCACAGCCTAGCAGATTGATCAAGACAAGCTTCTTTTTCTCAAAACCTATCTCCACTACATAGATTCTTATCCAATCAGTTTGATAAGAGTGAGTGACAGATAATGATTGGGAAGTTAAAAACACCCACCCCAAAACTGAACCATTTCTTTCTTGGTTAAAAACCAAAATGTATTTAGTTGCAGGCAGCCTAGTACTTAGAGACAGTTAGAGATAACAGATTGTGTAATTCAAAAATGTCTCCATGTTTACCATGGCAAGAGGCTGATCATACCAGAAATGATGTCTGTTTTTGGTTTTTGTTACTGGTTTTTCCATTAACTTTTCCTTAAAGATATATCAGTTTCCTTAAAAGTAACTAAGGGTATGATTAAATATTAGAGTGCCTAACACCTGGAATGGTAGCTAGACTGAGAAGCTAATTCCTTCTTCCCTTTTCCCATAGACTAACATGTTATGAATTCTGAAGCCTCAGGCTGACCTGTACTCCTGATATAAAAGAGAGTTGCTCCCCTATCATCTTACCTTCTTTTTCTTCTCTCCCTCTTTCTCCCTTTCACTCTCTTTCCTGAGTGCCTACTTACCAACCTATGGATCTATAATAGACTGTATATATTGTATACACAGTGGCACTATAATACTGTTCCTGGAATAGCCAGCTCATCCCTCCTTTATCTGTTCATCCTCTAAAGCTTTATTAAGTGGTCCTCTGTGGTCTCATGGACCATTAATTACATTCTTCAAATATTTTCATATTTTTTAAATTAGGTATTTTCTTCATTTACATTTCCAGTGCTATCCTAAAAGTCCTCCATACTCTCCCCCACTCCCCTACCCACCCACTTCCACTTCTTGGCCCTGGCGTTCCCCTGTACTGAGGCATATAAAGCATGCACAACCAATGGGCCTCTCTTTCCAATGATGGCCGACTAGGCCATCTTCTGATACATATACAGCTAGAGACACGAGCTCCGGGGGGTACTGGTTAGTTCATATTGTTGTTCTACCTATAGGGTTGCAGATCCCCCCAGCTCCTTGGGTAAGTTCTCTAGCTCCTCCATTGGGGGACCCTGTGATCCATCCAATAGTTGACTGTGAGCATCCACTTCTGTGTTTGCCAGGCCCCAGCACAGTCTCACAAGAGACAGCTATATCTGGGTCCTTTCAGCAAAATCTTGCTAGTGTATGCAACGGTTTGGAGGCTAATTATAGGATGCATCCCTGGATATGGCAGTGTCTAGATGATCCATCCTTTCATCTCAGCTCCAAACTTTGTCTCTGAAACTCCTTCCATGGGTGTTTTGTTCCCAATTCTAAGAAGGGGCAAAGTGTCTACACTTTGGTCTTCGTTCTTCTTGAGTTTCATGTGTTTTGCAAATTGTATCTTATATCTTGGGTATTCTAAGTTTCTGGGCTAATATCCACTTATCAGTGAGTACATATCATGTGAGTTCTTTTGTGATTGGGTTACCTCACTCAGGATGATGCTCTCCAGGTTCATCCATTTGCCTAGGAATTTCATAAATTCATTCTTTTTAATAGCTGAGTAGTACTCCATTGTGTAAATGTACCACATTTTCTGTATCCATTCCTCTGTTGAGGGGCATCTGGGTTCTTTCCAGCTTCTGGCTATTATAAATAAGGTTGCTATGAACATAGTGGAGCATGTGTCTTTCTTACCGGTTGAGTTTAACTTTAGTGGCTGTGGAATTTGGGGGTGTTATCTCCTAAAGACATCCTCATCATTCTCAAAGATACCTCATTATTCCCATATCATTTCTGTCTTCATATAATCCTATGATGGTTGAAGAAAATGCTGACGTTTTTCTAATTTTCATTGGTAAATTGCCTAATACTTTCATCACCAAGGGGAAAATATTATGAATAATAGATAAAATGAACAATATTAAGCTTTTCTTATCTTTGTTCATTTTTCTCGGTTATAATTTCGTGATTAGTGAAACCCAGGTCACCATCATCTAAGAAAAAAGTTTAATAATTTTCTTCATTACAAGTGAAGATTGTAGATTGAGTTATAGATTGATGACGTATCAGTGGGGAGAAATTTGTTGTCTTTTGACTGTTGAAATGACTGCTATAAGATGTGTTGGAGAACCCTGCTTTGCTAAGGTCAAGCAATCCACTGTGTCCAGAGAGCTCTGTGAGCTCATCACAAAATGGAGGACACCCTTCCTCAACAGAGCTTCCCTTTCTCTGCCTAACCTTGCTTGCAGAGTGTATCTGAGTGACTTTATCTAAAAAAATCTCCCTATCCATGATTTAGCACACGAGTCTCATTCTAGCTACCAACCCTTATGATAATTGGGTACCATATTGTGTTATTAGCAATCAGTCCTATCCAACCATACCCCTAAGAGCCCTTATATACCCTACCCCTGGAAGAATAAAATAGACTGGTCTCACTGAAACTGTCACCAGAAGTTCTTCTGACATACTCATGGCCATCTAAACCCTGCTTGCAGCTTTTGCTCCCTGCACCCTCATCAGTTGGTGGCAATGACCCCTGAGGAGAGGAAATACCCACACAGATGCATTGCTTTGGAAAGTTTTATCATTTCCTCCCAAAGTTTGGGATGAAGAGGTGTGTCCACATTTGGGTAGTCAGTCTTTCAAATCTTAACTCTGAGCTCTTCTTGGAATTTCCATGTTTCCTTTTATCATATTTAGGAATATTTAATTTTAAAAGCTTTTTAATGATTGCACAAATTTGTAGAATATATATATATATATATATATATATATATATATATATGTGTGTGTGTGTGTGTGTGTGTGTATGTGTGTGTGTGTGTGCGTGTGTGTGCGTGTGTGTTCATCACAGAGCAGCTTCATAGTTTATCAAATCCTCCATAAACTCTTAGTATTCATTCCTTTCTTACCTAATTCACAACAATCTCTGATCATTACAGGATAGCTCACTGCTCTTCTTACACTGCATCGAATGGCCAGTCTTCTTTTTGATTTGTCTCAAGTTGTTTCATTTTTTTTGTGAAATAGTGCTTTATTATGGAAAAATGGAGTGATATATTTATCATGGCTACTTAAATGTTTTTTTTGGAATCATGGAATATATTTGGGCATCTATGAATAATTACTCTCTATGCATTTGCTAGCAAGTTTCTATGAGTACAATGCTGGCACTTACGAAAGGGTTATGGAGGAGTAGGATGTATGGGCATTTGGTTTGCACACGGTTAACTGTAGATGTGTTAAATCAGTTGGATTTAATGTGTTGGCTTTTACAATCTGTGTAAAATGTACACCTTTGCAAACACAAATAATTCAAACATTGTATTTTGAAATGTATAATAGTATCTTATTTCGGTTTTGTCTTATGCTGTTGATTAATAACTTTGAGCTAATTTTTCACCCCACAGTTATTGTTTTATGTTGTTGTGCTATGTTGCTACTGATGGGAATATCCAAGAACTGCTTCCAGCAATTTCTGAGTACAGAACACTTCATCATGATGTTCTAAATAGGTCTCTAGAATCTATTCATCTTGTGTAGTTGAAACTTAGTGCCTTTAACCAAAGAATGTTAAATTCATCATTTTAACACTTCTAGTGATCTTTGCTACTAGCTCCCCCTAATGAATTAACATCCACATGAGGATTTTTGTTTTCAAAAACTCATTATATTTTATTTATGTATTGTATGTGTGCAAGTATCATGGCATATATGCGGTAGTCATAGAACAACTTCCAGGGCCTTCTTCTCTCTTCCAACCATATATGATCTAATAATCTAAGCCAGTCTATTGACTCTGATGGTGAATGCCTTTTTCCACAAACTGTCTTGCTGGTTTCTGCTTGGTATTTCGAGCCTGATTATAGGGTTAGTTTGGTGACAATAAAGTTACTGAGATTTTTGTTTATTTTTTAAATAAAATCATTTTATTTTGCAACAGATTGCTCCTGGAAGAAACAGTACACCCTGTATGTAAATCTAACTAAGTTATTTCATATGAATACTACCTGAATATGAAATTTACTTAATGGAATCTATATGGCTTTTCCAAACATACTTAGACCTAGTTGTCCCTCCTACACATAATTATTGCCCTACTATCCCATCCTCATTCCGATTTAAACCTCCTGAAACACCCAAACAATATAGATTATTGTAATTTCTCTTTGTTTCCCACCAGAAATAAATGGTAAGATCTTACCATTGAAAGCAGCTCACGTTTTGGTTCAGGATATGTAGAAATCAATTTCATACTGTATAGTAAACTTATTTCCTGTTGGCTAGTTTTCATAGTACCTGAAAGTACTATGGACAATGTGGGTGGAAAGTATTTAATCCTCTTATCCAGCTGTGAAATCATCTATGGAGTACATAAGTGACTTGCGTGAGATATATATATATATAGTTTGTATACATACATAACACACCTGTATTGTTTTTTAAAGTGCAGAGTATAAGTGTCTATACTGTACTTAACGCCAAATAGGACAGGTACATTACACTTCTTTCTCCAAGGCTTTGAAACCATTCTGGAAGAGGGGACAAACGATTATCAAGATGCAAAAGTGAGGAATCTAGGTTGTCATAGCTTGTGAAAAGACATCGGATTATAACTTACCTTTATTCACTTAAAAATTGGTCTGAGATCAATGAATAAAAGTGGGCTGTCAAAAATCGAGGGCAGAGACTTAAGAAATATTTTTGTGTCAGAATACTGGCTGATTGTCCAGAGGACCACGGTTCAATTCTAAATAGCCTCATGTTAGCTCATAATTGTTTGCAAGCCCATTTCCAAGGGATCAGATATTCTTTTCTAGTCTCCTTGAACATAGTGTGTACATGGTGTACAGACAGATATGCAGACAAAGCACCCCCACACATAAAAATACAAACGTAAACTAATTAAAATGAAAGGAGCATAATTCTACATGGGGCCTATAACTGGTAAAAATAAAGTTGGATGCCTCAGGGAACAGGCCTAAAGTCAGGAAAGAAAGAGGAATGGAGATAATTAGGAATCTATTTATAATCTTGGCTTCAAACCCTTGGATGATAAGACTATGACCTAGCAGGCTAAGACAAGAACAAAGACTATTACTCTATGTTCTTGATCTGAATATATGAGTTAATATTAGAAAAAAATTCTGACATGTAAAATAGAATTGTTAGCCTAAGAGGTAACAAAACTCTCCAGACAGCTGTTAACTTCTAAGCCACAAGAGCATATGGCTTCAATTTTGTTAAAATAAAATATCTTTCTGAATTAATTAGCACCTCTTATTACACTAGTGCAATAGAAATTGGTCAAACAAGTCACAAAGTTAATAATTTGGGCTCATAAAAGTACCAAACAAATGTAAGGGACAGAATCCACGTTTTCAGAGCAAAAACTTAAAGCTTTTTTCCCTTTGTACAACTAACACATTTTCCTGCCAATGTTAGGAAGATGTGTGAACAGCATGTCTCTTGGTGGGAAGTGTGATGGGAACTCTTTGCACTCTGAGATAAACTGAAAATAACAGTATATTTTAAATTCCCAAAGTAAACTAATTTCTCAGCAATTCCAGTAAAGTTATTAACTCTCCAAAAAAAGTACTTCTATCACTGACTTTTTAAAAAATGCTGATATTAAAAGATATTTCATAGGCATTGTAAATAACACAGGACTTTTTTTCAAACCTGAAAATACCGAGTAATATCAGTAAAATACTGAGTAAATTATATGAAAATATCGTGCTTTTCCTTTAAAATGCCTCTTACATGTCCTGTTCCATTATACATTCAGTGTAAATCTGAAAATCCTGCAGTTACAGTGAGAAAACTTCTCATTTCTGTTATTTCTGAGACATTAATCTATGCCAATTCATCTATATTTCCTGGAATCTCAAAAAGAAACAAATGGGAGAATGATTCTCACAAAGGCCATGCAGTTGGGAATGTGTGGATGAGAAGTGGAATCCAAGGTTCCTATACTTTATAAACTGTCAAGATTAGAACAGTTCCATCCAATCTCAGGCTTATTTTCACCTGTTCTATATCAAATATGGTCATCTAGACTGTTTTGGCTTAATCCAGTTCATGTATTTCATTTTCTTACTCCTGATAATACATCAACGGTCAAAGAGGAAGGACTATTACATACCAACTATAGGAAATATTCAGAGTTGAAAGCTGCAGTGGAGGTTGGGGTGATGCATAAATAGTACTTATATCTTGTGTCAGTCAATGAAGAAAAACAATTAAGGAAGAATATATAAAAGTATTTAAATCACCTTCCCTAGAGTTAGAGGTGAGCTGCTGCTGAAAGTATGAGTACTTTTGAAATACAAGCTTTCTGTCTGATGTAAAACATTTACTTCACTTGAAGGTCTCTAGACCAAGCAGCAATTTGTTTAACCATGGCAGACTTGGTGTGTGAGCCACAATTCTAAGCGGCAGGACAGATTGTTAGGTTTATTTTTTATTTGGTGACAATCATATCTGGAATAAAGATGATGGCTGAGTAGGTTAGGTCCCATACAGATATAATCAATTTTTTTGGCGGGGGGGGGGGGAGTCCTAATTTCTCTGCATTGCTTTGTGCTTTAGTTTTAATCCTCTGTTGATAAATTTTTAATACTGTACTTGGGAACACCAGATTAACATCCACAGTATGTGTGTTAATTACAACTTCTTTTCTAACTCTTATTCTATTTATAGTGATTTACTTTAAGGTTCATTAATTTCGTTTGCACTTTGACTAGGCCCTAAATTAGCCATATGATAGCCTTAAGTTCTGTTACTATTGATTTGCCTGCCTTATTTTTAGTAGATGGATTTTCACTATTTTTAATTTGGCTAAGATTTTCCCTGTCTCATTGAATTGATTCTCCTAGTTGTTTATTACAGGGAGGGACATGGGAACATAATTTCAGTTTGCCTATATTTTTCTTAAGTTCATGTTAGTCAGCTCTTCTCTGAAGATTTCCAATCATTGTCAATGACAATTGAAAGCACAGCTATCAATTTAATATCAGAGGTTAATAGCAATCTGAGAGATTACTCAATGACTTGTTAGGTAAAACAGATTATACCCAGGAATTTATTAAAATATAGTCCTTGTCGTTCTTTTATAATAACAATGATAAGACCATTTAATATAAATATAATGCATCAATTCTGTCTTTCCTACCATATAGAAATAAAATATTTCTTAGTTTCTAATTTGATTCACACACTAAAGATATCCCTGAATTTTCTTACTAACATTAAATGTTTTAGAAAGAAAACAGAAGGGCTAAAAACCCATTCAACTGGTGAGAGGTTAGCTTTGAGATATGGCTTGACTCCAGAATCTTGTAATGTTCCTAATTAGGGAGGACAGTAGTGGAAACAACTTAGCAGGGACAAAGGAAAGATATTGAAAGTGGGAGTCAGGGAGCTGATTAGTTAATGAGTCTTGCATATCTTACAAAGTAAACTAGAAGCAATAGCTGTGTGCTTTGTTCTAAATGCCATTAGGGATGTTATTATTGCCTCATTACAATACAACACTGGAGAGTTTGATATTGTACCATACGAATTCATATTGTAGTACAGCAGGTTTCCAACTGTAAAATGGTTAATCCTTGATGCTTTTCCTATTGATTTCCTACCAAAGTTCTCTTTTAGACAAGGCTAGCCTTGCATTTGCTTTGGAGCTCAGGCTGGTCTTGAACTCCTCTCTTCCCATGTCGCTACTGTTAGTGCTGAGATTAGAGGAGGGCATCACCATGCTGAGTTTTAGTTAATTTTCCCAACTAAGGAAATTCTTGTTAATCACCTTATATACTTATTTGAGCTGGCATTTTGTATGTCTTAATTGTTTTGTATTAGTGTAATAAGATTAAAAATTTGATTGATTGTATATATGTATACATACAAATATAATTATTACAAGGAGTAAACACCAAATATTCCAAATGGGTTTGTCCAGCAGTGTTTCATTAATAGAAGTCAAATATGCTTGTATGTTTTCTGTTTTATAAAAAGAAGATTAGCCCAGGTTTCTTGTAATTTTATCTGATCTAGGATCTATTCCCCATGTAACATAGTTTGTGTTAAGTGGTGGAGGTTGTGTGAATGCCCTTTTTGGTATTTGCAAGTTTTGTGGTTTGTGTTTGATAAGAGACTGATCTTGGCTCACAGTTTCTCATAGGCATTATATTTGTGAATTTTATTAGAGAAATTGTACCTATAAATGAGTGTCAAACTTTTAAAGTATTTTCATAGGTCTGATTCTACATTGGATGATACAAATATGATTTCACTTTCTTTTTGACTCTAATTAAGCTGTGGTAATTTTGCCATCTTTAAATGCACATGAATGATGGATGATCACTTTTGCTTTTAATGTATTTCACATTCAGTATACAGTTACACCTGGTTATTAACCAAGAAGACATCTTATGTTAAGAATAATATAAATTTCAGGGTATCAATAAAAAGTTTTACTGAGTTCCATTATATAATTTTTGTTGTATTTGATTTTTCTGTATACATAAGTTAACAACCCCATTCCTATATCTATTTATTAGAAGTCAGAAAACTTTATTTCTTAGGACAAGTATAAGTTAAAAAAAAAACAAAACCAACAACCAAACAAACAAACAAAAAACCTAATCAGGAAGCACAGGTTTTCCTTTCAGTCTAAGGATTTCCCATATCATCAATATCAACGTCAGACTTTAATGTGACATAATTGAAGCAGTTTTGGATCTTGTATTGATTGTTACTAATGACTGAAGCCTACTGTTTATGTTGAAGTTTACTGTGTTTTATAGTTCTATATTATTTAACAGATGCATTATTGATGCCAGAGATTTGGGGTTTTCAGGTATAAGTGGGAAACAAAATTGAGGTGATTGCCATTAAAGGGCTGGTTTAATAGTTATAGATCCTAGAGGATTAAGTACCATGCAGGTCCCTAGAGAAATCATGAAGGTATTGACATGTAAGAAAGGAGAGTATGTATATTGTCAGCAAAATTTTAACTCGTGTGAAGAATTGAGTCAAGCAATATAAATTTGACAACAACTTTTAAGATTATATGAATCTCAAAATATTAATGTAACTATTATATTAAGAAAAGTTTGGCTATTAGAAATAATTTGTTTACAAACTGGTATATACAGGCTTTTCCTAGTGGTCTGATTTCTGAAACAATTAGAGAAGGGAGTTGTGCCACAAATATTAGTGCCTGATGAACACACAGTCTGAATGTACTGGCTTGGAAGCAGTTACTATGCAGAGGAATGCTAACCAATCAGCAGAGTCACTACCTCTCATATTTCTTTTTTTTTTTAATTTTTTATTAGATATTTTCTTCATTTACATTTCCAATGCTATCCCAAAAGTCCCCCATGCCCCCCCTCCCCTACCCACCAACTCCCACTTCTTGGCCCTGGCGTTCCTCTGTACTGAGGCATATAAAGTTTGCAAGACCAATGGGCCTCTCTTTCTTAAGAGGCAATAATATAGAGCTTGGTTAGGCCCAAGCAAAGCCTTGATTCTAATCCAATTACTGGGGAATGTGACTGGGAGAAGTGTGTTCACCTGGGAAGGTCTGTGGCTCTCTCCTGTCAAAATACCAGTCAGTTAAATTACTGTGTATATTTGCATTACAATATTTACAGTGTACCTTCAACACTAAAGTTCTGCTTTCTTATACATTCCTCTCTCTTAACTGACTACTGCTCTCTGCCTGTGGAGCATTATCCCTTTCAGAGAACTGCAGAGCTAGAATCCAGTGCTCAGAGCAATATGCATTTAAAACCCTCCATGCTTTGAGAGCGTATTTCCTTCATTGCTCAATTACATTCCACCACTTGCTTATACTGTAGTTAATTTACCAACTCCCATATAGAAGTTCATCTCAGATGCTGACAGTTTTTGCCCGTAAACTGTAACAACCCTTCCATGTAAGATATGTTTGTTTGAAGAAAAGTTGTCATTTACTTAAGTAAAACTGTGACAATGATTTGTAGCTCATTGGGTAAATATATTTACCCCATAAAGACCTTCCCAATTTCTTTGCAAAGTAGATGTGTTATCCTTGTTCCAGCTAACAATATATTAGAATTGCTGTGGCTTCAGCTCTACTTGTTATTTAGTAGCAAATGTTTTGATTTTAGATATATTAGGAGGTCATGGATGCATTCATGATCTATAATATTGTGTGGGTTTTTTATCTATTTATCTGCCATCTGTCTCTCTTTTGTGATGATATGTCTGCTCCTGTTTTTTGTCTACCTAATAACAGGGTTAAAAAGAGTATCTTGCCTGGGTCTACAGGCAGTACTCTAAGTAGGTGCAGCATCTATAAGCTCAGAAATATATCAGCATGTTATAAGGCTTCCTGTGGCTGTCTTAATCCCTAGGCATTCATTTAGAACACTTCACTTTAGCACCTTGTTAACTCCAATGGTTATTAACATCTCAGATTCAATGCTGCAACAATTAGAGCTGATTGGCTTTTACAAATGTATTGAAGATAAGGTTGTTTGCATAGAGCAACAGTCTAATTTGACTCAAATCACAGTAATTCCTCTTGGAGAAGAGAGCATTTCCAGAGAGCTGACATTGGTCAGACAATGGCAGGTATCTGCACACAGTCCATTTGTCTAATCCTAAATATTTTGATTCTGACAGGCTACGTATTTCTCACAACTACTCCTGTTAGTTTTTTAGTATGACATAAAAGTTGATGGTATTGTGGTAAATTAAAACATCATAAGGCTCATGTTTCAAACAAATCTCTTGCCCAGGCCCACTTTGCAGCATGACAAAGAAACATTTATTTTTAAGTTCTGCAAGAAGCATTTTTTGGCTTAGTGATAAAATTGGAACACAACTGTCATTGAGTTATAGAATAGCCTATTTTCAATTATCTTCAATCTCCACAACAGAAATTACTCTTAATACCTTTTTATGGAATAAAGGATTTCTTTAAAAACATTTTATTATATTCCTTGCCCTATGTGACAGTTATCTGAAGTTCGTGCTGATCACAAGGATCACCAGTGACTCTGTTTCACTTCTGTGACTTCTTGATAATTTTATGTAAATTGTCTTCTTTCTACATACCAATTTTTAGAATATGAATTAAATAGAGAATATTTTAAAATCCGTATTTTATAAATCCCTCATAAATATCTTCATATACTGTTTTTGTCCTAGAAAATGTAGTGAACAATTCTCTTTTTCAACCAGGAACATCAGCATGAATCATGCTTCTCCTTAGAAGGCTCTGTCCATCTATCTCCATGTTCCTTCTGTTTCCACTACAATTCATTTTTTAACCTTTTCAAATAACTTTTTTATTTTCCATTGTCAACTTTGCCCATGTTTTTGCCTCACATCATCATTTTATAGCTTGGTCAAAAATAAGAAATATGCTTTCAGAAGCCATGGAGCTAAATAAGCTCAACATAAGTATTTGATGTTTTTCCTTTTTTAAATTCATTTCATTCCATTTTAGCGGGTTTCTGATAGCTTTAAAGAGACTTTCAGATTTACAAACGCATATGGAAAGGAGGATTCTTGCTGAAGAACTCAATTTCTTTTCTATTCATACGAGAATCAGTTTGATTTCTAGGAAAGCAATCATTAGTTTGAGAATTCAGGGGAGGAGGAGGAGGGAATGCTGAATGTTTTCTCTCTGCATGAGGAATGTCCTGCTGCTCCTGCCTTTTTTTGTTGGCTGACTTCTTCACTGTCTCTCAAAGTAAAATCAGTGAGATGCCTTCATCGTGTGCCCCTTTCTTTTCAGGGAGATCTTATCTGGATTGAGATCATATTTGCCTATTCATAAACCAAATATATTTTCTTCCACTTGATTTCAATGCTTGTATGCATTTGCTAGTTTTGAAGTGCTTGAAACCCTTTTCTGACAATTAAGTAGTAAATATATACCATTTGAGCAGTGTATGTAATGATTTATCTGTGATCTACAAATGCTATTTTTTGAATTTACATATAACTATTATGGGATCTGAAGTACTAGCATTTTCCCCTTGTTTTTGTCCATTTCTCCCTCCGTCAAGCTTTTTTATTGACATGGTGGATGTATGCTGGTGCACATGTTCTAAAATATGAGTAAATTTTAGTGTTCATGGACTTTCTGTCTGTAGAAGCTTTTTACAGGGTATAACGGTGTTATTATTACTCACTTTGTGACTGTAATATGTATTTAAGTACACAGAAATGTTGAAAAGATGCTTCTCTTCAATACACACACACACACACACACATATATATATATAAACACACATACACACATACACACACACACACACACACACACATATATATATATATATTACAAATTTATGAAGAAAGCTTTTGGTTGGAGTTAAGATACTAAGGATATGAATATTGGTTAAAATCATCACAAACCAAATTATGGTTATTATTTCAAATATATGTGAAAATACAGTAACTTTTCTAAGGCAAGACCAGCAATGACTACATCAAAATTAAGGCTGCTGTATGATAAAACATCATTCAGAGAAAGTTTGGTTTGTATTTTGTTTTCATATATACATACAGTAAAGGGATTACCTATGATATAATTACATATTTATTATGAACAGGAGCTTTTCCATATTCTCCATGCTATTATTGTACTTAAAAATGTATCAAATTCCTTCACCTGAGTCAAAGATGTTAATCCATTTCTTTGCCTTTATGTAGTACAAGAAATTCCCTTTAGATCTATAACTATCACAATATTTATAGTGATATATTTCTGAAAATGCCAAAATACTTTATGAAAAATTTTACTTTCCTTCAGATAACTTGTCAATCAGATGTGACAATTTATATGTTACACAAAATGCATGGATTTCTTTCAAGAGCAGTAAATGTCACATTTTCAAGACAATATACTAGTCTATGGCTTCCTGTGTGAGTGTTAAATTGCTTAAGTGGATATATTTTAAGAAAACAATCTATGATTTACATTATCTGTTTTATTTCCTATTCAAGTTTGTTGTCTGATACTGACATATAAATTAAATAACTGTTGATTAACTAATAATCTAATTTTTAATGGACCTCATCTTTTTGGCTGTCTCTTCATTGAAAGTATTTGTTTACCTTGAATCACAGATTGCAATGATTTATCATGCATAAAAATTCTCAGTGCCAATCTTGTCTAGTTATGTGAAGTTGGTCAATTTTCTATTTCTTAGGCTTATCTATCATTTTTTTGATGAAAAAACTGAAGAAAATGACAAATTTTTTTGCACAGAAAGTATTCTGTAACACATTTTAAATAGATATTTAAACTACTTTACAATTTTATGAAGAACACTTTTGGTTGGAGTTAAGATCCTAAGGATATGAATATTGGTTAAAATCATCACTAACCCAATTATATTGTTTGTCAAATGACAATTTTGAGTGTCTTGATACTTCAATTTCTCCTAAATATAAAAAAGAAACTATCTTTTAATTTTTCAAAACTTTGAGACATCTAAACTAAACATATTTAATGTTGCTACTATGCCTAGCATTCAAAAAATGTTTTATTAAATATTTCTTTAGGCTAAATATGAATGTTTTGTTCATGTCAGTTCCATAAAGATCAGCATTTTATTTTATTTCTTCTTTCATTTTTATTTGAAAATAGATTTTTTTATATACAATATATTCTGACTATGGTTTCCTCCCACCATCTCCTCCCTGATCCTTCACACCTAATTTTTCACTTAAGTTCACACTTTTTCTTGCTCTCTCTCATTAGAAAGCAAGCAAATATCTAATAATAATAATAATAAAATAAAAATAGGAAAGGACAAAACAAACAGAAGAAGGACAGCAAAAAGAAAAGAAAAAGAAAAAGAAAAAAGAAAAAAAAAAGAAGGCAGAAGAAGCACAAACAGATGCAGGGGCATATAAATTCTCTCATGCAGAAATCACATAAAACCACAACTAGAATTCATAATATACATTCCAAACATCTATAAGATAAAACAAAACAAACAAAAAAAAACCCAATAAATATGTCCAGACAAAATATTTTGAGTCAAACAAACACATAAACTAACATCCTCCAACCCCCCCAAAAGAGAAAACAATATCAAAAATAAAAAAAATAATCTATAAAAAGACCATTGAGTTACTTTTGTGTTGACCACCAGTCCTTAAGGGCTTAACGCCAGCCCTTGAGAATAGTTTCTTTCCCCAGTAAGACTTCTTTGGGGAAAACTAATTTTTCTTTTTAATCTCATACCCTGTGGGCACTATTAGGAGGTGTGGGCTTTTTGGAATGTGCATGGCCTTGTAGACATAATGTGTCACTGGAGCTGGGCTTTGAGGTCTCAGATGCTCAAGTCAGCCACCATGTCTCACTTTCTTCCTGCTATGCATATGATTTAGATATAGAACTTTCAGCTATTTTGTAGTGTCATGTAGTGTCATGTCTCTCTGTTTGCTTCCATGCTTCCCAACATGATCACAATGGACTAAACCTCTGAACTATAAGCGAGGCTCAATTAAATACTTTCCTTTATAAGAGTTTCTGTGGCATATGATCTTTGCAAGACCAAGGGCCTCTTCTCCCATTGATGGCAAAGAAGAGTTTCTGTGGTTATGGTGTCTCTTCACAGCAATAGAAAACGTAACTAAGATTTTCCAACTAGTAAGAAAGAAACATGCTCCACTATGTTCATAGCAGCCTTATTTATAATAGCCAGAAGCTGGAAAGAACCCAGATGCCCCTCAACAGAGGAATAAATACAGAAAATGTGGTACATTTATACAATGGAGTACTACTCGGCTATTAAAAAGAATGAATTTAGGCAAATGGTTGGACCTGGAGGGCATTATCCTGAGTGAGGTAACGCAATCACAAAGGAACTCACACAATATGTACTCAGTGATAAGTGGATATTAGCCCAGAAACTTAGAATACCCAAGATTTGCAAAACACATGAAACTCAAGAAGAACGAAGACCAAAGTGTGGACACTGTGCCCCTTCTTAGAATTGGAGACAAAACACCCATGGAAGGAGTTACAGAGACAAAGTTTGGAGTTGAGACAAAAGGATGGACCATCTACAGACTGCCATATCCAGGGATCCATCCCATAATCAGCCTCCAAATGCTGACACCATTGCATACACTAGCAAGATTGTGCTGATAGGACCCTGATATAGCTGTCTCTAGTGAGACTACGCTGGGGCCTAGCAAACACATAAGTGGATGCTCACAGTCAGCTATTGGATGGATCACAGGGACCCCAATGGAGGAGCTAGAGAAAATACCCAAGGAGCTAAAGGGATCTGCAACCCTATAGGTGGAACAACATTATGAACTAACCAATATCCCGGAGCTCTTGACTATAGCTGCATATGTATCAAAAGATGGCCTAGTCGGCCATCACTGGAAAGAGAGGCCCATTAGACTTGCAAACTTTATATGCCCCAGTACAGGGGAACACCAGGGCCAAAAAGTGGGAGTGGGTGGATAGGTGGATGGAGGGGAGGGTATGGGGGACTTCTGGGGATAGCATTGGAAATGTAAATGAGGAAAATACCTAATTAAAAAAAAGAGTGAAAAAAAAAAAAAAAAGAAAACGTAACTAAAACAAGCACGTATGCCCTTTCTGGATTCCAACTATTGTGAATAAAGCAGCAATAAGTATGCTTAAGAAAGTGTTTCTGCAGTAGAATATAGAGACCATTGAGAATATGTTCAAGAGTACTATAGCTGGACCTTGAGATAGATACAGTTCAAGCTTCCTGAGGAACCTCCATATGGATTTCCACAGTGGCTCTATAAGTTTGAAATCCTACCTACAATGAATCATTGTCTACCTTATCCCATATCCTTACCAGCATAAGCTATGATTTGTTTTATTGATCCTTCTCATTCTAGTGGAGAGATATTTTCTTGCCTGTTATTGATTGCATCGCTATAATGATGTTCAGGTATCTGAGTTTGACATAATTTTTATTCTAGATGGTGAAATCTGGCTTTGTAATTTGTTTAGTGTTCCATTCCTTGGGTTCTGTTGCCCTGTCTTGAGCTTAGAAGAGGATAGTTGCTGAACTATTTCCATAGCTGCTTTATTCACATCCAGAAACTAGAAACAACCCAGATGATCCTCAACTAAAGAATGGATAAAGAAAATGTGGTACATCTACATAATTAAAAACAAAGACACCATGCAATGTTCAGGACAGAACTAGAAAATATCATCCTGTGTGAAGGAACTCAGACACAGAGAGACACAAATGGCATGTACTCACAAGTGGATATTAGTCAGACAGTAAGGATAGCCATGCTACAATCCAGAGACCAACAGATACTAAAATAGGAGTGCTGGGAGAGAGAACAAAAATCAGTGGGGGCACCTCTGAGCGTAGCACTCCAGGAGTTTATGAGGTGATCCTAGCTGAGACCCATAAAAGGGGGGATACGGAAACTGAGGTGGCCACCTCCTCTATCCAGGTGAAATTTTTAGTGGAGATAGGGGGACATCAACCCACCCATAAATCCTTCCTCCCAAAATTTGTCCTGCCTAAAAGATATAAAGAGAAAAGATGGAGTAGAGATTGAGGGAAAGGCTAAGCAATGATTGGCCCAACTTGAGACCCTTCCCATATGAGAAAGCCAACCATGACACTATTAATGATACTCTGCTATGTTGCAGATAGGAAACTAACATAACTATCTCCTGAGAGGCTTCATCCATCAGCAGATAGAAACAGATACAGAGACTCACAGCCAAACATCAAGTTGAGCTCTGGGAGTCTTATGGATAAGAGAGGTATAAAATTGAGAACACTAGATAAGAGAGGTATAAGATTGAGAACACTAGAGAGACCAAGGACATTACAAGAAGAGCAACAGAGTCAACAAACCTGGGTCCATGGGAATCACAGATTCTGAACCACTAACCAAAGAACATGCAGGAACTGATCCTAGGCCCCCCATGCCCATCATTCATTTGTAGCATATGTGCAGCTTGTTCTTCCTGTGGGTTCTCTATTAATGAAAGCAGGGTTTGTCTCTGGCTCTGTTGCCTGCCATTGTTTCTCCTTCTCCTAGGTGGACTGCCTGGTCTGGACTCAGTAGGAGAGAATGTGCTTAGTCCTCTTGATACTTGATGTCTTAGGGCTAGATGGTACCCAAGGGGGCTTGACATGCTCTGAGGAGAAGGGGAAGTGGTATTTGCATAATTAATTTGTGAAGATGTGATTTGGAGGAGAGGAGAAGAAAAGGGCTGTGACCAAGATGTAAAGTAAATTAATTAATTAATTAATAGAAAAAAAACCAAATAATTTTGACCAACCAGTCCAACTGTAGTCTGGGTAGATTATCTGTCAAGTCTGTATTTCTTTTTATGATTTTATGATATTATGGCTGATAGCTGAATACTGGACAGATTTTTTTATAACTTAAGCATATTATTATGCTAAAATAAGTTCATAAACATTATGAATACCAATTATTATTAACTCATATAAGATCAAATTTTCCCATAGATTTCTTTTTGTTTTTATTGTTGTGCCTTAGTCTTTGCAGGCTATGAGCAGAATATGCTGCATGAAGGCACACAATTTCTTCTCATAGTTTCAGTTAATGTCCACAACAAGAACAATTGTGTTATAGTAAGCAATATTTGAGTATTCTAAGATATTTCCAATGAGTACAATAAACAGCATTTCTTGAAGACATACCATTTTTAAATTTTTCTTTTATACACAGTATTTCAATTAGCTTTAAATTTTCAAAATGACTTGATAGATCATTTATATGTAGATACAGAATGTCCTGGTGAGAACACGTGGCAGAGGATAACTGCATACCTCATGATAATCTCAAAACAAGAGAAAGTTCATGGTCCAAGAGAAACTTCAGTGGTCTATTCCCACAATTCCATAAATCATATTTTATGGAACATGCATAAAGATAATATGACTAGCACAAATAAACTCGTGATAACTAAAAATATTTTCCAAATCATTTCTCCTTCTATACTAGAATTTCCTACCATTATGTAATTACAATAAGAGTTTGTCATCATAAACATGTATTTGAACACTCTATCCTTTAATATGAAATTTTATAATATTCTGACCAACATAAAATATAAAGCAAAGTGAGTATAAAGACATTTATTTCACAGATCACTAAAAGTCCAATGTGAAGATCAGCTTCAGGGTTGCATAAATGAAACAAAATTTGTTGTGGTTCATTTCTTTATGGTTCGTCCACCTAATAGACAAGAAAGCATTTCATGTTTCTGGACAATTGTGTTCAATCACCAGAAAAAGCATATAGTCTCTGCTTGGAGTGAAAACAAGATAATAAAATATCAAGGACCCTAAAAACCTACTGATTCACTCATAAGTGAATGTCTATCATAAGACAATGCTGTGCAATCAACTGTTGACTTAGGTCTGTGGCCCTGAAACATGAAGGTATGAACAGCTTAGGTGAGTGACAGCTGATACCATTTCAGAACTTACTCAAATTCTAACAGAGAGGGATGGCACTATGCGAAACTGTGAACTGTGTTTGCTACTTTTCTATATTCATCACAAATACTGACATATTAAAATTAATTTAAATTACTGTATTATGAGTAAACTACATGACTACAGTGTGCTCATTTATAGGAAGATGTAAATTACAAAAATTTTGGATTATTCAAATTAATCTTGTCATTTAACAAAATAGTTATAGTAAATAGTAATTAAATATTAATATTCTCAATGGGATTTCCACCTCTGAAAATGTTGGCTGAACTATGTTATATATGTGGCAAAATTTTTAG
Source organism: Mus caroli (assembly GCF_978045245.1). Lineage (NCBI taxonomy): Eukaryota > Metazoa > Chordata > Mammalia > Rodentia > Muridae > Mus > Mus caroli. The sequence goes on along the minus strand of NW_028227261.1, from coordinate 103,813,323 downwards.
AAATAATTTATCATTTGGTAAGAGTACATTATGAAATTTGTATAGGTGTCAAATACAGACAAACAATGATCTGACTCAAACTAGATGAATTTGCAATTATTTGATCATGGCCAGTAAGCAAGTTGGTAGCAAGTCCTGTAACATTAGTTAGAAATCATTTGTCATTTAATCTGTTCAACTTCAATAGCTCAAATAATATTTTTAATTTATTTTCTTTAATATAAGAAAATACAATCAACTACTGAAGGAGAAAATGCCTATTCAGTATTAATTCTATTCTAAACATCTAAATCTGTGTCAAGGCACTAATTTTAGAAAGAAAAGTGTGCCCAAACTGGTGATGTCATTAATGTAGATAGGTGAGAGTCACACAACATTTCTGCACATTATGTGAGTTGGTACAGTAATCTATATAAAGTTTACATTGTCATCACTTTGACTTCTGTTCCTAAAATGTAAACGAATTCTAAAATAAAGCTAAATAAGGGCTATAAGAAGCAGATCACTCAGTGAGTTCTAGATCCAGTGCTAATAGTGTTCCTTGAACCCTCTGTACAGCTGTCAGGGTGATGAAAACCTCATCTGAAACTCGGGGGAGGGGAGATCCTGGTGCTTTTCACCCACATTTACTGAGAATTTATAAATAGAGTTCAAGTATAATGATACTAAGAAAATGAAGACAAAACAGATTATTGATTGTACATTATACATTCTCATAATAATCCTACACAGCTGTTGTCATTCTCTGTCCAATGCTTAATGAACCCGAAAGTTTTGTAACTTACTATAGTAACCTGATTTCTATTCCATTAACAACATACCTGATGCAAGTTATTTAAAAAGAGGATAGTGTCATTTTGGCTCATGGTTTCAGATGCTGGAGAGTATGGGTTAGTGATGTCCAATGTTTCTGAGAACATCTATATGTAGATACAGAATATCCTGGTGACACATGGAAGATTACTATGTACCTCATGATAATCTCAAAACAAGAAAAAGCTCAGGGTCCAAAAGAAACTTCAGTGGTCTATTCCAGTAACCACGTTCTTCCAGATATCCTTCCCTAAAGTGCTCAGCCATTCTGGGTGTCATTGAACTAAAAGGACCGGATTTTAAAACATGAGACTTTGAGCCACTTTCAAGATCTAAACTATGCCAGAAAGTTTATATTGAAATATTACAGGAAATTTTTGCTCACATATGAAATCTTGGGTTCATAATAATGTCATTCTGCATTGAAATTATTTGTAACATCCCAATTAAACACCAAATATTCTTGAGGAATCAAATTCATCTCTGTGATCACTGTCGACCAATGTCTAATGCAGAAATGAGGAAGAAATTATGCAGGGTTGTTTTGAAAACGTGAGCGAGGAATAAAGGTATAAAAAAATGAAAAATAGATATTATGTGTGAGAGAAAATGAGATGCAATGTAAGTACGGAAAATGAGATTCATATGAAAACTGACAATATCATTTTCAGAAATTTAAGTCAAATCAGTGTTCTGTGCCAAACAAAATTGCAGGTTTGAATGAGGCTCTTCCAGATTCTGTCTCATTACATCACAAGGATTCTTGGCCAAAATGGAGTTTCCCTCTGACAGAAAATCTATTTCACATTTCCACTCTAACAACACAGGCAGAATCCCACATGCTTCAATATACACTAATGGGCATGCAGAGAAAGGAGGCTATTTGAGTAGTTTGGATATCTGCATTGTCTCTAGTGGTGATTCATTTGCATATAAAATAATGGCAAATTGGCCCAAATACAGGTTATGAAGCATGGTTGCAGAGATGTGGTATTCTTAGAAAGCACTAGATACAAACCTCATATTAGAGATAAAAGAACTAAAGAGATTGACCACAGTTCTACTAGTAAGTTCTTTTACTATGGCAGAGACCCTTGAATACTGAGTGAGACTCTTTACTACAATCTTAACCTGACTTGCAGGTGATACCTAAGTCTAACTAGTTTGTACCACCCGCATTATTCTGAGTCAGTATTGCTGTATTAAACAGGCACTATGTGAACTAGAAAATCACATTGGTCTGTATGTAGTTAGTGATCCTGAATGTCATTTTAGGAGATGCTTATACATGCTAGGTAGGGTTTCTATTGCTGTGAAGTCACACTGTGACCATGGCAGCTCTTATAAAGGAATGATTTTTTTTTTGTGGCTGACTTAAAGTTCAGATATTTAGCTCATAGTCACCATGTCAGAAAGTATCACACCAAGCAAGTAGACTTCTGTGGTTCCGCAGAGAGAGATGAGAGTTCTACATCTGGTTTGGCAGAGAGCAAAGTCTTGGAAAAGACTGAGACACTGACCTGTCTTGAACATCTAAAACCTCAAAGCCCACCCATGGAGTGACATACTTCCTCCAACAAGGCCACACCTACTCCAACAAGTCCAAACCTAAAATAATTCCACTTCCTATGAGGGTGTGGTGGTCATTTTTCTTTCGAACCACCACATTAAGTAGGGGGTAAAAATGAAAGATAGGACTATGGTACTTCTATTGAATTCAATTTTGTTTTATGAAGAAAAAAAAAATAAAATGTACTGGTTTTATTCATTGGGTTGAAAGAAATGATTGGGATAATGGGAAATTCTGTGTCCTACCATGGGTTCTCTAAATGGAGACACCAGGAAGGAAAAAAAATGGCGATTGAGAAAATGCTTATGATCACCAAAATGTGAAGAAGAATTAACCAAGAAGCAGCACCTTTAGTCTTTGGTATGTGCTTAGTAACAGAAACAAACAATACAACAGCAACAACAAAAAGAAAGTCAGGAGAAGGGGTTGGGGGGAAAAACCTGGAGCTGGAACACACATCAAAATGTTACCTTTACTAAAACTAGCAGCCTTAATCAGTCCCTTATTACGATCAAAGCATTCCAGCACAGCACAAAAAAATAAGCTCCTCCTAGGCTTGTACACAGGAAGAACACAAACTCAGAGCAGTAACGAATATAGTGTTGAGCTATGGGGGGCAGCTATGGGGGGCAGCTCTCTGACTCTTGTAACAGGCTTTAGAGGAATAGCTGAGGAGCACATATGTCCCTGGGTGGACCTTTGTGAAGACACTCTGTCTCTTTTATTCTAGTGAATTTTGCTCATTGATTATCTAAGTCATTTACAGTTTTACTTGACATTTGAAATTGTGTAAATTTGTTGGTGAGAACACTGCTGTTGTATTAACAAACTTACTCCTCAGTCTTCATGCTGATTTATTTAGAAAACTGCTTCTTTAATATGGTAAATCAAAGGACAACTTTCATGATGTTAGTTTTAGTGTAGCAAAGTTAGTGTAAAATAGAAATTTGTTTACAATGTAAATGGACGTGAAAACAATAAAACAACTATGCCTATTGATTGTTTTCTTTGAATCTTAGCATGTGTGTGTATATATGTGTGTATATGTTTGTATGTATATGTATATATTTTTGTTATTTACTTTGAAAATATTTTCTTGAAATTAATCATTAATGTTAATATACCACAGATTTAGTTTTATGTGTAAACAGTACAAAATAGAATTATATATTATATATTTTTATTATATATTATTGATATATAATACATACCATATATAATATTTATATATAATGGATTATATTAGAGAGGTTATTGCTATTTTTAAAAATTGTAATGGAAATATTCACTTATCAGTGTTGAAGTTATACCTTTCAGAATGCATATATCAGTGTTTGGAATATTCATAGAAAAGTATGCCAGAAAAATCCATAAATGGGGTACATGCAAGCTTCTATTTCATCTTCATTTATTAACATTAATGAACATTGTTTTATTTTTTTCATCCAAACATTTTATGATTGTCAAAATTTCTCCATTGCATATAGTCATCCACATTTCCATGGATATAGAGGTGGCTGATTTTTAATATAGTAAATAAACAAAATCTGGTGTTCTAGATTAGTTATTGCCCATTCTGAGCTCAAGACTAATTATTTTTGTTGTTCTTACTGTTTGCCAGCCAAGAGACTTTATTTGTATGTTTGAGAGCTTCCTTTTTTCTTTTCTTTTTTTTTACAGAAAAATATTTGTGATTTATTTTTGCCCTCTTTTGCCTTGCTATTTACATAACTAGAAATGTTCAGCTCCAACCACATCTCAAAGAAGAAAAAAAAATAACACAAACATAGAAAAACAAGAAAATGTATCTTTCTTGTTTAAGATTCGATTGAGATTTCCCAGATACACATGCAACATGAGGTTTCTATGTATGGATGTTCAGTGTTACTCTTCCATTGATGTTAGCTATTGTGGTAACTTATGTTTAGTAACATAATTTTTAATAGTATGTATGCAAAGAAAGGGTTGTTTTAATGATGATCCACATTTCAAAAATGTCAGGTAACTAGCTTCTTGGAGTAATACTGAAAGAGAATGCAAATTATATTGGAGTTAGAATCTTAAAGGAATTTGATCTGTGTGTTCAGCTACTGCAACATCTACTTAAAATGCATAAGGTGCATAAAATATAATTGGTACTTGAGTGGACAATCAGAGCCTTTGAGAATTTCTTCATCGGTTATGTCAAGTAGCCTAAATGAATGAATGCTCTAGTTTCAGTGCGAATGTTATAAGAATAGAATAGAGAAAATAGTAACAGTGGATGTAATTACAATTACAACATAAGTGTAAAGATGAATCCAGAGACCTTAAATGGTGAAAACAACATTTTCATTCCTACTAAATTAGTGTACATGCCTTTGTTTCCAGACCTACATATGGCATATAAGCAGAGTGTTCTTCATTTTATGCTATAATATTGCCTTGCTTACTACTGTGTTTACAGTCTAAAGAATCATTTATACATAACTTTTGTCTGTCATACCTAACCCCTTCTGCTGTTATATCTAGATAGCCCAACCTTCCTTCTGTTTCTTTTGCAGACCACAGAGTTGGTCTTTTATCTTTCTCTTAGTATAGGGGTACTGAGGACACAATAGTTCTTATCTAAAATAACAACCAAAGTATTGGAGAGGAGTTGAAGCTTCATTAGTCCTTATTTGTTTAGGGTTTAATTCGGTAGATACAGTCTTTTCTTTTCCCTAGTGGACTGTTCCGTGTTGTAGTTGTTATGGATTTTGAAAGACATACTATAGCCATTACCTATCTACTCGAGTTTCTCAGCTGCTTCTTAGTAAATCCCTCTTGAATAGGCTATCCTGTCTTTTGACATCATTTCCCTTGTCCTTTACAACACTCCTTAAAATTTATACTTTCTTGGAGGTGTTCAATAGAAACCCATATTTAGATTATGAAATTGGAGGTGTTCAATAGAAACCCATATTTAGATTATGAAACTTGAGAGCTTTAAGTCTCCAAAATTAAAGAAGCAGTAACCTTCCTCTTTGTAGTGGAAATCCGCCACTGTTTCCTGGGAATGGAGCATTAAATCTCCCTCAGACCAGAGTTTTATCATACTAGGCAGATACTTCTTGGTATTATATACTCACTGTCCTCTGGGTCCTAGAATTCAATAATAGATATGGACATTTGCATACTTTATGAACTACCAAATGAATCGCAACAATCAGTGCACATACAATTGATTAAAAGAGAGGATATTAGCTTGAAACAGGGCAAGACATGGGACATACAGGAGTCATTAGAGGGAGGGAAGAAAGGTAGACAACAAAATTATCATACTTTCAAAAATATTTTTTAAGAAATGGATTTGAGGGGAGAATCTAGTCAAAAATGCCAGAAAAGAGAAGATTAATAGTTTATGTATATGAGATCTTAGCTCCCATATGCCTTGAGTAGAGAAATTAAAATTTCCAAAATCTTGGAACAATGTTGAAAGGAGATGACAAAGTATAGACATGTGAGTGAAATTTGACCAGTTCAGCTTGGCAGTATGTGTAATCTCATTATATGGATGTGTTTATGATAACAGCATCTATGTCATTAAAGTAGTAGGAAAAGTCCTGATGGAGGGGGCTTTAAAACTTTTCCAAGCTTAATGGCAGCTGTCTTGAAGATGAAGATCGAGGATGAAAGCTGATCAACTAGAAATAGCATTTGAAATATAAATGAAGAAAATTATCTAATATAAAAAGAGTACATTTTTTCCTTTCTATGTATCTTGACCAAAATGCAAGCCTAATCTATAAGTAATATCTCAGTACACTCCTGAAGAGCACATAGCAGAAATTTTAGACACATGCACATACATGCATGCACACACACACGTGTGTGTGTCTAAAATTTCATATATATATATATATATATATATATATATATATGTGTGTGTCTAAAATTTCCAATATATATATATATATATATGTGTGTATGTGTGTGTGTCTAAAATTTCCAATATATATATATATGTGTGTGTGTGTGTGTGTGTGTGTGTGTGTGTGATTTATAAAGATCATGAGGATAAAGAATAGTTAAACACTGACGAATGTCAGCAGTCAGAACTGAGGGTACTCCTGAATGAAATTAATTGTAAACTCACTGTATGTTGTTCTCATTAAGAGAACAATAAGAATTAGGGACAGCAGTGATGACAATAACTGAATGGAAGTAGGCAGAAGTTATTCCATAAAGTATGAATGAACCTAAAACGCTTATGTGTTTTGTTTTGCCTATTCCTGAGAATGTAAGTAGAAATGACTAGAGTAAGCAGCTGGAAGTAGATTTTTATATTTAATTCTAACATGCAAATGTATATAGTAATATTTGATTTTCATAGGATGTTATATTCGCCATCACTTAAAATTATCTGCATTATAATAGTCATGTTTTCTTACCATTTATTTACCAGCTAGAAAAATTTGTTAAACCATTACTTTGCAATAAAACTTATTATTTGGTATCATTATTTTTGCTTTACTAATGAAAAAATCAATGTACAGAGACAAATTATGCTATAAACCTTGAAGCCAAATTCTAATTTTCAAACTTTGCACCTTTATAATCATTATACAGACCAGACATATTGTTACCACATTTCCTGAATAAATATTATTGTGATTTATGATTTAAAATACCATCATAATTGGAAAAAAAGAATAAAAAACATGAAAATAAGAGGAAATCAATTATGTATGGCATTGCATGGTTGAAACCTGAGAGGAAAGAACAATACCAACATTAATCGAAAGTGCATGGAGAAGCTCAAAGATGCCATCTTGGACATGTTTTTCTCATTGGTCACAGGTGTCTCTCTGCTTAGAGTTAAATATTTAACATGCTCTAAGTAAAATATCAAGGAAAATGTAACAGAGCAATGCAAGAGCAAAGAAATGCTTCCTTTTTATTTTAACTTAATATCACTCTGACAGCTGAAAATAAAATGATATGTTCTCTTAGAAATGGCATGCATCAAGTGTCAGGCTACCATCTGAAATGATAGATAATCGATAGAATATCTATAGACTCAAACTGACTTCTAATTTCTTTCTTTATACATAGAGTATATATCATCTGAACATGAGATCAATTTAACTTTTAAATATATGAATGTATGTACAGGAATTATCTCTGTAGCCATTCATATCATTCAATATACTTACATGAATAAGTAGCTGTTGTGTAATGATTTCCTCCAAGATTGAAACTATCATTCTTGTGGCAAGCTCCTTAAGCCACACAGTAAACAACTCAAAATATCATCAGGAAGTCCCTGAAACTCACCAGATTCACTAGATTCCTCCCCTCTGTGACAGGAGTAAATAATAAAGATTGATAAAGGGATTCTGAAGCAACCCATGTGGCCATAAAACCTTCCAAATAAGCAAGGAGCAAAAAAAAATCTATGAGAACAGATGAGCTTACACAAAAGAAGCAGAAACCAGGTGTGCTGTCTGGAATAGATTCAGACCAAGTAAATCACTTGGGAAGGGCATTCTCCAAAATGTTTAGTGGCCTATATGCTCTATGTTCACAGAATTTTTGAGTTGTCATTTGTGTGTGGGGTGGGGTGGGGCTTAGGTGATGCAGGGATCTTTCACTTATTTATACTTCTATTAATAAACTTTCACAGATATTCCCATAAGTATTGCCCCAAAACACCAAGTTAGATTTTGATGATATCTGTACTTTGGTTTGGCACTGGCTTCCTATTTGGAGAAAGTACAGTGTGAGTGGTTATCTCCTCAGGAAAAAAAAATGCTTTGTCACACAACAGTAGGGGTGTTATCAATGCCTTCTACATATTCTCTATATAAATACCATCCTGATTCTTTCCACCATTCATGTTAGGTTGTGTGTTGTTGTTGACCTTGTTGAGTTCATGCTTAAGAAGCTGTGTTGGTAAGACTATAAATGTACCTTTGAATATCTGAGTAGACATAGACACAGCAAATATTGAAAAGATGGCCTTTGTGATGGGAGAAAAAAAGCAGGTATATCAAATATGTAACAGATAAAAGAATTTCAGAGACCATCAAGTAAGAAGCACAATGGACTGTCCCTTTATACCTGTCAGGATGGCTGCTAACAGAACAAGCACAGAAAAGAAAACAAGAAGAAAAGAAATGAAAAGGAAGGGACACTTAGATGATATTTGGGAATGTACATTTGTATGAATGTAGTATTTGGGGAGGAAGTACAAAAACTATATGGAAATATTGCAAAAAGTAAAAAATGCCCTCATATCTTTGAATAAATTCACTTTTAATTATATGTCCAAAAATATTGAAACCAAGATCTTCAAATTACATCAACAATCCTTTGTACTTTCTAACATTATTCACAAAATCCCAGATACAAATTTGAGGCAAATTTTCATCTATCTATTCTCTCCCTCTCCCTCTCCCTCTCCCTCTCCCTCTCCCTCTCCCTCTCCCTCTCCCTCTCCCTCTCCCTCTCCCTCTCCCTCTCCCTCTCCCTCTCCCTCTCCCTCTCCCTCTCCCTCTCCCTCTCCCTCTCCCTCTCCCTCTCCCTCTCCCTCTCCCTCTCCCTCTCCCTCTCCCTCTCCCTCTCCCTCTCCCTCTCCCTCTCCCTCTCCCTCTCCCTCTCCCTCTCCCTCTCCCTCTCCCTCTCCCTCTCCCTCTCCCTCTCCCTTATATGGTGTACCTATATGTGAAATAAAATGTTACTTGGCCTTCAAAATGGAAACCTTTTTTTTTTAATTAGGTATTTTCTCCATTTACAGTACCAGTGCTATCCCAAAAGTCCCCCATACCCTCCCACGCCACACTCCTACCCACCCACTGTCTCTTCTTGGCCCTGGCTTTCCCCTATAATGAGGCATATAAAGTTTGCACAACCAATGGGTCTCTCTTTCCACTGATTGCCAACTAGGCCATCTTCTGATACATATGCAGCTAGAGACAGGAGCTCTGGGGGGGTACTAGTTAGTTCATATTGTTGTTCCACCTATAGGGTTGCAGATCCCTTTAGCTCCTTGGGTACTTTCTCTAGCTCCTCCATTGGGGGCCCTATGATCCATCCAATAGCTGACTGTGAGCATCCACTTATGTGTTTACTAGGCCCCGGCATAGTCTCACAAGAGACAGCTATTGTCAGGGTCCTTTCAGCAAAATCTTGCTAGTGTATGCAATGGTGTCAGCGTTTGGAAGCTGATTGTGCGATGTATACCCGGATATGGCAGTCTCTAGATTGTCCATCCTTTCATCACAGCTCCAAACTTTGTCTCTGTAACTCCTTCCATGGGTGTTTTGTTTCCAATTCTAAGAAGGGGCAAAGTATCCACACTTTGGTCTTCATTCTTCTTGCGTTTCATGAGTTTCACAAATTGTATCTTATATCTTGGGTATTCTAAGTATTTGGGCTAATATCCACTTATCAGTGAGTACTCCTAAACCTGATAAAAACAGCTTCAGTGAAGTAGCAGCAAACCCTTTTTAAAAAAAACATTGATAAGAGTAGATATCAGGACAATTGAAATAATGTGGTAAACCAAGATCAAAATTGTATTAAATAGCTGTGTTAAATAATTTTATTAAATAATTCTCATGTTTTGAATGAAAATTATGTCCCATATGCTTATGCATTTAAAATGTTGGTCACCAGCTAGTGTAGTAACACTTTTGTGTATTTTTGTTTATTTATTTTATAGTTTTTCTTTTGCTTTAGTTTTGAGGAATGTGTGTGTGTGAGTGTGTGTGTGTGTGTGTGTCTTTATGTCTGTGTGTCTGTGTGTGTGCTGGCATATGAAATTGAAGACACTTTAGACATGGGCTATAGGTAGCAGAAATAGGACTACAGAGAAAATGGCAAATTTGTAGATCATCAGATTCAGGAAGTCTTTTTAACTCCTATGCAATTGTGGGCAAGCCTCTTTATGACTCCATCTACATGTACAAGAGGCACTCCCACCTCTATGAAAGCCAGCCTAATTTTTCTTCTATAAAATTTGAACCTTATTTTCACCCTGATATGAGAAGTAATTAACATAATGACCAAAGGAAAACAGATAGAAATGAAGGATGCTGACTGACTTCCAGAAGTGAGGGTAGAGAGAAATAGGAAATGGAAATGCTGATCCATGGGTATGTATAGTATTTCAGTAATACAAGATGAGTATCCCATTAAAATATGGTTCTATTTATAAGCAAAATTATACATTACTGTTTAAAGTGATATAAGAAAATAGATACCATAATTATCCACAAAACAGAAAGCATTACCCTAATTTCCAACACACACACACACACACACACACACACACACACACGCATGCACATGCGCTCTCACACACACATAAAAGGAGAAATACATAGACGCTACTATGAGAAAATATCTGTAAATAATAAGTATTGTACATAGGTTGATTTTGGTTAAGTATCTTGACTACATATATATATGAAAAATGTATAATGACACATATGCAATTTGTATATATTCAATATGACTCAATAAAATTTTAACATTTAGTATTCACATAATACTCTCCAATAATTACATAGTTATTTTTGATGCAAATTAAACAAATGATAATTCTGCAGAAATTATCTTCCTGGAGTCAAAGGTGGAATGTACAAATAAACCTATTCATTTGAAAATTTTTATTTGAATATGCTAATTAATGAGTTATTGATCAACATGTACAACTAACTTTGAAAGAGCAAAATAGATCAATGAAATGAACTCTCTGAAAGGATTGACATGGAGAACAAATTATGCTTTTTCTTATAAATATATTTTTATTTTATTCATTTTCCTGGATATATGAGCAAATGTTGATAATGTTTAGTTAGTTTAGTCTAGGTAAAATAAATCATTAGAAATGTTTAATGGATATATTATATGTATCTTTAAAGTAATATTCCCAACTAGGTGGTACATACTCATAAATTCATTGGTGTAATTAGAATCATTAGAAATAAATCATGCATAGCATATGTGATCTTTTGTGATTGGGTTACCTCATTCAGGATGATATTTTCTAGATCCATCCATATGCCTACAAATTTCATGAATTCATTGTTTTAATAGCTGAGTAGTACTCCATTGTGTAAATGTACCACATTTTCAGTATCCATTCCTCTGTTGAGGGACATCTGGGTACTTTCCATCTTCTGGCTATTATAAATAAGGCTACTATGTACATAGTGGAGCATGTGTCCTTATTACATGTTGGAGGGTCTTCTGGTATATGCCCAAGAGTGATATTGCTGGGTTCTCAGTTAGTACTATGTTCAATTTTCTGAGGAACAGTCAAACTGATTTCCAGAGTGGTTGTACCAGTTTGCAATCCCACAAACTGCCTTCTTTTTCTCCACAACCTCTCCAGTGTCTGCTGTCACCTGAGTTTTTGATCTCAGCCATTTTTACTGATATGAGATAGAATCTCAGGGTTGCTTTGATTTGCATTCCCCTGATGACTAAGGATATTGAACATTTCTTTTAGAGTTTCTCAGCCATTTGGTATTCCTTGGTTGAGAATTCTTTGTTTAGCTCTGTATCCCATTTTTAATAGGGTTATTTGGTTCTCTGAAATCTAACTTCTAGAGTTCTTTGTATATATTGGATATTAGCCCTCTATCAGAAGTAGGATTGGTGAAGATCTTTCCACAACCTGTTGATTGCTATTTTGTCCTATTGACAGTGTTCTTTGCCTTACAGAAGCTTTGCAATTTTATGAGGTTCCATTGGTCATTTCTTGATCTTAGAGCATAAGCTATTGGTGTTCTTTTCAGGAAAATTTCCCCCGCACCCATGTGCTCTAGGCTCTACCCCACTTTCTTTTCTATTAGTTTCAGTGTATCTGGTTACATGTGGAGTTCCTTGATCCACTTGGACTTGAGTTTTGTGTAAGGAGATGAGAGTGGATCGATTTGCATTCTATATGCTAACCACCCATTGAGCCAGCATCGTTTGTTGAAAATGCTGTCTTTTTTCCACTGGATAGGTGGATATTACCCCAGAAGCTTGGAATACCCACGATAAAATTCACAAACCACATGAAACTCAAGAGGAAGGAAGACCAAAGAGTAGATAATTTTGCCCTTCTTAGAAGGGGAAAAAATACCTATGGAATGAGTTACATAGTATGAAACAGAGACTAAAGGAATGACCAACCAGAGACTGTCCCACCTGTTGATCCATCCCATATACATTCACCAAACTCAGACCCTTTAGTGGGTGCCAACAAGTGCTTGCTGACAGAAGCCTGTTATAGCTGTCTCCTGAGAGGCTCTGCAAGTGCCTGACAGATACAGAGTTGGTTCCTCATTGTCTACCATTGGCCTGAGCACAGGATCCCCAATGAAGGAGCCAGAGAAAGGACCCAGGGAACTGAAGGGATTTGTAGCCCTATAGGAGGAAAAACAATATGAACTAAGCAGTAACCCCAGAACTCTCAGGGACTAAACCATCAACCAAAGAGTACACATGGTGAGATTCCTGGCTCCAGCTGCATATGGAGCTGAAGATGGCCTTGTTGTTCATCAGTGGGAGGAGAGGCCTTCGGTCCTGTAAAAGCTCTATGCCTCAGTGTAGAAGAATGCTAAGGCCAGGAAGCAAGAGTGGGTAGGTTGGTGAGTAGGGGGAAAGGGGAGGGATAGGGGATTTTCAGAAGGTAAACCAGGAGAGAGGATAACATTTGAAATGTAAATAAAGAAAATATCTAATATAAAATAAAAAAATAAGGAAAGTAGAATAAAAATCATGTTATGGTTAATAACTTGGTGACATTTACTATATAAAGTAGTATAAAAAGTTTTACTACCCTTATTTTCTGATACTTAACTTATACAGTCATGTCTTCTATGTTTTCTTTCTTTCTCAAAATGCAAAAATTGAAACAATCAAAAAAGCCAACAAGAAAAAAACATACCAAAACAAAACAAAATGTCAATAAACATGAAGTCAACTTTTTATTGGCTTACTACATTTGATCATGGCTCCTGGCATGCCATGCAGTTGATATACTCTGTTTTACTCCATTAGAGAAAGTTCTACTTCCCTTTCTCAGGTATGCAGATAGCTTCTTGTTTGGGAATAGAACAGTGTGCTTAGTTCTCCTTCTCAGTGATGGTATTTTTTTTTTTTTATGGTTTTAGCCCATATAGGTTTGGTGCACGCTGTCACAGTGTCGATGAGTTCGTATGTGTTTCATACCTGTTGTTTAAGGAAGATACTGCTTGCTCAGGGTCATCTACCACCTCTGGCTCCTACAGTCTTTCTGAGTTCTTTTCTGAGTTTTAAATGGAGTACTTTGATAAAGACATCCAATTTAGGAATAAGTCTTACTATGTATTTGACTCTCTGCCTACTGTTTAATTATAGATCTCTGTGTTAATTGCCCTCTACAGTAAGAAACTTCCCTAATGGCTACTGTGTAATGTTCAGACCTATAGTTACAGCAGTGTGTCATGAGGACACCTTTTCTAATTCTGCTTTTGACAGCTATTGTTATATAAAGATCACAGGATTTTCAGGCAAATAGAACTTATTATATATATATATATATATATATATATATATATATATCCTCGATTGTGTGACATTTGTACCTTAAAGGAACTTTTTGAGCAACATTTTCCTCCACTAATATTTTTAATGCAAAAATGAATATAATTAGAGTATCATAAACATTTCACCACAAGTTATCCAATTTAATCATTTTAAAAATATGAATGGTATTTCCTTTGTTATCCAGAGGAGACTGAGAGTCAGCAGAGATAAACAACTTTTTGTATGTGCATGCCTATATGAGTAGTGTACATTGTATATGTTTCGGTATAAGTATATGTATACAGGTGTAAATCTATCTATCTATCTATCTATCTATCTATCTATCTATCTATCTATCTATCTATCTATCTGCTAGAGATTGATGTTGAGTAGCTTCCTAAGCATTAAGTTTTAAGACTGTATCTATAACCGAGTTAGAAACTCATTGATTTGGTGAGACTGGCTACCCAGCAAACACCAGAGACCCTCTTATCTCTATCCTCCCAGTGCTGGTATTAAAATTATACACAGCTTTAGCTTGATATTTTTTATTAATCAATTATTTTTAATTAAATTGTGATCCTAACTCAGGCCTTATGCTTGTTGGGAAAATTTTTATAGACTAAGCCAAGTTTTCTAAGATATTTGACAATTCTCATATTGGAACTGATTGTGTGCTGATTTTACTGTGGCTAGATTAATAAAATAATACTGTAGATTGGATGGTACCAAAGTATAATTTTATTTCTGAGAGTTCTGGTGGTATTAAATCCAAGACTAAGTTTTTAGCAGGTTTCGTTTCTTTGTTAACTGTAACTTTAGCTACAGGACATTTTCCTCTTAGGAAAACCAATTTCTGAGAGACTCTTTAGAGAAAGAAGATGCTTTGCTCATAGACAATGATTAATTAAAAAGCCATAAGTCAGTGTTAAGTTTTTACAGCACCATGACTGGATAGCTGTCAGGTGGGAATAGTGAGAGAGAGACAAACCAGTACATATGAAATATTGATATTAGTCTTGGAAAAAGATGGAGAACTTTCAGGAACTGGAGATTATTGGTACTCCCCATCATGGATACTTGGAGGTTTCTTTGGGTTTGAAATATTGAAATAAAAGAAAGGAGAAGAGAAGGAAACAAAAGAAAAGAAGAGCAACTAGTAAAACTATATCAAGACTCTCTTGTTTTATTAGATAAATCATTTCTCAAAGAATCCATAGAGTTACATCAGAGCTACTTACACCCCGACTAAAATGTCAAGGAAACAAAAAGTGGGACCATTTCATCCTTGTGGATATCATAAGCTTTCAGGGAGAGTCAATGACTTTTGAAAAAAAATACTTTCACTTTTCTGAAAAGTACCATAACTACTGTCATCATAACCCAAAGGGCAGAGACATTATCTATAGCCAAACTATTAGAAAAGGAGTAATTTATTTACTGATTGTGTACCTTCAAATGTGGTGATTTGTACATGAACTGTGACATGGTAGAACTACCTATACAGTAAGACCTATACAGCTATTTTTATTACAAAGTCAGTGACTCTGTTCAGATTGTCTGATGGCTGAGGTGACTTTAGATTTACCCAAGGCATCTCACAGCACAAAGTATTCCTTCTGTGAGAATTTCTCTCAAGCCCTAACTTTGATTCACAATGCCTATGAACGAGCTGAGTCACCTTTTGACATTTTACCAGTGTCCCTGGCAACCGTCTGTATCTGCCAACACTCTTCACACAAGGCATCAGCTTCCTTTAATGTTTGCTTCTGTCAATACTTGAAGCCTCGCCTCAGGCCCAAAGGCATAGAATCAAATCACCATGAACTGACTTTTCTTAGTAATGATCAAAATAGTTTCTCCTCACTTTTAGCTGATTTCCTTCAGATATTTCACAGCTGTGGGAAGCTGAAATGGCAAACAAGAGAAAGGTTATGGATTCTAATGTATGAATCCAAGAGACTGACGTCAAAGTCTATACTATTTATTTGAGAAGGGAGTTAATTAAAAATTTTGTTGATTTTCTGATCATTTGTCTTCTTGGAATTTGATCCAGGAATATGTATCCAGTATCAGTGGGTGTCTAGATTCAGTTTATACAACATAGTGTGGGTGTCTTTTTCTGACTTTCTCTTTCTCTTCTCTCTCTCTCTTTCTTTCTTTCTTTCTTTCTTTCTTTCTCTCTCTCTCTCTCTCTCTCTCTCTCTCTCTCTCTCTCTCTCTCTCTTTCTTTCTGCCTGTCTGCCTTTCTTTCCTTCCTTCCTTCCTTCTCTTTCTTTCTTTCTTTCTTTCTTTCTTTCTTTCTTTCTTTCTTTCTTTCTTTCTTTCTTTCTTTCTCTCTCACTCTCTCTGTCCCTCCCTCCCTCCCTCCCTCCCTCCCTCCCTCCCTCCCTCCCTCCCTCCCTCCCTCCCTCCCTCCCTTCCTTCCTTCCTTCCTTTTTCTGAATTTTCTTACTTAAGTATTAATAGTTATCATTTTTCTTGGACTGAAGTCATCAGAACTGTAAATTTATCTCTGACTGTTTCCTCGATGGAACATGGAGGGACGTATTCTTAGACAAAACACTGAGACATTTTTGCTGTTAGTTTCCAATATACAGTTCCCCACAGCTCCCACTAGCTTTTTAAATTCAATTTTCAGTCCCTTCACATAACCTTTTTTGTTTTGATAGTTGTAAAGAATTTATGGTTACTACCCATGGGAGATTTGATATAATCAGATCAGATCAGCTCAAGAAAAGTACAGTAGCCATATTGTCTTTATAAGATGATATTTGTACCTTTAGTGCTAAGAAAAACATAAAAGTTAAAAGGATTTGAATCTTAAAAATTTATATAGTTATTAATATATCCCATTGAAAACGTGTATCCATGAACCATAGTATTTGAAACATAAATGAATTCAGCATGAGCCATGTATCTTTAGGTCAAGGATTAAAATTTACCTCAACCAGTGTTCTTATTACTTTCCCACTCCTGTATATTGTGGGATGCCACTGTTTTAATATTTGATTACTATGCTTGTAAGGAGCTAGAGGGAATAAAAGGTTCAGATAGTACCACATTTCTTTTTTTCTTTTCTTTTATTGAATATTTTCTTTATTTACATTTCAAATGTTATCCCTTTCCCCAGTTCCCCCTCCAGAAACCACATATCCCACCCCACCCCTAAACCAGCTTCTATTAGGTTGTCCCCACCCATCCACACCTGTCTCCCTGCCCTGTCATTCCCTGTCATGGGAATCAAACCTCACATGACCAAGTGTCTCTCCTCCCACTGATGCCCAACAAGGCCATCCTCTGCTACATATGCAGCTAGAGCCATGGGTCGCTCCATGTGTACTCTTTGGTTGGTGGTTTAGTCCCTGGATTGGTATGGGGAGGGCGTCAGGTTGGTTGATATTGCTTTTCTTCCTATGGAGTTGTAAACCCCTGAAACTCCTTCAGCCCTTTCTCTAACTCCTCTATTGAGGTCCAATGGTTGGCTGCAAGCATCTACCTTTGTATTTGTCAGGCACTGGTTGAGCCTCTCAGGAGACAGCTAAATCAGGCTCCTGTTCGCAAGCATTTCTTAGCATCCACCATAGTATCTGGGTTTGGTGACTATGTATGGGATGGATCCCCAGGTGGGGCAGTCTCCTCCATATTTCCTCCCGTTAGTATTTTGTTCCCCACTTCTAAGAAGGAGTGAAACATCCACACTTTGATCTTCCTTCTTTTTGAGCTTAATGTGGTCTGTTAATTGTATCTTGGATATTCCTACTTTTGGATTAATATCCACTTATCAGTGAGTTCTTTGTGTTCTTTTGTGACTGGGTTAACACATTCAGGATGATATCTTCTAGTTCCATCTGCTTGCCTAAGAATTTCATGAATTCATTGTTTTTAATAGCTGAATAGTAGTCCATTGTGTAAATGTACCACATTTTCTATATCTACCATCTCAGAAACCTCAAGTCTCTAGAGGATTAGTTGCACCTTCTAAGACTGGGCAGTCCTCTGCTATGTATGTGCCAGGGGCCTCTGACCATCCTGCATATGCTGCCTGGTTAGCTGCTCATAATCTGGGTGCTACCAGGGTTCTGGGTTAGTTGAGACTGCAGGTCTTCCTATGAGGTTGCCCCTTCCTTCCTGTAATTCCACCATAGGAGTCTCTGACTTCAGTCCAATGATTGTGCATAAGTATTTACATTGGTCTCAATCAACTGCTGGTAGGGCCTCTCAGAGGTTAGCCATGCTAGACTCCTGTTTGTTAGCACACCATTTCATCAGTAGTAGTGTCTGGCCTTGTTGCATGCCACCCTCCCCCCACCCCATGAGATGGATCCCAAGTTGGGCTGGACACTGGACAGCCTTTCATTCAGTCCCTTCTCCATTTTGTTCCTGTAGTTCTTTTAGACAGGAATAATCCTGGGTCAGAAATTTTAACTGTGGGTTGGTAACCGTGTCCCTACACTTTATGTCCTGTCTTTTTACTGAAGGTAGATTCTATGAGTTTCCTTTCCCTACTGTTGGACCTTTTGGCCAAGAATATGCCCATTGAGCCCTGGAAGTCTCTCACCTCCCAGGTTTCTGGAACTTTCTAGCGGGCCTATTATGTCCTACCCCCCATCTTAAGAAGATGTACACATTTAGATTCTGCCCTGCGCTTAGCCTGTAGTGTCACTTTGTGTAATGAGAAGCTAATATTTGGTCTTTTATATTGTTACTATATTATATATAATTGTATTTGTAATACATATCAAATTTGAGCCTATTTAGATAATTATAGAATTTTAGCTTGTGGATACATACATAACATGTAGAAGGATAGCAGATTCTCAGCATTCCTTACTTACATGTAGAGAGAGATAAATTATATTTTATACAATATGATCACCATATTTACAATGTTTGGGAGAAAATTCAGCCTGATTTTAGAGTCTTACAATATTTCAGTGAAATCTCTATCAACAATGCAAATAATGTAAGGTTTGAAAATTTGACAGATAAAAGTTTGAGAATGATTTTACTTTAGCTAGATATTAAATTGCTGAAAAGTGGTAGGGATTAGATCTAACAATTATGCTGATGTCATTGTTCCTTATTCTTTTTTTTTTTTTTTTTTTTTGGTTTTTCAAGACAAGGTTTCTCTGTATAGCCCTGACTGTCCTGGAACTCACTTTGTAGACCAGGCAGGCCTAAAACTCTGAAATCCACCTGCCTCTGCCTCCCAAGTGCTGGGATTAAAGGTATGTGCCACCACCGCCCAGCATTTCTTATTCTTTAGATTATTGTGTTTTATTATTAAAACAATTTACTTTGTTATTATAGATGCATATAAACATTTAAAAGAATATGAGAATGGCTAAATGTTATCATAATTTTCATTCATGAAGAATATAAAATGTGAATTTAATACTTTATTTTAAAAATAAATATATTTCTTTCTTTTATACAACTTCCCTGGCCTCAGTTACTATATGTGAGGTGTACAAAAAATTACTATAAGATGAGATTCAGAGCTGGAATAGGTTTACTATGAAATATCAGAAGAGACTTTTATGTTAATTAGTTTATTCTTCTGCCAATTTAATATTCATATAGAATGTATGTTGATTTTTTTCACTTCACCAATTTTTGCCACAATATTTTTCCTGTAAATTCTGTTTCATCCTTACAAATCTACTAACCATATCAAGAATTTTAAAGTTGTTCTGTGAATTGTTGAGTTTAACCTGGGATGCTGTATGACCCTTTATTTGGAAGTAAGTATTGTTTTTTGGATTTCTGAGCAATGAAATGTTCATTTGTTACCTATCTAGATTGTCATATGCCAAAATTAGATTGTCTTTTCATGAAACTTTATTAGCATAAAGAAATTGAAAGGATGTCATATTAAAGTACTGTGAAATTGTGTCTCCTAGGAATGTTAGAAGTTGTGCCCATAAAATCTACCTATATGCCTACCTGAACATGAACTGAACAAGAGCAACAACAATAGACAAGACAATACAGATGGGAAAGGTCATAAGCCTTAACCTTGCATAGAGAACTACAGGTAGTTAAGGAATGCTGAGAGCCTGCTCTCTTTCTGCACATTATCTGAAACCAAATAAGCGTTCTGAATATCTATACAAAAGTAGCACTACATTAACTGAGCATGTTGTATTTATACATTTAGAATGTATATGTATATATAGATATGTATTTAACAACAATTAATGAAAGAAGAGGCCATAGATTTGAAAGAGGAAGTAGGGTTGTATGATAGAGTTAGTATAGGGAGGAAATGTAATCATATTGTAAGCTCACAAAGTAAAATATATAATTAAAACTTCTAGAGAATCCATGATAATTTTTTGGTAGATATGTATGTTATAAATGAAATAATAGGTAACAAATTTGAAATATAACATGTCTATTGTGACCTTGCATGTTTTTAATGCTAATGAGAGGACAATAAATCCTTGGAATTCAGATACATTGTTTTAATGGATGGTCTTGGTTGATTTAGGAAGAAAGTTTTTTGTTTGTTTGTTTGTGTGTGTGTGTGTGTGGGGGTGTGTGTGTGTGGGTGCTTTTGTGTGTGTTTGTGTACATTTTAAGCCAAGTATACAAATTAAAGTACCATGGCAATCCCAATAGCTACTATTTTCATTGTTACATTTCTACTGCTTTGGAACAATAAGAAAAACATTGCTTAATGTGACTCCCAAGGAGCAAATAAGATGATGTTATTACCAAAATTTTATTTTACATTACCCTAATAAAATTTTTTTAAATTGGATATTTTCATTATTTACATTTCAAATGCTATCCCCTTTCCTGGTTTCCCTCCCTCCCGGAAACAGCCCATCACATTCTCCCTTCCCTTGCTTCTATGACAGTGTTCCTCCAGACACTCCCACACTCCCACCTCCCCACCCTTGATTTTACACTGGGGCATATATTGAGCCTTCATAGGACAAAGGAGCACTCCTCCCATTCATGCATGACAAGGTCATCCTCTGTTACATATGCAGCTGGAGCCGTGTGTACTCCTTTTTTTGATGGCTTAGTCCCTGGGAGTTCTGATGGGTCTGGTTGGTTGATGTTGTTCTTCTTATGGGGTTGCAAATCCCTTCGACTCTTTCAGTCCTTTCTCTATCTCTACTTTTGGGGACCCTGTGCTCATTCCAATGTTTGGCTGCAAACATCTATTTGCCTCTCTATTTGTAAGGCTCTGGCAGGGCCTCTCAGGAGATGGTCATATCAGGCTCTTTTCAGCATGCACTTCTTGGCATCCACAATAGTGTCTGAGTTTGGTAACTGTATATGGAATAATCCCAATCACAAAAGAACACACATGGTATGCACTCTATGATAAGTGTATATGAGTCCAAAACTCCAAATAACCAGGATACAATTCACAGACTACATGAAGATCAATAAGAAGGAAGACTGAAGTGTGGGTGCTTTGTTCCTTCTTAAAAGGAGAACAAAATACTCACAGAATAAGTATGGAGATAAAGACTTAAGCAGAGACTGAAGGAAAGGCCATGCAGAGACTGTCCCTAAAAATTTCTTGTATCTAAACTCGGGATGATGGGTTATGTAGTAGAGCTGTAGGCAGAATCTGGTACAATGACTCACATAGAGTGTATTTTATATTCACTAAATTTGTGTGTAGTAGGAAGATTATTAGTTATACATATAAAAACAGAAGAATATTATGTGATCAAAAAAGCTTCTTTCACATTCCTGTCTATTTATCACCTCTACCTACAGTTCTCACCATTGTTTGTATGTCCTCCATTATAGGCTATCCTGAAATACTTTTCAATTTAAGTGCACAGCATTATAATATATGCTTTCTCTATTGGTCTTGCTTTATTCAATGCTTAGTTTATATCAACTTTGTTATAAATGACATTACAACTTGAATTTTAATTTATGGGGATTACCACAACTTTGTCAATGCTTATTAATTTATTTGTCATTTTTATTATTGGTGATCATATGATTTCTAACTACCTTTTATCTATTAGAAAATTGCTATTATTAACCATTTAATCATCATCTTTGATCAATATTTAGGCACATAGGTGTTGAGTGTCCTATTAATACTGGATGTTTCCTTTTGTGATTATTTTCTCTGTTTCTCTCTCTCTCTCTCTCTCTCTCTCTCTCTCTCTCTCTCTCTCTCTCTCTCTCTCTCTCTTTCTCTCTCTCTCTCTGTAACTCTTTCTGCCTCTGTCCTGTTTTTGTCTCTCAAAGTATAGAACAATTTCTCCTTCTATTAGCATTGAATGAGAGTTTTAATGTTCTCCACTGTTATCAACCTTTATGTAGGCATCAATGCATACTTGCTGCCGTCATGTTTAGGAATGAACATTTACATTGTTTTCAGAGCTTTAACATCAGTTTAGGAAAGACAGCTTGAGGCTGAGGTTTGACCCAGCTTTGCTTTATATGTTATCCTTCCCAAAGGATCAAGACTTTTCATAATGAGTTAGGAATTCAGAGGGGAAGCACTGAAAAACTTCTGATGCTTCCTATGTCTTTTATGCAGAATTGGCTCACTGGCACATTGCCCACATTCTGCTACCAAAAGCAAATTGGTTGAGAAATACAAACCTCAGCTGCCTATGAAATATGAAAGAAGTTACAAATGTTTGATGCTATGATATAAATAATAGAATGATTTAAAATCTTCCATTGTAATGAGTAGAAACAAAACATACTTGCATCTTGACTGGCTTAAGATGCAGTTTATTCATAAGTATCCACTGTTACTGTCATCTCAATTCTTATTTGACATTTGGATAACTTCTGTTCAGAACTGATTGCTGAAAAATTGCCATTTTCTCAATATATCTATTTTGTTTATAATTCATTCAATATGCTCTGATATCTTCTTTTCAGAATATGACTTATTATCAACTATTTATTTTAAACATTTCTGTTGTGGGAAGTATTAAAAAGAGCTCCCAAGTTTCCTTGGCGGATTGTTGCCAAGCCAACCCCACTCACCGACTGTCTACCCAAGTGGTCAGCTACCATAACATCCAGCAACTTGGTAGGAAAAAAAAAACTCTAGAAGCTAATAATTAACAAGTCAGACTTATATATCAATACATTCTCAATTCACAAGATACCAATACAATAATTTCAGAAACAATTGATAATGATAAAAGCTGCCCAACTAGATTAGAAAATTATCCCAAATATTCTATCTTTTATGATATCATAGCTACCTGTGGCTATTAAAACCACGCTGGATCTGGCTCTTATTCCTGTCCATCCATCTCTATCTTGACTCTTCACCTTTTCCCCAGATGCACTCTATCTCTGCAACCCTTAGCTCCACCTCCCTTTTCCCTGGCCAATCACAGACCTCCTGTGCACTAAAATTTTAATATAATTGGACAGGAAACTCCTGCTTAACATTTCCCCCACCATACAATTTATATATGTGTCCTATTAAATGCTATAGTTTGATGTTTATGAAAACAATATCATACAGTTTGTTTACTTTTCACTGTTTTGAATGATTTTTTTGGATGAAAAGTTGTTTAGCCATTAAGTCAAAAATATACTTTTATACAAAGTGTATATAGAACTGGATTTGCATATGACTGAGTGTTTCAGATGTATTATTTTCTGATACAATCAAATTGGTTAGACGCATGCATCAGTAAACTTTTGCTGTTTCAGTGAATTTCTTGTCAGTACTTTAAAACTCAAGGGTCTACATATTAGCATACACATTACTTGCCTCTCTGTTGTGCATGACTGCTTCATTTATGTGACTCAGTCCAAATGCCAGTGTTCTAATTTTACTGTTTTGATACTAAATCTTGATATCTGTTGCTA
Source organism: Mus caroli (assembly GCF_978045245.1). Lineage (NCBI taxonomy): Eukaryota > Metazoa > Chordata > Mammalia > Rodentia > Muridae > Mus > Mus caroli. The sequence continues at coordinate 103,789,574 of NW_028227261.1, read as the reverse complement.
TAAAACCAATAGTTCTATTTCCCTGGTGGTTAACTTGGATCTTCAAAGCATTTTGCCTTTAGGTAGAAAGTTTTAAATTTGCTTACCAATATTCACAAAATACTACTGGAGGCTCCAGATTATAGTAAAACAATGAATCAAGTTGGATGAAATTAGTAACATGGAAATAAAAATACCATTGTGATGTGCAAACAGAAAAACTAAGAACCATTCTCAACAAGAATAACATACACTGTCTCTGTACATACTACATTATAGATATTTGCACATTAATAACCTCTATTGAAAGAGTAAAAGTGAAGATAAACCTTTCATGTATTACAAATATCAATTAAAATTAACTATGATCATATAAACTTAATACAATCCAAAAGAGATTTAGAAAGTAATTTGGGCACTTTATAATATTAGAAGATTAAAAATAAAATTAAATTTTAAATTTATGTTATATATAAAATAGAATATGCCAGAGTACAAATATGGAAGTTAGAGGAAAATTTGTGGGAGCCAGGAGTCAGTTCTTTCCTTCCACTATGTTTGATCCAGGGATCAAACTAAAGATATGAAACTTGACAGCAAGATCACTTACCAATTGGACAATGTCACTGCACACTAATCATACTAATGGATAATAGCTTTCTGAAGCTAAATGGTAAAATAAATATATATCTCTGAGATCATAGAAGGTAAAATTCAGACTGTCATGGCAAGATACATTAATTGAAAATAAATATATGTATATGTCTGAATAATCCTTCTTTTATTTGATATATCTAAGTAGCTCTTTTAAATAGATCTCATAATAAATATGCAATAATGAACAATACATTTTAAATAACTTTTAGTTAATTTATTTTTATTATTTGAGTGGCTTAAATTAAAAAATAAATCACCCATTATCTCATACATTTGAACATGTGGTTTCCAGTTGGTGACACTGTTTGGTGAAGCTCAGATGGTGCTACCTTGCTGGAGAACGTTTGTCACTGGGATGACCTTTGAAAGTCGTCTTGTTCTACCTCAAGTTATTTCTTCTCTGCTTCCTATTTATGTTTGAAGTATGAAATATCATCTCCTTACCAAAACTTCCACACTAATACTTGTTACCCTGACTTCCCAAAGTCATGACCTCATCCCATTTCAACTGGAAGCCTAAATGAACTTCTCTTTCTTTCATCAGATGCCTTGGTCAGGGTGTCTTATCATAGCAACAGAAGAGTAACTAAAGTAATTACTTATTAAGTCTGTAAATGTTAGATCATCTCTCCCACATAAATTAGAAAAAATATATAGTTAGTTTTAATTTACTCTTAAGTGGTAGAAAGACAGGGTTATAAAGTGAGAATAATTTCTTGATCCTTATATCTAAATATTTTTACCACAATTAGCATATTGTCATCCTCAGACTGATGTGAGCTCACTGTCATTGTCTACTGTGGCAGAATGACTTTTAAATGTTGACTCCTGGCTCTCTAGCTCCATGGAACCTACATGTGCACAATGTAGAATCTTTCACTGGATATCTATCAGAACTTTAAAAACTAAGACAAAATAAATGGCTTGCATTCTCTACCAGTAATTTCTTTTTTATCTCAGGGAACATGAGCTCCTGTGAGGGAAGTGTGTGGCTAAAGCTTACTAAGGAATACAATTTAGCAAGAATTAATCCTCTACTGTGTACTAAGGCTTTACTTCACATCCACACTTATTCATGTAAATTCTATTTTCAGTGTTCTCTGTGGATAATCCAGTGAACCTATAGAGAAGCATTTCTCTTACTCCATCTTTGGAGATATCTAAGAGTATCTACACTCAAATTGGACACTGACACACTTAGTAGTTTTCAAAATTATACTTTTTCATAGAGAATACATAAATTCTATAGGATAATGAAATACACATATTAAAAATAAAGTATGAAAAATTCTATGTCTCAGAAACTGATGAATAAATAAAAAACAGGTAATTCAACATAGCAAATAGATACCATATATATTTATGATTCTAGGGATAATAATCCAAAACAATTCATAATATGGTATAGCATTTTTGAGTTAGTTTCGTGAAAACTTTCTATCTTAAATAGTATTCTTTATTCATATTATTAATAATATTCTTACACAAAGTAAGTATGTTAGTATTTACCATGTGATGTTTCATTGTTAGATAAAAGAATGTTTTCCAAAGGCCTACAAAATATAGCTCAATTATTTCTCTCATCATTTTTATTCATGCTCTAGCCTTGAAATCTCCACTTTAGAAATATAGTATCGCCACTTGGGACTTCCCTTTTATATAGTAATTTTGAGATAGCATGTGTCCATTTTAGAAAAACAAACAGAAATATTCAATAAGCCTGACCCTCAATACTAAGATTATTAAAAACTAAAATAAAAATAATACATTTATGACATATTCATAATTTAATTTGTCTTTTAAGTCTTCGAATATAGGACTTCAATTGTCAAATAGAAGTAGTATTGATACACATGTAATTCAAAACAACATTTGGAGGATACAAATAAAATTAAACTTTTAGAAACATATCTATCATATCTTTGGATCAATGGTAGTGGCAATGGAATATAAATGAATTTACTCTTCCTAGATACTTAATGTTTAAGTAATCATACTATCTATACAAAAACAATGATTTTGAAAAAAGTAGAATGTTCTAAAAAATTGTTCCACAATTGTCATAAATATATGTCTTGACAAGATATTACTGATTTTTACAGACCTTGAAAGAGACAACATTCAATATCATATGGAAAAATATAAAACCCAGACATTTACCATAGATAAACCACATCAAAGAAGAAGAAGAAGAAGAAGAAGAAGAAGAAGAAGAAGAAGAAGAAGAAGAAGAAGAAGAAGAAGAGAAGAAGAAGAAGAGAAGAAGAAGAAGAAGAAGAAGAAGAAGAAGAAGAAGAAGAAGGAGGAGGAGGAGGAGGAGGAGGAGGAGGAGGAGGAGGAGAAGGAGAAGAAGAAGGAGAAGAAAAGAAAAAGAAGAAGAAGAAGAGGAAGAAGAAGAAAAAGAAGAAGAAGAAAAAGAAGAAGAAGAAAAGAAGAAGAAGAAAAGAAGAAGAAGACGAAGACGAAGACGAAGACAAAGAAGAAGAAGAAGAAGAAGAAGAAGAAGAAGAAGAAGAAGAAGAAGAAGAAGAAGAAGAAGAAGAAGAAGAAGAAGAAGAAGAAGAAGCAGGTTTGACAAAGCATTATTATTCAGAGAATCTTTAAAATGACATAGAGTTTATTTTGTGTTGGCCATAACAAAGGCAACTCTTATAAAAAAACAACATTTATTATCATTTAATTGGGGCTGACTTACAGGTTCAGACTTTCAGTCTATTATTTTCAAGGTAGGAGCATGGCAGCTTCCATGGAGGCAATGCAAAGGAATACCTTAGACTTTTGTATCTCAATCAGAATGCAATCAGAAGACTAGCTTCCAAGAAGCTAGGATGAGGGTCTTAAAGCCCATGTCCACAGTGATAGACTTCCTCCAACAAGGCCACACCTACTCTAACTTGCCACACATCCTAATAGTGCCACTTCCTAGGCCAAGCATAATTCAAACCATCACATTCCTCCTATGGGGCTAATTCAAACACATGAGTCTATGGGATGCCATACTTAGCCATAGAATATTGCAAAATACATTTAATCCAACCTCAAAAGTCCAAATAGCATATAGCAGTCTCCAAAATGTTAAAAGTCCAAAGTTCAAAATCTTTTCTGAGATTCATGCAGTCTCTTAACTGTAATCCTGTACAAAGTAAAAAAACAAACAAACAATATGAACAATAACAACAACAACAATGAAAAACTGGACAACAGCAAGACAAAACAAGCTGGGAAAACTGCAAACCCCATGTTTCCATGTCTGATGACAAAGCATTCTTCCTGTCTCAAATTCCATTCATACCTATTGATTGCTGTTGACAGATCTGGCATTCAGAAGCAAGAAACTTCATTCTTTTAGTCTGGTACCACTCCTTGTTAGCTGCTTGCCTTAGCAGTTATCCCATAGTTCTGGCATCTTTAACATCTTGGGTTCTCCAAGTCATGTTCAACTTCACAGCTTCTTTTTTCCAGTATGTAGGATTCACACATGATCTTCTGGGGTTCTCCAAACAGCTTGCAACTCTTCCCCAGGTCTGCCCTCTGTAGAACTCTAAGCACAGGTTTACTCCACTGTACTGCTGTTGCTGTTCATGATGGTTATGCCATGTTACTGGCATCTTCAATACACTGGGTTCTTCCTTGGCAACTAGGCTTCAAATAGCCTTTAATAGGCTCTCATCCTGTTGTCAAGCCTCAACTTCTTTGTGTGTCCTGGGCTGTCAACTGCAACTGAGGCTGCACCTCCACTAATGGCCTTCCATGGCATTTTATAGTGCCATTCCTTGGCTGCTCTTCATGAACCCTTCATGCCTTCAAAACCAGTACCACCTGTATGACTCTTATACATTGCCAAGTATAGCTGCAGCAGGAGGCATATCCTTGGCTATCTCCAGAACACAGCTTCTATGTGCTCTCAGAACACATTTCCCAGAAGATTTCATCTCAGTGATGATGGTCTGTTCTTAATCTCCATTAATTTCTTAGGTCTAAGTAACCAACATCAATTATCCAAGTAGTCCCTTCCATTTTTGACTTTATAGCAAGACACATGTCCCTGTTCTGCACACATTCTGCAGTTCTCCTGCTTTCTTAAGCTGGAACATGGAACCTTGTTCTACTACATTATCAACAGCTTTCTATTTTCCAACTACTTCACGGTGTAAGTTTGGCTGTCCTGTATCTTGCTTTGTAGATTGATCTTAAACTCAGAAATCTGCATGTCTTTGTCTACGGAATGCTGGATGGCATCAAAGGCTTGTACCACCATGCCAGAATTTAACCTTTTCTCTACTTGGAACTTGGTCCATACTGGACTGGTCTTGAACTCAGAGATCTGCTTGCCTCTGTCTGCTGGGATTAAAGTTGTGTACCACCATGTTTCAACCTAAATTTATCTGGGTGGCATCTTGTCCCACTCCCTTAATCTGATATCTCTGTGAACATAGAAATCAATTCAATTTCACTTCCTGGTGCTCTGTTCCTTTATTACTGGAACCAAATAGTTTATACTCTTTCTTTCTTTTCATTAAAACACTCTTCGTAAGAGTAAACTTTAGTAACCATACCACAGAATTTATACCAGGCTGTTTTGAGACTTCCTTTGTCAATGCAATTAATTTATGTCTCTTCATCTTAGCCTCAGGCAGACTTTTTGACAATGGCAAAAAGCAGTCATGTTCTGCACCAAAATATCAGCAAATAGTCTTTTGGCCACATGCTAACATTCTTCTCTATTGAAACATCTTAGGCCAGCAGACCTACACATTTCAAGGCACCCTCAGAACATTCCATATTTCTATTAGGATGGTTCATTAAGCTCCACTTAAAGCATTCCATGGGTTCCCAAAACCAAAGTCTCAGAACCCACATTCTTCAGAACAAAAGCATGGTCAGGTCAAGGACAGCAATATATCAGCCCCTGGTACTAATTTCTGTCTTAGTTTGGGTTTTGCTGTTGTGAACAAGTACCATGACCAATGCAACTCTTATAAAGGACAACATTTAATTGGGGCTGGCTTATAGTTTCAGAGTTCAGTCCACTATTATCAAGGCAGGAGCATGGCAGCTTCCAGGAGGCACTGAGAGTTCTGCATCTGGATCTGAATGCAAATAGAATACTAGCTTCAGGTTGCTAGTACAAGGGTCTTAAAGCCAGAGTCCACAGTGAAACATTTCCTCCAAAAAGGCCACAGCTACTGCAGTAAGACCACACCTACTCCAACAAGGCCACACCATCTAATAGTGCTACTCACTAGGCCAAGCATATTCAAACCATCACAGCCACCTACTACAAAGTCATTTCTATATCATATCTTATCACTATAAGATCTATCATCCAAGGAGTACCATTATCACTCCTTAGAAATAACGTGTTAAAAATAAGGTAATATAGGAAGCAGAGCACCCTGGGGGAGAATTATGAAATTTCGCTAAACCTCCACGGTCATTAGCTTTAAGACTTACCATGATTTTATAAATTAAAAATCCAAGCATTTCTAAATAATCAGAAATGTCTATTCTATTACTTCATATTTCAATTTTAATCTTTTTAAACAAATTCACTCTGGAAGATTTTACACACAAATATTAATTATGTCGTTGCTGCCATAGTTCAACATCTCCCTTTATAAGACTGATGTTTATGTTTGTAATATTTTTAAGGTATTTTAAACAATAAACAAATTTCTGTTTTTCTACCAATCAACTTCTGTTAATTCCTATAGAGTTAACTATATAATTAATCCACTTACTAATGTATGTGATATTAATTATGTCGCAATAACTAGCAGCGAGCATGTTCACATGAGTAAGAAATGAAGATAGTATTACTGATTAGCAAATCCTAGGTTTAAAATTGTGTTGATTGTAATGTAAATTTCAATCTGAGTTTATAAATTGTGGAAAAAAACACTTCTTTGAATTAATGCAATAAACCAATTTTCTGATTTTTATCTCCTGACCCTCCATATCAGAAGCATTTATCATTTATTTCTTATCCATTCCTTCCTGAAAGGATTGAAAGAAAATGTTAAAAGGCTCAGAAACATGCAATCCCTTCAGCAACATGAGCTTTTTTCCTTTGAACAGCATTAAAATGTATTTAAATGCCTAACATTTGCCAAGACTATAATGGATTCTTAGTTCTCAGACATTTTTTTTTCTGACAAGACACATATATTATGCCATGTCTTTTCTAAACTAATGTTTGAATTCTAAAACCTACAGGAAAGGGTCATTTAAAAAAATCTGACAGTGCATTTCCACAATGTTGTGTTCCTGAATATTTTCATTTTATCACAAGCAATTTTCCTCTCCAATTTCTGTATTGAAACTAATTCAATTTTGCTCCTCTGAGCATGTCTGGCAGTCACCCATCTTTCAGCTAAGGCTTTGCCTTACTTAGAAAACGTTAAAACACCTTCTGTTATTTACTATACTATTATCACTATAATAATATAAGAATTATCATATGTCCTATATAATGAGAGATTCACGCTCTTTCCAGGATTGTATTTGGCTATCTCACTGAAATGTGTGCCTTTGACAGTATTCCTAACACATGTAGTCCAAACACATGCAGCATTTGTTCACTTGGAAATAAAATATGCCTAAATTCATATGTTAAGAGGATGCAAGTAAATTAGATTAAGGATGAAATATGAGTATATTATACTTGGTTTGACTATTAATAAATTATCATTTATATAGGTTCTTTTTTCCTTATAAGCTTCATTATTACATGTCAGATAAATGTAAATGTCTATAATAATTATATAAAATATCTATTAGTAGAATTCAAGAAAAGTATATTTGCAAACAGTTTTGAGCATTGTATTTATGCTAACATCCAATGCTTTATATATTACACTAAAATATAAATTGTATATTAATCTAGACACTAGTTGAATATTAATTCTTAGAGAAATTTGAAATGGTTTTTACATTGCTGGTAAGAAGATCAGGAAACTTTAGTCTGAAAAGGAAAAAGTGAAAATATGTGTATGTAGGCAGAATATATCTATACATATATATAACATCCAGACAATTTCTCATTGTTTCCTTGGCTTTATGATGTCAACTGTTTTGAGCAGAACTGGTGACATTTTTATAGAATTTCTTCCAATTAAAATTTGATGCATATTTTTCTCACGATCAGACCGTGGTTATGGATTTTGGGTAGAAGCCCATAAAAGCAATAGAGTACTGTTTTTATATCATCCTCAAGGCTATACACTATGAACATAATTTCTTCATATTGACACAACATCTGGAATATTTTCTTGTTGAAATATAGACATACTGCACCGCCTAATAAGTAATGAGTCTTTGATATAAAATTTTATATTAATTTTTCTAGATGTTGTCTGTGCCTTATATTTGTTGTGGATACTGTTATAAAAGACATCTGATACTTTGTGCTGCTTGAAAAGGTGATGTATGCCCATATTACCAGTATTTAGGGGACCATTATAGAAGAATAATAAAAAGAACAATGGCTACATTGCCATGTGCTTTAACAACAACAAAAACAAAAACTAGAACAACAATTGATTTTAGCATAGTCATCATGTTTCAAAGTTTTGTTTTATTCCTCAATGACTTTGGGCTTTTCTATGTGAATTTGTCATGCTGTGCAATGGAGGAGGGGCATTCTATAATTTTTCCAGTTACCTTTTGTATCATGGGCTAGATTTTTGAAATTTTCTTCCAATGATGAGCACATTTCCCTCTGATGCTTACTTGTTTCTTTGACTATATTATATCACCTTTTTGGTAACAGATTGACACTGTAGTGGTGTTAGAATAAATGAAAAGTCTTTTTCTCAAAATGCAGTAAGATGTGAGGTTGTGTGAAGGTAGTTTTACGCTGGACAACATCATAAGAAAAAAATGTGCTCAGTCCCAGTGTGGTGGCACACACCTTTAATCCCAGCACTTGGGAGGCAGGGGCAGGCTAATTTCTGAGTTCAAGGCCAGCCTGGTCTACAGAGTTCCAAGACAGCCAAGGCTACACAGAGAAACCTTGTCTCGAAAACAAAACAAAACAAAAAAGACAAACACCACCCCCCCAAAAAAAAAGCCAAAACCAAAACCAAAACCAAAACCAAAACCAAAACCAAAACACAAAACAAAACAAAACAAAACAAAACAAAACAAAACAAAACAAAGAAAATGTGCTCAATGTTGAGATTAAGCACGGCTGTAATAAATTCATAAAAAAGTCTCTGGCATGAACTCCAAACTGCATGTCATCTAAGGTGATCTCTATGCCTCTGTCTCTATATGCTATTGAAGTTGGCAGGAGTGTGGTGTGGGCCAGGAGTAGAATTTTGAAGAAGGTAATATTAGATAATTCTGTTCACTACACATCAGTTTTCTTCTCTTCCCCAGAAAGAACTATCGTTTTACCTTTCTCAATTGCTGTAAAATCAGGGTCAGATTCTTGGCAGAATTTACCAAAATACATCATTGCTACACTGACCTGGTATAACTCATTATATTTCCCAGGTTAGCTCCTGAAGTCTTTGTAGTAGTTGACTATGGCTTCTGCTCGATTAGACAGAATGTTCCTGTTTCTTGCGATTTGAGAATTTAGATGTAAATTGTATTATTTCATGGGTATAAGAAAATGTTTTTGTAACTTTATGGTTTACTCTTGTAATGTTGTAGTAATTATTTCCAGAATATTTACAGGAAAAGACTAAAACAAGAACTCTTAATTGTTGTTTAGTAATATAGCAAAGTAATCAAAAAAGATTACAATGAAACCAAAGTCATTCATAGTATTATCCATGAAAAATGTCTTCAGTTGGATATGGGGAGTTTGCTCTGTGGTTAAATCACTTTCTGCCTAACCATAAGTCCTGGGGGTTTGGGAGCTGACTTATAAGCTTAGTGGTTAGAAGGCAAAGCCATCAGATCCTCTGAGCAATATCAGTTAGCAAGGCTAGCTCAATAGGCCTCTGTGGATCCAATTGTGCACATCTCTTCATCATGCATATCTCCCAACATATATGCAAGCCACACAAATATATGCATGTGAGAGGAAAAGTGTGAGTTCAGCTCTACTAAAATAATATCACATGAAAACGAAAGAGATCCCAAAAGTAAACAAAAGAGTGCTAATGCTTGTGATATCCTTGTTTATGTCTTTTCATTTCTTGTTTTTGAGATTTTTATAAATAATATGCACTAAATAAAATCAAAAGGCAATGCACACTGGAAGATTGAGTGTAATAGTTCTGAGCACAACTAGAGAGTTTAACTATTTGTCAATAAAGTGAGAGAAAGCTATTATCTATCACATATTGAACACATACTCCCTGATTTCATGAATCTGAAGGTGATAGCCAGTGTGAGAAAGTTTCCCAGTGCAGTGCAAAGAAATGTCCTTAGCTCTCAGTGGTTTATCCATCATGTCTGCAGCATCTCACATGTACACTGCATGCTGGTTTCACTCAGTTGTTGGCTTTCTTAATGTCAAGGTAGCATGATGTCATAGGACCTAAGATGGTATTATTGAAATAGGTACAATGAGAGTAACTACATAGCTATCTTTGCTGTTTATCTTGTTAACATTTGCTCTCTTATTCTCATTTTCTATTTTTTTCGGAATTTTCTTTTTTGTGAGGTATAAGCTAATAGGCAATTTTCACGGCTTAAAGTTTCTCTCTCTTCTCTCTCATTTTCTGCTCTTTTTCTCTCTCACTCATTCACTTACAGTTTGAAGCTGCACACATTCTGCATTCTCCTGTGCATTCTGCTTTTCTCCTGTGTATTTTCTTGAACTCTCACACTCATACACACCTTTGTGCATTCCCCTTTCACTCTCTCCCACACACTTTTCTTCACATACACCTTACACACACCTCACACATGCACTCTCCTTTCACTCACACACACACTCTCCATAACACCTCACATTCTCTCTTCACTCACTCTTCACATGCTCTTCTCATGCCTTTCTTGACCTTTTCTTTCCTCAGTCTTTAATTGAAACCCCAAAGCAGGTTAAAAGCAAGAGAGATAGACATTATATAATCATTGCCAAAACAAATTCAAAAGAATAACCACATCCCACAAAGAATTAAGAATTACAGTTGTTCCCCAAAGTTTCAAGCGTTCCCTATTCCCAGGCCTGTAGCCAAAATAATAATAATTGCAAACTTTCAAACTTCCACTTCTTGACATAAATGTAAAAGGACACAGTGCATGTATGCACTAGGACTTTCATTTTTGAATATTCATAAATATTGACCATACTGACAGGAGTCCACAATAATTATGGAAATTTATGACTATAGTCTCTTCTTTATAGGGATATATTTTGATTTACTATGTATTCATACATCAAAAAGAGAGATGCTGTACATGTGCTTTAATACCCAAACCAAATGTCATCCCCTGAATTTCCCTCAGCAGGCCATTGGACAGAGCTCTAGAGTTTTACAATGATTCACCCCATTTACTTGTATCTGATCCTTTCATCTCTCTAAGATCTTGTACAAATTAACATTTTCACTACCATGTTCTTTCCTTTCCAGTTGAAACATGATATTTTTTCTGATATTTCACAATCATATTCTGTCTTTCCATTTCCTGTAACCTCCTATTATAATCAGGTATACTTGACTTTTTTCTTTATCTACATTCTTTACAAGTGGAATCACACTGTAATATCACTTGGAATCTTCTTAAAATCCACACAAAACATTGTGTTAATTATTGGTACTTTCATCGTTTTATATATATATATATATATATATAAATCAGGTTCACTGAGCATATAAACCCTAATCCCTATTCATTGAAGCACTTTTATTTTTGGTTATAAAGGGCATCAGATTATGAGTGAATCAGGGTCTGAAGGAAAAGTGACATAATTGAAGGGAGTTTTGAAAGACTATGTAGACGCTGGTTACTTCACAACACAACTTGAAGAAAATTCTGAATGCATAGTGGAGCATATTTCAACTAAAAGATGAGAGAGGGTACTTACTTCAGTAAAAAACTGAGTGATAATAAGAGAGAGGAGGAGGTAGTATGAGGCTTAGCTAAAACAAAGTATTATTTAAAAAAAACTTGTGGAAAAAGTTACTAGATAGCTAGCAAATTTCAAAACACAACTTAATACAATCAGGGATGATAGATGAATAGGATAGAGCAATGCATTAGATACTTGCCTATGAGTTACAAGGCCCAAAGATCACCAAAACTATAGGCTATTGTCATTTACCTGATTTACCCATCATAATAATATTGTGTTAAACACTAAAATGTAATACTCTTGGCTGCAGACATCATTCAAATCATCTATGTCAAAGCAAGAAGAAATTTACTCCCTGCTGATGACATTTCATCATACTAGAAGGAAGAGTTGTTGACTACTCAGGAAAAAAATTGATATCAATCTCTTTACTCAGGACTGATCTGTAGAAGAATTTGAATACAGAAACTTGGCTGCTAAGAAAAGGAATTACATCCAAATACCTTCCAGGTCTGCACAATCCTATCTGAATGCAGATATATCCTGGATTATAATATGACCTGGTTGGAATAGTCAAATCCTTAGTACACAACTTTAATTTCTAACAATGAAGGTAAGGTTTATTTACAGAAATAAGTAGCCATGTTTGAATGTGACACATAACTGAGAGGCAGACAAAGTGCAGAATTGGAGAAATACTTGACAGAACAAGTCAGAGCAGGGAGTGAGACAGAGACATAGAAAGACAGAGACAGAAAGAGACATTTAGAGGGCAGAGACAGAGAGAGGGGGGAGGAGAGGGAGAGGTTGTGTGTGTGTGTGTGTGTGTGTGTGTGTGTGTGTGTGTGTGTGAATGGCAATTTTACAGAGAGAGGTTGCAGGAAGAACAAGCTAGACACAAGTGAAGACAGAACAAGCCAGAGAATGAGAAAGAGCTAGAAGATTAGAATGCATTGCCAAAGTTAGTATGAGGTCAAACAGCAATTCAGTCAGAAGTTTAGAGAAGCCTAATTGAACCAGTCCATTTGGAAGATTACATGGTACGGAGGTTAGTAGATTCCAGGTCTAGGCCTAGGTATAGTTAGAACAGACAAAGAAATACTCTATATCTAACCCAAACCATGCATTTGCACAGTTTGGGTACTCTCAACTAAACCTATCATTTGAGTAAATAAAAATGACATGTACACTGGTCACTACATGCTGAAATATGTTGCCCTAGGAAAGAAGTGTCCACTAGTCTAATCATGACACATTGGTTGTGGGGAACTATTTTCTCATTGTATTTGAAGCCTTCTCCACAGGCGACTGGGGGATATGCCTGTTACTGTAAATCTGGTTAAAAGCCAAAGACTGGAGAAGCTATATGACTTAGGCTAGAACATGTTATTGTTAGTTTGGTAAATGGTCATGCTATCAAATTACTTCTAAATTTTATGGTTCTACCTATACACTTGTGTATCTCTCAACACTTGTCAGAGAGTTCTCTCTTTGCAATGAGAAACATTAAATTTGGAAAGATTTATAACTCAGCAAAGTGCCAAGAATAAGATGTAGAACATTTGGCTCTGACTGGGACATAGAGTTTTGCTCCCTTACAACCAAGGCGCAGGGATCATCTCAAAAAGAAAGGATGAGAATGGCTAGAAGAGAATGGCTAGAAGTCTTATGAAATGTGGCCTGCTACACATGACATGGCTATTTCATATGGTAAGGCTATTACACAGAACATGGCTATTGCATATGAGATCTCACAGAGATATAGTTATCTGTACAAAATTTTCATAAAATCAATAATCCAAGTTCTGGCATACATGGGCTAGATGATATTAAATTGCTACCTCATACTATGGAGCTAAAGGTGATGAATATTTGCTAGGGTCAGGGAGCATTATTGTTTATAAAGAATGTGCTTTCCCATGCTCAATTGAATAGTCCACCCTCATGCACATATGGGCACTACTAACTAGTTTTAATAGGTTATTTAAATTATAGGAAGAAAGCATTTGGAAGTAAGCATAGAAAGTTGAAGGGGGAAAAAAAGGTGAGTACATATGATCACTTTCCATTGTATATTCAACTACCAAAAATACAGAATATTTATAAAATCCGATATGAATATTTTCAAAGAACTACATTTAAAACATACAGTTTTTTGTGATATTCATAGTTGCTAATATATTCTCATAACCCCATCACTCCGGAACCTGAAATTGACATATCTTAAGTTCAAGGGAAGCTGTAGATACAATAGAAATCTTTGTTTTCAAGAATAAAAATAAGAAGGACTTGGGGAATATAAGGAAGGATAGAAGAGCAGAGGGGAAGAGATGAGGAAAGAAAGGAGAGAGGGAGAAAGGGAGAGTGGGAGAGAGGGAGAGAGGAAGGGATAGAGAGGTTCCTTAAAGCCAAAACACTCACAAGAGCATGCATTTTAATATTTGGTATAAAATATTGAAAGCATCATTGCTGGGAGAGATGGAGGCAAATATGTTAAATTGCTTTAAACTGACAAATGATTGGCCAAATTACAAGTGTTATTTTATATTCTCAGAAACAATTAATGATATTCTGTGGGAGGGGCTTTGTACTATCTATTACTTGATATTATCAGTTTTATAGTGGCAATTATATAGGTGCTTAATAAACAATGTTAAACCAACAATATCACCATTTGTCTTATTGCTAATAACACGAATTCTTTAGAACATGATCATCTTCTATTTATATATGTTTTGATGTGTGTTAAAATTATTTGATCACAGTAGGATTTTTTAAACAATTAGTTAGTTGTATACTTGTCATTGCTCATCTAGATTTCCATGAGAATATAAAAAGGGTATTAAGTCTAAAAATAGCATAAAATGTATTTTCTCTCTTGGATACTTAGATTTTACCTTCATAACAGTATCTTATGAAAAAGTTCTTAATAATGAAAATGTCATTGTTTTTCAATTGTGTTTCATGTTAATGGCTATATATAGCATGTCTAGGGCTAAGATCAGAATGATTAAAAATCCCCTCCCTTTCTTTTACAAAATATTTGAAAATTTGTTTTATATTGTATGGTCCATATACATGTTTTGGGAATTTGTTTTGGATAAAATACAACTTAGATTTCTTTTAGTAGAGTCTAAACCATGAACATTTGGAGAATGTCAGGCAAAATTTGCACAGCTCTGTCAGGAACCCACAGTAATTGCAACCCTGCCACTCCCCATGGATACTTTATGTCATATTGTTTGCAATTATGGGCTTGTGAGCCAAATCCTCTGGACAAAGGTCACTTTTGAACAGTGTTATCCTTTCTTCAAGGAAGGTTTAAGTACAATTCTTTGTTAGCAGGTACAAACTCAGTACAGAATTTTGGGAGACAGTGATTAGTTATATCCAAACTGAAGAGATAATCAGTTGCTCATGGTCCAATGTTTATGTCTCCCAAAATTCTGGGCCAATCCATCTCTCCAGATCCCAGCAAAATTATCTTTCAAAAACTACTTTCTTACCTATTTCTTTACACATTATTTTCCGGGTTATAATTTAATGATTTCTATTCAATCACAGGAGAAAGTTAGACCAATATTTAAAAGCTAAGATCATTTCTGAATTTTACTGTCTTTTAAAGATGTTAAAAGGAATTTGATAAACCAATAGAAATTATGTTTGCTTCATCTGATAGTATTTTACATTTTCTAAGCTTACCTATGGAATGATGACTATGGAATAATTCTTCCAAAAGCCATTGTTATAGTGAAAGACTGATTCAAGGACTTACTGAATTTAATGTGGCATTTTTCTTTACCAACCTTACTGGCGTTATTTTTGCATTTGTAACTTTGATCATCCAAGATGGGGTTATGAGTCATGTAGAACAAAACAGAATAATTCTTCCAAATAAAGAATTTGATTTTACTTATAATTTGAATGACACTAATATAATAAATGCATTTGTTTATCTGCTTCAAGAAGAATAAAACAGCAAGTCAGGTGTGAAAGATGGCAAACCAATTCTTTTCACAGAAACTAAAAATATATTCAAATAATTACCAATATCTATAGCAAAATGATCATCTATTTTGCTGATTATTTGGATACAAATTCAAAATTACCTCTTGTATGCAACTTTTTGATTGTTTTTATTGAATGTCTCAACTTGTAAAGAATTAACTTAAATATGCATAATATATAAAAATTCAAATTAAGATTAATTTAACATTCATTTCTACCTTTAAATATTTAAAATACAGATTAGTTGAAATTATATTTTATTGTATTAGCTGTTGTTATAGTTTCTGGCTTCTTTTGCAAGTAACTGAATAGAATCAACCATATCCATTTTATCCAGAATGCTCACTATTCAGAGACAATGTTAGAAACTAAGCTTGTTAGACATGTCATGGTATATATTGAACCTTACAGAATCTTAAATCTTAAGGATTAAATCTTATCAAATAAAAATTACTGCTAACTATTCACCCTACATAGGTAGCAGATTCTCTCAGAATCAAATAGAGTAAAAATTATAGACATGAATTGCATTCTACTTCTAATTGAGCAATTTCCTTTGAACATATTTGTGCTACAATCCCTCACTCACCTATCTTCCAGCAAAGCTTTTTTGGTATTTATCTTTCATCTGCATGTCAACAAATTCCTGATGCAAGCACCTCATTAAATTCTGACAATACTTTGCACTTGGTTAGGAATCCTATTTATTTCCTGGAAGACAGGTAGGAAATTGGCTGTCCTCTTGGTGAAGGCTTCAACTTTCAATGTACTTACTATCTGTGACAATGAGTGCTCTTCAGTGTAGTTACTGTAACCGTGTAGTTACTATGTTTTGACAAACAGTACCCTTCAGTGGCTCCTTTCCCTTTTTTTTGCTCCCACATGAATATTATCCATCAAGTATTCTCCAAATCTTTATAACTACTTATTCTATCTACAGGGTAGGAGTATAGTTTTAAGTAAACAAAATATTCTCCCTACATTCATTTAACATATATGATTTTAACAACTATATAATTTTTTGTTCTTTTACTAGATTCAGTCACCTAACTTATGCTCTTTTAAGCTTTCAGAGCAATCTCACTAGGGGTGGATTCATGTGTTCTTTTTTTGTCAGATGACAATGATTTTCTTTTTAGTATTTTAACTCTGCATATTAATCATCCATTACACAGCCTAGGAAAGCCAGAAATGAGATTTTATTGAAGACATATAATGTAGATGAATGGTGATCATTTTAAAGTTGTTCTCAGGACCCAACTGCAAACATGGCACGAGGCTATAGGAGATCATTAGGAAGATTCTTATGAATTCAGAGTAGCTTTGTAGGTTCTTAGCTTGAAGGTATAATTTCATAGGAAAGCATTTCAAACTTCGTGTATAAGCTTACACTTTTGTGTATAATAGTTTTTAATTTCATTTGATGTTTTAGAATGCAGGTAAAGATTGGAAATAATAAACCCCATGACTCCACATCAAAAATTAATAAGCATCAGATTTGTACATTTTAATATATTTTAAGTAACAAATATAGTGTGTAAAAGATGGTTTTGTTCTGATTTTTATACCATGATTCCAATATTCTTTATAATATTGTCAATTATAGAAATCATTGACCACAGTATTTCAAAGAATTTAGCTTCACTCTGTCCCTTAGTTAGAGTTCATGAAGGAACATGGAATCTAGTATGGTTTAGATAATCAAAGAACCTAAGCACAGAATCTAAAATTGATTAAAGTTTAGTTGAATATGTTGTGGAAATAAATAGGACTAAAAACCTCAACATGGCTTCTCAAAAGTCATAAAATAAGTCACAACATAAAATTAGATTGTCAGAGGAGACACAATTGCTTCTTAATATAACCCACAGACTACTTTCTTTTTCAAGCTATCCAAATTAGATATGCAGATAAATGTATTCAATTTAATCTATGACTCTATATCAAGATGATATTCACAGGAAACTCATTTGGTATGAGAATAAAATATATAAAATATAAAATATGTTTTATATTTACAGATAGTTCAGTCTACTTTGTTAAAAAGTAGATTTTTCAAGAACTTTTAGGTTCATAAATTATTGACAATATACGCAATCACCTCTTTCCATCTTTACCTGCTTCAATCTTGTATTCTCAAAGTGACCATCCTGATTTGTAGAAATTACTATTATCTTCCTCTTCATCTCATTTCCTGTCACCACCTTGGTAGATTACCATAAATACTCTACTTTATGCTTCCATAGTTTCTTATAGAATAACAATTGGTATCTGATTCCCCAAATGTCTGCATTTGAGGACATTGTGATAAACTACAACACCAACTCATTGCCAAAGTGCTACAGTTCTTTCTACCCATTTAACTTCAAGTTCTTTCTCTCTCTGTCTCTGTCTGTCTCTGTCTCTGTCTCTGTCTGTGTCTCTGTCTGTGTCTCTGTCTGTCTCTCTCTCTCTCTCTCTCTCTCTCTCTCTCTCTCTCTCTCTCTCTCTCTAGAACAAGCCAATAACACCCTCAAATAAAAGTCAAAACAAACACACAAACAAGCAAAAGTAAAATGGGTATGGCTCAAAATATACCAACAATGTTTTCCTGGTATTACTGAATGTTTGCATGTACAAGAATGCAAATAGATCAATATATCACCATGCACAAAACTCCAGCCCCAGTGGATAAAAGATTACAACATAAAACCAGATACACTGAAAGTAATAGAAGAGAAATCGGGGATTAGCCATGAAATTATTGGCAGAGGAGACACTTTCCTGAAGAGAATACCAATGGTGCAGGCATTAAGGTTGACAATTAATAGATAGGACTTCATGAAACTGAAAAGCTTCTGTAAGTCAAATGACACTGCCAATAGGACCAAATGTCAGTGTATAGAATGGGAAAATATCTTCACTCCCACATCTGACAGAGGGCTAATTTCCAAAATATATAAAGAACTCAAGAGACTAGACATAAACAAACCAGATTAAACAATTTTAAAATGGAGTAGATATATAAAGAGATATCTTAACAGAGAAATCTCAAATGACAGACAAACCCTTAAAGAAATGTTCAACAGCCTTATCTATCAGGGAAATGCATATCAATACTACTTGAGGTTCCACCTCATATTTGTCAGAATGGCTAAGGTCAAAAACTCAAGTGAAAGCTCATACTGGTGAAAATGTGGAGCAAGATACCTCTCCTGATGGTAGGAATTCAAAATTGTACAGCAACAGTGGAAATTAATATGGAAGTTTCTCAGAAAATTGGGAATAAATCTATCTTAAGACAAAGCTATCCCATTCCTTGGCATATATTCAAAGGATGCACCATCCTACCACAAGAACATTTGCTCAAGAGTATTATTTGTATTAGTCAGAAACTGGAAACAAACTAGGTTTCCTTCAACCAATGAATGGATAAAGACACAGGGTACATACCCACAAGGGGCTATTTATTACTCAGCTATTAAAATAACAACAATGGAAAATTTGTAGACAAATGGATGGAACTAGAAGATATCATACTGAGTGAGGTAACCCAGATCCAGAAGCTGAACATGGCATGCAATCACTTATAACTTGATGTTAGCTATAAAATAAAAGATAATCATACTACAACCAACAGACCCAGTGAGGCTAAGTAACAAGGAGATCTCATGGGGGTGGGGCACATGCACCTCCTTGCAAAGGGAAAAAAAGAATAAATATCACAGGTGTATTTAGGGTCCTT
Source organism: Mus caroli (assembly GCF_978045245.1). NCBI lineage: Eukaryota > Metazoa > Chordata > Mammalia > Rodentia > Muridae > Mus > Mus caroli. The sequence continues at coordinate 103,770,228 of NW_028227261.1, read as the reverse complement.
GGGAGTGGGAGCAGGAGAGATGAAGTGAAGGGAAGATGGAGTGAGAAAGTACTGGGAGAGCAACTTGAATTTTAGTGCATTTCAGGGCAAGATAGAAATCTAGTGAATGAAAACTCCCAGGGATCTATGAGGTTGAACTTTGATAAGACTCCTAGTAATGGAGATATGGAGCCTAGACCAGGCGTCTCCTGAAACAATGCAAGACTTCAAGTGGAAGGATCAGGATAACAACCCAGCCACAAATCTTTCAGCCTACAATTTGTCCTGCCTGAAAGAAACACTGTCATAAATGTGGCACAGAACTTGTGGACATGGTCAAACATTGCCTATCTTGAAACCCTTGCCACTATAAGAAAACCACCCCTGACACTGCCAGGAAGGACAGGAACTAGAGGCTGGATAGCTCAGCAACCTACTATAGGAACAACACTACAGGCATAAAAAAAAAAAAAAAAATTAAAAAACAAAAACAAAAAACCCAACCCAACCCAACAAAACAAACAACAAAAACAGTCAATGAAGTTATTTCTACTGATACTCTGCAATACAGATAGACTGGGTGCCTAGCATAATTATCATCAGAGAGGCTTCACCCAGCAACTTATGGAAACATGCAGAGATCTGAAACCAAACATCAGGAAGAGCTCACCTAATCTTGCAGAACAGGGGGAGGAATGATTGTAGGAGTCAGAGGGTTCAAGAACACCACAAGAAAACAAACAGAATCAATTAACCTGGATTCATAGGGCCTAAAAGAGTCTTAACCAACAACCAGGGAGCCTAGCCTCCACGGGTCTCTTTTAGACCCTCTGTATGTTGTGCAGCTTGGTATTCTTGAAGGACTCCTAACAGTGGGAAGAGAGGCTATCTCTGACACTTTTGCCTATATTTGGGATCTCTTTTCTACTGGGTTGCCTTTTGTCTAGCCTTGATTTGAGGGTTTGTGCATAATTTTAATGCAACTTGTTATACCATATTTGGTTGATAACTCTGGGACGTCTGTCCTTTTATGAAGGGTGATGGAGGAGAAGTGGATATGGGAGAGATGGTAGGTGGGAAGAAGGGGTGTAAAACTGATGGAAAGAAGGGATGTAAAACTGTGGTAAGAATGTTATATGTGAGAGAAAAATAAATAAAATGAAGAATATGAGAGAACATAGAAAAACACAGTTACAAAAATTTACCACAGAAAGACAAATAAGCTTCTGCATTTAAAAATAATATTTCTAGGAACAACAACAAAAATATTTAATGACGCAGTTGTGGCTTTGAAATAGAGAACAATGAAATAATAGGATTCCACATCAAATGTGGCAATTGAATTGTCTCACCTAATTGTACAGTCTAGCTTTCCCCATTATTAATTCCTTCCATTTTGTCTATTTACATCTTGTAGAAACACTAAGGATTCTGATCATCTTTATATTTTCCATTAAATGAGATAGATTGGAAGCTTACACACTTGTAAATTGTTAAGTATTGTCAAGAACATTATTTCATTTTATTTTTCATGTCAAACAAGGAGAGAGAATGACTCCAATTTTGCTTGATGGATCAATACTTTAATGCTTAAAGAAATTAAATCATGTACAAAAATTATGACCAGGACTTGCTAGCCATATGTTGCATTGTACTAAATATTTATTGTGTATTTTAGTACTTTGTTACATAACCATTTTGCTCTTTAGTATATATTATAAACACTGAACATTATAATAAAACAGGACAGATTTGTTTTTATCTAAAGCCATTAAGAAATAATTTAAATATTCAAAATAAAGATGGATTCATTTTCTCCTTTTATTGAAAAAAATTTAATATAATATATCCTTACTACCATATTTCCTTTTTCTACTCCTCTCAGTTCCTCCCACCTCCCCTCCCATCCAAATGTACCTCCTTTATGTATCTCATGAGAAACCAAGTGGGCTTCCAATTCAGAACAAAAAGAATGAACAGAAGAAAAAGCCCAAGAAAAGGAACAAGAAGAACCCATTCATTCTTATACTGCTGAATCCCATAAAAATACAACATATATACAAAAGAAAGAGTGTATATATATATATATATATATATATATATATATATATATATATACACACACACACATACATGTATGTATACACACACACACACACACATATATATATATATATATTTATATATATATATCAAGAGTGAAAATGAGAAATATTGAAATAATATAAAAATTGAAGGGTAGAATTTTAAAAAAAGAGAAAAATAAATGTTCTTTAAAATGGGCATTTTCTTTTTACAAATTAAACAAATATGTTATGTGTAAGCAGTTTTATCATATTGCTAACTTGCTCATGCTGAACTGGACACTCTAGGCCAGCTAGCTCAGGAGGCAGTTTTCCTTTTGCCTTAGCCATTTTAATACTGGCATTATAGACCTGCACCACTGACCTGGTTATGATATTAATATCCCATAATTTTTCTATTTAATAAATAAATTTTTATAAGAGAACTGAAAAATAGTTTTACATTCTAGCAATTTTAACTTACAAACAGAACATAGAAATTCCATGCCTCCCACCTCGTTTGCTAGCCTTTGTGGATCTGGAAATCAGACCAGTACGAAACAGAGATTAGGGCAACAAATCTCTGACCTCACCTGAGAAGTTTCTTTGTGCTGTGTATGGTGGTTTGTAGCATGTAGTTTTTGCTACCCCACTTTAAACTATGGTTGGACCATGCTACCTACTGCCACCCATATTCCCTTTGATCCAGGGATAAAACAACAACAACAAAATTATCAACAATAGCAACAACAGGACCACACACACACACACCCACACACCAGTTAATCCTAAAATGTATTTGCTAACTCAATGACTGGGCACTGTTTGTTTTGTTTTTTTCCCATAGTTTGTTTGTTTATTTATTTTTCTTTATTGGATATTTTCTTTGTTTGTATTTCAAATGTTAACCCCTTTCCAGGTCTCCTATCCAGAACCTCTAATCCCACCCCACTACCCCATGCTTCAGTGAGGGTGTTCCACCACCCACCCACCCACTCCTGCTTCCCTACCCTGACATTCTCCTACACTGGAGCATCAAGGTTTCACAGGACCAATGGCCTCTCCTTCCATTGATTCTCAACAAGGCCATCCTCTACATATGCAGCTGGAGCCATGAGTTCCTCTTTTTGGTTTGTGGTTTAGTCCCTGAGATCTCTGGGGGTGTCTGGCTTATTGATATTATTATTCTTCCTATAGGGTTGCAAACCCCTGAAGCTCCTTCAGTCCTTTCTCTTGTTCCTCAATTGAGGACCCCATGCTCAGTACAATGCTTGACTGTGAGAATCTGCCTCTGTATTTGTCAGTCTCTAGCAGAGCCTCTCAGGAGATAGCTACATCAGGCTCTTGTCAGAAAGCAGTTCTTGGCATACTTGATAATTTCTGGGTTTGGCAACTCTATATGGGATGGATCTCCAGGTGGGGCAGTCTCTGCATGGCCTTTCCATCAGTCTCTTCTCCACACTTTGTCTCTGTATTTTCTATTGTATTTTGTTGCCCTGTCTAATAAGGACTGAAGTATCCACACTTTGTTCTTCCACCTTCTTGAGCTTCATGAGGTCTGTGAATTGTACCTTGCCTATTTGGAGCTTTGGGGTTAATATCCACTTATCAGTGAGTGCATACCCTGTGTATTCTTTTGTGACTGGGTTACCTCACACAGGATATTTTCTAGTTCCATCCATTTCCTTAAGGATTTCGTGAAGTCATTGTTTTTAATAGCTGAGTAGTATTCCATTGTGTAAATGTACCAAATTTCTCTATTCATTTCTCTGTTGAAGGACATATGGGTTGTTTCTACATTTAGGCTATTATAAATAAAGCTGATATGAACATAGTGGATCATGTCTCCTTGTTCCATGTTGGAGCATCTTTTGGGTATATGACCAGAAGTGGTATAGCTGGGTCCTCAGGTAATACTATATCTAATGTATTAGGGAAACACCAGACTGATTTCCAGAGTGGTTGTACAAGCTTGCAATCCCACCAACAATGGAGGAGGGTTCCTCTTTCTCCACATCCTCACCAACATCTGCTGTTACCTGGATTTTTGATTTTAGCCATTATGACTGGTGTGAGGTAGATTCTCAGTGTTGTTTTGATTTGCATTTTCCTGATGACTAACAATGTTGAACATTAATAGATGACACCTGATGCGAGGAAGTTAGGCCAATGAGAGAATATCCTAAAAGAAAATATTAAATTTTGGCTCTTTCTTATGTTTCTCTTCAACTCTCCATGGATCATATGACATCTTTCATTCTGTGTTATTTACCATCAAGTGCTGTCTAGACACAATCCCAGAAACACCAGAACCAAACATCCCTGGAGCGATAATTTCAAAACCATCAACCAAAATAGCCCTTTCCTTCTTTTTTTTTAATTAAAAAACAATTTTTATTAGATATTTTCTTCATTTTCAATTCAAATGCTATCCCAAACATCCCTTACACACTACCCCCCCCACGACCTGCTCCCCAACCCACCCACTCCTGCTTCCTGGCCCTGGTATTGCCCTGTATTGGGGCATATAATCTTTGTAAGACCAAGGGCAATTATCTCTAGGGATACCCCTAGTATTTTTATCACAGGCATGGAAATTTGACTAACACCATTCAAGATAGGGCTTGGAATAATCAGGAATTCAAAGTGGATTTGTAGATTATTTTTATACTTTTGCATTTATAATTATGAATTAACTAGTTATGTTTGGATAATAACTCAGTAAACAAACTTTAAGAATTGAATTTGTTGATCTTTCTTCTGAGCCCAGTGGCTAAGGGCTCCAGAGTGCTCTCCACTCTGCAGGACCTCTGGATCACCTTGGGATCACGGGTGAGTGGAAAGCAACATCAGCTCCAAACAATTGTGGAGAGTCTTGTGCTGGCAGGCACAGGGACAAAAGAACCCGCCTGACCAGAGGGTGGGATCCATTCAGGTTGGGTCCAGCCATACCATCTTCTGCGTGAACCCTGCTAAGGGCATCTAGGGTACCAGAGGACTCTCCACACCACAGGACCCCTAGCAGACCCAGGACCTTCTGATCAACTGAGAGCACTTGGGCGATAGAAGCAATGGAGCTTCTTGGTCAGGGTTCCAGTGGGCCTTCATCATCAGCCCTGGCACATTCCTTAAAAGAGGAGAGTCAGCCTACAGGGGAAGTTCTGACCCTAGAACTCAGGAGGTGGATCAGATCTCCAGACTGCTGGACACCTGCCCTGAAAGAGGAGAGCTTGCCTGCAGAGTGTCAGAGTGTTCTGACCACTGGAACTCAGGTGAGAGTTGGACTCCCAGGAGTGCTGACAGAGGCTAAAAGAATCACAGGAAGATCAAGCTTCAACCTGAGACAGCTTGAGCATTAACACCAGAGATTTCCAGATGGTGAAAGGCAAACATAAGAATCTTACTAACAGAAACCAAGAACACTGGGCATCATCAGAACCCAGTACGCCCAACACAACAAGTCCTGGACACCCCAACACACCCGAAAAGTAAGAAGCAGATTTAACATCATATCTCATGATTGTGGTAGAAGATTTTAAGAAGGGCATCAATAACTCACTTAAAGAAATACAGGAGAACACTGCTAAACAAGTAGAAGCCCTTAAAGAGGAAACACAAAAATCCCTCAAGCAATTACAGGAAAACACTGCTAAACAGGTAAAAGTCCTTAAAGAACTACAGGAAAACACTGCTAAACAGGTTGAAGAAACACAAAAGTCCTTTAAATAATTACAGGAAAACACAACCAGACAGGCAATGGAATTGAACAAAACCATACAAGATCTAAAAATGGAAGTAGAAACAATGAAGGAAACCCAAAGGGTTTCTATCTCTGCCATTGTCTTCTTCTACCTGGAACCATAGATGTGAGCATCAGCAACAGAACAGAAGAGATGGAAGAGAGAATCTCAGGTACAGAAGATTCCATAGGGAACATGGACACAACAATCAAAGAAAATGCAAAATGCAAAAAGATCCTAACTAAAACATCCAGGAAATCCAGGACACAATGAGAAGACCAAAGTTTTGGATAATAGAAGTAGATGAGAATAAAGATTTACAATTTAAAAGGCCAGCAAAGATCTTCAACAGAATTATAGAAGAAAACATCCCATACCTAAAGAAAGAGATGCCCATGAACATGCAAGAAGCTTACAGAACTCCAAATAGACTGGATCAGTAAAGAAATTCCTCCAGACACATAATAATCAGAATAACAAATGCACTAAATTAAGACAGAATATTAAAAGCAGTAAGGGAAAAAGGTCAAGTAACATATAAAGGCAGACCTATTAGAATGACTCCAGACTTCTCACCAGAGACTATGAAAGCCAGAAGATCCTGGAAAGATGTTATGCAGACACAAAGAGAACACGAATGCCAGCCCGGGCTACTGTACCCAGCCAAACTCTCAATTACCATAGATGGAGAAACCAAAGTATTTCATGACAAAACCAAATTCACACAATATCTTTCCATGAATCCAGCCCTTCAATGGATAATAAAGGAAAAACACCAACATGAAGATGGCAATTATACCTTAGAAAAAGCAAGAAAGTAATCCGTTAACAAAACTAAAAGAAGACAGCCACAACTTTAACAACAAAAATGTCAGGAAGCAACAATTACTTTTCTTTGATTTCTCTTAACATTAATGGCCTCAATTCCCCAATAAAAAGACACAGAATAACAAACTGGCTACACAAACAGAACCCAACATTTTGTTGCTTACAGGAAACCCAGCTCAGGGATAAAGACAGATACTACCTCAGTGTAAAAACCTGGAAAACAAATTTCCAAGCAAATGACCCAAAGAAACAAGCTGGAGTAGCCATTCTAATATCGAATAAAATCAACTTCCAACCCAAAGTTATCAAAAAAGACAAGGAGAGGCACTTCATACTCATCAAAGGTAAAATCTACCAAGATGAACTCTCAATTCTAAATATCTATGCTCCATATGCAAGGGCAGCCACAATCATTAAAGAAACTTTAGTAAAGCTCAAAGCACACATTGCATCTCACACAATAATAGTGGGAGACTTCAACAACGCACTCTCAAAAATGGACAGATCCTGGAAACAGAAACTAAACAGATATTCATTGACACTAACAGAAATTATGAAACAAATGGTTTTAACAGATATCTACAAAACATTTTATCCTAAAACAAAAGGATATACCTTCTACTAAGAACCTCATGGTACCTTCTCCAAAATTCACCATATAATTGCTTAAAAGACCGGACTCAAGAGATACAAAAATATTGAAATTATTCCATGCATCCTATCAGATCACCATGGATAAAGGCTGATCTTCAAAACAGAATAAATAATAGAAGGCCAACAATCACGTGGAAACTGAACAACACTCTACTCAATGTCAAGGAAGAAATAAAGAAAGAAATTAAAGACTTTTTAGAGTTTGGTGAAAATGAAGCTACAACATACCCAAACTTATGGGACACAATGAAAGCAGTTCTAAGAGAACAGGAAGCAAATTCACCCAAGAGGAGTAAGGTCAGGAAATAATCAAACTTAGGGTTTAAATCAACCAAGTGGAAACAAGAAGAACTATTCAAAGAATTAACCAAAGGAGGAGCTGCTTCTTTGATAAAATCAACAAGGTAGATAAACCCTTAGCCAGACTGACTAGAAGGCACAGGGACAGTATCCTAATTAATGAAATCAGAAAGGAAAAGGGAGACATAACAACAGATGCTGAGGAAATCAAAAACATCATCAGATCCTACTACAAAAGGCTATACTCAACAAAACAGGAAAACCTGGATGAAATGGACAACTTCCAATACAGATACCAGGTACCAAAGTTAAATCAGGATCAGATTAACAATCTTAACAGTCCCATCTCCCCTAATGGAGGAGCTAGAGAAAGTACCCAAGGGGCTAAAGGGATCTGCAACCATATAGGTGGAACAACATTATGAACTAACCAGTACCCTGGAGCTCTTGACTCTAGCTGCATATGTATTAAAAGATGGCCTAGTCGGCCATCACTGGAAAGAGAGGCTCATTGGACTTGCAAACTTTATATGCCCCAGTACAGGGGAACGCCAGGGCCAAAAAGTAGGAGTGGGTGGGTAGTGGAGTGGGGAGGACGGTATGGGGGACTTTTGGGATAGCATTATAAATGTAAATGAGGAAAATACCTAATTAAAAAAAAAAGACAGGCAAACAGAAAAAAAAAAGGCATGCAAATAGAAAAAAAAAGAAAGAAATAGAAGCAATCTTTAATAGTCTCCCAACCAAAAAAAAGCCCAGGACCAGATAGGTTTAGTACAGAGTTCTATCAGACCTTCAAAGAAGACCTAATTCCAACTCTATTCAAACTATTCCACAAAATAGAAACAGAAGGTACTCTAGCCAATTCAGGCTATGAAGCCACAATTACTCTGAAAGCTAAACCACACAAAGATCCAACAAATAAATGGAACTTCAGACCAATTTCCGTTATGAATATCGATGGAAAAATACTCAATAAATTCCTTGCAAACCAAATCCAAGAACACATCAAAATGATCATCCAACATGACCAAGTAGGCTTCATTCCAGGGATACAGGGATGGTTTAATATATGGAAATACATAATACATAATATATCAATGTAATCCATTATATAAACAAACTCAAAGACAAAAACCACATGATCATCTGGTTAGATGCTGAGAAATCAATTTGACAAAATCTAACACCCCTTCATGATAAGAGTCATGGAACGATCAGGAATTCCAGGCCCATACCTAAACATAATAAAAGAAATATAAAGAAAGCCAGTAGGCAACATCAAACTAAATGGAGAAAAACTCAAAGCAATTCCACTAATATAAGGGTCTAGACAAGGCTGCCCACTTTCTCCCTACCTATTCAATATAGTACTTGAAGTCCTAGCCAGAGCAATTCAAAAAACAAAAGGAGATTAAGGGGATACAAATTGCAAAGGAAGAAGTCAAAACATCACTGTTTGCAGATGATATGATAGTATATATGTGACCCTAAAAATTTCACCAGAGTTCTCCTAAACCTGATAAACAGCTTCAGCACAGTAGCTGTATATAAAATGAACTCAAACAAATCATTGACATTTCTCTATACAATGGATAAACAGGATGAGAAAGAAATTAGTGAAACAACACCCTTCATAATATTTACAATTAATATAAAATACCTTGGTGTGACTCTAACTAAGGAAGTGAAAGATCTGTATGACAAGAACTTCAAGTCTCTGAAGAAAGAAATTGAAGAAGATCTCAGAAGATGGAAAGATCTCCCATGCTCATGGATTGGCTATCTTACCGAAAGAAATCTATATATTCAATGAAATCCGCATCAAAATCCCAACTCAATTCTTCAAGGAGTTAGAAAGGGCAATTTGCAAATTCATCTGGAATAATAATAATGACAATAATAATAATAATGATAATAATAATAATAAACCGACGATAGCAAAAACTCTCCTCAACAATAAAAAACTTTTGGGGGAATCATCATGCCTGACCTCAATCTGTACTACAGAACAATTGTGATAAAAACTTCATGGTACTTGTACAGCTACAGACAGGTAGATCAATGGAATAGAATTGAAGACCCAGAAATGATCCCACACATCTATGGTCACTTGATCTTTGACAAGGGAGCTAAAAACATCCAGTGCAAAAAAGACAGCATTTTCAACAAATGGTACTGGCACAACTGGCGGTTATCATGTAGAAGAATGAGAATTGATCCATTCTTATCTCCTTCTACAAAGCTCAAGTCTAAGTGTATCTAAGAACTACACATAAAATCAGAGACACTGAAATTTATAGAGGAGACAGTGGGAAAAAAACCTCGAAGACATGGGCACAGGGGAAAAATTCCTAAACAGAACAGCATGACCTGTACTGTAAGATCAAGGATCAACAAATGGGACCTCATAAAATTGCAAAGCTTCTGAAGGGCAAAAGATACTGTTAATAAGATAAAAAGACCATCAACAAATTCGGAGAGAATTTTTACCAATCCTAAATCTGATAGGGGACTAATATCCAATATATAAAAAGAGCTCAAGAAGCTGAATTCCAAAAATTCAAATAACCCCATTAAAAATGGGGTACACTTAATTTTATATCCAGCTAATTCACCGAAGCTGCTTATCAGGTTTAGGAGTTCTCTGGTGGAATTTTTAGGGTCACTTATATATACTATCATATCATTTGCAAAAAGTGATATTTTGACTTCTTCCTTTCTAATTTGTATCCCCTTGATCTCCTTTTGTGGTTGAATTGCTCTGGCTAGGACTTCAAGAACAATGTTGAATAGGAATGGAGAAAGTGGGCAGCTTTGTCTAATCCGTGATTTAAGTGGGATTGCTTCCAGTTTCTCACCATTTATTTTGATGTTGGCTACTGGTTTGCTGTAGATTGCTTTTATCATGTTTAGGTATGGGCCTTGAATTCCTGATCTTGCCAAGACTTTTATCATGAATGGGTTCTGGATTTTGTCAAACGCTTTCTCTGTGTCCAAAGAGATGATCATGTGGTTTTTTTCTTTGAGTTTGTTTACATAATGGATTACATTGATGGATTTCCATATATTAAACCATCCCGGCATCCCTGGAATGAAACCTACTTGGTCAGGATGGATGATTGTTTTAATGTGTTCTTGGATTCAGTTAGCAAGAATTTTATTGAGTATTTTTGCATCGATATTCATAAGGGAAATTGGTCTGAAGTTCTCTATCTTTCTTGGGTCTTTTTGTAGTTTAGCTTTCATAGTAATTGTGGCTTCATAGCATGAATTGGGTAGAGTTCCTTCTGCTTCTATTTTGTGGAATAGTTTGTGCAGAACTGGAATTAGATCTTCTTTGAAGGTCTGATAGAACATTGCACTAAACCCATCTGGTCCTGGGCTTTTGTTGGTTGGGAGACTATTAATGACTGCTTCTATTTCATTAGGGGACAAGGGACTGTTTAGATCATTAACTTGAGCCTGATTTAAATTTGGTACCTGGACCTGTGTAGAAATTTGTCCATTTCATCCAGGTTTTCCTGCTTTGTTGAGTATAGCCTTTTGTAGAAGGATCTGATGGTGTTTTGGATTTCTTCAGGATCTGTTGTTATGTCTCTCTTTTCATTTCTGATTTTGTTAATTAGGATGCTGTCCCTGTGCCCTCTAGTGAGTCTGACTAAGGGTTTATCTATCTTGTTTATTTTCTCAAAGAACCACCTCCTCTTTTGGTTGATGCTTTGAATAGTTGATTTCACCCCAGAGTTTGATTATTTCTTGCTGACTACTCCCCTTGGGTGAATTTATTTCCTTTTGTTCTAGAGTTTTAGGTGTGTTGGCAAGCTCCTAGTGTGTGCTCTCTCTAGTTTCTTTTTGGAGGCACTCAGAGCTATTAGTTTCCCTCTTAGAACTGCTATCATTGTGTCCCATAAGTTTGGGTATGTTGTGGCTTCATTTTAATTAAACTCTAAAAAGTCTTTAATTTCTTTCTTTATTCCTTCCTTGACCAAGGTATCATTGAGAAGAGAGTTGTTCAGTTTCCAAGTGAATGTTAGCTTTCTATTATTTATGTTGTTATTGAAGATTAGCCTTAGTCCATGGTGATCTGATAGGATGCATGGGACAATTTCAATATTTTTGTATTTGTTGATGCCTGTTTTGTGACCAATTATATGGTCAATTTTGGAGAAGGTACCATGTAGTGCTGAGAAAAGGTATATCCTTTTGTTTTAGGATAAAATGTTCTGTAGATATTTGTTAGATTCATTTGTTTCATAACTTCTGTTAGTTTCACTGTGTCCCTGTTTAGTTTCTGTTTCCACTATCTGTTCAGTGATGAAAGTGGTGTGTTGAAGTCTCCCCCTATTATTGTGTGAGATGCAATGTGTGCTTTGAGCTTTACTAAAGTTTCTTTAATGAATGTGGCTGCCCTTGCATTTGGAACATAGATATTCAGAATTGAGAGTTCCTCTTTGAGGATTTTACCTTTGATGAATATGAAGTGTTCCTCCTTGACTTTTTGGATAACTTTGGGTTGGAAGTCGATTTTATTCGATATTAGAATGGATACTCCAGCTTGTTTCTTCAGACCATTTGCTTGGAAAATTGTTTTCCAGCCTTTCACTCTGTGGTAGTATCTGTCTTTTTCCCTGAGATGGGTTTCCTGTAAGCAGCAAAATGTTGGGTCCTGTTTGTGTAGCCAGTCTATTAGTCTGTCTTTTTATTGGAGAAGTGAGTACATTGATATTAAGAGATATTAAGGAAAAGTAATTGTTGTTTCCTATTTTTTTTGTTGTTAGAGTTGGCATTCTGTTCTTGTGGCTATCTTCTTTTAGGTTTGTTGAAGGATTACTTTCTTGCATTTTCTAGGATGTGGTTTCCATCCATGTACGGTTTTTTTTTTTTTTTTCCTGTTATTATCCTTTGAAGGGCTGGATTTGTGGAAAGATAATGTGTGAATTTGGTTTTGTCATGGAATACTTTGGTTTCTCCACCTATGGTAATTGAGAGTTTGGCTGGGTATAGTAGCCTGGGCTGGCATTTGTGTTCTCTTAGTGACTGTATAACATCTGTCCAGGATCTTCTGGCTTTCATAGCCTCTGGTGAAAAATCTTTTGTAATTCGGATAGGCCTGCCTTTATGTGTTACTTGACCTTTTCCCCTTACTGCTTTTAATATTCTATCTTTATTTAGTGCATTTGTTGTTCTGATTATTATGTGTCGGGTGGAATTTCTTTTTAACTCAAAAAAGTCAATGGCCTTTCTCTACACAAAGAATAAACAGACTGAGAAAGAAGTTAGGGAAACAACACCTTTCTCAATAGTGACAAATAATATAAAATACCTTAGTGTGACTCTAACTAAGGAAGTGAAAGATCTGTATGATAAGAACTTCAAGTCTCTGAAGAAAGAAATTAATGATCTCAGAATATGGAAAGATCTCCCATGCTCATGGACTGGGAGGATCAATATAGTAAAAATGGGTATCTTGACAAAAGCAATCTACAGATTCAATGCAATCCTCATCAAAATTCCAACTCAATTCTTCAAGGAATTAGAAAGTGCAATGTGCAAATTCACCTGGAATAACAAAAAAACCTAGGATAGCAAAAACTCTTCTCAAGGATAAAAGAACCTCTGGGGGAATCACCATGCTGGACCTAAAGCTGTACTACAGAGCAACTGTGATAAAAACTGCATGTTACTGGTATAGCAACAGACAAGTAGACCAATGGAATAGAATTGAAGATCCAGAAATGAACCCACATACCTATGGTCACTTGATCTTTGACAAGGGAGCTAAAACCATCCAGTGGGAAAAAAAGACACTTTCAACAAATGATACTGGCACAACTGGTGGTTATCATGTAGAAGAATGTGAATTCATTCATTCCTATCTCCTTGTACTAAGGTCAAATCTAAGTGGATTAAGGAACTTTACATAAAACCAGAGACACTGAAACTTATAGAGGGGTAAGTGGGGGAAAGCCTCGAAGAGATGGGCACAGGGGAAAAATTCTTGAATAGAACAGCAATGGCTTGTGCTGTAAGATCGTGAATTGACAAATGGGAAATCATAAAATTGCAAAGCTTCTGTAAGGCAAAAGATACCAACAATAAGACAGAAAGGACATCAACTGATTGGGAAAAGATCTTTACCTATCCTAAATCAGATGGGGGACTAATATCCAATATATATGAAGAAATGAAGAAGGTGGACTCCAGAAAATCAAATAACCCCATTAAAAATGGGGCTCAGAGCTAAACAAAGAATTCGCATCTGAGGAATACAGAATGGCTGAGAAGTACCTGAAAAAATGTTCACCATCCTTAATCATCAGGGAAATGCAAATCAAAACAACCCTGAGTTTCTACCTCACACCAGTCAAAATGGCTAAGATCAAAAATTCAGGTGACAGCAGATGCTGGCGAGGATGTGGAGAAAGAGAAACACTCCTCCATTGTTGGTGGGATTGCAAGCTTGTACAACCACTCTGGAAACCAGTCTGGCATTTCCTCAGCAAATTGGACAGAGTACTATAGGAGGATCCCGCAATACCTCTCCTGGGCATATATCCAGAAGATGTTCCAAGTGGTAAGAAGGACCCATGCTCCACTATGTTCATAGCAGCCTTATTTATAAGAGCCAGAAGCTGGAAAGAACCCAGATGCCCCTCAACAGAGGAATGGATACAGAAAATGTGGTACATTTACACAATGGAGTAATACTCAGCTATTAAAAATAAAGAATTTATGAAATTTCTAGGCAAATGGATAGACCTGGATGGCATCATCCTCAGTGAGGTAACCCAATCACAAAAGAACTCATACAATATGTACTCACTGATAAGTGGATATTCGCCCAGAAACTTAGATACCCAAGATATAAGATATAGTTTGTTTTAGTCTTCCCACCCCCAGCCTGGAACCTGCTTGCTCAAGGGTGGAGTTTCCTGCTCATTCGTTCTGCCACACCCACTGCTGGACCTTGCCACTTTGCTGCTTGGAGCCACATAGGTGCTCACCTTGCTACTGGACCCCGAGACTTTTTGGCGGGAATCGGGTTCCCTCCCCCTTCTTATATAACTGAGTGTCTGAACAAGTAAAATTGAGCTTTAATCAGAGACTTGGCTCCATTTCTTCTTTCTCCCCGACTAGTTCCTCCCTTAGCTCGAGTGGCCATCTCAGTTGAAAGTTCACGTTTCGAGCTGCTGGCCAGCTGTAACATTTTGGCGCCCGAAGAGGGACCTGAAGAATGGCAGAGGGATGCTAAGAAAAATGCTGTTGGTGTGGAGCTCCACAAGAAAGGCAAAGGATATTCGTATCGGGCACCGGAGCAATGGACAGGTACACATGCTAGCGCTAGCTTAAACTTTCAGCTTTGTCAGATGTTGCAGAGGGTGCGGTGGGATACGAACTAAGCTTGAATCAGTGCTAACCCAACGCTGGTTCTGCTTGGGTCAGCAGCGTGTTAATTGGAACTAGAAATGGAATCAGGCGGGTTGGCCGCAGCTTTTTAGGAAGCTGCTTAGGTGGAAGAAGGAAGGGTTTAAAGTTATGGATCAGGCGGTTGCCCTTAGTTTTCAGGAGTTGTTTCAGGCCTGAGGAGTAAGGCTTGAAGTACAATTAGTAAGAAATTTTTTAGGTAAGATAGATAGCTTTTGCCCATGGTTCAAGGAAGAAGAAACAGTAGATTGCGGAACCTGGGAGAAAGTTAGTGAGGCCTTAAAAATTGCTCAGACAGATAATTTTACCTTAGGCCTCTGTGCACTCATAAATGATGCTATAAAAGATACAACTTCTCCAGGGCTAAATTGTCCCCAGGCGGAGCTTGTGGTATCTCAGGAGGAGTGCCTATCAGAGAGGGCCTCCTCAGAAAAAGATCTTCTTAACTCAAAAATTGATAAATGTGGAAACTAGGATGATGAACTGAATTTTAACAAAAATCACTCAGATAGAGGAGCTGCCCATTACTTTAATGAGAATTGGTCCTCTTGTGAATCTCCCGCTTCACCTATAGTCCCCACTTCGGAGGTGCTACTCATAGGGACACATGGCTAAGCGAGTTAGAGCTTGAAATTAAGCTTCAGAGGCTGACTAATGAGCTTTGGGATCTAAAAAAGATGTCAGAAGCGGAGAAGAGTAACTCTTCTATAGTTCACCAGGTGCTGGTGCTGCTAGAAAAAGCTGTGAGTCAGGCTCGTGGGAAAGGACAGAATATGTCTAATACACTAGCCTTTCCTGTGGTTGAGGTAGTTGATCAGCAAGATACTAGGACCAGACATTGCCAGACCTTGGATTTCAAGCTGATAAAAGAGTTAAAGGCGGCTGTTGTACAATATGGCCCTTCAGCCCCATTCACTCAAGCATTACTGGACACAGTTGTGGAGTCACACTTAACCCCCTTAGATTGGAAGACTCTTTCTAAGGCTACCCTGTCAGGAGGAGATTTTTTGCTTTGGGATTCTGAATGGCGAGACGCCAGTAAGAAAACTGCTGCTTCTAATGCTCAGGCTGGTAACTCAGACTGGGATAGCAATATGCTTTTAGGAGAGGGTCCATATGAGGGACAGACAAATCAGATTGATTTTCCCGTTGCAGTGTACGCGCAAATTGCGACAGCTGCACGCTGTGCTTGGGGAAGGTTGCCAGTCAAAGGAGATATTGGTGGAAGTTTAGCTAACATTCGGCAGGGTTCTGATGAACCATATCAAAACTATGTGGACAGGCTATTGATTTTAGCTAGTAGAATCCTTGGAAGTCGGGACACGGGAAGTCCTTACGTTATGCAATTGGCTTATGAGAATGCTAACGCAATTTGCTGAGCTGCGATTCAACCGCATAAGGGACAGACAGATTAGATATGTCCTTCTTTGTGCAGACATTGGGCCTTCCTGCGAGTTCTCCCAGGGAACCCACACGCAAGCAATGTTCTCGAGAAAACGAGAGAATAATGCATGCTTCAAATGTGGAAGTTTGGATCATTTTAGAAGTAACTGTCCTAAGAACAAGGATGCCAAGGGTAGACAAACAGGCCGTGCCCCAGGAATATGTCCCTGGTGTGGAAAGGGCCGCCACTGGGCAAAAGATTGTAAGCATAAACCAGGGGTTTTGAGCCGCCCAGTGCTGGGAAACTAGGAAAGGGGTCAGCCCCAGGCCCCGAGTTACTCAAAGAAGACAGCTTATGGGGCTATAAATCTACTGCCCAGCCAACAAGATCAGTTCTTGAGCTTGTCAGGGCAAACCCAAAATATGCAAGACTGGACCTCTGTTCCACTGTCCACACAGTATTAACCCCAGAAGTGGGAGTCCAAACTGCCTACCGGAGTCTTTGGATCACTGCCTGTAGAAACCTGTGGCTTTCTCTTAGGACAAAGCAGTTCTATTGTAAAAGGCCTGCAGATTTATCCAGGTGTTATAAATAATGATTATGAGGGAGAACTTAAAATCATAGCCGCTTGCCCTCGTGGTGTTATAACTATACCCGCTAATCAGAAAATTGCTCAACTTACTTTGATCCCTTTACGCCTTTGGGTAAAATCTATCACTAATCAGAGACCTAACCTTAAATTGACTCTTGATGGAAAAAGCTTTGAAGGATTAATAGATACCAGGGCTGATGTAACAATTATAAGAGGGCAGGACTGGCCCTCAAACTGGCCCTTGACTGTTTCCTTGACTCACCTTCAAGGAATTGGGTATGCCAGTAACCCAAAACGTAGTTCCAAATTGCTAACCTGGAGAGATGAGGATGAGAAATCAGGAAAGATTCAGCCGTAAGTTATGTCAAATTTGCCTGTGACCCTGTGGGAAAGAGATCTGTTGTCACAGATGGGTGTTATTCTGTGCAGTTCTAAGGAGATGGTGACTGAGCAGACATTCAGGCAGGGACCCTTGCCTGGTCGTGGACTAATAAAGAAGAGACAGGGAATTAAGACCTTTGAGGATCTTAAACCCCACTCTAACATAAGAGGTTTAAGGTATTTTCAGTAGTGACCACTATCTTGCCTACATCCCATGCCGAAAAAATTCAATAGCGTAATGATATTCCGGTGTGGGTAGATCAGTGGTCTTTACCTAAAGAAAAAATAGAGGCCGCTTCTTTGCTAGTGCAGGAACAGTTAGAAGCAGGACATTTGGTGGAGTCTCATTCTCCCTGGAATACACCCATTTTCATTATCAGGAAGAAATCTGGAAAATGGAGACTATTACCATATTTAAAAAAGATTAATAAAACCATGGTACTTATGGGAACCTTACAACCGGGACTCCCCTCCCCAGTAGCCATTCCTAAGGGATATTATAAGATTGTTATAGATTTGAAAGATTGTTTCTTTACCATCCCTTTGCATCCAAAGGATTGTGAAAAATTTGCTTTTAGTGTTCCTTCTGTAAATTTCAAGGAACCCATAAAAAGATATCAATGAACAGTTCTCACGTAGGAGATGGCTAATAGTCCCACCTTATGTCGAAGGTTTGTGGCAAAACCAATTCAGCCTGTTAGACAACAATGGCCAAATATTTACATCATTCATTTCACAGATGATGTCTTGATGGCGGGAAAGGACCCCCAAGATTTGCTTTTGTGTTATAAAGGCTTACAAAAGGCCCTAGCTGATAAGGGATTGCAAATTGCTCCTAAAAAGATACAAACTCAGGATCCTTATAATTATTTGGGTTTTAGACTCACTGATCAAGCTGTTTTTCCCCAAAAGATTGTTATTTGTAGAGATAACTTAAGGAACTTAAATGATTTTCAAAAATTGTTAGGTGATATTAATTGGCTTTGCCCCTATTTAAAGCTTACTACAGGAGAGTTGAAACCTTTATTTGATATTCTTAAGGAGAGTTCTGATCCCACTTCCCCCAAATCCCTAACCTCAGAAGGATTACTGGCCTTACAGCTAGTAGAAAAGGCTATTGAAGAGCAGTTTGTCACCTATATAGATTACTCCTTGTCAATGCACCTGTTAATTTTTAATACGACTCATGTGCCTACGGGACTGCTATGGCAAAAATTTCCTATAATGTGGATACATTCGAGGATTTCTCCCAAACCTAATATCTTGCCATATCACAAAGCAGTGGCTCAAATGATTATCACTGGAAGAAAGCACACATTGACTTATTTCAGAAAAGAGCCAGATATCATTGTTCAGCCTTACAGCGTAAGTCAGGACACTTGGCTGAAACAGCATAGTACAGATTAGTTGCTTACACAAATAGGGTTTAACGGAACTATAGACAGCCACTACCCCCAAAATAGATTGATAACATTTTTAAATGTACATGATATAATATTTCCTAAGATGACTTCTTTACAGCCTTTAAATAATGCTCTACTGATTTTTACTGATGGCTCCTCTAAAGGGTGAACTAGATATCTTATTAATAATCAACAGGTTAACGTAGAGACTCCTGGTCTCTCGGCTCAGCTAGCCAAATTAACAACAGTACTAAAGGTCTTTCAGTCTGTACATGAGACTTTTAATATCTTTACTGACAGTTTATATGTTGCTAGTCAGTATCCTTATTAAAAACCTGTGGTACGTTTAACTTCAATACGCCATCAGGATCCTTATTTTCAAAATTACAAAACATCATTCTTGCCTGAAAAAATCCGTTTTATATTGGCTATATATGGTCTCACTCTGGTCTTCCTGGGCCTCTGGCCAGAATAATGATCACATTGACAGAGCTCTAATAAAAAACGCTTTAATTTCAGATCCTGTTGCTTTGGCCCAACGTGATCATAAAAGGTTTCATCTCTAGCCATACCCTAAGACTCCAACATAAGATCACTAAAGAGCAAGCGAAAATGATTGTAAAACAATGTCCTAAATGTATTACATTATCTCCAGTGCCACATCTAGGAGTCAATCCTAGAGTCCTTATGCCTAATCATATTTGACAAATAGATATAAACCATTATACAAAATTTAAAAAACTAAAATATATACATGTTTACATTGATACCTGTTCAAGATTTCTCTTTGCTTCTCTACATACAAGAAAGGCTTCAAAAAACGTAATTGATCATTGCCTACAAGCCTTTCAAAACTTAATTAATAGGGGGGAGAGAGGTTGGAGAACGTACTGTTGGAAGGGCAAGCCCTTCACTGCCTCCCACCCAAATAAAAAAGCCAATTGGCCTTGTACTACGGAGCCGGGCATACCCCTTCTCCCTGTTTCCTGCCTGTCATCCAAAAATGCGAAGGAATATCAACTCAGTGTTATTCTTAATAAAGTGTATTTCAAATTTGTTCAGTCAAACTTAGCCAGGGTTCCAACGCCCTACTTAAAATACAACCAGGAAGTTACCTATTCAGCACTAATTAGCATTATAAAGTCAGAGCCTACAGCTCAGGGCCTTTCTGTTGTTCACTAAGATAGAAAGGACAGTCTTTGCCAGATACAGTTTACCATAAGAAAAGTTAGGGAATCCCACGGAAACAGGTTTTGTCTTTAGCCCTAAGAATTCAGGCAGAACTATTGAGCATAAATAATTTTTTTACTTCAGGCCAGCCCTTCCCTTTTTATTTTTTTATTTTTTGTTAACAAATGGGAGGAGATGTAGTCTCCCCATCCCCAGCCTGGCACCTGCTTGCTCAAGGGTGAGGTTTCCTGCTCATTCATTCTGTCACGCCCACTGCTGGACCGTGCCACTTTGCTGCTTGGAGCCACACATGTGCTCACCCTGCTTCTGGACCCCGAGACTATTTGGCGGGAAACGGGTCCCCTCCCCCTTCCTTTATAACTGAATGTCTGAACAAGTAAAATTGAGCTTTAATCAGAGACTTGGCTCCATTTCTTCTTTCTTCCTGTCTAGTTCCTCGCTTAGCTTGAGTGGCCATCTCAGTCGAACTGTTCACGTTACAAGCTGCTGGCCGGCCGCAAGAGTTTGCGAAACATATGAAACTCAAGAAGAATGTAGACCAAAGTGTGGATACTTTGCCCCTTCTTAGAATTGGGAAGAAAACACCCATGGAAGGAATTACAGAGACAAAATTTGGAGCTGAGACAAAAGGATGGACTATCTAGAGACTGCCACATCCAGGGTTCCATCCCATAATCAGCCCCCAAACGCTGACACCATTGCATACATAAGCAAGATTTTGCTGAAAGGACCCTATTTATAATAGCCAGAGGAGGAAAAAAACCCAAATGTCCCTCAACAAAGAAATAGATACAGAAAGCGTGGTACATTTATAAAATGGAGTACTACTCAGTTATTAAAAACAACGACTGTATGAAATTTTTTGGCAAATTGATATTTCTGAAGGATATCATCCTGAATGAGGTAACTCAATCACAAAAGAAGTCACTTGATATGCACTCACGGATATGTGAATATTAGCCCAGAAACCTAGAATACCCAAGATACAACTTCCAAAACACAAGAAAATCAAGAAAGAAGACCTTTATTTCTCCCTAGAATAGGGAATAAAATATCCATGGGAGGAGTTACAGCGACAAATTTTGGAGCTAATCAAAAGGATGGACCATCCAGAGAGTGCCTCACCCAGGTGTCCATCCCATAATCAGCCAGCAAATGCAGATACTATTGCATACGCCAGCAAGATTTTGCTGAAGTGATCCTGATATAGCTGTCTCCTATGAGGCTTTGCCAGTGCCTGGCAAATACAGAAGTGGATGCTCACAGTCATCTCTAGGATGTTACACAGCACCCCCAATATTGGAGCTAGAGAAAATACCCAAGAGCTGAAGGGGTCTGCAACCCTATAGGTGGAACAACAATGTGAACTTAACAGTACCCCCAGAGCTCATATCTCTAGCTGCATATGTAGCAGATGATGGCCTAGTTGGCCATCATAGGGAAGAGAGGCCCCTTGGTCTAGCAAACTTTATATGCCCCAGTACAGGGGAACACCAGGGCCAAGAAATGGGAGTGAATGGGTAGGGGAGCAAGGCTGGGGTAGGGTATAGGGGACTTTTGGGATAGCATTTGAAATGTAAATGAAGAAAATATCTAATTAAAAATGTGGGAGAAAAATCAAAAAGAGAATTGAATGTGTTGAGCTGGGTGGTGGTGGTGTACTCCTTTAATCCCAGCACTCGGGAGGCAGAAGCAGGCAGATTTCTGAATTTGAGGCCAGCCTGGTCTACAAAGTGAGTTCTAGGACAGCCATGGCTATACAGAGAAACCCTGTTTCAAAACAAAACAAAACAAAATAAAACAAAAATTGAATTTGCATCCTCAGCATCCAACAGAAATACTGGAGGTGGCTGAACAGTACACTAGGGTTATACATGAAACTTGCTGAAGATTGAAAGGCAGTGAGCAATGACTAGTTATAGGCTAAAGGAAATAATTTCTATGGGAGTAGAATAAGATAATGTTTAAGTGAAATAAGAGAATAACACACACACACACACACACACACACACACACACACACACACACGGAGAGTATTGCAGTATATCTCTTCCCAAATATGCCCCGGCAAATGAAAACACAACACAGTTAATATGATTACATGTTGTGCACCTTGATTGGACAGATCTACTACCACACTACCATCTTCCACATCTATGAGACCCCTTAGAACTTGCGGTTTCTCCAGGCCATGTGCTTCTGCTCAGCTCTTCTTTTTCTTCCTCCTCCTCTGCATCTTCTCCTTTTTCTATTTTCTCCTTCTCTTTCCCACCTTCTGCCCCACCTTCCTTTTTATCTGCCCAATAATCAGCTCTCCCTTATTTTACAAATTAAGGTAGGAAGCAGGTTTACAAGAAATCACCTAGTGCTAACTCATACCTTGTTCACAACTACTCACAGGAGAACAGAATTAACATTAAATATAATTAGCCCCAGGGCTATTCACATTTTCCCCTTTCTTTTTTTTCTTCTTTTTTTTTCCCGAAATTGAATTTTTTTCTCTTTTTTTTTAATTAGGCATTTTCTTCATTTACATTTCCATTGCTATCCCAAGAGTCCCCCATACCCCCCCACTCCCTTACCCACCCACTCCCACTTCTTGGCACTGGTGTTCCCGTGTACTGAGGCATATAAAGTTTGCAAGACCAATGGGCCTCTCTTTCCACTGATGGCCTACTAGGCCATCTTCTGATACATATGCAGCTAGAGACACGAGCTCCTGGGGATATTGGTTAGTTCATATTGTTCCACTTATAGCGTTTCAGATCCCTTTAGCTCCTTGGGTATTTTCTCTACCTCCTCCATTGGGGACCCTATGATCCATCCAATAGCCAACTGCAAGCATCCACTTCTGTGTTTGCTATACCCCGGCATAGCCTCACAAGAGAGAGCTCTATCAGGGTCCTTTCAGTAAAATCTTGTTAGTGTATGCAAATGGTGTCAGTGTTTGGAGGCTGATTATGGGATGGATCCCTGGGTATGGCAGTCTCTAGATGGTCCATCCTTTTGTCTCAGCTCCAAACTTTGTCTCCGTAACTCCTTCCATGGGTGTTTTGTTCTCAATTCTAAGAAGGGGCAAAGTGTTCACACTTTGGTCTTCGTTCTTCTTGAGTTTCATGTGTTTTGCAAATTGTATCTTGTACCTTGGGTATTCTAAGTTTCTGGGCTAATATCCACTTATCAGTGAGTACATAACATGTGAGTTCTTTTGTGATTGGGTTATCTCACTCAGGATGATGTCCTCAAGTTCCATCCATTTGCACATTTCCTCCTTTCTTTCCAATTAAAAGACTACTTTTATCTCAGATATAATTGAACATAACTATTACTATTTTGTAGTTGATAAAGTACAAGAGACCTAACACCCAGGCCATCATTTTTGTTAATTAAACAGAACCTCTGTCATCTATCCTTACTTAAAGGACTTACAATTCTACATCTGACTATGTCTTGGCTTTAGATTGAATGGCATCCAGAAAGCATCCTCTCAAAACTCTTACTCTCAAAATAAAAAGCCTGGGTTGTTTAGGAGACTATGCAGTTTTTTAACCCCATCAGAAATCCAAGAACAACTGATATTGACTGAAAATATATAGGAAGCCTAAAACAGCTTCCAAAACTTAGCCAATCCATAGAGACTGCTGATCACCTGGACAGTCCCTTACTTCAACACATTGGAGCATCAGTCTTCAGCCTACTGGCCAAGGTCATCTGACAGTCTTAGAGAAACAGGAATATTAAAGACTAGCCTACTCTGCCTTGGCAGAATCAAGCTGTCCTAACCTGTAATCATGTCCTTTCTTTGGACAGCATTATGTCTGTAGATATAATGAGGTAATTCTTGCCTAGTGGCTATTTCACCACAACTGGATTTACTCAAAGATGCTCAGTTTCTTCTTTGAATTCAAGACAAGGGAAGTCATCAGGAGCAGACTGGTCTCAACAGCCAATGAACAAATAACATTAAATGTCACATTCTGTGGGCTTCTTATGTTTTTGAAAACCAACTATCTATGTGATGTAATGTAGACTGTTGTCTGTTAACTACTCTCAGCCGTTTCTAATTAAAATAACTGAAAATGCCCTAATAATATATTCAGAGCCATTAATTTTCTATTTGGTCCTTAACTCACAGGCTTAAACATCTCAGATTTGTTTATAATAACACCAATAGAAGGACTGGGTCTAAGCCCTGTACTTCAAAGACAACCTATAATAACCACCCCAGCCCCAAAGCTTAGGGAACTAGGACTATGACCCTTCAAAATTTCTTCAAGCTGAATATGGGCATTGAGATGTTTTTGAAGGGAGGCGGAAGGGTAGGGATATGGGGGAGTTAATTGGCACACATTTTAACCTATTTAGGCCTTTCTAATTTGTCATGTCAGGATTTAAACCCAAAATTCCCATAGAATCCACGTTAGACAGAATATGAGTCTCTTGCAGACTTTATTACACTATCTTTAAAACAATTGATTCACACTTCTATTCTCCTTTCCTTTCCTGTTTTTCTCCTCTTTCTTCTTTCCTATTTCCTTTCTTCTTTCCTTTCCTATTTCATCTTTTCTTTTCTTTCCTCTTTCCTCTTTCCTTTTCTTTCCTTTCCTTTCCTTTTCTTTCCTTTCCTTTCCTTTCCTTTCCTTTCCTTTCCTTTCCTTTCCTTTCCTTTCCTTTCCTTTCCTTTCCTTTTTCCTTTCCTTTCCTTTTTCCTTTGCTTTCTTCTTTCCTTTCCTTTCCTCTTTCCTTTCTATACCTGCTTATAAGAAGCAGCTTGTCAAATCAGGATTTAAACCCAAAATTCCCATGGAGCCCACATTAGACAGAATATGAGTATTTCATAAGACTTATTAGGACGCTCTCTGAGCCACAGACATTTATTTCATTAATACCCATTATAATATCTGTTATGCTCTCTACCTGGAGCCACAGACTTCTATTAATTAATACCTGTTCATAGCAGGCTATTATCATTACTCTGTCTACTTGGAATCAGTGACTAATATTCTCTACCTAGTTCTGAACATGAAATTTCTCATAATTAATATGCTCTCTGCCTAGATCAGCTATCCTTTCTGTTGTGCTCTCTACCAGGAGCCACAGACATTCATTTATACCTTCTATCTGTTGTGCTCTCCACCAGGAGCCACAGATTTTTTTTAAAATTCATACCTATTATAAATCTATCTGTTATGCTCTTTACATAGATTTACAGACTTCTATTAATTAATACCTGTTCAAAGCAGGTGATTATCAGTGCTCTCTCTACATGTAGTCAGTAACTAATATTCCCTATCTGGTTCTGAATGGCAGGTAAAATTTCCCGTCTTTAGGTACCACACCTACTTATAAGAGGCAGTTTGTCAAACCAGGATTTAAACCCAAAATTCTCATGGAGCCCATGTTAGAAAGGATATGAATATTCCGTAAGACTTATTAGAGCAATAATATAACATTATACCTTCTTCAAGTATCAAAATGTTTTATTTTTCTGTTTATAGAAATGAATTACCTGGTCGAAGTCCCTTGTACCCTTGTCTCCCAATTATTTATGCACAGGGAAACACTAAGTGTAAAAGATATGAGTTGTCTGTGTCCCTGTTTGGAGATGGGAGAGGCAGAGTGGGGAGCAAGGATACAGGGAAGCAAACACAGAAAGGCTCTCTCAGGCATAGATGATTGTCTACTGTTCTCCGTAGACCCCTTAAATCTAGTCAGCTTCAAACCCATACTGCTACAGCCTAGGTCACTGCCCAAGCCCATTCAGGGGTTGGGGGTCAGTGAACAATTATCTCAGGTTAATTGAATTCATATCAATACGTTGGGCACCAATTTGTTGTGGTATATCTCCTCCCAAATATGCCCTGGCAAATGAAAACACAACACAGTTAATATGATTATATATTGTGCACCTAGATTGGGCAGACCTACCACTACACCACCATCTTACACATCTATGAGACCCCTTAGAACTTGTGGTTTCTCCAGGTCATGTGCTTCTGCTTAGCTTTTCTTCTTCTTCTTCCTCCTCCTCCTCCTCTGCATCTTCTCCCTCTTCCATTTTCTCCTCTTTCTCTCTCCCACCTTCTGCTCTAACTTTCCTTTTATCTGCCCAATCACCAGCTCTCCTTTATTTTACAAATTAAGGTGGGAAGCAGGTTTACAAGAAACTACCTGAATGCTGACTCATTCCTTGTTCACAACCACTCATAGGAGAATGGAATTAACATCAAATATAATTAGCCCCAGGGCTATCCACAACAGGAGAGAGTTACAGTTAGAGACAGAGACAAGAAGACAGAGAAGAGGAGCAGAGAGACAGACAGACGGACAGAAAGACAAAGAGAGAGAATGGATGACAAATCTACCTAGGAGGGGAGGAGATGAGATGTACTTATGACCCCAGAACTTGTTTGATCTAACTAGAAATATATTAAAAGGATGCAAACAATCAAAGGACTTTATCTACCCAAATATTTGTCATCTTGAATGTCCTAATAAATCATGACAAATCCAGGAAACAGGAATAAAACTAATAAGTTTTTTAGAATATTTAAATTTCATAAATAAATTACATGTAATCTCAAAGAGCGTCGTTAATAAGCATAAGATATAAAAAAATCATACTTACAATTTTAAAAACTGAAGCATGGATATGGATGTCAGTACAGGAATAAGTTGAAAGATGTTTCATGTCATTTTGCATGACATATGAGAGGATAGAATAATCATGTTTGTTATATCATTGCTGAAAACATGGCATAGATGCAATCAAATGAATCATCAGGTAAACATGAATGAAGGAACAATTTGTAAATGTACTAATGTGATTTCTGCAAATTAAAAAAATTAATTAGAATGAATTAAAATGAAAATAAAAGGTCATGCATCTAAATCATAGAGGTAATTTTCAAATTTGATATTAATGTGTCTTCATACTTCAGTGTTGGATCATATATATATATATGTGTATATATATATATATATATATATATATATATATACATATATTTCCTGTTTCCTATGTTTCTTTCTCCAGTGTTCAAAGAATACTGGTGTTTTCAGATGATAAGTCATTAAATGGTCAGCAATTTATGTCCAAATAGTTCAAGAAAAATATTCTTTTTACATTATTTATTAAATTTGCATAGGTATATGGCTTTTTAATGTAAAAATATTTAAGAAAATAAAAACAATATTTTAGGACATAGTTCAATAGTAGAGCACTTATGCAATATTCACAAAGCCCTCAATGTGATCCTCCAAACTGCTATAGCAATTAGGCATTGAGTTAAATATATTTTAATATTTAGAGTAATTTTAGTCAAAGGTTAACATTAAACATAACTAGTATTTATTTTAATGAGCATTGTTCAGACAATTTAATGAGCATTGTATTCCTAAATACATCACTCAATATTCTGCTTATATATACTTAAATTAATTAGATAGTTAATGAGTTTTTCTAATACATACTGAATAATATTTATTAATTTCTGGTCAACAAATATTTTGTTAAATACTTCACTCATATGCAATTAATTCAGACCAGGCACTTAATATATATGCATTCAATTCATTTCAGAAGAAAAAACACACTGATTAAAATTATTACAAGAAAGAAAAGTAATTTCAGATTTTTTATTATAAATATGATAAAACTAATTAATTCCTTCACTCTGTAGTTTGCCTCTTCTTTAGGCAACTCAAAATCAATTATGAAAAAGAGTAATACATCAAGAAAATGTTACATATTTAGAATTAATTTTTCAGTGATTCTGACCTGAATTTAAAAGAAGAGGACTGGATGAAACTGGTAAGTCTGAAGAAAAAATGTTTCTTCTTTTCTATCTCTACCATACTCCAATAATATAAAATGGATTTTATGCATGTTTTCTTCTCGTGGCTTGTTGTATCTATTGCCGTCTGCTCCTTTTTATTTCCATAGGAGTATCATCAATTAAACTTTAAGAGAGTTCAATATAAAGATAGGAAAATGAAGGGAAAGAAATGCCCCAAAGTTAGGGGCATGCTTGTATTCTGAGGCACCCAGGATGGATTGTCCAATCCTTAGAAAGAGACAAGCATGTTATACTGCCGGCTTGGAAAAGCATTTTGTTCCTGAGCTTATCTCCCTGCCTGTGCTCTCTTACACATTACAGAAAATGTACTTGCTGTTTGCTGACTCTGAAACTTTAATAACTTTCTGTTTTGTGTCATAGTCTGCTTTTAATTGCTCCAGTGACTTCATCACTAGTATAGTTAAAATGAGACTCTTCTGTGGGAACCATTAAAAACATAGAAAACATCATGAATCTTAAAGTGGAAACAGCTTCTCAGACAGTAATGACAGAAAATTTTCATGACAGGAATCTGAAAAGAAGCATTTAGCCAGAGAGACACTGAGCCCCAAGGGACTTAATGAGCAAATAACTCTCCAGAGATTCTCAGGTATGTTCTATATATGATATCATGAGAAAACTTGCAAGATTTACTACAGGAACTGTTAGCTACAACAATGCATGAGAATCTAGATTTCATAAGCTTATGAAAACTGAAGGAAAAAAACCCCAGCATAAACTACTATAAGAAGACAAAGAAGTTGTATATATATGTTAAAATAAATTCCATCTAATGTGCTGCAGGTGATGCTCACTTTGTTTGGATTACTTTGGCTTTTGAGTAGGAATTTGGCTAACTAACTGTGATGGTCTTTAAAGATTCCTGTATCACTGGGTGGTGAGATTGGGGGAGAAGGTGTACGAATGGGAGTAGAAGGAGAGGGGCATCTGCAATCAGGATATACAATGAATAAATAAATAAATAAATAAATAAATAAATAAATAAATAAATAAATATAAAAGTAAGGTTCTTGTCTCAGCCTTCACAGCACTGAAATTATTTCAGACAAGTCATAGATGACTATTTCTAACCCAATAGTAACTTCTGAGCCTATGTCACACTACAAAAGATGTGCTATTCCATACACTGTTTAGATCATGGGAATGTCATCATGGGCACTTACTTCCATCAAGACTCAAAGGAGTTAATTTGAATGTTTTTCAAGCATGCCAAGTGGCAGTTCTCTTCCATCACTGCCTAATCTAAGAAGAGCCAACTAATGACTTGTTGCTCTGAAGACCTGTGGTTATTGTTAGTCACATTGCATTCATCCCATATATTTAATAAATGGGTAAAAGAACCACCATGAAACATAGTCATTTTCCATGTGAAACTTAAAGAAAATTGTCTATTGTTGTACACTCTTAAAACTGTTGTAAATATTGCTGTACCAATTTTGAGACCATTTTTGGTAAGGAAAGTCATGATCCAACAAACCCACACAGTCAAATACTGAAAACTTGTTTACTATACAAAGAATAATTCAGGTTCTTTCCTATGGGTTATGACACAAGGTTTCTTTCTGGAATTTTTTACAGCAGTCTCTGGTTGCCTTCACTCCCATCTGTCACTGAGTGTAATAAAGCAGATCCAATTCACAGTGTAGATTAGCTGTAGTGAGTCAAAATTATTAGTAGTTATATTGATCCCCAGCCTTCCTTTTAGAAAATGACAGTGCTGCTACAAGTGAACATAGCTGACAGTGAAAAATCATAAGTCAGAGTACAAGCTCGCTGATTACAGTTGGTGTTGACAAGGCGGATGGATACAAAGGAGATATATTGATTTTTCCCTAATTGCTTCTTGAACAATCAAATGAGAAAAGTCATAGTCAGTGCAACACATCACACCCAGATCTGTAGCACTGAAACAATCATTATTGTGGATGTGGCATTGTACAGAACAGTAAGACCATTGGAGTCTTCTCAGGGCTTTACATCTGCAGCTGCTGTGGAAGGCTGTGTGAAGATATTCTCTATCAGCTTTTCAACTATGCCACAGAAACTGGTGTAAACCATGCATGCCTTGCATATTTATTTTTGCTATAAGTATAGTACATCTCAAATGTTGGGGAGAAATCACCCCTAGGTTATATAAAATGTTGAATATATTTCTTCAGAAGAGTCAATGTTCTTTCTATTTCAGTTTTGTTATTTGTTAAAAAGGGACTCTGTCATATCAAATGGGAACTACTTTCTCCAGTTATTTAGTTTTCCCTGTATGTGATTGGCTGAAAAGTCACAATCACCAGGGTTTGTTCTATAATTGGAAATGTACTTATTCAAAGAAACGCTTATTAGGGAAGCTCTTTAAGCAATAGATAATAATATCATCTAAAAATGAGAGAATATATTAACAAACAAAATATTAATATGATTTTATGCAATCAGATGACCATTTAAAATTAACTTTGGATTTTGGCATACATGATTTCATGTGATTTTAATTGTGTGTGTGTGTGTGTGTGTGTGTGTGTGTGTGTGTGTGTGTGTGTTGTTTAAGAGAAGAAAAAGGCACTACTGGATTACATACTTGTTGAATATATAAGAACATGCAAATTCTCTCCAGAGTGATAGATTTATAAACATTAATTAGTAGGCCTGTTCTCAATAATATAAAAGTTCTCCTCTAACTAGATGAATAAGACATTGTCTAGTGTGATGAATTTTAGCTTTCCTTGAAAATTCAGTACAAGATATGTCACATGGAATTTGAATAACATGACAAACTATATAGGATTCCTGCAAAAAGTAGTATTTCCAACAGATAGTAGAAGAAAAGAAGCAGCAAATATGTCTCCCACAAGAAATCTTTTAAGAATTAGCATAGTATGATCTTGTGTATACTCATATACGTGGTTATCTCTAAATGTTTAATTACATACAAGTTATTTAAATAGACTTATATTACTGGCTCCTTGAGTAAAAGTGACATGATCTCTGTTCTAATATTTAGTATGTCAAATATACTGTTAAGAAATGCAAGAAGAGAGAGAAGGTTAGACAGTAATACACTTTGTGCCAAATTTAAATTAATGGGAAAAGAAATGACTGGCAAATGGCTTCAGATTGTTTCTTTAGAAGGTTTTAGGAGGTGATGGGCAGTATATTCATGCAACATATGTTCAGAATGTCCAAGGGGGCATTGAAAATGAAAGGATACCCTGTGTCCTTAGGTCACTCATCTTCAGAGCATTGCTGAAGACATTCATGCATGTGTTGCTCCATCTACAGCATATGCCTATTAGATTTTCCTTGGTCTAGAAGTCATTTAGGCCTAATCAAACTATTCCTATAGGAACATTGACTCCATGTTTGCATTAGCACCTGAACCACTGCTGTGTCTTCAGAACAGTCTTTAACTTCCACTCATTCCAATCCAACCTTCTGTAAACACACTTCAAATGCTGAACATGACCATATCACTTATGTGTCCTATGTAAATTTTCTTTAATAGTAGTGCTACTGTTTGTTAAACTCCATGCCAGTGGATAATCACACACTCAGAGATGGTAGAAGAATACAAGGTGTCATATTTGTGACACAGCATGTCAGGATCACAAATGAGCTCACAATAATAGTCATAGCATGCTCAAAACTTGCACAGATTCAAGCTAAACTGAATCCAAGCATGAAGTGAAAAGTTGGATACACCTTTTTATGTCTCTCCACAAAGACATCAGCAATTGTTAACTTATGGAGAAGGAAGAGTCGGGTGTTTACATTTTATCTGTGGGCTTGCTTTCCTATCCTTTTCTGTATTCATTCTGCTAGAGAATACACAGTCTTGTCAACTTTATCTGTAAAACTTTAAAGGAAAAAATAATATTTAATATTAATGCTGTTATTATTAAGACAACCATTCATATTTCAATTTTAGAAAATATCATAAGGATATTCATTATATTAATCTATTTGGAATATAATTCTTTATTATTAATATTGGTGTCTTGTTCATTGATTCTTTATTAACAAAACACTTCATTTGGGTGAGTCTTTTTCCAGTTTCACATAGGACATTTTTGCAATCCCAGGATTTTGAAAAGTAAAACAATGTATAGATATAAATCATATACTCTTGCTTCCTAGCTCTAATCTGCTACTTTCAACTTGGGAACCTTTGGCAAGTGACATAAACTCTCTTAGCCTTAACTTCCTTATATGCAAAGGAAGAAGGACAGCAGGCTATGGAAGGACCCCAGCCACAAAACCCTCAACCTACAATATTTTCTTCCTGGAAGAAAAACAGAGGAAATGGTATACAGAATGTGTAGGAGTGGCCAACAAATGTCTGATTTAATTTTTGGCCCATGCCATGAGAGAAGCTCAGATCCTACACTGCCTAGATGGCCAGAAACCAGAGACAATACAGCCCAGAGACCTAGGGTAGAAGCAAACACAATTGACCTCCCCCCCAAAAAAAAGGAAGGAAGAAAGAAAGAAAGAAAGAAAAGGAGGAAGAAAGAAGGAAGGAAGGAAGGAAGGAAGGAAGGAAGGAAGGAAGGAAGGAAAGGAAGGGAGGGATAGAAGGAAGGGAGGGAGGGAGGGAGGGAGGGAGGGAGGGAGGAAGGAAGGAAGGAAGGAAAGAAAGAAAGAAAGAAAGAAAGAAAGAAAGAAAGAAAGAAAGAAAGAAAGAAAGAAAGAAAGAGAGAAAGAAAGAGAGAAAGAAAAAGAGAAAGAAAGAAGAAATAATTCCTAAACTAATTCTATTATTTTATACTTATAACTCAGTGCTTTCTCCAGTCTTCTTCAGAATGACTTCCTCTGGCTGCAGATAGAAACAGGGGCAGAGATTCTCTGCTAGGTATGCAAAGAGAAATTCCTAACTAGGGGGTCTCTATTAGGTTTCTCTCCTCAGAGCTTGGAGAATCATGTAGTAGAAGAAAAGGAATTATTATAGAAGTCCAAGTGGATAGAAAATACCAGCTGAACATTTTCCACTGAATTAACTAAATACAGCTCATATGAGTCACAAAGACTGAAGCAGCAAAAACAGGACCTGTAAGGATCAGTATCAGGTCCGCTGAATATATGTCATGGCTGTTAACATGATGTTTTTGTGAGAGTCTTAACAGAGTAGGTGTGTATCAACTTTTACCTCCTCTTGTGACATCGTTTCCTACTATTGCCTTGCCTGACCTCAATATGATGGTATTTGCCTTGTCTTATGGTATATTATTAGTTGTGATTATTTTTAATTTTTAATATATTTTTATTACGTATTTTCCTCAATTACATTTCCAATGCTATCCCAAAAGTCCCCCATACCCTCCCCCCCACTTCCCTACCCACCCATTCCCATTTTTTTGGCCCTGGCATTCCCCTGTACTGGGGCATATAAACTTTGCATGTCCAATGGGCCTCTCTTTTCAGTGATGGCCGACTAAGCCATCTTTTGATACATAGTTGTGATTTTTTGTTTTCTATTGAACGCCATTTCTTTTCAGCAATGGAGTGGCTCGGTGAGGGTGACCTGGGAAGAGGAGAAGGAGAAAGTTGTCTGGATATATTGTGTGTGAAATGAATCTATTTTCAACATACACACACACACACACACACACACACTTAACATACATTGCTATAAAATTCAAAATGATGACACTTTTGTTTCAACTTTTTGTGGCATATTTTTGAAATGTTACAGAAAAAACAGTATGTTTATACCTTTAAAATGTAGCTACTTCTATGGATTATAAACAACATAGTTGGCCCCTGCATAAATATGATGTCAACAGACATGCTAACAGGAAAGAAAGTAGTCTCTCTGGACCTCAACCTTATATAAGGAGCTATAACCAGCTAAGAAATGCTAGGAGTAAGAAAACACTGTCTTCCCTGGGAAAAAATGACCCCATTTGTTATCCAATACCAAGTGGTCATCTTTGAAGTCAATAATAAACATACAAGTAACATTATATAGACTGAGCAGTGTCTATATTTATATTTAGAATATATATTCCAGAAGTCATTAATTGTAGAGAAGGGCATTGTAGTATATGGTAGGCATTGGAGGGAGAAAGTGAATACTATGAAGTGATGAAATCATATTTTACTTTTCAAAAAATGTCCAATATTCTTCTCTGATACATATGAGCCTTCCCATGTCATTGAAAATAGGGAAATGGTCATGTGTGCAAATTATTGAAGAATAATTACAAGAAAATAGTCATAATGAAATGTGTTATCATAGTTATGCAATTAATATGTAAATAAAAATCTTTAAAAATGGTGCCTCAGTGTCTAATTTCTCCACAAATATAACTTTCATAAGAAGCCTCTCTAGGCTACTAACGGATCAGATCTTAGGCTAATGTCCTGAATGACCTCATTAATCAGATTGAAGGTTTTACCCCATGAGGCTAATGACATTTGTGACTTCACAGATAGAAAACTTTTTAACAGAAACAAATGCTAGAGGGTACTTTCTGAGAAAAAGTGATGCTTGAAAGTAAGGTGCTGGAGTGCTCTTTGTGTAGAAGGCCCCCTACAGCCTGATTAATGGGGTCGTGTGCTCATAGACCTATGCTGATTCTTTCCTTTTTACTATGTGCACTCTGGTACATAGTAATTGAAACAATAGTTCTCATTTGTGTTCTGATATTGCCAGGCTGAAATAGATGAATGCTTTTGTAACTAACATTATAAGGAAGGAGTATTAGCAATATCATGATGGAGTTATTATGCAATCATTCATACTTTTCCACAAGCAGATACACTTCCACTTAAATTCTTTTAAGTAATACAAGATCAGCAGACTCCTTATTATGTATGAATTTTAGTAGGTAGCTGTTCAGTGTATTCATGATTTTATAATAGTCAACATCAACAGACCAATAAAGTTTGTGTAATTCTATTACTTAAGATTTTGTTTTCTGCATGAAACTCAAGAAGAATGAAGACCAAAATGTGGACACTGTGCCCCTTCTTAGAATTGGGAATAAAACACCCATGGAAGGAGTTACAGAGACAAAGTTTGGAGCTGTGATGAAAGGATGGACCATCTAGAGACTGCCGTATCCAGGGATCCACCCTATAATCAGCTTCTAAACGCGGACACCATTGCATACACTAGCAAGATTTTGCTGAAAGGACCCAAATATAGCTGTCTCTTGTGAGACTATGCAGGGGCCTAGCAAACACAGGAGTGGATCCTCACAGTCAGCTATTGGATGTATCACAGGGCTCCCAATGGAGAAGCTAGAGAAACTACCCAAGGAGCTAAAGGGATCTGCAACCCTATAGTTGGAACAACATGATGAACTAACCAGTACCCCGGAGCTCTTGTCTCTAGCTGCATATGTATCGAAAGACGGCCTAGTAGGCCATCAATGGAAAGAGAGGCCCGTTGGACTTGCAAACTTTATATGCCCCAATATAGGGGAATGCCAGGGCCAAAAGAATGGGAATGGGTGGGTAGGGAAGTGGGGGGCGCTATGGGGGACTTTTGGGATAGCATTGGAAATGTAATTGAGGAAAATATGTAATAAAAAATATTAAAGATTAATAAAAAAAAGAAATTCTCAATTGAAAAAAAAACAAACAAAAAAAAAGATTTTGTTTTCTTTTTCTTTTTCTTTTTTTTTTTTTGAGCAAGTTCTTATTAAGTTGCCTTCACTGGACTGGACATCCTGATATAAAACAGGCTAAACTGAAACTCTTAGAGATCTCCCTGCCTATTTTTCCTATGTGTGGTGATTAAAGATATATGCCAAAAGGCTATTGTAGGTAAGATTTTTAAAAATTAGAGAATTTTATTTCTAAAGCCTTTCTTGATTAACCAGTATTTAATTATATGCAAAATATACATATAGAAGTAAGCTTCTATTATGTCTTCCTTTATAATATTGTTCAAAACACTACCCAATTTCTTCCTAAAAAAAGAAGAAATCATATACAAATAGAACATAAAAGGATATATCAGGATTGGAGTCTTTATGGGAGCAGACCAACTGGGGGGGGGTGGGGTCCATCCCAGCAGCAAGGACCAGGCAGAGGGTTGGAAGGGATTGAAGGAAGGGGAGTGGGACTTGGGACGGAGGGGGTTTTGGTGGGTGATGGGTCCCAAGTTCACCAGGCTCCCAGCAGCAGCTCTGAAATTGGGTTAGGGAAAAGGACGGAATCCCTGAAGGCCGGCAGAAAGAATGTAAACAGTCAACCTTAAGAAATAGGAGGTTGGGGAGACACACCAGAATGCACCAGAGATCTGGAAGGTGAGAGACTCTCAGGACTCAAAGGGAAGGAACTTAGATGAAATACCCTAGAGTGAGGAGAGGGAATTTGTAGAGCTCACCTCCAGCAGGAAGATAGGATATCAAAGGAGGTATAGGGTTGTCATCCCACAGTCACATCTCTGACCCATAATTGTTCCTGTCTGAAAGAATTGCAGGGATGGAAATGGAGGTTCAGAGACAGGCCCAAAGTGGGATCTAGCTCAAGGGGAGGTCTCAAGATCATCACTGAGGCTATAGAACACTCACAAAAAGGCATTTATCATGACTGCCCTGCGAAAGACCCAACAAGCAGGTGAAAAAGTCAGATGCAGATATTTGTACCCAACCAAAGGACAGAAGCAGCTGACCCCTGTTGTTGAGTTAGGGAAGGCTAAAAGAAGCTGAGGAGAAGGGTGATCTTGTAGGAGGACCAGCAGTCTCAATTAATCTGGATCCCCAAGATCTCTCAAACACTGGACCACCAAACAGGCAGCATACACCAGCTGATATGAGGCCCCCAACACACATACAATAGAGGACTTCATTGTCTGTGTTCATTCAGAGATGAGGCACCTAACCCTCAAGAGACTGGAGGCCCAAGGGAGTTTAGAGGTCAGGTGGAGTGGGTGGTGAGGCATCCATGTAGACATGGTGGGGTATGATGGAGGTGTGGGATGTGAAGCAGTCAGAGGGTGGGGGTTGATGGGATGGAATATGGAGTGTAAAAAATAAATTAAAAATAAAATAAAAATTTTAAAAATTAAGTTTTAAAATCTAAAAAAAACCCCAAAACAATTAGAGAATAATAGACAACAGAACAAGTAATGATTAAATACTTCCTCCTTGAGTTTTACAAGTATTAAAAACAAAAATCCAGGGGCTAAAGAATAGTCTCTGCTTCAGGTTACCAGCACATTAATGAATGGTATTTGACTGAATAATTTTAATTCCCAAACATTCTAACATTTGTCAAAAAGAAAAAACAAACAAAAACCAAACCAAACCAAAACAAAAACCTGTCTGACTAACAAAGATGTTAAAAATAAATCTTACTTCCAGCCCACAACTGCCCAGGACAGAGGCAGTGCTTCAGATACTTTTCCAAACCCAGAGACAGCTTGACTCTCTGGAGTTCCATCATAAACAGGCTTACAGGTGAGCCCCTTTCCCCTGACCCAATACCTGCCCTAATTGGGACCACTGCAGAGCCCAGATGAAGCAGAGTCTATCTGCCCTGCCTAAGACATATAATCCTTCTAGTTCACAAATGCACAAGGGGGCAGATCAAGTGGTCCAGCACTCCATTCCCCACTCCCACATCCAGGGACAGCTTGACTCCCAGGAGACCCTTCACAACCAGGCTCACAGGCTCACTGGAAGGACAGGCTCCAGTTAGAGACAAAAAGTCCAGGTAACACCAGAAATAATGAGATGTTGAGAGTTAAGCATAGGAACAGAAGCAGCAGAAAGCAATGCCACTTGACATCAATATTATCAATAGTTCTCTCACCACAGGAAGCCCTGGATACCCTAACACACCTAAAATGCAAGATTCTGACCCAAAATTTCATCTCATGAAGATCATAGAGAACCTTAAGGAGAACATAATAACTCCCTTAAAGAAACACAAGAGGACACAATAAACAGGTAGAAGTCCTTAAAAAGGAAACTCATGAATCCCTTAAAGAAATACAGTAAAGCACAATCAAACAGATGAAGGAATTTGAACAAAAACATCCAGGATCTGAAAACGGAAATAGAAACAATAAAAAAAATCACAAAGACAGGCAACCCTGGATATGGAAAACTAGAAAATATTTCAGGAGTTAGAAATAAAGCATCATCAACAAAATACAAGAGTAGAAGAGAGAATCTCAGGCATGGAAGATACCACAGAAGATATTGACAGAGCAGTCAAAGAAAATAAAGAGTTCAAAAATCGCCTAATTCAAAATATACAGGAAATTCACAACACAGTGAAAGGGCCAAACCTAAGAATAATAGGAATAGAAAAGAGTGAAGGTTCCCCACTCAAAGGGCAGAAAACATCTTCAACAAATCATATGAGAAAACTCCCCCAAGTCAAAGAAAGAAATGACCAAAAACATACAAGAAGTAAACAGAATACCAAATAGATTGGACCAAAAAAGAAATTCTTTCCATAACATCATAAACAAAACACTATACACAGAACAAAGAAAGAATATTAAAAACAGTAAGGGGAAAAGGGTAAGTAACATTTAAATAATTTATCAAATTATACCAGATTTCTTAACAGAGACTCTAAAAGTCAGAACATTCTGGACAGATGTCATGCAGACCCTAAGAGAACACAAATGTCAGCCCAGGCTTCTACAGTCAGCAAAACTCTCATTCACCATAGAGGGATAAAAATATATTCCATGACAAAACCAAATTTAAACAATATCTCTACTAATCCAGTCCTACAGAGGATAAAAAAAAGGAAAACTCCAACACAAGGTGAAAAGCTACACCCAAGGAAAACCAAGAAATTCATCTTCTCTCAACAAACCCAAAAGAAGAGAACCTAAAAAATAAAATTCCACCTCTAACTGGCCATGGCCAGCCTCTACTTCTCCACGTTTTCTCTCTCTCTCTGTTTCCTACAGTAAAGCTCTAAGACTATCATCTAGACTCACAATGCTAGAGCGAAGGAGTAGGCCTTCCTGTAAAGAGCTGTGTCTAACCTCCCACAAGAAGGCCTCTCAGTGTTTCCAGCTGACAGTCCAGGCCAAAGATTCGCCCATATGGGAACCATCCAGTGCCTTCTTCCCCTGCTCCTTTTCCCTTCAGCCCTATGCAGACCAACTGCCCTGGGTGCCCCCACCCATTCTCAGCTAGAAGAGATAGAGTCTGTTGTCCCTGGCTTCCATGAGGCCCAGGGACTCTGGACTGCTCCCTCTCCACCCCCGCAGACTGGAGTTTCATGGCTTCCCAAAGCCAGATGCCCACCAGGCAGTCCCCTGCATCTGCCTACCTAGAGCCCCAGAGCTCTGATAGGACATGTGTTATCTCTCCCACTCCTTTTATTTCCCTGCGCTTGCCACCCTGCACTCATGGATTAGTGCTTTGGGCAATTGTCTTCAGAGAGATTTCCTCTGGCAGCAGATGAGAGCAGATACAGAGAACCACAGCCAGGCCCTAGGATAGAAGGTCTACATC
The DNA here is from genome assembly GCF_978045245.1 of Mus caroli. NCBI lineage: Eukaryota > Metazoa > Chordata > Mammalia > Rodentia > Muridae > Mus > Mus caroli. Next base: position 103,730,994 of record NW_028227261.1, on the reverse strand, counting down.
TGGACCTTCCTTTCAGAGCCCCGGAACTCTATAGCAGAGGGAGAAGAAAGATTGTAGGAATCAGAGAAGATGGAAGACACCAGGAGAACAAGACCCACTGAAGCAACTAAGCTGGGCACATATGGTTCAAAAGGACTAATGCAACAATCATAGGACCTGAAAGAGTCTTTACCAGAGTCTCTGAGTATATTTTGTGGTTGTTATCTTGGTGTTTCTGTGACTCCTGACCATGGGAGTAGATGAATCTTTGAATCTTTGACTCCTTTCTCTGTCTGGTCTTGGGACTCTTTCTCCTGTTGGGTTGCCTTTTCTAGCCTTGGTGTGAGGAATTTGCCTTGTCTTGCTGTATTTTGTTTTGTCATATTTTGTTGTGTGTGTGTGTGTGTGTGTGTGTGTGTGTGTGTGTGTGTGTGTGTGTGTGTGTTTGGAAGCCTGTTCTTTTCTGAAGAGAGATGGAAGAATAGTGGATCTAGGAGTAAGGGGAAATTGGTTGGGTTTCTGGGAAGAATGGAAAAAGAGAAAATGTGGTCAGGATATACTGTTTGATAAAAGAATCTATTTTAAATAAAAAAGAAAAGGATAAAAATATTTAAATAACCCCCCAAAAGAATTTCTTTCAGAAAAGATCCTATGACTCAATGGACCAGATGAATCTGTGAGAATATTAGCCTGTTGAACAAGGAGAGAACATCAATAGATAACATAAAGACAATCACAGTGGCCGCCTTTCATTTTATATCTAGAATGCTGTGCTTATTTTGATGCCTCTAATGTGCAGTTTATGGTGTTCTTAATGGTATTTCTAATGTCCTGTAATATAAAAACCCCTTTCCTAAGATGTTGCTTGTTTAAAAGAAAAGGAATTCAATACATTTGACAGGGAGGAGTGCATAGAGAGTAATGACATAAATCTGATCAAAATGCACTGTGCGCCTGTACAAAATCATGGAAACACATTTTATACATGTCAACTTTTGTCAAGATTTTTATATGACTGCACTTGATGTTTTGGTTTATTCATATATCTCTTTTTCATTTTATTAAAAACCGTGGAGGGCTGGTGAGATGGCTCAGTGGGTAAGAGCACCCGACTGCTCTTCTGAAGGTCCAGAGTTCAAATCCCAGCAACCACATGGTGGCTCACAACCATCCGTAACAAGATCTGGTGCCCTCTTCTGGAGTGTCTGAAGACAGCTACAGTGTACTTACATATAATAAATAAATAAATCTTTAAAAAAAAAAAAAACCGTGGAAAGAAATAAAAACACCACACAGTTAAGAAAAGGAAATCAGTATTATTGTTGCCATTGTTGAATTGAAACAACTGGATTTGTGGTTGTTTCTTAATAATTTTTCAAAAGTTCGTTTTTATTATCTTTGGCTTAATGTGCCCTGAATATTCCTTTCTAATTTGAAGTTTGGGAGAATATAGTTTTTGAGTTTCTTGAATCTGTAGAATTAGATGATCTGTTGTACCTTTTTCTGGTGACTGTAACTCTCTCTTGTGCTTACATAGACCCATTCTCAATCCAAACCAGGCATGGGTTACCTTGTATGGGTTATTAGTCAGGGAGGATTCAAAGACAATACTAACACTTGCCATTTCTCTTGATTTCCCACCACAGCTAGATGACACTAACCTATTGCTGAAGACACCATAGATATTGGTTACAAGATACAGAAAAAACTATATGGAAGTACGCTGAAGCTTCCACTTTACTTGCTAGCTTTTAAATTTCTGGAAGTGTGTCCAGAAGCTTGAAGAATGAAAGACTTCAATGGTGCATCCTAGAATACAAGGCAATATGGACACATGCAACTGTGGCCTGACTCTGATGGGGTAGCCAACCTCTCTGATTGCATTTCAGAACAGCTCTACAGGGCATGTGGATGCCACTGTAGTCAAATACCTAGAGAAAAGCTATAGCTATGTAGATCCTAGCTGAAAATTGCCACTGTTATTTGGGTAAATTATCAGAGTGTGTGACTTTTTTTCTAAATATGATTATGTCAATAGACACTTGCTACTCTCAGTCTTAATCAGCACAGTCTATGTTTGCAGGGTATGTTGGTGAATGCAGAGACTATCAAATTTCTGAGAATACAAGATGGTTAAATACTGAGCTCTAAACAAGACACTTAAGCCCCCATATGTAAGGAACAGGAAAAACTGAGCAATAGCAAACTGGAAGAATCCAATAGCAGTACGATATAAAGGGGGCTGAAATTGTCTTCTTATAGGCATGACGTAACTATTTCAATATTGAACTCATAGTTATCTAGTGGATTTTGTACTGAGGCTACAGAATCCTAGGTGTATTAAAAGCTACTCAAATGTCAATGAGGGAGTTATGGTGTTCTATCCTTCCATGCAGATCTATTGGGAATTGAAAGATTACATGATAAAGGGAATTGCTATCTTCAGTTGTGTACACACTCGTGAACCCACCACATTCCACTATAGCTTTATACTACTAGGTACATGTACCACCTTGTTAAATCTCAGTAAATCCCAATACAAGATGACAATATGTAATTTTAGGAAATGGATTTGTAAGCAGAGTATTTAACAGGGATGTGAGGTGGAAGTAATTAGAACATAAGAAAGAGACATATGCAGCATTGTGGGGTGGGAAATGGGGTGGTGGGGAAATCACTAGAAAGTCCCAGACATCAGAGATGCAAGAGGCTCCCAGGATCCAATGAAGATTACATTAGCTTAAATCTCCAAAACCAGGGAGATAAAACCTGAAGAGACTACCTCCAGTAAGTAGACATGGCCTACAGTGGAAGGCTGGGGCCACCCCACATCTCAAAATTTGTTACCCAGAGTAGTTCCATCTCAAGGAAATATAGGGACAAAAAAATGGGGCAGAGATGGAAGGAAAGGACACCCAGAGAACATCCCTACCTTGGGATCCATGCCATCTGCAGACACCAAATACCTACACTATTGATGATGCCAAGATATGCTTGTAGACAAGAGCCTGGCATGGCTGTTATCTGAGATTCTGCTAGCACCTGAGTAAAACAGGTGCAGATACTTACAGCCAACCATTGGAATGAACCCAGGGACCCCAATGGAAGAGTTGGTGGAAAGACTGAAGGAGTTGAATGGGATTACAACCCCATAGGAGGAACCACAGTATCAACTAACTGGATCCCTCAGAGATCCCAAGGACTAAGCCACCTACCAAAAAGCATACATGGTCTGATTCTTGGCCCCCTGATACATAGGTAGCAGAGGACTGCGTAATTTGGCTTCAGTGGGATGGGATGTGCTTGGCCTGTGGAGGCTTGATGCTCCAGAAAAGAGTGATGCTAGAGGGATGAGGTAGGAATGAGTGGATGGGTGAAGGAGCACCCTCTTAGAGGCAATGAGAGGGGGGGAGGGATGGGATGTTCATGGAGGGGGGACCAAGAAGGAGGACAATATCTGAAATGTAAATATGTAAAATTATTGTTAAACAAATAAAAATCAAACAACATAATTCGTTAATTAAAAACCAACTTTTTATAGGTTACTATACAATTATCTAAAACAAAGCCTCCTCCATGGATTGTCATGTGTCATCCATGTGCCATAGTATGTCAGAATTAGTGTCAAATGGTTCTATATATCAGGAGAGCTTTAATAGCTTATATTCAGCCCTTGATAACTTTGTTCTATTAGGGCTCACAGTTCCCCTACCTTGCATGTCTAACTTCCTTTCCTGCTTTGAATATGACATAATTTATTAGAATTTTCAGGCAAAGTACACTTTGTTTCTCCTATTACTGACCTGAGTCAGGCTTGCTAGACACAAGAATAACCTCTTTGATCTGCTTACACTGAGACATATTTCAGTAGGAGGATGCTTTTCTGATGCTACCTGCACTCTTACTTCCATGAACAGTCTGGACTGCTCTGTCCCATGCTAGGTGTATCCTCCTACATATGGATGTACTTTGCTTTCTCAAATCACACCATTTCTCAGTGTGAACTCATCATCACTCCCCTTTCACATCCCAAATAAGATACTTACAATAAGGGAATCTAATAAGCTCTGTTCCAACTAATAAATTTTAGGTCCATTCACAAATGGAAATGTGGTGAAAATCAGAGGTGGGAGAAAAGAGGAAAGGGAGAATACATGAGTATTTTATAAAGTAAAATTAAAGAATAGTAGGCAAATCTGGATTGATAAAGTTGATTTAATGATCACTGTATAGTTAATTAGACCCCTCTTAATTACAAATTCAAATATTTTCAGAAAAAAATCCATATTTGTAATAGTAAGACAAAAACATATAAAAAGAGAAGACTTGTGGACATAAGGAACAGTTTCTTCTATTATAACTGAATTTTATTTACACTTATGGACAATTGTAGTTATTTCAGAGAAAAAATTCAGAGTTATTTAGAGAAAATGATTATAACATTTCTACCATTACCTATTCTCCAAAAACTATGCTATAAAAATTCTATATATTCAGTTTAAATTCAAGCAATTGAGTGTACTTGAGAAAATATATTGATTGAAACTCACTATGCTGGAACTGATGGAAAGTCAATGGCAGTTTCTTTCACACTAACAACAACCACAACTAATAAAAAAGGAAAAAGTATAGATAGTTTTTAATACATATTTGTAAAAAAATAATAAACAGTTTGCAAAAAAAAACTAAAATGGCACAACCAATGTGAAGATAAATAGAATTTTAAACAGCATCGCAGGAAATGTGGGAATAGAGATGTCGTGTAAATCTACTGATTAACTTTCTTCTGAGTACATATCAGGTAGTGGGATTTCTGAACCATACATATAGGAATCTGAGTTTCAGTTTTTGCAGGAAATTTCATAGTGTATTGCACAATAGCTCTTCTAATATACAATAGCATCAACAATGTAGATGAATTTCCCTTTTCTACATTTTGGAGAAGCTTTGTTAATCTTTTGCTTTTTGAAAATAGCCATGTCTTACTTGGGTGAAGCCAGAATATACTCGGTAATTAAAAGCTCCCTCCACATTAAATAAACTCACATAGGAAATGTGGGATGAAACACACTTTTTTTTTTAATAAATATTTTTATTACATATTTTCCTCAATTACATTTCCAATGGTATCCCAAAAGTCCCCCATACCCTCCCCCCCACTCCCCTACCCAACCATTCCCTCTTTTTGACCCTGGCATTCCCCTGTACTGGGGCATATAAAGTTTGCAAGTCTAATGGGCCTCTCTTTCCAGTGATGGCCGATTAGGCCATCTTTTGATACATATGCAGCTAGAGTCAAGAGCTCCTGGGTACCGGTTAGTTCATAATGTTGTTGCACCTACAGGGTTGCAGATCTCTTTAGCTTCTTGGATACTTTCTCTAGCTCCTCCATTGGGGGCCTTGTGATCCATCCAATAGCTGACTGTGAGCATCCACTTATGTGTTTTCTAGGCCCAGGCATAGTCTCACAAGAGACACCTATATCAGGGTCCTTTCAGCAAACGCTTGCTAGTGTATGCAATGGTGTCATCGTTTGGAGGCTAATTATGGGATAGATCCCTGGATATGGCAGTCTCTAGATGGTCCATCCTTTTGTCTCAGCTCAAACTTTGTCTCTGTAACTCCTTCCATGGGTGATTGTTTCCAATACTAAGAAGGGGCAAAGTGTCCACACTTTGGTCTTCATTCTTCTTCAGTTTCATGTGTTTTGCAAATTGTATCTTATATCTCATTATAATTTGTTGAAGAATTGAGTTGGAATTTTGATGGGGATTGCATTGAATCTGTAGATTGCTTTTGGCAAGATAGCCATTTTTACAATGTTGATCCTGCCAATCCAGGAGCATGGGAGATCTTTCCATCTTCTGAGATCTTCTTTAATTTATTTCTTCAGAGACTTGAAGTTTTTATTATACAGATCTTTTACCTCCTTTGTTAGAGTCACGCCAAGATATTTTATATTATTTGTGACTATTGAGAAGGGTGTTGTTTCCATAATTTCTTTCTCAGCCTGTTTATTCTTTGGCCATTGACTTGTTTGAGTTAATTTTATATCCAGCTACTTCACCGAAGCTGTTTATCAGGTTTAGGAGTTTTCTGGTGGAATTTTTAGGGTCACTAATATATACTATCATATCATCTGCAAAAAGTGATATTTTGACTTTATTTTTTTCCAATTTGTATGCCCTTGATATCCTTTTGTTGTCGAATTGCTCTGGCTAGGACTTCAAGTACAATGTTGAATAGGTAGGGAGAAAGTGGGCAGCCTTGTCTTGTCCCTGATTTTAGTGTATTGATTCCAGCTTCTCACCATTTACTTTGATGTTGGCTACTGGTTTGTTGTAGATTGCTTTTATCATGTTTAGGTATGGGCCTTGAATTCCTGATCTTTCCAAGACTTTTATCATGAATGGGTTTTGGATCTTGTCGAATGCTTTCTCAGCATCTAACGAGATGATCATGTGGTTTTTGTCTTTGAGTTTGTTTATATCTGAAAGCATTTGGTAATAAAATGTACCCAAGTCCTGTCATTTGTGACAGCACTGATGGACTTAGCGCTATAAGTGATGTAAGTCATGGTCGATTTGACACAAGTAGTGGTAAGAATAGTTATTATTAGAAAGTAAAGAAAGAAGCAGTAAATGAAGGATAGAGCAGAGACGGGTCAGCAACTATACTGTTGTAGTCGTGATAGACAATTGCTTGTGTTCTGTGGTACCATAGATTGATTGTTAAGAACATTGCATCTGCATATTTAGAAAGAATAACTCCAATTAGCATTTATCATAAAGAAATGTTAAATTATAAAGTGACCAAAAACTAATATATCTAGACATTTAAATGAACATATCACGAGGCCTGGAAATCTTCAAATAATATCATCAGTAACAAGGCTTATTGCCGCATCAAAGTGCAGAAGAATGAATGAAATTTTACATATTAATGCAAAGGAGATAACTCACACATAATACGTGTAAAGGACTAAAACACATCTGCTCTGTGGAAGTGGATCCTACAATTAAAATTATCCCATGGGCCATTGGAAAATCATCTCAGCTATGTAAGCCATTTTGCTTTTACTTTTCATTTTTTTTCTTCCTCTGACTAAACATGAAAGTCATTCTCTCCTGGAAGGTCGTCTCTTCTGAATTTTGTGTCTTCAGAAAATAAATGAACTGTCACAAAATAGATGATAAAATGACAAGTTCTTGTTTCCATAAAGTGGTAGTATCAGTAATATTGGAAGACAATGACCTTATCTCATTTGAACTTTAGTTCTGAATGGTTCTATGATAGACATGTACTCTGTGATCAGTAACACAGAACTGAGGCCTGGTCTGAAATGATGTAGTTAACATTGTTAGTTGTTGATCAGTAGCTAAGGATAACAAGGTGATTGATGAGCAGGGATTTTATAGGCACAGCCTGGTCTTCACAGGAACTTGCTGGACATTAGGCTTAAAAATGGAAGCAACTATATGTAGCAAAGGATGGCCTAGTCAGCCATCAATGGGAGGAGAAGCCCTTGGTCTTGCAAAGATCATATGTCCCAGTACAGGGGAATGCCAAGGACAGGAAGTAGGAGTGGGTGGGTTGGGGAACAGGGTGGGAGGAGGGTATAGGGGGCCTTGGGGATAGCATTCGAAATGTAAATGAAGAAAATATCTAATAAAAATAAATAAATAAATGGAAGCAACTTTAACCCTCATTACTTTATGAATCATATTTAAAATATATTTTGAATGTTGTGAAATATTTATAGATCCATTCTTTTTCTCTGATGGAATTGAAAATAATTTTAGCTTAACTAAGAGAGATGAAAATTAACATTTGCTATCATAATATGCATTCATATAAGTATGTATATTCATGTATTCAGAGCTTTACATATATAGGTGCATTTTTACAGGTTATAAACCATCTCAATAATGTGCACTAATGGTAGATAAGAAATATTAACATAGATATAGGGTTCACTTCAAAAATCTACTATTTTTCTATCTACCCATATTTTGTTTTAATTTAAAGCTTTTATATTTTTGTAGAATCTTTTTAGCATGAATACATCATTTCTACCACTGCTCTTTTGACTTCTCTCGTGCTGCCTCTACTCTTTCTAAACTTTGTTACCTTTATTTCTTTAATTATAATTGCTATATGTACATACACCACTGAATCCATTGAATTGTTGCCTTTATGTATATGTGTTTACTGCTTGGGGTCAATTAACCTATTAGGGATTTCATCTCTAGAGAAAATAGATGCTCCCTTTAAGTTAAATATTATAAAAGCCAGAGAACCAGCATGCCTGTTGTAAGACAGCATCTTCTAGACATGACATGGAAACTGTACACATCCAATCTCAAAAACGTGATTGCCTCAATTGAGCCTGCACATTGACAAAACCAGTTAAGAAGCCAAAGTAAACTTCCCTAGATAAGACCTACTGGTGATAATATTTAATCTCCTTAATCCCTTTCTACCAATTTTTTTCCTAAGCCATAAGTGTAGGGGTTGCATTGTAGATACGCCAGTGGGTTTGGGTACTCCATGATCACTTACTCTTTAAATTTTGATCAGTTGTGGATCTATGTAATGATCTACAACTGCTAGGGGAAAATGTTTCCTTGATGAAGGGATTGAAACTACATTATCTGCAGTTATAAGGTTAAGTGTGTAGAGTGTAGTTAAGAATTATATTGCTTTAGGAAGAGGACAGTAGTAGGTTCTCCTGTAGGGTGGATGATCTCTGTAGTTACTGGTAGTTGGCTATTTTTTGAGGTACTAGGTATGAGTTTCTTCCTATTTTGTGTGTCTTAAAAATTAGTAGAGTTTTTTTATATACATGCTACCAGTGCAAAATTTGAAATACATATATACACACAGTCACACAAACTTTAAAATTTAATTGAGAACTGAACCATTGATCTGAAAAGATAGCTCTCAAAAAAGAAATGAATAAAAATTGCTAAGAAATATATTTAAGATGGTTCAAAATCCTTAGGATTTGGGGAAATGGAAATAAAAACAAATTTGAAATTTCATTTAATTTCAGCCAGAATGGTATAATTAGAAAAACAAACAAACAAACAAACAAACTCAGTGATTGTTGATGACAATGCAGAGAAAGGAGAAACCTAATTTACTATTGGTGGGAAGTAAACTGCAACTATGGAAACCAGTGTAGAGTTCCTCTAAGTATAGTTATATTTACCATGTGCCTCATCAATATCACCCTATGTCAAAAGACATAATATGCCCCAACAGAAATATTTTCTCCACCTTGTTCATTGCTGCTCTTTTCATAATATGCAAGAAATTGAAACCAATTATTTGTTCTTTGACTGATGAAAGGGTAATAAATATGTGGCCCATCATGTGTTATACAATGTCATATTTAGTATTCAGCTATAAAGAGAGTATGGAAGCATTTATGGGTCTAAGCCAGATGTGGATCCTAGTGCTGTGATGGGAAATAGATACAAGCCTCTATACTTAATCTAGAAACTATCTCCAATTGTGTCTTACTGGGTATTCAAATGACACATAAGGATTGGTTTCAGTTGCAGCTGTAGAAGGAAAACACAAAATAAATTCAACGATATATTTTAGAGATTGTTTTTCTTTCATAATTCTTGGTATGGGCCTCTTTTATTGGATATTTTATTTATTTACATTTCAAATGCTATCACCTTTCCCAGTTTCCCCTCAACAAACCCTCATCCCATTGTCCTTCCACTTGCTTCTTTGAGGGTGCTCCCCCAACCCAACCAACCACTCCCATCTCACTGCCTTGGCATTCCCCTATACTGGGCCATTGAGCCTTCACAGGACCAAAGGCATCTCCTCCCATTGATGCCAGATAAGGCCATCCTAAGCTACATGTGTGGCTGGGGCCATGTGTCCCTCCATGTGTACTCTTTGGTTGGTGGTTTAGTCCCTGGGAACTGGGAGATCTGCTTGGTTGATATTGTTCTTCCTATGGGATTTTGAATCCTTTCAGATCCTTAAGTCTTTCCCTAAAACTTCTCTTGGGTCTTTTAATTGTGTATTTGTTTGGCTTTTACCTTAAAGTTCTTTTACTTATTTACTATGGTTTTCCAATTTTGTTTTTATGGATTTTTGTATGGGTGGAAATGTGTGTTTCTGTGTCTCTATGTATTTCTTGTATTTTTATTTGACTTTTCCTTCTTGGTTTGTTTGTTTACCTCTTTTGTTCAATGCTGCTGTGTTTTTATTTTATCCTGTCTTACTCTTTGTAGAAGAAACCTGTTTGTTTTCTAATAAGGGAGAAAGAAAGGATCTATATTCAGATGGAAGGGGGTATAGACAGGATTAGAGATGAGTTGGGGGCAGAAATCACAGGATATATTGAATGAAAAATATTCTGTACTCATAAAAATGAAAAAGACAATACAAATACAATTAAATGGTTGGAAAAATACTATACCGAGTATTATAACTTAAATCCAGAAAAAAAATTCTGCATGTTCTTTTTCATTTGTGGTTCTTAGTTCTAAATATTTAAATTTGGGTATATAGCTGAGGAAGGCATTGAGTAGAAAAGGGTTGTGTTAGAGGACTCTGTAGGCACAGAGAGAGTAAGACACAGGTGCTATGAAAGGGAATTGGTAAACAGGGTTGGAAAGAGAGATCAATAATACCAAGTGTGTTTGAAATGGCCATGGGGAAAATATTATTTTATAAACTTATTTAAAATGTTTATATGTGCAAGGGAAGTAGGAGAAGTTAAAGGGGAAAAATGGCAGTCTGGATGTCATGTATGAGAGAAGGATACATTTTAGAAAATGCACATATGTAGGCTGAATATAGAAGAAAGGCATTAATCAACACACCAAAGAGGACAAGGAAAAACTCATGAGCCCTCAATCTTACAAAAAGAATTATAGACAACCAAGGAAAGCTGGGACCTGGATAGAGTCATCCCTAGTGAAGAGCATACCAATGTTTGGCCCTGTCAAATGATCATCCTTGTAAACAGGCACACAAGTAATATTAAATGGCCTCAATAGGTTATATTTAATATATGATATATATTGTTATTATGTATACATCAAATTTATATATTAAATTTAACATATATTTAATAATATTAATATTTGTTAAAATTAATAGTATACTAAGTTTAATATGGTTATATTTAAAATATAAATATATTAAATTTCATATATATATATGGATATATATATATATACTTATATACACACACACAAGCACACAGAAAGACAACTGATGAAAAATGATAATTTGAAAGAGAACTGATTGGATATATGGAAGGGTTTGAAGGAGGAAAGGGAAGAAAGAAATATTGAAATTATATTAATATTATAATTATATTATAATCTCAGACTTTTTTCATGAAAGTTTAAATGAAACCTTTTTAACTCAAGGAGCATATATGCTTTAGTCCTTCTGGCCCAAAACATTGCACTTACTTAAACACATCTATATTTTAAGTACTTATATTTAAGTGTTATTAATCCCCATATTTATTACAGGCTTTTCCATTCTGCAGCAATCATGCAACTCTTTTGTGAGACTACTGTTTATACTTTAAAATGCCACACTGTCTGTTTTCATCGGTCTCATGAAATACTTTAAAGTCATGTCAATTTCCTTTAATTTTTAGAACCTGATATTGAACAAGTCATTTAAGGAAATATCTGTATTTACCTCCATCTAGAAAACATGTAACTGGTCATATATATATTTATAAACTCTTTAAAGTACCTCCTAAGTAGTAGTATCTGGTAGAAGAAGCATTTGTGGGGTCTACAGATGGTATAAAATCATGTTTTTATTATTTATCTGGAAGATTAGAAGTCTGGCAATATTATTAATTATGTTCACTTTGTGATTCTATGAAAATGATAAAATCACGAGTAATTAATAAATATTAGCTCCTTCATCTACAAGGACCATGAATAACTATTGTAACTTATGTAAACAGATTTTTAAAGCTGATGTAGGTGAGTGAGTAATTTGTAGCAATATTCTGACAAGAATTCCTCTTAGAGATTCAATACACTGTTCACCAATAACAATAAAATGGTTACATTGTTCAATAGAGAACCATTAAGGTCAAACTCCATATAATAAAGATACTCAAATAGTTCTTTTAAAACTTCTGCTCCTTTTGAGATTTTTATTTGTGCTTGGAGTTTGAAATAAAAAACCAATTATAATAAAATAAAATCCAATTTTATGGGCCATGGAGACCATGCAATTTCATTTATCATTACAGAGTCTCTCCCACTTGGATTTCTTTTGAACATTTCATAGGGAATATCTTTTTTTTCTAACTGCATCAGCAAACTAAAGATACAACATTGTTCAATTTTTCTTGTATGTGCTTTGTTCTCACCTATGATCAGCTCAAGTCTGTTGTCAATCTCAAAGATGCAACGAGAACCAATTCTTTCTGTGCCGAATGTCTCGACACAGTTATTGTAGTGACACTGAGAGATTTCTCCAGAGGACCTTAAAAAAAAGAAAGAAATCTTGAAAATGTAACCCTTTCAAGATCCTTGTTTTTTAAGTATCACCAAGATTTCTCTATAAAATATACACATGGATGTCCTTATCCTAAAAGAAAAAGAAAGAGTAACGTGAACATGAGGATGTGTAGAGACTTAATATAAGTAACATAATACTAGCTATTTTAGTATGAAAACCACAAATTTTCATATAATTAATTCCTTATTTGATAGTGGTTATAATTTTGAGGCCAAAAATAATTGGGATAAGTATACTGGATTATAGTTGTAAAAATTTCTTAAAATAATAAATAAATAAATATCACATGATAGATACATGTGCAGAAAAACACAAATATATTTAGAAAACTTTATATTTTACATTTGATTCTTTAAAAACTTTTATCACCTTTGCCAAAGTCAACACTGCAGAGACACTTGCACGCCCATGTTTATTGCAGCAATATTCACCTCTATAGCTGAGATATGGAACTGTTCTAGGTGTCCATCCAAAGTCAACACTGCAGAGACACTTGCACGCCCATGTTTATTGCAGCAATATTCACCTCTATAGCTGAGATATGGAACTGTTCTAGGTGTCCATCCAAAGAGGAATAGTGCTGAGACTCTGCATGCCTCCTGGGACTTGATCTGACTGGACCAGTGAGGGAACACAAAAAAAAAAAAAAAAAGGGAGACAGACAAATAAACAGACAGACAGACAGACAGACACATGCATACATTCACACATGCATGTGTACATGCATGCACACGTGTGCGCGCACACACACACACACATACACACAGAGAGAGAGAGAGAGCTGGGATAGGTTGGACTGGGCTCTTTGATGTTGAAGCCTCAGTGTATTTATTATCTAGAGTTGAACAGAGAGGTGAGGTGGTTGAATATCATTGGGAGGAGAGGCCCCTTGGTCTTGCAAACTTTATATGCCTCAGTACAGGGGAACACCAGGGTCAAGAAGTGGAAGTGGGTGGGTAGGGGAGTCGGGGGGAGGGTATGGGGGACTTTTGGGATAGCATTTGAAATGTAAAATAAGAAAATACCTAATTAAAAAAAAACAATAAAGAGCCCGGGTTATTACATACAGATAAGCAAGGAGGTGGGTTTATCCCATATAGCTAATCTCGGTAAGCACATTCTCTATAGGGGAGCTGCATTCAAGTCACAAATATCTGGGAGAAGAAAGCCATCATGGGCATCTTTGTTTTGTTTTGTTTTGCACACACAGTCAGCACCCAGACATGAAGCAGGGTGCCACTCCTCTGAGTCTCCCAATGGGAAACTTTTCCATTCCACTGTAGTCTGAGGCTCTGGGTTCCTTGACATAGTTGTGTCTTTGCCAACAACGCACTCCGGGCTTCCTCTTCTCCCTAAAAATAAATGCAAAGGAAGCCTACTATATATGAACAATGGGATGTTTTTAAGCTATGAAGAATTAAAGAATTAAATTATATTGCTTACAAGATCCCAGAGGGGAGTAGAGGGGAGACAGCTGTTCAGATGAAGATCATGGTAAGGAAAGAGACCAGAAGATATGACAATGACACAGCAGAAGGGCCAGGTTACATATGAGGTTCTTTCTTGAAGAGTCTGAGAAGACAGCCTGTCAGACTCTTCTAATTAAACTAAGGGCCATGTAACCAGTGAAGTGACCATTGTATATGATTTGGTCTACAATTGTTGGAAAAATTCCACAAGAGGATCTCCCTTGAAAGCTAGCAGGATTTTTTGGGTAATACTTAGCCAGGCAGCCATTGAAGTCAGAGCATCAGTCAGATCTTTGAGTTCAAGGCCAGCCTGAACTCAAACATCTACATCGAGAAACTGGTTTCATTTTGGAAAATTGAAATACTTAACACTCAAATGGTTCAATAAAGACTTTTAGAAAGTGTCTAATTATATATATATATATACATATATGTATATATATATATATATATATATATATATAGTGTGTGTGTGTGTGTGTGTGTGTGTGTGTGTGTGTGTGTAACTAGAGATGATTGCATCAAGGGAATAAAGTCGTTCTCAGATATTGTATTTCTTCTGTCATTTGTGGACTCCAGATTTTACAAAGATAAATAAAATTGTAGATGTATGTACAGTACATTTTTATATGTACAGTAATATCTCTTTAAAAAATCAGTTTTTTTGGCATTGAAATGTGATCTATACTCACGAGGTAGCACGTCATGTAGGTAGGCAAAAGGAATGTTGAGCCTGCACCCACATGGCTGTGGGCTGTGGTCATCTCGTCATTTTCTGATTGTTCACGTTGTTTTCATAGTCACCTGGGTGAGAAAAAAAGTAGTCCTTCATAGCTAATGAATTAAAAAAAATATTGATTTTTTTATCATGGTTTAAAAATAAGACATAGGCACCCTCCCTGTAGAATGATTTATACTTTCTGTACATCTTCAAGACCATATTTAATGATAGAAGGACAGCAAACAAGTGGCTTCATTACAGGGATGATAAATGCATTCATGGTATTTTGTTTGACCTTTTGCTTTCTTTGTAGTATGTTGGTAAATATTAATACATATTGAACACCGCACCAAAAAGACATTTAGTGCAACTGAATAAAAGTGGCTTCTGTCTTGGTTGATTAAAGACCTTAGGAAATAATTCTCCCTGTGGGCTTTTGACACTGCTATTGAAACCTGACACCCGAGGAGTAGACTTTGTCCATGTGCATTATTATTATTATTATTATTATTTTATATTTATTAAAAGGTGTTATCTCTGTATTTGCTCCTGTGAGTATTTTGTTACCCCCTCCTAAGAAGAACCAAAGCACCCACACTTTGGTCTTCTTTCTTCTTGAGCTTCATGTGGTCTGTCTATTGTATCTTGGGTATTCTGAGCTTGTGGGCTAATATCTACTTATCAATGAGTGCATAGCATGTATGTTTCTTTGTGAATGAGCTACTTCACTCAGGATGATATTTTCTAGTTCCTTTCATTTGCCTAACAATTTCATAAAATCAATGTTTTTAATACCTGTGAAGTACTCCATTATGTAAATGTATCATATTTTCTGTATCCATTCCTCTGTTGAAGGACATCTGGGTTCTTTTCAGCTACTGACTATTATAAATAAGACTGCTATGAACATAGTAGAGCATGTGTCCTTGTTATATGTTGGAGCATCTCTTGGGTAAATGCCCAGGAGTGGTGTAGCTGACTCGTCAGGCAATACTATGTCCAGTTTTAAGAGGAACAGCCAAAATGATTTCCAGAATAGTGGTACCAGCTTGCAGTCCCACCAACAATGGAGGAGTGTTTCTCTTTCTCTACATCCTTGCCAGCATCTGCTGTCATCTGATTTTTTGGTCTTAGTCATTCTTACTGGTGTGAGGTGGAATCTCAGGGTTGTTTGATTTGCATTCCCCTGATAACTAAGGATGCTGAACATTTCTTTTAGTGTTTCTCAGCCATTCAGTATTCCTCAGTTGAGAATTCTTTGTTTAACTCTGTACCCCAATTTTAATAGGGCTATTTGGTTGTCAGGAGTCTAATTTCTTGAGTTTTTTATACATATTGGATATTAGCCCTCTATTTGATGTAGGATTGGTAAAGACCTTTTTTCTAATCTGTTGGTTGCTGTTTTTTCCTATTAACAGTGTCCTTTGCCTTACAGAATCTTGGAAATTTTATGAGGACCCATTTGTCAATTCTTAATCTTAGAGCATTAGCCATTTGTGTTCTGTTAAGAAAAAATTTCCCCTATTTCCATGTATTTGGGTTCTTCTCCTCTTTCTCTTCTATTAGTTTCAGTGTATCTGGTTTTATCTGGAAGTCCTTGATCCACTTGGACATGAGCTTTGTACAAGGAGATAAGAATGGATTGATTTGCATTATTCTACATGCTGACAGCCAGTTGAAACAGCACCATAATTTGAAAATGCTGTCTTTTTTGCACTCAATGATTTTTAACTCCTTTGTCAAAGATCAAGTGACTATAGGTATTTGAGTTCATTTCTGGATCTTCAATTCTATTCCATTGATCGTCCTGCCTGTCTCTGTACCAATGTGTGGAACAGACTGAAGGAAAGGCCATCCAGAGACTTCCCCACCTGGGGATCCATTCTATATACATTCACCAAATGCAGACACTATTGTGGATGCCAATAAGTACATGCTGACAAGAGCCTTATATAGCTGTCTCCTGGGAGGCTCTGCCAGAGCCTGACATATAGAGAGGCAGATTCTTGAAGCCAACCATTCGAATGATCACAGAGTTCCCAATGGAGGAGTTAGAGAAAGGACTAAAGGAGCTGAAGGGGTTTGCATCCCCATAGGAAGAACAACAATATCAACCAACCAGAGCTCCCAGGGTCTAAACCACTAAACAAGGAGTACACAAAGAGGGACATATGGCTCCAGATGCATATATAGTAGAGGATAACCTTGTTGGACATCAATGGGAAAAGTGGCCTTTGGTCATGTGAAGGTTAGATACCCCAGTGTAGGGGAATAAGAGGGTGAAGGATGGATGGTTGGGGCCACACCCTCAGAGAAGCTGGGGGAGGGGATGGGATAGGGGGTTTCCTGGGTCGGGATCAGGAAAGGGGATAACATTTGAAAAACAAATAAAGAAAATATCAAATAAAAAGGGTGTTTAATTAGATTGACTTAAAGACTGTGGTTTGGATTAGTTCAATAATTTGCCATTTCCCAGTAGAGAGGCTAGATGTCTCAGTAGTGCTAATATGGTGCTAGAACCCTGCAGGATCCTGGAGAAATGGCCTTCAAACTCTGTTGGATCCTTTCAGAAATTGTGGATAGATGAACTTGCCAGAAAGAGTGAGGGCAAGCAAATAAAAAACAAAGGTTTCTTCTTTTACATCCCTTTATCTGGCATAACAGCAGAATATGCTATCCAGATTTAGGGTGGGATTTCCAGTTAAAATGGTCTTTATGAAAAGCTATGAATTTAGTAAAATACAGTGTGTTAAGACAGGAAAAGTAAAGAAGAGCCCAGACTCTGTTCCCTTTTGTCATGGAACAAGGTATTCAACAATGCCTGAACTCAGCAATCCAAGCATGTAAAGCAGAAATGTTGTGCTTCAGGATGGGGCAGTGGGACTTGGACACAAAAAGATGATTCCTTTCACTGTGGACTCTGCCATGGACCCAATGGGTTTCTTAATTAAGGAGTCAAATATGATGGCTTTCCTAAATGTGTTGAATGCTACAAGTTTGTTTTCTCAATACTATTGTATTTTATAATAGTTTCATTGACAGGGAATTTGAAATTCCATCAAGACTCCTGGCTCTCCAACCTCTCT
Organism: Mus caroli; assembly: GCF_978045245.1. Taxonomy (NCBI): domain Eukaryota; kingdom Metazoa; phylum Chordata; class Mammalia; order Rodentia; family Muridae; genus Mus; species Mus caroli. Next base: position 103,713,202 of record NW_028227261.1, on the reverse strand, counting down.
CATTTACACTTTTTAAATTTTTAATGGGCAATTAATAATTACACATATGTGATACAGTCTGATGTTTTGATCTTTGCATGCACTATAGACAGAGTCAGTTAATTTATGTGTATATTACCTCTAGATTTACTTTTATGTGGTTAGGAGGATAAAATTTCATTCTTCATCAACTTTGCATGGTATCATTAGCACACAGTATTTTGTGACTTGTGAACATTATCTGTGTTACAGGGTACTAAAACTTGTTCTTCTGATTTATCTGAAATTTTGTATCCTTTGGTCAATATCTTGTTTTCTCATCATCATCCCCTTCCTTAGCACTATCTGGGAAGCATCTCTTGCTGTTTCTATCTGAACAACTTCTGTGAATTCCACATATGGGATTAGAAAGTATTTTTCTGCAATTGGCTTATTTCACTTATTATGATATCACCTCATAAATTACCAAATTTACTTCTCTTTAATGTCAACAAGAGCCCAGAACAAGTAGTATACCACCAGTGTTATATGTAAATGCACTATGCTTTTAAAAATCACTCTACTATTGATTGATTCCATATCATTCTATATCATTGCTTTTGTAGTTGATGCTGAAAGTTGAATAGACCCATGCAGAAGATTAAAATTTAGATACAGATACTTTCTTATAACATATACAAAATCATTTGAAAATGAATTAAAAGTTTAGATAAAAGACATTAAACTATAAAAAATATTTAAAAAGAAAAAAACCCTAGGAAGATAGATATATATTATTAATCCGGTCCATATTTTATTATTGTCTGTTTAATTATTATTCTGTGGACATTTAGAAGCAAAAGAAGCAGAAGCAAAGAGAAACAAGAGTGATCATCACAGTGTAAAGGGTTCTACACAGTCAAGCACACAGAGTTAAGAAACATCTCAGGAACTAGCAAATTTACAAATGGGACATTTGACAGAGAGCCAGTCTCCCAACTCAAGAGAACAAAACAAATGACCTTGGCTATGTAGCAAGTTCAGGCTAGCTTGTGCTACATGAGACTGTGTCTCAAAAAAATATCAAGAGAGAGAATGGAGAGAGAAAGGAGAGGGAGAGGGAAAGAATGGAAGAAAGGAAGGAAGGAAGGAAGGAAGGAAGGAAGGAAGGAAGGAAGGAAGGAAGGAAGGAAGGAAAGAAGGAAGGAAGGAAGAAAAGAAAGAAGGAAGGAAGGAAGACAGGAAGAGATAAATGATAGATCTAGATAGATGATGCATAGATAGATAATAATAGATGATAGATTATACTACATAGCTAGATAATAGATAGCTAGATGATAGATAGATAGATAGATAGATAGATAGATAGATAGATAGATAGATAGATGTTAGATAGTTAGATGATAGAGACTGTTAACAGGTAAACAGAAAGAGTTTAGTGTCTATTAATTATCAAAATATGAAAATTAAAGCTATGAGGTGGCAAAAAATAGTTTTTTAATTTTTATTTTTATTAGATATTTTCTTCATTTACATTTGAAATGCTATCCCCTTTCATAGATTCCTCTCCAAAAGTCCCCTATACCCTCCCCAAGGCGCTCAACTGGCCTTTAATTTTAGTTGGTTCTACCAGTATTTCCTATGTCATTCTCCATTTCTCTCTACCTCCTTGCTTGCTTTCTAAGTTTGATACCACCATGCCTCTTCCACTACTATATACTATTTTCTACTTCCTAGTGAAACCTATCCATTCCCCCAAAACTTACTCTATTCTCTGTAGTTCTATGGATTACAATTTACTAACAATGTACCTAATGTCTAATATGTATACATAAGTACACATATTCCATATTTGTCATCTAGGTCTGGGATACCTCAATCAACATAATTTTTCTAGTTCCATTCATTTACCTGCATATTTAATGATGCCTTTTTAATTAATTAATTAATTTGGATTTAGGTAGTAACCATTGTGTAAATTTGCCGTATTTTCTTTATCCATTCATTTGTTGATGAAGTCTAGATTATTTTTAATTTTTGTCTATTATGAATAGAGCAAAATGATTATGAATGAGCAATCATCTCTTTGGTAGAATGTAACTTCTTTCAAGTCTATGCCTAACAATGATATAATTAGATCTTGAAGTGGGTTTATTCCTATCTTCCTCAGGAACAACCACAATGATTTCCATAGTGGCTATACATATACATATACATGTACATGTACATGTACATGTACATATACATATACATATACATATACATATACATATACATGTACATGTACATGTACATGTACATGTACATATACATATACATATACATATACATATACATATACATATACATATACATACACATACACATACACATACACATACACATACACATACACATATACATATACCTACCAGCAATAGATGAGTATTTCCCTTACTCTAATTCTTCCAGTGTGAGTTATATTACTATTACTACTACTACTACTACTATTATTATTATTATTAATCTTAGTTATCTCAAGGGGTGTAAGATGAAATTTCAAAGTAGTCTTTATTTGTATTTTTCTGATGAGGAAGATGTTCAACATTTCTTTAGGTGTTTCCCAGCCACTTGAATTTCCCTTTTTGTGAATTCTGTTGAGATATGATATGAATCCCATTTTTTAGCTAGAGTGTTAAAAAAACTTCTTGATATATTTTGGATGTTAGGCCAAGAGGTAAAAATCAAGAAAGTTATCTATATCTTTTAGATTTTCTAGTTTGATGGAACATAGTGGTATTAAATTATTATAATTCTTGGAATTTCATGGTGTCTATTTAATTACGCCCTTTTCCTTTCATGCTAATTTTGTTTATTTCAAACTTTTCTTTCTGCATTTTGGTTGATCTGGCTAAGGGACAGTAAATTTTATTCATGTATTTTCTCAAAGATTAAACTCTTTCCTGCTTCTTCCTCCTTTTCATCCTTCTCTTCTTCTTCCTCCTTCTCCTTCTTCCTTCTTGTTTCTCTTTTCTTCCCTCTTCCTCTTTTTCTAGGGCTTCCAGGCATTTTGTTAAGTGCCCAGTATGAGTTTTTTATTTATTTATTTATTTTTATTTTTTTGGCTCTATTGCTATGCTCTTAGAACTGCCTTCATTGTGTCATCAAAGTTTGGGTATATTTTATTTTCACATTAATTCAGTTGTAGAAAGTTTCAATTTCTTTCTTAATTTATGTGTTGATTCACTTTTCATTCAATAGAGAATTTTTCAGTTTCCATGAAATTGTAAGCTTTCTGATGTTTATGTTGTACTTGCTATCCAGCTTTAATATATGAGGTTATATATGGTATAGATGCAAATTTTCTTCTTTTGTTTGAGAATTTCTATATGTCTGAATATGCAGTCAAATTTGGAGAAAGTTTTATGCTGTGCTGTGAAAACAATATGTTTTTGTATCTGGTTAAAATGTTCTGTAAATATTTTGGGGGGTTATGAAGTCAGCTAGCTTTAGCATTTCCATTTCTGAATAACTTGACTATTGGTAAAAGTAGGGTATCTAAGATTCACACTACCAGTGAGTGAGGTTCAATAAGTGATTTCAACATTAGTGTTACTTTTATGAACTTAGAAACTCTTATGTTTGGTAGATAAATGTTAAAAACTTCAATGTCTTGTTGGTGGATTTTTTCCTTTGATAAATATACCCTTTTCTTGTCTACCTCTTCTGATTGGTTTTGATTACAAATCTATTGTGTAATACATTAAAATGGCTACACCTGAAGAAAACATCTAATAAAAAAATCTTAAAAAAAGAAAGCATAAAAAAAGGCTACATTATCTTGTTTCTTAGATTCTTTTTCAGAGAATAAATTTTTACAACCCTTTACCCTGAGAGATGTCTATCAGTCATGTTAAAGGGACTTTCTTGGGTACAGCAGATGTATGGATCCTGTTTTCACATCCATTTTCTTAGTCTGTATAGTTTTACTGGGGATTTACTACTGATGTAGAGACTTGCCAATGAAAAGTTTGTTGAATCAAGATATTTTGTTGTTGTTATGTGTGCCCCCTCCCCTTTTGATGTGTTTGTCTGAAATTATTTTTTCTATGTGTTCTCTTTGGTTTGGGTAACCCCTTCAGCGTAAATTTTTACTTTTAAGGTTTTCTATAGGTATAGATTTACAGATAAATATCAGTTAAATTTATTTTTATTATGGAATGTTCTATTTTCTCCATCAATTATGATTGAATATTTTGCTTGATATAGTAGTCTGGCCTTGCATGTGTGGTCTCTAAGAGTTTGTAGAACATTTATCCAAGACTTTCTTGCTTTATAATCTTTAATATTTTTGGCATGTTTTGCATTTTGATTATTACATGTTGTAGAAGATTTATTTACATATTTATTTATTTATTTATTTATTTATTTATTTATTTATTTTTTCCAGTTTACTATGTGGTCTGTATATTTGGTGTACCTTGATAGGCATCTCCTTCTTTAAATTATAGAGGTGTTTTCCTATGTACTCACTAAGTAGTGGATATTAGCCCAGAAACTTAGAATACCCAATATATAAGATACAGTTTGCAAAACACATGAAACTCAAGAAGAACGAAGCCCAAAGTGTGGATACTTTGCCCCTTCTTAGAATTGGGAACAAAACACCCATGGAAGGAATTACAGAGACAAAGGTTGGAGCTGAGACAAAAGGATGGACCATCTAGAGACTGCCACATCCGGGGATCCATTCCATAATCAGCCTCCAAACGCTGACACCATTGCATACACTAGCAAGATTTTGCTGAAAGGACCCTGATATAGCTGTCTCTTGTGAGACTATGCTGGGGCCTAGCAAACACAGAAGTGGATGCTCACAGTCAGCTATTGGGTGGATCACAGAGCCCCCAGTGGAGGAGCTAGAGAAGGTACCCAAGGAGCTAAAGGGATCTGCAACCCTATAGGTGGAACAACAATATGAACTAACCAGTAGTCCCCGGAGCTCTTGACTCTAGCTGCATATGTATCAGAAGATGTCCTAGTAGGCCATCAGTGGAAAGAGAGGCCCATTGGTCATATTATATGCCTCAGTACAGGGGAACGCCAGGGCCAAGAAGTGGGACTGGGTGGGTAGGGGAGTGGGGGTACAGTATGGGGGACTTTTGGGATAACATTGGAAATGTAAATGAGGAAAATACCTAATAAAAAAATTTAAAAAATTAAAGATGAAAAAAATTTTTTTCTATGACTTGGTCTGTGTTTTTGCTCCTTTAAGTAATATGTTTATTATTCTTAGATTTCATCATTTGATACTATCCCAGCATACCTGTATGTTTTGTATCTACAAGTTTTTTTTTAATTTAATATTTTCTTTGACTTAGGTAGCTATTTCTTCTATCTTGTCTTCAATACATAAAATTCTTTCATTCATATCTTGTATTCTGTTAAAGAGGGTTGTGTCTAAGGTTCCTGTTGAAGGTTCTAAATTTTTCATTTCCATATTTTCCTTACTTTTTATGTTCTTTATTGTTTATCTTTCCAGTTCCCAACTACTGTTTGTGTTTTCATAGCTTTCTTTAATGGATTCATTCATTTCCTCTTTAGGGACTACTAATACAAACATAAAGCCTATTTTAACATACATTTTTGTGCTTAAGCTATTTTGCACTTTTCAGGGTCTACTATATTGTGGTTGCTGAGCCATAGTAAAGACTTATTGTTCTAAGTGTTGTTTCTGATTTTATGCTGGCACCAATGAATTTGGATTGAGGATGATATTAATTCTTCTCTCTGCTCTTAACTTTCTTGGTTGAGTGTTTTCTTCTTGGTTTTCTGTTTCCCTCTATGGTCCTTGAAAGTATGGGGCCTGAGTCTTTCCTGCTACTGAATGTTTCTTAGATTTTGACAGGTATGGCCATTGGTATCTCTAGGTGTAAAATGTTTTTAGGTTTACAGAACTGATACATACAAATGGAAATAAGCAAGATGGGTTTGGTGATATGTCTACAGGAGGTCTACAGGAGGGAGAAAAGCAGGGTATTTACTCAGGACCTACTTACCCATGTGCAAATGGAGTCAGAGAATGAGAAGAGAGCACAGCATGTAGCCTCCTATAGATCTGTGGGTAAGTGTAGGGGATTGGAGTTGAAGGATAAGGGGGAGAGTTTATATCTCAAACTTGCCCACCTGCTCTTCTGGTCAGATTGACCTGTAGATTTTCCAGGAATTCCTGAGAAAGTTGGAGACTGCGACAATGGAGTGACTGGGATGAAGTTTGAAGGATCTGTGTAATCCACTGGAGATGGAGGCAGAGAAGAAGGAAAACAAGGATGTGGTCTGCTACAGAGCAGTGGTGTTATAGTAATTGGATTTGAGGAGAGAAGGGACAGGTGGAGATCTTCAGTTAACCTCCCTGATGCCCTGGAAAAAGTGGCCTGAATATTCACAAGATTTGCCTGCTAGAGTTGAAGGATAAGATAAGGGATAAGTGGGGAGAAAGTTGGAGGATATCTGTGTGATCAGCTGGAGATGATGGCAGAGAGGGTAGAGAGGTCTTATTACATGGTCTGCAACACAAGGATAAAACTGGTTTTCTGGCCTTCTTGGATGCCTATTTAACATATTTTAAGAGAAAACATAAAATAAGAAAATGTAAATACCTAAAACTATAATCATTCATTTCTTCAAAACACACATGCACATATAATTTATATACATATATTATATATATGTATATAACTATAAGATTATATATATACATATATATATAATTTTGAAAATATGTGCATGTATCAAGCCTCTTGCCTAAAATATATACAAAAGCTTAAGATATAAAACTTGTAAATTATACTTTATTTTCAGAAAGTATTATTTAATTCTTAAAATGTAACTAGATAAAACTTATGGACCCAGGAAAAGTAGTTGTTCAAATTACACAAATATAATTTGATAGGGATGATTATAAGTCATCAGGTAAAAATATATCATAAGGGGAGCATTGTACATCCTGTTTTCAAATATTGGATCAAGTCTAAAGAACAAGATTTCAACTTGATGTGAACAAATGAATGAAATTCTCCTCTTTTACTGGGAGTTCACACTTTTGTTTTCTATGCAGTTAACCCTACAGTGGTAAGTTAACAGTAACATATTAAACAAAATATGAAATGAAGTAACTTGTTATATATTTTGCAAATAAGAATCTAGTTTAATGTTTTTAAGCACACACACACACAAACACACACATATATATTCATACTTGTGTACTTATAGAATATTTATAAATATTTCATATATATACCAGATCTTTTAAAGTAGTCCTTAGTCCTTTCTTACACAATTCTGCTAATGCTAACTTGTCCATGACTTTCTTTGTCAAAATTCAATTTTTTAAAAAATAAAAGTACACTATAGTGTACATATTATTTATGTATAAAGAATCCATAGTGAAATTTACTATCATGTTTAAATAATTTGTGATCAAAATATATGCTTAATGCTATATCAATATTCTGTAGACCATCATTTCACTCTTTCTGTGATATGTATCAGTTCTTTCACCTCTGTGGTGTTTTCTTTCCTTTTATTTCTTTTATTCCTTTTTTTTTTTTTTTGGATCTGTCTTTGTATACTCTCTACCCCCACCCCCCATTTCTTTCTGTGTTTCTTTCTTTCTCCAATTCTTCCTCTCCTATTTGCTACTTCCCTTTTTGCTTCTCCCTTTCCTTCTCTTCCTCTATTTTATGCCATATTATTTTTCATAATTATTTAAAATATCAATCTGTAGTACTTGTGCTTTGAAATTCCCCTGTCCCTAAACAAAATCAATTGAATTTAAATAGGTGAATGACGATTTTTTGAAAGTTTTAAATGTAATTTTGACAATTAAGAAAGAATTATTGTTGTTCCACCTATAGGGTTGCAGACGCCTTCAGCTCCTTGGGTATTTTCTCTAGCTCCTCCATTGGGGACCTTGTATTCCACCCAATAGCTGACTGTGAGCATACACTTCTGTGTTTTCCAGGCACTGGCATAGCCTCACAAAAGACAGTTATATCAGGGTCCTTTCAGCAAAATCTTGATGGTATATTCAATAGTGTCTGTGTTTGGTGTTTGATTATGGGATGGATCCCCGGGTGGGGCAGTCTCTGGATGGTCCCATCCTTTCTTCTCAGCTCCAAACTTTGTCTCCGTAACTCCTTCCATGTGTGTTTTGTTCCAAATTCTAAGAAGGGGCGAAGTGTCCACACATTGGTCTTCGTTCTTCTTGAGTTTCATGTGTTTAGCAAATTGTATCTTGTATCTTGGGTATTCTAAGTTTCTGGGCTAATATCCACTTATCAGTGTGTACATATTGTGTGAGTTCTTTTGTGATTGGCTTACCTCACTCAGGATGATGCCCTCTAAGTCCATCCATTTGCCTAGGAACTTCATAAATTCATTCTTTTTAATAGTTGAGTAGTTACTCCATTGTGTAAATGTACCATATTTTCTGTATCCATTCCTCTGTTGAGGGAAATCTGGGTTCTTTCCATCTTCTGGCTATTATAAATAAGGCTGTTATGAACATAACCAGTACCCCTGGAGCTCGTGTCTCTAGCTGCATATATAGCAGAAGATGGCCTAGTCGGCCATTATTGGGAAGAGAGGCTCCTTGGTCTTGCAAACTTTATATGCCCCAGTACAGGGGAACACCAGTGCCAAGAAGTAGGTAGGGGAGCAGGGGCGGGGCTGTATAGGGGACTTTCGGGATAGCATTTGTAATGTAATAAAAGAAATACCTAATAAAATATTGGAAAAAGAGAAAAAAAGAAGAATTATATTGATGAACATTTAAACTTCACTTACCAAGTACCTCTCTCTACTGGAAAAATAAATAATCATAGCACCTGGCTGTAAACTTTTGTCATGTTGCTACTTCTTTGACGTTTTGTGGACTTTCCTTCTAGAACTTCTATGCATTTTTTTGAAATGTATTTCTTGTATTACAAAAAGGTTAGTTTAAATCTCTTTGGCATCTTTTAATCTTGTGACATTAAAGGAAACAGTTTTCTCATAAATACAGTCTAACCAATGGAGAAGATACCAATATTATAAAATATTATCTGAAATATCTCATACTGTGATAGAAATAATACCTGGCTTGGAATTGTAAGCTATGAACACACTTCTTGATATTAAGCTTTAGAATCATTGTAGATGACTCTATCCTAATACTTGAATCTCTGAATATGTTACTATAAATGGAAAAGTTGATTTTTTGCTTTGTTTGTTTGTTTGTTTTTTGTCTTGCTTTTTAGGTGTAATATAAGTAGGTCCTTTGTCTTCCATGCCTGAACTATGTGTGCAGGACCAAAAACGTGTATGTGTCTCAAAGAAACCTTCCTTAATTAAAGTGAGAGAAATAAATGATTGCAGATGAATATGAGGGTATGATGTCATTGACTTAGGAGATGTCTGGCTAAGGCCTTTTGAGGAGCATTTCAAGTATAAGAGTTCTAATTTCCTTTATTTGCCTTTTGCCATCTGTTTTACATGGAGGAAATAAGAAAGTTCTTATCAGACACTGTACTTTGATCAACTCTCTCAGCTCCTGTTTCCCACATATTATAATTTGAGGTATACTGTTATAACGGCATGGAATAGACAAAGACTGTTGGATTTTGAAATATAAGCTATCCCAACACATCCTAGAAGTGATTGCTGAGCTAAGTAAATTTCCATCGTTTTTTTTTTTTTTTTATTCTCAGAACACACCATGTAGAGGTTTTATTGACTAAACGTCTGAGTGTGATTTTTCACAGTGTTTTAGTTTTAAATTGGACCTGAACACCTCACTTATATCTCAATATCATACAGTCATTTCTCTATATGTGTTAGTATAGATTTCAATATGAAAGAGACAAGGAATGGATTTTTGAGGCATGATAGAGTTGCCCACACTAGGAGAAATGTCCCATTGGGTTGACACTTCTCATGCTCATAAAAAATCTTTGTGATTTTTATCAAAGTTTCTTGTTAGTATTAAGCATAAAGGAACTCCATTTCTTCAATCTATCTGAGAATTCACTCGCTGTTTGGGCTAGCTTTCAAGATATTTATAATACCTATCTCTCTTGCTTTTATAGTTCACTGAAGAAGGTGATTTTCAAAAAGTCTTTACCCACCATAAAAGAACTCATATCCCTTAAGCTTGCCAGTAGGATGCACTTCTTCCCAGCCTGCTGCTGATGCACACATTTTCAACAGGTGCAATATAGTTCAAATGTTGTGTGCACTACAGAATGCAATCTTCATGGCGATAACATGCTAATAACTTCTGCAGGTTAAATAAATATCAAGGTACACTGTAAGATGAATAACAAGTTCTGTATTCTGTGTTTTTAAAAACATTTGGACTCAGCAGTCTGGACATAATTCGGTGAAATCTCAATAAGCAAATTATACCTATGAAGAGGATTTAAGTAAAAGTTTGAGCTAAGTTTGTATTCAAATTGGCAGAAGATCATCATTTTATAAGCTAGGCTGTAAGCTAAGCTGTTAGGCATTTGTGTTGTTACGCTGTTTCCTTTCTTTTTTCTTTCTTTCTTTCTTTCTTTCTTTCTTTCTTTCTTTCTTTCTTTCTTTCTTTCTTCTTTCTTTCTTTCTTTCTTTCTTTCTTTCTTTCTTTCTTCCTTCCTTTCTGTCTTTCTTTTTCTTTTTTCTCCTCTTCTTCCTCCTCCTCCTCCTCCCCTCCCTCCTAATTTTTTCCTTCCTCCTCATTTTTTTTTTTTTTTGGCCTTTTGAGACAGGGTTTCTCTGTGTAGCCCTGGCAGTCCTGGAACTCACTCTGTAGACCAGACTGGACTCGAACTCAGAAATCTGCCTGCCTCTGCCTCCCAAGTGCTGGGATTAAAGGCATGTGCCACCACTGTCTGTCTTCCCTCCTCATTCTTTTCAGCAATTTCACATAAGGCATTATCACCTAGGAATAGAAAACCTCGATTAAGAGAATGCCTCTATTAGAATGATTTGCCAGCAATTCTGTGTGGATCAGTTTATTGATTGTGGATGTGGCAAAGTCCAGCCAATTGTAGGCATTGTCACCAATTGTGAAGGAATCCTGCAATGACAGGTTGCTGAACTTGAGCCTAGAGAGGAAGTCAGTAAGCAGTATTTTTCCCTATGCTCTGTTTCAGTTTTTACTTCCAGGATCTGCTTGTGCTCTTGATTTGACTTACTTCTATGATAGACTGTGATGGGAATGTGCAAGTCACATAAAGTCTATCTGCCACAAAATTCTCTTTGTATTTGTAAACTCCAACTGGCATTTATCACAGTAATAGAAAGCAAATTAGGGCAACATTAGTATTTATTAACACCCCAAGAACTGAGTTATTCCTATTAACTTCATTTGTGCTAACCATTGTAGGCACAGTATACACAAAACCTAAAAGGCTTATATTCTGTAGACTTGGTTACTTAAATCAGACTTACTGTGTCAGAAGTACTTTTACCTAATGTAGTATCTATACCTGTCTTTTAAGAGGATGCTCCTAAATGAAACTCCATTACATATACCAAAGAGGTATATCTCCATTAGATATATCAAAGACCTTCTGCGTGGAAGATGTCTTAACTTAGTTGGTAGTTAACTCATAACTGAGCTTGCAGATTTAACTAGACTGACTGATCATCTATCTAGTGTTTCTCTGGCTTCTCCAGCTCACTGCTGGAATTATGGGTGTCTCTTGCTACAGTTTATTTACATGTGTGCTGAAGATTGAACTGAGGTCCACATGTTTGAATCGCATATACTCTATTAACAGAGCAATCTGGCCTTGTATGTTAGCCTTTCTCATCTCATCATATCCAGCCCAAACACCCAACCCCCCACCTCCAAGAACCACTCTGGTCTTTCACTGTTTTAACATTGAGAAGAACCAGTGTAGTTTCAGGGGAAAACCCTAAATAAAGGGGATGTTGAAAAGTCCCCTTGTGCCTGTGACTCCCAATGATTTGGTAAATTCATCCAAGCTGGATTAGTAACTTTTCTTTGTAGTGATTGAACATCTAGCAAAACCTTTGAAAAATAAAAACTTTGATTTCGTTTACAGTTTGGAGCTTTAAAACATGAGAAACGCTCCTAATGTTAGCATGATAGGGAGGTGAGGGATCTCACTGTGTCTACTTTTAGAAACCACACTGAGACTAATGCACACGTGCTTCACTGACTTGGGCTCTCTCTCTCTCTCTCTCTCTCTCTCTCTCTTTCTCCTCTGATGCACAAACAATAGAAATATGCTAATCATATCAATTTTTGGTGTTCTCTTTTTTAATTTTTCTGTAAGTTTCTCAAAGACATACTTAGGAATGTTTCTCCAAAACAATTATAAATCCATTCTAAAGGACAATGAAATTTAACCAACACAGCAGAGATTCAGCATTTAGATATGTTTTTAATAAATTTATCTAAATTTTCCTTCCCCTTCATTCTCAGATAAGTTAGAATTTTCCATGTCCCTATGTCCCCAGAGGCAATGGCTTTTCTTCATTACAGAAGCTGCCCTTTGACTTCAATTTTCTGATGGGAAACTTTATATATATATATATATATATATATATATATATATATATATATTCTTGTCTTTTTCTGTTTGTCATTTTAGAGTAAGCACTCTTTCAAGCTTTTAGCATCCTAAACAGAAAGCCCTCATCATCTCTATTTTTTTCCTTAGAGCAAAAATAATCTACAAATGTATAGAAAGTGTAATACAACAGTGCATTAGAGCCAACATGCTCTGTACTTAGAGAAAATTGAAAAAATACCAAATGTTAGCTGTCAGAAAATTGAAAATGTGTACTATAATAGTTTATCCCAGAATCCTCATATTCAGCAAATTCCCTTCTAGAAATGTACCTGAGAATTAATGCATTCCAAAATCCAAATAAAATAAGTATGCTGTTATTTTGTATATTGTTGTAAGTATGCAGTAGCTCATGCTAGGTACTGATTCTTGTTTTTAAATCCTGTACAGCTTTTATCACTTTTGCTGCAGCCACACTATAGAGTATTAAATAGCCCTACAGTTTAAGGAAGGTCTTTACAAAATTAGATTAACAAATATATTTAAGGCAAGGTAAAGTTGTATAAGTTAACTCATTTGTTTTTAATTCAGAGGAAAATTGTATGTGTGTGTACTTATTTTACAAAAGAAATGATGGCGTAGATATCATGGGAAAATCTCTCTCTCTCTCTCTCTCTCTCTCTCTCTCTCTCTCTCTCTCTCTCTCTCTCTACATTTAAGGACCATTCCACCAGTTGTAAGTCATGCTGCTGCTGAGACAAGAACTTGTGACTTAATAGGTGACAGATCCTAAAAACGAATCTGCACTTCTTATTTTACTAAATGCCTACAATAACAAACCACCCTCAAAATATGTATGTACGGTATCCATTGATTAGTCCATGTCTCAGACCTCATCTGAGAAGTTTCTCTGCACAGCAGATGGTGGTTAATGACAAAATTCACAGCTGGTGAAAGTTCAGACAGGAAGAATCTAAGGAGAACTTAGCCACAAATTGAACATCTCTCTGTATTTTCTGTCTCCATGACTCCTTGAGACATTCTGTAAAGACATACATAGGAAAACCATTATGTACTAGAACCTACAGGGATTGGATTAATGAACTCATAGTGTCAGTGGTGGTCAGCACAAAACTTGTGTAAAATTAAACCAGATAAATTTCAAGCGTGGACTGGGGAGAAACTTTATGAAGATTTGTCTCATCTATGGACCTATTGTCCAATATTGAGGAAGGCAAGATAGTTATTTTCAGGGATATGGCCAAGGTAGGTTGCCTATGATTCAGTGGAAGCTTTTACATACATGCAAATACCAGCATCATTGATTAGAGTCAGTAGTTAAAACAAAATAGCACATAAAGCTATGAGATAAATCTTGTGGAGAGGTTTGTGAGGAAGATACGGAGAAATAACAAGAGGTAGATTTTGTCTAGTACATGAATATACATACACAGACACATACACACACACATAGCTTAAAAGAGTATTTTTAAAAAGAAAATACAAGTGAACTAAATGATAAACAGATTCTTTTTTTTTTTTTAACCCATAGGTTGTGGCAGCAAAGCAAAAAATGTTCTATCAGTTGATCAAAGGTTGCTTTGTTTCCCTTCTGGAAGTCTTGAATTTTGTGCCATACATTTATGTTTGACAAACATAAAATTAAATAAGAAAGGTTAGATGTAAAATATCACCATTTAAAATAAATACAAATCAATACAGGCATTATTTTATGAATTCTTACTTAAATTATCAAGTAAAAAGGGATCACAAATTATTCTCGAAGAATAGAGACTGAAGATTTCAAATATAGAATATGATGTAGCAAGAAATGATCAAGCTACAGTTTATACATTGTCAAATTATTCACACAACTGAGAAGAAATGTGACACATAGAGAAACATTTTCCAGTATGATGCCTTAAAATAGGTATCTGCAATGTCTTATCACAGGAAGCACATAGTCATCCTTCAGACCTAGGGTCACTGGGAGTGACAGAAGCATTGTGAATGTCCTGTATTCTTTCTTGACATAAAATATGCTGGAGGTGGGTGATCTGACTTTGTCTACTTTCAGAAACCAGACTGAGAAGAATTCAGATGCTAGACACAGGGTTAGCTAAGCTGTATATTTAGAATCTGTGTGTTTTGTTTTATGCAACTTATAGTTCAACTTGTTAAATAAAAAGAAAAATCAAGTGGACATATAGTCAAATGCACCAATTTGTTGAGATATCACAATTAAAAAAATTAAAGTCATTTTTCAACAAGATTGTAAGAATCAAAGATTACAAAATAAGTTCCAAAATTGAATGTTAAATACATTTTAAAAAAGATTTAAAACTATAGGTAACTTTGTAACTATTTTTGATATTACGGAAATTGTAGAACCTACAAATTTCACATCATTTAAGGGATTTAGTCAATATTTGTGTGTTATGGATATTTTCAAATAATACTACATGGAGTTAATAGAAACAGTTCAGTCTTCTGAAAGACAATTATCTCAACACAAACTGTACCTATAGCTTCATATAAACTATCTTCAAAAATAATTTTGATGCCTCTGCCTTCAAATAAAGCTAATTTGAATCAATGAATGCAAATTTACCATCACATAGATATGGAAATAATATTTTTACTAGAGAGCAAAAGGACACTTTGCCCCTTCTTAGAATTGGAAACAAAACACCCATGGAAGGAAATACAGCGACAAAGTTTGGAGCAGAGACAAAAGGATGGACCATCTAGAGACTGCCCCACCGGAGGATCCATCCCATATACAACCAACAAACCCAGACACTATTGCATACACTAGCAAGATTTTGCTGAAAGGACCCAGATAGAGCTGTCTCTTATGAGACTATGCCGGGGCCTAGCAAACACAGAAGTGGATGCTCACAGTAAACTATTGGATGGATCACAGGGCCCCCAATGGAGGAGCTAGTGAAAGAACCCAAGGAGCTAAAGGGATCTGCAAACCTATAGGTGGAACAACATTATGAACTAACCAGTATCCCAGAGCTCTTGACTCTAGCTGCATATGTATCAAAAGATGGCCTAGTCGGCCATCACTGGAAAGAGAGCCCATTGGACATGCAAACTTTATATGCCCCAGTACAGGGGAATGCCAGGGCCAAAAAGTGGGAGTGGGTGGGAAGGGGAGTGGGGGGGGAGGGTATGGGGGACTTTTGGGATAGCATTGGAAATATAAATGAGGAAAATACCTAATAAAAACATTAAAATAAAGAAAGAAAGCAAGAAATATGTTAACTGGCATAAATTCTTGCCACACTGTGAATATAACCCTTCAGATATTCATAGACAATTTTTAATATTTAAAAGGTTAAATAAATATAAAATCTTCCATGAGTCACTGTCCTTCACTGCTGTAGAAAACCAACTGAATAATACACAACCCTTTCATTATTTATATTTTTCCTCTGTTCCTGTTTTATAACATAAACTTTGGAAACTAAATTCAGTAACTGAATTTTGATACCTCTGGCTTTTTAAACTGTTCTGTGAATCTCTGAAAGCAGGAGTGCCTTCTGAGAATGCAGCCTTATTTTGACTATGAAATGATGGCATTGTAACATGTTTTTGTTTTTCTTTTTGGCTTTAAGGATGTTAAGAGCCTGCACATTCATTGTTGGAGCATCATAATGTGGAGACTAAATCAAAGAACATGGTTTTGTTCCCTCAAATACAAAAGCTAAATAAATGTCTACCTTCTTCTTTTGTGAAATTATTTTTTCATAATAACGTGACAAAAATGGCCAAAAATGGTTGCATTTCACCACATGTTGGTAATTTTAGTGTGCATTGGATTGTATTGCTCTTACAGTCTACTTTTTTTTTTTTTCTTTTTGGTTGCTTTTGTTGCAAGTTCCCCAGAAGTTCTTCCAATATTCTATTTGATAGTCCATTTTCTCACCCCCATACAGTCTTTGATCATAAAGTGCCTGGTTATGATCTCAATAATTTCCTCCCTCTGAATCCAATAAATAAAGCAAATTAGAGAGTGACACACTCTTAAAATACCCTTGGAATCACATCCTCACATTGTAGGGAAGACTTTAGGACACAAATACAAACTCTTTGAAAAGCATTCTAATAGCTTAAGTAACATTAAAGTGAACTTTCAAGAAGGATTATATAAAATAGGCAAATTTTTGTAAAGCAGTGACGACACAACACAGAATTGGAATATTTTTATAATTAAAACTCAAAACATTACTATAAAAAAGTAAATAATCTAACTAATAACTGGGGGATGAACTGAATATATGTCACTCAAAGGAAATAAAAGTGCCCAAGGAGAACATGAGACGTATCCAACACTTTAGCTATTACAATCATGTTCAGTCAAGACATGTTGACATATGGCCTTATATCAATTAAAATTGTTATCATTAATAATTTTCCTTTTTTATTATTTCTAGTTTTGTGTGTGTGTATGTGTGTGTGTGCAAGATTGAAAGAGAGAGAGAGACAGAGACAGAGACAGAGACAGACAGAGACAGACAGAGACAGAGTTTTAATATTCACGTTTCTTCAGAAAGCAGGAACATTGGATTCCCCTGAAACTGGAGCACCAGGTATCTGTAATCGGCCAGACATGAGTGCTAGATATCAAAACTCTACTTCTCTGGCATATTACTATCATTTCTTAACTTTTGACCCATCTCTCCAGCCCCATCATAAGGAATTTTCTAGAGAAAATATGGTAGGAAGCAAAAGATTGATGGAAATCTAAGCAAATCTAGCTACTACAGAAATTATTTCAAAGAAGTTGAAATATTTACATATAGTATAATATAAAACTTTTGAATATGTACTCCAAATTATTAAAGCAAACATACAATATAGACACCTGAATATCCATCTTTCTTCCAACACTATTATAATGTCCATGTTATGGTATTAGCTTTGATACATATCAAAGGACAAGCTCATAAAAATATATACTATGTACAAAATTAACCCTATATTTATTCCAGAAAAAAAACGCAGTGTAGATATTTACATTTTGAATACTAGAAAACACGAAGACAAGTATCACATAATATCTATCATATGCAGTATTCAAAAGATTAAAGAAAAGTCTTGGATATGAGGAGTTGATGAAATGGCTCAGTTTGTTAAGGAATTTGCAACATAAACCTGGTGACTTTTTGATTCCTATAACTTATGTAAATATGAAGTAGAGACATGACTACACAAAGTTGTTCTCTGACCACCACTTATATGCTGTAACACATGCATACACACACACACACATGCACACTCACATGCACATGCACACACAGACCACAACACAGATGATGAGCGTAATAACAATGGTAATATTTATTTCTTATTTTTTGAGAGTCTGATTTATTTATTGTTATTTATTTATTTATTTACCATTCATATTTTATTCCTCTCCCCTTCCACCCTCTGACTATTCCAAAAATTAAATTGAAAGGGTACTTTTTAGAATTGTGGGTTCAGGTGAATGATAGGGAATGTAGGAGAAATAATGGTTAATATAGATGATGTATATCATCACTATGTATTAGAAGCATAAATAAAAATATAATGAAAAGATTCGTTTTTATAAATAACATATGCAAATAAAAATTTTAGTATTGGTATAGTTTGCCCATAATATATTTTATAGAATTTATCACCTAAACCATCTGGATCTTTTTCAGTTTCAGCAGTTTTACAATTTTAATTATATTATGTCAATATCTCAAATACTATTCAACTTATCTAGTCATTCTTGTGTGAGTTTCCAGCACTATGGCTATTCAGAGAATCACTTCACATTATCTTCAACATATTTTAAATTTGAGGTTGTTTATAATAGTATTAGATTTTAATATTCATTCTTTAGTGGTGCTTTTTAAAAATGTAATTTGTTCTTTTCTAATTCCAGAAATGATTGTTGATTTTAGTATTTCCTGATTTTAATATGTGTATGAAATATAAAGTTCCCCTTAAACTTTGCTATCTGTTAGAGATCTTTTTACTTAGTTTAAATATGCATTATAATCCTTAATTGAATCTCCAAATAATTCTGGTTTGTTTTTGTTTTTGTTTTTGTTTTTTGAGACAGGGTTTCTCTGTGTAGCCCTGGCTGTCCTGGAACTCACTTTGTAGAGCAGGCTGGCCTCAAACTCAGAAATCTGCCTACCTCTGCTTCCCAAATGCTGGGATTAAAGGCATGGGCCATCACTCCCAGCTAATAATTCTGGTTTTTTCCAACCATCCTAGCAATTTTTTAATGAAACTATGGTATGGTAAGAAAGAAGGTTTTAAAGATATAATTTCTGTTCTTAAAATAGTTTTATGATCTAGAATATAGCACATTGTTATGCCCATGTGAGTATAAAATGTGTATTCTGAAGTCCTCAGGTGAAGTAGCTCCTAAATAATGAATTTCAGATGACTGATGATAATTGTAAACTTCTACCTTCTGATTGTGCCCAGCAGATGGTAGAAGATGCATAGTAATTCACAATGATTTGTAGGTCCATAAGTTTTGGCTCTAAAGATTTGGTAGCTCTGCTGTTAGGGATTATATTTAACTTCTAATAGAAACCTCCTTGTACTCAAACACAGTCAATATAATACACCTGTGGAATACCCCAGATTTTACTTTTCCTTATTGTGAATTAACTATTGGCTTCATAAAATGGAATTTATCTTGGTATTTTTTGAGCTTTGTAGATTTATGGTTTAGTACCAGATAATGACCTGGGGAAATTTCTCATCAGTTTCCCCTCACATTTCATTTCAATTTTTTCTTTTTCCCCTTTTTCTTCTCCTTTTCATGCTGCTTCTACTTACATTATGTAATTTTTTTTTTTACCTTCACCTAAACGCACATATATATTCTATTTCCTTGGCTTATTTTTTACTCAGGAATTTTATCCTTGGGAATTTATACTGATATATTCTCAAACTCTGAGATTCCTTCCTTAAGTCTGTAGTGTACTAATGAGCAACGTAAAACATTTTGCTTTTGTTCTACAGTTCTTTTTTATGTCTAGTATCTTAATTGTTATTTCTAAAGTTTTACTTTTCTGCTTATATCTATCCAAGCATGTTATTTATGTATTCCATTTTAAGCATATTACTCATTACTATTTTAAATTCATGGTCTCTTAAATTGAGCATTCCTAATTTCAATATGGTCCTTGTTTTGTTCCATCAAAGGCATTCCGAATCTTCCTTGGAGAGTACCTTATATGTTTTTATAAGATGTAAAACTGTCATATCACAACTATCATGATGTGATATGAACACATAACAGAAGTCTTCTGAAGTCCCAGGAAGGCCAGAGAGAAGCTTAGTTCATTCTCTTTAATATACCCTTTAGGCTGTGATGTACTCAAAAGTTTATTCCTGGTAAAATGTACTTTCTATTGAATACATACTTTGGTAAAAATAGAAAATTCTGAGTCAACTACAGGAGTAAAGTTTATCCTTCTGTTTCTAGAAATGTGTGTTCTTAATTTATTTCCAAGAGACGTGTCATTGAGAGTAGATTTTTTTTCTCTCCTCACTGGCTCTGGCTAAGTTTCTGCTCTTGGGTTGATGCTCCATTAGATTGTGGCCTGTGTTTACTTCAAAGGTGCCTGACTTTCAAGTTTTAAGTACTATAGTTTATTCTGTATATATACTTTCTGCTAAATAAAGAAAAAATGTTGTTATTGTTTTTCTTTTTTCTTTTGTTAACTGTTATGATGAAGTAGCTGTTAGAATGATTAAAACCTCTGTAATTGGGGGAGGGGATATAGATATATCTGGATGGTAGATTGCTTGCTTAGAAAGCTCAAGGTTTAATCTTCAGCTCATGGAAGTGCTCCTGTGTGTGTGTGTGTGTGTGTGTGTGTGTGTGTGTGTGTATGTGTGTGTGTATGTGTGTCTGTTTACACACATATGTATATGCACACATAAACACACAGAGAGAGAACACACACAGAAAACACATACATATATACCAAGGAAAACACACACACACACACACACACACACACGTCTTTAATTGTTAGAACAGAGAATAGAAGTAGATCTTGTTTTATTGATTTTCAAATGTAGAGTTCTCAAACTGAAATATGTAGATAAGTATGAAAGAATTAAGACCTGGTAAAGTGAGCTCAAGATATCTTCTATTTTATTAACATATGTTAATATGTATTAAGCATACATCCACAAGCAGTTCCATCCCTGAACTACAACACGATACCTTTAAGAGTCATTTACCACATTACAGTCAAAACATCTACTACCATTCTTTTTCAGCATTTCAGATATTTCTTATCCAGAATTTTCTGAGGAAAATTAATGCCACCCAAGCTATTTAAAATGCAGGTAATTGAATGGAACCCTAACTGATTAGAAGAAAAGAGGAAATTGAGAGGATCATTACATGAGACCCAAAGTACAACTGCTAAGGCTTTTGAGGCACACAAAAAATTGGAGGAGGGTAATTGAGTCCAAAATTTGTAGCTGTTTTCTGATACTTGGGAGCTTGTGCTGATGGATCTCTTTTTCTTCCCATTATTATTAACTAGCATTTAAAAGGAAGCACGCTAGATAGTCTAGAAAGTGCTTCTTACTTACATCAAACAACATAGAAGCTGCAAAAACTTCACTGAGAAATACAATCAGTAGAGACTGGATCCTGTGCTGGATCAAGGCAATTAAGGGCAGTAGGGAGTATGAGGGCAACTGTCTGAAAAAGTGAAATGCGAGTATTTTAAGGAAAGAAAGGTGTTTACATTTTAATACATTTCTGTGTTAATAAGCACTGAAGAAAACCTTTGGATAGTGTATATTCTATAAAATGAACACATCTTCCAAGGTGTAATGATGATCAAAACTGAAGCATGGAATACTGAGATACTTGTCTACATGTGATTCTTTCCTAAATTACTTGCCTTAAAAACAGCATTATGGCTTACTGCATATATTGGAAAACGTATAAAAACAGTACCCTCTCTCACCTTTCCTCTCTGTGTGTCATATGATTATCCTAAATTATCATGCTATTTCATAATTTAGAATGGTCATATATCTATAGTTTCCCAATGAGTTTTAAGTGGAAATTTTGTAAAGATAATGTATAAGTTGTGTTATTACGTTATTATAAAATGTAGCTCATTGTTGACTAACCACAGAGTTAAACTGTCATATCTTTTCTTCACTGTCTTACAGTTCAGCCTTTCAGCTGCATCTACTAATGCTAGTCATGAAGTTGAGATAAATCTTGGATCTTCCACACTATTTAATAGTGTAGATGCCATGAGGTTGATTATATGGGTCTCCATGTTGCTCTGTAGTATTATTTTAGGAAAGAAATTTTGGCATTTTAAGACAAAGGTAAAAATAAAATCTATGCTAATTATTAAGGAATGGTGACTTTTCTAAAGCTTACAGTGGCAAATGCCCTGTGTAGAGCTGATTGGCTTTACACAAATAACTAAGGCATAATCCGTCACTCAGCATTTATTAAGCCGTTCCCTCCTAGAACCATCAGGGCTGTGATAGACTTCATGCCCATCTGTCATAATCAATTGAATCTTTTCAGCTGACAGACCGAAGTACATGAGAGGATTCCCAGATGATAGCATGGTCAGCTCGCCCTTCTGTCAGGAAATTACAAGGTAGATTGAACACGAATTCATTTTACCTATGACAAGCAACTTCATTCTGATGCCTCAAAGCTACAGAATTTTCTGCCCTTATCTGTTGTTCTGTCATGTGAAGGAATTTTCACATTTTATTTACTAATCTTCTGGCATTTTTTTCTGTCCATCACATCATGTATGTTTGTAACATTGGCTAATCATAACCACTTTGAGTCAGTACGAGGAAAAGAATATCCACAATTATTTTTTCTCATTTCAGACAATAATATATTAATATTCTATATGCTTTAAAATTTTAAGATTTATTGTCATATGCTTGAATATAAATGAGGGTGTATTGTCTATATGAGTACATGTGCACAAAAAGGACAGAAATAGGCATTTGATCACTGGAAGATGAAGGTACAGATGCTTGTGGGATGTTTATCTTGTTACATGATTGCCGAGCAATTTTTTGTCTTCCTGTTTACTTGACATGTCTTTGTAATCTGTCAGTTATATCGCCAACCTCTAAACTTCAAAGCTTTTATTTTAATAAAATTACTATCAGATAAAAGATGGAAATATATAAACAAGTTTTTAGTTCATATAGTATATGAAAAAATTGTCTCTGGAAAAAAGTTAACATTAAATAACATGTAAGACAAGTCCCACTAGTGTAAAAAATATAGTTTAGTGGAGGGTGAGTTTCAATTTGAGCCAACTCTAAGGATTTTTATCAAGTGCCTAAGGCTAGGGTATCCATTAACTGACGAATTCACAATAAGATATCACCTGGATTTAAGCCTGTTTTTTAAGTAATAATGCCAGGGCACTACATTAGAATTCAGCCAGCATCTGATATTGCCTTTGTTTCAATATTCAGCACATAAGAAAAGACATATTAAATAAATACTATTTTTTTAACCTTTAACACCAACTATTTTTAATTCACATGCAAATGGAGAGATACTATGCCAAATATACATCTTATGAAATATTTTTAGTCAGTTTATATTATATATGCAATTAATTTTCTAAAATTACAATATTATGGGAAAGTATTCTCAAATTGCAAGTATGATTTTTTACATGTTGACTCTTCCCATTTCTTAATAAAAAGTAGGTTTTCTATGGCACAAGGTAAATACAAACAATCTCTCAGTTGTTTGCATGGAAAACTTGCTGTTGGGCAATGAAAATCTCTGCAAAGCTCAGAGGAAGCACTGAGAAGAGTTTATTGTGCTAGAATTCATGTTTCATACAGTTTTAATCTCTCCTTATGACTTCATTTTAAATTATAATAATAGTATTTTTATTTTTGCTTAATTCCATGCAAATATTGATTTGAATATAATTTCATAAATAGAAGAAGATTTGTTTTTATCTGTTTATTCCCTCTAACATGGCCTAGTCGGCCATCAGTGGAAAGAGAGGCCCATTGGTCATGCAAACTTTATATGCCTTAGTACAGGGGAACGCCAGGGCCAAGAAGTGGGAGTGGGTGGGTGGGGGAGTGGTGGGGGGAGGGTATGGGGGCTTTTGGGATAGCATTAGAAATGTAAATGAAGAAAATACCTAATAAAAATAATAATAAAAAAATTCAAAAGGCTCATAGGCTTCACTCTCTAAATTTCTTTACCTGAGCACATGGTCTCTCTCCACGTGTTTTTAAAGCATTCTTCCATTGCCATGACAAGCACTTGACATTGTACAGCTATTTCTAGAAGAAACTATCAGCACAATGCAAGCCTGAGAAGTGTTTTCTCAAAGACCAGCAAGCTTCTAATTATGTACTTTTAATAACAGAAGATTTCATCAGCAATTTATTTCAGTTCCTGTATGAAATGTTTATGCAATTATTTTTATGTAATAAAAATCCTCATAACTATTTGCATCTATGGCTGTATTCTCCATTGTTTTCCTCTGACTTGCTCATCTAATAATTTATGCTAATGTCCCACTTCTTTAAAATTCTAATTAACATTTTTAATATCTTGGCAAAGCAATTAAGCTTATGATTTCTGAATAATGTAAACATTTTCATTGGTTATACTGACATGCAATTTGAGATAATTTCCAATATCCAATGTACCCCCACACAACTGTATTAAAATAAACATTGCACAGAAGTGAAAATATATTTGAAAAGGTCCAGCAAAATTGTTCTACTGAAAAATTTACTTGTTGCACAACCCAGATAAGTAGATTTCAACTAAACCAATGGTGGACAGAAAGAACCTACTTGCAAAATACAAAACATCAAAAGCTAAAACCAGCTTCTGCCTTCAAAAGTGGCACTTTGACACCCAGTCACACACATCCATATACTCACAACCCCCCCCACACACACACACGATAATAATAATTAAAGGGCTAGAGATAGCTTAGTTGTTCATGATTACCACAAATTCAAAGGATACCAGTCCACATTGTAGCATCCAAATGGTGACTCACAGTGGCTTTTAACTCAAGTTCCATAGAAGACTTTCTTCCATTGGCCTCTGCATTCATATGCTACACTTAAATTCATACAGGCACATGTAATTCGTTAATTGGTTAGCCAACTAGTTAAATATTAAAAGCTTTATAAGTAGCAATAAAAATTGAAAATAGCTTAAATCTATGCATTTGTTAGAATGGTGATATATAATACTAAAACTTCATAACTCAATGTAACAGTCGCATATTTTATGATTTCTTCTGAGCATAAATGTACGACCAGGCATACTTTTGAAGTAAGCAATAAGGAAATAAATTCTCAATGGAGAGTTTTAAAATGACAATACCATTAATATTAATTACAGGTCAGAATGCTTTTAATAATTATTTTAAAATATTTATAATCTATATCAGTACAATCTTTCTCCATTATGACTTCCTGTCTCCACAGATGTCATTCAAATGTGAAGAGAAATTATATTACCTTCTGACATTTAAGCAATCTTCATATTTAATTAATAAGCAAATTTATATGTATTTGTTATTTATAAGAGAATATTTTGATATCTATATACACTTAAGAATGACTCAGTGATTATTACCTAACATAAACATTTTGTTCATATTCTTTCTTGTGGTTTAAAACATTCAAAATATAATTCCTTAATAATTATGTACACAAAGTTGGAAATATATCTAACTAAATACCTAGTTATATCACTCTTGGAAATATGCCCCAAAGATGGCCCACCATGCCACAGGGGCACATGTTCCACTAGGTTCATAGTGACCTTACTTGTGATAACCAGAAACTGGAAACAACCTACATGTCCCATGACAGAAGAATGGATATAGAAAATGTGGTTCATTTATACAATGGAATATTTACTAGTTAGCTATTAAGAATGAGGACATCCTGAGTTTTGCAGGCAAATGGATGGAACCAGAAAATATCAGCCTGCGTGAGGTAACTCAGACTCAAAAGGACAGGCGTTGTATAAGTGAATATTAGCTAAAACCCACCACCACCATCAACAACAACAAAAACAACAACAAAAAAACATACAAAATACATGAGAAATTACACTTGGGAGAGAGAAGAAAGCAATCATAAGTGGCGAGGGAGGGAGGAACTTGCAAAGGAAAGAGGATGGGAAGGGGAACCTGATCTGTAATTGGGTGTGGGAAAAGGACTGAAGCCCGGAGGGCTTGCAGCAAGAATGAAAACAGGCAACCTCAGGAAATAGGAGGTTGGGGAGACCCCCCTCCTCCCAGAGTGCACCAGAGACCTGGAAGGTGAGAACTTCCCAGGACTCACAGGGAGGAACCTGTGAGGGAGAGGGAACTTATAGAGCCCATTTCCAGCAGGAAGACAGGATATCAAGTGAGGAATGGGGTTGCCATCCCACAGTCATACCTCTGACCCATAATTGTTTCTGTCTTAAAGAATTAAAGGGATCAAAATGGAGAGGAGCCTAAGGAAAAGAAGGTCCAGTGACAGGCTGTGATGGTTTGTAAGCCAGCCCCAATTAAATGTTGTTTTTATAAGACTTGCCTTGGTCATGGTGTCTGTTCACAGCAGTAAAACTCTAACAATACAGAAGTTGGTACCAGAAGTGGGGTATTGCTGTGATAGGCCTGACAATGTTTTTATTTGAAAGAATGTAGATTTTTGGACTTTGCATTTGGAACTCAGTGGAATGCTTTAAATGGGGCTTAATGGGTCATCCTAGTAGGAATATGGAAGACTTTGTTGCTGGGAGTAATTTGAACTGTGTTGACCTGGTCCAAGAGATTTCAAAGGAGAAGACTTTCAGTATGTGGCATAAAGACTGTTTTCGTGGTATTTTGGTGAAGAATGTGGCTACTTTTTGCCCCTGTCTGAAAAGTCTGCCTGAGGCTAAGGTGAAGAGACTTGGATTAATTGCATTGACAAAGGAAGTTTCAAAAAAGCCCAGCAGAGACTTTGTTCTCTGGTTAAGTCTCACAAAGAGAAGTTTGAACAAGCATAGCAAGCTTAGAAAGGCAAAATATAAAATATATAGTTCGAGTATTAAAGGCATACCAGGAAGTGAAATGGAGCAAAATCCTGTGTTCTAGGAAATAACAAATTAATGGAGTGAGACCTTGGGGCAAGACCCTACCCAGCTGAATTTAGAACCAGGCATGGTGGTACACACCTTTAATCCCATGAGAAAGGCATGCTGATCTCTGCATTCAAGGTCAATCTACAGAGAAAGAACCAGGATAGCCAAGCTTAGGCAGTAAAGGAGTTGGAAAACAGAAAGCCAGTGACAATGTAATAGTACAAGGGGGTCATGTTCTAGTTCCTGCAAGCAACAGAACTCAGCAGCTTCAGCCATGTGGCTCTGGCTCTAGAGTTAAGAATGGAAGGAACTACTGGGAAAATTGATGCTGGTACGCTGGAACTAAAGAATTAGCAGTGATTAAGAAGAGACCAGCATCACTGAGGTGAAATCTTCTGGAAATTGTTTTCTGGGAGCACAAAGAAGCTGTGTTCCAGAGACACCCAAGGTTGTACCTCATGCTGCGGCTGGACTTGGTAATGTGTAAGAGTCACTCAGGTGTTACTGCTTGTGAAGGAATGAAGGGATCATGGAGAGAAGCTGAGGATTAGCACTGTGAGAGGCCAGGGAAGGTCATTGGAGAAGGTGAAGCCTCAGATGTAGTTGATGGCCCAGGACTGAAGGGGTCATGCAAAGGATTTGAGTCTTGGCACCCTGAAGAGAGCCTATGAGAGGCTATTGGTGAAGCCTAGTTGGAATGGAATACCCCACTATGAGGACTTTGAAAGTTGGACTAAATGCATTTTGCACTATGCTATGTTTAAGTATGGCCCCCATAGACTCATGTTTTTGAACAAGTCTATGGGGACCAAGGAGTGGAATGTGATGGTTTGTATATCCTTGGACCAGGGAGTGGCACCATCTGAAGGTGTGGCCTTGTTGGAATAGGTGTGACCTGGTTGGAATGGGTGTGTCACTGTGGGTGTTGGTATAAGATCCTCACCCTAGTTGCCTGGAAGTCAGTCTTCCACTAGCAGCCTTTGGATGAAGATGTAGAACTCTCAGCTCTGCTTGTGCCATGCCTGCCTGGATACTGGCATACTCCCACCTTGATGATAATGGACTGAACCTTTGAACCTGTAAGCCAGCCCCAATTAAATGTTGTTTTTATAAGACTTGCCTTGGTCATGGTGTCTGTTCACAGCAGTAAAACCCTAACTAAGACAGGTCCAAAGTGGGATCCAGGTCAAAGGGAGGTCCCAAGGTCTGACACTATTACTGAGGATATGAAATGATCACAAAAAGGGATCTATCATGACTGTCCTCCGAAAGACCCAACAAGCAGACGACAGAGTCAGATGCAGATATTTGCACCCAACCAATGGACAGAAGCAGCTGACCCTTGTTGTTGAATTAGGGAAGGCTGAAAGATTTTGAGGAGAAGGGCTATCCTGTAGGAGGACCAATAGTCTTAATTAATCAGGACCCCTGAGATCTTTTAACTCCTGAGATCTGGACCACCAAACAGACAGCATGCACCAGCTTATATGAGGCCCCAACACGCACATACAGTAGAGGATTTCCAGGTTTATGTTCATTCAGAGATGATGCACCTATCCTCAAGAGACTGGAGGCCCCAGGGAGTTTAGAGGTCAGATGGGGTGGAGGGTGGGGGCATCCATGTGGAGATAGAGTGTGATGGGGAGGAGGTATGGGATGTGGAGCAGTTGTAGGGTGGGAGAGTAGGGGCAGGCAATGGAATATGGAGTATAAAAATGAATTACAAATAAAATTAAATTTTAAAAAGAAAGAAATTAAGTACACAATGTGTCCTCAGCTGAGGCCATCATGATGTGCATTTCCTGAGCTTAGCTATGTGATTTAACTCATTCCTTTAACAAATACCTTCACACTCTAGCTTATCCCAACTCTTGATCGCTCCTATTTTGTTTATTTTCTAATGAGTTTAACAGTATTTTCTGCTGCACACTGAAGTGAAGAATTCAGCATTGTCTTTAAAAGCATAGCTTGTAAAAATTGTCATATATGTCTGTGAGTTTCAGGCATATTGTTATAATTTCAGAATTACCTTTTTTTTTTTAAACCAAAGGCTGGATAGAGGCAATACTTTCTATTTAGTCATGGAAACTTACTTTTCCTCTCCATTGTAAATCACTCAGCAGTGAACATAAAATACAGACAGCAATTTAATAAACCGTTTCCATTCCCAAAAACATACTTCAGAGTTCAATTGCTCGGTGATATAATTTTACTTTAATTAATCTAGAAATATCCATAGTTCATAAAGCTGGTACAAATTACCATAATCTCCTCTGATAGTATAAAGGATATGCCTTTACCTGGTAATTTCATTAACACTTTTGTTTTTTATCATAACAGGTCATATCTATTGTGGATTTAAGTAACATTTTCCCACATATAATGATATTTGGACAGTTTGATATTTATTTCTTTATTTTCATTAAAGAAGTTCATAATGAATTGCACTGACAGTGTTTTAGGTTGACTGGTTTGCTTTACTGTGAGTTACTTGATTTCTTTTCGTAATTTGAGTGCTCATCTCTGTTCATTGAAAGATTCAAAATCTATCCTCTTCCTTTATCGAGTAATATTTTCACACTATTCTATTTCTTTTCATTTCAGATTACTAGTTTCCAATCATCCAATTTAACATTTTGTAATTTTATCTGTAAAATTTTTCATTTAGACTATAACCATGGATATATAAAATTTTGCCAGAAATACGCAACGGGTATGTGTCAAGTGTTGAAAATGCTGCTGAGAAAAATGGATATATTCAGGTAACTGAAATCAAACATTTAATTTACTTTATACCACTCCCTAGGGTCTCCAGTTTGTTGAGGGTTTGGTACATCTTCTCTGACTGAACTAGACCCAGCAGTCTTTTCCTGTATATGTATTGGGGGCCTCATATCAGCTGCTGTATTCTGCCTGCTTGGTGGCCAAGTGTCTGAGAGATCTCCAGGATCCAGGTTAGTTGAGACTGCTGGTCCTCCTACAGGGTAGCCCTCCTCCTGAGCTTCTTCCATCTTTCCCTAATTCAACCACAGGGGCCAGCAACTTCTGTCCATTGGTTGGGTGTAAATATCTGCATCTGACTCTCTCAGCTGCTTGTTGGGTCTTTTGGAGGGGTCATGATAGGCCCCTTTTTGTGAGCACTCCATAGCCTCAGTAATAGTGTCAGGTCTTAGGACTTCCCGTTGAGCTGGATCCTACGTTGGGTCTGTCACTGGACCTCCTTTTCCTTAGGCTCTTTTCCATTTTTGTCCTTGTAGTTCTTTCAGATAGGAACAATTATTGTTCAGAGGTTTTGACTGTGGTATGGCAACCCCATCTCTTACTTGATACCTCGTCTTTCTGTTGGAGGTGGGCTCTATAAGTTCCTTCTCCCTAGTATAGGGCATTTTCATCTAAGGTCCCTATCTTTGAGTCCTGAGAGTCTCTTACCTCCCAAGTCCCTGGTACATTCTGAGAGGTTCTCCCACCTTCTACTTCCTGAGGTTTTCTGTTTCAGTCCCATCTCTTGGCCCTCAGGGATTCAGTCCCTTTCCCCAACCCAGTACCTGGTCATGTTCCCCTCTTCCCCTCCCTGTCCCCATTCCCACCCAGGTCTCTCTTGTTATTGCTTTCTTGCCCCTTCTAAGTGGGATTGATGTATCCTTACTTGGGCCCTTTGGCTTGTTAACCTTTTTGATTTCTGAGGACTGTATTCTGGGTATTCTGTATTTTTATTTTGGCTAATATCCACTTATTAGTGAGTATATACCATTAGACCTGACTGGCCTTGAACGCAGAGATCTACCTATGTCTGCTTTCTGAGTTGTGGGATACATTATACATTGGGATAAATGTATACATTATCTGAGTTGTGGGATAAAAGTATACATTAGAACAGCCTGGTATATTTCCTAAATTGATAAATTTTAGATTTTTTTAAGTTATGATCTTTATAATTTGGAATATGCCTTTTGTTTTCTTTTAATCAATTATTGTTATTTTTTAAAAAAAAAATAAAATCTTATTTCTTAACATAATAAATAATAAATTAATTAATGTCCAATTTAATCAACATGCCATCAACAAGATTCAAAGTTGGCAACCAATTCATTTAGGAAAAATATTATTATTAATGTCTTATTTTAACTAATAATTTATATCAGTGCAATTATTTACCTCATAAGAAGACAATATGAGGAGGAACTTTCTCATTCTGCTGCAAATAAATATCCAGATGAGCATCAAGGCACAAGCCTGCCATCCCTATGTGAAGAGGATGTAGGCAAATTCGTATTTTCGGGTCAACTTGTGTTATGCAGGAATCTCAAAGCCAATCCAATACACATTGAGACCCTGTGAGAAAAACAAAGGAATGAAACAAATAAAGCAGTACAATGATTTTATTGCATCAAAACTTTTCCACCAGTATTTTTCATAGTATTTATATTTATGAAGCTTTCTGATAAATTTATTATTTTTAAATGCATGTCCCCAGATGAGAATTATGGAAATTTTAAGTATCGTCTTGAAAGCAATGCCACAAGCCTTTACAATATACTGTTATATAGATTACTTGGATAAATTTACAAATACATTTTGTTATTCTCTTTGATAAGTGACTTTGGCTAAATCTAGCCAAATCTCATTCATCTTTTATACCCACAAGGAGAGGGCCATGTGGATATTGAGGTAGAGTTTGAAGTTCTCCAGTAGAAGCTAAATGCCAAGTAACACACACACACACACACACACACACATCAGCTCAAACAAGCAAATTAATTTCAGAAAAACCACTATGAAAATGGAATACACAAAAGTGGCAAGTCTTTCAGTTTGGAAAGGTAGAACATGACTATACTATCACCTTGAGTTTGCACATCTGAGTTCCAGAACTGTACAGCCATTCACTACATTTTAAGAGACATTTGTTGTTGGCACTGTATCATAGCCATTGCAGAAAACTAATATGTTCACCTAAAACAACTATACCTCATAGTTCACCAGTTAAGGTTCAATATACAACTGTCTTTAAACTTGGGTGCTCAAATTTCAAAAACTTGATGCATATTGGTATATTGTTTTAATTAGGCTAGTAAGTGAACAACGATCTTCATCATACAGAAGATTTATATTTTTCTCTATAAATGATAGGTTATAAATATATTCTTGCTACAATTATAGTAATTTAGTTATGATCACATTCCAGAATATATTCCAAACTTTCTTAAGATTAGTTTTATTAATAGAATGTTGTGAATATACATGTCCATAGAAGGGTATTTTTTGGTTTCAATAAGGATAAAATTACCCTTTTTAAGTTCTGAATATTATTTTAGATTTGGTGATGGAAATATTGTGGCAAGTTTGTGATATTATAATTCTTGGTTGTTTCACCAAAGACATTTTTCGATAAGAAATATAAAAATTTGTTGGCATGTATAACTTTTAAATTTTGAAATCGATGAAATACCATCATTTTAAACATATATGAATAATGAATAAGAAAGTAAAAACTTTCCAGAAAGATAAAATTCTGTCAATTTTATAAGATGTTTAATTTAATCATGCAAAACCACAGTGGTAGAGTTCTTAGTGAAAGAAAATGAGTGTTGTAATATGGATAGACTACTGTAGAAACATGTTTGGGTATTTATTTCTTAGATGAGTATGTATGTTTATTAATATCTTTCACAATGTGTGTGTGTGTGTGTGTGTGTGTGTGTGTGTGTGTGTGTGTGTGTGTGTGTGATTTGAGGCAGAGTTTAGTCCTGGATGACCCCAAAGTCACAGTCACATTATGCCAGTTCAATTGCTGGAGTTACAGGCATATAGAACACACTCAGCCACAATTTCTGAGTTTTCATCTCACAGTTTTCAAAGAAATGGTCTCTGCATTACTGTTGAAAAATAGGATCTGCAACCCAAGTCTCATTTCTGTTAACCTTGAAGCATTAGTGTTCTCCAGTAAATTAAATAGGCCAGTGGCTCTATTCAGCCTTGTCTAATACGAAGGCTGCATTTAATTTTAGTACTGCTGATGGAAAATTGCCTACGATCTACAGAACTCACTCATTGAGCATCAGAATCAAAGGATCACACACCATTTTACCCATTCCTATGTTATGGCTAGTGTACTCATTCTAATCATTTGCAACTTGTATTAGAATAAAATAAAAGATGATATGTTCAGAACAATTGCATTTACTTTAATTATTTGTTTTTCTTGTTTTTTATTTATAATCTTTCATTAAAATTCTAAATGTAATTAATAATTTTATAAATGTTTTGAATTATATTTTATAAACCACTGACAATAAATATTTGAATTTCCTCTATAATGTTCCCAAAAGAAGTAGTGATGAAAAAGAAGTTGAATATCACATGAATTGAAGGTTAGAAAAATTTGTCTTGTAGTATGGATTAAATTACTACAATTCTGAGGAGCTGTGATTATTGCATTGTGTCACTTTTTTTTTGACTCCCTACTGGAAATTACTCTTTCAACATTAAATTTTGTCTTGAAATTTTCCATATGTAAACCTCTTGATTAGTTGAGTGATAGGTATTCAATTTGATCTTAGTCACAGAAGTTATTTGACTTAAGGATTATGAATCTTGAATTTCCTGAGACAAGACTTGGATAAATTCATTTCGGCAAAATTCACTTTGGAAACATCTCAATATAGAATCTTTTCCTGTTTTCATACTTCAAATAATCATTTATTTTAATGTGTAATATATTATCATATGATTAAGGTTAAATGTCTTTTTTACTAGTTATCTAGACTTTTTCTTGATATTACATCTTAATAAATATCATTGCCTAAGATGTATATATTAATTTTTCTTGAGCAAAAACCATTTTATGAAGATCAGAGAAAGCCAGGCAGAGTGATATAGTCAGCAACCCTAGTAGGTAAGAAGTACAACAAAAACAGAAAAATCCAGACAACCTAGGGTTTATAGCCAGATTCTGTCATAAAAGAAGGGTAAATACCTAAAATGATACTTTTTAAGTTTCTCCTGGAAGGGGATTTTAGTCATTCTTCATAAAGACACTTCAGAAAGAGGAAGGAAACTGCCATACAAATCCTGGATTTGAGGGTGACCTTGGAAATGTTAACCCTCAACAGCACAATGAATACAGCTATTTGTCAGTTATAATCTCACTTTTGTGACCGAATTATTATTTGATATGGTAGAGTTGTGTTTTGTTCCACTTTTTTTTTCAAGACAGGGTTTCTCTGTATAGCCCTGGCTGTCCTGGAACTCACTTTGTTTGCCAGGCTGGCCTCAAACTCAGAAATCTGCCTGCCTCTGCTTCCCAAGTGCTGGGATTAAAGGTGTGCACCACCACGCCTGGCTCTTATTCCACTTTTATTACTTGGGTTTGGCTATATGATTTTATTTCATTTCTATCTATGTCTATAGTTATTTGGGCACAGGCAATCTGATCTGACCATAACACTATGATATGCATATATATCATATCATAGTGTTTGTGTGTGTATACATGTGGGTGGGTGGTGTGTACAGATTTTCAGTTTGTATAATTTTCCTGTTATTCTAAAAATATATATTCTCATACTCTTCCAATGACTAATTACATTTGTGACAGAGGTAGAAAAGGTGAAAAATAGTAAACAAATACAAAACAAATAATGGAAAATAACAAATTTAGTAGATATCAAAATGTAGTTTTCACTACTGGAGAGATGGCTCAGTGACTAAGATCTTCCAGAGGTCCTGAGTTCAATTCCCAATTCCCAGCACCTACATGGTGGCTTACAACCATCTCTAATGGACTCATATATATATATATATATATATATATATATATATATATATAAAATATTTGAAAAATTCAGTGATCAATGATCAAGTTAGACTGAAATCGTCTAAATATAGACAATCAGAACCTAAATGTGGAAGCAATGCTATGGTTCAGTTGGTAAAGAACCAAGGGCAGTGAGTGTGCTCAAGGAAGTGTACACATGTTGACTGAGTACCTTGACAAAAGACATGGTCTGTTTGGCTGAAGATAGTTCATTTCTGATATAAAATAAATATGTTACCTAGAGAGATAAATTTACACCATGATAACACTTGATCATAAAGTAGCTCAATGTACCAGCAAGATGGCTCACTTGTAAGGGTTCTTGCTAGCTAGACTGACAGTTAAACATTTTGATCCTAACTATGTACTTAACAGTAGAAGGAGAGAACCAAATTACACAAGTTGTCCTTTGACCTTCACATACAAGATGTGGCAAACATATACATACATGTATATGTGTGCCTGTATACTCAAATACTAAATTGTTGTGTTTTTTTTTTTCAGTAACTGCTATCAACAGAATAACTTTTATACTGATCAAATATTAAAGCAAAATGACCACAGTGAAAATGTAATGAATGTGAATGTCTGTGCTTATCACAGAAACTCTAGATATCTGAAGTAAGAACTGGCTTAAATGCAAGAAATAGAACAATCCACTGGTAGAGACTTCAAAAACTTCCTATCAGAATTTGACATCCAGGAGTCAGAAAATAAAAAAATGACATAATTTAACTGATAGTGCTGTTAATCATTGACATTTAGTTAATATCTATATAATAATTTATATGAGTTCAGACCACAAATCTTCCAAAACATAGGTAAAATATTCACCACCAACACAACCACGTAATTTTAAGTCTTCACATGCTTTTTATCAAACTAAAATGATAGAGCTTACAAAATGGTCCCACTTTACATATTGATTATTAAGGTCATAGTCAACTAACAACATGCTGTTATTATAAAAACAGCTCAACAAGCTACAAGTGAAAAGTATTCTTCATGCACACCTGCTTTGTACCTGTAATCTTAAGAGCCAAACCTAGCATATCCTAAAGGAAAAAACATCAATAGGAAAGTGGAAATATCAGTAGAAACATGTCTTTTAAAATTAATTTTCACCAAAATTATCTGATGAACTAGTTAACATTTTAACAACTATATAAGAATAGAGTTGTACATTATCTACTACATGAAAAATTAGACGACTATTTAATCTCCATTGTGCATCAAATGTGTTGTATTCTAAAGTTTCTCTGGTGCATTGTCAGTGAATAAGTAGTTGCATGGGATGTTCTTTTATTTCGGCTGGCTAGCTTGATTTAATGTGGTTTTGTTTCAGGTTGGTTGTGTATTTTATCATTTGTGTATTGCCATCAGGAAGGGCCACGGATTTACCCTTTCTTCATTCCACCACTGCTCCCTAACTCTCATTCTCTAGGTGATTTCAATTCCTCTCACACCACTCCTGTATTATAATTAGATTTATAATGGGACAACAATTATCAATCATCGGAAGAAATTGTATGGTAATGTGCATATAAATAGAAGAATCCTTCCATTCAGTACCTTTGCATTAATATTACAAATTTCACATTAATGATGTAACTCTAGAACTAAATTTGACAGATTCCAGCAGGATGTCTAATCAGGCTTTTAAGGGAGATGTTCTATTAGGTTCAGTGTATCTGGTTTTATGTAGAGGTCCTTGATCCACTTGGACTTGAACTTTGTACAGGGAGATAAGAATGGATCAATTTGCAGTTTTCTTCATGTTGACCACCAGTTAAAGCAGCACCATTTGTTGAAAAGGTTGTCTTTTCTCCACTGGATGGTTTTAGCTATTTGTCAAAGATCAACTGACCATAGGTGTGTGGGTTTATTTCTGGATCTTCAATTCTATTCCATTGATCAACGTGTCTATCTCTGTACCAGTATCATGCAGTTCTTATCACCATTGTTCTGCAGTAAAACTTGAAGTCAGGAATGGTGATTCCCCCAGCCTTTCTTTTAGTGTTAAGAATTGTTTCACTGTTCTGTGTTTTTTACCTTTCCAGATGAATTTGATAATTGCTCTTTCCATCTTTTTGAAGAATTGTTTTGGGATTTTGATGGGGAATGCACTGAATCTACAGGTTGCCTTTGGTAGGATGGTCATTTTTACTATGTAATTCTGCCAATCTATGAGTAAGGGAGATCTCTCCATTTTTGTGTTCTTCTTTTATTTCTTTCTTGAGGGACTTGAAGTTATTGTCATAGAGTTATTTCACTTGTTTTGTTAGAGTTACCCCCAGATATTTTATATTGTAGCTATGTGAAGGGAGTTGTTTCCTTAATTTCTTT
The DNA here is from genome assembly GCF_978045245.1 of Mus caroli. Classification (NCBI taxonomy): domain Eukaryota; kingdom Metazoa; phylum Chordata; class Mammalia; order Rodentia; family Muridae; genus Mus; species Mus caroli. The sequence goes on along the minus strand of NW_028227261.1, from coordinate 103,676,382 downwards.
TCAACCTGTTTATCATTTGTATAAAGGAAGGCAACTGATTTATTTGAGTTAACTTTATATTTGACCACTTGGCTAAAGTTGTTTATCAGCTAGAGAGTTCTCTGGCAGAATTTTTGGGGTTGATTATGTATACTACCATATCAACTGCAAATAGTGTTACCCTTATTTCTTCTTCGTCAATTTGTATCCCCTTGATCTCTTTTTGTTGTCTTATTGTTCTAGTTAGTACTTCAAATACTATATTGAACAGATATGGGGAGAGTGGGCAGCCTTGTCTAGTCCTCAGTTTCCAGTGGGATTGCTTCAAGTATGTCTCCATTTATTTTGATGTTGGCTAATGGTTTGCTGTAGATTGCTTTTACTAAGTTTAGGTATGGGTCCTGAATTCCTGACTTTTACCCTGAAGGGATGCTGAAATTTGTCAAATGCTTTATCAGCATCTAATTAGATGATCATATGGTTCTTTTCTTTAAGTTTGTTTATATAGTGGATTACATTGACGGATTTTCATATATTGAACCATCCCTGGGATAAAGCCTACTTGATCTTGGTTAATGATCATTTTGACGTGTTTTTGGATTTAGTTGGTGAGAGTTTAATTGAATTGCACTGATTCCATAAGGGAAATTGGTCTGAAGTTCTGTTTCTTTGTTGGGTCTTTGTGTGGTTTTGGTAACAGTGTATCTGTGGCTTCATAGAACAAACTGGGTAGTGTTCTCTCTGTTTATATTTTGTGGAATAGTTGGAAGAGTATTGTTATTAAGTCTTCTTTGAAGCTTTGATAAAATTTTGCACTAATCCCTTCTGTTCTTAAGCTTTTTTGGATTGTGAGATATTATCAACTGCTTCTATTTATCTAGGAGTTATGGGAGTGTTTAGATGGTTTATCTGATCCTGATTTAACTTTATCTGCCTAGTAAATTGTACATTTAATCCAGATTTTTCAGTTTTGTTGAATATAGGCTTTTGTAGTAGGATCTGTTGATTTTTTGAATTTCCTTGGTTTCAGTTGCTATCCTTCCCTTTTTTATTTCTGATTCTGTTAACAAGGATACTGTCTCTAAATCTAATAGAAAAGAAAGTGAGAAAAAGCCTCAAATACATGATCACAGGGGAAGTTTCTGAACAGAACACCAATGGCTTATGCTCTAAGATAAAGAATCGGCAAATTTGAACTCATAACATTGCAAAGCTTCTGTAAGGAAAAGGACGTTGTCAATAGGACAAAGTGGCAAATAAATAAATAAATAAATAAATAAATAAATAAATAAATAAATAAGATATTGGGAAAAGATCTTTACCAATACCACATCTGATAAAGGGCTAATATCCAATATATATATATAAAGAACTCAAGAAGGTAGACTCCAGAGAACCAAATAACCCAATTGAAAAATGGGGAACAGAGCTAAACAGAGAATTTTCTACTGAAGAAACACAAATGGCCGAGAAACACCTAAAGAAATATTAAACACCATCTCATCCTTGCTGCTCCAATTTTAGGATGGACTAAGTTTCTTCATACAGCAATTGAAAATGAATATCAGCAGCAAGGATGCTCGTAGCTTTGAAGTAATTTTTAATGAACCTAATTACTGGGAGTTTTTGGGTTGATCTTAGAAATAACAATAGTAGATTCAGATAATATATTCTTTTTGTTTGTTTGTTTGTTTTGTTTTGTTTTGTTTTTGTTTGTTTGTTTGGAGACAGGGTTTCTCTGTATAGCCCTGGCTGTCCTAGAACTCACTCTAGACCAGGCTGGCCTCGAACTCAGAAATCCACTTTCCTCTGCCTCCCTAGTACTGGGATTAAAGGCATGCATCACCACGCCTGGCATTGATAATATAGTCTTAAAGACTCATCTCTTTCTGGAATTCTTGGATAAAGCCAGTCTTCACTGGGGTCTTGTCTATAGTATTTGTATTGACTTTGGCCTTATTCTCTGGCTATATTTTGCATAGATTCCTTTTTTTTTTTCAATGTAAACTCATTTAGATTAATGGAAATAGATGTTTCCTTACTCAGCCCTAGATGGGAAGTCTCCATCAAATCCCTGCTCTCAGTTCACAGGGAATATGGTGCAATAGGAGGTAGAAAAGTGTAAGAGCCAGAGAAGAGGGAGGGCACCAAGAAAACAAGGCCCTCTGAATCAACTGAGCAAAGTTCATATAAACTCACTGAAGCAGCATCCAAGGGGCCTGTGCAGCTCTGCACCAGGCCCTCTGCATTGATATTATAGCTTCCAGATTAGTGTTTTAATGGGATTCCGAGTGAGCTAAAGACTGGGTCTCTTATTCTTGTGCCTTCTCTTGGTATCTTTTCCTTCTGTTGGTTTTCTCTGTCCAAGTTTGATGTTATTTATTTTTTATCTTATGTTTTATTTTGTTATATTTTAATATTTTCTCTTATAAGCCTTTTTTTCCCCAATTGAAAGACAGGAAGGGAATGAACCTGAATTGGATGGGAGGTAAGGAGGACAGGAATCAGAGAACATAATCAGGATGTACTATGTGAGAAAAGAATCTATTTTTAATAGAAGGAAAGAATAAAAAAGACAATAGATGCTTCACCTGAAAAGAAAAAAAGAAATATTCAACATCCTTATTCATCAGAGAAATGCAAATCAAAATAATCCTGAGATTCTACCTCACACTAGGCAGAATGTCTAAAATAAAAAACTCAGGTCACAGCAAATGCTGGCAAGGATGTGGAGTAAAAGGACTCCTCCATTGTTCGTGGGATCTCAAGTTGTTATGACCACTCTGAAAATCAGTCTGGTGGTTCCTCAGAAAATTGGACATAGTATTCCCTGAAGACCCAGTCTCAAAGGGAACAACTCTCAACATCTACCAAGTGCCAATAGTTCCTTGAGTACTTTAAATAGAAAATAAATTTAGTAGATAATTCTATGTATGTAATCTCCATAGGTGGTAAAATTATATACATTTTAAAAGTTTATTATAAACATACAGGTACATACATATAAATATGCAACATGCATTGATGTTTCAAGAATAATAGCATAACTTAGTGACTAGGAATTGAGAGGCCACATCTAAAACTAATTTCGTTCTTATCTAAACTCACTGACAAAACTTTCACATTGCATTTGTGTATGACTGATTCTGCACCTTATACATGAGCCCTCACTCTTTGAATGTGCATTGCACAATTGTAGCTTTGATTACCTAAAAATAATATCTCCTCTGAAGCATAAATATGCACACACACACACACACACACACGCATGAGAGAGACTTTCTCTCATATATATAAATATGTGTGTGTATATATATATGTGTGTGTATATGTATATATTATATGATATATAACATATATATAATATATATTTATATAATTTTAATTTTATAAATTTAGAATTTTTGTCAAAGTGAAAATTTTAAGAACAAATTTTGAGCTCAAATAGAATTTATGATATGCACCCGAATCTCACCATTTCAAAGTACAAATAACAAAAGACAAACTGCAGTATGCTTTTGATGCCAGGCCTAATTTATCATGCCTTCCATTTTAAGATAATGGTAACTTTTTTTAACAGTAAGAAATCCTATTTCCTTTGGGTATCTATACTAAGTCATAAGCTAAATATATTTTTAGTTTTTATTTCATTTCTGATATTATAATAGTTACATAACTTCTCTGTTCTCTTTTACACTCTATGCTCTCTATATACTCCTGTTTTTTATTAAATTGCTATTACATCCCTGTATGCTTATCCATATACATATACAGCCCTAAATGTAAACTTCTCAGTTTTTATGATACCTTTATGTATGTTTTCAGGGCTGATCATTGGTTATTGGACAACCTATCCCTTTGCTATTCTCTGGGGAAAAGTATGTATCCTGCTTTCAGTATTCTTTAGTTTCCTGTAGTTCTTTGAGATTTTGAGGCCTCATAGATTGCTCTTGTTCACTCTGGCAGGGATTTTATTGTTGTCCTTGTTCTTGTTCAGCTTAAGTTTGAGCAGTCATTGCTGATGAAACATTGTGGGTGCAGCTTCTGAGATTATGAGACATACTTACCAGTGAACTAATCCTCTGTCTGTTAAATTAATTTTGCACCTTCTTTTGCAAGTTCTATGAGCCCTTTGTGATAGAATATTTTGTAAGTGTATCTATTTGGACTGAGCTCCATAATTTTGCATTTTCATTGGTTTGGGTTTTGTTTTAAATTTTGAACATAATTCATATCACTTCCATACTCAATTTTATTATTTATTAAGAACATTTAAATGTTCTTCTTCTTTACATACCAGCATTTACTTTCTTGGCTTTGTACATAATATCCACTGTAAAAGAGTTGAATATCCTTTTCAGTTTTAATTTGCATTGCCCTGATAGTTTGTAATGTTGACTGTTCTGCCATGAACCATTTGGTGTCTTTATAAATATGTTTAGGTCATTTTGTGCCTTTTTACATATATTTTCTAGTCTTTTCGTATGTGTAAATTGTACTTTTAAAATTGAGTTATATATATGGTCTTGACATTAACTTTCATCACAAGCATGCACAGAATCTTTGTCTTGTTTGATATGCTTTCATTTCTCTCTAAAGATTGCTTCCATTATAAGACCAGTATGTCAAAGAGATAGTTGCCCATCATGATAGGCAATATTCAGAATCAACTTAGTGATCATCACTAGATGAAAAAGTTAGAAGAGTTGCATAATTAAATATATGTAGACATTGAAAATAAATTCTATCTTATATAGCCACATGAATAAAACCAAATGAATTTTGTTATATAAAATAAACACAGAGAGATTGACAATTAAATTAGTATCTGATATGTGAAATATAAAATATTGATGTAATGGATATAATGTAATGGTCATCAATTGTTATAGAGATAACAAAAAGAAGGTGATTCAAAGAGAGTGGTAAATTGTACAAAATTATAGCTAGGGAGGGAGGTTACATTCTAATTTTATGTTCCATAACAAAGTGAAGTTAATCTGCAATACTTTTCTGTGTGTATTTAAAATAGCCTGAAGAGGGAAGATTGAATGTTCTTACCTCTAAAAGTGATAAATGTTAGAGGTGATTAGTAAGCTTAATGAGGTCATCTATCATGCATAATATATACAGGTATCTTCCAATTATGTACAATTATTTTGCAGTTGAGCACATGCATAGAGTTTCTGATTGAGATTTTGGGAAATTTATTGTTGATGTCCCAGTGAGTTTTCAGAACTATATACAGTTCAGCTTGAGCTAAGTGAACTTTCTAGTCCCAAGAGGAGACCTTCTGTTTAGTTAGAAGAATTTCGTGGCCAATCATTGTGAATATGTACCAGATGGTCAGAGGGTTTCTTCTAGAAATAAGCAGTGATGGAGTTGCCATATAAGTACATGAAGAAGGAATCGTAAGAATGGCAAGTATAGGACAGATAGTCCACAGGCATGTTGCAGAGATAGGTAGAGTTATCTGGAGTGTTCCTTCTATAGAGTAACAATCCTCAAGTCATAGAAATTGATGTAGTTGACCACTGGAGTTTAATGTGTCTGTCTAGAGAAGGGGACAGGTAATGTAAAAGTGATGAGCAAAGTTAGCAGGGTTGGTATAGAATTTGCCAGGAGCCTAAGATTTATGCCTAAAGGTTAGGATGGTAGATAAGGAGTGGACAGAATTGGCAGTTAGTGGGGCAAGTCTGTGGTTTCCGCCAAAAACAGTGGTCTAGAAGGTGCACATCAATCAATACTTAGTGAGGTAACTCAATCACAAAAGAAGTCACTAGATATGCACTCACTGATAAGTGGATATTAGCCCAGAAACTTAGAATACACAAGATACAATTTGCAAAACACAAGAAACTCAAGAAAAAGAAAGACCAATGTGTGGATACTTCATTCCTCCTTAGAATAGTGAACAAAATACCCATGAAAGGAGTTACAGAGACAAAGTTTGGAGTTAAGACGAAAGGATGAACTATCCAGAGACTGCCCCACCCAGGGATCCACCCCATAATCAGCCACCAAACCCAGACTCTATTGCATATGCCAGCAAGGTTTTGCTGAAGGGACCTTGATATAGCTGTCTCATATGAGGCTATGCCAGTGCCTGGCAAATACAGGATGCTCACACTCATCTATAGGATGGAACACAGGGCCCCCAATGGAGGAGCTAGACAAAGTACCCAAGGAGCTGAAGGGGTCTGCAACCCTATAGGTGGAACAACAATATGAACTAATCAGCAACCCCAGAGCTCATGTCTCTAGCTGCATATGTAGCAGAAGATGGCCTAGTCTGTCATCATTGGAAAGAGAGGCCCCTAGGTCTTACAAACATTATATGTCCCAATACAGGGGAATACCAGAGCCAAGAAGTGGGAGTGGGTGGGTAGGGGAGGAGGGCAGGGGGAGGGTATAGGGAACTTTTGGGATAGCATTTGAAATGTAAATAAAGAAAATATCTAATAAATTAAAATAAAATAAAATAAAATAATAAAATAAAAGGACAGGACACATTATTCCCAGTCATTTGAGAGGAATGGATATCTTCAAAAAATAATATACAAATGACTAAGAAACATTTAAAAAATGTTCAATATCTCAAGGAGATTCAAATGAAAAACTGCCTTGAACTTTCTTCATCTTACCACATTCAAAATGGATAAGGCCAACGAATAAATTGATGAATAGGTAAACAAACAAACAAACATATGTAGTAATACATATCAACAAATGTTGGCATTAGTGTGGAGAAATAGTCCCATGTATTTACCGCTAGTAGAAGTACAAACATGAACACCAACTGTGGAAATCTTTGTGGAGGTTCCTCAAAAAACCTGAAAACAGATGTAAGTCATAACTCCACTATACCACTCTTGGGCATACATCAAATTATTCTTCATCCTACTACAGAGATACTTGCTCACATGTGTTCATTACTACTCTATTAACAATGGCCAGAAAATGGAAACAGCATAGATTTCTATCAGTTGAGGAATAGATAGTGAAAATGTTACATTTATACAATGGCATATTATACAGTTATTTTAAAAATGAGGTCCACAGATAAATTGATGGAAATAGAGACAATAATTCTGAGTCAAGATTTTCAGAACCATGGAAACCGTGGTCATACAGGCTCCCTTCTCTCTGGATGTTATGTTTGAAACTTTATATACATGTGCTTCATTTGGGATATCCACCGAGGTCTAAGAATAGCTAAGAGGTCACAGAAACTCGCTTTCAGTGACTATGAGACAGAATTCACTGTTTTCAAAGGTCAACAGGAATTATGGAACTAGCTGGGATGAATGTGTGGGGAGAACCAATCATTGAAAAAGAGAGAAAATAGGAAGAATAAATAACATTACTTTTCAAAATGTTCATACAGAAATCTACTACTTTAGTAACTTCAAAATATATATCTAAACACATACACAGAAAAAGTGGGTTATTCTACAGTGATGCAGCAATGCCCCTACTAGACAGTAGAGACGAACAAATTAAATGTTCACTAACAGAAATGCTTTTCAGTTGTTATTCCAAGAGGTCCAAATGACCTCAAACATTATAGAAAATGGCCAATACTCGAGGATACTCTCCGGAACTTTATAGTTTGACCTTATTGTTGAGGACATCACATACTTGAGTAAAATAAACATGGAGCAATGAAGCTAATCTAGAAACTTCATCCCTACCATCTCACACTCATAGTGCTGGAAGATGCTATGCATGCCACTGAAGGAGAGAATCAGTCATCACTCTTACCCAGTTGTGAAAACTGTGAACTAAAATAATGATTGGCCTGGCAAGACTTAACAAGCCTTGAAATAGTGACACAGTTGTCATGGGAAAACCAAGCTGTTTGTGATTGAATTTAAGGTCCATCCCATAATATGCAACCCACACTTGATACTGTTATTGAAAAAAAGATCCTATGACTACATGGAGAGAACCAAGGAAAGAAACCATGGTGATTGTTCTGATAGTCATGGTAGTAGACCAATTCCTGATACTTATTGTATCACTGGATTAAAGCAGCTCTCAACCCTCATCAGAGAATCTCTGTTTTCTGTAGAAGTGATCGAAAAAGGGCAAGGTTAAAGGAATAGACTGCAAAATGTTCAGCCATATACCACACACAGCACTCTAAAGGCTAAAGGATCATTGTAAATAATGGAAGGGTCAGTGAAAGATCCAGATACAATAGATAACTACAAAGCAAAATTATCTTCTGGGGACAACAGGGCAAGTACAGGTATGATATCCTAGCATCTATGAAAGCATGCACAAGAAATGTGCAAACTTGCTGGGCGTGGTGGCACAAGCCTTTAATCCCAGCACTCGGAAGGCAGAGGCAGGCACATTTATGAGTTCGAGGCCAGCCTGGTCTACAAAGTGAGTTCCAGGACAGCCAGGGATATACAGAGAAACCCTGTCTCGAAAAAACAAACAAACAAAAAACAAAACAAAACAAACAAACAAAAAAAACCAAACAAACAAAAACAAAAAGAAATATACAAACTTAAGTCAGACAAAATTCCATCCTGGAAAGAGTTGTTGGATATGAAGTTGTGTTCCTAGCCAAGGGACTATGGTGATTGTTAGGTTCTGGTAGACAAAGAGTTGGTTTTGCTATATGTGTAGCACCTGATAATTCTGCCATGTGTCAGTGGAAATCTGTACATCTAAGAATAGTTGCCAAGCACAAATTAGCCTTGATAGTAAAACTAAATTTGTATCAGAAGAGAATGGGTATAAATATAAAGAGAGTCGCAGAAGTGAATTTCACTCTGATGAAAACACCTATAAAATACTCAAAGGACAGATAAAAGCTTTTTTTAAAAGGAGAGAAAAATAAACATGAAAAAACTTCCTATAATCAGAAATGTTCATCTCTTATAAATATACTGTGTTTTATACATAGACCATTCTTCTATAAGGTGTTGATAACTGAAATCTTTTCTACTGAGTTCATAAAGCATAAAATTTTATTTGAATTAATGTTTTACATTAAGTTCTTACTTTTCCAGACCACATTACTTCCCATTAATTCAGTTTCTTTATATAGCCAAATGTTCCTCTCTAGAACTTCTCTTTTTACTACATTAAGTATGAACCTCAAATAATGAATTTTCATAAATTTTATGAGATGAAATTAATCTTTAATTATGTTTTTGGCATCCTATGTGAGAAATTTTTACTCAAGTACACCCAGGGTAAAGCAGTCATCTGATGTTCTTTATTCCAAGATAATGAGTATATGCAGTGTTGGGTGTGCTTATACATACATATACATATTCCCTTGTTTCCTAAATACCTAATTCTAAACCTCAGATAGTAACATTTTAAAAACAACTTATATCAAAGAAGCAAAATTAATTATAAAATCCCCTAAAAACAAACAGGTAAAAATAAAAGCAAAGATAGCTACAGAGGAGACCTTGCTTTCCTTTATATCTTTTAAAATAATTTGCTTAGATATCTTGAAAGTTAGATGTTTTGCATCTTATATCCTTAATTCCATTGGTGTATAGATCTGATTTTAAGGAATACAATATTTTGGTTATTTTTAAAATATATTTTAGGGTGATTTGTCTGAATCCTCCAATATTGCCTTTTTAAAATTAACATAGATGAATAAAATCATATGAAGTCTTTGAGTATGGAAAATTAAATTTTGAATATTTCATGATAGAAAAAGTTATATATTTTCTAATTTTACCAAAGTGCTATTACATTCTAAAACAACCATTCTCTTACTTGGTTGTCACTGACCTATTTTCATGATACAGTTGTGAAATATTTCTTGAAATATCTTTCTAGGATGAAATCACGTTAAAAATTTTATTATCTGTGTTCTTGCTGTAACATCTTGATGTTGGTTATGTATTATTAAAGGTATGTTTACACAGATATATTTGGCACTTATTAATTATTTTAGCTTCTCATCAATCATAAAAAATACAGCATCTCCATTTTGTCAAAAGACTGAGTAAATCAGTCTGCCTCCATGAAATACAGCATTTCTAATGGTACTGGATGATCCTGACAAACATATATTCTCACTATCCTTCATATTTTATCTGACACAGGAGCATCTTTGAACATATCTGGCTTGTTCCAAGGCATCAGATTTTCAAGAAAGAATGACATAGATTTCACAACTGAAATCTGAAGTAGTATGGTTGATATAGAATCAGTTCTTTTATGTATGCTGGAACAGCATGTCTTTTGCATCCTCCTATAATGTGAAAACTATTTGATGTATTATCTTGTGAAGAAAAGGTAAAAGGGAAAATGGAGAATAATTTCCAAAGAATGTAGGCAAATAAAAAAGATAAAATGAGTAGAAATCCCCTTCAAATTAAAAGTAGCATGCCATCTTTTGTGATCAAGATTCATCAAATTATTTTTCTATTTAAATTCTGTTCAGTAACTCCTGTTCAACCTGAATTAACCTACAGATACTTGGGTGAGAACGATAGAATAAAGAGACTGAAGATTTATTACAAAAGCACTTTTTCAGTTAATTGTCATGAAAAAAGTCATTGATTTACACCTGACTTCTATGTTGTCAACATGTTAGTTCTTTAAATAGTAATTTGATGTAGAACATTGCTGTTGATTTTTTTTTCTTTTACTGGATATTTTCTTTATTTACATTTCAAATGTTATCCTATTCCCAGGTCTCACTTCTGGAACCCCTTATCCAGTCCCCCCTCCTCCTTCCTCTATGTGGGTACTCCCCCACCCACCCACTCCAGCCTTCCCACCCTGGCATTCCCCTACGCTGGAGCATTGAACCCTCTCAGGCCCAAGGGCCACTCCTTCCCTATGGGGCTGCAACCCCCCTCAGCTCCTTCAGTCCCTTCTTCAACTCCTCCATCGGGGACTCTGCGCTCAGACCAATGGTTGGCTGTGAGCATCTGCTTCTGTATAAGGCTCATGTCAGCAAGCACTTCCAGGCATGCTCAATAGTTTCCTGATTGGGGACTGTATATGGGATGGATCCCCAGATGGGGCAGTCTCTGTATGGCCTTTCCTTCTGTTTCTGCTCCACACTTTATCTCCATATTTTATCCTTTATTTTGTTCCCCCTTCTAAGAAACACTGAAGCATCCACTTTGGTTTTCTTCTTCATAGGGTTCATATGATCTGTGAATTGAATCTTGGGTATTCTGAACTTTTAGACTAATATATATCACTTATCAGTGAGTGTATACCATATGTGTTCTTTTGTGAATGAGTTACCTCACTCAGGATGATATTTTCAAGTTCCTTTCATTTGCCTGTAAATTTCATAACGTCAGTGTTTTTAATAGCTGAGTAGTACTCCATTGTGTAAAAGTATCACATTTTCTGTATCCATTCCTCTGTTGAGGGACATCTGGGTCGTTTCCAGCTTCTGGATATTATAAACAAGGCTGCTATGAACATAGTGGGCATGTGCCCTTATTAAATGTTGGAGCATCTTTTGGGTATATGCTCAGGAGTTTTTTCTTTAATACTTTAAAGTTTTTACAATCCAGTCATTGTTGCCTGCCCCCAGTTCTTTATCCCATTCCTCCTCTCCCCTGTCTCCAAGAAAATGTTCTCCCCATCCACACCCTGCAAAACTCATGCTGTATTCATTCTTAATAGTGGAATAGTATTGCATTGTGTAAAAATACTACATTTTATGTATCCATTCTACAATTGTGGGACATCTGGTATGTTCCCAGCTTCTGGTTTTCACAGATAAGGCTGGTATGAAAGTAGTGAAAATGTGCCCCTGTGGTATGGTAGGGCATCTTTTGGGTATATGCCCAAGAGTCATATAGCTGGATCTTCAGGTAGATCTATTTTTGATTTCTGAGAAACTTCCAGATTGATTTCCAAGGTGGTTATATCAGTTTGCAATCCCAGCAGCAATGGAGGAGTGTTCCTCTTTCTCCACATTCTAAAAGACATGTGCTATCATCTGAGTTTTTGACCTTAGCCATTCTGATTGGTGTAAGGTAAAATCTCAGGGTCCTTTTGATTTTGATTTCCACTATGTCCTTACTAAGAAAATTTCCTTGAGTGCTTCTCAGCCATTCAAGATTCCTCTGTTGTGAATATTCTGTTTCATTCTATACCCAATTTTTGATTGAATTGTTTGGTTTTTTGAAGGTTAGCTTCTTGGTTTGTTTATATATTTCAGATATTAAGTGTCTCGTCTCTTGGATGTGTAGTTAATGAAGTAGTTTTATTTTCTTTTTCCTCAATCTGTAGGTGGCCGATTTGTCCTTTGCCTTAAAAAAGCTTCTCATTGTCATGAGGTCCCATTTTTCAGTTCTTGATCTTAGAGCCTGAGCCATTTTATTTCTGTTTAGGAACCCACCCTCTACCCATCCACCCCTTGTGCCAATGAATTTGAGGTTCTTTCCTACTTTCTCTTCTTTCCGTATATCTGGCTTTTTGTTGAGGCCTTTGATCCACTTGGATTTGAGCTTTGTGCAAGGTGAAAAATATGGATATATTTTCAATTTTCTACATACAGACTGCCAGTTAGACCAGCACAACTTACTGAAAAATGTTTTCCTTTTTCTTTGTATGTTTTTTGGCTTCTTTGTCAAAGATCAAGTGTCCAGAAGTGTATGCATTTAGTTCTGGGTCTTCAATTCTTTTCTATTGATCAAACCTGTCTGTTTCTGTACCAAAACCATGCAGTTTTTATTACTATTGCTTTGTCGTACACCTTGAGGTCAGGGATGGTGATTCCCCCAATTCTTTTATTGTTCAGAATTGTTTTCACTATCCTAGGTTCTTTGTTTTTCTATATGAAGTAAAAAATTGGTCTTTCCATCTCTGTGAAGAATTGTGTTGGAATTTTTTTTTAGTTTTTTTATTAGATATTTTCTTCATTTACATTTCAAATGCTATCCTGAAAGTTCCCTGTGTTGTACTTTTGATGGGGATTGAATTGAATCTGTAGGTTGCTTTTGATAGGATAGCCATTTTTTACTATGTTAATCCTACTAATCCATGAGCATAGGGAATATCTCCATTTTGTGAGTTCTTCAATTTCTTTCTTGAGAGACTCAAGTTCTTATCAAGCAGATCTCTAACTTGTTTGATTAGAGTTACATCAAGATATTTTGTACTGTTTGTGCCTGTTGTGTAGGGTGTTGCTTCTCTATTTTCTTTCTTAGCCCATTTATCATTTGCATAAAGGAAAGCTACTGATTTGTTTGAATTAATGTTATATCCAGCCACTTTGCTGAAGCTTTGTTTTCAGCTGCAGGAGTTCTCTGACAGAATTTTTGTTGTTGCACATATATATATATATATAGGCACTATAGGCACAATATACATATATATATGTTCTATTTCTTTGTTGGGTATTGTGGTTTAGGCGTCAGAGTAGTTGTGGCTTCATAGAATGAATCAGGTAGTATTCCTACTGTTTTATGGTTTTGGAGTAGTTTGACAGGTATTGGTATTAGGTCTACTTTGGAGGACTGGTATAATTCTGCATTAAAGCCATCTGGCACTGGGCTTTTGGGGTTGAGAAAGGTTATTTTTGTTTGTTTTGTTTTGTTTTTTAAAGTTTTAATGACAACTTCTATTTCTGAGGGGGACTGTTTACATAGTTTATATGCTATTTTATTTAACTTTGGTACCTGGTATCTGTTTAGAAAATCACCTATTTCATGTAGATTTTCCAGTTTTGTTGAGTAATGACTTTTGTAGTAGGATATGATATGTTTTTTAATTTCCTCATTTTCTGTTTTTGTGTCTCCCTTTTCATTTCTGATTTTGTTAATTTATGCAATGGCTCTGTGCCCTTTATTTAGTTTGGTTAGGGGTTTAACTATCTTGTTGATTTTCTCAAATAACCAGCTCTTGGTTTTGTTGGTTCTTTGTATAGTTCTCTTTGTTTCAATTTGGTTGATTTTGACCCTGAGTTTGTCTATTTCTTGCTATCCAAGTCTCTTGGGTTTGTTTGCTTCTTTCTGTTTTAGGGCTTCCAGGTGTGTTGTTAAGTTGCTAGTGTAGGAACTCTCCAATTTATGAGGTCACATAGTGGTATAAATTTTCCTATTAGTGCTGCTTTCATTGTATCCCATAAGTTTGGGTATGCTGTGTCATCTTTTTCATTGAATTACAGATGTCTTTAATTTCTTTCTTGATTAAGTTATCATTGAGTAGAGAGTTGTTCAATTTCCATGGGTTTGTGGGGTTTTGGTTGTTTTTGTTGTTTTGTGTAATAATTTTCACCAAGTCTGACATCTATTCATTAATTTTAACATCTTCCTCCAAATGGAACATCTATTATTAATTGATTTCATTATATCTGCAACTGACCTATAGACAATTTACAGAAATCACAATGTTGTTTAAATTGTTTATCTATATTTATTTATGAGAAATAACATGTTTATTCTTTAAAATTACTCTAAATTACATAAAGTTTATGGTTAGTGGAACACTTGTCTCAGGATAATACTAAATCTTCATTTCTGATTTTTACACAGCATTGTCTGGTCAGTATGTGTGAAAGATTAAGACATGAATATGCAAATATAATCAGAAATAATTATAAACTGGCAAGGCAACAAATTATTTCAATTCTTTCCTTTATTTATTAAGTACTTGAAACTTATACTATGGATGAAATACTTTTATTTCCCAGAGTCCTATACTCTAGGTCAATCTGTATGTGGTCAGGTATGTAAATGTGTACGTAGGGGGTCATTAAATATTTTCTATTAGTCAAAGCTTTCTGAAAGTAAACTCAACAAAAATACTGTAAAAATCAAACATACTGTAACTATAAAGCATGTCTGTCAGCCCCTCTGGGATGTCCTTTTCTCTGGGACATCAGCGCTCTACAGAATTAAGTTCATCCTCTTGCACTGAGGCCAGAAAAGGCAATCCTCTGCTACATATGTGCCTGGCCCTATTCATACATATTCTGAAATTTTCTTTGTATTTATATGTAATGGTGATATCAACATTGATAATCATAAAGTTAAATATTAAACAGTCCTTAAAGTCTCAGAGTATGTCATTTTTCCTAGAATATCAAATATTCATTCAAAAATGTGTTCATTATGTGAAAATTTTTAGATTAGCTTATTTACCACTCTAGCTGGCATCATGATTCTGGGAGAATGGGTCCCAATAATGTGACTGACTAGAGTCTCCTGCAACAGCCAGCTTTTTCCAGAGCATCAACAAATTTTAGTCTGAGAATTCAGAAGAGTAAAGGGTACAATCATAGGCCAAACACTACGTGGTAAAAACATGTTTTCACACAGAAGTCTACAAAGAACAATCTACAAGAATAATTCTGTGCTTTGAAGAAACTGAGGTCTCTCTCTCTCTCTCTCTCCCTACCTTACTTTATGTCCTTTCTCAAAAAACCAAACAAAATTGGAACAACAACAACAAAAACAAAACCCTAGTGCCAAGAAAACAAAATACAAACATCCTCCAAAAGAGTAAAAACATAGAAATAAAAAAACCCACCAAAGTGGGTTTAATATGGCTATATTAAAGCATGTGTGCATGCACATGCACGCGGGTGCAGACACACACACACACACACACACACACACATACACACACACTATGGATTCCATTATATATTGGTCAAATACTCTTAAGCAGGAAGCCTTTCCTGGAGTGCTTGTTACTCTATTGGGGGAAAAAGTGATTTTTCTCTCTCTCTGAAGGTATAAGTGATAGTTCAGTGATTAATCTTTACCACGTGGCTAGGTTTTCATTTACTCATGTTTATATATAACAATAGAAAATATAATAAGACAAAGCAAGAGACCACTTCAGAGTTGGACTAAACAAACCAACTGAAGAAAAGGAGCCAAAAAGGGAGGGGGGGGTACAAACCAACCAACCAACCAACCAAAAACCAGAGACTCTCTTGTTTGCTTTCTCAGAAATCTCATATAAACACACTAACCTGAAGTCACTAATATATAGAGGACCTGGTGCATTCCTCTTGCAGGCCTTGTGCACTCTGCCTCAGTTCCTCTGAGTTCAAGAGCTTTAACCATGCTGATTTAGAGGGCTTTCTTTTCTTGGTATCCTCCTGGAACTTACACTTTCAGCTCTTCTTCCCTAGGAATTCTTGAGCAATTAGGGGAGAATTTTGATGATAACAGCCAATTTAGACTGAATATTGCAAAGTGCCTCACACTCTACATCTTATCTTGCTGTGGGTCTCTATATTAGTTTTCATCTGCTGTAATATATCTTTTATTTACCAGATGCAATTGTGCTATCTTGGAGGATTACTGCTCAATAAACTCATCATTCTAGCTCTCTGTGTACTCTGGCTGGTTCTTTTAGCTCAGGGCTTCTGGCCCAAATTGCTGACTAATTCAAATTATCTTCTTTGTGTTTCTGGATGAATTTCTCTGCTTGACCTTAAACTAACTCTGGCAATCATTTCTAATCTTCTTCCTCCTTCTCATGGTCCTGCTCATCTTGTCTTCACCTGCAACCTGTTTCTGTAAAACTGTTGCCATAACCGCCCCCCTTCTCCACTGTTCTCTTAAGTCACCTCTCTTACCTGTTCTGTTCAATTAAGTAGTATCTATTTCCTCTGCTGTTCTAATAAGAGTTGATCATATCCTATACTTGAATCATTCTGTCAAATCATTCTGATTTATTACTTTGTCTGCCACTCAATTACATCACTATCAAACATGGTTGCTTCCTTCTACAAACTAATGTACCTTCCTTCTTGGGGATTAATGGTGTGTCCTAAGGGAATGTCTGTATTCCAGCGAAAGGGCTTAAAGGTATGTCAGGTCAGCCAATCACACCGTCTTAGGAGGTCTTTGGATATGATCCATTGGCAGAGCAGTCATGTTGCTGAATTAAAATGTCTCTACATCTGCTACAGCAACAAGCTTCTCTGATAATATATGAACAAAAC
Organism: Mus caroli; assembly: GCF_978045245.1. Lineage (NCBI taxonomy): Eukaryota > Metazoa > Chordata > Mammalia > Rodentia > Muridae > Mus > Mus caroli. The sequence continues at coordinate 103,659,476 of NW_028227261.1, read as the reverse complement.
TCTGATCTATGAGTATAGCAGAATATCAACAAAATAAGTCATTTTATTACTATACTTCTTTTCTTTTTTAAAAAGTTATTTTATTTGCATCTCAAATGTTGTCCCCTTCCTTGTCCTCCCTCCCAGAGTTATGCATCCCATCTTCCCTCCCCTTCACCTGTGAAAGAGTGCTCCCACTGCCCCTCTGGGATGTCCTTTTCTCTGGGACATCAGCGCTCTACAGAATTAGGTTCATCCTCTTGCACTGAGGCCAGAAAAGGCAATCCTCTGCTACATATGTGCCTGGGGTCTCCGATTAGCCTGTGTATGCTCTTTAGTTGGTGGCTTAGACACTAAGAGCTCCCAAGAGTCCTGGTTAGCTGACAGTGTTGGTCTTCCTATGGTGTTGTCATACCCCTTGGGTCCTTCAATCCTTCCCATAACCCATCCATAGTGATTCCAGACCATCAGTCCAATGGTTGGCTTTATGTATCTCTCTGTGTCTCAGTCAGCTGTGGGTAGATCTCAGAGGACAGCTATGCTAGACTCTTGTCTTCAAACACAACATATCATCAGTAATAGTGTCAAAGTATGATACCTGTGCATGGGATGGATCCCAAGTTGGGCCTGTAACTGGAAGGCTTTTTCTTCAGTTTTTGCTCCATTTTTGTCCCTGCATTTCTTTTAGACAGGAATAATTGGGTCAAAAAGTTTGAAGTTGAGTTGGTGACCCAATCCCTTCACTGGTTTATGTTGTTCATTCTGAGTTTTCTTACCCACTACCCCCAAGGAACATCCCAGGGGAGGGAATGGGGGTTAGGGCAACAGATTTTCAATATATTCCATTAAATAACTTATCTATTTTTATGCCAATGCCATGCAGTTTTTATTACTAGAGCTCTGTAATACAACTTCAAATTGAAAATGGTGGTACCTCCAGTATTTTTAATATGAAGTTAAGAATTGCCCTTTCAAACTCTGTGACAAGAAGTTTGCCAGTGATTATTTTACATCTGTAGATGTAAGATGTAAGATGTAAGATGTAAGATGTAAGATGACCACTTACTATGTTATTCCTACCAATCTGTGTCCCAAGGAATAAATATGTCCAACTCCTGATATCTTCTTCAATTTCCTTTTTCAAAATTATGAAGTTTTATCATATATATCATATATAGTAGACATGATATATATTATTATGATATACACACAAATATATGTATATGTATATAAAACTTGAGGTTATAGTAAAATATTTTGTTTTCATAATTTCTTTCTCAGACAATTTATCATATCTGAATAGACTTTCTGATATTTTAATTTTTAATTTTTAAATTAAATTTAGTATTCTTTTACTTTGCTGAAAGTGTCTCTTGACTCTATAACTTTCACATTGGAATTTTTAATGGTCACTTATATATATTATCATTTGACTTCTTTTTCAATTAATCCATTTCAGTTGTTTTATTTCTCTAGCTATGAACTCAAATACTGTATTTGATAGGTATGGGATGAGTCAGTAATATTTTCTGGTTCCTGATTGTAGTAGAATTGCTTTGAGTTTCTTTCCACTTAGATTGCTACTAGCTATTGGTTTGTTGTAAACTTCTCCCACTATGATGAGTCATATCTAATCGCTCCAGGACTATTATTATGAAGGGGTGATGAATGCTTTCAAAGGCCTTTTTCTATATCTAATAAGATGATCATATGTTTTTTTTCCTTCAGTTTTAAAAAAATGGTACTTCTTACATTTTTCAAAAACTTTGAAAATGAAGGATCACTTTCATTTTTGTCATTTTTATTAGATTTTTTCAATTTTTTTTAGATATTTTCTTCATTTTCAATTCAAATGCTATCCCCAAAACCCCCCATACCCCCCTCCTATGCTGCTCCCCTACCCACCCACTCCCACTTCTTGGCCCTGGTATTCCCCTATACTGGGGCCTCTCTTCCCAATGATGGCTGACAAGGCCATCTTCTGCTACATATAGAGCTAGAGACAAGAACTCTGGGGGTACTGGTTAGTTCATATTGTTGTTCCACCTATAGGGTTGCAGACCCCTTCAGCTCCTTGAGTACTTTCTCTAGCTCCTCCATTGGGGGTCCTGTGTTCCATCCAATAGATGACTATGAGCATCCACATCTGTATTTGCCAGGCACTGGAATAGCCTCACATGAGACAGATGTATCAGGGTCCTTTCAGCAAAATCTTGCTGGCGTATGCAATAGTGTCTGCATTTGGTGGCTGATTATGGGATGAATGCCCGGGTGGGGTAGTCTCTGGATGGTACATCCTTTTGTCTTAGTTCCAAACTTAGTCTTTGTAACTCCTTCCATGGATATTTTGTTCCCTATGCTAAGGAGGAATGAAGTATTCACACATTGGTCTTCCTTCTTCTTGATTTTCTTGAGTTTTGCAAATTGTATCTCAGGTATTTTAAGTTTCTGGGCTAATATCCACTTATCAGTGAGTGCATATCAAGTGACTTCTTTTGTGATTGGGATCATTTTCAAACACCTTTAATGAAGCCAGTATTACCATATTACACAACCAGGGAAAGAAACAACAACAAAAGAGAAAACTGCAGGCCAGTATCCTAAAATCAATAGCTGGAAAGAAGTATTATATTGAAGACATTAATGGAATTTGAACAGAAAACATAGAAAGAATAAAATAATAGTAATTTCTTTTAAAATAAGCATTATTTGGTATAAAATTATACTAAAAATACTTTACTGAAATGTAATTTCTCTTGAAAAATATTTGATATATAAGTGAAAGTTATATCCTCCCCCTTTCCAAATCCAAATTTTAGCATGTTATAAAGAATTTACTTATATGTAATTAAAAGACACCTTTTCTTTTTTTTCTGCTGAGGTCTTACATATCCCTGTGTGTGTAACTTCTAAATGACATACACTGATTTTTCACTGTTCTGGATATGTAGATCTACAAAATCAAACTCAGTATTTAATGAATCCTCATTTCCTAATTATGTAATGTTGTCTGTTCTCCTGTGATGTGCTCAGAGGTAGAAGTGTCCAGTTCCTGCCTTAAAGGAACATGAATTCCATTTGAATGGCAACACCCTTATGGTTTAATCACATCCCAAACAGCTGTGCACTATTTATTATCACCATCTTTACTGTTAGGGTTCAACAACCACAACAACGCCCAAATTGGAAGGAGCATGAGTCTATACAATTAGAAAATTACAACTGTCAAATAAGGAGGAGGTTAATAGAACTAGGCTTAAATTCTAAATTTTAAATATATATTGACTCATAACTTTTGAAAAATACATGACTATACAGGGCAATATGGAAGAAGTCTCTAGAGGCTTCTGAAAGATTCTGTATAATCGCATAGATATATGCATGTACATTTCTAGGTATATGCAAATATAAGTATAGAGAAATGTACTGAAACATTGTGAGTGTAATTAAAGCCAATTTTTCCTCTCTGTATGGATATCTTGCATGTAGTCACCAAATGAATCTTTGGTGGTCCTTAGCCTGTGGTATTTAGGTTTAAATGAAATATAATCCACTTTCGAAAAGGAAGCACCCTGTTTTAAATAATGTTTATATTTTAATAATTTATATCTGATGATTATAAATAATATTTTGTTACAATGTAACTCACAACTCTATTGGGAGCAATATTGATAGCAAGTTAGTATAGTCAAAAACACCTCTATTTAACTCTTGATGGTTGATTTTCTTAGAAAAACTGGAAATTTTATAGTTTCATGTGGCATAGCCATATCTATTAGAAACAGCAAAGGTCAGAAAAGCCAGTACAGTTGCTAGACAATAATCTAGCAATGCTGACCTGGGTGATGCAATTGCTCTCCTGCAGTCTTCTACTTTCCATAATGATCTCCACATGTCATATGCTTGGGGGCTTTTAACAACTTGGGCTATTTATTTGGTGGAAAGTCTCTTATATATCACTTATGTATTCTCCCAGATGTATTGTTTCTCAGCTTTTCTGGGAAACTCCTGAATACACTACACCTTTAGCTTTTAGGGAGATATGCTTGTTTGGCCCTACATGAATGTTTTCTTTATGCCCTCCAGGTTGTGACTCAAATAAACATGTCAGAGATCTCCTTATGAGCCTCTGACTCCAGGACACTCTTCAAACATCTGCCCCTGTACTTACTTGAGAAGAGCATAATTAGAACAAAGTAAATTTGCACAGGTAAACAAGATTCAGTGGGCTAGAGAAGTTGGCAGTAGATCAGGTAGAAAGCCTTTCCTTACAAAAACTCAGGCATAGCATGTGACATTGGGTGCTGTGTATGATGTGTCCCTTGAGTAAAATATATAGTAATAAATTTAGAGTGGCTGTAGTTATCTGTATCTTCCACTGGGACTTATACTAATAGATCAAGCATGTTGGGATAAATGATAAAAGAATAAAATAATAAGATTCCACTTATAGAAAAATTAGCTTGTGCAGGGCCACTGTGGTGTCATAGCACCAAGAAAAAAAGAATAGCAAGATTAGACATATAAATAAACTGTGCAAATATATAAAATATAAACATTGTATTATAGTAGAAATTGAAATAATTGCAACAGCTTTGGCCTGCAGATTTTTCTTAAGTCTAATGACAAAACACTCTGACTGTTAAAAGTGGATAATACACTGATCAGGACATGGCAATCTTCTCAGGCTGGCTTGGAGATTTTCTCCATGTCTAGATTCCTTGAAATGACAAGATTCTTAAATGTTTGGTTATGAGATCGATGAGGGGAAATGACTGCAAGGAATATCTCTGTTCTGTCACAGTTTCTCAATGATGATTATATTTATGACCAAGAGGAAGTTAAAACACTTATCTAGGGATGAAAATGATATGGTCTATATTTTGGAACAATATGGATCTATTCCTGCATTTATAAATAAAGTTCTTTAGAGATAAACTGACTGCAGGTCAATTAAGCTGCAAGCTTGCCCCCCAACCTCAGTACCTGCCTGACTCACTTCTCCTTTGATAACTCCTTATCTTCTTTGTCGGACTGGGCCATCACTGAGGCTGGCTGCTAGCACTCAAGACTTTATATTTTTTTGAATGGACATTTTTTATTAGATATTTTCTTCATTTACATTTCAAATGCTATCCCCTTTCCCAGTTTCTTCTCTGAAAGTCTCCTATACTCTCCCCCTGCCCTGTTCCCCAACACACCCATTTCCACTTCCTGGCCCTGGCATTCCCCAGTATTGGGGCATATGGTCCTCAAAAGACCAAGGGCCTCTCCTCCCATTAACGGCTGACTATGTCATCCTATGCTACATATGCAACTAGAGACACAAGCTCTGGGAGATACTGGTTAGTAACCCAATCACAAAAGAACACACATGATATGCACTCACTGATGATTGGATATTAGCCCAGAAAATTAGAATACCCAAGATACAATTTGCAAGACACATGAAACCCAAGAAGAAGGAAGACCAAAGTGTTTGTTCCTTCTTAGAATGGGGAACAAAATACCCATGGAAGGAGTTACAGAGACAAAGTTTGGAGCTGAGACAGAAGGAAGCATTCAAGACTTTTAACAATGGCTTTAGAATAACCATTGTCAACTGACTGTGTATTCAGTACCTTCTCATATCAATTCAAATTGAAAATAGTATAAATAAAAAAGTATTTTTACCACTAAATGTATAATGTAACATGTAATGAGACTTTCCATAATCATACAATGTATGGTAGAGCCTAAATGTAAGCATAATGTTTCCCAATTTTACACTTAGGTTAAACGAAATGACTAGGTCATTTTATATGTCTTAAGTTCTCACATATGTAATATATAGAACAATGACTGTTATGTCTAATTACTTTTTTCTAATTTTTCTAATAGTTTTTCTAATTGGTTTCTTTAGCTCAGTTTATAAATCCATTGGTATTTTATTGACTTCCTTCTCTCTGTTATGTTGTAATGTGTTACATTTAAGGGCCTTGGAATTTGTGACCTTCAGTTACCATCTATAAAGAAAAGTACAGGTATTAACTGTCACTTTTAGAGTGGCTTGCAAAGGTAATTAGCTATATCATGCAGATATATACCCGTAAAAAAGACATATTATGTATATATTCTTTTGTATTATGTACTTGAAGCTATTATACACAGTTGTCATGCTAAAATTAATTCTTAATAAATTTCAGGTTACTCCACATGTTTATGTGAAACACATATAACCAATGATACTTTACAAATAGATTTCACCATAAAATCATAAGATTTTTAAACAGTACTATTCTTTTGCATTTTTCATTTTTATCTTTGTATTAGTTGTTGATGTGTATGACATGGTGTGTGTGGAGAGTGTGGCCATGAGCTGTCTCTTGTTTCTGCCTTGTGATGGACTTCAGTCTAGCTAGCCAAATGATTTCTAGGTGACTTGTCTCTTACTGCATCCCAGCTCTCAGTAGGTGTATTGTAAGTTTCAGATGTGACTAATTCACATCTTTTTTAAAATTTATTAATCATTTTATTTGTTTATATTTCAAATATTATCCCCTTTTTTGGAGTTCTTTCCATGAACCTCTACCCCACCCCCATCAACTTTGCCTCTAAATGAGTGCTTCCCCACCCACCCACCCATCCATCCAATGACCCCATCTCAATACTCTAGCATCCTCCTTCTTTGGTTATTAAGCCTCTACAGGACCAAGTGCCTTCCCTCTCACTGATGGCAGATGAGGCAGTCCCCTATTACATATGTAGTGGGAGCCATGGACAGGCCATGTATAATTTTTGGTTGATGGCTTAGTCCTTGGGAGATCTGAGAGGTCTGGTTGGTTGATATTGTTGTTCTTCCTATGGTGTTGCAATACCCTTCAGCTCCTTCAGTCTAACTCTCCCATTGGGATTCCTGGGCTCAGTTCAATGGCTGACTGTGAGTATCTGCATCTATCTTAGTCAGTTACTGGCAGAGACTCTTAGAGAACAGCCAAAACAGGCGAGCACATCTTGGCATCAGCAATAGTGCCAGGGTTTGGTTTCTGAAGACAGAATGGATCTGACTGAGGGGTGATCTCTGGATGGCCTTTCCTTCAGCCTCAGCTCCATTTTTGTCTGTGTGTTTCCTTTAGACACAGACAATTATGAGTTAAATTTTTGAGATGGGATTGTTGCCTCATCAGTTAACTAGGTGCCTTGTCTATTTACTGGAGATGATTTCTTCAGGACTATCTCCAAGCTGTTGGGTATTTGGGCTAATATTATTCCCACTGGGTCACGGGAAACTCTCACATCCCTGGCATCTGGTACTTCCCAGTCATTTGCCAAGTTCCCCACCTCCAACTGCTACTTATTTCTCTTCATTCACCTGGGACTCTGGACTTCTCTACTGTCTCTTCCCATATCTGGTCCCACCCTCCTCTCACTTTTCTTTTTGGGGATCCTCACTCCCTTGCCTCTTGTGGCATGATTATTCATGTTCTGCCTTCTAAATGGGTTTGAAGCAACCATACTTCAGACTTCCTTCTTGTTAAGCTTCATATGGTCTGTGAGCTGTATTATGGGTATTCTGAGCTTTGGGGCTAATATCAACTTATCAGTGAGTACATACCATATATGTCCTTTTGGGTCTGGGTTATAACACTCAGGATGATATTTTCTAGCTTCATACATTTCCCTACAAAGTTCATGAAGTCTTCCTTTTTAATAGCTAAGTAGAAGTCCCTTGTGTAAATGTATCACATTTCCACATCCATTTTTCTTTTGAGGGACATCTGGGCTGTTTCTAGCTTCTGACTGTTATAAATAAGGCTTCTATGAACATAGTGGAAAATGTGTCCTTGATATATGTTGGAGCATCTTTTGGGTGTTTGCCCAGTACTGGAATATCTGCATCTTCAGGTAGAGTTACTTACAATTTTCTGTGGAACCTCCAGATTGATTTTCAAAGTAGCTTTATAAGCTTGCAATCTTATCAGTAAAGGAGGTGTTTTCCTCTGTCTCCACATTCTTACCAGCATCTGCTGTCACCAGAGGGTTTTTTTTTTTTTTTTTTTATCTTAGCCATTCTGATTGTTGTAAGGTAGAATCTCAGGAAAATTGTGATCTGCCTTTCCCCCAGTGATGATGGAAATCAAACACTTCTTTAGCTGCTTCTAAGAGGCCATTCGAATTTCCTCAGTTGAATATTCTTTGTTTATCCCTGTACCTCATATTTTAATTGGGTTATTTGTTTGTTTGGATTCTAACTTGGTTTCTTGTATATTTTGGATATTAGTCCTCTATCAGATATAGGTTTTGTAAAGATCTTTTTCCAATCTATAGGTTGTAATTCTTTCCTATTGACAGTGTCCTTTACCTCACAGAAGTCTTTCAGTTTCATGAAATCCAGTTTATCATTTCTTGATCTTAGTTTGAGAAGTTTTGGTATTAGGTCTTCTTTGAAGGTCTGATAGAATTTGGCACTAATGCCATCTGCCCCTGGGCTTTATTTTTATAAGTTTTGGTTGAAAGTCTATTTTATTGGATGTTAGAAAGGCTACTGCAGTTTGTTTCTTGGGACTATTTACTTGGGAATTTTTTTTTTTCTAAACTTTTACTCTGAGTTAGTGTCTGTCTTAGTCACTGAGGTATGTTTTCTGTATGCAACAAAATGCTGGTTCCTGTTTACTTTTTTTTTTTTTTTTGTCATGGAATATCTTGGTTTCTCTATCTAAGGTGATTGAGAGTTTTGCTGGGTGTAGTAGCCTGGGCTAGTATTTGTGTTCTCTTAGGATGTGCATGACATCTGTCCAAGATTTCTGGATTTAGAGTCTTTGTTGAGAAGTCTTTTGTAATTCTGATAGATCTGCCTTTTTATTTTACTTGGCATTTTTCTCTTACCACTTTCAACATTCTTTTCTTATCCTATGCATTTACTGTTTTGTTTACTATGTGATGGGAGGAATTACTTTTGTGTTTGAATCTATTTGGTGTTATGTAGCTTTCTAGTACATTCATGACCACCTCTTTCTTTAGGTTAGGGAAGTTTTATTCATTGATTTGTATAAAGGTGTTTCCTATTGTTGTTTGTCTTATGGGGCTGCAAACACCTTTCAGCTTCTTGGGTACTTTCTCTAGCTCCTTCATTGGGGATCCTGTGCTCTGTCCAGTGGATGCTGTGAACATCCACTTCTGTGTTTGTCAGGCACTGGTAGGACCTCACAGGTGACAGGTATATTAGGCTCCTGTCAGCAAGCTCTTATTGGCATCCACAATAGTGTCTGGGGAATGCCAGGGCCAGAAAGTGGGATTAGGTTGGTTGGTGAGAAGAGGGAGGGGTAGGAGTAGAGGTAGGGGGTCTTCAAAGGGGAAACCAGAATAGGGGATAACATTTGAAATGTAAATAAAGAAAGTATCTATTAAAAATAGATGTTTCCTGGCCCTTTGATTTGGGGAACCTTCTCTTTTTTTCTTCCTTTTATTCTTAGGTTTGATCTTTCTATTGTGTCCTGAATTTCCTGGATGTTTTGGGTTAGCAGGCTTTTGCCTTTGTATTTTCTTTGACTGTTATGTCAATATCTTCTAGCGTATTTTCAACACCTGGGATTCTCCTTTCTGTTTGTCTTATCTGTTGGTGATGCTTGAATCTTTAACTCCTGATCTCTCCATCTCCAAGGTTGCCTTCTTTTGTGATTTATTTTCTCTATTTCCATTTATTATATCCTGGATGGTTTGGTTCAATTCCTTCACCTGTTTGATTGTGTTTTCCTGTATTTTATGTGTTTCCCCTTTAAGGGCTTCTACCTATTTGCCTGTGTTCTCCTGTATTTCTCTAAGGGAGATGGTTATGTCCTCCTTAAGGTTATCTATCATCTTCATAAAATGGAATTTTAGATCAGAGTCTTGCTTTCCAGGTGTGTTAGGGAATCCAAGGCTCACTGTGGTGGGAGAACTGGGTTCTCATGGTGCCAGGTATCATTGGTTTCTGATTCTTATGTTCTTGTGCTTGCATCTTACATTCTGGTTATCTCAGGTGTTAATTTGCCTTGCTATCTCTGACTTGATCCTGTTACTCTTGTGAGCCTGTAAGGCTGATTGTGATGGACCTCCTGGGAGTTAAGATGTCTCTGGGTATTGAAGGGTGTCTACAGTGCTGGCTCTTCCCCAGGACAAGTTGTGGGTTAGAAGAATAAAGTGTCTCTGGCACATATAGGGAGTATAGGACTAGCCTATACTTGACTCCACTGGAGTCCCAGTTAGGCAAGGGTTCAGGGTGGGGTGTATCTTATGCGTAAGCCTGATTGTGAAGGAGTTCCTGGGAATCAAGCTGTCTCCTTGTGTAGGATGGTATCTGGAGTACAGGCTCTGCCCTGGGCCCCAATCTTATTTTTTAAAAATGAATTCTCGAGGTAGAACTCAAGTTGTCAGGCTTCCATACCTTCTCACCACTTAGCTCTTCTACCTATCTTATGGCAACTTACTTTTGGAATTCATGTGTGATATTTGTGCATAAAATTTTATGATACCATTGAATATCTTTACTAAGAAATAAGATAAAATTGCAAAAAGAAAAAAGAAAAGGAAAGAAAGAGAAAGGAAGGAAGGGAGAAAAGAAGAGAAAGGAAAAGAAAAGAAAGGAAAAGAAAATGTCAATGTTTAAGTAAGTACTATTTTTATGTTGGGAGTTTATATAGCTATCTTTGGGAATATAGCTATCTTGTGGGATAGGTATTACATGTACATGTTCTGACTTTGTTGATATTTGTTATTAATACTTCTTATCTCTGCAGAATATTTTAAGCAAAGAGTGCCTCAATAGTCTAGTTGATGAAGTATTTGCTTCATAGACATAAAGAACTACGTTTGATCCTCAGCACCCATACAAAAATGCTCACATGCTTTTAATTCCAGGGGTGAGAAATTTGACCAGTGTGGACTGGATGTTCCACTTGCCTTGCTTTCAGACAGTCTCACATGAATTTTTTATCTGTAGGCCTTTTCTCAAAAATGGTAGATGGAATTCCTAACCATGATATTTAAAGCTAACATCTGCCATCCACACTCATATATACAAGTGCATGGACCATTTATGCACATACACAAAATCATGAATAAAATAAATATTCATAAAGACATGAATAAGAAAAATTAATTCATACCCTAGGAAGAAGACAGATGAAACATCCCATTAAAATCTGCAGAGCTGCTGATGGGTAGTTCTGACTGGATATTTGTAACCTTAAGGAGCATTCTTGGTATTTCTCCACATATATTACAACAGAATATTACTGTTTATGATGACCCATTACGGATAAGTCTGTCACATTCTTATTTGTGACCTTTCTTTGTATTCTTATTTGTCTCAGAGTAAAAATGTTGTGAGTTGTGTGAGGGTTTGGCTTAATGAATCTTAGGTTATCTTCTGTCCTTCAGGGCACTGTTATCCAGGGAGCAAACAAAGTGAAAGGTTAATGTTGGAGTCACAGTAAGTTTTTAATCAATAATTTATTTGACATTCATATGCTAATGAGGATTATGTTAGAGATTGCTATGCCTTAGATACAATAGTCCTAAGAGCTATATTATAAGTTCCTGTATACAAACAGCACTGAAAGCATTTCTGAAGAAAGGTGGATAATTAATCTGCCCTGAATATATTAATGTTACAAACTATATCACCTTCCTGCATTCCTTTGTGTTCACAGGCTGTAATCCGTGTATACTGTCTATGACCAAGCAGAAGCAACTGCATCCACATATTGAGGTCTAGAAGGTTTTTAATAATGAGAGCTCCCTCACTCATGATCTTTTGAAAACAATGACCTCTTAAAGTGTTGTATGATTATTTTTTAACTAGTGGTTTTGCAAAGAAATAGAACAAACTAAGTAGAATCTTCTGCTTGAAATCATACTGAAAAATTCTATAGAAAAAAGAAAGCAGTTGAAATCTTTCTCCTACAGCTTGCAATTGTGACACATGCCCAAATTCTTTACTATATTATTAAAATATTCCCTTTTGGGAGCTGGCTTTAAGACATCATATTGGTTTTGGTATTAAAATATGAAGCATAGGTAGAAACAACATATCTAGAAGAAGTATTTTTTGCCAGAATTTTCATTTTCCAAACTAGTTGTCACAAGTCTCATCTCCATGCTACTTAAGATATGAAGGGGATGAATCACTGTATCAAATCCTAAACTCATGAGCTTCTGCAAAGCATAAATTACTTCCTAGACAGTAATACTACAACCTTAAAATCCCCTGCAATACAGTTCCAGCCTCAGCAAAACCAACATGCTATTAGCGGAGCTAAAGACTGATCATGGAGAATGTGAGATTTTATATGAGGTAATATTCCTGGCCCCTCCATCCTGAACCAATTTTTCCAAAGGAACTATTATAACCTCTGCTACCTTTTATGGGGCATAACAAATTCAAAAACTGCTATCAATACCTACTGTGGAGATAAGTTTTTTTGCAGTAATCATTCCTGATGATGGAACATTTAGATGGAATAATTTGTTTCCTAGGCCCATCTTAAAAGCTCACAATGGAACTTCCACATCTTCAGCTAAGTATTATGACAGGACCCGGGATATGGATTAAAGTGGAATTCATTCTTTAAAAGGTCTATATGGTTTCAAATGTAGGCAGGTTGTCCTGCCTTCACTAACTTCTACTGCTTCAACACTACAGTCCATCAAAAACTGTACAGAGGTGACAACTTCACATGTACTTTATAAATAATAGTTCAACTCTTTTTTATTGTCTGTTTTCCTAACATTACAATATTGAATATATGCTTCTAAATGTGGTATTATCAATTAGGAATACATAGTAGTTCAAAGAAACAAGCCTCAGGATACAAGGTTTGAGGCTAAGCAATGGCTAGGGCTGATTGATTTCTTGTATTTCTCTCTGAGAACTATTCTTTAGTCTTTTTCAAATGTATTGAGGCAAGGAACAATGTAAAAGACAACGTTGCTCACAGGCAGTTTTTTTTTTTTATTACAATCAGACTTGCAGACTTAAAAACAAATATATAACGTACATAGTTACATTTCAAACAAAAAAATTTTCTGTATCAGTCTACAGAAAATGATAAGTGTATTCTATTAGTATGAGTAATCATAATTTAAATGAGTATAGCCTACTTTTACAAACACAGGCTGTTTAGAGATCTTGCTATTAAGATAGCAGTCTTACATTCCAGGTAGCTCTCAGAGCATGGCACAAAATGAGGGACACCCTTTGTTAGCAAGGCTTCCCTTCCTTCACTAAGTTTATCTGGAGATTGTCTTTAAGCACAGGCCCCTGACCCTATCTGGAGGATATTCCTGCAGAGAGCTTCTTACAATCCTTGTATGCTTCAGCACATTAAGTCCAGCTCAGTCCTTATAGCCATATGATAATTAGTTACAGTGTTATCTTAAATCAACCCTTTCTACCTGTAGCCCCAACAGCCTTTATATACCTTATACCTGAAACAATAAAGAAGAGCTGTCTGGCTGAAGTTGTTTCGCTGGACATCATCAAATCATACTCTTAGCTGTCTGAATCCTGACCACAGCTTCTGCTCCATCCAACACCATGGGTCAATGGCCAAGCATCCCTAAAAAATTGGAGACCCACACTAGGCTAGATTTTTTTATCCTATCATGTATGAATTAACCATAACTTTGAAATTTTCAAGTGGATCTTTCTTAAACTCTAAAATTGATTTTAAATACCTAAATTAATACATTTATTGATTCATTACTTAAGCACGAATGAAAACTAGATATTGCCCAAATTATTTTGTTTGATTTTGAATTGTAGATTTCAGAGTGGCCTTTCAAATAGCCATAATTTTTCGTGTGAATTTTGAGTCTGCCTAGGATGATATAAAACAGCAACATCCCTTGAATGAAATACTTTCTGTCTAGCTGTATTTTGTAATGTTATTTGGCAGGTAGGTAAATGCAAGAAGTACCTCTAAACTGTGTTCTTCTCTGTGTATGTGCAATACATTTTTTTCAATTTTTATTAGATATTTTCTTCATTTACATTTCAAATGCTATCCCAAAAGTCCCCTATACACTCCCCCAGCCCTGCTCCCCTACTCACACACTCCCACTTCTTGGCCCTGGCATTCCCCTGTACTGGCACATATAAAGTTTGCAAGACCAAGGGCCTCTCTTCCCAGTGATGGATGACTGGGCCTTCTTCTGCTACATATACAGCTAGAGACATGAGCTCTGGTGATACTGGTTAGTTCATATTGTTGTTCCACCTATAGGGTTGCAGACACCTTTAGCTCCTTGGGTATATTTTTGTATATGTGCTGTGCATATTTCTCTGTGTGAGCACAAATGTGTGGATGTACAGCTGTATATACATGTTCTAAGTTTGGTGTGTGTGTGTGTGTTTAGGATGGAAATAAACAGTGGATATTTTCGTCAATCTCTTCACTTTTCATTCTCATTTTTTTAAACAAATTCATTCATTAAATGTGTAGCTCATTAATTCTACTACATTGGCAATCTGGCAAGCCCCAGCCATCTGCCTGTCTGTCTTTCTAGTGTTGGGTTTATAGATATGAATTCCCTTTCCATGAATATGATGGATCTATACTAGGCCATCATGCTTGTTAGGCAGAGATTCTACTGCTTGGCTGGTTTCAGTGGCTTGGCTCCTTACACTGCGTGCTGATCCCTCACATCAAACAGTGTTGCCTTTTAATCCCTTCAGACTTCATTCGTATTCTTTTTCATTTATTTTGGCATTCTTATAATTGTTCTTTTGAGTTCTTCTTTATTTCATCTAATTCACATTATTTATAGTCCACTACTCTGGATTTAGTAGTATTCAAAGGAGTTGTTATTTGTCTTGCCCTTGTATGTGTCTTGGATTTTGTGTTGGGACTTGTGAAAACAAGATGTTAATATCGGCTCAATCGTTTAGTCGCCTGTTCTTTTCCAGTGGAAGTTAACTGCAATTTTCAAAGAGGCTTCGGTTGTAGTCAGGATGCACTATCATTCATCCCTCAACTGTACTTCATTTCAAATTAGTAGATAAATCCTCAATCCACATGCCCATATCACCAAATTCTGCCTCCAAACATAAAATACACAACTGGAGATGTGACCAGTGTGTGACCAATGGATATGCCCACTATGAAAATATATCAACAGCTAGTTAAAAATAACCTCTTCAACTAAAGGAATTTAGGGAAAGTAAAACAATGGTAGTTATGTATGTGCCATGGTACTCTGTATGAATGGAAAGGAAATGAACAGTAAGATACACACTGATACTAAACAAGCCAAGAAAATCTGGACGATGGCCAATAGAACAAGGGAATAAGGATGAACATAAAAGATACGGCATCTCTAGCTAAGGATATAATAAAAAGACAAAGTTAAGGAAATGCAAATAAACAGCATAAAAGAATCTCAGGTCTTAGGAGGCTGAGAGATTGGATCACACAAGTGCAAGGCAATCTTTTCTCTTCAGGAAAGGATATTAAAAATAAATACAAGAGGACAGGGAAGGAAATGCTTGTCCACCCTAATGAGATCTGATGTTAAGTAAGAGAATGATAATAGTGAAGGAATGATGAAGGAGTGAGGGTCACAGTCTGTATTTAGAGTCTGTATTTAGAACCTGGTATGAATGCAGATCTCCATGCTGTGCCAGCCGTGAATATGATGCCAGGCTTGATTCTGGAATGTGTATTTGGATGTCATTCCAGTCTATATTGAGTATGCTCAGTCTACGGATCTGATCAGATAGATTTCTGTCTCCAGTAAAGCTGGAAAGATTTCTGTTGGAGCTAGTGGGAATCTACAGGCTCAGCCTCCCCATTTTGTACTGTGACACCAGTACAATGCTGTTCACAGAGACAGTTGTAGGGAAGAACCTTTGCTTCTAGAGCTGCCTAGCCATTCACTCAAACGAAGATTGTTTCAGCATAACCTCTTCTGTAAAGATCTCTCTCTCTCTTACAGAAAGTACAACTGAAATTTTCCGAAGTTCTGTAGTTTTTTCTTCAGCCATTGTTGTGACAATCCATATTCAATTTCTTGCACTTGGAGGAATTCCCCACAAATGAAAAAAGCCAATATCTTTCACTGTAGCCTCATATATGTATATATCTTGGAATAACTCTGACAAAGCAAGTAACAACTCATATAAGACTTCTTGGATGGGTGGGAAGGTGAGCATCTGTGAGGAGATGAAGGAAAGGAAATTCATGATCAGAATATACTATATGAAAATTTTGTTTAATAAAAAAGTAGATGATGAAAACATAGTGTTGTATCATTTCTGTTGTTTTTTATTGTGCTTTATTTGTTTCTGTGTAACTGAAGGTATTGTAGTTCTGCTATTTCCTGTCTTGCAGCAAAAACTGTTCTTCAATTATCCCAACTTTTCACCAGAAAATGTCCAATTCCATGTATGAGTGCAATCTGCTACACTTAAGATTATATTTCTTGTATCTTATAATTATTAATTAAGTCCTTAATTAGTATCAACACTATTATACATTAATATAAAATTATACTAAGATTCCTCAAAGACAGTATTTATTTTTATTTCAT
This sequence comes from Mus caroli, assembly GCF_978045245.1. Lineage (NCBI taxonomy): Eukaryota > Metazoa > Chordata > Mammalia > Rodentia > Muridae > Mus > Mus caroli. The sequence goes on along the minus strand of NW_028227261.1, from coordinate 103,642,949 downwards.
TGTCTTATGAACTGGATTTTAGTATTAATGGTAATGAAAATGTCATATAATCAAATCTTATCCTTTCCTAATATACATTTTTCAAGTACTGTATTCATGTTACAGAAAACAAGCAAGCAAACAAAAGGAAAATAAATAAATAAACAGAAACAAGTAACTACAGTGACAGCCAATGAAGCAAATTTTCATGATAATTTAAGAGCAAGTTGGGTTTTAACTGAACTCTAAACAAGTCTGAATATAACTGCATATTTCTGCCTTTTAGAGTATTACTGATGCATCAGGCAGTATGATATTTTCCTATCAGTCAATTGGTGTTAAGGAATTTTTTTTCCTATATCAAGTTTTTTATTTTATGAAAACTTTGAGATCTAAAAACCAAGTCTTATCTAAAATTGAGGAAAATCAAGTTCAGATTTTTCATACCAAGTAGCTCATCTCATTGCCCCATCTCCTCATATTACTCTATTTTTTTTCTTTTTTTTTAATAATTTTTAATCAGAAAAAAATGAACTACTAAGAGTGTGAGTGCTTGAAATTTGAATCATTCATGAAATCAAATGTGACAGCAAATAACTTCTTAGGAAAAAGTGCTGAAATGTTTTGTAACCATTTTTTCTGTTCATCTATGTCACACAAACATGAGGTCTTTTTGGAAACAAACTATGTGCATTCTGCAGCTAATACCTGACCAACATTGCATGACCCAGACCCCCAGCTGCTCCTGGAGTCTTTGAAGCTGCCATAGCCAAATTGTTCTTCTTCCTTCTGTCTGGTGCTTAGGCTTGATTAGCACCTTTGTTCCATTGCATAGACCTTCCCTGCCCATCCCAGACTCCCTGAACAGCCAGAACTATTATTCATCTTGAGACAGAACTTTATGCTCCCACAGACTGTCTAAAGAGTCTTGCTTCATCATTTTAAATGCAATTATGAACAAGATCAGACAGAAAATAACTAATAAAATCTTTTTAATATTTTGTTCCCAGACATCAAATATTGTGCAGATATACTCACCTTCAATAATTGGGAAGTGTGTGCTCCTTATGTATGATATAAAACATGTATTTTTTTTCATTTTTATACAAAAGACTTGGATATTTAAACATCTCTAATACTTTGCCATATAATCTTATACCAATTAAGTTCTGTGTTTTACATGTTTATACCAATTGTTAAGACATTTTGATTCAACTAAAACTGCTTTGATGTAAACTGAGAAAAAAACCCTCTTCATTAAATGTTAATAAAATGTAATTTTGAATGTTTCTTTTAAATAACCTTTTAAAGATTTAATACTGATTATCTGTTTGATGATTTTAACATTAATTCCTATTCACAATAATAGTTATTATGTCACATCCACCTACCCATGGCATGTTATAAAGAGATATTATTTTTAAGGTTGGGTTAGGTTTTATAATTTATGGTTTTGTTTTAAGGGTTGATAAGTATCAGGCATATTATTGAACTACGACTGGAAATCAAAACTGTTTCATGAATCTCAGTAATTCTTTTCTGTCTCGTTCAGTTTTTCTTTCTGTCCGTTTCAAATATCTTCCTTTTCCATTATCTTTTCTCTTACAAATTCTTCCCCCTCTCCTTTCTTCCACACTCTTCTTTTCAACTTACTCACTTCACTCTTTTATCTCTTTCATTCTCACTTAAATAATGACTAATTGTATTGCTGTTTTTTGCTATTTATCTTGTCCTCTTTTGTTTTATAAGTATTGCTTTAATAAATGCCTTTTGAGCACATTTATCCTATTAGCTAACTCCTTCCAGATCCACTATCACCTCTCTACCCATAAAATTTTATGTTCTTAAAAAAAAAAAATGGAGCCCAACTTTTGTTGTTCAAATAGGCTTAGATGTGGTGAAGGACATGATGAAGCCTGGTGGATCAAAATGGATTACACACTTAAAGAAAACCAGTTCTTCATCTTCTAACAGCTCTAAGATGCCAATAGTTCTTCAACTAGGGTTGAGATTTCATGACCTTATGAGATCCATGCTGTGATTATATCTTCACTTTGAGTTTATATGTACTACTGATACATGTTTGGAAAATACCGTTTCTATGTCATCATCGACCATATTAGGTTCATCATCTTTGTGCTTCTTCCACACAGGTCTCTGAACACTAACAATAGTGGTATGATATGTATTTCCCACTTGGGAGTTAAACACTCTAAAGTTTCTTATTCTCTATATGCTGACCAGTGAATGGTCTTTGTGCCCATTTTCTTCCACTTTAAAAAAAAAAAAAAAAAAAAAAAAAAAAAAAAAAAAAGCTTTTCTGAAGAGGATTGAAAGATGCACTAAGATACACTGAATTTGGAATTCATACCCCCTTTAGGTTCACTTGACTGGAGCAACAAAAGAAAAGAAAGGGGCAGAAGTATGTACAAAATCTGAGTAAGGCTTTGTCATTCTCATGGGTCTGAGTAATTGGGATCTTTTAAGTGTGCACGTCCATGTCAGTAATACATACTTATTTAGGACTCCGTCATAGAAGCAAATAAAGCATTAGCGATAATTTTTATATGATTTCCATTTAGCAGAAGAATAGCTGTAGGTTATTCTAAGTTCTATTCTCTCCTAAGATCTATGAATGTTCTAGCCATTTTTTGGCTCAGTGTTGGTGCTAATGGGTCTATCACATGTAGCAAGGCTAAAATCCAATCAAAGAGCAGTTGGTTACTCCAAATAACATTTCTGCCCTTTTCACACCAGTGGGTTGACATTGCTAAGATAGACAGCTATCATAGCTTAAAGGATTAGCAGTGATTTAAGGTAATGATTAATTTTTTCCCCTCTAGGGATGTGTATAACATTTCACACTATTAGGAAAACTTGTATGTGGGGATGAAACCTCCAGATCAGCACCTAGACTCAAGTATGTCATGTCCTCAATAATAGGATATTATCCTCAAATTCTGAGAGGTAATCGAAAAATGGCAATGGACAACAGTTTTGAGGTCTATAAAACCTCATTGACCACCAGCTATAAAAAAGCAACCCCTTGATGGCACAGGGTTATTTTATTTGTTTGTATATATTGTCTAATGAGAGTGTTATAAGGTAACTCTATCTAAATTAATTTTGTATGTGCATGTATGTTTAAGAAGTTTCTATTGTACTAAGTATTCTTTTGGTGCTTTTGGTAGGAATCATTTTCTACTTTGTCATAGCAGATATACTATGGATGGCTCACTCTCCTAGCTTCTCTTTTCCTTCCCAGGCTTTGGCCTCTCTTTATCCTCTTCTTCCTCCCTCCTGCCTTTTTTCTATGTGTGCCACCATCTCCTCTTTATCTTTTCTTCTATTTCTTTGGGATAGTTATTCTGTAGAAAAAATGGAGCAAGAGGAATCCATTTTCAGTGCTTAATAAGAGATTTAGCTTTCTTTCAGTTTTCACGTCTATAATTCAGGTAACTTGATTATGCATAGATTTATATTGAACTACATAAACAGTCTCCGTTCTACTAGCATAAAAGGTAGTACTGTCTTTCATTATAAAACTCCTGAAAACTGATAATTTAAAAAATTAGATTTTATTCTGAGCCTTTGAAATAATTCAACAAGTCAAGGCCCTAGCTTCCAAGCCTGCCAACTTAAATTGTTAAGACTGATATGGTAGAAGAAAACTAGATTGTGTTGTGTGTTATATTGTTTTCTATATTGACCTCTGACCTCCACATGTTAACCATAGGATGTATCCATCACAAACATGATAAATGAATGTAGTAGATTTTTAAATAAAGTAAAATAATATATCTAATTACATATTATATATATATATATATATATATATATATATATATATATATGCATGATTACCTATATATTTGAGATTTGTGTCTTGGTATTATTAGATTCATACATATAGTGAATGGTCATGACCGTGAAACAGATTATTTTTAGAAACAAATTTTCTGTTTTTATTTTCCTCTCTCTACAATTTGCTAAGTAATTTCACTTTCACAAACTTACAACCATTTGACCTAATTAAAATAGACAAAGTTCACAACTGGAAAATAATTAGAAGAGTTCAGTGGTAAATATAAAACCCACGCATGTAACATAACTACATAAGGGTCATGGAAGCATGTCATCATGAAAACTATCTGATTATTTTAAAATAAAGTTAAAATCCATTAATTATCAAACTCAAAACTAGAGAAGGGAGAGATGATCAGAGACTGGGTTTTGTTGCCTCAGGCTTTCTGTGGAAGGTTTTACTATTATTAAGTCACTTATTTCAGTTCTGAATTCAGGAAGGCATATGTGTCACAACATATGTCTGTTGTTGACTTCAATGTGTTCATCTATATTTAATTTCTATTTTCCTAGCTTAAAGATACTGAAGGTAACTAGGTTTTATATAGTAAAGTCAATCACAGTTCAGAGAAGGCTCTTTAAAAAAAATATATACCCATGGAAGGATTTACAGAGACAAAGTTTGGAGCTGAGAGGAAAGGATGGACCATCTAGAGACTGCCACACCCAGGGATCCATCCCATAATCAGCCTCCAAACGCAGACACCATTGCATACACCAGCAATATTTTGCTGAAAGGACCCTGATATAGCTGTTCTTGTGAGGCTATGCCGGTGCCTGGCAAACACAGAAGTGGATGCTCACAGTCATCTATAAGATGGAACACAGGGCCCCCAATGGAGAAGCTAGAGAAAGCACCCAAGGAACTGAAGGGGTTTGCAACCCTATAGGTGGAACAACAATATGAACTAACCAGTACCCCCAGAGCTCTTGTCTCTAGCTGCATACGTATCAGAAGATGGCCTAGTCGGCTCTCTTTGGGAAGAGAGGCCCCTTGGCCTTGCAACTTGATATGCCTCAGTACAGGGGAACACCAGGGCTAAGAAGTGGGAGTGGGTGGGTAGGGTAGCGGGGCGGGGGAGGTTATGGGGGACTTTCGGGATAGCCTTTGAAATGTAAATGAAGAAAATACCTAATTAAAAATTGGAAAAAATATTTTAATGTAAAAAAATAAAATAAAAATCACTAATTAAATTTCATCAATAATTACAGATCTATTTAAATTACATCATACCAAGTATACCCTACAAATATGTACAATTATTACATGTCAATTAAAAAAACAGCTTCACTTATTGAGTTGTGATAGTTGTGGTTTTGTGTAAATGAACCATTTCATGTATATTGTTAATTCTATAAATGATATATAAACATTTTTGTAGTATTTTAAAATATATCACTGATAGTTTAAAATAATTAAAATATGTAGATAAATTGTAATCCATTAACTTTTGTATGTTAGAGAAAAACAAGAGGTTTTTAGATTTTTAGCATTAACAAATTGTCACCCTTTTACACCTTTGTAAACTTTTGGCATTATTGAAATTAACACTCTTCTTTCAGGATTGCACTTTCAACTATTTTATGAATAGTCATTCTGGAAAAGAGAACGAGTAACTTGTGTGTATTGCTTTTATACATGGCTATCAGATGTAAATTCAGTTCAAAGTTTTTTCTTTTTAAGTTATTAACTTGTTTTGATGTTTAGATACTTATTTTTATTTCAAGTGTATAATGATATTTTATATATAGGTATATGCTTACTTCCAAAAGTCTTAGATTTGTGCAATCAGTATTTTATTATTTTAATTCCCTTTTGCAGTTTTCTCCCTCTCCTGTCTTTGCAGTCCCTCCTCCATGCCTCCAGTCTTTCCCCAAAACTTCTATTCCTTCTCTGCTACTCTTCAAAAAAGTACAGGCTTCCCATGAATATCAAACTTCCATGGCAGTTGCAGTAAGACTAAGTACCTCCTAGTCTTACTAAATATAAGGTTGTATAGGCAACTCAGCAGGAGAAAAATGTCCAAAAACAGAGTTAGAAATAGCCCCTCCTCGCACTCTAAAGAGTCCTACAAGAAGACCAAGCTACCAAACTGTAATATACAGAAATCCTAGGTCAGTCCCATGCAGGCTACATAGCTGGTAGTTCAACCTCCATGAGCCACTATGAGACAAGGTTATTGGATTCTGTGGCTTTTCTTGTGATGACCTTTACTCTTACAGGCTCCAACAATCCTTCCACAGTCGGGTTCTTCCTCAACTCTGCCTAATATTTGGCTTGTGGGTCTCTGCATATGTTTCGATTAGTTAATAGTTGAAGTCTCTCTGATAACATTTGTGTTAGGCACAATTCTATGAGACTAGCTGAATATCATTAGGAATCATTTCATTGAATTTATTTTTTGATTGTATGTTAGGGTTGTAGGCTATCCAGCCTCTGGTTCCTGGCCCTTCAGGCAGTATAAGGGGTGGGCACCCTCTCATAGCATCAATCTTTTTTTTTTTTTTTACTTTTTAATATATTTTATTAATTCTTTGAATAATTTCATGCATGTATATAATATATATGGCATATTATCCTCCTACTCCTTCATATAACCCTTTCCATATTATCCCTTAAATTACTCAATTTAATCTCTTTTTTTTTAATTAGGTAATTTCCTCAATTACATTTCCAATGCTATCCAAAAAGTCCCCAATACACTCCCTCCCCCAGTCCCCCACCCACCCACCCCCACCCCTTGGCCCTGGCATTCCCCTGTACTGGGGCATATAAAGTTGGCAAGTCCAATGGGACTCTCTTTCCAGTGATGGCCTACTAGGCCATCTTTTGATACAAATGCAGCTAGAGTCAAGAGCTCTGGGGTACTGGTTAGTTCATAATAATGTTCCACCTATGGGGTTGCAGTTCCCTTTAGCTCCTTGGGTACTTTCTCTAGCTCCTCCATTGGGGGCCCTGTGATCCATCCAATAGCTGACTTTGAGCATCTACTTCTGTGTTTGCTAAGCCCTGGCATTGTCTCACAAGAGACAGCTATATCTGGGTCCTTTCAGCAAAATCTTGCTAGTGTATGCAATGGTGTCAGCGTTTGGAAGCTGATTATGGGATGGATCCCTGGATATGGCAGTCTTTAGATGGTCCATCCTTTCTTCACAGCTCCAAACTTTATCTCTGTAACTCTTTCCATGGGTGTTTTGTTCCCAATTCCAAGAAGGGACACAATGTCCACACTTTGGTCTTCGTTCTTCTTGAGTTTCATGCGTTTAACAAATTGTATCTTATATCTTGGGTATCCTAAGTTTTTGGGCTAATATCCACTTATCAGTGAGTACATATTGTGTGAGTTCCTTTGTGAATATGTTAACTCACTCAGAATGATGCCCTCCAGATCCATCCATTTGCCTAGGAATTTCATAAATTCATTCCTTTTAATAGCTGAGTATATTCCATTGTGTAAATGTACCACATTTTCTGTATCCATTCCTCTGTTGAGGGGCATCTGGGTTCTTTCCAGCTTCTGGCTATTATAAATAGGGCTGCTATTTTGAACATAGTGGAGCATGTGTCCTTCTTACCGGTTGGAACATCTTCTGGATATATGCCCAGGAGAGGTATTGCTGGATCCTCTGGTAGTATTATGTCCAATTTTCTGGGGAACTGCCAAACTGATTTCCAGAGTGGTTGTACCAGCTTGCAATCCCACCAACAATGAAGGAGTGTTCCTCTTTCTCCACATCCTCACCAGCATCTGCTGTCACCTGAATTTTTGATCTTCACCATTCTGACTGGTGTGAGGTGGAATCTCAGGGTTGTTTGAGTTGCATTTCCCTGGTGATTATGGATGTTGAACATTTTTTCAGGTGCTTCTCTGCCATTCGGTATTCCTCAGGTGAGAATTCTTTGTTCAGTTCTGAGCCCCATTTTTTAACGGGGTTATTTGATTTTCTGGAGTCCACCTTCTTGAGTTCCTTATATATATTGGATATTAGTCCTCTATCTGATTTAGGATAGGTAAAGATCCTTTCCCAATCTGTTGGTGGTCTTTTTGTCTTATTGACAGTATCTTTTGCCTTGCAGAAGCTTTGCAACTTTATGAGGTCCCATTTATCGATTCTAGATCTTACAGGGCAAGCCTTTGCTGTTCTATTCAGGAATTTTTCCCCTGTACCCATATCTTCGAGGCTTTTCCCTACTTTCTCCTCTATAAGTTTCAGTGTCTCTGGTTTTATGTGGAGTTCCTTAATCCACTTAGATTTGACCTAGGTACAAGGAGATAGGAATGGATCAATTCGCACTCTTCTACATGATAACCGCCAGTTGTGCCAGCACCATTTGTTGAAAATGCTGTCTTTTTCCCACTGGATGGTTTTTGCTCCCTTGTCAAAGATCAAGTGACCATAGGTATGTGGGTTGATCTCAGGGTCTTCAATTATGTTCCATTGGTCTACTTGTCTGTCGTTATACCAGTACCATGCAGTTTTTATCACAATTGCTCTGTAGTACATCTTTAGATCAGGCATGGTGATTCCTCCAGAGGTTCTTTTATCCTTGAGAAGAGTTTTTTCTATCCTAGGTTTTTTGTTGTTCCAGATGAATTTGCAGATTGCCCTTTCCAATTCGTTGAAGAATTGAGTTGGAATTTTGATGGGGATTGCATTGAATCTGTAGATTGCTTTTGGCAAGATAGTCATTTTTACAATGTTGATCCTGCCAATCCATGAGCATGGGAGGTTTTTCCATCTTCTGAGATCTTCTTTAATTTCTTTCTTCAGGGACTTGAAGTTCTTGTCATACAGATCTTTCACTTCCTTAGTTAGAGTCATGCCAAGGTATTTTATATTGTTTGTGACTATTGAAAAGGGTGTTGTTTCCCTGATTTCCTTCTCTGCTTGTTTATCCTTTGTGTACAGAAAGGCCATTGACTTGTTTGAGTTAATTTTATATCCAGCTACTTCACCGAAGCTATTTATCAGGCTTAGGAGTTCTCTGGTGGAATTTTTAGGGTCACTTATGTATACTATCATATCATCTGCAAAAAGCGATATTTTGACTTCTTCTTTTCCGATTTGTATCCCTTTGATCTCCTTTTGTTGTCTAATTGCTCTGGCTAGGACTTCAAGTACAATGTTGAATAGGTAGGGAGAGAGTGGGCAGCCTTGTCTAGTCCCTGATTTTAGTGGGATTGCTTCCAGCTTCTCACCATTTACTTTGATGTTGGCTACTGGTTTGCAGTATATTGCTTTTATCATGGTTAGGTATGGGCCTTGAATTCCTGATCTTTCTAAGACTTTTATCATGAATGGGTGTTGGATTTTGTCAAATGCTTTTTCAGCATCTAAGGAGATGATCATGTGGTTTTTGTCTTTGAGTTTGTTTATATAGTGGATTACATTGATGGATTTTCGTATATTGAACCATCCTTGCATCCCTGGGATGAATCCTACTTGGTCAGGATGGATGATTGTTTTGATGTTTTCTTGAATTCGGTTAGCGAGAACTTTATTGAGGATTTTTACATCAATATTCATAAGGGAAATTGGTCTGAAGTTCTCTATTTTTGTTGGGTCTTTATGTGGTTTAGTTATCAGAGTAATTGTGGCTTCATAGAATGAGTTGGGTAGAGTACCTTCTGATTCTATTTTGTGGAACAGTTTGTGAAGAACTGGGAATAGTTCTTTTCTGAGGGTTAGATAGAACTCTGCACTAAACCCATCTGGTCCTGGGCTTTTTTTTGGTTGGGAGACTATTAATGACTGCTTCTATTTCTTTAGGGGATATGGGACTGTTTAGATCATTAACCTGATCTTGATTTAACTTTGGTACCTGGTATCTGTCTAGAAACTTGTCCATTTCATCCAGGATCTCCAGTTTTGTTGAGTATAGCCTTTTGTAGAATGATCTGATGGTGTTTTGGATTTCTTCAGGGTCTGTTGTTATGTCTCCCTTTTCATTTCTGATTTTGTTAATTAGAGGACTTTCCCTTTGCCCTCTAGTGAGGCTAAGGGTTTATCTATCTTGTTGATTTTCTCAAAGAACCAGCTCCTCGATTGGTTGATTCTTTGAATTGTTCTTCTTGTTTCCACTTGGTTGATTTCACCCCTGAGTTTGATTATTTCTTGCTGTCTACTCCTCTTGGGTGAAATTGCTTCCTTTCGTTCTAGAGCTTTTAGGTGTGTTGTCAAGCTGCTAATGTGTGCTCTCTCTAGTTTCTTTTTGGAGGCACTCAGAGCTATGAGTTTTCCTCTTAGAAATGCTTTCAGTGTGTCCCATAAATTTGGGTATGTTGTGGCTTCATTTTCATTAAACTCCAGAAAGTCCTTAATTTCTTTCTTTATTCCTTCCTTGACCAAGTTATCATTGAGAAGTGTGTTGTTTAGTTTCCACGTGTGTGTTGGCTTTCTATTATTTATTTTGTTATTGAAGATCAGTCTTAGTCCATGGTGATCTGATAGGGTGCATGGGACAATTTCAATATTTTTGTATATATTGAGGCTTGTTTTGTGACCAATTATGTGGTCAATTTTGGAGAAGGTACTGTGAGGTGCTGAGAAGAAGGTATATCCTTTCGTTTTAGGATAAAATGTTCTGTAGATATCTGTCAGATCCATTTGTTTCATAACCTCTGTTAGTTTCACTGTGTCCCTGTTTAGTTTCTGTTTCCATGATCTGTCCATTGGTGAAAGTGGTGTGTTGAAGTCTCCCACTATTATTGTGTGAGGTGCAATGTGTGCTTTGAGCTTTACTAAAGTATCTTTAATGAATGAGGCTGCCCTTGTATTTGGCGCATAGATATTCAGAATTGATAGTTCCTCTTGGAGGATTTTACCTTTGATGAGAATGAAGTGCCCTTCCTTGTCTTTTTTGATGACTTTGGGTTGGAAGTCAATCTTATCAGATATTAGAATGGCTACTCCAGCTTGTTTCTTCATACCATTTGCTTGGAAAATTGTTTTCCAGCCTTTCATTCTGAGGTAGTGTCTATCTTTTTCTCTGAGATGAGTTTCCTGTAAGCAGCAAAATGTTGGGTCCTGTTTCTGTAGCCAGCCTGTTAGTCTATGTCTTTTTATTGGGGAGTTGAGTCCATTGATATTAAGAGATATTAGGGAGAAGTAATTGTTGCTTCCTGTTATTTTTGTTGTTAGAGTTGGTGTTCTTTTTTTGTGGCTGTCTTCTTTTAGGTTTGTTGAGGGATTACCTTCTTGCTTTTTCTAGGACATGTTTTCCGTCCTTGTATTGGTTTTTTTCTGTTATTATCCTTTGAAGTGCTGGATTCGTGGAAAGCTAATGTGTGAATTTGGTTTTATCTTGGAATACTTTTGTTTCTCCATCTATGGTAATTGAGAGTTTGGCTGAGTATAGTAGGCTGGGCTGGAAATTGTGTTCTCTTAGTTTCTGTATAACATCTGTCCAGGCCCTTCTGGCTTTCATAGTCTCTGGTGAAAAATCCGGTGTAATTCTGATAGGCTTGCCTTTATATGTTTCTTGACCTTTTTCCCTTACTGCTTTTAGTATTCTATCTTTATTTAGTGCATTTGTTGTTCTGATTATTATGTGTCGGAATGAATTTCTTTTCTGGTCCAGTCTATTTGGAGTTCTGTAAGCTTCTTGTATGTTCATGGGCATCTCTTTCTTTAGGTTTGGGAAGTTTTCTTCCATAATTTTGTTGAATATATTTGCTGGTCCTTTGAGTTGAAAATCTTCATTCTCATCTACTCCTATTATCCGTAGGTTTGGTCTTCTCATTTTGTCCTGGATTTCCTGAATATTTTGAGTTAGGATCTTTTTGGATTTTGTATTTTCTTTGATTGTCGTGCGGATGTTCTCTATGGAGTCTTCTGCACCTGAGATTCTCTCTTCCATCTCTTGTATTCTGTTGCTGATGCTCGTATCTATGGTTCCAGATTTCTTTCCTAGTGTTTCTATCTCCAGTGTTGCCTCAATTTGGGTTTTCTTCATTGTTTCTACTTCCCTTTTTAGGTCTTGGATGGTTTTATTCAATTCCATCACCTGTTTGGTCTGGTTTTCCTGCAATTCTTTAATGGATTTTTGTGCTTCCTCTTTAATGTCTTCTACCTGTTTAGCAGTGTTCTCCTCAATTCTTTAAGGGATTTTTGTGCTTCCTCCTTAATGTCTTCTACCTGTTTACCAGTGTTCTCCTGCAATTCTTTAAGGGATTTTTGTACTTCCTCTTTAATGTCTTCTACCTGTTTAGCAGTGTTCTCCTGCAATTCTTTAAGGGATTTTTGTGCTTCCTCTTTAATGTCTTCTACCTGTTTACCAGTGTTCTTTTGTATTTCTTTAAGTGTGTTATTAAAGTCCTTCTTGATGTCTTCTACCATCATTGTGAGATATGCTTTTAGAACCGGTTCTAGCTTTTCCGGTGTATTGGGGTGCCCTGGACTGGGAGAAGTTGGAGTGCTGGGTTCTGATGATGGTGAGTGGTCTTGGTTTCTGTTAGTAAGATTCTTATGTTTATCTTTCGCCATCTGGTAATCTCTGGGATTAGTTGTTATTGTTGTCACTGTTTAAAGATTGGAGCAGACTCTGTGTTCCACTCACCAGAAGTCTCAAAATCCTGTGGCGGGTGTCGTGGGTAGCTGGCGGGTGTCAGCAGACCCTGCGCTCTAGCTACCCTGGTGCTGTTCAGACCGGAAGAGGCTTGTGGCCCTACTCAGGCTGGGTTTCTGCCTCCCCAACCAAAGCAGTCTCAGGTCCCGAGTGATTGGACTGGAGCAGAAGCTGTGTTCCACTCACCAGAAGTCTCAAAATCCTGTGGTGGGTGTCAGCTGACCCTGAGCTCTAGCTACCCAGGTGCTGGTCAGACCCGAAGAGGCTTGTGGCCCTACTCAGGCAGGTTTTCTGCTTCCCTAACTAATGCAGGCTCAGGTCCCTCGCGCAATTGGATTGGAGCAGAAGCTGTGTTCCACTCACCAGAAGTCTTAAGATCCTGTGGCAGGTGTTGTGTGTAGCTGGCGAGTGTCAGCCGACCCTGTGCCCTAGCTATCCCGGTGCTGGTCTGACCGGAAGAGCTCATAGCATCAATCTTAAGCTGCACCAGTCATTGGTTGGCTACTCCCACAATTTCTTGCCTCCTTTATTCCAGAACATCTGGTAGGCAGGAAAATGTATAGGTAAAAGGTTATATGGCTAAGCTCCTGTCCCAGTCCCTCCACTGAAAGTCATGCCTGGTTATAGGAGCTTGCAAGATCAGGTTTCACATCCCCAGTTATTAGGAGTCTTAGCTAGGGTAACCTTCATAGGTTCCTGGGAGATTTTAGCATGTCCCACATGTGTCTCCAAATTCCAGTTGTCTCTCAGTACTCTCTCCTCGTGTTCTCCCCCAAAAGTGATTTCTCCTATTCCCCTACACACCCACCCAACCCTTATCGAGACCTTTGCCCACTCCACTTGCATTATCTACTGTTTCTCCTTCCTAGTGATATCGTGTGTCCACTTGAGCCCTCTTTGTTTCTTAGCTTCTCTGTGCCTGTAGTTATCCTTTACATTATGATTAATATCCACTTATGAGTGAGCGCATACCATGTCTGTCTTTCTGGATCTCAATTGCCTCACTCAGGATTATCCATTGATTTGCTTGCAAATTTCATGATGCCATTGTTTTTAACAGCTGAGTAATATTCCGCTGTGTAAATGTGCCACATTTTCTTCATCCATTCTTTTGTTGAGGGACTTCTGGGTTGCTTCAAGTTCGTGGCTACTACAAATAAAGCTGATAGAAGCATAGTTGAGCAAGAGTTCTTGTAGTAATGTGGAGAATCCCTTGGATATATACCCAGGAATGATATGGCTGCATCTTGAGGTATATCGAATCCCAATATTCTGAGAAAACACCATATTCATTTGAAAAGTAGCTATACAAGTTTGCACTATGACCAGCAACACATAATGTTAGTCCTGCTTCTCATGCTTGCCAGTATGTTTTATCTTAGCCATTCTGACAGGTGTAAGATACAATCTTAGAGTCCTTTCAATTTTCATTTCCCTGATAGATAATGTTGAACTTTTGAAAAAAGCATTTCTCAGCCATTTACGATTCCTATTTTGGGGGATCCTATGTTTAAATCTGTACCCCATTTTTAATTGCCTTCTTTGTTTTGTTATCTAGTTTCTATCTTATTTATATATTTTGAATATCACCCTTCTGTTCGATGTGAGTTTAGTGAAGACCTTTTTTTCCATTCTATAGCTTCCTTTCAGTTAAATTTACTGTGTCTTTTGCCTTATAGAAGCTTTTAAGTACCACAGGGTCCCTTTTATTAATTATTGATCTTAGTTCCTGCACTATTAGTGTTAGGTTCACAAAGGTTTCTTCTTTGCCAATATTTTTAAGATCTCTCTCCACTTTCTTTATATGAGTTTTAGTGAACTTGTTTTGATCCGCTTGGACTTGAATTTGGCACAGGGTGATATATAGTGATGGATCTATTTGCGTCTTCTACATACTGACATTCCATTGAACCAGTATGACTTGTGATTTCTTTTTCCATTGTAAAATTTACTTTTTTGTCAAAAATCAACTGTCCATAGGTGTGTGAATTTACTTCTGCATCTGTGATTCAATTACATTAATCAATCTATCTGATTTATGCCAATAGCATGCTGTTTTTAAATTACTATTGCCCTGGAATCATGGATGGTAAAAACTACAGAAGTTATTTCATTATTCAGGATTGTTTTAGGTAGACTGGGTTTTGTTTTTCCATATGAATTTAGGTATTGTTGTTTTTAAAGATTTGTAAAGAATTGCATTTAAACTTTGATGAAAATTGTGATGAATCTATAGATTGCTTTTGGTAAGATGGTCATGTTTACTATGTTAATCTTACTGAAACATGAGTGTGGACAATATTCCCATCTTCTGAAATCTTCTCCAATTTCTTTCTTCAAAGACTCAAAGTTCATGTCATACCTATCTTTTACTTCCTTGGTTAGATTTACACCAAGATATTTTATATTATTTGTGGCTATTGTGAATGGCATTCTTTCCATAATTTCTTTCTCTGCCTGTTTATCATTTGTATAAAGAATTGGCTACTTTTTTGAGTTAATTTTGTATCTACCCACTTGGCTGAAGGACTTTATCAATTATAGGAGTTTCCTGGTAAAATTTTTGGGGTAAGTTATATATACTCTCATATTATCTGAGAATAGTAGTACTTTGACTACTTCTTCCTTTCCAATTAGTTTCTACCTCATATCCTTTAATTTTCTTATTGCTAAGAATTCAATTACTATATTGACTAGATATGGAGAGAGTGAATAGCTTTTCTTGTCCCTGATTTTAGTGTAGTAAGTTTTTCTCCATTTGATTTGATATTGTCTATCAGCTTACTGTATGTTGCCTTTATTGTGTTCAGGTATATCCTTGTACCCATGATCTCTCCAAGACTTTTATACTGAAAGAGTGTTGGATTTTTAAAAGGCATTTTTTAACAGCTAATGAGATTACCATATCATTTTTCAGTTTGTTTATATGGTAAATTTCACTGATATATTTTCATGTTTTGAATCACCACAGCATATCTAGGATGAAGCCTACTTCATCCTTGATGATGTTTTTGATGTGTTCTTAGACAGGGTTTGTGAGTATTTGGGAAAAAATATTCATAAAGATGTTTGATCTGAAATTCTCTTACTTGGTTAAGTTTGTCTATGGTCTAGGTATGAGGGTGACTGTGACCTCATTAAATGGATTTGGCAGACTTCTTTCTGTTTCTATTTTGTGGAATATCTTGTGGAGTATTAGTATTAGCTGTTTTTTGAATCTATGGAACAATTGTACACTATACCTTTCTTCTTCTTCTTCTTCTTCTTCTTCTTCTTCTTCTTCTTCTTCTTCTTCTTCTTCTTCTTCTTCTTCTTCTTCTTCTTCTTCTTCTTCTTCCTCTTCCTCTTCCTCCTCTTCCTCCTCTTCCTCTTCCTCTTCCTCTTCCTCTTCCTCTTCCTCTTCCTCTTCCTCTTCCTCTTCCTCTTCCTCTTCCTCTTCCTCTTCCTCTTCTTCTTCTTCTTCTTCTTCTTCTTCTTCTTCTTCTTCTTCTTCTTCTTCTTCTTCTTCTTCTTCTTCTTCTTCTTCTTCTTTTGGGTTGGGTGACTTTTACTAACTGCTTTCATTTCCATAGAGTTTATAGATCTATTGTAATTTTTTACTTGGTATTGATTTAACTTTGAAAGTGTAGTCTATTAAGAAAATCATTCTTTTGTTTAGATTTTCCAATTATTTTGTATATACCTTTTTGAAATAGACATAATGATTTTATTGTAATTTCTCAGTGTCTGTTATGTCTCCATTTTCATTTTAGAATTTGATAATTTTGTAAATTGGATATTCTCTCTCTGCCTTTTATTTTAATTATCCTAAGGGTTAGTGAAATTTTGATGATTTTCTCAAAGAACCAACTCTTTGTTTCATTGATTCTTTGTGTTGTTTTTTGTTCATATTTTATTGATTTCAGCTATGAATTTGATCATTTTCCATAGTCAACTCATATATGGTGTGCTTGCTTACTTTTTCTAGATCATTCAGGTGTGCTGTTAAGTTACAGGTATGAGATTTCTCTGCAAAGGCAATTAGTGCTATGAACTCACTGCTTTCATGTACCCGATATGTTTGGGCATATTATGTATTCATTTTCAGTGAATTCTAGAAAGTCTTTAATTTCTTTCCTTTAATATATTTCCCAGTGGTCATTCAGTAGAGAGGTGTTCAATTTCCATGTGTTTCTTGGCTTTGTGTGGCTACTTTTGTGGTTGATATTAGGCTTAAATCCATAGTAATCTATAAGATATAGGAGCTTATATAAATATTCTTCTGTATGTTTAGATTTTCTCTGTGACTGAATATATATTCTCACAGGTGCTGTGAAGAAGGTATATTATTTTTATTCAGGTGAAATATTCTATAAATATCTGTTACATCCATTTGATTCATAGCATCTGTTAGTTTCATTACTTTTCTCTTTAGTTTCTGTTTTGATTACGTGTCTATTGGTGATAGTTGGGTGTTGAAGCCTCCCAATACTAATGTGTGGAATTCAGCATGTGAGTTAAGCTTTAGCAATGCTTATTTTAATAATGTGGATAACGTTTTATTTGGGGCATTGATGTTCTGACATAAGATGTCATCTTGGTTGATTTTTTCCCCTTTGGAGACTATGAAATGTCCTTCCCCATGTCTTTATTAATTTTAGTTTGATGTCTATATTTTAGATATTACAATGGACATACAAGCTTCCTTCTTGGGTCCATTTTCCTGAAATACCTTGATTCAATCCTTTACTCTGAAGTCTTGAAGTATGTTTCTTAAATGTAACAAAATGAAGGATTCCATTTTTGCATTCATTTTATTCCTTGTGTCTTTTAATTAAGAAATTGGTCTAGAGAAATATTAATGACAAATAGATTTTAATCCTGTTATTTTGGTGTTGGGATTGGTGGTGGGACCTGTTTTGGTCATGGTGGTGGAGTTGGTGGTGGTGGTAGTGGTGTGTGTGTGTGTGTGTGTGTTATGTGTGTATGTGCATGTGCGTAAGTGTATGTGTGTGCATTCTTCTCTTCTGATTTTGCTCATGTAAAATTATTTAATTATAAATTTTCCTGTGTTTTTTTGGGTGTAGTTAACCTCAATTGGTTGGAATTTTCCTCCTACTATCTTCTGTTTTATGGAGTTTTGGATAGATAGTATTTAAATTTGGTTTTGGTCATAGCATGTCCTGTGTTTTCTCCATCTATGGTGATTGAAAAGTTTGTTGGGTTTAGTAGTCTGAGCTGGCACCTGTGGTCTCTTAGAGTCTGCAAGACATCTAGGACCTTCTTGCTTTACAGTGATAGGTATGCTGCAATTCTAATATGTCTGTTTTAATATGGTTATTGGCCTGATAATATTTGTGTGTCATATTGATGAGGTGGCTCAGTGTGCAGTTACTACCAAAGAATGTGGACCTACATTTGAGTCCATAATACGCAGCTGTGTGGTGGTATTCTTACTAAAAGTCATGAAGCAACGAAAAAAGAATTACAAAAAGTTCATAAGCAAGCTATCCTAGTATGCAAGGCAGCAATCAGTTGTGTGGCAAGCTTCACACTAGATACCAGGTTTATTTGAGGAGACAAAAGTTTTGAAACTAAAGAAGGACATGCCAATACTGAGATGGCATTAAACATACCAAGAAATGGAGTTTATATCAAAAGAGGGTGAAATCTAAGCAAGTAGACTAAATCTAAGCAAGTAGTGACTAAGAGTTTGTCATGGGATACAACATGCCACAGAAATAAATACAAGAAGAAATTTTACTATCATCCATCCTTCTCCTTGGCTAGAGACTAGTCTAGCTATACTGAACTTTTAGAAGGGTCTTTGAGACCTAAGCACCCTTTGATCTATGGTGATGCCATTTTCCTTCTGTAACAGTTGCAACTGAACTGCACCTCTACTGCCAGTACTAAAAGCAGCCCAAGGAGTCTAGATTTTACTGAATGGCTTTGTCTACATTATCTATACACTGTAGAGATCTATACACTCTATTATGATAAAGCTGTTCTTTTTTTTCTTTAGTTTTCCTATGTAGATTAAATTATAGAATCTAAATTGATATCTTGCACTCACAGTAAACTAACAATATACACTTTTATTTTCTTCCAGAGAAACAACTGCTAAGCAATGAAGTTAGACCCTGCCAGACAAGGTTCTTGTGATTCCTTTGTCAATTCCTGAACCATACCCCCCTTTGTACTTTCTTTCTGTTGCATTTAAAGTTTTATTTGTCTTATTAACAAGAGAACTAAGCTATTTTCTCAGTAATATTGCAGGGAATATTCATTCATCATTTTCTAGTTCAAAAAATTTATTGGTCATTCAAAAGTAATTACCAACTTTATTTAATTATAAGAAAATTCTTATAAGAATTAAGCCACTTACATGTCACTTACATGTCACTTGGAAAAAGATGAAACAAAATAACATAGGCTTTAAAAATGGGAAAATAGCTAGCGAGTTACATAAACTAATCTAATATATATTTCCAACTCCAATTGACCTCATACATGAAAATATTGTTGTATTTCTGTCACTGACCCTAGGAAACCTAATGGCATTCACATATGCATGTCCATCTCTATGAGCCACACTAGGACATTTGGGGCTATCTCTGATTGTATTTCATATTTTCTCCTGTTTACCATGTGGTAGTCATAACATCTGTGTGAATCTCATTAAGCACCTTATATTTTTCTGGACATGCATTGAAACAACTAGGAGAAAAACATTCTAATAACCTTACCTTATATACACACATATATTTATCTGAGTAATGCCCTAGTTATTAAGATATTTCCTGAAGCATTCTGTAGGATTGTAATGTGCACCTGGTGAAATAACCTTTCCCCCATCAAACTGTATCCTTTCACTCTTATGTAGATGTTTTTTTTTTTTTTTAAATAGCCATTCAAGATTTTGAACACCATACTGGCATCATATATAGGACTTTATTTTCCTTGTTTACTTAAATTTACTAAGAAATCCTAGCTTTCATTGTTCCTGGGAAAGACATAAAATGTTGCCATTATTCCAACCAAATTTCTTCACTGACTATGTAGCTAATATCTAAAATGCTGCTACTTTAATTCTTTTTTATTAATATTTTTATTACATATTTTCCTCAATTACATTTCCAATGCTATCCCAAAAGTCCCCCATAGCGCCCCCCACTTCCCTACCCACCCATTCCCATTCTTTTGGCCCTGGCATTCCCCTATATTGGGGCATATAAAGTTTGCAAGTCCAATGGGCCTCTCTTTCCATTGATGGCCGACTAGGTCATCTTTCGATACATATGAAGCTAGACACAAGAGCTCGGGGGTTCTGGTTAGTACATCATGTTGTTCCAACAATAGGGTTGCAGATCCCTTTAGCTCCTTGGGTACTTTCTCTAGCTTCTCCATTGGGAGCCCTGTGATACATCCAATAGCTGACTGTGAACATCCACTCCTGTGTTTGCTAGGCCCCGGCATCGTCTCACAAGAGACAGCTATATTTGGGTCCTTTCAGCAAAATCTTGCTAGTGTATGCAATGGTGTCAGCGATTAGAAGCTGATTATGGGATGGATCCCTGGATACGGCAGACTCTAAATGGTCCATTCTTTCATCACAGCTACGAACTTTGTCTCTGTAACTCCTTCCCTGGGTGTTTTGTTCCCAATTCTAAGAAGGTGCACAGTGTCCACACTTTGGTCTTCATTCTTCTTGAGTTTCATGTGTTTAGCAAATTGTATCTTATATCTTGGGTATCCTAAGTTTTGGGCTAATATCCACTTATCAGTGAATACATATTGTGTGAGTTCTTTTGTGATTGTGTTACTTCACTCAAGATGATGCCCTCCAGGTCCATCCATTTGGCTAGGAATTTCATAAATTCATTCTTTTTAATAGCTGAGTAGTACTCCATTGTGTAAATGTACCATAATTTCTGTATCCATTCCTCTGTTGAGGGACATCTGGGTTCTTTCCAGCTTCTGGCTATTATAAATAGGGCTGCTATGAACATAGTGGAGCATGTGTCCTTTTTACCGGTTGGGACATCTTCTTTATATATGCCCAGGAGAGGTATTGCTGGATCCTCCGGTAGTACTATGTCCAGTTTTCTGAGGAACTGCCAGACTGATTTCCAGAGTGGTTGTACAAGCTTGCAATCCCACCAACAATGGAGGAGTGTTCCTCTTTCTCCACATCCTCGCCAGCATCTGCTGTCACCTGAATTTTTGATCTTAGCCATTCTGACTGGTGTGAGGTGGAATCTCAGGGTTGTTTTGATTTGCATTTCCCTGATGATTAAGGATGTTGAACATTTTTTCAGGTGCTTCTCTGCCATTCGGTATTCCTCAGGTGAGAATTCTTTGTTCAGTTCTGAGCCCCATTTTTTAATGGGGTTATTTGACTTTCTGGAGTCCACCTTCTTGAGTTCTTTATATATATTGGATATTGGTCCCTTATCTGATTTAGGATAGGTGAAGATCCTTTCCCAATCTGTTGCTGGCTTTTTTGTCTTATTGATGGTGTCTTTAGCCTTGCAGAAGCTTTGTAGTTTCATGAGGTCCCACTTGTCAATTCTCGATCTTACAGCACAAGCCATTACTGTTCTATTCAGGAATTTTTCCCCTGTGCTCTGTAGGCTTTTCCCCACTTTCTCCTCTATAAGTTTCAGTGTCTCTGGTTTTATGTGAAGTTCCTTGATCCACTTAGACTTGACCTTAGTACAAGGAGATAGGAATGGATCGATTCGCATTCTTCTACATGTTAACAACCAGTTGTGCCAGCACCATTTGTTGAAAATGCTGTCTTTCTTCCACTGGATGTTTTTAGCTCCCTTGTCGAAGATCAAGTGACCGTAGGTGTGTGGGTTCATTTCTGGGTCTTCAATTCTATTCCATTGGTCTATTTGTCTGTCACTATACCAGTACCATGCAGTTTTTATCACAAGTGCTCTGTAGTAGAGCTTTAGGTCCGGCATGGTGATTCCACCAGAGGTTCTTTTATCCTTGAGAAGAGTTTTTGCTATCCTAGGTTTTTTGTTATTCCAGATGAATTTGCAGATTGCACTTTCTAATTCGTTGAAGAATTGATTTGGAATTTTGATGGGGATTGCATTGAATCTGTAGATTGCTTTTGGCAAGATAGCCATTTTTACAATGTTGATCCTGCCAATCCATGAGCATGGGAGATCTTTCCATCTTCTGAGATCTTCTATAATTTCTTTCTTCAGAGACCTGAAGTTTTTATTATACAGATCTTTCACTTCCTTAGTTAGAGTCACGCCAAGATATTTTATATTATTTGTGACTATTGAGAAGGGTGTTGTTTCCCTAATTTCTTTCTCAGCCTGTTTATTCTTTGTGTAGAGAAAGGCCATTGATTTGTTTGAGTTAATTTTATATCCAGCTACTTCACCGAAGCTGTTTATCAGGCTTAGGAGTTCTCTGGTGGAATTTTTAGGGTTACTTATATATACTATCATATCATCTGCAAAGAGTGATATTTTGACTTCATCTTTTCCAATTTGTATCCCTTTGATCTCCTTTTGTTGTCGAATTGCTCTGGCTAGGACTTCAAGTACAATGTTGAATAGGTAGGGAGAAAGTGGACAGCCTTGTCTAGTCCCTGATTTTAGAGGGATTGCTTCAAGCTTCTCACCATTTACTTTGATGTTGGCTACTGGTTTGCTGTAGATTGCTTTTATCATGTTTAGGTATGGGCCTTGAATTCCTGATCTTTCCAAGAATTTTATCATGAATGGGTGTTGGACCTTGTCAAATGCTTTTTCCGCATCTAACGAGATGACCATGTGGTTTTTGTCTTTGAGTTTGTTTATATAGTGGATTACATTGATGGATTTCCGTATATTGAACCATCCCTGCATCCCTGGGATGAAACCTACTTGGTCAGGATGGATGATTGTTTTGATGTGTTCTTGGATTCGGTTAGCAAGAACTTTATTGAGGATTTTTGCATCAATATTCATAAGGGATATTGGTCTGAAGTTTTCTATCTTTGTTGGGTCTTTTTGTGGTTTAGGTATCAGAGTAATTGTGGCTTCATAGAATGAGTTGGGTAGAGTACCTTCTGTTTCTATTTTGTGGAATAGTTTGTGAAGAACTGGGATTAGATCTTCTTTGAAGGTCTGATAGAACTCTGCACTAAACCCATCTGGTCCTGGGCTTTTTTTAGTTGGGAGACTATTAATGACTGCTTCTATTTCTTTGGGGGATATAGGGCTGTTTACATCATTAACCTGATCTTGATTCAAATTTGGTACCTGGTATCTGTCTAGGAACTTCTGCATTTCATCCAGGTTCTCCAGTTTTGTTGCTTATAGTCTTTGGTAGAAGGATCTGATGGTGTTTTGGATGTCTTCAGGATCTGTTGTTATGTCTCCTTTTTCATTTCTGATTTTGTTAATTAGGATGCTTTCCCTGTGCCCTCTAGTGAGTCTGGCTAAGGGTTTATCTATCTTGTTGATTTTCTCAAAGAACCAGCTCCTTGATTGGTTGATTCTTTGAATAGTTTTTCTTGTTTCCACTTGGTTGATTTCGCCCCTGAGTTTGATTATTTCCTGCCGTCTACTCCTCTTGGGTGAATTTGCTTCCTTTTGTTCTAGTGCTTTTAGGTATGTTGTCAAGCTGCTAATGTGTGCTCTCTCTAGTTTCCTTTTGGAGGCACTCAGAGCTATGAGTTTTCCTCTTAGAAATGCTTTCATTGCGTCCCATAAGTTTGGGTATGTTGTGGCTTCATTTTCATTGAACTCTAAAAAGTCCTTAATTTCTTTCTTTATTCCTTCCTTGACCAAGGTATCATTGAGAAGAGTATTGTTCAGTTTCCACGTGAAGGTTGGCTTTCTATTATTTATTTTGTTATTGAAGATCAGCCTTAGTCCATGGTGATCTGATAGGATGCATGGGACAATTTTAATATTTTTTTATCTGTTGAGGCCTGTTTTGTGACCAATTATGTGGTCAATTTTGGAGAAAGTACCATGAGGTGCTGAGAAGAAGGTATATCCTTTTGTTTTAGGATAGAATGTTCTGTAGATATCTGCCATATCCATTTGATTCATAATTTCTCTTAGTTTCTCTGTGTCCCTGTTTAGTTTCTGTTTCCATGATCTGTCCATTGGTGAAAGTGGTGTGTTGAAGTCTCCCACTATTATTGTGTGAGGTGCAATGTGTGCTTTGAGATTTACTAAAGTTTTTTTAATGAATGTGGCTACCTTTGTATTTGGAGCATAGATATTCAGGATTGATAGTTCCTCTTGGAGGATTTTACCTTTGATGAGTATGAAGTGTCCCTCCCTGTCTTTTATAATGACTTTGGGTTGGAAGTCAATCTTATCAGATATTAGAATGGCTACTCCAGCTTGTTTCTTCATACCATTTGCTTGGAAAATTGTTTTCCAGCCTTTCATTCTGAGGTAGTGTCTATCTTTTTCTCTGAGATGAGTTTCCTGTAAGCAGAAAAATGTTGGGTCTTGTTTGTGTAGCCAATTTGTTAGTCTATGTCTTTTTATCGGGGAGTTGAGTCCATTGATATTAAGAGATATTAAGGAAAAGTAATTGTTGTTTCCTGTTATTTTTGTTGTTAAAGTTGGCATTCTGTTCTTGTGGCTGTCTTCTTTTAGGTTTTTTGAGGGATTAAGTTCTTGTTGTTTCTAGGGTGTGGTTCCTGTCCTTGTATTGGTTTTTTTCTGTTATTATCCTTTGAAGGGCTGGATTCGTGGAGAGATAATGTGTGAATTTGGTTTTGTCCTGGAATACTTTGGTTTCTCCATCTATGTTAATTGAGAGTTTGGCTGGGTATAGTAGCCTGGGCTGGAATTTGTGTTCTTTTAGTGTCTGTATAACATTCGTCAAGGATCTTCTGGCTTTCATAGTCTCTGGTGAAAAATCTGGTGTAATTCTGATAGGCTTGCCTTTATATGTTACTTGGCCTTTTTCTCTTACTGCTTTTAGTATTCTATCTTTATTTAGAGCATTTGTTGTTCTTATTATTATTTGTCGGGAGGTATTTCTTTTCTGGTCCAGTCTATTTGGAGTTCTGTAGGCTTCTTGTATGTTCATGGGCATCTTTTTCTTTAGATTTGGGAAGTTTTCTTCTATAATTTTGTTGAAGATGTTTGCTGGTCCTTTGAGTTGAAAATCTTCATTCTCATCCACTCCTATTATCCGTAGGTTTGGTCTTCTCATTGTGTCCTGTATTTCTTGGATGTTTTGAGTTAGGATCTTTTTGCATTTTACATTTTCCTTGATTGTTGTGCTGATGTTCTCTATGGAATCTTCTGCACCTGAGATTCTCTCTTCCATCTCTTGTATTCTGTTGCTGATGCTGGTATCTATGGTTCCAGATTTCTTTCCTAGGATTTCTATCTCCAGTGTTGCCTCATTTTGGGTTTTCTTTATTGTGTCTACTTCCCTTTTTAGGTCTAGTATGGTTTTGTTCATTTCCATCATCTGTTTGGATGTGTTTTCCTGTTTTTCATTAAGGACTACTACCTGTTTGATTAGGTTATCCTGTTTTTCTTTAAGGATTTGTAACTCTTTAGCAGTGTTCTCCTGCAATTCTTTAAGGGATTTTTGTGCTTCCTCTTTACTGTCTTCTACCTGTTTACCAGTGTTCCTTTGTAATTCTTTAAGTGTGTTATTAAAGTCCTTCTTGAAGTCCTCTACCATCATCAGGAGATATGCTTTTAGATCCGTGTCTAGCTTTTCCAGTGTGTTGGGGTGCCCTGGACTGGGCGAAGTGGGAGTGCTGGGTTCTGATGATGGTGAGTGGTCTTGGTTTCTGTTAGTAAGATTCTTATGTTTACCTTTCGCCATCTGGTAATCTCTGGGGTTAGTTGTTGTCGTTGTCACTGTTTAAAGATTGGAGCAGAAGCTGTGTTCCACTCACCAGCAGTCTCAAAATCCTGTGGTGGGGGTCGTGGGTAGCTGGCAGGTGTCAGCTGACCCTGTGCTCTAGCTACCCTGGTGCTGATCCGGCCGGGTGAGGCCTGTGGCCCTACTCAGGCCGGTTTCTGCTTCCCTAACTAATGCAGTCTCAGGTCCTGCGCGCAATTGGATTGGAGCAGAAGCTGTGTTCCACTCACCAGAAGTCTTAAGATCCTGTGGCGGGTGTTGTGGGTAGCTGGCGAGTGTCAGCTGACCCTGCGCCCTAGCTACCCCGGTGCTTTTCTGACCGGAAGAGCTACCTTAATTCTTTAAGTGATCTCTTTGTATCTAATATCCCCAAGTTCTGTGGAGCAATTGGAATATCTTTAGCCTTTTTGCTTTATGCATGGCTCCTATGTTGTTGGCTTCATTGATCTTTTAACCCTGTGAATTGATTATATAAAAAATAAACCTTTGTCTGTATTTGATATATCACCTGCATGTATTTTCATTTCTTTTCTCCTCAAAATATGTAATAATTCATTTTGTTAGAGAAAACCAATAATTTTTATTAAAACTTAAATATGAGACTATTTGTTGTTTATATTTACATTTATCTATTTGTATATTTACAAGAATAAAATTAAGCAACCATACAAAATGAAAGAAAAGTAAATTTTGATGATGTAATTGATGGTGGCTACTTTGAGCATCTAGGCTGTTGCAGGAACCATTTCATATGTTAGGAATACAATAATGTGCAAATTAGATATTCTCACAGATGTTTTGATGTAAACTATAAGAAATAGGTGAAAATTAATAATGGATCCTATGAGAGTAAGGTAAAGTGAATGTTACTGAATTAATTACACATAGCTAGCCTGACATTTTAGGTATATGAGGGAATATGCTAAAAATTAAAATAAAGTCAGCTTAAAGAAGTGAAATTAAATCTGTGAGATCAGAGATTACCCTCCATGGAAATGACAGTTAATTTGTGCTTAGTGGGGTAGGGAAATATATAGACAAGATGAAAAGTTTTATATGTTATTACAAGTATGAGCTCAGACCATTTGAGAGACTAAAATGAGGCCATGGTGATCTAAAATAGCATACTAAATACTGATTAGGATTCATTAATCATGATTAATGAAACAACTAAATTATGCTATGTTTATAATATGAATCCTATAAAAATATAGATAAGCTAAAGAGGACAGATGATCTATTACTAACTAAAAATAAAACTATTTTAAATCAAGCTTTCATTTAATGAGATAGCTATACAAAATGGTTGTGTGCATAGATAAGTAGATCAATGATCTGAAAATCTCACATGTATGAAAATAATAATTATTTTAATTATATTTTCTTTTAAAATGTAATATGAGTATCTATAACTTAGAAGACTTGATTCTTAAACTATTGTTTTATTGGGATGTACTGTATCAGTAAGATATATAGTCTAACTACTAAATACTATATTAAATGACCTTTGTGTTTAGGGACATATTCCTATGAAAAATAAAAAATAAATAGTTTAAATGTCAAAATTAGCTTCTGGCTCACTGGTAGTATCTCAAGTAACTGCGTATAATATTAGGAAGAGTTCTACCGAAGACAAGGCCTAAGGTTTTCTTTAGTCATTCATGTGTGTATTTTTCATCAACCATAGAACTTTTATTGCTACATAGAACCATGTCCTTAACACTGTCACATGGAAATTCTATCAACCATGTTCTTGGAATCCATGTTGTAGTCCATTCTAGAGAAAACAAACAGACAGACAAGCCTGCTAGAATTGCCATCCATATTTCTGGAAAAGAGCTGGTAGAGATATGTTAAAATAAATCCAGAAAAAAAACCATATGGATGCTGGAGAGAGCAAAGGTGAGAAGAGAGGAAGAAGA
Organism: Mus caroli; assembly: GCF_978045245.1. NCBI lineage: Eukaryota > Metazoa > Chordata > Mammalia > Rodentia > Muridae > Mus > Mus caroli. The sequence goes on along the minus strand of NW_028227261.1, from coordinate 103,615,766 downwards.
GACAAAGAGAGAGGGATCACGAATGGAAAGATAGATTATGACAGAGGTTTATCTGAACAAACACATCCCAATAAGCCATAACCTCACAGCTGAGTCTGCTTGATGTACTTATATCTGCTTCAGTAGCTGACAGTTCATATGAACACTGCTTGGATTTATTATTTGATAGGGTGTTGTGTCATTTCCTTGCCTCATCAAGGCTTTTAAAAAAAGAAAAAAAAGAACCCTTTGTCTTTTATACAGATAATATAAATCAAAACCTTAGTGTCATAAAGCTTAATTGTGCATCTTACATATCTGCCTCATTTTAAATGAGAGCTATATATGAACAATTTTTTTATGTATTTGAGTGGTTTATTTGCCTCTTTTGTAAGATAATACAAATGACAATCAGCTTAGAAACCCACACATAGCAGCTTTTCATGGCACCATTACATCATTTAGGTGCTATATCTAAAACCTGATGAGCCTAGTAATAACTGTCGGAAGCAGAGTTATCAAAGGAGTGCCTATTTCAGCAAGAAAGAGAAGCATCCACAACTGGCAGTCTCCGTAGACTGCCAAAGTACCCAAAATCCTATTCTGCAAAGCTGTAATCTTTAATGTTCCAATAAAAAAGTAACTCTTTTTGGGGATAGCTATTGTGCTTGTAATTGCAAGCTCAGAAAGCAATTTGCATAATATTGTGAAGGACCACAGAAAACATGCTGATAAAAGAAAGAAATTTAACATGACTGGAATGCCACTAGTCCTTATGCTGCTCTGTTCTCATTTCTTCTTCAATCCGTTACCAAGAATTCACTATGTAGTTGATAAGTACAAATCTCCAGACACAAAATGTTAAAAGAAACTTCCTGTACACATAAGGAGCCCATACTGCGATTCTAACTCCAGAGATCAGACAGAGAGTAAGGGAGTGTTTATTCTGGGTGTAGGTGTTTCATTAATTGCTTTTCTTGTTCCAATGATCACAGAAGACAGAAGCATCTAAATGGCTGAAGGGTTTGTTTGTACTCACAGACTGAGGACCCAGTCTCTCATGGTAGGGAACCCACGGCATGAGAGCAATGCTAGTTCTTACAGGAAAAATTTGAGGCAGCTGGTCATATTGTGTCCTGAGTCAGGACAAAGACGAAGGTGAAAGCTGATGCTTAGTTTTCTTCTTGTTTTTTACATTTTATTTATTCTAGGACCAGAATCCATGAGATAGTACTGTGTGCATACAAGGAATGTCTTTCTTCATTTAAACTTTTTGAGAAAAAAGAAAACTCACAGTTGGGATGAAAGAAACTTCTCTTAAGTTTTTCTAAACCCTTACAAGTTGACAGGCATGCTCACATATCACAGTAATACACATCGATAAATCAAGAAGCCAGGAAGCATTTTGGGTTGAAAGCTTTGTGGGTAGGTTGATGTCCTCCCTCTGTCTTATTTAGGGTTTTACTGCTATGAAGAGATACTGTGACAAAGACAACTCTTTTCTTTTCTTTTCCTTTCTTTTCTTTTCTTTTCTTTTCTTTTCTTTTCTTTTCTCTTTTCTTTTTTCTTTTTCCTTTTTTGAAATGCTGAAAAACATTAAGAATTTATTCAGAAATGGAAGACAAATAGTGTCTCCAGATGATGACAGAGAGGCCCTATCTTAGAAAGTCCTTAGATGAAATTGCTAGGCACAAAGTATATTATACCAGGCAGAATGCAAGTCTACATAGAGACAGTGTTTATAAACGTAAGTCTCTATACAGATTTTAATTTGAGACAGGGTCTTGAACTAGCCTAACTCTATATAGCCTAGGCAGGCCTTGAACTTGAAACAGTCCACCCATCTTCCTGCCTCAGTTTCTCAAATGTTAGTATTAGAGATATGAGCCATCACACTCAGCTACTTTGCTCTTTTTTTCTTTTTCTTTTATATTTATTGATTTTAATTAGATATTTTCTTTATTTACATTTCAAATGTTATCCCCTTTCCTAGTTTTCTTTATGAAAATCCCCTATCCCCTTCCCAATTCCCCTGCTCCCCAACCTACCCACTCCAGCCTCCTGGCCCTGGCATTCCCCTATACTGGGGCATAGGAAGTTTACAAGACCAAGGGACTCTCCTCCCATTGATGACCGACTAGACCATCCTCTGCTACATATGAAGCTAGGGACAGGAGTCTTACCATGTGATTTCTTTGATTGTTGGTTTAGTCCCAGGGAGCTCTGGGGTACTTACTGACTAGTTCATATTGTTGGTCTTCCTATAGGGCTGCAACCCCCCTCAGATCCTTGGGTCCTTTCTCTAGGTCCTTAAGGACATTTAATTGGGGCCAGTTTACAGATTCAGAGGTTCAGTCCTTTGCCATCATGGCAGGCACCATCCAGGTAGTCACAACACAGGAAGAGCTGAGAATTCAACATCTCGTTCTGAAAACAAAAGGAGGAGACTGACAACTAGGAGGAAGCTCTTAAAGCCCACACCCACAGTAACAAACTTTCACCAATAAGGCCAGACCTACTCCAACAAGGCTCTGTATAGTTCCTCTCCCCGGACAAAGCATATTCAAACTACCACATTTCACTCCTTGGACCCCATAGGCTTGTTCAAACATATGAGTCTATGGGGGCCATAACTACACATAGGATAACTTCAAAAGTCTTCTTAGTCTATAGAAGTTTCAACAATGTTAAAAGTTCAGAGTTCAAAGTCTTTCCTGAGATTTATTCAATCACTTAACTGTAACTCCCTCTAAAGTCAAAATCAAAAAGCAGATCACACACCTTAAACATCGAAGGACATGTATTACCATTCAAAAATGCAAAAATACTAGAACTAATAAGAGCAAAAATCAGCTGGTCAAACTCCAAACTCTGCATTTACATGTCTGATGGCAAATAGCTCTTTAGGTCTCCAATTCCTTTCATCTTTCCTGACAGTAGTACAATTCCTCTGGCGGGTTCCAATCCCTGTTAGCAGCTTTCTTCAGCAGATATCCCATGACTCTGGAATCTTAAACAGTTTGGGATCTCCAAGGCACCTTCACTGTTACAGCTTCTTGTTCCAATTTTTGGGATCCACACATGATCTTCTGGGCTCCTCATAAGGGCTTGGGTCACATCTGCAGCTCTACCCTCTATAGCACTATAGGCTCTGGCTTGGTCCACTCTACTGATGTTGCTGTTCTTCATGATCATCATATGGTACTGGCATCTCTAATACATTTGGGTCTTCTGCAACTGGGCTTCACCAATAGCCTCCCATAGGCTCTCTTTGCATGACCCCTTCAGTCTGTGGACAAAGCATATTCAAACCAACAAATCCTGTCTCCACTGGAAGTCCCACATGTCTGCAAAGGGTAGCCTCATCAACCTCCATATCCCCCAGCTGGTATAAGTCTCAGATAGGATCAACTCCATAGACTCCTGGAACCTCCCCATGCCTGGTCTCCAGCCTCTCTCAGAGATGGCCACCATTTATTCACTTTCTTACTTCTATCCCTATCCTATACTCCCTCTCCCCATACCTTATCATCACCCCCATTACCTCAACATCTCCCCACACAGTTCCTTCCCTTCATCTGCCTCCTATGTCTATTTTGTTTCCCCTTATAAGTGAGATTTACCCATCCTCCCTTGGACCTTCCTTATTACTTAGTTTCTTTGGGTCTGTGGAGTTTAGAATGGTTATCCTGTCTTTTATGGCTATGTTCACTTATAAGTGAGTACCTACTGTGTGTCTTCCTGAGTTTGGGTTGCCTCATTCAGGATGATATTTAATAGTTTTATCAATTTGCCTGAAAATATCTTTTTTTAAATAGATGAATGGTATTCCAGTATGAAAATGTACCATGTTTTCTTTATTTGTTATTCAGTTGATGAACATGTAGGTTGTTTTCAGTTTGTGTCTATTATAAGTAACACTGCTATAAAAAGAGTTGAGCAAGTGTCCTTGTGATATATTGTGCCATTGTTTGTGTATATGCTCAGGAATGGTATATAGCTGTGTCATGGGGTGTATAACTATTCCAAAATTTTCTGAGAAACCTTGAAATTGATTTCCAAAATGGTTGTACCAGTTTCCCCCCCCATCAGCAATGGAGGAGTGTTCCCCTTGTTCTACATCTTCAGCAGCATGTGTTGTCACTTGAGTTTTGATCTTAGACTTTATGAATAGTGTACAACCAGTGACTGTCCCAATTCCCAATTTGACACATATTCCATGAGAAAGAGACAACACCTGACTTTTTTTTTTTGGCTTTTTTGAGACAAGGTTTCTCTGTATAGCCCTGGCTGTCCTGGAACTCACTTTGTAGACCAGGCTGGCCTTGAACTCAGAAATCCACCTGCCTCTGCCTCCTGAGTGTTGGGATTAAAGGCATGTGCTACCACGCCTGGCTTCAACACCTGACTTTTAAATGATACTCTTCTATGCTTGCAGACAGGAGACTAGCATAACTGTCACCTGAGAGTCTTCATCTACCAGCAGATGGAGACATAATCAAAGATCCACAGCCAATAATCAGCCAAGATGCTCAAGGAGTCTTGTGAAAAATTGGGAGATAAAATTGAGTAAGTTGGAAGGGCCCAGGACACCACAAGAAAACCTAAAGAGTCAGTTAACTTGGGCTCATGGAGGCTCACAGAGACTGAACCACCAATCAAAGGACTGCACCTAGATCCCACACACATTTGTAGATGTCCAGGTTGGTCTTCATGTGAGTCCCCTAAGAGTGGAGCAGAGGATAAATCTGACTCTGTTGCCTGCCCTTGGATCCCCTTCCCCTATCTGAACTGCCTGGTGGGCTGCAGTGTGAAAGGATATGCTTAGCCCCACTCTGACAGGATGTCCCAGGGTGGAGTGGTACCCAAGTGGGGACCACCCCTTCTCACAGGAGAAGGGGAAAGAGGGATGTGGGGTAGGATTTTATAAAGGATGGAATGGTGGGATTGGAAGGATTTTAATACATTTTGTAAAGTGAATAAATAAATTAATCAATAAATGAAATTTGAAAAAAAACAATAAACCAACTCATTTGAGATGGCATGTGATGATCAGAAATAAAGTCGAGAAACACAGATTTATATGTAAATTGAACAGATATAAAAGAACTAAGAATATTTTGGGTAACAAATAGTTGAAGCTTATTAAGTATGATAAGAATTGAGAAAAACATAGAAGGATGCAGATCAGAAACAGAGAGCCTGCTGATAAATGTGTACGTCTTGTCGCACACTTTAAGACTTAATGCTGAAGGCAATTTGAATCTATTAAAAATTTTATGCTGGAATGATTTCCAATCTGATTTACATTTTTAAAAGATCATGGTGGAGCATGCCTCACACAGAGGGTGATTTGATATGTAAGAGCCAAACCTATAGGCAAATGAAATGAATGATGACAGGGGACAAAATTAAGTTAAAGGAAGGATGTGGAGAAAAAGAAATCGATAATGAAATATCAGGAGAGCAGAACTGACTTGATCTGATGAAAGAAAGAGAAAAACAAGGAACCAAGTGTTTCTTACCTATTTGAGGAAGTTGACATGGTCTATTTTTCATTCAAAGCACCATAATATGCAATTTTAACCCTATATAGGTTTAATGCAGTGACTGTTTTGGCATACACATGTGAAATTTAAACAGGTTCAGTTTGTCACCAGTCTTAGCGAAATATATATTAGACAGTATTTGTTCAAACATCAGATCATTTTGTGAATTTTTGGCATACATTTAATAATTTTTCTGTGATATGAATAAAAAAATATCCTGGGCTGACAGCAGGGTGAGTCAATGGTTGAGAGCACTAGCTAGTCTTGCAGAGGACCCAGATTTAGTTTCCTAGACACACAGGATAACACACAACCATCTGTAGCTGCAGGAAAGGGTGATTTGATACATTCAACTGATCTCCAGTAGCAACAGGCATGCATGTGGTACACCTACAGAAACACAGTGAAAAATTCATGCACATAAAATCCAAATGTAGATAAAACGTTCAAAAGAGGAAATGATGATAGTGACTACACAACACTGTCCTTCTCTGACCTCAAATTGGGCATTCTACCTTACACTCACCTACACATGTACACACAGAATAAAAATGAAATAAAAAAACATCAATAGTTTCTTGTTCTGTTTAGAATTTTTTAAATTTTTTTGTGTGTTTGGAACTATATTCTTTTATTTTTCATTTATTTATTATTTTACTGATTCATTTACACACCTACTGGAAATACGAAGAACGATATCTAAGGATTCCTTCCTTCAATGCCTAGAAAAAATTATATGTATTCCCTGTAATGTATAAGCTTTCAGAGGACAGACACTATTAGCTGATATTTTGTTTCTTTCTAAAAGAGAATCAAAAATGTTCTCCCTCTAGTAAATCATTAGAAGTTACTTAGTATCCTAGTTGGTGTCTGTTATGGTGACAAATACCAAGTTGAAAACCAATGTAGGAAAAAAATTTTTTGTTTGTTTGTTTGTTTTTTCACCTAAAGCATACAGTTTATCATCTACAGAAGTACGGAAAGGAATCTGTAGACCAGGGGAATAAAGAGACTATGTAGGAACAGTTTACTGACTTGATCCTCATGTCTTTTCTCATGTGGTTTTATTTTAATTTAATTTATTTTATATTTTATTTTATTTTATTTTTTATACAATCCAGGATGATGAGCTTGACCACCACACATCAATTATTATTCAAGAAAATGCCCCACAGACTGGTCTATCATCACATCTATGATCACATTTTCTCAACTGAGGTTTCCTTTTCAAATTATGTCAAGTTGACATAAAAACTAGCCAGCACACAGAGGAAGGAACAATACCTAAAATCCTGGAATAATAGTAAGGCTGTCAATCATGTAAAAGAAGTTCAGAAGCTGGTTGTTTTTCCTAATCAGGTTCCATTTTCTCATTCACACAGAAAAATCAACTGTAAGCAGTAAAGAAAGGTACATAACCATTCCTTGGTGCAAGGCTCTGGATTTCTAACAAGAATTTCACAGAATATTCATCTGGCTATGTTATGCAGATGGCTTCAAGATAAACATGTCAAACTTCTAATCATTGAGTGGCCATTCACTGCATGTTTCTGAGGGACTGAGACATACATATTTAGGGGGACTGAATCCCTGAACTGTGTTCTTCTGTCATTTTATCCTATGAGGTGTTTCAGCACCAGCATCTCCTTGAGAGTTAATAACGAAATAAATAATGGATTTGTTGAAAGCATATCTGATACAAGAGCCTAGGCTGGGGGTAAACAAGACATAGTCCTGTGTTTTTCAGGGAGAGGCATTTGCAGATGAGAGTTGACATTCACATCTGAAGGAGAATATTCCCACTTGAAAATACATTCAAGAGTCATGTAAACAGAACATTTGTCTGTTTTATTAAAAAAAACAAAACAACTTTTTATCTAGTTTAAGTGTAAGTAATAAATTAGTTGCACCATCATGAATTATTCGTGGAAAGCCATATTATTCATACATCATGGATATATGTGCAGCATGATTATAGAAGCATGGTGAGAGCAGCAACCACACTTTTAAATTCTCTTCTGTATTTTCAGTAGCAAAAAAGGTAAAGCTGGAACGCGCATGGGATGAAGATGAGTTCCAGCTGTTTAACTCTGAGATCCCCAAAGTAGAGTTTGTCATACACTTTAGTGAATTTCCATACCCACAGTCACTAAGGACTCAGGCTCCTTTATTAGAATCTTCAGAACATACGGTTCAGGGTGGGAAGCTTGCCGGGAATAACACAGTTTGATTCCTAGTGCAAAGTAGCACACAGAAGTGGATAGAAAAATGAGTTAGGAAACTTGTGGTGAGGCTCTGTAAGGTTAAAGGACTAATATTTGATTTCAGGAGAACTTTGGAGACAATTTTTAGTGCATCCCTAGTGCTCAGGTTCCTCAGAAGATACCATCTGCGCTCATTCCCTCCATTAGTGCATGATGAGGACCACAAGGGACTTTTTGTAGTCAGAAGCCTTACAATCACATCCTTTAACCTTTACCTTTTATAGTGATGCCTCATGGCCTTGTGGTTTAAATTCAAAAGTCCTTTTAAGTACCACATCTTGTTCAACTATGTGTACTGCCTAGCTGCTTACTCTCTGCAGCAAGAGGCACCCCTGAGGGACAGAAGAGATAGTAGGTTTTGCAATGAAGAAGAATGTGTATGGAAATGTCTTCAAACCAGGTGTTATGCACTCAACATTTCTTAGTGCTCTAATAGATACTGATTTTGTGTTTGATAAAGTATAAGGTTGTTTCTACTGAAATTGAAATGATTCTTAGAAATATTTTAATCATGTTCATAAAGTGTTGTAAAGAAAAGTCAGCAGATATAAAAAAAAAAAGGAACCTGAATGCAGGCCATCTCAAAAAATTTGCTCTGTAATTTTATCTCATTTTTTGACTTTTCTACTCAATGTTTTGCATTATTAAATTTGTCTCCATTTAAAATGTATATTTAAGATGACACATTTTTTAATTGTTTTCTAGGTTTACAAAAATGTTTCATAAACATTATATGCTTGTCAGTCTATTAAGTGTATGTTCCATTTTAATGTAATCTTCTAATTTATTGTGTGTGTGTCTGTGTGTGTCCTTTTCCTTTTCTGAAAACTGTAAGACATTGCCTAAGACTTTTTGACAATATCTACTTATATTGAATAGTAATTATATTATACCCCCAGACATAAAATAAATTCTGTTAGTTTGTTTTCAGATTTCTAGTTCTAATATTGGACTCTGTTTTCCATCTTCTCCCTAGGTGAACTGCCTACTTATAGGCTAAAAATTAACTGCTGAAAAGTAGAAGAGAGCTGACTCACAAGAAAACAAAAGATCCTTCCACCAGAAGCCCCTTTTAGCGCACTGACTTTACTGGACTCCAGACCTGGATCATAAAGTAGCACTGAGTTGAGTGAATTTCCACCACAATTCCTCCCTACCTCTCTTAGCAAGTTAGGAATCTTTTTGTTTGGACAAGATTTCTGCATTTCTTTTGTATACTTGCCTCTATATATTGCTGCTCAAGTTTTCAATGATGTCTTTTTTTTATTAATGTGAACACACTCCCTTTGGATTTTTATTGAGTCCTGAATATATATGCAATTCTGTATATACATATTTACACTGTAATCCCTTGGTAAAGAGGGGTAATTGGTTCCAAAATCTTTAAAGATATTTAAGTTCCTGGTTACTCAAGTCCCTTATACAAATTGGTATAGTATTTGTGCAGATCTGGTGGCAAATATCCTATGTTCTTTCAACCATATCTAGATTAGTAATAACATCTGACAATATGCAAGTGACAGATAAGTATATGAGCTATATCATAGAGTTGATGGAATGAATAGGAAAAATACACAACTGTATGTTCAGTATATGTGTAAGATATGTCTATATATGAGATACAAATGTATACTAGGTCAACTCTTCTTTGTGCCTATGTGTACATGTGCACATTTATGATACATATATCCTTTGTGTTAACATTCATTTTTTTAATTCATGTGACTGTGTATTCCCTTCTGAGATTTAGATAAAGATGGATATTTAGAGAAAAAATGTCTTAGTTAACAGACTTATACTCTTAGAATTTTTATTAATACATGTAATTTGTCTTAAGATAACTTTCTAGAAAAGTACTGTCTTAGTTAGGGTTTACTGCTGTGAACAGACACCATGACCAAGGCAAGTCTTATAAAAAATAAAACAACAACAACAACAAAAAAAAAATAAAAACATTTATTTGGGGCTGGCTTATAGTTTCAGAGGTTCAGTCCATTATCATCAAGGTAGAAGCATCCAGACAGGCATGACACAGGCAGAGCTGAGAGTTCTATGTCTTCATCTGAAAGCTGCAAGTGAAAGACTGACTTCCAGGCAACTATGGTGAGTGTCCTACGCCCACACTCACAGTGACACATCTATTCCAACCAGATCACACCTCAAAATTGTGCCACTTCCAGGTCCAAGAATATTCAAACCATCACAAGTACTATAACTCTATGTTCCTTAAATTTGTAAATATTTTTAAAAGATTTAATTAACACACTCTCTCTCTCTCTCTCTCTCTCTCTCTCTCTCTCTCTCTCTCTCTCTCTCTCTCTCTAAGTTCCTTCAGAACTTGGGTTATGGGCATTTGTACCATGCCAAGTTTGTTGTATTATGATGAGGTTTAAATTCTGCTCCTCATTATTTACTACTAGGCCATGTCTCCAGTCTCAACTATTCCTCTACTTTCTAATTCCTTGGGGTGGGGGATGTACACTGATGATAATTTTATAAATTAAACATAATAATCAAAATATTTTCTAAATGAAGCAAAATAAATAATTAAGAGTACACTTCTTTGATTAAATCCTTATGGTCTGATTTGGCAGATATTTTGGAATACTTGTAGACTTTTAAAAAATAACTCTCTAGATATTCCTGTCAATGATTTAGCATTCACTCTCCTGTCTGCTTGACCTCTAAATGGTTTAGGGTGAAGGAGCACAGGACTTTCTCTATCATCAACCTTGGATTCATCCAGGGACTTTGTCAAGCCTTTTAGGTCTAAGTCTTCACCCTCTGATGATGAACCCATCTTTACCTCATTGGCCTAGATATTCCTATGGACATTCTCTCCTTCTAAAATGTCATTCATTAACATCTCAAACTGAATTATTGAGCACTATGAGTGGAAATTTTATTGTGTTGGATATATCAAATAATTAACAGAAATAGTGCATGACCCATACACTCTGAAAGCCCGTAACTGTAGGATCAAAAGGTCAAAATAAAGACATCTTATCCCTGACTTGACCCAGTCTGTGATTATGCATAAATAGCCCAACAATGTTTCTAACCTGGCAGTACTTTTCCACTATTCATGCTCCAAAGACCCTATAAAAACCCACCCCTCTGCCAAACCCACCTTTATCTCTTTTTCTGTTCTGGAGCAGCCACCATTCCTTTTTTTTTTTTTTTTTTCTGTCCAATAAATCTCATTTGTGAGGCTTGATGCATGATGTGATTTTGTTGTATTTCTTTGCTCCTGACTGCCAAGATGCCCTGGTACTGGAAACAAATACACTAAGTAATTTGATTCCTCCAGGGGTGCTTGCACTTCCTTTATTTCCATCTTCTGCTCTTCCTCACTTATCAGTCACTAAACCATTCTCTCTATTGTTTCTATAACACACCACACTAACTGCTTTTCCAAAGTGTGTGTGTGTGTGTGTGTATGTTCCTGTGTGTGTGTGTGTGTGTGTGTGTCTTTCAGTCTGTCTGTCTGTGTACATGTATATAATACAATGAAAGTTTGCATAGAACATGGTTTGACTTTTGATATTTTCTGCTATGACTTTATACCTTCTTTTTTTTTTAAACAAATTATCACACTGGACCTGGAGTTCAATATCTGGGTCATAATAATGAGCAGGTAGATCCTTCAGATATATCTGTGCCCTCCCCACCTTGTGAGTCCTAGACTTAAATGGACATTTGTGATCTGGACTCAGGTTCTTTGGCTTATACTGTCCCCTTTCTGGGTTGTTACATGTGATGTTCCCACTGTTTTTGAAATTAATTTATTTTACTACCCATTCATATTGCTCATGTGTTCAAATCATTTAGGTATCTGAGCAAATACCTCATTCCCTGGAGGAATTTTCTATTTAAAATATGAGTCTCCCAGTACGTATCTCTGGAATCCTTGCAATACCTTCCCATTAAAATTTCCCACGTGTATTACTTTATAATGCAACTCCAATATACTTTATGTTTTCCATTTCATGGCCACATGTTAAAATGTTAGCTCTATGGGGAAGTGGATTTTATTGCTTTGCTTCCATAGAGTCACATTAATATGGATGTTATTTTGTAAATGGATAAATGGATACTTCCCCTTATTTTTGATAGACATTCAGACTTCCCCATGCATATGGAGAAAGGAGAAAGTGGTCACATGAAAATTGTCCTCCAGCCTCTTTCCCAGCAGGATATTCTATGTGAACTTCATGACTAGCAGGTCATGTTTATCTTATATGCTGTCATTCTACCTTCTTGTAGTCCCGTGAATTCCCACATCGCTGTGGACCACAGGAGGAAATGAAAGAAAGTACACTTTCCATTTTATTTATTTATTTTTTTGTGATATTCTTATTTCTTGGGTCCTGGTTTCTATTTCAATTAAATAGTTACAGGTTAGAAAATTCTGAGTGTTAAAACCTGGCCAAGTCATTGCACTAGATAAAGGCAACTACCCTCAGCCACGGGCCCATCATGTTGGCTTTGAAGATTACACAGACTGGCAGTGTTGTTCGTCGCCCATCTGTTGTGCCTCTAGGAAAGTCACAGTCCATTAACTATTCCTATAATTCTCTGAAAAATAAAGCTCCCTTGCCCTTCCTGAATGCCAAGGTCATTCAACCTGGACACTTATGGACAACACTTGTGCCCAATTGCTTTCGACAATAATTGTTTCTACTCTTCTTTCAATGTTTTGGATCATAAAATTGTAACAATATCTCCTACCTTGGTAATTTTTACATGAAAAGGCCACTGTACAGTATCTAACTGAATGGGATGTCTTTGTCCAGATTTTTGTCTCATATGGCACGGTTTAGCTTCCACATAGCTCTGGAAACCAGAGTTAACAGGTAAGTTTTCTGAGCTTTCATTGCATATCTACACAAACGTCATGCTTTTGAGACTTGTAGTTCTTCTTTGTTTTGTTGTTGTTGATACTGGTGTTTTGCCAATTTCTATTTTTGTCATGTCTACTTCATCTGCAATAACCAGTACAACTTTCTTATGTAGCTGTCAGCTATTACTATAGCACCTTCTCTTCAAAACCTGATACTTTATCAGATGCTAAATTCTGGGTTTCATGAAATAAAAACACAATTAGTGAACTCTGATTCAAGTATACACTTTATTTTTATTTCATTCATACCTTAACTATTTGAATGAAAGTGTATAATTGTTGTTTCGGTTGATTAAGACTTGCCATTCCTAAAGACTGTATGTTGATGATTTTGTTTTTATTTTTTTCATTAATTTATTTATACACCTTTGAACCTGATCCCAGGCCCCCTCTCCTCCCAGGCCCCACTTCACATAGAACCTCCCCCATACCCCTCCCTTTCTCATCCCTGGGTGCCAACTCACCCTGGCACCTCAAGTCTCTGCAGGACTAGGTGTACTCTTTTCTACTGAGACCAAATGAGGCAGCCTAATGAGGGGAAGAGGATCCAAAGGCAGGCAAACCAGTTAGGGTAAGACCCTGCTATATTTGATTTGCTAAGGGACCTGGATAAGTACCAAGCAGCATATCTGCTACATATGTGTGGGGGTTCTAAATCCAGCCCATGTATGCTAATTAGTTGGTGGTTCAGTCTCTGTGAGCTTCCAAGGTTCCAGGTCAGTTGATACTATTGGTCTTTTTGTGGTCCATATCCCCTCAGCATTCTTTAATCTTTTCCCAGCTCTTTCACAAGACTTCTGAAACTGTCTAATGTTTGGCTGTGCGTTTCTGCATCTGTGTCAGTTGGCTGCCGGGAAGAACCTCTCAAAAGACAGTAATGAAAGCTCTTGCTGAAGCTTAATAGAGTATCATTAATAGTGGTTCTAGCCCATGAGATGGGTCTTAAGGTGGCCCATTCACTGGCTGGCTATTTCTCTAGATTCTGTTCCATCTTTGTCTTTGCACTTCATGTAGTGAGGTCAAATCTTTGGTTGAAGGTTTTGTGGGTGGGTTTGTGTCCTTTTTCCTTCACTGGGAGAACTTCCTGATTATAAGAGGTGGTTACTTCAGGTTCCTTATCTCTAACTGCTAGGAGTCTCAGTTAGTCATCTTTGTAGACTCCCTGGAACCTCCTGGATCCCATGTCTGTGGAATGTCCTAGAGATGCCATTCATCCTTAACTCAGATTTTAGCTTACTCTATGGCTATCTTTCTCCAGATTTTCCTACACCCAATTCCCTCTTCTTGCCCTTTCCATCTCCTCTCCCACCTAGTTCTTGTCCTCCAACCATCTTCAATGACAATTTCATTTCTCCTTCTGAGTGAGATTCAAGCATCCTTTCTTGAACTCTCCTTATTACATAGCTTTTTAGGCCTGTGGATTGTAGTGTGAGTATCCTGTACTTTATAACTAATATCTACTTATAAGTGAGTACATAACATAAATGTCATTTTTGGTATGGGTTACTTCACTCAGGATGATATTTTTCAGATTCATGCATTTGCCTACATATTTCACGATGTCTTTGTTTTTAATATCTGAGTAGTATTGCATTTTCTTTATCTATTCTTTGGTTGAAGGACACTTGGGTTGTTTCCAGTTTCTGGCTATTATGAATAAAGCTGCTTTAAACATAGTTGATCAAATGTCTTTGTGTTCTGACGGAGCATCCTTTTTGTATATGCCCAAGAGTGTTATAACAGAGTGGTCAGGTAGAACTATTATTATTTTTTATGAGAAACTGCCAAATTGATTTCCAGAGTGGTTTTACAAGTTACCACTATCACTAGCAATGAAGGAGTGTTCTCCTTTTTCCACATCCTTACCAACATGTGCTTCCCCTAGAGTTTTTTTTTTTTTTGTTTTGTTTTTTTTTTTTTTATCTTGGCCAATAAGGTGGAATCTCAGAGTTGTTTTAATTTATATTTCTCTGAAGACCAAGGTCATTGAATTCCTTAAGTGCTTTTTAGCCATTAGAGATTCCTCTGTGGAGAATTTTCCATTTAGTTCTATTTGTTTTATTATTTTATTGAGTGCTAATCTATCTCCCTTCCAAACTTTTTTCCACCCTAATGACTTCCAATCCCCTAACACTAGGTAGGAAAGAAAAGTTAGCAAGCAAAGGGGCATAGATCTCTTTCAGCAAATAAAATAGACTACTTCATAATAACAGACTTCCTACTAAATAGACTTTCTTGGGGCAAGTCCAATATTCTTGTCGACAATTTTCTCTCAATCCAGACTACTTGCCAAACCACAACAATAGCAACCAGGAACAATAGGGAAAGCAATAGCCTCCACAGGTCCTCTTAGGGTTCTCACATTTATACCCTCTCTAGGGTCCCCAGGATTAAACTATCTGCAGTTGACAAAATTCATACCAGTGCTTTTCTGTTAGTGTAGGAGACAAATCATAATTACCTGCTGTGAGGCAGTCTCTCATCCCATACCTGGGATTAAAACAAAAACATGTTCACATAAAATTTCACTACAACTATAATATTTCACCTCTACTGGAAGTCCTGGTACTTCCCCATTCTGATAATTTTGCCATGTAGTCTTAGTGACAAGTAGGAAATGGACATCTTGGAGTAAATGCATTACTATAGAAGACAGATCTTTGCATTTTCTATAAGCATCATGGGGTTGCACATTCTCAACACAGATGGATACAGTGCATCTATTTGCTCAGCCTTACCTGGTTTTGGAAATTTAAAATTCCTCAATGTATAACTTAGATATTCTATATTTTGTCTCAAGTCTCAGTCTTAGCAGTCAATAAGACTATTTGTTCTTTCCTTGGTATAGCAGACTAGTCCTTATTAGTATTAGACTAGTCTTTATTATTTTTTGGTTTTCCTCCATGTCCTATCTATGCTTTAACAGTTATAGATAAACAATTTTTTTGTGATGACTTTCACCTGTCTCTATCTTCCCAGAGAAGGTAATTTGAACTTGCTTATGATCATAAAAAATGCCTCACCATTTTAACATGCAATATTTAATTAATAATTGTTATTCCTTAGCAGACCAATTAGCAACATAAATTAAATCTCATTGTCTTCATAGCTACATTTTTCTTGGTGTATTAGTAAATTTGGTTTTACTGCATGTTTTAGTTAGTGTAATTTTAGCTTAATGCTGTGCTTTACCCTGGAGAGGCCAGAGGTATTAGACCTCCACCTGACAAAGTTGCTAGTTTGTACTTTTTCTGTAAAGAATAGTAAATGCTCTTAACCATTGGGCCCACTTTTCAGCCCTGAAATTAGACAGGTTTCTAATAAGTTGACTACCATAATTTACACTTAGCTTAATAATGGACATTAGCTTAATTTGCAAGGCAGGTGTGATCATTTGTATATGACTGGCCCAGGGAATGCCATTATCAAGAGCTGTGGTCTTACTCGAATAGGTGTGTCACTGCTGCTGTGGGCTTTAAGTCCCTAGTTCTAGCTGTCTGGAAGCCAGTCTTCTGTTTGCCTTAAGAACAAGATGTTGAACTCTCAACTCCTCTGTGACTGATGTTAATGGACTGAACCTCTGAACATGTAAGCCAGTCCAAGTAAATGTTGTCCTTTAAAGAGTTGCCTTGGTCATGGTGTCTGTTCACATCAAGAAAATCCTAAGACAGCAGTTGTCTCATAAAGTGACTACCATAGTTTATCTCATAAGTCTGACCACCAACTTGAGATTAAGGTCTTGCCTTCCACTGGAACACAGCCTCTAAGTGTTGACCTAGACAGAAGTGGTCAGAACAATGACTCTGATCTCTTATAAATTATAGCTGATTTTGACTTGCAATCATTGTTTTAGTAAAGCACAAAGGTTGCACTTTACTACACTGATTGAAATCTAAAATGTCATTATCTGTGTTTCTCTCAATATTTTTATCTTCCAAGTTCCTACAACAGCCTACTAAATTCTGATCACTTAATAGGTTTTCAAACCCAAAGTTCCAAATTCTTCCATAATTATTGCTGTTTTAGTCAGGATTTCTACTGCTGAAATGAAACATCATGACAAAATGGCAAATTGTAGAGTCAAGGTTTTATTTGGCTTAAACTTCTATATCCTATTTATCATTAAAGGGAATCAGAAACTCAAACATGGCAGGAACCTGGATCTAGGAACTGATGCAGAGACCATGAAATCATACTGCTTGCTGGTTTGTTTATCATGGCTTGCTCAGCATGCTTTTATTTAATCCTAAGGCAGTTTCTCTCTTCTGCTCTTATCCACCCCCATGATCCACTCCTCCTCCTTTTTCTTCAGAAAAGGACATTTCTCCCACTGATATCAACCAAACATAGAATACCAAGTTGCAGCAAGACTAGGAACATCTCCTTATATTAAGGCTGGATAAGGTGACCCATGATGAAGAAAGGGTCCCAAAAGCAGGCAAAAGAGTTAAACTTGGTTTTAAACCATGTTCCCACTGTTAGGAGTTCCACAAGAAGCCAAAGTTACACAACTGCAATATATATGCAGAGGGTGTAGGTCACTCCCATGCAGGCTCTCTGGTTGTCAGTTCAGTCTCTGTGAGTGCCTGTGAGCTCAGTTAAGTTGATTCTATGGGTTTTCTTGTGGTGCCCTTCAGCCCACTTATCCAATGCTTCATCACATATTCTACAGGATTCCCCAACTTCCCCCTAATGTGTAGCTGTGGGTCTCTACAACTGTTGGCATCAGTTGCTCGATGAAGCCTCCCTGAAAGCAATTAGGTTAGGTACTAATCTATGGTTTTAGGGAAATATCATTAGGACTCATTTTATTGACTTTTAATTTGTTTGTTTGTTTGTTTGTTTGTTTTCCTCATTCTTGCTTGGTTCTATCCTAGGTCTCTTGAGCTATTCAGTCTCTAGGTCCTAGCCTTCCAGGTTTCATAATGGGGGGGCTTCTTATTTGCCATAGGTCTCAAGCTGGATCAGTCATTATTTGGCCCCAATTTCATTTTTCATTACAACTTCTGCACCATGGTTACCCAGCATATCTTGTAGCCAGGACAAGTTGTAGATTGGATGTTTTGTGCCTGAGTTGGTGTTCCAGTTCCTCCACTGATAGGCTTGCCTGTTTATAAGTGTTGGCCAATTCAGGCTCCAATCTTAAGGTGTTCTTATAGAACCTAGGGCCACCAGCCCAAGGATAGTATCACCTTATAATGGCCTGGCACCTCCTGCATCATTCACTAATTATGAAAATATCCTATATGCTTGCTCACAGATTTTAGGGAAGCATTTTCTTAATTGAGGTTCTTTCTTCGCTGATGAATATTTTGTGTCAAGTTGACATATATTATCTAGTACAAAACAACAGCCTATCGTCATCGCATCTGTGACAGCCTCTACTGGTTTAAAAAAAAATCTGTTGGTATTTCATTTTCTATTACTAAGTTAAAAATCCTGATCCAAAATGACACATGGTAGCCAGGGTTTTCTGAGAATAGTTCCAGGTCAAGTCTATCACGGAAGGAAGTTGGATGAGGAGCTTCAGGCCAGAACCTGAATAAGAAACCCTTTAGGAAGGCTGCTTAGGTTCTCACTTTGTGATTCATGCTCAGATATGTTCTTTACACAGCTCATGATGATACCTATAACTAGCTGAGCCTTCCCACATCAATTACCAACCAATCAAAACAATCTTTTGCAGACATATATAGAAAAATAGTTTAGCATTTTTTCTAGGTGGAGTCTAGGTTCTGAAGAAATGTATCTACTCTTGAACAGCTACCGAATATGAGCAGTCTCTAGAGATAGCACCAACCTGTTTGAAGCTATTCTCAGTAGCCAAGATCATCCTAAGTAGCCAGTACTTTGAATGTCTGAAGCAAATATCTTTCACACATAAAGGACTAGCAGGTCAGAGCACCAGAATGCCAAGTGTAAACTGGAATAAATTAGTACTATTTCAAATAAAATATTTGTCCATTGCTTGGATACTGATTTTGGAAATTATTATTTTTCTGCTCTTTGATTTCTACTAATGTCTGTGTTTGGTTCAATATACTTATCTATATTTATCATTTAAGAAATGTATTGAAGACACAACACAATTCTGTCTCCGTTCATTATAAATACATTTAAGTTGGAGTTTCCATTTACCAATTAATACTTTCCACTTTAAAAATGAGTCTCTTTTTTTTGCATTGTTAGAAAAGTATTATTCATTTTCTCCAAGTATATTTATTAAGTGTCTGATATTTTGATATTTTCATTAACTAAATTTTTAAAAATTCTGGTTTTTCCCTGGTCCTGTACTTAGTTGTTGACAAATAAAATCATAAAAGTGATAACATATTATTTAATGAAATGTTATGAAAGAAATATGTATTACCCATATATTCATCTTGGCATTTGTGAATATTTATCTGCATATATGTGTGTGTGTCTCAAAATTTCTCCAAAATTCACACCTGCTCTCTATATTCATTTATGTCTGGAAAAAAAAAACCCACAACTCAGGCAACACTCATAAAGAGCCTAACTTTTGGCAGAAATTCCAGGAAAGCTCATTCTTATGCAAATGTACATGCCCTGCTGAAAGCTGAGTAGATATGCACAAGAAGGAAAACCCTAAGATATGTGCCACAGAAAACTCGGCAATTTCCCCAAACTACAAGGGAAACTAGAATGATATTAAAGACTTGCAGTGTTCCACCCATAGGGTTGCGGATCCCTTCAGCTCCTTGGATACTTTCTCCAGCTCCTCCATTGGGGGCCCTGTGATCCATTCACTAGCTGACTGTGAGCATCCACTTCTGTGTTTGCCAGGCCCCGGGATAGTCTCACAAGAGACAGCTATATCTGAGTCCTTTCAGCAAAATCTTGCTAGTGAATGCAATGGTGTCAGCGTTAACTAACCAGTACCCCAGAGCTCTTGACTCTAGCTGCATATGTATCAAAAGATGGCCTAGTCGGCCATCACTGGAAAGAGAGGCCCATTGGACATGCAAACTTTATATGCCCCAGTACAGGGGAATGCCAGGGCCAAAAAAATGGGAATGGGTGGGTAGGGAAGTGGGGGGGAGGGTATGGGGGACTTTTGGGATAGCATTGGAAATGTAATTGAGGAAAAGATGTAATAAAAAAATATATATATATTAAAAAAATAAAAGACTTGCAGTGTTAGGAAGTGCCCGAATCTCTCTTCTGAGTGAAAATGCTTACGCAAATAGACCAGAAAAGTAGAAAAGCTACTATACTGAATATAGGCTAATTAATGATCAAAATGAGAAACTGCAATCCTGTGCATTTTTTTTGTTGTTGTTGTTTTGCTGACAACAAAAATTGTAAACTTTAAAATGTGAAAATCTTATCTTTACTCTGTCCTTAAATAATATTAACTTTGAAATTCTCCATTGAGCACTTATTCTATAAGAAACATACTACACATTTGTACTACATATGCAAAATATTCTCCCACTTTCTCCTTTTTCAGTGTACATGCAGCCTTTAAGGATTCTATTTGGTTAGTTGTTGTTGGCTAGCATGCTTCACTGTTTTTATGATTAAACCATTTTTCTGTTTCTAAAACAAGTTGATATAGAATTGAGGACATATGACATTTTTCAATATTCATCTATCTTTTTTTCACATAATTTAATTTATTTTCGTGTCCCTTCAAATTGTAAACTATGTTTCTTAGGTTATATTCAAAAATACATATGCAAGTCTGTAAGGTAGATAAATAGCATGTGTGTTTATTAGTCATAGTTTTCTTTTGCTACGCTCGTATTTGAAGATACTTAGATTTTTGTGGTTTGGTTATTATGACTATTGTTTCAATCGGCATAGGAACAAACATCATTACAAGATGAATGGTTTTATATCCTTTGGCTATTTATCAAGAAGTAATATTACTATATCCTATTATAATTTCATCTTTAAATTTGTAGGAACATCCATTTTGTTTTGATAATTGCTGTGCTAATCCATATATCGAGGAATTATATTATGCACTTCTTTTTTTTTTTATGCTCCAGTCAACACTTACATCTGGTTTCTTTGTTAACAATAATACACATAGGTACCCTGTAGAGTTTTCAATTGTACTTGCTGATGACTACTCAAACTGAGGCTGAGTAGTTTCTTATATACCCACTGGCTTTTATTATTATTAATTATTTCATTTTTGGAAAAAGGACATATTCAAAAAACTTGCTTACTGTGAGGATATCTTTCAAGTAAACTGTACACATTTCATCTTATCAAATATACATTTTCTAATATTTTACAATCTGCCTTTTCAAGTTTTCTCTTTTTCACTGTGCAAAATCTAGTGTGCTGAAATTTTACTTGTCTTAATTTGCTTCTATAACCACAAATTTCAATGTTTCCATGCCTTCTTATCTTGTTTTTTATCATCTCAAATTATTTATTATCTCCTAATTTTTTTAGAAACTATAACATTGTTTTTACTTATTCACTTTTCACTTTTTCCCGTGCAATATTTAGTTGTCTACTGACCATATTCTTACTCCAGATTACTTAGAGACCTTGCTCTTTTTCCTGACATTAGGTGGTTAGTGATAAAGGGCATTTGCCACCTGTCAAATTTGCCTTCTGTTGTGATAAAACAACATAACCAAAAGAAACTTGGGGATATAAGGCTTTGTTTCATCTTATATATCACCGTCCTTCATTGAGGGAAGTAGGGGCAGGAACACAAAGCTGGAACATCAAGGTAAGAACTAAATCACTGACCATGGTGAGATATCATACTGGCTTGAGGAAAATGGCATCCACAGTTGTATACCCAGGGCCACCCACCCACCAAGAACACCACTGCCTACAGTCAATCATTGATCATCATTCAAGAAAAAAAAAATAAACAACAACAATAGTCCACATGCTTGCTATCAAATCAACTTCATGGAAGTATTTCCTTAATGGGGCTTTCCTTTTCTCCACATTACCTTAACTTATGTGAAATTGACAAAAACAAATAAACAAAGAAACAAATATAGCCATCATAGTACCTAATACACAGAACTAGGAATAAACATTTAACTAAGTCATATTTCAATCTATTTTTTTTTTATGTTATAGAGAAAAGAGTTTTATTTCAGTTCAGAGGTCTGGAGAAGTTATGTCAACTGGCACCTTTACTTTTTCCTTTACTTTATTATATATTTTCTTTATTTACACTTCAAATGTTATTCCCTGTAGCCATCCAGTTACCATGAACAAACTAGGTTTAACTGAAGGGGGAGTGGACTGGAAATGAAAAAAGCCTGGGGGCGGGGAACAAGAGAAGAATGAAGCCAAGACAAGGTTCTGATCAAGGATCAAAGTTTAATATTCATCACTGTGTTTATATAGGGAAAACCCAGAGACCCATCATTTGTTTGAGCTGGACTATGGTACAGAGCAAGATCACCTGGAAGTCTATTTTTCTAAGTTCCAGTGGAAACTTGCATGTGCACTGTGCAACCAAGGCAGATGACTCCACCTGGTCATTAAGATCCAAAGTGGCAAGCACTCAGGTCTATTCAACCTGCTCAAGACTGGAAGAAAGCTGCTCAAAGCTGGGAAGGGCAAAATCCCCTTTACAGGACCCCATTCCTCAAACACTGTATCCCACACCACTCCCTTTGCTTCTATGAGGGTGTTCACCCACTCAACCCCCCCCCCCATCTCCCCACCCTGGCATTCCCCAACACTTGGGCATCAAGCCTTGACAGGACCAAGGTCCTTTCCTCCCATTGATACCCCTGAGAAGGTCATCCTCTGCCACATATGCAGCTGGAGCGATGAGTCTCTCCATGTATACTCTTTGGTTGGTGGTTTAGTCCCTTGGAGCTCTGAGGGGTTTGTTTGTTTGGTATTGTTGTTCTTCCTTTGGGGTTGCAAACCCCTTCAGCTCCTTTATTCGTTCCTCTAACTCCTCCATGGGGTCCCTGTGCTCAGTCCAATGGTTAACTGTGCGTATCCATCACTATATTTGCCAGGATATGAAACAGTCTCTCAGGAGATGCTATATCAGGCTCCTGTGAGCATGTGTTTCTTGGCATCCACAATAGCATCTGCATTTGGTAACAGTATATGAGATGGATCCCCAGGTGGGGCATTCTTTGGATGGCCTTTCCTTCAGTCTCTGCTCCACACTTTGTCTCTGTATTTCCTCCTGTGAGTATTTTGTCCCTCATTCGAAGAAGGACTAAAGCATCCACACTTTGGTCTTCCTTCTTCTTGAGCTTCATGTGGTCTCTGAATTGTGTCTTGGGTATTCCAAACTTTTGGGCTAATACCCACTTATACTTATAAGTTAGTGCATACCATGTGTGTTCTTTCATGATTGAATTACCTCACTCAGGGTGATATTTTATAGTTCCATCCATTTTCCTTAGAATTTCATGAAATCATTGTTTTTAATAGGTGAGTAGTACTTCATTGTGTAAATGTACCACATTTTCTGTATCTATTCCTCTGTTGAGCTTCTGGCTATTATTAATAAGGTTATTATTAATAAGTGAACATAGTAGAACATGGGTCTTTGTTATATGTTGGGGCATCTTTTGTGTATATGCCCAGGAGTGGTATTAGTGGGTCCTCAGGTAGTACTATGTCCACATTTCTTTTCTTATTTTTTTCAATTTTTTATTAGATATTTTCTTCATTTACGTTTCAAATGCTATCCTGAAAGTCCCCTATACCCTCCCCCCTTCTCTGCTCCCCTACCCAACCACTCCCTATGTCCACCAGGCTGATTTCCAGAGTGATTGTACCAGCTTGCAACCCTACCAAGAATGGAGGAATCTTCCTCTCTCTCTCCACATCCTCACCAGCATCTGCTGTCACCTGAGTTTTTCATCTTAGCCATTCTGACTGGTGTGTTTGGAATCTCAAGGTTGTTTTGCATTTTCCTGATGACTAAGGATGTTAAACATTTCTTTAGGTGCTTCTCAGCCGTTCGATATTCCTCAGTTGAAAATTCTTTGTTTAGCTCTATACCCCATTTTTAATAGGGTTATTTAATTATCTGGAGTCTATCTTCTTGAGTTCTCTCACTCTCTCTCTCTCTCCATACATTATATATATATATATGATATATGATTATTTATATATATATATATATATATATATATATATATATATGATATAAGCCCTCTATCAGATGTAGGTTTGGAAAGATTTTTTTCCCCAATCTGATGGTTGCCATTTTATTCTATTGACAGTGTCCTTTGCCTTAGAGAAGCTTTGTAATTTTATGAGGTTCCATTTATTTACTCAAAATCTTATTCCATTGTTAAAAGCAACTTTCTAAGCTGCTGATTGTGTCTTTGAGTTGAGTGTATTTGGAATTATCAAGTTCCTCATCCCTTTTCTTTTGCCTTCCTTTAAAAACAAAACAAAACAAAACATTGTTTGGAATTCAGGTACCTATCTCTAGACCAGAATTACTGTTTATGATTTTATATCTCACAAAATCTCACTAAAAGTTTTAAAACTGTATAATTGAATAGTACAAATTTGAACTATTTTGATGGAAATAAACTAAGTAGAAGCACAAAAGTTCTACCTATCTCATAAGATAGTTGTTGTTTTCACATTTTTACTTAGTAACACATAGGTAATCACATCAAGGCTCATCCTGTAGCTTTGTTATTTCTGGTTCATGAAATTTGGTGAGCTATTTTATACCTCTACCTCATACTTCTTCTGTGGAATACCAACTCTTTGGATAAGGTGAGCACTGTGGTAAATTGCATGGCTCTGCTTGCTGCATGGTCCGCAAGTGAGAATTATAAGTGTTTGGTGGGTGGAGACTTTAGCTGTGGTTGTCTGTCAATACTCTAAATTTCAAAATGGAAGATTTTCTTTACATACCTACAAGAAAGTAACTTTGGATAATCACAGTTTTGGAACACTTGCCCATTATCTGTAATATCTGGATTCAATCAATATACCTGAAACAAATGCATTGTCATATCAATGGAAAAATATGGAACTGTAATTTTGGGAGTATAAGAATGGAGAGGAAAGATGAGGAGAGAGGGTAGAAGAGAGTGTTTTTATCTGCCAATACACAGAAAAAAAAGAAAAGAAAAGTGAGCAATCACTACATATAGACATTTTCTGAAGCCATAGATGCTAAATAAATGCTTGAGTAAAATGTATAATTTTAGGGCTTTATTCTAAATTCATTTCCTCCTTCACTATTCAATCCCCCACCTAACTCCCAAATTTCTTCTTATTCTCACTCATTCTGATTTCTTTTCCCCTTATTCTTGCAAGCATTTTGCCCTCGAAGAGAGACAAAAGATGTACATAGTCTTTGAAGCAACTGCTTTGGGGTTATTGATTTCACTTCTCTTTAAGCTGTATCTTCCTGCTGCTTGGCTTTGCTTAGCTGAGACCAAACTTTCACAAATGTGAATAGGTAAATATACACATACTTTGATAAGAATCAGAAATAACAGAAATGTAGACCTCAAAAGTATATCTATAACCCTCTTCTTCACCTTTATCCTTTTAAAGAAGGATGCACTGGGACCAGGAGGAGAACCTTGCCTCAAGGTAAACAAACTGTTGATTTAATCATATATACAATTTGAAGTTTGTATGACCCTGTGGAGTTGGCAAAACTCTAGTAAATATGTCTCTAAGAGAATTTTTCATGGTATAGCTGACTCTCCTGTGTTATTAGACCCAAAGTCATGATCTAAAAAAAGTATGACAACAGAAGCTACTCCAGAAGCCTTAGCACAGAATGAAGAAACTGCTTTGTTCTCTCCATTTCTTGAAACCTTTAAGTTCTGAATCATTGACCTGTACCCTGGTTCTGTCATCTTGCATTATATGTCTGAGAATTTGTTTCTTTGTCATTTTCTTTTTCTTTTCTCTTTAAAACTTTTTAAAATATATTCTTTACCCATTCTGTGTTTAAATAAGATAAAAACATACAAGTGTACACTGTATATTGAGCAGACATTCCCAAGACATTCCCCCCCACCCCCATTGCCAGGACCTCTTATCTCTTACTAGGAATGTAGATATAGATTACAAACTACATAAAAACCAAACTTGTGCAGTATTATTATAGAACCCCAATGTTTATAAATGACCATATAAAGTAACTCTTCTATGAATACACAAATATTCAGACATCTTTTGAAGTTTTATATGAGGAAGAAGATTATGGCATTTGTATTGCAGGGCTTGTATCATTTTTCCCAAATGTAGATAATAGCTTTGAATTTCTAGTTCTGAGTGTTTTATCTGGATGTTGAAAGGGGAAAGTACTGATAATTAAATCTATGACTTTTTATATATCCACTCTACAAATAATTGATTAATAAAAGTAAAGTGAAGGAGGGGTGGCTAGTAGAATATGGGTAATATGAAAGTAAAGGAGATGTATTAGGCATGGAAATAAAAAGATGTAGGCACAGAGTGAAATAAATAGAAGAAAATCTAAGGGTTAAAGTATCCAAGAAACTATTAAAAGGCGTATGAATATCTACTATCTTATACTTCAAATAAAAATGATAATTAACGCTTCTGGTCCACCATCTATACCCATGAGCTTAGGCTGTTCTACAACCCACTGTGCATGAATCCTGCCAGGAAAGACCTTTTCTCCCAGGAGTGTTTTCAACTCCCAGGCTCAGAAGTGAGATAGCCAATTTCTCTCCATTAAATGGAGCAAGGCAACAAGGAGCACACTGGGTGTAAGAACAGTGAAGCAGCTGGGACAGGATCCTTTCAGTCCACCATCTTTAACCAGAGATTGGGTTGTTCTAGAGCCCTCTGTACACAAGTTCCACCAGGAAGGAGCTGATCGCTCAGGAGTGCTGACACAGGATTACAGACTCACAAGCTCCACCCAAAGACAGCAAGAACATATAACACCAGAGACAACCAGATGGCAAAAGCAAACTCAAGAATCTTACCAACAGAAACCAAGACGATTTGGTACCATCAGAACTCAGTTCTCCCTCCAGAGCAAATCCTGGATTCTGCAACACACCAGAAAAGCAAAATATGGATTTAAAACCATTATCTCAAGATGCTGATAGAGGATTTTAAGAGGCACATAAATAAATCCCTTAAAGTAATGCAGGAGAACACAGCTAAAGAGGTAGAAGCCCTTAAAGAGGAAACACAAAAGTCCCTTAAATAAATACAGGAAAACACAACCAACCAGGTGAAGGGATTAAACAAACCCATCCATGATCTAAAAATGGAAGTAGAAACAATAAAGAAATCACAACGAGAGACTGTGATTTCTCTGGAAATAGAAAACCTAGGAAAGAGATCAGGAGTCATACATGCAAGCACCAGCACCAGAATACAAGAGATAGAAGAGAGAATCTCAGGTGCAAAAGATACTATAGAAAACATTGACACAACAAAGAAAATAAAATATGCAAAATGATCCTAACTCAAAACCTCCAGGAAATCTAGAACACAATGAGAAGACCAAATCCAAGGATAATAGATACAGAACAGAGCAAAGATTCACAACTTAAAAGGTCAGTAAATATCTTCAATAAAAATAGAAGAAAACTTCCCTAACCTAAAGAAAGACATGCCCATGAACATACCAGAAGCCTACAAAACACCAAATAGATTGAATCAGAAAATAAATTCCTCCTGTCACAAAATAATCAAAACACCAAATGAATAAAAAAAGAAAGAATATTAATAACAGTGAGGTAAAAACGTCAACTAAAATATAAAGGTAGACCAATTAGATTACACAACACTTCTCACCAGAGATTATGAAAGCCAAAAGCTCCTGGGCAGATGTCACACAGACTACTATGCCAGCCCAGGCTACTATACCCAGCAAAACTCTCAAAAAACATAGATGGAGAAACTAAGATATTGCATGACAAAAACAAATTTACACAATATCTCTATACAAATCCAGCCCTTCAAGGATAATAAATTGAAACTCCAAGACAAGGAGGGAAATCACACCCTAGAAAAAAGCAAGAAAATAATCTTTTAACAGACCAAAAGAAGATAACCACAAAAACCATAATTATACCCTAACAACAAAAATAACAGGAAACAACAATTTTTTCCTTAATATCTCTTAGCATCAATGGACTCAATTCCCAAATAAAAATACATAGACTAACAGACTGGATAAATAAATAGGACCCAACATTTTGCTGCATACAGGAAATCCACCTCAGGGACAAAGACAGATACAACCTCAGAGTAAAAGGCTGGAACACAATTCTCCAAGCAAATGGTTCCAGGAAACAAGCAGGAGTAAACATAATAATATTGAATAAATCTACTTTTACCTAAAAATGATAAGGAAGGACACTTCTACTCATCAAAGGAAAAATCTACCAAGAAGGACTCTCTCTCTCTCTATTCACAATATCTGTGCTCCTAATATAAGGGATCTCACATTCACAAAAGAAACTTTACTAAAGCTCAAAGCATATTGCCCTACATACAATAATAGTGAAAGACTTCAACACCCCACTCTCAACAATGGACAGATCATGGAAACAGAAACTAAACAGAGACACAGTGAAAGTAACAGAAGTTATGAAACAAATGGATTTAAGAGATATCTGTAGAACATTTTATCCTAAAACAAAGGAATATACCTTCCTCTCAGCACCTCATGGTACCTTCTACAGAACTGAGCATATACGTGTATTCAATAATAATATAAACAATAGAAAGCCCACATATACTTGGAAGTTGAACAACCATCTACTCAATGATAACTTTCTCATGAAAGGAATAAAGAAAGAAATTTAAAACTTTTTAGAGTTTTATGAAAATGAAGCCACAACATACCCAAGTTTATTGGACACAATGAAAAGAGGCATGAGAGGGAAACACATAGCTCTGTGTGCTTCCAAAAAGAAACTGGAGAGAGCATATACTAGCAGTTTGACAGCACACATAAAAGCTCTAGAAAAAGGAAGCAAATTTACCCAAGAGGAGTATATGTCAGCAAATAAAGTCAGGGCTGAAATCAACCAAGTGGAAACAAAAAGTACTATACCAAGAATCAACCAAACCAGGAACTGGTTCTTTGAGAAAATCATTAAAATCAGTAAACCCTTAGCCAGATTCACTAGAGGGCACAGAGACAGTATCCAAATTACAAAATCAGAAATTAGAAGGCAGACATAACAACAGAAACCGAGAAAACTCAAAAAAAAATCATCAGACCTAACTACAAGGGCCTATACTCAACAAATTAGAAAATCTGGAAGACATAGACAATTTTCTAGACAGATGTCAGGTACCAAAGTTAAATCCTGAGTTTTAAATGATCTAAACAGTCCCATATCCCCTAAAGAAGTAGAAACAGTCATTAGTAGTCTCCTAACAACAACAACAACAGAAAATGCCCAGGACCAGATGGGTTTAATGCAGAGTTCTATCAGGCTTTCAAAGAAAACATAACACCAATACTTCTCAAACTATTCTACAAAATAGAAGCAGAAGCTACTCTATCCAATTCATTCTTTGAAGCTACAACTACTCTGATATCTA
Organism: Mus caroli; assembly: GCF_978045245.1. Taxonomy (NCBI): domain Eukaryota; kingdom Metazoa; phylum Chordata; class Mammalia; order Rodentia; family Muridae; genus Mus; species Mus caroli. The sequence goes on along the minus strand of NW_028227261.1, from coordinate 103,586,553 downwards.
AACCATACAAATATCCAACAAAGAAAGAGAACTTCTGATCAATTTCCCTTATGAACATCGATGAGAAAATACTAAATAAGATTCTCACAAACCTAATCCAAAAACACATCAAAATAATCATCCATCATCGTCAAGTAGGCTTCATCCCAGCGATGCAGGAATGGGTCAATATTCAGAAATCCATCAACTTAATCCACTATATAAACAAACTTTAAAAATATGATCATTTCATTAAATGTTGAGAAAGCATTTGACAAAAATCCAACACCCCTTCATGATAAAAATATTGGAATGATAAGGAATTCAATACCCATACCTAAACATAGTAAAAACAATATACACCAAACTGATAGCTAATATCAAATGAAATGGAGAGAAACTTGAAACAAACCCAGTAAAATCAGGGACTAAATAAGGCTGTCTACTCTCTCCCTACCTATTCAATATAGTACTTAAAGTCTTCAAATTGGAAAGAAAGAAGTCAAGATATCACTATTTGCAGATGATATGATAGTAAACATAAATGACCACAAAAATTCCACCAGAGAACTACAGAACCTGCTAAACCACTTCAGAAAAGTTGTTCAAACAAATTCGTAGCCATCCTCTACACAAAGGATTAATAGGCTAAGAAAGAACTTAGGGAAAAAAACACCCTTCACAATAGTCACAAACAATATAAAATACCTTGGTGAGACTCTAAGCAAGTGAAAGATCTATATGACAAGAACTTCAAGTCTCTGAAGAAAGAAATTGTAGAGGATCTCAGAAGATGGAAAGATCTCCCATGCTCATGGATTGGCAGGATTAATATAGTAAAAATGGCTATCCTGACGAAAGCAAAGTACAAATTCAATGCAATCCCCATCAAAGTTCCAACTCAATTATTCACAGAGTTAGAAAGAAAAATTTACAAATTCATCTGAAATAGCAATGGAGTAGTTCAGAGCTATTAAAGGCAAAGAATTTATGAAATTCTTAGAATGACTATCCAGAGAAAGCCCCACTTGAGAATCCATCTTATAAACAACCACCAAAACCAGAAATTATTGCAGATGCGAACAAGAGCTGGCTGACAGGAGCCTGATAAAGCTGTCTCCTGAGAAGGTCTGCCAGTTCCTGACAAATAGAGAAGTGGATGCACACACCCATCCATTGGACAGAACACAGGGTCCCCAATGAAGGAGCTAGAGAAAGTATCCAAGGCCCTGAAGGGGTTTGCAGCCCCATAGGAGTAACAACAATATGAACTAACCAGTACCCTCAGAGCTCCCTGGGAGTAAACCACCAATCAAAGAAAACACATGGTGGGACTCATGGTTCTAAGTGCATATGTAGCAGAGAATGACCTAGTTGGTCATCAGTGGGAGGAGAGGCCATTGGTTCTGTGAGTGTTCTATGTACCAGTATAGGGGAATGCCAGGGCCAAGAGGCAGGAGTGGGTAGGTTGGGGAGCAGGGGGAAGTGGGGAAGGGATAGCAAATTTTCGGAGGGGAAACTAGGAAAGAAGATAACAAATGGTGATGGCTCAACTGGTGGTTAGCGTATACAAGAATGCAAATTGATGCATTCTTATCTCCTTGTACAAAGCTCAAGTCCAAGTGGATCAAGGGCCTCCACATAAAACCAGATATACTGAAACAAAAACAATAGAAATTAGAGAAGAGCCTCAAGCACATGGGCACAGAGGAAAATTTCCTGAAACAGAACACCAATAGCTTTTGCTCTGAGATCAAGAATTAACAAATGGTACTTCATAAAATTGTAAAGCTTCTATAAGTCAAAGGACACTGTCACGAGGATAAAACAGCAACCAACAGATTGGAAAAAGATCTTTACCAACCCTACATCTGATAGAGGGCTAATATCCAATATCTATATATACAAAGAAATCAAGAAGTTAGACTCCAAAGAACCAAATAACCCTATTAAAAAATAGGTATAGAGCTAAGCAAGGAATTGTCAATTGAAGAATACTGAATAGCTGAGAAGCACTTAAGAACTGTTCAACATCCTTAGTCATCAGGGAAATGTAAATCATAATAACCCTGAGATTCTACCTCACACCGGTAAGAATGGCTAAGATCAAAAACTCAGGCGACAGCAGATGCTAGAGTAGTTTTGTAGGAAGAGGAACACTCCTCCATTGTTGGTGGGATTGCAACCTGGTATAACCACTCTGCAAATCAGTTTGGCAGTTCCTCAGAAAATTGGACATAGTACTACCTGAGGACCCACTAATACCACTCCTGGGCATATATCCAGAAGATGCTCCAACACATAATAAGGGCACATGCTTCCCTATGTTCATTGCAGCCTTATTTATAAGAAGCTGGAAAGAACCCAGATGTCCCTCAACAGAGGAATGGATTCAGAATATGTGGTTACATTTACACAATGGAATCCTACTCAGCTATTAAAACAATAAATTTATGAAATTCTTAGGCAAATGGATGGAACTAGAAAATATCATCCTGAGTGAGGCAACCCAATAATAAAAGAACACACATGGTATGCACTCACTGATAAGTGGATATTAGCCCAGAAGCTCAGAATACTCGAGATACAATTCAGAAACCACATGAAACTCAGGGAAAACAGGAAGACCAGAGTGAGGATACTTTGATCCTTCTTAGAAGGGGGAACAAAATACCAATGGAAGGAGTCACAGAACAAAGTTCAGAGCAGAGACTGAAGGAATGACCATCTAGAGAGTGCCCCACCTGGGGATCCAGCCCATATAGTCACCAAACCCAGACAGTTTTGTGAATGCCAACAAGTGCTTGCTGACAGAAGCCTGTTATAGTTGTCTCCTGAGAGGCTCAAACAGTGCCTGACAAATACATAGGTGGATGCTCGCAGCCATCCACTGCAATGATCACAGGATTCCCAATGAAGGAACTAGAGAAAGGACACAAGAAGCTGAAAGGGGTTTGTAGCCCCATAGGAGGAACAACAATATGAACTAACCAGTACTCCCAGAGCTCTCAGGGAGTAAACCACCAACCAAAGATTACACATGGTGGAACTCATGACTCCAGCTGCATATGTAGCAGTGGATGGCCTAGTTGGTCATCAATGAGAAAAGAAGGCCTTGGTCCTGTGAAGGCCCTATGCCCCAGTGTAGGGGAATATCAAGGCCAGGAATTGGGAATGGGTGGGTTGCGGAGAGGGGCAGTGTTACAGAGTTTTCTGAGGGAAAACCAGGAATGTGAATGACATTTGATGTGTAAATAAAGAAAATGCCTAATGAAAAAAAATGAAAGTAAAATAATGAAACAAAATAAATAAAAAAGATAATTAACAAAAATGGGAGATACCCTTCAAGTCTGTGTAATAGAGCCTTTAGAAACCTTTTAATATTGAATGACAGTTTTTTTCCAATTTATTGTTACAAAATTAGTTTTTATATTGTATTAATATTAAACATTATTTTAAATATTTCACTCATTATATTTATTTCATGGTGGAAAGGAATCATGTGTGTGCGAAGGCCTTTATGTGGAGGTCTTATTTATTTACTTCTTGAAAGTAAAGTTATTCATTGTTTTCCATCCATATTATACATTATTTAAAATATATTTGATGCCATTTATAAAAGTACTCTTAAACACATAAATCTTCAAAGAACTTTCAAGGTTCATTTATTTTTTTAATTTCTGGCTGATTTCCACCACAGTGAGCGTCAGATTTACACAGTCTCAGTAATTGTTTACTATATGATTTTTAATCTAGGATTGGTTTAACATTTTATAATGTCCTTTTTATGTAACCAATTTGGGAAAGCTATTTCTTACTATAGGACTTGTAGTTGAAAGTAATTTTCTTTAATCATCCTACTAAAAAATGCCTTTAATTACTGATATGGAGATGAGTCAGCTGGGTTTGTCTTTCTTCATAATTATACTGATTTATGATGACAAGTACAGATATAAAATGTTATGCATTTTTGGGACCTGATTGCCGTTATATGTTTATTCGGTTTACATGGAAGTGTACATTGTCAATTCTTTAAAAATTAAACATTTAATCTACTCCAAATTCATTCCTTCTGACAGTCTAATTAGACAGACATGAAATTGATATGATAGAGTCTTGCAGCATCTTCACCCACTCCTCCTCTCACTATTGTAATTTAAACATTTATTCTGTTTTACAGGTCAATTATTTAAGCTATTTTATGATGATTTTCTTTGATAATAATACTAAATTTCCTTTATTTCTTCTTTCTCTCTTTCATTATTTCTTTCTTTCTTTTTTTCCCCTTTCTTTCATTCTGTCTCTATTTTTTTGGAGTCCTGGGATTACACTATTATATGTAGTCAAATTGTTTTGATTTGTTCTCTATTTTGCCCACACTATTTAATTTAAATATATACTGATAGTTGTGTAAATGTGTAATGAAGTTTATTTATGTATCTATATATTTATCATTCTAGAAGTATTTACCTTTCTGTATTGATAAGTCACCTTTAAAATAATTTCTCATTTTTGCGTTTTCCATCTTATCTTTTGTTTATTTAAAAGTCATTTGCAAAGACTACTTTTAGAAAAATTATCTTTTTTTTTTGTATTTATGACTGCTTCAATGGATATTATTTATTCTGTTTCTTAGTCACTGATATTCTGAAACCTAAATTGTTCCTCTTGTGGGTTCCCACAGCAATTTCTTTTGACCATTGACACATTTAAGAAAAACATCAGTGAAGTTAAAATTTTCTTGCACTTGTTTGTGTTTTCATGTGTGTGTGTGTGCACATGTGTTAGTGTGCATGTGGATGAACACTGAAAAACCACTCAAGTTATATCTTGTTGCCAATTATCACTAATGACTTTATTATCGTTCAAAATCATAAACTCTTCAAGAAAATCCTTTCTGCTTCCTTTTTAACATTTAGTCCATGTCCTTCCATTCTGTGTCAAGAGCAAGCCTTTCAGATTTATGTGCAAACATTTTCTTAATTCTGACCCTTGGTACATCTTTGGATTCATAGTCCATCTTCACACATTTATGAAGGGAATCTCAAGGATTTTTAGAAAGCTTAAGGTCAGTATGTAAATTGGGGGTTCTATAGCCCAGAGATTATGTTTTAGTGTTTTTTTGTTTTGTTCTGTTTTGGTTTTTTTGTTTGTTTGTTTTTGTTTTTGCTTTTTTGTTTGTATTATAGATTCTCTGGGTATGTGTTAGACCTTATAGACAACCTCTCCTTGGCACATTACTGCCTTTAGAACTACTCATTTTCATTTTAAATATTCATTTTAATTACTAGGGAAATGAAGAACATCATTGTAATTTCCACAGAAAATAATACAAATAAGTAGTAAAGAAGCAGAATTAAAACTAAATACATTTATTGAAGATATTCAAAATAGAGCTGAAAAACAATTCAAAACAGCAGTTCAAAATAAGGCTCATGCCTATCACAAGTAAACTATTTAAATTAATAAGAATGACTTTAAAAATTTGATGATAATCTGTTAATTCTTACTTATTTACCCTGCGATTGCTACTATGGCTTATGTGATGATAAATTTCTGTTTACTGCCAGTGTCATGCCTAATTAGTCATCTGAATTTTACCAGAGATTTATACTCCTGCACAATCTGAACTGAATCACTAAATCAACATTCTAGTTTATTTATTTGTCTTGTATTGTTAACATCAATTTTAGAGTCAGTTCTAGATGTACGTTCTGTCTGTGCTGTATATGTTCAGGCACTCATCTTGCCCAGCAGAGGAGGTGAGAACTCCTGCTGCTGTAGTAACAGTCACTTGTGAGCTCCCAATGTTGGTTTAAGGAACTGATCTCAGGTCTTCCAGGAGACCAGAAAGTGTTCTTAATCAGTGGCATCTCTCTTCATCCTTACCTCCCTTTTTTAAATTAAAAATATTTTTGGTGTTTCAAATTTTCTAAAAATATTCCTGTCACATAATTTTATGATTTAGTTTCTTTGCAGGCACACATATGATTCTATAGTTGTCCAAAATACCAATGTGAAAAAGCATACATATTTCAATTTTTATTGTGGATACAAAAATGACATTTGAAAAATGGCACCAATTATACCTTGTCACAGGCAGCTGTTCTATAAGGTAACATACCTGCCTGGGTATGTCCTCTGATGTCAATCAGTTAACAAATAACTTGTATTTGTAGGCACATACACCTTTGTTCAGGATTGGTAATGTTCATGGCATAGTTTATTAATTCAATGGAGTATAAAACTCTGTGGGCATCCACTGTTAGTTGCATACTCCCAGAACTAATATGTAGGAAAAATAGTATATAAGGCTTCACAAATGTATACTTTAGAGTTGGAATTCAATAATGAGACAATTTCAATGAAAAGTTATAAATGTTGTACTCTGGTAAATAGAAGGTGAATATAACTTGTTTTCAAAGATATGCTATACAGAGATATAATTTCCAACCCCCGAGGTGGTATCATGTAGAACAAACAGCATGTTGTTAGTACTAGAAAGAAGCAGTATATCAAGTTGAAGAATTAGTTTGATAGGGTTTATTGAGTTGCAGCATACAGATAACATTGGAGATAAAATACAGTCTATTATACTGTTTTTCACCATGAATAAAATAAGCAACGTGTGACCTTATTTTGGCCTGTAACTTGCTAAGTGCTTTCAGTGAATATGAACTCTCAAATTTACTTCTATTTTATGTGCATTTTAGGGAGGTTGATCAAAGAGAGAAAAAGGTCTCTTTTTACTTTTACCTGAAAAAAGTGTTTGGAAGGAAATCTTTCCTAACAGCTGTACTGTACAAAAACTATGGAGATGCACTGAAATGACTCATCTCCTTCCTTTTATGACATGATTGCTCAGTTAATTATATACATCCCAAACACATAAAGAAGGGAACAGATGGTAAGGGCCTGGTTTAAAAAGAGATAACTCTATGAAAATAACCTTATTCATCATAGCTTAAATTTCCTTGCTCAAATTATTTTGTTCTATGAATCAGAAAAACCATGCAGCTATTGAAGAAAGAAAGGAGAAATTCAAGAGTGTAACTCAGATATCAAAGTTACTAATGTGTACCATCAAATGTTACAGCATGGCTGTAACACCCAGGAAGTAACAAAAGGCAATACTTGGCAAATATCTATTAAGATCAAACTTTTGCCAGGAAAAAACAAACAAACAAACAAACTAAGCTACATAACCATATTGACAGGTACTTAGAACTTTAAATCTTTTGTAGTTTACCAATTATGGAAATGAAGTTATGAACCTAATAATCTCCATTACATTAGGCCACATGATTGGAATTGAACCCACACACTCTATGGAGATTAATGCATATATTCTATAAGACAAACTACTTTAAATTAGTGAAAATTTATTGGTATCCCTCCATTTGCACCATTGTGTTGCTTCTTTCTCACCATCCAGTTCAGGCACTGAACAGTCAACTACAAGTTGTGTTTGCTTTTGTTTGCTTAATAGCCCATAGTGTGTCTTCTTGAGCTCCTTTTTATCTGGTGTGTTATTGTAAAACCTTAAACAGGCTTTATAATTCATGCACTTGATATTTTCTTAGAAAATTGGTATTCTCACCCTGCCTTTATACATTTTTTCTACTCTGGCTTCAACCATAGCAACTTATGGCAAGTTAGGCTCAAAGGTCACCTTAATACACATTATTTTAAAAATAAAAGTTAAACCCCAAAGAAAGATTTATCCTTTGAATAAAATAGAATTATTAGTAATAACTACATAATATGGAAACTTTAAGGATTCTTTTTTCCTTCTTTTAATTTAATATATTTTCTTTTTTTTCTTATTTTCTTTACTTAAGTTTCAAATGATATCCCCTTCACTTGTTTCACCTCTGAAAACCCCATATCCCATCTCCCCTCCCCATGCTCACCAACCCACCCACTCCAGCTTCTCTGTCTCAACATTCACCTATACTGGGGTATCAACCCTTCACAAGATCAAGGGCCTCATCTCCCACTGATGTCCTACAAGGTCATGCTCTGCTACATATGTGGCCAGAGCCGTGGGTCCCTCCATGTATACTCTTAGGTTGGTGGTTTAGATCCTGGGAGCTCTGGGGGTACTGGTTGTCTTATATTGATGTTCCTTCTGTGGGGCTGCAAACCTTTCAGCTCCTTTGGTCCTTTCTCTAGCTCCTCCATTGGAGACCTTGTGCTCAGTTCAATGGTTGGCAGGAACATCCACCTCTGAATATGTCAGATACTTGCAGAGCCTCTCATGAGACAGCTATATCCAGCTCCTTTCAACAAGATTTGTTGGCATCCACAACAGTGTCTGGGTTTGATAACTGTGTATGGGATGGATCCCCATGTGGGGCAATCTCTGGATGGTCTTTCCTTCAGTCTCTGCTCTGCACTTTGTCTCTGTATCTTCTCACATGCATATTTTGTTTCCCCTTCTAAGAAGGACCAAAGTATTCAAGCTTTGACTTCCTTCTTCTTGAGCTTCATATGGTCTGTTAGTTTTATCTTGGGTATTCCGAAGTTCTGGGCTAATATCCACTTATCAGTGATGTGTTACTTCACTCCGTTACTCGGTGGGTTACCTCACTCAGGATGATATTTTTTAGTTCCATCCATTCACCTAAGAATTTCATAAAGTCATTGGTTTTAATATGTGAGTGAAAATGTATCACATTTTCTGTATCCATTCCTCTGTTGAAGGACATTTGGGATCTTTTCAGCTCCTTTCTATTATAAATAAGGCTGCTATGAACATACTGGAACATGTGTCCTTATTACATATGCCCAGGAGTGGTATTAGTGGGTCCTCAAGTAGTAGTATATCCAATTTTCTGAGGAATCATCAGACTGATTTCCAGAGTGTCAAAACCAGCTTGCAATCTTTCCAGCAATGGAGGAATATTTCTTTTTTTCCATATCATTTCCAGCATCTGCTGTCACCTGAGTTTTTTATCTTAGCCATTCTGACTGGTGTGAGGTGGAATCTCAGGGTTGTTATGATTTGCATATCCCTGATGACTAAGGATGTTGAACATTTCTTTAGGTGCTTCTCATCCATTTGGTATTCCTCAGTTGAGAATTCTTTGTTTATCTCTGTAACCCATTTTTAATAGGATTATTTGCTTCTCTGGAGTCTAACCTTGAGTTCTTTGTATATATTGGATATTAGCCCTGCATTTGGACGTAGGGTTGGAAAAGATCTTTTTCCAATCTGTTGGTTGTCAGTTTGTCCTATTGACAGTATCCTTTGCCTTACAGAAGCTTTGCAATTTTATGATGTCCCATTTGTTAATTCTTGATCTTCAAGTATAAGTTATTGGTGTTCTGTTTAGGAAAATTTCTCTTGTGGCCATGTGTTGGAGGCTCTTTCCCACTTTATTTTTCTATTTATTTCAGTGTCTCTGGTTTTATGTGGAGGTCATTGATCCACTCAGACTTGAGCTTTGTACAAGGAGATAAGAATGGATTGATTTGCATTCCTCTATATGCTAACTGCCAGTTGAAGGTATAGGTTCATGATCATTTGATTTGGGAAGGTGACAAGTATAGTTTTCAGTTGTCATAATTTTCAGATGTCTCTCTTTCTTGAGTTCTTTGTATATATTGGATATTAGCCCTGCATTTGGACGTAGGATTGGAAAAGATCTTTTTCCAATCTGTTGGTTGTCAGTTTGTCCTATTGACAGTATCCTTTGCCTTACAGAAGCTTTGCAATTTTATGATGTCCCATTTGTTAATTCTTGATCTTCAAGTATAACAAATACTTGATCTTCAAACAAATTGATCTTCAATTTGCATGGCAATATTCGGGGCCAATAATTGATCAATGGTTTGAAAATCCAGAATGAAATGTTAATAAAATAAATGTAGAATGAAATCTAAATATGTCCTAGATTAACAATGCCCTTTATAGGCTAGTATGTTAGAGTAGGCAAGCTTAAAAGACTGTTTTGTGTATTTATCATATGTATTTTCTAACTAGAATCTATGGTGGGCTTCCTTTCTCGCCTACAGACAACCTAAACCTTCATATTTTTTATCTTCAGCAGCTCTTTGGTAGTAAAATTACTATGTATACAGAATAAATACCAGATCTGTGCTAAGGAGAGGGAATGCATAAAACTCTCTCATTGGTGAGTCTGATCTGGATAGAAGGCCCTAAAATTCTTATCAGATTAATATATATCATTGGATAAGTTAAAAAATTATAGGAAAGTTAGGCATTCTTTTATCCTTGTCTAATGTGGCTGAAAAAGTGGGTTGGAAACAAAAGTATACTTAAGAGAGAAACAGAATAGTCAGAGAATTTGTTGCTCTGACACAATGATTTTGACATTTTATGAATGTCAATAAATAATTTTACCTCTTTCCAGGCCTATATTGTCTTTCATATGTTTCTGTAAATAAAATGCTGGAAAAAGGATACCTTAGTATTCTTTCAGCTCCTATATATTCAAGGGTCAGTGATATTTGTTCCCTATTTTTCCAGAATATATGATGCCTGAGTGGGTTAATTTGAATTTTATTGCTGTGAAGAGACACCATGACCAAGGCACCTCTTATAAAGGCAAACATTTAATTGGGGCTGGTTTACAGTTTCAGATCCTTAGCCATGATGGGGATCATGGCTGTGTGCAGACAGACAAGGTGTTGAAGGAAGCAAGAGTTCTACATCTTGATTGAAAAGTAGCCTGGAGGAGAATGTGTTCCACATTTAGGTGAGCTTGAGAATAGGAGAATTCAAAGCTCACACCAACCTTGACCTGTTTCCTTCAACTAATCCACACCTACTTCAAAAAGGCTGCTACGTTCCACTCTCTGTGGACCAAGCTCATGAATCTAGGTGGCCAATCTTATTCAAACCACCACAGTGAGTAATAAGGCCTTATTCCTGACTTATTAAGTAAGATCTTATTAAGCCACTTGGATGTCTAAGAAGCAACTAAAGTCTTGCAGTATAGGACAAAAATTTTGGCAGCAGCTTTCTGTTCTTCCTTACCTTAAACACACACACTATGAAACAAAATCTAAGTTTTTCCTAAATTTATCTAAAATTTTGTGGAAATGTGAACCTACGAGAACTTTAGCAATTCTGGAATGAGAGAACACCTTGATATAAGGTCGAACTTGTTAAGTTTCTGAACTCTGAGGCCAGTGATGTCAGTCCTACTGCATCTGTATCTGGGAATAGATGAGGTCTTCTCCCTGACCTGTGCCTTTTCTGTCTCTATCACCATCACTGCAAGTATTCTCTTATACTATTTTCCATATTCCTTTAGAAATAATTGCTTTTTTAAAATGACATTTTAATGATTTGCCTACAAAACTGAGGATAATCTTGTTCTTAATAGCTGAGTAGTATATTATCCTCAGTAAGGTAACTCAGACCCAAGAGGACATGCATGGTATGTACTCACTAATAAGTGTATATTAGCCAAAAAAAAAAAAAAAGTACAGAATATCCAAGATAGAGTCCACAGAACTCAGAAAGCTCAAGAAGCTGAAGTGCCCAAGTGAGGACAGTTCAGTCCTATTTGGGAGAGAGAAGAAAACAATCACAAATGGGGAGGGAGGGATGGACTTGGTGCAGAAAGTGGATGGCGGTTGGGGTATGGGTGAAGAGAGAACCATGATCTGGTATTGGGTGAGGGAAAAGCACTGATGCCCTGGGAGCTAGCAGAAAGAATGGAAACATGCAGCCTCAAAAAATAGGTGGTTGGGAAAACAAACAAACAAACAAACAACAGAATGCACCAGAGACCTGGAAGGTGAGAGACTCCTAAGACTCAAAGGGATGAAATGCCCAACAGTAGGGAGAGGGGACTTATAGAGACCACCTCCAGCATGAAGACAGGACATCAAATGACAGGGGTAGTGGGCATCTCAGTCACAACTCTGACTCATAATTGTTCCTGTCTGAAAGAATTACAGGAATGGAAATGGAGAGGAGCCTGAGGAAAAGAAGGTCCAGCAACAGGCCCAAAGTAGGCTCGAGCTCAATGGGAGATCCCAAGACATGACATTATTACTGAGGCTTTGGAGTGCCCACAAAAAGGAATCTCTCATGAATACTCTCTGAAAGGCCTAACAAGCAGCTGAAAAGTCAAATGTAGATATTTGTATAAAATCAATGGACAGAAGCAACTGACTCCTGTATAATTAGAGAAGGCTGAAAGAAGCTGAGAAGGCTAATCCTGTAGAAGGACCAGCAGTCTCAATTAATCTGGACCCCAGAGATATCTCAAACACTGGATCACCAAACAGACACCATAAACCAGCTGATATAAGGCCCCCAACACCATACAGTAGAGGACTTCTGGGTCTGTGTTCATTCAGAGATGATACACCTAACCCTCAAGAGACTGAAGGCCCCAGGGAGTTTAGAGGTCAGGTGGGGTGGGAGGTGGGGGCATCCACGTGGAGCCAGGGTGGGGTGTGGAGGAGGTGTGGGATGTAGAGCAGACGGAGGGTAGATGGGGGCAGGGAATGGAATATGGAGTGTGATAAAATAAATTAAAAATAAAATAAAATAAAAAATGACATTTTTTCTCTTTAAAGACAAACAGGAACATGAAAACTTCCACTTGCAATTTCTGCACTGACTTCCCTAGAGACATAGGTTTGTTTTACTGGATTTGTCAGAAAAATCACAAGAAGGAGTGCATTTGTGTGTGACAGGACCTTGAACATTGTCTCCTGGGATGATGTCATCACTCTCCTCTCTTGCCACTCCCTTTCCATCTATCCATCATCTCCTTGCCTTTAAATGCTAACTTTATATCTATATCTTTAGTAAACCAGGTTTTCAAGTACCTTTCTATACCATAAGCTAATATAATATTTACATTGGTTTACTTGAGCTTAATTAGCATTTTTTGAATCTCCTTTATCTGCATTTTGAACTATTACAATTTTCTAACTTTATCTTTAAAACTCTGATTTCATCTCTTTCTGGGTTCTAGTATATATTTGCATTGCTATCACTTTTCCTCTATATACTACTCGATTTAAATACTTTGCTTTCTTACCATATTTTAAAACACCTCTAGTTTTGTCTATTGATTTCTTCTTTAATCCATACATTATTTAGAAGGATTTTGCTTTATTTTAAATATTGGAGAGATTTGATCTGGTTTCGTTTCTACAGTTTTTTTTTCTTGTTTGCTACTTGTAAAGAAATCCTTGAAGTGAGTTGAAGAATTAAAAGAAACTATTAATACCTGATTATGGGTATCCTGGATCCCTCAGATACCAGTCTTCATAGGTCAGCGAGCTGACTGCAAAGGGTGAGCGAGCAGACTGCAGAAGTGACACAGCTTCTGGGACAGACCCCAGTTCATGCTCCAGACATCCAGGCACCTTCTCTACCAGAGGAGAGGTGCCCGCCCAGAAGGGCTCTGACTGCTGGAGGAGGTGAGGGAGCCATCTTGGTTCAAATTTTCTCAGTGATGATAAGAGCATAGGAAACTATAAGAGCATAGGAGGTGGGAAGAAGTAGAATAGCTTGGAATCTGGGGAAAATGGCAGATGTCCTGAGTGAGATTAATATATTATTTTGCTGATAAAATGTGTTTCAGCAACCTTCCGAAGTGCATGATTTCTTAACTAGTGTTTAAAATATCATAAAGCTATACTCTTGGTAAAAAACCTATATAAGTCATTCTGATATATAAGACATTCATCCTTATGTTAAACTTTTTATATCTAAACTGTCATTATACATAATGACAAATCAGAAGGTATCTGAGTTTATGCTACAGTGTAAAATGTGTATATGAAATTTAAACCTATAGAGACAAATTAAAATAATTTACTTTCTCTTAAGATGTTGTGTTCTTAAATGTGTAAGCTATACTATAAAACTTACCCACCAACTCTGAATTTTATAGATACAGAAATACAGTCTTCAATAGTCTCATTCTTTTATGGAAACAGTTCAATTGCATATGATCTCTGAGGAGATAACATGTATAAAAACTAAATAATAAATCATGTTATCATGGATCTGAGCTATGAGAGATTATTAATTATTAGATTGTCAAGGAAAAATGGAACACACATTTTTGCTTCATTAATGCAAACATGTCATTTCCCTCAGGGGAGAATTTTATTGCTTCTGTTATTCTACTGCTGCTATTGTAAAAAGGATTGAAAGAAATACCCTAGCTCTAAGATACTTACATGTAAAGTTCCAGAGTCTCCTTTAATTTAAGTGGCCCTTCTAATGAAAGGTCTGCTCACTCAAGGATCTGTACTAAAGATTCAGTGCAGCTCAACCCCATAACTATCATTTGCAGAAAGACATTACAATAAAATATCTCCAGAGGCCTCTCAGTGAGCACACTGTGGCCTTCACTGTTGGAGATGCAGTTGTAGGAGGCAGGTTGTAGGTTGAGGGAAGTGTCTCAATGCACAACAACAATAGCTTCTAGATTTGTTGTTTATTGAAAAAATAAGCTTATGTATAAAAAATAATAGAAATCATACATGAGAATTTAAAAATAAGAAGGCAGAAAAAAATACAAATTCTCTCCCAAAGCCATAAAGTATTTTTATAAAACAACACAGATTGTGTGCAACATTTCTGTTAGCCAAGATGTGCAGTCAAGTTAGTCCTTTAGTCAGTAGACAGGAGAGTCATGGCATCAGTCAAGGTACATTCTTTGCCTCTCTAAACATATGCACTTAATAAATAGAGCTACAAAATTGTATAAATATATTCAAATACATCAAAATTCCCAGAATTTGGATATGCAAATACAAATTTATTGATCTATTCAGATGGTTAAATTCCTATTGAGGGGCTAGAGAGATGACTTAGTAGTTGAAAGTGACTACTGTTCTCAAAGAAGACAAATGTCCAATTGCCAGATCCCACATTGTAGCCACAGATAGCCTCTTTGAATTTCTGGGGTTTCAGCATGCATGTAGTACATATACACATACTTAAGCACACACATACACATAAAATAAACTGTAATGTGTAAATATCTAAAAGGAAAGGGAAAACTGCCTTCATCAGACATTCAAAATGAAAGTTTTCTGACCCCTGTTTTCTTCAGCATGATGCTTTTTGTTCTGTTGTGCTCTAATTCTGTTAGAGTTTCAATGAGTTGACTCTCCAGCCTTCTGAAAAATGTCTGATTCCTAGCTGTTTCACTCTTGTGGGAGGTACAAGGAACTCAGAAAACAGGAAAAAGTAGTTAACTTGGGGAATTTCCCATGGAAGCTGATTTTACCTTGCTCATTGCTATCTGTTCTTTCCACTGTATTTCTCAGGCTTCTTATAGGACTGAACCCAACAGAGCCAGCTAACAGTGGACCAAATGCTATACAAGCAACCAAGGAATTCTGAGAGTCAGAAAAATAGTTTTCCTCGGGGAAGAGAACACCAATTGGTTATGCAATACCAATAAATGGGTCAGTCCTGAAAGCATATACAAGTAACATCATACAGAGTGAACAGGTTATGTTTAACATCACATACTATTAGCAATTATCTAATATTATATATATGTATGTGTATATATTTAAATAATCACATATATTTGTAATTTAACAGCGATTAAGAACAAAAGGCCATAAATCTACAAGAAATACAAGAAGACAGAGTGTATTGGAGGATTTGAGTGAGTTAAGGAAGGGGGAATCAATGTAGTTATACTATATTCTCAAAAATAGAAGAAATAGTAAACAAGAAAAAGAACAACAAAGAAAACTTCTCTCCTCTGTTGAAATTTTGACTCAAGGACTCATGGTGATAGAAATTCTGACTAAGATTATTTCATAGGTATAATATCCACAACTTCAGAAATAAAAATTTATGTCACACACACACACACACAAAATAACGCCTTAATATTCTCAAACCACTTCTAAATACACATGCAGCAGCTACCTCCTAAGGGTTATGAATATCACCTTTTCAACAAAAACTATTTTTTTGTTGTTGTTGTTTTTTGTTTTTTGTTTTTTTTTTGAGACAGGTTTGCTCTGTGCAGTCCTGGCTGTCCTGGAACTCACTCTGTAGAACAGGCTGGCCTCGAACTCAGAAATCCGCCTGCCTCTGCCTCCCAAGTGCTAGGATTACAGGCATGCGCCACCACTGCCTGGCCTCAACAAAAACTTTATCTGAGACAAATGTATACAATCTTAGATCAGGAAGATGACAATATTCTAGGTAAAATGGGTTACATTTTTGTCACATAGTAAGCATGTTCTAAAGGCATAAATACTTTCTGTTGAAGTTAGAATAACTATTTATATATGTATATTCATGTGTGTGTGTGTGTGTGTAAAACTATAGTTATATATTCATTTCATATGTTAGCAGAGTACATTGGAAAGCTCTCTAGTCTCACCACCCTAAGGTGAGATTATTTTTTCCCTAAAGATAAAGATTTTGTGAAAAGTGGGAAGATTTTGCATTAAATTACTCACTTTTTTTTATCTTTGGTCAAATTATGATAGCTGAAATTATCTATATCCTAGAGAAAAGAAGAGAAAATAGTATCTTAATCCCTCAGTGTAAAATTATGATCCATTTTTAGGAAATTATAATAAAATGATATGAAGAAAATTATACTCCAAGTCTCTGTATAAATATATCATTTGCATATAAAGTTTTGTTAGAGACAGGCTAATGTTAGCTACTTAATTCCTTTAATACCATCTCAATATTTTCTGTAGGTGGGGGAGATATTTACAATTTGGAATTTAATATACTTGTAATGTAAAAGTAGATCATTAAGGAAAAGTATCATTTTAATATTGACAATGAGTTTTTGTTCCCTTCTATTCCCTGACTTCTTAAATTTTCTAATGGTTTAAAATAGGTAATAAATTAAATTTTAATATCTCATAGTAATGTTTATAGTTAAAAGATAGACACACAAAGACACATATACTTTTTGAGTTATTTACATATTTTGGATGTTAGCCCTGTGTCAGATGTGAGTTACTGAAGATCATTTACAAATCTGTTGGCTGCTGTTCCATCCTACTGATGATGTCCATTGACACACAGGAGCTTTTCATTTTCATCAGTTCCACTTATTAATATTGACCTTAGTGCCTAAACTGTTGGTATTCTGTTCATCAAGTTGTCTCCTGTGCCAACAAGTTAAAGGCTATTCCCCACTTTCTATTTTATTTGATTTAATGTATCTGGTGTTACATTGAGGTCTTTGATCCATTTGGGCTTGAGTATTGTGCTGAGTGATAAATATGGATCTATTTGCATTCTTCTACATGCAGATATCCAGTTAGACCAGCACAACTGTTGAAAATACTCTCCATTTCCATTTATGGTTTTGGATTCTTTGTCAAAAACCAAGTGTCTGTTGTTAATTGGGTTTATTTATGGGTCTTTGATGTGATTCTGTTCATCCACCTATCTGTTTCTATATAAATATCATGCAGTTTTTATTACCATTTCTCTGTAGTACAGTTTGAAGCCAGGAATATTAATACCTCCAGAAGTTCTTTTATTGTTCATGATCCTTTTAGCTATCCTGTTTTGTTGTTGTCTCTTTCTTTCTTTCTTTCTTTCTTTCTTTCTTTCTTTCTTTCTTTCTTTCATATTAGGTGAAAAATTGTTCTTTCAAGATCTGTGGAGAATTGTGTTGGAATTTTGATGGAGACTGCATTGAGAAATTATCACCAACAATCCAAATAACCCAACTGAAAATGGGCTACAGAGCTAAACAGAATTCTCAACAGAGGAATGGCCTATAAGAACCTGAAGAAATGTTCAATGTCCTTAGACATCAAGGAAATGCAAATCAAAATGACTCTGAGATTCCACCTTATACCCATCAATACTGGCTAAGATAAAAATTTAAAGAATAGCACATGCTGCTAAGGTTATGAAGCAAGGGAAATGCTGTCAGTGGGAGTGCAAACTTGTACAACAGCTCTGAAAATCAATTTGGTGGGTTTTTTTCAGATTGAGAATAGTTCTACCTGAAGAATCAGCTTTACCACTCCTGAGCATATACCAAAATATGCTCCACAATCCCACAGAGACATGTGCTCAACTATATTCATAGCAGATTTATTC
Organism: Mus caroli; assembly: GCF_978045245.1. Taxonomy (NCBI): domain Eukaryota; kingdom Metazoa; phylum Chordata; class Mammalia; order Rodentia; family Muridae; genus Mus; species Mus caroli. The sequence continues at coordinate 103,568,507 of NW_028227261.1, read as the reverse complement.
ATAATAGCCCCCAAATGGTAACAACATAGATGTCTCTCACCTGAAGAATGGATACAAAAATGTGGTACTTCTAGAAAGTGGAATGCAGCTCAGCCCCACCCACCCCCCCAAAAAAACCAAGGACATCATGAATTTTGAAGGTGGATTGGAGTAGAAAATATTATCCTGAGTAAGATAACCTAGACCCATAAGGACATGCATGATATGTACTCACTTATAAGTGGGTATTAACCATAAAGTACAGCATAATCATGCTGTAATAAGCTGACACAAAAAGTCAAATAACAAGGAATCTTTCTCAGAAAGAAAAACAAGATAGCAATTGGATGAAATGAGGGAACTGGATGGAAGATTGTATGGGCAAAGAAGTGGGGTAGGAGAGATCATATGTAAAGAGAACAAGGGAGAGAGAATGAAGATGAGTGGGAACAATTTCTAGGACATGCCAGAGACCTGTGATGGAGAGAGACCCCAGAGTGTCTATGGGGGTGACTCTAGCTATGACTCCTAGCAGTGTCCGATATGGAGCCTGAAATGGCCACTTCCTTAAGCCATGCCTGACTCCTAGTGGAGTGACAAGGAGAGGATCCCAACCAGAAAATATTTGATGCAACATGTGTCCTGCCTACATGATATGCTGGGACAAACATAGAGCAGAGACTGAAGGAATGGTGAACCAATGAATACCCCAAATTGAGACCTATTCCATTGGCAAGAACCAATACCTGACACTATTAATGATACTTGCAGACAGGAATCTAGCCTAACTGTACTCTGAGAGGCCCCACCCAAAAGCCAATTGAAAGAGATGCAGAAACTCACACCCAAACTTAGGTTGGAAATTGAAAAATCTTCCAGAAGAGTTAAAAGAAGGATTGAGGGAAGCAACAAGGACAGGGACTCCACAGGAAGACCAACATAGTCTAACTTGGCCCCTTGGAGACTCCCAGAGACTAAATAATCAACAAAAAAGCATAAACAGACAGGACCTAGTCCTCTTACACATATCTAGCAAATGAGCAGCTTGGTTTTCATGTGATTCTCCCACCAACTAGAACAAAGGCTGCCCCTGAGCCTGTTGCCTGCCTGTCTGTGGCTCCTGCATCCCTAAATGGATTACTTTGAATAGCTTCAGTGGGAGAGGATGCACCTAGTACTGCAGACATTTGATGGGAGTGAGAGGTGGATGAGACAGTAGAATTGGAGAGGATTGTGTGAGGGTGTACTTAAAGGAGAGGAAGGGCCAATATTAGGTTGTAAAGTGAATGAATAAATGCATTAAAATGTATCTAGATATCAAAGCATATAAAAATAAATAATAAACCCCAAGACAATGCAAAATAAAAAACCCAAAGATGTATATGCACACACACATATACATGCCAACATATGCACATACAACTTCTAAAATGAGAGTTTTTCAACATTTATAGAAATTGATTGATGATATCAAAGAAGGAAATATTTATATAATTATTAAGTAATTTCCATAGCAAAAATTACTAGAATTGCTGTCTTAGAGTTCTTAAAAGTTATCAATGATTTCCCTAGATGACTTAATTTTCATGTATATTTTTCATGACTTTATACAATATTCAGTAATTAAGATACAGCAAGTATAATTCTTTGGAACATTACTCATGTCTGCTTACACCATTCTCTTCATTTTTTTTAAAAAAAACTGAATTGTCTATCAATTAAACAATAACTTCATTTTTTTTTTACTTACACAGAATTTACTGATGCATTTTTACACCATCTTTTCTTTTTCTTTTTTATTGGATCTTTTATTTATATACATTTCAAATGTGATCCCCTTTCCTGTTTCCCCTCTGGAAACTGCCTATGCCATCCCTGTCCTGCTGCTTCTATGAGGGTGCTCTCCTACCCACCCACCCACTCCTGTTTCCCCTCCCTGGCATTCCCCTCCACTGGGGCATCAAGCCTTCGCAGAACCAAGAGGCTCTTCTCCCATTGATGCCAGACAAGGCCATCCTTTGCTACATATGCGGCTGGCTGGAGTCATGGGTCCCTCTATGTGTACTCTTTGGTTGGTGGTTTAGTCCCTGGGAGCTCTGGGGGGTCCCGTTCATTCATATTGTTGTTCTTCCTATGGTGTTGCAAACACCTTCAGCTCCTTCTCTCTAACTTCTCCATTGGGGTCCCTGTGCTCAGTCCAATGGTTTGCTGCAAGCATCCTGCTCTGTCAGAGCCTCTCAGGAGACAGCTATATTAGGCTCTTGTCAGCAAACACTTCTTGGCACCCATAATAGTATAGGTTTGTTGTCTGTATGTGGGATGGATTACCAGGTGGGGTAGTCTCTGGATGGCTTTTCCTTCAATCTCTGCCCCACACTTTGTCTCTGTATTCCCTTCTTTGAATATTTTGTTCCCTCCATCTAAGAAGAACTGAGCATCCACACTTTGATCTTCCTTTTTCTTGAGCTTCATGTGGTTTGTGAATTATATCATGTGGTTTGTGAATTATATATGAGTCAGATAACTATTATACTCTTACTTTCTCCATGACTTCTTCCTGCCAGTGAATAATAAAGTGTTTGTCTTTGTGATTGGCTTTTCTCTTTTGACATGATGTCCTCAAGGGCTGTTTATGCTTAGACATGACATTATTTCCTTGCTTTTGAAACGTCTTTTCTGTTTTAAATTAAAATACAATTATATCACTTTCCTCTACTTTTTCATAAGTCCAGTGCCTCCCAGGTCTCACCTCTCTTTCCCTCTCAAAATGATGGCCACTTTTTCTTTGGTTATAATTGTTTCGTGTGTATGCATAAATATATAAAATAATCTGCTGAGTAGGTCTTGATTGTTCTCTAGTTTATTGTTCCAGGACTAAACACTTATCACTGAATAACCAATTAGGAGGATCTTTTCTGAAACACTTTCAGGGTTTCAGACAATTCCTTCTTAGTCTTTCAAATTCATGGTCCATTTATTCAGGACTGACCATTTGTAATTAGATAACAAGTTGCTTTGCTCTTCTGTGGAGATTATTATTTCTACCCCTCTCAGAATTTTTAATGTCTGCAGTTCTTTGTGTAGGTTGAACTCTTCTGGTTTTCTACTTGCCCAATTTACATGTATAATATTTTATTTTCCTAAAAAAGGTAATTTTCATTTTATGTGTGTGTGTGTGTGTGTGTGTGTGTGTGTGTGTGTGTGTGTGTGTTATGTCTAATATGTGGGCGCCTGTTGAGAACAAAGAATTACCTGGTTTGGAAAAATTGGAATTAAAGGAATTTGTGCCTTGTAAAGTGCTCTCAACCAAATTTGGCCATAGGAAGGTGAAGGAAACCTCTTAACTGCTGAGCCATCTCTGAAGTCCCATTTACACAGTTTTAAATGCAGTCAATGGAAGAGTTGGGGAAGAAGCACATGCTTAAAATACTTGATTTATAGACAGAACGTCCAGAATATGAATCTCTACATCCCAGGTAACAAACCCAGTAGACACAGAAGCTGGCTTGTGATTAAAGCTTTCAGAGGCTGTTACTTGAAATCATCAACTTAAGGACAGTTACATGGGAGGACTCTGAATTTGACTTTGAAACTTCATGTCAGTGGAGAAGTTGGTGACTTATCAAGCACACCTGTCATAATCAACCTCAGGTGTTTTTTTTTTTTTTTTGGGGGGGGGGGTGATAAGTTAATCTACTAGGACTTGTCAGACTGGTGAACTTGGGTGACAGCTATTGCAGATTCCTTGTGAAGTCTACATAATGTCCCCTCGTTACATGAAACTCTATTTCATCTTCACTCACATGTAGATGAATACCTCTTACTAAAATCTATGAGATTTTCCCCATGTACTTTTTGTTACTTCTAGATTCATAGAATTTGTGAACTTTGTCTGGGTATATAGTTGCATGAAGTAAAGACTATTTCTGTCTTTCTTCAATGTGATTTTGTAAAGATTTGTTGCTATTGTGTGTAAAACACACATAGTTTCATTGAAACAAAGAAGAATAACTCTTCCTTTCCCCTGTCCTTTTCTATTCCCTGGCATATAAAGCCTGTGATAGATGGAGTTGCATAGAATATCTTGAAAACAAATGGAAAGAGTCTCAATAAGACTCACACAGCAGCAAATCATGTTAACCTTAGACCTCTTCATCTGTCATATTAGTCTTTAGCCATCTGTCTGAATTTAATTTACAAGAAATTACTTTTTATTCTATAAAACATTATTAGTTTTACAATTTTGCCTTCTCTTGTTGGAATTTGTCTTAATTCATACTAGTACCTGATTGAATAAGTATAAGTAAGTTGAAATATACAGGCTTCGAATAAAATTTTTCAACATTTTATTAGTTCAATGGCTAGATACATAAGTATTAAATTCTATAGTACATCTGTGTTGATTGCTTTGTACTGTTATGACAAAATATCTGAGGAAGCTTAAAAAATGATTTGATTTTTGTTTATAGTTTTGGAGTCTTCAAACCATTGTTGTCTTGCTTTACTGCATTCAAAAGGCAGAGAAGCATGGTGCCCTAAGGAAATGTTAGAAGAAATCGGCTCACTTCCTCACAACCAGGCAGAAAGAAAAGGGCACAGGCATTGGGGCAAGGTGTACCTTCTCAGTGAATGTCTACAGAGAAATACTCTCTCAATTAGAATTCTCTTTGATTTTACCATTACTCCAAATTCTATTGTTAAGAGTTTTCAGTGGATTATTGTATAGATTAATTTAAAGCCATCATGATCTAATTACTTTCTTGAGGCCCTTTGGATAAAAAAAAAATCGCTTAAAGAGTTGGTGCTCTAAAACGTTCACAAAATTGACAAAAATCTTTCAAAACTATCAGGAAGAAAGAGAAGACTCAAAGAAATAAAACTAAAGATGAAAATAAAATTGTTACAATATTTATTCATATGAAATACAGATCATTAATGAATATTTCCCAACTTATATTCCACAAAGCTGGAAAACCTAAAAGAAATGAATAAATTTATAAATAAATACAACTACTGCAAATAAATTCCAGAAACATGAACAAGTTTGTGACTCAAATGTCATTTCAAATTTATTCTCATCCCTACGCACCATAAGTTTGGAGAGACCTCACTCAGAACCCAGGAACTGATTATTTTTTTTTTTTTTATTCCTTTTCTTCAGTAGTGGGAAGTCTTGTAAGCAAAGGAATTGCATCATCAATTTCTTCTCAAGTATGCAAAAGCTTTGGGAGCTTTTGAGTGATGGGTAGAATATCTTACCAGTCAGATAGTATTTATTGACCCAGTTTATTTGAGGCATATTGTTTAGATCTACCAAAGACAGATATAGATTCTAGTTTCAGTCTGTAGCCTCAAAGGAGAGAATAATAGCTTGGTCAATACCAGTTAAAACCCATGGTTCATTAATTACCATTTAGGGTTAAAAAGACAGCCTGCATATAAATTCTTTCCCAAGAAATGGAAGATAGTTCTCATGAGATGCAGCCCTTCACTTATAAGAATTCTGTCAGGAGAAATCAGTCAATTTAAACCCAATTGAACTTGTCTACTTTTGCCCTAGAAATCAATGATTCAAATGGGAAAGCATCCTGAAATAAGACGGAAATGTGAGATCCCAGCTCATTCTTAGCGAGATATAATTGTATTTGATGTGAGCAATCCTATTTAAACTTGTTAGGAATATTCCTGGTGTTTGACAAAGTGTCTGGGTTCTGAATACAAACTATCCCTTGTTAATTGGCAAATGAATATCAACTACAACACATATTGTTGTCCTGAGAAAGACTCAGCACTCAGTTCTCAGGAAGAACCCAGCATAAAACTTTGGTAAAATATTTAGTCACTAAAATTTTAATCTGAGCTCAGTTAACCTCAGGCTCCTATCTAATTGTAATTACATATTTTATGTTAAATTAATCATATCTATCTGTCTAATGGATTCAAAATTGCCTTATTACTGTAATGAGATTTACAGTAATGATTTCAATATTATTTATTTACTTTGTGATACTGATGAACTAATTTATCAGTATATAAATAAACATTTATCAGTAAATAAATATTTGTTCTTTTTTGACAGAAGTATAAAAGTTTTCTGTCACTTTGAGATATGTATGTAAATTATACATAGTTCCTCCTCTACACTAAAGATGGAACACTGCAGACACATGTGGGCATATAATGAAAGACAGTGAGATGCAATGAACTAAGTCCCTCAGTGGAGAAGGACCACAACTTGGGGTCAACTAATCGTTTGTTCTCTGAAACTAAGTTTGGCATTTTTCTTTTCTTTTTAAGGTTTTCTTTTTCATATTTTGGTGTATGTGTGTGTGTGTGTGTGTGTGTGTGTGTATGTATGTTCACGCATATGCCCTTGGAGGAGAGAAAGAAGCATCAAATCTAAGAATTATGACACTGGAGATAGGAGCAAAACTCAGGTTCCATGGAAGAGCAATAAGCACTTGACCAATGATATATATGTGTGTGTGTGTATACATATATACATATATATGTATAAATACACACATATATACATATATATGTATATATATGTATATATATATTGCTTGCCTTTTAGATTAAAATTGTACAAAATAGTATAGACATTTAAGCTTAGCATTTGGATGTTTATTGATTAGTATCTATAATTTACAAATTAGGATTCATTTGGAGACTTAGAAGAAAAGACAGTCATTCTCAGAAGACAATCCTAATGAAAATTTTAACAGAGACTTTTAAAATTAATAGCATTTTACTGGCAGTTCCAGACCATTTCCAGAGCTACAGAGTTTAGAGAAATGTTTGAAAATTGCCACACAAACTTTTCAATTTGAAAATAATATCTGTGAAGTATTAATGAAGAAGAAAAAGTAATTATCTAGGAAAAGGGAAAGAGAAGCATTATAGGATGAGAAAATGTAATTAATCTCATTGTAGTAATTTGTAAAGGGAAATAAATTATTAATTCCTGAACAATGTTTATTTACAGTAGACTCAGTTAATTTTGAGATATATATTTTTACTCTAATCTATGTGTAAATTAAACCATAATGAAAAGTGTTGGTTGCTATTTCTCACAAGAAAAACAACCTTACCATTTAATTGCAGGATAATGGATCACATTTCATGGCAATCTGTTTGGTTACCTCATTTTTTAAGTGTGATTTATTTCAATTTCCAAAGATATAGTAAATAAGAAACACACATATATGCATGGGAACACATATTAACATCCAAATCATTGAACAATTTCTATCACAGAAAAGAAACTGTCAATACAATCTTGGTTTTTTCCTGGGATTTTTAAAACTTATTCAGACTTCCAAATAGCCTAATATATACAAATTATGTTAGAAATAAATATTGATAGCTGTTATTTTTTCATAATTGAACACAGGATGCTTACAGCTGGAAAAATTAGAAGCAAATGAGAGCCCTGATTGTGGTAATAGTAACCAAAATGGCAGCTAGTTTAGAAACCTTTATGTACTGTTTCCAATAGGCTTTCTGTTGCTATAACAAAATGTTTAAGTTGATCAAATTAATGACAGGAAAGATTTATTTTGGCTCACAAATTTATTTCTGCTCACAGTTTGAGGCCCAGGATAGTGGTTTGCCACAGGGAAAATGTGTATTAAAAAAATCTGCAGTTGGGAAGTAAAGAGAGAGGCAGAGAAGAGCATAGCTCCAATACCTAACTTCCTTTCAAAAGGCAACATAGCTGAGGACCAAGCCTTCACCATGGGTTACATGAGGAGACATTTAAGTTCTAAATTATAGCACCCTCACAAGAAGGCCTTTGTACTAAATACATTAGTATTTGGTGTCTTATTTTCCTATAGTATTGATCTGTAAACTTAAAAAATAGAAGACTGTTTTGTCTTTTTTTTAAAGGAATTGAGAGAGTAAAAGAGAAGAAGGGATATAGAGTGTGAGAGAAGAGAGGACTAAAAATTTGCTCATTACCCTATACTCAAGCACAAAGGAAAAGGCATAAGGCTGATAGAAGAGCTTAAGTCTACATCTTCTAAAAAGAAATACAAAACTTTAGTTAGTCAGTGATGTGAAACTAAATAGTATATAGGTTTTTCTTTGGGATTCACAGTGTATTTTTAAAAATATTTTGTAACAATTATTTATCTATTTATTGTGTTTACATTTTGTGTGTATGTGTGTTTGCCACAGTGTATACGTAGAAGTCAGAATACAACTTGCAAGAGTCAAATTCTCCTTTCAGCACTGTGTCCCTGATGTCAAAGTGAGGCCATCGGGCCTCTCTGGAGGAATAAATTATCTACCAGCTCTCAAGACACCTGGCATTTCAGCAGAGAGTCCTAAGTTATCACAATGAAGTAAGTGTACCTAATGATGACAGTTCAAAGACTGATACAGTAGTAATTTGATGAAGTAAATCTAATCCAGGTCTTTCTCCATTTCCAGGTATGAAACCTGAGCCAGCACAAATCTGCAAACTGCAGGACTAGAATTTCCAAAAGCTGTTCCTTCTACTACTCAGAGATAAATTTTGCTTAATTTGATTTTTATCTGTAAGGTTTTTTATTTAAAACAATATTACTCATATCTTCTCCCCTTGCTTATTCATCTGCTTCTTGATACAATCCCTGGCACTCGGCACCTCTCTCCTACCTTTTTGTTTGTTTGTTTGTTTAATTTAAAAGCTTCTTTTCCTTTGATTTTATACACATCACCACACACACACACACACACACACACACACACACACACACACACACACACATGTATGTATACACAAATACATGTAAATAGAATCTGATCAATGGAGAGGTTACCATAGAAGGGACAAAATTTCAGTGCACCATATTCCCTAAACAAAGAATAACATGCAACTACAAAGTGTGAAGAAAATTAGCCTCTTTCAGGGATGATGCCCTTGGTCTTTCAAGGCAGTGGCTAGCCTTGAAACCATATACACCCAAACTACAAAAAACAGAAGTACTCTTTGAAACTAGGAATCAGATAGATGCCTGCAATCCACAGAGACAAAAGCAAATGTAATCTCAATTAAGAAGCAGACAAGCAGCTACACTTAAAGATGTTGGAGTTTGAAATGATTCCCATCCCTCTGGTAAAGAGACTAATGAACAGTGAAATGACCACTTGTGAGCAACAGATGGAAAGCAAGACAGGGAGAGAGAGACATCTGACAGAGTCCATCACCCACGTAATCAGCCCCAAGTAACTCAGGAGTAAGGCCTGTGTTTCGCTTCTTCCCTCATTGCCTGAACATTTAGCAAAACTCACTTGATGATACCCCTATCACCCCCGTGAGGTGTATTCTGTCAAAACAAATGCTATTCCTAATGACCCAATACTAAGTAAGGAAAGGGCAGCCATGGAGGCTTTTTAGTAGTCAGTCATTGGTGATTTCACCAGCCTGTCTCTTGCTTTCTGAATCCATCCCATCCTACTGCCTCTGCTCTTTATGCTTCTATCCAACTACCTCTCGTTAAAATATTTCCTCTTTGCTAATTCAACTCCCATTCCTTCTTGCCATAGAATAGGATAGCTACTTAGGAAATCTCAAAAAAAAATTTTAAATTATCTAAATTCCCTCTGTAGACACAGTGCCCTACGAAGTTGTTATTGCAGCTCCAATCTCCCTTGGTACTAACGTGCATTTCTTCTCAGTCCTACCCATTCTACTACAATGACGAGGCGTCACAGTGTCCTGTTTTATCCAGAATTTCCCATAAATCTCTTACATGTATAATTTTACATGTTAACGTAGAATCAATCAATCAAACAGAAAACTCCAGGGAGTTTATTGCCAGTGCACACACTTAGGAAAACTAAATGAGGTTTAGCTTTAGGTTCATCGATTGTAACATTTGAATGGAAACTACAGGATATTTGAATTCTAGACTGAATTTTGGAAAGAAGGTTACACTTGTATATAACAGAAGAGTTTTTATAATCTATCTTATTGAAAAGTTGAGCTGTATCAGGAAAGTTAAACCGATGGTGGGCACCACTTCATGCCAGATCCTTGTTTATTCATGGCTTCAAAATCTTTTTTGCCTTCTCATGTTGTGACTGAAACTGACAAGATGACAAAGCATGCCAGAACCTTTAGTTTCCAATGATTCCTTTCTTTATATATGACATTTCCTTCACTAGAATGTATGGGGAAACAAAATATCTGCCTTCCCTACTAGATGATGTTATTGTAAACACTTTATTTATATGTAGATACTATTTCATTTTTTTTGGTGTAGGGAAATATTACTGTACTAATTTGATTTCTGTTGCTATGACAACAACCATGACCAGAAGCATTATGTGGAGAAAAGAGTTTGCTTTATCCCATAGCTTAGAGTTCATCATGAATGGAATTTGGGGTAAGAACTCAAGGCAGAAACATGGAGGCAAAAACTGAAGCAGACAACAAGAAGAGTACTACTTACTGGCTTGCTTTCCATGACTTATTCAGCTGCCTTTCTTATATGGCCCAACTGGGCATTGATCTCCAGTGAGCCAGGCCCTTCTACACTAACACTAGTCAAGAAAGCACCCCACAGATATGTCTATAGGCCAGTCTCATAGAGACAATTCCTCAATTGAGGAATGAAATTGCCCAGAAGGAAATTCCATTTTAAGCTAATCCTTCTCCAAGTCTATTTAACTAATTAGAACTTAATGATTGGGGAGAGAATGATATGTTGTTAGTCAGAAGTCTACTTTCACTGTATATTCAATTATGATTTCTTGTTATATGTTTCATTATTCATTATTCTCATATAACATTCCAGTTTTGTAACAGTTTATTGAATGTCTTATAGCTTTACTGTTATAACATTGGAATATTATTAAAGAACAAAGAAACATATAGCAAGAACTATATAAAATATATTTTTATAGAATATATTCTGATCATGTTACCCCTCCCATCAACTCACAAATCTTACCCACACATTTTGTGTCATTGGTTCTATGATTATTTATTTTGATCTTAACTATATTTATCACCTTAAATAACGATTTCTTGTCCATCTTTGTCTAGGACTGAACAATCTGTGAATAACAGATCAAAACTTTGAAATGGATTAATGTATTACCTTTACAAAACCTTAGTCTCAGGCAATGGTGTTGCACACCTTTAATCCCAGCACTTGGGAGGCAGAGGCAGGGCTACACAGAAAAACACTGTCTCAGGAAACAAAACAAAAAACAAACAAAAAAAACAAAAAAACAAAAAACAAAACAAAAAATACCTTAGTCTCCATCATGCAAAGACTAAGAATACCATCAGATAGTTCCTGAGGCCGAAGATAGAGGTTTCGCCACTTTGCTGCATCCTACCCACTCAATGTTTCTACTATCATATTTTTTTTTTCATTTTGTTGTTGTTGCTGTTGTTGTTGTTGTTGTTGTTTGAGGCAGGGTTTCTCTGTTTAGTCATGGCTGTCCTGGAACTCACTCTGTACACCATGCTGGCCTTGAACTCAGAAATCTGCTTGTCCTGCCTCTGCCTCCCAAGTGCTAGGATTACAGGCATGCGCCACCACTGCCCCACTAACATATTTTTAAAGAAACTTTGTGTGTGACTTTGTTCTACTACTATAAAACATTGAATGAACTGTTATAACACTGGAACATTACTAGAGAACAATAATTTGGTATGAGTGAAAGAAGCATAATGAATTCAGGGTAAAAAGTTCCTTTTCCTCCCATCATTGTAATAACCCTTCGGTGTTGAGCATATGATCTATTGGGTTTAATGAGTTTACTGATTAGAGAGTGTAGACAGTTTAAATTCTATTCGACTTATTTCAAAACCAACCTTTCATTCTAATTTCTAAAACGCCAAAGTCCCATAGTTAATTCTGGCTCCATGTACAAAATATGTCCTTTGATGTAGTTGTCCAGGTGAAATTGCATAATCTGACACACAGATATCAGGCAATTTCTGTTGTAGAACTCTGAGCTTTCTATTATGTATCAGAAATCAGGATGTATAAGTGACTACTGCCAATCTATCCCATCACTGCAGAGTGGTTGGGTAAATGAGAGATTAATGTTCACCAGCACCTGGGTGCCTGAGGCCAAAGAAATGGTAGTCAACAATCAGTCTCAATGAATATCAGTTAAAGACAGAGGATGGGAATTGTGGAAACTAAACATCAAAAAAAGACAGATAAAAAAACAAGAAAAATGAGAGGAATATAAACATTTTTTAAATAAATATAACAGCAGAGATATGAACTGTGAGGAAGAGAGCCTAAGGCTATTCCTGGAACAATGAAAATAAATAAAATCAGAGCTGAGCTTGCACTGTTAGTTTATACAGTTTCTGTTTGTCATAGTTGTTTTGGAAGCTACATGGACCTGTTGCAGATAATGAACTGTATGGTTCTACTGTTTTTTTTTTTTTTTAATTTCTTTTTTTTTTTTTTTTTTTTTTGGTTTTTCGAGACAGGGTTTCTCTGTGTAGCCCCAGCTGTCCTGGCACTCACTTTGTAGACCAGGCTGGCCTCGAACTCAGAAATCCGCCTGCCTCTGCCTCCCGAGTGCTTAACAATAGGATATGATGTTAACCATTTTAAAAAAATAAGCACAATATTCAGTATTTTAATTTTAAACCTATGTCTAAGAATATATTGGCCTAAATTGCATAACAAATTATACTAAATTTTAAAAAACAGTAAAACACAGTTGGCAAAATGAGAAAACTGTATAGCATTTGTAAACTAGGCAAAATTCTGGATGACAGAAAGTGTGTTTTTCACACTATTCTGTGCTAATAGAGGTTAAATGAAATAGCAGGCCATTGCAATACAGAGGAGATTCTATTGATAGAAAGTAATGTGGCAAAAAATATTGCTTACCTTTCTTTACCTAGGCTTCAGAGTTAAACTGGATAAAACTTGAGTTCTGGTTCCAGAAAATGGGCTAGGCAAGCCTCCTTTGTTAAATGCTATCAGCAAAGCCTTTCTGGCAAACATGGGCTGTGGTTTCTTGCCTCTTCTTTCAGCAAAGCTTAGTCTCAGGCAATGGTGTTGCACACCTTTAATCCCAGCACTTGGGAGGCAGAGGCAGGGCTACACAGAAAAACACTGTCTCAGGAAACAAAACAAAAAACAAACAAAAAAAAACAAAAAAACAAAAAACAAAACAAAAAATACCTTAGTCTCCATCATGCTAAAAGCATGACTGGACAATTCTCTTCTTTGTTTATAGCAACTGTCAAAAGACACTGATGCATACTGGGCAGAGTTCAGCTGATTCTATGTATCGCACATAAAGAGAACAGAAAATGCAGTATGAAATGCTCAGGCTGTTTTTTTTTTTTTTTTGGTTTTTTTTTTTTTTGATTTTGTATGTTGATTTTATTTTTTTTTATATTACATATTTTCCTCAATTACATTTCCAATGCTATCCCAAAAGTCCCCCATACCGCCCCCCACTTCCCTACCCTCCCATTCCCATTCTTTTGGCCCTGGCATTCCCCTATATTGGGGCATATAAAGTTTGCAAGTCCAATGGGCCTCTCTTTCCAGTGATGGCCGACTAGGCCATCTTTCGATACATATGCAGCTAGAGACAAGAGCTCCGGGGTACTGGTTAGTTCATCATGTTGTTCCAAATATAGGGTTGCAGATCCCTTTAGCTCCTTGGGTACTTTCTCTAGCTTCTCCATTGGGAGCCCTGTGATATATCCAATAGCTGACTGTGAGCATCCACTCCTGTGTTTGCTAGGCCCCTACATAGTCTCACAAGAGACAGCTATCTTTGGGTCCTTTCAGCAAAATCTTGCTAGTGTATGCAATGGTGTCAGCGTTTAGAAGCTGATTATGGGATGGATCCCTGGATACTGCAGTCTCTAGATGGTCCATACTTTCATCACAGCTCCAAACTTTGTCTCTGTAACTCCTTCCATGGGTGTTTTGTTCCCAATTCTAAGAAGGGGCACAGTGTCCACATTTTGGTCTTCATTCTTCTTGAGTTTCATGCGTTTAGCAAATTGTATCTTATATCTTGGGTATCCTAAGTTTTGGGCTAATATCCACTTATCAGTGAGTACATATTGTGTGAGTTCCTTTGTGATTGTGGTACCTCACTCAAGATGATGCCCTCCAGGTCCATCCATTTGGCTAGGAATTTCATCAATTCATTCTTTTTAATAGCTGAGTAGTACTCCATTGTGTAAATGTACCATAATTTCTGTATCCATTCCTCTGTTGAGGGACATCTGGGTTCTTTCCAGCTTCTGGCTATTATAAATAGGGCTGCTATGAACATAGTGGAGCATGTGTCCTTCTTACCGGTTGGGACATCTTCTGGATATATGCCCAGAAGAGGTATTGCTGGATCCTCCGGTAGTACTATGTCCAATTTTCTGAGGAACCGCCAGACTGATTTCCAGAGTGGTTGTACAAGCTTGCAATCCCACCAACAATGGAGGAGTGTTCCTCTTTGTCCACATCCCCGCCAGCATTTGCTGTCACCTGAATTTTTGATCTTAGCCATTCTGACTAGTGTGAGGTGGAATCTCAGGGTTGTTTTGATTTGCATTTCCCTGATGATTAAGGATGTTGAACATTTTTTTTCAGGTGCTTCTCTGCCATTTGGTATTCTTCAGGTGAGAATTCTTTGTTCAATTCTGAGCCCCATTTTTTAATGGGGTTATTTGACTTTCTGGAGTCCACCTTCTTGAGTTCCTTATATATATTGGATATTAGACCCTTATCTGATTTAGGATAGGTAAAGATCCTTTCCCAATCTGTTGGTGGTTTTTTTGTCTTATTGATGGTGTCTTTTGCCTTACAGAAGCTTTGCAGTTTCATGAGGTCCCACTTGTCAATTCTCAATCTTACAGCACAAGCCATTGCTGTTCTATTCAAGAATTTTTCCCCTGTGCCCATATCTTCAAAGCTTTTCCCCACTTTCTCCTCTATAAGTTTCAGTGTCTCTGGTTTTATGTGAAGTTCCTTGATCCACTTAGACTTGACCTTAGTACAAGGAGATAGGAATGGATCGATTCGCATTCTTCTACATGATAACAACCAGTTGTGCCAGCACCATTTGTTGAAAATGCTGTCTTTCTTCCACTGGATGGTTTTAGCTCCCTTGTCGAAGATCAAGTGACCGTACGTGTGTGGGTTCATTTCTGGGTCTTCAATTCTATTCCATTGGTCTATTTGTCTGTCACTATACCAGTACCATGCAGTTTTTATCACAATTGCTCTGTAGTAAAGCTTTAGGTCTGGCATGGTGATTCCACCAGAGGTTCTTTTATCCTTGAGAAGAGTTTTTGCTATCCTAGGTTTTTGTTATTCCAGATAAATTTGCAGATTGCACTTTCTAATTCGTTGAAGAATTGAGTTGGAATTTTGGTGGGGATTGCATTGAATCTGTAGATTGCTTTTGGCAAGATAGCCATTTTTACAATGTTGATCCTGCCAATCCATGAGCATGGAAGATCTTTCCATCTTCTGAGATCTTCTAGAATTTCTTTCTTCAGAGACTTGAAGTTCTTATTATACAGATCTTTCACTTCCTTAGTTAGAGTCACGCCAAGATATTTTATATTATTTGTGACTATTGAGAAGGGTGTTGTTTCCCTAATTTCTTTCTCAGCCTGTTTATTCTTTGTGTAGAGAAAGGCCATTGATTTGTTTGAGTTAATTTTATATCCAGCTACTTCACCGAAGCTGTTTATCAGGCTTAGGAGTTCTCTGGTGGAATTTTTAGGGTCACTTATATATACTATCATATCATCTGCAAAAAGTGATATTTTGACTTCATCTTTTCCAATTTGTATCCCTTTGATCTCCTTTTGTTGTCGAATTGCTCTGGCTAGGACTTCAAGTACAATGTTGAATAGGTATGGAGAAAGTGGACAGCCTTGTCTAGTCCCTGATTTTAGAGGGATTGCTTCAAGCTTCTGATCATTTACTTTGATGTTGGCTACTGGTTTGCTATAGATTGCTTTTATCATGTTTAGGTATGGGCCTTGAATTCCTGATCTTTCCAAGACTTTTATCATGAATGGGTGTTGGATCTTGTCAAATGCTTTTTCCGCATCTAACGAGATGACCATGTGGTTTTTGTCTTTGAGTTTGTTTATATACTGGATTACGTTGATGGATTTCCATATATTGAACCATCCCTGCATCCCTGGGATGAAACCTACTTGGTCAGGATGGATGATTGTTTTGATGTGTTCTTGGATTCGGTTAGCAAGAACTTTATTGAGGATTTTTGCATCAATATTCATAAGGGATATTGGTCTGAAGTTTTCTATCTTTGTTGAGTCTTTTTGTGGTTTAAGTATCAGAGTAATTGTGGCTTCATAGAATGAGTTGGGTAGAGTACCTTCTGTTTCTATTTTGTGGAATAGTTTGTGAAGAACTGGGATTAGATCTTCTTTGAAGGTCTGATAGAACTCTGCACTAAACCCATCTGGTCCTGGGCTTTTTTTTTGTTGAAAGACTATTAATGACTGCTTCTATTTCTTTGGGGGATATAGGGCTGTTTAGATCATTAACCTGATCTTGGTTCAACTTTGGAACCTGGTATCTGTCTAGGAACTTCTCCATTTCATCCAGGTTCTCCAGTTTTGTTGAGTATAGCCTTTGGTAGAAGGATCTGATGGTGTTTTGGATGTCTTCAGGATCTGTTGTTATGTCTCCTTTTTCATTTCTGATTTTGTTAATTAGAATGCTTTCCCTGTGCCCTCTAGTGAGTCTGGCTAAGGGTTTATCTATCTTGTTGATTTTCTCAAAGAACCAGCTCCTTGATTGGTTGATTCTTTGAATAGTTCTTTTTGTTTCCACTTGATTGATTTCGCCCCTGAGTTTGATTATTTCCTGCCGTCTACTCCTCTTGGGTGAATTTGCTTCCTTTTGTTCTAGTGCTTTTAGGTGTGTTGTCAAGCTGCTAATGTGTGCTCTTTCTAGTTTCTTTTTGGAGGCACTCAGAGCTATGAGTTTTCCTCTTAGAAATGCTTTCATTGCGTCCCATAAGTTTGGGTATGTTGTGGCTTCATTTTCATTGAACTCTAAAAAGTCCTTGATTTCTTTCTTTATTCCTTCCTTGACCAAGGTATCATTGAGAAGAGTGTTGTTCAGTTTCCACGTGAATGTTGGCTTTCTATTATTTATTTTGTTATTGAAGATCAGCCTTAGTCCATGGTGATCTGATAGGATGCATGGGACAATTTCAATATTTTTGTATCTGTTGAGTCCTGTTTTGTGCCCAATTACGTGGTCAATTTTGGAGAAGGTACCATGAGGTGCTGAGAAGAAGGTGTATCCTTTTGTTTTAGGGTAAAATGTTCTGTAGATATCTGCCAGATCCATTTGATCCATAACTTCTGTTAGTTTCACTGTGTCCCTGTTTAGTTTCTGTTTCCATGATCTGTCCATTGGTGAAAGTGGTGTTTTGAAGTCTCCCACTATTATTGTATGAGGTGCAATGTGTGCTTTGAGATTTACTAAAGTTTCTCTAATGGATGAGGCTGACTTTGTATTTGGAGCATAGATATTCAGAATTGATAGTTCCTCTTGGAGGATTTTACCTTTGATGAATATGAAGTGCCCCTCCCTGTCTTTTTTGATGACTTTGGGTTGGAAGTCAATCTTATCAGATATTAGAATGGCTACTCCAGCTTGTTTCTTCCTACCATTTGCTTGGAAAATTGTTTTCCAGCCTTTCATTCTGAGGTAGTGTCTATCTTTTTCTCTGAGATGAGTTTCCTGCAAGCAGCAAAATGTTGGGTCTTGTTTGTGTAGCCAGTTTGTTAGTCTATGTCTTTTTATCGGGGAGTTGAGTCCATTGATATTAAGAGATATTAAGGAAAAGTAATTGTTGTTTCCTGTTATTTTTGTTGTTAAAGTTGGCATTCTGTTCTTGTGGCTGTCTTCTTTTAGGTTTGTTGAGGGATTACCTTCTTGTTGTTTCTAGGGCGTGGTTCCCGTCCTTGTATTGTTTTTTTTCTGTTATTATCCTTTGAAGGGCTGGATTCGTGGAGAGATAATGTGTGAATTTGGTTTTGTCGTGGAATACTTTGGTTTCTCCATCTATGTTAATTGAGAGTTTGGCTGGGTATAGTAGCCTGGGCTGGAATTTGTGATCTTTTAGTGTCTGTATAACATCTGTCCAGGATCTTCTGGCTTTCATAGTCTCTGGTGAAAAATCTGGTGTAATTCTGATAGGCTTGCCTTTATATGTTACTTGGCCTTTTTCTCTTACTGCTTTTAGTATTCTATCTTTTTTTAGTGCATTTGTTGTTCTGATTATTATGTGTTGGGAGGTATTTCTTTTCTGGTCCAGCCTATTTGGAGTTCTGTAGGCTTCTTGTATGTTCATGGGCATCTCTTTCTTTAGATTTTGGAAGTTTTCTTCTATAATTTTGTTAAAGATGTTTGCTGGTCCTTTGAGTTGAAAATCTTCATTCTCATCCACTCCTATTATCCGTAGGTTTGGTCTTCTCATTGTGTCCTGTATTTCCTGGATGTTTTGAGTTAGGATCTTTTTGCATTTTCCATTTTCCTTGATTGTTGTGCTGATGTTCTCTATGGAATCTTCTGCACCTGAGATTCTCTCTTCCATCTCTTGTATTCTGTTGCTGATGCTGGTATCTATGGTTCCAGATTTCTTTCCTAGGGTTTCTATCTCCAGTGTTGCCTCATTTTGGGTTTTCTTTATTGTGTCTACTTCCCTTTTTAGGTCTAGTATGGTTTTGTTCATTTCCATCATCTGATTGGATGTGTTTTCCTGTTTCTCTTTAAGGACCTCTACCAGTTTGGTTGTGTTTTCCTGTTTTTCTTTAAGGACTTGTAACTCTTTAGCCATGTTCTCCTGTAGTTCTTTAAAGTCCTTCTTGATGTCCTCTACCATTATCATGAGATATGCTTTTAAATCCAGGTCTAGCTTTTCCGGTGTGTTGGGGTGCCCTGGACTGGGGGAAGTGGGAGTGCTGGGTCCTGATGATGGTGAGTGGTCTTGGTTTCTGTTAGTAGGATTCTTACGTTTACCTCTCGCCATCTGGTAATCTCTGGTTATAGTTGTTATAGTTGTCTCTGTTCAGAGGTTGTTCTTCTGGTGATTCTGAGTATCGTCTGTCAGCATTCCTGGGAGACAGGCTCTCTCCTCTGAGTTTCAGTGGTTAGAGCACTCCCTGCTGACAAGCTTTCCTCTTAAAGGGAAGGTGTACAGATATCTGGCGTTTGGACCTCCTCCTGGCCGAAGAAGAAGGCGGAAAACAGGACCTTTCCCAGATGCTGTGTTGCTTTGGCAGGTCACAGAAGCTGTAGGCTTCTGTGGTGCACACTCTCAGCTGTGCAGACTAACTTCCTAAGTTCAGTGGAGTCCTGGATCCAAGATGTGCTCCCTGCTCCTGAGGCAGAGGGCTCCTGTGCAGGGCAGACCACTGTCTTCCAGCTGGGAGGGTGCCGGATGTCTGCGGCCCCAAAAGTGTGCTTCCTCAGCGTCTCTGTGGCTCCCACCTGTCACAGAAGCTGTCTGCCTCTGTGGTCCTCACTCTAACCTGTACAGACTAAGTTCGGCGGAGTCCTGGAGCCAAGATGGCGCTCCCTGCAGGGCAGATCACTGTCCTCTGGCTGGGAGGGTGCTGGATATCTGCGGCCCCAAAAGGGTGCTGCCTCAGCGGCTCTGTGGCTCCCGCCTGTCCCAGAAGCTCTCTGCCTCTGTGGTCCTCACTCTAATCTGTACAGACTAAGTTCCGCTCAGGCTGTTTTATTGATTATTTTTAAATAAATGTTAGCACTAAAATCAAAGACCGAGAACGAAAATGTGACAGGGGCATGGGAGCTAGGTCAGAGGGGACCCGGAAGCAATTGGAGGGGAGGTGTAAAAGGAGCACATTGATGCAAACAAATGACATGCATATCCAACATTCTCAAACCACCAGGAAAAGCAAATTTATACTGTCATAACTATCTGTTTTACATCTGCAGCCTGTGTTTTGATGCTTCAGAAGTCATCATCATAAGAAACAATGATTTCTTTAAAAAAAAAATCATAGCACTTGGAAGACAAATAAGACTTTTAATCCCAGGCAGAAAAGAAGGGAATGATGTCAGGAATTTTTGAATTCAGGAAGCACTTATGAAGAGACTGAGTTTTAAAAAGAGAAGCACAATGAGTTCTGGATGTCACAGCTGTAGCAAAGCTGACATCACACCTCCCAGTGAGCCAGTGTACATCTATATGAGTGATTCAGAGGACAGGAAAGGGAGGCTCAAGTACAACAACCCCACCACTATAGCATGTTTGAACAGAGAGCATGGGCCATGGTTATAATCAGGGAATTAATAATGAGTGACAGAGTAGGCTGTCACTAAACAGAGAAAATGTACTTTCAGTACAAGGACAAATTAAGACACAGAAATAAAAACAAGTCAATATTTATATGTAAGGATTATTATTGCATTCCAAACAACCAGAAAGTGACACTATAATGAAATACTTACATGGAATTTTGAAAACAGAGATACTTTTAAATATCTGGGAGATTGAATGCTGAAATATGACATGTTAAAACTATAAAGAAGCAACATAAATTATTCAAATGTATCCTTAGATATATAGAAAAATATTACTGTGCTTTCTTGAAAATCTAGATTTGGTAGTAATAAAAATGACATTAAAAGTAAGGTAACAAATATAGAAATTATATATATTTTATGAAATATAAAATAATGTTAGTATTCTACTCTGTGAAATGATTTTTCTCTAGTATGCTAAAACTACTCTTATATGTTTATACTGCTTATCATTGCTTAGAATATACTTGAGATTTATTTTTAATAATTATATTTCATTAGTTGTTAGAACAGCTCACAAATAATGAAGATATACATAAGCTGCCAAAATCAAACAAATATTAGTTCAGAAATATTAAATAAGAAATATAGAGAAAAAATACTAGAAAATAAATAAAGTATTTGCTCCAGGATTTTCTACCACTATTGGAGAAAATTAAGGTGTCATAATATTAATATTTTTATTAAATAGAAAAAAATGGAAATGGGCCATGTTTGTCATCCCTTTCATGACTCCATGAACATCTTGAAGGAAGGATTCACAAGCTGTGGGGGAGCTTATCCCAGAGAGTTTCCTCTCTCAGCCTGTAATTCTTCATCTAGGGGTCGGTCAGGCTTTAAGAGATTTTCCACATCTCATTTTACATGTCAACAGGTGTTGATATTATGACCATATATTTGTTTTTACTATTAAACATTTAATGAAGTTATATTATAATTTATTTAAATTACATTTTATTAGATATTTCCTTTATTTACATTTTAAATGTTATCCCCCTCCCTATTTTCCCCTCGGAAAATCCTCTACCCCCTCCCCACTCCTCCTGCTCCCCCCCAATCCACCCACTCCTGCTTACTGGCCCAGGCATTCTCCTATACTGGGGCATAGAACATTCACAGGACCAAGGTCTTCTTCTCCCATTGATGACTAACTAGGCCATCCTCTGATACATAAGCAGCCAGAGCCACGAGTCCCTCCATGTGTTTTCTTTGATTGGTGGTTTAGTCCCAGGGAGCTCTGGGGTTACTGGTTAGTTCATATTATTGTTCCTCCTAGGGGGCTGCAAACCCCTTCAGCTCCTTGAGTACTTTCTCTAGACCCTTCATTTGGGACCCTGTGTTCCTTCTAATGGATTACTGTGAGCATCCACTTCTGTATTATTCAGGCACTGGCAGAGCCTCTCAGGAGACAGTTATATCAGGTTCCCATCAGCAAGCTCTTGTTGGCATCTGCAATAGAGTCTGGGTTTGGTGGTTGTTCATGGGATGGATCCCCAGGTGGGGCAGTTTCTGGACAGTAATTCATTCACTCTCTGTTCTGAAATTTTTCTCTGTAACTCTTTCATGGGTGTTTTGTTCCCCCTTCTAAGATGGATAGAAGTATCCACACTATCGTCTTCCTTCTTCTTGAGTTTCATGTGGTTTGTGAATTGTAGCTTTTGTATGATTGTTTAAATCTTAAGAGTGCTGTTGTTTCATGACTAGTTAGATATGATAATATAAACATAGAGATAAATTGAAATATATATAAATATATATGTAAATAAAATTAGGATTGTAGCATATTCCTATATGTTTTCCATAAATAGTAATACACAGTATAGCATTTAAATATTAAAATTTTTATATTATAGATGATGTTTCAATAT
This sequence comes from Mus caroli, assembly GCF_978045245.1. NCBI lineage: Eukaryota > Metazoa > Chordata > Mammalia > Rodentia > Muridae > Mus > Mus caroli. The sequence continues at coordinate 103,546,330 of NW_028227261.1, read as the reverse complement.
CTCTATTTGCAATTTTTTTACATTTACTAGAAAACATGTTTAAATATATGTTAAGAAATCTCATTTGATTAATGAATGTATTTATCTATACATATATACATATGTAAGAAGTATATGTGGATTTATTCTTAAGATCATAATCATATAGTCGATCATAGTAAAATTAAGTGTTCAACTAAATGCTTTAAAGCTTTTATTGTATTCTTTAAATATTTGTTATAGGTTTACTTATTTCCTTATTACGTGTGTGTTAGTGTTGCCTGAATATATCTATGTGAAACATGAGTATGTCTCATGCTTGGCGAGGTAAAGAGAAAGTGTTGGATTCCATGGGACTAGAGTTCCTGATGTTTGTGATCTGCCTTGTAGGAGCTGGGAATGGAATCTCTGTGCTTTTAAAGAGTAGCAGGTACTCTCAAGTACTGAGCAAACTGTCCTCTGACCTTTGTGGTATTCTTAAACCTTTGCTTATGTTAAGTTAACGATGTTTATCCAGCAAAAGGAAAGACAATCATGAATAAATGGACACACCTTTCACAAGAGTTAAGGATGACTTTGGTCCCAGAACATTACCAAGGAGCTAAAGGGGTCTGCAGCCCTATAGGTGGAACAACAGTATGAACTAACCAGTACTCCCCGGAGCTTGTGTCTCTAGATGCATATGTATCAGAAGATGGCCTAGTCAGCCATCAGTGGAAAGAGAGGCCCATTGGTCTTGCAAACTTTATATGCCTCAGTACAAGGGAATACCAGGGCCAAGAAGTGGGAGGGGTTAGGTAGGTGAGTGGGCGGGGGGGGTTGTACTGTACTGAGGACTTTTGTTTTGGGATAGCATTGGAAATGTAAATGAAGAAAATACCTAATTAAAATAAAATTAAATTAAATATTAAAAAAAGAAATATAGGTGCCTTATAGTTTGTGCTTTGAATATCTCTTTGTCAAATATATTTTTTAGTTCCTGATTTGATATGCACTGCTTAACCCTGTATTTTAAATATAAATGTCATGTTTATTTCCTCAGATAAAGTTATAAGATGAGGGCTATAACCTAACTGTAGGAATACATGGCTTGGGTTGAGTCCAGAGTATTTCTATGTAACTACCTCTAGGCCTAGGCCTGGAAGCTTTTATACTCTATACAATCTAATCTTCTTTAAGCTCAGACTTTGAAGGCCTAAGCTTCCAGCCTCTGTCTGCTAATGGAGGTCTAGAAATTTTCAGTCTGAAAGACTTAACTGCTGAATAGCCACACAGTTTCTAACTCTTTATGAACTCTGGCTGGCTGATTCAACTCAGCTATTCTGGCTCAAACTACTCTCTAGGCTGACAGGTTCAAATTGGCCTTTCTCAGTTTCTAACTAAATTGAATGGATTAGAAAGAGTGCCTTTTGCCAATTCCATGATCTGATCTGGACTAAGCTTTATTGCACTCAACTGAACTATACTAAACAGAAATCACTTGACCTGAACTCATCAGAATTAAATTGAACTAAATTCAACTTTCCCTCCTTCATTGACCTTTAAGTAGCCTCTTGTTCCTGTCTTTTCTCATGAGAGTTGGTAGTATCCTATCTCTGACTCATTCTGTCAAAACTTTCTCTGAATTGTCACTTTGTCTGCCCCTCAATTGGAGGCCATTTCAGGGAATTAAAGGTGTGTTCCAGACAGAAGGGTTAATGTTGTGTTATGTCTTCATTCCTGCCAGATCATATCTTTGGATATGGTCCCTTGCCATAGAAGACCTGTTTCTGGATTAAAAGTCCTCTTTAGTGACCCATAGGTACTTCTAATGCCTCATACATCTGCATCTATTAGACAAAAGTCATTTGACCAGCCTCAGATATTCACAGCCATCCCCTGTAGGCTTAGATTTTTTTCAAAACCTACTTTTAATAAGGATCCTTAAATACGCCAACTCTACTTTTAGCCCATCATCCAAAAGTAGGGAAGAACGATGGTAAATAAGACAAGGGGATGTGTCTGACTTTAGAAGTATTTCTTTAGGGGCAATTCTAATCTCCATTTGTCAGGATACGAGCAATCCATGCCATTAGCGTCAGGATACCAAACACCAATCAGCAGCAGTAGCATGATCCAGCACATGTCATAGAATATAATCACCTTTCCTTGATTTTATGAGAGAATAATATTCTATTTCATCAATTTTATGCTTTCTTTACATCTTTATCAGTTGATCAGGTCTGGGGTCATTTGTGTCCTCTGTAATCTTCAGACATATTGTTAAGAGCACGCATATAAAGCATTTCTGTTTGAAAAAATATTTTAATTATGTTTTAGTATATGTCTAGCAGATACTAATAGCTACTTGCAGATTTTGTGTATTACTTTTCAGGATCAAGAAATTGATTATCATTATTCATTTTTAATTGAACACATTTTATAGAAAAAAAATATGGCTTTATCTTCCAGATTGAGGGCAGTACACTCATAGCTTTGATAGACAGGATATGATAAAAGTAATGATTCATGCTTTGATTCATCTCCAACATGTAGTCAATCTGATTTGAGCAGGGAAGCAGGCCATAGCCTTTACATAGTTCTAAAAAGATTCTTGGCCATAAAAAAAACATGTTTTCTTCACAAATGCTTTCAGGGAATCCAAAAGAAGGTTAAAGCATGTCACTTCTTGATGGATTCCCCGACAGGATTATCAATCTCCACAGCCTGGCCATGGAACACTGCTTGCTTCAGCAAGTGACAAGCAAGGTTGGCAGATGACTAGTATGTTTCTTTCTGATGGTAGAGTTCAATGTATAGACTTCACACACAATGGATGCCTAAGGCTCCATGTGACACACTGCAGACAAGCTAAACAATGCTACAGATAACACAATATAGTAGAACCTTACACAACTATTTCCAAAAGTAATGATGATATGTTAGAGAATATTTCCAAATTCTTCTTCCCTAGGAAAACAAAAATGATAACAATAGCATAAAATTTGAGCTACTATAGTAAAATTATATCATGTTAATCTAAATCAGTTTTCAGATATATTGGAGAAAGAAAATATTTATTTACTCACTGTTTGTATCTTGGAGGTTGTATTTCCTTCCCTAACTAATTTATACTGAACCTGAAAAGGAAATTACCAATGAACACAGTGAGAGTAGAAGATGCCAAAAAGCAGAGCTCCAGCATTGTGACCATAAATCAGTGCAGTCTATCCCTGAGATAGCTGTCTGAGTATGATATAAGGCAAATTGCTGCCGCCTCCTAGTTTGCCACAACTTAAACTGTTTCTCCAAATATGTGAAATGCATACCAAGTATGGATGGGAATGCATTTAAATGTAGGGAAAGTAGAAGTGGAAAATGAGAAAATTTGAGAAACGTGAATTTTGGCATGATTTGAGATGTTCAACGCTATAGATATTAATATAGAAGCTAAATGCTATGATGCCCTAGAAATGTTATAAGCCCTCAGATTATAAGACAAATGCAATGATCACTAATTTCCCTTCAGTAAAACAACAACCATTATTAGACAAGAGGGGAATGAAAATTTAGCATCTATTATTATAATGAAAAATTTTCAAAGTTTGGAAACATTAACAAATGTTTTGGATATTCTTGGAAATTTGTTAAATAAAACAAAATCTAGAAAGAAGAATATTAAATCAAGATGTATTGATATTGATATCTATTATATTAAAACCTCTTTTATTATGATTTTTTAGTCTGTCAACCATTAAAGATCCCAAAGTATTTTATTAAGGAAATTGATAACGAGTACAGCCAGGCTCCAGTAAGAGAGACGTACTGCGTGAACCACACAAACAATACTGACATAAATAAACACACCTAAGGTTCTTTAACCAGTAGATTAGAGACGGCATGCTGAGCAGCACAACCCACATCAGTAAGTTTGCTGTACAAACTTTTCGCTTATGTCCTAATGATGCTCAAGACAGTCTGCACATGCACAGCACAGACTTTGTACAGCACAGTGTTTATGGTGGTTGGACGTTTTCCCACTTCTTCTAGAGTGTTTGGGATTCTAGAAAGCAATAAAAAAAGAATGCCAAGATATGAATAAGCAAAAATAAGTTTATATACAAGGACAAAATACCTCCCACAAAATGCCCAAAGTCATAGAGAGTATAGACAAGGAGGATGGATGCTATTTCCTAGTGTTATGTCACATGTCACAAAGCAAACATCTTCAAAATAGTGTTGACAGATACAAGGTAATAAAGTTAAATCAGCATCAGGTTAATGATTTAAACAGTCATATATCCCCTAAAGAAATAGAATCAGTCATTAATAATCTCCCAACCAAAAAAAGCCCAGGACCAGATGAATTTAGTGCAGAGTTCTATAAGACCTTCAAAGAAGATTTGATTCCAGTTCTGCGCAAACTATTCTACAAAATAGAAGAAGGTACTCTACCCAGTTCATTCTATGAAGCCACAATTACTCTGATACCTAAACCATAGAAAGATCCAACAAAGATAGAGAACTTCAGACCAATTTCCCTTATGAATATTGATGCAAAAATACTCAATAAAATTCTCACTAACTGAATCCAAGAACATATCAAAACAATCATCCATTCTGACCAAGTAGGTTTCATTACAGGGATGCAGGGATGGTTTAATATACGGAAATCCATCAACGTAATCCAGTATATAAACAAACTCAAAGACAAAACCACATGATCATCTCATTAGATGCTGAGAAAGCATTTGAAAAAATCCAACACCCATTCATGATAAAACTCTTGGAAAGATCAGGAACTCAAGGCCCATATGCAAACATGATAAAAGCAATCTACAGCAAACAAGTAGCCAACATCAAAGTAAATGGTGAGAAGCTGGAAGCAATCCCACTAAAATCAGAGACTAGACAAGGCTGCCCACTTTCTCCCTACCTATTCAACATTGTACTTGAAGTCCTACCCAGAGCAATTCAACAACAAAAGGAGATCAAGGGGATACAAATTGGAAAGGAAGAAGTCAAAATATCACTTTTTGCAGATGATATGATAGTATATATAAGTGACCCTAAAAATTCCACAAAATAACGACTAAACCTGATAAACAATTTCAATGAAGTAGCTGGATATACAGTTAACTCAAACAAGTCAATGGCCTTTCTCTACACAAAGGATAAACAGGCTGAGAAAGAAATTAGACACAAATAATATAAAATACCTTGGTGTGACTCTAACTAAGGAAGGGAAAGATCTGGATGAAGGGACTTTACATCTCTGAAGAAAGAAATTAAAGAAGATCTCAGAAGATGGAAAGATCTCCCATGATCATGGATTGGCAGGATCAATATAGTAAAAATCGCTATCTTGCCAAAGCTATCTACAGACTCAATGCAATCCCCATCAAAATTCCAACTCAATTCTTTAACAAATTAGAGACAGCAATCTGCAAATTCAAAAAACCTAGGATAGCAAAAACTCTTCTCAAGGATAAAAGAACCTCTGGTGGAATCACCATGCCTTACCTAAAGCTGTACTACAGAGCAATAGTGATTAAAAACTGCATGGTACTGGTATAGAAACAGACAAGTAGACCAATGTGATAGAATCAAAGACCCAGAAATGAACCCACACACCTATGGTCACTTGATCTTTGACAAGGGAGCAAAAACCATCCAGTGGAAAAAAAGACAGCATTGTCAACAAATGGTGCTGGCACAACTTGTGGTTATCATGTAGAAGAATGGAAATTGATCCATTCCTATCTCCTTGTACTAAGGTCAAATCTAAGTGGATTAAGGAACTCCACATGATACCAGAGATAGTGAAACTTATTGAGGAGAAAGTGGGGAAAAGCATCAAAGATATGGACACAGGGAAAAAATTCCTGAATAGAACAGCAATGGCTTGTGCTCTAATATTGATATTCAACAAATGGGACCTCATAAAATTGCAAAGGTTCTGTAAGGCAAAAAACACCTTCAATAAGAGTAAAAGACCACCAACAGATTGGGAAAGGATCTTTACCTATCCTAAATCAGATAGGGGACTAATATCCAATATATATAAAGAACTCAAGAAGGTGGACTCCAGAAAATCAAATAACCCCATTAAAAAATGGGGCTCAGAATTAAACAAAGAATTCTCATTTGAGGAATACTGTGTTGCTGAGAAGCACCTGAAAAAATGTTCAGCATCCTTAATCATCAGGGAAATGCAAATTAAAGCAACCCTGAGATTCCACCTCACACCAGTCCTAATGGCTAAGATCAAAAATTCAGATGACAGCAGATGCTGGAGAGGATGTGGAGAAAAAGGAATACTCCTCCACTGTTGGTGGGATTGCAAGCTTGTACAACCACTCTGGAAATCAGTCTGGCAGTTCATTAGAAAATTGGACAAAGTACTAGTGTAGGATCCTGCAATACCTCTCCTGGGCATATATCCAGAAGATGTCCCAACCGGTAAGAAGAACACATGCTCAACTATGTTCATAGCAGCCTTATTTATAATAGCCAGAGGTTGGAAAGAACCTAGATGCCCCTCAACAGAGGAATGGATACAGAAAATGGGGTACATTTACACAATGGAGTACTACTCAGCTATTAAAAAGAATAAATTTATGAAATTCCTAGGCAAATGCATGGACCTCGAGGGCATCATCCTGAGTGAGATAACCCAATCACAAAAGAACTCACATGATATGTACTCACTGATAAGTGGATATTAGCTCAGAAACTTGGAATACCCAAGATATAAGATACAATTTGTAAAACACATGAAACTCAAGAGGAACAAAGACCAAAGTGTGGACACTTTGCCCGTTCTTAGAATTGTGAACAAAACTCTCATGGAAGGAGTTGCAGAGACAAAGTTTGGAGCTGAGACTTAAGGATGGACCATCTAGAGACTTCCATACCTGGTGATCCATCCCATAATCAGCCTCCAAATGCTGACACCATTGCATACACTAGCAAGATTTTGCTAAAAGGACCCTGTTATAGCTGTCTCTTGTGAGGCTATGCCGGGGCACAGAAGTGGATGCTCACAATCAGCTATTGGATGGATCACAGGGCCCCCAATGGATGAACTAGTGAAAGTACTCAAGGAGCTAAAGGGATCTGCAACCCTATAGGTGGAACAACAATATGAACTAACCAGTACCGTCTGGGCTCATGTCTCTAGCTGCATATGTATCAGAAGATGGCCTAGTTGGCCATCAGTGGAAAGAGAGGCCCATTGGTCTTGCAAACTTTATATGCTTAAGTACAGGGGAATGCCAGGGCCAAGAAGTAGAAGTGGGAGTGGGGGAAGGAGAGTGGGGGGGGGGCATGGGGGACTTTTGGGATAGCATTGTAAATGTAAATGAATAATAACAAGAAAGTATAAAACTAGCTTAGGGAACACATGTCTGCACACAGTAGTTCTGTGAAAGTTATTTTTTTCTTTTAGTATTTTTAAAATACAAATCATTGTTATGATTTTTATTGAGGAGACACTTGGTTTTATGTTTGTTTGTTTGGTTTGGTCTGCTTTTTTTTGAGATGGTGTCTCTTTGTAACCCTGGCCTTCCTGGCACATACTTTGTAGACCAGGCTGGCCTTGAAATCAAAAATCTGCCTGCCTCTGCCTCCCAAGTGCTGGGACTAAAGATGTGTGCCACCACTGTCAGGCCTGTGAGGAGACATTTTTTTTTTTTTTTTTTTTTTTTTTTACGTTTGTGAAGAGCCCCAATTTTATTTATTTATTTATTTTTTGGAATTAATTTTTTATTAGGTATTTTCCTCATTTACATTTCCAATGCTATCCAAAAAGTCCCCAATACACTCCCCCCCACTCCCCTACCCACCCACTCCCACATTTTGGCCCTGGCATTTCCCTGTACTGGGGCATATAAAGTTTGCAGTCCTATGGGCCTCTCTTTCCAGTGATGGCCGACTAGGCCATCTTTAGATACATATGCAGCTAGAGACAAGAGCTCTGGGGTACTGGTTAGTTCATAATGTTGTTCCACCTATAGGGTTGCAGTTCCCTTTAGCTCCTTGGGTACTTTCTCTAGCTCCTCCATTGGGGGCCCTGTGATCCATTCAATAGTTGACTGTGAGCATCCACTTCTGTGTTTGCTAGACCCCGGCATTGTCTCGCAAGAGACAGCTATATCTGGGTCCTTTCAGCAAAATCTTGCTAGTGTATGCAATGGTGTCAGCGTTTGGAGGCTGATTATGGGATGGATCCCTGGATATGGCAGTCTTTAGATGGTCCATCCTTTCATCACAGCTCCAAACTTTATCTCTGTAACTCTTTCCATGGGTGTTTTGTTCCCAATTCTAAGAAGGGGCATAGTGTCCACACTTTGGTCTTCGTTCTTCTTGAGTTTCATGCGTTTAACAAATTGTATCTTATATCTTGGGTATCCTAAGTTTTTGGGCTAATATCCACTTATCAGTGAGAAAAATATTGTGTGAGTTCCTTTGTGATTGTGTTACCTCACTAAGGATGATGCCCTCCAGGTCCATCCATTTGCCTAGGAATTTCATAAATTCATTCCTTTTAATAGCTGAGTAGTACTCCATTGTGTAAATGTACCACATTTTCTGTATCCATTTGTGAGTAGACTCTTATACTAATGGTTAAATATGAGCATTGTATGCAGTCCAAAATACTTATGTGGTGGGCTTAAATGCAAAAATACATTTAGACCAGTGAACTTCTGTCTATATTAAGATAAGAATAGATATTTTAAAAGCTCATTCAGAAATAACTTTATGAACATTGATACTAGTAAAATCAATCACTTTTCTTTCCTTTTTATTGGTATTAATTTATTTAAATTATTTTTATGCACCTTCCCTTTTCTTTTTCAAATTGAATATGTTATTTACTTACATTCCAAATGTTATCCCTCTTTGCAATTTCTCCACCTCAAACCCTCCTATTCCTTCCCCAATTCCCACCTGCCTCTATGAGGATGCTCCCTTTACTCATCTACCCACTCCCAACTCAGTGCTCTAGCATTCCCATACACTGGGTCATTGAGCCTCCAGGGAACCAAGGGGATCTCCTCCCTTTGATGCCAGATAAGTCAATCCTCTGCTACATATCCAGCTCTAGTCATGAGTTCCCCCATGTATACTGTTTGGTTGGTGGTTTAGGCCCTGGGATCTTAGGGGGATCTGGTTGATTTATCTTGTTGTTCTTCCTATGAGGTTGCAAACCCCTTTAGCTCCTTCAGTCCTTGCCTAACTTCTCCACTGGGATCTCCACGCTCAGTCTGATGTTTGGCTAAGTGCATCCACTTCTGTATTGGTCAGGCTCTGGCAGAGCCTCTTAAAGGACAGCTATACCAGGTTCCTTACAGCAAGCACTTCTTGGCATCAGACATAGTGTCTGGGTTTGGTGTGTGCAGATGGGATGGATCCCTAGGTGGGACAGTCTCTGGATGACCTTTCCTTCAGTCTCTGCTCCACTCTTTGACCCTATATTTCCTTTTGATAGGAGGAATTCTGGATTAGTATTTTTGAGGCCCCATCCCTCAAAGGGGGTCATGCCTATCCACTGGATAAGGTCTCTACAGGTTCTACCTCCCCTTTGTTGGATATTTTCAGTAATATTCTCCTTTTTGTGTCCTGGAAACCTCTTAAGTCCCTGGCATATGGGGACTTTCCAGTGGCTGCCCCAAGTTCCTCCTCCCACACTGCTACACATTTCCTTTCCAATTCCTGACCCTCTATAATCTACCCCATCTCCTCCTGTATCTGAACCTGCCTTCTTATGCCCTTCCCCTCCTCTCCCCCTCCTAGATACCTCCCTCCCTCTACTTCCCGAGATAATTATTATTTCTTAGCCCTTCTGAGTAGGACTGAAACATTCAGGATTTGGTCTTTCTTCTTGGGTTTCATATGTTCTGTGAGTTGTATCATGGGTATTCTGAGGATTTTTCTTTTTTTGGTGTTGTTTTGTTTTGTTTTGTTTGGCTAATATCCAGTTATCAGTAAGTACATACTATGGGTTGTTTTGTTTTGTTTTGTTTTGTTTTGTTTTGTTTTGTGACCGGATTACCTCTCTCAGGATGATATTTTCTAGTTCCATCCATTTGCCTGCAAATTTCATGAGGTCTTTTTAATAGCTGAGTAGTACTCCATTGTGTACATTTACCACGTTTTCTAGATCCATTCCTCTGTTGAGGGATACATTGGTTGTTTCCAGCTTCTGGCAATTATAAATAAGTCAGCTATTTAAGTTTTAAGCATACATGTGTGTATATGTGTGATCTTTATATATGTATATACCTGAGCATGAACACAGAGTTCCTAGGAAGTTACCCTGCTCTAGCATTCTCTGTAGTCTTCTTTTATCACAGTGTTAGCACAGTTTAACACAGTATCTTTACTTAATCTGAAGCTATAAAGCTCAAAATCCTATCATTTACTTCATGATTGTGACATGCAAGTATGGATCCATCCACCCCCAGGATTTATCAATGTACTGGGATGCAAATGCAAATTGGTCATGCTTGCACAGGAAGCACTCTTACACACTGAGCCTTCTCACCAGCTCCAGTGTTCTTTCCTTAAACTCACATATTTCCTGTAAAATAACATAATTAATTAGGTGTATTTTCTTCTTATACACATATGAATATATATGGATGAGGTACATTCAAATTCTATCATTACTATTTTTTCACTCTCAGGTGAAAGATTCCCTACTCTCTTTTCAAAAGTAGCAGTTTTCATAGCACTAAAACTGCCCTTTGATTTTTTATGTACCTCCTCTTAAATGAATCTAACATCTCAATTGCATGTCTTGATTCTGAGATGGAAACTTGTGCTGGGAAATAGCTCAGCAGGTAAAGGCTTACAAGCCTGATGGCCTTGAGTTCAGTCCAGGAAACCTACATAAGGTGGAAGAAGAGAGCCATCTCTGCAAAGGTGTTGCTTGACATCTACAGTTATGTCATGACATGTATGTGCCCATTGTTTTCCCTATTTTTTTTCTCTCACATACATACACTCACACACAATAAAATGATGTGGAGAAAACAAAATTTGATCTCGAGTTCTTGTCTTTGAAATCAATGACTTTTATGAAAAATATGTGATAGAAAGAATTATGTAACTAAATCAGTAAAATTTAACATATGGACACAGAGAGGGAAAGAGAGACAGAAACAGAGACAGAGACAGAGAGAAAGGGGAGAGGGAGGGAGAGAGGGAGAGAGTGTTTAAACAAATTCACAAATCATTAAAAGAAGAACTCAAATACAATAGCATTGAATTTCCCCCTCAACCTTTTTCTTCTTCTACTTTGCCCTCCTTTTCTGCTTCCTCTTCCTCTCATTCTTGTTATGTGTGTTCTTGTTCTTCCTGCTCTTTCCTTCTTCTTCTTCTTCTTCTTCTTCTTCTTCTTCTTCTTCTTCTTCTTCTTCTTCTTCTTCTTCTTCTTCTTCTTCTTCTTCTTCTTCTTCTTTCTCCCTCCTCCCTCCTCCCTCCTCCTCCTCCTCCTCCTCCTCCTCCTTTAAAAAAATGAAACCAATATCTTTGTAAAGTTATCTAGTAATATCTGTAAATAAAATATTTAAGGATTCTGGTTTTCCTTTCAAAACTATCCAGGTAACTGAAAAACTAGAAATTGTTATAAGTGGGAAGGTTTGTCTGTGAGTCAATCACTGTCACAGCAATTGAATTATCCCTTCCCTGACTAAAGTGCACAAATAACTTTTTAAATGCGAAATAAATAACCAAATTTATATTTATATAAAATTTATGAAAATATTTAATATATATTTATATATCAATAAGGAGAAGGAGAAGAGGAGGAACAGGAAGAAGGTAGAGGAGGAACATCAGCCAAATAGTACACATGGAGGGACTCATGGCTCCAGTAACATATGTGGTAGAGGATGGCCTTGTTGGACATCAGTGGGAGGTGTGGCCCTTGGGTGTGAGGCTGTTCGAAGCCCCAGTGTAGGGGAATTCCTGGGCATGAAGGTAGGAGTGGGTATGTGGGTGGGAGAGTACTTCATAGAGGCAGGGAGAAGAGGGATGGGATAGGGTTTTCTGGAGGGGATATCTAAAAAGGGGAAAACATTTGAAATGTAAATAAAGTAAATATCCAATAAAAGAAAAAATAACCAGAATAGATACACGTTGTAAAATCCAATTTTGAAGAAATTATCAAAGAGCCATAGCAGCAAATATTGTTAGCATTTTGTCTAGGCTCCAACCTATAGTTACCTGGCAGCATCCAGGTGTGCCTGACTCAGTAAAAAAGGGGCTGCTCACTCCTCCTCTCAATCTTGTTCTCTTGCCTTCTTGCTCTCATTCTGTTCTCTCACCCTTTCCCCAATCTCCCAATCGCTCCATTCCCTTTCCCTTTCTCTCTCCAAATGCTCATGGCTGGCCTCTGCTTCCCTACTCTCTCTCTCTCTCTCTCTCTCTCTCTCTCTCTCTCTCTCTCTCTCTCTCTCTCTCTCTCTCTCTCTCTCTCTTTCTCTCTCTGTCTCTCTTTCTGTGTCTCTCTCTGTCTCTGTCTCTGTCTCTTTCTCTGTCTCTCTTTCTCTGTCTCTCTTTCTCTGTCTCTCTCTCTGCCTGTCTGTCTCTCTCTCCCCCTTTTATCTGTCTCTACTACCATCTCAACACCCTTCCCCATTCCCTGAACAAACTCTATTACATACACACACACACACACACACACACAAAAGGGAAGGGGAGGGGAGGGAAGGGAAGGGGAGGGGAGGGGAAGGAAGGGGAGGGGAGGGGAGGGGAGGGAAGGGGAGGGGAGGGGAGGGGAGGGGAGGGAAGGGAAGGGAAGGGGAGAGGAGGGGAGAGGAGGGGAGAGGAGGGGAGGGAAGGGAAGGGGAGAGGAGGGGAGAGGAGGGGAGAGGAGGGGAGAGGAGGGGAGAGGAGAGAAGAGAAGAGAAGAGAAGAAAAGAAGAAAAGAAAAGAAAAGAAAAGAAAAGAAAAGAAAAGAAAAGAAAAGAAAAGAAAAGAAAAGAAAAGAAAAGAAAAGAGGACTCTACTAGTAGAAGAAACAAATGATTTCTGGCAAAATTTTATCTACATTTTTATGCTCTGAATATTTAAATGTGGCCATGCTTAGAAATAATGATCTAATTAATTTGGGGGACAAACTTTCAAGAAAATATTGCCTATTGTCAGTGACATACTTAGTTTTCACTTTTCAGATGTTCACTAGAATTGGCAGCAAAACAAAGTAGAGCACACGGTTGTGTAAATTTGCAAGGTAATCGGTAGTAGAAAAAGAGAGAAAAATGTCTAGGGAGGTGAAAGTGATCATGAAGTCACTGGAGAAACATTCAAGAATCAATGGGGGTGGAGTGAATCTAAAGAGGGTATCTACAGTAGCCAAGCAATAACCCCAGTGGAGCAGTATGAATATCAACCCTCCTATAAAACTGTCTGCAAGAAACTCAGGGACAGGTGATGGAGCAGAGACTGAGGAAATGGCCAAGTAATAACAGACCCAATTAGAGACGCATTTCATGGGCAAATACCAATCCCTGTTACTATTGATGATACTGTGTTATTCTTGCAGACAGGAGCTAGTATGGCTCTCCTCCAAGAGGCCCCACCCAGCAGCTGACTCAGACAGATGCAGAAACCTACAGCCAAACAGTGAATGGAGCTTGGGAATTTTTATGAAAGAATTGAGGGAAAGATTGAAGCATCCCCCAAAAGGAAATAGGAATTCCATAGAAAAACCTACAGAATCAACTAAACTGGACCCTTCAGGATTTCCAAAACCTGAACCTCAACCAAAAAGCATACACAGCCTGGACCTGTCCCCCACCCCAAACACATTTAATAGATGTGCAACTCAGTCCTGAACATCTGGATCGGGGTCTATTCCAAAAGCTGTTGCCTGGCAGTGGTGTATGTTTTTCTAGCTGGGTTGCCTTGTTTGTCCTCATTTGGGAAAGGATACACTTAGCCCACAGGGACTTATTTGCACCAAGGTGGAGGGATACCTAGGGGGTCCTCCACCTTCTCAGAGTAGAAGAGGAGGAGAATGGGGATATGAGGATTATAAAACAGGCCAGTAATCAGGATGTGAAATGAATTAAAATGAGAAAAAAGAAACCCAGAACAATGGCAACATACCTTTTCACACTTACAATTGTTCTTTTGGGTATCTGTTGAAGTAAGGGAGAAACAATAATAAACATTAGGTTCTGAGTAACCAAACAATTCCTTAATAAGTGGAGTCACTGGCAAAGGCCATTTCCTCTCCGTTTAGATTTTATCAAGTCCCTTTTTTACTCAGAAGTATCATCCGCATTCACAAGCTTCATGTTAGTGACTGTTCTTGAAATGGGAGGCCCAATAAAGAGAAACTCTACCCTAATTAATATAAAGTGCAACCACAAACAGAAAAGACCCATGTTTTTACTATGTCTCTGTCCACACATTTTCTCTTTCAAAAATGAGATGCAATCTCTCACCTTGTACTGCTTTTGCATTTAAGGTCCCTCAGTTGCTTTGGTGCCTTGGTTGTCAGTGTGTCACGAGGTATACTGTTCAGTGCTTCAGTGCAGTATGCTATCGTAGATTTGTTCCTGTTGGTATATTTTCCTATTTTTCATTCTCCAAAGCTTAAAATCTAGAAATCTAGCAGATTGAATCCCTTTTCCATTACTTTGAGATTTCTTTTTTTTTTTTTTTTTTTTTTTTTTTTTTTTTTTTTTTTTTTTTTTGGTTTTTCGAGACAGGGTTTCTCTGTGTAGCCTTGGCTGTCCTGGCACTCACTTTGTAGACCAGGCTGGCCTCGAACTCAGAAATCCGCCTGCCTCTTCCTCCCAAGTGCTGGGATTAAAGGCGTGCGCCACCACGCCCGGCTTACTTTGAGATTTCTTTTGGGTGGGAGGGGTTGAGACAGGGTTTCTCTGTGTAGCCCTGACTGTCCTGGAACTCACTTTGTAGACCAGGCTGGCCTCAAACCCAGAAATCTTCCGGCATCTGCCTCCCAAGTGCTGGGATTAAAGGCGTTCGCCACCATCACCCAACAGAGATTTTTTTTTTTTAATTTATACTGTCTCTCATTCACTATACCACTCTCCCCAAAGTTGGATTATCCTTAGTCTTGTCATACCCTGCTTTACCTTTAAAAGGGGAGAGAAAGATTTATTTTTTTACTTTTCAGTTGTATGTATACGTGTGAATGTGTGGGTGTTTGCACATGAGTTCTATTTTCCGGAAAGACTAGAATGGGTGTCAGAATCCCTGAAGTTATAAGGATTGTGACATGATGGTGAAGAAAGAGGGATGGGACTTCACTCTGATCATCTGTATGAGTAGTGTGATCTATAACTCACAAGCCGTTCTCCAGTGCACATATTTTCCTTCAATGTTTCTTTTCAATTTTCAATTTCTTTCACAGAATTGTGTAAATTTCTATCATTGCATGTGATAATACTCATAAATTCAATAAAATTGCCCTCCACCGTTATGCTAGATCTTGTAGCTGGACCAATTATGGATTGTAGAGAAATTAATATAAATTTAATGAATGATTATACCAATTACATATAAATATCAAAAACATCTCATTATTTATTTTTTATGGGGAAGTTGGAAACAGGAAGGGACAAAAGCAAAAATAATCTTTTATTAGAGTGGAATAGATATGATATGAAGTAATATAAATTCAAAACGTGTTAGTAATAATATATTTTGGTAAAACATTTTTGGGGGCAAATGTGAGGTATTTCTGAATCACATAAAAATGAACAAATGAATTTCCTCTGGTCATTATTAGAATAGCTTATCTGGATGTTGGATATAATAGGCAGCAGTCTATTAATGGCTTTCTAAACTTCTTTTCCTCAGTCCTTAGTTGTATAAATTGATAAGAGAACATACCTATAAACTAGTTACACGACAAAGACATTGTTTCTTTACAAATGGGAGGAAAACAGGTTTTTATGGGCTGTGGAGAAAGTGAGTCATGGAAAGTCAAAATGTTTCCTGTTAAGCCTGAGTACCCGAGTTTGATCCCTGAAATGCACACAATGGAAGGAGAGAAAACAGAATACTAGAGATTGTTCTCAGTCCATGGTGCAAACACCATGTTGAGCCTTGCTTAATTCACCATCAACTACATAAATGTGAAAAGATAAAGAATAAAAGAATTTGTTGACCCAACCCTGTACTTTTAACTTGAACAGCTACCATTATGCTGTTTCTAATTTTTTTCTCATTCAGAAAATAAGTGCTTCTACCTCCTCCACACTTGTGTTTTACTTGGAAAGGTGTATACTTGGGATAGTTTTGAGATTTCAGAAGCTCATGCTATTTCCAGTTAGCACTCTGTCTCTCTGTCTCTCTGTCTATTTCTCTGTCTCTGTCTCTCTGTCTCTCTCTGTGTCTCTGTCTCTGTCTCTGTCTCTCTCTCTCTCTCTCTCTCCCCTCTCTCTCTCTCTTCCTTTATCTTCTCTATCTTCATTGTTATCAGCTACTGCTATGGTGCCATGCCTGCTGGCCTGTTGCTGTTCTCCCCACCATGGTAGTCACAGAACTCTAACTCTGTAGACCCTGAGCTTCCATGAACATTTTCTTTTAAAGTTACTTTGGTCATGGTGTTTTATTAGGCAATAGAAAAGTAACTAAGGGTTGTTTTGATTTTCATTTCCCTGATGATTAAGGATGTTGAACTTTTTTTTTTTCAGGTGCTTCTCAGCCACTCAATATTCTTCAGTTGACAATGGAGTATTACTCAGCAATTAAAAACAATAAATTCATGAAATTTTTAGGCAAATGGATGCATCTGGAGGATATCATCCTGAGTGAGGTAACCCAATCACAAAAGAACACACATGATATGCACTCACTGATAAGTGGATATGAGCCCAGAAACTTAGAATACCCAAGATACAATTTGCAAAACACATGAAACTCAAGAAGAAGGAAGACCAAAGTGTGGATACTTTGCTCCTTCTTAGAATGGGGAACAAAATAGCCCTGAAGGAGTTACAGAGACAAAGTTCAGAGCTGAGACAGAAGGAAGGACCATCCAGAGACTGCCCCACCTGGGGATCTGTTCCATATACAACCACCAAGCCCAGACACTATTGCATATGCCAGAAAGATTTTGCTGACAGGATCCTGACATAGCTTTCTCTGGTGAGGCCATGTCAATGCCTGGCAAATACAAAAGCGGATGCTCACAGTCATCTATTGGATGGAACATAGGGACCCTAATGAAGGAGCTAGAGAAAGTACTCAAGGAGCTAAAGGGGTCTGCAACCCTATAGGTAAAACAACAATATGAACTAACCAGTTACCACACCCCCACCCCAAGCTGTGTCTCTAGTTGTATATGTAGCAGAGGATGGCCTAGTCAGCCATCAATGGGAGGAGAGGCTCTTGATATTGCCCCAGTACAGGGGAATGTCAGGGCCAGGAAGCAGGAGTGGGTGGGTTGGGGAGCAGGGCAGTGGGGTATAGGGAGCTTTGGGAATAGCATTTGAAGTGTAAATGAAAAAAATCTAATATAAAATGCCTTTAAAAAGAAAAGAAAAGAAAAGAAAAGAAAAGAAAAGAAAAGAAAAGAAAAGAAAAGAAAAGAAAAGAAAAGAAGAGTAACTGAGACACAGTGTGAGTCTCACTGAATTCTCAGTTCTTGATCTTATGTTTAGTATTGAAGGAATACCTACAGACTCTTTTCTCTTACCTGTACCTCTTTTCTCATATGTACAGTTCTATTGACTGTCTTTATGGCCACCATTTTAAAACATACTTTCCCTTATTAGTCTGCTTCTTACTTTGTTAGTATGATTTTATAAAGAATAATTAAAAATAATAAGAGATTTCTAAATTTTATATTTGTTCTTCCTTCTCTTTTTTCCTCTTCTTTACAATGTCCTTAATTCTCACTAGAGTAGCCATAAAGAATTTGAGTTATCCTGATTCAGAAGCTCTGCCTCCTTCTTATTTTTGTTTGTTGTACTCTAGGTCTACAGTCCACATGAAAGTCTGTAAGACACTGTGCAGTGCTTGTAAGTCAATGGGTGGAAGCTAAAAATACTAATCAGTAACAGGGTACACCAGACACAAAACTGTCACTCAAATAATAGAAATATTACCATGTAAAAGAAATATTATATTGTCATTCCTGTATTAACTGATGAGTTCATCCTCTTGAAAATAATACCATGGGCTATGCAAACATAAAAAGACAAAAAGACATGTGTCTGTGAATTCTATTTTTTTTTTTTTTTTTTTTTTTTTAGAGATCGAAGCATTTGTTGAGGAGGTCAAAGATGCTAAGACCATTTGTTTATAAAAGAATCACAGCACCTTAAACATCAGCTAACCCGCTAAAGAAAATATACATGGAGTCAATAGTCACTGGAGATAGAACTGTCAATTTTGCAAATAGTTAATAGTTGTAATTAAATGAACTGGGTTATTTATGCTAGTTTATCTTATTCTTGAATAGTAAAAGAATGGGGTTTAATATTAACCTATTAGTTGTATGTACTTTGTTACCTGAAAATAAGTGGGAAGCTAAATGATTTGTGGAGATTTATTTATATTTAAATATAAACCTAGCCACATTCCCACTACATTAAATGGTGTGAGAATATCTAATTTAAGATAGAATTAGGTTTTTGGAAGCTTATACTTTCTTTTCTAACTTTTCTATATCTTTGAGGATAAACAGAATAACAAACAGAACTTTCCACCAAGCTAAGAAATTCATAAGTAATATGATAGGAGATCTAATTCTATAGAGATTTTTTTCATGTGCCTTCATGTCCATCTTTGAACATCACTTTACATAATGAAGATTTTTTTAATAATATATAAACATGGTACCTTATGTCATTGTGCACTTATGAGCATGGCACTCTATGTCATTGTGCACTAATGCCTTCATTTCTATTTCCTCTTACTTATTCAAGTTACAATATTAACATTCTGAATGTCCTTAGTATCTGAGATCAAAGATCATTACCATTAAAAAACTTCCATTGTCCTCAATATACAATAACCTTTCCAATGTTTATATTAATAATACTCAGAAGATGTAGAGTTCAAAGGTATGCTTCTTTTTTAATTTTTAATATTTTTATTACATATTTTCCTCAATTACATTTCCAATACTATCCCAAAAGTCCCCTATACCCCCCCATTTCCCTACCCACCCATTCCCATTGTGTGTGTGTGTGTGTGTGTGTGTGTGTGTGGCAGTGGGGCATGAGTGAATGACAGAACTCCACACTGCAACATGCAGTGGCCTGACTAATTATTCTCAGAGATTTAAATGAAGCTGAAAGTTCCTGGTTTTGTTGCAGGGGAGAAATATGAAGACTAGGAAGTATGCAGTAGAGTTGGTGTTAATTAATGTAATGTTTGAAATATTTCAGAACAACCTTAATAGAATTAGAGAGACTAAGAAAAGATAAAAATGCATTCAAACAAAAATTTGCCCTTCTCATGAAATAATGGCATTTAATTGTTTTTCCAACAGCTATATACATATTCTTTTCTAAGATTCTAACACAGGATTTCAGGTTTTTTTGTGGTTTAATAACACTTCAAGTGTAATTTGTCCTGTCCATATATTCCTGCATGTAGGTCTAAATATTTATGAACATCATGCTAAGAAACCTCCCTGGAAAACTGACACTCTCTTTTCCAGAATCCATCAACCTTCCATATCTCCTCAGATGACGGAAAAGCTCATAAATCCCTTCTCACTCTGTTCTAGAATATTGAATTACATCATCAACCGACCAGGTTTAGGCAGCTACAGCAGCTGTGAGTTCATGAATGTCGTGGTAAAATTCTATGCTTATTAAATTCCCATAAAATGTTATTTTGTCTTTAAGATCTCTTTGATGGTCACAATGTGGATAAAACAGCTTCCAATAATACTCATTGAAAGTATCAATTTATCAGATCTAAGAGTTTTGTTTTTTGTATAGTCTTCAGGATTTTTGTGTAACTTGTCATAGATGCAGATAGTGATATCTTGACTTCTAACATACCATTTATATCTCTCTCATTTCCTTCTCATGTCTTATTTATCTAGTTAAGACCCCCAAACAGTATTAGACAGGAATAGAAAAGTAGACATCCCTGTTTCGTCTGATCTTAGTGATAATGCTTTGCACTTTTAAAAATTTATCATGATGCTGGTTCCATGTTTGTTATATGTAACATTTATTATATTGAAGTATGAATCCTCATTCCCCACCCTCTCCTGGTCACTTCTCTTGGAAAGCTGTGGACTGTGTGTGCCTCTGTGTGTGTGTGTGTGTGTGTGTGTGTGTGTGTGTGTGTGTGTGTATTTAGAATAATACCAGCATGAAGTTTATGGAAGTTACGAATGTCTTGCTGAGTGTATGAGGGACTGGTTCCACAGAAGGTATTCCACGTACAGCACAGTAAAACTTGTCAATAGCCTGTGAATGAAGAAATCCTATGGGCATTCTTTTAATGAATGGGCATACTGTCAAAATACTTAATTAACATTTCTGTTTGTACCCATAGATTTGTGTTACTCTTGTTAACAATAGAACTAATAAGTAGAACTAGAAAAACTGAATTTGAGTGTTCAGCTCTATATGGAACATCTATATCAATTTTCTTCCTTCCAAAACTCAAAAAAAATAAAGCAGAAGTATATGGCAAAAATGTAAGACCTGGAGAATAAAAAAGTGGTTCTGTGAAGCATCAACTTAGAATAGGTCATGGTTGATAATCAACTCACTATACCTTTATTGACCACCACAGGCCTACATGAGATTAAGATAAGCAGCCTTTCAAACTGATGAAGGAACGATTGACCCTATGACCCCATTCCTACTTGGTAATGTATTGGCAGTTGATGACTGCGAAGGGAGACTCACTTTTCCTTGAGTAAGTAGTTTCTTCTGTCCTTGAGGATGCTCCCATACCAGTGCACTCATGGTTAGCACTAACTGGACAAGGCAGGTCATGAATTGTGGGGCAATGGGCTATGTACAGATGACCTAGTCTCTAGACGATCTGTGGTTGTGAATCCCGGTGAAACTCAGTGGTGATAATTCACCTACATGTCTCCTGGACTCCTGGCTCCTGTTGATGTTACTGCCTCCACAGACCCCACAGGAGAAACTGTGGCTAGTAGTCACATAGGAAATGTTCCAGGCTTCTAACCTTCAGGCTAAACTTCTCCCCAGTTACCTTATTAGATGCCCACCGAGGTCCGAGTGGAAAACGTCCACCTGTCCTCCCTTCTCTATTTTTTTTCTTTTTTTCTTTTTTTATTTTTTTTTAAAGATTTATTTATTTATTATATGTAAGTACACTGTAGCTGTCTTCAGACAATCCAGAAGAGGGCGCCAGATCTCGTTACGGATGGTTGTGAGCCACCATGTGGTTGCTGGGATTTGAACTCTGGACCTTCGGAAGAGCAGTCGGGTGCTCTTACCCACTGAGCCATCTCACCAGCCCCTTTTTTCTTTTTTTAATTAGGTATTTATTTCATTTACATTTCCAATGCTATCTCAAAAGTACCCCACATGCTCCCCCACCCACTCCCGCACCCACCCACTCCCACTTCTTGGCCCTGGCATTCCTCTGTACAGAGGCATATAAAGTTTGCCTGACCAATGGGCCTCTCTTTCCACCCTGACCAGGCCATCTTCTGATACATATGCAGCTAGAGACACAAGCTCGGGGGGGGGGGGGGATGTTACTGGTTAGTTCATATTGTTGTTCCACCTATCGGGTTGCAGATCCCTTTAGCTTCTTGGTTACTTTCTCTAGCTCCTCTATTGGGGGCCCTGTGATCCATCAAATAGCTGACTGTGAGCATCCACTTCTGCGTTTGTTAGGCCCTGGCAGCATAGTCTCACAAGAGACAGCTAGCTAATCAGGGTCCTTTCAGCAAAATCTTGCTAGTGTATGCAATGGTGTCAGCGTTTGGAAGCTGATTATGGGATGGATTCCCGGATACGCCAGTCTCTAGATGGTCCATCCTTTCGTCTCAGCTCCAAACTTTGTCTCTGTAACCCCTTCCATGGGTGTTTTGTTCCCAATTCTAAGAAGGGGCAAAGTGTCCACACTTTGGTCTTCATTCTTCTTGAGTTTCATGTGTTTAGCAAATTGTATCTTATATCTTGGGTATTCTAAGTTTCTGGGGTAATATCCACTTATCAGTGAGTACATATTGTGTGAGTTCTTTTGTGATTGGGTTACCTCACTCAGGATGATGCCCTCCAGGTCCATGCATTTGCCTAGGAATTTCATAAATTCATTCTTTTTAATAGCTGAGTAGTACTCCAATGTGTACCACATTTTCTGTATCCATTCCTCTGTTGAGGGGCATCTGGGTTCTTTCCAGCTTCTGGCTATTATAAATAGGTTGATATGAACATAATGGAGCATGTGTCTTTCTTACTGGTTGGAACGTCTTCTGGATATATGCCCAGGAGAGGTATTGCAGGATCCTCTGTTAGTACTATGTCCAATTTTCTGAGGAACCGCCAGACTAATTTCCAGAGTGGTTGTACAAGCTTGCAATCCCACCAACAATGGAGGAGTGTTCCTCTTTCTCCACATCCTTGCCAGCATCTGCTGTCACCTGAAGTTTTGATCAAGACCACTCACCATCATCAAAACCAAGCACTCCCACCTCAGTCAGACCAGGGCACCCCAACACACCTGAAAACCTAGATCCGGATTTAAAGGCATATCTCATGAATAATAACAACATAATTTCATAAAAGGGGAGTAGACAATTTAGACGACTCCAGGAGGAGTTAGTTAGATGGGGAGTAAAGAGTGGATAAAATTAAAATACATTATATACATGTAAGAAATTTTCTTTTTTAAAATATTATTTTATTTATTATATTATTTATATTAAAAAAGTTGTTCCCATTCCTGATATCTGCTCCACAAGTACCCACTTCATTCCCCTTCCCCCTTCATCTCTAAAAGGGTGCTCTCCCACCCACCCACCTAATCCCTCATCACCTCTCTAGTATCTCCCTTCTCTGGGGCATCAAGACTCTACAGGACCAAGCACATCCCCTCCCACTGAGGTCAGTCAAGGCAGTCCTCTGTTATACATGTCGCAGAGTCCATGGACAAACTCATGAATGCTCTCTGTTTTGTGGCTTAGTTCCTGGGATCTCTGAAGTGTCTGATTTAATTGATCCTGTTGTTATTCCTATAGCATTGCAAACCCCTTTAGCTCCTTTAGCCCTTCCCCTAGCTCTCCCCTAGTGGTTCCATGGCTCACTTCAATGATTAATTGTTAGTATCTGCATCTGCCTTAGTCAGGTGCTTGCAGAGTCTCCCATAGGACAGCATGCCAGGTTCCTGTCTACAAGCACATCATGGTATCAGCAATAGTATAGGGTTTTGGTGTCTGCATATGGGATTGATCCCATGTTGGGGTAGTCATTGGATGGCCTGTGCTTCCATTTCTGCTACATTTTTTTTTGTCCCTGAATTTCCTTTGGACAGGAATGATTCTAGGGAAAAAAATGAGATGGATGGGTGACCCCATTCCTTAACTGGGGGCCATATCTATTTAATGGGGGCAGTACTTGCAGGTTCCATCTTTCCACAGTTGGGCATTTCTGCTAATGTCACTTTCATTACATCCAGGGAACCTTTTACATCCCTGGTATCTGAGACTTTCTAGTGTTTCCTTCAATCCCCACCCCATACTGCTGCATATTTCTATTTTCTCCTGGGAGGTATGGAGTGGGGACAGAGAAGAAGTCCAGAGGGCAAGGGGAGTGAAATTTTAAATGAATAAAAAAAACATTTATATTAATTGATCCATTTTTATCTCCCTGTACAAAGCTCAAGTCAAAGTGGATCAAGGACCTCCACATAAAACCAGAGACACTGAATCTAATAGAAGAGAAAGTGGGGGAAAGCATAAAACACATGGGCACAGGGGAAATTTTCCTGAACAGAACACCAACGGCTTATGCTCAAAGATCAAGAATCAACAAAAGGGACCTCACAAAATCAAAAAGTTTGTGTAAGGCAAAGGATACTGTCAGTAGAACAAAATGCAACCAACCGATTGGAAAAAGATCTTTACCAATCCAACAGGGGGCTAATATCCGATATATACAAAGAACTCAAGAAGTTAGAATCCAGAGAAACAAATAACCCTATTAAAAAATGGGGAACAGAGCTAAACAGAGTTCTCAACTGGGGAAACTCGAATGGCTGAGAAGCACCTAAAGAAATGTTGAACATCCTTAATTATCAGGGAAATGCAAATCAAAAATAGCCCTGAGATTCTACCTCACATCAGTAAGAATGGCTAAGATCAAAAATTAAGGTGACAGCAAATGCTGGTGAGGATGTGGAGAAAGAGGAACACTCCTCCATTCCTGGTGGGATTGCAAGCTGGTACAACCAGTCTAGAAATCATTTTTTGTGGTCCCTCAGAAAATTAGACATATCACTACCTGAGGATCCATCTCTACCACTTCTGGGCATGTACCCAGAAGATGCTCCAATATATAACAAGGACACATGCTCCACAATGTTCTTAGCAACCTCATTTATGATAGCCAGAAGCTAGAAAGAACCCAGATGTCTCTTAACAGAGGAATGGATACAGAAAATGTACATTTACACAATGGAATACTACTCAGCTACTAAAAACAATGACTTCATGAAAATTGTAGGCAAATGGATGGAACTAGAAAATATCATCCCGAGTGAGGTAACCCAATCATAAAAGAACACACATGGTATGCACTTATTGATAAGTGGATATTAGCCCCAAAGCTCAGAATACCCAAGATACAATTCACAAACCATATGAAGCTCAAGAAGAAGGAAGACCAAAGTTTGGATGCTTCAGTGCTTCTTAGAAGGGGAGAAATACACAGAGGAGGAAATATGGAGACAAATTATTTTGCAGAGACTGAAGCAAAAGCCATCCAGAGACAGACTCACCTGGGGATTCATCCCATATACAGTCGCCAAACACTTCTATTGCTGATGCTGGAAATTGCTTGCTGACAGGAGCCTGATATGGCTGTCTCCTGAGAGGCTCTGCTGGAGCCTCACAAATACAGAGGGTTTCCTGATGTAGGAGTTAGAGAAAGGACTGAAGGACCTGAGGGCATTTGCAGCCCCATGGGGGAGCAACTCTGTCAACAGGCCTGAAGCTCCAGAGCTCCTGGGGTCTGTACCAACAATCAAAGGATACACATGGAGGGACCTATGGCACTGGCATCATATGTGGCAGAAGATGGACTTGTTGGACATCATTGAAAGGAGTGGCCCTTGGTCCTGAGGGGATTCGATGCCCCACTGTAGGGGAATGCCAGGGTGGGAAGGCAGGAGTGGGTGGGTGGGTGGGGGTATTGGAGCACCCTCACTGAGGCAGGGAGAGGGGGAATAGAATAGGTGTTTCTAGAGAGGAGACCTGGAAAGGACATAACAGTTGAAATGTAAATAAAGTAAATATTTATTAAAAATAAATAAAAGAAAAATTATAATTTGAAGTATTCAAAGTTTTTTTCTAAATTCATATTACTTTCATTTAATTCCATTTCTACATCACAAAATTGAATATTCTTGTTTGCTATGACCTTTTATTCTACTACTCTGTGTCTCATTTCTGATTTATATTCCTTTTAATTTGTGTAGGCATTGTGTTCTGTCATATCAGTTATACATGTAGCACCTTCATTTCAGAGTAGAAGTTGTCATTGCTATTGCCAAAGCCATAAAAGAAAACAAACAATATAACAACAACAATAACAACAACAGCAAAACAAAAAAATCTCATTTTCACATTTTCTCATTTTCTCATTATAGTATTATATCATGCTTTCTATTGATTCTACTATTCTTTCTAAATTTCTGTATTAGTTGTAATGATATAAAATATTTCTTTTTCATTATATTTGTTGTATAAAATATGTCTAAAGGCATATATAACATAAAGTAAAAATATAAATACCCTAAATATATTTCAACAGATTGTCTTCATGACTTTAGCTGAGTTTTTCCTTCTAAATGGTTTTTATTTTTCTTTACCTGATTAGAAACAAATCAAACAACAAAGAAAAAGAGACTAAAAAGCAGTAAAAGAGAAGAAGTTGAAATACTATAAATCATGCTTAGAGCTATACTGCTTGGAATACCTTCATAATCAAGCTATTTCCTTCCTAAGACAGAAGTTGTGAACTTTGAAATGATGAGGATTCTAAGGCATGTATGAGAGATGTGACAGAAAACTGAGCTACCAAATCATGTGTGACAGAAACAGAGATACCAAATCGTGTGTGTGTGTTTGTGTGTGTGTGTGTATCCAGAAATTAAAAACAAGAGAACCATAAAAGATCATTGTAAAAAAAGAGTATTTTATGCTAAAGACCCTTCTTTTGTGTAGAATGTAAGATATCTAATGCTGCACTTTCGTTATTTTCCAACTGGAGTATTATCAATCTGAGATGTTGTTAAGGGTGTTACATAGAACAATGCACATAAAATAGGACAGGTTTTACTGAGAGAATACAATAAACACTAGTGATGATTGTTCAATAAAGTAGTACTTTCATTACATCTGTATTAATAACAATTGTACTACTATGAAGTAGTCACTGAATCACCTTCATTTAATATGGATTTTATAATAAAAAGTGAATGTGTTTTTCTTTTGCCATAATTACAAGCTTTATTCATTGTACAGCTCAGGTTCTTACAGATTATGTTCTGCTAAAGAGGGAGGGCTTTAGCTTATCTTACTTCATTTTGATTTGATTTACCAATTTTGACAGAGAGGATTTTCTTTTAGCACTATGTTTGTAGAATTCGTAAAAGAAAGGGCTCCCAATGGAGAAGCTAGAGAAAGTACCCAAGGAGCTAAAGGGATCTGCAACCCTATTGTTGGAACAACATGATGTACTAACCAGAACCCCGGAGCTCTTGTCTCTAGCTGCATAGGTAACAAAGATGGCCTAGTCGGCCATCACTGGAAAGAGAGGCCCATTGGACTTGCAAACTTTATATGCCCCAATATAGGGGAATGCCAGGGCCAAAAGAATAGGAATGGGTGGGTAGGGAAGTGGGGGGCGCTATGGGGGACTTTTGGGATAGCATTGGAAATGTAACTGAGGAAAATATGTAATAAAAATATTAAAAATTAAAAAAAAGAATCACTCAATGATCTATTAAACTTATAAAGATAAACAATCAAAAAAAAAAGAAATTCATACATATGATTTTAAATATATGTATTTCTCTCTCTCTCTCTCTCTCTCTCTCTCGTCTTTTGTTTGTCTGGATGCAGTAGATTCATATTAGTTGCAAGTCCGTCTATCAAAATATACTTTAAGATAAAAACTAGACTTTTCTTAAGAGCTTAAAATTACCATAGCTAAATCAAAGCTTAGTTTTTTCCTTCTATCTATAATAATGTTCCTATGGGTACTGAAGTGTGAACTCATGACATTAGTGTTTGCCCTGGAAGGAAACTGAAACTCTTTATCATTAATGAACAAACTGGCCACACCATACCCCCAACTTATGGGACACAATGAAAGCATTTCTAAGAGGAAAACTCATAGCTCTGAATGCCTCCAAAAAGAAACTAGAGAGAGAACACACTAGCAGCTTGACAACACACCTAAAAGCTCTAGAAAAAAAGGAAGAAAATTCACCCAAGAGGAGTAGACGGCAGGAAATAATCAAACACAGGGGCGAAATCAACCAACAACAAGAAGAAACAAGAGGAAACAAGAAGAACTATTCAAAGAATCAACCAAACGAGGAGCTGGTTCTTTGAGAAAATCAACAAGATAGATAAACCCTTAGCCAGGCTCACTAAAGGGCACAGGGACAGCATCCTAATAAACAAAATCAGAAATGAAAAGAGAGACATAACAACAGATCGTAAAGAAATCCAAAACACCATCAGATCCTTCTACAAAAGGCTATACTCAACAAAACTGGAGAACCTGGATGAAATGAACAAGTTTCTAAACAGATACCAGGTACCAAAGTTAAATCAGGATCAGGTTAATGATTTAAACAGTCATATATACCCGAAAGATATAGAAGAGGTCATTAATAGTCTCCCAACCAAAAAGAGCCCAGGACCAGATGGTGTTAGTGCAGAGTTCTATCAAACCTTCAAAAAAAGATCTAATTCCACTTCTTCACAAACTATTCCAAAAAATAGATACAGAATGTACTCTACCCAACACATTCTATGAAGGCACAATTACTCTGATACTTAACCACAGAAAGACCCAACAAAGATAGAGTATTTCAGACCAGTTTCCCGTATGAATATCAATGCAAAAGTATTCAATAAAATTCTCGCTAACCGAATCCAAGAACACATCAAAATAATCATCCATCCTGACCAAGTAGGTTTCATTCCAGGGATGCAGGGATGGTTTAATATATGGAAATCCATCAACATAATCCATTATATAAACAAACTCAAAGACAAAAACCACATGATCATCTCTTAAGATGCTGAGAAAGCAATTGACAAAATCCAACACCCATTCATGATAAAAGTCTTAGAAAAATCAAGAATTCAAGGCCCATACCAAAACATGATAAAAGCAATCTACAACAAACCAGTAGCCAACATCACAATAAATGGTGAGAAGCTGGAAGCAATCCTACAAAAATCAGGGACTAAGCAAGGCTGTCCACTTTCTCCCTACCAATTCAACATTGTACTTGAAGTCCTAGCCAGAGCAATTTGACAAAAAAAGGAGATCAAGGGGATACAAATTGGAAAGGAAGAAGTCAAAATATCACTTTTTGCAGAAGATATGATAGTATACATAAGGGACCCTAAAAATTCCACCAGAGAATTCCTAAGCCTGATAAACAGCTTCAGTGAAGTAGCTGGATATAAAATTAACTCAAACAAGTCAATGGCCTTTCTGTACACAAAGGATAAACAGGCTGAGAAAGAAATTAGGGAAGAAACACGCTTCTCAATAGTCACGAATAATATAAAATACCTTGGTGTGACTCTAACTAAGGAAGTAAAAGATCTGTATCATAAGAACTTCAAGTCTATAAAGAAAGAAATTAAAGAAGATCTCAGAAGATGGAAAGATCTCCCATGATCATGGATTAGCAGGATCAATATAGTAAAAATGGCTATCTTGCTAAAAGCAATCTACAGATTCAATGCAATCCCCATGAAAATTCCAACTCAATTCTTTAACGAATTGAAAAGGGCATTCTCCAAATTCATCTGGAATAACAAAAACTTAGGGTAGCAAAAACTCTTCTGAAGGATAAAAGAACCTCTGGTCACCATGCCTGACCTAAAGCTGTACTACAGAGCAATTGTGATAAAAAACTGCAAGGTACTGGTATAGCGACAGACAAGTAGACTAATGGAATAGAATCGACGACCCTGAATTGAACCCACACACTGATGGTCACTTGATCTTTGACAAGGGAGCTAAAACCATCCAGTGGGAAAAAAAGACAGCATTTTCAACAAATGGTGCTGGCACAACTGGCAGGTATCATGTAGAAGAATGCGAATTGATCCATTCCTATCTCCTTGTACTAAGGTCAAATCTAAGTGGATTAAGGAACTCCACATAAAACCAGAGACACTGAAAGTTATAGAGGAGAAAGTGGGGAAAAGCCTAGAAGATTTGGGCCCAGGGGAAAAATTCCTGAATAGAACAGCAATGTCTTGTGCTGTAAGATGGAGAATTGACAAATAGAACCTCATCAAATTGCAAAGGTTCTGTAAGGCAAAAGACACCGTCAATAAGACAAAAAGGCCACCAACAAATTGGGAAAGGATCTTTACCTATCCTAAATTAGATAGTGGACTAATATTCAATGTATATAAAGAACTCAAGAAGGTGGACTCTAGAAAATAAAATAACCCCATTAAAATTGGGACTCAAAGCTAAACAGAGAATTCTCACCTGAGGAATACCGAATGGCTAAGAAGCACCTGAAAAAATGTTCAACATCCTTAATCATCAGGGAAATGCAAATCAAAACAACCCTGAGATTCCACCTCACACCAGCCAGAATGGCTAAGATAAAAAATTCAGGTGACAGCAGAAGATGTCGAGGATGTGGAAAAAGAGGAACACCCCTCCATTGATGGTGGGATTGTAAGCTTATACAACCACTCTGGAAATCAGTCTGGCGGTTCCTCAGAAAATTGGATATTGTACTACCGGAGGATCCTGCAATACCTCTCCTGGGCATATATCCAGAAGATGTTCCAATCGGCAAGAAGGACACATGCTCCACTATGTTCATAGCAGCCTTATTTATAATAGCCAGAAGCTGGAAAAAACCCAGATGCCCCTCAACAGAGGAATGGATACAGAAAATGTGGTACATATACACAATGGAGTACTATTCAGCTATTAAAATTAACGAATTTATGAAATTCCTAGGCAAATGCATGGATCTGGAGGGCATCATCCTGAGTGAGGTAACATATTCACAAAGGAACTCACACAATATGTACTCACTGATAAGTGGATATTAGCCCAGACACTTAGAATACTGAAGACATAAGATACAATTTGCGAAACATGTGGAGCTCGGATAGAACGAACACCAAGGTTTGGATACTTTGCCCTTTCTTGGATTTGGGAGTAAGGCACCCATGGAAGGAGTTACAGAGACAGAGTTTGGAGCTGAGACGAAAGCATGGACCATCTAGAGACTACCATATCCGGGGATCCATCCCAAAATCAGCCTCCAAATGCTGTCACCATTGCATACACTAGCAAGATTATGCTGAAAGGACCCTGACTGATTAGCTGTCTCTTGTGAGACTATGCTGGGGCCTAGCAAACACAGAACTGGATGCTCACAGTCAGCTATTGGAGGGATCACAGGGCCCTCAGTGGAGGAGCTGGAGGAAGTACCCAGGGAGCTGGGGGGATTGCAACCCTATAGCTGGAACAAAAATATGAACTAACCAGTACTTGCCCCCACTCCCACCCCCCCAATGCTCATGTCTCTAGCTGCATATGTATCAGAAGATGGCCTGGTTGGCCATCAGTAGAAAGAGAGGCCCATTGGTCGTGCATACTTTATATACCTCAATACAGGGAACGCCAGGGCCAATAGGTGGGAGTGGATGGGTGGGGTAGTGGGTGTTCGGGGGTGTGGGAGATTTTTGTCATAGCATTGAAATTTAAATGAAATAAATACCCAATATAATAAAAAATTGTACAAACTGATATAACATGATGCTAACAGTTTTCAGCTCCAGATGGAAACAGCTATACAAATTAGACAAAATTATAAACTTCCTTCATAGCAAAGGAAACTACCAACATAGTGAAGAGATATATAATGAAACAAAATATTAAAATATCATGTATCTGAGGAGATAACAAAATGCACAAGAAAATTAATCCAATAGCAAGAAAATATAAATGGTCAACGTACATGAAAAGATATTTCTAAAGGAAAGACATCATAATGGCTTAAAATAGATGATAAAAAATAATATTTAACACTGAGAGAAATTGAGACATGGGAGTCAAATTTAAAGTGAGGCAAAGCTACACACTGCTGAGATGGATATTACCAGACAAGAGATAGTATTGGTGAGGACCTGTGACAGAGAGCCTAGGATACACTGGTGAAAATATGATTTTTGCCATTATAGAAAATAAAAAGGGTGTCCCTTCAGTATAAGTAGAGCTCTCATAAGGATCAGTATTCATATTCCTGAGAATGTATTTAAGGATTTCAGTTGATGTTGCTGTCTTCCTTGATTTATTTTCATTTTATTTATTGAGATCAAGTATCTCAGTAAGAAAGAACTTGTCTAGGCCATCTTCGATACATATGCAGCTAGAGACAAGAGCTCCGGGGTACTGGTTAGTTCATCATGTTGTTTCCCCTATAGGGTTGCAGATCCCTTTAACTCCTTGGGTACTTTCTCTAGCTTCTCCATTGGGAGCCCTGTGATTCATCCAATAGCTGACTGTGAGCATCCACTTCTGTGTTTTCTAGGCCCCGGCATAGTCTCACAAGAGAAAGCTATATCTGGGTCCTTTCAGCAAAATCTTGCTAGTGTATGCAATGGTGTCAGCGTTTGGAAGCTGAATATGGGATGGATCCCTGGATATGGCAGTCTCTAGATGGTCCATCCTTTCATCACAGCTCCAAACTTTGTCTCTGTAACTCCTTCCATGGGTGTTTTGTTCCCAATTCTAAGAAGGGGCTGGAAAGAGGCCCATTGGACTTGCAAACTTTATATGCCCCAATACAGGGGAATGCCAGGGCCAAAAGAATGGAAATGGGTGGGTAGGGAAGTGGGGGGGGGTATGGGGGACTTTTGGGATAGCATTGGAAATGTAATTGAGGAAAATACGTAATAAAAAATATTAAAAATTAAAAAAAAGAAATTGCATGAAAGCTTCTATGAATGCAAAGTGAGGGAATATTTTCAAATATTCTCTTAAAATGAGGAAGTCAAGTTTCAGGAATGTAAATGGAGAAACAGAGCATAATGTTTGGGCAATCACCAGCTATAATCACAGAAAAACAGAATGTACAGAACCTTGAGTAAACTCAATACAGTTTCAAAAAAAAAAAAAAAAAGAAAGAAAGAAAGAAAGAACTTGTCAATTCTGCCTATTTCAGGGACATTTTTTTTGACCTGACCTTCATAGTGATTCAAAGACAGTCAGTTAGCATGCCTTCCTGGCTTTCATGAGTTCTGGGAATCTGAAGCCTACTCTTCATGCTCACATGACAATCAATTTGTGCATGTCTTTGCAGACCCTTAACTCTCCTTTAAAAGGGTATAATTCCTCTATGAAAACGGATTTTTTTAATGCTATGCTGTCTAAAATTACATTAAAGTAAGTGATAATGACTAGTGTTGAATAAAAACTCACTGATATCAAAGTCTACATAGAATATCACCAAATAAGTAGCAACTGAGCTCTGGTATGATTGGCTGGATTAGGTTTCTGTAAGGAATATTCAAGGTCTTCTAATGTTTTTCTGTCGGTCTGTGTCTGTGTAAGATATTTGAAAGGAGGATGAAAAAAATTAGGTAATATTAATGAAAATAACATCATTCTTAGGAAGACTGATGGGCCAATGTGAAAATGTTCATACCATTTGTTAATATGCCATCATGCTGAACAATGACACTTCTAGCTTCTAACACTGTGAACAAAGGGTGCAGTGGCATGATTACCTCACTCACTCCAGTGGTAACCTATTTTTCTAAAGAATTAATTGTTGGAGTCACTATAGCAACTTGCTGTGTTTACTGCTTGGAGATTGGTCAAGGCTACCATCTCTCTACCTGTGCTACTTACTAGGAGGCATCATTTCAAAACATGTTTTAAAAAGTATAAAATTATTTCATCTGTCCTAGTCTCCAATCAAGAAGTGCTAAAACTGTTGGCCTGTCCCTAAATCATGTTTTTTGCTCTTAGAAGTGGGCGAGATGAGTTGCTGATTTCATATAATCATAACTTGTAGGCTTTAGGACTATTAAGCAATTTTATCAGCTAATAAACTTCATGTTTTTTTATTGGGGAATTAAGGGTAGGGAGAGGGGATAGGTGATTTTTTAAAAGGAAACTAGGAAAAGGGATAACATTTTAAATGTAAATAAAGAAAATAGCTAATATTTTTTTTTAAAAGAAAATAATAATAAAAAACTTAGTGTTATTTTTTATGAACTCCAAATGACAATAATGGTCTTTTTATAAACTTAAATCTCAATTTTCTTATTATAATGTCATATACTTTCTACATTATGATTCAGGTGAGTCGATCCAGGAGTGCATAGGGCACAAGAATTTCAGAGCAGCTGGTACTTCTGGGTGCCATCTGCACCCGGGAGATAGGGCTGTCCCACAGCCCTCTGTGCATGGGTTCTGCCAGGGACGTTCTGGTCTCCCAGGAGTGCTGACACAGGCTTACAGGCCCATAGGAAGGACAAGTTCCTACCAAATACAACAAGACCAACTAACACCACAGATTAAAAAATGGCAAAAGAAAAGCACAAGAACCTTTCCAACAGAAACTAAGACTATAGGGCATCATCAGAAACCAGTTATCCAACAACAACAAGTCCTGGATACCCCAACACAATGGAAAAGGAAGATTTGGATTGAAAATGACATCTCATGATGCTGATAGAGGACTTCAAGAAAGACATAAAACTCCCTTAAAGAAATACAGGAGAACACAGGTAAATGGGTAGAAGTATTAAAGAGGAAACACAAAAATCCCTTAAAGAATTACAGAAAACACAAGCAAACAGGAGAAGGAATTGAACAAAATGATCCAGGATCTAATAATGAAAGTAGAAATAATAAAGAAATCACAAAGGGAAACAACTCAGGAGATAGAAAACCTAAGAAAGATATCAGGAGTCATAGATTCAAGCATCAACAGCAGAATATAAGAGATAGTAGAGAGGCTCTCAGGTGCAGAAGATATCATAGAACGCATTGATACAACAGTCAAAGAAAGTGAAAAATGCAAAGAGCTCCTAGCCAAAACCATCCAGGAAATCCAGAAAACAATGAGAAGACCAAACCTAAGGATAATAGGTATAGAAGAAAGTGAAGATTTCCAGCTTAAAGCATCAGTAAATACCATCAAAAAATTACAGAAGAAAACTTCCCTAACCTAAACAAAAGGATGCCCATGCACACACAGGAAACCTACAGAACTCCAAATAGATCAGACCAGGAAAGATATTCCTCCTGTCATATAATAATCAAAATATCAAATGTACAAATCAAAGAGAGAATATTAAAAGCAGTAAGGGTGAAAGGTCACATAACATATAAAAGCAGACCTATCAGAATTACATAAGACTTCTTATCAGGAATTATAACAGCCAGATATTGAGCAGATGTCATACAACACTAAGAGAACACAAAGGCCAACCCAGGTTACTTTACCCAGCAAAACTCTCAATTACCATAGATGGAGAAACAAAGGTATTACATGACAAAACCATATAAACAAAATATCTTTCAACAAATCCAAACCTTCAAAGGATAGTAAATGGAAAACTCCAACTACACCCTAGAAAAGCAAAATAATTTTATGAGGCCCAATTTGTCGATTCTTGAGCTTACAGCACAAGTCATTGCTATTCAATTCAGGAATTTTTCCCCTGTGCCCATATCTTCGAGGCTTTTCCCCACTTTATCCTCTATATGTTTCACTGTCTCTGGTTTTATGTGGAGTTCCTTGATCCACTTAGATTTGACCTTAGAACAAGGATATAGGAATGGATCAATTCACATTCTTCTACATGATAACCACCAGTTGTGCCAGCACCATTTGTTGAAAATGCCGTCTTTTTTCCACTGGATGGTTTTAGCTCCCTTGTCAAAGATCAAGTGACCATAGGTGTGTGGGTTCATTTCTGGGTCTTCAATTCTATTTCATTGGTCAACGTGTCTGTTTCTATACCAGTACCATGCAGTTTTTATCACTATTGCTCTCTAGTACAGCTTTAGGTCAGGCATGGTGATTCCACCAGAGGTGCTTTTATCCTTGTGGAGAGTTTGCTATCCTAGGTTTTTTGTTATTCCAGATGAATTTGCAGAATACTCTTTCTAATTCATTGAAGAATTGAGTTGGAATTTTGATGGAGATTGCATTGAAACTGTAGATTGCTTTTGGCAAGATAACAATTTTTACTATATTGATCCTGCCAATCCTTGAGCAAGAGAGATCTTTCCATTTTCTGAGATCTTCTTTAATTTCTTTCTTCAGAGACTTGAAGTTCTTATGATACAGATCTTTTACTTCCTTAGTTAGAGTCACACCAAGGTATTTTATATTATTTGTGACTATTGAGAAGGGTGTTGTTTCCCTAATTTCTTTCTCAGCCTGTTTATCCTTTGTGTAGAGAAAGACAAAAAGGCCACCAACAGATTGGGAAAGGATGTTTACCTATCCTAAATCAGATAGGGGACTAATATCTAATATATATAAAGAACTCAAGAAGGTGGACTCCAGAAAATAAAATAACCCCATTAAAAATGGGGCTCAGAGCTAAACAAAGAATTCTCACCTGAGGAATACCGAATGGCTGAGAAGCACCTGAAAAAATGTTCAGCATCCTTAATCATCAGGAAAATGCAAATCAAAACAACCCAAAGTTTCCACCTCACACCAGTCAGAATGGCTAAGATCAAAAATTCAGGTGACAGCAGATGCCAGTGAGGATTTGGAGAAAGAGGAACACTCCTCCATTTTTGGTGGAATTGCAATCTTGTACGACCACTCTGGAAATCAGTCTGGTGGTTCCTCAGAAAATTGGACATAGTACACCTGGAGGATCCCACAATACCTCTCCTGGGCATATATCCAGAAGATGTTCCAACTGGTAAGAAGGACACATGCTCCACTATATTCATAGCAGCCTTATTTATAATAGCCAGAAGCTGGAAAGAACCCAGATGCCCCTCAACAGAGGAATGGATACAGAAAATGTGGTACATTTACACAATGCAGTACTACTCAGCCATTAAAAAGAATGAATTTATGAAATTCATAGACAAATGAATGGACCTGGAGGGCATCATCCTGAGTGAGGTAACCCAATCACAAAAGAACTCACATGATATGTACTCACTGATAAGTGGATATTAGCCCAGAAAGTTAGCATAGCCAAGATACAAGATACCATTTGCAAAACACATGAAAGTCAAGAAGAACATAGACGAAAGTGTGGACACTTTGCTCCTTCTTAGATTTGGGAACAAAGCACCCATGGAAGGAGTTACAGAGACAAAGATTGGAGCTGAGACGAAAAGGATAGAACATCTAGAGACTGCCATGCCTGGGGATCCATCCCATAATCAGCCCCCAAATGCTGACACCATTGCACACACTAGCAAGATGTTGCTGAAAGGACCCTGATATAGCTGTCTCCTGCGAGGCTATGCTGGAGCCTAGCAAACACATAAGTTGAGGCTCACAGTCAGCACTGGATGGATCACAGGGCCCCCAATGGAGGAGCTAGAGAAAGTACCCAAGGAGCTAAAGGGGTCTTCAACCCTATAGGTGGAACAACAATATGAACTAACCAGTACCCCTGAAGCTCATTTCTCTCACTGCCTATGTATCAGAAGATGACCTATTCGGCCATCAGTGGAAAGAGAGGCCCATTGGTCTTGCAAACTTTATATGCCCTCAGTACAGGGGATCGCCAAGGCCAAGAAGTGGGGGTGGGGGGGGAAGGAGTGGGGGAGAGGGTTTGGGGGACTTACGGGGTAGCATTTGAAATGAAAATGAAGAAAATACCTAATTAATAAAAAAAGAAAAAAAGAAAAGAAAAGAAAAATAATAATAATAATAATAATAATAATAATCTTTAAATAAACCAAAAAGCAGATGGCCATATGAACAAAATCCCACCTCTAATAACAAAAATAACAAGAAGCAACAATCACTTTTCCTTAATATTTCTTAATATCAATGGACTCAATTCCCCAATAAAAAGACATAGACTAACAGTCCTGGATACTTAAACAGGACCCAACATTTTTCTCCATACAGGAAACCCACCTCAGGGACAAAGACAGACACTACCTCAGAGTAAAAGGCTGGAAAACAATTTTCTATGCAAATGGTCCCAAGAAAGAAACTGAATTAGCCATTCAAATATCGAATAAACTTGACATTCAACCTAAAGTTATCAAAAAAGATAAAGAAGGACACATCATACTCCTCAAAGGAAAAGTCTACCAAGATGAACTCTGAAATCTGAAAATCTATGCTCCAAATGTAAGGCATCCATATTCATAAAAGATACTTTACTAAAGCTCAAAACACACATTGCACCACACACAATAATAGTGAAGGACTCAACACCCCATTCTCATCAATAGACAGATAGTGGAAACGGAAACTAAAGAGAGACAGTGAAATTAACAGAAGTCATAAAACAAATGGATTTAACAGATTATCTATAGAACATTGTATCCCAAAACAAAAGAATATATCTTCTTCTTAGGACCTCACAGTACCTTCTCCAAAATTGACCTTATAATCGGTCACAATACAGGCCTCCACAGATATAGAAAGATTAAAATAATCCCATGCATTCTTCAGGTCACCACAGACAAAGGCTGGTCTTTGATAATAGCAAAAATAATAGAAAGCCCACATAGAAATAGAAGCTGAACAACAATCTACCCAATGATAATTTGGTCAAGGAATAAATAAAGCCAGAAATTAAAGACATTTTAGACTTCAATGAAATGAGTCCACAACATGCCCAAACTTATGGGACACAATGAAAGCTATGCCAAAAGGAAAACTCATAGCTCTGAGTGCCTCTAAAAAGAAACTGGAGAGTATGCACTGGCAGCTTGAGCACAACTAAAGGCTCTAGAAAAAAAGAATCAAATACACCCAAGAGGAGTAGAGAGCAGGAAATAATCACATTCAGAGCTGAAATCATCCAAGTAAAAACTAAAAGAACTATACAAAGAATTAACGAAGCCAGAAGCTGGTACTTTACAAAAAACAAGATAGAAAAACCCTTAGGTAAACTAACCAGAGGGCACAGAGAAAGTTCCCAAATCAACAAAAACATAAATTAAAGGAAGACATAACAACAGAAACTGACAAAATCAAAAAAAAATCATTGTCATATCCTACTAGGAAGGTCTCTGCTCAACAAACCTGGAATATTTGGATGAAATGGACAGTGTTCTAGACAGATTCCAGGTACGTCAGTTAAATCAGGATCACATAGATTAAACAGTCAGTCACATAACCCCTAAAGAAATAGAAGCAGTCATTAATAGTCTCACAAACAAACAAACAAACAAACAAACAAACAAACAAACAAAAAGCCCAGGAGCAGATGGGTTTAGTATGCAGTTCTATCAGACCTTCAGAGAGGACCTGATAACAACACTCTTCAAACTATTCCACAAATTAGAAATGGGAGGAACAGTACACAATTCATTCTATGAAGCCATGATTACTCTAACACCTAAACCACAAAACGACCCAACAAAGAAAGAGAATTTCAGACCAATTTCCCTTATTAATATTGTCGCAATAATACTCAATAAAAGTCCCACAAACTCAAACCAAGAACCCATCAAAATGATCATCCATCATGATCAAGTAGGATAAAACTATCGAGTGGGAAAAAAAAAAAAAAACACAGCATTTCAACAAATGGTGCTGGTTCAACTGAAGGTCAATATGTAGAAGAATGCAAATCAATCCTTTCTTATCTCCTTGTACAAAGCTCAAATCCAAGTTGCTCCAGAACCTTCACATAAAACCAAACACACTGAAATTTAAAGAAAAGAAAGGGGGAAAGAGCCTCAAGCACATGGGCACATGAGAAAATTTCTTGAACAGAACAACAGTAGCTTATGCTAAAAGGTCAAGAATTAACAAATGGGACCTCATAAAACTGCACAGCTTCTGTAAGGCAAAGCACACAGCCAATAGGACAAAATGGCAACCAACATATTGGAAAAAAATCTTACCAATCCTACATCTCACTGAGGGCTAATGTCCAATATATAAAAAGAACTTTAGAAATTAGACATCAGAGAACCAAATAACTCCATTAAAAATGGGGAATGGAGCTAAACAGAGAATTCTCAACTGAGGATTATTGAATGTCTGACAAGCACCTGAAGATATCTTCAACACCCTTAATCAGTGAAATGCAAATCATAACAACCCTGGGATTTCACTTTACACCAGTCAGAAGAGCTAAGATCAAAAACTCAGATGACAGCAGATGCTGGTGAGGATGTGGAGAAAGTGGACCACTCCTCTGCTGCTGGTGGGATTGCAAGCTAGTACAACCACTCCGGAAATCAGTTTTGTGGTTCCTCAGAAAGTTGGACATAACACTACCTGAGGACCAATCTCTTCCACTCCTGATCATATACCCAAGACACATACTCTACTATGTTCATAGCAGCCTCATTTATGATAGCCAGAAGCTGGAAAGAACCCAGATGCCCTTCAACAGAGGAATGGATACAGAAAATGTGGTAAATTTACACAATAAAATACTACTCAGGTATTAAAAACAATGAAATTCTTAGGCAAATGGATGAAACTAGAAAATATCATCCTGAGTGAGTAAACCAAATAACAAAAGAACACACATGGTAAGCACTCATTGGTAAGTGGATATTAGCCCAGAAGCCTGGAATACCCAAGCAACAATTCACAGACCACAGGATGCTCAAGACGAAGACCAAAGTGTCGATACTTTGGACCTTCTTAAAAGAGGGAGCAGAATACCCATGGGAGGAGATACAGAGAGAAAATGTGGAAGAGAGACTGAAGGAAGGACATATAAGAACCACCTGGGGATCCATTCCATATACAGTTACCAAACCCTGACCTCATTTCAGATGCCAACAAGTGGTTGCAGACAGGATCCTGATACAGAGGCTATGCCAGTGCCTGACAAATACAAAAGTGGATGCTCACAGCTAACCAATGGACTAAGCACAGGGTCCCCTATGGAAGAGCTAAAGAAAGAACCAAAGGAGCTGAAGGGATTTGCACCCATTCCATAGAAGGAACAACAATATTAACCAACCAGTACCCCCAGAGCTCCCAAGGATGAAACCACCAAACAAAGAGTACACATAGAGGGAAAACTATGGCTCTAGCCACTTATGTTGCAGAGGATGGCCTCATTGGACATCAATGAGAGGAGAGGCCCTTTGTCCTATGAAGGCTTGATTGCCCAAGTATAGGATAATGCTGGGACAGGGAAGCTGGAGTGAGTGGGTTGTTGACCAGGGGAGGGGTGATAAAATAGGGGGTTTTCAGAGGGGAAAATAGGATAGGAGATAACATTTGAAATGTAAATAAAGTAAATTTCTAATAAAAATAAAGAAAAAATATTCATATTATTCTCTATAATATTGTGGTTGATTTAAATTTTTTTAGTATGTTATTCTTGTTCTTTCTAATT
Organism: Mus caroli; assembly: GCF_978045245.1. NCBI lineage: Eukaryota > Metazoa > Chordata > Mammalia > Rodentia > Muridae > Mus > Mus caroli. The sequence continues at coordinate 103,505,415 of NW_028227261.1, read as the reverse complement.
TTATTTTATTTTATTTTATTTCTTTGTTTTATTTTTAATTCAAATGATATCCCCCTTCACAATTAACCCTCCACCAATACTACTATCCTATCCACCCACAAACCCTCTCATTTATCTCTATAAGGGTGCTTCTCCACTCACTCAGTCACCCCACCTCATCCCTCTCACATCCCCTTATGCTTGGGCATACAGCTTCCCTCCCCTCCCATTGATTTCAGATAAGGCCATCCTCTATTATGTATGTATCTGGAGTCCTGGCTCCCTCGATGTATACACTTTGGTTGGTGGTTTTTAGTTCCTGAGAGCCCTGGGTAGTCCTGTTAGTTGAAATTGTTCTTCTTATATGTCTGTAATCCCCCTCAGATCCTTCATTCCTTCTCCTAGCTCTTCTACTGAGGTTTCTGGACTCAGTTCAATGGTTGGTTCTAAGTATCTGCATCTGTATTGGTCATGTTGTACTAGAACCTCTCAGAGATCAGCCATATCATGCTCCTGACAGCAAGCACTTCTTGGTATCAGCAATAGTGTGGTGTTTGGTGTCTGCAGATGGGATGGATCCCTAGGTAGCCAGTCTCTGGTTGGCCTTTCCTTCAGTCTCTGTTCCATTTTCCCCTGTGTTTCCTTTGGACAGAAACATTTCTGGGTTTAAAATGTGGTCACATTCCACAACTGGGAACCATGCCTATCTATTGGAGTTAGTCTCTACAGGTTGTATGTCCCCTTTGTTGTCTTAAGTCACTGCCATTGCCTCCTGGGACCCTCTCACTTCCCTGGAGTCTGGGACTTTCTAGTGGCTACCCCAGTTCTGCATCCTCCTCTGCTACATATTTCTATTCAATTTCCTGATCCTTTGTAGTTTTCCTTCGTCACTTCTAATACCTGTTACTGCCCCCTTTTTTCCTCGTCCTCCCCTCTCCCTCCCAGGTCCTTCCCTCCGTTTATCTCCTCTGGTTATTTTGTTACCCATTCATTATAGGAGTGAAGCATCTACACTTTGGTCTTCCTTCTTCTTAAGCTGCATATGGTTTGTGGATTGTATCATGGGTATTCTGAGCTTTTTGGGTTAAAATATACTTAGTATACAGAATTTTTTGTCTGAAAATTTTCATCACCTAGATCATATTATTTGACAATTCAAAATCATTTTCACAAGCAAAGCAAAGAAATATATATGAACAAGGAAAATAATAAGTGAAAAAATACACACAGCTCTGTAGTGGAGTATGATGGTGGTACTTTTGTGTTCCCAGTGATTAGAAGTATAGAGAAGCAAGAAGACTTTTCTGAGTTCAAGACTTCTTGAATAAAGTGAATTTTGCTAAACAAATGGAGAAACAAACAGCGAGATAGATATAGATGGATAGACAGAGAGTTGGATTTGTGAAGGTGAATGGATTGATGGGTAGATGGATTAAAAATGATAGATAAGTATAATGGATCAGAGAAATAAATGAAAAGTAGTTAGATGGTGATAGATAAATAATAGATAGATGATTGATAAATAGTAGATAGATGATAGATAGGTACAGATAATAGATAAAAATAGTAAAAAAAAAAATAATAAATTAAACCCTACCCTTTACAATCTTATTTCTTGAATTTAAAATGAACCAAGTTAGGTATACTATGCTTATAAAAATAGATGTGTATAGCTGCTAGTATGATATAGAAATGCAAAAAAATGATTCCAGGTTGATCCTAACAAGCAGCTATTAATACTATGTATTGATGAGCATCATGGCTGGGTACATTTATTCTTAAGACAGTTCCAATGAAGAGAGTGAAATCCCTGTAGAAGCCTGAGGTTAAGATTTAAGGTTTGCAGCCTGGCACAAACAACATCATTGGGTTGTTATTTTGCTAACATGTTTTTATATACTAACAACATTATTTCCTGGACTTAAAATGAAGCAAGATGGGTAAACTTTGTAGAAATTGATTCCTCTTCTTTTTATTGGAATTATCAGTTATGTTATGCATATTTAAATTTTTTTCATCATTTGAGTTTCTGAGTTAAAAATTTCTATGTGAACTAAGCTATCAACATAAAATCAATCCTGCATGGAAAATCTTTTTTTTGGTTGTTGTTGTTGGTTTTGTTTGTTTGTTTGTTTGTTTGTTTGTTTGTTGTTGTTGTTGTTTTATTTAACATGTAAGAACTAGAGAGTAAAATGGAAGTTGGCTCCAGATGGGAAGTAAGCAGTGAATTTAAAATGTGTGTGTGTGTGTGTGTGTGTGTGTGTGTGTGTGTGTGTGTGTGTGTGTGTGTGTATAAAGATGTTACACCACAAGCTCAGTGTCTGGATGGAAAGAACATTGCAACCAAGCAGTTTTATTCTACTGGGTTTTATTCTATTCAGAATTTTCCAAACTGCTTTACATTTTTTTGGAACCGCAAACATACCTATTTACTTTCTTATCCATTTACAAGAATTTGTTCAGCATCAATATTTAACATTCTGTGAGTGGCTATGACACTTTTATAAAAATATACCTTATGGATATTTAGAGCAGGTCTGGAACTGCCACACTCTCTGTTCAGAACATATGATGTTGAGACATTTACAATTCCCATTATCAGGAAGGAATTTTATGCCTATTTATAGCCACTGAAATTTTATACAAAATAAATTAGTTCTTGAGATGTATGCATGGTAGCAATATAACTTCTGTCAGAGGCAAGTGTATGTTTGGCTCCATGTATGAAATCTTTTTCTTTATAATCTCTTGTTTTCCTTTTGCTTACAAGGGTATCCTGGAATAATTGAAGAATGATTTGAATTAATATAAATGTGGGGTAGTTATAGGATTGATTAAATATGGCTTATACTTTTTTGTACCATTTGGAGGAGGTTAATAAATAAAATATTAAGACTCTGACAGTAAGAGGAACACTGAGGGATCTATGGACACAATCAAAGCTGAAGTCTGCTAAATTAAGTATTTGGCATGATGTAGATCTTGATTTTTCACAAAAATCAACATAAATGCTTGATCCTCAGCTTGGTGTTACTGCAAGATGCTATAACAGTAGTGCTTAATTGTGGGGTGTAGCTCCTTTTGGTGTCACATATCAGATATCTTGCATATTTGATATTTACAATATGATTCATAACAGTAGCAAAATCATAGTTATGAAGTATAAACAATATAATTTTATGGCTGAGATCACCACAATGTGGGGAACTGTATAAAAGGGTGGCAGCATTAGACAGTCTAAAGAACAATGTTCTAGAACCCATAAGAGGCAGGGCCCAGTGAGAGTTCTGCAGGCCACTATGATAACTTCTGCAAATACTGGAATTACTGGATAACATATTCCCATCTTTTCTCTCCCTTATATCCCCCTACTCCTCTCTCCTCTACCTCTCCTCTTTCTTTCCTACCCTCCAATCCTCCTACTATTTTCTTCTTTCTCCTCTCCCTCATTCTTCTTATTTCTCTCTCTTTGCATTACTCAGCTAAGCCCTTGCTATAGACCAGAATATGATAGATCAAAGGGCTTGTGATGCCTAAAGTACTAATACAAAGCAATTTGGAGCCATCATGTAGAAGGAATGGTCTATATGCTAGCATATGGAGTGCTGTATGGATTGGACATTTCCCACAGCATGCTGACACATACTATTAGCTTATATGCTTCTTTCATTTTTCTTTTCTTAAACAAATTAAACTATATTAATGAAAAGTATCAGAATCATGCCTCATTATGACTAGAAAGAAAACCATATTATTTAACCACATTTTGAATATTTATATTATATATTCATTGAGTGAATTGGCTCCTGGTCCAGTAGTAAATCTATTCAGAAGTTACTTTACTAGTCTTCTTGAGCTTCCACAGCCAACATATATTCTATAGAGGCATTTGGAATCTCTTGGGACATTATGGTAGTAGAAAGTTAGGAAAAATTTTATAAGTAGATAAAACAAAATTAATTGTTCCCAAATATACACAAACATGTAACTTGGCAATGGCAGTTAGAAGAAGCTAATTCATGAGCTCAGGTAAGGAAGGGATGTGAGCTTACATGTCTTTCAAATCAGACAAACCAGACATAGTAGGACCCAACTTTTTTTCTGACATAGTTTCACTTTGTACCCTAGGTGGGCTTTGAGCTCCCATTTTCCTGCCTAAATGGCCTTTACCCAAGTGTCTGGGGAGCCTAACTCTTCTTCTAAATGCATATGTGGTGTTTGTTAGTCAATGGTGAGAGATGAGAAGTCTGTCTTTGTCCTCTTATCCTGAGATTCATCGTATTCTGTACTCTGAGTTCTCAAAGCCTTTGTAACTTCAAGGAAGGTCTAGATCCCAGTAATGATCTTTCTTTACTTTCTAAAATCTTTCTTAAAATATAACTGACAAAACTGTGTAAAAATGAAGGAAAATCTAGTATTTGCCAGAAAAATGAAAAAGATTGGGCTCAACATGGTGAGGGGCAAGTCTCAGAGGTGCGAATTGTAATGGATAACCATACTGTTAAATTAGCCAGATTTGGAATTGCAAAAAGATTGAGACATACATCTGTGTATGGAGAGAGGACATTCCCAAAGAGCCAATAGAAAAATAGCCACACGGAATGTGAGCCATGCGATTCTGTGGACTGGGTACTCCATGAGAATAAAAGCAGGGAAAGAAGAACAAAAGAGCTGTGCCCCAGAATTTTTTTTACATTTTTCCTAGCTTACTATGATGTGAATTGGTTTGATTTCTAACTCAATCCATGCCTGCCATAACTCACTTAACCCTATGTCACTTTGAGTCAATTATAAATCTTCCCCCCTTTATGTTATCTGTGTTGAGTAATTTGATCACAGTGATGGCAAGGTACCTAGCACATGTGTCAGGGAAGAAATTATTATGCTTTAAAATGCCTACTCTACTATTGTCTAGGGAGATGTATAACCAATGGGCCCATGTCACACTTTTTAATACAAAACTCCACACAGACGATAGTAATATCCACTTTAGTTCTCCATGTAGACGTACTCATAGAGTAAGCATTGGTTTCTTTAACAGATAATACATTTGTAAACATCCTTAGGATAGTTCCCAGGTTTGTTCTCACTTATCTTTGAATTCAGGTTTATTTTATGCAGCTCTAGTGACATAGAATTCAAATAAAATGATGTTAAATTTGTTCAATTAAATAGGAAAAGAGAAAAGTTTGTACTGATACATGAAACATGAAGAACAAATAAACAAGACAGAAATTTTTAGTCAGTAATACCTGTTAACACTTGAACTTCAGATTTTCTCTCTGGGAACTCTCTAAGGCGGGCCCACTCAGGTGAGCACAGGCTGCAGAACCTGCAGAGCAGCTGGGACAAGGTCCTATGGAACTACATATGCAGCCAGTAGGTAGAGCTGTCCTGCAACCCTTTGTACACTGGTCTTGCATGGAGAGAACTGGTCTCCCAGAAGTGCTAACAAAGGCTTACAGACTCACAGGAGGAATAAGCTCCAGCCAGAGACAGCAAGAACATCTAACACCAGAGATTACCAGATGGCGAAAGACAAATGCAAGAATGTTACAAACAGAAACCAAGACTACTTGCCATTATCAGAAAACAGTACTCCCACCACAGTGAGTACTTGATAGCCCCAACACACCAGAAAAGCAAGATTCAGATTTAAAATCATACCCCATGGTTCTGGTAGGGGATTTTAAGAAGGAAAATCCCTTAAGAAAATAGAGGAGAACACAGATAAACAGATAGAAGCCTTTAAAGAAGAAACACAAAAACCCCTTAAAGAATTACAGGTAAACACTACCAAACAGGTGAAGGACTTGAACAAAACCATCTAGGATCTAAAAATAGAAGTAGATACAATAAAGAAATCAGAAAGAGAGAAAACTCTGGGGAAATCCTAGGAACAGAATCAGGAGCCATAGATTCAAGCATGACCAACAGAATACAAGAGATGGAAGAGAGATTTTCAGTTGCAGAAGAGTCCATAGAAAACATAGACACAATAATCAAAGAAAATATGAAATGCAGAAAGACATGAACTCAATACATCCAGGAAATCCAGGACACAATGAAAAGACCAAACCTAAGGATAATAGGTATAGTTGAGAATGAAGATTTCCAGCTTAAAGTGTCAGTAAATATCATCAAAAAAATTACAGAAGAAAACGTCCCTAACCTAAACAAAGTGATGCCCATAAACACACAGGAAACCTACAGAACTTCAAATACATCAGAACAGGAAAGATCTTCCTCCTGACACATAATAATCAAAACACCAAATGCACTAAAATGATAGATATTAAAAGCAATAATGGAAAAAGGTCAAGTAACATAAAAAGGCAGACCTATACGAATTACACTAGACTTCTCACAAGAAACTATGAAAGCCAGAAGATCCTGGACAGATATCATACAGACCCTAAGAAAACACAAATGATAGCCAGGCTTGGTGGCGCACGCCTTTAATCCCAGAACTCGGGAGGCAGAGGCAGGTGAAATCTCTGAGTTCGAGGCCAGCCTGGTCTACAGAGTGAGTTCCAGGACAGCCAGGGCTACATAGAGAAACCCTATCTTGTAAAGCAAAACAAAAACAAAACAAAACAAAGCAAAACAAACAAACAAACAAACAAACAAAAAAAAACCCACAAATGCCAGTGCAGGCTACTCTACTCAGCAAAACACTCAATTACCATAAAGGGATAAAACAAAGTATTTCATGACAAAAGCAAATTAGCACAGTATTTTTTCACAAATACACCCCTTCAAAGGATAATAAAGGAAAACTCCAAAACAAAGAGGGAAATTACACCTTAGAAAAAGCAAGCACACAATCCTTCAACAAATCTAAAGGAAGATAGCCACATGAACAGAATCCCAATTCTAACAACAAAAATAACATGAAGCAACAATTACTTTTCCTTAATAGCTCTTAATATCAATGGACTCAATTCCCCAATAAAAATACATACACTAACAGACTGAATACTTAAACAGGACCCAACATTTTGAAACTAACAAATTTATGAAACAAATGGGTTTGACAGGTATCTACAGAATAGTTTATCCTAAAACAAAAGAGTATACCTTCTTCTCAGTACCTCATGATACCTTCTCCAAAATTGACACTATAATCAGTTACAATACAGGGCACAACAGATACAAAAATATTGAAATAATCCTATGCATCCTATCAGATCACCACGGACTAAGCCTGTTCTTTAATAACAACATAAATAATAGAAAGTCCACATACATGTGGAAGCTAGACAACACTCTACTCAATGATAACTTAGTCAAGGAAGAAATAAAGAAAGAAATTAAAGGCTTTTTAGAGTTTAATGAAAATGAAGCCACAACATACCCAAACTTATGGGACACAATGAAAGTATTCCTAAGAGGAAAACGCATAGCTCTGAGTGCTGCCAAAGAGAAACTACAGAGAGCATACACTAGCAGCTTGACAGCACACCTAAAAGTTCTAGAACAAAAGGAATTAAATTCACCCAACAGGAGTAGGCTGCAGGAAATAATCAAACTCGGGGCTGAAATCAACCAAGTGGAAACAAGAACTATACAAAGAATCAACTAAACCAGAAGCTGGTTCTTTGAAAAAAAATCAACAAAATAGATAAACCCCAAGATAGACTAACTAGAGAGCACCGGGACAGTGTCCTAATTCACAAAATCAGAAATGAAAAGAAAGACATAAAAACAGAATCAGAGGAGATCCAAAAAATCATCAGTTTCTGCTATTAAAGACTATTCTCAACAAAACTGGAAAACGTGGATGAAATGGACAATTTTCTAGAAAGATACCAGGTACCAAAGTTAAATCAGGATCAGATTAATGATCTAAACAGTCCCATATTCCATAAAGAAAGAGAAACAATAAATTATAGTCTCCAAACCAAAAAACCTGAGGACAAGATAGGTTTATTCTATCAGACCTTCAAAGAAGACCTAATTGCAATACTCCTCAAACTATTCCACAACATAGAAACAGAAGGTACTCTATCCAATTCATTTTATGAAGCCACAATTACTCTGATCTGTAAACTACACAAAGACCCAACAGAGAAAGAGTACTTCTGACCATTTCACTTATAAATATCAATGCAAAAAAATCAATAAAATTCTCACAAAACTAATTCATTAACACATCAAAATGATCATCCATCATAATAAAGTTGACTTCATCACAGGGATGGTTTAATATACAGAAATCCATCAACATAATCCACTATATAAACAAACTCAAGGACAAAAACCCCATGATCATCTCAATAGTTGATGAGAAAGCATTTGAGAAAATCCAACACCAGTTAATGATAAAAATTTTGGAAAGATCAGGAATTCAAGGTCCACACCTAATTATAGTAAAAACAATATACAGCAAACCAGTAGCCAACATCAACCTAAATGGAGAGAAAGTTGAAGCACTCCCACTAAAATAAGGAACTAGACAAGGTACCCACTTTCTCCCTACCTATTCAATATAGTACTTGAAGTCCTAGCCAGAGCAATTTGACAACAAACAGATCAAAGGGATACAATTTGGAAAGGTAGAAGTAAAAATATCACTATTTGCAGATCATATGAGAGTATGCATAGTGTCCCCAAAATTCCATCAGAGAACTCTTAAACATGATAAACAACTTCAGTGAAGTAGCTGGATATAAAATTAACTCAAACAAATCAGTGGCCTTTCTCTACTCAAAGGAATAACAGGCTGAGAAAGAAATTAGGGAAACAACACCCTTCTCAATTGTCACAAGTAATATAAAATCCCTTGGTGTAACTCTAACTCTGCAAGTGAAAGATCTTGTATGATAAGATCTTCAAGTCTCTCAAGAAAGAAATCAAAAATCTCAGAAGATGGAAGGATCCCCATGCTCATGGATTGGCAGAATAAATATTGTAAAAGTGGCCATCTTATGGAAAGCGATTTCCTGATTCAAAGCAATCCCCTTCAAAATTCCAAACCAATTCTTCAGATGTAGAAAGAGCAATTTGCAAATTCATCTGGAATAACAAAAAACTTAGGAGAGCAAAAACTATTTTCAACAATAAAAGAACCTCTGGTGGAATCACTACCCTGACCTCAAGCTTTATTACAGTGCAATTGTGATGAAAATTGCATGGTACTGGTATAGTGACATTCAGGTAGATCAATGGAGTAGAATTGAAGACCCAGAGATGAATCCACACAGCTATGGTCACTTGATCTTTGACAAAGGAGCTAAAACCAACCAGTGGAAAAAAGAAAGCATTTTCCATAAATGTCCTGGTTCAACTGGCAGTTATCATGTAGAAGAATGGGAATTAATCCAATCTTATCTCCTTGTACAAAGCACAAGTCTAAGGGGATCAAGGACCTCCACATTGGACAGGCAAACTTTATATGCCTCAGTACAGGGGAACGCCATGGCCAAAAAATGGGAATAGGTGGGTAGGGGAGTGGGGGGGTGGGTATGGGGGACGTTTGGGATAGCATTGGAAATGTAATTGAGGAAAATACGTAATAAAAATATTTAAAAATATATAAAATAAAATAAAAAACAGAGACACTGAAACTTAAAGAGGAAAATGTGGGTAGAGCCTCAAACACCTGGGCACAGGGGAAAAATTCCTGGACAGAACACCAATGTCTTGTGCTGTAAGATTAAGAACTAACAAATGAGACCTCATAAAGTAGCAAAGCTTCTGTAAGGCAAAGGACACTGTTAATAAGATAAAAAGGCAGCCAACAGATTGGGGAAAGATCCTTACCAATCCTAAATCCAATAGGGGGCAAATATCCAATATATACAAAGAAGTCAAGAAGTTAGAATCCAGAAAAACAAATAGCCCTATTAAAAATGGGATACAGTGGTAAACAAAGAATTCACTACTGAAGAATACTGAATGGCTGAGAAGCACATAAAATAATGTTCAACATCCGTAGTCATCAGGGAAATGCAAATCAAAATAACCCTGAGATTCCACCTCATACAAGTCACAATAACTAAAATCAAAAAACTCCAGTGACAGCATATGCTGGCAAGGATGTGGAGAAAGAGCAACACTTCTCCATTGCTGTTGAGATTGCAAGCCGTTACAACAACTCTAGAAATCAGTTTGGCAGTTCCTCATAAAATTGGACATAGTACTACTGAAAGATTCAGCAATATCACCCTTGGGCTTATACCCAGAAGATCTTCTAACATGTAATAAGTACACATGTTACTCTATATTCATAGCAGCCATATTTATAATTGCCAGAAGCTGGAAAGAACCACGGTGTCCCTCAACAGAGGAATGAATACAGAAAATGTGGTACATTTAAACAATTGAGTACTACTCAGCTATTAAAAACAATAACTTTATGATATTCTTAGGCAAATGGATGGAACTAGAAAATATCATCCTGAGTGAGGTAACCCAATCACAAAAGAACACACATGATATGCACTCACTGATAAGTGGATATTACAGAATCCCCAAGATACAATTTGCAAAACATATGAAACTTAAGAAGTAGGAAGGCCAAAGTGTGGCTACTTAGATCCTTATTAGAAGGGGGGAAAATACCAATGGGAGGAGACACAGAAATAATGTTCGGTGCAGAAACTGAAGGAATGGCCATCCAAAGAGTGGCCCATCTGGGGATCTATTCCATAAACAACAACCAAAACCAGACACTATTGTGGATGCCAACATTAGTTTGATGATAAGAACCTGATATAGTTGTCTCCTGAGAGGCTCTGCCAGTGCCTGACAAATACAGAAGTACATGCTCACAGTCATCCATTAGACAGAGCACAGGTCCCCAATGAAGGAGCTCGAGAAAGTACCCAAGGAGCTGAAGGGTTTGCAGCCCCATAGGAGAAACAACATTATGAACTAACAAGTATCCCAGAGCTCCTAGGGACTGAACCACCAGTCAAAGAAATCACATGGTGGGACTCATGGCTTTAGCTGCATATGTAGCAGAGAATGGCCTAGTTGGTCATCAATGGGAGGAGAGGCCCTTGGTCCTGTGAATGTTCTATGCCCCAGTATCAGGGAATGCCAGGGCCAGGAAGCTTGAGTGGGAGGGTTGGTGAGCAGGAGGAGGTGGGAGGGGATTTTCAGAGGGAAAACTAGAAAAGGGGATAACATTTGAAATGTAAATAAAGAAAATATCTAATAAAATAAAAAATCTTGAACAACTAAAAAGTATGATAAAATTTAGTGGTTCTTAATACACAGAGCTTTGTAGAATAAGAACAACATCTAATCTTTAAAAAATCACTATTTAGTACAAATTATCAAACCGCAAGTGCCCTGGTCCTCTGAGTACAGGGATATGCCCCCTTCAGACTACCCAATACTAAGTATTCATTCCTAAACACTCATATATATGAACACTGAACAGATTTGGCAAATTTTGTGTTTGTGTGCTATGTAAAACAAAAGACAAAAGAGTAAAAAAATTTGGGAGAACATGAAAGAGTCTAGATGGAGGAGGTACATGGAAATGATGCAAATAAAGTAGTCATGCAAAAATTCTCAAAAAATAGTTAAAATCTTTTATCCTCTTTTCTTCCAATTGCTGAGTTTGCATGCTATCACTTTAATTTTTTCTATTCTACACACTGCCTGTGTTTAGACTCGTCCATCTTTGTGAATTTTTTCTATTTATCATCTAATTTCAGGACTGATTGATTTAACTTGCACTGTGTTTCAAATTGAATTTGAATAATTTCATAAACTATCATCCCTATTATCAAATCATGAATTTTGAAAATAACATATCTTTCCATCTATTTCTAGACCTGGGATTAAGAGAAGAAGGAACAAGTGCGGGAAGAGAATGAATTGTCTATCATAGTGTTGAAAGGATGACCTGATCTAGAGCTGCATAATATAAAATATTGCACAAACATTATGCCAGATTGTTATCTGGTGTGCTGAATGAAGAAAATATTACTCAATCAGAGAAGGCAGGCTGTTTTCCTGAATATTTGTCACATAACTTTTCAACTGAAGAGTATCATGAATAACACAATTAGTTAAACCATTCACATGAGAAACTTATAACTTCCTCTAAACAAATATTAGAGAGCTGGAAAAGTGCAACGAAACCATACACATATTAAAAAAAAACCCAAAAAACAAAAACAAACAATAAAGCCACTGGCAACAGAATTAGAAGGGCCATTGAGACATCTTTGTTGGTGCAAGCCTAACTACCTGAGCCCAGTTCAAAAGAGAGAACTGACTCTGCATTGAGGTCTACACAGAAACCTGATCTACACAGAAACCTGGAACAAAACCCCACCCATACACACGATGTACATATGCACCTGTTAATAATGAGAAAAATTTAAAAAATAAATTAAAATGAACAATTTACCTTGGTATTTAGGAAGACGCCATAAATGTTTACTGAAAAACCACAACTGAATAAATAGTCAAAAATATATCCTTTAGATTTGATGGATTTTTTTCCTCTAAACTGTTAACCCTTAATACCTGTTGAAAAGATTTGGGATAATTTAATTATTGTGCTCAATAGTCTCTAAGATTATAAGATTAAATAGTTCAACTTAAAAACATTGAAATAGTCACTAATCAGTGACCTATGATACTTGTAGAATTTCAGGAAACTTCCTAGAGGTAATCTTCCCAATTACTATATTTGGTATATAGTTTGGCACCAAGCATATTTATCAAGTGAACATATGCAATATATATATGTATATATATATATATATATATATATATATGCACACATACACACATATATATGTATATATATATACATACACACATATATGTGTATATATATATATATACATACATACACACACACACACACACACACACACACACACACACATATATATATATATATATATATATATATATATATATATATATATATGTTGGATAAAGTTTGAATGTTTGGCTTTTAGCACATCAGTATTCAGAGAATCCAAAGCCTTGACAAGCTGTTTTGCAGAATACAGAGACTATAATAAAGAGATGAACTCTTATTTACTCAACTTTTATTTCCTGCTGGTACCTGAAATGAATGACCAGGTGGAATCTTGTAAATTGAAGCAATTTCTAAGGTTCTAACACTAATATTTTTTAAAAAGAAATACAACTTCTAAAATGAATTTGAACTGGAATATTCTGTAAATGTTTTGTCTACAATACTTTAAAAATAATACTTCGAGATATACAGTGATAGCTATATGCTAACCAAACCAATGAGATAACACATTTCCAGTATGCTATTCAATATAATACCAGTCACCAAATGGTTTATTGACTGCTTATTTTTATATTAGTACTCAGAGAGCAAGTCGTGCAGAAGTTAGAGGAAAACACCTTTTCCCTTATCCTATGGAATTGTTTTATTCAACATATAATATATCTATTTGGAAAAATGTTTTTGCAATATTTTATGTTGTGTTGTTATGGGCAAGGACATTGTTTGTTTGTTTGTTTTAATCTTTATTTCTACTGTTTCCCACTGTTTCTTTTAGTAACCTCAAATCTATAAATAGATAGACTGCTATCCGTTATTTTCACAAGGCTTGTTGATATCAGGGGTTGTATTTGAATACAGTTATTCGAACTGTAGCTTGAAGCACAGTACAGAGTTGAAGAAAATCAACTTTGAAGATATTTGTTGAGTTTAGTTTTTAGTCTGTTTACATGGGTTTAAGTGTTATTGTATAAATATGATAAATTTACTATAAGTGAAAATCTCATGGTTTATGCCTACACTTTACATCTTAGGTATAACCAGAATAGAAGTATGAATAAACACCATGAACTGTTCATATGAAAGGATGTTTTCCATCTCTTTCAATTTCATCCGGCATTCCTTGAACATGGGAACTAATGTCCCTTGTCAGCAGTTGTTGCCAGAAAATGAAGCTGATTCCTTAGCACTGGTGGAAGAATAAGAAATGGTCATTTTTAATTTTGAGAAAAGAAACTCTGCATCATGTTTTAAGTAAACAAAGTGTTTCCAGGACCAGACTATTTTGATCACTGTAGCTTGTAATCAGGACAAGTGAAATTACCAGTTGTGCTTTCTTCTCAAAACGTCTGGACTTTTGAGTCCTTTGACAATCCATATGCTTTAATTAAATTTAAATAAACATTATAGTTGATAGTGCAGGAAGACACATCTTCCACTTTTTTACAACACTGTGGCTACTAAACATCCTAAGGAGATCAAAACTGCTTCAAAACTATAATGCACTGGTGAGAAATATACTTCAGTTGGTGGCATGCTTGCCAGGTATGTGCTGGGTCAATCTCTTCTGCAGAGAAACTTTGCATCCAGCTGAGACTGGAGATTCCATCTTATGAAAAGCCCCAATCCCGTTCCCACAAAAGAATCACAATGCTACTGATATGTGGTCAGCTTCACATAAGAATCTAGCTATAGATTTGATTATCATTTTTTACAGTTTACTTCATAGAAAGAGACATTTGATGCATAACATTTAGAACTCACAATTTTGACTACTACGTACACATTTTTAAACAAGTATTCCCAACTCCCTTTAAAGATACAGTGACAATAGTATATAAGTAGGCTGAGTGCTGGCTGTCCTTATTTAATATTAAAATAAAATGTGAATTGTCCTCTAGCTTTGATATGCTCTTGATATAAATCAATTACATCTCTAACAAAATCTTAACTGCTTGGTTGGAGTCCACTGTATAGCTATGTAAAAGCTAGGAAACACCTCTGCCCTTCAACTCAGCTTGCACTGAAAATTTCCAAACAAAAAATGGTGCCTGAAGCCCAGTTCTGATCTTTTGTCAGCTCATACTACCCAGCATCCCACCCAAGAGTGTCGGCCTGCCCCAGGCCTGGGCCCAGGAGCTCAGTCTTTGACCATATGTGGGCAAAACCATTGCTCCTCTTAGGTCATAATTCCTTACCCATCTAAGAGCTCTAAAACTGCTTTGCTTTTGTCCTGGCAGGTAGCTTACCTGAGGTCACAGAACCTCACTGATTAGGACCAATGCCTAATAAACCTGCATTTGCTTATGTTTAATCAGGTATAGCTTTATCACCAAGAGAGAAAATACTTAATATCAACCACCTTGGGCTTTTTGTTACTTTTTTAAAGAATACACTTATTCTTAAAACAATATAAGCATATAAAAAGAAACAGAAATATACAAACACGTATCTTATACTTGGAACTAACTAATGTGTCTTTGTAGTACATTTTTTTAACGTAAGATTCCTTTGCAAAATAAAACATAGTCAAAATTCTTCCTTTCAGAAGCAAACCTTTACTATTTTATATAGCTGTCACTATCCTACTGTAAAAAATGTGTATTTTAATAATTTTTACTTCAGATGAATATACATATATAGAATAATCACAGGCAAATACATGTAAATGCTATGTTTACCCCATGATGTTGTTACATGGCATTTAGTTTCCTAAGAAGACAATTTAGATTGTCTTATCTCTTCAGTGTTGAAATCAATTGCACAATTTTAAAAATATTTGTCTTAAAGTTATGTTTTCAAAATCTGACCACACTGAACTATGTAAAAAACTAAAAAAATATTAAAAGTAGAAATTATTGGCAGGCATCAATATTTAGCAGTGTAACCTTTAACTATGGCTGGTAAATAGCAACAGTGCATTTTATAATTTACAATGGATAAACAGGTAGGGACCTGTTGTGAATCAGGAGTAACATTATGGTCCTCTTTCTCTGAAATTAGAGTGGAGTTAAGGAGAATGTGCAGTGTTTATTTGTTGTTGTTTTGTTATTGTTTTTTGTTTTTTTTTTCTGAGTTTTTTTTTTTGCTTCTTTTCCTTGTTGCTATGAAACTTTTATGTTCAAGAAGATGTTGTCTAACTCATTGGTATGATACAATACTACAGCCTATGGTGTCAATGCAATCCACGCTAACCTCACTTATAACAGAGAGATATACCCTGTGTTTGGAAGTGTGAAAGGCAGCCAAGGACTAGGTCAGCTAATGAGCACATAATGTTAGACAAGGCCTGCGGACAGGTACCTAATGATCCATTTGATCCTGGGGAAACTGACAGTGGTTTTGTCACTGGGAAACACTGTGAATTTCTCCAGCTTTATTTATTGTGCCATTTAAGTTCAGGGCACTAAGGCCTATCATTGTTTCTATACATTGAGTTTGAAGTTTCATTGAATTTTCCACGGTGCTATTCTATTAATCACACCTATCTAAAGCATAAAAGAAGCATATGTATGTTTTCCATATTTCAGCACTTTTGTGCTTTTGACCTTTGCAGAGTGACCAGTGTTGATTGTTACTTCATTTTGTATATAATATCTTTACATAATTTTAGCGATACTTGATTCTTCTCCAACCCTCCTATAGTTTGTCTACTGGGTGTTTTATAACACTGATAATATGTAATCTTAACTAGTATCCCATGGACTCTTATTGAATTTGAAGAAGTTTTTAAATATTCTGTACTTGTTTTATCAAAACAAACTAAGCACAAATTTGTAGTGTAAAACCACATGTATAAAAATATATAAAAACTTTATTTTATAATTTTTTATATTTTATACAATAGAATTAAACTTATAAGCTCCCCTTACACACACACACTTGTACAAAGTATTTATAATACAAAACAAATCACTCAAATTTTAAGATTCTTCTCCTTACACCTCATTCAGCACCTTTCTAATCAAAGGGATTATCACTTCCCTGTCCTTCTTCCTGTCCAATAGAAAGAAAAGAGGAAGACGGGAGTCAGCAGTCTATACAGGAAGCCTTCTAAGACACCAGTTCTTCTCATCCAACCCTGAGACTCTTCCTTGAGTCAGCCAACAGAACTGGATGATATGAAGTAAATTGAACTTTTTCTTTCCATAGTTTTTATTGCTAAGCAAGTACTGCAGATAAATGCTCTGGCATGTGGCAGTGCTTAAATGTACTGCCTATAAACCTTCACCTTGGTTCATGCATTCTAGTGTCCCTCTTTCCAAAAGGATTTCCTATAACTGCCTAATTACATGACATGGGTTGGTATTTTGCATTATTCTTTTCTCATAGTGAATAATAGAGAATGTTTCTGACCATTACAATCCACTGTAACCAGATGATACTGAGACAAAATAAGATAACTTTTAATTCTAATTCTTTATTTTCATTCTGATAGATATATATTTTTAACTTGAGTAAAATTATTAGATCTGTTTAAATCTACACAGGCAAGTTATCATTCAATGATCACTCGGCACTGTGGTTAAGGAATAGAACTGATCAATAGATCAATAACATTAATCAAAGTAGGATTTTTTTCTTTTAATAACTGCTAAGGAAAATGAAAAATAAAGGATTTCTAGACATATAAAATTATTTTTCTATGTTCTTGTTTTTCTATCATATATTCTACATTTCCTATATTTGGAATTTAGTATAATAGCTCATTTCATTTTAAGTTCTTCAATAGTTTTGTGTCTCATATAATCCAAACAATGATTCTCTGTCCTCCCAGGGAATAGAAATCACTGCACATTTTATATTTAGGTAATAAATTGGTTTTGCCAGTATATATCTAAATCAGCAAAATTTTCTCTCCCTTGTTTGCAGGAAGCATGTTATAGTGGCTTCACAAAGCTGGTTCACAGCAGGACTAAACAACTTCCATTGTTATGAGGAAGACCCACAGTGACTCTGATAATATTATCCATTCATTGAACAATTCTCTCACACAATCAGACATCTTCTATTGATTATAACTATTTACATTGAACTTTTCATTGCTGTGCATCTTTACATGAGAGATAATATATCAAAATGACTGGCTTGGGGTATCTGCAACGTCTACAGGAAAAAGATGGATCCTCACCTTGTATTCTGAGAAATATAGATTATCAGATAAACCCGAGATATCCCAAAGCCTGGGAAAGGACATTTGTAATAGGTTTGTTGTTGTTGTTGTTGTTTTGTTTTGTTTTTCAAGTTAACACTTAGCGGTAAAACCCCATATGTAAATAAGGAATAAAATATTTTTACATGCACAAAGCATTCATAAGGTGTAAGATGTGTATATCTCTGTTCCTTCTCTATTCTCTTTGGAATTAATGAGATCAGCACTGGGCCTTCGTCTGCAAAGTATATGTGCAGTACCATGTTCTCTCCTGAATGTTCAGATATTGATTTGATCCATCAACCTATGTCCAGAATGCTGTCTTTTTTCCCCTTATATATTGTTACAAAATGTTATGTGAAACTTCGTATTTTGTTCTTGGGTAATTTTTATCATTTTATTCTATGTGTACATTGATTCCAGGTTTTTCTTACCTTTTTTTCATCTTTCCACTAATTTTGTCTGTTCTGGAAATCATGGAAGTGTAATTTTATCTTTACAAACTATTATTTTACTTCAAAGTGCTAGAAAAATAGAGTGAAATAAATAAATAACTCTGGACCATTTGTTGCAAACCAAGTATTACTAACTGGGTATCTTTTTATATAAATTTTATTGATTCACAACGTTCATATGTAATGGAGATAATTATACTTCTTCAAGTGTTCTGCTATTTATCAGTCATATTCAAAAGAAATATTTAAGTTATGATTGTCATAAATAGCATGTAGGTAAATTCTCAGTTATGAGCCAATTTCAAACACAGTTCTTGCTTAAAATACTTTCACACATCTATAAGCAGAGATACAGGTTCTACTGTAGACATAAGTATTTAGGTTCTAATTATGAATTTTATTCCCCCCAGGAATTAACTACTACTCAAAATACCAACTATGGGGATTTTCATTGGTATGTACCCTACCATAAATCTGGATTTAATTAATAAATGAGATTAAGTATTTCACATTTTAAAATTTCTACACAAAAGAAAAAAATCCTTTTCTTAGGCAAGTGGTAGGAAAATTTTTAAAAAAGTGATTATGTGTTAATGTGGAAGAAATAATTTAACACTAGCAAATTATACATTTTGTATATTTGGGAAAAGTTAAATAGCTTATTTCTGTCTTTCAGAAACTGTGTGGGTGTTTTTAAAAGTGCTAGGCTCTGCTATGAGTTTTACATCTTTCCAAAGTTTATTTGACTTATAGTTTTACTAACTGCAAGGTCCAAACAGTATGAAATCAATGTCCTGTGGAGGGAATTTATTGTTGTGTTACAATATGGCAAAGAAACATGCATAAAAACAGCCACCTACAGAAAGGACCAAACAGTATTTCTCTCAAGAGAACGAATTTGTTATCATAAAACACAACACACACTATGATTCAAGCTTTAATTGATTTACAATGTTGGAGCCCCAGGTCCTAATTACTTTCCACAGGGCATATCTCTTTAAGGCTTCATCAAAACAAACCCACTGGGATCAACATGTCTGTATGTGAAACTTTGAGAGGTAAATTACACCCAGACCACAGAAAATGCTAAAAATTTATTCTGCATATACTTCAGGCTTTCTGACTTTCATGGGAAAAAAGTATTTTTATATAATTACAAGGCCCTTTACACACATCTTTGCAAATGGAAAAATATAAGCCACTTACATCGAACGTAAGATAGGCAATTTTGGATTTAAAGTGTCTGGGTAAAATTACTTGATCTGAATTTAGGAATTGATCTTCCTTCACAACTTAGGTTAAAAACATAGAATAAAGGAGGAACTATATCATGTTGTGAATTATATAAATTATCTTAATTTTTTTCATCTGACTGAATTTGACTCCATATTCCCATAGATTAATATATTCAATAGAAATTTAATTAAAATTTTGCATATAACACATCATAAAACAAAAAAGAAAATTTCTTGTATAGGTGAGAATATTAACTGAACATCTGAGTTCTAAAAACTAATGATCTAGTTTAAAGGGGGCTCCTGCAAAATCGTAGATTCAAAAATGCATTATTTTGTCATTCTCATTACAACTTTATTTTTAATTTGACACTTTTATGTACTCCTAGAATAATCTTCAAACATATAAAGCACATGTATATTAATGTCAGATTTAAAAAGATTAGTTGGAAATTAATCTTGGGCACTTGTTAAATAAATTTTCCTAAAAGCAAAGTATTTTATTCTTGCATTGTCATTTCTAGCATAGCTTCCCTCTACATGGCACAGTGGGTACTGTGCATGTGCCATCCTCTCATATTCACTCTTGCAGTTACTTCAAGGGCAAATTTTATGTAATTTAAGAAAAAAATGTCGTAAGAGAAAGGGAACATTCGAATCAAATAAATCTGCTGCTAAGTGCAATGCAAAGGAAACAACAGTTCATGTACCTGATTGAGATTATCACCTTAACTAAATCATGCAATATAGTATGTAATATATAAACATGTGCAATTAATAATTAATCATCTACTTAATAACATTTACAACTTGTAGTCTGTAATAGAAGTGTAGCAAAATTGTTAAGTGAATTAAGAAACATTTTTAAAACTTTATGCTATATTCTACTAGACTGTGTCTTAGAATATGTAACCTTTATTGTGCTACAGAATAAGAAAGATTTATTCATTGTTTTCTAATATTAAGGTCTGTATCTAATATATTTTTTTCTTCTATGGTTTGTGTAAATGTTTCTTGAAAACTAAATTTGTTTTACTAAACCCCAGAGTGGTGTTATTGGTAGATGCTGTATTTTAGGAAGCTATTATTCAATTAAGATTTGTTACTGAAGTAACTTTATGACTTCTCTCTTCTCTTCTCTTCTCTTCTCTTCTCTTCTCTTCTCTTCTCTTCTCTTCTCTTCTCTTCTCTTCTCTTCTCTTCTCTTCTCTTCTCTTCTTTTCTCATCTCTTTTCGCTTCCCTTTTCTTTCCCTTCCTTCCCCTCCCGTTACCTCCACCATTACCAAAAGTAACTTATGAAACTGTATTTGGCTTATGGTTCCAAAGATAGAATATGAATACATCTTCAATTGCACTGGTCACATTTCAGTGAACACAAGAAGCAGAGGGTGTGAGCTGCAAGTGGGAAAAGGCCACAGTCTCTCAACTATCCCCTCCCTGGGGACATATATCCTCCAACAAGGCTCAAACTCCTGAAGGTTTTATACACTTCCCAAACGGCACCATCAACTGAGACAAAATGTTCAAATACCTGAGGGCCAGTCACCACATGCCACTCCCTAGCCTCCAGAGTCATAGCCGTATCATAATGCAAAATTCATTCATCTCAATTTCAAAAGTACTCAGAACCTTTAACAGAAATAACACTGTTTGAAAGTCTGAAGACAGTTTTAAGAATCAAGGCGATTGATCTTTTAGTTTTAAATCCCATTAAAGTGTAAAAGCAAACTCCATGCATGATACACACAATAAGACACAGTATATATTCAATTGTTCTGCTGTTGGTCCCCTATCTGGATGATTACATGTTTGTTTGTGTATCAATTGTTATACTGTTACATAACAAATGTATTTTTGTGCACATAAAGGAAGCAGATCAAATTAACTAGAAGAGGCATGAGGCTAAACACTGTTACCCCCACCCCCACCCACCTGACACACACACGAGTCATATATTGTCTCCAGCTAGGTTCCATTTCCTAAACTTTATGTAACTTCTTCAAACAATCTAGGGAACAAGTAGTCAAATATCCAAGTCCTTGGCAAAGACTTCTTACTTAAAATACTACCACTACCATGAGAACTATTATGGCTAGATGAGATGGCATGAGATAGAAAGACAGATAAAGGATTAAATCTTAAAACAAATCGAGATTTTGTCACAGGATGGTTGACATCAAGAAAGCACGAGGTGGTTAATGCTGTAAAGGTTGTGAGTACTGCAGAATGCTTATTCCGTGCTGGTAGAAAGGTAAAATGTTTCACCAACTATTGAAATCAATGCAGAAGCTTCATACAAAGCTCTGAGGAATGTATATCAAAGGGACTAGAAGTTCTTCTATATGCATGTTTATTAAAGCTTAGAGATGAAACAAACCTATATGCTTCTTCAAATGATTAACAGATTAAGAAAATGGGGTACACATAAAGAATTAGGATTTATTCAGTCATGAGGGAAAATTAAATTATGACATGAAGAAAGGAGTTAAGGTTAAAAAGCCAGACTCAGAAACACAAATATCACATGATTTCTATCTTTTCCCATGCCCATAGATGTTTTATTATGTTTCTTATTTTTCTTCTATTGTGTTATTTTAATATTTGTTTTTAGAATATGGGTGCATGTGGGTATGCACACTCATTTTTTTGATGTTCTGGGAAGCTAGGGGAAAGTGTAATATTTCCCAAAGCTAGAGTTCCAGGACTTTATGACAAAGGCAACTTGAGTGTTAGGAACAGAACAAATTTCTGTGCCAGAAAAGCAAGCACTCTTAAGTATGGAAACACATCTTCAGCTCCCCTCTGTCCGAAGCATTTGGACTTGTTTTACCTATAGCATTTATATTATATTAAGAGGGCAAAAAGAATTGTAAAGCTAGGCAAAATATTTAACAAAAGGTATATGAATATAAAAGATTTTGGGTTATAATAGATTGTCAGAGCTATATATTGAACTGTCTCTTTTCTTAAAACTGCTAATAAGGCCCAGTGTGGTAGCAAATGCCTTTAATGCCAGCACTTGTAAGGCAGAAGTGGGAAGATCTCTGGGAGTTTGAGGCAAACGTGGTCTGCATAGGAAGTTCATAAACTACCAGGACTACACTGAGAGACTTTATCTCAAAACCAAACCAAAGCAAACCAAACCAAGTAAAGCAAAGCAAAGCAGAGCAGAGCAGAGCAGAGCAGAGCAGAGCAGAGCAGAGCAGAGCAGAGCAGAGCAGAGCAGAGCAGAGCAGAGAAAAGAAAAAAAGAAAAGAAAAGAAAAGAAAAGAAAAGAAAAGAAAAGAAAAGAAAAGAAAAGAAAAGAAAAGAAAAAAAAGCACACAAACAATTTACCCCAAACTAATTTAGCCAGGCAAGGCTTTCAGTTGAGGGAATGGGACACTAACCCATTCAGACACAAAATCCTCTATCTACAATTTATCCTAATTGCAAGATATGCTAGTGTTAAAAGTGGCACAGAACTTAGGAGAGTGGCCAACCAATGACTGGTCCAACTTAAGACTCAAGTCATAACAGAGAACACATGCCTGATACTTCCCAGAGGGCCAGAGGCCTTAGAGGTAATATAACTTAGAGACCTAGGATAGAGCCAAACATGTCTGGAAAAACAAAAAATCAATGAACTGATTGCTAAAGATATTCTGTTGTATTTGTAGAGCAGAGCCTGAAGATTGGTCATCAGAGAAGCTTAATCCAGCAACTAATGGGAAAAGATACAGAGACCTAGGTAGAGCTCAGGGAATCCATCTAAAGAGAGGAATGATTGTAGGAGCCAAAGGCTCAAGGACATTAGAAGAAAATGACCTACAGAATCAATTACTCTGACCTGATAGTGTCTCATAGAGACTGAACCTACTACAGTTAGGGACATTGTATGGGTCTGACCTAGGTCCTCTGCATATATGCTATGGTTGTATCGTCTCTGTCTCTGACATTTTTTGCCTGCTTTCAGAACCCCTTTCTTCCATTAGAGTTGCTTTGTTTGGCCTTAACATGAGGAGATAAGCCTAGTCTTATTGCAGCTTGATATCAGCCATGTTTGGTTGATATCCTTGGGAACCAAGCCTTTTTATGAATGGAAATGAAGAAGTGTGGATTTGGGGGTGAGGGAGGGTGAGGGGGTAGAAGAAGATGGAGGGGAATAGTGGTCAGGATGTAATATGAAAGAATGAAAAAACAAAAAACAAATAAACAAACAAAAACCCAAAACATGTTTCTATCTAAAACAGAAAACAAGTATTTATTAAAATATAACTCTGATTTTTAGGCTTACTCAGTAATCATGAGTGATACTAAAGTTTATTCTTAGAATTTTAGATGACAGAAAATCCAAGCATAAGAGGCGTTCAGAATTCCTCTTAAGTCACAGGGTTCTTGTTCTCTTTATGACATCATTTTTCCACATCACCAAACTTAGGCCCTGGCACGTCACAGGTGGGAGAAATGTCTATACCAAGATTGTAAGTCTTTTTGCTTAGTTTTCTTTTTTAAAATAATGGAAATCCTCAGTTAATTGAGCAGTTATTGTCTTTACTATGAAGTGATGTTCATTATGTTGTTTTTAGGCCAGCTATAAGCATGGAAGAAGGCTTTAGTAAGAGAGCTTCATTCTTAGGAAATAGCATTAACTACCTTGATATAAGATTTATTTGCTCTATTTTAGCAAAATATGGAGATTTGGGTGTCTTTCTAAAAGTCTTGATTTCATATCATAACAAATTTAGAAATGACCATATAACATAGTGAATTATTGTTAACTAAGGGATAATCATCCCTGTCTGGGCCACGTACAAATTTATGAGAACAAGTTTTATGTTTGTCACAAAAATAATGAGAGAACCTTAAAGGCCATGAGTCAAGTTTTTAAGGCTGAAGCCCAATGTGAAATTCCTACACAAAGAAAACTAGTAGATTGTGAACTGCACTCTTCCTTGATGAATTCTGAATTGTACAGTGTTCTGACATATGAAGCAGGCTATCTAGACAGAAAAAGTAATTAGATAATAGTAGTTTTCTTACACTTAAGTTATTTCTGTCCAAATAAGTTATGAAAATCAGTGAGATGAATTAATTAATAATAAATAAATAAAACACCTTTCAATCGTGTAAACTTTGCATAGAAAGCCTGAAGGCAAGATGAAAGAATGGAATTCAGAAATATAAAGAGAAAGCTGCCTCTTTTAAACCTTTAACAATTCTTGTTAATTGTAGACGATCTAATCTGTACAAATTTGAACATCAATTAAACTTTCCTGTAGCACCCAGAGTCCACTTCTCTAGGTCATATCATCACTTAAAAAATAGTCTTGATTCTCTGAATGCATTTCCCATGAATATGTTTAGGACTTGAGGAACCTGTATATTCAAAATCACTGTTCTGAAATATAATATGTTGTCCTGGAACTCTCTGTGTAGACAGGGCTGGCCTCAAATTTGGAGACTTACCTGCCTCTCTCTCCCTAGTCTGAGTGTTTTATCACACCAATAGCAAAAGTATTTAAGACACACTCTACATTATATAGCGACTATTATTCTAATCCTAATCCTGCGTCTATAATACCAACCTTTTCTATGACATATTCTTGAGATAATATATCACTTGTATTTCTATGCTACCTTATTTTACAGACACAATACTCTTGAGCTTTATTTCTTGTTTTTTTTTTCAGTTGAAGTAGAATAAATGTATTTGTTGGAGATATTTCCAAATATTTGATATAGGAATTAATTTTGTAAACAATCCATTTAGTATAACATTTTTGGTATTCTGCACTTCCATAGTCATTCATTTAAATAAATTTAAGCTTTGCTTCTCTACTTCTCTCAACACACTGGTGGTTTAGCAGATATTTGCTCATTCATTGATAATGGCAAGGATATGGAATTAGTCTAGACATCTTTCAAAAGATTAATGGATTATGAAATTATAGTATTCACAGTGGAATCTTTACTTAGCTGTAAAGAAACGTGAAATTATAATGTTTGCAGAAATATAGATGAAATTGAAAATTTTATTAAATGAATTAACTTGGTTTTCCTGGAGGAGGAAGCTACAGGGAGAAAGAATATATGTGTGTGTCTATGTGACCATGTGTCTATGTGTCTGTCTGTGTGTGTGTCTGTGTGTGTGTGTTTGAATTGTGGGATAGTATCTAATAAACCTAAATGTATATGAAAACAGCACATGGAAATTTGTTATTTGGCATGCTAATTTAATAAGTAAAAATAAGCCATAAATTGTAGAAAACCATTTAATAATATCCAAGATACAATTTGCAAAACACATGAAAATCAAGAAGAAGGAAGACCAAAGTGTGGATACTTTGTTCCTTCTTAGAATGGGGAACAAAATACCCGTGGAAGGAGTTACAGAGACAAAGTTCGGAGCTAAGACAGAAGATAAGACCATCCAGAGACTGCCCCACCCGGGGATCCATCCCATATACAACCACCAAACCCAGACACTATTGTATATGCCAGAAAGATTTTGCTGACAGGACCCTGACATAGCTCTCTTTTTGTGAGTCTATGCCAATGCCTGGAAATACAGAAGTGGATGCTCACAGTCATCTATTGGATGGAACACAAGGCCCCTAACAAAGGAGCTAGAGAAAGTACCTAAGGAGCTAAAGGGGTCTGCAACCCTATAGGAGGAACAACAATATGAACTAACCAGTACCTTCCAGAGCTGTGTCTATAGTTGCTTATGTAGCAGAGGATGGCCTAGTCAGCCATCAATGGGAGGAAAGGCCCTTGGTCATTTTTTTTTAATGGTTTTATTGTAGAAAGGCAGGGGGAAGGAGAGAGGGTAGAGAGAGGCCAGCCATACCCATGTGGAGAGGGAGTGGGAGGGAGAGAGAGAGGAGGAGGGCTAGAGAGTAAGAAATGTGAGAGCTTAAAGAGCAAGGCCCTTGGTCTTGAAAAGATCATATGCCCTAGTACAGGGAAATGCCAGGGCCAGGAAGCAAGAGTGGGTGGGTTGGGGAGCAGGGCTGGGGAAGGGTATAGGGGGGCTTTGGGGGATAGCATTTGAAATGTAAATGAAGAAAATATCTAATAAATAAACTTAAAAAAGAATAATTTCTTTAATATCCTTGGATTTGACTTGTCTTAATGTTGCAAAATATTTTCTCATTGGCTTCAGGTTTTATTTCATTATAGTAAGAAAAGGTACTCTACAAGATTCCTATGCTGTCTTAATATGTTTAAAACTTCTATTTTTCTATTCTATTTTATCCAAGAGAATACTTCCCTGAGTTGAATGGATAATGTCTTTGTTATGTGGAGTGTTTTGTAGGCATCTAAGACCATTTGTTTTATATGTTACTTACATTAATTAACTTTAACTCTTAACTTTTTCCTTCATATGTTCATGTAATGTCATGAAATTAAATCTTACAAAAGACTTACTACCAGGATAAGAACTACTTGACAAAAGCAATTCAAGGAAGAAAGTGTTTATTCATCTTCTAGTTCCTGGTTATAATCTACCATGTCAGAAAATTATAGTGACAAGAGATTGAGGGAGCTCACTGTGTCTCCACCATGGTTTACAGCAGAGTACAGTGAACTCATGCATGCACGCTATTGGTTAGCTCACTTTCTCTTGCCAAAGAAGGTTCTGTCACAGTGGGTGGATCTTCCCACATCAGTCAATATAATTAAGATGATCCCTTCACAGACAGCCTCCACCTGATCCCACATGGTTTCTCTATATAGTTCTGGCTCTCCTAGAACGTGCTCTGTAGACCAGGCTGTCTTTGAACTCAGAAATACATCTTTCTCTGCCTTGCCAGGACTGAGATTAAAGGTATGATTCACCACCATCTAACCTTTACAGACATTCTCAAAGACACTTTTCCCCCAGTGATCCTATAATGAATCAAATCAATAATTAGAACTTAGCATCACACAGTTAAACAGTTATAATCTATAATCTTAGCATACTCACTCAACAATTATTTTTTATGAATTTTATTAGGCATTTTACTTACCTATTCAACTCCTCTGTGAATATACATAGATTGACCCTGTTAAATCCAGTCTCCATGCTTCTATTGCCATAAGACATGGAATGAATAGTAGACACAATGATCATATGAGATAATGATTTTGCTTTCAAAATAGGAGAAAGACAATCTTAAATTATTGATTTTGATGTTAACATTCATAGTTTCTAGATATATTTCATGAAAAATTGAAAAATATTTTCTATTCTCCTTTTTCAATAAATGAAATATAAGCGAATATTATTTTTATAATATGCCCTACATATAATGAGTTACTCATATTGTTTATTTATTATGATATATGTGCTATTGATTTCATTTTTATTGAATTTTATGGTGGAGTATATATTTCAGTTAATATTTATCCATCATTTCATATCTTTGGAAGAATATGTTGAAATTCAGAGTATTATGGATGTGGTAATTAATGAGTGTTTTTCTGTAATACCAATTTTTAATAATAATCTGGACGGTTTGTAATATTAATAGTATTGACCTAAAAGATGATTTGAAATTCCTTTTCTCCCCTCCCTTTTGCTTTATACTGTTTTATCATTTTTACACAGCAATTCAAAAGATTGATTTTAAGCAATTATTTGGCATAATGAGATATGAAACCTACAGATTCTGTTTTATGAACCCTTATAGTATTGAATCATATTGATACTTTTCATTGTGTATTTAATTCTTAATTTTAAAAAAATTTTGTTGCTAATAAAAGATGAGAACCATCAAATGGCTCAGTTATGTACACTGAACCACTAGAAAGTTGTTCTATAATTGAGACTAGGAGGGAGGATTCACTTTTAACTTTATATATTATTAAATAAGTAAAATATGGAGGTAAATGGATGGCTCATTGCATTCATTACTTGTTGCATAAGCCTAAGAACAGGAGCTCAGATCCCCAGAATTCAAGTAAGGGTTATTAATGAATAGATGCCTGCCTATACTTCCAGTGCATGGAGACAGGATTGTCATAGCAAACTAGTTAGACTAGCTGAATCGGTGTGCTCAGCCATCAAGTTAAATCCCATGCTTCAGCACATACTAAAGGGAACCATTGAGTTTAGCATTCTCATGCACATATATACGCATGTGCATACACTAACGTACATATGTACCAGCACATAAGATAATTATGCACACAAATACAAACACCAAATACCCATACATATACAGAAATAAATGGAAAAATGATAAATTAAGTTTACTTGAGGTTTATTTGAGTATATAGTTCATGCTCTGCTTCAGTTAGGATCAGAAATTGTTACCCCTTTGTGACATAGTAGAACTATATAGGACAATAGCACCAGTGCGTATTGCTATTGGTCATTGTTCAAAACAAATAAAAGTCAGTTAAAAAACATTCTTGATAACAAATGTTTTTCTAAGACAAGAAGCAAAGCAAGTAAGAAGGTATTAATGAAATACTTTTTGCAACATAGTTGATAGATTTTCTTAAAATATCTACACAATGAAACTCTATGTCAATACTTAGCTTGCTCACTAACACTCCAGTCAAGTACACATGCATGCTCATACATATCTCACTTAATGACCCAGATTTGGCTAAATTTTGAGAAGATATATGTGCTTCAGTTAAACATTAGTTAGAAATTGATATGTCAGCTAAAAGTTAAGAAAATCTGTGATAAGGCATTTAAAATATACCTTGATCAGTGTTTATAATTTAAATCTGAAAATCTGTAAAATTCAAATTTGACAAGAAAATAGTCTTTAAATCTCTCTCTCCCCCTCTCTCATTCTCCCTCTCTCACATACACACACAGAGAGATGATAGATAGATAGATAGATAGATAGATAGATAGATAGATAGATAGATAGATAGATAGATTGATTGATATAGATAGAATACTCGATATACCAACAGATAGACTGTAGTTTCTCTATCACAGCTTAACTTTGGTGAAGTTACAATAATGTTCACTCATTCCTACTGCCCTGTAGATGAGATTGGCTTACAATTACTGAGAAATCAATAATTACTTAGTTGGTGGTGATTGCTTATATATAATAGTGATCTTTGTATAAATTTATTAAAAATTTTCCCTTTTATTTCAATAGCCTAAAAGTAACATATGGAGCATACGATAATTACATTCCAGGTAAGGTAAAATTTAATATTTATTTATTTATTTATTTATTTATTTATTTATTTATTGGGTATTTATTTCATTTACATTTCCAATGCTATCCCAAAAGTCCCCCACACGCTCCCCCACCCACTCCCCCACCCACCCACTCCCACTTCTTGGCCCTAGTGTTTCCCTGTACTGAGGCATATAAAATTTGCACAACCAATGGGCTTCTCTTTCCACTGATGGCCGACTAGGCCATCTTCTGATTTTTATGCAGCTAGAGACACGAGCTCTTGGGGGGTGGGGGGATACTGGTTAGTTATATTGTTGTTCCACCTATAGGATTGCAGATCCCTTTAGCTCCTTGGTTACTTCTTCTAGCTCCTCCATTGGGGGCCCTGTGATCCATCCAATAGCTGACTGTGAGCATCCACTTCTGTGTTTGCTAGGCCCCGGCATAGTCTCATAAGAGAATATTTATTTTTAAAATGTTTTTTTCTAATTTTTCCCTTTTGTTGCAAATACTCTTTTATCTTATGATATATCCTGACTACAATTTTCTCTCCTTCTACTCCTTCCAATTGCTTCCCACATCTTCTCCCATCCAATTGCATTCCTGTTCTGTCTAATTAGAATAGAACAGGCTACATAGAGATAAATACAAAACATAATAAAATATCATAACAAAACAAAAGGCATCACATCAAAGTTGGATAAGGCAAACCAACACAGGAAAAAGCTCAAGAAAAGGCACAAGAATCAGAGATCCACTCATACATTCAGAAGTCCCATAAAAACTTTAAACTGAAAGTCTTCATATGTAGCAGAGGCCCTGGTGCAGACCCAGTCATACCCTGTCCTTGCTGCTTCAGTCTCTGTGAGTGCCTATGAATTTAGTGAAGCTGATTTAGAGGGGCTTGTTCTCCTGGTATCCATCTCTTCTGACTTTTGCACTTTTTCCACCTCCTTTTCCATGGAGTTTTCTGAATTCTGAGGATAGGGATTTGCTAGAGAAATCTCATTTAGAGATCAGCGTTCCAAGATGGCCCCTGTCTGGCTCTCTCTCTCAATCTCTCTCAATCTCTCTCTTTCTCTCTCTCTCTCTCTCTCTCTCTCTCTCTCTCTCTCTCTCTCTCTCTCTCTCTCTCTCTCTCTCTCTCTCTCTCTCTCTCTCTTTCTCTGCCTGTCCTTATCAGTCTGTCTTCTCTCTTGTTGTATCTCTGTCTCTATCTCTGTTTCTCTCTGTCTGTCTCTCTGTCTCTGTCTCTGTCTCTGTCTCTGTGTGTGTGTGAGTGTGTGTGTGTGTGTGTGTGTGTGTGTGTGTGTGTGTGTAAGTGTATGTTGTATGTGTGTGTGTAATGCCTGGCTGTGGCAATTTGTATTTATTCCAGTCTGCTGCAGGAGAAAGCTTCTATGATGATGGCCAAAGAAGAAACTGATCTTTGAATATAACAGAGTATAATAAGGAGTCAATATAATTAGGAGTCACTTATCCGGATTCTTTTAAAGACCAGTAGTTTTATCCTAGGCTTCTGGGCTATCTAGACTTCCGTTCTTGGTAACTAAGCAGTGTTGAGTCTAGGTCACATCTCATGCAAAAGGTCTTATGTCAAATCAGGCTCAATTGGTTGGTTGTTCCCAAAAGCCTTACAACATTAATATTAGACATAAGTTATCTTCAATTGAGTCAGAAAGATGCAATTGGATATAATTAATATGCCATGTTTATTTGCCAGAGAACATGTCTTGTGTGCAAAGTGAATACATAGGTGCGAATATAGGTATATATTATATAAACATGGTTTTAAGTTTAATGAAATAATTTTATAAATAATATAATACAGGGGTCTTGTGTTTGAAAAGCAGTGAAGACACTAAATACCTTCAACCTAGAACCTCTTACTATATTCCTAATGGTTTATGTTTAGGGTATATAATTACTAGAAAAGACAAATAAGTTTAATATTGAAAAGCTTTAAGTACCAGCTTGTTTTCTCTCTCCAATGAAACTTCAATATTACTTTCATTATGCACATTTAATTGCTAATGCTAATTCTGTCCTTTGGAGGATATTAGGAAATCATTTCTCTAAAATTTGCTATATTTCATATATTCAAAGATAGTGATGGTATCTCCTTGGCTTCAGTTGTAATTGAAATGTCTGTATTCATTGTTACTGTTATTTCTGTGAACTTCATCATCTTAGTCCCATTTTTCTATTTGTTTACCATTTTTACTTAGCAAGTTTTCAGTAACGACAGCATGTCTCTAAATATATTACATGTCATCTTATTGTTGAGAAACTGTATATTAACTGATAGGATTTTAAGTCTTCGTACTTAAATTCAAACACATACTTTCTGCATGTTTTATGTCAGGCAGTGTGCTAAGAGTTCTTTGGTAACTACAGAAGTGCTAGCTATACTATCTTTCTCTTCTCAGCAAGATTATATTCAAATCAAAGAACACATGGTAATCTAAGCTGGAAGAGAACAATATCTAAATGGAAGTAGTAATACTTTTTTTCTTCTTTTATATTATAGACCACATTGGTTTCATTATGACTATTGATCAATTGGTTATTTATTTCTGTTTAGTGTAGAAATCAAATTTTCATTTGGTTACAGAGAATTTCAAACTAATAAATAAATTAAGCTGTGATTTGCCTTATTTATTCATTCATTGTGTTGATATAACACATGCATGTCCATTTCAGTTCTGACAAAATTTTACTCATAGCAAGGCATATGTTTTCTTTCTTTTAGTCAGTGAGTTAAGCAAAAAATCATGGAATCAGCAATACTTTTCCCTGGCATTTCCCAAACCACCAAGGCCAGGAAAAAAACGGAGATCACTACCTTCCCAGTTACAGAAAAATACAGCTCCTGTAAGTATATTAAAATACCATGTATATTCTAACAATAAGTAACTACTTAATAACAGTAGTCTTGTAAAGGCATAAAATGTAAATTGTGCTTTGTGGGTAAGGGCTAACATGAGTCCTGTCATGATAGGCAAATTTTATACAATTGCCACCCAGTTTTTAATGATTACTAGGATATGCTAACATTTCATCCAGTATTATTACCTGAAATATATTTAGTGTTTATAGAGCAAAAAGTCAAGATATTTCAATTCACCTTTAATATGAATATCAAGAAAAAAATTACTGAATATAGATTGTCAGAGTAGGGTCATGGAATGACATCACACCCTTAGTGCTTCCTTAATTCAAAATAAAATTCAGAATTCAGAAATAAATGAGAACTAGAAGACAAGTATTTTCAAAATCAGTGGAATAGTTCTTGGTTAAAGAAATTTTGTCTAAAAAATGAATAATCATCTTTTTATTTTAGGAGTGAATCCCTTCAATCATGATCGACGTTTATTTTTTTTTATTTTGCTCTATCATTTATTATTCATATTTCTTTAAAATAGCAATTTGTCATTTAATTATTACAAATACCTGGATAGAAGTTGAAAATATTTATATGTAACTATAGTAGACTATGTTTTCAACTGATGATAGTCTATATCAAGTCTAGGATTTACAGGGTTGTGCCTATAACTGTAGTTAGCATTATAAAGTGCAGAAAATAACAGTATAGGTTGAGATATGCCGAAATAAAACATTTTATCTCAGAGAATAACTAGTTGTTAAATTTCATCAAGAAACAGTGTGTACCCACTTCTCAAAAAAACAAAACAAAAACAACACCAAAAAAACCCACAAAAAAAAACCTAATTAAAATTTAAAAATTAGCCTCTCCTAATCATTGGCCTGTGGACAATTCTACTAAATTTTAACATAAAATCTTAAAGAAAGATTTTGGCCCTGTTAAATTATTGTATATCACAAGCAGGGATGCAATTGTCCTTTACTCTAAATTATAATGAAATTCAAAGTTAAAATAGACCTTAAAATTCACAATTTATCCACTTTTTACAATATATATTTTAGAATATTAAAAATATATATTCAAAAGGTAGTTCCAGTTGTAATTAAAATATGTATGTGGCATCTTATTATTAAAGGCTATATAAATCCTGTTTTCCCCTTTATTATTCTTACCAATATTGAGGTAATTGTTGAAGAAAATTTAGGAGTTCACAGACCACCATTATGGATGCACCGTTCCCTGATGAGAATATCCGAGAGACCATCCGTTTATTTAGCTGCCAGGAAGGGCCTTATACCAAAAGCACCTCATTTTGGCAAGGGAGAGTCGAAAAGCGTGGGCACACACAAGTCTTTGGCTTCAGAAAAAACAAAGAAAGAAGTAAAAATGAAAAAAGATGGATTTGAAGCAAAAGAGAAGACAGTGTTAAAGACAGACAAGGAGGGAAGTCCCAAACCAGCTACAAAGAATATTTCAAGGGATTCACAAAAGGACAAGGGAAAAGTATCTTCAGATTCTGAAGGCGAAAAGGCTGGTGTGAAGAAGGGATCCAAGAAAGTTAAAGATACGCCAAAGGGTAAAGATTCAGCCTCAGAATCTGGAGGTGAAAAGGCTGGATCCAAGAAGGAAGCCAAGGTCACTAAAAAAGGCTCAACGGGTAAAGATTCAGCCTCAGAATCTGGAGGTGAAAAGGCTGGTGCGAAGAAGGAAACCAAGGTCAGTAAAAAAGGCTCAAAGGATAAAGACTCGGCCTCTGAATCTGGAGGGGAAAAGGCTGGATCCAAGAAGGAAACCAAGGTCAGTAAGAAAGGCTCAAAGGATAAAGACTCAGCCCCTGAATCTGGAGGTGAAAAGGCTGGATCCAAGAAGGAAGCCAAGGTCACAAAAAAAAATTCAAAGGGTAAAGACTCAGCCTCTGAATCTGGAGGTGAAAAGGCTGGATCCAAGAAGGAAGCCAAGGTCACAAAAAAAAATTCAAAGGGTAAAGACTCAGCCTCTGAATCTGGAGGTGAAAAGGCTGGATCCAAGAAGGAAGCCAAGGTCACAAAAAAAAATTCAAAGGGTAAAGACTCAGCCTCTGAATCTGGAGGTGAAAAGGCTGGATCCAAGAAGGAAGCCAAGGTCACAAAAAAAAATTCAAAGGGTAAAGACTCAGCCTCTGAATCTGGAGTCGAAAAGGCTGGTTCAAAGAAGGAAGCCAATGTCACTAAAAAAGGCTCAAAGGGTAAAGACTCAGCCTCTGAATCTGGAGGGGAAAAGGCTGGATCCAAGAAGGAAACCAAGGTCACAAAAAAACCCTCAAAGGGTAAAGACTCAGCCTCTGAATCTGGAGGCGAAAAGGCTGGGTCCAAGAAGGAAGCCAAGGTCACTAAAAAAAGCTCAAAGGGTAAAGACTCGGCCTCTGAATCTGGAGGGGAAAAGGCTGGATCCAAGAAGGAAACCAAGGTCAGTAAAAAAAGTTCGAAAGATAAAACTTCAGTCTCAGAATCTGGAAGTGAAAAGGCTGGTGCAAAGAAGGAAGCCAAGGCCACTAAAAAAGGCTCCAAGGATAAAACTTCAGTCTCAGAATCTGGAAGTGAAAAGACTGGTGCGAAGAAGGAAGCCAAGACCACTAAAAAAGCATCCAAGGATAAAGTGTCAGCCACAGAATCTGCAGGTGAAAAGGCTGGTTCGAAGAAGGAAGACAAGGCCACTAAGAAAGGATCCAAGGATAAAGTGTCAGCCACAGAATCTGGAGGTGAAAAGGCTGGTTCGAAGAAGGAAGCCAAGGCTGATAAAAAAGATGCAACGAGCTCACAAGACACTCTTTTAAGTACAGCAGCTGACAAAGATGGCAAAACGAAGGAAGAAAAACCTGTTAAACAGAGTTCAAAAAGCAAAGATTCGGTTATAGATTCTGCAAGTGAAAAGGGAGATGAAAAGAAAGAGGACAAGAAGGAAGGGAAAAAGGAGAAAAAAAAGAAAGATGGAGAAGGAAAAGAGGGTGGTAAGAAAGAGAAGAAAGACAAGAAGGACAAGAAGGACAAAAAGGACAAGAAGGACAAGAAAGACAAGAAAGAAAAGAAAGAAAAGAAAGACAAGAAAGACAAAAAAGACAAGAAAGACAAGAAAGACAAGAAAGCAAAGAAGGCGAAGTAGGTCTTGGTTCAAAAAGCAAACTGAAGGTAAGAACTCCAAAGCATATACAGTGAACCCATTCAGTAGCCTTAACATTCATCTGTGAGATAAAAGAAGTGTGCAAAGATTAATCAAATCATTTATTAAAGAGAAGAAAAATTACAGGGTGAAATGAAAATATACTCATGGAATTTAAAAAAAGAACTAAGGAGACTCCATAGGATTCATTGTACAATGTGGAAGGTACCTATTTTAAATTTGTAGCTATGGAGGACTAAAAGTAAAATCACTAGAGAGATTCAAAGAATATGCAAGTAAGAATTCAGAAAATAACGATTGGAAAACAGACAACCAAAAACACAATATTGCACAGGACTTTGTTAAAGAAAAAAAAAAGCTTACAAGAAGGCTTGGTGCTGTCTCTAGATTTAATGATGTGCAGCTGAGCTTGTACACTTAAGAAGCACAATAGCCAAGAAAAGAAAAACAATGCTTAGAAAATAGAGTTTGAACTGAATAAATAACAAAAATGACTTCACAAGTAGAACACATAGAAGAGAGAAAAGAAATGAGTGTAAAGGGATGAAGGCAAAGATGGGAGGAAAGATAAGAGAGAAAAGACCACCATCCATAGGAAGAAGAGAGAGGACACCTTGAGTTTGTTTACAGGACCATCTGAGTTTCAAGTGACCACAAGACTGACCCACCTGTAATCCCAGATGAACATTTTTGGTAAGTTAGTTTTGTCTTATTTTAACTCAAATTGAATTATAATAATTTAACCAATTGCTAAAAAGAACAGTGATGTCAAAGTTCTTATACTCAACTCTTTTACTTTAAAGTTACTTGTTACCATCACACAAAGCAATTGTTTAAATTGTCAATAAAAAGGTTGAGAGAAATGAAAATATTTGTGCTGTGGGAGAAATTATGACTTTTTTAAAGGTACAATTAATTACATTTTCTAAAAGAAAAAGAGTATCATCTCTCCATTTAAAGAAAAAGAATGTTCAAAACTCAATAAATAAAGACAAAATGAGTTATGAAAGATTTTGATAGTTTCTTAAAACTTATATAATAATAAATTTAAACATACTGCAACATATCATAACAGAATAAATTATTGCAATGCAACATTTAGATATAAAGACATCCTGACTTTGTAGATAAAATAACTATTGTTGTGACCCCAATTTCCTCCTAATATTGAAGGGGAAAAGCAATGTAAAACAAGATCTTTCTGTTTATTTGAGCTTTCTAATTACTACAGAAACACTCATTTGTGACTTATCACATTCTCTGTCAATTACACATTTGTGCAATTTGTTCAACAATTTCTCTCTCTCCATTATGTTTCCTGATGCAAACTCAAGATGTAGGATGAAGCTACTCATTGACATCTTAGTATGTCCCAATGGTAAGGAATTATTGTCCAACTTGCACAGGAAGCATGGCTCTCTATCACTTATGAAACAACAAGGATTCATTGCTACCTCAACAGGTCATTGTTCAGCAGACAATGACATTGTTCAACTAGCACAATCTCAGTGAACTATGACAGTGGCAGCAAATGAAGCAGATGCTTGTCTGTTTTTTCTGTCTCAGAAGACATGGGATAGCTTCAGTGGATCTATAAGTAGTTCCCAATTAAGAATACAAAAATACAGCTTTAGATTCAATTAAATATACAAATTACAGAAGAATGACCTTTTGCTTTACTAGTGTAAATCTTCAAAAAGGACAGGAAAATTCTCCATGTGGTCAAATTCAACATCTGGATGACTTTGTCTGAGAGGCTTTACTGTTTCACTAATATCATTTCTCCATTATTCTACCTACTCTTGTGATGCTATAAGCCAGTTGACCCTATAGTTTAAGCCAACTACATTCATTTCCAAAGTCATAAAAGAAAATATTTAGGCCAGCTTATTTAATTGTCATCAGGCATCTTCAAGTCAAAATGCCACAATAGAACACTTGATATGACCACCAGAGACCATTATTTCCCAAATCTCTATTCTGTAATCTAAGCCAGGGTCTCATCTAAAGCTGATAAGTAACCTTTACTATGTTTTCTCCATTCTAACTCCTACCCTGTTTCTGACTTTGCTAATTTCATATTTCTGAAGTTTACACACCCACAGTTATGGCAACTTTTATATTTCACTAAAAGACTCCAAAGTCCTAATTACAGGTAATGTTCTCTGGTTTGTATAAAGATGGTGACTCCCATTCCATCCACCAAGTAGACACCCACTGTGCTTGTTCAGTTTCTTGCCACTGTGAGAAAAATATTTTATGAAAACAACTGGAAATACAAAGTGTTTATTTTGTCTCTTGGTTTAAATGAAATATCCATCATCGTTGGCAGAGGTGTGAAGTTGCTGTTTTTACCACGTCTGCAGTGAGAAAGCAGAGAAGAGGAAGAAGTTGTACTGGGCTATAGAACATCAAGGTCAGTCCCAATGGCTCATTTTTTTCAGTGATATTCAACTCTTGAAGGTTACATAGTGTTCAAAATAATACTCAAGCATATAACCCTATGAGAGATATTTAACATTCAAACCACAATGCTACCATGTCTCTACATTGGCTCAATACTTGTAATGTGTTGATGTTACATTTAGGCGAAACCTTTGATGCCTAAACATTTGATATGATTTTCAAGGCATTTTATTTGATCTGCTTAGGACCAACTTCTATGTCTTCAGGTGGCACCATTGCTGTTTTTTTTTTTCTGTCATTCTTCTATCACATGGCTTTAGCTCTACATTTAGCAATACCCTGTCTTAGATTATAGCTTACAGACACATTTTCTGGATTGCAGTTCACTAGACCTCTACATTGTCAATTCCATTCAAATTGTCCTTCTCAGCTAAAGTTGTATATTTCCATATTAATGAATCAATTTTGTGAGCTTTAGGCTGTCCAGTAAGTTGAGCAGAAAGAGTGTTACCTTGAGCCTTCCAAACAATAGGACAGGCAGTGATTCTCCTATTTTCAGCATCTCCCTTCATAATGTTACTTTTGTGATAATTCACGGTTCTGCACAAACAAATCATTGATAACATCAGTCCATAATTTTCATTTGGATTGTCTGTATTATGTACATTCTTTGTATTTTGACAAGCTTGTAATGGCAGTTTCTTTGAGGTCAGAAATAGTTGTATAAACACTGGGTTCTACCTAGTTATCATTCCTTACAGGGATGAATCCTTGTCCTTTGATCCTGACTTTCGCAATCCTGTGTGTGTGTATGTGTGTGTGTGTGTGTGTGTGTGTGAGTGATCTTCATAAATTTGACTTTTACATATTTATTAAGTTTCTTTCATGTCTTCTTCATGAGTTGAATAGTAAGTTTCATTTTATACTGAAAATTAGTATGTCTGAACAAACAACATATTATCTAATAACCCTGAATATTTCTGTGATTTGGTAGTTCCTAATACAGCAACCATATCGCTATGAGAACTTTTTTTCCCAGCGAGTTTATTTACTCAGGCAAACACATAGCTCTATATTCATACTTGTATATACAAAAGCACTTACATTAGAAACTGCCAAACTTCCAGTGTCTATTCCATCTTGTGTTCATAGTATTCTGAATCACAATATTGCTTTTATGCACTGTTGTCACGATGCTGCATTTTGCACATTCAAATCAGTATGTAGTGCAATATCCTTGTTCTGGTTTATATTTTTCTCATTGGATATGCTACGAAAGATGTAACATATGCTGTTTTGTGTTCAAAACTATGTTAACTCAGCAAGAATATTCTCTGGCTTTATGTTTACTCAGATCTTTCTCTGTCTCTTTGTGATCAGATTATTCATTTCCTTTTAGGGAGTTTGAAGGTTTTTTTTTGTTTGTTTGTTTTAATGTATTTTGTATAACAGTCTTCTTTTTATTCACCTTTTTGTACTGGTTTCCCGGTCTATGATTTATTTTTCTATCATTCATAGCACTGCCTTTTACAAAGCAAAATAGCTTAACTTTAATGTACTTCACTTTCTGAATTCTTTTTTCTTAAAAAGGACCTTTGCTTTTGCATGTGGACAGTTATCAAATCAAAGTCAGGCATTTTCCCATTCTCTGTGGATTTTATAATTTTGTTAGAGAAAATAACTGATGCCTTTTAATTAATAAGTAAACATTAGGTACATATTAAACAGCAAGATGTTTTGTTATATTTATAGATACACGAGGAGGTGCATTAATCTATCTAAATATATGTTACCTCACATAGTTATTAGTTTTGTATGATCAGATATTTTTTAAAACTCTCAGTAATTCTAAAGCAAATAACAATACATCATTTTAAAGTCGTTCTATTCTAATTAATAGTTATTGGTATGTGCAATTTTGTATCATTTTACATCAAAGGTGATTCTCCTGACCTTTGGACACTGTGAGAACGCTCCCTCTTCCAGTGCTTTTTTATCCTTTGTTTTGTTTGGTTTGGTTTGGTTTTTTTTTCAAAACAGGGTTTCTGTGTGTAGCCCTGGCTGTCCTGGAACTCACTCTGTAGACCAAGCTGTCCTCGAACTCCGAAATCCGCCTGCCTCTGCCTCCCAAGTGCTGGGATTGAAGGTGTGCACCTCCTCACCTGGCCAGTGCATTTTATCTTAATCTTTGAATGAGATTACAAATTATGTGATGTTTCCTAGGTGGGAAAATTCATTTGATGATGAAATGTTTCACCTTCACTGGTGTTTTCCCCAGAATGTACTTCTAAGTCTACTGAGTGTTAACATTGTTCCTTTCTTTGTCCACATGTCCTTTGAAAAACACTTTTGAGAATAATTCTGCAGTAAACAGGGACTGCAGATAGCACTGGAATCGGCTGATTTTGCTAGAGTTACCCAGAAGTGGAATGGCTGGATCTCATGCGATCTCTACAGATCTTTCACAGAGTTCTGCATAGTTACTGCACTAACTCACACCCCACTGGAGAATGCAGAGAGGGTTCCCCTTCTACCAACTCCACTACTGTGCTTTCTACCATGTATCATATGTCATAAGTGTGATATATGATAGTGTGAGGAGATAACTCATGGCCCTTTGCATTTCTTAGATATTGGTGACATTGAATGCTTTTTTGTCTCATTCATTGATCGGGCATTTATTTTTAGGCATACAACTATCAGTAAGAATGGATCTACTTTGGAGAATATGTAGATCAACAGAGAACAAAAAATAATTTTCATAGTAGAACTTTTATATAGAATATATGGATCCAAACTCCAGTTATTTCCTATATTTTCTATGGAATTTTTCTCTCTGTATCTTTCTCTGTCTCTGTCTCTGTCTCTCTCTCTGTCTGTCTCTCTCTCTCGTAGAAACAGAGGCATCAAAGTGAAGGAGAGTGGAGGTGGCTGGGAATGGAAAAAGTGGAGGGAGAGAAAAACTAAAAAATAAGTTACTTATCTTAGATATTGTGATACAGAGACAAGATTAAATGATATTACAAGGATTAAGTGATATTAAAAAAAACTTCAGACTGCTGATTTGCATCCTTTCCTTTGACATATCTATTAGGGTCTTGGCTCATTATAAAATTCAATTATATGTTTTGATATTATTGAGTTGTTTGGTATTTTATATAGTTTGTTATGAAACTATAGTCTTTGGATGTATTTTCTCAAGTCATTAGGTTATTTGTTTATTCTCTTAAATGTCCTGTGTGGCACATAATATTTTTAGTATGATACTATCCAGTTTGTCTGTGCTTTGTTGCTTATGCTTTTGGGATTATGTGTAAAAGCCTTTGACAAGATCATTGTTGAGAATTCTTCCTCTACTATTTTGTTGCTGATATTGTGATTTTATGGTTTCAGACCCTAAGTTTATGTCTTTCATTGACTTTAAGTTGGTATTTGTAAATAGGATGTGATGGTTATTTTTTTCTTGTGCATATGGTTATCCAGTTTATCTAACAGTTTATCGAAAATGGTGAACTTTCATTTATTTTATCTCTATGGAATCCACATAAATAATGGTTGGCTCTGAAATTATGTTGCAAATACTGTATTCAATATTCTGATTAGTTCTGTGGTGGTTCAAATGACCATTCCCCCCAGAGATGTCTGGGACTGATTCTTATCCTCAATTGGTGGGGTTGATAGGGAGGTTTAAGAGATTTATATTTTTTGAAGGAAGTGTATCACTGGGGAATGGGTTTTGAAAGCTTAAATACTGCCTCAGCAATCCAATCTGACTTTAATATTATACCTGATATATGTCCAACATCCAATATGACTTTAATTTTATGCCTGATATATGTCCAAC
Organism: Mus caroli; assembly: GCF_978045245.1. Classification (NCBI taxonomy): domain Eukaryota; kingdom Metazoa; phylum Chordata; class Mammalia; order Rodentia; family Muridae; genus Mus; species Mus caroli. The sequence continues at coordinate 103,463,437 of NW_028227261.1, read as the reverse complement.
TTTATTGCCTAGTAGAGCAATGTGTAGTTCTCCAAGATATCTTTGTAGGAGTGATCATGCTTTATCTTTTGTACTTTCATAAACTTTCTACAAAAGCTCCTGACCATGATTATACAAGGGCTTGCTTCTGATTGCCTTATCTTGCCCTTGAGTTCGTGTTTCCATTTTAATACAAATATCATGCCAATTTTGTTATCATAGTTTTATAATCAAGTCAGAATTTGGATACTAGAGTATCCACAACTGTGATCCTTTTTCTAAAGGCTGCACTGTTTTGTATTTTGCAATTTGTTTCCTGTTTGCATTCTTATTTTAATTTGAGAGAAATTTTGCTGAAGCTTATATTGTCTTCATACCCATGACATTAATGGCTAACCCCAAGAGATTGTACTGACATGTTTGATATTAGTCATCATTTTTGAAGTTCCTTATGATATAATCTTACAATTACACTTTTGAGCTCATGCTCCAACACTTTTAAATTAGTATATCAGAACTAAAAAGATGAGCTTGAGTTTGGTTCTTAGCAACCAGTTGAAGTTCACAGCTCCCTGTAATTCTTGACCAATGAGCTCTAATAGATCCCCTTTTAGACTCTATGGGTACTTGCATTCATGTGTACACATCTACACACACATACACACTACAAAATGAATCTATTTTATTTCACTTCTCTGAGAAGGATATAAATACTCAGAGAAACAAAGAATGCAAAGACAACAAAATAACAGAGGAATAGAAACTTTAGTCAGAACATTAGAAACCAGTTTAGACTTACTTATCAGCATAAGTATATATACAAGAAATCAAATGCTTTAGTAACTTTGGCATTATTGTAACTTTTGTAGATATTTGTTAAAAATTCATCCCTCACAAATACCCTGTGTAAAGATTCTTAATTTGAAAAGTATTTTCATATCATTATGTTTATTAGTCATTGTCTTATGTTTATATATCCACTGACATTCAAATATCATGTTTGTATGGATTATATTAGATTTATGAAGCAGAATACTGTTGAGATATTTTGTATTTTAAATGCTTTGAACTTAAAATCTAAGAAATAACTTATTTCCTAAATTAAAATGTTTATTTTTCATTAAGATTAGGTAAAATTAATGTGATTATGAAGCATTAGAAAGTGGAGATAATGTCTAGAAATGTTAAACAACACTTAGAAAAATAAAATTACATCTACAAGCTTAGCTTATGTTTTTAGAATTGAACAGAACCTTTGATAGCTGATCCATCATTTTTCTAAAGGGAAACACTTGGAGCAGTGGATCTGGAAGAGAGGAGATGTATAGAAGAAGGAAAGGGAGGGAGGTGAAACTGCAGTCAGGATGTATGAAATATTTAAAAAAAATATTGCTTAACTTTTTCTTTCATTAACTGAGTCTGATCTTAGAGATTATTCCTAGCCATAACATTAAATATTTACCAATGATACTTTATCATTCAAAGAATGTGATAAGGAAAGAAGATGATGAAATCAAACTGATAACTCCAGCTCTGGAAATGAGAAGTAGAAAAAAAAAAAAAAACAAAAATCACAAAGAAAAAGAAAAAAACAACAGAACTCTACGAAGGTCATTTAAGAAGTACAGCAGAACTCTGGCAATGAAGACATTGTAAAGTTTTATTCAAAATCTATGGTATGTGCTAAATTTAAACTTTTTTTTGAGTTCTGATGGTGATGTGAATCTTCGAAATTAGCTTATTATAATTATATATTCCTGATTGTTGTTCACTGGTAGGCAAGTCTCACTAAAACATCCTACCAGTCTTTGTAAACTATGTATTGATTGTTGAGGTGGGTCAAATTATCTTTAGTAACTGTCAATTCAGTTATATTGAATTGAAATGTGAATTATTAATGCTATGGAATTGAATTTTTTTTTTTTTTTTTTTTTGGTTTTTTGAGACAGGGTTTCTCTGTATAGCCCTGGCTGTCCTGAAACTCACTTTGTAGACCAGACTGGCCTCGAACTCAGAAATCCGCCTTCCTCTGCCTCCCGAATGCTGGGATTAAAGGCGAGCACCACCACCTCCCAGCTTGGATGTATTTAATATGACGGACTTTTTTGCATTAGAGTCTTGTTTGATTACCATTAATTTATAAGACTATTGACAATGGGAAATAGTTAGGTTTTTTTTAATATAAATATATGCCCAAATATACTAGTAGGACTAAAGTAGCAGATATATACTTGAATCTAATTTTTTTAGTGCTAGCTTTCAGAATTTATACACCATTTATAAAATAGGGCTGAGTTGTTTAAGTTTTGACATTTTGAATGGTTAATATAATAATTATATTTCATAAAAGAAAATAAGTGTTGAACTATCTCTTTCACTCAAACATTCTTTAAGTTTATTTGTGCATCTTACTGGGAAATATATTACACAAAGAAAAAAACAGAAGTTACTTTATAATTATTCTATATTTTAATATTTCTATTGCTCATGTTTTGTGGTATGTACCAAATATTTAATTTACAAAGGACTACAGTTAACAACAAATTATATCTACACATCTACATTGTTAAACTAAATGTGTATTAAATTTCTGTACCAATCACTTTGAAAAATTAAAAATATCATCATTTAAAGTAAGAAAATAGTCACATTTAAAATTTGTATTTAAAATACATTAGATATTTAAGTAAAATTACTTATTTATGTATACAAATATATGATATTAACATTTATTTATTATTGTTTCCATGGGAAATTGAGTAATAATAATTGAAATACAGACATCACTGAAAAGACACGGAAAACGTGACATGTAATAGTCAATCAGTGCATGTGAGAAGCACTGAAAATGTAAAGCAATCAAAACAGAGCATATTATATTATAAGTGGTCAGCTGCCCTAAAATGTCCTTTTATGGAAAATCATATGCTTTTATAGTACTTCAGAGGAATGGTATCACATATTTCCATATTTGGTAAATTTTAAATGCCTGTGTACTGTCTATCTCTTTTGTTATATAGTATTTGAGCCCAGGAACATCAACTCAAATTTGATAATGGAATACAGCTTATCTTAAAGCATAACATTAAAAATCGTTAAAATTATCATTGAATTAGGGAAGTCTAGCAATAATCCAACTCAAAATAAATACATGTAAATATTTTCCATTAATATTTTCATTTTCAAGCACATTTTATTTTAATTTTTAAGACATTGATGTGCCTTTCATTCGCAAGTTGTACATTTGGGGCATAGGGAAAGAAACTCTTACCACCTTGGATTCTTTAGGCTAAATGAATGAATAGTTCAATAATAGTTAAAAAAGTATAGAGGGAAAATTTCTAAATCTGAGAAACAGAGTTTTAGCTGCATGATCATACTAGGAAATTTGGATTCTTCAAATTATTAATTTATTTGGTTACAAATCCAAAGCCCATTAATTGAAATGACTCTAGGACACCTGCAGCTAGTGATGCTGTACAGCTTCCTTTCATGTCCTCCTAAAGGAATTGGTGCCATTGAAACATGGTGACATCTGTCTTATTGCTTTATTGTGTGTCTTACTGAAAGAATCAGATTTTGAAGACTTGGGTACAGTTCTGGACGTGACAAATACACTGTAATGTATGGTCCACTCCAGAATGTCATTCACTACTGGTTTGTTTTGTTTTTGTTTTTGTTTTTCATAGAAACAAGGTGTAATAACCAAAAGAAGAAGGGAAAATGACAGCCTATACTCATAGTCCCAATAACTCACTAACAAGTTTCCTTCATTTCAAATATTGGACTTCAGTGAGCATAAGATCAATTTTCTAAATTTTGCTTAAAAGAATAATAAGCTATTCCACTGTGTTAACATTTGTAATGATGGTTGGTAACCATTTCTGGCACTTGGGCATCAGTTAGAGTAATATGAAAAAAAAAAAAAAAAAACTGTGCTGGTAGCCAAGGTTCTGGATCCCTCTGAGCACTCAGAGCAGGAATGGCAGAACCCAGCCAAGTCCACTTGATGTATCTATAAATCTTCAATGTCATTAACTTTTGAGCCATATATACATGTCTCTTACCATTCTGTGTGAAGAAATGGAAAATAGGATGCATATTGAATTTTGTCTATGCAATAATGTGGTGACCTGGGAAAACCACTCACAACTAAGCTGTGAGCTCACTAGCTATTATTTTCCATGGAAAATTATCTTGACTTTTGAAAAGATAACTAGCAAACTGGCTATTTATTCTGAGATGTGGAAAGTATTTTCTAGAAAGTACTCAAAGCTAACCAGGTACTTCTAGAAAAACAACTCCAAGTGAATGTGAATGTATGAGTCTGAGTTATCTAAAGAAACAAAATCAATAAACTGAATATATATGAGAGTTTCACATACAACAGCTAGATAGCTTTACAATGGCTGGCAGCCATAGAACCAGCAGCTGCCCAGACCAAGAAGCTGCAACTCACACAACAATAAGCAAATGCTCCAGCCCCATCCCAAATCTGAAAGCCTTGAAGCTCCCTAGAGTTTTGCTTTGGTGACTCATATTCAAGGCCAAGACTTAGAGACAGAAGTGGCAAAGACAGAAGCAGAAACCCCATCATACAATAAGAGTCTATTTGCAAGCACATGCAAGATTCCAGGTTTTGCCTTTCAGCTGCCACTATTTTGATGATGCCTTTCATATCCAGGCTGATTTTTTTCCCCAGCCTAGTTCACTGGCGCACACACCAAAGTCTCCAAAAATATCCTATATGCATGCAGAAGTATACTTTAAAGATATCTTAGAAGTTTCTCAATCCAGTCATCTTGACAACCAATTACAGTCATACATGATAATAGCCAAGCATTGGAGAGAATTTCAAGGTATTTTGGAATACTTGGAGCCACCACTGTGGGCCAGAGAGCTTTCCAAAGCTGTCTCCTGGAGGCTATCTAGCAATATATCATAGAAAACATGATCTCCTGATATGTAATGTAATAGATTGATCTTCAGAGTATCTGGAGAGCAGAGATGAAAGAAAGAAAGAAAGAAAGAAAGAAAGAAAGAAAGAAAGAAAGAAAGAAAGAAAGAAAGAAAGCAAGGGGGAGAGAGAGAGAGAGAAGAAAAGAGAAAGAAAAAACAAAGACAGAAAGAAAGAAAGAGGAAAGGAAAAGAAAAAAGGAAAAGGAAAGGGGGAAAGGAAAAGGAAAAAGGAGTGGAAAGAAGGAAAGGAAAGAAGGAAAGGAAAGAAGGAAAGGGAAAAGGGAAGGGAAAAGGGAAGGGAAAAGGGAAGGAAAAAGGGAAGGGGAGGGGAGGGGAGGAGAGTGGAGGGGAGGAGAGGGGAGGGGAGGGGATATGTAATTGTGTTCAATACCTGATCTTATTTCTGGACTACCTCACTCCCTCCAATATTTTATTCTTTCTGTTAACTGCTTATTGCTAGTGTTCTTTGTAGGCAAGAAAAAGAAAATTCATGGTTTTTCATTATTTTTCGAAGGCAAACAATCTTATGTATTTAATATGGGATTTTTTTTATTTACATGACAGGTCTTAAAAATGTAATTTTGAATCCTATACTTTTCCAAGTACTGATGGTTGTTATTTCCAAATAACAACATCTTGAGAGAAACAAATACTATTAAGCAGAAATACGCAAAGTGTTACCCAAATTCAAAAGCTACCAGACGATTAGCTAAAAATAAAAACTCTACGCACTTACAGATCTTTTGTAAAAACACAGTAAACAAAACAGTACAGGGGCCAATTCAAACAAAAGAGAACCCTATTTTTCTTTACAAACTCTTACAATTTTTTTTTCTGAGTCACACCCTATAAATTGTGTATTTAAGAAGAAAGAAGCAGAAAGTGAGGCTGGAGACAAACCATAAAGCACTGCATTAAGAGATAACTTCTTTGATCAGAAAGAAATTAATAAAAACTGACATGTTTTTGACATATTTACATCGCCTTCCACCACTGACATCATCTAAAATTCTCATTCTCCCAACTTTGTCTTTTTTGTTTGTTTTTTGTTTGTTTTGTTTTGTTTTGTTATAATCTATTGAGTGCAATTGGTTGTGTGTATTTGTCATAGCTGTAGGGCTACCAACAATTTCTCGTTGAATTTTCATTACAAATACAAGTTCCAGGAGAAGTAAAGTCATAGACAGTTAGCTAATAATTTCATATTTATTTTATGAAAACCACATTATAATTGGAAGTTAATGAAAAAAAAAGAAAATCACTTCTCCTGTGTTCTCAATGTATATATAAATTGCAATACTTGGATCAAGAAGATTAAAAACCGTCTAGTCTAAAATATTGACTACACATATTGGCCACGTATATTTTAATCATATAATTTTCTTTCTTAAATAAAATATTTTCATTCACTTTGGTTATCTTGCTCTATAGTACAGCTTGAGGTCAGGGATGGAGATTCCCCCAGAAGTAATTTTATTGTTGAAAATAGTTTTTGCTATCCTAGGTTTTTTGTTATTCCATGTGAATGTGCAAATGGAGCATTCCTCCATAGCCACTGGGATTGCAAGCATATAAAAACACTCTGGAAACCAGTTTGACGGCTCCTCAGAAAATTGAACATAATACTACCTGAGGATCCAGCAAAATGATTTCTGGGCATATACCCAGAATATGCTCCAACATGTAATAAGGACATATGCTCTACTATGTTTATACCAGCATTATTTATAATTGCCAGAATAGGAAAGAACCCAGATGTCCTTCAACAAAAGAATGGATGCAGAAAATGTGGTACATTTACACAATGGAGTATTACTTACCTATTAAAAACAAAGACTCCATGAAATTTATAGGCAAATGGATGGAACTAGAAGATATCATTCTGAGTGAGGTAACCCAATCACAAAATAACACACATGATATGCACTCACTCCTTAGGTACTTTCTCTAGCTCCTCCATTGGGGGCCCTGTGATCCATCCAATAGCTGACTGTGAGCATCCACTTCTGTGTTTGCTAGGCCCTGGCATAGTCTCACAAGAGACAGCTATATCAGGGTCCTTTCAGCAAAATCTTGCTAGTATATGCAATGGGACAGCAATATCCAGGGATCCATCCCATAATTAGCCTCCAAACACTGTCACCATTGCATACACTAGCAAGATTTTTCTGAGAGTAGATACTTTTTAAAATTTATGTATTTATTTTATGTATGTGTGTGAGTACACTTTCACTCTTCAGACACACCAGAAGAGGGCATCAGATCCCATTGCAAATGCCTATGAGGACCATTTGGTTGCTGGGAACTGAACTCAGGACCTTTGGAAGAGTCCTCAGTGCTCTTAACCTCTGAGCCATCTCTGGCAGGGGCCTGGTATAGCTGTTATCTGAGAGGTTCTACCAGAAATGACTATGTAACAATACCTTAGATTTAAGGCATTCACATGTGAAAATATTGGTACCAATTTGTCTACAGATAATTATTATCAAAGTTGAAAAATGGAAAATATGTATCAAAACAGAGGTGTCTTCCATTTCAAATTGTATATTTTAATACATAAAATAAATATCTCCCAAATATCCTGAAATAAACCATAACAAAGTTTGGTTTTTAATGTCATTGTAAGTCAGCTCAAGAATCAAAATCCCAAATGATTTATAGAACTACAGGATAGCAGAATTTCATTTGAAACACATGAGAGGGAATCTCTTATGGGAGGCGTAGATATAACACAAATGTAACACTATTTACATTCAACCATCAGACTGAGTCCGGGGACCCAAATGGAAGAGCAAAAGGAAGAACCAAAAGAGATGAAGGGGATTGCAATTTCATAAGAAGAACAATATCAACTAAATAGACCACCCATAGATCCCAGGCTCTAAACCACCTACCAAAGAGTATTTATGGAGGGAGCCACAACTCCAGATACATACGTAGCAGAGGATGGCCCTATCTGATGTGAAGGGAAGGAGACTTGATGACATAGTGTAGGGGGGATGCTAGAGGGATGAGGCAAGAGTGGCTGAATGGATGGAGGAGAACCCTCACAGAACCAAAGGGGAGGAGGAGTGGGAGATAGGATGAGAGTGTTGGTGGAGGAATAACCAGGAAGGGGGATATCATTTGAAATGTAAATGAGTTGATACTTTTTTCTCTGGATAAATACATGATACTGCATCATGTGCTCATGTGTGTGTGTGTATAGTTTCAAAGCTAGTAATTTTTATATTATTGTCATAAAAAGTGTTCTCAGCTTCTCTTTTTAAAAACAATGCAAATAGAAATTGTGCATTTAGTCTGGAGCCTAGCTCACAATATAATAAAACTCTCTGTGTATAACTCTAACATGCAGTGAAGTTTGATGTAGGCTTTGGAGATGAAGCAAATTTTCTTTGGGCTAAAAATATAATCACACTTCAAATGATGAATCTCTTCATGAGTTAATGCTATAAATTTCAAACTGCTAATTTTTATGTGTATTTGGTTACTGAGTATAAAAAGAAATAATTCTCACCATTATCACATTGGTATTTTACGGTGAGTCAAATGAAACAGTTTCACAGTTTATAAAGAAAGGATTGGGGTAGCAACTAAGGAAATCATGCAATTTTTCTCTTAAGCTAAATGAAGCTAAATTAGCAACAAAGGAACACTATAAAATGTTAATGTTTATTAGATAGGGAAGTAAAGTCATAACTGTTTATTATAAGATCCAGGCTCACAAAAAAAAAAAAAAACATTTGAAAGTTAAATGATGTTTGTAAGATCACAGAATTATTGATCTATGTTTAACCTTTAGAATCTTGAACATATTTCCCCTTGAGTGTTCTTTGGGCTTTCAGTAAACATACTTGATCTTACAGGATGCTTCAGCTCTCTGAATAGCTCATGTTGGGTTTAAATACTATTCACTGTTAGAAAATATTCCCCTTACATCTCATTATTAACTGGCTGATTTTCCTAAATTTCTTTTTCAATGTTTTTTAGCATGAATTGAGTCAATATATATTTATTTCAAATTAATGTGAAGCCAGGCAGAGGGAATAGAGAGACTACCCCCTAGTTGCTGGTCCAAGCGCTGATCAAGAAATTACAGGATGTACAGATGAATTTCTTGATAGACCTTTGTCTAAGTAGATTATTTGCTTACTAATAAATATAGTTATCAATGCAATCTATTATATATTTGAGATAATTGAGTTACCAAGAATGTACATATTGATACTCATTTTGTTTCTGATACAGTAGAACATCCTACATCTGGACTTATCTTTGACATTTTATGTTGCTCTTGTATGATTATATTTCAGGTATACTATGAAGAACTGTTCAAAATTCCCATTATGGAAGAGTGCAACATTTAATTCTCTTGATTATCTTCATGTCTGTGAAGTTATCAGGCTGCTCTAATTTTGAAATGAATGAATTTTAACATCAGATGAGAACATCCATTAAAACATCTCTCCATTGATAAGTCTCCGATGTTTCTATAGGTTATGGTTACAATTTAATTTAAAACCACCCATATGGCTGTAGTGGTCATGGCATTTGAATTTCCTCCCATTATATATCCATGGACTTTTCTTCATTCCCTCCCTCCACTCAACATTAGGATGTGTGTGTGTGTGTGTGTGTGTGTGTGTGTGAGAGAGAGAGAGAGAGAGAGAGAGAGAGAGAGAGAGAGAGAGAGAGAGAGAGAGAGATCTGATCTCCTTTATCACTAAACCTACTTTTCAGATACAGTGGGTACACTATTGTATAGCTAGGCCAGGAGATATTCATACTGCACTCTCAATGTCTTCCAGATTTGCAGATGAGTATATATCATTATAGGAAATAATCTAATTTCTTTCATTTATTTACTTTTGTTTTGGAAGGTAAGTTTGATTTCTATCTTGATTTATACTTAAGATAGTGTGTAAGAACTCCCTTGATTTGTATTATTTCCCTACCCAGATTCTATGAAGATCACACACATTTATTTCTTTAGAAGTTTATATATTGGGTTCATTATCTCATTTTTTAATTCATAGTTTACTTGAATGATATTTGAGTTTTGCAAATACTTATATGTTCCAGCAATTAAACTCTTCCTTAAAAGAAAATTAAATTTATAGTTGTCAATAAAATGATACAATAATTTACTCTTTAATCACTTTTGAGTTTTGAATAGACTATATCAAATACTTTAAGTTGTTATAATCTAGTCTAATTTGTGTTTTGGGTTTTGCATAATATTGCACCTTTCTCTTTTATTCAATAAAATATTTCAACATTCTCATTTTAAAATAGTAGTAAACTGTGATTTGAATTTAGAAAATTTGTTAATGAATGACCCGTCCAGCTGTCCAGTTATTCGAGGGTCTCGAAGAGACCTTCTCCTAATAACCAAATGGGGAATAGAGAGAGACGAGGGCCTTGTGCGGAAAAACGACACGGAACCGTTCTGGATTGCATCAAAGTCCCAAATGTATTAGCCAGGCCCGAGGTTTAAATGTACAAGCAAAAGGGGAAGTGCCTTTCAGCAGGAGGAATGGGGCAGAGGAAATGCACCTCAGCAGGAGGGATGGGGCAGTGGAAATTTTTCTTTTGGCAGCTACAAGAGAAAGCAGGAACTTGGCAGTATCAGGGTACATCTTGAGTTCAGGACATCTGGCGCTGACTTAGGGCTGGAACAATCTGTGGTTGTTCTCAGAGCGGTCAGTCCAGTGGCCTGCTTTTGACCCTCTTTTCTTCTAGGGGGAGGGAGAGGCCCAATTCAGAGATCAGGACAATAGTGTTGCCTTAATAGCTCCCAACAAATGAATGAATATTGATGAGAGCAGGTACTTGAAATAAGGAATATAAGGAAGGAAATAAGGAAATACGGAATATAAGGAAGGAAATATCTATAGACATCATATTCAAATTTTTGCCTCTTTATTTTGTTTTATGCTAAGTACATTTTGCAAGAAGTCTCTTTTCATGATAAAGCTTTTCATTGCCAATTGGATTCTGAAAAAGATTTGTAGACAAAATGCCTTCTATCCTTGATATAACTTTTGCCTGGTACTTGCTTTTAGTGCCAAATGCTTGCATTCATTTTCTGCATACATGGATGCTAAGAAGCCATTCTCATGTGTATTCTTCTATGTTTTTTATATTTTTGGACCTATGATTTTAATAATTTAAGTTGATGTTTGAGTGTAGTATAAGATAAAATTCTACTTTTCCTTTTTCTTTACAAAAATACTTCTTAACTTAATTTCAATAAATTTGTCAACCACTTTCTATGCTGTGCTGCTTCTATTTCTACAGATAACTTCACAGGAAGTGTCTAAACCCACTTTTGAATCTGTACCCCTGTGCTCAAAGGAGCACAATGTTTTAATTGCTGCCTTTTGATGATTTATTTCTTGTGTTTTCCTGTTTTGGTTATGTGGTAAACTTCCTTAGACAGGAGTTTTCCTCAAATCAGCACTCTCTGTACTGTTATATTTTTGATAGATATTGTTTAAATTTAATTTTATCATGGAATATCTTATTTTCTCTATGTATTGTGATCAAAAGTTTTGCTGGATATAGTAGTTTGGGTTGATATCTGTAGTCTCCTGGAGTTTGTAGAACATCTCTCTGTGGTGCTTCAGGGGTTTAGAGTCTCTATTCAAAAGTCAAGTGTTTTTGTAATAGGACTCCCTTTATATGTTATTTGCTCTTTTTCCCTTGGAGCTTTCAATATTCTTTTCTTTTTCTGTAGGATTAGTGCTCTGATCATTATGTGCCAAGATGAATTTCTTTTTTTGGTTACTCTGTTTGGTACTCTGCTAAAATGGCAACCAAGTTCACAAAAGAAATACTTCAAGTTCAATCACATATTAGCCCTCACACAGGAATCTTCATACCAAACTTACAACAATATACAGATCATCCACATAAAAATTAGAGAAATTTTAGAGGTAACCAAATGGACCTAAAGATAATTACAGCACATTTTACCCAAACACAAAAGAATATAATATTTTGTTATTACCTCATTGACCTTTTTTTATTTTTTATTTCAAAACTGATCACATAAACACATGCAAAAGAATTCCCAAAAACCACAGGATAATTGGAATACATTGCATCCTATCTGATCATCATATATTAAATCTGGATATCAAGGACAACAAGACCAGCAAAAAAAATCTAACAAACTCCTGGAAAATGAATAATTTACTATTGAATAAAAACTGTGTCAAAAAGAATTTAAGAAATTAAATACATACTAGAATTGAAGGAAAATGAATATACAAAATGCCCAAATATACAGAATAGAATGAAGGCATTTCCTAAGAGGCAAGTTTTTGCATTAAGAGCCTAGATTTAAAATAATAATAAAAAATGGAGATATCTTAACACTCCTGAAAGATCAAAATAAAAAAAAAAAATCAAGCTTAAACATGGTGGTACATGTGGGAAGTAATCAGTACTGAAATCAATAAAATAATAGAACAAAAATACAAAATAGAATAAGGAGTGAGAATATTCAGTCTTAGGTTGCTGTTTTATTGGGTGTAGAAACAGGAAATATGACAACCATTACTCATTTAGGGGCCTTTTATTTTGTTTCATTTTCCTGTGTGTGTGTGTGTGTGTGTGTGTGTGTGTACATGCATAGTCATGTGTGGACTGAGATTTGTTTGAGTATGAATACATATATGCATAAGTGCATTTGACATTCTGAAGCTATTGCCAAGAATCTTCAATGATCTTCTTTACATTCTTCTCTTAATCAAGACTTGTCCAGAGGTCTTTGAGATGACTAATCTCTCTAGCTAACATGCTCTTGGCATCATATCACTTCTTCTTAGGCTGGGATTACAGATGATTTCCTAGGTCTAACCTCAAATTATGAGGGTTTGGTATATATGAACTCTTGTCCTCACACTTGAACCCTCTCTACACACTGAAACCTATCCCAGCCACTGTAATGTTTTTGCACTTATATTTTGCAGAGGTTGTGGACACTTTTAATCCAAACACTTGGGAGGTAGAGGCAGGGGGGATTCTAAGTTCAAAACTAGCCTAGTCTTCAGAGTGACAACCAGAGCTACAGAAAGAAATCCTGTGGGAGGGGGGAGGGGCTTGAAGAATTGAAGAAGATATTAGAAGATAGAAAGATCCCGCACACTTATAGATTAGTAGGAATAACATAGTAAAAGTGACCATCCTTCCAAAAGCAATCTATAGATTGAATAAAGTCCTTAGTAAAATTCCAACACAATTAATTACAAATTTTGAAATAACAATACTCAACTTCATTTGGAAAAAAAAAAACAACAAAACCTCAGAATATCTAAAAAAAATCTGAACAATAAAAGAACTGCTAGCAGTATTACCATCTCTTATTTCATGTCGTACTATAGGGCTGTAGTAATAAAAACTGCATGGTATTGGCATAAAGATGGACCGTCATAAGCAAAATTCAATTGAAGACCCAGACAAAAATATGATCACATATGGATAACTGATTTTGATAAAAAAGACCAGAAATACACAGTAAAAAAAGCATCTTCAACAAATGGTGTTAGTCTTATTGGATGCTTATATTTGAAGGAATCCAAATAGAACCACAATTATTAGACTGCACAAAGCTCAAGTCCAAATAGAACAAAGACATGAACTTAAAACCACAATCAACTTGATAGCAGAAAAAAAAATACAAAACAGCCTTGATCACATTGGTTTAGGAAAAAATTTGCTGAACAGATTGCTGACAGAACAGTCACTAAGATCAATGATTAATAAATGGGACCTCATGAAACTTAAAAGGTACTCTAAGGCAAAGTATACTATCAAGGTTACCGAAAGCCTACAGAATAAGAAAAGATTTTTACCAAGTCCACATATGATTGAAGGCTTATATCCAACATTTAAAAAGAACTTGAGAAAATAGATAACCAAAAAAAAAAAAACCAACCCAACCAATAGTAATCTAATTTTAAAAACGTGTACAGGGTCTGCACCCAGAGCTAATCCTTTGCTATAGCTCTCCATTCCCATATACCACCAGGAGAGAGCTGGTCTCTCAGGAGTGTTGACAAAACCTGTGATAACAGGTAAGACCACCACTTCTGCTCAAATTCCTGGCCCAAGAAGGATATGCCCTGAGACATCAGGACACAGGAATCAAGGAATGGATGGGGACAAGATCCTTCAGGTATTTCTCTCCACCCCAGAGCTGACACTGTGACACAGCTCTCCAGACCAAATTCCTCCCAGAGAAAACTGGCCTCCAAGGAGTACTGCTCACAGGCTTGCAGAAGGGACAAGGCATAGTCAGAGACAGCAAGAAGAGCTAACATCAGAGATAACCAGATGGCAAGAGGCAAGGGCAAGAACATAAGCAACAGAAACCAAGGTTACTTAGCATCATCAGAAGCCAGTTTTCCTACCACAGTGAGCATTGGATACACCAACACACCAGAAAAACAAGACACTGATTTAAAAATCTCATGATGATGGTAGAGGACTTGAAGATGGACATAACTCCCTTTAAAGAAATAGAGGAGAACACAGGTAGAAGCCCTTTAAGAGTAATCATAAAAATCCCTTAAAGAATTACAGGGAAATACAACCAAACAGATCAAAGAATTGAGAACAAACACCCAGAATCTAAAAATGGAAATAGAAATGATAAAGAAATCAGAAAGGGAGAAACTATGGATATAGAAAAGCTAGGAAAGAGATGAGGAGTCATAGATACAAGCATCACCAAGAAAATACAAAACATAGAAAAATATCAGGTGCAGAAGATACCATAGAAAACATTGACACAACACTCAAAAATGCAAAATGCAAAAAGCTCCTGACCCAAAATATTCAGAAAAATCCAAGACACAATGAGAAGACAAAACTTAAGCATAATAGGTATAGAAGAGAGCAAAGATTCCCAAGTTAAAGGGTAAATAAATATCTATAACAAAATTATAGAAAATTTCCCTAACTTAAAGAGATGCCCATAAGCAAACAAGAAACCTACAGAACTCCAAATAGATTGGACCAGAAAAGAAATTCCTGCCATCACATAATAGTCAAAATACCCAGTGGACAAAACAAAGAATATAAAAAGCAGTAAGGGAAATGGTCAAGTAACATATAAAGGCAAACCTATCAGAATTACACCAGATTTCTCACCTGAGACTATGAAAGCTAGATGATCCTGGGCAGATGTCACACAGACCTTGAGAGAGAAAAAATGCCAGCCCAGGCTATTATACCCAGCAAAATTCTCAATTATTATAGATGGAGAAGCCAAGATATTCCATGACAAAAACAAATTTATACAATATCTTTCCACAATTCCAGACCTATAAAGTATAATAGATGGAAAACTCCAACACAAGGAGGGAAACTATACCCTAGAAAAGGCCAGAAAGCAATGTTCTTTCAACAAACCCAAAAGAAGATAGCCACACAAACATAATTCCTCCTCTAATAACAAAAATAACAGGAAGCAACAATCACTATTCAATAATACCTATTAACATTGATGGACTTAATTCCCCAGTATAAACACATGGACTAAAAGACTGGACACATAAACAGGACCCAATATTTTTCTGCATACAGGAATTGCACCTCAGTGAAAAAGACAGATATTACCTCAGAGTAAAGGGCTGGAAAAAAAATTTCCAAACAAACAGTCCCAAGAAACAATCTAGAGTAGACATTCTAATATGAAAGAAAATCAACTTTCAACCAAAAGTTATCAAAAATAATAAGGAAGGACATTTCATACTCTTCAAAGGAAAAATCTACCAAGAAAAACTCTCAATTCTGAACATTTATGCTCCAAATGCAAAGGCACCCATATTTATAAAAGAAACTTTACTAAAACTCAAAACACACATTACACTTAACACAAAATAGTAGGAGATTTCAACTCCACACTCTCAGCAATGGACAGATCATGGAAACAGATACTAAACAGAGACACAGTGAAACTAACAGAAGTTATGGACCAAATGGAATAATCAGATATATATAGAACATTTCATCCTAAAACAAAAAAAATATAAAAACAAAAAATATATACCTTCTTCTCAGGACCTCATGGTACCTTCTCCAAAATTGACTATATAATTGGTCACAAAAGAGATCTCAACAGATACAAGAAGTTTGAAATAATTTTATGCATCCTATCAGATCACCAAGGAGTAAGGCTGGTCTTCAATAACAACAAGATCAATACAAAGTCCCCATAAACATGAAAATTGAACATCACTCTAATCAATGATAACTTGGTCAAGGGAGAAATAAAGAAAGAAATTAAAGACTTTTTAGAACTTAATGAAAATGAAGCCAACACATAACCAAACTTATGGGATACAGTGAAAGCATTCCTAAGAGGAAAACTCATAGTTCTGAGTGCCTCCAAAAAGAGACTGAAGAGAGCATATGTAAGATTCCAGTAACCTCTTTGTACCTTGTGGGTATGTCACCCAACTTCCTTATTGTCTTCTGTATAAAAAGTTTGATGCTTGATTTGACAAAATACATTCAGATTCTACACAACCTCTCCTGTGTGCATCTGTCTGTCAATCCATCCGACACTTTGCCCACCCTAGACAAGAGACCCGTTCCACGCAGACAAAGGGGCCCAGCTGGTCTGCAGCACCCCCCTCCAAAAAGAAAAAAAACTGTCTATAGCAGAGCAGAACACAGTGAGGGAGCATGAGCAAGGAGGAGAGGAAGATTAGGGACCCTAAGGGGTTTTCCAGTCCCACAACTTCCTTACAGCTACCCTCCTTCCTGGATTCAAGACTAGGCCAAGTTCCATTCTCTACCTGCAGGGACATTCCTAAGTAAAAACTTCTCAGAATGTACTGACTGATTGTTACTGGATCCTCTAAAAAGCCCAGGTAGAATTTAAATGTATGTCATGATTGCTAGCCAATAGATTTTAAGGTCAATATGCTTAGCTAATAAGTTTGAACTGTATCTTTCCTGATGAAACCTGTGCCTATAAAAAAAAAGTATTAAAAACTCCTTTTAATAGCCATTCTGGGTTTCCTTCTTTAAAAAAAAATATTAGATATTTTCTTTATTTACATTTCAAATGTTATCCCTTTTCTTGGTTTCCCTTCAGAAAACCTCTATTCCATCCTCCCTCCCCCTGATCACCAACCCACCCAATCCTGCTTCTCTGTCATGACATTTCCCTACACTGGGGTATAGATCCTTCACAGGACCAAGGACCTCTCCTCTATTTGATGTCCCACAAGGCCATCCTTTGCTACATAAGCAGCTAGAGCCATAGGTCCCTCCATGTGTGCTCTTTGGTTGGTGGTTTAGTCCCTGGGAGCTCTGGGGGTACTGGTTGGTTCATATTGTTGTTCGTCCTATGGGTCTGCAAAATCCTTCAGCTCCTTGGATCCTTTCTCTAGCTCCTCCACTGGGGACCCTCTGCTCCATCCAATGGTTGGCTAAGTGCATCCACCTCTTTATTTGTCAGGCAATCATAGAGCCTCTTGGGAGACAGCTATATCACTTTTTTTATCTTAGCCATTCTGATTCGTATGAGGTAGAATCTCTGGGTTGTTTTGATTTGCATTTCCCTAAGGATGTTGAACATTTCTTTAGGTGCTTCTCAGCCATTTCGGATTCCTCAATTGAGAATCCTTTATTTAGCTCTGTACCCCATTTTTAATAGGGTTATTTGTTTCTCAGGAGTCTAACTTCTTGAGTTTTTTGTATATATTGGATATTAGCCCTCTATCAGATGTAGGGTTGTTTTTTTTTTTAGTAACTCGTCTTGAGGGACTAATTGAAAGTCGACTCTGACATGCAGGAAAATAAACCTCTTGCTTTTGCATGGATCTGCTTCTCAGTGTCTCACTGGGGGCATCTCCAAGTAAGCATCACTGAGTGAAGGCCTGGGTCTTACAGGAGACAGCAATCTAAAAAGCTGTCTCAAACAGACTACAGAGCCAAAAAAGAGGTTTTTTTTCTCTTTTTCCTTAAATCCAATCTTATGAAGATGATAATTACCTTTCAAGAGGAAATGAATAAATTTCTGAAGGACACATAGGAAAATGCAATTATACAGGTGAATAGAGCTGTTCAAGATATGAAAGGGAAAAAAAAACAAGAATGAAAACACACTGAGGCAATTCCGGATATGAAAAAACTAGGGAAGAGAACAGAAACTACAGACATAACCATTACTGCAACCACCACTAACAGCAACAACAATAAAAGGGACAAAAGAGAGAATTTCAGGCTTAGAACATGTGATAGAAAAAATTGATACATCAGTCAAGAAAATATTAAATATAAGATGTTTCTGACATGAAGCATTCAGGATATCTGGGATACTATACAAAGGCCAAATCTAAGAATAATAATAGGAGAAGATTCCCAGCTCAAATGCCCAGAAAATATTTTCAACATAATCATAGAAGAAAAATTTCCTAACCTAAAAAACAAATGCCTATGAATATACAAGAAACTTAGAGAACATTAAACAGATTGAATCAAAAATTTTTCCTGGCACATAATAATCAAAAAGTAAACACATAGAGCAAAGAAAGAATATTAAAAGCTGCAAGAGAGATCTTTCCATCTTCTGAGATCTTCAATTTCTTTCTTCAGAGACTTGAAGTTCTTATCATACAGATCTTTCACTTCCTTAGTTAGAGTCACACCAAGGTATTTTATATTATTAGTGAATATTTGTGAAGGGTATTTTTTCCCTAATTTCTTTCTCTGCCCGTTTATCCTTTGTGTAGAGAAAGGCCACTCATTTGTTTGAGTTAATTTTATATCCAGCTACTACACTGAAGCTATTTATCAGGTTCTGAGTTCTCTGGTGGAATTTTTAGGTTAATTTAAGCGTACTATCATGTCATCTGCAAATAGTGATATTTTGACTTCTTCCTTTCCAATTTGTATCCCCTTGATCTCCTTTGGTTGCCTAATTGCTCAGGCTAGGACTTCGAGTACTATATTGAATAGGTAGGGAGAGGGTGGACAGCCTTGTCTAGTGCCTTATTTTGGTGGGATTGCTTCAAGTTTCTCTCCATTTAGTTTGATGTTGGCTACTGGTTTGCAGTATATTGCTTTTATTATGTTTAGGTATGTGCCTTGAAATCCTGATCTTCCCAAGGCTTTTATCATAAAGAGGTGTTAGATTTTGTCAAATGCTTTCTCAAAATAACGAGATGGTCATATGGTTTTTGTCTTTGAGTTTGTTTATATAGTAGATTATGTTTATGGATTTCCATATATTAAACCATCCCTCCATCCCTGGGATGTAGCCTACTTGGTCATGATGATTGTTTTGATGTGTTCTTGGATTCGGTTTGTGAGGACACTATTGTCAAGATTTTGCTGACAGGACCCTAATATAGTTGTCTCCTGTGAGGTTATGCCAGTGCCTGGCAAATTCAGAAGTGGATGCTCACAATCATCTATTGGGTGGAGCACAGGGCCCCCCAATGGAGGAGCTAGAGAAAGTACCTAAGGAGTTGAAGGGGCCTGAAACCCTATAGGAGGAACAACAATATTAACTAACCAGTACCACCAGAGCTCATGTCTCGGCCATCATTGGGAAGATAGGCCCCTTGGTCTTGCAAACTTGATATTTTCTAGTACAGGGGAATGCCAGGGACAGGAAGAGGGAGTGGGTGGGTTGGGGAGCAGGACGGAGTGAGGGTATAGGGGACTTTTGGGATAGCATTTGAAATGCAAATGAAGAAAATATACAAAAATTGTTTTAAAAAAAGCTGCAAGAGTAAAAGTTCAAGTAACATATAAAGACAGATCTATCAGAATTACACCTGACTTCTCAACAGACTCTAAAAGCCAAAGGATCCTGGACAGACATCTTACAAACCGTAAGAGACCATAGATGTCAGCCCAGTCTACTCTACACAGCAAAATGTTCAATCATTATTGATGGAGAAAACATGATATTCCTTGACAAATTCAAATGTAACACTATCTATCCACAAATCCAACCCTACAGTTGTTACTAGAAGAAAAAGCCCAACCCAAGGGAATAAGCAACACTCAAGAAAATACAGGAAATAAATAATTTCACTCCAGTAAATTACACAGACACACACACACACACACCATAAAATAACAGTTACTAACAATTATTTTCATTAATTTCTCTCAACATCAATCAATTAAATTCCCCAAGAAAAAAAAAACAAACAGAATTAATATAAAAACAATGTCCATTAATCTTCTTTATTCAGGATATATATGATAATATTAAGACATCAACTTTACTTCAGAGGAAAGGGCTAGAAAACGATTATCTAAGCTAAGAGACACAAGACACAAGCTTGAGTAGCCATTCTAATATTGAATAAAATAAACATTCAACCAAAATTAATTAATGGAGATGAAAAACATTACTTTATACGCATCAAAGAAAAAATAGACAAAGATGACATCTCAATTCTGAATATTTATCCCCCCAATGCAAGAGCACCCACATATTTAAAAGAAACATTACTTAATTACACACTAAAGCCCACATATTAGTAGTGGAAGAGTTCAATACACCACTCTCAATGAAGGATAGGTCTAAAACTAAATAAAATAATGGAATGAATTACATCATAACTCAAATGGATATAAAAGATATCTACACAACATTTCATCCAATCCCAAAGAATATTACTCCTTCTTAGCATATTCCTGAACATTCCCCAAATCTGATTGTAAACTAAGTAGAAAAGCAAGATTCAACACATACAAGCAAATTGAAATAACACACTGTGTCTTATCAGACCACCATGTATTAAAGCTGAACAACAACAACAACACAAAGTCTACAAATTGATTGTAACAGAACAACTTTCTTCTCAGTGACTACTGGGTCAAGGAAGAAATAAAGAAATTAAAGAATACAATGAAAATGAAAGCATAATATACCCAAACTTGTGGTGCACAATGAAAGCAGCGCTAAAAGGAAAGTTCATACCACTAAGTTCCTTCTTAAAGACACTAGTGAGAGCTTATAAGTAGTGATTTTCCAGCATACCGGAAAGCTGTAGAAGAAAAAGTAGCAAACACCCAAGAAGAGTAGACAGTAGGAAGGAATAAAACTCAGGGCTAAAACTAATGAAATAGAAACAAAGAGAATAGTACAAAAAAGCAAAGTTGGATTGGTTCTTTGAGAAAATCAACAAGGTAGGCAAGCTTTTACCCAAATTAACTAAAAGGCACAGACAGTATTAAAATTAACAAAATGAGAAATAAAAATAGTGATTATATATATAAAACAAACACCGAGGAAACCAAAGGAATCATTTGATCTTACTACAAAAACCTATAGGTCACAAAATTGGAAAATCTAAACGAAATGGATAATTTTCTTGAGAGATACTACTAATCAAAGCTACGTTTTGTGGCCCTGTGCCAAATTAATTAAATGATTAATTAGTTTGCTTCTTTTTTGTTATTGTTGTTGTATAAAATAGGGCAGCAAAGGGTTAACAAGAAAAATAAACTAGGGATAAAATATTAAAAAAGTATGCATGACACAAAGCTAACTCTTAACTACTGACATTGAGAGAAGGTCCCTGACAGAGTTTGCTGCATACACTACTATGAAGATGCACAGATATGGGCAGCAGAGTGAGCCTGTTCATTCCTAAACCCTCCAAA
The DNA here is from genome assembly GCF_978045245.1 of Mus caroli. Lineage (NCBI taxonomy): Eukaryota > Metazoa > Chordata > Mammalia > Rodentia > Muridae > Mus > Mus caroli. The sequence goes on along the minus strand of NW_028227261.1, from coordinate 103,441,846 downwards.
GAACATGACCTTATCCTCCATATCATATTATCTCTTTACACTGCCTCTTGGTTCTCCAAAATCTGTGAATGTGATTTCAATAGTATTTTAAAAAATAATTATATATATAATTATTATATATATATATATGTATATTGTAGCTCTTTTCAGGCTCACCAGAACTGGGTATTGGATCCTATTTCAGATGTTTGTGAGCCACCATGTGGTTGCTGGGAAATGAATTCAAGATTTCATTTTCACAAATAATATATATATATATATATATTATTATATATATACATATTACATAATATTTTATATATACAAGCATCACATCTTATGTTTTTTTTTTTTTTTTTTTTTTTGGTTTTTCGAGACAGGGTTTCTCTGTGTAGCCTTGGCTGTCCTGGAACTCACTTTGTAGACCAGGCTGGCCTCGAACTCAGAAATCCGCCTGCCTCTGCCTCCCGAGTGCTGGGATTAAAGGCGTGCGCCACCACGCCCGGCTCACATCTTATGTTTTTTATCTGTATCTCTCAAGCACTTTGTACTGTATAATATACTAGCTATTCATGTAGCTATTGTAACATAGTTTACAGTAAAGTGTACTCTCCACATGCTTCTAGTAACAGAATTTTAAAATTTTTGTCTTTTGAGGCGCTATGAAAGTCTTTACATAGGATTGGTGAATACAATATTTTCTTTTAATTTGTGTAGCTGTTTTATATTCTGCACCAGCTCAGATATCATGCTATTTCCCATGATATTTTATTTAAAAAGAGGAAGAGTGTTTATTCAGAATGTAATTAACAATTAGGACTATATTGCTGAGTTTGATGCTGAGGGCTGGCAGAACAGCTCCCTGCTGTACACTTTTAGAAAAGCGTAGTTTATTGATGGATGGCATTTGACATGGCAGCAAAATACAGAGAACCAAAGATCACAAAATTCCCATAAGTTGATTATTTGTTTTGAGATGTGGTCTTGCTAAGTCACCTTGATGATATGACAGACACTAACTTACCTTTTTGACATCCAATGCATGGGAGTGCACCTTACCCCGCCTCCTGAGAGCTGGATTTATGAAAATCTGTTCTACAAGGCCCAGTGAGGATTCTTTTTTTTTTTAATTTCTTACTTTTAAGTTTGATTTAGATTGTGTTAGCAAGTGACATAACAAAAGGCTATTGTGTTCACTGAATGTTTGCTTAGATTTCAGTAGTATATTTACCTTGAAGCAAATGGGCCCCTTTGTCACATAACAGGCAAAGACAAGGTCACATAATCTTCATAAATTAAAAACATATGTATCTCTGAATTTAAAGAAAACCTTTTTAATGCACTTTAAAAACAATCAAAATGTATTAAAAAGCCGTTGCACATCAAGAAATGAGTATTTTATTCTGACTCATCTCATCTGCTGAAATTGTCTTTAATGTATTTTCCTTAACTATTCTTAAAATATGGTTCACCGGTTTTATGTTTATTTTCCTTGCTCTCACTTCATTAACATAGCCATCCATTCTTACTTGACATTATATTTCCATTTTAAAAAGCCATTAGTTATTTGCCCTCTTCTACCTACCTCTTAAAAAATATTTGAAAGAGCTTACTCCTTTAGGCATCCAATTTAATAAAAGTTCTCTATGATTCTCTTTGGAGGAGTGTATTAAATCTAAATCTTATTTGATGTATTGTTAGATTATATGCAAATACCCAGAAACCACTTTGGATGTTATTATGCAATGCAAGATATTGACATTTAGATACAGTCATGTACCTTTGCTTTGTAGTTCAGGAAACTCATAAGCAGCTTGTAATATCCATGCACTTTTGGATGAAACATTTCCTTTCCCTGCAAGTATGTTGATCTGCATAAATACAAAAGCCAGTTACTTGGACTTCTAGTTTTAAAATTTTAGTGACTATGCATAGGGAGCATTAGAAATGTTACCAGCAACTGTATTCAGATCCATTGTTGGAAAGGGAATGAGAAATGTTCACTTTTGATAAATTGTCTTGTCTTCAGACTTGAGAATCAGGGTCAAGCATGATCTCAAGAGGATTCCAGGTATAAATTATGTCTGAGATTCAAACACAAGTTTGGCCACAAAAAGCTAAATTTTATTAAAGAGCAAATAAAAAGAAATAGCAGCTATTATGTTGGAATTGTGGCAATTTATTAAATCAAGTTAGTGAAAATACCATGAAATTATTGCAAACCCAAAGGACACAAAAGCAATTTAAAGAGCCAGGTTGGAAGAGCTGCCTCTGGAAATTGGGTTTGCAAAGAAATCAAAACAGAACTAGAATGGATTCTGCCTTGCTGTCAGAATCAAACCAAATAAAGAAAACAAATAATTAAGCTGAAAGTGAAGGGGAGGTTTCCGAAGAGAAGTGAAGAGATATTAATGAACAGATTGGACATGTGTGAAAAAGAAAATGAGATATTGATGGTGAGAATGTATGCATAGAGAATAGAATGGACATGCCCACATTGAACTGTTTGCCAAGAGAACATAAAACAGTGTGTCTTAATTATTGATGTGTTCAGAATTAAAGATAGAGCAGCACCCCAGAAAGCTCTTTTGACACATTCACAAAGCTCATGATCTTAGACTTAAGAGTTTATTTACACCAGATTTGCTTATCCAATTTTCAGTAGAAAATTTACATGCCTGGATTCTTCCCTAGAGAATTTCAATGAAGTACCCTAACAGTACAAAGTTGAAGCCCAGTTATTTTTGGTACAAAGTTAATAATTCTAGAACATGTTATTATTTTAGTGATAAACTTTGGATTGTATTTGTATTCATAGCCTATCACTCTGGTGCCTCTGATCCTTTGATTTGGTATTTAGTTTACTAGCCCTTGTTAGGAAACTTAAATATGCCAAAGGAATGCATTTTCGGGGGGAGGGTTTTTAAAATATAATATGTAATATATGACAGTGTAGAGTTATTGTTATAATTGCTTTATTTCATATCATTTAAACAGTTCAACATTATATGTACAAGCGAGTTAGCACTGAACTTAAAGTATGATTGATGTCATAAATCTACTAACATACTATAGGGAAACCAAAAGCTTGAAGTATCTTCTTAACCCTCAGTTTTCCCTGAGTTCTTCTCAAAATTAGTTCATATCAGGAAGCACAACTTTTATCTTTTCTTTAGGTTTCAGTACACTACTCATTTAACTACAGCTTACTTCTGAGTCAGGCTGGCATCAAATTTTTTAACAGAAGATGGAGATGATTAACAATCACTGTTGTCTAAACACTATAAAATCTGAGTATTATTTTTACTTAACAGTGGAGAAGTAATATACTTATACAAATTATCTGTTCAAAACATGTTGGCTTACTAGCTGAACATTTTGCCTTGGTAAGCTAGATTGTGTAAATGTCTTTACTTCTGAGTTTGTATTACATAACAAGAAAGGCACATGGAATTAGCCAGACTGAAGAATAGGAACTGGCTTTGCTCATATATTCCTATGACACTAACTTGTCAGCAATTCTTAGGAAATAGTGCCTCTTTGGGAGCTTTATAGTCCAAACTGGATTCTGCAAAGTTCCAACAGATACCAAATGATACCAAATACTTTAAAAACAACCAGTGGGCAGTGTGGACAATCACACCCTTGGTAGTGTCTGAGGAGCAGCCAACCTTGGCAGCATTATCACTGTTGAGTGAGTGGAAGGAGAGGAACCCGAAGTTTCCATGTCTCATTTATTGGATACTTTGACTTTGGTGTTATTAGTGGACCCTGGAAATTTTGAATTGAATTTTCTTGAACAACCGAAAATTAGAAATATTATAACTAAATGTGGAGAGATTACAACTTTAAAAGCATTGAAATACAAACAAAAGACTATTATGAACAATTATAAATTGAAAATAGAGAGTGACAAAACTACTCAAAAATCCAATAAATAGAAATTGAAACACAAAAGTATAGAAACTCTAATGAAGAAAGGAATAATAAACACCCCTCAACAAATAAACCTTTAAGACCAGATGAGTGAATTTTCATATATGTTTAAAACAGTTGCATCAATCTTTAGATAATCTTCCAAATACTGAGTGGAAGGAGCAATTCCAAGCTCTTTAGGCCAACATTGCTAATAATAAATATATTAAAGTAACACCTGGACATAAATTATAGAAAATGAAGTTCTGATTCATAAACTCTGAAAAAAAAAAACACAGCAAATATTAACAAATAGAATTCACTTGGGCCTTCTTTTTTTTAACTTCTTTGGATCTGTGGGGTGTATCATCTTTCATGGTTAATATTCACTTGTCAGTAAGTACATATTATGCATGTTCTTTTGGGTCTGGATTACCTCACTCAGATGATCTTTTCTAATTCCATCCATTTCCCTGCAAAATTCTGGATGCCATTATTATTATTTTTAAACTAAAATCTTTGTGGGGGGGCTTCTTATCTAACCATCACCTCTTTTGTTAATTTTTCCTCTTATTACTAGTAATCATTCTATCCATTTACATCTCAAATGATACCCCACTTTGCAGTCACCCCCTCTGCCAACCCTCCTTCCCATATATCCCACTCCCAGGTTACCCCTCTGGCAACCTCCCATCCCACATCTGCCCTCTCCCTCCCTCTTTCCTGTATGAGATTTACTGTATCTAGTTTTACGTTGAGGTTCTTGATCCACTTGGACTTCAGTTTTGTTCAGGGTTTAAAATATGGGTATCTTTGCTTTCTTCCAAATACAGACATCCAGCTAGACCAGCACCATTTGTTGAAGAAGCTTTCTTTTTCCATTGCATGGTTTTGGCTTCATTGTAAAGAATCAAGTGTCCATAGGTGGGTGGGTTTTTTTCTGGTTCTTCACTTTGATTCCTTTGACCAAACTGTCTGTTTCCTTACCAATACCTTGAAATTTTTATCATTATTGCTCTGCAGTACTACTTTGTGAGGTCCTTAATCTCTTTTTCTTGCCTTATGGCTCTAGCTAGAACTTCAATTACTGTATGGAATAGCTTGGCAGAGAGTGGACACAAATGTCATGTCCCTGATTTTAGTGAGATTGTTCCAAGATTCTCTCGATGTAGTTTGATGTTGGCAATTGTATTGCTGTACATTGTTTTTATTATGTTTAGGTATGTGACTTGAATCTCTGATTTATCCAAGACCTTTTAAGATAAAGGGGTGCTGGAATTTTTCAAAGGCTTTACAGCATCTAATGAGATGATCATATGTTTTTATTTCAATTTCAGTTTGTTTATAAAACATTCTTAAGAAATTTGAACATGTTTGAATTTCTTACACTTCAGTTTTCAAGGCATAAGGCAAAAATCCTCAGGATCACAGCAGTGTGCTGCTAATACAAATCAAGGCAGGGATGGAACAATGGAGAGTGCTCAGAAAGAAATCCTACCACATATGGTCAATTTTATGACTTGGAAAAAGCACATAAAATGTTGAAAAAGTTAGATATTCACACTCACAGGAATGAAATTAGACTCCAACTTTGTATTCTACATGAAATTAAGTAAGAGTACACTAAAAATATAAATTCAAGACATAAAACTATTAACCTCCCCTAAAAAGGGGGAAAGTATTATTTATCATTGACTTTGGAAAAGATGGGTTTTTTTTGAAATGACACCAAAATAATTCGAAAATTAAAGTAAAATAAAAGCTCAAGTCTAAGTGGATCAAACACCTCCACATAAAACCAGAGGCACTGAAATTTATAGAGGAGAAAGTGGGGAAAAGCCTTAAAGATAATGGACACAGGGCAAAATTCCAGAACGGAACAGCAATGGCTTGTGTTGTAAGATCAAGAATTGACAAATGGGACCTCATAAAATTGCAAAGCTTCTGTCAGGCAAAAGATAATGTTAATAAGGCAAAAAGGCCACCAACAGATTGGGAAAGGATTTTTACCAATCCTAAAGCTGATAAGGGACTAATTTCCAAAATATACAAAGAACTCAAGAAGCTGGACTCCAGAAATTCAAATAACCCCATTAAAAATGGGGTAGAGAACTAAACAAATAATTCTCAACTGAGGAATAGCGAAGGGCTGAGAGCACTTCAAAAAATGTTCAATGTGATTAATTATCAGGGAAATGCAAATCAAAACAACCTTGAGATTCCCCCTCACACCAGTCAGAATGGCTAAGATCAAAAATTCAGGTGGTGCTCGCTTCGGCAGCACATATACTAAAATTGGAACGATACAGAGAAGATTAGCATGGCCCCTGCGCAAGGATGACACGCAAATTCGTGAAGCGTTCCATATTTTTACAAAATTATAGAAGAAAACTTCCCAAATCTAAAGAAAGAGATGCCCATGAACATACAAGAAGCCTACAGAACTCCAAATAGACTGGACCAGAAAAGAAATACCTCCCGACACATAATAATCAGAGCAACAAATGCTCTAAATAAAGATAGAATACTAAAAGCAGTAAGAGAAAAAGGCCAAGTAACATATAAAGGCAAGCCTATCAGAATTACACCAGATTTTTCACCAGAGACTATGAAAGCCAGAAGATCCTGGACGGATGTTATACAGACACTAAAAGAACACAAATTCCAGCCCAGGCTACTATACCCAGCCAAACTCTCAATTAACATAGATGGAGAAACCAAAGTATTCCACGACAAAACCAAATTCACACATTATCTCTCCACGAATCCAGCCCTTCAAAGGATAATAACAGAAAAAAACCAATACAAGGACAGGAACCACGCCCTAGAAACAACAAGAAGGTAATCCCTCAACAAACCTAAAAGAAGACAGCCACAAGAACAAAATGCCAACTTTAACAACAAAAATAACAGGAAACAACAATTACTTTTCCTTAATATCTCTTAATATCAATGGACTCAACTCCCCGATAAAAAGACATAGACTAACAAACTGGCTACACAAACAAGACCCAACATTTTGCTGCTTACAGGAAACTCATCTCAGAGAAAAGGATAGACACTACCTCAGAATGAAAGGCTGGAAAACAATTTTCCAAGCAAATGGCATGAAGAAACAAGCTGGAGTAGCCATTCTAATATCTGATAAGATTGACTTCCAACCCAAAGTCATTAAAAAAGACAGGGAGGGACACTTCATACTCATCAAAGGTAAAATCCTCCAAGAGGAACTATCAATCCTGAATATCTATGCTCCAAATACAAAGGCAGCCACATTCATTAAAGAAACTTTAGTAAAGCTCAAAGCACACATTGCACCTCATACAATAATAGTGGGAGACTTCAACACACCACTTTCACCAATGGACAGATCATGGAAACAGAAACTAAACAGGGACACAGTGAAACTAAGAGAAATTATGAATCAAATGGATCTGGCAGATATCTACAGAACATTCTATCCTAAAACAAAAGGATATACCTTCTTCTCAGCACCTCATGGTACCTTCTCCAAAATTGACCACATAATTGGTCACAAAGCAGGCCTCAACAGATATAAAAATATTGAAATTGTCCCATGCATCCTATTAGATCACCATGGACTAAGGCTGATCTTCAATAACAAAATAAATAATAGAAAGCCAACCTTCACGTGGAAACTGAACAACACTCTTCTCAATGATACCTTGGTCAAGGAAGGAATAAAGAAAGAAATTAAGGACTTTTTAGAGTTCAATGAAAATGAAGCCACAACATACCCAAACTTATGGGACGCAATGAAAGCATTTCTAAGAGGAAAACTCATAGCTATGAGTGCCTCCAAAAGGAAACTAGAGAGAGCACACATTAGCAGCTTGACAACACACCTAAAAGCACTAGAACAAAAGGAAGCAAATTCACCCAAGAGGAGTAGACAGCAGGAAATAATCAAACTCAGGGGTGAAATCAACCAAGTGGAAACAAGAAAAACTATTCAAAGAATCAACCAATCAAGGAGCTGGTTCTTTGAGAAAATCAACAAGATAGATAAACCCTTAGCCAGACTCACTAGAGGGCACAGGGAAAGCATCCTAATTAACAAAATCAGAAATGAAAAAGGAGACATAACAACAGATCCTGAAGACATCCAAAACACCATCAGATCCTTCTACCAAAGGCTATACTCAACAAAACTGGAGAACCTGGATGAAATGGAGAAGTTCCTAGACAGATACCAGGTACCAAAGTTGAATCAAGATCAGGTTAATGATCTAAACAGCCCTATATCCCCCAAAGAAATAGAAGCAGTCATTAATAGTCTCCCAACTAAAAAAAGCCCAGGACCAGATGGGTTTAGTGCAGAGTTCTATCAGACCTTCAAAGAAGATCTAATCCCAGTTCTTCACAAACTATTCCACAAAATAGAAACAGAAGGTACTCTACCCAACTCATTCTATGAAGCCACAATTACTCTGATACCTAAACCACAAAAAGACCCAACAAAGATAGAAAACTTCAGACCAATATCCCTTATGAATATTGATGCAAAAATCCTCAATAAAGTTCTTGCTAACCGAATCCAAGAACACATCAAAACAATCATCCATCCTGACCAAGTAGGTTTCATCCCAGGGATGCAGGGATGGTTCAATATACGGAAATCCATCAACGTAATCCAGTATATAAACAAACTCAAAGACAAAAACCACATGGTCATCTCCTTAGATGCGGAAAAAGCATTTGACAAGATCCAACACCCATTCATGATAAAAGTCTTGGAAAGATCAGGAATTCAAGGCCCATACCTAAACATGATAAAAGCAATCTACAGCAAACCAGTAGCCAACATCAAAGTAAATGGTGAGAAGCTTGAAGCAATCCCTCTAAAATCAGGGACTAGACAAGGCTGTCCACTTTCTCCATACCTATTCAACATTGTACTTGAAGTCCTAGCCAGAGCAATTCGACAACAAAAGGAGATCAAAGGGATACAAATTGGAAAAGATGAAGTCAAAATATCACTTTTTGCAGATGATATGATAGTATATATAAGTGAACCTAAAAATTCCACCAGAGAACTCCTAAGCCTGATAAACAGCTTCGGTGAAGTAGCTGGATATAAAATTAACTCAAAAAAATCAATGGCCTTTCTCTACACAAAGAATAAACAGGCTGAGAAAGAAATTAGGGAAACAACACCCTTCTCAATAGTCACAAATAATATAAAATATCTTGGCGTGACTCTAACTAAGGAAGTGAAAGATCTGTATAATAAAAACTTCAAGTCTCTGAAGAAAGAAATTATAGAAGATCTCAGAAGATGGAAATATCTCCCATGCTCATGGATTGGCAGGATCAACATTGTAAAAATGGCTATCTTGCCAAAAGCAATCTACAGATTCAATGCAATCCCCATCAAAATTCCAAATCAATTCTTCAACGAATTAGAAAGTGCAATCTGCAAATTCATCTGGAATAACAAAAAACCTAGGATAGCAAAAACTCTTCTCAAGGATAAAAGAACCTCTGGTGGAATCACCATGCCGGACCTAAAGCTCTACTACAGAGCAATTGTGATAAAAACTGCATGGTACTGGTATAGTGACAGACAAATAGACCAATGGAATAGAATTGAAGACCCAGAAATGAACCCACACTCCTATGGTCACTTGATCTTCGACAAGGGAGCTAAAAACATCCAGTGGAAGAAAGACAGCATTTTCAACAAATGGTGCTGGCACAACTGGTTGTTAACATGTAGAAGAATGCGAATCGATCCATTCCTATCTCCTTGTACTAAGGTCAAGTCTAAGTGGATCAAGGAACTTCACATAAAACCAGAGACACTGAAACTTATAGAGGAGAAAGTGGGGAAAAGCCTTGAAGATATGGGCACAGGGGAAAAATTCCTGAATAGAACAGTAATGGCTTGTGCTGTAAGATCGAGAATTGACAAGTGGGACCTCATGAAACTACAAAGCTTCTGCAAGGCTAAAGACACCATCAATAAGACAAAAAATCCACCAACAGATTGGGAAAGGATCTTCACCTATCCTAAATCAGATAAGGGACTAATATCCAATATATATAAAGAACTCAAGAAGGTGGACTCCAGAAAGTCAAATAACCCCATTAAAAAATGGGGCTCAGAACTGAACAAAGAATTCTCACCTGAGGAATACCGAATGGCAGAGAAGCACCTGAAAAAATGTTCAACATCCTTAATCATCAGGGAAATGCAAATCAAAACAACCCTGAGATTCCACCTCACACCAGTCAGAATGGCTAAGATCAAAAATTCAGGTGACAGCAGATGCTGGCGAGGATGTGGAGAAAGAGGAACACTCCTCCATTGTTGGTGGGATTGCAAGCTTGTACAACCACTCTGGAAATCAGTCTGGCGGTTCCTCAGAAAATTGGACATAGTACTACTGGAGGATCCAGCAATACCTCTCCTGGGCATATATCCAGAAGATGTCCCAACTGGTAAAAAGGACACATGCTCCACTATGTTCATAGCAGCCCTATTTATAATAGCCAGAAGCTGGAAAGAACCCAGATGTCCCTCAACAGAGGAATGGATACAGAAATTATGGTACATTTACACAATGGAGTACTACTCAGCTATTAAAAAGAATGAATTTATGAAATTCCTAGCCAAATGGATGGACCTGGAGGGCATCATCTTGAGTGAAGTAACACAATCACAAAAGAACTCACACAATATGTATTCATTGATAAGTGGATATTAGCCCAAAACTTAGGATACCCAAGATATAAGATACAATTTGCTAAACGCATGAAACTCAAGAAGAATGAAGACCAAAGTGTGGACACTGTGCACCTTCTTAGAATTGGGAACAAAACACCCAGGGAAGGAGTTACAGAGACAAAGTTCGTAGCTGTGATGAAAGGATGGACCATTTAGAGACTGCTGTATCCAGGGATCCGTCCCATAATCAGCTTCTAAACGCTGACACCATTGCATACACTAGCAAGATTTTGCTGAAAGGACCCAAATATAGCTGTCTCTTGTGAGACGATGCCGGGGCCTAGCAAACACAGGAGTGGATGTTCACAGTCAGCTATTGGATGTATCACAGGGCTCCCAATGGAGAAGCTAGAGAAAGTACCCAAGGAGCTAAAGGGATCTGCAACCCTATTGTTGGAACAACATGATGTACTAACCAGAACCCTGGAGCTCTTGTCTCTAGCTGCATATGTATCGAAAGATGGCCTAGTCGGCCATCAATGGAAAGAGAGGCCCATTGGACTTGCAAACTTTATATGCCCCAATATAGGGGAATGCCAGGGCCAAAAGAATGGGAATGGGTGGGTAGGGAAGTGGGGGGCGCTATGGGGGACTTTTGGGATAGTATTGGAAATGTAATTGAGGAAAATATGTAATAAAAAAAAAACATAAAAAAAAATAAATAAAAAAAAAACAAAAATTCAGGTGACAGCAGATGCTGGCAAGGATGTAGAGAAAGAGGAACACTCCTCCATTGCTGGTGGGATTGCAGGCTCATAAACCTCTCTGGAAATCAGGCTGGCAGTTCCTCAGAATATTGGACATCATACTACTGGAAGATCCAGCAATACAATTCCTGGGCACATATCCAGAAGATGTTCCAACTGGTAATAAGAACACATGCTCCACTATGTTCATAGCAGCCTTATTTATATTAACCAGAAGCTGGAAAGAACCCAGATGTCCCTCAACAAAGGAATAGATACAGAAAATGTGGTACATTTACATAATGCAGTACTACTCAGCTATTAAAAACAATGAATTTATGAAATTCTTGGGCAAATGGATGTATCTGGAGGATATCATCCTGAGTGAGGTAACCCAATCACAAAAGAAGTCACTTCATATGCCCAGAAAGCTAGAATACTCAAGATACAATTTCCAAAACACAAGAAAATCAAGAAGAAGGAAGAACAACGTGTGGATACTTCATTCCTCCTTAGAACTGGGAACAAAATACCCATGGAAGGAGTTACAGAGACAAAGTTTGGAGCTAAGACGAAAGGATGGACCATCCAGAGAGTACCCCACCTGGGGATTCATCCCATAATCAGCCACCAAACGCAGACACGATTGCATATGCTAGCAAGGTTTTGCTGAAAAGACGTTGATATAGCTGTCCTGTGAAATGCTAGGCAGTGTCTGGCAAATACAGAAGTGGATTTCACAGTCAACTATTGGATGGGACACAGGGCCCCCAATGGAGGAGCTGGAGGAAGCACCCTAGGAGCTGAAGGGGTCTGCAACCCTATAGGAGGAACAACAATATGAACTAACCAGTAACCCCAGAGCTGGTGTCTCTAGCTGCATATGTAGCAGAAGATGGCCTAGTTGGCCATCACTGGGAAGAGAGGCCCCTTGGTCTTGCAAACTTTATATGCCCAAGTACAGGGGGACACCAGGGACAAGAAGTGGGAGGGGGTGGGTAGGGGAGCAGGGCGATGGGAGGGTATAGGGGACTTTCAGTAAAGCCTTTGAAATGTAAATGAAGAAAATATCTAACAAGAAATTGAAAAAAAAGTAAAATAAAACAGTTTGACAAATCATGCTAAAAGTAACAAAATGTTTATAACAGGATATAAAACAGCATTAAAATGCAATACATGAAATTAGGAAAAACCCTACATTAAAATGATGTCTCTGAAATAGAAGACTGCTTTGCATGCATATGCATTATATTCATATGGACAGATGTAATATGTACTGTAATCCATTTTAATGGCAAAATCCAAATAAACTGATAGGATATTGGCAAAACCATGAGACCTTTAACCAAAGAAAATGTACTAACATCATAATGTACACATATATGACTAAACATCTCACGAAACACCACAGAAATATAATAAAAAATCCACTGAAATCATGACGTATGCATCTGACAGTAACTTTTGTCAGAAAGAAAATACAAACAAATATTTTTAAATTTGTAGATATAACAGAACTGTCACAAATGGGAAGAATCGGTACAGCATTTAAAAAATAGAATTATTTCATAATATAAACATCACATGATCTAGCAATGTATATCCAAAGGAAATTAAAGAAGCATAGTGAAGATTCCCACCTTCCTTTTTATCTTCATTTCATCATTATTTGTAATGGCCAATGCAGAAAAAGACACATTATTATAGGTTTTTTTATATAGCTAATTACAGTAAATTTAAGTGCTTATCAGAAAAGACATGGATAAAGAAAATATTTATCTATCTTTCTATCTATCTATCTATCTATCTATCTATCTATCTATCTATCTATACCTATCTATCTATCTATTTATCTCCCAGATAAACACACACACAGAGAGACAGGCAGACACACATGAAAAAGAGAGACAGACAGACAGACAGAGACAGAGAGACAGAGAGACAGACAGAAGGAGAAGAGGGAGAGAGAGAGAGAGAGAGAGAGAGAGAGAACTTTTCCAGACTTAAAAAGTAAGTCCTTGTAAAGTCATGGATTCCTTTAAAAAATTTATTTATTTATTTATTTATTTATTTATTTATTTATTTATTTATTTATTTATTATTGTTACCTATTCACTCTTTCTTTCTTTTTTCTTTCTTTCTTTCTTTCTTTCTTTCTTTCTTTCTTTCTTTCTTTCTTTCTTTCTTTCTTTTCTTTCTTCCTTCCTTCCTCTTTCTTTCTTTCTTTCTTTCTTTCTTTCTTTCTTTCTTTCTTTCTTTCTTTCTTTCTTTCTTTCTTTCTGCCTTCCTGCCTTCCTGCCTTCCTGCCTTCCTGCCTTCCTGCCTTCCTGCCTTCCTGCCTTCCTGCCTTTCTTGCTTTCTTGCTTTCTTCCTCCTTTCTTTCTCTCTCTCTTTCTTTCTATTTTTTAAAATTGCCATTAATTTTTTACAGTCTAGTCATCATGCCTTTCTGGTGTGCCCTTCCGGAGTTCCTCATCCCATTCCTCTTCCCCTCTGTCTCTAAGTGGATGCCCCCCCCCCAGGCTTCCCCGCACCCTGTAGCCTAAAGTCTCTCAAGGAGTAGATTCATCTTCTCCATGTGAGGCCAGGCCAGGCAGTCCTCTGCTATATATTTGTCTGAGGTATCACATTAGCTGGTGTTTGCTTCCTGGTTGGTGGCTCAATGTCTGAGTGATCTCAGGTGTCCAAGTTAGTTGAGATTGCTGGTCTTCTATGGATTTGCCCTCCTCCTTCCTCCTCAAATTCTTCTTGCCTTTCCATAATTCGATCTTAGGGGTCCTCAACTTCAGTTCAATTATTGGGTGTATTTCTGTCTGCCTCAATCAGCTGCATTTTGGGCCTTTTGAAAGTTGTCCATGCTAGGCTCCTGTCTGCAAGCACACTATAGAATCAGTAATAGTGTCAGGTCTTGGAGCCTCCCTTTGAGATGGATTCTTTCTCTCAGTCTCATCTCCATTTTTGTTCCTGTAGTTCTTTTAGACAGGAACAATTCTGGGTTACAGTTTTTGACTATGGGATGGCAACCCTGTCCCACAAAGGAGGAATGTGTACAGAAAATGTGATTAATTTACACAATGAAATATTATTCATCTATTAAGAATGAGGATTTCATGAATCTTACAGGCAAATGGACAGAACTAGAAAATATCCTGAGCGAGGTAACTCAGAAGCAAAAGGACATGCAAGTTATGTATTCACTACTAAGTACATATTGCCCAACGAAGTAGAGAATAGCTAGGATACAATCCAAGAACTCAAGAAGACTCACAAGCTGAAGGCCCATGTAAGCATGCTTCAATCCCACTTGAGAGGGAGAAGAAAGTAATCATTGGGGAGGGAGACAGAAGGATGGAGGGATCACAGTAAGAGATGGGAAGGGGAAGAGAAAAGGGAAACAGGATCAGGTATGGGAGTGGGGACAGGAGAGAAGTCCTGAGGGCCAGCAGAATGAATGGAAATATGTGATCTCATGGAGGTGATGGGAGGAGGGAAAGTACCAGAGACCTGGGAGGTAAGATGTGGAGAGCCATGCCGCGAGCAATCACTGTGGAGAGCCGTGTGTGCTGCGAGCAATCGCCATTATAAGATGGCGCTGGCCTCCGCTGTGCCTAACTAGTAAACAAGTCTTGTGTGCAAGTGCGAGAGTGAACTCACTTCTAGTGACTGCCCATTCTCGGGGTGTAATAGTGGGGTGATGGGCGAGCAACGAATCAGGAGCTGTCACGCCACATCAGGTGCTGAAACGTCATGGCTGAGCTCTATATAAGGGACTCCATTTTCTGCGGTCGGGGTCTTCCTGAGAAGTAAGCAATAAAGCTTTGCCGCAGAAGATTCCGGTTGTCCTGAGTGTGTTCTTGCCGGCGGGGACAAAAGCTCGGGATAGTGAGAGACAATCAGGACTCAAAGGGAGGAAAGCTAGATGAAATGCCCAAAACTGGGAAGAGGAAACTCTTAGAGTCTACCTCCAGTAGGAAAACAGGACTATTTTGAAATATATGTGATACATGAAATAAACTAATCTAAAGAGGATATATATATATATACATATACATATACATATACATATACATATACATATACATATACATATACATATACATATACATATACATATACATATACATATACATATACATATATATACATATATATACTCACTTATGAAATATCTATATATATTTCATATATATTCTCACTTTTGAAATCTGAAAAATATCATAATCATCAAAGTTGGTGTATAGCCAACTTTGTGATAGCCAGCAGGAAGGGCATAATAGGAAAATGTTGCACAGAGTATGATTTAAGCTATAAGATGAAAACATTCATAAGTACAGAATAAACTTTCTTTATAAATAGTATATTATACAAATAAAAGTCTCTGAGAGTTGTTATTTTTAGACCTCACCTCATAAGGAAAAATAGTTGGAAAAATTGTGAGGTTATGAGTATGTTAATGAGTACCTTCATTGGGCTTATTATTTCACACTATTCCTCTATATAATATTTGTAGTCTATTTCTTAAATTAAAATATAGAAAAATTTCCTGGACAGTTAAACTTCAATACCACTAGGGAAAGGGGGAAAATATTGTTGTATAAAGATTTCCTTTGATTTTAACACTTAGGCCCTGGAATTTTAATAAATTTAGAGAGGGCAAAACAACCAAGAAGTTAAAACCCACTCTATATATGTACACACACACACACACACACAAACACACACACACACATACACTTGGGGGCAGCCAGTAACTCATGGGAAGCCACACTTTTAAATAAATGTGCTGTGACTCAAATAAAACCCATCAACCGTGATTAGCTCCCCTGCAAGCTAAGGGTCTTAGTAATCCCTCTGCCTTCTTTGCTTAAGTAGTTTGATTTTGTACAGGGCTTTTTCTGATAACCATAACTGTTTTTACTGCATGTTTGCAAAATCCATGTCCTATATGATTATAGAGTCATACAGCTCACCTCCCAATCTCCATCTTTAATATGTGGCCTGATATAGTGGGCATCTCTTACTTGGCAAGTAAGAGTGAGATCAATTATCAAAATCTATAAGTCCTTTTCTGAGTTGTCCAAGAGACCAGAACTAAAGCAGAATACAAATGAACCTAGAGTTTATCTGGAAATAAATGTGGTCGCTGCATTTAACAAAATGTCAAAACTACAGGCTTACAATGATAAACCAATGTTTGCCACATGATGGATGGTAAAATTCAGAACTGCTAAGCAAAATGTGTAAGGTTTAGTGTGTTGTAACTGTTGAGTATCTTATTGGGATGGTAAAAACCCAGGTCAAGGCATCTTTTAAAATGTACAGAACTTCCCACTAAGAACCAAATACTCATCTCAAGAAAGATTGAATATATGAAATATAGTACACAAGCAAGCACTGCTACACACACACACACACACACACACACACACACACTCAAACAATACAAGTTCCCAGAGATAGAACAGAGCTATAACAAATGATCCTATGTATTTTTTATATGTTTCATACTGTCTTGAAAGGACTGGAGGAAAAACAAAACCTTATGTTTGGCTACTGTAATTTATTTGAAAACTCTTAAGGGTAAGACAAAATATCCGCTTTAAAAACTCTTCAAGATTTACTTGTAAATTCTCATGCTTTGGTTACATAGACTAGCAATTTTCTTTTACGCATAGACACAGAATAAGCAAATAATTAAGGGACTATGTGAAGGGTTATTCATGTCAATGATTCTCTGAGAAGTCACAGAAAAGCAAGAAAGGAAGTGCCATTTGAGATTCATGGTCATAAATTAGAGATGTCAACCTGAAATTGGTCTTCAAGGAAGTTATGAACAGATAGCAAGAGAAATTGAAGAGTACGCAGACAGATAGATAAATGGCAAGCAGATGGCAAGATAATGATAATTATGATGATAATGTAGCATATATATATATATACATATATATATATATGATGGATAATAGTAATAGACAATAGAAAAACAGAGGAATGATAGAGGTCAGTAGGTAGCAAGACAAATTTGTAAGTAAATAAATTATATATAGGAATATAAATAAAGGCAGTTATGTGTGCATTCATATATTAAGGGGTTTATGTTTATATTAACTACTTGTTAAAAATTACGTTTTAAAAATATTATTTAGAAGAATATAACCTTGGCATACATAATAAAATATTTTATTTTTGATTCTTGGACTATTGTGAATGTAAAACACACATTGATATCTAAAGGCAAATTCCCCTAAATGTCCACTTGAATTGTCTTTAATTGTGGAGGTATATTTTTTTATTTTTATGTATCTATCATTAATCTATGTATGTATGTATGTATGTATGTGTCTATCTATCTATCTATCTATCTATCTATCTATCTATCTATCTATCTATTCATCTATCGATGTATTTGTTGGTCTGTCTGTCATTTTGTCTGTCTCTGTGTGTCCTTATGTCTGTCTGTCTGTCTATCTGTCTGTTTATCTATTGGGTGAGACAGGGCCTTACTGTGCATCCAGAGTGATATCTCATGTTGTCTTTCTGCCCAGTCTCTAAGGCACTGGGGTCAGAGCCATGCACTACTAAGCATATTCTTTGGGAAACACTGGGGCCCTTTAGTTAAGTGTTATGTAAATTTCATTGGGTTCTCTATTAGGAAGACGTAGGCTATATTTATATAGAAAGATCTAGTTGATTTTAGGATATGCTGATATGTTGGTTACTGTTTTACCCATGACAAAGATCACCTGGAAAGGCTCAACTGAGGAATTGCTTTTATTGGATTTTCCTGAAGACATGTCTATAAGGCATCTTATTGATTAAAAATTTATGTTGAAGGGCCTAGAATATTTTTGTAGTGAAATCTCTGGGAGTGTTGTCCTTGATCATATAAGAAAGCAGGCTGTGCAAGCCACTTTAAACAAGTCAGGAAAGAAAGTTTCTTGGGACCTCTCCTTCATTCAGTGTCTCCAGGTTCCTGTTTTGGCTTCGTTTGATGATAAAGATGAATCCTAGTGACATTCTGTTATATCCATAGACCAGTGCCTCATCCAATCATCATCAGAGAGTTTTCCACTGTTAGCAGAGAGGAACAGATGCAGTGACAGCCAGACATTGTGCATAAAGAGAAGGTCTAAATTGGAGTCTCCATCAAATCTCTCTCCACAGAGTTCAGTGAATCCTGTGTTAGAGGAGACAGAAAGATTTTAAGAGTCAGAGGAGATGGAGGACACCAGGAGAACACAGCCCTCTGAAACAACTAAGCTAGGTTCTTATGAGCTCACAGAAAATGAAACAACTACATGAGTGTATACCAGGTTGTCTTTGTATACACTACAGATATTACCTTAGTATTTTTATGGGACTCCTGACTACAAGGAGTGTGTCTCTGACTCTATTTCCTGTTCTCGGCCTAGTCTCTTCATGTTGAGTTGTCATGTTTGTCATGTTTAACTTCAATATTAAAGATTTTGCTTTGTCTTATATTTTATTTTGTCATGTTTAGTTGTTATCTCTTAGAAACTTGTTCTTTTCTAATGAGAAACCAAAATGGAGTAGATTCAGGGGAGGGGGTGCGTGAGGTGGGGAGTAATTGGGAAATGTAGATGGAGGGGAAATTTCAATTAGGATATATTGTATGAGAAAAGAATCTATTTTCAATTAAAAAACAAAAATCAAACAGGATGAATAATTTTGTTTGTGATTTGGTTATGTTTAACATCTTATCACAGCAACAAGGAAGCAATCTAAGACAATTATTGTCCAAGAGAATAACAAATCTCTCCAGCGTTGGAAAGCTCCTTAATAGTACATTGCAAGGTCTTTTCCTACTTCTCCATTCTCGGCATTCCCTCTCCCCCCTCTTTCTCCTTTCCAGCCCTTTTCATTCTTCTTCCCTTCCACTTTCTTTTGAATCTTTCTCACTACTGTGAGTGAGGCTGTTCCACTGCATTTCCTATTCATGTTTTAGAGCAGTAATCTCTGCTCATTTTCCCCAACCAAACCTAGAATATTTACCATTATCATTTCTGATCCTTATTCAGCAACTGACATGATTTTCATGAAGATAATCCTATTACCTACAGGGTGGCTTCTGAAACATAAATAAAAATATGAATAAATAAACAAATATACATAATAAATAAATAACCAAACAGATACCCAAACAAATAATGTGGAAAGCATTCTTTTTAAATATTTAAAACTAATGCCATTTTTCCAATTAGTGAATTTGCCCGTTATTCAATAATTAAAATTAACAAAAATTAATGGCACATAGTAGCAGTTTTTTTTGTTTTGTTTTTTTTTTTTTTTTTTGGTTTTTCGAGACAGGGTTTCTCTGTATAGCTCTGGCTGTCCTGGAACTCACTTTGTAGACCAGGCTGGCCTTGAACTCAGAAATCCGCCTGCCTCTGCCTCCCGAGTGCTGGGATTAAAGCCGTGCGCCAGTTTTATTTTTAAATTTCATGCAGGCTCCTTTAAGATCCCAATATTTCTAAACATTGTAGGCTTAATTTGTTTTGTTTATAATATGTCTGATTGATTTGGAAGAGTGCAATAGAGAATCCCAAGTGCCTGACTTATGTTGGAAGACTTCACAGGATTTTTGTCTGCTTTGGTGTCTGTATCTATGTAACTGAGAGTAAAGGGCACCATGTTTAAGACTTTGCTCAGAACCTTCATTGTTAAAGAAGCTTGCTCTTGGCCTACAACTAATCTCATGCTAAAGTCAAATCTGTTTTGAAAGAGATAGACCTTGTTTAATTTTATTCTATGAAAATTAGATGCTAAGAAAATTATAGGAAATATAAAAAGTCTCAACAGTTTTTACTGCTAAGCTTAGTCTTTATCGATACTGTAATAAATGAATACTAAAAATTTTAATGTCTTATCAATGGGATAATGACCCACTTTTGAAAAAATGATAACTCTAATGCTACCAGGTAAACTTAATGTTTCTACTCCTAATATTATTTAACTATGTAGTAATAAATTACCTAGCCCTTCTTCTCAACCTTTGGCTTGCAACTCCTTTGAGAGCTCAGGGTATCTTTCACAGAGATTTCCTAAAACCATTGGAAACCACAGATTATGTTATAAAACACATTATGACTCAAATCAGTAGCAGAATTACAGTTATAAAGTATAAGCAAAAATAACTTGATGGTTGGTGCTCACCACATGATGAATTGTATAAATGGGCAGCAGCATTAGGAAGAACCACTGTGCAAAATGTTTCTTATTCTTTGCCAATGTGAAACAATCATATTCTATACTGTAATGCATATTGTATACGGTTGTCTGTTTGCGCTGGCGTGGTTGGGCTGTTTTTCTATTTCCATTATAATTTCATCTTATTCATCTGTTCCTTTTTTTGTTAGTTTGGTTTGGTCTTTCTTTCTTTCTTTCTTTCTTTCTTTCTTTCTTTCTTTCTTTCTTTCTTTCTTTCTTACTCCCTGTATTTTCTTTCTCATTAAGATGAGTACCCCAGGGGGAACCTCCCTTCTACCCTCTGACTACCTTCATCAGATCTGTGGATCCTGAACCATACAGGTAAGCTTTCCCCCCACTCATCTTCCATGCTTACTGAGCCCTCTGGGAACACCAAGCTACCCTGAGCAGCCTGCTAGCCCAGACAGACTTACCTCTCTGCTGCTCACCTTCATTCCTGAAACATACGGACCTGCAGATTCTGAAACATGTAGACATGCAGAGCCAGGACCATACACCCCAAGGATACTCACAGAGTACAAGCTACACCAGGACCATCAAGTTTAACAACAGGACCATCAAAGGACCATACCCATCCAGATAGCTTAAGACATTCAAAAGAACACAATCAACAAAGTCAGGACAATATGACAACTTAAGAACACAGCTACCCTACTAGAGCAAACCCTTAATATCCAAACCCAACTAAAACACAGGGAAATGACACAAAATCTAATCTATAAGATTAGATGATAGAGGTCTGTAAAGAGGAAATAAATAAATCCCTTAAAGATACACAGGAAAATAAAACTATACTTGTAAAGGGAATAAATTAAAATACTGGAAGACCCAAGAGTGAAGCAATAAAGAAACCTCAAACTCATATAGTCCTGGAGATGGAAAACCAAAGGAGGAGAACAAGCAGAACACATGGAAGTATTATCAACAGAACACAAGATATGGAAGAGAATCTCAGGTAAAGAAGTTATAGTGGAAGAAATTATACATCAGACAAAGAAAATACAAAACACAAAACATGCAGGAAATCTGAAATACCATGAAAAACCTAATCTTAGAATAATAGGAATAGAAGGAGGTAAAGAGTCCCAGCTCCAAGGCCCAAAAAATATTCTCAACAAAATCATAGAAGAAAACATGCCTAACCTAAAGAAAGAGATGCGTATAAACATACAAGGTGATAATAGAACACCAATTAGACTGGACCTGAAAAGGAAGTGCCAGAAGAGTACTTGCTTAACAATGTTCACAGTAACTTTATTCATAATAGCCAGAAACCAAAAACAAACTAGATGTTATCAACTGAATAATTGATAAGAAAAATGTAATATATTTTCATGGAGTATTGCTAATGTATTAGAAAGAATGATATAATGAAATTTGTTCGCAAATAAATGGAACTATTTTAAAAAATCAGCCATAGTGAGGCAACCTACCCAGAAAAACAAACATAGTGTATAACTCACTTATAGCAGATAATAGTTGCTATGTAAATCATAATTACACTGCAATACAGAGACCCAAAGCAATTACATAAAGTAAAAAGATCTATGGTGTACACATTTTGATCTCCTTGGGAAGGAGAAATAAAATAGATTTTGTGGGTAGGCTGGAGGTAGATATGGGGACATGATGGATTAGGTGGGGTAGAGAGAGGGACTGGGGGAGAGAGTACTGGGAGAGATGATAGAAATAGGTGTGCATTTAGGGGATGATATAGAAACCTACAGAAGTAGAAATTTCTGGAAAATGTGAGACTGATTTAATGAGAACTCCTAGTAATGGAGGATAAGGAACCCGAACAGCCATCTTCTGTAACCAGGCTAAACTTCCAGTGGTGAAACTGGGACAACAACCCAGAAACAAAATCTCTGACCCACAAAACTGTTCTGTCTGCAAGATATGCTGGAGCAATGGCGACTCATTTGGGAGTGGCCAACCTATGACAGGTCTAACAGAAAACCTGTGACACAGGAGCAAGCCCATGTCTGAACCTGCCTAGATATCCAGGATCTGGAAGTCGCATGACTCGGAGATTTAAGGTAGGACAAAACACAACTGACAGAAAAAAAAGTAAAATAAATCATTCCTAATAGTATTCTGCTATATGCATAGGATAGGTGTGTAGCACAACTGAAATCATAGAGGCTTGCTCTCAAAGCTGATGGCAGTAGATAGAGTAAATCATAGCCATACATTAGGCAAATTTATTAAACTCTGCATAAGAGAAGGAGGAAGGATTATAGAAGGCAGAGGCGTTGATAGTACCAGGAGTACATGGCTCATGGAATCTACTAAGCAGAGTTCATAGGGGCTCACAGAGACTAAAGCAGTAACCATGGAATCTACAAGAGTTGTGCCAGACCCTCCGCATACATGCTGTGGTTCTTTAGCTTGAACACCTAACAGTGGGAGTGGAGATGTCTCTAACTCTTTAGCTTGCTTGTGGAACCCTTTACCTCCTATTGGATTTTCTCATCCAGGCTTGATATGATATGCCTAGTCTTGTTGAACCTTGTTGTGTACTGTACAGAAATAGGACTGGAAGACTTGCTCTTTTCTGAAGGGAAACAAATGAAAAGTGGATCTTCTGAAGAGGAAAGGTAGAATCGGTCCTTGGAACAGAGGATGGAAGAGAGCTTTCAATGAAATGTATTTTATGAGAAAAAAAAAGAATAAAAGAGAAAACGAAAGAGAAAATGTATATGATATAATTAGACATCATTCCTAGAATTTAAAGTTACCTAATATGTTAGTAACTCTAACAGGAAGTTATATGAATTGCAAGAGTACATAAGCTGGAAATTTTGGGTAAAAATCAAAAGGAAATATTAGTAATTAAAACAAAAGCCTAATACATTTCTCTTTGATATGATAACCATATATAGACAGGCTTCCTATCAACTTTTCCCATTCATCTTGTCATGTTCGGTGATGTGGTCCCAGACAGGTACCTATATCACTGAGAACTAATTACTCTCACATCTGAAGACATCATATAGCATTAGTCTCCCAAGTAATTTGTTTACAGCAACTCTGCCTCTTCTTCCCTGAAATTCTCTGAGCCTAGAGTTAAGATTTGTGTTATAGATGTCTCATATGTATGAGCATCCTATAGTCACTCATTCTCTGTACTTTGTTCAGTTGTCGTTTTCTGATTATAGAAATATATTAAGCTATTAAGCCTCTGTCTGATAAAAAAGATGAGTGGAAATAAATTCATGATGCACAGGTCTAACAAAAAGTATTTAAAGAAGTCAGAGACTATACAAATTTAGCAGATTTGCAGCAGGAGGTTCCCTTCTAGGATAAATGATATCTGTGCTCATGGGTTCCTGACCTGATTTACAGAATAGGGCTTGAGCTCTCTGCAATCAAACAGCTGTTGATTTCTCCAAGACTAGAGTGACACAATTGCATCATTGTGAATACTTTGCTCTGTTATTACAGTTCACAGTAGTTACATCTGAGAGGATTGTTAATATAATTTTATTTTTCAGAATCATGCACACGGCCTTTTGACACTATAATATATAGTCTCAAGGGAGGAGGCTTTCAGGCCAGTACTAGTGTAATTTCTCTGAGTCCTGTGACTGAAGTGTATGCTTTCATTAACAATAGAATCTTACCATCAAATATTGAAGTTCCAGGAAGATCAATGCCAATAGCTTGTAAATTTTTGGATGGAGAAGAGGAGATTTGTAAGTCATCTTGATCAACAAGTCCAAGGGAAGTATGCCCTAAATATCCCTTGCCTGACACTGGGGGTTTTGATGTTAAAATTATTCATAACATAAAAAAATGAATAAGTTGTAGAGAACATAAGGGTTGCTACTCTCATTAAATATTACATTTTAATTCTTAGCTCATACAGAAAGTCACGAAAATGGTATAGGAAGAGTATATGTTAGAAAGGAAGAACTAGAGAGGTTTTCATTTTTAAACAATTTACTACAGAGATAAATTACAAACAATGTTAATATAATAACAGACATCTCCAGGTACTAATGCATAAAAATGCAAGGGCACAAGACACAGTGTTATATTCATTATAAGTTATCTCATTATAGTTGAAACTAAGTATTTGAAAGTTTTAGCAATGATATTTATCATAGTACCTGCTTCAAAAGCTATATCTGGATAACAATGAAAAATTAAATATGTAAAAGTTCTGTATGTGGAAAACTCTAAACAAAGGCATTACTTTTCTAAAATAATAAATTAATAGTTACATTTTCCAATTCATAAATTAGCATTTTTAAGATAGAAATTTTGACAAATCCTCTGTCAAATTTCAGTTTAACGGCAGCCATTAATTTTTAGTGATAAACTTTTTATAAAAAGAATACCTATAATACATGTTGAAGTATTGTGGAAAACAAATTGTATGATTCAGAATTAATCAAAGTATTTTATCTAAAATTGTCAAAGAAATTTAGAGCATTATAAAACTAGGAGAATTTGAATAGATAAACCCTAACAAATTAGTTATATACATGATAAAAGTACCAAGGAAAATACATTTAATAGAAAAATTATGTTTAAAATCAGCTATGGTCTTTTGCTTCATAATTTAAAAAGATGTGAAGAAGGAAAAGGAGTATTCACAAGATCAGAAAGATGTCACAGAGGAAGAAGGAAGGGGAAGAAGTACTTTTGAAAGTCTCATGTGTTACAAAACTAATCAATCTTACTTTGGCATTAACTTATAAAACTTCCAATTTATTTCAAAGCTCAAACTTATACAAGATCTCACAAATGTGTGTTTATAGAAGTGGTATTCATAATTGCAATAACTAGAACCAATCATATTTGTAATAGGTGAATAGAAACAGAACAGCTGCCAATAGTTCTTTAAGAGGAAATGATCTATCAATATAGAAAGGGAATAAAAGTATCTTAGACACATAGACTACATGAAAGAAACTAGTTTGAAATAGCTGCACCTGTATGACATCAATCACATAACATTCTAGAAAGAAAAAAAGCTAGGAAAACATTGAGAGAAGTGCAGACTGAAAAGGGTTGGTTGTATGTACAAGGTCTGAACATTGTGAGACCCAAGAGATTGAACTATAAATATGTTTTGTTGGATTGTGTCAGGCTGAATACGAAGACATTAAATGTCTGTCAAATCCACATAACTTGTAGCATAAGTAGTAAAATTTAATGTTACACAATTTAAAAATATTTAGGGAGTTTGCAACTGAAGGATAGAATGCAGAATGTGGGAACATAATCTTACTTATTATGTATGACTGAAATAAACTTTCTGAAGAGTGGGGGAGAATAATAAGTGGCTGACCTAAGAAACTGGGAGAGTAAATACTGTCTGTAAGACTAAAAGGAATAGTGTGAACATAGAGGTAGTTATTATACAGATATTTATGGGCTAGCAGTCCTTAAACATGTACACATACATTCAGAAATGCAGATGTTTTAAATTTAACGAAATAGTTAATACCAGACAAAATATTTGAGTGTTCAAATGGAGGTTATAGGTAATAAAAGGAAAAAAATCAGAAACAAGCAATGTGATAGTAGGTTATAATTGATTACACTGCTATAAACTGATATTTCCTTCAATATACTGCATACAAGAGCTATAAAAAGATGTATGATATTCAATATCAGTTTGTTTATCTAGACAAACAGCATTTCTTTCCAATGGCATGATATCCATTCTTCGTTTTACTTGTAAAAAAATAACATTCCTTGGATAAACTGTCAATTTAATAACTAGACAGAAGTTATACAGGATAAAAATATCTGGAATGCATTGCTATGTTAAAGCCAATAAAAGAACAAAAGTATGTCAGAGAATGCAGGATTAAGCAGAGCAATACCCAGTAACCATGGAAGGAATAAAAGAAGAATCTAAATACATAAAGTACTCTGGAGAGATAGAATATGAGCCATATATGAGCCTGTAGTGACATATATCATTAAAACGATAAGTAACACAAAATAATTATTCTTCTAGAAACTAGTATAGTATTCACTGTTAAGGTCAGTCTATGCACAGAGAGGGAATTCTAAAAGATTTAGAATGGAAACAGAAATATCAGACTTCAAAGTTATAATGGAGAGCTGTGAAAAGCACTACCTTAGATTACACAATCAATTAGCAGGAAAATAGCATTAATAAACAATTTTAATTAGTGAATTTGGAGTTGGAATATATAAGAACTATATTTACAATAATATTCTATTTGGAATTGTAAAATTTATCTTTAATCAAATATTTATTAACTTCTACAAGTAGCTATGAAACAAAAATCCCAATACGAAAGAAAAAATGCAATTGAGAAATATTGTAAGATTCTTTTTTTGCAATAAAGGTCATATGACTGCAAGGCTAAACTCAGGTCAAATATTTGCAGAAACAACCGCAGGCTAAGTGGATTTAATTTAGGCCTCTTGCCTCTCATTTTTCACATAAGTAAGAACTGTGCACATCTCCCTTCACTCAGAATTTACATTCCACCTTTTAGAACTTTTGATCATTCTAAAAGCTTGAGCAATAGCTTAAGTGTAGGGCACAGTGAATTGACACATAAACCAGAAAGCATTTTGCTCAGGAATGTCCCTGTGGAGGAAGCTCTGTGAATGAGCTATTGAGAGAGAAGGCATCCTAAGATCACATTTCTTCAAGGGCTACATTTACTATTTAGTTCATTTCTAATGCAGATTTAAACCCTTTAATTAAATTCAATAGGTAAAATGTTTGCTCAGCTGTGAAGGATGATTCAAGGTTAGACATGTGCCTTACATGAGTTGAGTTTTCGTTTTATAAAAGACAATGTATTGAAAACATTTTCATGGGATCAAGTTGTATAATATGGCACTGTCGTAGCTATGCCCCGTGCATTATAGTTTATGGGATCTGAGATCAAGGCAGCCAATAATACTGTTTTGGAATAATTATTATTTTGTTGTTGGTTATATGTCAGAAATGAGATAGTATTTTAAATATGTTAGTAAAACAGTATCTAATTTCTCATAATTGTGGAAAATAACATGCAATAACATCATTTATGGGTTGTTTTCATCTGAATGCTTTCATGCAAATTATAAAGTAATCAAGGCTCTTGTGCCAAGGCTGAGTTCATCTGACAGCAAAGAGTGATTTTCTTAGACCATAGTAATAAGATACAGACATTTTAACTTTTGATGAGTTTACCTAGATTCAACATATATTTGGCCAAAATTTAAATGATTACCATTTTATATAAGGCCTTCCAAATAAAGTTAGTAAGCACCAATTTTGATGACTGGTCAAATATTTTTAAAATTTTTAGTATGTAAATTACTTCTAATAAATCCATAGTTAATGCCCCCACAGTACACTTTAGAGGGACCTGGGTCTTGAATAGGAATTTTTATACAGTGATCTTTAGATGGGAATTGGCAGAAAGTTAGTCAACACTAAATAGGTTCTAAAAAATGAATGAGATACCTGATGAAAAAGGCTCATTGCAAATATAACAGTCATTACTTTTAGGAGGAGGAATGGCAAAGAAGGGATATATATTTTCATACACAGATTCCATGTCTATTTTATTTTAAGTTGTAGAATCAGAAGTAAAGTGTGTGTCTTATTTTACAAAAGATTGTAATTCACTGGGAGAGAAAGAAATGCAAACCAGTAATTTTCATTGTTGAAGAAAAGATGATGTGCATGAATCAGAATTTGAAAAGAGCGAATATGCAATAGTTTCTTTTCTGAATTTGTATTTCTTTTATTTTATCTGTATGAACTTCTGCCTCCAGTGTGTTTCTTTTCTTTCTATGTTTGTTCACCTGTTTGATTTTTGTATAATTGAGGACCTGCCCTCTAAAAGTGAGAGTGGAAATCAGAGGCAACCTTTCACTCTGATAATATTTCTAAACCAGATGCTTCCTTAATTACTTTTTGGTTTTCTCAAACCTATTAATAAGATTTAAATTCTTCTTTTAAATCTTAAAAACAAAATATCTTAATACATATGGAGCAACCAACTTCTTTGTGTAGCTGGAAAAGGCTACTCACAAGAGAAAACACAACACAGAATATTCATTGGGAATATATACTTTTAACAAAACACAGAATATTATTCAGAAATTGAAATGAGGACTATTAAAAAAGTTTAACTATAGCCGGGCGGTGGTGGCGCACGCCTTTAATCCCAGCACTTGGGAGGCAGAGACAGGCGGATTTCTGAGTTCAAGGTCAGCCTGGTCTACAGAGTGAGTTCCAGGACAGCAAGGGCTACACAGAGAAACCCTGTCTTGAAAAACAAACAAACAAACAAAAAAAGTTTAACTATAATTAAGATTCTCCTTAAGACATTTTACATTAATATTTATTACTTTTTTCTAACTTGATTATAATAGACTTAATATTTCAAGTTCTTCTTTCATAAAATAGTCTTCAAAGCTTTATTTTTAAGCCTGTATATGATTTGTTTGCACTAGTACAAAGTTACCCATTTGTATTTTTAAATTACTTTATTATTAAGAACCTCCATATAATATAAGAAGAATTTAAATCATCTTCATCTACCATCCTCATCTCCCATTCTCCTGTTTCTCTGACCAGAGTTCTTCATCTCAACAAGACCACGTGTACTTATTTGTCCTTTATCATAATAGCTTTGCTTAGGAAACAGAGAAGAAATTTTTTTGGAGGAAAGGCACCTGATCAGTGACGATTTACCTTTTGAGTTGTTTTGTTATTTCATAGATTTTTATCATTTTTGATATATTGAATAAAACTACTTATTAAAATGCCCTTAACAAGTGTGATACTAATAGACATGCTAATATGAAGTGCTCTTCCCACAAAAGAGAACACCAATTTATTATCCAATACCAAATAGTCAGCATTTATATAATTTACATACAAAGAACATTACAAGGATTATTTTTGGTTATTATTATTATTATTATATTATATTATTATATTATATATTATATAATATATTGGTTATATATTATTATTCTGGTTATTTTTAGGAATATATACACACATATCTGTGTGTGTATATATCTGTGTGTGTGTGTGTGTGTGTGTGTGTGTGTGTGTATGTGTGTGTGTGTGTGTAACAAAGATATGTCTGTTAAGGGAAAAAGAAGCTAATGAAGTTAGCTCTGTATTTTATAAGATATTTCATATTATTTTGTAAAGTTTCCATAAGTATTGATAGGATATAAGCTATCATTAATTGAAGTTAACATTCAGTTGTTTTATTATATGTGGCAGCTTATGGAGGGACAGGAGCAGAAGAAACTCCTTAGCATTTAAGAGCACATGCTGCTTTTACAAGAATCTTAGTTTAGTTCTATGTATTCCTCTTCAAGTGGATCGCAACTACCTGCAACTGCAGTTTTAGAGTATCTAATACCTCCAGCTTCCAAGGGCCTCCATATTCATATGCACATATACAAATAATCACTACACACACACATACACACACAAGTAAATAAAAATAATCACATATAAGTGATATACATGTGATATATATATATATATATATATATATATATATATATATATATATATATACATACAACAACTTTAGCACCAGGTAAATTGGAACATATTCACAATCCTGGCACTTCAGGGACTAGTTCAAGTTAGTAAAATACCAACCTGGCTACATAACCAATGACTGCCTGAGATATGTAGTGAAACCCTGCCCCAAAGATCTCAGTGATTTGGGGGTAAGAAAGAAAAGGAAAGAAGATGTATTTTGCTGCATAGGTTATGTTGTAAGTTATGGCTAAAAGCCTGCATGTTTACCACACTACCTATCTCTCAATGTGAATTTCAGTTAAGTACACTGACCACAATGTTTAATAAATCTCCAGAGCTTTTTGATTGTTAAAGACTGAAACTTCAAAATAAAAAGTAATCAATAAAAATTCAATTTATACCAAGTAAACACCATCCTCCTCTTTCTCTGGCTTCTGGAAACCACTCACTCTTTCTATCACATATCCAAAGGAGATCATTTATATTAACAGATTCTCTTGGTGGTGCATATATTACACACCATATTATGTTCATCCACATTGCTTATTGAGTTAGGGTTTTCTTTGTTTTCATATTTGAATACTAATATGTGTCCACATTTTATAAAGCAGTTATCCCACTAGGTAAGTGCTTTATAAAAATTTACTAGTTTCTACCACACAGTCATTCTGAATAATGCCACTATTAACATGTGTATGCACATATCTCTTTGGGGAACTGATTTGATCTGGATTTTAATTCAGAGCATAATTATTGCATCTCATGGTAATTCACATAATTTTTAATTATGTTATTTATTTACATTCCAGTTGTTGCCTCTTACTTTTGATCCCCCCACTCATGGTTTCTCAACCTATTCCTGTTCCTCCTTGCCTCTGAGAGGGTGTTTCCAGCCCCCAGCAGTCCTCTCTCTTCCAGGGGACCTCAAGTCTGTCAAGTGTTAAGCATATCTTTCCCACTGTGGACAGACCAGGTAGACCTCTGCTATTTATGTTCCAGGGGCCTCAGACCAGTCGTGTATGCTTATATTTGTTAGCACAGTCTTGGCGAGCTCCCTGGGGTCTGAGTTAGCTGAGAATTCTGGTCTTCCTATGGTTGTCTCTCTCCCCTTCACCTTTTTCAACCCTTCCTCTCAGTCAATCAGAGGGGTCCCTGACTTCAGTTTAATGCTTGAGTATTAAGTGTTTGCCTTGGTCTCAGCTGTGAGTAGAGTCTTTCAGAGAATATCACAGTTAGTCTCTGGTCTATAAGCACACTACAGCATCAATAGTAGTATCAGGCCTTACTGGCTCCACCCCATGAAATGGATCCCAAAATGGGCAAGTCATTGGACCACCTTTATTTCAGCCTTTTTCAAATTTTATCCCTGAAGTTTTTAGACAAGAACAATTCAGAGCATCTGTGGGAGACATCATGGTTCCCAGACTCCACCAAGACTAGTCTGCACAGGTGAGAGTGTGGACTACATAAACTAACAGCTTCTGGGACAGGCAGGAGCCACAGAGCTTCTGAGGCAGCCCCCTTTTTGGGCTCCAGACATCGGGACACCTTCCCTGCCAGAGGATAGGTGTCTGCCCAGCCTGGGAGGGCTTTGCCAGAGCATCTGGGGGAGACATCTTGTTTCTGGGACTCTGCCTAGACTAGTATGCACAGGTGAGAGTGTGGACTACATAAGCTAACAGCTTCTGGGATAGGTCCTTTTTCGGGCCTTCATCTTCTGCCAGGAATCAAGTTTGAATGCCAGATGTCTGCACACCTTCCCTGAAAGAGAGAGCCTGCCTGCAGAGAGTGCTCCGACCACTGAAACTCAGGAGAGAGCTAGTCTCCAAGGTCTGCTGGTAGAGAATAACAGAATCACAAGAGGAGCAAGCTCTAACCAGAGACAACTATAACAACTGACTCCAGAGTTTACCAGATGGCAAAAGGCAGACATAAGAATGTTACTAACAGAAACCAAGACCACTCACCATCATCAGAACCCAGCACTCCCACCTCAGCCAGTAAAGGGCATCCCAACACTCCCGAAAACCTAGATCCGGATTTAAAGGCATATCTCATGATGATGGTAGAAGACATCAAGAAGGTCTTTAATAACTCACTTAAATAAATACAGGAGAACACTGCTAAAGAGTTGCAAGTCCTTATAGAAAAACAGGAAAACACATCCAAACAGATGATGGAAATGAACAAAACCATACTAGACCTAAAAAGGGAAGTAGACACAATAAAGAAAACCCAAAGTGAGGCAACTCTGGAGATAGAAACCCTAGGAAAGAAATCTGGAACCATAGATACGGGCATCAGAAACAGAATACAAGAGATGGAGGAGAGAATCTCAGGTGCAGAAGATTCCATAGAGAACATCAGCACAACAATCAAAGAAAATGCAAAATGCAAAAAGATCCTAACTCAAAACATCCAGGAAATCCAGGATACAATGAGAAGACCAAACCTGCAGATAATAGGAGTTGATGAGAATGAAGATTTTCAACTGAAAGGTCCAGCAAATATCTTCAACAAAATTATAGAAGAAAACTTCCCAAACCTAAAGAAAGAGATGCCTATGAACATACAAGAAGAATACAGAAATCCAAATAGACTAGACCAGAAACAAAATTCCTCCCAACACATAATAATCAGAACAACAAATACACTAAATAAAGATAGAATATTAAAAGCAGTAAGGGAAAAAGGTGAAGTAACATATAAATGCAAGCCTATCAGAATTACAACAGATTTTTCACCAGAGACTGTAAAAGCCAGAAGATCCTGGACAGATGTTATACAGACATTAAGAGAACACAAATGCAAGCACAGGCTACCATACCCAGCGAAACTTTCAGTTACCTTAGATGGAGAAACCAAAGTATTCCACGACAAAACCAAATTCACACATTATCTTTCCACAAATCCAGGCCTTCAAAGGATAATAACAGAAATAAACCAATACAAGGACAGAAACCACAACCTAGAAAAAGCAAGAAAGTATTCCTTCAACAAACCTAAAAGAAGACAGCCACAAGAACAGAATGCCAACTTTAACAAGAAAAATAATAGGAAGCAACAATTACTTTTCCTTAATATCTCTTAATATCAATGGACTCAATGACCCAATAAAACGACATAGACTAACAGACTGGCTACACAAAAGGACCCAACATTTTGCTGCTTACAGGAAACACATCTCAGGGAAAAAGACAGACACTACCTCAGAATGAAAGGCTGGAAAACAATTTTCCAAGCAAATGGTCAGAAGAAACAAGCTGGAGTAGCCATTCTAACATCTAATAAAATCGACTTCCAACCCAAAGTCATCAAAAAGACAAGGAAAGGCACTACATATTCATCAAAGGTAAAATCTTCTAAGAGGAACTCTCAATTCTGAATATCTATGTTCCAAATACAAGGCCATCCCCATTCATTAAAGAAACTTTAGTAAAGCTCAAAGCACACATGGCATCTCACACAATAATAGTGGTAGACTTCAACACACCACTTTCACCAATGGATAGATCATGGAAACAGAAACTAAACAGAGACACAGTGAAACTAACAGAAGTTATGAAACAAATGGATCTAAGAGATACCTATAGAACATTTTACCCTAAAACAAAAGGATATACCTTCTTCTCAGCACCTCACGGTACCTTCTCCAAAACTGACCATATAATTGGTCAAAAAACAGGCCTCAACAGGTACAAAAATATTGAAATTGTCCCAGGCATCCTATCAAATCACCATGGACTAAGGCTGATCTTCAATATCAAAATAAATAATAGAAAGCCAACATTCACATGGAAACTGAACAACACTCGTCTAAATCATACCTTGGTCAAGGAAGGAATAAAAAAAGAAATTAAAGGCTTTATAGCCTTTAATGAAAATGAAGCCACAACATATCCAAACTTATGGGACACAATGAAAGCATTTCAAAGAGGAACACTCATAGCTCTGACTGCCTCCAAAAAGAAACTAGAGAGAGCACATAATAGAAGCTTGACAACACACCTAAAAGCTCTAGAACAAAAGGAAGCAAATTCACCCAAGAGGAATAGATGGCAGGAAATAATCAAACTCAGGGGTGAAATCAACCAAGTGGAAATAAGAACTATTCAAAGAATCAACCAAAGAGCTGGTTCTTTGAGAAAATCAACAAGATAGATAAACCCCTAGACAGACTCACTAGAGGGCAAAGGGAAAGCATCCTAATTAACAAAATCAGAAAAGAAAAGGGAGACATAACAGATCCTGAAGAAATCCAAAACACCATCAGACCCTTCTACAAAATGCTATACTCAACAAAACTGGAGAATCTGGATGAAATAGACAAGTTTCTAGACAGATATCAGGTACCAAAGTTAAATCAAGATCATGTTAATGATCTAAACAGTCCTATATCCCCTAAAGAAATAGAAGCAGTCATTAATATTCTCCCAACCAAAAAAAGCCCAGGACCAGATGGGTTTAGTGCAGAGTTCTATCAGACCTTCAAAGAAGATTTAATCCCAGTTCTTCACAAACTATTCCACAAAATAGAAGCAGAAGGTACTCTACACAACTCATTCTATGAAGCCACAATTACTCTGATACCTAAACCACAGAAAGACCCAAAAAAGATAGACAACTTCAGACCAATTTCCCTGATGAATATCAATGCAAAATTCCTCAATAAAGTTCTCTCTAAATGAATCCAAGAACACATTAAAACAATCATCCATCCTGACCAATTAAGTTTCATTCCAGGGATGCATGGATGGTTCAATATACAGAAATTCATCAACATAATCCAGTATATAAACAAACTCAAAGACAAAAACCACAAGATCATCTCATTAGATTCATAGAAAGCATTTGACAAAATCAACACCCATTCATGATAAAAGTCTTGGAAACATCAGGAATTCAAGGCCCATACCTAAACATGATAAAAGCAATCTATAGCAAACCAGTAGCCAACATCAAAGTAAATGGTGAGAAGCTGGAAGAAATCCCACTAAAATCAGGGACTAGACAAGGCTGCCAACTTTCTCTCTACCTATTCAACATTGTACTTGAAGTCCTAGCCATGCAATTCGACAATGAAAGGAGATCAAAGGGATACAAATTGGAACGGTAGAAGTCAAAATATCACTTTTTGCAGATGATGTGATAGTATATATAAGTAACCCTAAAAATTCCACCAGAGAACTCCTAAACCTGATAAACAGATTCGGTGAAATAGCTGGTTATAAAATTAACTTGAACAAGTCAATGGCCTTTCTCTACACAAAGAATAAACAGGCTGAGAAAGAAGTTAGGGAAACAACACCCTTCTTAATAGTCACAAATAAAATAAAATACCTTGGCGTGACTCTAAGTAAGGAAGTGTAAGATCTGTATAAGAACTTCATGTCGCCGAAAAAAAGAAATTTAAGAAGATCTCAAAAGATGAAAAGATCTCCCATTCTCATGGATTGGCAGAATCAATATAGTAAAAATGGCTATCTTGCCAAAAGCAATCTACAGATTCAATGCAATCCCCACCAAAATTCCAACTCAATTCTTTAACGAATTAGAAAGGGTAATCTGCAAATTCTTCTGGAATAACAAAAAACCTAGGATAGCAAAAACTGCTCAAGGATAAAAAAAAAAACCTCTGATGGAACCACTATGCCTGACCTAAAGCTGTACTACAGAGCAATTGTGATAAAAACTGCATGGTACTGGTATAGCGACAGACAAGTAGACCAATGGAATAGAATTGAAGACCCAGAAATGAACCCACACACCTACTGTCACTTGATCTTTGACAATGGAGCAAAAACCATCCAGTGGAAAAAAGACAGCATTTTAAACAAATGGTGCTGGCACAACTGGTGGTTATCATGTAGAAGAATTCTAATTGATCCATTCCTATCTCCTTGTATTAAGGTCAAATCTAAGTGGATCAAGGAAGTCCACATAAAACCAGAGACATTGAAAGTTATAGAGGAGAAAGTAGGGGAAAGCCTCGAAGATATGGGTACAGGGGAAAAATTCCTGAATATAACAGCAATGGCTTGTGCTGTAACATCGAGAATCAACAAATGGGACTTTGTACAGCTTCTGCAAGGCAAAAGACACCATAAGACAAAAAGGCCCCCAACCGAATGGGAAAGGACCTTTACCAATCCTAAATCAGATACAGGACTAATATCCAATATATATAAAGAACTCAAGAAGGTGGACTTCAGAAAATCAAATAACCCCATTAAAAAATGGGGCTCAGTGCTAAACAAAAAATTCTCACCTGAAAAAATATTCAACATCCTTAATCATCAGGGAAATGCAAATCCAAACAACCCTGAGACCACCTCACACCAGTCAGAATGGCTAAGATCAAAAATTCAGGTGACAGCAGATGCTGGTGAGGATGTGGTGAAAGAGGAACACTCCTCCATTGTTGGTGGGATTGCAAGCTTGTACAACCACTCTGGAAATCATTCTGGTGGTTCCTCAGAAAATTGGACATAGTACTACCAGAGGATGCCGCAATACCTCTCATGGGCAATCATCCATCCAGAAGATGTTCTAACCTGTAAGAAGGACACATGCTCCACTATGTTCATAACAGCCTTATTTATAACAGCCAGAAGCTGGAAAGAACCCAGATGCCCCTCAACAGAGGAGTGGATAGAGAAAATTTGATACATTTACTCAATGGAGTACTACTCAGCTATTAAAAAGAATGAATTTATGAAATTCCTAGGCAATTGGATGGACCTGGAGGGCATCATCCTGAGTGAGGTAACCCAATCCCAGAAAAAATCACACAATATACTAACTGATAAGGGGATATCAGTCCACAAACTTAGAATACCCAAGATAGAAGATACAATTTGCTAAACAAATGAAGCTCAAGAAGAATGAAGACCAAGAAGACCAAAGTGTGGACACTTTGTCACTTCTTAGAATTGGGAACA
This sequence comes from Mus caroli, assembly GCF_978045245.1. Lineage (NCBI taxonomy): Eukaryota > Metazoa > Chordata > Mammalia > Rodentia > Muridae > Mus > Mus caroli. Next base: position 103,404,832 of record NW_028227261.1, on the reverse strand, counting down.
AAGCACCCATAGAAGGAGTTACAGAGACAAAGTTTGGAGCTGAGAAGAAAGGATGGACCATCTAGAGACTACCATATCTGGGGATCCATCCCATAATAAGCTTCCAAACGCTGACACCATTGCATACACTAACTAGATTTTGTTTAAAGGACCTAGATATAGCTGTCTCTTTTGAGACTAAGGAGCCTAGCAAATACAGAAGTGGATGCTCACAGTCATCTATTGGATTGATCACAGGGCCCCCAATGGAGGATCTAGAGAAAGTAACCAAGGAGCTAAAGGGATCTGCAACCCTATAGGTGGAACAATAATATGAACTAACCAGTACCCCCAGTAGCTAGTGTCTCTAGCTGCATATGTATCAGAAGATGGCCTAGTTGGCCATCAGTGAAAAGAGAGGCCCATTGGTCATGCAAACTTTATATGCCTCAGTACAGGGGAACGCCAGGGCCAAGAAGTGGGAGTGGGTGGGTGGGGGAGTGGGTGGAGGAGTATGTGGGGGACTTTTGGGATAGCATTGGAAATGTAAATGAAATAAATACCTAATTAAAAATTAAAATAAAAAGAACAATTTCTATTATTATTATTTTCTTCATTTATATTTCAATTGCTATCCCAAAAGTCCCCTATACCCTCCCCCCACCCTGCTCCCCAACCCACACACAAACCCAATTCCTGGCCCTGGCATTCCCCTGTACTGGTGCATATAATCTTCACAAGTCCAAGGGCTTCTCCTCCCATTGATGGCCATCCACTGCTACATATGCAAGTAGAGACATAACTCTGGCGGGGTGGTGGTGGTGGTAATGGTTAGTTCATATTTTTCCTCCTATAGAGTTGCAGACCCCTTTAGCTCCTTAGTACTTTCTCTAACTCCTTTATTGGGGGCCCTGTGTTCCATCCAATAGATGACTGAGAGCATCCACTTCTGTATTTGCTAGACACACTGGAATAGCCAAACAAGAGAAAGCTATATCACGGTCCTGTCAGCAAAATCTTGCTGGCATATGGAATAGTGTCTGGGTTTGGTGGTTGTTTATGGGATGGATCCCTGGGTGGGGCAGTCTCTAGATGGTCCATCCTTCCATCTCAGCTCTGAACTTTGTCTCTGCAACTCCTTCCATGGGTATTTTGTTCCCCATTCTGAGAAGGAACGAAGTGTCCACACTTTGGTCTTCCTTCTTCTTGAGTTTCATGTGTTTTGCAAATTGTATCTTGGATATTCTAATTTTTTCTGGGCTAATATCCACTTATCAGTGAGTACATATCATGTGAGTTCTTTTGTGATTGGGTTACCTCACTCAGGATGATATTCTCCAGATCCATCCATTTGCCTAAGAATTTCATAAATTCATTTTTAATAGCTGAGTAGTACTCCAAGTGTAAATGTATCACATTTTCTGATTCCATTCCTCTGTTGAAGGACATCTGGGTTGTTTTCAGCTTCTGACTATTACAAATAAGGCTGCTTGCTATGAACATGGGGGAGCATGTGTCCTTGTAATATTTTGGGGTGTCTTCTGGGTAGAGCTGGCTCTTTAGGTAGAATTATTTCTAATTTACTGAGGAACCACAAAATTGATTTCCAGACTAGTTGTACCAGTTTGCAATCCCAGAGGCAATGGAGGAGTATTCTTCTTTCTCCACATCCTTGCCAGCATGTGTCATCACTTGATTATTTGATCATAGCCGATTGGAGTAAGGAGGAATCTCAGTGTCACTTTGATTTGTATTTTCCTGATGACTAAGGACCTTGAGCATGTCTTAAATACTTCTTGGCCATATGACAATGCTCTGTTGTAAAATCTCTGCTTAGCTTTGGAACCCATTTTTAATTAGGTTATTTGATTTGTTGGCGGTTAACTTCTTGAGTTTTTTATATTTTGGATAATAGCCCTCTTTTTGATTTAGGCCTAGTGAAGGTTTTTTCTCAATCTGTAGATGACAGATTTGTCCTACTGACTGTGTGTTTTGCTTAACAGAAGCTTTTCAGTTTCATGAGGTCTCATGTATCAGTTACTGTTCTTAGAGCCTGAACCATTGGTATTCTGTTTAGGAAATTTCCCTATGTGCCAATGAGTTCAAGGCTCTTCCCACTTTCTTTTCTATTATATCCACTGTATCTGGTTTTATGTTGAGGTCCTCGATCCACGTGGACTTGGGCTTTGTGCAAGATAATAAATATGGATCCTTTTCTATGCTTGTACATGCAGATCATCAGGTAGACCAGTGTCGTTTATTGAAGATGCTTTCTGTTTTCTACTGTATGTTTTTGGCTTCTTTGTCAAGGATCAAATATCCATAGATGTGTGGTTGGGTTTACTTCTGGGTCTTTGATTCTATTCCATTGATTGACCTGTCTCTGTGTCAATACAATGCAAGGTTTTTTTTGTTTGTTTGTTTGTTTGTTTGGATGGATGGATGGATGGTTTTGTTCGTTTGTTCGTTTTTTTTTTTTTTTTTAATCACTAATGCTTTGTATACAGCTTGAAATCAGGAATGACGATTCCCCCAGATGTTCTTTCATTGTTGAAAATCGTTTTAGCTATCCAGGTTTTTGTTTTTCCATACGAAGTTGAGAATGGCTCTGTCAATGTCTGTAAAGAATTGTGTTCGAATTTTGATGGGGATTGCATTGAAGATGGCCATTTTTACTATGTTACTCCTTTGAGGCCATGATCATGGAGGATATTTCCATATTCTGATGACATCTTCAATTTCTTTTTGGGGGGATTTGAAATTCTTGTCCTACAGATCACTCACTTGCTTGGAATGAGTTACACTGAGGTATTTTATACTATTTGTGGCTTTTGTTAAGGGTATTTGCTCCCTCATTTTGTTCTCAGCCCATTTATTATTTATAAAAAGAAGGCTACTGATTTGTTTGAGTTAACCTGATACCCTGCCACTTTGCTGAAGTTGTTTATTAGCTGTAGAAGTTCTCTGGTGAAATTTTGGGGATCACTTTTAAGTATATTATCTTATCATCTTCAAATGGTTACACTTTGGTTTCTTCCTATACAATTTATATCCCCTTGATTGCCTATTGTTGTTTAATTGCTCCAGCTATAACATTGAGTACTATATTGAATAGGGAGAGTGTGTGTGGATTCTTGTCTTGTCCCAGATTTTGGTGTCTTTGTTTCTAGTTTCTCTGCATTTAATTTGATGTTGGCTTCTGTTTTTATGTGTGCCTTGAATTCCTGATCTTCCCAATACTTTTATATTATATTTATACTTATATTTATAGTTTTATATTATATTTATATTATATTTTGCTAAAGGATTTTTCAGCACCTAATGAGATGATCCTGTGGCTTTTTTGCTTTGTGTTTGTTTGTAGCCTCCTCCAGCCTAAAGCAGGCTGGTGCAGACCTTGTCGCCACTGAGGTGGGGCCACCCAGTCTGTAGCCTTCCTACCTAGATGGCTCTATTGTTCTGTCACCTGCCGCTGCTCTTCTCTGAGACTCTGCTATCTGCTGAGAGACCCTTGAGACATTCCGGAGACACATTCTATCCAGCACGTTGCCTACAGGCTGGCTCCGGGCACCAAGAATGGATTGGTGGAGGATGGGTCTCCCCCCTTTATAAGCTCTGTCTCTTAGCAAACTTGCGAGCTTTGATCAGAGCAATTTGTCTTGGCCTCTTTCTTCTCTCGAGGTCTAAGTCTTTTTCAGCCCCAGCCTGCCTTTCAGGAGTACCTGGTTGTTGTAGGCCATGAGTGGCTTACAACTACATTTGTTGATATAGTATATTATGTTGATGGAATTGCATATATTGAACCATCCCTGAATCCCTGGGATGAAGCCCACCTGATCATGGTGAATGATGGCTCTGATTTGTTTTTTTGTTGTTGTTGTTGTTTTGTTTTGTTTTGTTTTGTTTTATTGAGTATGTTTACATCTATAGTCATAAGCAAGATTGTTCTGAAGTTCTCTTTCTTTGTTGGGTCTTTGTGTATTTTAAGTGCCAGAGTAAGTGTGGCTTCACAGAATGAATCAGGCAGTGTACCTTTTGTTTCTATTTTGTAGAATATTTTATGGAGAATTGGTATTAGCTTTTCTTTTATGGTCTGGTAGAATGGTGCACTAAAATCATCTGGCACTGTTTTTGTTTTGTTTTGTTTTTGTTTGTTTGTTTGTTTGTTTGTTTTTTGTTTTTTTGCTTAGGAGGATATTAATGAGTATTTCTGTTTCCATAGGGCTTATGGGACTGTTTAGATAGCTTATCTGATCTTGATTTAACTTTGACATGTGATATCTGTCTAAAAATCACCTATTTCACCTATATTGTCCAGTTTTATAGAGTATAGGCTTTTGTAGTATGTTCTAATGATTTTTTAAAATTTCCTCTTTTAATGTCACTGAGATTATTATATCTCCCTTTTCATTTTTGATTTTGTTAATCTAGATACTGTCCTTGAGTTTGTTTGGCTAAAGATTTGTCTATCTTGCAGATTTTATCAATGAACCAACTCTAGGTTTGGTAGATTCTTTATATTGTTCTCTTTGTTTCTGGTTGATTTTATTCCTGAGTTTGATTATTTTCTGTTGTTTACTCCTCTTGGAGTGTTTACTTCTATCCATTCTAGAGCTTTCAGAAGTACTCTTAAGTTCCTTGTATGGGATCTCACCAATTTCTTTATGAAGACACTTAGTGCTATGTATTTTCTTCTTAACACTGTTTTCATTGTGCCCCATAAGTTTGAGTATGATGTGTCTAGTTTTGCTGTGTCTCTGCTTGATAGTCTACTCAAATATTAGAATGGCAACTCCAACTTGTTTCTTGTGACCATTTTCTTGGAAAACTTTTCTCCACACTTGTACTCTGAGGTAGTGTCAATCTTTGTCACTGAACTGTATTTCTTGTATGTAGCAAAATGCTGGTACCTGTTTATGGACCCAGTCTGTTAGGCTGTGTCTTTTTAATTGGGAAACTGAGTCCATTGATGTTGAGAGCTATTAAAGACAGATGATCGTTAGTTTCTGATATTTTTGTTGTTGAAGGTGGTATTATGTGTGTATGATTCTCTTCTGTTGTGTTTGTTGTGTAATGTTCAATTTCCTGTGTTTTCTTGGATATAGTTACCCTCCTTATTTTGGAGATTTCTTTCCAGTATCCTCTGTAGGGCTGAATTAGTAGAAAGATCTTGTTTAAATTTGGATTTGTCATGGAATATCTTGGTTTCCTTATCTATGGTGATTGAGAATTTTGATGGGTATGGCTGGCATTTATGTCCTCTTAGGGTCTGGATAACATCTGTCTAAATGTTAGGATATTCTGGCATTTAAAGTTTCTGATAAGAAATCTGGTGTATTTCTGATAGGTTTGCCTTTATATGTTACTTGGCCTTTTTCCCTTAGAGCTTTTAATATTCTTTCTTTGTTATGTGCATTTAATGTTTTGATTATTATGTGACGAGAGGATTTTCTTTTCTGGTCCAAACTATTTGGTGTTTTGTAGGCTTCTTTTACATTTATGGCCAGCTGTTTCTTTAGGGAAGTTTTCTTCTATGATTTTGTTGAAGCTGTTTTCTGGCCCTCTAACCTGGGCTTCTTCACTTGCTTCTATTCCTAGTACTCTTAGGTTTGAGTTTTTCAATGTATCCTGAATTTCCTGGATAATTTCGGTTAGGAGATCTTTACACTTTGTATTTTCTTCCACCAATGTGTCAATATTTTCTATGGAATCTTCTATACCTGAGATTCTCTCTTCTATCTCTTGTATTCTGTTGCTGATGTTTGAATTTGATCACTCTCCTAAGTTTTCCATCTTCAGGGTTGTCCCCTTCCCCCTGTTTTTTCTTTATTGGCCCTATTTCCATTTCTTGCTTTTTGACAATTTTGTTCAATTCCTTAGCCTGCTTGATTTTATTTTCTTGCATTTCTTTAAGGGATTATTTGTTTCCTCTTTAAGTGCTTCTACCTGTTTGCCTGTATTTTCATGTATTTCTATAAGGGAGTTATTTATATCTTCCTCTATCATCTTTATGACATGGATTTTTAGGTTGGAGTTTTGCTTTTCAGGTGTGTTAGGGTATTCAGGGCTTTTTGTTCTGGGAACACTGTGTTCTGGTGGCACATAATTGCATTGGGTTCTGTCACTTATGATCTGGTGCTTAACTCTGGCCATCTGGTTATCTCTGGTGTTAACTGGCCTGAGTGTCTCTGACTGGAACTGGTCTTCTTGGAGGTAGGTAGAGCTCTGTGACATGGGTTAGAGTTGTTCTCCTTGAAGGAAGGCAGCGCTGTCTCTAGTTAGGATGGACATTTTGTGTGTCTGGTTAGAACAGGCCTCCTCTGTCCCTTGTTACTATGGTTATCTTGTGCCCCTGGTTTCTGTGGACCTGCTGAGAGGCAGACAGGCTGCAGGGTGTAGGAGGATATTGGGCCTGCTGATCTGATCAGGGTGGAGAAATGGACCAAAAGGAAGGAGGAGCAAAGCAGAGTGTGTGGGTCCCATGTCAGTTGTGCTGTATATGTCTTTGGTTACTGTAGACCTCCTGGGAGGTAAGCAGGCAGTAGCAGTGCATGATATCACACTGCTGATCTAGCCTTGATAGGATGCACAGTGAAAGGAATATATAGCTGGTGGGAGGGAGTAGGTTCGGTGGCATTATCACTGGTTGTCCCAGCAGGGACAGGTATTTGGGTGAGAGTCTCACCTGTGTTTTTGATTACTGAGGACCTCCTGGGAGGTTGTAGCATGTGTGTGGGTATTGAAATTCTGATCTGGTTAATTCATATTTTGAAGAAAAGTTATAATGTTAGAAATGTTCTCCACTTAGACTGTACCATTTTATAATCTTACCATAACTATGTCAAGACAGTAAGATGGCATTTCTTGTGTATGTTGTTATAATGCTGGATAACACTTACTTTCTTGAATTATATATCTTTATGAACACAGTAAATTCTGGATTTGATTTTTTAAATAATAATGCTGAGATAGGACCAATTACTGAGAATTTAGCCTAGTTTTTTAGATGTGGGGTTGGCATTCATTTTTTTTTTTCTGCAGAGAACAAGGAGATGAAAACAAAATCTCATTAGACTTTCTTTGATTAAAGCTTCTGTGTTTATGTTCCAGGATAGTTTATACTTTTTACCCTGTGTGGCAATGAAGTCTAACTAAAATATATTTTTTACAACCATTCAATGACCTGTCTATATGTTATATACCATCTAACATTGGACTGTACTTCCAGTTTCAGAGAGAACTGCTATATTTCATGTTTTAATAGCATATTTTTCATTACATTACTTAAGTTTCCGCTATGACACAAACAAATTGTGCAGTATTTTCTAGTGTCTGTGACACTGGATACTAGTTCCTAATGTTTCTCCTGAGACTAGATATTTTTGTTGTAGCAATCAAATAACGGATCCAGTAAATGGCTCTTGCACAGAAGTGCTGATATTTTCACCATAAGGTACCTCACCTAAAGCATTGTTTAACTAATGCATATAAGAAAGTCCTAATAATTATTAAGCCTTGTTCTTTGTAATTGTCCAAATTGAGAAATCCAAAGCTAAAGAAATATTTAGAATAGTAAAATAGTACAAGTGGCAGGATACATTTACTATTTAAGATATCTATTTAAGGGCTGGTGAGATGGCTCAGTGGGTAAGAGCACCCGACTGCTCTCCCGAAGGTCCAGAGTTCAAATCCCAGCAACCACATGGTGACTCACAACCATCTGCGACAAGATCTGATGCCCTCTTCTGGACTGTCTGAAGACAGCTACAGTGTACTTACATATAATTAATAAATAAATCTTTAAAAAAAAGAGAACCAAACCAAAAGCAAACAAAGGAATTAAAAAAAAAGATATCTATTTAAGAAAGAACAAAAGCAAAACAAATTCAGGATAGATATATGATACACTAAGAACAGGTAAAGCACATGAGAGATCTTTATAAGAATACTGAATTTTTGTCCTACAAATACGAAGAATATTGTAAAAACCTTACTCACATTAAAAATATTTTAGAATAAAGAATTTTGTATTTTGAGTTGAATATGTGCTAATAACAACATTCAATATTTACTTGACTCTATCATTTCAGCATTACAGGTCATATATATACCTGTGTGTAGGTTTGAGTATTGATGCCCATAGCTGACAGAGAGTATGTCAGAGCCCTTGGAGATGGAATAACATGTGATTGTAAACGACTCAGTGTGAGTGCTTAGAAACAAGCTCCAGTTCTCTATTAGAACTGTAGCTGCCTGAATCACTCAATCACCTCTCCAATCCAAATCAGGCATGTGTCTGTTACAATGAAAAACAACAAAAACAACAAAAAATATATATGCAATGACTAATTATATGTAAGAATACCTTAGTTTTAAGGCATTCAAATGTGAAAATATTGGTGACTATTTGTCTACAGATAATGATTATCAAAGTTGGAAAATGGAAAATATAAATCAAAACAAAGTCATCTTCCATTTCATATTTTATATTTTAGTATATAAAATAAAAATTTCCAATATACTGAAATAAACCATAACAAAAAGAAAATATAGTTTTTAATGTAATGTCATGTAATGTAATGTCAGCTCAGGAGTCAAAATCCCAAATGATTTATAGAACTATGACAGGATAGCAGAATTTCATTTGGAACATACAAGAGGGGATGTCTTGTAGGAGGAGTAGATATAACACAAATGTAACACTAATTTTCAGTGATAAATTGTCCTAGTTAGAGTTTTACTGTTGGTGAATAGACACCATGACCAAGGCAACTCTTATAAAGGGACAAAATTTAATTGAGGCTGTATTACATGTTCAAAGGTTCAGTCCATTATCAGAAAAGTGAGAATATGGTAGCATCCAGGCAAGCATGGTACAGGCATAGCTGAGAGTTCTACCTCTTCATCTGAAGGCTGCTAGTAGAAGACTGACTTCCAAGCAGTTAGGGTGAGAGTCTTAAGCCCAAGTCCACAATGACATAAATAATTCAACAAGTTCATATCTCTTAATAGTGCCACTTCCTGAGCCAAGCATATATAAACCATCACAAATGTTTCGTTCCACTGTCTATTGAGACTTTCAAATCAACCTAATTTTCTGTATACATTTCTCTATGTGAGTTGAGGAATGTCATAATATTAAAATGTTTTATCTACCAACTATAATTTTAAACAATATTTACCTTGTTCTTAAACAACTGATGAATGTTATAGCCTTATTTGGTTGTCAACTTCACTACATCTGAATTCAGCTGAAGCCCAAAAGTAGAGAGCATACCTGTGATGGATTTCTAATCTGAAATAAGAAGTCTACTTCTAATATGGATCTTTGAATAGAAAGAAGCAGATTTAATCCAGATTTATAATCCACATCTAATTGGGGTCACATCTTCTGCTAGATGCATATATAAGGACAGGAGGATGAAGCTTTTTGCTCTTTGTCTCCTTGTTACCTTGCTAGGAAGTTTACCCCTTCACTTACATTATAGCTTATCTCTCTGGGATCACAGAGTATACTGAAGACCAACTGAGATAGCTAGCCCTGTGGACTGAACAATAATAATGCACTTGGATTTTCCATTCATAGCCAGGAATTATTGGATTAGCTATGTGTCAACATGTAAGTTATTCTCATACATTTGACAATCTAATAAATCTCACACCCACAGGCATATACATGCATATATGTCTGTATGTGTGAATTCATTCTATTAGTTACTCTAGAAAACCCTGAACAATACAATATCAATTCAAACATCTTTTATTCCTAAAAATAAGTTCAAATAGTTTTAAATATGAAATGTCTAAATAGGTAGAAGTAGAATCATCACAATTATCTCAATACAACATGAAATTATTCAAGTTGAATATTATGTGCAAGATTTAATTCAACAAATTATCAGTTACATATTCATTCATTATATAATTCTCTATTTGCTCTAATTTCTACTTTTTTGTATTGACATTGAAATATAAAGGGTTATTACAAATATATTTTATGGAGCTGAATAGATGGCTCATTGGTTAAGAGCAAAGGCTTCTTTTCCATGGGGCCAATGTTCAATTTCCAGAATCCTTATGACAGCTTACACCTTTCTATAACTCCAGTTTCAGGGTTATGTATACCCTCACACTGGCTTATAGGTAACCAAAACACCAATGAATATAAAATAAAAAGAATTTATGTATTCAAATATATATTATATTTACACTTAGTTGACAAATTAAATGTAAATTTTGTGATATTTCTGTGAGTATCTTTACATAACGTGAAAAGCCCTGCTTAAACTTAAATGACAATTTCCTCATTTTTCTACAGAGATTAAAGGTATTCTCAAGTTTCCATATATTTTGTCACTAATGCTTCATTTCACATAAATGTGTATTCATGTACACACAAAAATGAAGAATTTAAGAACCTAGAGTACTCTATGATAAAAAAGATTTCCATACTTCAGTGGTAAATGGAAGGGATAGAAGATCAGTCAAGCTGTGTATAGAATCATTAACACCCATGGCTCAGTGAGGATTATTTAGTATTGTCTCTGAGAGATGACATCCTGGAGGAAATAGGGGTGGTCTATTAACCAAGAAATATTCTTAGAATTTAAATCAAATTGTAATAATTAAATTTTGAACATGAGGAACTGCTTGAAAGAGAAAGTTATTTTTGGCCATGTTGCATGATAATCAAATTTAAAGTAAATGTATTTTATTGATTTCATGAGACAAAGAGATATCATTCAAGGAAGGACAGATTACTATTGGATGAAAGGAATCCTTAAAATATCTATAACTATAAAATTGTGACCTTAAATCTTAGTTATAAATAAATAGCTTGTGTCTCCCCTCTTGGAAATAATACCAACAAAATCTTGTCAAAGGCAATAATTTAAATGATTTAAAATAATCTGGAGGCAAACAGTTTTGAGGACTAAGCATTTAAGAACACAGCTTGTTGCAAAGGACCTGGGTTTCCATATTTGTCTTGGAATTTTCACTTAGAATGCTTTTCTAAACTTCCTTCCTTCTCTCCCTTGACTCCTCTATCTGAAACTAAGTTATATTCTCAACTTCCCTTATTATAATTTATAATATTGAACATAAAAGAATCACTTGTCCAACAATGAGAAAGAAAAATGAAAAATGGAGCATAAATAAGAGCAATATCATAAGTGATTTCATACTTATTCTGACCTATGTGATGCAAAGCCTCAAGTCTATAAGTGCCTGTGGTAGAGGAAGAATGCCAATAAGAAAGGAGTCTTTTACAACAAAAGTAGAGAGAAAGCTGAATGAAATACTAATTTTGGGGACAGGAGAGAATACCAACCCTAATGACGTGCCCCATGGTAGACTTACTCCAGCCCAACCAGGAGGCCTACATCAATCTATTTAAATGTCAAATCCATCAATAGAAGCATTTGTGAAGCCAGGCCTGTCCTGGTCTCTGGAAGCATGCCCCTAGACATGGCCAGAAATGAGTTGCACTAGTCTCCTGGCCATTTCTACATGTAATCAAGTAACAAACCAGATGAACAGTCATAGTATCACTGGTGTTTCTCTATTTTTGTTTATTATAGTGATAACTGAGAAAACAATTTCTCTAAGTTATACCTGCTTGGTAGACATTGGAAATGGACCTGTTTTAAATGCCCAAAATGTTTTTTAGCAAATTAAAAATTATTCACAGGGCTGCAAAGATTTCTCAACAGCTAAGAGCTCTTATTGCTGTTGCTGAGTACTTGGGATGAATTTCCAGCATCCACATGGGGACTCAAAACTAACCAAAAGGTCCAGTGCCTGGGAATCAATTTTTCTCATCTGATATCTATAGATTTGAGGTATACACATGATACATATACAATGCATGCAGTCAAAAGCACTTACACAAATGAAAAGGTGAAATAAATAAAATGTTTAAACAATTCATTGATAAAATTTCTTTCAAACTGCCAATTTTTCCAGCATCCACATCCAATAACAAATTCTCCTAAATCGTTTTTTGATGAAACAACTTGATTCCACATCCATACATTTGAAAGGGTCAATCTTTGAGGTTTAGAGAAAAAAAAAATGCCTTCAAATTGAATGAGATGACCTTGGTTTTTGTTTATGTTATTTTATTTTGTTATTTTTCCATTAATTATTCACCATACATTCTAGTAGCATCTCCCCTTTTGGTTCCCCACTCCTACATTCCCACCTCCATCCCAGCCTCTCCTCCTCTGAGAGAGTAGAGCACCAAAAACTGACTATCCCCACACCCTGGCACATCAAGTCTCTTCAGGGCTAGACACACTCTCTCCACTGAGGCCAGCCTATGTAGGGGAACAGATTCCAAGGATGGGCAAAAGCTTTTGTGACAGCCCTACTCCACTTGTTCGGTGGTTCACATGAAGACCAATCTACACATCAGCTACTTATATGTGGGGGAGTGGTTTGGGTCCAGTCTATATATGCTCTTTGGTTAGTGATTCAGTCTCTGAGAACCTCCCAAGGTCCAGGATAGTTGATTCTGTTTTCTTGTGTAGTTCCTATCCCTTGGGGCCCTTAATAATTCCCTAACTTTTCCATAAGAGTCACCAAGCTCCACCCAATATTTAGCTGTGGGGCTGCTTTTGTTCAAGTCAGCTGTTGGGTAAAGCCTCCCATAGGACAGTCTACAACCATAACATATTATCTATCATTTATAATGATAATATCATTCATAGTATCAGGAATTGGTGCTTGCCCATGGAATGGGTCTCAAGTTGGGCCAGTAATTGATTGGCCATTCCCTCAGTCTCTGCTCTATCTTTGACCTTGAATTTTAAGTAGACAGAACAAATCTTGGGTTGAAAGTTTTCTGAATGGATTGGTATCTTCATACCCCACCTTAATGTCCTGCCTACAGGACGTGATCTCTTCAGGGTCTGTATTCCCACTGCTATGAATTCCAGCTAAAGCCACTCCCATAGAGTGCTGGGAACCTGCCCAACCTCATGTCTCCAACATGTCCTAGAGATGCACCCCCTCCTCCAACTCCTGCCAGCTGCATATCTCCATCCACTCTCTTGGCCCTCTTGTTCTCTCCCCTGTCTCTCCTCACACCAATTCCAAAACCTTCCTCATTCCGTTTCTCTTTCCTTCCTCCATTCATTTCCCTTCTTCCAGCTTCTTCCTATGACTATTTTATTCTTCCTTCTAAGTGATACTCAAGTACCATCACTTGGGCTTTCCTTCTTGTTTAGATTCTTTGGGTCTATGGAGTGTAGCTTATGTATTTTATACTTTATATCTAATATCCACTTACAAGTAAAGACATACTATGCATGTCCTTTTGGTTCTGGGTTATCTCCCTCAGGATGATATTTTCTAGTTCCATCACTTTTCCTGCAAAATTCATGATATCCTTGTTTTTGTTTTTCTTGTTTGTTTTTGTCTTGTTTTGTTATTTATTTATTTACAATCCAAGTGCTGTCCCCCTTGAAGTGCCCTCTTCCAGAGTTCCTCCCCCCCCCCTTCTCCTTCTCTTTCTTTCTCCTTCACCTCTGGGAGGTCAGCTTTGCCCATATTATGCCCCCCCTCCCCCGTTGCATCAAACCTCTGTAAGGTAAGGATAATCCTTTCCTAGTGAGGCCAGTCCTTTGCTGCATATGTTTCAGAGTCCTCAGACCAGCCCATATATGCTCTATGGTTGGTGTCTCAGTTTCATAGCTCTGAGGGGTCCAGGCTAGTCCTCAATTAGTCCCCAAAGTCTTTTATATGCATCCCTGACTTCATCCAATGTTTGTTTGTATATATCTGCATCTGTCTTAGTCAGCTGCTGAGTAGAGTCTCCTTATTAGGGTCAAGTCTGCCAACCTAACATATCATTAATAATGTGAGGAATAGGTACCTGTCCATGGAATGAGTCTAAATATAGGTTGGTCACTAGTTGGCTATTACTTCAATCTTAACTCCATCTTTTCCCCTGTATTTCTTTTAGCCAGGACCAAGTTTGGCTAAAAAAGTTTTATAGGTGGATTGGTGTTGGGAGCCAAAACTAAATTCTTTATAATAATCCAAGTGAAAAAGATGACCACCAAGTCTTAAGACAAAGCTGGACCTCCTCCCCAGGCTGACTAAGTCCAGACAAAAGTTACCAACAGACTGTTCCAGTTGGAACCCCTTCCTAAGCTGATTAAGTCCAGATGTAGGTCACCAACAATTACCACAAGATGACTCCAGACCTGATTGATGCAAACAGCAGATGTCATAATGACAAGATGTACTTTTAGATATTATACCTCCCCTTGTAGTCACCAAGGAAAATTACCACTGCTCCCCCCTGCCCTTCTGTGTAAGGGTTATTCCCCCTTTGATCTTTTTGTATAAAAATTACAAGTTTTGCTGAATACAATGAAGCGTTGACAAGATTCAGATTGACTCCATGTCTTTTCTGTGCTTGGCTGCCATTTCTCTCTCACCCTCCATTTGGTTTTAGGAGCAGTCCCCTCGAGACCCACAAATAACTGGACTTGCTGGATGGGTCAGATTGGTGTCCCCATCCCTTCATTGAGGGTATTCTCTGGCTACTGGAGGTGCTCTCACCAGGTTCCATATTCTCACTGTTGAACATTTCTCCTAATGAAAACTTAAAAACCCAGTCTGGAAATCAATCTGTTTCTCAGAAAATCAGAAATATTTATTCCCAGCTATACTGTTCCTGAGAATATACCCAATAGATGTTCTACCATACCTTAGAACAAGTGATCCACTATGCTCATAGCAGTTTTATTCCTGATAGACAGAAACTGGAAACAACCCAGATGTCCCACAACCAAATAATGGAATCAGAAAATGTGGTACATTTATATAATGGGATATTATTCAGCTGTTAAAATTAAGACATCACAAATTTCACATCCAAACAGATGGAACTAGAAAATACTGTCCGTTGTGAGGTAGCCCACATTCAAAATGTCATGCATGATATGTTATCACTGATAAGTGGGTATTAGTCAAAATGTTCAGAATATCCATGATACACAGACCTAAAGTTCAACAAAAAGGAAAGCACAATTAAATGACACTTACAAGAGGAAACAAAATTGCCATGAGAGGCAAAGGGAGGGTGGCAGCTGGCAGGAAAGTGAGGGCTGAATGGAATAGGTGGACAGGATCAAGCATGTGGAGATACAGGAGAAAGTCCCAGTGGACCAGGAGAATGAATGGGAATAAGCATCTGTGAAGGGTGAGCAGATTTTGTAGGAAGTCTCCCAGGCTTGGGGTGAGGGAAGTTCTCAGGAGTCAATGCAAGTGACCTTAGACAAGTTGTCCTTGTTTTTAAGAGCTGAATAGTATTCCATTGTGTAAATGTATCATAATTTCTGTATCCCTTCTTTGGTTGAGAGACATCTGAGTTGTTTCCAATGTTGGGTTATTAGCAGTAAAACTGCCATGAACACAATAAAGCACCTGTCCTTGATATATGTTGGAGCATCTATTTGATATATGCCCAGGAGCAGTATAACTGTATCTTCAGGTATAACTACTTCTCATTTCATGTGATTTCCACAGTATTTTGCACCCCACCAATGGAGGCATCCTCCCCTTGTTTTACAGCCTCACTAACATGTTCTAGCTTTTGAATTTTTGGTCTAAAGAATATAAGCTGGAATCTCAGGAATGTATTGATTTGGTTTTCCTGAAGATCAGGGGCATTGACCATTTCTTAAGTGCTTCTCAGGCATTCATGTTTCCTCTGTTGAGAATTATCTTTATAGCTCTGTACAACATTTTAAAATTAGTTTATATTGTTTGTTAATGTCTTATTTCTTGAGTTCTTTACATATTTTGGATATTCACCATCTATTGTTTGTAAGGATGGTGAAGATTGTTTCCAATCTGTAGGCTTCCAGTTTGTTCTGTTGACAGTGTCCTTTGCCTTACAGAAAGAAGCTTTGCAATTTCATGAAGTCCCACTTATCAATTTTTGATCTGAAAGCTTGAACCATTTGGTGTTCTGTTCAGGAAATTGTCTCCTCTACCAGCAAGTTCAAGGCTATTTCTTACTTTCTCCTTTATGAGATTTGGTGTTTTGGTTTTATATTGATTTCTTTGAACCACTTGGATTTGACTTCTGGGCAGGGTGATAAAAATGGATCTATTTTAATTTGTCTATATGCAGACACTCAGAGAGACCAGCACGATTTTTGAAGATATATTCTTTTTTCCATTAGATTGTTTTGGCTTCTTTGTCAATAATTAATTATCCATAGCTATGTGAGTTTATTTCTTGGTCTTGGATTTGACTTGATTGATCAACCTGACTGTTTCTATAATAAAATCATGCAGTTTAATACTGTTGCTCTGTAATACACCTTGAGATCAGGGATGGTGATACTACCAGAAATTTTTTTATTATACAAGAATGTTTTAGCTATTCTGGGTTTCTTGTTTTTCCATATGAAGTTGGGAATTGCTATTTTTTTATTTTATTAGATATTTTCTTTATTTACACTTCAAATGCTATCCCAAAAGACCCCTATACCCTCCCCCCACCCTGCTCCCCTATCCACTCACTCCCACTTCTTATCCCTGGTGTTCCCCTGTACTGGGGCATATAAAGTTTGCAAGACCAAGGGGCCTCTCTTCCCAATGATGGCCGACTAAGCCATCTTCTGCTACATATGCAGCTAGAGACATGAGCTCTGGGGGTACTGATTAGTTCATTTTGTTGTTCCACCCATAAGGTTGATGACCCCTTCAGCTCCTTTGGTACTTTCTCTAGCTCCTCCATTGGGGGCCCTATGTTCCATTCTATAGATGACTGTGAGCATCTATTTCTGTGTTTGCCAGGCACTGGCATAGCCTTACAAGACACAGATATATCAGGGTTTTTTCAGCATATTCTTGCTGGCATATGAAATAGTGTCTGCATTTGGTGGCTGATTATAGGAAGGACCCCAGGGTGGAATAGTCTCCGGATGGTCCATCTTTTGTTTCAGGGTATGTAAAATCTCACATTGGAATTTTGATGGAAATTGAATTAAATCTATAGATTTCTTTTGGTAAGATGCCCTTTTTCACTGTTAAACTTATTACTGATCCATGATCATGAGAAAACTTTCTATATTAAGTTGTCTTCTTCAATTTCTTTTATTGGAGACTTGGAGGTCTTGTCACACAGGTCCTTGTCTTGCTTGGTTAGAGTTATACCAAGGTATTTTATATTACTTGTGGGTATTTTGAAGACTGTTGTTTCCTAATTTCTTTTGTGACCTGTCTATCATTATTATAAAAGAGAACTACTGTTGTTTTTGAGTTACTTTTGTATCCAGTCACTTTGCTGAAGTTGTTTATCAGTTGTAGGAGTTCTCTAGTAGAATTTCAAAAGTGACTCATGTATAGTATCATTTCATGTATTCCAATTTGTATCTCCTTGGATCTTTTCTGTTGTCTTATTGCTATAGTATACTTTCAAGCATTATATTGAATAGATATGGACAGAGAGGGTATAAATGCTTTGTCTCTGATTTTAGTAGGGTTGCTTTAAATATCTCTCCATTTGATTTGATGTTGGCTATTGACTTGCTTTATATTTTCTTTTTAATGGTAGATATGTCCTTTGTATCCCCAATCTCTCTAAGACTTTTGACAAAGAAGTATTGGATTTTGCCAAAAGTTTTTTTTTTTAATATTTTTATTACATATTTTCCTCAATTACATTTCCAATGCTATCCCAAAAGTCCCCCATAGCGCCCCCCACTTCCCTACCCACCCATTCCCATTCTTTTGACCCTGGCATTCCCCTATATTGGGGCATATAAAGTTTGCAAGTCCAATGGGCCTCTCTTTCCATTGATGGCCGACTAGGCCATCTTTCGATACATATGCAGCTAGAGACAAGAGTTCCGGGATTCTGGTTAGTACATCATGTTGTTCCAACAATAGGGTTGCAGATCCCTTTAGCTCCTTGGGTACTTTCTCTAGCTTCTCCATTGGGAGCCCTGTGATACATCCAATAGCTGACTGTGAACATCCACTCCTGTGTTTGCTAGGCCCCGGCATCGTCTCACAAGAGACAGCTATATTTGGGTCCTTTCAGCAAAATCTTGCTAGTGTATGCAATGGTGTCAGCGTTTAGAAGCTGATTATGGGATGGATCCCTGGATACGGCAGTCTCTAAATGGTCCATCCTTTCATCACAGCTACGAACTTTGTCTCTGTAACTCCTTCCCTGGGTGTTTTGTTCCCAATTCTAAGAAGGTGCACAGTGTCCACACTTTGGTTTTCATTCTTCTTGAGTATCATGCGTTTAGCAAATTGTATCTTATATCTTGGGTATCCTAAGTTTTGGGCTAATATCCACTTATCAGTGAATACATATTGTGTGAGTTCTTTTGTGATTGTGTTACTTCACTCAAGATGATGCCCTCCAGGTCCATCCATTTGGCTAGGAATTTCATAAATTCATTCTTTTTAATAGCTGAGTAGTACTCCATTGTGTAAATGTACCATAATTTCTGTATCCATTCCTCTGTTGAGGGACATCTGGGTTCTTTCCAGCCTCTGGCTATTATAAATAGGGCTGCTATGAACATAGTGGAGCATGTGTCCTTTTTACCGGTTGGGACATCTTCTGGATATATGCCCAGGAGAGGTATTGCTGGATCCTCCGGTAGTACTATGTCCAATTTTCTGAGGAACCGCCAGACTGATTTCCAGAGTGGTTGTACAACCTTGCAATCCCACCAACAATGGAGGAGTGTTCCTCTTTCTCCACATCCCCGCCAGCATCTGCTGTCACCTGAATTTTTGATCTTAGCCATTCTGACTGGTGTGAGGTGGAATCTCAGGGTTGTTTTGATTTGCATTTCCCTGATGATTAAGGATGTTGAACATTTTTTCAGGTGTTTCTCTGCCATTCGGTATTCCTCAGGTGAGAATTCTTTGTTCAGTACTGAGCCCCATTTTTTAATGGGGTTATTTGACTTTCTGGAGTCCACCTTCTTGAGTTCTTTATATATATTGGATATTAGTCCCTTATCTGATTTAGGATAGGTGAAGATCCTTTCCCAATCTGTTGGTGGATTTTTTGTCTTATTGATGGTGTCTTTAGCCTTGCAGAAGCTTTGTAGTTTCATGAGGTCCCACTTGTCAATTCTCGATCTTACAGCACAAGCCATTACTGTTCTATTCAGGAATTTTTCCCCTGTGCCCATATCTTCAAGGCTTTTCCCCACTTTCTCCTCTATAAGTTTCAGTGTCTCTGGTTTTATGTGAAGTTCCTTGATCCACTTAGACTTGACCTTAGTACAAGGAGATAGGAATGGATCATTTCGCATTCTTCTACATGTTAACAACCAGTTGTGCCAGCACCATTTGTTGAAAATGCTGTCTTTCTTCCACTGGATGTTTTTAGCTCCCTTGTCGAAGATCAAGTGACCATAGGTGTGTGGGTTCATTTCTGGGTCTTCAATTCTATTCCATTGGTCTATTTGTCTGTCACTATACCAGTACCATGCAGTTTTTATCACAATTGCTCTGTAGTAGAGCTTTAGTTCCGGCATGGTGATTCCACCAGAGGTTCTTTTATCCTTGAGAAGAGTTTTTGCTATCCTAGGTTTTTTGTTATTCCAGATGAATTTGCAGATTGCACTTTCTAATTCGTTGAAGAATTGATTTGGAATTTTGATGGGGATTGCATTGAATCTGTAGATTGCTTTTGGCAAGATAGCCATTTTTACAATGTTGATCCTGCCAATCCATGAGCATGGGAGATCTTTCCATCTTCTGAGATCTTCTATAATTTCTTTCTTCAGAGACTTGAAGTTTTTATTATACAGATCTTTCACTTCCTTAGTTAGAGTCACGCCAAGATATTTTATATTATTTGTGACTATTGAGAAGGGTGTTGTTTCCCTAATTTCTTTCTCAGCCTGTTTATTCTTTGTGTAGAGAAAGGCCATTGATTTGTTTGAGTTAATTTTATATCCAGCTACTTCACCGAAGCTGTTTATCAGGCTTAGGAGTTCTCTGGTGGAATTTTTAGGGTCACTTATATATACTATCATATCATCTGCAAAAAGTGATATTTTGACTTCATCTTTTCCAATTTGTATCCCTTTGATCTCCTTTTGTTGTTGAATTGCTCTGGCTAGGACTTCAAGTACAATGTTGAATAGGTATGGAGAAAGTGGACAGCCTTGTCTAGTCCCTGATTTTAGAGGGATTGCTTCAAGCTTCTCACCATTTACTTTGATGTTGGCTACTGGTTTGCTGTAGATTGCTTTTATCATGTTTAGGTATGGGCCTTGAATTCCTGATCTTTCCAAGACTTTTATCATGAATGGGTGTTGGATCTTGTCAAATGCTTTTTCCGCATCTAACGAGATGACCATGTGGTTTTTGTCTTTGAGTTTGTTTATATACTGGATTACATTGATGGATTTCCGTATATTGAACCATCCCTGCATCCCTGGGATGAAACCTACTTGGTCAGGATGGTGATTGTTTTGATGTGTTCTTGGATTCGGTTAGCAAGAACTTTATTGAGGATTTTTGCATCAATATTCATAAGGGATATTGGTCTGAAGTTTTCTATCTTTGTTGGGTCTTTTTGTGGTTTATGTATCAGAGTAATTGTGGCTTCATAGAATGAGTTGGGTAGAGTACCTTCTGTTTCTATTTTGTGGAATAGTTTGTGAAGAACTGGGATTAGATCTTCTTTGAAGGTCTGATAGAACTCTGCAGTAAACCCATCTGGTCCTGGGCTTTTTTTAGTTGGGAGACTATTAATGACTGCTTCTATTTCTTTGGGGGATATAGGGCTATTTAGATCATTAACCTGATCTTGATTCAACTTTGGTACCTGGTATCTGTCTAGGAACTTCTCCATTTCATCCAGATTCTCCAGTTTTGTTGAGTATAGCCTTTGGTAGAAGGATCTGATGGTGTTTTGGATGTCTTCAGGATCTGTTGTTATGTCTCCTTATTCATTTCTGATTTTGTTAATTAGGATGCTTTCCCTGTGCCCTCTAGTGAGTCTGGCTAAGGGTTTATCTATCTTGTTGATTTTCTCAAAGAACCAGCTCCTTGATTGGTTGATTCTTTGAATAGTTTTTCTTGTTTCCACTTGGTTGATTTTACTCCTGAGTTTGATTATTTCCTGCCGTCTACTCCTCTTGGGTGAATTTGCTTCCTTTTGTTCTAGTGCTTTTAGGTGTGTTGTCAAGCTGCTAATGTGTGCTCTCTCTAGTTTCCTTTTGGAGGCACTCAGAGCTATGAGTTTTCCTCTTAGAAATGCTTTCATTGCGTCCCATAAGTTTGGGTATGTTGTGGCTTCATTTTCATTGAACTCTAAAAAGTCCTTGATTTCTTTCTTTATTCCTTCCTTGACCAAGGTATCATTGAGAAGAGTGTTATTCAGTTTCCACGTGAATGTTGGCTTTCTATTATTTATTTTGTTATTGAAGATCAGCTTTAGTCCATGGTGATCTGATAGGATGCATGGGACAATTTCAATATTTTTGTATCTGTTGAGGCCTGTTTTGTGACCAATTATGTGGTCAATTTTGGAGAAGGTGCCATGAGGTGCTGAGAAGAAGGTATATCCTTTTGTTTTAGGATAGAATGTTCTGTAGATATCTGCCAGATCCATTTGATTCATAATTTCTCTTAGTTTCTCTGGGTCCCTGTTTAGTTTCTGTTTCCATGATCTGTCCATTGGTGAAAGTGGTGTGTTGAAGTCTCCCACTATTATTGTATGAGGTGCAATGTGTGCTTTGAGATTTACTAAAGTTTCTTTAATGAATGTGGCTGCCTTTGTATTTGGAGCATAGATATTCAGGATTGATAGTTCCTCTTGGAGGATTTTACCTTTGATGAGTATGAAGTGTCCCTCCCTGTCTTTTTTAATGACTTTGGGTTGGAAGTCAATCTTATCAGATATTAGAATGGCTACTCCAGCTTGTTTCTTCCTACCATTTGCTTGGAAAATTGTTTTCCAGCCTTTCATTCTGAGGTAGTGTCTATCTTTTTCTCTGAGATGAGTTTCCTGTAAGCAGCAAAATGTTGGGTCTTGTTTGTGTAGCCAGTTTGTTAGTCTATGTCTTTTTATCAGGGAGTTGAGTCCATTGATATTAAGAGATATTAAGGAAAAGTAATTGTTGTTTCCTGATATTTTTGTTGTTAAAGTTGGCATTCTGTTCTTGTGGCTGTCTTCTTTTAGGTTTGTTGAGGGATTACCTTCTTGTTGTTTCTAGGGCGTGGTTCCTGTCCTTGTATTGGTTTTTTTCTGTTATTATCCTTTGAAGGGCTGGATTCGTGGAGAGATAATGTGTGAATTTGGTTTTGTCGTGGAATACTTTGGTTTCTCCATCTATGTTAATTGAGAGTTTGGCTGGGTATAGTAGCCTGGGCTGGAATTTGTGTTCTTTTAGTGTCTGTATAACATCCGTCCAGGATCTTCTGGCTTTCATAGTCTCTGGTGAAAAATCTGGTGTAATTCTGATAGGCTTGCTTTTATATTTTACTTGGCCTTTTTCTCTTACTGCTTTTAGTATTCTATCTTTATTTAGAGCATCTGTTGTTCTGATTATTATGTGTCGGGAGGTATTTCTTTTCTGGTCCAGTCTATTTGGAGTTCTGTAGGCTTCTTGTATGTTCATGGGCATCTCTTTCTTTAGATTTGGGAAGTTTTCTTCTATAATTTTGTTGAAGATGTTTTCTGGTCCTTTGAGTTGAAAATCTTCATTCTCATCCACTCCTATTATCCGTAGGTTTGGTCTTCTCATTGTGTCCTGTATTTCTTGGATGTTTTGAGTTAGGATCTTTTTGCATTTTACATTTTCCTTGATTGTTGTGCCGATGTTCTCTATGGAATCTTCTGCACCTGAGATTCTCTCTTCCATCTCTTGTATTCTGTTGCTGATGCTCGTATCTATGGTTCCAGATTTCTTTCCTAGGGTTTCTATCTCCAGTGTTGCCTCATTTTGGGTTTTCTTTATTGTGTCTACTTCCCTTTTTAGGTCTAGTATGGTTTTGTTCATTTCCATCATCTGTTTGGATGTGTTTTCCTGTTTTTCTTTAAGGACTTCTACCTGTTTGATTGTGTTATCCTGTTTTTTTTTAAGGACTTGTAACTCTTTAGCCATGTTCTCCTGTAATTCTTTAAGTGAGTTATTAAAGTCCTTCTTGATGTCCTCTACCATCATCATGAGATATGCTTTTAGATCCGTGTCTAGCTTTTCCGGTGTGTTGGGGTGCCCTGGACTGGGCGAAGTGGGGGTGCTGGGTTCTGATGATGGTGAGTGGTCTTGGTTTCTGTTAGTAAGATTATTACGTTTACCTTTCGCCATCTGGTAATCTCTGGGGTTAGTTGTTATTGTTGTCACTGTTTAAAGATTGGAGCAGAAGCTGTGTTCCACTCACCAGCAGTCTCAAATGGATTTTGCCAAAAGTTTTTTAGCATCCAATAAGTAGCACTTCTAGTATCTAATAAAATAGTCTTTCAACTAAAAAGAATCAAAAGCAATAGTGAAAAACACTTCATACTCTTCAAAGGAAAAATCCACCAGGATGACATCTCAATTCTGAACTTCCATGCACCAAATTCAAGGGCACCTACATTCATAAAAGAAACATTTCTAAAGCTTAAATCACACATCAAACCCAACATATTAATACTGGGGGACTTTATCACCCCACTCTCACCAATGGACAGGTCATGGAAAGACAATCTAGACAGAGACATATTGAAATTACAGGTGTTTTGAACCAAATGGACTAACAGATATATATACAGAACATTTCTCCCAAACTCAAAAGAATATACCTTCTTCTAAGCACCTCATGGAACTTTCTCCAAAACTGACCACGCACTTGTTCACAAAGCAACCCAGAATAGATACAAGAATATTGAAGTAATCCTTAGCATGTCATGGAATGAACTCATGGATACTATACTCAATGACCACTGAGTATTTCAAAAAAGAAATAAAGATAAAAACCCAAGAGTTTCTAGAATCTAAAGAAACTGAAGGCACAACATACTCAAACTTATGTAATATAATGACATATATTATATAATATAAAGACAGTGCTAAGAAGAACATTCATAGCACTAAGTGCCATCATAAAGAAATTAGAGAGATCTGATGCTAGCAACTTAAAAGCACATCTGAAAACTCTAGAACAAAAAGAAGCAAACACACTTATCAGGAGTGGAATATTGGAAACAATGAAATTCAGAGCTGAAATTATTCAATTATAAACAAAAAGATCAA
The DNA here is from genome assembly GCF_978045245.1 of Mus caroli. NCBI lineage: Eukaryota > Metazoa > Chordata > Mammalia > Rodentia > Muridae > Mus > Mus caroli. The sequence goes on along the minus strand of NW_028227261.1, from coordinate 103,380,599 downwards.
TGGAATAGGATTGAAGATCCAGAAATGAACCCACACAACTATGGTTACTTGATCTTTGACAAGGGAGTTAAAACCATTCAGTGGAAAAAAATACAGCATTTTCAACAAATGGTGCTGGCACAACTGGCAGTTATCATGTAAAATAATGCAAATTGATCCATTCTTATGTCCTTGTACAAAGCTCAAGTCTAAGTGGATCAAAGATCTCCACATAAAACCAGAGACACTAAAACTTATAGAGGAGAAAATGCGGAAAAGCCTTGAAGATATGGGCACATAGGAAAAATTCCTAAACAGAACAGTAATGGCCTGTGCTGTAAGATCAAGTATCAACAAATGGGACCTCATAAAATTGCAAAGCTTCTGTAGGGCCAAAGATACTGTAAAAAAGACAAAAAGGCCACCAACAGATTGGGAAAGAATTTTTATCAATCCTAAATCCGATAGAGGACTAATAATATCCAATATATACAAAGAGCTCAAGAAGCCGAACTCCAGAAATTCAAATAACCCCATTAAAAATGGGGTACAGAGCTAAACAAAGAATTTTCAACTGAGAAATACCAAAGGCTGAGAAACACTTGAAAAAATGTTCAGCATCCTTAATCATCAAGGAAATGCAAAGCAAAACAACCCTGAGATTCCTCCTTACACCAGTCAGAATGGCTAAGATCAAAAACTCAGATGACAGCAGATGCTGGCAAGGATGTGGGGAAAGAGGAATATTCCTCCATTTCTGGTGGGATTGCAAGCTTGTACAACCACTCTGGAAATCAGTCTGGCATTTCCTCAGAAAACTGGACATAGTACTACCAGCAGATCAAGCAGTACCTCTCCTAGGCATATACCCAGAAGATGTTCCAGCTGGTAATAAGGACACATGCTCCACTATGTTCATAACAGCCTTATTTATATTAACCAGAAGCTGGAAAGAACCCAGATGTCCCTCAACAGAGGAATGGATACAGAAAAACGTGGTACATTTACACAATGGACTACTACTCAGCTATTAAAAACAATGAATTTTTGAAATTCTTAGGCAAATGGATGTATCTGGAGGATATCATTCTGAGTGAGGTAACCCAATCACAAAAGAAGTCACTTGATATGCACTCACTAATAAATGGATATTAGCCCAGAAACCTAGAATGCCCAAGATACAATTTCCAAAACACAAGAAAATCAAGAAGAAGGAAGAGCAATGTGTGGATACTTCATTTCTCCCTAGAATAGGGAATAAAATACCCATGGAAGTAGTTACAGAGACAAAGTTTGGAGGTAAGACAAAAGGATAGACCAACCAGAGATGCCCCACCTGGGGGTCCATACCATAATCAGCCACCAAACACAGACACTATTGCATATGTCAGCAAGATTTTGCTGAAAGGACCCTGATATATCTGTCTCCTGTGAGGCTATGCCAGTGTCTGGCAAATACTGAAGTGGAACGCTCACAGTCATCTATAGAGTGGAAAACAGGGCTCCCAATGGAGGAGCTAAAGAAATTATCCAAGGAGCTGAAGGGGTCTGCAACCCTATTGGGGAACAACAATATGAACTATTCAGTACCCCCAGAGCTTGTGTCCCTAGCTGTATATGTAGGAGAAGATGGCCTAGTTGGCCATCATTGGGAAAAGAGACCCCTTGGTCTTGCAAACATTATATTTATATATATTCAGTACAGGGGAATACCAAGGCCAAGAAGTTGGAGTAAGTTGGCAAGGGAGTAGGGTGGGGGAGGGTATAGGGGACTTTTGGGATAGCATTTGAAATGCAAGTGAAGAAAATATCTAATAAAAAATTAAGAAAAGAACAATAGAAAGACTCAATAAAGCCATGAGATAGTTTTTTGAGAAAATCAATTAGATAGACACACCCATAGCCAAAGTAACTAAACAGAAGAGAGGAAGTATTCAAAATTAAAATCAGAACTGAAAAAGGAGACATAACAACAGACATTGAGGAAGTTGAAAAAATTATTACATCTTACTCCAAAGGCCTATTCTCTACAAAATTGGAAATTCTAAGCAAAATGGATGATTTCTTGAAAACAGTGACCACTTACCAAAGTTAAATCAAGAACAGATAAATTAATCTCAAAATCCCTAAATAAATAGGAGTAGTTATTAAAAGTTTCCTAATCAACATACAAACAAACAAACAAAAAACTACCCAGGGCCAGATTGTTTTAGTGCAGAATTTTACCAGATATTCAAAGTAGTGCTAATGACAATAATCCTCAAACTATTCCAGGAAGTGGATGCAGAAGGAACACAGTCAAACTGATTTTATATGGCCAGTTTCCCTAATAACTAAACCACACAAAGACTCAACAAAGAAAGAGAATTTCAGATCAATTTCTCTTATGAACATCAATGAAAAATACTCAAAAAAATACTCAGAAACTAAATCCAAGAACACATTAGAAACATCATTCACCATGACCAAGTAGGCTTCATCCAGGGGTTCAGGAATGTTTCAATATATGAAAATCCATCAACATAATCCACCACGTCATCAAATCAAAAGAATTAAAAAAATCACATGATCATCTCATTATGTGCTGAAAAATCCTTTGATAAAATCCAACACCCAATCATGTTAAAAGTACCAGAAACATATCTAAACATAGTAAAATATATATATACATACACAGCAAGACAATAGCCAACATAGTTAAATGGAAAGAAACTTAAAGCAATTTCATAAAAATGATGGACATGGCAAGGCTGTCAACACTCACCATATTTATTCAACATAATACTTGAATTTATAACTAAAGCAATAAGACCAAATGAGACCAAGGGGATCCAAATTGAAGAGAAAGAAGTCAGAATATCACTATTCTCAGTTTTGTTAATTTTATTTATTTATTTCTATTTTTTCAATAAGTGTAAGGACAATATGTTTAAATACCAAAAAATCCCACAGATTTAATTATGTCATTAAAAATTTTATACTCATCAAAGAATAACAGAATAATTGTAAAAACATTGATCAAGTGTAGTAAAGGATACTTTATTACAAATTTCTAAGAGAGGACTTATTCTGGTTATGCTGAAAGCTCCTGATGAATAGGTTGTGAACCACTGAATCTATTTAAATAAAGGGACATGTAAGTAAAATAATGACTCTCAGATGCATACTAAGAGAAAATAATTGCATATTGTGATAGAAAATAGTAGATATTTCAAGACATTTTAATTGAACTAACGTTCATAAAGGAGGACATTGAATCAGGACATAAAAGGCTGGGGAGAAAGATTTGTGAGACCAGATAAGAGAGGATTGGGAAAAAATAGGTAGGCACGGAGCAAAATTGAACAAAGCAAGCTCTTCATATCCATTGAAAATGTGACCATTGATCTTGCGCTTTGGGAACAACTCATGACAAAGAAAAACATCATTAGTGCAATCCAAATAAAATCAATCAATGACTTATATCATGATCATACACTATGGCTTCTTTTGAGATGTTTACCCTTAATTACTTTTAAAAGCAGGTTATTATTTTGTTCATTTAACAAAACTGATATTAAAATACTAATTATTGATAAGAGGCTTTCTCTTAAATATAATCCCTTGTTTCTTAAAGAAAGATTGCTAAAATATTTTTGTTAAATATGTGCTTATGGAAATATGAACATAATTCTTTTTAAGAATAAAATAATTTAAGGGCTGCGTCAGTAACTCAGTTGTTAAAGTTTTTGCTGAAATTTGTTAAAATTTTTATCACTGCAAGGCAGGTTTGGAGATTTGAACTTTGATCCCAAGCATCCACTGAAATAGAAGGACTTAATGGCATATGGCAATAATTTCTTTCTTTTTTTTGAAATTTAATTTTATTTTTAATTCATTTTTTACACTCCATATTCCATTGCCTGTCCTTACCCTTCCACCCTCCAACTACTCCACATCCCATACCTCCTCCTTACCACACTCCTCTCCACATGGATACCCTCACTCTCCACCCCACCTGACCTCTAAACTCCCTGGGGCCTCCAGTCTCTTGAGGGTTAGGTGTATCATCTCTGAATGAACACAAGCATGGAAGTCTCTACTGTATGTGTGTTGGGGGTCTCATATCAGCTGGTGTATGCTGTCTGTTTGGTGATCCAGTATTTGAGCTATCTCTGGGGTCCTGATTCATTGAGACTGCGGTCATCCTACAGGATCGGCCTTCTCTTCAGCTTCTTTCAGCCTTCCATAATTTGACAGCAGGGTTCAGCTGCATCGATCCATTGGTTGGGTGCAAACATCTGCATCTGACTCTTTCAGTTACTTGTTGGGTCTTTTGGAGGGCAATAATGATAGGTTCCTTTTTGTGAGCGCTCCATAGCCTCAGTAATAGTGTCAGGTCTTGGGACCTCCCTTGAGCTGGTTCCCACTGTGTGCCTGTAGCTGGACCTTCTTTTCCTCAGGCTCCTCTTCATTTCCATCCCAGTAATTCTTTCAGACAGGAACAATTATGGGTCAGAGATGTGCTGTGGAATGGGAACCCGATCCCTCACTTGATGTTCTGTCTTCCTGCTGGAGATATACTCTTTAAGTTCCCTCTCCCTACTGTTAGGCATTTCATCTAAGGTCTCTCCCTTTGATCTGACCTCCCAGGTCTCTGACCTTCCAAGACTCTGGTTCATGCTGGGGGTTCCCCCAAACTACTATTTCCTAAGTTTGCCTGTTTTCATTCTTTCTGCTGGCCCTCAGGGCTTCAGTCCTTTTCCCTCACACAATACCAGTTCAGGTTCATTGGCTGCTGGTTGGAGCCTCTCAAAGGACAGTTATGCTAGACTCCTGTCTACAAGTATAACAGAGCATCATTAATAGTGTCAGGGATTTGGTGCTTGCCCTGGGATGGGTCTCTTTTTGGGGTAGTCATTGATAAGCCATTCCCTCCATCTCTGCTCAATATTTGTCCCTGTATGTTCTGTATTAGTAAACATTTTGGCTCAAAGGTTTTGTGGGTGGGTTGCTCTCCTTATGCCTCTACTGGGAGTTCTGTCTGCGTTCATGGAATAGCAACTTCTGGAGCTAAATTCCTTCTGCTAGGAGTCTAATCCATCATAACAATGTCTTTGTAGAAATCATCTTAACAGATTTTCAATGTAGAATGTAATACATAGGTATACTATAAATAATTTATAATATTAAGAAAAAGATATGTAAGATTTTTTTTTATAATATGCATCATTTCAGGAGTTATTTTATCTTGTTTCACTAGCTGACAAACTAATTGCATAACACACATTCTATTGTGCTGGGTACTATTGATTGATAGCCCAGTGAAGAAAACAATTTCGTATATATAGTAAATAAGGAACAAAAATATCAAAAGGCAGCATGACTAGATATACTAGAGGATACCAATCAAACTTTATTTAGCATTCTATCTCCTGAGACTTTTTGGATTTCATTTTGTATATAGCTTAGGACTAAAGTACTGAGGAAATTTTATATATATATATATATGTGTGTGTGTGTGTGTGTGTACTTCAAATGATATTTGATGACTCTATTAATATTATCTGAATATATTAATGTGTTAGAAGCTTGTTATAGTAGGAACCCTACAACTGATATTCAAAATCAGGAATAAACTTCTGAAAATTAAGAACTAACATAAGCAAACTTAATCTGGATTAGAGATGTGTTAATACAGAATATAATGACAGACTAATGCAAAACATATTAAAACTTGAATAATAAAACAGGCAACAATACTGGGACTTCCAAGGAACTATGCATAGAGGAGATGGTGTTTATTGAAATTAATTAATGTGGATGGGTTGCTACATGCCTGAATTCCCAACACTTAAGAATTAGAGGTAGGAGAATGACTTCATGTTTGAGGTAAATGAGGTCAATAGACACAGTTCCAGGCCAGATAGAGCTATATAGTGATATTCTATGTTAAAATAAAATGAAATAAAACTGATGAAAACAAAGAAATCAAAATGATATTTTATAGTTCTCAGACAATCTGCCATAAAAGAGATAGAGAAGGCCTCAATCTTTCACAGAATATTTGGTTTTATTTCTATCCAGGTCATCTCTAGTTGATATGAAGATGGATGTCAAATCTGACCAAATATGAATTACAAGAAGACACATGAGTTCTGCAATACTGTTTGTCGACTTTAATCATGGGCCAATGGATTTGAAGTGGTGGTTAGAACTAACTATTTCCATGTGCTTCCAGTAGGTTCTGCTTACTATGCTTGTTGTGTGTGGATTAAGACACTCATTAGTTTCTATGCCTATGTCAGCTGTAATTTCTCTAACTTAATTTTTATTCTAAGAAATGAAACTGATAGGACTCTAATAGGTAGAGTCTCAAGAATCTCAGGGCACAGTTCTATTTCCCATTACTTCTGCTGGGCTTTCCGGACAACTGTGTACAAGGAATGATGAGCCTGATGACCTTTGAAGTGTCTTTGTTCACTTGCACATAGGCCAGGATCTTCCTCTTAGCATCTTACACAAGCATCAAAGTATATACAACTGAAACCTCCCACACTCCTAAATCTTAAGGATTATGTGTTATCCCTCTGTGGGGGTGCACATTGTTAAAAAGGAAAGATTCATGAATGTAACTTGCTTTTCAGCAGAAATACTGATCTCTACAAAGGCTAATGAAAATTTAAAATACTAAACCTTAAAGATATTTAAATAAAATTTACCAATCACAAAAGATACATGAATGTTTTCTATACGTTAATGAAAACTGTGGAAGATATATATTTGAAAAAAAATGCTTTCAATCTTATATATTTTAGTTCTCAGGTAGATTTAGTGAGATTTATAGATAGTCCATATTTGTGTATTGCATATAACCATTCTTGATATTATGTTTAATTTTGTTAAAAAAGATAAATTGTATACAGAAAAAAATAACCTGAAAATTGCACACTCAATTTTTAATAATATCCCTAAAAATTAACTAATTTTCTAGGTAATTTCCTGAGTATATAATTGACTTAAGGTCACAGTTGTGCTTAGAAGCAATATTATTTACCTATTTATAGATTCAAACTAGCAGAAGGATAAGAAACACTCAAGTAGTAACAGGGATACCAGTGAAATGATGATAATTGGGAAAACAAAGGAGGAGACTGGGAGGCAGGATATAAATAGACCTTAAGTGGTACAAGCTTTATCCGGTTTGCAAGCAGTTATTATCAATATGTACATTTAAAATGCAAGAGAAAATAAAATTCACAATTTTAAACCAAGTTGAATCAAGAGTAATAAGAAATTTATAGAATAAGTATATATGAAGCTTATAAATTATATTTTCATATGGCCTTTTCAGGCATTTTTAGTGGTAGTCATCCTGCTCCCAATGTCCTCATTTGTTTGACCATTCCTTTCCTCTCCCCTCTTAAACTTACTCCCCATTTTTATCATTCTCTCCTTGTATTACATGTGTTTTACTATTCCCCCTCCTTTACCATCTATTTCCCCCCTCCTTTACTATCTAATTTCTATGTTCATAGCAATCTTATTTATAATAGCCCAGTGCTGGAAAGAACTCAGATGTCCTTCAACAGAGGAATGGATGCAGAAAATGTGATACATTTAAACAACGGACTACTACTCAGTTATTAAAAACAGTGACTTCATGAAAATTCTTAGGCAAATGGATAGAACTTGAAAATATCATCCTAAGTGAGGTAACCCATTCACAAAAGAAACCATATGGTATGCAGTCACTGATAAGTGGTTAATAGCCCAAAAGCTCCAAATAACCAGGATATGATTCACAGACCACGTGAAACTCAATAAGAAGGAAGACCAAAGTGTGGGTGCTTCGGTCCTTCTTAGAAGGAGAACAAAATATTCATAGGAGCAAATATTGAGATAAAGTGTAGAGCAGAAACTAAAGGAAAGGCCACCCAGAGACTGTCCTAACTGGGTAGTCATCCCATATACAGTTACCAAACCCAGACATTATTGTTGATGCCAAGAAGTGCATGCTGAAAGGAGCCTGATATAGCTGTTTCCCAAGAGGCCCTGCCGGAGCCTTACAAATACAGAGGTGGATGTTAGCAGCCAACTATTGGACTGGGCACAGGATCTCTAATAGAGGAGTTAGAGAAGGGACTGGAAGAGTTGAAGGGGTTTGCAACCCCATAGGAAGAACAACAACCAGACTCCCCCAAAACTCCCAGGGATAAGCCATCAACAAAGGAGTACAGATGCATATGTAGCAGAGGATGACCTTGTCATGCATCAATGGAAGGAGAGGTCCTTGGTCCTATGAAGGCTCAATAGATGCCGCTGTGTATAGGAATCAAGGGCCGAGAGATGGGAGTGGGTGGGTGGAGGAACACCCTCATAGAAGCAGGGGGAGGATGTTATAGAGTGTTTCCGAGAGGGAGGAAAATCGGGAAAGGGGATAACATTTGAAATGTAAATAAAGAAAATATCCAATAAAAAAAGAATATATAAATGTGAGTAAAAAGAGAAAATAATATTCTGTTTTGTAAAATTTTTATCTTCATTGTCCTCCAGGGTTTTGTTATAAAAATCTGGAAAATATATTCCCCTGGGGGAAAAATATTAAAACAATAAAAATGTACTTTCTATTGATACTGAAGAGTTCTGATTATCATCTCATTTGGTTGTCCTAATGACATAATTTCTCTAGTACATAATGTGATATTATGAATATTTGTTTTAGTCACCAATCTGTTAAAAGAGATGGATTCATTTTAATTTTATATTTTAATAAATATTATGTATATATTTAAATATTTTCTTTATTTCAACACTTGACAAGAGCAGCAATCAATCTTTTATTTATACCTGGAAAGCAATGTTCAATTTTCATGTTCTCAATCTAATATTTAGTAGAATTTAGTTAGTTAAATCCTTAAAATTCTCAGGTTTAATTAATTCACTTTTCAAAACATACCCTGTAATTTTTCTCCTGCTTTATTTCTCATAGTCCTTATTCTTCTTGAAATAACTTTCTTGTCTATTTATAATTTTTGTCAGCTTTTTGGTTCATGTTTGTGTTACTACAATGCAACTTTTTATATCAAATTTCACTTTTTAAAATACAGTTTGTTTCTATGCCTACCACCAATACACACAGCAGAAAGTGAGGTTCCGATTAAAGGTGGATCTTTCCACCTCAAAAGATCTGGATTAAATATATATCTTCTCACCTCAAAGATAATAATTAGAAATGAGTCTTCCTACAAGTATACCCAGTCCTTTGTATTTTAGTTAGTTCCAGATTTAGTCAAATTGACATCCAAGAAGAACCAGTACAGAATGTCAGAGGTAGAGGTGGTGTATGACTGCAAGCAAGCAATGGTTTAAAGACACAAGAGAACTGATGCGCATAGGAACTCATAAATCTGAGGCAACATGCACAAGATCTGCATAGGTTCAATCCCGATGAGGTCCCAGAACTAGAAAGGGGAAGGAGATGTGAAATTCTAACCATAACCAAGAAGCTAAGTTATTGAGAAGTTCTGAGGAAGGTATCCTCTCCAACAAGGTTCATCAGGTACATATCTGTCAACTCCACAGAGGACCCCAGGCCAAGGAGAAGTTGGCAGACACAACAAAGACTCCATTTTGTGTTGGGAGGGGACACAAGGGGGCTTTTCTGTCATGTTGCTTTATTTACTTTTTTTGTGGTATAGATTTTTTTTGCCTGTTTTGATTTTCTTTTTCATAGGTTTTTTTTTAATCTGTTCATTTTTTGTTTGTTAGTTTGTTCTCACTTTTGTTTCTTGTTACTATTGTATTAGTTTGTTTGAATGAGATAGAAAAAATTAAGTTGGGTGGGTAAGGAGATAGGGGAGATCTGGGGCTGGGGAGCATGGCCAAAATAAACTACACAAAAATAATTTTGAACTAAAAGTGTATAAAATTTAAAAAAGCAAAATGAACACATTTAAAAATAAAGCTCTTTATATAATCAGATGGAAAGGCAGATTGCAAAGAATCTCTTACTTTGCACTTGTGAGAAAGATGTGTTTCTAGCAATGCAATATTATTCCTGTGAGCACAGGACAATTTCTAAGAAGGGTTAGAGAAGAAAAGGAATTTGATCTTTGACTTAGTTAGTTGTTTTCTGAAACCTAAAGAGCCATTTGAGGTTTCCGTTCTTTTTTTTTTTATTTTTTTATTTATTATTTTCTTTATATATATTTCAAATGCTATCCCGAAAGTTCCCTATATCCACCCCCCACCCTGCTCCCCTACCCACTCACTCCTACTTCTTTGCCCTGGTGTTCCCCTGTACTGGGGCATATAGAGTTTGCAAGACCAAGGGACCTCTCTTACCAATGATGGCCGACTAGGCCATCTTCAGCTACATATGCAGCTAGAGACATGAGCTCTGGGGGTACTGGTTAATTCATATTGTTGTTCCACCTATAGGGCTGCAGACCCCTTTAGCTCCTTGGGTAATTTCTCTAGCTCCTCCATTGGGAGCCCTATGTTCCATCCAATAGATGACTGTGAACATCCACTTCTGTGTTTGCCAGGCACTGGCATAGCCTCACAAGAGACAGCTATATCAGAGACCTTTCAGCAAAATCTTGCTGGCATATGCAATGGTGTCTATATTTGGAGGCTGATTATGGGATGGATCCCAGGTCCATTTCAGGTTTTCTATGTGGCAAGCGTTGGTAAGTGAGAAACTCGATGGAAGATGGCATTCGTATGTGGATTCCTCAGGACACAAAGGGTAAAGAGAGAGAACTAACTAACTCCTGTGACGCACACCAGTGCACACACATAAAAATAAAGGAGTAAATGGAACTTTAAGGGTATTTTAATCACATTTATTTGTTTATACGCCAGTCTATATCCCCCTCTGGATCTGTCCTCCCACAGTTACTCATCCCATCCCTCCTTCCCTCTGTCTCTAAGAGGATGCCCCCACCCCACTAGGTCTCCCCACTCCCTGGGCCTCAAGTGTCTCAAGGGTTAGGCTCACTTTCACCAGGGAGTCCTCTGCTGTGTATGTGTTGGAGTCCTCTGTCTGGCTTCTGTATGCTTCCTGGCTAGTGCCTTATTGTCAGTATTTAAAAAATATTTTTGTTAAATACTGGTTAACATAGCTTTGTTTAACTTAAGTATAAATGCTAAATTTACTAAAACACAACTTAATAAGGACAGATTTAAGTTTGAAATCCATTCTGTCTACCATTTTCTCACTAAGAATAAGCTACAGATATTTAAGGCTTATTTCAGAAAGTCAAAAATAATATTTATAATAATATAAAATGTACTCTTTACAGATGTTTAATTATTCAATAGTTTAGTTAGATTTGTTGAATACATATTGTGATTTAGATGGTTAATTGTTTTATTCCTAATTTTAATTATCCTGTACCTTACTCTAAAAATTGGCCTTGCTTACCTTACTGTACCTTACTATAAAAATGATTTGTATAGCACAACCTTGATTACTTCATGAAATTAGTTGTTTTAGTCATATCTTGATCAAATCTCTATATTGTATCACTCTAACACAATTTTAGATGATAACAAAGTGATACTTTTTATAAATTATTCCCTATATTTTAAAAGAACTTTTTTCAAAATTTGTTAATAATAACACCCTTTTTACACTCATCTGTAGTTCATAACAAGATCAACCTTTGTTTTACTGTGCTACTATTCAACTTGTATTTTCTATTTTGAATCATTCTTTTTAACTTTTGAGAATTAGAAAGGATGAAAAAAGTAAACTTAAGAAACATTCTCTTACTACCTCTGTTCTCCTACTAAAGATTTAGATTTTCTTAGATCACTGATTAAATTTTGTCAATTTCAGGGAAAGTCAACTTTGAAAAATTTCCAAAATCTTCAAACCTGAGAAGCCATATATTCATCAGTGCATGTGTGTTTTCTGTTACACCTCCAGGTCTTCGAAATCATTCTCATACTATCGTTTCAGAGATATTTTATTTGAACAACTTATATAATGGGGCAATAAAATAGTTTATATCTACATTAGCTGGAAGTTATTTAGTTATGTATTTATGTGTTGCACGCTGACTGTCACCTCCCAAAGCTTCTTGAGTGGAGATTCATTCCTGGGATAACACATGAGCATCTCCAGCAGTGCCTGACAAAGAGGAATTAAAATTTTGTAGATGCCAAAGCCAAGAAGAAAAGCTATATCCAACCAACATCAGCAGCTGTTGTGTGTATATTTCAGGACCGACTCAGAACTTTTACCATATTTTTTTTTGTGGAATTGATTAAAATCATTTAGTGTAAATATGATGGATGTCAGAATATATTAAAATTCTGAATGTCATGTTTTACATATTGGAACATATAATAAATTTCTCATACAGTTTTTTAAACTAACTAGCTCATATTGAAACAGAGGAGAAGGAGAGGAAATATGGGGGAAGGTTCAGTGAGGGAGGGAAGAGACAGCCATTGTAATGTAAAAGCAAACATATAAGGCACTCTCAAAAAAATTAAAGGACACTTATAATTTTAGAATTTTAAATATTTGGTAATCAAAATGTTATTTTGGTAATACATGGGTCTAAGTACAAAATACATATTTAATCAAAGAAAACTTTAACATTGAGAACGCGTTAACATTAATTGTAGATTATAAGCATTTATCCTCTAAAACAACACAAATTTACTAAAACTAATACAATTTTAAATATGTTCTTTGCAAAAGTAAGAACTGACGAATATATTCTCAAGTATAAAACCCAAATATATTTCAATATTTTCCCATTTCTTAAAATTCATGACAAAACACTAATGTTTTATTTTTGTTTCATTTGAAAGATAAACAATAAAGATAGAATTAAAAGAGCTTATTAGTATATCATTGAATATTTCTTTTTTTAAAGATTTATTTATTGATTTTATACACTGTACACTGTAGCTCTCTTCAGACACACCAGAAGAGGGAATCATAAATGGTTGTGAGCCATCATGTGGTTGCTGGGAATTTAACTCAGGACCTCTGTAAGAGCAGCTAGTGCTCTTAACTGCTGAGCCATATCTCCAGCCCTGAATATTTCTTATTAATATATAATATTTTAATGCATCACTAAGTTTATATTAAGTATTTTATAATATAACCATCTGAAATTGAATACAAATAATTTGAAATAAATTTACAAAGAATTTACATTATAAATTAAGGTAAATATTCATTACTGAACATTAGAAAATATCTTTCAGAAACCCAGTTTTGGAATATATGGCTGTAGGTAGAGACAGCCAACAAATTTGCTTTTAGTGTTTTCCCTTCTAATGATGATTTATAACAAGCACATTTTATAACATTACTAAAGTTGTTATATTAGAAAACAAACTTGTATTTCTCATTTATTTCAATTTCCAAATCAGAAACACTTCTATAATTTGTTATTTCTGTTCTTTTGAAAAACTAACATTTTGTATTTAATATTTTGAAATTATCACTTATCAAACCCACATCCATGTATCCTGCATTTCTTGAGATTTTCATAAGTATGTTTCTCTATTCTATATTCTGTACAAATATTTATTTCCTTGATAAATTCTTATCAGTATAAGCTAAAATTGTAAACATTAAACAAAAAGCATTTATTTTTTCATATTATCCAGTAAACTAATAAATCAGTCCCATAATTTCAAAATTAACTCTGATATTACTTTGTCTTATTGATTTATTAATTTGTCTATTATTGTATCACTTATTCCATCTAGTGGAAAATACTAACATTAATAATAATTATAATATGTTTGCAATTGCCATTCTAGATTGTTAACATAAGTAATTTAAAAGAGAGAAGAAAATACTAGATCATAGTAATACACTTGTATGTATGTTTCCAGAGATAACTGGCATGTTATAGAGCAAGTGAGAGGTGAGGAGCAACCATGAATGTGGGTTCAGAAATAGAACAAGGAGAAGAAGCCTGACAGGCAAGGTCGCCCTTTATTTCTCTCTGATTCTTGACCCAGACAACATTAACAGCTTGGGCCACAATTTCCCATTTGCACACTATTCTTTCTACCTTGCCTCAGACTCAAATTCAACTGACTTCAAATGTAAGCTTCTGAAATAGTGATAGAAGGTATCTTCTTTTAACTTACTGTAAGTTTTTTTGTACCAAATACTCAAAACATGACTAACTCATTTTAAAAGTCGACATTATGGTACATACTCATAATTCCTGCTCTCAGGCACCTGAAAGACCAGCATTGCTATAAACCTGAGACCAGTGTCAACTACATAGAAAGATCTTGTCTCTTAAAAACTAGGAGCAACAACAGCAAAACCACTCAAAAACATGAAAATTACTTGAATTTTTCAGTACAGTAAAGCATTCACTTTTGTATAAACACTAAAATAGGCTATCAAATAAAATATCACAAATAAATATGTCTATGTTATTTTGTCATACAAAGACAATTTTCTTTTTCTGTTGCTTATGGTAGAAATTCTTATGCTTAATTTATCCTACTTTGTCTTCCTACTCCTTAGCAGGGTATGGTGATAACTAAATGATGATAGCTCATTGTTGTCGGTGGCATTCCTCAGTGACAATCATTTTAGAACACTTCCTCTTAGTGAAAAGAATATTCTAGTGTGATTACATTTTGTCTCCAACATGGGGTAGATCTCCAGGAAAGGTCTTATCCAGACGGTGAAACATTGATTGCCTTTTGTGTGAGTAGCAGACAGGTAATTACAGCTCTTTTTATTTTAAAGTTCAACCCCAAAGCTTGCTTTCTTAGAGCCAGATGATTTAGTTTAAAATGATTATAAGAAAAATGGGACACGAATTAGAGAACACAGAAGTTCTCTGAAGTGAACTGCCAGGAATGGACAACTTTAATGAACAGTATTTTCTGAGTTCTGAACATAATCTGTGTAGTGCTGTCTGCTTGTGTCTTTACATGACATCTTTTCTGTATGTGTAAATTGTGTTTCCACAATTGAGAGTAATGTACCCTTTCTGTGACAACGCCTGAAACCTTTATGAGTCCCATTCTACTTTTGTCTAAATTTACATGGTAACAATAATGTTTGTTTTACAAAGTTAGAATGAAATTAAATATTAAATACAAGAGTACTTTCTAAGTCATAAATTCGTTGTTTGCATTTATTGTCTGCATACATGAAAAGCTTTGCCTGCATTGGTTTCCCGGATTTAAATACAGACCTTTAAAATTAACTGTTTTTTAAGGGCAAAAGCACGCATCTCCCTAGGCACTGGTAAATAAGTGAGATTCTGGGATCCTAGTACACAACTCATTAATTTCAAACTTCATCGATCTCATTTTTAAAGAAAATAAATAATCTAGACAGTGAAAAATAAAACTAGAAAACAAAATTCATTTTATTAAATGTGAAGTAGTCATGTCTACCCTAATTATTCACTTTTGTTTCAACTAGCTATTAAAGATCCAAGGTGAATGAACCAGGTGTCAAACTATATCCATAAAGTTACTTTTAGTATGTCTCTTAGTGCCAATGTTGTGGAATTATGATAAAGTGCTAGCTGTATTATATGCTCCAGCTTTGAAGTTTTTCCTATTTTATTGGTCTCTCCAACAATCCAATGTCACATTAGTAAAGCTTTTAATTTATGACAGTATCTGTGCTTGAAGAAGAGTTACACAAAGGATAACTAATCTTAAAATAGCCTAATATCAAATTTATTCTTTTCGTATCTAGAGTTGACAATTTAAAAATTCTCCACATGGTCATGAACTGATAAAACATAACATGAAAGACAAAGCAGATGAAAGCATTTCTCAGTTTGTAAAGAGTTTGACAGACAAGCAACACCCTCCTTCTCAAATGGAAGATGTCTTCAGTCATTACAGATAAATAATTTAAGGTTTATGTTTGTATTCAATACACTGGTTCCCCCCTCAAAAAAACGAAAAAGCTTTGTCTTTGTACACTTTCAGTTATCAGTGTTAGTCATCATAGTGGAATGCCTTCCGTAGAACATCTCATTATCCATGCTAATTTTTAACCATTTTCTTTGGATAATCAGAGAATTTCAAGGGTAACTTAGTCCAAATTATTCTATTCTATATTTATAGAGGTCACATAAATGTCAGAAATTATGAAAGCTTTGTAAAATGTAAATGTGAGTGGAAATATGTGGGGTACTAATTTATGACGATGTTTTTCTGCTTGTGTTTATTGAATGCATACCAATAAAAAAGATAACAGATGAGCAATTTGGATCATGGTAGTGCCTACCCTCTTAAAACACAGTCAGGGTAATAAGAAATGTTTCAGTTCAATATGTAAAAATTCTGTTTTTTGTTATTTGACCATATTTCACAGATTTTACTTAAAGAATCTACCCTTCAAGCTCCTGGTTTGTAAAAGTGTTTACAGCATATGTCTAGGCTAAGACTTAATTTAAACATCATGAGAATTAAGGGCGATTAGGCTTCTGGAAGCTTGCCATTATTTTTAAATCAGAAATCAGAGGGGATTGAGAAAACCTACAGTTGTCTGGAGACATGGCTCAACAGGAAAGAGCTCTTGTTGTCTTGGCTGAGGACCTGAGTTAGGTTTCCAGCATTCACATGGTGGCTCACAACCATCTACAGCTCCAATTACAAGAGCTACCTCCCTCTTTTTATCTCTTCAAACACCAGGTATGCAGGCACATGGTACATATGTGCATGAAAAGGCAGCAATAACTAAAGGCTTTTATTGATGCTGTTTTCCAACAGTTTATTTTCTTGTTTTAATGAACTCAGGCTTAGGTAATAAAGGTTTCCACTGCTGTCAAAAAAACATAAATTAATATATATTTTAAATGTTATACATATATTTTCATGAAACAGAATCCATATAATATGCAATAACATGTGCATTGACTTGTTAATTTATATTTGAAAATCATTTGCTTAGATACAATATTGAATAAAAAGTTATAATTAATAATTTCTCATAGTGACTTAGTTTTGATATACTTTCCAGGTTTTTATTTTGGCCAGTGCTCTATCCTCATACTAGTAAAGTGGATTTCCCCCAAACAGCCGGACTATTTTAAAAGAACCTAGCCTTAAGGCATGAGGACAACGTTGACCTCTTATCAGTACAATTTAAAACAACATATATTTAAATAAAATAGTAAGACATGTATTTTTCTAAACCTTTTAACAGTTCAGCTCCCAATTCCCAAAATCAATTCACTTTTAATTTCACAGGTTATAAACTCCAGAAAATTATTAACAACTGACATTCATTGAAATTATCAAACAAGAAAATTTTATCTTCCAATTTCTATCTCTTTCCTTTTAACAAATATTATGAGGCCTTTGCAATTATCCTAGTGACTCATAAAGATACAAGACTAGATTAGAAAATACCCTCTCTTCTTGTTGGCAATTCTTCTCTTTCCTAAACATTTTTATGAGGCTCCTACCTTTACATATAAACAGAATGGTCAATTTTTATTCCACAAAGTTGTATTTCCTAAATTTTGTGACTACAAGAACATTGCTTAAGAAACACCAAATGTTATATTATTATTCTGGAACATTCCAATATTAAAAAGCCTTAAAGGACAGACAGATTGTTCAGTGAGTAAATGTCTGTGTCTGAGGTAGATCCTTGGGATCCACAGGTAGAGGAAGTGGACTGACTCCCTCAGCATATCTTCTAGTGTCCATTTTCATGATGGAGCATACACACATGAATGTCTGTATGCACTCACGCACTCACAAACACACACACACACACACACACACACACACACACACACACACACACACATATATACACTAAATAAATAAATACAAAAAAAAAAAAACCCTGTCTCGAAAAACCAAAAAAAAAAAAAAAAAAAAAAAAAAAAAAGAAAGAAAGAAATTTTATTAACCCCTACTTAGGGTTAGGGTTTTGTTGATATTTTCCAATGCATACATTATGATTCTTGACTTATTTTCAGATACATAAGCTGATTAAATTTAACAAGGATAATCAATTAGAAATTAAACCCCAGACAAGGGTAAAATATGTTCACTGATCATCCCAGCTATTTATTTAAAGTTTACTACTTCTGAGAAACATTTTTTAAAAATCATGTTTGTCATATTTTCAGATGCTAAAACCTAATTGTACACTCATCAATTTTAGATTCACTCTCACAAGAAGACACGGTCTAGAGCAGGTAAAATTACCATAAGTTTCAGGCCAGTTTAGGCTATATAACCAAAAACTGTACCTCACAACTTCCTCTACTACCCAACAAGTTGCTAGATCATAGTTTCTAATGGCCCTTCTGGCTCCCATACCCTAAAATTCCCCAGACCAGGGCCTAGGCTGCCTTCCCCCAAACCAGCTGGACCTTTGGCTTTTTCCTTACCTACCTGGCCTCTTGGTCTGCTCACTCTTCTCCTTACACTGCCCACCAGTCTGCTCATGTTCACTCTGGACTCTCCAAGATGTCCCTGGCTCTGGCTATGCTCTCTTTTTAACTATGATAAACTTTCTCCTCTACTATAAACAATTAAATAAATATACTAATAATAAGTGTACTAAGAACCTAAAATATAAAAATAAAGACAATTAATGAAGAAAATAATGACAGCACCATCCCTTGCTGTTATCATAAATGATTTGTAAAACCTACAGCTATACAAAAGTCCATCCAACTGGAGTATGATGAGATAAACTAAGAAAATCACAAACTGACAAAAATTGAATTAAAAAGTACCATGCAAACACTCTGATCCTTAATAATGTAGAATGATTACTACATAAATACACAGAAAAAATTAAGCCAGGCGTGGTGGCGCTCGCCTTTAATCCCAGCACTGGAGAGGCAGAGGCAGTCGGATTTCTGAGTTCGTGGCCAGCCTGGTCTACAACGTGAGTTCCAGGACAGCCAGGGCTCTACAGAGAAACCCTCTCTCAAAAAACAAACAAACAAAAAACCCAAAAAGAAACAAAAAAAAAAAAAAAAATATAATGTCTACTTGAATATCTAAGAAATGTTAACGAAGGATGTATAGAATGAGTCTGTTTCAAGTATATAACAACTAACTTATTTTTAAGTGAAATTATAGACTAAATGTATATTTAGGGATATAAAATTGTACAAATATTAGAATTCAACGTATATAATCTTTGAAATTATATTTATTTGTGTTTTATATGAATGGATGTTTTGTCTTCATCTATGCCTGTACCACATTGTACAGTGACCTAAGATGTTGGAAGAGTTTGCAGATCTTCTGAAACTGAAGCTGCAGAGTTGTGAGCTATCACGTGGGTACTTGGAATCAAATCCTGATCTTTTCGAGGAGCATAGTCAGTGCTTTTTATTTTTATTTTTATTCTTTTCTTTTTCTTTTTCTTTTTCTTTTTCTTTTTCTTTTTCTTTTTCTTTTTCTTTTTCTTTTTCTTTTTCTTTTTCATTTTTCGAGGCAGGGTTTCTCTGTGTAGCCTTGGCTGTCCGGCAAATCACTCTGTAGACCAGGCTGGCCTCAAACTCAGAAATCTGCCTGCCTCTGCCTCCCGAGTGCTGGGATTAAAGGCATGCGCCACCACTGTCCACCCTAGTCAGTGTACTTAACCTCTGATCCTTTTTTCCAGCTCTCAATGAATTCTAGTTTTGGATTTTTAGGATCGTCCACCTTTGAAATATTAATAACTCCAAAGTAAGACTGTATTGCATAAATGGAGGGTATATAATTTGGACGAATTTTTAGCTTTAAACAGTATAAGTAATTGCATTAATGATAACTGTATTATAAAAGAAGAGATCTGAAAACAGAAAAAAAAATAGTGAGTGAAAATATTTTCCAAAGAACAACCTGTAAATTGTAAACTGGGGAAAAGATAGTATTTATATAAAAAAACTGAAAAACTCAAAACTGAAAGATTAAATTGAGTCTTCAGTGTAGAAATACACATAGTATTCGTAAAATATCTGGAACAAATGCAGTCTTTAAGCCCTATTAATATAATGGCATAAGAAAAGAAGAAAACTCAGCTCCTATAAGTTGCATTTCTGGAACTGATTTAAGGGGTTGAAAATAAAACTTAATTTAATGTACATTTAATACACACTAAACAGATAAGACTTTTTATTAAAATAAAGCAGATATAAAGTGAAAATAGAAATAGTTTAAATTACAACAGGAAGGTATCTATTAAGAAATTAGAGAAACATACATTGTTCATATGTGTAGGTGTGCACAATCATGTGTGTTCACAGAGAAGGCAGAAGAGATGAGTATAGACTTCTTTAATTTCCTACCTTCATTTTTGAGACAGATTCCGTCACTGAATCTGCACCTTGTTAGTTTGTGCTAGGTTACCTTGCAAGTGAGTGACTGGGTCTGCCTGTCTCCATCCTGTGTGTAGGAATCATGACATAGTGCAATTTCTGTTTGTTACCTGGATCTGGTAACTGAAACTTGGGTCTTCTTGTTTGCATGACTGGCACTCAAGTCCCATGAATTATTAACTATTATGAAATTTTCATATGTAAAGAAGATTGTACAAAATATACTTTCATACTTTAATATAATTAGGAAAATATTATGTAATCTTCCATGGTTTAATCAATATTGCTTTGCTAAGACCTGATCCATATCCTGGATGGTTTTTCAAGTACAAGAGTTTCCCTAGAGGCAAAGATCTACCTCTTTATAAATCCACTAATTTTGATCCCATATATGAAAAATAATCTCATCATTCATTAGTTCCTTATTGTAACTTTGACCCTTAGTGAAAATTTATTTCTAGATCAAATTCCATGATGCAGTGCTCAATCACGAGCATACAGAGAAAATGAAAGCAATGGCCATTCTGCACTTAAGGCAAAGCACTGCCTTCCTGTTTCTCATTCTTGCTGCACCCTATTAAATGTCCTAGTTTCACATCAATCACAACTGCAGGGGTGGTTTGCTTGTTTAAAATGACCTAAGAACAGCACCCACTGATATAATGTTTCAGGTTGGAAGGCAAATGAAAGATGAATGAACCTCACATAGACTATAAGTGTATGAGACCAGTTATATTCTGTTATGAATTATAGTGCCTTTGACTAGGAGTTCAACATTAATGGGTCAGTGAGGAACATGTTTATAAAATGTGCTTAATAACCTGGAACTTACATAACACCATTATTTGCTGATTCATTGACAAAGGTGGTAATCACAAGATGTTATCTTTATCAGTTACAAGTCACTGTTAGAAAATCTTCCATAGGGACTTGGTAGATCACAATTTCAGTGAATGATGACAATCGAATGTCACCAAAGATTTAAAGAAGACTGAGATAAGACTCTTTATTTTGCAGCTATACTTTCACAATATATGTAATCATACTTTTTTATCTATATTGTAATTAGGACAAAGGTTGATAGGTGACAAACCATCAGCCAATAGGTTTTGCTGAACAACATATTGATAACAGAATTAAGTCCGCAGTTACACATCCAACCGTGCTTAAGGAATTTTGGTTATATAATAACCAAAAAATACTGCTATGTAAATTTTTATACATGTGGCAAGTTTTTCCACGATATATACTGAAGTATAGTGTCAACTATTTTTGCCACTAAGTAGCTGCTATCTGATCCCAGTGTTCTTCCAGCTTCTGTCCCATGTAGACATTACCAAAAAAAGAGACTATCTTCTCAGTGAACCTTCTAGAAGTAGTGCCTGTATCTGCTCTAGGCTAAGGATACTTTAGGCTTCCTATCCACCAAGAGACACTGTATTTCTCAATATAAACAAGCCCTGTAGTACCTATGGAAGCATTTACAATTTATTCAAGGGAGAATTATTTGACCATGACTTAGCTTATCAGAATGTTGGGGGGGATTGAAGGGCTTCTGGAGGAGTAACAGGGAAAGGGGATAATATTTGAAATGTAAATAAATAAAATACCCAATAAAAAAGAAGAACAGGGAGTCTGACAGATGACTTGGGAGTAAAGTTCTTTTCTTCTAAGCCTGAGAACAGAGTTTGACCTCCAGAACCTAAGGAGAGAAGCGACTCCCTCAAGCTCTCCTCTAAACTGCACATATACACACTAATTGAATAAACACATGTGGGTTTTGTTTGCTTATTTATTTTGTTTTGTTTCTTGGTTGTTGTTGTTGTTTTAAGCAAAGAAATACAGGGTCTCAGGCAGCACCTTAAATCTACCCTGCTCCACCAGGAGCTTAAATTTTACGATGATCTCCATCTGATTAATCTGTGCACTTATTTGTTAGTTGATAATTATTTTAAAAGCCAATAATACTGTATTTCCAATGTTATTTCGTTTTGGTGTTACCATAGTAATGAAATAAATTCCACTGGTACATGAGATGTGATTCTGGGAGTAACAACATCAGATTGTTTTGAAGTCAAACAGAAAAAGATTTTGAACACATTATTGAGCTAGAAGTTACATATTTATAATTCTGTCTGGACTTTCCTGTGAATTATCTTAAGATTAAGTTTTAAGAACCACTAATATGTATTACGATATTTCTGATTTTATTTTAAGTTTTACAAACTGAAATAGGATCTTTACTACATTGGGCCTATACAAACTATGTAAATCATGAGGATGTTTAATATTTGACAATTATGTAAAAGTTGCCATGGTAAATGAAATTGAATTCATTGGTATACTGACAAAGAATAGAAGCAGTGATGCATTATCAGCAAAATTTCATATTTAAAAACAATCACATGTACAAGAATTTTCCTCACTGACTCTAAGGGTCAGTAATTACAGTTGTTACATATCATTGTTTTGGAGGAAGAATATTTTATATACCATGAAATTATGAACTAGCTCTAATATTGAATTGAAGTTCTTTTTTTTTTTTGGTGTTACTCCTTGTTTGAGCAATTTAGTTAAGGTGAATAAATCCTAGTTTTATTAAATAATGTTTATCCGCAAATTTTTCAAAACTAAGAAAGATACATGAGAAGCACTAAAGCACTTAACCCATAGCTGGACTCGGGCACAGAAATTTTTTATTCTTCGGCTTGTTGTATGAAGAAGAACTTTCTTTTTATTCATCATAGGATAGAACTGGTACCAATATACTATCTAAATAATTCAAATTTAAATAATGCACTCAAAGGCACCAAAAATAAACACTTTTAATTAAAATATAAACAACTTATACTTTAAAAAAATATTTGGTTCTCAAATATTTTTAAATGTCATAATATCATTAAAAAATCAATTACAGCTTTTATGATAAGGAAATTTAGCTAAAGTTTTGTTTGTTAAATGAAAGTGTGGACCGTTTTATAGGACATAGTGAAAGTAATTTATTGTGATGAGTGTCAGGGTTGTATTCAGAGGTTTCAGCAAGGTACTCCTTGTTTAAGAGGTAGAGCTAGAAAGATAAATTGCTTTGCAAATACTCATTAGGTCCAACCTTGCTTCTTCCTGGGTCTGTTCAGTCAGTATGCTGGCAAATTCCAATAAAATACTTAAACATGATGATTTAGTATTGCAGTTACTACAACTTGCACAGCACATGAGCAAATGCTGTGCTTTATATAGTACTTTGGCAGTCTGTACTAGTGATGTTATTTTGAAGAGAGGTGTCTTTTCTTAATGATCTTAATCTCTGAAGGTATCCATGATTACTAGAAATATCAATTTAATAATGGGACCAACTGTAGGTTTTCTTGTAATGTCCTTGGCCTCTCTGGCTTCTTCAATTCTTGTTCCCCCTCTTCTACCAGATTCTACAGGCTTATGCCTAAGGTTTGGCTGTGGATCTCTGCATCTGTTTCCATCATCTCCCGGTGAAGCCTCTCAGATGACAGTTATGCTAGCCTCCTACCTGCAAGAACAGTATAATATCATTAATGATGCAGGGGTTGGGCAATCTCTCATGGCACGGGTCTCGAGGTGGGCCATTCCCCTATTGACTGCTCCCTTTTTATCCCTGCACATCTTACAGGCAGGAAAAATTGTGGGCCAAAATTGTTGTGCCTGGGTTCCATCCCTCTACTTGAAGTCTTGCCTGGTTTCAGGACGTAGCTATTTTAGGTTCCATATCCCATATTGCTAAGCTTTTTAGCTACGGTTACTCTCATAGATTTGTGGGAGCCTCCATTGTCCTCGGTTAGTAATTTGTCCCAGAGATGCTCCCCTCTGATTCCAATTCCCTCTTCTAGTTCTCTCTACCTTTGCCACCCCATCAGACAGCATGCATGGGACAAACCTAGTCCTCCCACACTTATGTAACAGGTATGAAGCTTGGTCTTATTGTGGGACCCCTAACAGCAGGAGCAGGGGGTGTCTCTAACTCTGTTACCTGCCTTTGTGTCCTTTCTCCTGCCTGGGAAACCTTGTCTAGCCTTAATAGATGGACCTAGTGCTATTACTGCAACTTTATGTGCCAAGGCTGCTTGATATCCATGGAAGGCCTCCTGTTCTCTGAGAAGAAAGGGGAAGTGATGAAAAGGAGTAAAGGAGGTACTGGGAGGGAAGGAGGCAGAGGGAGCTGTCATCCACAGTGAATAAATAAATTAATGGAAAAAATTGGTATCATCTTGGTATCATCTTCTAGGAGCAATTCTTGATGAGGTCTCCTAGTGATTTTTGTTACTCCAGCATTGTATCTTCTCAAATTTAAGAATAATTTTAAACATTCAAGTACAATGCATTTCTAGGTATATTTTGTCAGTCAAAAGTTTCCATTCTCTGTTCTGTTCTACTGCAGTGTCTCTTAGTGATTCTCTGTGACCTGTGTGGATGTGCCTAAAAAGCACACTCATAGGCTGCCTTCAGAGTCTTACAAATTGAAATTTGAAAGTCCATGCCTGGAAAAACATATTCATGAGAATGGTCAAATATTCACTATTAGGAAAAAGTACATGAATTTGAAATAGTTTCAGGTTGCATTGATATAATTTAAGCAAGTATTCATTTGATTCCTCTTTTACAGCATCTCTGTAGTTATATGGCTAAGAGGAAAATGCAATTCAACAATTTCATTAATTGAAACATGATTCAAAGAGGGGTAGAGGGTCATTTGTGCATGCTCTACTCAAGATGCTGTAAACAGTCATCTGACTACTGTGCAGCTCTAAGTCCTTTAATTCATCCCACTCTATATTCGCTTGTTTGGATTTGCTTAAGCAAGACTGAATAAAGGGCCTGAGGAAAAATTATCTTTTGACATTTTCCATTGTGAAATCGGGACTAAATCCTTCTAGCTTTTGTTTACTTGTTTATTTACTAATGAAGAGGAAGAGATATTCGGCTGGTTTTCAAAGCTTCAAAAGCATATACAATGCATTACAATCCTTTGCTTTTGGCTGCTACCTTAGCTAGAGAAATTGACATGTACACAGGGAAATAGGATTGAACTTTCCCTATTTTGTCCTTCAACAGCTTCCAGAGGCAAAAGTTGTTTGTCTCTAATATTGGATTTTAAAGGTCACTTTTTATTTTATAGCTCTAGGTTGGATTTTATTCTGAGATATTTTACATGACCCGTGGTAAATTAGACTCTAACCTGTGCTGAAGGACGAACTATGACTGTGTCTAATACCCCAGAACTTCATTTTCCCACTTTGGAATGAATGCCTTTTAACTGCCCAACACAGTCCTGTTGTAATTCCTTTTGATTGGCACTTAGGCAGGGTCTTACGGTATTTAAAACTTCAGTGTAGAACAAAACAAACATGGCTTGGAATTTTAAAATACTACTTGTTCAAAAGTTATTAGGATATTTAATCTTTAGAAGCTTACTGAATTTCCTCCAAGATTGAAAAACTAATGTGGCCATTTTTTTTAAATGCTGCAAATACTGAGATACTACAAGATATTTATCAAATAATTAATATATTAGCACAAATATTTTCTAGAAAATCAGGATTATATTTTGTGACTTACAATCATCAAATAGAGTAGCATTTTAAATTTCATTATAAAATCATATGAATTGCATAATGTGAGTTCAATTACATAAGAAGAAAAGTAAAAATATAATTTCACATTTCAAGAAATAATTGAAATTGAACTTTATTGTAACATGAATTTACTTGCTATTTAAACTTTTTGAGTATAGGCTTAAAATATGTCTCTAATATCTAATTATGTAATTGGAGGTGGACAGCTTATGATATTTCAGTGCTAGAAGTAATTTTGTACATTTTAAAAATATAATTGGATTTTATCATCCATCTATCATCTATCTATCTATCTATCTATCTATCTATCTATCTATCTATCTATCTATCTATCTATCTAAATTCTATTTATTTGTGTGTGTCTGTACTATAGCACATATGTAGAAGGTAGAGGACATTTCCCAGGAGTTAGCTCTCTCTTTCCATCATATAGTCATGTGACTATAACTCAGATGAGACTTGAGACAGGTACTCCTATCTGCTAAGCCATCTTACATTTAATATCATACTGAATGTACACCACCAGTTTCTTAGCAGCTCTATGTATTTAGCAAAACAATTTTAATAGAAAATCATTAGACTTTGTCCTGAATATATGGAGAATTTCTATAAGTACACATCTCCTTATAATTCAAGTGAATGCAGATTTAAAATCTTCATGCAGAAGCGGTGTTCGTCACACTCCACATAGCTCTGACTTCTACACCTTCACATTTCTCTTGATGGCTGCCAGAGATCATTTCAAGGAAACTCTATCTTCTAGAAAATGGTATTTCCCCACCTCTGAATGGAAAATGTCAGGCTCCCAGTGTGGTAATAATTGCCAGCAGATATCAGCTCTATGTGGCTCAGATAAAAGCTAGCAGAAGTTTGCCAGTATAAATGTCCCTACATGAGGGACACCCTAATTATGGGAACGAAATGGAAGTCAAGGAAATATCCTGAAAATTGCATGATAAAGGCCTGAGGCCAGCTCCCTATTTTTCAGTTAGATTGGAGATGCTAGCTGCTTTAGTAATTGGAACTCTAATTTGTCTGGGGCTTCTCTAAAGAGTATGTAACTCTAAATAGTATGAACATCAACTATGATTTTACATATTTTACCATTTTAAATCTGAATTTATATTTTGAAATCTACTACAAAAGTTTCTCTAAGTTATAACTAACAACATAACAAATGAAATTATCTAGCATAAAATATGTAAAATACCATAAATGTATAATAACATAAATTCTCATTGAGTTTACTATCTTCCTATTAAAAGCATCATAAGCCATGTATTGATTGAAAAGAGAAGTGAAAAGAGCCTTGTACCAACTGAGGCATTTCATTAGCTGCAAATATAGCATGGTCCTTAATGTGAAATTCCTGATGTTAACTGAAATATCAAATGTGTTGAAAAAGAAGAAAAGTTATGAAAGCTATTAAGCTATGTAAATAAACACATTAGGTAACATGGATTTACATCCAGGAGCTCAGTGTCAAATCTCAAAAGAATGTAGGCCAAATAGACATTTTTCAATATCTCATTTCAATGATTAAATAAATTGTTCTACTTGAAGATATACAGTTTATATTTACATATAAATTTTATATAATTTATAAACTTATATTTGTAAACACAAATTATATGTATACTTTTATTAGTAAAATTGTTTTGAACTATTGCAAATTTTTGCATAATGTGGGTAGTATTTTACATTATTGTTCATGCATACATATAGTCATAACACATACAGAGAGTCTGCAGCATTGGAAATAGTTTACAAAGAATATAAAAGCCCTTAAACTAACTGCCAACAGATAAAAAAAATCAACTACTAGGAATATTCTGTTTAAAATATACTCTTCAAGAACAGTAGAAAATGCTTAGCAGTTAATGGCACTGCTACTCTTTCAGAGGATGGAAGTTTACCTCCTAGAATCCATATCAGATGGGTACAATTCCCTGTAACTACCACTGCAGAGAGAACAGATGGATCTGGTCTTCAAGGGCACTTCCTCTGATTTACACAGAAGCACACACATATGCATATATATAACTAAACGTTAAGAAAATACTTTTTGAGTTCTATAAACATTTTCAAAAAAGACGAAAACTATAGGATAGTCAGTTATGCTTGCTAGAAATAAGAGTGTAATCATATTCCCCAACCAATCATACTACAACCAGAAGCCATGCACATTTTACATAAAACAAAGATCATAAGGAGCTAAACATGATAATTAAAATGTCTACTGTGCAAAGGATCCCTTTCCCCCCCCAAATTATGATTTTTTCTTTCAACTGTCTTTTTTTTTCTTTTGCTTATGAGTGCCCTAGACAAGAAAAGTTTGAAATAGCAATATATTTTGACACACAGCTCCTCTCAAAAGAAAGACCAAAATAAGATACTCTTTACCAAATACAATAGATATATCTGAGGCTCCATCCTATCAATGCCACCAAAGATCATGAACGTTCATAAGACTTCCATTTCTGCATGCGCCTTCCAACTAGGGCAGGTAGGGAAAGTCAACTTAGGACACTTTGGTTTACATCTCATTGTATGTTTGACCCTGTATAATGGGATCCCATATGAAGAATTGGATTTCTGTTCCTATCCTGGTACTTCCTCAAAGAGCAAGTTTCAAGGACTCTAGCCCTTAAAACAAACAAACAAACAAAACTCAATAATACAAACAAACAAACAAAAAACACTAAGTGACATCCACTTGAAAGGCTAAATAAGGTATACCTTTTGTTAGCCTTAATCCTGGACTCCTATCTATGATGTCTAATAGAGAGTGGGAAACCACATCCAACTATCAGCAAAGAATGATCTGAAAGACATAATGTAAGCTTTGCTTTCCATCGGAAAAAGAAGAGCAAAAATACCAAGAAATAAGTAAACAATAATTACAGCAAAAAAGTCAATGAAAAGCAAAATTGGAAACCAAAACAGAAGTGTAAGAGTAATGGGGGAGGGACCGAGCATCTGCACAGGATCTCCTGCATGAGGACCTAACTGCAGACTGCCTAAGAAACCAAGGATTGCGGGCACAAACAATGCCAGCCAATTGGGAACTGCTGTTTAGAAGTGATGCTTTCTTGGGACTAATGGGACACTGGTGGAATGTATTAAAGAAGCTTGCAGCAGCGTTCAGATGAGCTTGCTGCGAGTTTCTCACCTGCTCCCAGAGTCTGTGCCATTGATTTCATGCCACCTCACCTCCCATACCCAAGGACAAACACGGCCTGGTGGAGGGTGGTCTTGGGCATAGGCAACAGAGAAATCACAATAAATTGAAAATATCATTCTATGAAAAAAACTAAATTTTATAAGCCCACAAAGAAAAAAATGGCACATTTATTACTGATAAAAGAAATGAAAGAAGAGATATCAAAAAGGTTAACAGGAAGAATGAAGTGATAGAGACAGGGAAGAAAATGCTCATTAAGACTAACTTCTGTGCATCTGTGTCTAAAGGTATTATCCCATAGAATAAAAAGACTCACTATAGCTTACCAGGAAACATACCACTGAGAAATTATCTTATAATAGTAAGGGGAAATTTTAATTTAGCCCATTTTTAAGGCAAATATGAATTTAATGCTAAATACTATAAATAAATGACAAATGAGATTTTTTTAAAAATCTCAGTATAGAAATCAATATGTTGGGGCCCCTGAAAGATTCATGGTAGGCAGGGTAACAAACTGCAAAGAGGTGAGAATAAAAACTCAGTTCAACCCAACTTAGTCAGACTGGATCAACCTTCAAGAGTCTGATAACAGGATGTTTATTACCAAGACATTTAAACATAGTACAATTTGGGCAAAAGTTCCCAGAGCAGTAATCCTTCCCCTCCCAGGTTTACAGTTAACAATGATTCCAATTCCAGGTGCACAATAAAGCTTAAGTTATGACTACATAGAAAATACTTTGCCAAGTACCTATGGCTGTGAAAATAGGTTCAGCAGCTTAAAGGATTAGAATTCTGTATTGTCTCTCTGACCAAGATAGCACAGAGGTCAGCAGGAAATAAAATACATGAAACATCTCCCATAAGATGGGGTCACTTAATTGAGAGACAAAGATAAAGATTGGGGTACTTGTGTAATGTCCATGAGTGATAAAGTTCCTGGTTCCCCAGTGATCATGTGTAGGTACAAGAACCATTGTATTCCCTAAGAGAAAATTATGTTTAAATGTCATAAAGGCAAGAAAGTCTTTTTTTATTGGTTATTTTACTTATTTTCATGATATCCTACTTCCCAGTTCCCCTACACAAACCTTCAATCTCCTACTCCTTCTACCCTGACTCTATGAAAGCTAAATCTCACAATAACAGTATGCGAGCAATAGATATACTAATAATAATGTGTTTCAAATTCAATGCATTGTGATATATATAACACACATATATATTCACACATACATCTGCACACACACACATATATATATATGCATATATATGTATATATATAGTGTAAAAGCTGAGTTTAAGTTTATACTGAAATGATGTAAACACAGACAACATACACAGCATACAATTATATAATGAGTTATAACCTTGTAAAAAATCCCTATCCTTTTAGAGTACATAATCATATCAGATTGTAATCAAATACACAAAAATATTAGGAAGCATGTAATGTCTTGTGCCTTTTACCACATGTACCTGTATGCCTGTGTATGTATTGACTATATATATGTTTGCATGACATATATATGTATGTACATACATACGTGTGTGTGTGTGTATGAGTGTGTGTGTGTGTATGTATGAGTGTGTGTGTGACTATGTGTATGTATGTGTGTGAGTGTGTGTATGAGTGTGTGCATGTGTATGAGTGTGTGTGTGTGTGTGTGTGAATATGTGTATGTATCTGTGTGAGTGTGTGTGTATGAGTGTGTGTGTTTTATTACTATGTGTATGCTTGGTGCAGGTGGAGATCAGAGAGGGCATTTGCATCCCTGGAACTGGAGTGACAGACACTTGTGGGAGAGGAAGGGAGGGAAATGTGTGGATGCAAACACTAAAAGTCAGTAAATATACATGTGTGAAACTGTCAAAGAATTAAAAACAATTATAGTTATGCTTCAGGTAGGATTTGCAGCACCAGTTGACATACAACATGATCTCAATATACACAGTATTTGGAGTGATAAGTCCTTATAGTTAACTGACTTTACCTAGAGAAGAAAAGATCTCCTCAGTGACACAAGGTAGTTTTCTAATTTTAAATAAAACTCTCTCAATACCCTTTGTACATTAAGTGTCAGTCTCCCACATTAGCAGAGCCATGGGATGTTTCCTTCCTTGATGCTTACATTTCAAGGAAATGGTACCAAAGCTTTTGAGAAGCATATTTCTCTGTCATAAAGGTGACAGAAATTTCTTTTAGTTTCTAACAGGATGTGCAATTCCTAGAGATGTAAATTGTTGATAATTGCATGTGTCTCTGAAGTCAATGCTCTATGAAGAGGAGAGTTGTGGGAAGCCACATGTGCTGTTGCAGAGTGGCAGTTGGCTACTGCTGACCACCACGCATACATAGGCAGTAAAGTTCTTTTGCCAAGGTGAGGTTTTGAGAATTAACCAAAATTAAACAATCAGATGAGAGAGAAATTAACCAATCAGATGAGAGAGAAGTTAATCAATCAGATGTAGGCATGCAAATGAGGTCATAAGCATAACCCAAGCACAACCAATCCAGGTGTGAGATACGCCTCTCCTAGGCCTATATAAGCAGCACCAGTTCTGGGCTTGGGGTCTCTTCGCCTCTGCAATCAAGCTCTCCCAATAAACGTGTGCAGAAGGATCCTGTTGCGGTATCTGCTTTGCTGGAGAGCCAGGGTGCGTGTAAGAGAGAGTGACCCGTTTCTCCTCTATTTCAAATAGGAACAATTATGCTCCCTCCTTTCAGTATCCATTTATCTTTGGAATGTAAATATGCATACCAAAGATTCATTACTGTGAGAACTTTGGGTCTTCCCAACCTTTTTTCCTGAGTTGTAGTCATTACATCTTGATCCTATACTTTTCTGATATTGTCTGATGGCTATAGAAATTTTGACAGCAACCAGACAACAATGTTCTTACAGTATCCACTTGCCAAAAAACATATAAGTCTATGCTTTTATCCTTTTTGAACTTAAATGTCTTCTCTGTTGTATCTTTGATCCTACATTTTCTCATTTCCTAACTCATCTCATTGCAGTAACCATGATTTTATTTACTATCTGAATGTATTGAACCCCCTCTCTCCCTATCTTTTTATCTATCTGTCATCTGTCTGTCTCTCTGTCTATATATCTATCTCCATATCTATGATCTATCTTTCTATTTGTCATCTATCTATTTACCTGCACACCTACAACCTACCTAATATTCTTTCTATCTTCTATGTATATAACTGTCTGTGATTTTTTTCACAAGAAAACTTAACACATAAAATATTTTTCTTACTGTATCACTTATTTAACTTATTTCTCACACCTGCTGCCATCATCTTGAATTTCTACATGATCATTCTGGCTTCACAGATTTCTCCCTATCACTGGAATTAAACCCACACTTAACAGTAGCAGTATTTGAGAGAATCATTTGTTGTTAATTAAAAGGTTCAAAATACTACATACAAACTAACTTTTAAAGCTTTCAGAACCATCCCTTATCAGCAGTTTAATTAGAAAGAAGATAAATGATGAGAAACTGCAGCCGACTCTTCAGGGTTCTTTACCTTTAGGAATCAAACTTGCTCGAGCTTTCATTCCTTGGGACTCTGTTGTTTCTAGTACTTCTCATAGCTGCAATCACATATTTTTATCAAACATTATAATAGTTTAAACCTCAAAGTACAAAAATATAGCACCTCTCCTAACAATAAATCTTTTGTGAGTAGTACCTTATATGGGATTAAAATTTCTAAATATAATATTCTCAGTCAAGTAATAATAGTAACAAGAATAAAAACTACTGAGTTTTACAATCATTTTCCCTTTATCAATTAGCCTAATCTAGAACTTCATCGTCTTTTATAAAATGGTACTCAAGGAATAAATGATGATATTACGAAAAAATCCAAAATGTTGTAAAAGGATTTTCTGAGATTGGTAACATAAAATTACTTGAATGTTTTCAGTTCTCCAGCCTGCCAATGATGACATTTGCATCCACAGGTAGAGTTAGTATAACCCTTGTAAACTTTGCAGATTTAAGATATATTTTGGGGGGTTGCATAAATTCTCCACTTTAGTGTATGATGTTAGGATGTACTATTATGCATATGTGAAATAGAAAAGAATAAATTAGCAAAAATATTGTTAAAAGGAAGTAAACTTTAAGAAAGTACCAGGTATATAATTAACCTATGTCTCTAAATGTCTTCATCAACCAAAAGAAATTTAATTATAAGGCCTAGAATGTTTTAGTCAAACTTATGACATCTTCCTTTTTTTTGTTGTAGTTTCTTGACAATAATCAAATTATCTAGCACATGCTTACAAAAGGGAATGTATTCTTCTAAATCAGTTACTTAAGGTTTTAACTACCAATACTTCTGATATTTTCAACTAGCCTAATAGAGGGGGACTACTGAGCTGATGATTGAAATACATCTCTAATGGCTGCTATTGATTTAATATGCTCACCGTCCCAGATAATATATTTGCATTTTAACAAGAAAATGAAATGGCTTAGTGGAATGAATGAGTGCTAGTATAATTTCAGAGAGATTATAAATATTAATAAGTGATGTTTCTTGGGGAAGATACAGTTATATTTATTGAAAGCAAAAGCACCACCATTAATTATGTCTAGAGTGTTTGGGGAAACATTACTTTGTGGAGTAATTCTAATCAAAATTTGATTTAAACATCTAGTCAACAGTGTGACTATAGTCATGATAAAATAGTATATACTTGACAAACACAAAGACAGTATATGTTAAATGTTCTCATCTCAGAAAGTATAAATTTTGAGATAAAAATAAAAGGGAAAATTGACTGCTTTTTAAGGAAATCTACCCATTTCAAGTATGCTTTATTAGGTTCCAGAAATCAATAGAAAGATTAGTGCTCTGGCAGACTAAAGTAACTTATCATTTCAATCAGAATTAAGTTTTTTCTGACCTTATCACAATATGCACCAGGCCATGGAGAACTTTTCTAAAGATGTCCCTTACCATAATTTTCTAGCTATATGAGTTTCCTCTCTGTAAACATGTATTTATTTTCTTGACTGAGTTTTTCCTAACTAAACCCATAATACTTGAAGATAAAAGTCTATCAAAACTCTCAACTGTCTTTTTCCTACTCTGTTTCTCTCAATTTAATTAAAAAAGAGAGAAAAAATTTTGTTTTCCAGGCTCAATGCATGCTTTCTAAGCCCATTGAATCCTTCTCAAATAATTTATTAAACATATCAAAATTGGCTACATTAGCAGTTTTACTTTCCCTTAAGGAGAAATGGGGTAAATAAAACCCTGAATACATTTGCTTAAGTGTGACATCATACTCCTACGATTTCATCATACTCAAAGAACATAGGTTATGATACTTCCCATTTTGCATATTAGGCAGTTCAAGAGTTAAATGTGAGTCACTATGACCAGGAAACTTGGATTCAAGTTTACTTCAAGTACCATGTTCCAACTTGGAAATACTTCCATGAAGTTTTGTAGTATTGAAACAAAAAAGTCATACATGGAGTACATGGATGGAAATATCAAATAGACAAATTAGATCATAAAGGAGAAGTTACCTTTACAGGCCTCGGATAATGTCTGAAGGTATTGTTAGCTTTTGAGTTGACAGAAGTTAGATTTGCTTTTATTAGTTCCCAAAGGATTTAACTACTAATCTCCAAGGGGATTGTTAAAGCAAATACAGAGGATTCGAAAGGATAGCTATTAAAAGGACTCTAGATAATCCAGGATAATTTGGCACTGGGCCTACAGCATTGCACATCTTCTGAATTACAGACTGTTGAATTAGGCAGTCCAACCAGTAGAATCTTTCACCCTGATACAGTTATTTCTTGAAATCTTCAGGTCAATTCGCCTCATTTAAACCATATGATACTCTATTTTTCATCTACAGATTATACTGCTAATCACACTTTATCCCTTTAAGGTAGAGGTATAAAGAAAGGTCTATTTAACCTTATTTACATGGTATGACATAAGTGAAAATTGTGAGAAAAAACTTTTTTCTAAATAATTACTAAATGAAATGGAACTTTGAGTAATACAAGTAACCCAATTCCTTTGATCTTTATATTTTTATTTTGAAATTTGACCTATATTACCTTCATGATTTTATGTTTTATTAATTCAATGGAAATAATAAATATGTTTTGCATATAACATATAAATGCACACATATGTAAAACCATTACCAAAAATATCAACCTATGAATATTTCTACTTCCCTTTTGTAGTCTATCTCTCCTCCCTCCTCTGCCTTCTCTACTACTTAAAATGCTACTAAATACTTTGTCTCTGAAGGGTGGTTTGCAGCTTTCAAAATTTCTCCATAATTGTGTGTTTGATATATCACATGTAGCATATTATAAATGTCTCAATGACCTCATTTAGCAAAATCATTTAGAGGTTAATTTGTAATAACATATGTACCAATAATTTATTCATATTTATATATGTATGATATATATTTGTTTATTCACCCCATATTGATAGTTAAATAGTTTTTAATTCCTTATTATTTTAAATAAAGCTGCTAAAGTTTTGTGGTGACATGTAGTATTACATACCTAGGGATAGAATGAAGGATCTTATGAAATGTCAACTCTTTTCAAAAATACTTCATTTTTTAAAAAATATTTTTATTAGGTATTTTCCTCATTTACATTTCCAATGCTATCCCAAAAGTCCCCCCATACCCTCCCCTCCACTCCCCTACCCACCCACTTCCACTTTTTTCCCCTGGTGTTCCCCTGTACTGGGGCATATAAAGTTTGTGTGTCCAATGGGCCTCTCTTTCCAGTGATGGCCGACTAGGCCATCTTTTGATACATATGCAGTTAGAGTCAAGAGCTCCAGGTTACTGGTTAGTTCATAATGTTGTTCCACCTATAGGGTTGCAGATCCCTTTAGCTCCTTGGGTACTTTCTCTAGCTCCTCCATTGGGGGCCCTGTGATCCATCCAATAGCTGACTGTGAGCATCCACTTCTGTGTTTGCCAGGCCCCGGCACAATCTCACAAGAGACAGCTATATCTGGGTCCTTTCAGCAAATTCTTGCTAGTGTATGCAATGGTGTCAGCATTTGGAAGCTGATTATGGAATGGATCCCCGGATATGGCAGTTACTAGATGGTCCATCCTTTCGTCACAACTCCAAACTTTGTCTCTGTAACTCCCTCCATGAGTGTTTTGTTCCCAATTCTAAGAAGGGGCAAAGTGTCAACACTTTGGTCTTCGTTCTTCTTGAGTTTCATGCATTTAGCAAATTGTATCTTATATCTTGTATATCCTAAGTTCAAAGGAACTCACACAATATGTACTCACTGATAAGTGAAAAACACTTCATTTTAAATGTCTTAAATTTGAAGAGAAAAGGAAATTGTAGCATTTTATACACCTTCTGACCCATTCCCTCTACTGTGAGCAATGTAAATGATCACAGCATACTTGCCACAATTATTGAACCAATATAGACACATTAATAGTAATCTAAGTGCAAACTTTATTCAATCCAGTATACACATGCTATTGTAATAAAGAATAATTAGTTGTTAGGTAAGAAAACTTGACAGCACCATTTGTCACACATAGTTGATTCTAAATTCAGCTGGTAATTTTGGCAGACATCTAAATTTGCTAACTGGCTTTATCCAAAGGAAACAATTCATGTGTTTCTGACAAGGAAGCTTCTCAACTTGGAATAAAATGCCTGTCATCCTTAGGCTTCTAGCTGTCCTAAAAACTAGGAGATACAACTGTCATCTTTACTGATGTTATTTAAAAGTGCTTCTCATGCCCTTGAAAAATACATTGGGTTATGAGTGAAGAAAATGCCTCCCAGAAAGGAGAGATGAGGTCATGATGCTTGCCCAAGGCAGGTCTCAGATTGGTGTAAGAGTCAAAGTCAGCCCCTGGCAAGAGACTTCTTTCACGTTTATAATAATGTATATGCATATATTTCAGAGAGAAGGACTTATGGTTGAAAGTTTACTTAAACAAATGCTCTTAGTAATGGGAAGCCGAGAACATCCTCTTATATCTCGATGAGAAGAAGAAATCCTCTCATTTTCAACTTCCACTCAAACTTAGAACTGTACAGCTCTCTTATTTCTCAGTCTTCCGCTACCTGAAGCTTACTGAAGTCTCTTTCTGTGGATAGAGATTTATCATTGAGGTTCCTCAATTCCTCGGCATTTATGTTCAAGCTGTGCAGTGCTTATAACTTCAGTTTTGTTATTGTGATTATAACATATGTCACATTTGACAAGAATGATTGTTCGTTAGTTTCCACACAAGAGGTAACTGTAAAAAATTCTATATGTGCTAATTTGCTTCAACAGAATAAAGGTTCAACTATGAATATGGATCTTATAATATAAAAAGTCATGTTGATATAATTAGTTGTAACTGAGTTTAACAAATGTATAAATTAGTAAGCAACTACAAGTGGTGGAAATGGACTCTATTTTGTTAAAATACATTTTTGTTATTATTTTCAAAATCAATTTAGCAATATACATATATATATATATACATATACATAAAATCACACAACTATACTACCTTATTATTATTTTTAATTTATTTAAATTTTCATATTTCTAAACAATATATAATGAACTATGATTATACTTACTCCCTCCTACTATCTTTTATCTTCTCCCACTCCTGCTGAATCTGTCTTCTTCACAATACGTTTGCTTCTACACTATTGAACCTCTCATTTTCTTTCCATTATTTCCTCTTTCCTTTTTGTCTTTTTTTTTTTCCAAGCAGCATGTGAGAAGACACAGATGCTCTGTGTTCACAAGTGTAACTGACATGTAACATCCAGAAGGCAATGCCCAACCACACGCTGTCTCATCTTTCAGTTCTTACAATCTTTCTACCCATCTTCCATGGTATTCCTTGTGTCTAGTTTGGAGTGGTGCAACAGTTATTTGGGGTCAAGCATTCAAGTCTTTGAGTTCCTGCTTTAGCCACTGTCCATTGCCTTTTGAAAAAAATCTTCTCTGGCCAAGGCTAAATAAAGACTGTAATAGTCTATGAGGGAAAACATACATATTCATGAAGTAGTTTAACTAAATGTCCATTTGACAAGTTCTCAGTAGTCAATCTCTAAGTAGGCCTGTACCTTCCTTAGTCACATTTGTTGTTGCTGGGGCAGTGGTAGTGGTGTTTTTACCATTCCACAGTGTATTCCTTACATAGAATAAACCTTAATTCTAATCAGGAAGCAGTGGTTATTATCAGAACATTGTTTTAGTAAGTCTGGTCCAATAGTGGTTTAATCAACTTGGGGAAACTTTTGATATTCTATTCAAAAATGTTTTCTGTGCCCTTTGCTCTAACATTTTTTTGTCCTTTTTATTATACATTTCTCTGTATTTGATTCAGGTTTCTTGTTGGTACCTTGTGCAGGTTAAGTTTGCTTGTCAACTTGACACTCAACTGAGAAGATGGGTACTCAAGTCAAGAATTGTTTTTATTAGATTAGTCTTTTTGAATATCTGGGAGCATTTTCTTGATTGGTAATTTATTTGAAAGGACCCACATCAAGTCACTTCTAGACTTAGGATGTGAAGTACCACTGAGTTTCTTCATTTGCTACTCTTCTCACTGTGGTCAAACTGAATAACTCTCTTTTCTCTACTCTTGTCTTTCATTGGCAGTGTGATGACAGATTGTCAAGATTCCCTTGTTAACAGCACCATGACTTTGACTTAAACAACTCTAGTAACAGTTTTGACTATCAAAGTCCAGGCTTTGACCTTAGTTTGCCTTTAAGTTAATTAAATTTCCAGTTATTGATTTTGTATCTTATTTTTTCTGTAGCTTATTTTACTTTTGGCTGTATATTTATTATTTTTCATTTTATTAGTTAGTTAAATAATTCATGGATTTACTTTTCAAAAATAGGCTTATAATAAGTATTAATTAACATAGGAATATTTCCCGCTATATTAATGTATGCAGCATATACAAAATTTGCTATTAATTCCTCATGAAATCTGCTCAGACAATTGAAACAGTGAGCTAAAGAAAAACATGAAATTTCTCTATGAATATCTAGAAAAAAGGAAAGACTATTTGAACCCTGATGCTAGTCATATGAGGAACTTGCCCTAAGAATGAGATATCATACAATCCTGAAAAATGCAACTAAGCACATGTCCTCCTTAAAACTGTAACACTAATATAGAAAAGGCAGGTAAAAACTAGCACTTCCCCTCTTGAATTGATCAAACTCTAATTAAGTCCATTTTTCTTTATCTGTACATATTCTAGTTTTTTTTATGGATTTGGGTGGAGTCTAGAATAAGACATCAGAACTTGCAAAACGAAGTTATACATGGTTGAACTGATATGAGGATCCTGGGCCTTCAATTTGTGTCTCTGGAAATATATCAAGTGCCATTAACTGCCAAGCACTGTGTAGCCCTCTCTTCAAGTTCAAAACACAGCAAGTTATTAAACTAGCTGCACAGTATGATAGTTTTATGGTTTTAACCAACTTGGAGATATTTTGATCATTTAAGGCAAACAATTTTTCTCTGACCTCTACTCTAATATTAGCAGACAGAGTTCAGTGAGCACAACAAGAAGGGTTATATGTTCTACTGTATCAACACAAGTAATTGTACAAACACTTGTAGATGGTAGCAAGAAAAAAACAGAGAAATTATTAAGAAAGGATATACTTCCCAGAGAGGAACTGTGCTATACAATGACATTTAGTAGCTCAAATGTCCTTTTTGTACAAAGAACTGAAGCTTCTAAATGAATTAATATGAACTTTTTGGTAATTTGCATATTGTACACTTTGTGGAACATGCTTTGTCTTCAGTAGTCTATATGCAGCTCTATACAATCTCTTTCAATGTATATCTAATTCACATCTTAGGTGGTTCCCAGGGAGTGTATATTTTAGGACTCTTATGAGCCATAGATTATCTCTAGAGAGTCTGAAATGCTTCTCCACTTAGGTTAGTCAGCCTTCTCCAAGAGTTTTACAGCTTTATTCTTTCCCAACCATCTATTTTCTATGGTGACTGTCAGCCTTTGATTAGACCTTCTAGACCTCATTTGTACTATTTCCCTCACCCTTCTTGCCACCATCAGCAACACTTGGGATTATTAGTATGACCAATTCTCCAAAGTCACCATGCACAATTAATATTTTGATGGTGTTTTTACTTTCTCTATTTTAGATTCTATGCCTTTCTTAAACATGGTTTCTAAAATTTCTAATCAGTTTTTAAAGTATTTAGTACATTTTCCATCTTGGGCAGATATTTATTTCATCTTTGTTCAAGTTTGTTTTGGACAAGGGTTTTTGTTTGTTTTTTTTTTTTTTTCTAAAATCTCTCTCCTTACAATGTAATCACATTGAATCTTTCAGAACATGTAAGTTTGTTTATAAATGTTCTACTGCATGTGTCCTCAAGCTATGTTATTAGTTTGTTTTCTAGATTACTATATTTTTTTCTACATGATGAATTATGTTTTCTGCATGTTGGCATGCTGATATGTTCTTAATTTGATATCTAATTTAAACTTTAACTTGTTGGAGCTAGCTATGTAATGATTTTTATCTTCTTTTACTTTAAAATCTAGATTAATTCATTTAAAGCTTTTTTCCTGAGTTTTGCTTTTGAGGTTTTATTTTCTAGATTTACTTTATTTAGTTAAAATTTTTGCTTTTAATTAATTTATTTATTTAGATTTACTTATTTATTTGCAGCCAAACCATTGGACTGAGAGTGGGGTTCCTGATCAAAGAGTTGGAGAAGAGACTGAAGGAACTGAGGGGGTTTGCAGCCCCATGGAGGGAGCAACAGTGTCAACCACTGTTGTTTGGTCCTATTACATATGGCTATGAGCCAGCCCGTGCTTGCTGGGAATTGAACATAGGACCTCTGGAAGAGCGGTCAATGCTCAACCACTGAGCCATCTCTCCAGCCCCAATTTATTTATTTATTTTCCTTTAATTGGATATTTTCTTAATTTGTATTTCAAATGTTATCCCCTTTCCAGGTCTACCCTATGGAACCCCCCTATCCCATCCTCCCTTCCCCTCCTCCCTTCCCCTTCCACTAAGAAGGTACTTCCCGACCCATCCACCTACTCACAGCTTCCAGCCCTGGCATTCCCCTACATTGGGGCATTGAGCACCCTCAGAGCACCCTCAGAGCACCCTCAGGGCCAAGGACTGTTCCTCCCACTGATGTCCAACAGGCCATCATCTACCACATATGTGGCTGGAGCCATGGGTCCCTCCACATGTACTA
This sequence comes from Mus caroli, assembly GCF_978045245.1. Classification (NCBI taxonomy): domain Eukaryota; kingdom Metazoa; phylum Chordata; class Mammalia; order Rodentia; family Muridae; genus Mus; species Mus caroli. Next base: position 103,339,235 of record NW_028227261.1, on the reverse strand, counting down.
TTTGGTTGGTGATCCAGTCCCTGAGAGTTCCTGGGAGGTTCTGGCTGGTTGACATTGTTGATCCCCCATGGGGCTGGAAACCCCCTCAGCTCCTTCAGTCTCTTTTTCTACTCTTTGATCAGGGACTCCACACTCAGTGCAATGGTTTGGCTACAAGCATCCACCTCTGTGTTTGTCAGGTTCTGGCAGTGTCTCTCAGGAGACTCCATATCAAACTTCCATCAGCAACCACTTCCCGCCATCCACAACAACATTCAGATTTGGTGACTGTATATGGGATGGATCTCCAGCTGGGGCAGTCTCTGAATGACCTTTCCTTCAGTCTCTGTTCCACACTTTGTCTCCATATTTCCTCCTGTGAGTATTTTGTTCCCCTGTCTAAGAAGCAATGAAGCATCCACACCTTGGTCTTCCTTCTTCTTAAACTTCATATGGTCTGTGAATTGTATCTTGGGTATTCCCAACTTTTGGCTTATGGATCCAAGGAAGCTACATAAGGACTCAAAAAATTCACCTGAAAGGATTACATTAGCAGTTCTCTCGACCTTCCTAATACTGCGACTCTTTAACACAGTTCCGCATGTGTGATGACCACAATCATAAAATTATTTATGCTGCTACTCTATAACTATAATTTTGCTACTGTTATGAACTGAAATGTGAATATCTGTGTTTTCTGATGGTCTTAGGTGACCCTGTGAAAGTGTGGGTCAAAGGGTTAGAGACCCATGGGTTGAGAACCACTGGATTAGCAGACTTAGAAGGAAAATTACTCCACAATTCTCCCCACAAGGCTGCCTTTTCAGGAGCCAAACTCTCAGAATGTAGATCAATGCAGGAGTTGTCTAGATTACAAAGATGTCTCTGTTTCCTCTAGTGAAAAAATGATTAGCCATAGACTGAGTATTACCCCATCCAACCTAATGTAGCCTTGGAATCTGTCATGGCTTCCACATACTTTGATGGTATTTCAGGGAAAAAAGATTGATATTTTAGAAATACAAAAAAAAAATTTATCCTTCTAAAATAATTAAGTTAATGAGTTTATGAACTGTTGTGTGATATTTCTATTATACATATAAGAAAATTGAGACTTTCTAATTTGCATGTCTGGCTGCCAAAAGCTATGAGGACAAACTTAGCCTGAAAAGGATTCAAAATCATTAGGAGAGCAGGGGCTGGGGAGATGGTTCAGCAGACAACCCAGATGTCCCTCAACAAAAAAATGGATACAGAAAATGTGGTACATCTACACAATGGAGTTCTATTCTGCTATTAAAAACAATGAAGTCATAAAATTTGCAGGCAAATGGATGGATGGAACTTGAAAATATCCTGAGTGAGGTAACCCAGTCACAAAAGAACATACATGCTATGTACTCACTGATAAGTAGATATTAGCCCAAAAGTTATTTAGTTAATTTTAAGTGATGTGTGTGTGTGTGTGTGTGTGTTTGTGTGTCTATCTGTATTGAGGAGGCTAGAAAAGAGCTTTGGCTTCTCTGGATCTAGAATCTCATGTGCATTTGACTTGTCCCATGGTGTGCTGCAAATTGAACTCGGGTATTATTTATAAAAATTCAGGGGGAGCTCTCTACTACTGAGACATCTTTTCAGCCCCTTTACGATTTCCTTAGTTGGAACATCTTCTCAGTATATGCCCAGGAGAGGAATTGCTGGATCTTCCAGTAGTTCTATGTCCAGTTTTCAGAGGAATTGCCAGACTGATTTCCAGAGTGGTTGCACCAGCTTGCCATCTCACTAGCAATGGAGGAGTGTTCCTCTTTCACCACATCCTCTCCAGCATCTGCTGTCACCTGAATTTTGGATCTTAGCCATTCTGACTGGTGTGAGGTGGAATCTCAAGGTCATTTTGATTTGCATTTCCCTGATGATTAAGGATGTTGAACATTTTTCCAAGTGTTTTTCAGCCATTCGGTATTCCTCAGTTGAGAAATCTTTGTTTAGCTCTAAACCCCATTTTGATAGGGTTATTTGATTTTCTGGAGTCCAGTTTCTTGAGTTCTTTGTATATATTGGCTATTAGTCCCCTTTAGGATTGGTAAGGATCTTTTCCCAATCTGTTGGTTGCCTTTTTGTCTTATTGACAGTGTCCTTTGCCTTACAGAAGCTTTTTAATTTTATGAGGTCCCATTTGTTGATTCTTGATCTTACAGTACAAGCCATTGCTGTTCTATTCAGGAATTTTTCCCCTGTGCCCATATCTTCAAGGCTTTTCCCCACTTTCCCCTCTATAAGTTTTAGTGTCTCTGGTTTTATGTGGAGTTCCTTGATCCACTTAGACTTGAGCTTTGTACAAGGAGATAAGAAGGGATCAATTTGCATTCTTCTACATGATAACCACCAGTTGATCCAGCACCATTAGTTGAAAATGCTCTTTTTTCCACTGGATGGTTTTAGGTCCTTTGTCAAAGATCAAGTGACCATAGGTGAGTGGGTTCATTTCTGGGTCTTCAATTCTCTTCCATTGATCTACCTGTCTGTAGCTGTACCAGTACCATGCAGTTTTACCACAATTGCTCTCTAGAATGGGGAACAAAATACCCATGGAAGGATTTTCAGAGACAAAGTTCAGAACCGAGATGGAAGGAAGGACCATCCATAGACTGCCCCACCTGGAGATCCATCACATATACCACCACCAAACCCAGACATTATTGCAGCCAGCAACATTTTTCTGACAGGACACTGATATAGCTATCTCTTGTGAAGCTAGGCCAGTGCCTGGCAAATACAGAAGTGGATGCTCACAGTCATCTATTGGATGGAACATAGGGCCCCTAAAGAAAGAGCTAGAGGAAATACCCAAGGAGCTAAAGGGGTTGGCAACCCTATAGGAGGATCAACAATATGAACTAACCAGTACCCCCCAGAATTGTTTCTCTTGTTGCATACGTAGCAGAGGATGGCCTAGTCAGCTATCAATGGGAGGAGAGATCCTTGAACTTGCTGAGATCATATGCCCCAGTACAGGGGAATGCCAGGGCTAGGAAGCAGGAGTGGGTGGGTTGGGGAGCAGAGTGGGGGGAAGGTATATGGGACTTTTGGGATAGAATTTGAAATGTAAATGAAGAAAATATCTAATAAAAATATTGAAATTTTTTTCTAAATGATATTTCAGTTTTCTCTCTGTTTTCCTCTCAGTACTGACATAAACCTTACTATTCTTTCTGCTAAGAGATCCATGAAAAAAACAAAACAACAAAAACAAAAACAAGAACAAAAAAAGTACAAAACAAAACAAGAAAAAGATTATTTTCCTTCTCTTATTGCAAGCAAAATAAAGTTTTCTAAGTTGAGTTTGACTTCCTGAAATTGTGTTTGTTCATTTTGCTCATTTCTTCAAAGCTTCAGATAGGCTCCTTGCCTTTGCATTCTTGACTTGCAGTCAGCTGTAAACTTGGATGACTCTTTCCTGTCTCTAGTACCAAGTTTCTCTCTCTCTCTCTCTCTCTCTCTCTCTCTCTCTCTCTCTCTCTCCCTCCCTCCCTCCACCCTCTCTCTCATTAACTTATTTATTCACTTTACATCTCAATCAAAGTCCCCCTCCTTTCCTCCCAAGTCCTACCCTCAAAATTCCTTCTCTCCATTAACCTGTCCCCTTCCCTTTAGAGAAGCAGAAGCTTCCATGAGTACCAACAGGCGCTGACACATCAAATTGCAGTAGAACTCTCCTTCTGAGAACACATCTCTCCCACTGAGGCAAGATAAAGCAACCCAGGCAGAGGAAAACAGACAAAGTTAAGAGACAGAGTCAGAGACAAACCCTGCTCCAATTTTTAGGTGACCCACATAAAAACAAAGAGGCACATCTATTACAAATGTGTAGGGGGTCTAGGTCTTGACCATGGTTACTCTTTGGTTGGTAGTTTAGTTCCTGTGAGCCCCATAGGCCCAGATTACTTAAACCTTTTTGCTCTTTTGTGGTGTCCTTCATGACTCTGGTTTCCTCAGTCATTGCCTGGACACTTCCACAAGGCTCTTGATCTCAGACTCTATGTAAGGAACTTTGTATTTCTTGTTTTCTGCCATCAGGTCTTTGACATGACTTCACTGCATTATCAGCTTGGTCACTTATATAGGGAGTGCACTGGATTCCAATAGATATTCCCTCTTCCTACACACAGTCTGAAAATCATTTCCCATTATTAAGCCTACACAAAGCTAGTCAGGTATTCTATTTTCTGACTGCACTACCATAGAAGCAACACTAAGTCACTGACCATTGAAGAAACCAAGTTTGAACTAATTAGCAACTTCCTATCTACAATTGTGATTGTGTGTACATGTCTGTTCATTTAATGTTTTTAAATAGTTTTTAATAGCCCATTGTTTCCCTATTAAGTAACAAATAATTAGAATGCATTCATTTTATATTCTTAAAAAATCGTGAGAGTCTACCTCCAGTACATAGAAAGACACTCAAGTAGAGGTTTATTAACCTACATCAAAATTTCTAACACAGATTTGTTCCTGTCTAAAAGAACTACAGGGACAAAAATAGAGAAGAGAGTGAAGGAAAGGCAGTCCAATGGCCAGCCTAATTTGGGATCCATTTCATGGTGGGCTACCAAAGCCTGACACTATTTCTGATGCTATGATGTGATTAAAGATGGGAGCCTGGCATGATTGCCCTTTGAGAGACCCTAACAGTAGCTGACGGATACCCTGACAGATACATATAACCAATCATTAGACTGAAGTTAAGTTCCTCTATGGATGAAGTAGGGAGAGGGTTCAAGAAGCTAAAGGGGGAAGAGACTCCAAAGGAAGACCAGCAGTCTTAACTAATTCAGACCCTAGGAAGCTACCAGAGACTGAGCCACCTACCAGGACAAACACCTGCCAGTCCATGGCTCCTGGTCCATACATAGCAGAGGTTTGTCTGGTCTAGCTTCAGAGGGAGAAAATGACCTTAATCCTTGAGGAAGTTGAGGCCCCAGGGAAGAGGAAGGCTTGGAGGAGGGAGCACCCTCTCAGAGGCAAGGAGGAGGATCAATAGAATGAGAAATTGTGGGATGGCGAACTGGGAGTGCAATGACTGGAATGTAAATAAAATATTTAGTATTAAAAATGTTGTGAATAACTCCTAAATATACACGATCTAATTATCTATCTATCTATCTATCTATCTATCTATCTATCTATCTATCTATCTAAATTACTGTTCCACAGAGAAAATTTGGTATTTCTAATTTTTATAATAAAGATATTTCACATTTAATCATAGGAATTGCTTATTTGTGTATTTATTTCCAAGATCTTAAGAGAGAAATATCCTGAGTACCCCTAGGAAATCAAAAGACAAGATTAATTTTAATGATCATGATTTAAATTGCTCCACTGAGATTTTAGTTCTTAGACTCAACTTGCTAGTATAGATGACCAACCGTAAATAAACACTGTGCAGTGCAGTGACTCTGGTTCTACAGATATTGTAAATTTGAGCACTCGGTTGCCTGGTTATGAAACTTCTCAGGCAAATCCATTAGTTGCATATGGATATTTATTTCCCATTCCTTGTTAATAATCACTAATAACCACAAAAATGCTAACAGAAGTCTAAGTCTACTGATTCTGTATACTTAAAGACAGTGCTTTTACATGTCTTTTTAGTATTAATTTATAGACTTCTGCTGTAGGCACTTCCTTTTTATGGCCTCATTTAAGATGATGTAAAGTCACTGAGGGTATGTGTGGCATAAAGACTCATTTCTGATGTTAAAAATAAACAGTAAGTGCTGTGCTGTCAAGTGAGGTCCTTTGCTTATGTATTTTAGGGTGTGCACATTTAAGATTTTTAGAAAAAAAAAATGTGTCCTTAAATAGGAAGTCAGTCTTTGCCTTTGGTTTCTAGCAGGTCAACAAAATCACAAGAGAAAATGATCATTAATACCAACTAATTGCCTTCCATTTCACATATTGATTTAAATAATGCAATTCAGAAACTAATTTCCTCTCACAGTAATTTAAATTTATTTTATTGATATTTAAACCAATATGAATAGCTCTAACTGAAGTTCCATGGCTGCAGTATTTTTAGTTTGCTACTGAGTTGAAATCTAATTCTAATCAAGATTAACTAACAATCTGTCTTCTTAACAATAGAAGTCAGAAAATTGATACTCTAATTTTACCCAAACTTTTGAATACACAGGATGGTATTAAGTTATACTTTAAATGCTTCATTAGTCCCTTTCAAGCTTCATACAGTATGTTTTGATCACATTTACCCACTTCCCCCAAATTTTCCAGTCTCTCCTTATCCCTTTCTAACCCAACTTTGTATCTATTTTTAGATCTTTCAAAATCAATATGTGTTGCACAACTATTTTTGATATATAGTCTTCCCTTAGACAAACTAAAGCATAGACAACTTACCAGGAGTTACCTTTTCAGAAAAAAAAACTGTCTTTCTTTCTTCTAGCTCCTCACACATGTCAATAGCTCTGCTGGTAGAAGTCGGAGAGTGTACCCAAGTGTGCTGTCCATGCTGGGATTAGTTCTGGCTTCGACTTGCATATTGTTAGTAGTGGTACAACTGCTATTAGCTGCCCAGCTATGATTAGTAGATATTCCTTTGTAGTAACTCTCCTCTAGCTTTAACAGTTCTCTGTCCCTCTTCTACAATGAACCTGAACTTTGGGGTGGTGGAGATACAGTATGAGTGTTCCTTTATACATATCTATCCTTTTATTGCCCACATATTAGAAAGCTGTTGTTAATCCCCATCTATTGCAAATAGAATCTTCTCAGAATGGAGAGATACCTTGTAATTTGTAGTCAATGCAATAATATGTCCATTTAGTAGCACAATAGCTATGCATTCTGTCCTAGAACCTATAGTCTCTCTAGTTATACATTTTTTGGCCTGATAATTGTTCCAGGTATTAGTTTCATCTCATGTATCCTGACTTAAATCTAAGCAGAAAACCACTGCTTACTCCCAGGATATCTAGCCACCATTGCAGCAATGGACATGTATTGCAAAGGTGTTCACTGTAGCTCACAGGATTCACTTGTGTACGATTATTGATTACTGCTTTCCTTTCATAGTTTGCATGGAACTTTTCAGAATTATGAGATCTATCAAGTAAAAATGAAGCTTCCATGTGGCAGGATTTTCCCTGCCCAATTAATTTAAATATTAGTTCAAATATTTATTAATTTGAATATTAGGAAGCCATAAGAGGTTCTTCTCCCTCTCTTTCTTCCTCCTGCATTTCCATTTTTCCTCCAACCAGGTCATTCCAAACCTACCTACCTCCAATCCATCCACTATTTGGCTGCAGCCAATTTTATTAAACCAATAGTTTTAAATCAAGGAACAAGTTTTACAGAACAAAAGCTTGTAAACATGAGAAGACACTCTGTTCAGGTATAGAATTTAGCATGACAATTCACAGAAACAGAAGAAATATCACCAAAGAATATTGAAACTAGAATACAAGAACTCTAAACATAGTTGTTCTTCATTTGTTTAATATAAGACAGTGTGTGTCTATGTGTAGCTGGAAGGTACTAAGTTCCTGTAAAGACAACATTGTATGTATTCCATATACAGGCACTGGTACCCAGTTTTTCTCCATACTGTAATGAAAAGATTCCTGATGATTTAACTGACTATTTCAATCCACACACAAATGAAAGGGCAAGTCAAGGAAGTTAGTCTATTTCAGATTCATATCACCTTCATTTCAGAATCGGTACCCAACACCTTAAAGGCTTTTCAGTTATTTTTCAGCAAGAAAAAATATAATGCACAAAAATATTATTAACAGGTCTTTTCTGGAAAATAATAAAAACAATACTCTAAAATTAAAATTGGTAGGGTACAAGCAATAATTATTATTGAAGTTATGAAGGAAGGGGTGAGTGTAGAGAAATTTTAAAACAGCTACGTGACTGCTCTGGCAAAGTATCACATCCAACTCCTATAGCGACTTTCTAGGTCTGTATTATCCTGTTGCAATGCAGCCACACCACACACTTTAATCCCTCTGGCTGGAATAAAGACACATATGTTTATTCCCAAACAATCATATCTAATTATTGAGAGGCAGACAAAGTGACTAATCATAGAAATATCTGACAGAATAAGAACATAATAGGAAAAAAAGGCTACTTAAGAGAATGGCACAGGAAAGAGGTGACGTAATTTAGCAACAGAGACAGAGACAGGAGAGGATTGGAGGAAAACATAGGACAACATTGCAAAAAATAAAAAGAGGTTACATGTGACGATAAAATAAGCCAGAGAATAAGAAGAAGTCAAAATATTAGAAAATATTGTCAAAGTTAGTATGAGGCTAGGCAGAACAATTCACTTAGTAGGAGTGAGAAGCGAGATTGAGTCAGTCAGCTTGAGGAAGAATTCGGGCCAGAAAAGCTGAGTTGAGCCACCTAGCCAGAGTTCAGACAGAGGTAGAAAGGGTGAGCTTGTAGAATAGTAACCCTCTGAGATGACAATCACAACTGGCAAATAAAAGTTATTTTTACAGGTAACTCTTTTCAAAACATTGGCCAAATTTTGAATTGATATGTGAGTGATATGTACATGCATGTACATGTGGGTGATTATATAAATACCCTTCACACACACAAACACACACACACACACACACACACACACACACACACACTGTGTGTGACACACTATTATTGGGAAATGTGAGCAAATCCAGGCAGGGAACTGATAACAGACAAGAGCAAACCCAAATCCAACTCGTTAAGCTGATAATTATTATTGGAAGAACTCACAAAGCTATGGATAAGCAGTTACATACAGGAACTCAAATGACTCAAAGATAGCTATATTACCATGAGCCCATCACAGCATGGGTGATAGCTCATAAAACTGAAATCTAATGTATTGCACATCTTGCAGGTAACTCAACAACTTGTAGATTATCTTTTCAAGAATATCATTTGTTATAAGACTCTTCTAGATGGCATGACTGATCCATGTGTCTTCTGCTCTGTCTTTTAGAAAGTTTGATTGATTTCTTCATCTTCTGGGCAGGTTGATTGGTTCTCTCTGTCTCTCTGTCTCTGTCTCTGTCTCTGTCTCTGTCTCTGTCTCTGTCTCTCTCTCTCTCTCTCTCTCTCTCTCTGCATTCTGAGGTTCTTCTAGTTAACCAGTCTCAAAGCTAGAAAAAGAAGGTACCTAAAATATTTATTACTTTGAAGGAGATCAAGACACATTTTGTTAACGTCAGATTGTTTTACCTTTCTATACAGCAACCTGGGCCTTAAAGAGATGCTCTGCAGGATGGCATCTATCAACTCAAAGGAAACTGCTACTTAACAGTGTTAAGTGGTCTATCATAACAAGAACATAGAGACCATATAAGGCCTAAGAAATGTCTATAAAGAACCCTTGAGATCCTCACAAATGAACAGGAGTGAAAACATACATACAAGTAACATTATATGGAATGAACAGATTATATTTAGGAATATATATGCATGCACATATATACATGTAAGAACAATTAGTATAAAAAGATCCATGGATTTTTTGTAGAATGGGGAAGCTTCGATTGGAGGGATTGAAGGGAAGAAAAGTTAAAAAGAGATATATTATAATGGGAGAAATAACATAAAAATAAATGAACAGCAAAAAAAAAAAAAAAACTTAAATTGTACCTGACTTCTAACAAGGCTATGAAATATAAATAATTGGAGTTCTAATATAAGTGCAGCAGTTTCTTTGATAATTTAATTTATTAAATGCCCCCAAAATACCATTTAGGCATTCACACATTAATCTGGGACTATGAAAGATACAGTTCTCTCTAAACTTCTGGGCTTCAGTATTCCAATGCTTTGAAACTCTGAAAATTAGAGAAGGATCTTAGTGATAGGACACAGTCTTTCCTCAGATTTCAGAATACACTGAAACATTAAAAAAAAAAAAAAGAACCTGTGCCAGCAGTGTGTATTTTATAATAAAAGAAAATCAAATACAAAATTTTTGTACTTTCATTATGTAAAAAGTGAATAGCATTCAAAATAGTTTCTAAATAATTAACATCATAGCAAAACTTCAAGAAATCCGATGTGCAAATAAGATGCTCAGAAGAGAACTTGGTAAATACTGTAATTATCATTTTAACATTTTATTATGTCTATTTTAAGGCCAGGTCATAATTTTTAACTGTGGCATAAAAGCATCATTTCCATTTACTTATTCAAAGATAATAGATTATTTCAATCATCATTTTTGACATTGTATTTACACAGAGAAAATTATGGGGAATTAACACAAAACCTTTTATTCTACTTGATTTCTTTCTTTGAGTATTTTTATGGAAGAAAAAACTCGATAAAATTACATAATGTTGGGTATGAAAGAGACCCAGAGGTTACCTATTTTAATCACACTCTTGAACATGAATTGAATTATTAGTGATAAACACTGACTGCTCTGACAATAATTTCAATAAAAATAAAGTGGTACAGTGCTATTAAAAGTTATATTTGTCATGGAAGAACTTGCATTAAACTTCACATCTGTGTAGGCTAAAAGCAAGATCACAGCATTGTTCTCATGCTGAAAACATTAGAAGATACTGGTGCTAAATTAATGACAATAAAATGTGAAAATCTAGGCTGTAAGTGAAGTGCTTCCTGTGTATGTAGGTATGCAAATCTTAGTTTGATTTTCTGTATCCCATTTTAAAATACAAGTAATAAAGAGATCTTTGGTATTCAGTTGCCTTTCAGACAGTAAAGGGAGTTGACATGAAAGCACAGAAGGTGTATTTGTGGTTCCTGGTATGTACCATGTATAACTTTATTTATCATTTACTGATTTAGTTTTAGAATGGAATTGATATTAAGGATGGAAGAGAAAAATACAGTATTGACAAGGTGGATTTCTTTGGTTATGACAAATTATAGGAAGTATGCTCTCCATGCCTTTAAAATTAAAATTTGTAATTATGAAGAAATAGATTTCTGGGTCAGTACTCAGGGACATGTAAATGAAAAACAAATGATTTTAGAGGCCATGATGAAAGTATTGAAAGCTTTCAGGTGCATATCAGCCTAATTTCTTTAAGATCTGTGATTCAAGTGTATGGTGTTTGTGGAAATAGGTTCTTCCTGTGAAGTTTCATAGGGTAACCAAGAGCATTAAAAATATTCTGTAATGTTTTGTGGTCTATGGGATCTCACTCTGCAATAACTTTGAAAAAGCCCACTACTGGTGTTAGGATGTTTATTTGTGACCTTGAGGTTATTAGTAGGGGCATTTTTTGTTCCATTACAGGGTAACTCACTTAAACTCTGTATTTCTATACATATATATTTTAGAAACTATAAAAGTAATGTGTTTTTATATAATTTTTGAATTATCTTTGATGTTAATTATCTCTCCTCATATTCCCACACCTTTCTAGCAATCTCAAACCTCTCCCATTTAAATCTTTCTGGCACCCTTTTTTCCCTTTGCCATGAGTACCACATTGTTCTACTTCCCATTCCTTCACATACCGTTCCATAAGCCCATAATAATCTCATTTCCTCTAAGAATATTTAAAATGAAACACATATGTCCTTGAATCTAAATTCAAGGATAATACCAACAGAAAGGGAAAATCCACAAATGTTTATATTTCCTGAATCTTGGTTACCTAACTTAAAATGATTGTTTCTAGTTTCATCCATTTAATTGTGAATTCCATAATTTTACTTTTATTTAACACATGAATAATAACAAATAACATATAAGTATTGTGTAATTTTCATATATATATACATATATGTGTGTATATATATACATATATATGTATACACACACACACACTTTAATTATCCATTCATCATTTGATGGGCTTCTAGGCTGCTAACATTTTCCAGTTATTGTGAATAAGCATCACTCCATACAATAGCATGTAACTCTATAATAGTATATGAAGTCTTTTGCTTATAGTGCTGGAAGGTATCACCTTTCAGAGGAGAAAAAGAATAGTTTTACCAAGCTGAGAACCATTGGTGCTTCAACAATGGCCAGCCTGCCAAGACATGCACACTGTTGTAATAGTGACATGAATGTTAGAGGTATAACCAACCACTTTCTTATTTGACTTAAGAGTGGCTTAATAAGCTTATACTCATAACTAGCACTAGTACTGATTCAGACCTGTGGCTAGACAGCTCATAGGCCCAAGCAAAGAACCTACTGATATCTCTTTGTTATTACTATTTCTAAAGAGGTATAGTTGTAAACTGACTCTTAATGATTTATTATAATACACACACGCATATATATATATGACACACCCACCCCAGTGGACTCTGGGTGACAAGTCCAAAAGCTGGGCTGCAGTCCTGAGGCAAAAAGTTTCATGGAAACTGGTCTCCTGGAGTTTCTTGGCGTCCCATAACACGGATGTGGTTCAGACATGTCCTTGCGATAGTCAGTGAAGGGTCTTGTGTGCTTTCCTTCAGTATTATTTTATTAGAAGTTGTCCCCAGGAATTATTTGACTTATTTAAACAAAATGCCTCCAGTGTTGAAAGAGATAATGAAAGAAATCAGGCACTGCCATTTACTGGATAAGAGTCACTCCCATATGCAGGGAAATGCAAATCAGAACAACCCTGAGATTCCACCTCTCACATGTCAGAATGGCTAAGATCAAAAATTCAGGTGACAGCAGATGCTGGCAAAGATGTGGAGAAAGAGGGACACTCCTTCATTGCAGGTGGGATTGCAAGCTTCTACAACCACTATGGAAATAAGTCTGGCGGTTCCTCAGAAAATGGGACATAGTACTACCGGAGGATCCTGCAATACCTCTCCTGGGCATATATCCAGAAGATGTTTCAACTGGTAAGAAAGACACATGCTCCACTATGTTCGTAGCAGCCTTATTTATAATAGCCAGAAGCTGGAAAGAACCCAGATGCCCATCAACAGAGGAATGGATACAGAAAATGTGGTACATTTACACAATCAAGTACTACTCAGTTTCTAAAAACGATGGATTCATGAAATTCTTAGACAAATGATTGATCTGGAGGATTTCATCTTAAGTGAGTAGCCCAACCACAAAAGAACACACATGATATGCACTCACTGATAAGTGGATATTAGCCAAGAAGCTCAGAATCCTTCTTCTTAGAAGGGGGAACAAAATACCCATGGAAGGCATTAAAGAGACAAAGTTCAGAATAGAGACTGTAGGAATGACCATCCACAGACTGCCCCACTTGGGGATCCATCCCATAAACAATCACCAAACCCAGACACTATGATAGATGCCAACAAGAGCTTGCTGACAGTAGCCTGATATAGCTGTCTCATGAGAGGCTCTGCCAGTGCCTGGCAAATACAGAAGTGGATGCTCACAATCATCCATTGGACAGAGCACAGGGTCCCCAATGCAGGAGCTAGAGAAAGTACCCAAGGAGCTGAAGGGTTTGCAGCCCCATAGGAGGAACATCAATATGAACTAACCAGTACCTCCAGAGCTCCTTGGGACTAAACCATCAGTCAAAGAAAACACATGGTGGGACTTGTGGCTCTAGGTGCATATGTAGCAGAGAATGGCCTAGTTGGTCATCAATAGAAGGAGAGGCCCTAGGTCCTGTGAAGTTTCTATGCCCCAGTATAAGAGAATGCCAGGGCCAAGAATGGGAGTGTGTAGGTGGGGAAGCAGGGGGATGTGGGAGGGGATAGGGGATTTTCTGAGGGAAAACTAGGAAAGGGGATAACATTTGAAATGTAAATAAAGAAAATATTTAGTAAAAATATATTTTTAAAAAGAAATGCTATACGGCTACATAAAACAGTGTATTCTAGACATAGATAGTAAATTGTACACAGAAATTAATTCATGAACACTGGAAAGGCTTAGGCTAGATAAGTTATAGCATGGAGAGGAGAGAGGGAATGAAATCTAATATTATGCTAAGGATCTATGGGCAGTTGACAGCTTCTTGAAGTCGGATAGACAGGTTACATTACAGGTAAGGCCCTGAAATACAGACTTCCCTCCAGCAAAGGCACTTAAGTGGATATGGGCAACATACACTTGAACTTGGTAGGACTATAAAAAAGACATGAAGTTGTCTTTCTTATAGTCTTTCCAGTAGGAGTAGTGTTAGGAGATAAGTAGGAAGAAAACATGTGTGAATTCTCAAAATCTAGTAAAAAAATAACTGGAAAATCACATAGAAATCTAGGAGGGTACAAATTGTATCACCATTCCCTGGTCTAATTGTTGCCCTCGAATGAAAGAGCTGCTGAGCTTCATCCATGTGTCAGCAGTGCATTCATCCCAAGGTCCCACGGGTCAGCAATGCCTTGTTTCAGGTTCCCTTTTAGGGATACTTGCCTTTCACAAGTTTGCCTCTTCTCACAAGCCTTTTTTAAAATTTTAGTATTTATTTCCACTAATATTTTTTTCAGGAATATATTTTAAAACATACATATTTTTGTGAGTGTGAAATGTAAGATTGTAATATAATTGTAATCATATATCTGTACATATATATAATTTTGTAACTACAAATAATATAATTGTAATGTATTACGCTGATTTACGTATATAATATATGATGTCAAAATTGACTTAAGTAGCATATCCTTCCCTGGAAGTGTTTATTATTTCATTATGTGGGAAGCAATAAGTATTTCTACTATTTTGAACTATGAAATTATTTTTTGCTACAGTTACCTTATTATATTACAGATGACTAGACATTATTTTTCTTATGCAACAGGACCCCGGAGGGGAGTCATTCACCTTTTCCCCATCAGAATTTTCAGGTTTGGTAAATTAATTTACTCTGTAACTTATTTTCTACTAACGAGTAGAAATATATTTTTGTAGTATGTGTCTAATTCCTTTGTGGTCAACTTCATCCTAATCTGCTTTCCAACAAATGATGAAATTTCATTCTTTTTTAATCTATGAATAATAATATCCACTGGATGAATTTTGTAAGCCTACCTAATGTTTTTTGTTTGGTTTGGTTTGGTTTGGTTTTTGTTTTTTTTTTTTTAAACAAAAACTTGTTTTCTTCAGTGGTTTGGTAACTTTTAGGATCATTGTAGAGTATATAAGAAGAGATAATTCTTAGTGCACAGAGAACATATAAACACATAATGAGCATATACAGAACAGAACAGAGTGCAGGAAAAGATATAAGCATCAATAACTTCTAAAGAAGTACCTCAAATAGATCCTTTCTAAACTTGTCAGAAATATGCTAATTAATATGTGCTTTATTACACAAGTATATGAACAGGACCCTTCTGAGTCATGGCTCAAATTAGTAATTTCATGCTAACACATCAAGATGTTTTAAGGTTGCAGAAGACAACTTTCTTGATCCCGGTTTTTATTATACATTTTGTGTGAGTTCCAAACTTATAGAATCAGGAAATATTTAACATAGTTGAGTCTCAAACACACAAGAAAATCCTAGGTAGTTTTAAAATATTTTGTTAATTGAAAATGTCATACCAACAGAGAATGTGTGTGTCCTTCAACTACTTCCCCAACTCCTTTCCTTTCCACCACAATATCCTTTCTATCTTTTAATATCCATAACCCACCAAGTTCAATTAATATAGCTCTGTGATGATCAGTATGGGCCCATGTTATATTGCCCTGTTTTCCTCCTCTAATTATTATGCCAACCTTAAAGTATACAAGTTTGCAAAACAAATCTGCTCCCATTCTCAACAGTAACACACTCATTAGGAAAGAGTGAAGTAGACTATGCTCTTACTGTCTTGCTTGTTATTGCTAAGTAAGGCTTCTGATGCTGACAAAGCCTGCCGCCTTCATCATACTGCTATTATAATTAGTAAACTTTAAACTAGGAAATCAGAACACTCTTTCATGTTTTGGGTGTATGACTTTGAATATTATTTACTTTACATGTTTTATTCCATAAAACCATTTTTCTTATGTCTCTATCCTTTCCTTTTCCCAATGCCAATTACTAACAAAATATTGTAAAACTACAACAACCTTGTGCAGTCTATTTCTTTGCTGGGAAGCTATGTTTTCATTAACTCTAAAAATGCCTAGAAATTGAGAGCCTACCACGTATTTCATTCTAATAGCATTGGAAAATTGATAGTACTAGTGGAAGAAAATTTCTGAAATAAATCTGTCAGCTAAGAAATTTAAAATGAGTGTTGAGATCCATTCTAAATGGAAGATACAATTACAAATGTATTAAAATGATTTGCTTTAAATAGACAAATGTGAGCTTGGTTTCTTTAAGTAGACCAGTCTCTGAGAACAAGAAATTCTTACGGATAAGAAACAAAAAGACTGCCTTGAGGATGGAGTAGAGCCACAGATGCAGAAGAGCTAAGGAACAAAAGGAAAGTGCAGGAAAATGAGAATAACAGGATAAGGGAGGTGAACACACAACAAAACAGAAATGTCTGAGCAAATCCTTCCATGTGATAACACTAAAATGTCCATTCTTCTTTACTAAATACATTTTCTGTCTTATCTTTCAACAATTACTAAACACCATTTTCCTAAGAGAGTTCTAAAAACACTAATTTACCAGAAAGCATTAATTTCATCAGGTCATATAAAAGCACGCCTTCAGGATTCAAGCTCTCAGATAAGGGGAAAAAACTGTTTTTGATGTTTTGCATTGCACATGCAGATGTGCTGAGCCTGTGACCCACTGCCACCATGAGACATGGCCAAGGATCTGAATGCAGCACAAAACAAAATAAACCCTTAAATATTAGTGAGATTTTTTTTTCTTTTTGCACTGTGTCATTTTATTGGGCAGTTGAGTCTGTTGATGTTGAGGGTTTTTTGTTTGATTGTTTGTTTGTTTTTTAATTCTTTTTGGTAACACAACTCTATAGTTCTCAAGCATCAGCCTTATTGATGGGAGCAACTTCCTACAGTATAAAGAGGCCAGACATACTTAGGGTACCATATCTAGCCAGAGCACTGCAGCAAGCAGTATGTCAGAAAATGACAGTGCTAAGCAAGCTGAGCAAGCTGAGTAGGAAAAAAAGTCTTTTTTCCCTGTGATAGCTTTAGCAGATAGGCCAGGATTTGTGAAATGATAATAATGCTTTCTAATGCATGTGATTTGTTTTTTTATAGGAAACATTCTCATTCTGTATGCAAAGGCCGACCAAAGCTTTAAGTACCCTGATGACTTTCAAATCAAATAGATGGAGATACCTTTATTATATTATTTGGCATTGTTTTGATAACAATAAGCTATAATGAAATGTGATATGTAATGAAAAGATTAACTTAAAGGCTATTCAGAAATATGATTTTAAAATCTAAAGATGTTACAAACACAATTTACTTTTTTACCTTTGGTTTTTGGATATGTTGTTTTCAATTATTCTAAGTAACTAAAGGAAGCTTTTAAAATGATATATATAATTCAAGTTAATATCTTTAAATATATCAAAACACATTTTTACTTATTTTATGTTACATTCACCATGAAAATTGGACTCTTTATATTTATTTCTTTTAAGAATAGGAATAACTTAGTTATAACATATGGAACTACACTTTGTAAGTGATACACAAATAAGGATAACTTTACTCAAAATGCTCATTTTTTTTTCTTGGTGTTGTAATTGCCCCCAGATTGTTACACTTGAAAAATTGTTGATGATTTCCACTGAGGCACAAAATAAAATGTTTCAGGCAAAAGATTATGTTCTACGTGTCCTAGACATTATATTTTTTGTAACAGTTTTAATCCTACTAGTATAGAGCCATCTTTTAAATTTCACTCTTGATTAAGTCTAAATCAAATAATTTGTTAGCTTAAACACATTTGTCAGGTCTCTTTACCCTTGTCTCTTTTGCTTTCTTTCTTACTTTTATTTTTTCCATAAATTTATTTATTTATTCACTTCCCAGTCACACCCCCTCTCTCTTTCCACTCCCCACCTCAAACATTCCTTTTCCCCACTCTCACTCCCCTTCTTCTCTGAGAAAGGGAAGGACCCCTGTGTACCAACTCACCCTATTCACATCAAAGTCACTGCAGGTTTAGGTGTATCTTTTCTCACTGAGCCCAGACAAGGCTGCCTAGTGAGAGGAAAGGGATCCACAGGTAGGCTAGAGAGTCAGAGACTCACTCCAGTTGTTGGGGACTGGGGGGGGGGGGGGGGTCTCATAAAGACCAAGCTGCATATCTGTTACATATGTATGGGAGGTGAGGGTTGGGGGTGGGTATCATAAGTTCAGCCCTTGTATGCTTTTTGTGTCTGATTCAGTCTCTGGGAACCCCTAAAGGTCCAATTTAATTGACTGTTGCTCTTCTTATGAACACTCTGTTCCCTCCAGGTCCCTCAATACTTTCCCCAACTCTTTCTCAAGACTCTCCAAGCAAGCTCTGTCTAATGCTTGGCTGTGGGTATTTGCATCTGTTTTGGTCAACTGCTGGATGGAGACTCTGAGAGAATTGATATGCTAGGATCCTGACTGCACGCATAGCAAGTATCATTAATAGTGTGAAGGATTGGTTCTTATCCATGAGATAGATCTGAGTTTGGGTCACTTCCTCAGTCTCTACTCCATTTTTGTCCCAGCACAGCTTGTAGGCAGGACTAATTTGGGGTTGAATGTTTTGTGGTTCGGTTGGTGTCTTTACCTCTCCACTGGAAGTCCCCCCTGGCTACAGGAAGTTGCCACCTCAGGCATCATATCTCCCACTGCTTGGAGTCTCAGCAGGAGTCACCCTCATAGACTACCTGGCACTTTCCCCATTCCAAGTCTAGAGATACCCAATAACACTAGCCCTGATCCCCACCCCATCCAATTTCCTTTCACTCTCCCAGTCTTCTCTGTAGGATTGAGGCTAGACACAAGTCTCCCCTTACTCAAGTGGATAGAGCTAAGAAGACTATGGCTAGTAGTGAGGAGATACACTTTCCATTGTTGTAATAAAATAATCTAAATAGAACTCTGCAATATGGGAAGAGTTATGCTACTAACTTTTGTTGTTGTTTAACAATTTTTAGTAGTTAATTCATAAGTTTATTTTATTCCTCCCTCTTCTTTATTGTTTCCTCTTTATATTTACTCTTCTCGTAGTTTCATACTTAGCAAGGTAAGTTGTTTGTTTGTTTTTTTTTGTTTTTTTTGTTTTTTTTTTACTTAAGGATTTTTGAGGTCTTTTTAGTTTGGTGGCAGTCCTCTTGCTGGGTTAATGCTCATGTGAACAGTTGCCCTATTTATCTTTTCTAGCTGCAGCTGTTCAACATAGACAAGGTATTTCTTTTTGTCAACCTGAACTTCTTTGTGATCTGACCTCTACAGTGTCCTCACACACCCTGAACCTCATTGCCTCTCTGATGGACACAGATTAAACCCTTTGCCCCTCAAGCAAGAAGGGAAGATATAAGCATCCTGTGAATCTGAGAAGGCTTACTAACTCCATTTGTGGTTCTCCACTCTTCCAAACTTCACTAATGAAACTAAACTTATTTTAGAAGGTCTTTTCTTCTTGTTTCCTTTTCTCTTTATCTATTTCATGCCACTACCCACTCCATTTTTTTCTTTGGATATTTTTCAAGGCAGGCTCTTACTATATTTCCAGCCCTAGTCTTGAACTCCTGTGTTTGAGTCCTCTTGCCTTAGATTCCAAAATAGTGCTGGGACTGCAGAGACACACAACTGAAACCAGCTAAACAATGACCAAGGAAGAGACTTTTAAAGAGCTCATTACTCACAACAGAAATCATGAATTTTTCAAAATGTTTAGAACTGAATATCATCAAAGAAATAATTTCTACAAACTCAAGGACATGCTTAAACTTGTTGAGAGAAGGGAAACTCTGAGTTCTACTGAGGAAAAGTCTATAAGACATAAAATCAGTTTTTCTAAATATTATATCAAGGTCTACATCTATTCCACTATGAATGTTCTTAATCTCCTCTGAAAGCTTTTCTTAGTGATTTGTACCAGTACACATAATTAAAAATAATAAAGATAAACCTCAAAGCATAAAAAGAAAGAAATTAGAGGTTAGGACTAAATCCCAAATAATCAATTTAAGGAATTACCAGATTAAGTGTAAAAAAAGTACCTGAAAATAGAGAGACTTCATATAGCTACTGCTGCAGGAGGTCTAAAAGGAATCAAGATGAAAAGTTCATAAATATAAGTATTAGATCACTTAGTAAGGCATCACTAGATTAGAAAATCAGCAAAAAAAAATGCAGCTGTGAGATTATGTTTCCTCTAAAACTGGTAGAAAACACTCAAATTCACTTTAATCATAATTGTGTACACTAACCTGTTAAACAACTTTAAGGGAATGCAGATTTCTAAGTAAGTTAGGGCTCTGCAAAATCTTGACTACCACCTAGCACATAGAGACATCTTGAGGATCTGTGGTTTTCACGAACTGGAAGAGAAGTGTGACTGTCATTTACTATCATTTAGTGTCAAGAAGTGAGGCATTCACAGGTTATTTCTACACAGAAAATACAGTGTAACCCAAATCTTCAGCAGTCACAATGTTGAGAATCTGATCATAGTTGGGATTTTCAGAACAAAATGTTAGGTGAGGAATAAGTGTTAAGAGCTAAGGAGGGTTAGCATAATGATTAACAATCCCAGTGAAAATTTTCTCCAGGAAATAGTAAGTTTAAAAAATAATCAGGTCCTAGAATTAGGACAAAATTTGAATGGAAACAATGCCCATTGGTGACCTGAGCAGAAATTTCCAATGAGAAAGAACACAAATGACTAGGAATCACACAAACCATGCTTAACATCTGTAGCCATCAGGAAAATGAAAATTAATCTGCTTTTTAGGATTCCATCTCATAACCATTTGCAAGGACATCATCATTTGGAACACAATGAGCACAGTTGCAAGCATAAATATGGGAAAAGGGGAGCTCTTATTGCTGTTGGTGGGGTACAAATAAATTTAACCACTTTGGAAATGAGTCTGGAGTTTTGTTTTTCAAAAGCTAGAAATAAAACTATTATATGACCCAGCTATACAACCCATGAGCCCATACCAAATGGATTTCATATCCTAATACAGAGAAATTCATATATTCTTGTTCATAGGCATTCTATTCACAGTGGCTAGGAAATGGAACCAACTTATATGACCTTCAACAAATGAATGGGGAAAGAACAATATGGCCATACATACAGTGTAATATTAGATTGCTATAAAAAGGAAATAAAAATTTCAGGTAAATTGGGGAAAGAAACTCAGGCACAGAACGACAAATGTAGCAAGGTTTTGTACGTGGATCCTGACTTCAAATCTTTCTGTTTTTCATGTTCAATCTGGAGCACAAATGCAATCTAGGAAATCACCAAAGGACTATTTGGGGAAGGACATGGAAAGAAAACAGGAGAGCACAGGTATAGTCGCAGGTACAGGTATAAGGTAACAAAAAGAGATAGCTGGAGTACTGTAGCACTGAAAGACTTAAAGAGGGAGAGTTGGGGGACTATGGAGTCAACAACTGGTAGATGTGAGGGCTGGCACAAAAGAGGTGCACATAAAACCTACATGGAAGTCTACTATCATATAATCAATAATAAAAAAAAACCTGGAATGATTCTTGAATAATTGTCAAGTGAGACAAATGGGGTGAATTCTGAGAATTAAAGTATTAAGTGAGATGGGGCTGGGAGGCAGCTAATGAGAGATGCTGGGTGGGCTAACTAAGCCCAAGGAATCCTAAAAAGCCTTATGGAAATTCTCTTAGTTACTTGCTGAAAGCTGTGATCAATCCCCATGAGCAGGATAACTTATAGAGGAAAACATTTCATTTTTGGCTGATGGTTGCTGGTTATAGTCCTTGACCATCATGACAGAGTGCATAACAACAGGCAAACAAGCAGACAGTCATGGCACTGGAGCAGAGTTGTGTATGTGAGAAGTCATATCATAATCTATGACTATGATGTAGAAGGAGAGAGAGAGAGAGAGACAGAGAGAGAGAGACAGAGAGAGAGAGACAGAGAGAGAGAGAGAGAGACAGACAGACAGACAGACAGACAGACAGAGAGAGAGAGAGAGAGAGAGAGAGAGAGAGAGAGAGAGAGAATGATGTAGGTTTGGGTATCTTCAAAGACTACCCTCAGTAACACACTTCTTCCAAATGGACTATACATCTCAATTCTTCCTAGCAGATCCACCAACTGGAGACCAAGTGTTAAAATATGTGAGCCTATAGCGGTCATTTTCATCACAGAAACCTAACAGTTAGCAAGCTAATTTTAAAACACAACTGAAAAAGATAGCAAGAGTTTGAACAAAATTATCAAGCATGTGTAGACAATATTGATTGAAAATATATAGCTTATTAAATAAAAATCACAGTGAAAGCCATTGAATACCTCCTTATAAAGGCTTCAAACATTATCATTGCCCTTGGGTATCTATTGTAACTACATGGTATGATTCTGTGTTGCAGACACACCACACTTTTTGCTGCCAAGATAAAGAAATCAGTCTCAGATTGACCAAGGAACTTTCTCCATACTATCAATATTTTATGTTACTGAAGATATGGGCAAAACAAAACATTAATATTTGCTTGTGCGTAGCAACATGACTGTTATGTGGTAACTAACCACATCCTGTTTGGATCTGAGGCCTGCTCCATAAAAGGGCATTTTGTGTCTGATACTTTAAACCCAATAAAAAAAATCTAATTCCAAGGAGGTCCTAAACTCCAGTGCAGAATTGCTGTTGTTATTTTACTAAGCAGTCCTCCTGCCAAGGTAAGAAATATTTGTTTCCACCTGTAGACCTGAGCTTCCCTCAGCCTTGGTCAGAGAAGCAAGCTTTTTGCAGTGGAAAGTTGGTTGGCAGAGAGATGCACAACACATTCTCTTGGCTGACTTTCAATTATGTAGCATCTGTTTAAGGATACAGAATGAAGATAAAGGTGAGGGAGGAGGCTTGGTGACTAACTACATTGCAAACAAACTCCTAGCATGTTCATTGATAAACTAATGCAGCACAGAGTACACAGGGTGCAGTGAAGACTACAATCTCCTCCTGATAATGATTGTCCAATACCAAAGGTCCCAGTTTTAGCATAATCATCTCAATCATTATTTCTTTCTTTTCTGAAGTAAGTATGTAAAATTCACCTTTTACTGACTTTATGGGAAAAAATATTCCAATACAGACATTCATTGTACCTAACAAAGAAGATACACTGCTTTCTCTAAATAATTACTAATATTTTAAGTTAAAAAAAAACAATACTCATTCTCCATTTCTCTTTGAGAAAAATCCAAGGAATTGGCTCAGCTAGTAAAATAAGGCTCTGAGATGGATTTCCTTAATTCACAGAAAAATCTGAGTTTTGCATCTTATATACTCCAGATAAGTTGATCGAGACAGGCATATGCTTGGAGTTCACTGAACATCCATTAGATGAACTGGTTGTCTTTAGGTCCTTCCATTATGGGACTGTATCTCAGCTTCAAAGCAGCCAAAAATGACAGATGGCATTTATTGATGTCAAAACTTTTGCAGTATTCTTTTGCACAGAGCCATCTATTATAGTTGCTAATCTCTTCAAATGTCAAGGTGATTTCAAAACCGCTGATTCAATAAATGAACTCTAAATTATAGCAATGCTTAATATGTCTAGAAACAAAAGAAAACACTTATCTCTAATTCTTTGATGTGATTGTTAACATGTTCAAACAATTATGTTCTTTACAAAGCAAGTTCAAGTTGCTCATTGTGATATTAATCATTTTAAAACAACACATGGCAGCCCTTAAATATTTTTTTATTGCTCATCAAGAGTTGCTTGAAAAAGCTGACTTTGATATGTACATTTTATTCTAAATGTATATCGGCCAAGGGCCAGCATAGGCTTGGAGAGGAGTTCTGAGAGAAGGAGTGTCTGGGAATGGCAAAAAGAAGAACTTGGTTTCAAATCGTGGATCCAAGCTGACCACCTGTATTCTGTTTAATACAGCTTTTTCAGTCTGCGTCTCTCTGTTCTTCTTTCTTTCTAGAGATATCTCTGTCTATATTCTACTTGCTTGCAATTCTAAGAGATCTTTTTGTACATGTCCTGTTTCCCCCCACCCCGTGTGTGTGTGTGTGTGTGTGTGTGTGTGTGTGTGTGTGTGTGTGTGATGTTCCAAGCAGTTCTCGATTTTTTAATCCTAAAAATTCTCTGGATAGTTTATCAACTGTAGGAAAGGGTTTCAGCCTTTTATTTTACACAGCAATCCAGTCATTTCCTTCAGGTTTTTTTAATATACATATTATCTTATAAATTAGCATCCCTAGTCTCCAGCCCTTAGATTATTAGAAGACAGCAAGCATACATTTTTTTCTTAGCATTGCAAAAGAATTCAGAGATCTGCCTGCCTATGTTAAGCACAGAAGATAAATTAGATGGATGGGGCCCTGCCCTGAAATTGCCACTTCCATCACAACTGAGCTTAAACTTGCTTGTCCTAGGTTGATTCTGAATTTAGGAATATGCCTGCTTTGTAAGCATAAACAAACAACTTAGCTGGGTGGTAATGCCTGCAATCTCCACTCTCTAAATCTCTTTATCTCTTTCCTTTGTATCTTTCTGACAGGTTGGCTCATAGTGTAACTGTGTTTTTTCATTTAGACTCATGAAGTCCTCATAGAATTCATATCACATTCTTAGTTTTTCATAGTTGAGAAATTATATATTTTAGAACTATAGTATTTAGAACTCTCTCCCATAGCCTTAAAGGAGGTCCTAAAGGTACCAGAGTTTACCATTTTGCCTATATATAGCCATTCTCAACTCTTAGATTTGTGCTGTTTCAAATTATCATGGAATCTTTGACATTAACAGAGAGGAAATTCCTTGGAAGGAAAGAGTCTTCCACTGCTGGTGGATCCAGATTTTATGTACATTATTACACAAACAAGACAGCAAACATCAATATTTGTAGAGGCTCACAATGGGGCTCTGTCCCAGAGGCAGGAACCATGTCACTCTGTCCCCACCAGAGCCACACAGGGCTCAGCATACATCAGTATTTTTGGCTTCAAATATACTTGAAAACTAGAAAAGTAGTTCAGAAATAAAACTCATGGCTTATTCATGCAAAATTCCCCATAATGCTTTGAACTCAAAACCTTTTCAAGGAAACAATACTAATATCTGAAGACCTCTTCATACATGGTCTATAAGAATATGACTAATTGCTAGTTGAAAGAGTAGATAGCCAAATTTTAATAATGTGCTTAATGCAAGTGTACAACAAATACAAAGAGAAGTTCTTTGTGGGACAACACAGATTGCCAGCAACAAGCATGGTCATGCTAGCTCCATGCCAACCTTTCTCATTTTCTGATGTCAAGCTACCTAAACTCTAATTTCTCCTACTGTGTATTTTTATTTAACAACATAATGAATTAGTTTTAACTAGTTGAAATAATTAGAAACCTGATAAATAACTTGATTGATATAAAAAAAAAAGGCCCTATGTACACTCTATCCTCTTCAGACTGTTCTGATCTAAACTAATTTCAACTGTATACTCTCTAAACACTACCTCTCATTTCATTGCTCCATCTGCACTAAAATAAAAATGCTCCCAGATTATTGTCAATTGAGGAGAGAGGAAATCTGTCACCCCCATACTTCAAAACTGTGGAGATGTACTTAATTACTTCTAGAGTAAATACAGATATATTCCGGAAGGTAATTTTTTATCTAATGTACAGAAACATGAGACTTAAGTACTGTGACTCTGTTATTAATAATCATAAATGCTTATGTAGTAGCAGGTGTATCTCCTATCAAATATTCAAGTATATATCCTTTACTTAAAAAATGACACAAATCATAAAACTCTGTTCTGTCATATCTTATAACTTCCCTGTGTTAGTCATGTCACCAGAAATTTCCTCCTGTATATAACTTTAACATTTTTCTTTAATTATGTATCCTCGAGAAATAAAGTATATATTCACAAAGTCAGCAAGCTTTATTCACGTAATAAATATTAGCTCATTCTCAATATATTAAAAATACCTGTAATTTTCTTACTAATATGTAGCTTAAATTATTTTTATGATTTTTGACAGTCACTTAAGTTTTGCAATGAATACTAATACACTAGAACCCTATGCCATTAAAAGGATAGTTGTCTTATAATGTAAAGAATAATTTATCTGGACAACATATTTTACTAATATTTTATTAATGCATTTTAAAATCTCTCTGTGGGTGGGTTTATATGTGAATTTGATGTGTATGCATAGTAATAAGTGTAGAGGGGAGAAGATATCTTTCTATTAGCTGTTTGGCACAGATGGTTTTGAGAAAGTTCACCTCTTCTACCTCTGCCTATGTTATTATGGTTGGAAGACTTGGAATGCAGGTGCCCATTGTGGTGTTTTTTTACATAGCTTCTGAGGACTTGATTCTACTCACTTTTACTCATTTCCTGAGAGATTGAGGTATTGGAGGCAGACATTGACTATATCAGCACTACACTCGAGACTGATCTGTGACATGCAGCATGTAGCATAATGAAAGGCAACATTTACCTAACACTGCCTATCTAATATAACAAGGTATACACTCTTCTAATTTTACAATTGGGGAGTGAAATAGAACTTGCCAGTTGACAGCAAGGAAGAAAAAAAATAAAAAGAAGGCAAACCAGAAAGCTAACCCATGCCACTTTAAAAATAGAAGAGATCTTTAAACACCCATAAATGAAGTCTCTAAAGCCAATTTTGACTTTAGAGTTTCTGTTATCAAGAGTAACTATTACTCTTTAAAGTGGACATAGCATTAAACCAACTCCTAATGACTGATCATTATACCACAAATTGACATATAGCTACCTACCCTCATAAGAGATGCTTTTATTTACTGTAGATGGTGATTAACAGAGGGAACCACAACTGGTCAAGAGACAAAGAATAAGAAACTGAAACATTCTTGACCTGATATGCAATATATATTAACTCTTACTCTTAAGACTTAATAATTACTGCAGTAAAGGGAGTATAAAAAGCAAATAGTCATGGCCAGTCGATAACTATGGAGAAATAATGTCTTTTGGACAGAGAAGGACATTTGGAAGAACGAATACATAGTGATTATGACATCATACACAAGATCTGTGCAAATGTACACCAGAAAAAAAATCACACAAAATTCCACCCCAACCTGATGAGCTATTAACTATTGATAGTTACTGATAAATGAAGAGTCAGTGTTTTCTCTGAATATAACTCCGGGCGACACTCTAATGTAAGATCATACATCCAAGAATATTGAGGAAACACAGTTGCTTTTAATGTATTTAAATGCTTAAAAAGAAAAAAAAAAAGAACACAAGCTTGCACAGGTAGAATATGATCAAAATAGACTTTATGAAATTTTCAAATAATTAAAGGACAAAAATGAGGAATCAGGAAGAGGAGGAAGAGATGAATAGAGGCAGTACTGGGAGAAGTGACTGGAATAGGTTGACATTTAGGAGACAACATGGAAACCTTATGTAGTGAGAAGTGAAAACTTTCTGGAACCTACAAGGGTGATGCCAGCAGTAAGGGTGATCCTAGTAATACAGGGTATGGGATCTGAACTGGCCATATTCTGGAAGCAGGATATGATCCCAGTAATGGAATTGAGGCTCCAAGCTAGCCACAAAACCTATGATCCACAACCTGATCTGTGCAGCCTGCAATATACATTGGGGCAAAAATAGATGAAGCTTGTTAGAGGGACCAACTAATGATTAGTCTAATTTGAGGCCTGCATCATGGGAGGTAGCCCATGTCTGATACTGCCTAGATGAGCAGGATGTATAAGCTGAATAGCTGGATGACGAAGAGACCTAGGATGGAATCAAACATGACTCACAAAGAGGAATAATGTCAATGAAATAAAGCATTTCCTAATAATATTCTGCTATATTTTATAAGGCCAGGGAATAGTACAATTATCAGAGATGCTTGCTCCAGTAGCTGATGGGAGTATAAACAGTGACCCACAGCCATATATTAGGCAAAGCTTAGAAACCCTGCAGAAGATAGAGAGGAGCCAGAGGGATTGAAGACACAGGTCAAAACATGGCCTACATAACAAAATTGAACAAGGGCTGTAGGGCCTCACAGAGACTGAAGTAGCAACCACAGAACCTACATGGGTGTGTGGAAGGCCCTCTGTATACGTGCTGTTTAGCTGGAGGTTTGTATTGGACTCTTAACAATGAGAGTGAGGATATCTCTAATTCTTTTGCTTGTTTGTACCACTTTTTCCTCTTTTTGGATGGCCTAGTTCAGCCTTGATGTGAGGGTTTATGTCTTGTCTTAATGTACTACTAGGATATCTGCTCTTTTCTGAAAGGAAACAGAGATGCAGTCAATCTTGGGGAGAGGGGAGTGGAGAGGTTGGAAGGAGGGCAGGGAGAAGACCCTGTAGTCAAGCAATGTTGTATGAAAGAATAATAATTTGTTTAAAGAGGAACACTGGAGGAAACCTCTCTTATAGCGATTGGGCTAGTAGCTGATCTATGAGTATTGCAGAGTATCATTTGGAATTATTTCATTTATTTTATTTTATTTTATTTTATTTTATTTTTGTCTATCATGTATGGTTCTATCATGGTATCTGTGATGTCCAGAAACTGATGAGAGTATATGTAATGACCAATAGCCAAACATTAGGATGAGCTTATGGAACACTGAAGAAGAGGGAGAAAGCATTGTAGAAGCCAGCAGAAATGAAGACACCACAATAACAATAACATGGTCCACAGCATCAACTAATCAGGGGCTCACAGAGACTAAACTGACAATCAGGAGGCTAGTATGGGACTGTTTTGGGTCCTCTATATGTTATTATGCTTGTATAGCTTGGTGTTCTTGTAGAACTCAGAATAATAGGAGTTGAGGGCACCTCTGACTTTTTTGCCTACCCTTAGGACCCTTTCATTCTACTGGTTACTTCATCCAGCACTTATATAAGTTATGTTCCTGTTCTTTCTATAATAGTTCTGCTGTGTTTGGATGATGTCTCTCTTCTTTTCTGAAATGGAATGGATCAGGGGAGAAGAAAGCCTAAGGTTAGAGAGACTGGGAAGCTTTGGGGTGAGAAAACTGAAATCAGGAATATAATGTATGAGAGAAGAATATTTAAAAATGAAACAATAAATAAATAAGCAAACCACAAAGAATAATACTATGCCAACTTCACAAAATAAAAGAAAACTAGCAATAAACAGAATAAAGAATCCTGCTCATAGTGACATTAATTTACCTTAAAGCTACATGCAATAAAAATACAGCCTTCCAGGCTGACATTCACAGTCCTCTAAATGGGAATACAAGAATTATTGCTGGTGTTAAAAATAAAAAGAAAGCTTCTATTTTTGAATTATGCAAAGCATAGAAATAGCCAAAAACTCAGTAGTGTTCATACTTGTATCTAAGGTGTGGTTAGTATGGTTTTAACCACAAAATAAAGTAACCTGGATTATCTTCTGCATTACTACAGCCATGTATTACTGGAAATTATTAGGAATCATGTCCTTGGGTGGCAGAGATTCCTGAGAGGGTGAAGAAATTTACTGCCAAGTGTAACACTTTATCTCTCTCCTCTGAACCCACATGTTAGAAATAAAAGAAGATATCTCCAAAATTTGGGCTATAAACTCTACACATCTACAGTGGCATGGTCACCACTGTGTGTCATACACATATGGGCACACACAGATTGACATATACATCCCCCCAAAATGTGCAAAATGTAAAAGAATGAAAAAAAATAGATCTTTTCTGTCTTTGAAATAAAAATTATCTTCCTGTATCATTTTTTGTTATAATTTCATTCATGGTTAGATTCCTGAACTATAATTA
Organism: Mus caroli; assembly: GCF_978045245.1. NCBI lineage: Eukaryota > Metazoa > Chordata > Mammalia > Rodentia > Muridae > Mus > Mus caroli. Next base: position 103,309,349 of record NW_028227261.1, on the reverse strand, counting down.
GCTCTTACAATCAGCATCTCAAGTGTGACTGGGTATGTCCTAAGGGCACACTTATAGAGAGATAGGCTTATTGTAACTTTTAAGATTCTACCAAGAAAAAGTTAAAACTGTATACTTTACAGAAAAACAATACATCAACGCAGCACAAAAAGATTAATACTGAAGAAATGTAGCACTATTCCTAACATCTACGGTTTTTCAGAGTTGACTGGAGTTGGCATCAATTATAAATTATATGGTAAGAAATAGAAACGTTCTGATAAATTTGCCCTCACTCAGTAGGTGATGCCACCAATTGTTCTTTTTATAAAGCATAGAAAATTACATTCTTTTAAGAGCAATCAATGTAAGTCTACAAATGCCAATTTTACTTAACAGATTAGAAGAAGAGATTTATAACTGCCTCACACAATAGACATGTATTTTTTTTAAACAAAATCAAGATTCCTAATTTTCTTCAAGGTATCTCAGCAAAAGAGAGTTAAAAAGGATAATTTCAATTTCTGAACTTCTATCTGCAAAACTTTCTTCCAACTTCCTCTGCCAAGAAGCCTTGTTCAAGGATAGACTTTCAGCCCTCCACTCAGTTGCAATATCTTTATAGAGGCAAGTAGATAGCAATAGATTGAACTCAGAGGAGTAGCTCAAGTTACTACAGAAGAACTCTCAGTCCTCAAGAGATAATTGAGCTATACAGAATTATTCTAACCTTTCCTTCAGTAAGACAGTCTCAATGTATTTTCTGTTATAATAAGTCCAATATAAAGAAAGAACAATTTATACTCCGTGATTGCTTTTATTCTTCCATGGTTTTGTGTCTTTCTGTTCAAACGTCATCCTTTATCAATTCTGTGTTATTGCTTCGTGGAGTAGTAAATTCTGCTGTACTCATAGGGTTCACTCTTTATTAAGATAAATTCTTCTTTCAATACATATTAAAGATTTTGTCCATCATTAGGTGGCTTTCGAATATATCTTGGCATGTGCAATATAATTAGGTTGATCATCAGATCAATTCTTTCTCAATCTTTACATTATAATTTAGTAGACTTGCCTTTGTATCATCTACTCCCCTTGTGTTTGATAGTACCCATAATTGCTTATAATAAATAAAATATTCTAAAGTTGACAGGATGTCATTTTCTTGATTAGATTATGATACATGAAGAAAATAGAGGGATATTACAGATGTAAATTAGTCTCCAACTCTTTGGACTTTAAGTTAATCAAGAGGTGGTTGGTCTGAGTAGGACCTTACCTGAGAAAGTCTTCAATGGAAAGTGTACAGAAGAGATTCTGGGAGAGATTTTTTTGTTGCTGTTATTTTTGTGGCTGCTGTTGTTGATGTTGTTGTTGTTGTTTGGGAATTGTAAAATTTGCTAACATTAAGTAAATAAGCTGCAATACATTTCAGCTATTTTCACCTGTTTGACTCAGGACATTTGCTAGTGAAATCCTTCATAGTCATGTTTCAGACAGGTATGCTACCTTCCCCTCAGCCTTGTGACACTGTTAGCAGAAAGCCTATGTAAATTATGTTCACATTATAACCTAAAGGAATAATGAGGTGATAAATGGGCATCAAAAGCCTATAAATTTGTGGTAATCTGTTATCTGTCTTCAAATAAATAATGCACCATGAAACAAACAAACAAAAATGCACATAATAATGAAGAAGCGAGGGTGATGATTTCTTATGTGTTTTAAGGCAAAGGTCTAGACTTTTATAATTTTTTAAGAATGGTTAAGTTGATATACTGAAAAACAGCCAAAAACCTTGTTTTGTGAAGGTCATTGGTGAGCCCAAATTCTTTACTAACTTAAAAATAAGATAAAGAAAGGAAAAAAAATCTAATCTAGGTCTTCCAACTACATATTAAGAAAAAAAAAAAAGAGTAAAAGTCTTTACTGAGCCTCCTGAAATAAACAAATCTTGCCTAAGATCTGTGAATTCTGTGAATCATGAACTTGAACTGAGAGAAACAGTTGCTTTGTTTTACAATACTCAGGAACTCCAATAAAGACATGTTTGCTTAGAGTTACTCCGAGATATTTTATATTATTTGTTAATATTGTGAAGGGTGTTGTTTCTTTAATTTCTTTCTCAGCCCATTTGTCATTTGTACAAAGGAACACTACTGATGTCTTTGAGTTAATTTTATATCCAGCCAGTTTGCTGAAGTTGTTTACCAGCTGTAGAAGTTCTCTGGGATAATTTTGGGGTTGCTTATATAATTTTGGGGTTGCGTATATATACTATCATATCATCTGCAAATAGTGATACATGACTTCTTTGTCAATTTGTATCCCCTTGATCTTCCTTTTCTTTTTTTTTTTTTTTTTTTTTTTTTTTGGTTTTTTCGAGACAGGGTTTCTCTGTATAGCCCTGGCTGTCCTGGAACTCACTTTGTAGACCAGGCTGGCCTTGAACTCAGAAATCCACCTGCCTCTGCCTCCCAAGTGCTGGGATTAAAGGCGTGCGCCACCACGCCCGGCAATCTTCCTTTTCTTGTCTCGTTGCTCTACCCAGAATTTCGAGTATTATATTGAATACATATGGGGAGAATGGGAATCCTTGTCTTGTCCCTGATTTTAGTGGGATTGCTTCAAATATCTCGCCATTTAATTTGATATTGACTGTTGGTTTGCTTCATATGGCTTTTATTATGTTTAGGTATGGGTCTTGCATTCCTGATCTCTCCAAGACTTTTTATCATGAAGGTGTGTTACATTTTCTTAAATGCTTTTTCAGCATCCAATGAGGATTTGGGGTGAGGACATCCTCTTGGAGACCAGGGTGAGGCGCGTGTAGGAAGTATAGAGTAAGAAACAGTCAGAAGGCAGACCTGGAGGGAGATAAAGACTGGACTGTAGAAACAGATTAAAGAAAAATTTAAAAAAATAGAAAGTCATAAATGATAGGAACTGGATTACCCTAAAGACGGATCCTCTTAAGTGCTCAAAAGTTTAAACCTAGGTTTCTACATGAGAATTCTCTGTGTGGACTAGCACAGGTTTCTTCAGATCTTGACATCAGGATGGATTATAAAGTGAAGATTTGTGAGGATGAGAGGTTGAGAGGAGAGGGATGAGGAAGAAGAGGCAGAAAAAGATGAGAGAATGGAATGAATTCAGCACAGCCTGACAAGGAGGACCCTCCAGTAACTCCCTTGGCATGCAGCCTAAGGCATGTAGCAGCATCCAACATCCTCCATAGCTCAGAACAGAAAGCAGTCTGCAGGGAAGGTAGTTAGGAACCCTGTCTTGATGGAGAACTGACAATTTTCTAAAGGAGTACATGGGACCATAAACATTACTGCAACCATTTTCGGGAATGACAGCCTCTCACCTATGCACTGCTTCTCTCTAAGTCATGTTTAGATCCAGGATTTATTTGATGAATAAAAAGAGAGGGAGCATACAGTCAGTCATATTCTACACAATTCATTAAAATGCTAATTTGAGCCTCTCTTCCTATTTTCTGTTTGGAGAGAATCAGCAAAAATACACATATCCTTAAAGTAGATAGCGTCACATCCTTATGAATTCAGGGAGTCCCTTATCTGTTGTTTCTTTCATAAATTTGTTATTGCTTCCCAGAAGTTTCTAGTCCTCATTTCCATTCATTTTCACCCCGTGAGAATCTCATATATCTTACTTGTGAAGCTGCTTTCTTGAGAACATTTGCATGTTAAAAACTGAATTTTAGCCCAGAAAGTTTTTGTCATTGTTTGTTGTTTGCCAGAATATTCTCCACTTCTTTACTGGAAAGCAAACTATTTTACTTGAAGCTTGACTTTCTCCTCCTTTCCCACATTTGTGAAAACACATAATCCCTGTTTTTGAATGAATTAAATGTGATAATTCTAAGTGTATTGCTGAGACTGAGATTACTATATATCCTGACTTCATCCCCATACTAATGGCTGCTACTAACACAGTCTTCCTCATGTAGCGAGGTGGGCTTACTTACATCTCTACTTCTCTCTGTATATATAATAATGCACTCACAGCATCCAAATCCTTGGTTAAGATTTCACAATTATTGTTCCAAAGTCAAAATTAATGATATATAAAACATGTTTTTAATTCAGTGTCCAAATCATGATAAGTCACACACAAACATAAACACACAATATACTCACATTCTTATATTCACCTAGTTTTATATCAATAACACATGATTCTTTTGCCCAAGTAATTGGGTCTTGTAAATCCGAATGATTGTGTAGCCATTGAATTTTATCAGCTTATCATGATCATATATGTAGTATCCAAATTCATTTATTGGAAAATGAACAGGCTTTCTCTTTCACACATTTGTTCAAGCATGGTTAAAGTAATGAAGCTGATAGGGACTCTGCCATGCTCCAAGCATACATTTCAAGAGCTGCCTGAGGGCCCACACTGAATTAGCCACATGGACAAAGATCATGGGAGAGCAATGAAGAGTTTAAAAGGATATGAGTAATCAGTATATACTATCACCATTCATTCTACTGACTATGCTTGGTTACAAGCCAATTTCCACCAGCAGAAGGATAGAGAATTGGCATTTAACAGTAACAACTTTATGTGATAGAAGGGAATGTATATATTTCTGAAGAACAAATATCCAGTTCATTTATTTTTGCCAGTGCCAAGTCAGAAATTATTTGGTACATTGGAATAAAAAGACTCCATTAATTAAAAATAAACTCATATTTTTATTCAGTGCATTTTTGTATGGTACATATTTAAATATATATATATATAGTGGTGTGTAAAAAAAAATCTGTTGACATTGAATTTTCTAGCATTTGATTTTTTTTAACCCTCCTCTCAAGGTTACCACATTAGGTTAGTCTGTATAATCAGACTCATAGTGTAGCCTGTCATTCCTATTATATGGTAGGAGAGGTTTTCATTGTTTTAGTAAAGGCATGCAAACTGAAATAATTTATTGGCAAATCTACAATTTGCATTATGCAGGATTAATTTATCATGAGAACAGGTTTAACAGTGCTCATTAGTATAATCACCTATTTCTGTAGGTAAAATGAGTTATTAATATTAATATTTTAATAATTATATGCTAATGTATACTCTAGCAATTACTTACATAAATAATTCGTGGGCATATGGATATGCCTGTGGGTAGCTGTGAAAAAAATCTCCTGTAGTAGGGAAGTGAGAAGTAATTAAAATATATGTATATGTACTCATTATTAAAGTAAGCCTGCTGTAGAAAATATAACATGCAGATATTTGATTTTAGGTCATTTGCTTCTAAATCAAACAATCATTGGTCTCTACTAGAACATTCTCCTATTAAAATACATATTAATTAATAAGGGGTAGAGATCAAACATTTTTCAAATTTGAGTAACCTCGTATGTTTTTCAGTGTAGAAAGAACATAATCTACAGCCTTTGAAGGTACACACAAAAGGTATTCCCCCGCCCTTTGTACTGTAGTTTTTATTATTAAAAAATTAAAAAAAAACAGCAATTTGCTGAAATTTCCCTCTTACTGTTCCTTTTATAGTTTTATGTCTCACTGTTTCTCACTTAATACATACTCATCAATCTGCACACTAAGAGGTAATTCTGAAGCCTGAGCCACAATTTTATAATCTGCATTCTGTGTACCAATGACATTTCTCTAAGTGACAACATAGTAATAAACAGAGTTGATATGTGGCTTTATTTTGTTAATATAAAACACTATTTGTTGAAAATGATTACTTGACAAACATCATGGAGTGCTTTGGAAAGATGACTCAACTGGTATACACAGGAACTTCCAAGTCTGGCTGTAAGTTCAATCCTCAGGACTTACATCTTGGTGAGAAGAGAAATGACTCAGGACAGTTGTTTTCTGACCTGTAAAAACATATGTGCCCTGTGTGTGCACATGTATAAACTATCTTACTAGCCATGCCTCGGTGAATTCCTGTGCATTTTAGCTGGGTAGTGTGCTTTTAAAGTGGAATGATTGTTACCGGTAACCAACCACTCCTATTTGACTTGAGGCCATCTCCACATTCATAACTAAGTGAAAGCCAAGCCTGAAGGTGAGAGAAACTTGTACCCTAGGCTAGAACCAATGATTGTTGTTCTGCTAAATGATTATGCAGTCAAACTATGTTCTAAAGGCTTATGTATAGGTGTAAACTGGGGCTGTCCCAAGCATGATCACAAAAGTTTCTTTTGGCAGTAGGTAGCAGTCATTGCAAATGATGCATAACTGGACAAAGTGCAAAGTATAAATAAATGTAGAGTTCACTAGTTCATGAGAAATTTTTATTAGACCTTCCTAATGCCAATACCCAGGAAACATTGTGGAAGAAGAGGTGGGCTAGAATGTAAGAGTCAGGGGAAAAGGAGGAATAAAACCAAGTGTGCATTTTAAATAAATAGGTTTTTAATTTGATGCTAGGTATATATCTATATTCAGTGTCTTTTTCTCGTTAATCAAAATTTTACATATTATTTCCTCAATTTCAGTGTCAAACTTATGCGCTGCAAACATTCATATTAGGTAACCATTAATAGGTCTTGTTTCTCATTATTTTTATTTATTTTTCTAAGTGACATTAAATGAAAGTCCTGTGTCAACTACATTAACAAGAAAAATAGTAACACCAGTTTGACATATTTAAATTCTTTGCATACTGCATTACTTTAATAATTCACAACCATATTCTAGGTTTATCAACTTTGAATTTTGCATGAACTATCAAAGATCTCATGATGACAAACCCTATGTGGTGGCTTTGTAAATTTATCATTGGATTAGATTCAACTACATTTACAAGAATACCCTTGGATTATGAAAGAATTTACTAGAGAGAGGTGAGAAATTGTATATACTGATTTAATGTACATTGTCATTTATATGCCGACTCATATCACTGAGCAAGAGACAGTTGATAAAGCTTCCCTGCTCGATCTCAGGGACCGTATGAGAAGCTCCAGGGAGACAGTCCTTGCTTCTATAGCAAACCCATGCAATCAAGGTCAGATTCAGTAAAATATGTGAGGATTCACTCATTCTCCTAAGTGACAGCCTGTAATTGTAGGCTCCTCATTGTTCTTGCTCTGCTTTTCAGGTTGAAACCTGACTGGTCCAAGCATAAAGGAAGCAGAGAATAGATGGATAACATTTCTGAGACTGTCCAGGCACAGTGGGGCTTATCAGCTGAGCATTGTCTCAAGATTGATAGTTTTATTTTATACTGTGAACGTTTTTCCTTTCTACTATGGTAACAATTTGTAGTATATTATATAATCTTAGATTTTAATATCAAAATATAAATTGCTTCTTTCATTAAAGTTGTGAATGAATACAGAATGTTTCAAATAGAGATTTTACAATGTAGGAGGAAGATTCTCTGCACACTACCCAAAAGAAATGTAAACACAAAGCCAACCACAAAACTTTTAACCAAAAATTTATTCTGCATGAAAAGATATGCCAGAGTATGATGGCATAGAACTTATGAGAGAAACCAATATTTTATTTCACTTAAAACCCAGTCCATGAGAGAGAACTCAAACCCAGCACTGCTTGGGTAAACAAGAACTAGGAACTAAATATACCACAGTCTTAAAACTGTATCAGTAAAATGATCCCTAATGATATTCTACTATATTCATGGAGCAGTGCCTTTCTTTAGTCATCATCGGTGAAGTTACTTTTGCAAAAATCAGAAACACATACTGAGACCTATAGCCAGACACTATACGGAGGTAGAGAGTCCTTAGAAATCATAGCATTAAGGTAGGTGTCTCTGTCAAATCCTTCCCCTCAGAGCTCAGGGAACCCTATAGGAGAAAAGGGAGAAATAGTTTTAGAGCCAGAGGAGTTGGAGGACACAGAGGAACAACTTCTTCATAATCAACAGAGTCAGATGAACTCAGAGATTGAAGAAGGAATCACAGGGCCAACACAGGTCAGCACCAGATACTATGCATATATAGCTTTCAGCTTAGTATTTTTACGGGACTCCTGAATGTGGGAATGAGTGGGTCTCTGATTCTTGTGCCTTTTCTTGGTGCTCATTTTTCTTTTGTTAAGTTGTTTTCTCCAGCCATGGTTGGTTTCTTTCTAGTTTTACTGTATTTATTTTTGTCATGTTGTGTGTTCTCTCTTAGAAGCCTGTTCTTTTCTAATGAGAGACAGAAAGAATGTGGATTCTAGAGTAGAGATGGAAAGGAACTGAACAAGTAGAGGGAAGGGAAAGCTGTAATTAGTATACAGTATATGAGAAAATACTCGATTTTTGAATTAAAGGGAAAAAGAGTGTTAAGAATATGTTTACATTCACATTTTAAAAGTTAATTACAAATGAAATATGGTTTTAAATATGTTTTACTGGGATTTGGAAAAATGTTCTCAGAAATATTAGCTAGATTGTGTTTAACTACTAAGCAGAGAGACAGATGACAAAGTCAGGAAATCAAATAGCTTTTTAATTGAACTCATTGTTTAAACATAGAACCCCAAGTGTATTTAGCTTCTTTACTCTTGACATATGCCACACAACTACCACTTATTACTTTCACTTATGCCAGATATGATCACTATGAATATTTTTATACTTCTATTTGTGCATATATATGAAATAATTTAGAAATCTCCAGGATTAATAAAATGTATGTTATCATCTAATTAAAGCAACATGCTAATTTCTAAGTAAAGTAACCAATTAATATATGTTATCACAGCCATTATCCAATTATATGGGAATCTTTGTGTGAAGAAAGACATATGTGATACTGTAAAACTGGAAAAATTCTATAGGTGAGGATGTCACAGGCCCTGGGGAAAAACTTATTAATATTAAAATAAATAGATATGGAACCATACTGTCTTTTAAACATACCCTTAGACTAATACTGTTATATGCCTTGGCAAGAAAAAAGTCTCTTTGGAGTAGGCAGTAGTTAATACAGAAAGTTATGACTGGTCAAAATTCTGAGATTGGATGACTAAATGGGTCACCTAATTCAAGACCTCAAAGACCTAGAGAACATAAGAAAGGTGAAGGAAAGATAAGAGTTGGAAGATGGGAAATGCTATCTTCTGCATATGGCATCGCCTATAAAACCATGAGTAGACAGTAGTTTTGACCATTTATGAAAGACCTGTGCAAAACCATAAGGCATGAACACAGGTGGAGGACTGGTTGGGAATAAAAGAATGCAATGTTTAGGAGTAAGAGGGGATAAGCGAAAGTAATGCCAAGGATCTGATCATAATATATTGCATACATGCATGAAAGTTTCAAATATTATATAATAAGGCATAAAGTTCTTTAAACTACTAGAAAAATCATTATGAATACTTCAAAAAATACATGGCATGTAGATAGATAATGAGGTTTTTATCAGCAACAGCAAAGGCAGCAAAGTATTAAATTTAATTATCTGAAGGAATGATGAGAAAAATAAACCAAACAAGAACAAAATTAAAAAACCCAGGGGCTTAGAACTTTTGATCCAGCTAAATTAACACTAGAATTAAAAGCAAAATGAGAATTATAATAAATAAGTAGACTTGTCATATTCTATAATCTTATAAAAGAAAAAAAAACCAAACTTAGTCTATAAAGTGAATAGTTTTGGATTCCAAATGCATTTTTTTTTCTGAAACAACTATGAATCTCTACCTGTTTTTGAGTGTCCCTGACTATGGATTCAATGCAATAAAAAATAAACATGCGTTAAGACATGTTAACCATGACCACAGAACAAATCAAAAGAAGCCAAATAGTGCTCTTCAGATTTTCCAGACTAAGGCTATCATGTTCTGCGTTTTTAATTCTTCGCAAATCATTTCCTACACCGTCTGTACTCTGATATTAATGAACTATACTAAATAAAAAATCTATTTTTATTCAAATTTATTATAACAGTTCTCAAGGGAAACACAAGAATAAATATATTCTGGATTCTAATGGCAACAGCACCTAGCTTAATATGTGATGTGTCAAAAACAAAATGTATTAAACACTGACAAAGAGTTATGACAAATAGGAGGTATTTATTGATTGTTGCAAGCGTCTTAAAAATATCATTATTTGAAACATTAAAATATCATAGTTACAAAGAATAAAAATACTCCAGTTTCTGTTTCTGTCTCCAATGGTCTGCTTAGTCCTAGGTGATTATCAAGCGGATTTGAAGTTTTCAAAGACAATGTAACCAAGACAACATAGACATAAATCAAATGAATTAGAATAGAGACCAAGGTCTGCCCAAGCATATATGGTACTTACACTATGAATTTATTTATTGGACTGACATTAATGTCACTGTTTCATTCAAAAGCTTGACAATGTGAATGTACCATGTAAAACCTGAATGTTTTCTTCACTTTGTTCTTACTTAACAATGAAAAGATTTAGGAGCCTGCTAAGTTCACATTTTCTCATAGTGTCATATGTACTTTTAGATCTTAAACTGTTGATTTTTCCTTCTTTAAAACAAAAAAACGAGCAAAACAAGAAGGAGCCAGATACTGAAAAGTCTTTCTAGATAGGAACTATTTTTGATTCTTCAAATAAATAAATAAATAAATAAATAAATAAATAAATAAATAAATAAATAAATAAAATGGAGAGATAAGATCTCTTCCTCAGAGACTACACTTTTCAAAAGACACATATGTATAAGAATTTCACACATCCTTAGTTTTGACTCTCATACTCTCCCACTACTCACTCCTCTACCTCACATCCTCTCCCTCTGCTTCTGTTTTATCCTTTACGCATACATCCCTTCTTTTTCTTCACATATGTTTTTCTTTCTCTTCCTCAGTATTTTGTTTTCTTCACTATACTTTCACAGAATCATTTTTTAAATTGCATTGTGAGATAATAAGCTTACATAGGAATTTTAATGTTTGCTTTCTTTGACTTAGTCTTTACTTTCATGTCCTGATTTAGCCTATTATTTCCAGGCTTCTCCCTCATAAGCTTTGTAGGCCTCAGCATCTGCCTCACTGCTTTCACTTTATCCATAATTCATTGCTCTTCTACCAACAACTGGTCCACATCTCTCTGCAAAGGCCTCATCCTAGTTTTCTGGCTTCCATTTGTGCTCCAAATTGAATTCACAAAGGACAAGATTTGGAATGAGGATCCACACATGACAGGCAGCATACCTGCTTATCTTGGCCCAATTTCACTCACTCAGTATAATTTGTTTTACATCATGATTTCCTCTCTATAAGTAAAATTCCACTCTGTATTTATGCTTTGTTTTTTTTAATCCCTTCATATTTTGATAGACATCTACTTGATTACATTTCTTAGCTATTCTGAATAGAGCAACAGTGAACATCAATGTGCAAATGTCTCTGGGGTAGGATAAAAGGTCTGCTGGAATTATGCCCAGGAGTGATATGGATGGGCTATGGGGCAGTTCTATTTCTAGTTTTCTTTATAAACTCCAAGACTAATTTCAAAAGTGGCTTCACTAATATAAATTCCCACCAATAGTATATGAATGATCCCCTTTAACCTTGTCCAAGATAGTAACTGTTGTTATTTGGACTCCTTGTGATGACTATTTTGATTAGGATAAGACATACTCTAAGTAATTCTCATGTCCACTTCCCTTATCATAGATGACGCTGAACACTTTTGCTAACCTACTAGCTAGCAAGCTAATTTCAAAATAAAACTTGGAAAAAGATTAAAGGGACCAAACAGAAGTACCATGCAGAATTGAACATTGATCCTTATAGAACATGTAGGTTACTAAATGAAAATCAGAATGCAAATCATGGGATACATTTCTATGAATTATTGGCAAGAAAAGCTGTAGGATTCTCCAAAACAGTCTATTTTCATTGTCTTTAGTTACCATCATAACTACATAGTAAGACCCTCTTGCTAAAGAAAATGTACCCTTTGGCTGAAGGACATTAAGAAGTTAATCTCAATCTTACCAGAAAATGTCATACGTAACGGCTAGCTTTTGTAGTTTCTGAAGGTGTTACTCTGACTACTGGATGAAAAAATACATCAGTAATTTTACTTACCTCTAGACTCTGAATACTCTAATATTAACTTGTATAATAGTAGCAGTACTATATGGGCAAGTAGTTGTACTCATAAAGAAAAGTGACTGTCTCACATCTAACAGCCATCATCTGGCAAGAGCTCCACAGCTAGGTGTAAGGCTGTGGGAGACCCTCCCTTGCTAGGCTCGAATGGCTTGATCTTGTGAAAGTGTGGAACAGATAACCACAGCTGCTATGCATTCATGTGTGCAATAGCTAAGTCCTCAGTATTATTAACAAAAATTCAAAAATATCCATGACAGTTTGTTGGGACAAAACTCTTTAAAATACATGAACATGTACTATTTTCTTTTTTTCAAATATGGCTAATACTTTGTGTGAGAGATTTAATTGTTTTTAATTTCATTTTAACTAAGTATTTTCTTCATTTACATTTCCAATGCTATCCCAAAAGTCCCCCTTACCCCCCCCCCCCCACTCCCCTACCCACCCACTCCCACTTCTTGGCCCTGGCTTTCCCCTGTACTAAGGCATATAAAATTTGCAAGACCAATGGGCCTCTCTTTCCACTGATGGCCGACTAGGCCATTTTCTGATACATATGCAGCTAAAAACCCGAGCTCCGAGGGTTACTGGTTATTTCATATTGTTGTTCCACCTATAGGGATGCAGACCCCTTTAGCTCCTTGGGTACTTTCTCTAGCTCCTCCATTGGGGGCCCTGTGATCCATCCAATAGCTGACTGTGAGCATCCACTTCTGTGTTTGCTTGGCCCAAGAATAGTCCCACAAGAAACAGCTATACCAGGGCCCTTTCAGCCAATGCTTGCTAGTATATGCAATGGTGTCAGCGTTTGGAGGCTGATTATGGGATGGATCCCCGTGTATGGGAGTCTCTAGATGATCCATCCTTTTGTCTCAGCTCCGAACTTTGTCTCTGTAACTCCTTCCATGGGTGTTTTCTTCCCAATTCTAAGGGGCCAAGTGTCCACACTTTGGTCTTCGTTCTTCTTGAGTTTCATGTGTTTTGCAAATTGTATCTTATATCTTGGGTATTCTAAGTTTCTGGGCTAATATCCACTTCTCAGTGAGTACAAATCATGTGAGCTCTTTTGTGATTGGGTTACCTCACTCAGGATGATGCCCTCCAGGTCCATCCATTTGCCTAGGAATTTCATAAGTTCATTCTTTTTAATAGCTGAGTAGTACTCCATTGTGTAAATGTACCACATTTTCTGTATCCATCGCTCTGTTGAGGGGTATCTGGGTTCTTTCCAGCTTCTGGCTATTATAAATAAGGCTGTTATGAACATAGTGGAGCATGTGTCCTTCTTACTGGTTGGAAGATCTTCTGGATATATGCCCAGGAGAGGTATTGCAGGAGGTTTCTGAGGAACCGCCAAACTGATTTCCAGAGTGGTTGTACAAGCTTGCAATCCCACCTACAATGGAGGAGTGTTCCTCTTTCTCCACATCCTCACCAGCATCTGCTGTCACCTGAATTTTTGATCTTAGCCATTCTGACTGGTGTGAGGTGGTTTTCAAATCAGTTTTTATTCATTAATAACCATCTTCTATTATATATTGCTATATTCCAAAGTTTTGTGAGATGACCACCAATAACCAATACTGTTCAGTCTAGACACTGTTAAATTTACTGAGTTTTGACCTCTTTTTTCTACGAAGCTAGGACAGCAGTCATCACAAAGAACATATTCCAGAACAGTGCCTTAGGAACTCTAAGGTTCATGTCAATATTTATACAAAATTATATTTTTTATCATCTTGGACTTGTTATATTTACAAATTTCTTCTATTACATTTCTCAAAATATAATCCAGAGTCTACAGTGCTCCCTCTCAGAGTAGGGGGATGAAATTATTTTCATAATATTCAAAGTCATTATTTGCTGTCCCAGGTCTAATTTACTCTTGTGTGTAAAGCAGAGTTTACAAGACATGTGACACCAGCACTCTGGAAACTGAGGATGTGCAGTGGTTTGAATACATTTGTCAGAAACATTCATCAATAATGTGTAAGCCCCACACTAAGGAGAATAAATGAAACACACTTCACCATGACAACACATGTTGGAGAGGTTGTGGAGAAAGAGGAACACTCCTCCATTGCAGGTAGGATTGCAAACTGGTACAACCACTCTGGAAATCAGTTTGGCAGTTCTTCAGAAAATTAGAAATAGATCTATCTGAAGACCCAGCTATACCACTCTTGGGAATATACCCAAAAGATGCCCCACCATGCCACAGGGGCACATTGTCCACAATGTTCATAAAGGCCTTATTGTGATAGCCAGAAGATGGAAACAACCTAGATGTCCCATGACAGAAGAATGGATACAGAAAATGTGGTTCATTTACACTATGGAATACTACTCAGCAGTTAAGAATGGGGACATACTGAGTTTTTTTCAGGGAAATGGATGGAACTAGAAAATATTATCCTGAGTGATGTAACTCAAACCCAAAAGGATGTGCATAATATATACTCACTAGTAAGTGGATATTAGCCAAAAAAAAAATGTACAGAATATACAAGATACAGTCCACAGAACTCAAAAAGGTCAAAAAGCTGAATTACCCAAGTGAGGATACCTCAGTCCCACTTGGGAGAGAGAAGAGAGCAATCACAAGTGGGGAGGGAGGGAGGGACCTAGAAGAGAAAGGGGATGGGTTTGGGGAATGGTAGTGGAGAGGAGAGGGGAACCTGATCTGGTATTAGGTGAGGGAAAAGGACTGAAGCCCTGAGGGCCAGCAGAAAGAATGGAAACAGGCAACCTCAGGAAATAGGAGGTTGGGAGGACCCTCCAGAATGCACCAGAGGCCTGGGAGGTGATAGATTTTCAGGACTCAAAGGGAGGGACCTTAGATGAAATGCCTGACCATAGGGAGAGGGAACTTATAGAGCACACCTCCAGCAGGAAGACAGGACATCAAATGAGGGATTTGGTTGCCATCCCACAGTCACAACTCTGACCCATAATTGTTCCTGTCTGAAAGAATTACAAGGATGGAAATGGCGCAGAACCTGAGGAAAAGAAGGTCCAGCGACAGGCCCAAAGTGGGATCCAGCTCAAGGGGAGGTCCCAAGGCCTGACCCTATTACTGAGGCTATGGAGTGCTCACAAAATGGGATCTATCATGACTGCCCTCTGAAAGCCCCAGCAAGTAGCTGAAAGAGTCAGATGCAGATATTTGCACCCAACCAATGGACAGAAGCAGCTGATCCCTGTTGTTGATTTAGGGAAGAATGAAAGAAGCTGAGAAGGGCTATCCTATAGGAGGACCAGCAGTCTCAAATGATCTGGACCCCTGAGATCTCTCAAACACTTGACTACCAGACAGCATATACCAGCTGATATGTGTCCCCCAACACACATACTGTAGAGGACTTCCATGTCTGTTTTCATTCAGAGATGATGCACCTAACCCTCAAGAGGCTGGAGGACACAGGGAGTTTAAAGGTCAGGTGGGGTGGGGGTGGGTGGGGACATCCACATGGAAACAGGAGTTTGGGGAGGAGGTATGGGATGTGAGACAGTCGAAGGGTGGATGAGGGGGGGATAATATATGGAATGTAAAAATAAATTTTAAAAAATGAACATTATCGTACTGTTTTTAATTTGTTTCTCTTCGCGTAAACACTTTAATTTTTGAAGAAAATTTTACTGATAACATAGTAACCACTCATGATATTTATGAAAAGCTGAATAAAACATAGTAGACAACAATTATAAAATCCAATAAAGGTTATAATTCCAGAAACATTGTATCAGCAGAAACACTCTAGTGAATACACTGATGTAGGAGACTGGAAACTGCCCTAGGGAGTTTAATATTCAACATACTTGTTATTTTCTAATCTCTGATCGTAGGAAGAAAATTTTGTGCTTAAATACACACAGATCTTATTCTCAGGCCATCTTCTTTTCCACATAGAGAAGGAATGATATCTGCTTGTTAATATATCTTGTACAATAAGAGAACTTACCTGTAGGTGTCCAAGACACCTCTGAATAGGGTTCCATGTCATGACAAGGACCTATTACCTCTCACAGTAAGAAAAATAAAAGTTGTTATTCATAAATCAGGTTTCTATTTTGTGCTTCATCCAGTTATTCATGAAGCGTCTTACATCAATCCTTAACAGAGAGTTAAATAGAGAGTGGAAATAAAACTCTAGTGGTTGGACTGTGACAATCATTATCTGTAACTAATGTTTGCTTTCAGATATTCTCTGCCTATAATCACATTTAAGGACTTTTAATTGGAGACAGCAGCAAGGCACAAATGCCTTTTTGACTATGGATAAAAAACAGCTGTTTGATATACAGCTTTGCGTAAATACATGACCACATGAAATCTCATGGTCAGATGTTCTCACTTTTGAAGGTTCAAGAAGTTGATGAGTGGCATTTAAAAAAAGAATTACCACTAAGCCCCATGTGGTGATTTACTTCTTTAATCTTAGTTCCTGTGAGGCTGAAACAGAAGACACATGGTAAGCTTAAGGATAGTTTAGATGACATTGTGAGTTCCAGGCTACCATGTGTTACACAGTAAGATCACAGCAGTTATAAATACTAGCTGCTTTTCTGCAGTACTTGGGACCGATTCTGAGCAACGTCAAGGTGACTTACAAGTGTAGCTTCCATTTAGGGATTTAGGGATTATACTCGGTCATCAGCTTTGCCAGAAGTCATCTTGGCTTGATCAGTCTACTTTCTGGCTCCCATCTAATATTTTATTGAACTAATTTGCTGTTTTTACTCATTGCTTCTTCCCCCTTCTAGGCTCTAGGAGCACTAGTGGCAAACATGGTACATATACATACATGCAGGCAAATACTCATGCACACAAAATGATGATGATGATCATGATGGTGGTAGTGGTGGTGATAGTTATAAGAAAATTGAAGAAGCAAACAAAACCCTACTAGGTATTAAAGAGAAGAGTTCTTAGAGTATATTCAACTACATCTGTATATTTCATTATTTTTTATGTACCTTCCTTAATTATAGATATTATGAGCATTAACAAAGCTGTCAGTCAATAAAAATAATACCAACAGCTAGCTGTGTTAAAGTTATGCATTTAAATATTTCATCTATTTTTATTTATTTATTTATTTATTTATTTATTTATTTATTTATTATGGACTGTGCATGTTTATGTGTGTGTATTATGCTATGTCTGTTTCACTTGTGAATTAATAGGAAGAGATTATAACTGCATGAAAAACTGCCACAAGACTGGACCCATTACTATTCCAATATAACTTAGATATATTGATGACAGTTATTGATATCTATTCATTCTTCTTCTGTGCATTCACATTTGATTTTGCCAGTACCACTTGTTGAAGATGCTTTTTGTTTTCTCCAGCATATGTTTTGGAGATACCAGTCAAATATGAAGTGGCTGCATTTAAGAGTGTTTATGTTTGGGATTTTGATTTTGTTCCATTTATCTGCATGTTTGCTTATGTGACAGCACCATGTTGCTTTTAGTACTATAACTCTGTAATATATCTTAATATCTGGAATTGTAAACTATTATAGCAACTTCTCTATTTCTATGGAGAGAGAGCATTACCAGGCACCATGTTCATCATTGTGGGGAGTGTGCTGGTATGAAGACAGGCATGTTGCTTAGCAGCAACTGAGAGCTTACATTTTTCAACCAGCAGCAAACAGGCAGAGGGAATCCACAAAGCCAGGGCCTAGTGACATACATTCTCCAACACGATCACACCTTCTTCAGCAATATCATACCTCCTTGTCCCTCCTAAACATTTGGGAACAACCATTGGGAACCAAACATTCAAGCATATATGCATATGAGAGCCACCCTTCTCCAAGCTACAACAAGGATCATAGCTGATGTTTAGAGGCTGGCCCTGGTACAGGTCAAGTTAGTCAGACGAGGATCAGGGTTAAGATGTGGGAAGTCTGGGTACCTAGTGGAAAATGGAAACCTGTGGATTAGGTAGGGAAGGTAGGGTGGGTCCTGATGGAAACCTAGAGCACAATATACTAAATGGGGGATCATGGAACAGATAAATGCACTACTTGTTGGCTCTGTGTTTGTAATTGCATTGGGAATCATATCTAAGTCAAATCCCATTTTGGTGATACCAAAGGACAAGTACCACAACACCTAGGAATGAGTAAAAGAAAATCAGCAAATTCTTTTGAGATTTATATATGTAAGATATATTAATCTTTATGTTAGTCGCTTGATGTTTGACTAAAGAGAGAATGAGAAACATGAGTGAGGCTTGTAATGATTAACCTCACTTATCACCTTGGTGAGAAATAAACTCACCCCTGAGCTATCCTGTGGTAGATTATCTTGATCATAATTTATGTTGGAAGATCTGGCTATTGTCAGAACCCATGCCTAGAATGATATCCAGAACTGTGCAAGGAGAAACTAATATAAATGCATTCATTCATCCTTCTCTTTTTCCTGAACTTGGGAATGCTATGAGCAGCTGCTTCAAAGCTTTCTGATTGATCTCTCTCTCATGATGGACCATAATTTGAACTATGAGCCAAAAATAAACCCTAGTTTCAGGAATGACTTTTGTCAGGCATTTTATCACAGCAATAACAGCAATAAAATATAGCAATGAAAAATCTGAGCATAGTGACATAGATACACTTATCAAAATTTGAGGATTATTATTTGAAATCTAGGATCATGCTTAATTTTCTATATATTTTGATCTATATTTGTAAGTAGCAATCAGTCAAGATAAGATGGAAGATGGCCTAGTCGGCCATCATTGGAAAGAGAGACCCATTGGTCTTGCAAACTTTATATGCCTCAGTACAGGGGAAAGCCAGGGCCATGAAGTGGGAGTGGGTGGGTAGGGGAGTGGGGGGAGGGTATGGGGGACTTTTGGGATAGCATTGGAAATGTAAATGAAGAAAATACCTAATTAAAAAAATTCCATTGGCTTTCTTTTTTTTATTTTATTTTATTTATTTTTTTATTATGTATTTTTTATTACGTATTTGCAAACTACGTATTACGTAGTTTGCAAGTCCAATGGGCCTCTCTTTCCAGTGATGGCCGACTAGGCCATCTTTCGATACATATGCAGCTAGAGACAAGAGCTCCGGGGTACTGGTTAGTTCATCATGTTGTTCCAACTATAGGGTTGCAGATCCCTTTAGCTCCTTGGGTACTTTCTCTAGCTTCTCCATTGGGAGCCCTGTGATCCATCCAATAGCTGACTGTGAGCATCCACTTCTGTGTTTGCTAGGCCCCAGCATAGTCTCACAAGAGACAGCTATATCTGGGTCCTTTCAGCAAAATCTTTAATGTGTCAATATGGAAGGATTATAACAGACTGTAAATATGTATCTCACTTATGACCCACATTTGTTATAAAGAATCCCCAGAATAATTCCACCATCAAGATCTAGAGAAAAATACTTATACACAGGATGTAAACAAAAATACAATAGGTACACTCAAATGATTCAGCATGAAGTTTATGAACATAGTTCTGATTTATCATAGACCAAGTATACAAAACAAACCCATAAAATGTTTCTAAGAACGTGGAACAACACAGAGGAAATGAATTTCACTCTTCCCAGTGTAGTCTCCTAAAAAATCAAACAGAACAATTTTACTTCTCCTAGCAATGAACTGTGATCGCCCGTTTGTGAAACACTATACAAATATTGATATTATAAACCAGTTTTCCATAGCTTTCTATGGAAGCTGATCAGTTTGTCTATCAGGTATAAAAATTGCAGACTCATGCAACTTCAGTGACTATAAATAAAAGATGCATTAGCTTTACAAATCTTGGAGAGCAATTAGAAGTTCTCTTAAATATATAATAATTGTTAGGAATGATGGAAATTATCCCTCAAATCCAAGCATCAAGGAAGTATGCCACATCAACTCTTTTCTTCAAGAAAATATCCACTAAACTTTCTTACTTTTTCAATAGGCGAACTGAACTGTAAAACAAAATGCCAATATATAAGTTTCTAAAGCCATGTGTTTTTGTATATCTTGATAAACGAAAGGTAAAACTGGTAAATGAAATAGTCTGGAATTTTTTAATGGATATTATTCATAATATCCTTAGGAATAGACTTGATGAACAGGAAAAAATATAAGGCGCCACTTGGAGCTCATAAGCATTGCTGTGACTTTTTAGCCTGATCATCAAAATAGGTACTCACCTAATTAATCAGTCCAGAAGCTAGGTACTTACATATGAAGGGAGACTGGGTTTACTTGAAGAGGGATATTATAATGAACCATTCCTTTGACTTTTTCCTCTTCCCAGCTGTGTTAGATATTTTTGTTATCCCTGTCACCAGTTTCTTACAAGAAATAACATAACAAAGGGAAGGTGAAGTTTGACTTAAATTTGGAGGCAGAGAAGGTATGACAGTAGAAAAGGGAGTTGTCTGACAAGAATGTGTCCCTTAAGCAAGTGAAAGATCTGTATGATAAGAACTATAAGTCTCTGAAGAAAGAAATTGAAGATGATCTAAGAAGATGGAAAGATCTCCCATGCTCATGGATTGGCAGGATTAATATAGTGAAAATGGCTATTTTGCCAAAATCAATCTACAGATTCAATGCAATCCCCATCAAAATTCCAACTCAATTCTTCATAGAGTTCGAAAAGGCAATTTGCAAATTCATCTGGAATAACAACAAACCTAGGATAGCAAAAACTAGTCTCAATAATAAAAGAACCTCTGGTGGAATCATCATGCCTGACTTCAAGCTGTACTACAGAGCAACTGCGATTAAAAATTGCATGATACTGGTACAGTGACAGACAGGTAGATCAATGGAATAGAATTGAAGACCCAGAAATGAACCCATACACCTATGGTCACTTGATTTTGACAAAGGAGCAAAAACCATCCAGTGGAAAAAAGACAGCATTTTCAACAAATGGCACTGGCACAACTCGCAGTTACCATGTAGAAGAATGCAAATTTTTTCATTCTTATCTCCTTGTATAAAGGTCAAGTCTAAGTGGATCAAGGAACTCCACATAAAACCAGAGATACTGAAACATATAGAGGAGAAAATGAGGAAGAGCCTTGAAGATATGGACACAGGGGAAATTTTTCTGAACAGAACAGCAATGGCTTGTGTTGTAAAACCAAGAATCGACAAATGGGACCTCATAAAATTGCAAAGCTTCTGTAAGGCAAAGGACACTGTCAATAAGGCAATCAACAGTTTGGAAAAAGATCTGTACCAATCTTAAATCTGATAGGAGACTAATATCCAATATATACAATATAACTCAAGAAGTTAGACTCCAGAAAACCAAATAACCCTATTTTAAAAATAGGGTACAGAACTAAACAAAGAATTCTCCACTGAGGAATACTGAATAGTGGAGACACACCTAAAAAATGTCCAATATCCCTAATCATCAGGGAAATGCAAATCAAAACAACCCTGAGATTCCACCTCACACCAGTCAGAATGGCTAAGATCAAAAACTCAGGTGACAGCAGATGCTTGTAGCCTCTATTTTCAATGTTTTTTGATCAAGGCCAATGTTTACTTAAGAGTCTGAGCATATGGGGGTGGGGGGGGCGGGGACACATCCCCTACCATGCCAAGATCTCCTTGCTTTGTGAGGATCACTGTTTTGTCAGGATAATCTTAAGAGAACAGGTTCAGCCTCTCAGCAGGTAGTGGCTTCTTGGAGGAAAGCTGCAAATGTGTCAGGACAAGAGACTTTATTTAGGTCAGAAGATGCCACCCTAGGTGGGCTGGCTATAGCAAAACAGGTCTGAGCAGCCTGCTCAAGTCTGGGGTGGGGGGAAGGGCACAGATGCTGGTGAGCATGTGGAGAAAGAGGAACACTCCTCCATTGCTGGTGGGATTGCAAGCTGGTACAACCACTCTGGAAATCAGTTTGGTGGTCCCTCAGAAAAGTGGACATAGTACTACTGGAAGATCCAGCAATATCACTCCTGGGTATATCCAGAAGATGATCCAACATGTAATAAGGACACATGTTCCATCCACTATGTTCATAGCAGCCTTATTTATAATAGCTAGAAGCTGGAAAGAACCTAGATGTCCCTCAACAGAGGAATGGAATCAGAAAATGTGTAGATTTATACAATGAAGTACTATGCAGGTATTAAAAACAATAAATATATGTAATTATTAGGAAAATGAATGGATCTGGAGGATATCATACTAAGTGAAGTAATACAACCCCAAGAGAACACACATGATATACACTCAGTGATAAGTGGATATTAGCCCAGAAGCTCAGAATACCCAAGATACTATTTGCAAAACAAATGAAACTCAAGAAGAACAAAGACCGAAGTGTGGATACTTCAATCATTCTTAGAAGGGATAACAAAATTCCCATGGAGGGAGTTATAGAGACAATGTTTGGAGCAGAGACTGAAGGAAAGACCATCCAGGGACTGCCTTATCTGCGGATCAATCCCATAAACAACCACCAAACACAGACACTATTGTGGATGCCAACAAGAGTTTGCTGAAAGAAGCTAAGAGTAGATAGGAAGTGGGTTAGCTTCCAACCTACCGACTCACAACTCCAGCAATACTCAGATTCCTATACACTCTATACTTTTCCAAAAAAGCATGATCAACTGTTCAAAAACATGCCTATAGAGGACATTTTATATCCAAATTATAACAATTTCCTTGAAGTTGCCTATACCAATTTACTCAAGTAGCACCCAAGGAAACATGGAAATTATGACAGGATGTAATGAATATCCTCTGCAGTATACAGAATCATGACATATCTAGTTAAAAATCTCAGTTGTGTCTGCTGTAAATATCTTTATAAATCCTTTATTGCCATAAGAATAGTACATTTTTTCCGAGTTCTTATTGGTGTATTGTTCTTGGATATTCATTATTCTTTTGCTACAAAAATGGTTGCTAAAGTCAACTAGGAAGTTCATGAAGGGTAAAGCAATAGTATTTTCTGCATGAATATTAAGGATTCATCATCTTCACTAAGAACACATGCACACCTGCATTATGACCTTGGAGAAAACTTGTTATTACAAAAGAGAAGCTCATGGATCATTTGCCTGGGCCAATATTGAAACTAAAGCACTACTACATTGCTCTGGGAATCACATACCATAAACCAGAAACATTCAGATGTGATAATTCCTCCAGCATTCACACATTTCACTGTGGCTAAGTTATAAGATGGATCTGTGCAAAGAATTATAGAGCTTTATCATGAGCATAATTAGGTTGCTTTTCTACTGCAGCTTCTACCCCCAATGTGTTTTTCTTACTGAAGCAAATCAATACTGCACCCTGGCATCTGCTATGCTCATATTGATCCAGAGATAACTTTTCCTCTCAAAACCAATAAGCAGCAAACATAAAAAGTACTCAGCTCTCACCTGGCTGGGACAGTAGCTCAGCAAGATACTACAGAATTCAAGCTATCATCTAGATTTGTTTACTTCTAAAAAACAGAAAGTAAAATGTTAGAAGCTTTTTCCATTAATGGTCTTGATTTAAAAAAATAAATCAATGTGTGGCAAAGCCCATAAATATACAAAATGTTTCCTATCAGTAAATGTTCTATGAGCCAGTAATAATCCATAGTAGAATATTCTATTCAAAGACACAATTAAATGTATTGTTACATTAAGCTCATTAACAGTGAGTGGGGCCGGGCATGGTGGCGCACGCCTTTAATCCCAGCACTCGGGAGGCAGAGGCAGGCGGATTTCTGAGTTCGAGGCCAGCCTGGTCTACAAAGTGAGTTCCAGGACAGCCAGGGCTATACAGAGAAACCCTGCTCGAAAAAACAACAACAAAAAACAAAACAAACAAACAAAAAAAAAACAAAACAGTGAGTGGGAACATCTAATTCGTTCAGTAACAAAATTAGATGAGGGCCAGAAAAGACTCAGCAGGTAGATGTGCTTACCACCCAATCAGATGACCTGGGTTCAAGACCTGAGTACATATATAGAAGGGAAGAGCTAACTTCTGCAAGATGTCTTCTAACTCCTACTCTCATACCATGACACATTTGCCTAGTGCTTACAAACACACACACACACACACACACACACACACACACACACACACACACACTCACACACACACAGAGAGAGAGAGAGAGAGAGAGAGAGAGAGAATGACATTTTTAATTCTGCTTCTTATCCTCTAGCTCATTAATTTCATTCCATGT
Source organism: Mus caroli (assembly GCF_978045245.1). NCBI lineage: Eukaryota > Metazoa > Chordata > Mammalia > Rodentia > Muridae > Mus > Mus caroli. The sequence goes on along the minus strand of NW_028227261.1, from coordinate 103,285,089 downwards.
GATCTTCTACTATGTTCCCAGAGTCTTGGAGAATGATAGACTTGTACAATTTAGGGTGGAACACTCCCTCCTCTCTTCCTTTCTGCACATTGAAAACTTAGGACTGCATTCACCATCGTCCTTGGTAATGAAGATGCTTCTCTAATCAATGAATAATAAAGTCTGTGATCTACATATATAAGCAAAAATTGTTTAGAGAACAGTTAGACATCATATCCAACTTTTTGGCCTCCTGACCTCTCCTATGATGTGGTTTGATCCAATTCACAATACCAGGTTAAGTAGCTAGAAGAAAAAGCAGCCTCCTCAACAAGGGAACCATACTTAAATTAGTAACAAATTTTAGTGTGATTTGATAGTTTTGAATATATACAAAAATCTCTATAATATATGCAATACTTAGGATCCAACATTTTAATAAATCAATGCCATAAACTTTACAAAAAACCCAGCTAGATATCATAATATATTAGCTCAATAATGCAAAGTATAAAACTTCACATTAAAATTTTGAGCATATCTATTTAAATGATGTGGGTGCCAAACTTTTTATAAATGGAAAATCTGTGAAGCGTTAATTTAACATCTAAGATTATTTGTTGATAGAACATATGATTACATTTTAAAGCTATGAAAGTTCTATCTTGGTCACTTTTCCTTCTGCACACTCTTTGCTCATGGAGCCAACAATGTTGTGCTGAATTGTTCTTTTACCAAGTAATTATTTTTTGAAGACTTAGATGTTTGTTTATTTTCTTTGCTGCTTTATAAATGCCCTTTAATTCAGATTCTGTTTATTAATATTACATTTCCCAATTATGTTAACCACCAACCCCACCTTATTTGTGTGCATTCGGATGTCATTGCCAGTTACAATCAACAAATTTGGATTAAGGAAAATGAGGAATTAGCTTTGTAGGTTAAGAGCTAACTTCATGAACATCAAGTCCTACATTGGATACTAAACATACTTGGCAAACAACAACAAACCAATCAGATGTACCCTATACAGCCAAAATTATTTTGTATAGATCAGAAAACAATCAACTGAGTAAAGAGGAAGTTCAGAGAATAGAGAAAGAATTAAGGGGGAAAAGTAATGCCAAGGTTGTTTGATGTAGTAAATGAATCATACTATTTTATATTTAAATATATAAAATTCCTATAAGAACACATACATATATTTACATAGACACACACAGATACAAACACAAACAGACACACACATACACACACACACATAATAAAATTCTTCCATTTGGTTTTACAAAACTATCAAGAACTATAGACTAAACATCCAAAATGTCAGGCATGAGACTTCTCCTTTCAAGTGATAAGTTAGGGTTCAAGTTAGGGTTCAACCAATACAGGTTATTGATTTTGACTTTTGTTATTTCCACATAGGTAAAAGGTAAGTTCCTATTGCTGAAGATACTACACATTCATGGATTTGGAAGATTGAGCTTGTTCTAACAGAAGAAAAAAAATCCTTACTTTTACCTAGCTCACACAATAATACAACTTACTATATAAGTTGCTAAGGTAGGGAAGAACTAAATGTTTCTAAGTAGCTGCAACCTATATGAACCACAATAGTCAGCAGATGACAGGATACCCAAAAAGGTGCAATAAATAGAACTCATATATTAGTGGCAAACAGCTTATGTATAATTAGACTTAAGATCCACTTTGTAGGGAAATCATGTCTACTTCAAAGCCAACCACCTGGCATTGAGGTCATGGATCACAGAGGAGAATCTGCCACTACCCCTTTGCTAGACTAGCATAATTACCAACTACATACTAAAACCCACAGATTGATGTATATATCAGTATTCTTAATCGAGACTCCCCTTTCAGCAGATGTAAATCAATACAGAAACCCACAACTGAGCTCAATGCAGAAATCATCAGATTGTGAAAACCCACTCCCAGTGGATACACCTTCAACATAGCTCCTACTTTTCTAGCTCAGAAACATTGCAGAAGAGTGTGCAGAAAGACTGTAGGAACCAGAGCACCGGGTATTATTGTCTCGTAGAAATAGCTGCACAAACAATAGCCTGACAATGATAATAACAGTAGACATGTTATCAAAGAAAGGGGCAATCTCTGTGCTGCTATCCTTAGCCAAACATCAATGACTGTTAAAAGAATGAAAATTAGCCCCTCCCAGGGATGAGTTTCCTAAATTGTTTCCCAATACAAATTGTCAACCCCGAAGACATGTGTACACAAAAAATAAGGACAGACTTGGAAGATTATATTTATAAATCTGTGTATCTCTGTGTGTGCATGTATTGTAAAACAATAATAATGAAAGACAATCTATTTGAGAGTAAAGAGAAAGACAGAATTAAATAAGTATATTTTAAATAAAATGTAATTTAAAAAGAAAATTACAGACTGCAGATATAGTGATGTATATATTAATAAATCTCTGAGGAAGAAAAAAGAGGTAGCTACCTGGGATTTGATGGCCATTCAACCAAGTCTTTGGTAATCCCCAGATCTTAGATTCTTTCAAGCCTCCTCAAACAAATACACACATGTATCTGTGCTCATGTGTACACATATATGCATAGATAAACACATAAACACACATACACACACACATGCACACACAGAGAGAGAGAGAGAGAGAGAGCGAGAGAAAAAATGTCAGGAATTATGATGCAATAATGTCAGCTGATGAGGTACTTAATAAAAATCCAGCTGTCTAGAATTCATGGCAAATGCTGATAGAAATAGTGAAACTATAGAGCAGCTTTCAGAAAGCTAGCAGGAATCCAGCAGATTTAATGAGCAGAAGTGAAGAATGCACAAAGAACTGAGTTCAGTGGTTAGTTGGCTCTGGAGTTTCCAGTGCACACCATTGACAACTTCATTCAAAGATTTTACTGAGATCTCACAAGAATCAATTAACCAAATGGTAGAGAACGCTTTAGAAAAGGAACAGGAAGACAAGGGTAACACATCTCTAAGAAATTTCTCTTCTTCAGAGAAGTCAATGAGTTGGAAATTCTGAAATACATATGCCTTGAGAAATATTTAGGCAATGACACTGATACCTTGGCATTGACTATTGGCAGAGGGTGAAAAAAATCAGCATCAACTATGACTGTTTTTAACAATCATTTCAATTCATCATCATTAGTGACATGATCCATAAGGACTAATGATTTTAGCTTAATAAAATACATTTTAATATTCTCCATGTTTATTATATAGTGTCTATATGTGGCAATGTCAGTTGTTGCCTGGAAAGCAAAGAGAAAGATACAAGAGAAGGGAAGCACTCTCCAAGTAAATGTCATAGGAACTCAGGATGAACCAGAAGCACAGAATCATGCCTGCAACACCAGGGTTCTAAGTTTAAGGCTTTTAATTTCTCTGTCCTGCTTTGCAAGTTGATTTCTATGATTTTTTTAATTGATTTTTATTGTTAAACTCTGTTACTTTCATCAGACTTTTAAAATTTTTCATATGATTATTTTGAATTCCCAGTCTATATGAATAACTTTCTTAAATTGTAATTATAATTAATCACTTATATCATCTAGTATCAAAATATTTTCAGTGTGCCTTTTTTCCATCTATATATATATTTCCCCAGGTTGACAGGTAGGTAGGTAGTTTTGTACAGAAGTAATTTTAATCATTATTGTGTTTTAAAGTTTGTGCTAAAATATTCAGGTTCTACCATGAGAGAATGACAAATCAAAAGAAAAAGCTTTCAGAGATGAAGCTATCATGACTAGTTCAGTTTTGTATGTTCTGAAGCTTTTTGTGCATTTGAAGGACAACCTGAGAAGGGGAAAAAACAATTAAAGAAAATTTGACTTTCTGCATTATGCATAGTCTAGAAATTTTGAGAAGTGTGAAATAAATTTAATTCGTGGGGTTTTTGTTCAAATACATGTTAAATATCTATAATAATAAAATCTCAAAATTTCAGTGCATAAAATTATGAATGTTAAAAATACTTTTTGTCATCTATCTGGTAGTCCTTGGGGATCTTCCCAATGGTTAAAATGAGACTACAGTATAATGATAAAACCTAAGAATGACAAATTATAGCAAAATAAAATTACAAAGACCCACAACAACAATTAATTCTTTTAATAAACTAGTCAAGCTGATTGACATTTATATTACAAAGCACATAAAAATGTAAGTCATAAGTCATTTTAATTGGAAAGAAAATAATTCTGAATATCTAGCTTTCTTCTGTGATAGGGGCAACAATAGGGATAGTATCAGTTAACTTTTATCTGCTTATGATTTTAGAATATAGTTATATTTCTATATAATTTGAATATTGATGAAGATGAGGTTCTACTTCATAATATATTTAAATAGATACACTGATAAATTATAAAATTAGCTTTCACCACAACTTTTATCTCTGACCAAGTTCTTTCCCCAAACTTGTGCTTATTCAAAGTCATAGCAACCTCATTTTGTTGGCAGGGTAGATATTACTGCTTTCATGATTCTGAGGCCAGAAGCTATAAATACTAACAGTACCAAGAAAGTATAGGTATAAAACTAGCTCTTAGAGTGAGAATATAATGCTCATTGCATCTGATGTTTTACATCCTTTTTTGAATAAGATAAATTGTTACAGGGAAAATAGTGAGTAAAACAAGTTTTCTACCCTACATATCTATATCTCAATACTGTGCCTTCCATTTCAGCTCACATTGGCTTTCTGCTTTTTCATATTTCCAAATAAGCTTTTAAGATGGAAGATCTAACTTGAGTGAATAAAATTTATTTCCTTTACTGGTGAAGTTGGCACTATTACTGTTAAAGTAATCTAGGCATCAAGGTTGTGTACCGCCAAAATTATACTAGAAAGCTTTGGTGCTCTAATAGTATTGAAGGAATCATGCTGTTGGTTTTAATGCCATTTTAACACTGGGTCACTAAGGCAAGATTGCCTTACTTGTTTGTCTGTATCCTAAAACACTATTAACACTCTTCATGTAGGAAAAAGGAGACAGGGATGCATATATATAACAACGTGTGTGTGTGTGTGTGTTTGTGTGTGTGTGTACATCAAATCAAGAACAAAAATTATTACATACCTACCATCTTCTAGTATTTATTTCACAGATTATATTATATATTATAGATAATACATGAATATGCCTTTCTTTCTTTCTCTCTAATGTCATTCTTTTCCATCATGTAGACTTTCGATCATTATGAACTTTTACTAAAATGAGCTTAATCTTGTCCCCTAAGAGAGTGGTGGTTTCTTTTTGTTTGTATTGTTTTGTTTTTTGTTTTTTAAGACTGAAATTTTTTATGCTTCTCACACACATTACAGTATGACCAGTTTCCCCTCCATGTCCTCCCTGCCCTCCCCCCAGCTTTTCCCTCAAGCACCTTCCCACCCATCTCTTTCCTTCAGAGAAGTGCAGACTGCCAGGGACATTAATCAAACACAGAATAACAATCTACAATAAGGTCAGGCACATACCATCACACCAAGATTGGACAAGGCAACCCAGTAAAAAAAAAAAGGGTCCCACAAGCAGGCAAAAAAATCAGGGAAAGCCCCTGCTCCCGCTGGTAGAATTTCCACAGGAGGACCAAGCTACTCAGCCATAATATATGCAGAGGACCTAGATTGGACCCCTATCAAGTCCCTGATCTCTGAGACCCCATTTGGGCCCCAATCAGTTGATTCTGTGGGCTATGTTTCCTGGTGTGTCCCTGACCCCTCTGGTTCTTCCAATCTTCTCTCCCTCTTATCTATGGAATTCAGAGATATCTGCCTAATGTCTGGCTATACTCTGCATCTATCCCTTCAGTTGTTGGATGAAGTCATGAGAGTGTTTCTTAAATTGTGGGTGTCTAGAGACCTTAATCTTTCACAGGGGTAATATGTCAAATATCCTATCTCACCTCCACACATTATGATGGATTATTAAAAGTGTTGAAGAAAGTATTCTTCACTAGCAGTAGCTTAAAGAACTAGTTGTGAAATTTTACCAATTTTCAATTCCACTTTTGTTAAACAACTAGTTCATAGGATGAACTGAGATTGTGTAAAGAAGTTAGTATTATACTATCAACTATAGTCAAAGAAAGTCACCGTGCTAAATTACTATTGATTGGCTCGCATGTATGCTTTTGAAAATGCTTAATAAACATACAAACCATTTACTGTAAAATTCTTTTCTGGCTATTTTTTCATAAAAATTCGATTTATGCATATCATCATGTGTAATGAATTATTTCTTACCAAATAGATCTTGGAATACTTTTCATCTGAATACAAAAGAAATTTCTTTTCTGGTCTATATATTTTTCTTTGCAAGGTTATTATGTCTGATTTCAGAGACTTACTATTCTTTGTTTAATGAGTTCCTGAATGATGGATAGTTATAACGTGGATGTGCATTTTGAAGCTTGACCATTTTTCTAATACTTATAAAGAACATTTTTCATTTGAACACATTATGTCTGAATATAAACAAGATAAATTCCCTGGAGTTGAATTTCAGGATCAAAGGCTTTTTGAGCTCAGAATGTTATTTACTTATCATAGACTTCCGTAAGGAATGTATCAAGTAAAAGAATAAATACAAGGAATATATAGGAGTTTACTACCAAATTTTTACTGAGTTTTCAGTATAAGTTAAACATGATACATAAACAAAATTTTAACTCATTTTTCTATTATTATAGAAAAATTTTAATATGTATCATAACTTTTCAACAATAGCTTCTGAGAACTTCATCTTTACATGTTTTTGTCTATATATATATACATATATACATATATATGTATATATATATATATATATATATTATATTTTACTTTTGCTAACCTTTATATAAGAGTGCCACATGCAGTAAAACAATCCTTTATTTCAGATTTTAGGTATTTTAGGTATTTTCTAATTTTAGGTATTTTATGTATTTTCTAATAACATTATATAATAGCAACAACACTGTGACTTATTTTTTGTGGATTATATTGTTCCCAAAATTTTTAATCTTGTTTTTTTTATATATTTTTAGGTTTTTCAGTCATAGTTTAAAGGATCTTTTTCAAACTTTGGAGATTTTTGTTCTCCAATTATGCTAAAATTTATATGCATATGAGTGTGTCTGTGTGCATATGCATATATTAATTGTTTAAAACATTTAAAAATGTTTTGAAATTGGCATGAGTTATGAATCCAACTTGATTGTGTTTTCCAATATGTTCTCTAGTCATTAAATTTTTACAGATGGAATACCTTTCATTTTTCCAATGATTTCTCACATAAACTCTAAAAGTTGCACAGGTGCCTGCTAAACTCTACATTCTTGTAGAGTTTCTTTAGAGGACCTAACATAAAACAAACTCAATAACTACTCCTGCATGTTAAATTCAAACGTTAGTACAAATATCCCCATACATAAAGGACATCCATTTATTTATGACTTTTCTTAGTTTTAAATATCAATGATTTCTTCACATTCTACCTCTTACAAAGGAGAAGAATACATTTGTCATTAAAGGGGGTAGTGGTTCTGATGCAACCCCTAAGTGACTCTTAAATATGTAATGATAAAAACTGGCTTTATATCTAGGTAGGTCTGCAGTAAAATGGGCACATAGCACAACACCTATGGGCTTCAGTATGCCTGTGTTCAAATATCTATCACTGATTATGGCTTTCTGCCTGGTTCTGAACTATTGACAGAGGACTCAGAGTGCTCTGGTTTATGGATGGTTCTCTATCTTTGACAACCACACCCTGTCAGCTGTGGGATATTAGGATGAGAAAGCAATGCAGTAAGAAACTTTTCAAGGACACACTCATCACAGCCAGAGGAGAGCTATTCTTGCAGGGAAGCTTAGCCTTAGAAGGCTCAGGAGTGATGCTTTAATAAACTACAGCCACTTTCATATTAGTAATTTCAGTTCCATAAGAGTTACTGTACAAGGGTTATGTGTTTTCTTTATTGACTTTATTAATCAACATCTCTTCTTTGTACTACAAATGAATTCAGTTATGTGCCTTGCACTGTGATCTGTTCAAGGACAAGGCCTGATGAAGTCTAAATTGAATGGCATATAACTTTCATGTCTTAAATGAATTGTTACACCCATCTTCTATTTCGATTTGTGATGTCTTTTTTAATGCTCAGGTGATTTTTGCTACATTTCAAGAATGTGTAGCTTATTAAAAGATCCAGATGGAATGAGTGGACCTTAATTCTCTCTATTTTGAGGAAATTCCTTTACCAAGAGTCTTGGCTACAATGCAATCTCCATGGCATCTTCGTGATTCAACTAGATTTAACATCTCTATGATTACTGCTCTTCAGATACATTTTATCTGCAGATAGACCTGTAGCTTAGTCTTTCAATTCATCCTTCTTCATTTCTTTTGTTTTCTATTTCCTGGGCAGTGTTTCAGTATGCCAAATTAGAATAATATACTTCATTATATTTGAAGCATGAGAGAGGAAAATAAATATTGACTGTGTAAAATTAAAAGCAAAGACACACCATACACCAAATCTCATCCTTTCTGCAGCTTGCAAATGGCACAATAGTAAATGATGTACTTTGGCATTTGTGACTAAAGGACAGAACAGATGGTAAACTTTCATTTGAAATTAAAAGACAGAAAATATTTACTTAAAAGAATTGTGGTGCCAAGTCGTAATTTATTCTGTGATGGGGGCAGACATGTGTTGAATGAAGCTTAGTCTCAACTAAAACAAGATAATATCTTACAAAAAGCTAGGCCCTCATTTAAGGGAATTCTCACAAAGAAATTCACACTGACAGAAGACTCTCTAAAGCACAGCATTCTAAACTAGATTATTGTCTTTGGTTTCCAAGAAACAATCCACACAAAAGCTGGCCAACAACTATTAATTATTTGATTTATGTTTGAAAGAAAAGACAATCTTATTTCATTTAAACTCTCAAGGAATAAGTTATTGAACTTGATGTACTCAATGATGAAATAGAAAAATTGGGGGGGGGGAAGTCCTATTTGGTAAGTAAAGTGATATGGGAAACATTAAGTTTCTTAGGACATTAGGTTATGTATGGATTAAAATATAAACCATACTTCTGTGAAAACTGCTGTAATTAAAAAAACATATTGATTCATATTGAGAAGCACTTCAGCAGTTGGCTATCTATAGATCAGAGGTGAAAAACAAACAAACAAACAAACAAACAAACACTCTCAAATTCCCATGGGATTAAATTGGGTTTGAGAAAAAGCATGCTTATTTCATACCTCAGCATGCCTTTTCATGTCAAACAATAAGAATCATATTTATTCCTCATAAGTACAGATGTTCTATTCTTCCTTTGAGACATAAACATGAATATTTTCAGGATACCACAGGGTTTTTTGGTACGTATATTTACTATGTAGCACTTACATAAGGGTAGATATATCTCATCAGACATTTTCATGTCTTAAACAATCGATTTATTTTTACTTGTGCACCTTTGTTAGAAACAGAGAAAACAAAAAAAAATATTTTCTTTAAATACACAGCAGATTTGATGACAATAGGCAGCTGGCATTCAGATGCTCGGTGAAGGAGGAGTAGAGAACACATCTCCTCTAAATGCTACAACTGCATTACACTCCAGGTAAAGGGTGATTCATACTATCAACTCTTGTTTAGAAAAGTCTGCATCTTTTAAAAGTTTGCTTATGCATTTAGTATTATTCTCTCTATACAAAACAGAATACTTTAGATGCAATTATATTTGTCACTAGGATAGAATGAGCAGTAGACAATGAGCTCTCACATGTTCTAGTTCGTTGAACACACTTCAATAGAAACATAGCACCTAATGAAAAATACAAATCAAGAGATTGATTTCACTGAGGTAAAGGATTGAGAATTTAAACCTGTGCACAACTCAGTATTCAAACAATGAAGTTATTTCTGGATGTTGCCCAGCTATTCTGATTGATTTATAATGGGAACTGTATTCATTTTCATCATCATTACCATGATCATAATCATCATATGTACATACAGCTATTCTATTCTTACTTTGAGATATAAATATGACAGATTTCCAAGATATATTAAGTATTTTTGTTTGGTCATTATTAAATTCATCTTGACTTTCTACCTTTAAAATTTATTCACAGAATAGAATTGTAAAAAAACTATCACTAAGTCCTTCTTCATAACCAACTTGCAAGAAAATATATCTTATAGCTTTACTGAGAGTTTTAATATTCTGTTTTAATTCTATTTGTGCTACTAACTAGAAAATAAGTGAATACTTAGAAACAGCCACTCAGAAGTTGAAAAACTCAGTATACTTTGAATCTGGAAGTTACTTACTTTTGATACTATCTGTAAAATGAAAATAATATCGATAACACTACTACCATATTCAAAACGCTATGAGGATAATGGACCTAACTTTTAAAACACAGCTTGTTGATATTATTGCTAAAAATTAAACATTAATTTACAGTATAAATTATAAAACTGTAAGGTATTATTAATTAATAACTGTGCTTTATAGAATGATGTAATGATGTCTAATCCTTTATTATTGTTTTCTTGATTTTGAAAAGAGGTATGTAGCAGTGGGGGCAAGGAACTAGGGGTAGCCACTAGAAGGTCCCAGATGCCATGACCCAAGAGGTTCCCAGGACCCAAAAGGAGAGATAGAAACTGTAGAGACCATATCCAATGGATAGGCACAACCCCCGGTTGAGGTATAAGACCACCCACCCACCTCAAAAATATTAATCCATAATTCCTTCTGTCAAAAGGAAATGTAGGGACAAAGAATGGAGCATAGACTGAAGGACAGGCCATCCAGAGACTATCCTACCTAGGGATCCATCCTATCTTTAGACACCAAACCCTGACACAACTGCTGATGCCAAGGAGCACTTGCTGACAAGATCCTGGTATAGCTATCCCGTGAGAGGCTTTTCCAGAGCTTGACTAATACAGATGCCGATGCAAGAAGGCAAACATTGGACCAAGCACAGGAATCCCAATGGAGGAGTTAGGGCAAGGACTGTGGGAGTATAATAGTAGCAATAAGAATTCAAATCATATAGCGCTCTAACAATTGGAAAATCATGGCCTTTCAGTGGAGATTTGGGGAATTAGAAATAGAGCACTGAATTGTTGTTGAACTAAAGTATCATAATTTGTGCCACAAACTAAGGCCTAGCATATTTCCTCAATAAGACAGAAAATGAGATGAAGTTAACTGAAAACAGACAAAGAAGAATTATTCAATAGCTGTATCAGGAAAAGCATTATCCAGCTTCTCAATCTGAATTCAGGGTCCTGAAGTAAGAAGAAAATTTACATAAAGGCCCAATAAAACCTGAGATTAGATAGGTCATAGAACTAAGGAAAAACCAACCACTATTATTCTGCTAAAAGAACAAAACAATAAATGACATTATGCTTTAGCCATTGATCAGTGTGTCACCCAGACCTCGTCACAGCAGCTTCTTCTTGAAGGAGATGATAATTAACACAGAATCCCACAACTGGACAATGTGCAGAGTGAGAGACTTTGAAGCACTTAGGCCTAATTGGGATGTCTTTTTCAAACTCATTCTCTCAAAAACCAAGTGCCAATGCAGAAAAGAGGTGTGAAGATTATAAAAATAAAAAATTAAAGCCAGAGATGGTGATGACACAGCAGTAGTGACATATATATATATATCACAGAGACTATAACAGCATGCACAATACCTACATAGGTTCAAAGCAGACAAAATCCCAGCACTTAGAAGGGTAGATGGACACAATCCTACAAACTCTTATCAACTGATACTTGTTAAGATAGGAAAAATCAGTTTTCTCTAGTGGACTGTCAATTACACTCCAGAGCACAGTCTACATCCAGGAGTTGCTGGTCAACAAAATGGACTCCTGAAATGATCTTTGTGTGTGCTTATTTGTTTTGTTGGTTGGTTGATTTTGTTGTTGCTTGTTTATTTGGTTTTACTGAGCATTTTTGCTTTATATTTTGGTATTTTTGTTTTATTTTTCTCTTTTATTGATTTTTATTCCTTCATTTTCTTTATAGAGAAGGAGAGACTATGATTACATGTGTGGAGAGAGTGGAGGAGAGAACCTAAGCCAACTTGGAGGAAGAAAAAAATGATCAAAATATGTTGTAGTTTGTATTAAAGTAAACAGAAGTAAAAGAAAAATGAGGTTATAAACTTGAATCAGAACAAGGGGAAAGGGGACCTAGAAGGGGTTGTAGAGAGAAATGGCAAGAAAGAAATGATACAATTATATTGTAATCTCAAGAACATTTTAATCTAGTTTTCCTCTTTTTGACTTTAACTTGGCTCCTTGTTGCTTACTGAGAATAGGCGAGTGTCTCTTGTCTGGGGCACATGTTGAACCCCAAGTTTGATAATAATTTTGTGAGTAATCTCTTACTTGTCAACAGCTTATACAGCAAAATGTACCTACTACTAAATTGCGAGAAGGGCATATTATTTTAACTCTTTTGTGGCTGAACTCCATGCTGGTAAGAAATCTACAAAATAATACCTGCATCTAAGGTACAGGGAGCATTGCAGAAGAGCAGACTGAAAGACACCCATAAATTCTCACCAACATCAATGTCCATGACACCCATGGACATTCCAGATCTTATGGACAAAAGCCTGGAAGGGCTCACCCACTTTCAAAGAACTACAAGAAACTGAGGAAATATGGGAATGGGAGAGGTGGCCCTCCTTAGGAAAGAGCACCCCAATATGTTGTTTAGTGCCAAAACTCCAGCTCTGAAACCACACACAAGTAACATAATACCGACTACTCACATTATGTTAAGAATGTGTATTTTTCTTACTATGCATTTGAACGTAGGAACAATTAATGATAGAAGTAGTTATGGATTTGAAAGGGATCAAGAAAGGTATTATGGAGGTTTGGGGAAGATGGAAAGGAAGAAATGAAGCAATTAAAATATAATATCTGAGGAACTGCCAGACTGATTTCCAGAGTGGTTATACAAGCTTGCAATCCCACCAACAACTCTGGAAATCAGTCTGGCGGTTCCTCGGAAAATTGGACATAGTATTACCGGAGGATCCTGCAATACCTCTCCTGGACATATATACAGAAGATGTTCCAACTGGTAAGAAGGACACATGCTTCACTATGTTCATAGCAGCCTTATTTATAATAGCCAGAAGCTGGAAAGAACCCAGATGCCCCTCAACAGAGGAATGGATACAGAAAATGTGGTACATTTACACAATGGAATTCTACTCAGCTATTAAAAAGAATGAATTCATGAAATTCCTAGGCAAATGGTTGGACTTGGAGGCCATCATCCTGAGTGAGGTAACCCAATCACAAAAGAACTCGCACAATATGTACTCACTGATAAGTGGATATTAGCCCAGAAACATAGAATACCCAAGATATAAGATACAATTTGCAAAACACATGAAACTCAAAGAAGAACAAAGACCAAAGTGTGGACACTTTGCCCCTTCTTAGAATTGGGTACAAAACACCCATGGAAGGAGTTACAGAGACAAAGTTTGGAGCTGAGACGAAATGATGGACCATCTAGAGACTGCCATATCCGGGGATCCATCCTATAATCAGCTTCCAAATGCTGACACCATTGCATGCACTAGCAAGATTTTGCTGAAAGGACCCAGATATAGCTGTCTCTTGTGACACTATGCCAGGGCCTGGCAAACACAGAAGTGGATGCTCACAGTCAGCTATTGGATGGATCACAGGGACCCCAATGGAGGAGCTAGAGAAAGTACCCAAGGAGCTAAAGGGATCTGCAACCCTAAAGGTGAAATAACAATATGAACTAACCAGTACCCCTGGAGCTCATGTCTCTAGCTGCATATATATCAGAAGAAGGCTTTGTTGTCCATCAGTGGAAAGAGAGGGCCATTGGTCGTGCAAACTTTATATGTCTCAGTACAGGGGAACGCCAGGGCCAAGAAGTGGGAGTAGTGGATGAGGGAGTGGGTGGGGGAGCGTGTGGGGGACTTTTGGGATAGCATCGGAAATGTAAATAAAATAAATACCTAATAAAAAAGAAAAAAAGAAAAATATATAATATCAAAAGTAAAAGAAATAAACAAAACATATTCTACATGAAAAGCAACAACTAAACCTGTTCACCAGTAACCACATAAAAGTGCCTATACTCTCAGAGACTGGAGGCCCCAGGGAGTTTAGAGGTCAGGTGGGGTGGAAGGTGGGGGTATCCATGTGGAGACAGGGTGGACGGGGAGGAGATGTGGGATGTGGAACAGACAGAGGGTAGTTGGGGTGCGGCAGGGAATGGAATATGGAGTGTAAAAACAAATTAATTAAGAAAAAAGAAATATATGAACTATATGAAAAAAAGTGCCTGTAATCTCAAGACTTTGGGTGTGAAAAAAAATAGTGAGCCTATGATCTGTACATCAAATTACTATCTCACACACCATTGACCCATAATAATCTAGGCTCCAGTCTCTACCTGTGAAGTGAAAATTGTTAGAACTATTTGAAATATTTCTCAGAGGAGTCAAACTTTCCTTCAGACAGGGCCATGCTCCTTCTCCCAACATATTTCTAGGGAAAATACCATGATCTTTTGATATTATTGTTTAAATATCTGAAAATCAAATTGAGGTACTCATAGTTTCTTTAGAATATACTGATTTCTGGCCAACCAGTTACAATTACTCATGCAAATAAATAATTTACACAAGCCAAAGTATAAGTAGAGAGCAAAAACCTTCATATCACCAGGGTGTTCTAACAAATGAATTGGTAACAAATTATGCATTTGTTCATGGGAGTTATCCAATTGCTCAGCTTTTTTCTTTTCTTTTTTTTTTTTTTTCAGACATACTAAGGGTCAGACATGGATTTGGGAATAAAACAATGATCTTTTTCTATCTAAATATTATGCAGATTTATTGAGAGATATTTTAAGTTTCAATGTCCATATCAAAAGCACATCATCAGTTGTACTTTCACCTTCAAAATAAATAATTGTGTTGCACCACTTGCCTGGCTATCATCAGAATAATAGTGGCAACCACAGAAAGCAAATATGTTGAATTCACTTCCCTGCAGGAACAAAAATATCTGTAGATAAAAAGGCAAGCCTGTTAAATGGATTCAGAGTTTTCTTCCATGGCTGACTAGACTATAACAGCTTCAACAAACTCTGAAAATTGTACTCTAGGAACCGCTTGAGTCAGTTTCAGTGTTATAATGTTTGTGCTTGTCACAGCTGGACATTTCAAAGCTACTCCTGCTGATTCGATATAAATACTGTACATAATATTAATGCATTCTACTTTCCAAACAAGCTCCTGCAATGGACTTGTAGCTGCTAAATGACAGTTCAGTGAGCTATGTGTCTAGAATATTTCAAACTCAGGGCTCTGGTCACCTGAATTCCATTATGTTGACTGTATAAGAATGTGGGAGTGAGTGGGTAGGGGAGCAGGGTGGATGGAGGGTATAGGGGATTTGGGGGGATATCATTTGAAATGTAAATGAAGAAAATATCTGGACACTCGCCAGCTACCCACAACACCCTCCACAGGATCTTAAGACTTCTGGTGAGTGGAACACAGCTTCTGCTCCAATCCAATTGCGCGCGGGACCTGAGACTGCATTAGTTAGGGAAGCAGAAACTGGCCTGAGTAGGGCCACAGGCCTCATCCGGCTGGATCAGCGCCGGGGTAGCTAGAGCACAGGGTTGCCTGACACCCGTAAGCTACCCACGACCCCCTCCACAGGATTTTGGGACTGCTGGTGAGTGGAACACAGCTTCTGCTCCAGTCCAATCACGCTGGACCTGAGACTGCTTTGGTTGGGGAGGCAGAAATCCGGCCTACGTAGGGCCACAAGCCTCTTCCGGTCAGAAAAGCACCTGGGTAGCTAGGGCACAGGGTCGGCTGACACTCGCCAGCTACCCACAACACCCGCCACAGGATCTTAAGACTTCTGGAGAGTGGAACACAGCTTCTGCTCCAATCCAATTGCGTGCGGGACCAGAGACTGCATTAGTTAGGGAAGCAGAAAACCGGCCTGAGTAGGACCACAGGCCTCTTCCGGCTGGACCAGCACCAGGGTACCACCAGCTACCCACGACCCCCGCCACAGGATTTTGAGACTGCTGGTGAGTGGAACACAGCTTCTGCTCCAATCTTTAAACAGTGACAACGACAACAACTAACCCCAGAGATTACCAGATGGCGAAAGGTAAACGTAATAATCTTACTAACAGAAACCAAGACCACTCACCATCATCAGAACCCAGCACTCCCACTTCGCCCAGTCCAGGGCACCCCAACACACCAGAAAAGCTAGACACGGATCTAAAAGCATATCTCCTGATGATGGTAGAGGACTTCAAGAAGGACTTTAATAACACACTTAAAGAAATACAAAGGAACACTGGTAAAAAGGTAGAAGACAATAAAGAGGAAGCACAAAAATCCCTTAAAGAATTGCAGGAGAACACAGCTAAAGAGTTACAAATCCTTAAAGAAAAACAGGATAACCTAATCAAACAGGTAGAAGTCCTTAATGAAAAACAGGAAAACATATCCAAACAGATGATGGAAATGAACAAAACCATACTAGACCTAAAAAGGGAAGTAGACACAATAAAGAAAACCCAAAATGAGGCAACACTGGAGATAGAAACCCTAGGAAAGAAATCTGGAACCATAGATACGAGCATCAGCAACAGAATACAAGAGATGGAAGAGAGAATCTCAGGTGCAGAAGATTCCATAGAGAACATCGGCACAACAATCAAGGAAAATGTAAAATGCAAAAAGATCCTAACTCAAAACATCCAAGAAATACAGGACACAATGAGAAGACCAAACCTACGGATAATAGGAGTGGATGAGAATGAAGATTTTCAACTCAAAGGACCAGCAAACATCTTCAACAAAATTATAGAAGAAAACTTCCCAAATCTAAAGAAAGAGATGCCCATGAACATACAAGAAGCCTACAGAACTCCAAATAGACTGGACCAGAAAAGAAATACCTCCCAAAAATAATAATCAGAACAACAAATGCTCTAAATAAAGATAGAATACTAAAAGAAGTAAGAGAAAAAGGCCAAGTAACATATAAAGGCAAGCCTATCAGAATTACACCAGATTTTTCACCAGAGACTATGAAAGCCAGAAGATCCTGGACGGATGTTATACAGACACTAAAAGAACACAAATTCCAGCCCAGGCTACTATACCCAGCTAAACTCTCAATTAACATAGATGGAGAAACCAAAGTATTCCAAGACAAAACCAAATTCACACATTATCTCTCCACGAATCCAGCCCTTCAAAGGATAATAACAGAAAAAAAACAATACAAGGACAGGAACCACGCCCTAGAAACAACAAGAAGGTAATCCCTCAACAAACCTAAAAGAAGACAGCCAGAAGAACAGAATGCCAACTTTAACAACAAAAATAACAGGAAACAACAATTACCTTTCCTTAATATCTCTTAATATCAATGGACTCAACTCCCCGATAAAAAGACATAGACTAACAAACTGGCTACACAAACAAGACCCAACATTTTGCTGCTTACAGGAAACTCATCTCAGAGAAAAAGATAGACACTACCTCAGAATGAAAGGCTGGAAAACAATTTTCCAAGCAAATGGTATGAAGAAACAAGCTGGAGTAGCCATTCTAATATCTGATAAGATTGACTTCCAACCCAAAGTCATTAAAAAAGACAGGGAGGAACACTTCATACTCATCAAAGGTAAAATCCTCCAAGAGGAACTATCAATCCTGAATATCTATGCTCCAAATACAAAGGCAGCCACATTCATTAAAGAAACTTTAGTAAATCTCAAAGCACACATTGCACCTCATACAATAATAGTGGGAGACTTCAACACACCACTTTCACCAATGGACAGATCATGGAAACAGAAACTAAACAGGGACACAGAGAAACTAAGAGATATTATGAATCAAATGGATCTGGCAGATATCTACAGAACATTATATCCTAAAACAAAAGGATATACCTTCTTCTCAGCACCTCATGGAACCTTCTCCAAAATTGACCACATAATTGGTCACAAATCAGGCCTCAACAGATATAAAAATACTGAAATTGTCCCATGCATCCTATCAGATCACCATGGACTAAAGCTGATCTTCAATTACAAAATAAATAATAGAAAGCCAACCTTCACGTGGAAACTGAACAACACTCTTCTCAATGATACCTTGGTCAAGGGAGGAATAAAGAAAGAAATTAAGGACTTTTTAGAGTTCAATGAAAATGAAGCCACAACATACCCAAACTTATGGGACGCAATGAAAGCATTTCTAAGAGGAAAACTCATAGCTCTGAGAGCCTCCAAAAGGAAACTAGAGAGAGCACACATTAGCAGCTTGACAACACACCTAAAAGCACTAGAACAAAAGGAAGCGAATTCACCCAAGAGGAGTAGACAGCAGGAAATAATCAAACTCAGGGGTGAAATCAACCAAGTGGAAACAAGAAAAACTATTCAAAGAATCAACCAATCAAGGAGCTGGTTCTTTGAGAAAATCAACAAGATAGATAAACCCTTAGCCAGACTCACTAGAGGGCACAGGAAAAGCATCCTAATTAACAAAATCAGAAATGAAAAAGGAGACATAACAACAGATCCTGAAGACATCCAAAACACCATCAGATCCTTCTACCAAAGGCTATACTCAACTGGCTATACTCAAAACTGGAGAACCTGGATGAAATGGAGAAGTTCCTAGACAGATACCAGGTACCAAAGTTGAATCAAGATCAGGTTAATGATCTAAACAACCCTATATCCCCCAAAGAAATAGAAGCAGTCATTAATAGTCTCCCAACTAAAAAAAGCCCAGGACCAGATGGGTTTAGTGCAGAGTTCTATCAGACCTTCAAAGAAGATCTAATCCCATTTCTTCACAAACTATTCCACAAAATAGAAACAGAAGGTACTCTACCCAACTCATTCTATGAAGCCACAATTACTCTGATACCTAAACCACAAAAAGACCCAACAAAGATAGAAAACTTCAGACCAATATCCCTTATGAATATTGATGCAAAAATCCTCAATAAAGTTCTTGCTAACCAAATCCAAGAACACATCAAAACAATCATCCATCCTGACCAAGTAGGTTTCATTCCAGGGATGCAGGGATGGTTCAATATACGGAAATCCATCAACGTAATCCAGTATATAAACAAACTCAAAGACAAAAACCACATGGTCATCTCGTTAGATGCGGAAAAAGCATTTGACAAGATCCAACACCCATTCATGATAAAAGTCTTGGAAAGATCAGGAATTCAAGGCCCATACCTAAACATGATAAAAGCAATCTACAGCAAACCAGTAGCCAACATCAAAGTAAATGGTGAGAAGCTTGAAGCAATCCCTCTAAAATCAGGGACTAGACAAGGCTGTCCACTTTCTCCATACCTATTCAACATTGTACTTGAAGTCCTAGCCAGAGCAATTCAACAACAAAAGGAGATCAAAGGGATACAAATTGGAAAAGATGAAGTCAAAATATCACTCTTTGCAGATGATATGATAGTATATATAAGTGACCCTAAAAATTCCACCAGAGAACTCCTAAGCCTGATAAACAGCTTCGGTGAAGTAGCTGGATATAAAATTAACTCAAACAAATCAATGGCCTTTCTCTACACAAAGAATAAACAGGCTGAGAAAGAAATTAGGGAAACAACACCCTTCTCAATAGTCACAAATAATATTAAATATCTTGGCGTGACTCTAACTAAGGAAGTGAAAGATCTGTATAATAAAAACTTCAAGTCTCTGAAGAAAGAAATTATAGAAGATCTCAGAAGATGGAAAGATCTCCCATGCTCATGGATTGGCAGGATCAACATTGTAAAAATGGCTCTCTTGCCAAAAGCAATCTACAGATTCAATGCAATCCCCATCAAAATTCCAACTCAATTCTTCAACGAATTAGAAAGTGCAATCTGCAAATTCATCTGGAATAACAAAAAACCTAGGATAGCAAAAACTCTTCTCAAGGATAAAAGAACCTCTGGTGGAATCACCATGCCGGACCTAAAGCTCTACTACAGAGCAATTGTGATAAAAACTGCATGGTACTGGTATAGTGACAGACAAATAGACCAATGGAATAGAATTGAAGACCCAGAAATGAACCCACACACCTACGGTCACTTGATCTTCGACAAGGGAGCTAAAAACATCCAGTGGAAGAAAGACAGCATTTTCAACAAATGGTGCTGGCACAACTGGTTGTTAACATGTAGAAGAATGCGAATCGATCCATTCCTATCTCCTTGTACTAAGGTCAAGTCTAAGTGGATCAAGGAACTTCACATAAAACCAGAGACACTGAAACTTATAGAGGAGAAAGTGGGGAAAAGCCTTGAAGATATGGGCACAGGGGAAAAATTCCTGAATAGAACAGTAATGGCTTGTGCTGTAAGATCGAGAATTGACAAGTGGGACCTCATGAAACTACAAAGCTTCTGCAAGGCTAAAGACACCATCAATAAGACAAAAAAACCACCAACAGATTGGGAAAGTATCTTCACCTATCCTAAATCAGATAAGGGACTAATATCCAATATATATAAAGAACTCAAGAAGGTGGACTCCAGAAAGTCAAATAACCCCATTAAAAAATGGGGCTCAGAACTGAACAAAGAATTCTCACCTGAGGAATACCGAATGGCAGAGAAGCACCTGAAAAAATGTTCAACATCCTTAATCATCAGGGAAATGCAAATCAAAACAACCCTGAGATTCCACCTCACACCAGTCAGAATGGCTAAGATCAAAAATTCAGGTGACAGCAGATGCTGGCGAGGATGTGGAGAAAGAGGAACACTCCTCCATTGTTGGTGGGATTGCAAGCTTGTACAACCACTCTGGAAATCAGTCTGGCGGTTCCTCAGAAAATTGGACATAGTACTACCGGAGGATCCAGCAATACCTCTCCTGGGCATATATCCAGAAGATGTCCCAACCGGTAAAAAGGACACATGCTCCACTATGTTCATAGCAGCCCTATTTATAATAGCCAGAAGCTGGAAAGAACCAAGATGTCCCTCAACAGAGGAATGGATACAGAAATTATGGTATATTTACACAATGGAGTACTACTCAGCTATTAAAAAGAATGAATTTATGAAATTCCTAGCCAAATGGATGGACCTGGAGGGCATCATCTTGAGTGATGTAACACAATCCAAAAGAACTCACACAATATGTATTCACTGATAAGTGGATATTAGCCCAAAACTTAGGATACCCAAGATATAAGATACAATTTGCTAAACGCATGAAACTCAAGAAGAATGAAGACCAAAGTGTGGACACTGTGCACCTTCTTAGAATTGGGAACAAAACACCCAGGGAAGGAGTTACAGAGACAAAGTTCGTAGCTGTGATGAAAGGATGGACCATTTAGAGACTGCCGTATCCAGGGATCCATCCCATAATCAGCTTCTAAACGCTGACACCATTGCATACACTAGCAAGATTTTGCTGAAAGGACCCAAATATAGCTGTCTCTTGTGAGACGATGCCGGGGCCTAGCAAACATAGGAGTGGATGTTCACAGTCAGCTATTGGATGTATCACAGGGCTCCCAATGGAGAAGCTAGAGAAAGTACCCAAGGAGCTAAAGGGATCTGCAACCCTATTGTTGGAACAACATGATGTACTAACCAGAACCCCGGAGTTCTTGTCTCTAGCTGCATATGTATCGAAAGATGGCCTAGTCGGCCATCATTGGAAAGAGAGGACCATTGGACTTGCAAACTTTATATGCCCCAATATAGGGGAATGCCAGGGCCAAAAGAATGGGAATGGGTGGGTAGGGAAGTGGGGGGCGCTATGGGGGACTTTTGGGATAGCATTGGAAATGTAATTGAGGAAAATATGTAATAAAAATATTAAAAATCAAAAAAAAAAAGAAAATATCCAATAAAATAATTTAAAAAAAAAGAATGTGTGTCTAGATCCTCATTTTTTTCCATAAAGTTTCTAAATAATACCTTCTACTAAATGCAAATAATTAACATTTACAGTCTAACTATTAATTCACTGACAGTTTTTACTCTCATGAGGTGGCTTAGTCAATCCAAAAGTGAACAGTTTAGAAGCTGATGCATACATATATGTATTTTCTGCATTTTGATAAATATCTTTAGAGAAGGTATCCACAGTTTTCTTAGTCATGAATAAATGAATTATTACTAAATTAAGAAACAAATACAAGTATATAGACTTCGTGTTTAAGAAGCCTCAAGTTCCGAGAAAATAAGCTGACACAGTAAATGTTAAAATCCAACCTTCCACTAATGAGATAATTTAGCCTTATCCTTTAATATTTTGTTCTCTACAATTTTTTGTTACTGGTAGTGATAGTGAAATTTCTTTGGCCTGTGCCCTCTTAAATGGTTGTACACTTCTCCATAGCAGATTCAGGAAGAAAAAGACAAAATCTCAAATATTACAACTCTAGTGTATTGCTGATCATATGTGAAAATGTACAGCTTTAAGGCAAAGAAATTCATCAGGTCCTCAAAAGAAAAAGAGAATTACCAGATTATCTACAAAATCCTAGTATATGGTACAACGCCCAAAGAATTAAAAACTTATACTACAAATACTATTTGTGTAAAATATAGATCTGTGTACATTATTAATATACATCTACAATAACACTATCCAAAACAGCCAAGTGCAGAAACAACTTAAATGACCATCACTGAATAAATAGTTTTTTAAAAATTGTTCTCTAAAAATTTTTGTTTTGCAATATTCATTAAAAGAATAAAGCACTAATACATATTATCACAAGGATAAAAGTCAAAAATGTTTTACAGAGTGAAAGAACTCAAACAGAAACCACACACATCATTTATTTTATAATAAAAATAAAACCTAGAATTTCCAAATCTATATGACAAAGAGAAATTTGAGGTGAAATTGAGAATGGCAGGTCTCTGAATGTCAACAGAGCTTTCTACTGTGTAAACAAGACATTGAAACAATTTCTGCAAGCCAAAAAAAGCAATATAATATTTCATAATTAAAAAACTATCTAATCTCTTCTGTACTTCCACCCCATTTTCTTATAAAAATTAGGGAATAAAAGATAAAAATATAACACAGTAAAGAAGAAGGTATATTGTCAATTAGTAAATTTTCTTATTATATATAAGCTTTGGGATTCTTACGTTTAGGGTATGATTTTGTTGTCAGTTTCTAACTGAAAGGCCTTTTTTTGTACCATAGCATTACCAGGTAAAAATAATTTGACATCAGAAAGCTTCTATCCATTTAGCAGGGAACAGTGGGGACACAATGGAGATACAAATTAGAAGCCAAAATGATGCATTTGCTGTTTGAAGTCTAAAAGTGAATGAGACAATTTAAAGTAAAATGCGTGCCATTTTCATCTGTGTTGTTCTGAGACACCACCTGCTGTACTTTAAAATAGCTACAATAGTAAGAAATTCCATCATGTCCTACTGGAGTTTCTAGCCACAGAAATGTAGGATAGCCAGCAAGTACCTGCCCTGTAACATTGGTTTTTTATCTTAAAATGTGTTATCCTTCTGTTATAGAAAATGATTATTTCGATGAAAATGGAGAAAATACTCAGCAGTGATCAAAGGACATCACTATGCTTGTAAGAACAATATCAAATCAACCTCATTTAAAATTAAACCAAACCTTAGAACTCAGCATTGTATCAAAACGATGAAAACTAGATGCTAGACATTTGGGACGTAAGAGTGGGGACCAAAATTCTAGGCTCAGAGGAATGAGCCATTTAATTTGGGCCTCAGGAATTTTAAAGTTGTGAGACAGGAGAAATCCCATGGGGTGACATCTGTCTGCCTCATATGGGATAGTGCAGGGCTGTCAAATATTATTTTTTCCTTTTACTGAAAATAGATCTTTTCTCATACAATACATCAAGGTTATAGTTCCCTGTCTCTCCATTATTCCAACCTCCCCTCCCTGCTGGATCTATGTCATTTCTGTCTCTCACTAGTAAAGAACAGGCTTGCAAGAGACCACAACCAAACATTGCCCCAAGCTATTGTTCTCACCGGCAAGAACACACTCAGACAACCGGAATCTTCTGCAGCAAAAGCTTTATTGCTTCTTCAGGAGGGAAGACCCAGACCCCGGAAAATGGCGTTGCTTATATAGCCCTCAGCCATGGCGTTTCAGCACCTGATGTGGCGAGTCAGCTCCTGATTTGTTGCTTGCCCATCATCCCATTACTACGCCCCGATATGGGCAGTGACTAGGCATGAGTTCACTCTTGCACCTGCTTACAAGGCTTGTTTACTAGTTAGGCACAGCTGAGGCCAGCGCCATCTTATAATGGCGACTGCTCGCGGCACGGCTCTCCACATCTCCCCCTTTTTATTTTATTAAATTGAGGCTGGACTAGGTCTGTGTAATCTTGTCCATCTGCTGTGGCTCCTGTCTTAGGTCGTTCCTCTAATGTCACAGCCTTTTCCATCATAGGGTAACCCTATCACCACCGGTCCCCGTGTCTTAGGTTGATCTGTGCATGAGGAAAGTTGCCTATCCCTGGATACCGCAGTGCTATGTGACATTAACTACTAAATGACCTAGGGTGAACTCTACAAAAGAGGCCAGCCACCAATGTCAACTAATTCTTGAGCATAGATAGCCAGATTTCGGGGGAGGCCCCTTGCTCAATGGCAGCAAGTGCATGAGCTATCACAACCTTGTCATTTGTTTGTTGGGTTCTGAGCTTGCAAACCAACCAGAGCATGAACACAAGTCCACAGCAGGTGGCAACACCAAATAAACCTACCCCCACCCATTCCTTAAAATAAGAAAATGCAGATGAAATCCAGGAGGAGAGGCCCTCTGTCAATGGCAGGTTCACTCGAGTTGAGTTGATCTTTAAAACTGCCACCCTCAGGGCCTCAAGAGTCTCATTGAATCCCTCGGACCAATTTCCTGCAAGATACAAGGAAAGCTGTCTAGACAGATTAGCTGCATGAGGAAAATGTTCATATTGGACACTGGTAATACACAGAGCGCCCAATTTTCTTTCACAACCCAACTGGGCCATCTGGTATAGGACGCCTATCTGTTCCTCCACCAGGTCAAGGCGCTGATTCAAAATCATCAGCCCTCCCTTTAACTTGGTACTAGCAGAAGTTTGGACAGTGATGGCATCAGTCAGATCTGCTGAAAGCTGATTTAATTTTGTGCCTGATTGAACCATACTAGTCATAGTGTACCCTGCAGCTGTAGCAGCAGCTGCACTGGCTGAAATTGCTATGATTTTTTTTTTTTTTTAAATAGGGGATGTTGGGTACAGTGTCTCCATCTCCACTTTCTTTTTTTTTTCTTTCTTTCTTTTGATTTATTTATTTATTAATATATACTGTACACTGTAGCTGACTTCAGACACTCCAGAAAAAGGCGTCAGATCTCATTACGGATGGTTGTGAGCCACCATGTGGTTGCTGGGAATTGAACTCATGACCTTTTGGAAGAGCAGTCAGTGCTCTTACCTGCTGAGCCATCTCACCAGCCCCCTGAAATTGCTATGATTACGGCAGCAGTCATGGCAAAATCTCTTTTTTGTCGAAACAGGGATAAGGTGGAGGGTGTTTCCACTGGAGAAGGGATCCAACATGGGATCCATGCCACCATGGCACGGGTGTCCTTTGTTATATACCAACATTGAGAAATCAAACAAGAATCATTGGAACAGACTTCAAATGAATCATTTGAAAGAATAAACAAGAAAGGGGGGTAAACACAGACTGAGGTAGATGGATAATTACTTTGGCTTACCAAAGTTTTATTGAATCCAATGATCTCTACACTGGTATTAGTATATCCATAAGAGTCCAGGGAGGCAGCATGTATTCCCCAATACTGAGCAAATCTTGAGATGCCAGTAAAAGAAGCCTTTCCAACTGCTCCTCCCAGGATAAATATCAAAGGATTGAGTTCTGTACAACTGCCATTGACTCCACTAAGCACCCACTTGTGAAAGGGATGCATTCTAATGTCCTGTATGAAAAGTCCCTTTTTCATAACAAATTTCTTCTCTGGGTCAGCCATCATGTTGGGAGAAAAGGAAAAGATTTTACTCTGATCTGCCCAACGAGTGATGGAGGATTGACAATCAGACCAAGGCAGGATCAGCCCTTCATCTTCCAAGCTACAATGAGGGGCTATTTTTGGTTGGTGGTGACGTTCTTTGTCTGAAAAGTTAGGTGGTAGAAATGTACCATTAACCCAAATTGCATCCTGCCAGAAGGTCCGATTTGTAAAGGTTATATCTGTGTTGGAAGTATCTTGGGATGTGCTCACCCAACCTCCTCGGTGCTCATTAAACATCCCCAAAGCATGAGCTGTGAGGTTAATACATTTTCCTGGTCCATTAATATGAAAACATAAAGAACCCTGTTGTAATAAAGAGCGATTTTCTCCTAATGGTGCTCAGGTGGGATCATAGGGTAGATATGGTAAATCTAATGTTTTATTAGTAGTAAAGAATTTTGGATAAACTATAGCATCATGGAGAACTGGCATTGGTTTAGGGAAAGTCGAGAGAAAGTCTCTGTTCGCCCATCATACTAGGAACCTGAGACAAGTACAGCATTGTCAGGATCAGGAGCAGTCCTCGGGAGGTCAGCATCTTCTACACCATCTTTGATTAGTATCTTGTGGGTGAGTCCTTCCGGCAGCCAAAATGGGTTGTCTTCACTCTGTGGAAAAACACAAACAGCTCCCCTGGATCTTATCAAAATAGGATCTGAGCCTTTCCACAGACCAGATAAGACATCCTTCCATTTGACTACTTCTATTGGTCTATCAGGGTCTGAGCTATGTAGATCAGCTGCAGAGCGACCTTGCTCGTCAAGATTCAAAAAATTAAGTGTAAAAAGTGCCATAGATACAGCTACTCTTGGCACTGAGGGCAGAGTCTCATCAACTCCCCCCTTTTGTTTTATAAAATAAGACTTGAGTGTACGATGGGCACGTTCCACAATGCCTTGTCCTTGAGGATTATAATGAAGGCCAGTCAGGTGAGTGACATCCATTTGATGACAAAATTACTGAAATTTAGTAGAGGTATATGCTGGCCCATTATCAGTTTTAAGAATTGTGGGCTTGCCTCAAGCACTCCACGCTTCTAAACAGTGCTGTATAACATGAGAGGCTTTCTCACCTGTTAAAGGTATAGCAAACATAATACCAGAGCAGGTGCCAATGGAAACATGTAAATATTGATTTCTTCCAAAGGAGGAAATATGAGTGACATCCATTTGCCAGATCTGTAATGGCCTG
Source organism: Mus caroli (assembly GCF_978045245.1). Classification (NCBI taxonomy): domain Eukaryota; kingdom Metazoa; phylum Chordata; class Mammalia; order Rodentia; family Muridae; genus Mus; species Mus caroli. The sequence continues at coordinate 103,257,686 of NW_028227261.1, read as the reverse complement.
ATGCCTTGGGGGTTTACCCCTACATGAGGAGTAGGCAGAAATTGACAACAGTTTTGACATTGGGTGACAATGTAACGAGCTTCTTTCCTGGTTAAAGTGAAACAGCGGCGTATTGTTTCAGCTGTCACATGGAAGCGTTTATGAAACTCCCTTGCAGCCTCTGCCTGCAAGGACAGAGCAGCAGCCATGATTCTAGTGGCTTTGTCTGCCAAGTCATTTCCATGAGACATAGGGCCAGGAAGGCCAGAATGAGCCCTAACATGAGTAATATACACAAGATGTCTTCTATGTAACAGGGCTGATTGAATTTGCTGAAATGTAAGCAAGCTTGCTAGAGGGTCTAATTAAGCCAGCAACTTCAAGGGTGTTAACTGCATTAACCACATATAAGGAATCAGATAAAATATTGAGCGGTCCTGGAAGAGTTTCAAGGACCTCTAGAACTACCAAACACTCTACAACCTGGGGTGATGTCTCATTATATTGTTTAGATGTTACTTGGCCATTTACTACATATGCACCTATACCAGATTTGCATCCATCTGTATACACTACTACCCCATCTGGAAGTGGGTGTTTGGCTGTTATTACTGGAAACACTATGGCTTGGCTTAAGGCGAACTATAAAATTGGATGTTTTGGATAATGATTATCAATTTGTCCTGAATAGGAGGCAACCAAAACTGCCCAATCGTTAGTTGTTGCTGCCAGGGTTTGAACTTGAGCAGAAGTATAAGGTACAATTAGCATATGAGGTTCTTCCCCAAAATGAGTAATGGCTGCTTTTATCCCCCCGAAGTGTGAGCTGAGCAACTGCATTAGGATACCACTCAATGATTTTTGCAGGGGAAACATTAGGGTGGACCCACAATAAGGGTCCATTTTGCCACAAGACTGTTGCTGGTAACCGTGCAGTTTTTTTAATATGCACAATTCAAATGACTCTGACTCATCAATGTGTTGTAATTGAGCATCTTGTAAGGCCTTTTCTACAGTTTGTAAAGCTTGACATGCAGCTTTCACTACAGTCATCCAATCACCGGAGTCTTTGCCAGAGTAGCAAGCCTTTCGACTTGCGCTACAGTAAACTTGGCATTGACTCCATAGTTACGGACTGACTCTGCAAGTTCTTTAATCTGTATATACTCCACCAGGGTGTGAACGCGTCCACCATCGGCACCTTCAAAGACGCTTGCTGCACTTTTTCTTTTTTCAAAGTGCTTGCTGCACTTTTCTCTGTTCCTCTTTTGAAATGAATGAGTCTGAATTATACCTCTGCACATAGGGCAGAGGTGCACTAGGACCCAGAGGTCGAGGGCCCGGAGACCGCACAGCGATTTGACATTGTCTCTAGCTGCTTTCATGTTATTCTGTAACTGATTAACACGTCTTTCATCTGGCTTGGTATCTTTCTCCCTCATAGCCTGCCGCTTCTTCCTCTAAATCTGTTTCCTCAGAGGAGCTAAGTTCCTTATCAAATTCTGAGCTACTGACAGCTAGTGCCTTGAACTCATCTAATGGCAGGTAGAGGCTCCTTTCCTTATGTGCCTCCCCAGCTCAATCTCTCTTCTTCTCTCCCTTTCCATCCCTTTTTCTAAGCTCTCCCAGGGCATTCTGTCCCTTATTTCTCTTTTCCTTGGGCTCAAGGCCCGTGGAAAGGCCTTTATTCTCCAGTGCACCTTGTTTCCTCTCAGCTCTTACTCTCTCTCCCAGCTCTGTCTCTGATAGACTGTCTTGAATTTCATCCAAAACTTTCTGCCCCGCTTCAACCATTTGCTGACAATCCTCGTCTGTTAAGCATGATCTTACCAGTTTTCACAATGGCATGGTCCCTGCTTTAAGTTTGCAGTTCTGCTGTTCCCTAACTAGATCTCCTTTCAGTTTGTCCCATGAGGCGACAGTTAATGACCCTGAGCAAGCATACCATGGTGCCACAAGGTCTATCTCACTGACAAATCTCTCTGTAGTCTTAGTGGCGATTTTCAGGCCACACTGCTTCAAGACTGACTGTAAGGCCGTCACTACAGAGTGGGAGATTCCCATACTGGTCGCTGTCCAGGCCTGACTGCGACTGAGAACCAGTCAGCAATACTGGTTGCTGTCCAGGCCTGACCTCGACTGAGAACCAGTCAGCAATACAAAATAAAATATAATAAGATGAAGCAAAACCATCATATCAAAATTAGATTTAGCAACCCAACAGGAGAAAAAAATCCCATGAGCAGGCACGAACATGAGAGGCCCACTTGTTCTCACAGACAAGATCCCCATAAAAATATGAAGCTAATATCTATAACATATACACAGAGGACCTTGTGCCGACCCTTGTAGGCCCCGTACTTGCTGCTTCAGTTTCTTTGAGGTTATATACACCTTGCTTAGTTGATTCAGGGGTCCTTGTTCCTTTGATATCCTCCAGCTGCTCTAACTCTCGCAATCTTTATGTCATCTCTTCCATAGAATACTCTGAGCTCTGAGGGAAGGAATTTGAGGCACTTTAAGTAAATCACATACACAAAATACTTTGTCCTCTTCATTATGTTTTTTAAGGGACTCATTTCCCAAAAGATAATTGCTAAACACTTATTGGTGTGGTAAATATATATCAAGGAATCTGAAAACCCCACCTATCACCTATATTTTAAGTGCAGCCAAGTCACTACCTATGAAGTACTTGCTTCAGTCACAAAGGCATTTTTATATTCTTATGTATTATCAATTCTTCAAATTATTACTAGGCTTTGAAGACAGACTTCATTTCATTTCAAAGATTTGGCTTTTGCAGGCTCTGCTGCCCACCCCCGGGGTGTCTTCTCCCCATAGCTGATTGATTCATCACACAGTTGTTACAGTTCATTAAAAGAGTGAGGGATGCTGATAATTCAGCAGATGTGATTCGTCGGCCTCATTTTGGGTCACCAACCACTGAGTGCTTGCTCCTTGAAATAAAGCAACATAACTTGGAGAACACAGGAAAGCAGGGCTTGATTTTAAGCCTATAGATATGGGCTAGTATATCTTTTGTCACATCAAAGTAATTAAAGACTCTTAAATTTTATGTTTAAATCACTTTTGGTTGTGTTACTTGAACTATTTGTTGTTGTCTGTTTGCTTTGTGGAGGAGGTATGGAGGTGTGAAGGTATGGATGATATACGTCCATATCTATGTGCCTAAGTGTGCACATAGATGGTATGGGGGTCAATAACAGAGGGGATATTTTAGTTGCTGGCTCTTTATCTGATCCTTTTTGTTTTGTTTTGTTTTCTGCTTTTTGTTTTTCGAGACAGGGTTTCTCTGAATAGCCCTTGCTGTCCTAGAACTCACTTTGTAGACCAGGCTGGCCTCAAACTCAGAAATCCACCTGCCTCTGCCTCCCGAGTGCTGGGAATAAAGGTGTGTGCTTATCTGATCTTTTGAAGTGTGGTACTCCACTGAACATGGGGGCTCATTGATGGGGTGAGGATGTGACTACTGGGAGAATGCTCATAACTCAGAGGATGGCCACATACTACTATACATATTGACAGTACTAACTGGCCTCTGTAACTGGACAACAAACAGTATATGAAGTCTGGAGGAAAGTGGGAGGGGACATTAGGAGGAACTAGAGGGAGAGAGCAGTAGATGGGTGTGATAAACTTTCAAAAACCACAAAATAGCATTTGAAAAGAGTAAGTCCCCTTCTTTCTTGGTCTCTGCTCTTTGGCTTCTCTAATTTCTCTATGTGAAAACAGCCCTCAGCCAGTGATAGATTCTAAAGCTTCCCAGGCCCCAGGACCATGACTTAAATTGACTTCAACTGTTATAAACTTTGTGTAAAATTTACCCATTTTTAGCTCATCTATTATAGCAACACAAAAAAAAATATTAAGACTTTACAAAGAGGACTTGTATTACTTATTTAACAAATGAAAAGCCTGTTCGTCTATGGAGACTGGCATTTTCTCAATTCTGTATGTCTTTCTCCTACTCGCATTATTGCCATCTGTATTTCTCAATGTAGATATTGCCAAGTGAGACATTTCTGACTGCATTTGAGTACAATGCACAGCCTTGTAGATTTCCAGTCCTTCAAGTACTACCGGAGAGCAGTTGCTAGACTTGACACATTTTGAGTATCACAAAGACAATTTCATGTATTCGGCTAGAAATCTTGATGCTAGAAAACATGGTGGAAGAGGCCCATGTTACCAAGCATGCAGTGAACATGGATGGCCTGAAGTGCTTAGCGTAGTATTTCTCCTTTTCCACCAGGAAACATAACTTTCTTTGATGAAAGAAATAGCACACAGAGGGAGTGGGTAATCTGAAAATATTCATTGTGCTTTTCTTTTGAGTATATACTACCAGTAACACAAACATTTCAAAATCAGCAGTAACTTCAATAAACTAGGGTTCAATATGCATAATACCACAATTTCCCAGAACTAAATGTTAAGCCTCACAGTGAGTTATATACTTGAGGCCTGTGCAGAGTACACTGTGTATATCGAAAATAAGAATTCATGAGACAGCCTCAGCATTCTCATTAGAAACAGCATGCCCAGAATTCACACTATACCTGCAGGCTTCTCAGCCAGTGGACACAGAAAACTAATGTAGACCTAGTAATATATTTCCATTGTCCTTGTTGCTACACTCATGTCCCAAATGAAAAGCCCATTTTGATGAGGATAAATTACCACCCTGTTTCCCATGTTAGGAGCATGTTACGTCCTCTGAGCCTGATCCTACAATAGTGCCTTATGATTAGTTTATCAGAACTAATGATAGTTTAAGTGTGAGGCATGAAAGCTTTAGCCAATTGCCTGGGAATTTTCTCACTGTGACTACAGGTCCCTAAGTCTATGTCCATAGTTTAAAAATGCTGTTGAGATTTCAAGAACAATAAGGCTAATATATTCAGAGTTCTTGACAAAATGTAAACTTCATTTCTCAGGATCTGTAAGACTATTGTGGGGGGTAGGGGGAATGACATGGTCTGGGGTGCTGTAAAATTCCAAGCAAAAAATTCTGTAATGGTCAAGATTTACAAATTCCTAGGGTTATAAAAGTCTACTCAGGTTAACAGAAAGTGACTTTAAAAAGTATGCCTAACCACTTATGTCTTTCTTAACTGTGTTCAATACTAATTTTAAAATAACATGTTTGGTAACTAAGATATATTTGATAATAAGGTTTATTAACTCCTTAGGACTATTCAGGCTAGTGGAACCTGACTTAAAGATGTAGGTCTAGTCTTGTTTTTGTCTTTGCTGACTTTGTTAAACATTAGCTATTTGGATGAATTGAGTCATAATAAAATCATTGATATAAAAAAATAAGGTGCTTGAATATTGAATTATTTTGTTAATATGAAGATTGAAAAAGAAATGTCTAAGTCTGACTATTAGAAGTATAAAGTAGTTACTTTCAGAAAGAAAGAAAAATCGTAACTATAGAGAGAAAAGAAGAGAGCTTATATGATGCTCCTGTGGTTGATTTTTAACAGTTACACAGAACTGCCAACAGTGCAGACCTGGGCTGCCATACGATTCAGTGTTTGTCTGAAAATATCTTTTTAAAAAAAATGGATCTGTAGGAGGCATTGGAAATGGCTCAGTAGATAAAATCAACTTCTACATTTGTAAAAAAAAAAAACAAAAAACAAAAAACAAAAACAAAAACAAAAAAAAACAGCTTTTTCTCCTAGAGGTTCATAATGATTGTTAACTTTAGTCGAAGAGGATTCATTCCCCTTTCATAGCTTCAGGAGACATTAAGCAGACATATGATGTACATACAAGCATGCTGCTTGGAGTTTTTTCTATGTAAACCAAATGAACCATCATGGGAAATAAAAGAAAGAATAAGGACAACAAGGAGAAGCAATAGGCAGCTCATCTAAGAACACAGAGGCACTCCTGAGCATGTTAAAAGCTGAACATCTCTCATTTTATTTGCAATTTTTTAATAATCCATTAAAAGCATTTCTTTTACCCATAAGTTGTTCAGAATATTTTAAAACAATCATCTCTTACATAGTCAGAAACAATATAATACAGGGGTTGATAGATTAAAGGGTGGGATAAAAATATCTGCAATTTGTAATAGTAAGAGTGAACAGCAAGGTCCAGAGAAGAGAGAATAAAGTAAGAAAAATACTCAGAATTAAAATTGTGAAAAACATCACTTAAAGTATGCACAGGGTCAGGCGATAAGTAGACAGTCTCTGGAAGGAGCAACTATCTGAGCTGGTTCAGGCAAGCGGCAATGAGCTTGATTTTGATGCACATAAATGAGAGAAAAATAAAAATCTAGATGCCTGTTTATTCATCTGTACAAAACTGGCTACACCTTAGGAATCCTTAAGAACTGAAAGAAACATGATAGTAAGGGCAAAGCTAAAACTACATGTGAGAATAAACATTCAGTCTCTAGATAAAAATAAAATATATTTTAATCAAAATTATACTTTAACAACTGCTAAAGTCAATATCTTATAGTCATATTGTTCTGTGTTGTTTGAACACAATGTTTTAAAAATAATATGATTACTATTTTATGAATAATTGTACCAAATCCTAAGTTTCAGAGTTCTTATAAAAACCTGTATAGTTGCATATCTGCTGCTCTATGATTCTAAATTTCCTTCTCTCCTGTTAAGGACATAGTTTACAGATCTAAGTTTGTTACAAAGAAATGCTTATCATTTTAGTATTTTCTACAATTATTTGTATTACTATATAAATATGTTTTTGCAAATATATAAAAAGAAATTTGTTTTTACTATATAAATATGCTTAACAAATAGAGTACTTCTCCAAATGTGCTAATAAAGTAATTTTTAAAAATTATATCTGGTCATGATAAGTACTAAATTATATATATTACAAAAAGCATGCACATACATCCACACACATATATGCAAGTATATAATAAAAGTTAAAATTTTACTAAAATCTATTTTGAGATAATCTTCTTTGTGAACATTTATAAATGACTCGAGAGTAACAAGTAAAAGTATCTTCATGCACAAAGTGGATAAAAATAGATTTCTAAAATATCCCAAAATAATGTTCCAATGAAGTAATTTGTTGTATTCCCAGAGAAAAAGCTAACATAAAATGTAAAAGAAAATGTGATAAATTTGCAAAAGAACAATTCTACTTCATGTAACTCAAGATTGAAATACAGGGTAACTGTATAAGGTTTGATTCATGGCTAATAAATGTAGAGTGGGTTTAAACTGGTGTTACTATCCTTAGACTCACATTTCTTATTTCTACGTTTAACATTACTTTTGTTTCTGCATTTGAGTCAATTGTCCTTCATTCTTATTTCTATAATTGGTCAGGTCTTTAGTTTTTCAAGGTTACCAGAATAATTTTCCTTGTATAAACATATTCAGAAAAACCAAGGAATAAAAATTGATTTTGTCTTCATTCTTCTTGAGTTTCATGTGTTTTGCAAATTGTATCTTGTATCTTGGTATTTTAAGTTTCTGGGTTAATATCGACACTTTGCCCCATCTTAAAATTGGGAACAAAACACCCATGGAAGGAGTTACAGAGACAAAGTTTGAAGTTGAGATGAAAGGATGGACCATCTAGAGACTGCCATACCTGGGGATCCATCCCATAATCAGCCTCCAAATGCTGACACCATTACATACACCAGCAAGATTTTGCTGAAAGGACCCTGATATAGCTGTCTCTTGTGAGGCTATGCCCGGCCTGGCAAACACAGAAGTGGATGCTCACAGTCAGCTATTGGATGGATCACAGGGTCCCCAATGGAGGAGCTAGAGAAAGTACCCAAGGAGCTAAAGGTGTCTGCAACCCTGTAGGTGGAACAACAATATGAACTAACCAGTACCCCCAGAGATGGTGTCTCTAGCTGCATATGTGTCAGAAGATGGCCTAGTTGGCCATCATTGGGAAGAAAGATCCCTTGGTCTTGCAAACTCTATATGCCTCAGTACGGTGGAATGCCAGGACCAAGAAGTGGGAGGGGGATAGGGGAGTGTGTGTGTGGGGAGGGTCTGGGGGACTTTTGGGATAGCATTTGAAATGTAAATGAAGAAAATACTTAATTAAAAAAATTAAAAATTGGTTCTGTAAGGATTGAAAGAGAAAGTGCCAAGGCTCATACAAATGATTGTTGTAATTGATTTTTAAGAAAAATGTATAACGTTTATAATAGTTTCCTTTGTACTAATTATATCACTCTATAGCTTAAAATTATTTCAGGTTTTTTTTTTTTTTTTTTTTGCCAAATTCTTTAGAATGTCAGAGAAGTCTCTTCTTGCTGTCTTTTTAATGAATCAGCCTCCTCTAAACACTCTCTTAGACTCTATGTTTAGGAAATAGTGAATTTTCTGCAGTCCCCAAATTCATAGATAGTTTCAGATGTCCATAAATAATTGTGCATTTAAAGCCTCTACAATTATTATCAACTTTTGGTATCTGAAATTCTTTCTACCCTTTTCCAGTTAGTGACTATTTACCTCCAGCACAGAATTTTCTTCCTCTTCATACTCCAGTGTATTTTGTGTGCTACCATTCTCCTTAATCTCTCCAAGGTAGCCACTTCAGCACGTTGAAAATAGAGATCATGATGTGTTGGGGCCGGCCAGCGGCTCACATGTCCGGGTTCGAGCCTGGAAGGCATATTTGAATCTGGAAGAAAAGAGGGAGCCTAGGCGGGTTGAAAAATAATGGAACCAAGACAACTAGTCTGCTCAAGGTTCAAATTTTTAATGGCGAACATGCTTTATAAAAGAGGGGGGAAAGTCCATTCCCGCCAATTCATCCTTGGAGCCTGGAACCAGCTGCAGGTGATGATGTGCAGGATAGGGCTTAGTCTCCAGAATATCTCCGGGCCCTCTCAGCAGGTAGCAGTATCTTGAAGAAGAACAGAGGCTGTGGCAGAACAAAAGAGTGATCTAGTGAGGAAGGCTCCACCCTAGATTATCTCCTTAGTGGCAGCAAGGCCAAATTCTGGTTTAGCCTGCTTCAGGCTTATGGGAAGGTACATCGATGAGTCAAAAATAACAGACAGGATCATTCAGAATCTATAGGACCTAGTATAATATTGAATACTATCATTAATATGAGTGTAATTAAGTATCAAAAAGTAAGCTCACATAAATATGTTCAAAGCAATTTTACACAAAATTGCAAAAACAGCTCACTGAAAGAATATTATCTTGGTTAACAATCGGGTTGATAGCTGAAAATATAAAATATGTAGTACATATAGAGAACTTATGTGTATATATTATAATACATATAAATTCTTTATATATTATATATAAACAAAAACCCTTAAACAAAACTTCAAATCTTATATAAAATTGACTCAAAATTCATCTTAGATATATGTGAGAAGGTACAAATGCTGTCTAATAAAGTTCAAGTTAAAATAAAATACTGTCACACATGCTCCAAAAAACTTAAAAATATCATAACTTAATACATTACTCCACACAGACAAAGATTCAAAGAAAGACGCTCAATTACATATCTTGGATGAGGATGTAAATAATTCTAGTTAATCTGAAATACAGACTATTTTCTACAAGAATAAACATGAAACCACAGGACATGGTAATTGTCTTCAGCATTGTCTCAAATTCTGACCAATTAGCATTGCTCTAACAGTGCTTAATCAAGGTGTTCACAACAAACCAACTGAGATCCCCTTGCTCCACAGAGTTAAGAACACTAATGGGATGAATGTAGCTCTTACAATTCTGGCAGCCCTGGTCTTGGGACAGGAACAAAAGAATTTCTTTCACAATTATTACCATATGGATGTATAAAAACATGCACACAAAGAAATTGGGTTGCTATTTAATGAAATGTAATGTTAGCTTGTTTGATTTACTAACTTTCAAAAATTATTCCCGTAAGTCTGAACTTTTTTATAGAACTAACCATCAAACAGTAGCTTGTTATCAAGTAATAAGTACAGGCTAGTTCTTTGGTGGAGAAAGTATTTCTGACTACAATTTTTTTTAGTAGATTTTAAAATTTTAGCAGTTAAATAGTCTCCATCTCCAGATCTAGGGAAGTGTTCAGTTTTACAGTGTCGTTATTGGTATGTATTCACTGGAACGGAAACTTTATTGGAATATTGCGGCTATTAGAATGATACCTGGAACATAGAAGTTAAAGCAAATTTGATTGTATAAATACACACATACACTTTTATGTGATTAGAATACATGTATTATATGGTTCATATACATAGAATCAATAATGTAGATGAATAGGTTCATTATTTACCTTTGCTCTTATCCTTTCTCTTAGTAAAAAAGCTGCAAGGCTTTCAAAACGCCATCATAGGAAAGGAAAATATAACATTAAACTGCGTTCATAGCCCAGCTCTTAATGAATTGTTCGAATTTTTCTTTTGAATTGAATTATAAAACTTTATAAAGAACACTTTAATTCATGTTGATTCACATGTAAAAGTTTTAAGCTGTGTCTAAAATCACAGTTTTTTGTAAAATTGCATTCTCCAGGTCAATAAAACGTCCCTAAGGTTATTTTTAAGGTTTGTCTTTAATTTTTTATGTATATGTGTTTTTCTATGTGTATCTCTGCTATGTCTGTGCTAGTTTACATGGAAACCAGGACAGAAGTGCTAGATACCCTGGTGCTGGAGTCACAGGCAGTTGTGAATTGCCTCATACAGGTGCTGGGAACAAAACTTCCCAGTTATTCCATGATTGGTCAATAAAGATGATTAACCAGTGACAAAGAAGGGGAGAAAAGAAGGTTGGACTTCCTCCCAGCCAGGGGTGTAGGAGGAAGAGAGAAGTGGGCATTCATTACTGAGAGAGTTAAAAAAAGAGAAAGCCATAAAATGCAAGTGTCTCCAGGATTTTGTCTGAGAGGTAGGCAGATTAATATAGAGGATTTAACTAGGTAAGTTCTGATCAACTTTTATGCCTTAAGGCTGTCAAATAAATTATATAGTCCTGTCTCAATCCTTTCTGAGTTATCAGAATTAAAAGAAAACTTTAAATAACCACCAATAATTACAAATCGATTTTCATAGTCACTATTTCACTATAATTTTCCATAAATTTGTCTCCTGATTATGTTGCTTTGTATAATAACTTGGAAATTATTTACTTAGATGTAAATATCATTGGAGAAGAATAAATATTAATTTTTCATTATAAAGAATTATCTTGAAAGAATGTGGGCTTTGAAATTTTAAAAGTCAAATCTATTGAGCATATATAAGAGAAATTATATATATAAATATATATATATTATGATTTTGACAAATATTCATACCTATTTAACTTCCACAAATTACCTGTCAACATTAACTACTGCAAGCTACCACAAACATTCTTTTTATTATTATATTTTTTAATTTGCATTTGAAATGTTGTCCCCTTTCCTTCTTTCCCCTTCGAACCCCCCAACCCCACATCCCCACTCCCCTTGCTCACTAACCAACCCAATTCTGCTTCCCTGTCCTGGTATTTCCCTATACTGGGAAATCAAGCCTTCTCAGGACCAAGGGTGTCTCATCTAATTTATGTCCCACAAGGCCATCCTCTGCTTTGTATGGTGCTGGAGCCAGGGTTCCTTCCATGTGTACGCTTTGGTTGGTGGTCTAGTCCCTGGGAGCTCTGGGAGTACTGGTGGGTTCACATTGTAGTTCCTCCTATGGAGCTGCAAACCCCTTCAACCCCTTGGGTCCTTTCTCTAGCTCCTCCATTAGGAATCCTGTGCTCAATCCAATGGTTAGTTGAGAGCATCAACCTCTGTATTTGTCAGGCACTGGCAGAGCCTTTCAGGAGACAACTATATCAGGCTTCTGTCAGCATGCACTTCTTGGCATCCCCAAGAGTGTCTGGATTTGATAAATGTATATGGAATGGATCCCCAGGTGGAACAGTCTCTGGATGGCCTTTCGTTCCATTTTTGCTCACACATTTTCTCTGTATTTCCTCCCATAGGCATTTTGATTCCCCTTCTAAGAACTGAAGCATCCACACTTTGGTTTTACTTCTTGAGCTTCCTGTGGTCTGTGCATTGTCTTAGGTATTCCAAACTTCTGGGCTTATATCCTCTTATCAGTGAGTGCATACCATGTGTGTTCTTTTGTAGTTGGGTTACATAACCCAGGGTGATATTTTGTAGTTCCATCTATTTGCCTAAGAATTTCATAAATTCATTGCTTTTAATAGCTGAGTAATACTGCATTGTGTAAATGTACCGCATTTTCTGTATCCATTCCTCTGTTAAGGGATATTTGCATTCTTTTCAACTATTGTAAATAAGGTTGCTATGAACATAGTGAGGTGTCCTAATACATGTTGGACCATCTTATGGGTATATGTCCAGGAGAGGTATAGCTGGGTCATCAGGTAGTAATATGTGCAATTTTCTGAGGAACCACCAAACTGAATTCCAGAGTAGGTGTACCAGCTTGTAATCCCACCAGCAACAGAGGAGTGTTCCTCTTTCTCCACATCCTCGCCAGCATGTGCTGTCCCTAAATTTTTTATCTTAGTTATTCTCACTGGTGTGAGGTAGAATATCAGGGTGGTTTTGATTTGCATTTTCCTCATGACTAAGGATATTGAACATTTTCTTTAGGTGCTTCTCAGCCATTCAGTATTCCTCAGTTTGAGAATTCTTTGTTTAGCTCTGTACCCCATTTTTAATAGGGTTATTTGGTTCTCTGGAGTCTAACCTCTTGAATTCTTTGTATATATTGTATATCAGCCCACTATCAGATGTGGGGTTAGTAAATATAATTTCCCAATGTGTTGATGTTTTGTACTTTGACATTGTCCTTTTCCTTACAGAAGCTTTGCAATTTTATGAGGTCCCATTTGTTGATTCTTGATCTTAGAGCATAAGTCATTGGTTTTCTGTTCAGGAAATTTTCCCCTGTGTCTATTTGTTTGAGGCTCTTCCCCACTTTCTTTTCTTTCTTTCTTTCTTTCTTTCTTTCTTTCTTTCTTTCTTTCTTTCTTTCTTTCTTTCTTTCTTTTCTTTTCTTTTTTTTTCTTTTTTTTTTCTTTCCTGTTTGGGTTTTTTTTTTTTTTTTTTTTTTTTTTTTGGTTTTTTGAGACAGGGTTTCTCTGTATAGTTCTGGCTGTCTTGGAACTCACTTTGTAGACCAGGCTGGCCTCAAACTCAGAAATCCGCCTGCCTCTGCCTCCCGAGATTAAAGGCCTGCACCACCACGTCCAGCTCCCACTTTCTTTTCTATTAGTTTCAGTGTATATGGTTTTATGTGGAGGTCTTTGATCCACTTGGACTTGAGCTCTGTACAAGGAGATAAAAAATGGATTGATTTACACTCTTCTATATGCTAACTGACAGTTGAACCAGCACCATTTGGTGAAAATGCTATCTTTTTTCCACTGGATTGTTTTAGTTCCTTTGTCAAATACCAAGTGACCATAGGTATATGGGTCAATATCTGGGTCTTCAATTTTATTCCATTGATCTACCTGCCTGTCACTATACCAATACCATGCAGTTTTTATCACAATTGTTCTGTAGTGCAGCTTGAGGTCAGGGATGATGATTCCTACAGAAGCTCTTTTATTGTTGAGAATATTTCTTGCTATCCTGGTTTTTTATTCCAGATGAATTTGCAAATCGCCCATTCTAACTTTGTGAAGAATTGAGTTGGAATTTTGATGGGGATTGCATTAAATGTGTAGATTGCTTTTGGCAAGATGGCCATTTTTACTATATTAATCCTGCCAATCCATAAGCATGGGAGATATTTCCATCTTCTGAGATCTTCTTCAATGTCTTTCTTCAGAGACTTAAAGTTCTTATCATACAGATCTTTCACTTGCTTAGAGTAACACCAAGATATTTTATATTATTTATAACTATTGTGAAAATGTTTCCCTAATTTCTTTCTCAACCTGTCTATCCCTTGAGTAGAGGAAGGCTACATATTTGAGTTAATTTTATATCCAGCCATTTTGCTGAAGTTCTTCATCAGCTTTTGTTCAATGGTAGAATTTTTTGGGTCAGTTAAATGTACTATCATATCATCTGCAACTAGTGATATTTTTTTACTTCATTCTTTCTAATTTGTATGCCTTTGACTTCCCTTTGTTGTCTAATTCCTCTGGCTAGAACTTTGAGTACTATATTGAACAGGGAGGAAGAGGGTGGACAGCCTTGTCTTGTCCCTGATTTTAGTGGGGTTGCTTCAAGTTTCTCTCCATTTAGTTTGATGTTGGCTACTGGTTTGCTTTATATTATTTTTACTATATTTAGCTATGGGCATTGAATTCCTGATCTTTCCAAGACTTTTATCAGGAAGGGGTGTTGGACTTTTTCAAATGCTTTTTAATCATCTAATGAAACGATCATGTGGTTGTTTTCTTTGAATTTGTTTGTATAGTAGATTTTTTTTTTTTTTTTTTTTTTTTGGTGAATTTCCGTAAATTGAACCATCCTTGCATCCCTGGGATGAAGCTTACTTGATCATGATGGATGATCATTTTGATGAGTTATTGGATTTGTTTTGTGAGAATTTTATTGAGTATTCTTGCATCAATATTCATAAGGGAAATTGGTCTGAAGTTGTCTTTCTTTGTTGGGTCTTTGTATGGTTTAGGTATCAGAGAAATTGTGGCTTCATAGAAAGAATTGGGTAGTGTTTCTTCTGTTTCTATTTTGTGGAATAGTGTGAAGAGTATTGATATTAGGTCTTCTTTGAAGGTCTGATAGAACTCTGCACTAAACCAATCTGGTCCTGGGCTTTTTTTGGTTGGGAGACTATTAATGACTGCTTCTATTTCTTTAGGGTATATGAGACTGTTTAGATCATTACTCTGATCCTGATTTAACTCTGGTACCTGATATCTATCTAGAATATTGTTCATTTTATTCAGATTTTCTAGTTTAGTTGAGTATAGGCCTTTGTAGTAGGGTCTGATGATTTTTTGGATTTTTTTCAGCTTCTGTTATTATTTTCATTTCTGATTTTGGTGGTTTGGATACTTTCTCTGTGCCCGCTGGTTGGCTGGTTAAGGGTTTATCTATCTTGTTGGTTTTCTCAAATAACCAGCTCCTAGTTTTGTTGATTCTTTGTATAGTTCATTTTTTCCCACATGGTTAATTTCAGCCCTAGGTTTGTTTATTTCCTCCAGTGTACTCACTCCTCTTTAGTAAATTTGCTTCCTTTTGTTCTAGAGTTTTAAGTGTGCTGTCAAGCTGCTAGTATATGTTCTCTCTGCTCTCTCCATTTTCTTTTCGGAGGTACTCAGAGCTACGAATTGTAATCTTAGCATTGCTTAAATTGTGTCCCATAAGTTTGTTTATGTTGTACCTTCATTTTCATTAAATTATTAAATGTCTTTAATTTCTTTATTTATTTCTTCCTTGACCAAGTTATCATTGAATAGAGTGTTGTTCGTCTTCTATGTGTGTGGGAGCTTTCTATTGTTTTTGTTATTATTGAAGATCAGCCTTAGACCATGGTGATCTGATAGGATTCATGGGATTATTTAAATCTTCTTATATGTGTTGAGGCCTGTTTTGTGATTGATTTTATGATCAATTATTGAGAAGGTACCATGAGATGTTGAGAAGAAGCTATACTCTTTTGTTTTAGGATAAAATGTTCTATAGATATCTGATAAATCCATCTGGTTCATAACTTTTGTTAGTTTCACTGTGTCTCTGTTTAGTTTCTGTTTCCATCATCTGTTCATTGATAAGGGTGGGGTGTTTAGGTATCCCACTATTATTGTGTAAGGTGTAATGTGTGCTTTTACATTTAGCAAAGTTTCTTTTATGATTGTGGGTGCCCTTGCTTTTGGAGCATAGATGTTCAGACTTGAGAGTTCATCTTGGTAGATTTTATATTTGATGAGTATGAAATATCCCTCCTTGTCTTTTTGAAAAATTTAACTTTAAAGTCAATTTTTTTCTATATTAGAATGGCTACTCCAGCTTGTTTCTTGGGACCATTTGCTTGGAAAATTGGTTTTCCAGCCTTTTACTCTGAGGTACTATCTGTCTTTGTCACTGAAGTACTTTTTCTGTATGCAGCAAAATGTTGAGTCTGTTTATATATCCAGTCTGTTAGTCTGTATCTTTTTATTCGGGAGTTGAGTTCATTGATACTAAGATATATTAAGGAAAAGTGATTGTTGCTTCCTGGAATTATGTTTATGTGGCTATCTTCTTTTTGGATTGTTAAAAGAAAATAATTTTCTTGCTGTTTCTAGGGTGTAGTTTCCCTCCTTGTGTTGGGGTTTTCCATTGATTATCCTTTGAGGGGCTGGATTTGTGGAAGGATATTGTGTAAATTTGTTTTTGCCATGGAATAACTTTGTTTCTCCATCTATGGTAATTTAGAGTTTCTCTGGGTATAATAGCCTGGAGTGGAATTTGTGTTCTCTTAAGATCTGTATGGCATCTGCCAAGGATCTTCTGACTTTCATAATCTCTGGAGGGAAGTCTGGTGTAATTCTAATAGGCCTTCCTTTATATGTTACTTGACCTTTTTCCCTTACTGCTTTTAATATTCTTTCTTTGTTTAGTGCATTTGGTGTTTTGATTATTATGAGACAGGAGAAATTTTTTTTCTAGTCCAGTCTATTTGGAGTTCTATAGGTTTCTTGTATGTTCATAGGCATCTCTTTCTTTAGGTTAAAGAAGTTTTCTTTTACAAATTTGTTGAAGATATTTACTAGCCCTTTAAGTTGGGAGTCTTCACTTTCTTCTATATCTATAATCCTTATGCTTGGTCTTCTCGTTTCCTGGATTTTCTGGATGTTTTGGGTTAGGATATCTTTGCATTTTGCATTTTCTTTGACTGTTGTGACAATGTTTTCTATGGAATCTTCTGCACCTGAAATTCTCTCTTCTATCCTTTGTTTTCTGTTGATGATGTTGGTATCTATGTCTCCTGATCTCTTCCCTACATTTTCTCTCTTCAGAGTTGTCTCCCTTTGTGATTTCTTTATTGTTTCTACTTCTATTTTTAGATCCTGGATGGATTTGTTCAAACCCTTCACCTAATTGGTTCTGTTTTCTTGTAATCTTTAAGGGATTTTTGTGTTTCCTCTTTAAGTTCTTCTACCTATTTACCTATGTTCTCTTGTATTTCTTTAATGGAGTTATTTATTTCGTCCTTAAAGTCCTCTATCAGCATCATGAGATGTGATTTTAAATCCAAATCTTGCTTTTCTGGTGTGTTGGGATGTCCAGGATTTGCTGTGGTGGGAGGACAGGGTTCTGATGATGACATGTAGCCTTGGTTTCCATTAGTAAGATTCCTGCACTTGCCTTTCAGCATCTGGTTATCTCTGGTGTTAGTTGGTCTTGCTGCCTCTGGCTTAAGCTTGTCCATCCTGTAAGCCTGTAAGCCTGTGTCAGCACTCCTGGGAGACTAGCTCTTCCCTGGCAGGAACAGTGCTCAGAGGGATGCAGAAAAGCCAAGCTCCTTGATGCTGATGGTGGCTGAAAGAACCCTATCCCAGCTGCTCTGCTCCAGTTCCCTATGTGCTCCTGGCTGGTCCCACCTTAGACAATCACTAGAGAGAAAATCTACTGCAAACATTTCAATCCATCTGAAACGATTCTTAATCCTGTCTGTATGATAATCAAAATAAGTCATTTCATGTAAACCCATTTGTTTGAAATTTCTCGAGGTCAATATATAAACAAATATGAGGATATCTGGCTTCATTCCTCTGATCAAGAAAAGTGGTGCCAGGCCCGGAAGCAGGAGTGGCTGGGCTGGTGAGCAGGGGGAATGGGTGGCTGGTGAGCAGTGGGAGAGGATAGGGGATTTCAGAGGGGAAACTAGGAAAGGGGATAACATTTGAAATGATAATAAAGAAAATGTCTAATAAAAAATATATAGCCAAAAGGAAAAAAAGAAAAGTGTTTTCTATAATACAATAGATGGTGATTTCATAGTAAGATGAAGAAAAAGAGTAAAAATACTATTTAACAATTTACTCTTAGAAAAAAGACAAAATTGAATATATGTAGAATAAATGTCTCTTATTTTTTAAATAATAAACAATAAACGCCTAAATAAATTATCAAGTACTTGGATATTTATTTTGTTCAAAGCCATGTAGTAAGCTGTCTACTTCATTATCTTAATTTTCAAATTGTTTTTATAAGAATTATTGTCAAAGATTAGCTTTAGCAGCAGAGGGTAAACCAAGGCAGGCAGCCTTTGGGAGTCAATGCTAAGAGCAGCTACACCTAGAAACCTACAGGAGCTTCTGTCAAGGCAGCCAGGAATTAGAGAAGTTACTCAGCAGATGTTTTTTCTGAGGGAACAAAGCTTAATTTACTGGGGCTGGCATCTCTATGGCCAGTTGAAATACTATTAATTTTTTAAACTCCTTATAGCTGGTGAGAGAGAAGGAAAGAGAAAAATTCACTCACACACATACACACACACACACACACATACAGAGAGAGAGAGAGAATCCAATAACTTCTTATACAAAAATATACATGCATACATACACACACATACATGCATGCATGCATACATACATACATACATACATACATACATATATACATACATTCCTGCATACAGACCTACAGATAGACATTACACAGTCACACTTAGAACAGTTAGAACAAAACTCCAGCAAACAGGCTCCAAGCTTTTCACACATCCATTCATAAATACACACAATTCGTGGAGGAAGCAAGCTCCAATAGACACCCAGATAAGCTTTGCATGTGTATATACATACACACAGTTCATAGACGGAAGGAACCATGTTCCACCCCCATTCATACAATGTTTCAAGCCACTGCACACATAAATTTTATACATCCACATAGTTGATGGATGCTTCAACCCTCACTCACACAAACTTTATGCATATATGTACATACACACAGTTGGTGAGTAGGAGTAACAGTGTTTCCTTCGTTTATTTTTTGTTTGTTTGCTTGTTTGGCTTGGTTTTTTGTTTGTTTGTTTTGTTTTTCGAGAAAGGTTTTCTTTGTGTAGCCTTGGCTGTCCAGGAACTCACTTTGTAGACCAGGCTGGCCTCGAACTCAGAAATCCACCTGCCTCTGCCTCCTGAGTGCTGGGTTTAAAGGTGTGTGCCACCATGCCCAGGTTTTTGCTTCTTTTTTTTTCATTTTATTTTATTTTATTTTATTTTATTTTATTTTATTTTATTTATTTTATTCTTTCTTTCACATCTTATATATCCCAGCAAAATCTATCAAGCAGAATAAAATTGTAATGTATTACATATTAGTTTTCTTCTAGTAAATGATTATGAAAATACAGTGTATCCCCCAATACCTTTACAAGAAATAACATTACATAGTACAGGTAAAGGAAACAAATTATTCCCCCAAACCCACATACATTCATAAGTAAGCAACTTGTTAGAGACTAACAAGGTGTAAGCAAGAGAGGTAATTTTCTCAGTCAGTTTCTGTTACTGGCAAGCAGCAATCTGCAGTTACAAATAAAGACATAGTTATTTTATTGTTTATCTTTGAATGTAATGTTGTAAGAATCTTAATAGTATCACAAATCTAGACTTTTATATAGTAGTCAGCCATATCTATCCTTAATCCTCAAAATGCATATCTATTCATCAGCAATTCTTGGTAAATCATTTCAGGAAGCTGAGTACAAAGTGGGTATAAGAAATCAGTTATCACTAGTCCATTAGTGAGAGTCATGCTAGCCAGTACTGCCAATGTTCTTGTTCCCTGACCATAAGAACTAATGAGAGTGTGCCTTTTTGAGCTTCAAATTGTTCCCTACGATTCATTTTATTTTTTAATACGTCAGAGTCAGTAGTAAAAACATCTCAACCTAGTTTCTTTAACAACTTTATTTTTCCAAATGTTTTCTAAGGGTGATGGTCATTGTTGACAATGTACATCTCTAAGTTTTTCTCTAGGGTGATGATTGAATCACAATCTGCCCCATGAACTATGCCTGACAGAGATCAAGCATTAGTATTGTGAAGGACTGAAAGCCCACTTAAAGTTTTCATATAAATCCTAGATTGAGAGGGATATGATGGCAAGCAGAGCAGAGCTCCATAACAGCATAAAGTCCTCAGGGCACACAGACCTCAGGGCCATGTCACTCTGAGACCTACCCATGTGGCTGTAGTTACCTATGGGCTGTATCCGATGAGTTTAAGGCAGTTTGCCATTCCTTCTGCATGGCCCTCCGTACATTACAGTTTGGTTTTCCAAGTAAAGTCTCAAAAGAAGCTGAGAATTTCTGAATTTTTGTCAAATTTTGAATTTCCTAGTAAATTATTGACAATGTACTAAGCTCAGAGTTGTGTAACAGATAAGTCTCTGATATTCTGGTGTCTTCTCATATTAATACCAAAATAATACAAAGGAAGACAGGAATGTGATCATTTTCATCAGCATTTCTTTTTTATGATATCCATTTTTTGAAACACGATTAAATGAGAAGAATCTATGAAAATATAAGATCATGTTCTAAATCACAAGATAAAAGAGTTGGGTGAATATGTGTGGGTATGTGTATCTCTTTGTGTGTGTGTGTGTGTTTGTGTGTGTGTGTGTGCCTGTGTGTGTCTGTGTGTGTGTGTCTGTGTGTGTTTGAGAGAGAGAGACAAAGACAGAGACAGAGAGGGAAACAGAGATAATAAGGGAGACTAGAATTCTAAACAATTTCAGACATTTAAGGTTACCACAGTAGAAAAAAGAAAGTATCAATTTGATACTGAGTCATTGTTACAGAGCTAGGATTCAGATTTGCTCATGGAATTGGGTTGGCAGGATAATATACACGGGCAGTCTACCATATTCTACCTGTCTGGCTCATTCCTCTCTCATAGCAGACACTGCTTAATAGCTTGATCTAATGAACATAGCCTCTGCAGATAGAATATGTAGCAATTAATGTAGAAACTCTTCTAACCTGACCCAGGCAGTGGCTCAAGGCAGGCACCTGGGAGAGGTCCCAGCCATGCTGATAACTCAAAGCATATGCCTGACTTAGCAACTGAATTCATTGGAATTTAATTACTCAACATGATTATATACTGACAGCAAACTCATTATTGGCAGGATTGATTATTATTATGCAAACATTTCCATTATTCATTTATTGAAAACTTGGGCAGTCTTCCCAGACTAGAATTGAATCCTCCACTACTTTTCACTTCATTACCTTTTTAGTTGAATATATTTAACTTTCCAAGGTGGTTATTTGGAGTCATGTCATTCTTTACCATGAAATTCATTCAGGAAACGGACATTTCGTCAAGGAAAAAACCAGCAGCATTATGATGACAGAATGCAGGATAGCACTGCCAGTTCTGCTCCAACAACTCAGGTTATAGTCATTTGCTTGTTTGCTCATAGACCTTTATATGAACTGACCTGGTTCATATTTCATTTCTTAAAGTAGACTCCAAAAGCAGCAATTCGTATAATAGATTAGCTGCTAACATGTGAGTCATAAGGCCATGCTATAAACATTTGTTGAGTGAATGAATGGCTGAGAGACATGGATGCTAACTTGTCTTATCTAATGGCTTAAACTTGAGATGACATTGACATTATTGCTCGTTCCTTAAAGGAAATAGTCTCTGCCTTCAAGCAAACATCAATAAATACCATATTCAAACAAAAGTACATTAAACTCTCATGAACATCTCATACCATTTTATGTTTTCATAAATTTGTGAAGGAAAACATTTATCTTGCTAATAAAATTCTTATTTCAGAGTTTCTTATTTTAAAAAGAAAGATCACCAAGCCAATTCTAGGTTTCACAGCTTATTATCAAAGTTTTTCACAAGTGTAAGTTGTGCAACTATAAAAAAGATTGTTTTCTCTTTCTGTGTAGATCAGTGTTTGTTTTGTCCATACTGTAGGCTTGGAGAACTATTCATTGGGATGGTTAAATCATCAAAGTTCAAATAGCACTATAAATTTTGGCTTTGTCAAATCTCCTTTCATGACTCCTCTGCCCTGTCTCATCAGCTTTGAAGAATTAGCTCTTCAAACATTAACCTGGATGGTGACTGTAGAACTCAATATAGGTAAATATGGTAGATGCCAGTGAAGCTGGAGATAACAGTGACATGGCCATTCTTGCTTCCCCATGTGTTTCTTTTGTATGGAGAGCCGTGTGAGACATTTTGATTTCAAACCAATATTTGAACAGCAAAATAGACAAACATACTATAAACAATTGGAAGAATGCTGTCTTGATAGGACTTTGATTCAGAGGAACCCTTTGTGTTTATATCAGGAAAATCTTCAATGTCTGTGAAATTTATTCAAATTAAATCCATGAAAAGTAATTCAGATGCTGTTATACATAAAGTACCCAGCTACTTAGAATTTCCCTCAGTTCTTTTACCAAGCTTCAGACATAATATTAAACATGATATTCTGTATCTCAGTCCTGAAATGATGGATCTATCTAGTAACAACATTTTAAAATTCAACATTTCAGTACTGAAGTCTGTCTAATTTCCTAGAGTTGAAGCATGTAGGCTTTGGGAAGATGGACAGTAGGTACAGACATTGTCTTTTCAAGCAAGTATGTTCTAAAATGAAATAATCATATCATATACTTTTTGAACATCTAAAATTCTCTGTGATACACTTCAAATTACTGAATAGTGTAGCCTGTGCGCTATATCTCAGTAAGACTCTATCTATAACATAACTAATACAATCTGAATTCCCAGTGACTGTCACCATAAATATTGTATGTATGTTTATACAAAAGTACACAAAAGAAATGTTTGATTTTTACTGATTAAAGGTTTTGGGGTTTTTTGTTTTTGTTTTTAATGCACACACTGAAACAGTTGTTGGGCTAAAAGCTACCACAAATAGCTGTAGGCATTGAGTTGCTGTTTGAATATTTCTATAAAGTATAAGGCTTCCATATGTCCTATCAGGTTCTACAGATGGCAAAGACAATTTGCTAAAAAGAAAAAAAAACAGTGGTTCCAGATCCAGTGTGATACAGCATTCAGCTCACATACATGGTAAGGGCCTGTGCTATTAAATCAGAAGGATGGAGACAGTTCGCCCAATATAAAGAAATCAGGCTCATTCCCATGATAAAATATAATGAAAGAATGAGTTGGAAGGAAATATAAAATGAATAAGAAAAGACAAAAACAAATGTGGACACAGAAGAAAGTTGACTTGTATGAAGCCGATATTATGCTATTGTATGTTAGCTATGTTAAAGATAGGTGAGACACGTCCACATCCACACTGAATTACAGCCCCGATAAGCAAGTTGAAATGTGAAGTGACAAGGTCCTTTGAGCATTGCAAAGATGTTTATGGTGCATTAGCACCATGTTGTTTAGCACAGGTGTTCCAGTAATTGTGGAATGCTGGGGAAATGTGCCACATTCCATTTATCTTCATCATATCCCAAGGTGATACACCAGTAGCAATTTAGCACCTGCTAGAGCAATTTGGCATCTGTGGTATTTACCGAAGTGTTTGGCCTTAAAGGTTGGAAGTGTTATTTTGTACTTCCGTATATGCTAGGGAATTATCAAGCATTAGCCATACCAAGTACATTATAAAACCATCTGAGTGAATGTTATAAAATAAAATTTAAGAAAAAAGTGAATAAAGCTTTCAGACATGAGGTAGATTAGGTTATGCTTTTACACTTTCTTCTCCTGACAACTAGAGTTTTTTTCTGACTTATTTATAATGACACTTTCTCAATACTATAATGTAAACACTAAAATAGGAAACAATTTAGAATATAGTTGTTTTAATATAATGTCCAGGGAAACTTCTTATTATGTGACCAACCCTGTTTGGCATCAGGTATGTTACGAGATTCAACAACATGATAGTCTAAACTGTTATCACAGTGACTTTTAATTTTAAGCAATTCAAATATGTTAAGATATATACAAAATATTTCTAAGATAATAGTAATAGGACTAAATCAAAGAAAAATAAATCTTCTCATATGAAAAGAATATACAACATGTTGATTGAAAAAAGTAGATAGTAGAGAAACAAATTGAAATTTCTTTTGCCCAGAAATAAATTTCAGCTAGCACTGAAGTAATATCTTTTGAGATAAGGTCTATATAAAGACAAAAAATTAATATTCAACATCTTTTCACAAACTGCTTAATGTAAGAGGATTAATCTAATATTTAACATAAAGATCACTGGATTCAAAATATTTTCTCACATAGAAAGGTCTAATAGTACAAAGCCAAGAAAAACGTATTAACTCAGAAGAAGAATCAGACAGATGAACAAAATTAAAAAATACTGGAAAGAAAAAAAATGTGTGAATCAGGCATATCCCAGATATTAGAAAATTTAAAATATCATTATGCATTGTCTTGCCTTCAGGCGACAACGCTTAGGACTATTTGTGCCAAGTCTGAAGAGAGTACTCACAGCCTCCCAAAAGAGAGGCATGAGGTCAACACCACAGGCACAGATACTAGAGGCTTTACTTAGGTTAGTGTGTGCCTCATCTTAATAAATATTTGTGAATGAAAGATGTTCCTTAAAAATTATGATGATACTAAAAAATAATAGATAATGTTTTTGTTCAAGGACATATAAAAACACATACAAAATTTAAAATATAATATAATAGTGACATATGAAACATTAATCAAATTATTTAATAAATATAAACAGTTCTTAGAAAATAATTTATGACAGAACTTGCCAATTTACCCTGATCATATTTAATCAAATCTTGTTAATCAAAAGAATTTTTTGAGACCAGCCTGGTCTAAAAAGTGAGTTCCAGGACAGCCAGGGTTATACAGAGAAACCCTGTCTCAAAAACTCGAAAAAAAAAAAAAAAAAAAAAAAAAAAAGAAAGAAAGAAAGAAATTTTTGTTCTTTCTAGATACCATGTTAAAACAAGCAATAATAGTTAATTAAAATATTGGAAATAAAATAAACATTTCTTTTTATAGATGTAATAATAGTATGGAAGGAAGTATTTTAAAATATATAGCTACATTAAAATAAATTTTACCAAAATTATATATATTAACACCAATCTCCTGATATAAGAATTTTATATGTATTTATGTGTATGTGTTATTGTTTTTTTTGTGTGTGTATACATATCCATCCATGAGCATTCATATGGCAAGCATGTTTATTGGATTATATTTAATAATAAATCCCTACAAGGCAGTTTATACTCTTATGGGAAATAATATTTATAACAAATGTAAATAAAATTAATTGTTGAAAATATATTTAGAAATCTTAACTTTTAAGAGAAGCTCCCTAAGGAAGATTATTTTCAGAAAGAATATTTATCATAAAACTTAAGGCACATAGAAGTGTTTAATTTCTCCAATCTTATATCACTCATCACAGTGAAATGATTGTGAGGGAGAGAGGGAGAGTGTTTGAAGCAGAAGTGTATATATAAGTGACTAAGGAACTTTATATGCTCTAATGTGTATAAGTGAAATTTTGATAATATATGTTTTACAGAATATCATTTTAACTAGCAAAAAGACTTTATGATAAACTTAATGTATTTTCAAATATTTGTACAAATTTATGTGAACATAAAAATGACAGCAATACACACTGGTGTCTTAAAAACTGATTGCAAAAGGACTTTGAATTCAAATGTCACTTTTATTTTTATTTGCATTTACACATGCAAGTTGGCATTTATACATATAGATGTGCAAAAGCATAACCACTCTAATGCTTTTTTTTATTTACGAGTATTTGTATATTATTTACTGTTCATCGATATAATATAAAAATAAGGATGAAAATTTCAAATTATTTGATCTTGTGGCTTTAAAGTTTAACAATGTGCAAGCATTTTTTTCTATGCTTTGTTGTACTGGAATGTGCTTGCTAACTTTGGATTTGTTCTATCATTTTATTCTTTAAATGTGATATCATGAACTAGCTCCAAGAATTTTCTTAGCATGATGCCATGTGTCAATAGTGCTTTCTCTATTGCTAATCTAGATCTTTCCCTTCATGTTCTCCATGAAAACACTGGAGTACTCTCAGCTTATGGCCCTGTGAGGATCCCTTTTGTCCCTTGTGGCTCCACTTATATTCAGCTCCAGTTTCATTTTGGTATGAACCCCTTTTTGTTTCTAGGTTGTTCATGCACACTGTTTTTGGCCAGAACATTTTAGGTAGTTGTTTCAGTAATATATTATGTGAAAATATCACAAGGTTCAAGAATGCAGCACAATCCCTTTACATATGTTACTTGAGTAACACATCAACAAACTTTGTAACAAGTGACATGACAGCCAGAAGCAGAAGGATGAAGAATTCATGTACAGCCTGTGCTGCACAGCAAAGTTGAGCCTGATTTTATCCAAGGTTCTTCCTGTGTTAACTAGGTGACCTCCCACTCCTAGATTTAAATGATTTCCCAGCCACACCTTCTCCAGAAGCTGGAACTATGGAATTGTACCATTACCTCCACTCTCTTTCAATGACACAGAATGCATTGACTCTCTACCTGGTTGCTCATGTAGAAAACACTTTTACTCTTGAAAGCATTACTATTCATTACTACCCAACTTTGCATCTGGACATTGACAAGCAGGGATTCTGTCAAGGGATAGAAATGTCTATAGCTTCATAAAAACCTTACTGGGGGAACCACTGACCTTAGCAGATGACAATTTCACACTTTCATGCCAGAGTATCCTCTGGACAATAGTGTGAAAAGTAAGGCCCCAAAAAGCATGCATTTTTTTAAATGATTTTTTTTAAAGGAATGAATAGAACTTTTAGTATTGCTTTCTGAATTAGGTCACCTATTCTGGAATTTTATTGGGACTCTATATGGTTTACTTAACTCCATATCCTCAATGCTCTTTGAACAGTGTTACTGATGAATTATGGATGGGGAAAATACATTCGGAATATTTTTAGGCCTCAGATGAATTATTCTGCTTCTTGTGAGCAATCTCCAGTAATTTTCTGTCAGAGAATTCATAACAGGCATAGAATTAAAGTGCCTCCATGAAACACATCCTGTACTTGCCATGTTGTTTCTTTGATTGGGGAAACGTGCTGAATATCACTGTCCACAGAAACAAGCAATTTAATCACTGATTGCATTCTGAGAAAAAAAAAGACTGAACTTTTGAGTAATGAACTAAAATTCATTTCTAAAGATTGTTTTGGTCTAAAATGTTCTTGAAGAAGTTTTAAAACCTGCAATTTCACGTTTTTTTTCATTCTTGTATTGGAAAACAGACTGACACTTTGAAACTTTTGGGATATGAGCAAAGACATAAAATGTAAAGAAATAACAATCTATTTTCTATCCCGTCCCGCGGGATTCAGTTATTCGTGGGTGCAAGGGGGACCGCAAACCTGGAAGGAAATGGGAGGAAAAGAAAGGGAAGCGGAGACCAAGTAGATTTTACCTATCAAGGTCTCGTTTATTATGCTGAGGTGCCTTCTTTTTAAAGCATACATCGTGGAGAATATGGGAGGGGTCGAGGGAGAATTATACAAAGAACAAAGAAGTGGGCATCTGCTGACATGGGGGCTGAGGTCAGGCGCCAAACGGCGGGCACTCTGCATCTTATCTCTGGAACATAGATCCTCCTTGACAGCCTTGGGTGTCAGGCTGGGCTCAGGCATAGCTCATGTCCTTGGATGTCATGGCAACTCAGGAAGAGATAGGGAAGAGGGGACTATTATTCAACTTTACAGCCTTAGGTGTTAGGAAGGGAATAAGGAGGAAGGGGGTGGCAACCAGCTCTTAGTACAAGGCCATTTGATTTGTTAAAGAGATTTGTGAAAGGATCACTTTCTCACGGGATGGTCTCTGACAATTTTCTATCGCCAATGATTGTTAGAAAATGAGACTTATTAGCCAAAATTGAAAGTTTGAAATAAGTAAATATATTATGTAAACTTCTCATTTCTCCTGTCATTGTGGTCAAATTCCTGTCCTGTAGTGATGACTCTGGTCATGTCGTCACTGGTTGGTGCTCTCTGTTAGTTATTTTTCTATTAATATGGTACAACATCATGACATTGAGGACTTGTGTGGAGGTTATATCAGAAGAGTATGGATGCTTCTCTACCCTTGAACAAAGACTGGTCCTTCTCTATTTGAAGGAAGCTTGTGATCTTCACCCCTAGCCAAGCAGCTTCTAAGGAACTCATATGGAATGGAGGGATAGGAAGGAGACAGTTTCCTGCAGGGGGTGGTTTTGATGTTCTCATTGGAATGAACACTGAAGGTCCTGTTCCCCAATTGGTTCTTGTTTATCAATAACAATACCAATGGCTAATGGCTAGGCAAAAGAGGCAGAACTTCCAGTTTCCAAGCAGGTAGGCTAGCAAACACAGGAGGAGGAAAGAGATTTGCCATGTTTTAGAGGGAGATAGAGCCACCAGCTATGTGAGATCTCGAGAGGATGGCCATTGGCCACTTCCCCAACTCGGACTGGGATAGCAGTTAGGATATTAGAAATGTAACTTAGGGTAGATTTAGGGTGCTCAGCAAGGAGTGGATAACTGAGCAACTAAGTTGAATGCAGAATTAGAGATTTTGAGCTTGGAGTGAAGATGAGGGCACAGTAGCTGCAGGAGACTTAAAAGTGTCTGGCCTTTGAGCTAAAAAACACACAAATAAGGTAGTGTGTATGTGTCTTTCATTTGTGCATCAGAGTGAACCTGGGTGGGGGCTGGTAGCACAATCTGCCCAGAGCTTAAAGCAGGATAGTAGAAACTACACACAACAATTTCCTATCCCACCAGATCAGCCAAACCAACACTTGCTATATATGTTGCAGCCCAATAACCTTTGTATTCCTAGTTGTGGTTACTGGTAATTTTCAAAACTTTTTTCACCTCTGCTAATAGGTGAATAAAAATAGGTGAATTTCAATAAAATATGTTCTTATTTAAAAGTTGATCTTGTTTTAATCCATAGGCTCTTGAGTCAGTCCCCAGCACTGATATCACATTCACATCAACTATAGGACAAGCATTCTGTATGCATGTTTTTAGGCTTAAACAACTGTACTAGTCTGGGTATTAACTATAAATATACCCATCACTATAATGACAAAATGTTAAGAATGTTAAAATAATCTTTTTAAGAATAGCATACTTTGGCCACGCCGCCCCATTCTAAACCATAATTCTAAAAAAAATCCCCACAAAACAACTTTCCACAGATGCATAGATACACAGAAACTGCCCTTTGTAAACATGTTTGTATTACAACTATTATTTATCTGGTTAAAAATTGTATGTGGACCATTGTAGGAGACAGTATACTTTTCATTTTATTTAATTGCTTTTTTAAAATGTTGACATCATACTTGTATCCATGGAACTGTTGTTACAATTATACACATCCATCTCACACTATCTCCTCCCACCCTCTTTCCCATCCCGCTAACTTCCTACTTCTTAGCAATTCCATAAACAATTTTAAAGGTCCAAATTCATAGGCAAATAGCAGTGAAGTTCAAGGTCCTGTATGGAAGATCATTTGCCTGTCCCCACTGATCTAACCCTTCACCTACTTTGGCTTCATAAGGAACAGTGTAACTTTGGAAATATACTTAGAACTGTGTTCTATTTGGAAACTGTCTTCTAAATTGTTTGAGAGACAGATCAGTACAGTTCACAGTCTTTAGTATTGTGGCAGTGGAATTCTGATGTTATTATACAAAATTACCTAAAATGATACTAAATGAAAAACAGGAAAAAGAAAGGAAGGGGAGAAAAGTCAGAGGAAGATACGGGCAGAGGAATGACAAAAGGAATGAGGTAAGGAGGGGAGGGGAAGGAAAGGGATGGGAGAGGAAGGGAAGAGGGAGGGCAGAAAGGAAGGAAAAATAAGAAAAGAAAATAGGAAGGGAAGAAAAAGAGGAAGAAAAAGAAGTAAAAAAATGAGAATGGAATCAACTAAATGGATTATTGCTTAATCAAATAATAATCCTAAAACAGAAAGAGAACCAGGCATGAAGGATTCAAAATAAAGTCTAAATTGACTTCTTGACACTAATTATTAAACCCTGAAATAATGTTTTTAAATTTTGGTTTAAACGTGATCATATAAAAATGAATATGGAAAATGAGGGTAATTATCAATAACAGAATCTCATTAAAAAAGTGTTAGCTGTCTGTTGATCCTTGAGGAGTCAACCATTTCCTGTGCAGATCATAGAATTGAAAGGCCATCATATGTTTTTTTTTTCCTATGTTCTCCCTAAAATCAATTGCTAGCAGAAGCAGACATTTTCCAAGAGTAAGTCTAACTACCATTTGTTACTGGGCCACACAGTCCCTCCTGATGTCGAGCAGGAGTCTGTAGGTTCTGCTGGTTAGTGGCACTCAGCTTCTCAAGTGGCTCTTGGTCCTTCAATTCTAAGATGTCTTAACCATCACTGTTACCAATCCAGAGCTTGGCTCACATCCTTGATATCAATATATTCTCAAGCCTTGGATCTCTCTGAGATTCAGTTTCTGCTTCCA
Organism: Mus caroli; assembly: GCF_978045245.1. NCBI lineage: Eukaryota > Metazoa > Chordata > Mammalia > Rodentia > Muridae > Mus > Mus caroli. The sequence goes on along the minus strand of NW_028227261.1, from coordinate 103,227,191 downwards.
CCTAAAGCTATCTCTTTGTTTTGAGGAACTGGCAGAATTGTATTAGCCCAACAGCATAGCTTCCCTTCCTTGAAATAATATGTGCAACATAAGACAGGCAAGGGGAAAAACCAGCATCACATTCATAAGTTTCTTCCTCATTTAGACAACAATATTAAGGCCATTGGCAGTTGTCTTAAAAATCTACCTCACATGAAAAATTGTTTAAATTATACTTAATGAAAAGGCTCAAAAATATCAAAGATGGAAAAAGAATACTGTGTTTGGGCTGAAAGGATAAACGACTCCATAGGTTATGTGCTTGCTGGTAAAGCATGAGAATCAGAGTTTTGAGTTGTTGACATAAAAATTTATACTCTGTGTCACTTAATTTCTTGAATTGCATTAAATAAAACATTAAATAAAACAGCAAAAGTACATGATTCTGAAGAACAACTGAAATGAAAATTTTATTCTTTTTATAGTTTTATAGGAGGAAACATAGAAGCTAAACTCATTGATTCAAAAATTGAGACTTTCAAACAATCCATGGATTCAAAATAATAATAATAACAGTAGTAATTAAAAATTAAAACAGAAAATAATTATGATGGATTTCATAACATATAAGAAACTATAATAATAAGGCAAGTAAATAGAAAGTTCAAGGTAGCTCTAATACTAATTTATAAAAGGTATTCATTAAAGAAGGTACTGAGTGGTTAATTTTAAAAAGAGGTATTTATTATTAGTTGTATGTGTGTCTGTGTGTGCACTTGCACACACACATGCATGCACAGAGGGTAACTATAGGGTATATCCTTCCATTGACTTTTTTATTAGGTCCCTGGATTTAACTTTTGTCATCAGGCTTCACTCTTTTAAATACCTGAGCCATCTAACCAGTCAATAGTTAACTTTTGAATCTGTATAGCTTAAAAACAACCAGGAATTAGCTAAGAAAGAATAAAAAGTGCCAAAATTAATACGACAGATATCAACCCAATAAATGAAGAAAGTGTATTTCCTCAGTACCAAGATGAAGAGGAGTATATGACAACTGAACAACAATCAATTCATCTGAGTTACAGTGCTGGTCAAAGATTGTGTTTGTAAATAAATAATATTCTTAAAAGAACTATAAACAGTTGGGCACAGTATACTAGATAACCAATTCAGTCAGAGATTTCATAGATATTGCATTGCGTAAATTCATATAGGCAGATAGACTCAGTGGAATATGCTTGTATTATATCACGCAAGGGTAGAGACAGAAGAAGAATATCATACTTTACATTATTTGTTAAATCTAATGGGACTGATACTGTCCCATTACATAATCATAAGTATTTGGAGGTGATAAAGAAGAGAAAGATGTTTAAGAGTTGAATTAACTCAGCTGTAGTCACAACGGTCTTTTTCTTTTTTTTTTCCATTTTTTATTAGGTATTTAGCTCATTTACATTTCCAATGCTATACCAAAAGCCCCCCATACCCATCCCCCCTCCCCTTTTTGTAGTGTGTGTGTTCACAAGTGGAAGCTTCTGAACTCCTGCTTGCCCCAGAATCAGTGTCAACAAATCTACTTGGTTAGCACTTCTCAAACTGCATCTTATTCTATGCACTTGAAATCTCTTTTCTAAAAATATCTTTTCTTGAAACTTTGGGGAGTTTTGTTCCTGCCATTATCACTTGCAAGATTTGCTGAGCACTTCGTTCGGGAGTTCACGCTTATCCAGCACATAGGACCATGCCAAAGCAACAATTTGTCTCAAAACAAGTTTGCAATGATGTACTTTAATCTAAGAAGTACTGCCATCTCAGAAGTTGCGTAACATTCTGAGAGCACAGGTGTAGCATTTTTCCCCAGGTTTATTGACAAAAGCTATGTAACCTCATAAAAATCCATATTCAGATGCAAAACAATTTGCCTCCACAGCTGCTGCAAACTCCAATCCAAGCAATCAGCTAAGGATTGTGTAAGGTCCCCAGAAGAATCCCTGTTGGTCTTGTGCAGATATTTGAGCTTTACAAAATGCAGGAGGAGCACAACATTTGTAGGTTCTTTAAGACTCGTGTATTCTGTACCTAATTAAAATGAAATACTGCTAGTTTTCTACACCCTGCTTTGCAGGTATCAAACATGTTCCAGATGTGAAGGAGGAAACTGAATAAGATGTGTTAAGCATTTAAAATATTTGAATAATGTCATTTTTACCAGTCCTAACACAGTCTGATGTGCATATTAAGTAACACGTTTTAGGTTCAACGGATTGCCTCAAACGTTCAAACATAATTTCTCTTAGTTTAATTCCTGTCCCTCAGACATTTATGACTTTTACTTCATATTCATGTACTTATAGAGTAATCCCTAGAAAAATTATGAGCAGGCATGATAATGGAAAATGAAAAGACAGTCTCTATTTTTGAACAATTAGTGCTGGGGGGATTTCCGTACTTTTAAAATTACCTAGAGAATGCCAAGTACATACTGTAGAAGAGTACATAATAAGCAAAATTCAGATAATGTTTAATGATTCCTCCTTGACATAAAGATCAAATTCAGGGCCTCTTCTTTCTTTGTTCTATTTTGGGGCCTGCATTCTTTTCTGGATAACTTGTCTGCACCAGAGTTCTCTGGGAAATGTGGAAGTCAAATTCCTGAAGGAAAAAGTGTGGTAAAGAGCAAGTACCACAGGCTCCTGCAACTCCTCAAATAGTCCTGATCTACTGGACCTGGCATGAGATCTAAGATGGCTTTCAGAACACCCGTGAAACAGCAAAAAGGAACCGAGGCCAATACTGCTTCCCTGTCTTCAAGGAAGTCCCAACAAGTGACAATGCTCCTCCATGTGCCCTACTCCATCTGAGCAACCTCATCAAGTAGGACTTTCATTGAGACGTGGCTGAAGATTTAAGGACTTAGGATTGGTTCAAATGCTATACATAAATTTATGCACTAGGCTAAATCTCAGATCTATACCTTGATGCTGGTCTCCTGAGTCAGAGTCCTTGAATTTGTCATGTGACTCTACTGCCTCTCACTCCCCATCCTCAGACTTATTCCCATACTTCTCCATCTAACATTCACACTATTTCAAGAGTCTCTTTAATATATTTCTCACACTGTTTCCTTGTCACTTCCTGAAGTTCTGACAAGAGAATGCCACTGAACTCTTAAATTGTGCTTCTCTAGCATATGGAAGTAATCACAGTAACAAATATTTTAATACCATTATATATTCTAAAATTTTTGAAATCATACATCAGATCATACAAAAAAACCTGATATATGTGATGCAGATCTGGAAAGAAACTGTTGGAGTTTTTCAAACGACCCTCACTCACAAAGACCACATAGTCCATCATTGCTGTAAACCGCAAGAGGATTTTTTTATTGATCCAACATGTTGGGGACCCCTCTATCAGCACACAGGCCAGAGGAAAGACCCAGAACAAAGAAAAAACACACTTTTTATACCTTGTATGGGGCAGATTTAGGCAACAGGGTAGCTGGCTTATTTTCATTGGTGTAGCAAGTAACCTTTTCTGGCATTGGTTGGTTTGTATAGTGACTACCTTTGGCCTAGTGACTCACTTTGTTTGCTCCCATGGTGGGTTATTATGATTTGGTCAGCAAAGCAGTAGTACAATTTGAACTCATGGGTCAACTATTAACATCACAGCTATTAATGTCACAGCTATTGACAAGATCAGGGCGGTTTGTGCTTTTTTTTTTTTTTTTTTTCTCAGAATTCAGTGAGGGTCAGGGTAGGAGGATTTCTCTGGGAGTTGCTATCTTGTTATGGTTATTTTTCTGAGAACAGCTCATCTTGTTTTGGTAGCTGCAGACTTAGTCATTTTGACTGCAATGTTTCTGAAAGTCCCTTCTGAGGGGAAGGGGATAGGTGGTCTTGAACTTATTTTGGACACTACAAAACAAGGTGTTCAAGCAACTTACCACTGCAGACATTTATCAGTGGATAGACAACAGACATGGTTTGCAATGGCATGAAAAGCAGTATTCTCAAAGACTGTAACATCTTAGCAAACATAAATTATATATATATATATATATATATATATATATATGATATGATGCTTGGAAGCAAATACTTTTTCTTGACTACAGCAAAATTATGCCATATCTTCAGCAATGCTATTACATCACATTTGATGATATCTCTGATGCTATACAATAAAGTTGAGAAGCACATGTGTAACCTTACAAGAAAAGATTTCAACCTGAACCCCTAAATCATGATGTGTCTTTCCAAATTATTCTATAGGAATCCCAAAATCATGAGAAAGTTGTCCTCATAAAAATGTTTAACATGTTAGGGATATATCATCTACTAATGCCTATTATGTTATTATGTCAGAATTGACATTTTGGAATGTTAAAACTAATACATTAACATTGTCATAATAACTATCCATAATATGTTACTCAATTATGTTGAGAAAGGAAAGCTTTGTAGTTTCTAGCAAACCAAAGAAATTAGCTGTAGCAAAATCATTTTTGTAGATATGAAAATATAATCATATATTGTTATTGGTTATTAGTTTAAAGACTTTTTTTCTGTTTAGAAACAGCTTCTCTGTGTATCCCTGGATGTCCTGGCACTTACTCTGTAGACCAGGCTGGCCTCGAACTCAGAAATCTGCCTGTCCCTGTCTCCCAAGTGCTGGGATTAAAGGTGTATGACACCACTGACTGGCAAAGACATTTTTCTAACAGTAGTCAAAAACAAAGGAGATTCAAGATACTCTCATGTGAGTGACATGTAAGTGTGGAGAACATGAAAAAAAAAAAAGAAGAAGAAGTTTACAGAATTATTATCAAGATTGTGATCCAAAAAGTGACAGAAAAGGCCACCCTTAGTTACTAGAGAAGAGGGCTAAATGTAGGGTTTTTTCCTCTTGACTTCTTTAGCATATCTGGTTTTTAGTTATTAGAAAAGAAAATTGTGGCATAAAATATTTTAAATGACATCTAAAGCCAGATCTGATATAAAATGGCGCTAAATATTTTTTCCTGACTCTTCATTATATTTCACAGTTTTCAGATTTTTAATTCACTTCAATATTCCAATATACAAAATAAATAACACTAGGAAAAAATCAGAAAATTAATAACAATCTTCAGCTAACAAACCTTAACATATACTTCATGTTTTATGATAGTCTTTTTCAATATTAAGATTTATTAATTGAAAATTTGCAATTTTAAGTTCAATACCCAGACTCAAAGTGTTTGCTTAAAGCAATGAGTTGACATCAATCATAAAATACTTCATTATTTTAAAGGGAATGAATAATCTCCTCATGCCTTTCTATTTGGGAATTGACAATGGCTTTACCTGACTTATATATTTATTTGTTTTCCATTTATTTTACCAGCTGATTCACCTCTCCTACTTATTAAACTTAAATGGTTGTGGATTTGCATGGTTGTGAATGGTCTTCTCGGAAATGACAATAGTTCACTACTGCAATGACAGTGAGAATGTAAGCCAAGGATATTATATAGAAGAGCAGGCATGTTTATATTTTAATAGATGTTAGTTTTTAATGGTTATCCAGAACAGATTGTGTAACATATTTTATGCAAAGAAGGGGATCCTTGGATGTGCCTTATTTTAAAGGCTAGAACATTAGTAATCACTCTATACTACATAATTCCTGTTTTCCCTCCAAACTGACACAAAAATCTATATCTGGATATTTTCTTACTTTTGAAAAATTAGTCGCTCTTCAAATCAAGGGGACTATAAATGCCAATATGTATTCTCCTGACCATTCAAGCATGACACATGACAGAAAGTGAGTACATGGCATAACCCAGCTAGTGGTAATTAAGGATACATTATTCAATAGTCAGGTTCAATACTCTCATAAGTTCAAGAAATTCATTAGTCTTCTAAGTCTTCAAATTTAGTTATCTATTGTTTTAATGCTTAGTGTTAAATATCACTTGGGAATGATCTAAAGTCATCTAGGTGAATAGCCTGGTCTGGGCATACTTAAAAGAGGTTATTTTGATTAAACAGCCTCTGAGACTGTCTATGGTAGATTATTCTGATCAGGTCAGTTGATTTGGGAAAATTTGTCTTTACTGTGGTAGAACATTCACAGGAAGGGACCTTGGAATGTACACAATGTGGAAAGACATCCAAGCGTTTATGTGCATACTCCATGCTTCCCAATTGTGGATATGATATTACCTGCTGCTTCAAAGTCCTGTGGCTTTGACTCCCCAAACCCCATGTTGGACTTGGATTGTGAGCTAAGATAAATTATTTCCCTTGAGTTGTTTGCTACATTCTATCCTTAAAATAGGAATAGATATTCAAACACATCCCTTTTCCATAATGTCTATAATATTATTTATTTTGTACCCAATTAAGTTATATTAATATTATGTAACATGATATCGAGGAAAACTAGGATCCTTGTGCTTTTGTTCTGAAACTTATTGATTGATATTTATTATTTTTCAGTAATTATCTCTTGGATATTGGAGGCTTCTCTGTAACACAAACTCAGAGTATAGGCTGTAATCCAATGAATTTAGGTATGTTAATTAACTGTTCTAGCTAAGCTTTATTGCCCACTTCAACTGGATTAAGCTTACCTACAACATGTTTAGGCACACTACTGACCACCTCTGTGAAGGTATTTACCAAATACAACTAATAAAAGATGAAATAACCTTAACACAGCTTCCACAACCAATGGGCTGCTGGAGAATAGAGGGAATTAAAGGTGAGAATGTAATGCAGAATACCGGAACATTTTTTTTTAATTCCTTATTCTGTCATGCTAAGAAACAGTGTGTTAATTCATTTTTTTTCATCATGATGAACTGAAACTATGAATTCATGAGTCAAAGTAAATCCTTCTTTCCTTATATGTGTTAAGTATTTTGGTCACAGAAAAATACAAATCAAAGAGGAACAGAGTAATGTATAGTTAAAAAGATTTCTCCAGTGATCCTAGCATAACAGGGAAGAGCCAGTCTCTGAATGCTGGCCCCTTGGTGCATCATAGTAAAGAGAAATCTCATTTCTGGTGATAATAATGAAGGAACATCCTTTCTAAGTGCCAGGCATGCTAAGTCTGTATCTTCCTGAATACTGTCACATAAGAATGTATCCCATGGCAAGGGAAAAATTCGACATAGTGCTAAATTCTGTACAAATCAAAAGGTAGAGATGGGTACATATGAATATAAGCAGTATATAACTCTTAAAGGGACAACTCAGCAATGGCATTCACCTTCCCCAAGGAGCTACTTTAAAATATATCAAATACAACTAAAGATACACAGGATAAATTAGGTTATCAGAACTTTCTGAAATATGTGATAATTAGCTATATTATAATTATATAAAATTCACCTTTTCACATTTAGGGAAAACAACAGTTTTGTTTCTCTCTGACTAGTATTTTTAATATTTACAGTTAAAATTTTACTGGTATCTTTTTATAAATTTGTCTATATGTGGCATTTGCATGTATCTGTGTGTGGAGAAATTTAAATCCAGCAACATGGCTACTCTGGCAAGTAATCAAATCCAAAGTCTTTCTAGGTTTATATGACCCTGGAATTCAGACATGCTCTAGATTACAGTATGACATGGCTGGAAAGTTCTTGGAATATACCTTTAATCCATAACAATGAAGGTAAATATAGTTCGTAAAAGGAAGCACCCAGGTTGAAAATTAATTGATGGGTAGACAAAATAACCAATTGGAGAGAGATTTGACAGAATGTATCAGAGAAGGGATGTGAGCAATATTCAAGAGAACAAAAAGGAAGGAGACCCTACTTTAAAGCAGGACAGGGATGTGTATGGCAGCTTTAGTAGGATTGTTTTACAAAGACAGATGTCAGAAAGAACAAGCTAGACACAGGTAGAGACAGAATAAGAAGATATTGCTAAAGATAATATGAAGCCAAACATAGCAAGCAATTCAGTAAGGAGTTAAGATAATCTGGATTAAATCAGTCAACTTGAAAGATTACATTGTACCAGGCTAGTAGTTTCCAGGTCTAGGACTAGTGATAGTTTGAACAGAGAAAGAAACATTTTGGGCTCAGCCCAAGCTGAGTATTTGCACAGCTTTGGTGCAGGTCTCATCCCATCCCTCCATCTGAAGAAATAAAAGAGAAATTTACATACATGTGTCTATGTGATATTTGCTTGTTTGTAGTAAAAGATCAAAGCTGCATATTTTCCTCTTTTACTCTACAACATCAATTCTCACTGGACTGGGAGCAGCTCAAGGATTGGCTGTTCTAGCTGGCCAGCATGACCTACTGATCCTCCTTTTCACTACCCTTGAGTTGTGCTTGTAAGCACTCAGTGACACTCAGCCTTTTATACTGGTTCTGAGTTCCACATCCTCAAGAAGCACGTTCTGTCATGGTTTTGACCCATTGGGTCAATAACCAGCCCTTCTGTTAATTATTTATAGAAAAAAATACAATGCATTTGACAAGGAAAATGAAAGTTCGGCTGCAGGACGAAGTTTGGTAATGCCATTCCATATCTTGATAACATTTACTCCTACTCAATCCCTCAAATTCTACCTGATTAAAAATGTAGCAGCCTCATCAAACCAAGTTGTGATCAGGTGCTAATCTCCCTCTTCCATGCATGTTTCATATTTTGCAAATTAAAATGAAACTAATAACTCAATTGTACAAATAATTTAATCACCCATGCGAAATATACCTAAAAACCATTTAGAAAGGACATAGAAAGTCTAGAAATTAATTGGGGATATTAAACTCAAAGTAATAACTCAAAGCAATAATAGTTCATGCCCATGTATGAGCTGCTCAAATTTAGCTCCATACTTGTGTATGACACATCCAGACTGATAGTAAAAAGAACCAACACCAAGTGGCACTACAGAACTATTCAATGATAAAAACTGGAATGCAATAGGCAGGACTATAAGGTCAGAGTTTAATTAGAGATGAAAACTGGTTAATAATCAGGAAAATTGAAATTTCTAAGTCTTTTACTTGTTAGAACAACTAGAAAGATAAACAGAGACCAGAAACTACTTTGCTTGACAATTAAGAATATAGATTACTCAAAAATATTTTAAAACATGAAGGATGGAAATGTATCTGAGTTGTTAAGAGTTGTTGGTACTCTATCAAAGGACCATGGTTCAGTTCACAGTACCTACATCATGTCTCCTACAATCACCAGTAGCTACAATTCCAAGAGATAGATTCACTCACTCTTTTGTCCTCTTCAGGAACCTGTATACACATGGGGTGCATACAATAAATAAGAACACAAATGTAGATAAATAAAAATGAATAATTTTATAAAAATGATTTAAAGTGTGTATGTACATGATATATAAAAACTTGGTTGAAGCCTGGTGGTGGTGGTGCAAGCCTTTAATCCCAGCACTTGGGAAGCAGAGGCAGGCAGATTTCTGAGTTTGAGGCCAGTCTGGTCTACAAAGTGAGTTCCAGGTCAGCCAGGGCTACACAGAGAAACCCTGTCTCAAAAAAACAATTGGTTTAAGTCTATTATTCACAGTTGTAGTACATTTGGTCATATATTTTACCAAGTAATACACAATAAGAAGAATATTTCATTTGATTAAAAGGTAAACTGCTTATAAAAGTCTTTCCATATGGTTCATTTTTAAACACTTGAAACTAGTATGGTTATTACTCTGTATCAAATCTTTCCTACTTTTCTAGGAGGAAAATTTCTGAAAATTTCTCATATAAAGAAAATATGCTCACTGTGTGAAGAAAAACAGTAATATTTCTCCATAAATATTGTTATATGTTTATTAAGCCATTATGATTGCATCTGTTAAATAACCATAACAACACAAAGACAATAAATAGGATGTAAGCCAGGTTTCTCCTAGAATAGTCACCGTTTATACATAGATTGTGATTCAACAAGATTTTCAAGTGATCATAAAGTATGTGTGTGTGTGTACACATTCACTCAAGAGATATATTAAGAAGCAATTATTATCATATTCTCTCAAATAGTCTTTTATTTAAGCCATAATATTTGCAAAAGTAGTTTTATAAACTATTAACACTGTGGTATGGTGGCATGTGCTAGGTATGCATAGGTAAAGTAGAATTTCCAAGCATTGATTCTTTGACATTCGATCTATTGGACTATAATAAGAAGTTTTATTAGTCAGAGTTTTTCTATAAAACTCAACTACTAGAATATTTCTTTATTTTGAAGAACTGGCTCGCAGCACTGAAGAAGCTGCAAAGACCTATAGTTTGTTGCTTGTAAGCTCGATCTAGGAAAATTGGTGTGTGAATTGTTCTAAGTAAGACGAAATTCCTATGCTAGGGTGGTAATACAGAGTGAAAGGTAATGAATTCCTTTCTGATTTATTATGCCTTCTGGTATAGGGTTGGCTCCTATATTGATTTCATACTTTTAAATGCTAATCTCACCCAGAAACAACCTTATGGACACAAGGAGTAATGTTGAACTTGGACATTCCATTTCTACCCAATGTGAAAAATGAAACCACCTGTCATAGAGACTATGACTGTAATCCTGAACTAGCATTTGAGCCCAAAATTATAGAAATCAATTAAAGGTAGGGCAGTTTATGTTTCTGCCCAAATATTCTCCAATAGACCTCAGGGGAATCATGCACTTTCCCACATCAAACCTCTATAGTTCCAAGACTTTGCCCTTCTTGTACAACAATTACACACCTGCTACTCTGAGAAAGTCTAATATTCAAGAAATCACTTAAACTGTAGATTCTGCAAGAACAAGTTTGTGGCAGTAATACTAAAGGGTCAGTTTATATATGCTTTCTACTTTTTCTCTTTGCAGTGTGCTATATATCATCACAATGTTTATCTTTATAATATATTACAGATTAAGATTGTGTCCATTGTTTTTAGCTTATTCATTATTATTTAAGAGAAATTAATATTGAGTATAAAATAAGGAGTTCTTATGTATAGATCCAAAGTTGAAGACAGGGTGTGGTAGTGATATTATTTAAGGAAACCTGTCTTGTTTCAATACCTTGGTGCTGGGTAGAGGACAAGAGGCAAGGAATGAAAGGAACCCCTAAAATTTGAAAAAAAAAAAAAAGAAAGAGGATGAAATGAGTTTCCTACTACCACCACCACTAAGTCTATGGACAGAGACATGTATAACCAACATATTTTGATCCATTGAAATCTATCTTGTACTTCAGACATACAGAATGCTAAGACACTCACTACCATGTAGTAGTCATTTCTATTGTGGCAATATAACTTTAATGCAAAAACATAGCTATAATCTGAAAAAGGGGAAAATTTACTCTAGAATCAGATAAAGTGTTTCCTAGAATCACTTATGAATGGCCTTGACCCACTTATAGATTTAGGTCACACCAAATACTGTGTTCTCATACAGTAACAGTTCTATTAAGTTTATAATAATAAAATAAAGAAAGCCATACTAAGTGAATTTTAATTATACATTATTAAAATGTAATATACAATAGTTGGGATGGCAACCAAATCTCTCACTTGATGTTCTGTCTTCCTGCTGGAGGTATGCTCTATAAGTTCCCTCTCCCTGCTGTCAGGCATTTCATCTAAGGTCCCTCCTTTGAGTCCTGAGATTCTTTCACCTCCCAGGCCTCTGGTGCATTATGGAGGGTCCCCTTAACCTCCTACCTCCCAAGGTTTTCTGTTTATATTTTTCTGCTGGCCCTCAGGGCATCAGTCCTTTTCCCCCACCCAGTACCAGATTAGGTTCCCCTCTCCCTCCCACTCCCCACCTACTTACCCTGTCCACTTTCCCTCCCAGGTCCCTCCCAGGTTCCTCTCTCCCTCCCCACTTGTGATTGCTTTCTTCTCTCTCCCAGGGAGGACTGAGGCATCCTCACTTTTGCACTTTAGCTTTTGTACCTTTTTGAGTTCTGTGAACTGTTGTTTCTTGGGTATTCTGTATTTTGGTGTTTTGTTTTTGTTTTTTGGCTAATATCCACTTCTTAGTGAGTACATACCATGCAAGTCTTTTGAGACTGAGTTACCTCACTCAGGATATTTTCTAGTTCCATCCTTTTGCCTGAAACAGTGAGGATGAGTAGTATTCCATTGTGTAAATGAGCCACATTTTCTGTATCCATTCTTCAGTCATGGGACATCTAGGTTGTTTCCAGCTTCTGGCTATCACAAATAAGGCCGCTATGAACATAATGGAACATATGCCTCTGTAGCATGGTGGGGCATCTTTTGGGTATATTCCCAAGAGTGGTATAGTTGGGTCTTCAAATAGATCTATTTCCAATTTTCTGAGGAACCTCCAGGTCTTAAGCTTACAGTTGAGAGGGTGGAGAGTCTGTACATTCCCAAAGGATTTACCTGACACCTATTATGGTATTTGATCACACAGAGTGGGCAGTAAATCCGAGTACAGGAGGATAATTTGTCTGATAAGTTCTAATATTCCTGCTCTTCATAGTCAGTCAGCCTAATAGAATGTTTAATATAGCTATAGCATTTTTACCTGGGAATTTCAGTTTACTGTAACTATAGAAAACTAAAACATATGCTTGCTTACTTTACCATAATATGAAACATACTTGAGTTATTAGTCTATGCTTTTACCTTCTTTTATTCCCCAAACCACTGTGAAATAGTCTAATTAACATTGCAATGGCTTTGCTAAATTTTATAAAATTGGTTTTTCACAATTAATTACTCATTATGGGACTATTTGGATAAATTGACTTTATTAAAAATGAGCTTATTTATTCATATTGCTAAGCTCCATTGGGTTCTCTCCTCTTAAATGGTTTTACAAAGGTAGAATCACTGAAAGAACAACACTGTGAAAATATTCAGAGTTCTTGAACTACAGTTCACCAATATTTTCAAGGGAGGTTGAAGAAATATTCCCCATTAGAGAAGACCTGAAAACTGTTGTGTGACTGTGATTTCTGTACATGATAGGTAAGTTACATCCACAAACTATCAACAACTTAATTGACTGCGTAAAATCTTGACAAGAGGTTCACAGTGACTAAAACATGAGCAACAGTAGCTTTTATGCCTGCTAATACATACAGCCTACTTGCCACCTGGAGACAAATGACAACAGAGTATGACCAGAACAACCAATCAGTTGGTGTCAACTACATGGAGCAAGTGGCCTTGGGCCAATGTGGCCTGGGTGGAAGTTGTAAAGGTTTACCTAAATTCCTAAATGTGTGTCCATCTTCTGGAGTCTGTATTATTGACTCTGTGCCTTCTTACCCCTACCCTGAAGGGTCTTGGTCAGGGTCTCAAGCAACACCAGTGGATATTCCAACAGGGATGCAGATGAGGGACGGTCCAGAAGGTTCCACTCCTAGTTGGAGAGCAAAGGTAGTCAGTAGTCAGTGGCTAATGTGTTACTTTTCCCCAAAGATGAGCTTCAGCTCCAGTAGGGGACCCATACCCAAGTAGAGTCAGGCCGAGGCTCACACCCATGCATTGAGAAGAGAATTTTGGAGAGGATTATGGAGAGAGTTTCTAAGGGTGAATATGATATAACATATAATGATGGAAAAACAGTAAAAATCTTGTGTATGCAGCTCTACAAAGGACACAATTATAAAAGGACTCTGGGCTAGTTTACCATATAAGTGACTCTATTGTCATCATTTAGTTGAATCTTTGCAATTTTCACAGGCCAAAAACATGACAGCTATTCAGAGTTCTAATAATTCACTCATTCATTACTTAAAAGATAGTGTTCATAGTTTCATGCATTATTTTATCCACATGAAAATTTGTTTCCTGAGTTTCCTAAGTTCCCCTTTCATTATCATACTGCTCATTTCTTCTTGGGGATTAACTTCAAGAGTATTTGCAGTATTTGTAATTTTTTGTGAGTAATGGCCCAGTTCTCATCTTTGGATCATAGAATGAATACTAAACAGGAAAATCCATTTGTTTCACACATTATAAAGATAGCTTATTTTTCCATGTTTAACAACCAAAGAGATATTTAAGAGACAGAGTTTATGAATTGTCAAACTGTGAGGAAAATAGTCTAAAATTGTTATCATCAAAAAAAAAAAGCAAGTGAAAATGAAATAAAAATAATCAATGGAGAAGTCAGAGCAAGGATTGCAGGAGCTGTAGAGGTTTGCAACCCTACAGGAAGAACAATATCAACCAACCAGATGCCCCCCCCCAAAGTTCCCAGGGACTAAACCACCAACCAAAGAGTACACATGGGGGGACTCATGGCTCCAGCTGGATATATAGCAGAGGATTTTCTTATCAGGAATCACTGGGAGGGGGGCCCCTTGGTCCTATGGATATTCAGTGACACAGGGTAGGGGAATGCTAGGACACTGAGGCAGGTGTGGGTGGGCAGGTGGGGGAGCACCCTCATACAGGTAGGGTGAGGTGGGAGAGGATAGGGGACTTGTGGAGGGAAAACTGGAAAGGGAGATAACATTTGAAATTTAAATAAATAAAATAACCAATAAAAATGAAAACAAAACATTTTTAAATTTTCTTTCATTTTCTTCATTTGTTCAAAAATCAGTAAATATAGTTCATTACAGTTAAATGTGTATATATACTATTCATATGTGGCCCTTATTCACTCATTATAATTTATCATAGAACAAGAAAAGTAATCATTCATTTTTCCAAGTATTTATTAAGCATTTGACACATCAGAGGAAAAATCAATTATATATATACTTTTCTGTCACTGTTTAGAAAAAAACAAAACAAAAATATACAGTTTAAATTGAGAGTATTTTAAGTACTAGCCTTAGAAGCAGGCATACAGTATCACAGGGTTAAGCAATGTGTACTCCATTTAAGCATAGTACACACATGTTTAATCCCAGCACTTGGGAGGCAGAAACAGGAATCTCTGTGGTTCTAGACCAGGCTGCTCTACATAATGAGTTCTAGGCCAGCCAGAGCTACATAATGCAACACTGTCTTGAGAGAGAAAGAGAGAGAGAGAGAGAGAGAGAGAGAGAGAGAGAGAGAGAGAGAGAGAGAAATGTGCTTGAGTCAAAACTTCCTAGAACTAAATTTTAAAACAAGCAAATGAATTGAATTTAACAAAGACTGAAGTTAATTAGAGAAATAACTTTAAAGGACAAACTATAGAGGACCAGGCTAACAGGTCACATTTGATAGGGCTGGCATTCAGTATGTGTACAAGAAAATTTTACTAGTGCACAAGAAGACTTAGAATGGTCTTAGGTCATTTGAATCTATATATACAAATAATAAAATTAAACTTCCATGTTGTAGATTTGAGAAACTCTTTGTCACTTACTATCTAAGAGGGAAACATAGGCAGACTTTTATTTAGAAATTCTAATTTGGTAACAGTATGTCAAATATATTTTGAGTAGCATATTTGGGATTTGATCCAAAAAGGTGTCTTTGAATTAGTTAAGTCACAGCATATTGAGTTCTTTTCTCTGTTGTTAAAATATATTTCAAAAGTGCTGAGGTAGCCATTGAGTACATAAATAGAGAAAAATCTATAATTTATTGTTTAAACTATAGGAACTTTGATAAATGTGAATGGTTGTTACTAGCAAGTTGATAAATATATGCCAGAACTTCTCTGGGGAAGTGAAGATAAGAGGTCATTTTCTCACCAGTGACTTCATTTATCATTTAAAATCCAATAGAAAATTTATTCACTCTCTGTGAATAATATAACTGTATGGAAATGAGGTACTCCTGAAAAGGGAGCAAGAAACAATCAAGAGAGTAGCCTTTCCTTAGATTAATCTAGGTGAGTAGTTAGATAGACATAAGGGTATTAAGAAACCAATTTAAACCCAGTAGCATGAGGGATATTGCTTCAGCTGCTCAGAAGATTGCAATGGACCTGCAAGTCTTGACACATCCCTGTGTGAGAGCCTCTCTTGCTGATGAAACAGTCTGCGAAGGAAATGATACTATTTATTTCTTACCTAAGCAGATGTTGTTTGTTCAAATAAATGGGTATAAGTTATTTTCACTTGCAACAGGAGAGAATTAGAAAAAGTTATTCCCTCGGGATCTAAACTTTTAAGAAACAGATCCAATTTAACAATTGCTGTGGGCTAATTGAGCTATTGATCTTCATCCGTCAAATTACACATAACTCTCCTGACAGGGAAAAGAGAATATTTAGGTAATACACCCCTCTGTAATCTTTGATCTTGACATCCGGGTGTCATTCAAGACAACAGTGAAAGAGAGCTATCTAACTATGTGGATATAACTATTTAGTCAGAAATAATAAATTCCCATCATATATAGAATAGATCATGGAAGTAAAGATTACATGTAAGTAATGATTAGGGAATACATCTATACTAATTACACATAAGTAAAAAGTATGCAATTTGTTAAAAGGTGTTATCTAGGTAATAATTCAAATTAATGAGAGAGAGTTGAACACATGGCTACCTTAATATATAATTATTCTTTTTTACCTGTACAGAAGTTCATTGACATGAACAGAATTTGAATCTGGTTAATTTTGGTATGTGATATTTTTCATAAGTTTTTACAATAAGGTTAATAAATGAAGACACATATAAATATGTACAGACATAAACATGTGCACAAATACAAATGCATACTATAATTATATATATGTACATATGCTTACTCAATAATTTAATTTACAAAATGCCATTTTCACCAAGAAACAAGCAAAATTGCTACAAAACATTGCTTAAGAGAAACATCTGTATTTAATTTGCATTTATGTATTTTCCTATGTTGTAATCATCGAGTAAGTTCTAAAAAAGTAATATAAACTATATTTGTTTAGATTTTTCTCAATTTTTAACTTCTCATATTTATTTGTCTTCTCTGTCTATCCAGAAAAAATGCCAACTCTGAAGATATAAAAATCACACACTGGAAGATACATGGTAAGTGATTAATTCAATTTTAAGGAAAAAATTCAGTTTTATAACATATGTTCTTCAGGAACATTTACCTTCACAGGCTGGTGAGATTTTTTTGTCCTTGCACATTCTTCTGAGCTTATAAAAATCTCAACATTCACATTTTCTTCCACTTGAAAATTGTCTTTTAATACAGGCTATCCTCCTGCTTATTTCTTCCCTTTTCACAGTGTAAATGGGTCATTCAACACTTTAGTTTTCAAGAAAACATTTATAAAGTGGCCAGTTGTGCTAGTAGCTAGGCTATGCAGCAGAAACACAGTGGAATGGTGCAGACAGGCCATTTAACAAGGTTGTAGTGGTGAACAAAGGTCCTGATAGAAAAACAAAAGGTAGTTATCATTATTAGAAGTCTGGTATTGCCAAATAGTGGACACATTTTATTACTGTCTAAGCAAAAGACTTTAAAAGGTTTGGGGGGGGGGGCGTTGCAACTAGAGAGATGTCTCAGCAGTTAAGGACACTGACTGCTCTTCCAGAGGTTCTTAGTTCAATTCCCAGCAATCACATGGTGGCTCACAACCATCTGTAGAGGGATCCTATGCCCTTTTCTGGTGTTTTTTGAAGACAGCTACATAACTCATATACATAAAAGAAATGAAATCTTAGAGAGAGAGAGAGAGAGAGAGAGAGAGAGAGAGAGAGAGAGAGAGAGAGAGAGAGAGAGAGATTAAATTAATCCATGGCAGGGCATTAGATAAACTTCAAAAACAATTTGTATTTGAGTAGTCACTAAGATATGAATGACACTGAATAGAATGGCACAGGAAAGCACACTGTGTGAAACTGATACCCCGTGTGAGAGCGTACAGTGTCTAGAAGATATTTGCTATGGCCAGATACCGTATTAAGTTATAAAGCAGTATTTATGGGCTGGATACTGTAAGTAATCAGTGCATACTGTATGATACTCTAAGTATAGTCCTGTAGAGCTGTGGTTTTCCTTCAAGTTCAAAAATAAAGTTATAGGATATTCTGCTGAATAACCTAAAACAAAATACATTTAAAAGTCAAAATACAAAGCTATTCTACTAATAATAATTATCTGAATCGCCTTGAGCAGGTTATCATATTTATGAAAAATTTTAAATTCATATATGTGAATTACTTAAACATGTGTGCATATGGAGATTCATAAATAAACATTTTTAATGAGTAAGTAATTTCCTTAAATAATGGAACATCTGCTTCGATATCTACTTCATTTATATTTATTTGTTTTGTTTGAATATGTATATATGTAGGAGGACATACATAACACCATGCATATGTGGCATTCTAAGGACAACTTGCAAGAGCCATTTCTGTCCTAAGGAATGAAAAGTGCCAGGCTGTCAGGCACTTTTGCCTCCTGAGCTGTTTCAATAGTCCTAGATTTTCTTTGCAACCTTACTTAAATGTGCTCCCTACCCCCTCCTCTCTGGGGTGAGTGCTATGTTATGTGCATGTATGTATGTGTGGTGACAAGAGTGTCACAGGTTTGGAAGTCAGAAAACATTGTATCTTATGTTCTATCACTTTCAGCCTTATTAATGGGTCTCTCCCAGGACTAGGATCTATTCTGATAACTGGTGAAGCCCAAAGACTTTTCTTTCTTTGTCCCACATTGCCATAAGTGTGAAGCCATGCCCAGCTTTGTATATGAGTTCTGGAAAT
The DNA here is from genome assembly GCF_978045245.1 of Mus caroli. NCBI lineage: Eukaryota > Metazoa > Chordata > Mammalia > Rodentia > Muridae > Mus > Mus caroli. The sequence goes on along the minus strand of NW_028227261.1, from coordinate 103,208,576 downwards.
AGCACATCTGGTCATCTTGCTTTCACTACAAGCTCTCTTATACAACAAGCTATCCTGAAATCTCTACAATAGTATTTTTGATATAAAAGTATACTAAGTATAACATCATTGAATGTCATGTCACATATGAAAATAATTCAGTTACCATAGGACAGAGTAATATTTCAAACAGTAATATTCTTTTAAAAACCCTAAGGTTAAGAAATGAGATTATGAAATATGAGATGATGCTTATTTTACACCATTTGTCATTCCTTAATCACCCCTTTCACTGTTAAATAATGTTGACTAATATCTCATTATTTCAGATGGGTAAGTTGAGAGTAGTGCATTCTTACATCTCACCATGTGTCAGGATTTCTCAGTCTTGTCAAACATTTAGGTGTTTTAAAATAGACACTTTGCCCCTTCTTAGAATTGGGAATAAAACACCCATGGAAGGAGTTACAGAGACAAACTCTGGAGCTGAGACAAAAGGATGGACCATCTAGAGACTGCCATATCCGGGGATCCATCCCATAATTAGCCTCCAAACCATGACACCATTGCATACACTAGCAAGCGTTTGCTGAAAGGACCCTGATATAGCTGTCTCTTGTGAGACTAGACCGGGGCCTAGCAAACACATAAGTGGATGCTCACAGTCAGCTATTGGATGAATCACAGGGCCCCCAATGGAGGAGCTAGAGAAAGTATCCAAGGAGCTAAAGAGATCTGCAACCCTGTAGGTGCAACAACATTATGAACTAACCAGTACCCCGAGCTCTTGACTCTAGCTACATATGTATCAAAAGACGGCCTAGTAGGCCATCACTGGAAAGAGAGGCCCATTGGACATGCAAACTTTATATGCCCCAGTACAGGGGAACGCTAGGGGAATGCTAGTGGGAGTGGGTGGGTAGGGGAGTGGGGGGAAGGTATGGGCGACTTTTGGGATAGCATTGGAAATGTAATTGTGGAAAATACCTAATAAAAATATTTAAAAAAAAAGACTGTGGAGGCTTTTAGAGATGAACTAAATGCATTTTGTATTAGGAGATGAAATGAAACTTTAGGGGCCAAGGTGGGAAGGATGTCTTGACTTAAAATGATATATTTGGATGTCATATTTACAAGAGGGGAGTTGTAATGTGATCTTCATTATTGATGTGACTAGATTTAGAAACAGCTATTTTGTCTGTTAGTGTTAAATACTTGAAAAATAAAATGGAGCAAACAAACAAACAAAAATAGTTCCTAAAAATCTTGCATGGAGAGAGTACCAATAATTGAGTGACTATGTAACCACCAAAATTTGGTAAGGTTTATACATTCTAATAAAGTCTTTATGCTACAGAAAACTCCTGTAGCTCAGAAACAATGAATTAACAAAACAATAAGAGAAATGTAAACCACTACACCAAGTAACTGCATAGGATATCCTAAAATAAATAAATAAATAAACCTAGAATGAACCATTCCATTAACTATCTACTTAAAAGTCTCTATTATACATGTAAGTCTGTGTATAAATTTACTAATACATTATAACTGAAATTGTCCCATTTGAACCAACAATGCTCTCTCCAAGAGCCAAAAAATTAAAAAAAAAAAATGGCATGAGAGTAATTTTTGAGTTGTTGATTAAAGTTGTTTGAGAGATCTACGCAGCTTTAAAAAATGAATTTATGAAATTCTTAGACAAATGGATGGATCTGGAGGATATCATCCTAAGAGAGGTAACCCAATCACAAAAGAACACACATGATATGTACTCACTGATTAGTGAATATTAGCCCAGAAGCTCAGAATCCTTCTTAGAAGGGGGGACAAAATATCCATGGAAGGAGTTACAAAGACCAAGTTTGGAATAGAGACTGAAGGAATGACCATCCAGAGACTGCCCCACTTGGGGATCCATCCTATAAACAACCACCAAACCCAGACACTATTGCAGATGTCAACACGAGCTTGCTGACAGGGGCCTGATATAGCTGTCTCTTGTGAGACTATGCCAGTGCCTGGCAAATACATAAATGGATGCTCACAGTCATCTATTGGATGGAGCACAGGGTACCCAATGAAGGAGCTAGAGAAAGTACCCAAGGAGCTGAAGAGGTCTGCAGCCCCATAGGAGGAACATCAATATGAACTAACCAGCACCCCCAGAGGTCCTTGGAACTAAACCACCAATCAAAGAAAACACATGGTGGAACTTGTGGCTCTAGTTGTATGTGTAGCAAAGGATGGTCTAGTTGGTCATCAATGGGAGGAGAGACCCTAGGTCCTGTGAAGGTTCTATGCCCCAGTATAGGGGAATACCAGGACCAGTAATGGGAGTGGGTGGGTTGGGGAGTAGGGGGAGGGGATAGGTTGTTTTCAGAGAAGAAACTAGGAAAGGGGGTAACATTTGAAATGTAAATAAAGAAAATATCTAATAAAAGAAGCATTACTGGCTATTGCTATTATTCTTGGTTGAACCCTATAGATAAAAATAAGATGCCATTCTCAAAGGCACCATACATTTCACATACATGTTCCAGAAGCCAATCATCTAGAATTGACCTGAATTACTTCTCAGTGAAGACTGCTTTCATAGTGCCAGAAGGCTCTATTTAAGTTCCAAAGGAATGAAGCATCTAACTGTATTACTCATCTGTGATGCTTATAAACCAAATAATGACCAGCATAGCACAACAACTTTAATGATGTAGAAATGGCACAAATAGACTGATGGTAACCAAGAGCTCTCACACACCCAACAAGAAAGAAATCCTAGCTGGCACTGAAAACCTAGCAAAAGTCTCCAGGCTAGTGAAATCATGGACCTTGGAGAAAAAACTACAACCACCACTCTATTAAATCTGTATAACCCCTAATTACATTCTAATTTTTTTCTTATGCCCAGAGATACATTTGCTTCTCAGTACTCATCAGGTAAACTTATATTTGCAACAGATGAGGTCCATTACAGAAAGTCACAACCAATCAGCATGCAGAGCTGTGGGAACTCAGCCTTAAAGGATATAAAGCAGGTCCTAATCCTAAAGCTTAGGGAATCCTTGTTGAATAATGGCGTTCAAAATATTGTAACAGCCAGGGAATCAGTGAGCTTGCTGTATCCTTGTGTCTCCTAATAATGGTAGAAGCTCTATCCATAAAGTCTGATGAATGAAACTACCTAAATATGAGCTTAACAAGGACAAAAATACTCTACACAAAGAACTAGAAACCATTAAGAAATGTTGAGAGATGGATAAATGGTCTTCCCAAGGGAAGAGCATACCAAATCATTATCCAACACCAAATCAACAGTCTTGAAATTATATACATACAAGCAAAATAAAAAACATATAGTGAGTTGTATTTATATACTTATGCATTAATATATATGTAAAAGTAATAAAAGGAGGACATAATATTTCAGGAGGAGAGAAGCATTGGAGGCATTAGGAAGAGGAAAGGATAGGGGAAATATGTTTAGTTTATAAAATATAACAAATTAAAAATAAGCGATTAAAAGATCAAAATCTGACAATTCTAGGTCCAAAGTGTGTTTCTAGTGCAAAAGTTTGATGTCGCAACTCACACATGCTTATATGAACAGCCTAATTAGATTAGCAGAGACATTTTAATGACAGAATTTGGGTCTAAGTGAATTATTCTTCTTGGCAGAGCAGAAGCACAAACCTGGAATCCTACTGGTTTGTGAACTGCATGATGAACTTTCATAGGAATTTGTAACATGTCAGAACAGGCTGAGAAACATATAGGAAAAAAAGAATTCTCACATGCAAACACCCATTAAAAGAAGACTGTACTATTAGTGGAGCCCTGAGTGGAGGATTCAGCAGAACCTGAATCTATGAAAAAAAGTCCATCTGTTTTGTCAACACTAGAAACTAGAGTGACATCAGCATTTTATATATGAAAATTATATCACCTCCCAAATAATCGAATAGAAGTGAAAGATACACACATATAATCATACAATATAAAATTACATTTACCTTCCCTAATTGTTTAATCTGTGTCAGTATAACTACAAATTGATAAAGATCTAAATAATCTCTAGATACTGTGACAAAACAAGTCTGATGACTATTGTAAGTGGCAGGAATGTACACAGTACCCATCATGCCCCTTTGCAGCTACACTTTGCAGGCTATTGCACCAAGAATGGACGTCTGTTTATCCATCCATTTAATCAAGCTTTGTGAATTGTCTTGATCCTCAAAGGACTATGACTCCCACTCTGCCAGCTGCAAACTTCAGCCTTTATTGGCTTTGCATATATTCTACAATGGAACTCTGGCCACTACCAGATGATCAAACCCAGCCTAGTCTACTACATAAGAAAGCATATCACATGTCACAGTTAGCACTGTCCTTCTGCCAGGGACCCCAGATGCATGAGACACCCAGGAGATATAAATTGTGCTTATCTTATTAGAGCCTCACGGCCAACCAAAGCTTTTGGATAATAATAAATGATTACCATTTTAAGGCACATAGTTTGAGGATAGCTTGCTAAGCTAAAAGATAAGGTATTCAGCAACTATTCAGCAGCTTCAGAGACACCATGGATCCAGAAAACAATCACTGGAATATTTTTGTAACTATATGGTGTCAATTATGGCAGAACAAATCTTATATGATATAAAAAATCAGTGAATCTGCATCAAATAAAATATGAAAACATAACTAGCAATAGATAAAAATACATATAATAATTAGGAAAATGTGGCAGTTGTCCAATGAATAATGAATTAAAGTGCAAACTCAGAGAAGAGAGTAAATATATCTAATTATTTTCGACCATAATATCTTAAGCATTTTGGGCAATATGCATCAATATGGTGTAGTAAGTCGTCAAAATGAGACACCAAGGTAATCACAAAAACAACTTGTGTATTATGTATTATATTTATAGTAATATTACTTCCAAACCTGCAAATAAGTCATATTTCATAACTAACTATTCACCCATAAAAGAAATACTACTTGTTATAATAGCTTTCTATCTTGGGATGATACCCCACAAGATTTTTTGGAGACATAATCTCACATCAGACTTTCTGGTACTCTGGCTTTTGCAATCTTATTACTTGAAACTTGGATGTAAAAGTTACATTATAAATGTATCAGCTGGGCTTGGGAACACCACAATCAACTATTCTATTGGTTTTGACAATTATGTTTATATGTAATGGTCTCTGATATGGAAACACTTTTGGATAAGGAGTGAGCTTTTCCTAGCTGTGAATGTAAGAATAAGTTTAGAATATGTTAGGAATTCTTGTGGTCTAGAATAGTAGTAGGTAGTATGGTCTCAAAGAGACATGACCTCACTGGTCCTGAACAGGTAATTAGATTTCTAGTACCATACATGAATTTTCCTATTGTTGTGTGGACCTTAAATATAATTAGATAGCTGTTGCTCACTACAAAGATATTAGTGCCACTATTGCATCTTTAGAGATATTATTTTGATTGTTCAAGGATTATAAAAACATAGCTTTTAGAAATTAAAGAAATTAAAATAAAATATTAAAATAGGATATGTGTATCAATCCTAAGATAAAGATGAGGTAAACAAAAGTCAGACATTGTCAGTTTTGTGCACATATGAGTAACATTTGTAATTCTAATATTTCTAGAGGCTTTATCTTAAAAGTAAACAGAAAAAGAGAAACATGTTTTAATAATTTCTATTAGTGCGCAGTATGAAATAATTAATAATTAATCTAGAATTTTATATTTGCAATGTCTTCATCCATTTTAATACTTTACTTTTGTAATTTTATATTTTATATTATTTTTAGTTTTAACTTTTTATACTTTGATACTTCCATACAAAATATCTTGATCAAATTCATGCCCAACTCCTCCCAATTCCAGTCATTCCTCTATAACCCTCCTCCCACGCTTTATGTCATCTTATTTATTTATTAGTTTATCTTTAAAAGAATATTGTGCAGCAGATATTCTACTCCTCAGGCACTAGCAATCTTTTTGTCTCTTCTCTTCTGTGATCTTTCCTGAGCCTTAAGTATATTTGTTGTTGTTGTTAATGTATTACTCGTGGGAAGGCATTCCATGGTCAATTGATCTCTGCATTTTGACAAGTGGTAGCGTTCAATAATGATCTTGGTTTGTGTCAAGAAATAAGTTTCTGTAATAAGAGTTGAGAGCATACTTATCTTTTATAGTTGAAAATTCAGGCAAGAGCTGGTGATTGGTCTGCCTGGCACAGTGTACTTTAAAATAAGAAGCGTGTCATATCATTTCACGAAGTCAAAACACTTAATTCTGAAGTAGCATGAGTTGCCAGTAGCTGGTTGTGGAGGAGTGATACTCTCTACAACTCCTTTAATGTCCCCTTTCCTTCACTATCCTGTCCAAGGTTATATGCTAACCACTCACTTATATGCTAACATTCCACTGTATACGTAGCTGTTCATAAACAATAAAGCAAATCCTGTTGTTGGAAACTGTCCCTAAAGAGTGGGATATGTCTGCCCCCTTTACTGACCCATGGGAATTGTGGTCTTGTCAGGAGACACTCAGTAACAATGGCTATTTTTAAATATGAGGATACATATTTATAATGCTATTTTAATTTATAGTACATATTTATGATGAAGTCATACTGCTTTAGGAAGTGGTAGTAGGATCTCTAAGTTGCATGACCTCACAGACCACTTGTATGTGAGGAGGCTTACATTACCAGGCATGGATTCCTTTCTATTATACAGGACTTAAGACTAATTATGTAGCTATTAGTTACCTTGGGATATAAGAACCACCACTGCAGGTTTTGTAATATCTTCTCAAGCTGATCAGTGCTGTGATTGGTTGATTTCCTCACATTCTGTATCTAAAGTTTATGACATCTTCAGCAATAGGTTCTGATCTTCTTTATTTATATGGCACCAAGGCCAACAACAATACCCTGTGCTTTCTTGAGGATTCTTGTACTCTCTTGACCAGCAAATTTGGCATGCCTGGCATTGGGACTTTCGTTAGTCTAGAGATTTTGGAAAAAGCCTTGTTTCTCTATATGGCATGACTTCAAATTTATTCTCTCTCTCTCTCTCTCTCTCTCTCTCTCTCTCTCTCTCTCTCTCTCTCTCACACACACACACACACACACACACACACACACACACACACACACACACATGCGCGCACACACACACACATAAACGAGCACAAAGGAGAGATTTTAAACAAACATAATAATGCAATTTCTTTTTTTCTTTTTTTTTTCATTGGATATTTCTTTATATACATTTCAAATGCTATCCCGAAAATTCCCTATACCCTCCCTCTGCCCTGCTCCCCTACCCACCCACTCCCGCTTCTTGGCCCTAGCATTCCTTTGTATTTGGGGCATATAAAGTTTGCCCCAAATGATGGCCGACTAGGCCATCTTCTGCTACATATTTCTTATAGCTCTTGAATTTTAATTTTTGCTCATTGCTCCCTCTTTTGCTGTCCCTCTGGGTTGCCATTCTCCAGCCTCTTCAGATACATCCTTCCTACATGCTTTTCCTATTTCCTTTCCTAGAAAATGTGTTCTATCATTCTCCTCTTTTGTGCTTCTTTTACCCCCATGAAACCATAACTTTAAACTGACAGCACATCTTAATCTGCACCTATGGTCTAGTGTTCCCATTGTTGCATGTAGCTAGGGGTATACTCTGTAGCAAAGCCAAATGGAGAATACGTCTCTACTTTATCATTGTTGATTATTTTGGAGGTAGAATTTTAAGAAATTTGTTTAAACAAAATAAGAAGGAGAAAAAAAAGCAACATTCTTAACAAAACAGAATCAGTAATAAATAAGTAAATGCACTATATAGTTTTGCAAAAGTGCTGTGAATCTTTATATCAGTCTTATTGTAAACCAACACCCTTTATGGGATAGATAGGAGCACCTGTTCTCTGCTCAGACATTGGGGTGAGGAACCTTCATAAGTCAACTTATACATATATTCTGGAGCATTGGAAGGTTAACAGTATTACAACTTCAACTAGTATATATCGGTAAATCAAAGATTTTATGCCTTGATTAGTTGATAGTTGCATCAATAATGTGTACACGTGATCTTTTACTTTATTTTCTACTTCGTGTGTGTGTGTGTGTGTTATGTGGTGTGCATGGGTACAGGTACCCACTGAAATGAAAAGACTGTCATTAGCATTTTTTTCTTTTGGCTTTTAGAGACAGGGTTTCTCTGTATAGCCCTGGCTGTCCTGGAACTCACTTTGTAGACCAGGCTGGCCTCAAACTCAGAAATCTGCCTGCCTCTGCCTCCACAGAGCTGGGACTAAAGGCGTGTACCACCATGCCTGGCTGTCTTTAGCATTCTTGAAACAGGAGTTGTAGCCTACAGTGACATGCAGGTTTTGAGAACTGAACATGAGTCTTCTGCAATGGCATTGGGTTCTCTTAACCAGGGAGTTCTCTCTCCAACTCCCAAATTTAGAACTTTTATGAATCTCTGAGGATTATGTTCAATACACCATTTTCAAGTTTTCCTGATGAAGTGATAAACTTTTAGTACTTCATAAAACTAAACTAACTCATTATACTGAATAATCCACTATAGAACTGAGTGTCTAATATTTTTCTTTGAAATAAAAGGCTTTAGTAACTTATGCAGAAACCTTTGAAAGCATGCTCTTCTATAAAATACTTCCATAGGAAGGATTACTGAAATTAGCAATGAAGTAAAGGTGCCATGGTCACTGAAAACATTTTAATGGCAGTACCGGAATTAAAACCATATTTATTCATTGTATCTGCTCTATAAAATCTTTCACTCTGAAAGCCAAGCCTTGAACACAGTAAACCCTAAAGCTCTAAATACACTCCCATAAACCTGCTGATACATTTTAGAGAAGACACTGAATGCAAGCCCTGAGGTTCACATTATACAGGGAAAAGCATGCACTCTGGCAGACCTGTATAATCCTACAGTCCAATTAAACTCATAAAGTAAGGCTAACACATAAAAGCTTCTCACAAGGTCTTCACTGAGTACTAAAGACAAAGGAAGAAAAGGAAAGTACAAAGCCATTGATTCTCACATGTCAGAACTATTCTAAACACATTAAGGGCCTCTTAGCTAATTCTTGCCAAGATATGTAAGGAAAGCACATGTCTTTAATTTTTGAAAGAGGAACATGCTTCAATTAGTTCTTCTAAGATAATGTAAAAGTATACGGGAGCTGAATTTCCAAACAGGGTCAGTTTGATGCTAATGCCCAAGCATTTGTTGCCACTTAATTTTTTTTTCTATAATTAGCTGACCTAAATACTGAAGAAAGCCTACAAATGGAAGCACAGTTGGTATTCTGAAAGTGACAGTCAGAAATGGAAAAACTAATGAACATATGGGCCCAACAGTTTCTCTCATTGGCAATAATGGAGAAGCCATTTTAGGTTCTGTGATTTGGTTAATTAACACACCTCTCAGGTGGTAAAAATTGATAGACTTTAGCTTGGTAAGTTTTAATGCTACATGCAGCATGCTGTTATAATTTGGATGGATACTGCCTGCCAAGAACCATGGCTGAGCACATGTAATTACATAAGTGCCATAACTACTATATTATTTGAAAGTATGACGTAGACACATGAAAATTTTACTTCATATTTAATATTAAGGATTTCTACAACTAATTTTCATTAATGATAATAAGATGTGCTAGCCATCTATAAATAAGAGTTAATAGTATAAATATAACAACAACAGCAAGGTCATCATCTAGGAAACTCACTGGCTGTATCTGCTGTACCAAGCATTGATACTCCCACTTTCCCGATGAGCAAACTGAGAGCAAAGGTACAATATAATGTATGCCAAAGCACACACATTTTAAATATTTGAGAATCTAGAGCAGATAGCCTCACTCCTGACCTTGCATTCGTAATCTTCTTTTTGCACTTGTTAACAATTACCAAGATAAGAATGTCTTCTTATAGATTACCTACATATTCATTAATCATTTCTGGAAATAAAATTAAATGGCTATCTCCTATTTTCAGCATTAATAAAATGAATATAGGGTTGGAAAAGTGATTCAGGAGGAAAAGTATGTTTCACCAAGCCTGATGACCACTTCTTGATACATGGGCCTCACATGGTAGGAATTTACTTCTGTAAGATTTCCTCTGAATTTCCCATACTTCCCACATGCTCTGTGGCATGTGTCCATGTATACATGCACACAAGCATGCACATGTGTGTGCACACAGAAACATGTAAACATATAACTTTAAATAAGATTTTTATTTAAAATGAAAATAATTTCTTATTTATTTATTTATTTATTTATTATTAGATATTTTCTTCATTTACATTCCAAATGGTATCCTCTTTCCTAGTTTCCTCTCCAAAAATACCCTATCTCCTCCCCCTACTCCCCAACCCACCCACTCCTGCTTCCTGGCCCTGGCATTCCCCTATACTGGGGCATAGAACCTTTGCAAGACCAAGGGCCTCTCCTCCCATTGATGTCCAACTAGGCCATCCTCTGTTACATATAGAGCTAGAACCATGAGTTCCACAATGTGTTTTCTTTGATTGTTGATTTAGTCCCAGGGAGCTCTGGTGGTTCTGGTTAGTTCATATTGTTGCCCCTCCTATAGGGCTGCAGACCTCTTCAGCTCCTTGGGTACTTTCTCTAGCTTCTTCATTGGGGACCCTGTGCTCCATCCAATAGATGACTGTGAGCATCCATTTCTGTATTTGCCAGGCACTGGCATAGCCTCACAGGAGACAGCTATATCAGGGTCCTATCAGCAAAATCATATTTGCATCTGCAATAGTGTCTGGGTTTGATGGTTGTTTGTGGGATGGGTCCCCAGTGGGGCAGTCTCTGAATGGTCCTTCCTTCAGTTTCAGCCCCGAACTTTGTTTCTGTATCTCCTTCCATGGGTATTTTGTTGCCCCTTCTAAGAAGGATTGAAATGTCCACACTTTGTCTTCCTCTTTCTTGGTTTCATGTGTTTTACAAATTGTATCTTGGGTATTCTGAGTTTCTGGTCTAATATCCACTTATCAGTGAGTGAATATCATAAGTCTTCTTTTGTGATTGTGTTACCTCACTCAGGATGATACCCTCCAGATCCATCCATTTGCCTAAGAATTTCATAAATTCATTGTTTTTAATAGCTGAGTAGTACTCCATTGTGTAAACGTGCCACAATTTCTGTATCCATTCCTCTGTTGAGATAAGTTATCTTAATATTTCAAATGTACATTGGACTTAAAATCATTCTAGTATTTTGTTTTAAGTCATGTGTGGTGGCATGGGAAGGAATGCCTTGAGTCCAACATGGAATGTTCACCATGTCCATTTTGATAATATGGGCAAAAGTTTGGATATGGAGTTTTTCTTTTTAAATTAATTTTAATTTTTCTTATTTGTTCATACATGTATCTTGATCACCTCCATCTCTATCTGTCTCCATCCAGGTCTTTCCAGTACTCTCATATTTCTCATCCAACTTCATGATCATCTTTTATTATTTTTACTAATTATTTTTTAACCTCTTGAGTGCAACTAGTGCTGCCCTTACATTCACGGGTTTGAGGTTATCCCCTAGTGGCTCGAAATCCTATGAGTGGCCACACTGCTAAAAGAAAAAAGAATGACTTTTTCTTTTCCAGAATTCATCAACTGGCACTACTCCCTCAGCTACTTGGAGTATCTCAGGAGACCCTCCTCCCTCTGTGCTGGAATTTATAACTGGTTTGATCTTGGGCAGGTTTTATATAGGAAAACAGCTTCTGTGGGTCTGTATGTATAACAGCTATGCCTTGTTCAGAGGTCTTTTCATATCACTTCTCTTCAACTTCTGGCTCTTACAAGTTGTCTGCATCATAGCTGAGGTTTTCAGAACCTTCAAAAACAGAGAGGTTGATATAAATTTCCTGTCTTGGTGGCTGATTATGGGATGGATCCCCGGGTGGGGTAGTCTCTGGATGGTCCATCCTTGCATCTTAGCTCCACAAAACCCAGACACTATTGCATATGCCAGCAAGATTTTGCTGAAAGGACCCTGATATAGCTGTCTTGAGTGAGGCTATGCTAGTGCCTGGCAAATACAGAAGTGGATGCTCACAGTCAGCTATTGGATGGATCACAGGGCCCCCAATGGAGGAGCTAGAGAAAGTACCCAAGGAGCTGAAGGGGTCTGCAACACTATAGGTGGAACAACAATATGAATTAATCAGTACCCCCGGAGCTCGTGTCTGTAGCTGCATATGTAGCTGAAGATGGCCTAGTGGGCCATCATTGGGGAGAGAGGCCCCTTGGTCTTGCAAATTTTATATGCCCCAGTACAGGGGAATGCTAGGGCCAAGAAGTGGGAGTGGGTGGGTAGGGGAGCAGGGCAGGGGGAGGTTATAGGGAACTTTCGGGATAATATTTGAAATGTAAATAAAGAAAATATCTAACTAAAAAAATTAAATGTCCTGTCAACAGCTGACACACATAGTCGCGTCTCAGCACGTTTAGTAATGCATCTCTGCTTTAACCACTGCCCACTGCAATTAGTTTCCAAGAAACAAAGGTTAGGAACAACACAAGTCTATGGAATAAGCAAAATAATCTAGAAGGATGCTTGTCAGCTTGGCATTTTCAAACATCCATATTTCTCTGCTAAGACCTATGACTTCTCTAGAGTGTGTTTTGACCATTTTTTTTATAGCAAAGAAGGCCTAAGAAATCATTGATGTTCAGCTAGTTATTCCATTTTTAATATATATAGAAACTCACTTATAAACATAAATTAGTTTATCTTCAACACTGAAACAAGCTTAGAATAGAATAGTATAGTACTTGAATAGAATAGTACTTGATGAATATTTCTAAATATGTTCATTGATTTTTGCCTGTGTATCCAACACCATAGAACTCATAAATATTCAGTGATACCCAAAAAGGAGAAAAAAGTGACATGTGCTGTTTGCTTATACATGAACACACAAAGCTATGGATACCTGAGTTGAGAGTTTAATCAGTCACTGAACAGCTTCCAGATCCCAAGAAACTGTGATGGTGAGAAAAAAAATGTTGACAAAAAAGTAGTTAGTTGATTCCGTATCCTTTTCCCTTGGTGATGTTTAGAAGAAGTGAGAAGACAGAGAAAGACAAACAGGATTGTATGTGTCAATGGTGAACAAGAGTATGGCCAACTGGAAGGCAGCTGATCTTGCTAAGTTGTGTTACTGCTGGAGCTTTATAGCACTGGAAACAGTTAGACACTCTATTCACCATCACAATCCTCTTCAGGGAAGAAGAACATTTACATCCTCGAGAGTTTAGGCTTCTCTGCTTGTGTTTTCAGTTGCTGTAAGAAAGCAGGCAACAAAAAAAAAGACACTACCATCCCAAGTAATATGGGAGCAACAATGTGAAAATTTAAATAAAATATAAAATGTTATAGTTAAGTATATTTAATTATTAAATATGTTTCATTTTAAGATTTAGGAACAATGATTTGACAGCCATGAAGTTCAGTGCTGGCTGGAAAACTTGTCACTTCTTCAGTTGTGAGAGAGTCAAGATGAAAGTTCCAGAACAACTTCAGGTCACTCAATGGAAACTGATTTCATTTTGATTGGTGATATGGTAGTGATAAATACAGTTACTGTTTGTTACTTTGTATCATGAATTTTTCTAATCAGTGGGAGGAGTAGACCTGAGCCATGCTTACATTCAAAGGAGTATCTTAATATGGTAAGCATAGAATACACTATACACATGTATATGTACTTATGCATGCATATTTTGTTCTTGCATTTGTTAAAAAACAATGCTACTATTTGCATCAACAAATCATTTTGACAAATAAAGTTATAAAATAATGCTCTTCAAGATTCTTTGATTCAAAAATGAAATCTATACCCTAGAGATACTTGTTTAAGTTTTTAAAAATGGTGTTAACAGATTTTAGTCAAGTAATGCTTATATATTATATAAAATCAACACATTTATGTAAAGTAATCATGAAGGAATAAAGAATTAATATACTTAAAACTCTTTCTTCACATGAAAAATAAATATGGAAATCAAGTTTTAAAAGATTCTATATTGTGATATATAGTCTTAATTTCTAACTATATCTGACTCTGGTATCATAATCATTCTAGCTAGTGTGCCATGACAGGAATGCGAAATATCAGCACAATAGTATGCTTGGATGTGTGTTTCTCTTTTGGTAACACTAGCAATTTCCAAGCCTAGAACCCAAGCTCCACGATTTCTTACATATGGACAAATAAAAGTTTAATCATTTGCTCATCCTACCATTCCAGTGAACCTTGTGATATTCTGATTGACAACAGCTTCCAGTGCATTGTCATGATCTATTTACAGTGGTTAAATTTAGATCAGAACAGATACATTGTCATAATCACATCCATAGTCATTTCCATTTTCCTTGTATTTATCTCACTTTGCTAATAGAGTGTTTCTTAAGAGTGTTAACAGACTTATAGTCCTGAAGTTTTCTTCTTAAAGAAATTTTGCTGGTTAAACTTACCCCAAAATATTTTGTATTATTTGTGACTGTTGCAGATAGCCCTGGTGCTAATTATATTTGATTTTAATTCAGTTCTCCTGTGAGGAGCTGCAAATAAAGAATGAGTCAGCACTCAGGTGAATTCCTGTAAACCTGCTTTCCACCTTAATTTGTAAAATAAAGGAGAGCTGATGATTGGCCAGATAAAGGGAAGGTGGAGCCAGAAGGTTGAGAGAGAGAAGAAGGAGAAAATGGGAGAGAGAGAGGATGCAGAGGAGGAGGAAGAAGAAAAGCAGAACAGAAGCAACTGGCCTGGAGAAACCGCAAGTTCTAAAGGTTCTCATAGATGAGAAAAATGGTAGAGTAGTGGTAGACCTGCCCAATCTAGGCGCACAGCATTTATTCACATTAATTGAGTTATGTTTTCATTGCTGGGGAATATTTGGGTTGGTGATTTACTGCACCATGTGACAATTATGATGGGTGTTGTTTCCCTAATTTCTTTTTCAGCCCATTTATCATTTGTGAAAGGAAAGTTACTAATTTATTTGAGTTCATTTTATATCCAGCCATTTTGCTGAAGTTGTTTGTCAGCTGTAGGAGTTCTCTGGTAGAGTTTTGGGTTTGCTTATGTATACTATCATATCATCTGCAAATAGTGACACCTTCTTTGCCAATTTCTATCCCTTTGATCTCCTTTTGTTGTCTTATTGCTCCAGCTAGAACTTACTGTTGTCTTATTACCCCAGCTATAATAATGTATTGAATAGCTATGGGAAGAGTAGGCATCCATGTCTTGTCCCTGATTTTAGTGGGATTGCTTCAAGTATCTCTCCATTTAATTTGATATTGGCTGTTAATTCGCTGTAAATTGCTTTTAATATGTTTAGGTATGGGCCTTGAATTCCTGATCTCTCTAATACTTTTAACATGAAGGGGTGTTGTATTTTGTCAAATGTTTTTACAGAATCTAAGGAGATAATCATCTGATTTTTTTTCTTTAAGTTTGTCTATATAGTGGATTATATTAATAGATTTT
Source organism: Mus caroli (assembly GCF_978045245.1). Classification (NCBI taxonomy): domain Eukaryota; kingdom Metazoa; phylum Chordata; class Mammalia; order Rodentia; family Muridae; genus Mus; species Mus caroli. Next base: position 103,193,013 of record NW_028227261.1, on the reverse strand, counting down.
CTTATATTGAAACAACCTTGCATCCCTGGGATTTCATCCCACAGTCAAGAACTCTGACCCAGAATTGTTCCTGTCTGAAAGAACTACAGGAACAAAAATGGAGAAGAGCCTGAGGAAAAGGAGACCCAAATTAGGATCCAGAACAGAGAAGGCCCCAAGGCCTGACACTATTACTGATGTTATGGTGTGCTTACAAACAGGGTCCTATCATGACTACCTTCCAAAAGGTCAAACAAGCAGCTAAAAGAGGCAGATGCAGATATTTATACCCAACCAATATTCAGAAGCTGCTAACCCTTGTTGTTGAATTAGGGAAAAGCTGGAAGAAGGTGAGGAGTACGGTGATCCTATAGGAAGACCAGCAGTCTCAAGTAATCTGAACCCCCAGGATCTCTCAGACACTGAATAGCCAATCAGGCAGCATACATACGTTGATATGAGGCCCCCAACACATACATATGCACCAAAAGACTGCTGGGTCTGGATTCATTCAAAGAAGCTGCACCTAACCCTTGAGAGACTTGGGGCTCCAGGGAGTGGGGAGGTCTGGTGGGGTGGAGAGGTGGGGGCATCTGATTGGAGACAGGGTTGGGGGAAGAAGTGTGGGACAGTCAGAGGGTGGACATGAAGGGGGATAAAGTCTGGAATGTAAAAAAAAAAAAGATTAAAGAATAATAGTAATAATAATAATAATAAAGAGCTTCTGCTAGTATTTCACCCAGGTTACTGAGCAGCACCATCTGGACAATAGTTACAGGTATGACCTCAGTTAGTTGCCCCATTGTAAGTATGGGATCTTTTCACTTGGATTTTGCAGGTGCACACCCCAGAAATTGAGAAAATACATAAGAAGACAAAACTTTAGGCTCTGACCAAGCTACTCTTCTGAGATTTGCTGAACATACTTTGGATAGGACATCCTTCTGGAAAACTAGGTCCATTTTCATATTTTTTCTGCCTAGAATTATTGGTAGATTTTCACTTATTCTGGTATCCCCTCTGTATCCGATGCAATATAAGGTAAAAAAAGACCATCACTGTCTGTTTTGCCTGACTTTTCTCATCACGACAGAGGCAGGAATCTTCTATGAATCTATATCAGTAGACTAGTCTTTTCTTCGTTCCCAGTAGTAGTGATAAACTCTATAAATAGCAGGTTACAACTAAGCCTCTATTTGGAACCCAAATTCTAAGTTCTGTGAGTTATTACCTCAAACCTCACTTCCTTGCCACAACACCTCAACCTCTGTTCATCTCTGACTGTCAATCTATGCGTCACAGGTTCTTTCCTGCCATATGTTGGAGTCCTTGCTTTGAGATCTCCTGTTTGCAATCACCTAAAAATTATCATGAATAAAGATTCCTAGCTGCAATACCCATGTAATAGCGAGTCTTAATTCTTTAATATCATTTCTTAAAGCATAAATTACATTCTTCCTCCTGAATCTTTGATTTATGTGTTTTAATTTTCTATTCTGTTCTATTGACTTATTAGAACATACTAGAAGATCCACGTTAAAGACAGTGCAGTGGACTCTCGTTTTCAACAAGATCACTTCTATCCAAAGCATTCCTAAACCTGCTATGAAGCTGCAGCTAGTCTTGAGATCCTAATTTTTCCTCATCCTTCTCTAAAGAAAATACACAATGCCTGCAACTGTATTAACTAAACAAGCAATCTACCTGATTTTGACATGCCAATAATATAGCCAGTGTCTGAACATGTTAGAATTAATTTACTATTTGATTGATGTCTTTTTTTTCAATTTTTATTAGATATTTTCTTCCTTTACATTTCCATCCCATAATCAGCCACCAAACACAGACACTATTGCACATGCCAACAAGATTTTGCTGAAAGGACCTTGGTTGATGTCTTTACCAAAGGATATTTGAAACTCTTAGCCACTCTGCCATCCTACACTTTGTCTATCATGCCTAGAATATTTGAATATTTGACGTGTGTGTGTGTGTGTGTGTATATATAATGAGTTTCAAAACATTGGTGTCACCATTTTGATATAATTCAATAATAAAACCTTTAACTACTCTGGTCTTAAAACATTTCTTAAATATTCTTTAAAAAGCAGCAATATATGTGTTGTACTTTCCTAATTTTGTAGCTTGAATTTCATAGAATGTAAATGATAATCTATCCTTGCCACTTTTGTAAATTGTTACTATCCTAAGCTTAACATTAAACAGTACAGAGTAGAGAGAGCAGTGATGAAATAGTAGTAAAAGGGCCAACCAAATGAAAGGGGTATGTAACAATTAATATGGACACCTAAACTCTTGTAAGCATGGAAAGTACATACCATGCACAATAATCATTAGACTTAATATTGTGAAATGGCCATCTTACCAAAATTAATCTACTGATTCAATACAATCGTCATCAAATTTAAACACAATTTTCACATTTTTTTTAAACTTCAACTTCTCATGAAAACATATACACACAGATAGAGGCACACACAAACACACCACCAAAACAAAACCATCAAAAAACAAGATAAATAAAAAAATAAAACCCATAATGAGTTGTACAGAGCTATACTCATAAAAATAGCATGGCATTGGTACCAAAATAGACAAGTTGATCAAAGGATAGTATATTAAAGGTGAAAGTATAATTTAGTATACCTAGAGCCAAATTGTTTAAAAAGAAACTTAGAAAGATACACTGAGAAAAATAGAGCATCTTTAACAAATCATGCTGGTCAAATTGGATAACTATGTGCACATGAATGAAAATGCATCTCTACTGGCTGGTTTTATGTGTCAACTTGACACAGGCTGGGAGAAAGAAGCTTCAGTTGGGGAAGTGCCTCCATGAGATCCAGCTGTGGGGTATTTTCTCAGTTCACTAATTGAGAAAGGGCCCTTGTGGGTGGGACCATCTCTGGGCTGGCAGTCTTGGGTTCTATAAGAGAGCAGGCTGAGCAAGCCAGGGGAAGCAAGCCAATAAAGAACATCCCTCCATGGCTTCTGCATCAGCTCCTGCTGGCTGACCTGCTTGTGTTCCAGTCCTGACTTCCTTGGTGAGGAACAGCAGAATGGAAGTATAAGCTGAATAAACCCTTTCCTCCCCAACTTGCTCCTTGGTCATGATGTTTGTGCATGGATAGAAACCCTGACTAAGACAGATTGGTACCAGCATAGTGGGGTATTCCTGTGACAACCTGACCATGTTTTGGGGAGGACTGTGGAAGGACTTTGGAACTTTGAGCTACAAGATCCTTTCGATGTTAAGAGCTCTGTGGAATGTTGTGTAGGAGCTTGGAAGATAATGTTGAGAACAGTGCAGAAGGTGAAGGCCTGGCTTGTGAAATCTCAGAGGGAAAATTAAAGACTCTTTTCAGGGCCATTGTTACTTTGATTGTGAAGATTATGTGGTTATGGTTAGTTGGGGCTGAAGAATCAGCTGTGATTAACAAGATACCAGAACTAGTAAACCCTTTCCTCCCCAACTGCTTCTTGGTCATGATGTTTGTTCAGGAATAGAAACCCTGACTAAGACAGCATCCATAACTATTATTCTGCATAAAATGACTCCATTAAGGACCTCAAACAAAGATCACATACCTTGAATATGCATCTGTTGAATGCTAAACGTTGTCTGTGCATCTGTTTCCATTAACTGTTGTGTGGACTCTCTCAGAAAACAATTTTGCTAGGGTCCTGTCTACAAACATAACAGAGTGTTGTTAATAATGTCAGGGTTGGTTCTTGCCCATTGGATGGATCTCAAGTTGGGCCCATTGGCTTGCCATTCCCTCAGTCTCTGCTCCATCTTTGTCCTAGCACATCTTATAGGCAGGACACATTTTTGGCAGGTTCTCTGGGTGAACTTCTGTCCTTATCTCTCCAATGGGAGTCCTGCCTGGCTACAGGAAGTGGCCACCTTGGGCTACATATCACCCCATTGCTAGGAGTCTCAGCTAGAATCACCTCCATAGATACCCTGAGGCTTCCTCCACAACTCTCAACCACCACCCCTGTCCCAGGTCTCTGTCATGTTTTCTAACTGTAGATATATGATTTCAATTAGAATACACACAGAGGCTTGGTAGCTATTAATGGACCAGCAAGGAGGAGAGAATCTTTCAAAAGAGATGATATAATTTAATTTTATAAAAATATAAAGGGAGAAAACAGAATACAGAGGTTAAATGGAGAGGAAGAAGGGAGCAAAGGATAAAGGAAATAATATGGGGAGAGACAGCTAATGCTAAAGGTCTTTTGAAAAGTCATGTGATAACCTGCTACTGTAGCAGTTTCCGAATACATAAAAGAAAATCAAATGAAGTCACCAGATAATGAAAGAGGCAATGCCCTAGCTAGACATCTTATGGTGCCAAGTAAAACCTCCAGTGCCAAGTGTGGGTTACATATATAATGAGTTTTTTGGCCCGAGGGATCCCATTGATATCCCAAATATCACATGGTATTACCATATCCTTCACAACATGACAGTAGACACTATTGCTAAAGACACCACTTATTTATATCTCTAATCACTGAGAAATTGAGTCAGTATGCACCTAGAAGCTTTACCTCTACAGATTAGTGTTCATGATATTCACAGGCATGATGTGTGCTGTGGGAGAAATAAAAGCAATCATCAGTATCACCCAAATACAAACCCTGAGATTTATAACAAAAGGCTAGTGTGAGATTATAGGACTGCTTAAATAGTGGTTCAAGCGTTAGGAGAAACTACTTCCTTTATTGGATTTATGGCTCATTTTATGAGCTTTAACCCATACCTGACACAACTAATGTAGCTAAGAAGCTTAGATACGCCATGGATCCTAGGGGGAAATCTGTAAGATTAGTCTGTTAAGTGACCATAGCAATAAAATGACACCTAATACCATATTGTTGTACATATTTTGCAGCAGACCCTCTGGGTCCCTGTGTCTGCGTGGAACGGGTCTCTCGACACGGGTGGGCAAAGTGTGGATGAATGACAAACAGATGCACACAGGAGAGGTTGTGTGTAGAATCTGAATGTAATTTTACAACTGGAGCATCAGACTTTTTATACAGAAGACAATAAGGAAGTTGGGTGACATACCCGCAAGGTACAAAATGAGGTAACCGGATGCTTAATGACTCTTACACAGAATAGAGGAATGAAAACTCAAAGACTGGCAGGAACTGGGCAATAAAATAACTGAGACAAAGTCAGCCCTATCTAAGGTCAGCTATAGTCTTAGAAGCCAGGTGTGATAACTTTTCACTCCTAGGGCAAGGGCTTTCACACCCAAGTCATGGTTCTAACTAGGGAGTTCCGTTCTAGCTAACCATCTCATGAATAATGCAAAACTCTAAAACCACAGCCCGATCTACTTCCTAAACCATTGTAAATTCCTGTGAAGGGCAGTGACCTAACTTTTATTCTAAGTGATAGTGTAATACCAGGGGCAGTACTGAATTCCAAGCCCAAGGTCTTGCTAGGGACGATCTAGGACTGTTGGAACACTGGCAGACAGCTTTAGCTATGTCAGAATTCAATCTTAAAAGGCACTTATGATTGGAAAATATTGAAAGAGGGCACGTGGATCCATACACTAGACTAACACGGGAATGAAACGCAGGAATGAAAAATTACTGTATGGGTAGGGAACGCTAGACTCCAGGAGGAGAGCTTCCTTGAAACTCTTTTGCCTCATGAGTGACTTTTAAGCCTCTCGGCTTGTCCAGTTGACTCGACCGGAGAGCGTAGCAATATTTATCAGTGTTTTACTCAGCACTGATCAGAGAAACTTATTCTTGAAGTAGATGATAATTAACTCAGAGACCCACAACTGGACATATGTTGGGAGTGTGTGAGACTCTGAAGCACTCAGGACTAAAACGGATGTCTTCATTAAACCCCTCCCTTTAAAGTACAGGTGTCTATGTGGAAGAGAAAGCAGAAAGATGGTAACAACCAGGGGTGGTGGGTGGCTCCAGGGAAACAGTGTGAACTGATAATGATAGCAGCCACAATACCCTGTGCAAGATCAAACCATAAAATACCCAAGCATGAAGAAGGGAAAGTGTGTACAAAACCCTACCCAGAAGCAAGGAACTATTTACAAATGAAGCCTGCTGGGAAAAGAATGGTTTTCTCCAATTTGTAAATCAAGCACAGTACCCTGACAACCCCATGGCCAGGAAGAGTTAATTCAACGCAAGACAGACAGGCCTTTTGTGTGCTTTAAATTTTGTTCATTTTTGGCAATTTTGCCTTTTTAATTTTGTTTATTGCTTATTTTTATATTTTTGCTTTATGTTGATAAACACATACACAGAGAGAGGGGGAGGAAGGGAAGGAGAGAGAGGGAGGGCAATGAAGAGGGAGAGGCAGTGGGAAAGGGAGAGAGAACATGAAATTAAGTAGTTAGAGATGTGGGAATGTTTTGTGAGGAGTTTGGGTGAGAAAGAATGAGATCAAAGTACGGTGTATAAAAAACACTTAAGCCAAATTAATACAAATTATATTAAAAGGAGATACCCTGCATGGATTCAAAAAGAAAACCTCCTTCTTAAGTCTACACTTGATTAAATAAAATCTCCAGTGCCAGGTATGTGAAAACTCCTTATCAATTATTATTCAAGGAGGCTTAATGATCCATGAAACTATACTTATTCTAAACATTGATCTTGATTGCCTACCAGAACTAGATCATAAAACTCCATTGCTGGAGACATGACACAACTTGTTTGTATGACATAGACAAATTATCCCAGAAATATGCTGGATGCCTCGTCCCTCCTGGATACTTTACTGTACACTATACTGGATAGTACAGGAAGATGTTACAAAAGCTATTATAGAAATAAAGACATTCAGGCACCAGTTGTCTCACTTACCTTTTGACCTTACGGACAATGATATCTACCTGTCAGAAAAGATGTCCACACTTATACAATAATTTCACAACTGCTATGAGGTTAGACAGTTTCTCTCTGATTAAATTTGAAACCTATTCCAAAGGAGAATCTCCATTTCCAAGCCTATAAATCTTCTAAAAAGCATATGGAACCAAAGAGCTTAGGGCACAGGGGAGAATATAATTCTGAGGTTGAGCTCAATGGCATAGTACCAAATTACCACCTTCTAAATGTATATATTTAGATTCATAGAAAACTACCACTCTTAACCTAAATCATAGAAGTATCTATTTTTAGAGAATTGTGATAAAAGCAGAGCCTTTTGTCTGAAAAAGTTACTAGAAACAAATGATGGTTGAGTACTCAACCTAAAAAAAAAAAAAAAAAAAAAAGACTGTACATCCTCTTAGGCTCAGGGAACATTGAAGGAAAAGGGAGAGAAAGAGTTAGAAGATAAGAAAAGCTATAAAATGCCATCTTCTTGGCTAAAAGCCATAAATTTTCAATAATGAGTGGCTGCTCTGGGCCTGCACAAAAATGGACCCATCAATATTCAGACAAGGACAGAGGAAGGATTCAAGAGACTCTGCCCCTCAGTGCTGAATGATTTCCTATAGATAGATTCAAGAAAACAGAGATTCATTGCCTTCTTTTGTCTATCTATATGTGGGCTCACCTTATTCCAATGGATAGTCCCAAGTCAATGGTCACACAAATGGCCTAAATCAAACCATACACACACACACACACACACACACACACACACACACACACACACACACAAACTGGAGGAGAGGGGGAATGAAAACAGTAGGAAGGGAGTTTGGAGGGTCTTGTTGAAAGGGGTAGGAGGAAAATAAAAGGGAGTTGAGGGAATAACCAGAATGCATCATACCCATGTATAAATGTATCAAAAAATTAACATAAGAAGAATTGTTCATGGGAGTTGAAAGAGATCATCTTATTGATTTTGAGTGCAAGTGCCTACTGGTGCACTCAAAGTTTTCCACAACACTGACACAGCTGTAGAAAGTTTAGTGCATTTTAATGAATTCTTTTTATGAGACTAACTGCAAATTTACTGAATAAAGTACATTGACAGAATCAAATGGGCTTTGAAAATGAATGTCTTATTATCTGGCTACCTTTGTAGATTCCTGGATTCTAATCAAATTTTCTGCAGGTATTTTCAATTACTATTTAATTCATTTTACAGTGTATTTGCAGTTTGCCTCTCGTTTAGGAGACAGTCATTGATCTCACCTATCTAAACACTTCACCTTCTTTCAAGCTCACTTCTCTCAACTCTGTGTAACTCTGAAATCCTCAGCATATGCTTAGAGATTGAAAAGGAAAACACTCACTGATGTGCCTTGCTCTCAAATTGTTATTTCACCCCTTCAAAGGGCACACTTCACATTTATGTTTCAGAAGTACAGAAGTCATAAGAAGGAAAGATCTGAGTAAATGACACTTAGGACCAGGACATGTTTGAGAAATGTAGGTGTGGCTCACATGTAGAAGGGAGAACAGTAGAGTGCTTTGGCTTGGTCTTGTCCACATGGATATTGCTTTAGTATGAAAACATGGGCTTACTGTGTCTAAATTCAGAGAGTGGGATGAAGATCAATTTGCAAATGCAGAGGGGATGTAGACTTAGTATAATAACATTGAAAAATGAAATGAATAAAATATGAAATAACCCACCAAGACAATAGGTTTTTAATCATTGTATGTTGATTTCATTCAACAAACATTTACTTGGTTCCGACAACTGAGCCTGTGTCTTAGTGAGAGGAATGAGGATATAGAGATTAATATTTGATAGAGTTGAGTCAGTTTGGGTCTTGTTCTGTGCACACAGGACTCAAGTACACATACTCTTGATGTGGGGAGGGAAGAACTTGCAGTGCAGTATCTCATTATATCCTGCAGACTGGAAAATTACCACCTTTTAGTAAAGTTTGCTTTCTTCTTGCTGTGACCTCTGAGAACATTTATCTCTATTTTGTCACTCTGACCCAATACAAAACACATGCATGACTTAACTTCATTTTGTTCTTATGAAACTAAGTCAGGCTAACTTATCTGCAATTTTGTAAAGGTATGAGGATAAACAATGGACTATTCCAAAAATTAACAACCAGATTTGTGATTCTGAAATGAAAACCTATAGACCCAACACATTTTATAAGGTGCTATTGAGCTGGGCTTTCAGGGATCTCACTATAAATCATGTGGAGATCTTACTAGAAGTGAAGATTGCTGTAGTGTGAGATAGGGCATGACCTCTGGAGCTTGGCTTTGGATCTTTGAATCATTCTGTTTACCACACCCTGTGCACTGATAATTCCCAAACACCTTTCTAACAAGCAAAACGGTGTCTCCCCTGCCTGATAGTCTACCTGTGTCAAATACAGATTCATCTCAGGGTTCCCAGAAGTACACAAAATCTATGCTGAAACCAGACCTGAGTGAGTGAGGCACTTAGAAATAAAGAAGTAAAGGAATCTCTTTTACACTCAAGTGCTACCAAAAGCACCAGTAATGGGAAAAAACCTTATTTAATCAAAATAAAGACTGTTATCCCATTATTGGAAATAGAAAAATAAAGAAAGTTTATCTCTGCTTACTGTAAAAGAAGAAAGACCTGAAAGTCAGTAGAACTCCTATCAGCTAATTCTATGGTGGCCTACAATGCTCAAATAAAAATACTAAAATCTAATTTAATACCAACTTGAGGATAGGAAAATAAATAAAACACTTGCTAAACCTTTGTTTTTGTTTTTCTTTTTAAATCATTCTACAGAAAGAGTTGTCTTTATAAAGATTTCATGTGAACTGCTGTTAGGCAAAGTGGTCAAAGATACTCATCAGAAAAAAATGTTCCTATGGAGCACAGTTCTATAATAGGCACTCAAACTTAGAGAAGTTACACACATAAAACTTCTAAATTAATGAAAAAAAATGTAAAGGAAAGGACATGATTGTTCCTAGGTATAGTGGAGGAGAAAATTGATTATGGGTCTGGTGGAGAGCATTGTCAGAGGCATACACATCTGGGAGAGTCCAGATAGGTTATGACCTGAACCAAGTAGGGAAATGTGGAGGAAGAGAGAGGGATGCCAAGTATAGCAGCCAGGATGCCAAAGGTACAAAAGGAACAAAATTGGAGTGGATAGCCAAAATGTCTGGATTATATAGGAAAGACCTTCTGAGGGATAAACAGAGCAAGCCCAGAATTGAAGAGTTCAGGGTAAAGGACAGGGTATGCCAACAACATCCTGTAAAAGATAGGAATTAAGGGATTCTGGGAAAACTGGAGGTCAGGTCTGTTATTCGATGTTAACTAGGCACCTCAGCTGCTTTCCTGGTTTGAAACTTAACACTAAACTTTTTCTCACAAACAGATTCTGTCAGGTTTAGTTGTACTTAGGAATCAGGGTCAGCATCCTGCGACACTGAAACCAAAGATCGCTCATGCAAGTCCAGATGTCTATGTGAGCATGTGAGTGTGGATCAGAGGAAGAACTCAGACTTGAAAGATTGTTTCCTTAGAATGGAGCCTCCAGAAACTGTGGGCTAGCATTCATGAGCTCTCCTTCATTTAAAACAAAAATTGTTGAGATAGTTCTCTGTGAAAAATCCTCCTATCCAGGGAATTGGGAGAGACAAAAGCATTTAGTTCCAATTGCAGAACTCTGTCTCCATCTAGTACCCCTACCCTTCTTGATATCTATACAAAGTATTTTTAAACACCTTTGTATACTTGCAAAATCCCCTTTCCTAGTAATCAAACACAATCACTGGCTTGACTATAGGAATAATCAGAAGTTGGAATAAAAACCTAAACAATACCACATATGTATGTAGCAAAATTGGCATGGATGTCATTATACCAAGAGATAAAACCTAACTAGAGAAAATATTTTGCACATTGATAAAATAGTTACTTACAGGTCATAAACAATCTTACCATTGATTTCAAAATGACTGGATCATGGACTGCTTTGTACCTCAGCTACACAACTAAAAATCAGTTCAGCTGTATTTAACTTCCGATTGAAATGTAGGAGATAATTAAGAAAACAAACTAATCCAACAGTCAATAGCTCTTACACAAAGAATGGTTGAGTATAAATAAGGTGTGAAAATGACCCATGTGTCTTAATTATTTTTGCCTATGGTGTGATAAGATAACATAACAAAGGAAACCTAAGGGAGAAAAAGTTTATTTAGGTTTGCAAATTGAGGGTATGTTTCCCTCATTATGGAGAACCAGTGATGGAGTGAACTTGAAGCAGCTATTCACATGGCATCTACAGTAAAATTCAGAGAGCAATGGAAGCTGGCAATCAGCTAATCTTTACTTTCTTCAGTCTAGGACACCAGCCCATGGAAAATGTGGCTCACAGTTAAAGTGGGTCTTGCTCCTCACAGGTAGACAGGCATACAGTTGTATATCCTAGGTGATTCTAGAATCTGCCAAGCCGAGAGTCAATATTAACACATTGAAATGAGATCTACAAAATTCTCCAGGTGTTTACAGTTCTATAAATGGAAGACTTGGAAAACTATTTTAAAAGCAAAATAGAAAAACAGGGTGATAAATTTGAGTTAACAACATAAGAATTGTCAGTAAAAGAATGGGACAGATGAAATTCAGTAATATGAAAAATATAAAGAGTGTAAGAGCTTAGAACAAGAGGATGCTACACAGGGAGATATTACAAAAAAAATGATTCCTTAGACATTAAAATATTCACATTAAATAATTTACAATGTAAGACCAAAGGAGTTCAGTAGGACAACAACTGGCTTCTTTTATTCTCTCAGGGTATGATCAAGCATTGGTTATCATATAATTTAGGATAACATTTCAAAGAAAATAAATTCAACCAAACCAAAAGAAAAAGAAAAACGAAGAAAGACACATAAGATTACAAAAAAGGGAAAGTACAAATTGAAAAATAAAAGGACCAGCAGTCCTCTCCACCATCTTTTTGTTAGAGCCAGGATCTGTTCTTGTTTTATCTTGACAACATGAATGCAAAGGGTTGTAACTGTCTTGATGCACAAAAGACAGAGATTTCTTTGTATCTTTCCAACCTCTTAGAGAATTGCTTGTGTAACACATTTCATTCTGGATTAATATGTATTCGACAAGACTAAACAAGGTTTACTTTCTTTTCTACTTTTGTGCAGAGTTTTCTGGGTTAGTGTGAGGTGGTTTTAATTACATTTCTTCCACAACTCTGTCAACAAGGACAGGAAGTTTGGAAATTTCTGAACTAACAGACAAACTACATTCTTCAGAAACACAAATCAAAGAGATTCTAAACTGTAAGTCACACACAAACAACACCTTCCTGGCTTTCTGAGCTTTTTTATACTGATGAGATGTACTATACCTTCAATATAAGGGTTTTAGTATAGAATGATAGTAAATATTAATAACGTGGGTTCCAAAATCTTATATACAGTTTGAAAATATAAAAAAGATAGAAATAAAAATGTTGCCTACAAAGGAGTGCTTTGTTTAAATTTCCCCCTCTCCTCACCCCTCACCCTTCTCCACACCCATTTCCCCCTCTCCTCTCCCCTCCATTTATTCCTTCCTTCCCCTTCTTCTACGTTCCCCTTGACTGAATTTCTTGGAAGGGTGTATAAAATTATACAGTAGTTTAAGGTTCTTTTTTTTTTCAATTTTTATAAAAGCGTGCATTACTATTTATGTAACTGAGACTCTTAAACAGATCTCATCCCAAGCAAGTAAATTGTTGGCCACTACATGATATATATTATTATGTGCAAAATGGAACTAGATAGTCAGAATTAAAATGGAGAAATGGGATGGGGAATTTGACAACTGTTCTTTTACAAAATCTACTTTCTCTGTTCTTGCTGTTTCCATCTCCATGTTTTTCCTTTTGTGCCTCAGCTGACTGGAAAATGGGCATTGATATTCAAGATGGTGGTTTTTCTTCTTACTGTATATTCAAACATAGAAGTATGAGGTTTTTAGTTTAACTGGTAATGAAATGTCTTCTTGGAGGGGGGGCAAGGTTTTTGTATTCCCTGAACTTAGGTTGACATCATTTTGTATACTGATGCACACTTGCTTGATAGAGTCCCTATATGCAGACAAATTGTATAGTTAGGATTATAACTCTAACTATAAAAATGCAATTGTATAACAAGATGGAGAGTAGCTAAGCTGATAACTTAGAAGAAGATAAGCAAGCTGATGATTCTAACCACAGGAAAGAAAATACAAGTGCCCTTGAATTCATATTTTTCCTGTTTTAATATCCTGTTCACATTCAAGTAAACTGATGTTTTGTAGTTAAAACAAAACAAAACAAAACAAAACAGAACAAAACAAAAAAACACAAAAAACAAAAACTTCACACTAAGGAATCTAGGTGCCAATCTAGTGATTTTTCAAATCCAACAACTAGAGAAAAAATAAAATTGAATAATGGTGGAACTTACCTTAGGCATATCTGGAAAGGAGAGTGAGATTAGTTTAAGCCAGAAGGGAAGTGAATTTCCAGTCAATTTCCTAGTACAGTGAATTAAGATCTTAAAAGTCACAAGCACACACCTTTAATCCCAGCACTTGGGAGGCAGAGGCAGGAGGATTTCTGAGTTCGAGGCCAGCCTGGTCTACAAAGTGGGTTCCAGGACAGCCAGGGCTATACAGAGAAACCCTGTCTTGAAAAAAAATAAGAAAAAACAAAGTCACAAGCTTGGGCCTAGGAGCAGAGCAAAGTGGTAGTGGTGCTCTAGACATTCAGTACATTATTCTGTCTGGTTTGAATGTATCCAATGTTAATAAAGTGATAGTAGTAGGAAACAAGGATAGACCACAGGAATGGAAAGGCTTAATGTGATATTGATCTGATGCATTTGTTACCTCATTCATTGCCAAGGTTCATTCAGTTGGTCTAACAGTCAGTCAGATATCCTTTTATCCTCAACACACATCATGTGTCTCTCCTAAAGGTGAAGGCTCCTTGGAAAAGGATGGCCTTCCCTATACAGGAAGATGATTCTTAAGTCAAGAAAACATGAATATGAGTGTTGTGCCACTAGAGTGTCCAGACAAGTTCTCAAAAGAAACAATAAACCAAAAGCAAGGAGAAGGGACATAGGTGGTTGAAATGAGGAAGGAAAGCAGAGCTGAAATGAAGAGAGAGACAAAGAACACAGATAAAATAGAATGAAGAAAAAGAAAGAAATGAAGGAAGGTAAGAAGCGGTTTAATGAATTGGTCATTTAGCTAGACTTTTTATTAAATAGAATATCTATGTAAGCTAAGCTAACAAGGGAGGAAAAGAATAAATTATCTTACACAGAAATTCTCAGAGAGCCAGGAAATTGGAAGACGTGCTATAGAGACCTGGGAAATGTGTGAATTGCAGAAAAAAGATCCTAAGCTAGGAAGTTCTAGTCAAATGGCTCAAATGGATCAATTGCAAGTGTCAGTGTCAAGGACTGGTAAATTCTCCCTACCAGTAGCTGTATAATATACTCTTGCCATTTCTGATAAAATCTATTGCTACTTATGTGGCCACTTCTTTGGAAATTTCTCATGTACCAGTTGCTGATAGCTTAATACAAACTGTTGGTCTTTGGGTTACTGTTTAGCTTCTTTTCTTCCATGGTTCTAATGTACATACATTCTTTTATGAGGAAACATGGGTCCTGGCTTATTCCTTATTCATTAATGAAAATATTGGGGAGGTTGTTGCTACAGAGTTTAAAGGCTTCCATCTAAAGCCTGGGAGGCGTGTTTGTGAAACTATTTGGGGAGAAAACCTCTGTTTTGGTTTCCATGAGCATTCTAAAAGAAAAACAAGCTGTGGCATGGAAGACATTCTCATTGTGTGCTGGATAAACAATCTGATAAATGACAACCAGGGAGATGCTTAGGAATTTAGGGAATGATGAAGCTACTAATATTGATCTGTATAAAACAAAAAGTTGACAAAAACCAAATATGCAAAACAATATTCTTTGCCAATAAATCAATTAAAAGTAACAAAAGTAGTTTTAGTTATAAACATGAGAAATCCTTTCAAAAAAAGATAGTCTATCTCAACCAGGAATCAAGGTAGGAACTAAGGAGCTCTGTGTATGTTTGAGAAAAGGCACATAGTAAAACCTATACCTTGATCACCAATGTAAACTGATGTTCTGATTGAGGGGAATTTAGGGTTATAGAAAGAAGTCAGGAACATTGAAGAAGAAAAACAAAATGGCTTGTACCTGGTCATCAGACAAGTAAGCTGACTAGACAGAAGAAAGACAAAGGATCTAAAAACAAGGTGGGTGGGTGCCTGCAGATTAGGTGGCCAACCCCCATAAATTCCAGAGAAATACAGTGGAATTACTGTCATCTTTTCGTATACTCTTGCCTTTAATGCAACTGATACTTAACAGATTTAATTTTAAGTCAGAATAATGTCTACAAAATCTCTACCTATTTTAGGGAAAAGACTCCCTCATAGATAATGAGCTAAACATGAGGTAGCTGAATTAGACTGTAGATCCATCTTTATTTCTCTACGAAGAGTAGAATCTCTGGTGGATTTATCAGCTGGCCACCTGGATGTCTGACTAAAGGAAGCATAGTTTTATTAGTAACCATCAAAACACCTTGAAGGTCAGCAGTACCAATGGCTACTAAATTCCAATTCAAAAACGTTAGTAGAATTGGTGTGAAGGAGATTCAACCATACTTATCTTGGCCAGCAATGCATGATTATGTCTATGACTGGGCAGAACAAAAATATCAAATTATAAGTGCCCTCCATTGACTCACACTATATGTAGTTAGGGTTCTTGAGACTAACAGAACATAGAATATAAAACATAAAATAGAATGTGTGAAGGGGATTTACTAAAATGACTTGATGATGGCTGTGGTCCAGCTAATCCAACAATGGTTGCCTATGAAATGAGGGTCTAAGAATCCAGTAGTTTTCTAGCCCAAGAGGATGTCTCACCTGGTCTTCAGTATACTCCAGGATTTTGAAAAAAAAATGCATCCAATGCCAGTGAAGGAACATACCTGCTAATGAGGCAAGAACAAGCAAGAAAACAAAACAAAACAAAACGAAACAAAAACTTCTAATTCTATATTCTTTATATAGGCAAATAAAATCTCACACCAGTGTACCAGGCATTTGGGTTTTAGGTAATTCTAGAAAGAAAGAAAGAGAATATGAGATTCAAATAGAGCTGCAAAAACAAAGAGGAGTCTTCATAAAATACTCATAAATAATTTTTCCCTAATTTTCATCTCATGAACAAAAAGCTTAAAGTCTTGTTTGATCTACTTGCAAAAAAAATCTAGTATTTACAGTATAAGATACTTGAGGGGTAAGGACTCTTCTATTTTCTCTAGTCATTGACACAAGTAGAAATGTATCCTACCATAAGGCTTTATAATTCTCCAAAATATTTCTTGTAGCCTCAGGACGTAGAAAAAGTGCAAAAACTGAGTTTGGCTTTATAACAATTCTTGTTTCAACAGGACATAAAGCCTCACTAGGAAGATTATAATATTACCAAACTACACTAAATAGTTAATTCACCTGTTTTTAGCTGTAAGCTAGAGACTGCTACAGTTTATAATATAGGTATTTTGTAGATAGGATGTTCTACTGAAAACCAAACAAAGAAAAACCTGGGGCAATTGATGAAGTTCTGCAGTGGGCAGATTACAGCTTTTGCGGAGTGGGCAAATCCTATGGCAGCGTGTCAACTTAGCTCTGTAAATCCTGGTTTTGGTCTTTGAATGTGAGGAAGCTTTTGGAAAACTGAAATTGGCCATTATCACTACCAGTTCCATTGTCTGAAAATCCAAAATGATTGATCTCATACTAATGTTACCCATTTTATCCTGTTTAATTCTGGTCACAAGCTGAGAGGAAAACACTGGACTGTCTTCATCAAGGCTTATCTGTGAATTCATAAAAAACATCTAAAAGTTTGGGAATTTTTGTCTGGAGTAAACTGTGCTTAGTAGAGCTGTCAGCTGCTTACAGAGCTATAATTCTTAGTCTGAACTTCAAGTGAATAATATACATGATACCTGCAGCAAGTAACTGGGGAATTTCTTTTTAAAAAATTGTTTTCCTTTAATGAGAACAAAAGTGTCTGGTGAGAAGTTGATAGTGTGTTTGTTAGTGGCACTCCCATTTCCTGCTCAGCTATGAGTCATTCCTGCTACAGATCATGAAAGACGAGGCAAGGCATCTAATGGCAAGCTGACATTAAAGCACGACAAAGTCTAAACTTAAAAATGCCATTTAATACAAGAAACTTTTGCTCATTTTCTAGACTATTTAAATTTTGTGTTTTTGTATGTGTATGTGTGTGTATGTGTGTTTAATATGTGTCTATCTGTAAGCATGAGTATAGGAATGTGTGCTTAATTGTGTATACACATGTAGAGGCCACAGCATAAATATCATTCTTAAACTTTGTTTGCTTGCTTGCTTGCTTGCCTGCTTTAATGTGCATATGCATATTTGTCTATGTGGGTGTCCATGAAGAGACTAGAAGTTAATGTTGGGATGTCTTCCTCAATTGCTCTAAAACTTATTGTTTGAAAACTGGTGTCTTGAATCTTGAGCTTGCCAGCTTGCTGGGCAATGAATCCTCAGATGCAGATCTGCCAACCTGTGCCACTCAGCACTGAGATTACGTAGATGTGTTCTTACACCTGGCTTTTAATAGGTACTAGAGATCAAATTCAAGTCCTCATAAATGCCGAGTAAGAAGAGCGTTAACCTCTTGAGCTATGTTCTTAATAAAGAATGGAATTTGATGATAAGAAGCATGGGAACTGTGAGTCCTACTCTACTGTAGTCTTTATGTGCTTTGCCAAGAATAAAGTTTCATTCACAAAACTCTCTGAACAGAAACATTTTACAGGCAACAGTACACTGTCACAATGCTCATCATCAAGCCTTAGAGGCATACCATTGGCAGAATTTATTAGAAGATAGTCACAATAACTGCAAAGTTCTTTTTGACCAACATTACTAGGAAGCTGGTGGCAGTTGAATTTTACAGAATACTTCTAATGGGGAAGAGATTTTAGAAGTTCTAATGGTTTGGTATAAGTCAGGTTGGCCAGCACTATTCCAATTTTCCAAGAGCCAAAGTTTGGACAGTAATAAAGTTTCAAGTAATACATATCACTACCCATTTTAGGAGAGAAGCGCCTAGTGGCCTGCTTAGAAGGTGTCATTTCAATAGATGGCAATCTATTAAATTTTTGTAATTTCTTACAAGCATCAGTTTTCTATTAAAGCAAACGAATAGGACAATAAAATAAACTCTTTCTCTAGTTCAGCAACCATTATGGGAAAATGGCCTCAGACTTTATTCACCATTAGTTTTGTTAAAACTTGAAGTGGAGCTCAGAAATAAACATGGAAGCTCTTCTGTTAAAGTCATTTATGCAGGGCCAGCCTACAAAATCGGTTCTGCATCCATGTCTTATGCCTGATTTAAAATAATCCTACTGTAATCAAATCCAATGAAAACGAAGCTTCTCCCTTTCCCAGATACTCTGCAAAGTCAAGTAATTTGGATCAGGAATGAATAGCTCGAAGAAGTCTATTGGCAGAAGAATGTTGTCTACATAAAAATACTTCACAGGGAAGAAAAGCTGCCATTGTGCGGGGCTTAAAGAGACCCTTTCAAGTGCTTCTGTCGGAGCATCCATGTGGTTGAAAAATTACAAGTGCCAACTGGAAGGATCGTTCCTATTTGAGCCACCTGCTCCGAAGAATTGAACCATATTTTCCACCAAGGAGACAAAACTTAATTCTTGTAGAGTGATTGATGTCAGTATTGAGCTACAGTACAAAGATATGTTCTACCAAAAACTGTGATTCTTATAGTTGGCCTTTAAACTGTGATTCTTATAGTTGGCCTTTTTACAGCAGGATCATTTCAATCTAAGAATAACCTTTTGTTAGAATATAAGCATGATATTTGTTCAATTATTTTTTAAAATCTGTACTAATAGCAAAATTTCATTTCTGCTGTGCTGTAAGTTAGAGCACTCCTGTAAATTAACCTAGAATGAATACACCCAATATCCTGATGAATGACAAAGGAAAGCAACCTGTTTTTATTAGCCAATTTTAGAATAACAAAGCAAAAGCACTACACTTGCATCTTGATGCATAAACCCTAAATTTTTCTCCTCTGCTTTGACTAGCAGGGCGATGCAGAAAAGAAATAAATATTTTCTTACTAGAAAAGGCCAGCCTAGCATTACAGTAAGAACCTGCATAGGAGAGTTCTGAGATGTTCTTCCTTCACTTTGGGGTGCAGGTTCTGTTCAGTTCAAGCACACACACACACACACACACACAAACCCAAAGTGAGTGGGTATGATTCAAGGAGGTTTATTCATCTGTAATTGTATCTGAGTTGTTATTAATTTACTCTGATTAAATTTCATAGACTGACTAAATCTTTGAGACTTAAAGACATAGCCACTAGGCCCTGACAATTCAATTTGTACATTTTAATGAGTCTGTAATAAGTCTTTTGATATTAAGTGTTGGTCATAGATATATTCACATTTCACATGATTTCTACAAGAATTACTAAAGAAGAAAATATAGCAAGACACCTAAACTCATTTAGAAGTGATGTCATTTACATTATTATGATGGTGAGATTTCCTTCTACTGTAATGAATATTTGAGTCAAAGTGATGAGAAATAATTTATTTTGGCTCACAACTTGATAGGTTCCAGCACATACATCAATGTTCTGTTGCTTGGATCAGTTGTAATGCAGCAGTGTGTGTGTGGGAACAAAACTAGAAGTGGAAGAATGAAACAGGAAAATGAGGGGGCTGGTAACACAGTCCTCTGGGAGGCACACTCTTTTAAGGTTCCTAATCCTTCCACCAGATTCCACATACCTAAACTTTCACCTCTATCCATCAGTTCAAAAGCAGAAAAAGGTATTAATACATATAGCTTTGTGGAGAACATATGACCCAATTACTGAAGTGACAAGTGATTGTCAGTCTTTGTAATAAAAACTCTTAACTAAAAATTAGATTTCCTGGCTTCAGATTAAACACAATTTAAATGTGAGGGAACCTGGGTGTAATGGCATGAAAGAGATGCAGACTTGTAACTTCTGTACACAAGATTGAGGTAAGTAGATTACAAATTACAGACCAGACTGATCTTCAGAGTGAAACCCTTTCTTAAAAGCCCAAATAAAGAACTCCCAAGCAATATTTACTCATTTGAAAATGAAATCTGCACATTTAATTCATCAAGATTCTGATATTACAAAACTCAGCAATTCTGTTCTTCTGTGCTAATTCTGATAACTGACTTCCTCTTCTAGGACTTGCTGGATAAGTAGACCAAAAAAAAAAAAATATTAGGAACAACAGTAGATAGAATTACAAAACTACAATACTGTTTACTTAGTTAATCCAGGGAGGAGACTCTAGGGCTGACTCGAGTTTACATTTAACAGATCTTATTCTTCCAGGTGAAAATAATGCATAAGACACTTTAGGTTTCTTACAACATTTACTAGAGAAAAGAGAAAATTCATTCCCTGTTTCTGAATAGCTACATAACTGTTTGAGTGCTAAACAAATCACAATAAGTTCTAAAAACTACAATTATCTCTCTAAAAGATCCAGGACTCATCTTTTTTGAAATCTAAACATCAAGGACTAGAGAACCCTATACTCTGTAATCTCCTTTCTGTTTAAAGGGTAAGGACATGACTTCTTAGATAAATCTCTCCAACTTACAAAACTACTTCCTGTCATAAACATGTTTGCACATACAAGTACACATACTTACATACAATATAGTATATAAAATTATATATAATCAAAAATATAATGTATATATATACGTGTGTGTGTATGTGTATATAATATGTATATATAATTTCTCTTAAGTAACAAACTACTGCCAACTACTTTACTAAGTAAATGCAAGTTACTTAGATTACCTTCAGAACATATAGGGAATAGATTGTTCTAATATGCTACAAAAGACTAAGATCCTTAACTTTTTAAAGAAAGATTTATTTCTGTTTAGTTTTTACTTTTTTGTGTGTGTATCTGTTTTATATCAATGTACACATGCATCATATGTACCAGGCTCCCATGAAGCTAGAAGAGAAGCTGGAATTGGAGATAGAAATGATTGTGAGCTAAAATCTGGGTGTTGGACCCTGCCTTCTGGAAGATCTTAGTCACTGAGCAATGTCTTCTGTTCAGTTTCTGACTATTTCTCCTCTTAGAATGAGACCTATGATTATCATTTCTTGCTTAATGCTTATTTATTCATAAAAGTATTTCATTCTTTGTCTGTCTTTTTTGGAATGATAATCTATGTTGAGAGAAGGTTTGGGTTTTAATTTTATTTTCCCAACAAATACAAGCAAAGCTTGGTAACAAAAAATAGTAAAAACATATCAGTGACCTGATAAAATGATAAAGTAAATTAATTTGCATATTAATGAAACTGAGTTTACATAGTAATTAGGGGAAATTATCAGCACAATATTGATTCCCTTAAATCATGGGCATGGCTTGTGTATGCTTTAAATTATAATTACACAGTGAAAATTATCTTTCTTTTTTTCTATTCCTCTCATAGTCTCTCCTTTTTCTAGAATGCATTATCATCTGAAGTCTTTATTAGCTAGCTTAAACATCTCAACTACCTATTTTCATCTGCTGCCATCTTTTGTTGTGTTTAGCATTTTACTAGTTACTTTTAAATATTGACCATTTTATATAAAACTGCCAGGAAGGTTTTTTTTTTTTTTTTTTTTACATTTTATCTTTTTAAAAATCATTCACTTTACATCCCAATATCAGCCCCACCTTTCTTTGCAGTACTCCCTCATATAAGTCTCCCCCTCATTCTGCCTTCCTCTTCTCTTTTGAGAAGAAGCTCCCCTCTGTGCCTCACACCCCCATTAACTACCCCCCCCACTCCCCATCCTCACTAACCCCTCCTGCATATCAAGTCACTGCCTGACTCTGCTCATCCTCCCCCACTGAGGCAAGACAAAGGGGACCATGTGGGGTACAGAATCCACAGGCTGGCAGACAACAGACTCACAATCAGCCTCTGCTCCAGTTACTGAAGGACCTACATGAAGACCAAGCTGCTCATCTGCAACATATATACATGGGGCCTAGGTCCAGACTGTGCTCCTTCTTTGTTTGGCAATTCAGTTCCTGAGAGGCCCCAAGTGTCCAGGTTTGTTGTCTATGTTGGTTTTCCTGTGGAATCCTATTCCTCTTTCAGTTCTTCAATCCTCACAAATCTTAAGACTCGCCAAGCTCCAAATAATGTTTGGGAATGAGTCTGCATCTCTTTCCATTGGCTGCTGCTGGCTAGAGTCTCTAAGAGGCAGTTATTGTAGTTTCCTCTCTGCAAGTATAATAGAAAAGCATTCATATTGTCAGGGATTATCTATGGGATAGGTCCCAATTTGGGGTAGTCATCTGTTAGGCATTCCCTCAGTCTCTGCTCTCTTTGTCCCTGAGCATATTGTAGGCAGTACACAGTTTTGGCCAAAGGTTTTTTGGGTGGGTTGCTGTCTTAGGGTTTTACGGCTGTGAACAGACACCATGACCAAGGCAACTCTTATAAGGTCAGCATTTAATTGAGGCTGGCTTACAGGTTCAGAAGTTCAGTCCATTAACACCAAGGCAGGAATATATAAGCATGGTACAAGATTTGCTGAGGGTTACATATCTTCATCTGAAGGCTACTAGTAGAAATACTTGCTTCCAGGCAGTTAGGAGGAGGGTCTTATAGCCACACCCACAGTGCCACACATACTCCAACAGGGCCATGCCTTCTTTTTTTTTTTTTTTTAATGGATAATTTCTTTATTTACATTTCAAATGGTATCTGCTTTCCTGGTTGTCAACCAGAAACTCCCTATCCTATCCCCCATCCCCTGCTTCCATGAGGGTATCCCCCTCCCCAAGCACCCACTTCCAACTCATCACCCTCTATTCCCCCTACACTGGGGCATTAAGACTTCAGAGGAACACAGGCCTCTTCTCCCATTGATGTACAACAAGGCCATCTTCTGCTTCATATGCAGCTGGAGTCATGGGTCCCTCCATGTGTACACTTTGTTTGGTGGTTTAGTCAATGGGAACTCCAATGGGAACTCTGGTTGGTTGATATTGTTGTTCTTCCTATTTCGTTGCCAACCCCTTCAGTTCTGTTCTCTAACTCCTCCATTGGGGACCCCATGATCAGTCCAATGGTCAGCTGTGAGCATCCACCTCTGTACTTGTCAGTCTCTGCCAGAGCCTCTCAGGAGACAGCTATATTAGGCTCCTGACAGTATGCACTTCTTGGAATCTACAATAGTGTCTGCATTTGGTGAATGTATATGGGAAGGCTCCCCAGGTGGGGCAGTCTCTGGATGGCCTTTCCTTCAGTCTCTACTCCACACTTTATCTCCTCATGTGCTCCAATGAATATTTTGTTCACCCTTCGAAGAAGAAGCAAAGTATTCACTCTTTGTTCTTTCTTCTTCTTGAGCTTCATGTGGTGTTTGAATTGTATCTTGGGTATTCTGAGCTTTTGCACTAATATGCACCAATCAGTAAGTACAAACCATGTGTGTTCTTTTGTGATTGGGTTAACTCTCTCAGGATGATATTTTCCAGTTCCACCCTTTTGCATAAGAATTTTATGAAATTGTTTTTAGTAGGTGAGTAATACGTCACTGTGTAAATGTACCACATTTTCTGTATCCATTCCTCCATTGAGGGGCATTTGGGTTGATTCTAGCTTCTGGATATCATAAATAAGGCTGCTTTGAATATAGTGGAACATGTGTCTTTGATATATGTTGGAGCATCTTTTGGGTATATGCCCAGTAGTGATATAGCTGGGTCCTCAGATAGTACCATGTCTAATTTTCTTTGGAACCACCAGAATGATTTCCAAAGTGGTTGAATCAAATTGCAATCCCACCAACAATTGAAGAATGTTCCTCTTTCTTGACATCCTCACCAGCATCTGCTGTCACCTGAGATTTTGATCTTAGCCATTCTGAATGGTGTGAGGTAGAATCTCAGGGTTGCTTCAATTTGCATTTCGCTGGTGATTAAGGATTTTGAACATTTCTTTAGGTGCTTCTACGTTGAGAATTCTTTGTTTATTTCTGTAAACCATATTTTAATAGGGTTATTTGATTCTCTGGATTCTAAAGCCTTGAGATCTTTGTATATATTGGATATTAGCCCTCCATCAGATGTAGGATTGGTAAAGTTCTTTTCCCAATATGTTGGTTGCCATTTTGTCCTACTGACAGTGTCCTTTGCCTTACAGAAGCTTTGCAATTTTATGAAGTCCCATTTATCTATTGTTGATCTTAGAGCATAAGCCAATTGGTGTTATGTTCAAGACATTTTCCTCTGTGTCCATGTGTTTGAGGTTCTTCCCAACATTCTCTTCTATTAATTTCAGGTATCTGGTTTTATGTGGTCATTGGTTCACTTAGACTTCAACTTTGTACAAGGAGATAAAAATGGATCAATTTGTATCCTTCTACATGTTGACCACTAGTTGAATCAGCACCATTTGTTGAAAATGCTGTCTTTTTTCCATTGGATGGTTTTAGTTCCTTTGACAAAGATCAAGTGACCATAGGTATATGGGTTCATTTCTTGGTCTTCAATTCTACTATAATGATCTTTCTGACTCTCTGTACCAATACCATACAGTTTTTATCAATATTGCTCTGTTTCAGCTTGAGGTCAGGGATGGAGATTCCTCCTAAGTTCTTTTATTGTTGAGAATAATTTTCCCTATCCTGGGTTTTTTATTATTTCAGATGAATTTGCAAATTGTTCTTTCTAACTATATGAAGAATTGAGTTGTGATTTTGATGTGTACTGTATTGAATCTGTAGCTTGTTTTTGGCAACATAGCCATTTTTACTATATTAATCCTGCCAATCCATGAGCATGGGAGATCTTTCTAGCTTCTGAGACCTTAGATTTCTTTCTTCAGATACTTGAAGTTCTTGTCAACAGATCTTTCACTTTCTTGGTTAGAGCCACACCAAAGTATTTTATATTATTTGTGAATATAGTGAAAGGTATAATTTCCCATAAAATCAGAAATGAAAAGGGGGACATAATAACAAACTGAGGATATTCAAAAAATCATCAGATCATACTACAAAAGGCTATACTTAACAAAACTGGAAAATCTGGATAAAAAGGACAACTTTTAGACAGATACCATATATCAAAGTTAAAACAGGATCAGATAAACCATCTAAACGATCCCATAATCTCTAAAGAAATAGAAGCAGTCATTAATAGTCTCCCAACCAAAAAAGCCCAAGACCAGATGGGTTTATTGAATAATTCTATCTGACCTTCAAGGAATATCTAATACCAATATTCTTCTAACTATACCTCAAAATAGAAACAAAAGGAACACTACCCACTTTTTTCTATGAATCCACAATTACTCTGACACCCAAAACACACAAAGACCCAACAAAGAAAGAGAACTTCAGACCAATATCTCTTCTAAATACTGATGCAAAATTACTAAATAAAATTCTCCCAAACTGAATAGAAGAACACATCAAAACAATCCATCATGATCAAGTATACTTCATCCTAGGGATGGTTTAATATATGGAAATTCATCAACATAATCCACAATAAAAATAAACTCAAAGAAAAAATCTGCATGGCATTCTCATTAGGTGCTCAGAAAGCATTTTACAAGATACAACACTCCTTCAGGGTAAAAGTCTTGGAAAAATCAGAAATCCTCTGTTGAGAATTCTACATTTATCTCTGCACCTCATCTTTTAATTGGATTCTTTGTTTTGTTAGTGTCTAACTTCTTGAGTTCTTTATTTCGGATATTAGCTCTCTGACAGATGTAAGGTTAGTCAAGATCTTTTCCCAGTTTTCAGACTGGTGTTTTCTCCTAATGAGTGTCTTTTGACTTACAGAAGCTTTTCAGTTTCATGATGTCTTAGTCAGGGTTTCTATTCCCGCACAAACATCATGACCAAGAAGCAAGTTGGGGAGGAAAGGTTGTATTCAGCTTACAATTCCATACTGCTGTTTATCACCAAGGAAGTCAGGATTGGAACTCAAGCAGGTCAGGAAGCAGGAGCTGATGCAGAGGCCATGGAGGGATGTTCTTTTCTGGTTTGCTTCCCCTGGCTTGCTCAGCCTGCTCTCTTATAGAACCAAGACTACCAGCCCAGAGATGGTCCCACCCACAAGGGGCCTTTCCCCCTTGATCACTAATTGAGAAAATGCCTTACAGTTGGATCTCATGGAGGCATTTCCTCAACTGAAGCTCCTTTCTTTGTGATAACTCCAGCTGTGTCAAGTTGACACAAAACTAGCCAGTACACATGAGATTCCATTTATTAATTCTTGACCATAGTGCATGAGCCAGTGGTGTTTTGTTCAGCAAGTTATCTCCTGTCCTGATGATTTCAAGGGTATTCCACACTTTCCATTCTACTAGATTTAGTCTTATCTGGTTTTATGTTGAGATCTTTGGTCCATTTAGATGAGTTTGTGCAGGGTCATAAATATGGATCTATTTGCATTATTCTACATGCAGATATCCAGTTAGATCAGCACTACTTGTTGAAGATGTTCTGTCCTTTCATTGTATGGTTTTAGCTTTTTTTTTTTTTTATCAAAAATCAAATGACCATAGGTATGTGGAGTCATTTTTTGGATCTCAGATTCAATTCCATTGATCAACCTGTCTGTTTCTATAGTAATAGTAAGGAGATTTTTTTTCCTATTTCTATATACTATATCTTAAAATCAGGAATAGTAATACTTCCAGAAGTTCTTTTATTATTTAGGATCATTTTAGCTATCCTGGTTTTTTTTCCATATGAAAAAGATACTCGTTTTTTCAAGATCTGTAATGCATTATCTTGAAATTTTGATGAGGATTGCATTGAATTTATAGACTCCTTTTGGTAAGAAGTTAATTTTCATTACGTTACTCCCACTCTTCCATGTTCATGGAAAATCGTTTCATCGTCTGATATCTTTTTCAATTTCATTCTTCAGTCTTAAAGTTCTTGTAATACAGGTCTTCCACTTTCTTGGTTAGAGTTACACTAAGGTATTTTATATTATATGTGGCTATTGAGAATGGTATTGTCTCCCTAACTTCTTTCTTAGCCTGTTTTATCTTACACCCTATCATATGCTGTTATCAGACAGTCATATGGATGAGCTCATCAGTGTAACCCAATGGATGCCAGATGAATTGCACTGGGTTTACAGTTTGGAGGACACAAGCTATACATCCCATTTCAAATTTGTTTCTAAAGTGTCTGTCCTATTAGAGTCTTTGATGGACAACCTGGCTGGTATAGGGTGCTCAGCCCTTGTGTACCATTGTATCATTTTTACATCCTTTCACTGGGAATCTAATTTACTTTGCAAACTCTTTAGAGGAAGAGATGAGAAAAACATACAAAGTGAATACTTCAGACAGGTTTTTGCTTCTCAAAAAATTCTGGCAGAGCTTGTGTTTTAGTATATTCCTATCTTCTGTAGGTCCCATTCCATAATGATTTAGTGATTGTCATGCCAGAAAACTTTAAGAAATGTGTTCATTGTTTTTAGGGTACTAAAGTTTTCTACATGCTTGGTGATCTAGCTATATTAAAACTGCCGTTTGTTGCTGTGCTTGTTTTGCCACACAGAATTGAAGTGGAAATGTAAATATTCTTTGGAAAATCTGTTGTGTAGGATGGTGTTTGGCTGGCACAAACCTGTGAATGAGTATTTTAATGAAGCAGACACAGGCAAAAGGATGTTCTGTTTAAGAAAGCACCTGAAAGGACATATGATGAAGGATTCTTCCTTAACTATACACATATATTGTTCTGTTCCATTTTGGGGGACTTTGTAGAGAAAACACACCAAAAAGACTTCTAGTGGTGTGCTGTAGCTTCTTACTGCTTCCTAGGACTTACCTGATTGGCAGAGTGATGTCAGCTGAGACAGACTCTTACAGAGTTTTGCTAAATCAGTCATACATACTGAAGCAAGGCACATAGTGAGGCACGGCCCATGAAGGACACGTGATGGTTGGGGGGAATGTAAATAAGATTTGACAGACAATGAAGAAAGCTATGCTAGGCTTACTTACTGAGCTAGCTATACAAAACTTGTTGGTCTTGCTTCTTCACTGATCTTTGCTTTGCTGAGGGAGGCAGAGTTGAGCACTTTTTCTGGCATTCCTGTAGACTCTGGTCCATCCTGCTGACTCCTGCTGAGGCTGAGGCCTGGATATCTCTGCTATGTCATGTCACTGCTGTTGATATATGTTTGTTATCCCTACATTACTGAACTGGGCCGTTGATGTATTCTGTTGGTATATCCATGAAGTTTTTTGTCAGTGGATCAAACTGCCACTACTGACCTGTAAACTGAATTGCAGATTTCCTGATAAGACAGATGGGATTTGCCCCAAAGGACCATTTCTAAACAGGTTCACCTCCCCCATAGCCTTCCCTTTCCACTACCTCTGGTGGGTAGTGGGCTACAAGTGAAGTTAAAACATTTAAAAACCATTATTAAAAATATTGATTAAAAATTAAATTTACACAGAATTCTTTGCCTCCACTCACATCCACTATTTGAAAATAATAGACCCACATACACAAACCATATTGATATTGCTTTACAGATTTATTCTGAAAGGACTTTCCCCCCAAATTTAGTTTATTATGTTTCAGTTAATCTCAAAGATGTCTAAGTTTGTTGCAAATATTACTTAATAGTTTAGTCACATTTTCCTGCTTTGTTATCATATGTTGCAATTATTGTAGCTTATTTATTATGTTTCCATATCTTTAAGTAGCAATTTATTTATTTATAGGTCAATGTGAGTCTCTTAAAATATTTCCATACTTCTTCTGATGTTTTATTGTTTACTATAGAGAAAAAAACATTATTTCTAGAACAATTTTAACTTTAAATTAAACTAAGTAGAAAGTATAGACTGTTCCCATATTCCTCTACTTCCCCCCCCCCATATCCCTTTATCATTAATATAGTGCAATGTTGTGGTAATATATTGCCATGGCTCATTATAATACATGAGTTAATAATGCTTATACTATATTTGTAAATACATCCCATAGGATACATGGGGTTCACCATTTGTAAGATGAGTTTTTAATTTTTTCTCAAGAGCATGATCGATGCATTGTAATCTTACTGCCCTAATGCCCTTGTATTGCATTTATCTGTCCTTATCATAGTAATTGATTGGTCATTCTGCCATTTCTAGATGGTCATGTAGGTTCACTCATTACATTGAGTGCCTAACCTCTTTAGAGTTCAATAAGCATATAAATGTCTTCCATGTCTTTTGTTGTAGCTTCCCTATGACATTTTTACTGCTGAACACCATTCCTTTGTCTTGCTTCTTCACAATGTGTTCTCAGTTTGGGGCAATTATGTTTGTATGTGGGATTTTTCTTCTTGTTTACTTTCCTCCATCCCATCCTCTCCCATCCCTTCTGTCTTCATTTCCTGAAGAAGAATCAGCACACCTCTGTCCCAGTGTTTGCAAAACCCAGCTGAGCTTCCATCTGCTATTTCTCTTGTTCACTCATCTGTACTTGCTCTCCATCCATCTCCCTATATTCTGACTCCTCCATCTGGACCCAACATCAACATTTCTCTTCCTTTATTTATCTGGACTCAATCCTACCATTTCATTTCTGCGCATGGACTCCTAAGCAGTATTCCAGCTTGTGATCACATGGAAGCAGCAACAGGGAGATTCCTGAGACTCCACACCACCGAAGACTTCCTGTGCTTCTCCCAGCTTTGGCCCCAAGGTTCTTGACCTCTTTAACCCTGGATAGATAATCTGCAACCTACAAACAGGGATAGATGAATATTTACTATGTAATGAGCATCTCGTATGCTCTGAGGGTTTATATTAGTAATTCAGATAGAAATAAAACAGCCCCAAGTCAAACCAGAGACAGCAATGAAAGCAGAAACATCTGTAAAATTTCTGTGAATGAAGCTGCAATGCCTTGTAAATTTATTGCCATTCAAAAAATTCTGGCATTGTATAAAGACACAACTGGCTTCATTAATATTCCCTATTCAGTGTGTTCACAGCAGCTACAAGGGGTCATATTTGGATGTTTCCCTTCTCCAGGTGAGGTAAACCCTGGTAAAGTACTCTCCCTTGATGAAAGTATCTTTTATTAAGGATTACAGATTTATCTGGCTGTATTTCAAACTGCTACTTTTCCTTTCCTGAGTCCAGAGGGGATTTTTCTTTGATCTTCACTCTGGAAACTGGTCAGTCTGCTAGAAGTAAAACCCATGAAAGTGTGGGTCCTCCCTGGGAGCTTTTATATCTGACTATGCAGGTTACAGTCTTCAGCGTTAGGCCTCACACGTTCTATCCACAGCTGGCCCTCAGCCCTGACTGCTGTTTAAGCTGTGAATCTATCTTCTACTTAATATTGTTCTGGTACAAAGCTTTGTACTGAGCCTCAATTTCCAAGTGGATTTAAAAAGAATTGGTTTTCAGATTATTCAGTGTTTTACTTATGAAGTAATGAATAGAATCTCCACATTACTTGTCAGGCTGAAGATGAAGCAGGATTGATGGACAGTGGAAACAAAGGAGACACGGGAAGAGAA
Organism: Mus caroli; assembly: GCF_978045245.1. NCBI lineage: Eukaryota > Metazoa > Chordata > Mammalia > Rodentia > Muridae > Mus > Mus caroli. The sequence goes on along the minus strand of NW_028227261.1, from coordinate 103,162,355 downwards.
GGATCACAGAGTCTGGGTGAAATTTCTTCAAGAATTCAGGACAATGAATATTAGTTCTAAAGGATGCTAATAGAGACAATATTCATTTTAGAGAGAGATATTTATAAAGAATGTTAGGTAGCCACAAAGTGTGTATATATAAGTTACACATACATGGATTTACTCTTCTCATTTATATTTTCTGGAAATCTCATGAATGAAATAAATCATTTTACAGAACAAAACATCTCAACTTACCTTATAACTCTTATGACCAATGGTTTTGCTTTATCAACTGAAATCCTGTCAGATGGATTTTGGGAGTCAAGCTGGTATCTCATTCAATTCCTTATCAATCCTTTGAGAAATATAACTACACAGCCTGACAATATCCTACATATGATTATTCTATGTACAATTAAGCAAGACTGTCTTTTGAAGAGCTCGCATAGGTATATATTCTCAGCCATAGTAAGTTTGAAAGATGAGAATCATAGGCTTGATGTCATTTTTAGCTAGACAGCATATTTGAGAATAGTAAAGAATATAGGAGACCCTCTCTTATATTCTGCTGTCAACCTGATTTAGGTTAGGCGCCTGGGAAGTCAGACCCTCTGTTGGAAAATTGTCTATACTACATAGCCTCTGAGTATGCCTGTGGGTAAAGTCTTGATTGGTGATGGTTGTAGGATGATCAAGCCCACTATGGGTACCTTAAGCATGTAACCCTGGACTATATAAGACAGTTACTCGACTGAACCTGGGTGTAACAGAGAGGGGCCAATAAGCAGTATTTTCCTATGGTTTATGTTTGAACTTCTGCTCTGGCTGCCCTGAAAGATGGATGCGACCAAAATTACGAGCCAAATAAATCTTTTCCTTCCCCAAGTTCGTTTTGATCAGAAAATCTTATTACAACAACAAAAAGAGCAAGTAAACCAGGCACTGTGTTTAAAAATACTTTAAAACCTAAGCCAAGGGGATTTAGGAGAAAGGGGGAAGAGTACAGCATTTCTGTAACTTCAGCTAGACATGAAGTGAAGTCAGAGATGCCAGTCTTCCATTCTGGTTTTAGTTACCTTGAGAGTTCAAAGGCAGAATCAGTGTTAAGTCCATTGGTTGGTTTGTTCTGCTTATTAGCAAAAGCAGCTTCTAGTTCATGATTTCAGTTTCTAGTTTCTTTTCAAATCTTATGGAATAGAACTGTTGCAGCAGGGACTTAGCAGTAGCCTTTGCAAAAAGAAAAAAAGAAAAAAAGAAAAGCCTTTGCTAAAACAAACTCCTCACTTGCCTGTCTCTTTGTGGTTATCACATTACCAGATTTTATTCTCCATTTAAAAATCAGTGTGTTTAACAGTAATTCATGAGCTTGTATCTTAAAACTGATCTCTGAAAGGAAGATGCAAAGAGACTGCCTTCTCCATTCCTTATAGTAATAGAGTTATGAACAAAAAATTCTGCCAGACTGAGAAAGACCTAGAATCTTCGATTCCACAAACAAAATTCTTTTCTCTCTTAATTAAAGCAGGGATCTTTCAGACCCCATTTTCCTTTTCGTGGATTTAAATTAAAAAATAAAAAACAAAACAAGACGAAAAAGAAGAACAAGTTGTGAAGATATTCTGAATGAGTTTCAGGTCTCCATAGCCCCCAGGAAACTTATAACAAAGGAACCTAATAAAGGGAGCCACTTACTGAGCTGTGCTCCACTCCAGACCCCACAATTAGGCACAGAGCAAGCAATAACACCAATTTCCAAGCACGCACAAAGCACTAAGAGGTCCTTTACCAAGCATCGCCAAGAAACGAAGTAGCTGAGTCTGAATTGGGAAGAAACAGCAGCAAATAGCTTTAGAAGTGTTCATTTTAATAGGGAAAAAAGGAGGTCTGTGTTGGAAGGAGCTAGGACAGGTTGGTAAGTTCTGATTGGCTAATTAGGGGATTCAATATAATGAAATTTGGTTGCTGCACCTTGATGTTTCAAGAGTTGGACCTTGATACTCAGCCTCTGGAATGAGTCAGAAATAATGAAGTGGCCAAATAGGTGGGAAGACTTTGGTGATTCGCTTTAGGAGTGTAAGCTAATAGTTTAGAAAGGCAGAGGGAAGAGAAAGACCTGTGTGGACCACATTTGCTATGCTCGGTCTGGCTAGAATCCTGCACCTAACTCTTGACTAATTTTGCATATAGCTTGCTCTTGTGATGGTTTGAATGACGTATCCTCCACAGTCTCAGGCATCTGAACTCGAATCCCAGTTCTTGGAGCTGCTTGGGAAGCTTTAGGAGGTTTAGCCTTGCTGAAGGACATGTGTCACTCGAGTGAGCGTTAAGGATTTAAGGTCATTACTAATTTGGTTTTTCCTTCCTGTTTGTGATTTGAAATGTCATCCCCTCTGCTCTTTCCCAGGTCCATCTGCTGCCCTGCATCCCCATCAAGAAGAAGGTGGACACTTATCCCTCTGGACTCAAATGACCCAAATAAACCTTTCCTTCTACCAGTTACCTTGGTCATGGTTTATCTTAACAATAGAAAAGTAACTAGATTTTCTCTGGATTTCTATAAACTGTAGTGTGGCCAGAGGTGAAACCAAAAACAAATCAATTTTCCTTTCTCAATTTGTTTTCTAGTTTGAGGGATGACAGGTTTATCAATGTTAATGCCCCTGGTCACGGGATAAAAGTGGACTTTGCTCTGTCTTAGTTTGCTTGGTTACACACCATAAGCAAAAGCAACCCAGAGGGGATGGTTTAATTCCTAGGTAACAGTCTTTCACTGAGGGAGGCTGGGTCACAAACTGAAGCTGAAGAAGATGCAGCAACCCTGGAGGAAAGCTGATTACTGGCTTGCTCAATTGATTATACAACTCACAACCACATTCCTCAAGGTGGCACCAATCGCAATGGGATAACTACTCCCACAATCAGTAATCAATTGAAAAACATCCTACAGAGTAGTCTTCTGGCCAACAGGATGGAGAAAACTCCTTGATAGAGGTTTTCCTTCCCATAGAACTAGCTTATATCAGGTTGGCGTAAACTAACTAGCACATGCTTCAAAGTTTGATTGAAGCTGTCACATTTTGTATGATGTACCTTTTCCATCCTATGGGTTTTAAGTATTGCAAGAGAAATCAGGGTTCACTTTATTGGGTTTGTAGTCTGATAAATACAATAATTTATAAACAGACCCAGAAGGAATTTGAGGACAATTTTCTTAGAGTTTTAAAGTAAAAACATGAATAAGACCAATTTTAAATATTGGCAGCTGCCAGCGGGGTGAGACAGAGGAGGGTAGGGAGAATTCCTAGAATATCAATAAAAACATGCCTAGACTTTGATCACCTTCTAGAAAATGATAGAGAAAGAAAAAAAAAAAGAAGAAGTGGAAATTCACAGCTTTCTGAGGAACTCAAAATAGCAAGTAGGCTGCATGAAAGAGGGATTTCTAGAAGGGAAATCTAATCTTAAAATACATTATCTCACTGAAGGGAAGATTATTCCTCATCTTATCATGAATCAGACTTCCTGTGTGGTAGACTCCTGACCAGGGGTTGATAAACTCAATTCTACTTAAGGGAAAAGAAAGCACTGTGGAATAGCCTAATCTTGTAAGCAGATTGGAATGTCAGGTCTCCACCCAGGGCCAGAAGTATTCTACCCTTTTCTCCAGAAGAACTAACTTTCCTAATGAGCATTTACAAAGCTCTGAAACCTCTACCCTTTCATACGGTATCTTAAATCTAAAGGAGTGGCAAACACTCATATTTAGATTTTCAGTCTTACTGAGAAAATAATAGGTGGAGTTCAGAACTGAGAATGCAGAAGGAGTTTATATTTGGTGGTCTTTAAGGTTGTTAATACCTGCCAGGCTACCTAACATAAAGCTAGAAATTGTTTTTTACCTGCAACAAGAATGAAAAGATACACTAGTTCAAGTATGCTAAAAGTATTTAACAACTAAGTTTCAAAAGACATTTATAGGTGATTTGGATCAATAAATCCTTTTAAGTGATAAATTAAGTAATTCAATTTTGTTCTATAAAAAGGACCAACTCTCTTCCTGAAAAATTAAGCTTATTTGTATGAGTGAAAAGATTAAAAAACTGACAACATATAAAACTTAAGTTAAATATATTTTAGAAAAATAAGACCTGTATATATATATATATATATATATATATATATATATATATATATATATATATATATATTATGGATATTACTATTTTATAGTGTGATTGCCACATATTTTACTCTTTGTTTTCTTTTCAATTTTTTTAATTTTATGAACAAATAGTGTATAAGGGCTTAGATATGTTAAAATTATAAAATAAAAATTGCTTATTTTAGAAACAATAGGTTAGTGTTAATAGGTATGCAAAAAAAGCAGAATAAAATACCTCTTTGGGGTACAGCATTCCATTCTGTGATGTAGTTTGGAATATGGAAAGTATATTATTTCAGAATGAATAACAATACAATGATACAATCAATGGCAACAATAAAATACATTTGGCTGATCTGCAAACTGGAAAAAACCTTTGATTGTTTGCATGTAAAATACGATGTAGCAAATCCATGTGCAGAAAACCAAGAAGCAATTTCAACAAAGAGCTTGGCTTCATTCTGAAGGCCTGAGATGTAGCTAAATGGCAGAATTCGGATGTTACTCTTTCTGGATATTTTTCTCCAACAAGTGGTTGAAAGAAAACGGATTTATTCATACTTAATGAGAGACTCTGTCAGCCATATATTTTCTTACCTAAATTAAACACTTACCATACTTTTATGGAGATGGTTGTCTTACATGAGAGAGAAAGAATGATGAAATCCAATCACATGATTTTTGCCTTTTTACAGCCTATTAAAATACATGAAATAGTAAATGACTTCAAAAAGAAAATATTTGTTCTTGGTTCAAGCTCTCAGGGGTTTCTGTCCAAAATCATCTGATTTCATATTTTTGGACCTGAGGTAAAGCAGAATACATAGTATGACTTGGGAGTTATGGTACAGAGAGTTGCTTATCTTTCTGGAAGTAGGAAGGACAGAAAGAAAGCTGGGTGCAGGGGTAGGACCTAGCTTTTAAAAGCAAACATCACCAATCTGCTTCCTTCAATTAGGCCATTGTGTGACTAGCCCTTTAGCTATGAACTCACAGTACAAAATCTATTTATGAGGTTGCTGATGTAAGGCCCTCTCAAAGGCCCCACCTTTGTATACTGTTGACTTGGAAGAGAAATATTTAACACCTGAGCCTCCAAAGATGAAAAGCAGATATGCATTGGAAGTCTGTCATGATTGAAGGACACTTTCTAAGAAGTTGTGGCAGAGCTTGTTCCAGTCAGCAATAGATAATCAACCTGAAATCTGAAGTAGCAGAAATCCTGGGGCATACCTGTTTGCAAGATGTTTCCCAAAACTGTAAGACTACAACTTAAACTGCAGGCAGGACTAGGCATGAAGAACAGACATACTACAAGATAATGTTAAAGATAGAAGCAAGAGTGCAGGTCCAGGTAAAAAGCAGAGAGGCCAGGCTATATAAGTAGAGCTGCAAAAAATTGTTAGATGTGACAGAGAAAGATGAGATATAAAAGATGGTTTAGACTGTAAGCACAGCAGTAACCAAGGCAATATCATCACATACTACAGAATGAAGCAAATTGTTGTGTAGATCTGGGAACAAAGGCACATAATTGAAATCACTATGGATGAAAATGATAAGTCTTCACCATTTAAGATCTTTCTAGGTCCACCTCTGTCCTTAAGTTGTAACTGTAATTACATTGACTCCAACTGTTTTGCCTATTCTGTCTTTAACAATCCCATTGAAATTAGAAAACTTACTCATTTGGCCTATAACACTTGACATTACAGCCGAAGAAATTCTCAAAGGCACTGATTGTGCACTCCAGTCCCAGTGTTTTTTTTTTGTTGTTGTTGTTGTTTACCTTATGCATTTTAAGTAGACATTGTGTTAGCTCAACAAACAAGCTGAATTCTTTTAGTATTCTAATTTCGAACACTCCTCCCATTTTCTTTGCATATTACTGCAGGATATTTGGATTACCTCACTTTTGAAATGAAGGTCACTATCAAAACAACCCTTTGTTTACATACATGTTATAAGAAAGTTTATTCTAGAAGTCAAGAAGGGGAGAATTTCATGTTTGAGACATTATGACCTTATGAATAAGGCATTGCATTTAGTGACACTAAGGTTTATCGCTGATTAACAGTGAAGACTTTCAATGATGGAGATCATTATTAGTGAGGATAATAGTATTGTTAGGAGATAAGTGGCCACTAAGCAGAAACAACAAGTAGAACCTTTGATTTTCTACAAGTTTCACTAGTATTTAACAAAGGTACTTCTTCATACTGTTTTTTATTTTCCTTTCAAGGGGCAGAGAAGAAAGTGCATATAAAATGCACAGAGAAGTATATGTTTCAAAGCAAGTAGTTGAACACTCAGAATCCAGAAGATACCATTCATGCAGACCAAGATGTGTTCTGAGGTACAAAGCATGAGGTTACCTTTGATGAAAGAAGTGAAAGAAACAAAAAAGCAAAAGAAACAAAGTGAAGGTAGGAGTTTGATTACGGAGAAGTGTAAAGTCACAACAGAAACCCTTATTTAAGAAAACAAGTAAAACAATTTAAATTGATGATGAAATAATGAAATCTTTCCGAGATCACAATAAACTTAAGTTAACTTAAGCAAAATATATTGGAGATAGCAGCAAAAGAAGGGTTTGCATTCTAACACACAACTAGGAGGAAGGAAGCTGTAGGTGATGTACAAATTAATCTGTTAAAACTTATAAAAAGAGATAACATGGTTGTGAGTTATAAGGAGCCATTATACTACTTGGGCCTGCAGCTTGCTGACTTTTTGGAGTTCTGTAGACTATGGACTGTATCTTGGGTATTCTGTATTTTTATTTTTAGTTTTTGGCTAACATTCATTTATTAGTGAGTACATACCATGCATGTCCTTTTGGGTCTGAGTTACCTCACTCAGGATGATATTTTCTAGTTCCATACGTTTGCCTACCAAACTCAGGATGTCCTCATTCTTTGTTTTTGTTTTGTTTTGTTTTGTTTGTATGTTTTGCTTTTTTTTTTTTTTTTTTTTTTGAGACAGGATTTCTCTGTATAGCTCTGGCTATCCTGGAACTCACTTTAGCTGTCCTAGAACTCACTTTGTAGACCAGGCTGGCCTCAGGAACTCAGAAATCTGCTTACCTCTGCCTCCCAAGTGCTGGGATTAAAGGCATGCGCAACCACACCCAGCTCCTCATTCTTAATAGCTGAGTAGTATTCCATTGTGTAAATGAACCACATTTTCTGTATCCATTCTTCTGTCATGGACAAATGGGTTGTTTCCAGCTTCTGACTATCACAACAAGGCCTCTATGAGCATAGTGGAATGGGTGCTCCTGTGGCATGGTGGGACATCTTTTGGGTATATTCCCAAGAGATCTATTGTCAGAGACCATCCCGTGAGAAAGTGATCCCTTCTCAAATGGCCTTGTGCTAAGAGCTGGTTGCCACCCCCCTTCCTCCTTATTCCCTTCCTAACACCTAAGGCTGTAAAGTTGAATAATCGTCCCCTCTTCCTTATCTCTTCCCGAGTTCCCATGACATCCAAGGACATGAGCTATGCCTGAGCCCAGCCTGACACCCAAGGCTGTCAAGGAGGATCTATGTTCCAGAGATAAGATGCAGAGTGCCCGCCGTTTGGCACCTGACCTCAGCCCCCATGTCAGCAGATGCCCACTTCTTTGTTCTTTGTATAATTCTCCCTCGACCCCTCCCATATTCCCTGCGATGTATGCTTTAAAAGGAAGGCACCTCAGCATAATAAAGGAGACCTTGATAGGTACAATTCTACTTGGTCTCCGCCTCTCTTTCTTTTCCTCCCATTTCCTTCCAGGTTCGCGGTCCCCCTCGCACCCACGAATAACTGAATCCCGCGGGACGGGATAATCTATCTTCAGGTAGATCTATTTCCAGTTTTCTGAGGAAACTCCAGATATATTTCCAGAGTGGTTGTACTAGTTTGCAATACCACCAGCAATGGAGGAGTGTTCTTTTTTCTCCACATCATATCCATCATGTGTTATCAACTGAGGTTTTGATCTTAGCCATTATGATTGTTATAAGGTAGAATATCAGGGTAGTTTTGATTTACATTTCTCTGATCATTAAGGACTTTGAACATTTCTTCTCAGCCATTCTAGACTCCTCTGTTGTGAATTCTCCCTTTAGTTCTATACTCCATTTGTTTTTGTTGGGTTGTTTGGTTTTTTGATGGTTAGCTTCTTGACTTCGTTATATATTTTGTATATTAGCCCTCTATTATGTGTGGGGTTAGTGAAGTATTTTTCCTACTCTGAAGGTGCGGATTTGTCTTATGGATTAGGTGCTTTACATTACAGAGGCTTTCCAGTTTCATGAGGTCCCATTTATCACCTCTTAATCTTAGAGTATGAACTACTGGAGTTATGTTTTGTAAATTTCTCCCTGTGTCAATGAGTTCAACACTCTTTCCCACTTTATCTTCTATTAGATTCAGTGTATCTGGTTTTATGTCGAGGTCCTTGTTCCACTTGCACTTAGGCTTTGTTCAAGGTGGCAAATATGGGTCTATTTTTATTTTTCTACACACAGACAGCCAGCTAGGCAAGCACCATTTATTGAAGGTGATTTCATTTTTCCATTATATATTTTTGGCATCTTGGTCAAAGATCATGTGTCTGTAAATGTGTAGTTTTATTTCTGGGTCTTCAATTCTATTCCATTAATCAACGTGTCTGTCACTGTACCAATACCATGCAGATTTTATCACTATTGCTCTGTAGTAAAACTTGAGGTCAGGGATGGTGATTCCCCAAGATGTTCTTTTGTTGTTAAGAATTCTTTTCAAAAAAAAAAAAAAAGAATTCTTTTTGCTATTCTGGGGTTTCTGCCCTTCCAGATGAATTTGATAATTCCTCTTTCCACGTCTTTGAAGAATTGTGTTGGGATTTTGATGAGGATTGCATTGAATCTGTAAATTGCCTTTGGTAGTATAGCCATTTTACTATATTAATTCTGCCAATCCATGAGCATTGGAGATCTCTGCATTTTCTGAGATCTTCTTTTTGATAGACTTGAAGTTATTGTTATACAGATCTTTCACTTGCTTGGTTAGAGTCAGACCAACATATTTTATATAATTTGTGGCTATTGAGAAGATATTTGTTTCCCTAAATTCTTTCTTAGCGTACTTATCATTTGTATATAGAAGTCTACTGATTTATTTAATTTTATATCTGGCCACTTTGCTGAAGTTGTTTATCACTGGAAAAGTCCTCTGGTTGAATTTTTAGGGTTGTTTATGTATACTGTTCTATCATCTGCAAATAGTGATACCTTTATTTCTTCTTTGACAATTTGTATCCCCTTGATCTCTTTTTGTTGTCTTATTTTTCTAGCTAGGACTTTGAGTACTATATTGAATAGGTATGAGGAGAGTGGCCATCCTTGTTTTGTCTTTGATTTTAGTGAGATTGCTTCAAGTATCTCTCCATTTAATTGCTTTTATTATGTTTAGGTATGGGCCTTGAAATCCTGATCTCTCCAATACTTTTAACATGGAGGGGAGTTGTATTTCGTCAAATGCTTTTTCTGCATTTTAGGAAATGACCATGTGATTTTTTTCTTTGAGTTTGTTTATATAGTGGATTGCATTAATGGGTTTTTGTACATTGAACGAATCTTGCATCCCTGGGATGAAGCCTACTCGATCTTAGTGAACCATGATTTTGATGTGTTCTTGGTTTTGGTTTGCAAGAATTTTATTGAGTATTTTTGCATTGATATTCATAAGCAAGATTGGTATGAAGTTCTCTGTATTGGTTGGGTCCTTGTGTGGTTTAGGTATCAAAGTAATTGTGACTTCATAGAATGAGCTAGGTATGGTTCCTTCTGTTTCTATTTTATTGAATAGTTTGAGGAATATGGGTATCAGATCTTCTTGCAAGGTCTGGTAGAATTTTGCACTAAATCCATCTGGCCCTGGACTTTTTTGGTTGGGAGGTTTGTAATTACTTCTTATATTTCCTTATGGGATATGGGCCTGTTTAGGTAGTTTACCTGCTCTTGATTTAACTTTGGTATGTGGTGTCTGTCTAAAAAACCATGCATTTCATTTATATTTTCCTGTTTTGTTGAGTATAGGCTTTTATAGTAAGATCTGATGATTTTTGAATTCCTCTGTTTCTGTTATTATGTCTCCCTTTTCATTTCTGATTTTGTTAATTAGATGCTGTGTCTGGGCCCTCTAGTTAGTTTGGATAGAGGTTTATCTATCTTGTTGATTTTATCAAAAAAAAAACAGCTTTTGGTTTTATTGATTATTTGTTGAAGACATTTTCAGTTCCTTTGAGCTGGGCATCTTCATTCACCTCTATTCTGATTATGATTAAATTTAGTCTTTTCATTGTGTCCTGAATTTCCTGGATGTTTTGGATTAGGAGAGTTTTTTTTTTTATTTTTATTTTGTTTTGGTTTTTTGTTTTGAATTTTCTTTGACAGTTGTGTCAGTCTTTTCTATGGTATCTTCAACACCCAGATTCTCTCTTCTATCTCTTGTATTCTGTGGTGATTCTTATATCTGTAATTCCTGACCTCTTTCTTAGGTTTTCCATTTTCAGGTTTGCCTCCATTTGTGTTTTCTTTATTGTTTCTATTTCCACTTTTATTTATTAGACTGCTTTATATTCCATTCCTTCACCTGTTTGATTCTGTTTTCCTGTATTTCTTTAAGGAACTTCCTTGTTTCCTCTCTAACGGTTTCTACGTGTTTCCCTGTGTTTTCCTGTATTTCTTTCAGTGAGTTATTTATATCCTCCTTAAAGGACTCTATTATCTATATACCAAAGGATTTTAGGTCAGCTTCCTGATTATCATGTGTATTGGTATTTTCAGGGCTTACTTTGGTGGGAGAACTGGGTTCTGATGATGCCAACATATATTGGCGTCTGTTGCTTATGGTCTTGTGCTTGCCTCTCAACATCTGGTTAGCCCAAGTGTTTGCTGGTCTGGGTGACTCTGTCTGGAGTCTGCCTCTTTTGTCTCTGGGTTGCTTCAGGTCTCCAGGTAGGCCTCTGGTCCTGGCTGTAACAGGCCACCTGTAGGGCCTTCCAAATTGGGGCTCTACAGAAGGGCAGAGAGCCTACTGATCTGTTGCCCTATATGCAGTAGATCTCCTGGGAAGCCTTCAAACGGTTGGGTCTTCAGGAAGAGCAGTCAAGCTGTTGTTTTGTGTGAAGACTTTCTTCAGGGGCCCTATGGACTGTGGTTTCTGTTTCCCTGTGTGCAGCAGAACTCTTTCAGCAGAGGCTTTCAGTCTGTTGGGTCAGTTGTCCTGCATACCACAGCACCACCAGGATGTCTTCAGATTGTGGTGTCTGTTGCCCGGTTGCCCCGTGTACAGGGGAGGTCCTGGGTTGCCTTCAAGCTGTGATGTCTTCAGGGGAGCAGACAAGCTGGTGGTCAGTTGCCCTCAGTACAACAGATCACCTGGGATGCCTCAGGTTTTGGTATCAGTTGCCAGACTGTTCTGAGTGCAGAGGATCTTCTGGGATGGCATAGGATATGGTGTCAACTGCTCTGCTTACTGCAGATACTCTAGGATGGCTCAGGATATGGTGTCTTCACAGGAGAAGACCAGCTAGCAGTATTCCCCAGAAGAAAGGACCAGGTAGAAGGGGAGTGGAATTTGGGGAGGAGTGGTTTTGGTGGGTCATAGTTCCCAAGTCTACTGGGCTCTAAGCAGTAGCTCTGGGACTTCAGAGAGGGAAGGGTTCTGCTCTGAGTACAGCAGATCTTCTAGGATAGGTCAGGACATGTTGTCTTCAAGGGAGCAAACCAGTTAGGAGTCTGCCTTCAGCAGAAAGAACCAGGCAGAAGGGGTCAAAATCCTTTTCAAATCAACATTTCCTTTGACCAGGTCTCCATTTCATATACTGTGTCTCCAGTGCATAAGAGTCCCTTTTCATCTCTTATGGTGAGCCTGGCCACTATGGTTCCTGTTCAAGTTCCTAAATTTCTCATTCTGGATTTCCTTCAGTTTGAGTGTTCTTTATTGATTCTATTTCTAGTTTCAGGCCTTGAATTGTTTATTGATTTTCTTATATTGTTTGTTTATTTTCATTTCATTTAAGGAAGTTCTTCATTTCCCCTTTAAAGAAGTTTATCTCATTCATAAGGGCTATTGTCAGGTCTTTGTCTTGTGATTCAGCTATGTTGTAATTCTCAGTGCATACTATGGTAAGGTTGCTGGGATCAAGGAGAGACATATTGTTCTGGCTCTTATTGGTTGAGTTTTTAGGCTGGAATTTAGACAAATGGGTTTGTGATGACTATAATTCTCAGTGGTGATATCTGGTCTTATCTTTGTTGGGTGGGTGTTTTGTTACTTGTTTCCTTGCCCTCTTGAGTTCATGGAAGGGTATGGTAGCTGTGTCTTGCCTGGCAGGGGATTTTTCCCAGATCTTTCTGGGTCTGGCCACTGGGGGTTCAAGAAAAATATGTTCCTAAAAATCAGAACGTGACACTTAGGAATGTGGATGGGCTGAAGGGACATTGAGGGGATTCACTGGAGTCAGGAAAGCAGGAACCGCTTGGGTCCTGGGAAAAGAGGAAGAATGTGAATAGACCCTAGCAGGTAGTGTGCTTCAGAGCTGATAAAGACATGTGGGGATTGGATTTGAAGGAAGGGAGTGTAGAAATGTGAATTTGGCTGACCAGTTTTCGTGGCTTCGCTGGCAGAATTGACTCCAGTTCCCATGAATAACTGCTAGAATTTGAGTTGAGGAATACAAGATGAGTGGGGAGGAAAATGGGAAGATATGTATGTTCCACTGGAAATGGGTGCAGAGAAGGAGAGGCAAGTACAACATGTCTGATACACAGCTGAGGATGAGACTGGGGTCTTGGATTCTGAGAATAAAGAGAGGTAAAGATCTCCAGTTACCCTACCAGCTTCCCTGGATGGAATGCCCTAGCTGCATATTCATAACCTCTAAGCTTTCTAAATATACTTTCTATGTTTATTAATCATATGTTACTAAATAGCATATAGAATGGTATGCTATGGTCTTCTGTCAGCTTCTGGCTCACACTGGCTGGTCTTTCTAACTTGGGAATAGAGTATCATTTATTTCTTGTTTATGTTTAGATAGGATATTTGAGCAATATGTTAGCTTTTCCTCATGGCCATAGAATACTCAAGTCAAAGAACTTAAAGAAGAGTAGCTTTTATCTCACAGCTTTGGAGGTTTCAGCCCACTCTTGTCTGCCTTAATGTATGGACAAGGTAGAAATGGTATGAAAGGAGGACATTGTGAAAAAGAACACTTCTGCTCAGGTTTTCTAGGAAATAGAGGGATGTGGGAGGAGTCTAAGAACAAGAAATACCCTGCAAAGATATCCTGACAGTGATATAATTTCTCCAGTCAGGCACCATCTCCCAACAGCCTATTTAAAACCAACATATCACTTGGTTAAATCATTGATGAAGGGAATGCCCTCACAGGATTCTCACCCCCCCCCCCCGCCCCCAGCGGCACCACAAGTTGGAAACAAACTTTCCACACAAAGCTCTCACACAAAGCTTCTGGGAGACATTTTCACAGATTTGACCCATGAAATGCAAGGATGGAAATTGGTTAATTATACTTACAAAGGCACATCTGGAAGAGACATTTTTTCCTCTTATTCAAGCATGACTTCATGATGGCATAAAATAGCAAATACTTCCCAGTTATAGTGTCTGTTTCAACCTTAATGCTGCTGTTTATATATTACTACAAATATATAATCCTGGGGCACCCTGAAAAACATACATCTTCATTTTTCTTAAGTTATCAATCCAAATGTTTCATTTCATGATTAGTAGGTTTCAATATTTCCCAATAAGGACCCTGTTGTTGACACACTAGACATCCCAAATAATTTAGACAAATTTCCTTAGGATCTTGGCTATTATGATGATTGACTTCTGTCCTCTCTTCTCATGCTTACTGCTCCACACTTTAACCTGAAAGCCAAAGGGCCATTTTTAGCAACTTATCAGTCATTCTGCTTTCTTAGCAACTGATCAGTCTTTCTGCTTTCACAACTTAGATTTTATTTGCAAATTAATTGTTATTAGCCCCTTGTCTTTGTCCATTGCATATATAATTCTTAGTCATACATAGCTCTTCACTTCTATTTTCAATATTCTTACTATGTTTCCGATATTTCTCTGTTCCGATAAAAGTACTGTTTATTTTGAACCAAAAACACTACAGAAAAACCATTAATTATGTAGGTTTAAACTAAGTATATACAAAGTAAATTCTTAAAGAAAAGAAGAAATGTGAACATTCTACCAAAATTTTTGCATTTGCTTGTAATAACATAGCAAGCATCAAACTTGCCTAACAGCCACTAAGGTATACTTACATAAAAGGAAATAATGTATTTTCTGGTATTGTACAGAAGAGTGACTATAGATATTCACTGTATGTTTTATAAAGGTGAAGATATGGATATTAGATGTTTCTAACATACAGAAATACTAAGAGTTTTATACATTACTTTCAACATCATATCATGTTTACAGATATTATAATGCCACATATAACACCATGAAAATGTACAATATTTTGGTGTGAATTCTAAGTAAAACAAAAATAAAATCATAAACAGACCAAAAACATAACAAAGAACTCTATTGGTTTACAAAGAAACTTAATAATGATTTTTCTGCTAATTTATTTTTACTCTGTTTGATCCCTTACGATAGAACCAAAATTTAACTATATTCAACAAATTGCCAAGTGGCTGAGTAGTTGATGAACAATTATCATAAGCTGAAAACTAAAAAATTAATATTACTATGCAAATCATCTTTCTATCTCCTTTAGTTTTTGTACTTCCTTTTATATATTTTTCTCTGATTCAAAAATAGTTTTGGGTAGTCTAACCAACCCCCATCTCCTTTGGTAAATGTTTGTCCAGAGAATCACTCAGTTTGAGTGATCATAAAGGTCCCCAATTTTGCTCTCTTTCCTCTGTGCCTTATCAGTTTCCCTCCTAGAGTCTTCCCAGCATCCTTTTACTCACTACTCAGTTAAACATTACTTTTAACTTTGATGTACAGAGTAACAAATATTCTGAGTTACTCCCAGTTACAGAATTTAACAAGTGCATATATTTTAGACCAATTTCTCATCTTTCTGTAAGAAAACCACTGTTTTGTGTATTTCTTTTGGACCAAGTTAGTTGATAAAATTACTGTATAGGAATTCGATCTTCATATTAGAACTAGCATCCTCCCTTATCTTTTGTGGATAAGCTCCAAGAATTTCAATAATACATAAAACTGTATGTCAGTCTAGAACCTATGTATATTCTGCCTTGTCTGTTTTGCCTGCTGCCACAGAAGCCTAATGGCTGTCTCATTTTGATCAGAAATTTGCATTTGTAAACTGTTGTTAATTAAAGTGAGGGTGACTCAAATAAGAGCGCTGTGATTCCACAATTATTGATCTACTGACTAGGAGAATTCTTAAGTTATTAAAGGATAGCTAGTGAAAACATTTGGGACTTACATGTTAGAGGAATGAGTCACATCCTGGGTAGAACTGAGCAAGATAGTGAAAACGTTGACCCTGCTACTCAGAATAGCACAAAATTTAAAATTTATGAGCTGGTTATTTCTGGAACGTTCAGTTTATATTTCAGACCATGTTTGACTGCAGATAACTGAACTTTGGAAAATGAATTCACACATGAGAAAAAAGTTCTCTAATGGATAAGATTACGTGTGTTACACAGATTTTTATGTATAGAAAGGGCTTGATCTGTTCACATAATTATCATGGGAAAATAAAGTTCTTTTCAGAGTGCCATGAATAACAAAAAATATTCTTTGTGAAGTATTACAGACTCAAAAATGTAGCTAAAGAAAAGAAATCAGACTTGATTGTCTATGATCAAGATTTTAAATATATCAAGTATTTTGCTGGCAGTATTTCCTAAGTTGGGGGTTTAAATGGATAGAAAAGCAAAGTAGGAATCCCTAATGCATATTCTAAATGCTCAACTTAGCTCCTTTTAGCACTTCACTCTCTACACTTAGGAAATTCATGACAGGTAAAACAATTTCTTTTCTCCTTTGAACATATTTTCTCTGTGGAATCATTTTGCTTTCAAGCGAAAAGCAAACCCTGAAAGCTTAAGATTCAGGACAGGATGTAGGGAAAAATCATGCCCACTGTTTGGTTATACAATCAAATTTTCAAAGTTGCAATTTTCCAATAAAACATAATTTTTTTCAACATGTTCACTCTAGGCCTTTAGTTCTCAAATAAAATTGTGCATCTTTTTCTTTTTTTTTCATTTTTTATTAGATATTTTCTTCCTTTACATTTCAAATGCTATCCCCAAAGCCCCCTACACCCTCCCCCTGTCCTGCTCACCAACACACCCACTCCCCTTCCTGGCTCTGGCATTCCCTTGTACTGGGGTATATGATCTTCACAAGACCAAGGATCTCTCCTCCCACTGATGGCCGACTAGGCCATCCTCTGCTACATATGCAACTAGAGACACAGCTCTGGGGGGTTCATATTGTTTTCCCCCTATAGGGTTGCAGACCCCTTTAGCTCCTTGGGTACTTTCTCTAGCTCCTTTATTAGGGTCCCTATGTTCCATCCAATAGATGACTGTGAGCATTCACTTCTGTATTTGCCAGGCTTTTTCTTATTTACATTTTAACAGGTCTATGCCACTTCTGCTGCTTACTTCTTTTAAAAATTTGTTTGGTAATATAACATAATTGCATAATTTTCTCCTTCCCTTTCCTTTCTCCAAACCCTTCCATATATTTCTCCTTGCTCTTTTATAAATTGATGGCCTCTTATTTCATTAATTGTTGTTACATGTATATTAAGTATATAAAACTATATTCCTAAATACAGACATACAAGTGACACTGTTCTCTGGATTGACAAGTCAATATTGTGGAACTCCTGCTCTGTTCTCAGACTTTCTTAGTTGCCTGTAGTTCTTTGTGTGGGGTTAAAATATTCTTGCTCCTTCTCTTTGATGACCTCATGCCCATAGAGACTCATTTGCTAATAACTCTATGAATGCTACCTCTCCCAAGTGCCTTGTGGAGTTTGATATTACCCCTGAGGCCGACAGCTGGCCCCTGAATATCACTAAAACCTCATTATTTGAAGTTTTCCTTATCTTGATTTAAAGTGCAATAAATCTGTTGAAGATGCTTAATTTTGTATACCTAATATATGAACACTTAAAGAATAACTTCTTAGTAAATGAATAAAATTTAACTGGTTTAAAACACTTGCATATTAACTTGTCAAATTTGTTTATTTCTCTAATGGTTTATCCTCAAATAACTGTATCCTCCTTAACTTATTTATGGTTATGCAGTTGTATTTTTTATGTACCTTCTCCTGCCATCATCATATCAATCCATAAATAATGATAAGACTGTTTCTCTAAGCTCTCTCAAGTTCTATTCTGTCATGTTTTGTTTTTTAATTAAAACATATTTACATAATGTCTCCTTTTCCTGTCTTCTTCCACCCTTCTAAGTTTCCTTTCTCTAACCCTTTTCATGTCCCCTCTTCACCCCCTCTCCAAAAATAAAAAACCCTATTTTTATTATGGTATATGCATAAATATCTAAATATGACCCACTATTTCTATTTGCTGTGATCTATGTGTTTATTATTTCTAGGGTGACCATTTTGCATTGAAAAAACAAATCATATTTATTAATATGGCTTAAATATACTTCACTTCAAAACCCACACTGAAATTTGTCATTATTGTGAAGCTGTTTTGAGGAGGGATTGAGGGGACGCCTTATAAAATAATAAGTATAGATCTGGGTCTTGCATGATAGGGCTTACCTGGAATGTTAGCATTTGAGATGCTAAGATAGGAAAATTTCAAGTTGGAAGCCCACACCTATATTATATAGTGTCCCAGGCTAGTCTGGCCTAGGTAACAAAGCCTTGTCTAAAATATACCAAATATGAAGGGTGAATAAATATCTCCTGTCAGGCATCAATGACATTATAAAAAGACCACACAACCTATTTTCTTTTTTTCTTCCTCATCTCACCATGTGATCAAGCAGCATTCCTCTCTGTAGAAGAGGACGGAGAGTTAGTGGAATCAGACTCATCTAACCAGTCAGCCCCTTGATATTGAACTTCCTAGACTCCAGAAATTTAAAGTCAACAAGTTTCTGTACATTAAAAGTTATGCAGTCAGCTATACTATTAAGAATTTTTTTCTTGATTTATTCATTTCAGATGAGAAGATTCACTTTATATCTGGGCCACTCCTTGTGGTGGTAGCCTACACAAGGGCCATGGGAGAAGAATGTTCTTCTTGCTCTTTGCCTGCTTGCACTCACTCTGGGTTTTTTTTTCCTTCAATAGCAGTAGAATCTGCATCTTTAGAATGCTTGCACATGCTTCAGAGCAGCTAACACAGCCAACCTTGTGGACCACACTGAACAACTACTGGATTCTTGGACTTTCCATTAGGGAACAGCATTATTAAAAGAGTTGGACCAAAGTCTGTGAGCTACTCTAATAAATTATTTCAGTTTGGTTTCTCTAAAAAACCCTGACTAATACAACTTTTAAAGGGCTCATTTCTTTTCTTTTCTTTTCTTTTTTCTACTCATCATTTACAGTCCCTCCAAAATGATGATGCAATAGTTGCAATTCAATCATTTCCTTCTATATATTCATTATCGATCACATATTACTGGTCAATCAAATGTATGCTAAGTGAATCATAGTACTGTCTCTTTTAGAATTCTGCAATATGTAAGCACTGCGTTTTGTGGCCCAGATGATAATGCAAATGCCATTGCTGTTATCTAATGAGTTTAATGCTGATTTCTGAAAGTGTTAGAAAACACCTCACAGCAAATTGAATGTATTTTACAAATATGCACTTGAATGATCCCCTTTAATTAGATAAATTTTGATGAGGTGGAGTCAGCATTCACCTTAGTAGAACTTTTGTTGACTCTGTTAAGGACATAAAGTATTCCCTAGTAGTCAGAGTTGGCTGCATTGGAGTTTGGAAAATTATAATACGCAGTGTTTGAAGTCAGACACAGATTGTTTTATAAATCAGAAACTATGTCCAGAGGATTTCAACTACAGAGCTGAAGTGAGAGAAGAGCTTAAATAGTTACCCTATAGAGCATTCTGTCCTTCTGAGGCTCAATACAGCAGCATTAAATCTGGACCAAAGATGTCACACACCCTATTCCTAAACATAACAGAATATTGTGAAGGTTATTGGCTACCTTCCACAACCTGATAATCAAGCCCTATTTTGGAAGGTACCACTCACTCAATTAATTACTTACTTAATCAAACATGGAGACACATTGAGCTGGGGTTCAAGTAGAAACTTCACACCTGGCTTTGGTTGGGGAGGCAGAAATCCGGCCTCAGTAGGGCCACAAGCCTCTCCGGTCAGAAAAGCACTGGGGTAGCTAGGGCACAGGGTCGGCTGACACTCACCAGCTACCCACAACACCCGCCACAGGATCTTAAGACTTCTGGTGAGTGGAACACAGCTTCTGCTCCAATCCAATTGTGCACGGGACCTGAGACTGCATTAGGTAGGGAAGCAGAAAACCGGCCTGAGTTGGACCACAGGCCTCTTCCGGCCAGACCAGCACCGGGGTAGCTAGAGCGCAGGGTCGGCTGACACCCACCAGCTACCCACAACACCCGCCACAGGATTTTGAGACTGCTGGTGAGTGGAACACAGCTTCTGCTCCAATCTTTAAACAGTGACAACGACAACAACTAACCCCAGAGATTACCAGATGGCTAAAGGTAAATGTAATAATCTTACTAACAGAAACCAAGACCACTCACCATCATCAGAACCCAGCACTCCCACTTCGCCCAGTCCAGGGCACCCCAACACACCAGAAAAGCTAGACACGGATCTAAAAGCATATCTCATGATGATGGTAGAGGACTTCAAGAAGGACTTTAATAACACACTTAAAGAAATACAAAGGAACACTCTTAAACAGGTAGAAGACAATAAAGAGGAAGCACAAAAATCCCTTAAAGAATTGCAGGAGAACACTGCTAAAGAGTTACAAATCCTTAAAGAAAAACAGGATAACATAATCAAACGGGTAGAAGTCCTTACAGAAAAACAGGAAAACACATCCAAAAAGATGATGGAAATGAACAAAACCATACTAGACCTAAAAAGGGAAGTAGACACAATAAAGAAAACCCAAAATGAGGCAACACTGGAGATAGAAAGCCTAGGAAAGAAATATGGAACCATAGATACGAGCATCAGCAACAGAATACAAGAGATGGAAGAGAGAATCTCAGGTGCAGAAGATTCCATAGAGAACATCGGCACAACAATCAAGGAAAATGTAAAATGCAAAAAGATCCTAACTCAAAACATCCAAGAAATACAGGACACAATGAGAAGACCAAACCTACGGATAATAGGAGTGGATGAGAATGAAGATTTTCAACTCAAAGGACCAGCAAACATCTTCAACAAAATTATAGAAGAAAACTTCCCAAATCTAAAGAAAGAGATGCCCATGAACATACAGGAAGCCTACAGGACTCCAAATAGACTGGACCAGAAAAGAAATACCTCCCGACACATAATAATCAGAACAACAAATGCTCTAAATAAAGATAGAATACTAAATGCAGTAAGAGAAAAAGCCAAGTAACATATAAAGGCAAGCCTATCAGAATTACACCAGATTTTTCACCAGAGACTATGAAAGCCAGAAGATCCTGGACGGATGTTATACAGACACTAAAAGAACACAAATTCCAGCCCAGGCTACTATACCCAGCCAAACTCTCAATTAACATAGATGGAGAAACCAAAGTATTCCAAGACAAAACCAAATTCACACATTATCTCTCCACGAATCCAGCCCTTCAAAGGATAATAACAGAAAAAAAACAATACAAGGACAGGAACCACGCCCTAGAAACAACAAGAAGGTAATCCCTCAACAAACCTAAAGAAGACAGCCACAAGAACAGAATGCCAACTTTAACAACAAAAATAACAGGAAACAACAATTACTTTTCCTTAATATCTCTTAATATCAATGGACTCAACTCCCCGATAAAAAGACATAGACTAACAAACTGGCTACACAAACAAGACCCAACATTTTGCTGCTTACAGGAAACTCATCTCAGAGAAAAAGATAGACACTACCTCAGAATGAAAGGCTGGAAAACAATTTTACAAGCAAATGGTATGAAGAAACAAGCTGGAGTAGCCATTCTAATATCTGATAAGATTGACTTCCAACCCAAAGTCATTAACAAAGACAGGGAGGGACACTTCATACTCATCAAAGGTAAAATCCTCCAAGAGGAACTATCAATCCTGAATATCTATGCTCCAAATACAAAGGCAGCCACATTCATTAAAGAAACTTTAGTAAATCTCAAAGCACACATTGCACCTCATACAATAATAGTGGGAGACTTCAACACACCACTTTCACCAATGGACAGATCATGGAAACAGAAACTAAACAGGGACACAGTGAAACTAACAGAAATTATGAATCAAATGGATCTGGCAGATATCTACAGAACATTGTATCCTAAAACAAAAGGATATACCTTCTTCTTAGCACCTCATGGTACCTTCTCCAAAATTGACCACATAATTGGTCACAAAACAGGCCTCAACAGATACAAAAATATTGAAATTGTCCCATGCATCCTATCAGATCACCATGGACTAAGGCTGATCTTCAATAACAAAATAAATAATAGAAAGCCAACCTTCACGTGGAAACTGAACAACACTCTTCTCAATGATACCTTGGTCAAGGAAGGAATAAAGAAAGAAATTAAGGACTTTTTAGAGTTCAATGAAAATGAAGCCACAAGATACCCAAACTTATGGGACGCAATGAAAGCATTTCTAAGAGGAAAACCCATAGCTCTGAATGCCTTCAAAAGGAAACTAGAGAGAGCACACATTAGCAGCTTGACAACATACTTAAAAGCACTAGAACAAAAGGAAGCAAATTCACCCAAGAGGAGTAGACAGCAGGAAATAATCAAACTCAGGGGCGAAATCAACCAAGTGGAAACAAGAAGAACTATTCAAAGAATCAACCAATCAAGGAGCTGGTTTTTTGAGAAAATCAACAAGCTGATAAACCCTTAGCCAGACTCACTAGAGGGCACAGGGAAAGCATCCTAATTAACAAAATCAGAAATGAAAAAGGAGACATAACAACAGATCCTGAAGACATCCAAAACACCATCAGATCCTTCTACCAAAGGCTATACGCAACAAAACTGGAGAACCTGGATGAAATGGAGAAGTTCCTAGACAGATACCAGGTACCAAAGTTGAATCAAGATCAGGTTAATGATCTAAACAGCCCTATACCCCCCCAAAGAAATAGAAGCAGTCATTAATAGTCTCCCAACTAAAAAAAGCCCAGGACCAGATGGGTTTAGTGCAGAGTTCTATCAGACCTTCAAAGAAGATCTAATCCCAGTTCTTCACAAACTATTCCACAAAATAGAAACAGAAGGTACTCTACCCAACTCATTCTATGAAGCCACAATTACTCTGATACCTAAACCACAAAAAGACCCAACAAAGATAGAAAACTTCAGACCAATATCCCTTATGAATATTGATGCAAAAATCCTCAATAAAGTTCTTGCTAACCGAATCCAAGAACACATCAAAACAATCATCCATCCTGACCAAGTAGGTTTCATCCCAGGGATGCAGGGATGGTTCAATATATGGAAATCCATCAACGTAATCCAGTATATAAACAAACTCAAAGACAAAAACCACATGGTCATCTCGTTAGATGCGGAAAAAGCATTTGACAAGATCCAACACCCATTCATGATAAAAGTCTTGGAAAGATCAGGAATTCAAGGCCCATACCTAAACATGATAAAAGCAATCTACAGCAAACCAGTAGCCAACATCAAAGTAAATGGTGAGAAGCTTGAAGCAATCCCTCTAAAATCAGGGACTAGACAAGGCTGTCCACTTTCTCCATACCTATTCAACATTGTACTTGAATTCCTAGCCAGAGCAATTCGACAACAAAAGGAGATCAAAGGGATACAAATTGGAAAAGATGAAGTCAAAATATCACTTTTTGCAGATGATATGATAGTATATATAAGTGACCCTAAAAATTCCACCAGAGAACTCCTAAGCCTGATAAACAGCTTCGGTGAAGTAGCTGGATATAAAATTAACTCAAACAAATCAATGGCCTTTCTCTACACAAAGGATAAACAGGCTGAGAAAGAAATTAGGGAAACAACACCCTTCTCAATAGTCACAAATAATATAAAATATCTTGGCGTGACTCTAACTAAGGAAGTGAAAGATCTGTATAATAAAAACTTCAAGTTTCTGAAGAAAGAAATTATAGAAGATCTCAGAAGATGGAAAGATCTCCCATGCTCATGGATTGGCAGGATCAACATTGTAAAAATGGCTATCTTGCCAAAAGCAATCTACAGATTCAATGCAATCCCCATCAAAATTCCAAATCAATTCTTCAACGAATTAGAAAGTGCAATCTGCAAATTCATCTGGAATAACAAAAAACCTAGGATAGCAAAAACTCTTCTCAAGGATAAAAGAACCTCTGGTGGAATCACTATGCCGGACCTAAAGCTTTACTACAGAGCAATTGTGATAAAAACTGCATGGTACTGGTATAGTGACAGACAAATAGACCAATGGAATAGAATTGAAGACCCAGAAATGAACCCACACACCTACGGTCACTTGATCTTCGACAAGGGAGCTAAAAACATCCAGTGTAAGAAAGACAGCATTTTCAACAAATGGTGCTGGCACAACTGGTTGTTAACATGTAGAAGAATGCGAATCGCTCCATTCCTATCTCCTTGTACTAAGGTCAAGTCTAAATGGATCAAGGAACTTCACATAAAACCAGAGACACTGAAACTTATAGAGGAGAAAGTGGGGAAAAGCCTTGAAGATATGGGCACAGGGGAAAAATTCCTGAATAGAACAGCAATGGCTTGTGCTGTAAGATCGAGAATTGACAAGTGGGACCTCATGAAACTGCAAAGCTTCTGCAAGGCTAAAGACACCATCAATAAGACAAAAAAACCACCAATAGATTGGGAAAGGATCTTCACCTATCCTAAATCAGATAAGGGACTAATATCCAATATATATAAAGAACTCAAGAAGGTGGACTCCAGAAAGTCAAATAACCCCATTAAAAAATGGGGCTCAGAACTGAACAAAGAATTCTCACCTGAGGAATACCCAATGGCAGAGAAACACCTGAAAAAATGTTCAACATCCTTAATCATCAGGGAAATGCAAATCAAAACAACCCTGAGATTCCACCTCACACCAGTCAGAATGGCTAAGATCAAAAATCAGGTGACAGCAGATGCTGGCGAGGATGTGGAGAAAGAGGAACACTCCTCCATTGTTGGTGGGATTGCAAGCTTGTACAACCACTCTGGAAATCAGTCAGGCAGTTCCTCAGAAATTTGGACATAGTACTACCGGAGGATCCAGCAATACCTCTCCTGGGCATATATCCAGAAGATGTCCCAACCGGTAAAAAGGACACATGCTCTACTATGTTCATAGCAGCCCTATTTATAATAGCCAGAAGCTGGAAAGAACCCAGATGTCCCTCAACAGAGGAATAGATACAGAAATTATGGTACATTTACACAATGGAGTACTACTCAGCTATTAAAAAGAATGAATTTATGAAATTCCTAGCCAAATGGATGGACCTGGAGGGCATCATCTTGAGTGAAGTAACACAATCACAAAAGAACTCACACAATATGTATTCACTGATAAGTGGATATTAGCCCAAAACTTAGGATACCCAAGATATAAGATACAATTTGCTAAACGCATGAAACTCAAGAAGAATGAAGACCAAAGTGTGGACACTGTGCCCCTTCTTAGAATTGGGAACAAAACACCCAGGGAAGGAGTTACAGAGACAAAGTTCGTAGCTGCGATGAAAGGATGGACCATTAAGGACTGCCGTATCCAGGGATACATCCCATAAGCAGCTTCTAAACGCTGACCACATTGCATACACTAGCAAGATTTTGCTGAAAGGACCCAAATATAGCTGTCTCTTGTGAGACGATGCCGGGGCCTAGCAAACACAGGAGTGGATGTTCACAGTCAGCTATTGGATGTATCACAGGGCTCCCAATGGAGAAGCTAGAGAAAGTACCTAAGGAGCTAAAGGGATCTGCAACCCTATTTTCGGAACAACATGATGTACTAACCAGAACCCAGGAGCTCTTGTCTCTAGCTGCATATGTATCGAAAGATGGCCTAGTCGGCCATCATTGGAAAGAGAGGCCCATTGGACTTGCAAACTTTATATGTCCCAATATAGGGGAATGCCAGGGCCAAAAGAATGGGAATGGGTGGGTAGGGAAGTGGGGGGCGCTATGGGGGACTTTTGGGATAGCATTGGAAATGTAACTGAGGAAAATATGTAATAAAAATATTAAAAAATTTTTAAAAAATGTTAAAAAAAAAGAAATACTTAGCAATTTTGTCTTGCTCAATTCAATGACTAAGATCAAGAAAACAGCTGTCAAACAGTGCTGGTGAGGATGCCAGGCAAGGTCAACTGTTCACTGTTTATGGCACTAACCTGGTACAGCCACTGGGAATTCAGTGTGAATTCCTAAAAACAGAAAACTGCATCTACCTTATGACCAAATTCCATGACTACTTGCCCTATTCTCAAAGAACTCAACATCCTGCAACAGAAATAATTCAGCCCTGCTCATTGCCACTCTTCACAATAGCAGGAAATGGATACAGCCTAGATATCTTTCAACTGATAAACAGACGACTAAAATGCGTACAAATACTTTTATTTAGATCAGCCATCCATGCTAATTTAGTAGAGTCATACTGTTAACTTTTCATATAACTAATAAATGTTAAGGCTGAATGTCCTTGCAAGAACTTAAAAAAAAAAAAAACTTCACACCTACTGACTTAGCATTCAGAGTGCTAGAAGAAACTAGAAAAGCTACCAAAGGAGAAAAACAATCCTCAATATCACCCAGCTATGAATCCTGCAGCATAATACAGTAATCTGCCCATACAATAGTACAGGTAAAATATTACAGGTAAGATAGTATAGTGCTGGAGTAGGGAGTAACCAAGCACATTTTTATTGGATGTAAGGCTTACTCCCTGAGATGTAACCCAATATCTAACACTGCTAAAGTGGCCAAGAATCTGAGATTAGATAAATTATGGGCCCAGGGAAAGATCTACTACTATTATTCTGCCAAATGAACACAGCAATCACCACTCCTACACATTTCCAATATTACATACATGTCAGTTCACAACTCAGCCCCCACCAGAGTAATTAACACAGAGACCCACAACTCAGCAGAGATTGAGAGACTTTGAAACATTCATCCCTAAATGGGGTGTCTTTACCAAGCCCCTCAAGGAGCACAGGTCTATGTGGAAGAGGAGGCAGAAAGACTATAAAAGCCAGAAGTGATGGGTGACTCAAGAAAACAGTATCCTCCAGACACAACACGACTGATGCACACATGAAGTCACAGATACTGTGGCAGAATGTATGAAATGGATACAAGTTTAAACCTTATAAAACTTCAGTATGAAGAAGTGGACACAAAACCCTACCCTAACACAAGACATTATATACAGTTTTTACCTGATACAAAACAAAAAGCAAGTTGTCCTCAGTGGAGTAACTCTGAATATGTTAATAATACTCCAGGGCAGAAACCATGTCCAGGAAAAACAGACCTGCTATTGTTTCTGTTGTTGTTGTTGTTGGTAGTAGTAGTAGTAGTAGTAGTAGTAGTAGTAGTAGTAGTAGTAGTAGTATTTGGTTTGGTGCGGCAACTGTTTTCTCACTCATTTTTTATTTTTGTAGTTTATTTTAAATTTTGTCTTTTGTTCTGTTTTTTTTTTCTTTATAAGAGACAAAGTGATAGATAGATAGATAGATAGATAGATAGATAGATAGATAGATAGATAGAGAAAGAAAGAGAGAAGCATGAAGTGAGGTAGGTACACAGGTGTGGAGAATCTGGAATGTGTTAGGAAAGGGGAAATAATATGATCAAAATATATTTTATGAAATAATGAATAATAATAAATAATAATGAAAATCCAATAGAAAAAATTTTAGGAATATATTTTCTGCTTTTACCTGTAACTCATATTGAATATTCTCACTTGGAAACTGTATTATTCTGTGCTCCAGAGATATGCAATTAAACATAAAATATCAATACACTACCCAACAGTCTTCAAGCCAATGGTCATATTGCTTTAAGTTATTCTAGGTTTCTATAAATTTCTACTTCTCTCTCTCTTTCTCTCTTTCTCTCTCTGTTTTGCTTTTTCTCTGTTTGAAGCAAGTTTCTTTTAAGAAATTGAGATACAATATAATTAGAAGAATTCTCCCTGCTCTTTCTTCCTTCTAAATCCTCCTTTAACCCTTGCCACTCTCCTTCAAATTCATGGTCTCTTTTCACTAATTAGTAAAAATATTGCACGCTTATAATCCAAATTATAACCTGTTCAGGTCATGTAGCTATTTGTATGTATATTTTCAGGGCTAACCATTTGCCACTGGACAACCAGGGGTATACTCTTTCCCAGGGAAGGCTACCTCTTCTGTTCCCAGATTTCTCAGGTGCTTGCAGTTCCTTTAGTAAGGTTACAGCCTCAAGTTCATCTCCCTGTCCACATTGCCAAGCCCATTTACTTCTTAAAACACGTCTTAGACATGATATGAATTAAAAATATCACAGAGGTATATACCTTCAAAACTGGTGATTGTAATAGTTATGTCTGGTAAAATCTTGATGCCTTTTAAGGATGATTATGAAGCAACTTTGTCACCTTTTTATAATTGAATATTATAAGCAAAGTTTGTGAATGCACAAGTAAATATTTATTAAAAGTTTAACTTGTACCACTTATAAGACACTGTGATATCATTAGCACACAATTACTCTGAATCTACAGCCAACTCTTTACCACTGGAAGGAAGTCCTGTTCCTCTCCTATATTAGAAATCATTCGCAGGATACTTAAGCAATGGTAATACTTAGGAGTATCACCAAGTCCTTTCTCAGATACTGTTCCGACAGCACTAGCACCAAACCCTGCATTCTTGAATTCTAAATGGGCATTTATAATTATTTCTGAGGGAATTCTAAAAGGATACCCATTTTGTGTTCTGTGAGTATGTTTGGGTTATTTTCCAGAAGAAAGGCTAGTGTTCCACATGGCAGAAAGAATGAAGCACTTAAAAATGGAAGCAAGAAAGCAAAATTGTATGTGTATGTTTCTTGTGCTTTCTTTTTTTAAAAAATATTATTTTAAATTCTGATTTGCTTGTTGCTTGGTCGGTTGGTTGGTTTTCTAAGAAGAAATGGAAAGAAGGCCTGGAATTGGATGGGTGAGTAAGAGTGAGAGAATCTGGGAGAATTTAGGGCATGGGACATGATGAATGGAATGTATTGTATATTAAAAATATTTTCAATAAAGATGTCCAAAAAGAAGTTTCAAACATGAATTGAAAGTATATTTACATTGGTTAAGCCATCCAGTCTATGCTATTTTGTCATAGTAACCCAGACTGATTATATATACATATATATATATATTCATTATATAATATATGTATGTATGTGTATATAATATATAATATAATATAATGTATGTATATTCATTAACAAAAGTAAAGACTTCTTTGAAGAGTACTTGGTAACTTCTGTGTTGGAACAGTAGGGCTATATATACACACCATAGCCTACTGAAAAAATTAATGATTTCAGCAATTCACCACCTTGAATAGTGTTTCCTCCCATAGGGCTAACCAAACACTGGCACTGATAGTTGGAAACAGTCACCAAAACCAACATTGCAAGGAACATTCAATATAAGAAAAGCCACTGGAATTTGTGCTTGCCCTGGAATGAGGCTTCAGCACTTATGTAGCAAAATGTAGCTCAGTATCCATGTGCCCCCCCCCCCCCAACAACAACTTGAGCAGAGGCTCTCCCTAAAGCCGTAGCCTGACAGTGGAATCCATTCCCTATCAGGGCTGCCTTGTCTGGCCTCTGTGGGAGCAGAGACTAGCAGAAACATGCTGCAATAGGTAAGAGAGATACACATGGGAACCCTACCCTTTCAGAAGAGAAGGGAAGAATGGATGGGGAAGGGTCTCTGTTAGGAAGCCTTTCACATGCAAATAATAAATAAGCATATTAAGAAAAGAAATATAAGAAGAAATGAAAATCCACTGGAACATGGAAACTGACATAGCTATGCTCTGACAAAAGTACAATGGAAGTTTGACTTGCAGGAAGGCAGAGTGGGGGCCTCCACAGATTTACCTCTAAGAGCAACCTGTATAACTATCTGAACTTGTCCAAAAACTGTAAGAATTTTAAAGCTTTGGAAGCTAAAGGCATGCAGAAAAGAGGAGGGAGGTTATGTAAGAAAGTCTGTAAAAATTCAATAAAAAGAGTGAAAGTCTATGACATTTGAATCATGACCCACTTCCTCCCTCTATCCACCCTATTCCCGGCTCAGTGGGATAGAAACTCTGCCTCATGTTAGATATCTTAGATGAAATAGAACAAACTCTTAGAAGGATATGAACTTTTGACACTGAGTCAAGAAGAATCAGAAAGTCTGAAAACCTGTAAGAAATATAGACTGAATTAGATAGCAAAGAATCCCTACTAAAAGTAAGTCAACTATATAGTTAAAGAAAAATTCTTACTATTTCTCAAATTTTTGCTATGTATAAAAGAGGCACATTGCCAAATTCCTTCCATAATAGCCGTACTATCTTGATTAAAACAAGTAGTTAACCTTTCAAAAGAAAATAAAATAGTACGTAATGTCTTCTATGAATATAAGGACAAAAGTCTTCAATGACACTAACAAATCAAGTCCACCATCATGTCACAAAGATTAGAAGGTTGGTATTTATCTAATAAATATTAATTTAAAGTAATTTGGAAGTTGATGAATGGACTTCACTATAATAACTATCATAACAAAAGATAAAACAGTCATAATCATCAACAGATATAGAAAAGCATTTGAGAGAAATCCAAAATATATTTACAATAAAGGTGCTGAAAGTGTTAGGAACCGAGGGAGCACTCTCAATTCATTAAGTTGAATGTGCTGGCCCACATGCATAATGCACAAGCTTAGAGTCCC
This sequence comes from Mus caroli, assembly GCF_978045245.1. Taxonomy (NCBI): domain Eukaryota; kingdom Metazoa; phylum Chordata; class Mammalia; order Rodentia; family Muridae; genus Mus; species Mus caroli. Next base: position 103,131,959 of record NW_028227261.1, on the reverse strand, counting down.
ACAGGTAACATGACACTTAATGTGAATGGCTGAATACTTTCCCTAAACTCAGAAACAAGACAGAGATATTTACATCCTCCATGTCTATTCAATGCTTTCTTGGCATTTTTAGCCAGAACAGTTAGGCAGAAAGGAAAGACACACAGATGGTAAAGAGAGCAATAAAATTCTCTGTTCACCACACAGATGGTATTTTATTGTTCATTGTCTTGAGAAACACACAGAAACCCGACTAGTTAATCAACTCTTTATGCAAGGTTGCATAAGAGAGATCAAAAATCAAAAATCAATTATAAATCCTAAGCACTTAAAACAGAAACATCAAAAATCATGAAAAGGATATTTATAAAATAATCACATCAAAGTACAGGACAGAACTGTATTCAATATAACACAGAACTATGTAAAACAAATTCTTAAAAAATTATAATCAGCATTAATTAAAATTACAAGTAAAATGAAATAAATTCCATCTTCCAATTTGAAAAAGATAGTGTTCAGGTGACAGCTCTTACCTACTTCTTGCTCATTCTCATTCTAAAATGCCTGCTGGTGTCCTTGCAAAATATTGAGATGGTCAAAAAGATCGTTTGAAAATTGAAAATGGTCTGAACAATTTAGCATATCTTGAAATGTAATGAAGTTAGAAGTCTGACATATTTCTGATTATAGAACTCCCTAAAAAGATACAATAATCAGGAGAATGGCTGGCATTGGGACAATAAAAATGAATCAATATAATATGAGAGACTCCATGACTTCTTATTTTATAATAGACTTGAGATCTGGCACAAAACAAATAACAGATAAAGAAAATAGATAAATTGAACTTTACTACATTTAAAAGTGTACTTCATGTGGAAATTAAATAAAAACACATAATACAATGGGAAAAGATTGCAATTTCTATGCCTATATTTTGAGGGTATTGTATCTGAATATACAAAGAAATCTTATACATCAATAATAAAAAATTAAATTACCAAGTGACCAAAGAGAAAGGGATCACAATCAAATACACACACACACACACACATAAACACACACACACACACACACACATATATATATTCTACACAAACATGCAAAGATGTTTCATAGCATTTACCAATATAATGTTCTATACGTTAGGTATTTATTCTGAATTTTTAAGTTATATTAGAAATTAATGGATTGAATCATATTTTCATAATTCAATATTCCTCATGTTTTCTTCTCAGTATCTCTCCTATTCACTGATGTTCTTGTATGTCTTCTCCACCAACTAGCTGCCTTTCATCCTCCTGTTGGTCCCTGACTCTTTCTCAATAAATGTATCCCATTTCTGTTTTCCAGTCTTCTTAAGATATCTGATTGCCCTCTCATGATCTCCTTTCTTAATTCTTGACTATAAATGCACAATATAAAACAGACATTTTTATATTATATTATATTATATTATATTATATTATATTATATTATATTATATTATATTATATTATATACATCCATACATACATATAGATAGATAGATAGATAGATAGATAGATAGATAGATAGATAGATAGATAGATAGATAGATAGATAGGCAGATAGATAGATAGATAGATAGATAGATAGATAGATAGATAGATAGATAGATGATAGAGAGACAGACAGAGAGATAGATCATAGTTTAAATAGAGACAAAGCTACAGATAGAAATAAAGATAGGTAGAAATAAAGATAGAGATAGAGATAAATATATTCCATCAGGAGCCTGGTATAGGTGTTCCTTGAGAGGCTCTGCCAAAGCCTGACCAATACAGATGTGGATGTATGCAACCCAACATTGTACTGAAGGTAGGACCCTAAGGAGAAGTCCGGTAAGGACTGAAGGAGCTGAAGGGGTTTGCAACCCTATAAAAAGAACAACAATATCAACCAAACAGATGTCCCTGAGCCCACAGGGACTAAACCACCAATCACACAGAGACCCATGTTTCCAGCTAGATATGTAATAGAGCATTGCTTTTTCTGGCATCGATGGGATGGGAGCCCTTTGGTCTGTGGAGGCTCAATGACCAAGCACAGGGGAATGCTAGGGTACTGAGATACCAGTGGGTTGGCAGGTGAGGGAGAGCCCTCATTGAGGCAGGAGGTAGGGGAGGGGAGGGGGGTTTGTTGAAGGGAAAATGGGAAGGGGTATAACATTTGAAGTGTAAATAAATAAAATAATCAATAAAAAATATGAAAACAAAGAAAAAGTAAACAAAAGAGAAATCTGCCTCATTTTGCTTGACATAGTAATTTGCAGCTGCATTCGTTTTCTTGGAAAGTCATGATTTCTTTTTTTCACTATGAAAACTTTACTATGTATATGTACCATATTTTCTTTATCAATTGATCTGTTGATGAATGTCTAGACTGTTTCCACTACATGGATTTTGTGACTACTAGAATTATAAATATGGATGTACAAGGATCGCTGTGCATCAGAACATTGTACAAATCCTACATTTAAAAGAGACTTTCTGGAGATATAGGATATACTTCCATAAGGCTGTTTTTAAAAGTAGCTTACTGGATACAACTATAATTTCAGTATTTGTTTCCAACTTAGTATCAAAAATTTATCAAATAGTGCTTTGAACTTTCTCTGGGGTACTTTAAGCCAATACATCACATATTATTGACCTTTGTCATGTTGGGTACTAGATATTGCTTGACTGACATCATCAGTTCTCTCTCTCTCTCTCTCTCTCTCTCTCTCTCTCTCTCTCTCTCTCTCTCTCTCTCTCTCTCTCTCCATCAATAGATATCTTGTGTTTACTAGATATCCACCTTCTTTTCCTACTATTTTGCTTTTCAGTAATGGTGAGACCTTGTCCTGTCGCAGGAAAAGATTTGACTGCTCAAGGGTCGACTCCATTCTTTTTGTGAGCATTGAACCTACACACCATGAATAAACGAAGATTTGAAGTCCACTTTAATGAAACTGAAAACCTTTGTGTTCTTAGCAAGTCTTTGTGAATATATTTTTTTCTTCTTGATGTTGCTAGAGTTATAAAGCATGAAAATTTCAATTTTCTTGGTTCCAGTTTGAGAATGGAGGAAACATTGCAATGGCAATGCATGAGATTTTACAGAACTCATGTCTTTGTAAATATCTCTCTGTCACACCAGAAAGTCTGGAGGCTAATGTACCTTACAACACTGCTTTGTCTTAAATGTGAAATGCAAAATTTCCTTACATGTTTACCAGCTGAGGAACTCTTTTACTTATACCTGAAAATACAAGTAGATTTGCATTTTATTTAAATTTTAAAATGGAAACACGATTTTACCAACCTGAATAATTATTTTGGAATATTTTATGTCATTTAAATAGAACAAAAGATAGCATTATCAAGTCACACAACATTCATATCTTGTAGCAATTTTAAGATATACCTTGTAGTCAAGTAGTTTGTATAGGGTTAAATGTAAAATCTATTTTATTTTTATCCTTCTTTTATATACGTTGATTACCTTGTTTTCTCTGTACATTTTCAGAAATACTTCACTAGTTTTGCTTACTAATAATCTGAATGCCATGTGTCTTGCACTGATATTCAAAAGGGCATCCTATATAGAGTTCTCTAAAGTCATCAGATTTGTGATTTAATAATTTTCATCCGTATTCAAATTATGATTTTATTAGATATCTTATTTTTTTACAGTTCAACTGGTATCCCCTTTCCCAGTTTCCCATCTGCAAAACCACTATCCCATTCCCAATATTTGTGCTTCTATGAGAGTGCTCCCCCATGCACCCACACATTCCCACCTCAGTACCCTAGCATTTCCTTACACTGGGGCATTGATCCTTCACAGAACCAAAGACCTCCCCTCCCATTGATGCCCAATGAGACCATCCTCTGCTACGTATGCAGCTGAGGCCATTTGTCTTCTTTAGTTGGTGGTTTAGTCCCTGGGAGCTTTGGAGTGGGGGATCTGGTTAGTTGATATTGTTGTTCTTCCTATGGGGTTGCAAAACATTTCAGCTCCTCCAGACCATGCACAAAATCCTCCTTTGGGTTCCCCATGCTCAGCTTGATGGTTGGCTGCAAGCATGCACATCTGCATTGGTCAGTCTCTGGCAAAGCCTCTCAGGAGGCAGCTAAATGAGCCTTCTGTCAGCAAGCACTTTTTGGCATCAGCAATAGTGTATAGATTTGGTGTCTGCATGTGGGATCGATCCCCAGGTGGGGTAGTCTCCAGATGGCCTTTCCTTCAGTCTCTGCTCCGTTCTTTGTCCCTGTATTTCTTTTAGACCGGAGCAATTCTGGTTAAAATTTTGGAGATAAGTAGGTGGCCCCATCCCTCAACCGGGAACCTCCCCTAAATTTTAAATATGGTCTCTACAGGTTCTCTGTCCCCTTTGTTGGTTATTTCAACTAATGTCTTCCCTGTTAAGTCCTGGAACGCTCTTGCTTCCCTGGAGTCTGTGACTTTCTGGTGGCTCTCCCAGTTCCCTATTCCCCACTGCTGCATACCTCCATTTAATTTCCTGACACTATGTATCTCATCCCTGTCTCCTTGCATACTTGATCCTGTCCCCCTCTTTCCCCTGCCCCTCCTATCTTTCTCTCAAGTCCCTCCTACCCTCTACCTCCTGTGAGTATTTTGTTCCCCCTTCTAAGAAAGACTGAAGGACACACACTTTGGTCTTCCTTCTTGAGCTTCATATGGTCTGTGAGTTGTATTGTGGGTATTCTGAGATTTTTTCCTAATATCCACTTTTCAGTGAGTACATATCATGTGTGTTCTTTTGTGGCTGGGTTACTTCACTCAGGATGATATTTTCTAGTTCTATTTATTTGCCTGTGATTTTTATGAAATCATTGTTTTTAATAGCTGAGTAGTATTCCATTGTGTAAATGTACCACATTTTTTTGTATTCGTTCCTCTGTTGAGGGACATCTGGGTAGTTTCCAGCTTCTGGATATTATAAATAATGCTGCTATGAACATAGTGGAATATGTGTCCTTATTACATGTTGGAGCATCTTTTGAGTATATACTCAGGAGTGCTTCCTATATGGAGTGATCTAACGTCATCAGATTTGTGGTTTAATATCTTTCATCAACCTTACCAATTATTACTTTTTTAAAAGCAATATCTTCTATACTTAGCTCCCTCTTCTCTTGAGATACTAGTGAAATACATGTTAAATAATTTCAAACTCTCAGTTCTTGGATACTCTGTGCTGTGTTCTCCCCCTTTTGTTTCTATTTTTATTACCTTGGGTAACTGTATTACTGTAGGACCATCTCTGGTATCACTCATTTATGACTTTATGTTGCCAATGAATTTTTTTGCCCGTCATTTTGCTGAATAGCAATAATTATGTAGATGACCAGATGCTATGTTTAGTACAGAAAAATATATAGTTATTGTGGTTGGCATGCTTATCCTGAGATCACCTAAACCATGCTAATAAAGGTGCCAAGCTAGACTTAGTCTTGTTGCTGTGGTTACTGTTATAGTCCCCACTGAGTTTCTCTCAGAGCTTCTGTTTCACACTCAGCTTTCCTTTGCCCACACTATCAAGGTGTTTCCATAACATTGCCCATCAAGCAGTGCCAGTTGCCTGTTTTTCGATCATACTAGGTTCAGTCCTAAATGCTAAGAATTATTTTCTAGTTCAACTATAGACCTTTAGGAAGGATTTACTTAGGAGGCTTCAGGATAGAGAATTACATGGTACAGAGACAATGTGTAAATATTCTTCAGGGAGATTTTGCTTCACATCTTTCTTCAGAAGTCTTCATCTGGCAGTGGATGGAGAACACCGGGAGAAGGTAGCTCAACAAATCATGGTCTCACAGAGATTGAAGGGACAAGGAGAGGGTCTGCATGGGTCTGCACTAGATTGTTTGCATTTATGTTATGGCTTTTAGCTTAGTGGTTTCATAGGAGTCCTAACAGTGGGAGCTGATGTATTTCTGACTCTTTTGCCTGATCTTGGTGAAGGGATCTAGCAGGCCTGGCCATGGCAAACATGGTGCCGACAGAATTTTGCCATTTACTTTTCTCTACCTTGCTAAACTTTTAAATTATATTCCTAAAACTATATATCTTCCCTTATTTGGCCTCTGGCTCAGACCTAAGACTGATTACTAAAGTCCAACTATCCAAACACCAAGGTTCAGGAATCAAAATTAATTATTTAGACTATCCTAATTAAAATGCCCATCAGGACTTAACAATATGTCCTAGCTCTTTCTAACACAGACTTCCACATTTTTTCCTCTTAAAATTAATACTTGCAAAGTTATTTCTACCTGGTTTTGCCCAATTGAGATTCATCTAACTTACCTTTTTGCTCTTCTTAATAAAGAATCTCTTTATGCTTTGTGTGTGCTTAAAAATGATGTTTTGTTCTGGTCTGTGCCTAATCCAGGATCCAGAGGGCAGATCTATGTGTTTGAGGGGCCAGGGAGGCCTACAAGTAATGGAGAGAGGGGAAACTGTGCGTGGTATATATTGTATGAAAGAAGAATCAGTTTAAAATATTTTAAAATGAAAGAAAAAATAAACAAAAAGAAAGTCTGCATCTGAACTTTTGGACAAATGACTTTCTCAGAGAACTTCAGTCATGATACTATGTTATCTTTTTTTTTTTTTTATCACTTGAAGACTTTATTAGATGCCACATGATGCTTCTGTTACAGAGATACCATCCTATCCTTTTAAAAAAAAATTTTATATTACGTATTTTCCTCAATTACATTTCCAATGCTATCCAAAAAGTCCCCCATACCCTTCCCCCCACTCCCCTACCCACCCATTCCCACTTTTTGGCCCTGGCGTTCCCCTGTACTGGGGCATATAAAGTTTGCATGTCCAATGGACCTCTCTTTCCAGTGATGGCCGACTAGGCCATCTTTTGATACATATGCAGCTAGAGTCAAGAGCTCCAGGCTACTGGTTAGTTCATAATGTTGTTGCACCTACAGGGTTGCAGATATCTTTAGCTCCTTGGATACTTTCTCTAGCTCCTCCATTGGGGGTCCTGTGATCCATCCAATAGCTGACTATGAGCATCCACTTATGTGTTTGCTAGGCCCCGGCCTAGTCTCACAAGAGACAGCTATATCAGGGTCCTTTCATCAAACTCTTGCTAGTGTGTGCAATGGTGTCAGCGTTTGGAAGCTGATTATGGGATGGATCCCTGGATATGGCAGTCTCTAGATGGTCCATCCTTTTGTCTCAGCTCCAAACTTTGTCTCTGTAACTCCTTCCATGGGTGATTGTTCCCAATTCTAAGAAGGGACAACGTGTCCACACTTTGGTCTTCGTTCTTCTTGAGTTTCATTTGTTTTGCAAATTGTATCTTATATCTCGGGTATACTAAGTTTCTAGGCTGATATCCACTTATCAGTGAGTACATATCATTTGAGTTCTTTTGTGATTGTGTTACCTCACTCAGGATGATCCCCTCCAGGTCCAACCATTTGCCTAGGAATTTCATAAATTCATTCCTTTTAATAGCTGAGTAGTACTCCATTGTGTAAATGTACCACATTTTTTATATCCATTCCTCTGTTGAGGGGCATCTGGGTTCTTTCCAGCATCTGGCTATTATAAATAAGACTGCTATGAACATAGTGGAGCATGTGTCCTTCTTACCAGTTGGAACATCTTCTGGATATATGCCAAGAAGAGGTATTGCGGGATCCTCCGGTAGTACTATGTCCAATTTTCTGATTAGGAAGAATTTGGAGAGAGAATTAAGGGTCTCAGAGTTTGAGAAGCAGTTTTTTCCCAATCAAATCAGTGCTGGGCAGTCTTCCACTTCTAGAATGTCTCCCTTGGTTTTCTCCAATCTTTGATCCCTATAAGGACAGGGGACTATTATTCAAGTATCTTTCCAGAGAATGTAACTCTTATGGTGATCTATGAGATAATGCTCTATCTCATGGGGAAGTGACCTAGGAGGCCATGTCACCCACCATGCCCACATTGTCACAGTGAGGGAAGAAGTCTTCATTCTCACTTTATTCTCCCTTGGTGTTTCAATTGGCTATCCCAGCAGCTGCCTGTTAAGCTTGCCCAGGACCATTGAACATGTAATTATTGAACTGTATTTGCTAAAGTTAGGGAAGAGAAATACAGTTTGGATTTGATATACATTTGGATCTTAGGAATTTTGCTTTCTCAGAAATATCAGTTTCTCTGGTGGTAGGAGATGACTATAACTCTCTCTCTCATGAATAAAGCATTTCTAAATTATAAAACCAAACTTGATATTGAACAATTGAGGAGAGTTTGAAAAAATGTGGTATATATGCACAATTGAAATTTTTCAGTCATAAAGAACAAAGTTTTGTTTTCTGTAGAAAATTTGGTAGAAATTTTGCAAAACATTTATAGAACTTTAAATTCATCCTACAAAGACAAATGTATATGGTTGAAATTTTTTCTCTCCCATATACGTTCTTGATGTTATACAAACAGTCATGTTTATGCCTTGTAAGAAAAAAGTGGAATGGTTTAAGTGAACAAGAGATGCAGGAGGGATGAGGGGGGCAGAAAGTGGAATGACAGGGCATACAGGAAATGTTCCTGACATACATGATATACTTGTATGAAAATGTTTTTAACTTTATGTAGTGTAACACTTTGTACAATGAATACATAAAATATTTTTTCCTTAAAATTAAAAAAAAAAGAAACACCACCACTAACAACAGCAAAAATAATCCTCCCAGGTACAGTAGTTCTCCCCTGAGTGCTGAAGATATTTGGTTCTTCCTTTCTCCTCAGGATCTTAAGGTTTTGGTCCATACAACAGGGAATCTAAGTAGGTCTGAGCTTCCTTCCAATGCTGTTTTCTTTAACATGATAGTAATTAATGTCTGTCTTATGTGCTTCTAGCTTCTGTATTGCATACCTTCTTTTGTGTGCTATGTTGAGGTCTGTGGAAAGGAGCCTACCCGTGTACCCCAGCTGTGGCACACGTGTCTTCATGTTTCTTGAGTCACCCATCTGCACACTAGACTGACTCATTTTAAAGTGATTCATATTTTTTCTCGGCGTGCTTTGCCATCTGTTTGTGCCCAGCATGCCCTCTCCCTGTGTGCTTCAAAGGATAGGTCACCGATTTCATCTCTTTAATTCTGCGTTTCAGCAACTGGGTTTCTGTGGTCAGTTATTGTCAGCTTGGTTATGAATTTGTAGCTCTTTCTAATTTTAGTTTGAAAGTGACTTCTTTTGCTTCTTTTTTTTTTTTCCAAGCTCCTACATTCTGAACCAAAACAAACACTTACATTTTGTGGAAAGGATTTATGAGTGATAAGTTTGCATTCACTTGCTTTGCTGAACATGTCTAGCAGCTGTAGGAGTTTCTCTGTGGAAATTTTATGGTCACTTATGTATGAAATCATACCATCTGCAAATGAAGGTACTTTGACGTCTTCCTTTCCAATTTTATCCCTTTGATCTCCTTCAGCTGCATTATTCCTCTACAACTTCAATTACTATATGGAATAGGTATAGAGAAAAAGGAAAACCTGTCTTGTTTCTAATTTTAGGGAAATTCTCTTGACTTAAGTTGAATTTGACCATAGGATTGATGTATATTGTGTTTATTATGTTGAGGTATGCCCCTTGTTTAACTAATCAATCCAGAACTTTTATTTGATAAGGTGTTAGATTTGTTAAAGGCTTTTTTCTTCAACTAATGTGATGTTTATGTGAAGAGAGATTATATTAATCTCTCAGTTAGTTCATATAGTGAATTAAAATGTAATGATTTTCATATGGTGAACCATCCCTGCATTTCTGGGATGATACCTATGTCATCATGGTGGATGATCTGTTTGATGCATTCTTAGATTTCGTTTGCAAATATTTTATTGAGTATTTTGGAATATATCTTCAAAAAAGTTAGTAGCCCTCCTATATACAAATAACAAATGACTGGTCCATGAGCATGAGAGATCTTTCCATCTTCTGATATCTTTTCAATTTCTTACTTCAAAGACTTGAATGTTTTAATTTATAAGTCTTTCACTTCATTGGCCAAAGTTTCCCCCAGATACTTAATGTTGTTTGAGGTTATTGTTAAAGTTATTGTTTCTCTCTTTTCTTTCTCAGATCATTTGTTATTTTAAATGGCTATCCTACCAAAAGCAATCTACAGATTCAATAGAATATTCACCAAAATTTCTATACGTAGTTTAAAGATCTTGAAGGACAATTCTCAATTTTACATGGAAAGACAAACACAGATATGAACACACAAACACACACACATGATAACTAAAATAATACTGAGTAATCTGGTAAAGCAAACAAAAACATGTATTGGAAAAAAACAACTATGTCATCAGTTGTTCTCTTCTACTGGATGTTTGCATGTAGAAGAATGCAAACAGATCCATGCTTATCACCATGTACAGAAAACAACTCCAAGTGGATCAAAGACTTCAACATAAAATCAGATACACTGAAATTGATGGAAAAGAAAGTGAGAAATAGCCTTGTATTCGTTGTTACAGGACAAGACTTTCTGAGCATAATAATGCTAGTTTAGGCACTAAGATCAACAATTAATAAGTGGGGCCTCATGAAAATGAAAAGCTCCTGTAAGGCAACGAACATCATTAGCTGTGGTGGTTCCTCAGGAATATGGAAATGATCTAGCTCAAGCTGCATCTGTACCACTCTTGTGCATATACCCTTAGAACGCTTCATTCTCCTACAAGGACATTGCCCAATTATGTTCATTGCTACTCTACTCATGATAGAAATTCTAAATGTCTTAGATGTTCTTCAACAGAAGATTTGGTAATGGCCGGGCGTGGTGGCACACACCTTTAATCCAGCACTCGGGAGGCAGAGGCAGGCAGATTTCTGAGTTCGAGGCTACCCTGGTCTATAAAGTGAGTTCCAGGACAGCCAGGGCTATACAGAGAAACCCTGTCTCAGAAAAGAAAAAAAAAAAGATTTGGTAAATAAAATGTGATAAATTTATACAATGAATCATTACTCAACTGTTTAAAATTTAAAAATGAAATTTGCCAGCAAATTCCTAGAAAAAAAATCCTCTTGAGTGAGGTAACTCAGACACAGAAAGATTAATATGTTATGTATTTGTTACATGTGGATATTAGCTATTAAGTAACTGATAAGGAAGCTACAAATCTTAGACCCAGAGACATTAGGTATTGAGGAAGGAACTTGGGGGCACACATGGATATTCCTGAGAGGAGGCAATAGATTAGAACTTTTATGACTAGACTGGTGATTAGGTGATGGGAACAGGAGGTTAAGTTGGAAAGGTAGAAGGGGTATGGAGTTGAGCAAGGAAATGCAAGAAGAGACAGCTAGAACTGACAGCATTTGAGAGGTAGTTTGGAAATCTAAGGAAGGATCGGCTTCCTAAAATAACAGAAAGATGTTATAATGAAGTCTCCAAATAGTGAGGGGCAAAATTTAACTGGTTATCTCTTCTCACCAAATGAAGCTTCAAGTACTAGGACTGGCTTACAAGCAACTGAGTTATTGTGTAAAGGGGTCTCATGCAAATCACCAAAAACAAAACAAAACAAAACAAAACAAAAACAAACAAACAAACAAACAAAACCCAGGCTATTGCCAACACAAGTTGCTCTCTTACAAACTGACATCAAGACTACATTGTTAAAGACCACACCCACACCACTCATTTAAAATGGAGAGGTGGAGCTGCTGCATATATAGTAGAACCTTAATGCTTATATTCTGGTGTCTTTGGTATGGTAAGGTACTCTGAAGGGTAACAAAAGAGAAGCATAAACATCAACACAGCTGCAAATCCTTTGATCTACAATTTGTCCCCCCTGCAAATTGTCCTAGGCCAGTAGTGGTACAAAGCTTACAGGCAAAAGGATGGATTTTAAAAATATCATCCTGAGTGAGGTAACCCAATCACAAAAGAACACACATGGTATGCACTCACTGATAAGTGGATATTAGTCCAGAAGTTCGAAATACCCAAGATACAATTCACAGACCATATGAAACTCAAGAAGAAGGAAGACCAAAGTGTGGATGCTTCAATCCTTCTTAGTAGGGGGAACAAAATATTCAAAGGAGGAAATACGGAGATGAAGTGTGGAGCACAAACAGAAGGAAAGGCCATCCAGAGACTGCCCAACCTGGGGATCCATCCCATATACAGTCACCAAACCTATATGCTATTGTGGATGCCAGGAAATGCTTGCTGACAGTAGCCTGATATAGCTGTCTCCTGAGAGACTCTGCCAGAGCCTGACAAATACAGAGGTCGATGCTCACAGCTAACCATTGGACTGAGCACAGGATCTCTGATGGAGGATTTTGAGAAGGGACTGAAGGAGCTGAGAGGGTTTGCAGCCCTTGGGGGGTGGGGGAAGGAACAACAGTGTCAACTGGTCAGACCCCACCCCCACCCCCAGGAGATCCTGGGGACTAGACCAACCAAAGAGTACACGGAGGGACTCATGGCGCTAGCCACATGTGTGACAGAGGATGGCCTTGTTGGACATAAGTGAGAGGAGCAGCCCTTGGGCCTGAGGGGTTTTGATACCCCAGTGTAGGGGAATGGCAGTGTAGGAAGGTGGGAGTGGCTGGATAGGTAGTGGAGAGGCAGGGGAAGGGGGAATGGGATAGGGGGTTCCAGAGGGGATACCTGGAAAGGGGATAACACTTGAAATGTAGATAAAGAAAATACCCAATAAAAGAAAATAAAACACAATCATCAACTAATATCTGATTTGATAGAAGGTCCATTCCATGAGATAAAATTCATACCTGAAACTGCTGGGTGACCAAGAGCCAGAGACTAGATTGCCCAAAGACCTTGTGTAAAACCAAAGACTACGGATCTTTAAAAACTAAACAAAACCAAACAAAACCCTGATAAAATAACTCCTAAGGATATTCTGTTATACAACTGAATCAGTGCCTTACTCAGCTGTCATAAGAGAAGCTTTTTCCTATAGCAGACAGGAACAAATACAGAGACCCATAATAAGATCTTTCTCAAAGAGATACTTTGGAACACACCGGTTTAAGTGAGATATCTCCATAAATTCCCTCCTCTCAGATCTCAGGGAACCTGGTGGAAGAGGAGGAGGAAAGAGTGTAAGAGCCGGAGGGCACCAGAAGGATAAAACTTATGAAATCAATAGAGCAAAGCTTATGTAAACTCACAGACTGAAGCAGCAAGCACAGGAACTACATAGGTCTGTGCCAAGTTCTCTGAATATATACTATATCTTTCAGTCTAGTGTGCTTAAATGATGCCTAAATGTGCGAATGAGTGTGTCTCCAACTCTTGTGTTTCCTCTTGTCTTTTTTTCCTCTGGTTGGTTTGCCTTATCTAACTTTGACGTGAAATTTTATGTTGACTTATTATATTATATTTTTTTATGTTTTGTTCTTATCTCTATTCTTTTCTGACAAAAGACAGAAGGCAGTAGATCCTGACTGGTGTGTGTGTGTAAGAGAGAGGAGTAGACAGAGGAGAATTGTAAACAGAATGCCTTATATGAGAAAAGAATCTATTAAGACTATTGAAAATGAAAGTGGAAAAAAATGAAGAACATTTAACTGTGCATATCTTTTCTGCTTTCGAAAGACTACAGTTAACATTTTGTTTTGCCAAAAAAAAAGCCAGTAAGTCTTCCTATTTTGTGCTTTAAATATGTGTTCAATGTTATAGTCTGATTCTTATTGTGTTTATACACATTTATCTTTTATTCCATTTTATCTATGGACTTAAATCATCAACAATTTTTCTATATTATATCTCAACATCATAGAGATTAAAATACTGGCTACTATACCAACTATGACACAATCATTGCATAATTATTCTTTCTAATAGAAATCACATTTTCTTATTGCATGTTCTCTTTATTGATGATTGTGCTACTATGAGACTGTATTTAAGTAAATTCTGGAATCACCTACTTCTTTTTCACAACCACTTTCCAGATTTCATAATAAGGGTCTTAATATTACTGTGGTCAAGGTGACATTATGCAATGCTGCAAGAGTGAAAACTCTTTCTTTGATTCATTCAATACCAACCAGTAAACCCATAGCAAAAAAGTTCATGCTATTGCTTGAATTGAAAGCATTGAGGAATAATGATATTTTCTTTAAGTCTTACCACATACATCAACTTTTGTTCCTCACTTTTTTTAGCAGTATTAACAAATTACCTTTACATACATTAGATCCTGTGAATATTAGAGCATTTGCACTTTGTATGTAAGAGTGAAAACCTTCTAAAACCATGTGTGTATTTCCATGAAAATTACTTTCCAGTCAGGCAATTTGTTTACATCTTCAATAAGTTTGCTAGGTTGAGTTTATCCTTAACACTATAAATACCTTAAGACCACTTCTTAAATCTTCACAGTGACTTACACTGTGTGATGATCTCTGACTTTAAGAAACAATGGTTCTCACTTTATAATAAAACTGAGAACTGAGAGTGTTGAAAGCAGAGAATATTGTGTTTTCAGCCTTCCAAAGTCAGCCATCAGCCTAGAGAAAAGGGCAGGCAGGCAGATCTGAAGCAAAACAGTCCCTCCCAAGGGTCATGGTTTTCTACATTTCTATCTGGCTATGAGTGCTCAGTCATGCAGCAGACTATCTACTTCTCAACCCTACGGTAAGTTAAAATACTACCAGGCAAGCAAGCAGGCACCATTTGGTAACTAGGAAAGACAGGGTCCTAAAGCCTTCAAGCTATAGTAAGAAGCCTTTCTTATGACAGCTGAATAAGGCACTGATTCAGTAGTATAGCAGAATATTATTAGAAGTTATTTTATCAGGGGTTTGTTTTGTTTTGTCTCCAATTCTTTAATGAGCTCTAAACATACCTTATGCTGAAAACAGACCATGATGATTTATTTCTTACATGATCAGAGAACATATAATTGTATATTATTGTTGTTTTTTTTTTTCATGAAAGTGTAAAGTATCTGATCTACAAACATTGGGTGTCCAGTAAGAATGCCATATGGGGATGTTGAGTCAGTTCTTGCTAATCAAAAGTCACCTAAATGTCTGTGAATGTCTCCAAAGGGGGTCTATGAATAACGAGAGCACCATAACTCAGCCTGACCCCCGTTGAAGCTCTTTATCATCCATTCACTTATTCTTTGCCTTCATCCAAATGATGTTCATATTTTAAGTATTTAAAGTAGTGAATAAACTTCTGACACACAGGGAAGACTGCAAAATCTGCTTCCTGTCATTCCTGGGTAGCTGTCCTGGTGATAAATCATCTTGATAAATTGCCAGGCAGATTGGCAGAATCTTTTCTCTTCAACATTAGCTATTCTCAATGATCCATTGGGAGTTTTCTTCCCCCGCCTCCCAGACCATTACAAAAAAAAAACAAAAAAAAACCCAGAATGATAAGTATCAACCATAAAGTGATTCAAATATTTGCAGTTGGTTGAGCTCACAAGATACCTTGTCACTTTTATCCAGATTTGCTAGGTTGTGTTTGAACTCAGAACTCATAAATCAAGTTCCATTTTAGACCTAAAGTTTTTTTTTTTCCAACATCTACATTTGTATGAAACTTTTTAAAATGGTTTTAGAGCTTTATTGTAGAAAGATAGGGAGAAAGAAAGAAGGTAGAAAGAGGGAGAGAGGGGAGGAAGGGAGAGTGAGAAGGAGGGCTAGAGATGATAGTAAGAAATGTTAAGAGCTTAAAAAGGCAAAACTCTTTAAATTAAAGTTTTTGGTTATGTTATTTCTTTGCCAATGAAATGAGTCAATACATGCCAGATTGGATTACATATGTTTATTATTATTATTATTATTATTATTATTATTATTATTATTATTATTATTATTATTATTTTATTTATTTACAATCCAGACATTGTCCTCCCTCCTGCCCCCCTCCAATAGTTCCTCTTCCCAGTCCTCTTCACCCCTGCGTCTGAGAAGATATCCTTTCCAGGGCTCCCCTCCACCCTAAGGCCTCAAGTGTCTTGAAGATTAGGCTCATCTTCTCTTCTCCCACTGAGGTCAGACCAGGTAGTCCTTCTG
Source organism: Mus caroli (assembly GCF_978045245.1). Classification (NCBI taxonomy): domain Eukaryota; kingdom Metazoa; phylum Chordata; class Mammalia; order Rodentia; family Muridae; genus Mus; species Mus caroli. Next base: position 103,115,906 of record NW_028227261.1, on the reverse strand, counting down.
CTATATATGTGTCAAGGCCTTAGACCAGCTCATGTATGATGCCTGGTTGGTGGCTCAGTGTCTGGGAGCTCCCAGGGGTCTGGGTTTGTTGAGATAGCTGGTCTTCCTATAGGGTTGCCCTTCTCCTAATCTTCCACCCTTCCACTTCAACCATAGGGGTCCCTGACTTCAGTCCAATGGTATCTGCATCTGTCTCAGTCAGCTGTTTGTTGGACCTCTCATTGGACAATTTTGCTTGACTGCTGTCTGTAAGCACACCATCACATCAGTAATATTTTCAGGCCTTGGTGCCCCTCCAGAAAATGGATACCAAGTTAGGCCAGTCACTTTATGGTCTTTCCCTCAGTCTTTTCCATTTTGTCCCTATAGTTCCTTTAAACGGGAACAATTCTGGTTCAGAAATTTTGACTGTGATTTAGTGTCCCATCCCTCCACTTGAGGCCCTGTCTATCTACTGGAGGTGAACTCTGCCCCTCTCCTCACTATTGGGCATTTCATCTAAGGTCACTCCCATTGAGTCTGGAGTCTCTCACATCCCAGGTCTCTGGTATTTTTCTAGAGGGTTGTCTTAGACAGGGTTTCTATTCCTGAACAAATATCATGACCAAGAAACAAGTTGGGGAGAAAAGGGTTTATTCAGCTTATACTTTCTACACTGCTGTTCAACACAAAAGGAAGTCAGGAATGGAACTCAAGCAGGTCAGGAAGCAGGAAATGATGCAGAGGCCATGGAGGGATGTGACTTACTGGCTTGCTTCCTCTGGCTTGCTCAGCTTGCTTTCTTATAGAACCCAGGACTACCAGGCCAGGGATGGCACAACCCACAATGGGCTCTCCCACCGTTGGTCACTAATTGAGAAAATGCCTTACAGCTGGATCTCATGGAGGCATTTCCTCAAGGGAAGCTCCTTTCTCTGTGATAACTCTAGCTTGTGTCAAGTTGACACATAAAACCAGCCTGTACAAGGGTGCCCCACCTCCTCCTGCTGAGGCTGCATATTTTTAGTCATTCTGCTGGGTTTCTCTCCTCCCCTCCCACATAACTGATCCTATTCCCCCTTTTCCCTCTCCTTCCTCTCTCCCAACCAGCTTCCTTTCTTCTTCTGCCTCCTGTGATTATTTTGTTCCCCTTTCTATGTGGGATTGAAGCATCCTCACTGGTACCTTTCTGCTTGTTAAACTTATGGTCTGTTGCTTGTATCCTGGGTATTTTGTATTTATTGGCTAATATCCACTTATTAGTGAGTACATGCTGTGCATATTCTTTAAGGTCTGAGTTACCTCACTCAGGATGAATTTTCTAGTTAAATCCATTTGCCTACAAAACTCATGATGTCCTTCCTCTTAATAGCTGAATAGTATTCTATTGTAGAAATATACCATATTTTGGTACATTCTTTGCTTGAGGGACATCTGAATTATTTCTAGCTTCTGGCTATTACAAAGAAGGCTGTTATAAAAATAGTGTAGCAAGTGTCCCCATGGGTGGAGCATCTTTTGGGTACATGCCCAAGAGTGGTATAGCTGGGTCTTCGGGTGGATCTATCAAATTTTCTAAGGAACTACCACATTGATTTCCAAAGTGGTTGCAATCAGTTTGCAATCTCATCTGCAGTGGAGGAGTGTTTCTTTTCTTCCACATCCTCTCCAGCATGTAATGTCACCTGAGATTTTGATCTAAGCCATTCTGATTTGTATAAGAAGGGTCTCACAGTCATTTTGATTTGCAGAGAGAGAGAGAGAGAGAGAGAGAGAGAGAGAGAGAGAGAGAAGGAGAGAGAGAAAGAAAGAGAGAAAGAGAAAGAGGAGGGAGGGAGAGAGAGAGAGAGAGGAGAGAGAGGAGAGGAGAGAGAAGGAGAAAAAGAAAGAGAGAGAGAGATGAGGGAGGGAGGGAGGGAAGGAGGGAGGGAGGGAGGGAGGGAGGGAGAGAGGGAGGGAGGGAGGGAGGGAGAGAGAGAGCAGAATGTCTGGATTATATAGGGAAGAGCCTCTGGGGGAAGGGCAGCCCATCCGCTCAGCTAGAAAGTTCAGTGTTGAGGGCAGGGTATACCAGGCAGGGACTGAGGGATGCTGGGATAACCTGGAGAGGAGGTCTGTTTTGATATGTATGATATGCACCTCAGTCCCTTGTACTGGGGTCTGAAACAAAACAGATTTTTCTTCATTAATTTCAGAGAATGCCTAAAATCCTTCTTCCAATTCTAACAGCTGATAAATAAATAAAAATAAAAAGACAAATCAACTATTTGCCTCAGCCTTCTATGCAGTAGGGAATTTGGTCTTGACAACACTGAGTTCACAGTGGTAAGCCTTCGACATCAGGACAGATGAAAACAAAACAGCACTGTGCACTGTTAATAAATACTACGCTTTGTGATATTCCTAATTCATGTTCAATTTCAAGTACCTTTGATGACCTTTTCTTCATTTTCTGCACTGGAGAGAGTCAAATGCTGTTTCTATTTCACATAATAAAGAGAACATGGATCTGTACTGCCCAGAAAGTTTGTATTTATACCTCTGTTAGTATGTGTAGGAAACAAAGATTTATCATATACAGACAGGCTTTGAGTTTCTAACTAAGTAGTGACACTTGCACAGTTTCCCATATATCTATATAGTATTATAAATCCAGATTAAAATACGCAATTCACATTCCATAATTTTATTTACTGATAGAAGGCTGAGGCTTGAATTACATGTTTAATCATAATTTTTTGGTTTTTTTTTTCTTGAAATCAGTTTTGTTTACTTCTCCTGGGAATTTTATAATCTACCAGTTGAGAGATCATACACAATGCCAAAGTTTTCCCAGCCTAAATATTGATAACATGATTAAAGATAAATTGATGATCCTGATGGTATTTAATAGATATATAATTCTTAGTATATGGCAGGACTCTGCTAAGTGTTTTATATATGTTGACTCATTTAACTTGCACAATACATATCTGAATTTTGACAACCATTTTGCGGATGAGAAATCAGGACTCTGAGTTATCAAGTAAGCCATAGAAAATGACAGAGCTCAGGAGTGACAGTCTAGAAAAAGAATACGATTTTATGAATAATATTACATTTCAAAAGATTATTTGCTACAATTCCAGGTCATGTGCAGAACATTTTGTATTCAATTGCAGGTGTATTGCTTTAGCACACTGCTGAAAAATATGTCTTCTAAAATGACCCACTTCTTTCTCTTCAGAGAAAAACTGTGATTTACTGTGGAAGGAAAACTTAGTACCTAACAATAAAAACACACATTTTACCCAAGCACTGCTGTCGTTTTAGATTTCTGTCTAATGTCCCTTAGCTAAATTATACATAACTTAAATTATTCTAAATGATGTATTATTTCAATTAAAACAGGAAATACCTTTATCATAAGCTTCTAATGAACTAAGAAAATATTCAGCCATATTTTTTCTCTTTCATTAATTCAAAATTTTAGTTCTTTGAAAATTCTATACATTAGTACTGTATAGTTTGGAAGCTTGTCCTCATAGAGGAATCTTGCAGGTCATTCAGCTGGATTCCTTCAAGTCCTGAGCTCCAAGAATTTGATATCATTAGCAAAAGGGTCTTACCTTGCTAGTATATATCTGTGCTTATACATAGTGTACATGGATTCTTAAATAAATATAAAAGTAAATTTTTCCATGGCCTTTTCGAACATCAGCAGTGCCAATCCTGATGGAACAATGAGTTTCATTAGCAAAACAGGTTATTTACAAAGTAATAGGGCAAAAAATAAAACTTTAACTTTTGATTTTTTAAATTATATTTAATATTTTTTAAACACTCCAGATTGTATTTCCTTCCTGGTCCACTCTCTGTCTTTTCAACATCACATGCCTCCTTCCCCACCCCCTGTCTCCAGGAGAATGTCCCCACTCCCCATCCCCCACCTCATCAGACCTCTAAACTCTCTGGGGCCTCCAGGCTCTTGAGGGTTAGGTACATCTTCTCTGACTGAACCCAGACCCAGAAATCCTCTGCTGTGTATGTGTTGGGGGCCACATATCAGATGATGTTTGCTGCCTGGTTGGTGGTCTGAGATATCTCAGGAGTCCATATTAGTTGAGACTGCTGGTTCTCCTACAGGGTAGGCTTCCTCATGTTCTTCCAGCTTTTCCCTAATTCAACCACAGGCACCAGCAGCTTCTGTCCATTGGTTGGATGCAAATATTTACATCTGATGCTTTCAGCTGCTTATTGGGTCTTTCTATTTAAGGGCAATCATGATAGGACCCTTTTTGAGCACGCCATAACATCAGTAATAGTGTCAGGGTCCTCCCCTCCGGCTGGATCCCACTTTGGGCCTATCACTGGACCTTCTTTTCCTCAGGCTCCTCTCCATTTCTATACCTGCAATTCTTTCAGACAGGAACAATTATTTCACTTGGGATAGTAATCCCATCCCTCACTTGATGCCCTGTCTGTCTGCTAGAGGTAGGTTTTACTACAAGTTCCTTCTCCCCACTATAGGGCATTTCATCTAAGGTCCCTCTTTTTGAGTCCCAAGAATCTCTCACCTCCCAGGTCTCTGGTACTTTCTGGAATGACCCCCCACTCCCCAATCTCCTACCTCCTGAGGTTGCCTGTTTCCATTCTTTCTGCTGGGCTGCAGGGCAGTCAGTCCTCACCCTGATCATGTTCCACTTCACAGCCCTGTCCCACTTCCCTCCCCAGTCCCTCCCTCCCACCCTGCTTGTGATTGTGATTGCTTTCTTCTTCTGCCCACGTGGGACTGAGGCATCTTCACTTGTGCCCTTCAGCTTGCTAATCTTTTTGTGTTCGCTGGACTGTATCTTGGGTATTCTGTACTTTTTTGTTTTTGTTTTGTTTTGTTTTGTTTGTTTGTTTGCTTTGTTTTGTTTTTTGTTTGTTTGTTTGTTTTTTTGTTTGTTTTGTTTTTTTTGCTAGTATCCACTGATTAGTGAGTACATACCATGCATGTGCTTTTGGGTCTGAGTTACCTCACTTAGGATGACATTTTCTAATTCCATCCATTTGCCTGCCAAACTCATGATATCCTCATTCTTAATAGCTGAGTAGTATTCCATTATGCAAATGAACCACATTTTCTGTATCCATTCTTCTGTCCTGGGATATCAGGATTGTTTCCAGATTCTGGCTATCACAACAGGGCATGCACATAGTTGAGCACATGTCCCTGTGGCATGGTGGGTCATCTTTTAGGTGTATTTCCAAGAGTGGTACTGCTAGGTCTTCTGGTAGATCTATTTCCAAGTTTTTAAGGAATCTCCAGATTGATTTCCAGAGTGGTTGTACCAGTTTACAATCCCACCAACAATGGAAGAGTGTTCCTCTTTCTCCACATCCTTGCCAACATGTGCTGTCACCTGAGGGTTTGATCTTAGCCATACTGATTGGTGTAAGAAGGAATAGCATTGATTGCATTCTAAAGAATTTAATTGCAATTAACCTCATATGGGCATAGGTAGAAGCTTCTTTCTATTTTTAAAAATTGGAAATGAGGCTGGTTCCTCCTTAATCTATGTATTTATTAAAGTATTGAGATAAATTGTTAACTGAATGCATTTAGGGCAAATGCATCCAGGGTTGACCTACTAACGTGAGATATATATTTAACATTATGATGATATCTTACTGTTAATAATGTATGGATGGCTCTGAAATATTTATTTTTAAGTGAAACAAAATTTAAAATGATTTGCAGGCTAAATAAATCTCTAAATTATATAATTTTTTATCTTTTAAAATCTATGTCGAATGAGGCTGGAGAGGTAGCTCAGCAGTTAACAGCTCTTGCTTCTCTTGTCAGACCCCCACATCAGGCAACTCAGAAATACTTGTAACTCCAGGTCCAAGGGACCTAACACCATATTTTTACTCCTCTGGACATCATTGCACACACATACACAAAATCGAAAATAAAATATATCTGTGATGATCTAAAATTACTAGTTATGAGTTGCATAAATGTTGAACATTTTTTTTCAAGTGATTATAAGAACTGAAAATCCTACACAGGAACATAATAGCATATCTTTAAGTGCCTTAAACTCAGTTACTGAAGGACCTTACAGGAAGCAGATTAGCTTCCTTTATTCTAATTTATTTTTAGTTAAAATAGAATTATATCACTTTCTCCTTCCCTTTAGTACCTCGAATCCATCCCATGCACCCACTTCAAGTTGATGACCTCTTTCTTTCTTTGACTATTATTCTCTCTCTCTCACACACACACTCAAACACACACATATATACATATATATATATACATATATATATATATATATACATGTATGCATGTGTGTGTTTTATAGTGTGTGTGTGTGTGTTTTATATAAGTGTAAATACATATTGATAAGTCCATTTAGTTGGTGGTGTGTATGTGCCTTTGAGGTTGACCATTCTATATAGAACATCCAATAAAAATGAATAATTCTTGATATCACTAAATTACAGTCAGGGAAAACTTATTTGGGATCATGATTTTAGAGGCTCTATTCTGAGCCAAGGCAATTATATTTGTTTCATGCCCTTGGTGGGTAGGAGTCACTGACTGGAAAATGCCCCAAGGCCTTGTTGTATGTATAGTATATCCAATATAACCGCAATCACTCTTGTCTACTATGTCTCTTATTCTGCTAGTATCTAATGCTACCATTCCCAACACTAAAGCATCCATCATCTGAGGGTAAACCCTCAGCATAAAAATACAACAAAAACCATGAGTCACACCATGTGATCTCTTTGGTTAGTGGTTTAGTCCCAGGGAGCTCTGGAGGTACTGGTGAATTCATATTGTTGTTCTTCCTATAGGGCTGAAAACCTCTTCAGCTCCTTGAATACTTTCTCTAGCTCCTTTTTGGGGGACCCTGTACTCTGTCCAATAGATGGCTGTGAGCATCCACTTCGGTATTTGTCAGGCATTGGCAGAGCCTCTCAGGAGACAGCTATATCAGGCTCCTGTAAGCAAACTCTTGTTGACATCCACAACAGGGGACTCATGACACTAGCTGCATATTTAGCAGAGGATGGCCTAGTTGTTCATCAATTGTAGGAGAGGCCCTTGGTCCTGTGAAGGTTATATTCCCCAGTATAGGGGGATGCCAGGGCCAGGAAGCAGGAGTAGGTGGATTGGTGAGCAGGGGGAGGGGGAAGCACAGAGGCACAGGAGGTTTTTGGAGGGAAAACTAGGAAAGGGGATAACATTTGAAATGTAAATAAAGAAAATATCTAATAAAAAAGAAAAATGCCAACTTAATAAAAATAAAATCATGTATTTTTGTTAGGAAAGGCAGGAAGGCAGGAAGGCAGGGAGAAAGAAAGAAAGAAAGAAAGAAAGAAAGAAAGAAAGAAAGAAAGAAAGAAAGAAAGAAAGAAAGAAAGAAAGAAAACTTAGAAGATACCTTAAGCATGCATGCTGGAAAGCACAGAAAGCCTGAAATATTTAGGGAAATGGAGAAGAAAATATGTCGAAGATTGTAACACATGTAAACTTTAACCAAGCAAGTAACATTTTAAGACCATATGGATCTTCTAAGATTATTTATATTACTCTGGTACTAACATGAAACCCCTGGCTCATATTAGGCAGTTCATCCACCATTGAGGCACCTCCCCAGCCTCTAAATATCTCCTGATGTCCTACCATTTAAAAAAATTTACAACCAAGCCACCAATACAATATATATTTGACTGGTGACAAATAATAAGGTCAGCATTGACTTAAACATACATCACTTTCTTGGCATCATTACATGGGATATGTCTAAGAAGACAGAAACAGTGGATACTGGTACCATAAACCATTTAATATAGCATTTTAGCAGTTCTAGATATTGAAGTGCCTACCTCTCTAGTTTCATATCTGTTGTAAACCGAATATCATTTCCACATTTCCCATTATCTACCTATCTTCCTAATCTTGTGTGTTTCCAGTGCTTCCTACCTATGGGAGTATGAGCAGTATACCAGTATACCTGAAGGCTTGACCATACAATTTGCTTTTGGCCAACTAAACGAGACACTCAAATTAGGGTGTAAAGAGGTACCTGATGTTTATACCCTGTATTCCTGTCATAGACAATGATAAGAATGTCTCAGGTTAGGTCTTTTTTCCCCAAAAAGTAACACAGTAATGTTTTAAGTATAATGAATCCAAGCTACATTCAAGAGACATGTGGTCCAAGTGTTCTTTGCCTAGGTCAACAAATTGGTGGTCTGTGTATCTGTGAGTTCAAATATAAGCACATTTGCTATAGGCTTCAGAGATGTTCTCTGCTTGGCCTCTATACAACTTTTAAAATGATTTGTGTCATCCATTATACTGGTTACATACTGGATCTAGAAGTGTCATCAGTTGCTTTGAAAACTAGTCTACAACCGGTATTTTTATAATGTATGTAACTGGTGAAATTTGAGTCTTGTTTTTATCTTTTAGAGGTTTTTCAAATCTAGATGTCTTATTATATGTGTCAATTGAAATATGAAAATAACCATCCCTTCTGACAGTAAATATTTTATACATTTGCAAAGTTGGTGATTTAGAGAAAAATATTTGATAGATATTTTTCTTCCAAAGAGCCTTGAATTATGTTGACGTAAAGTAGGCCAATGATTTTTGAAAGCTTCAATTCTTATCCTAGAGACCATTCCTTTTGTTCTCTGTTCACACAAGTCCTTTTTCAGAAGTGCTAGTCAATAAGACATGCATCTATTTTGAATGCTTTTTCCTCTCTTACCCATGAACTTAAGATCTAATAATTAGAAATCTCAGTTCAAATTCATGTTTGAGTGCTCATGCTTTCCCTAATGTACCTGGACTGCAGCAGGCATCCTTCTATGTACTCCTATAGCTATTATTTAAATTTTTAATGTTTAATGCAACTGTTTTCTAACCTCTACTCACTTTTCAGTTCCATATATATGTATATGTATGTATCATATATGTACATATTTTGTGACAGTGATGAAGGGTTTGAGAAATAGAGTACCTATAGCAATGTTTTGAATTAGTAACTCATAATACATGGCAAAAATAATATTCTATTTCTCTGCCAAAGAATTTTGACTCTTGTGAGTATCTATCTGCCAGTTGTCTTTTCTACCACTTGCATGGTATTTGGGGGTCTATTATTACTGAATTCAAATAAATCATAAATATTAGGAAGATTCCATTTAGTCTTGTTCGTTAGTAAATAGCTTACATTGATAGGGTTTCATTAAATCCTAGAAATATTCCTGACAAACACCTTCACACATGATTTCTTTTTGTATGCTACAACTTCAAACACAAATCTTGGGAAATTTATATATAATAGTAGTCCTACTTGGCATGCATATGTCACAACATAATTCCCTACAAGACAAATATGTGTGATTACATTCTCTAAGTAATACTGAAGCACTTCAAATCATACTCTGTGAAAGCCATAACTGCTCAAGTAAAATTAGTTTGCCTTTTCATTTAGCTGCTATTTTGTTTTATACAGATATTCAGATTTTAGTGCACAGATATTTTTAAAAATAGTTTGGACAACTTAAGTTAGAAAGTATTGAACATCTCATAAATATTGAGAGAATAATTGGACAATGATGCTGTTTTTTAAAATTAAGAACATTGACTATAAAGCAAAGATCAAAAGTAGATCATAAATTTTATTTTAAATTTTGATTTATCTGATCATAATGGCAATAACCTATAATCTCAGCACTCAGAAGACCGAAACAGATGGATATGGATGTATGAGTCACTACTCAATATAGTGAATTCTAGGCCAAATGAGCTACCTGGTAAGACCTTTAGTAAGATAGTGACTAAACACTGTGTGGAGTTGTGTTGACCTGTGCAGATCTTGTCTACTGGACCTGGGATCTGAGGGCCTAAAAGAATGGGACAGACTATAGTATGAGGCTGTAGACTTTACTTCAGTATTAGTGTACTTTTATACACAAATGAAAGGAAGAAAGCAATGATCCAAAGAGGGCTGTTTGAGTCCAGAAAATCATGATCAGGAAAACATGTAGATAAACATCAGTAAGTACATACGAAATGTTAACAGAGCAGCCTTTCCCCAGAACTTTCTCAGGACAGAACAATTAAACACAATTGCCTGGCATGTAGTATAGATTATGTCAGGGAAAGCATGAAAGCAAGGCAGAAGGTCAAATCCAGATTCATGGTGCGTGGCCAGATTGGGCTCTATAGCTATGTTCTGACATCTAACAAGAATAAACATGTCTTATAAATTAAACATAAATGTGTGTCACGAGAGGCATGGCATCATGTCTAAGAAAAAAGGCAAGGAACAAAATTCACCTGAGATAAAGGTGCCCTTTTCTCCTGGAGTTTCACTCATAGCTCCCAAAGGCATTGTTCACCTTGGATCATTCCTTTGACTATGCTCAGGCAGACTGTAGAAAAATGTCATGTTCTTTTGTGTTTTAATGCTTTAAAAAATTACCAAAAGCACATGATATGGCTCAAACATGATATATTGTGTCTTCCTAAAGCTTATGTGCTCAAAACTTAGAAAACTCTAAGTGGAGGGAAGCAACAGGCATCATATTGTTTGAACCTATTATCCACTTTTCCCTCCATAAACCAAATAAACTTCTTTTCTTTATGCAATACCCAGCATGGGCATACTTTACTATAACAACAAAAAGCAGTCTGAGACACTAGATACTCTTCCACTCCATTTTTATCACATAGGAAATTTAAAGTAACAGATGCCCATAGATAATAAATGTAACTATTGAATTTGAGTCCAGTTAATAAGACAGACCTTCAAACCACAAGATGATCAATAAACAGAGCAAGAAGCAAGGCTCTAGGAATCAGATACCCCATACATCCTGCCCTTTGTCAAAAGTGATAGCATTCACTCTTATTAAGGTATCTTTTATTTGCTTGATATAGTTGTCTTGTAGACTTACTGCCTCTGTCTCCTAACCTAGGCCTAGTTCTGGAAGCTTCTAGCCTCTGTACAAACTAATCTAAGCCTAGAATGTTTTTAGCATCTGAGACTCGCAACTCAGTTGCTCTGGCTCACAACGCTTCTCCACACTGAGTGATTCAAACTGACTTATTTCAGCTTCGTCTGAATTCCTCTGCTTGTCCTTATACTAAATTTTAGAATTTATTCTCATCGTTGGTCTCCATCTCATTCTTTGGCTTGTTCTGTCTTCTCCTGTGTCTAGCTTGTTCTCTTTCTCTGCAACCTGTCTCTGTAAACCTGTCCCATTAAATCTGTTCTCTGTGCTTTTCTTTCTCTCTGCAATCCTATCTCATAACTATTCTCTCTCTTTTCTCTCTGTTCTCCTGAGAGTTGGACATATCCTATTCTGTCAAATATTTCTTTGATTCATCACATTGTCTGCTACTCAATTAGATATCACTTACAAACATAGTTACATCCTTCGGCAAACTAACTTTACCTTCATTGTTTGAAAAGAAAATTGTGTACTAAGGGCAGGTATGTATTCCATACATACATGTTCTGTAAAAAGATCATGGTGAATGATCTTTTGGTTGTGCTCTTGGATTCAGTTTGCAAGTATTCTACTGAGAATCTTTGCACAGACGTTCATAATGGAAACGAGTCCATTTCCATTCTCTTTCCTGTTGGGACATGATGTGGTTTTTGTATAAGTGTAATTGTGACCTTGTAAAATGCATTGGTCAACATTCTTTATGTTTCTAATTTTTGGAATAATTTGAGAAGTATTGACATTAACTCTTCTTTGAAAGTCTGGTAGAATTCTGTCTTCAAACTATCAGTCACAGCCTGTTTTAAGTTGAGGGAATTTTAATGACAGCTTTTATTTCACTAGGGGTCTTTTTCTTCTTCTTCTTCTTCTTCTTCTTCTTCTTCTTCTTCTTCTTCTTCTTCTTCTTCTTCTTCTTCTTCTTCTTCTTCTTCTTCTTCTTCTTCTTCCTCTTTTTCTTCTTCTTCTTCTTCTTCTTCCTCTTTTTCTTCTTCTTCTTCTTCTTCTTCTTCTTCTTCTTCTTCTTCTTCTTCTTCTTCTTCTTCTTCTTCTTCTTCCAGCTTTTCCCTAATCCACAGGGGTTACCAGTTTCTGTCTATTGGTTGGGTGTAAATATTTGCATCTGACTTTTTCAACTGCTTGTTGGGTCTTTCGGAGGGTGGTTATGATAGGCCCCATTTTTTTTGTGAGCACACCATAGCCTCCATACTAGCATCGGGCCTTGGTGCCTCCCATTGAGCTGGATCCAAATTTGGACCCAATTGCTGGGCCTCCTTTTTCTCAGTCTCTTCTCCATTCTTGTCCCTGCAGTTCTTTCAGACAGGAACAATTCCGGGTCACAGTTTTTGACTGTGGGATAGCAACCCCATCCCTCATCTGATGCCCTGTCTTTTTTTTTTTTACTAGAGGGGGCTTTACACATTACCTCTCTCCACTGTAGGGCATTTCATCTAAGATCCCTTTGAGTTCTAAACAGAACTCAAATGCCTCACACTCTAAGACAGCACATGGATATGAAGAAAGAGGAACACTCCTCCTTTGCTGGTAGGATTGGCAACTGGTATAACCATCCTGAAAATCCACCTGGAAATTCCTCAGAAAATTGCAAATAGATCAACCTGAAGATCGAGATATACCACTCTTAGAAATATACCCAAAAGATGCCCCATCATGCCACAGGGGCATGAGTTCCACTATGTTCATAGCAGCCATGTGTGTGTGTGTGTGTGTCTGTGTGTCTGTGTGTCTGTGTGTCTGTGTGATAGCCAGAAGCTAGAAGCAAACCAGATGTCACACAACAGAAGAATGGATACAGAAAAACAATTGACTACTACTCAGCTATTAAGAATGAGGAGATCCTGAGTTTCGTAAATGGATGGAACTAGAAAATATCATTCTGAGTGAGGTAACTCAGACCCAAAATGACATGCCTGGTATGTACTCATTAATAAGTGGATATTAGCCAAAACAAAAACAAAAACAAAACAAAAAAATGTAGAGAATACCCAGGATACAATCCACAGAACTTAAAGTGGTTAACAAGCCAATGAGCCCAAGTAAGGATGCTTCAATCCCACTTGGGTGGAAGAAGAAAGCAATCACAGGAGGGCCCTGGGTGAGAATGAGGACAGTGAGGGGAAGAGGGGAAACATGATCAGGTATTGGGTGGTGGTGGTGAAACAGAACGGAAGTCCTGAAGGCCAGCAGAAAGAATGGAAACAAGCAACCTCTGGAGGCAGTGGGGTTCAGGGGGGCCCTCTAGAATGTACCAGAGACCTGTGAGGTGAAAAACCCACATTCTTTTTTTTTTAAATATTTTTTATTACGTATTTTCCTCAATTACATTTCCAATGCTATCCCAAAAGTCCCACATACCCTCCCCCCCACTCCCCTACCCACCCATTCCCATTTTTTGGCCCTGGCGTTCCCCTGTACTGGGGCATATAAAGTTTGAATGTCCAATGGACCTCTCTTTCTAGTGATGGCCGACTAGGCCATCTTTTGATACATATGCAGCTAGAGTCAAGAGCTCCGGGGTACTGGTTAGTTCATAAAGTTGTTGCACCTACAGGGTTGCAGATCTCTTTAGCTCCTTGGATACTTTCTCTAAAGCCCACATTCTTATGGTCACCTAATTTTCGAAACAGAATCCAAAAATACTCACTAAGATTTGTAGTATCTCCACAGCAAATGGTGCTGACCAAACTGAATGACTACATGTAGAAGAATGCAAGTAAATGCAAATTTATTACCTTACAGAAAAAGCCTGCAAATAAATTAAAAAAACCTCATTATAAAACCAAAATCACTAATGCTTATAGAAGAGAGGAATAGCCTTGAAATCTATAGCCCAGGAAAAGGCTTTCTGAGAAGAACATCATCAGTTCATGTACTAATATCAACTACTAAGAAATGGGACCTCATGAAATTGGAAATCTTCTATGAGGCAATATATTTATCTCATGTGGGGTTAGTGAAGATTTTTTTTCCTAATCAATAGGTAGCCAATTGGTCCAAAATTGTTCAAAAACACCTTTCAATATATTCAGAAATAACTAAATATCAAGAAAATAAATATAAAACAGTTTTAAAATGGGGTACAGATCTGAACAGAATTCTCAACAAGGAAACCAAAAGTGCTGAAAATCATTTAAAGAAATGATCAAAATACTTAGCTATCAAGGAAATGCAAATCAAAGGACTTTGAGATTTCATCTTTCACCAGTCAGAATGGCCAAGATCAATAAAAGAAGCACTAGCTCATGTTCTCTTTCGTGTGGAATAAGAGGAACACTCATACATTTCTAGTGGGAGTGCAAAGTTGTACACGTCCTAAGGAAATCAGTGTGGTGGTTCCTCAGGAAGAGGGAAATTAATCTACCTGAACATAGAGCTAAACTAGTCTTGGGTATAAGGCCAAAGGAAGATTTACCCTCCTGCAGAGACACTTGCTCAACCATGTTCATTGCTGTTCTATCCACAATAGCAAGACGTAAACAACATAGATGTCTGTCAACAAAGAATGAACAATGAAAATATAGTACATTTACATAACGATATATTACTCATCTGTTTAAAAAAGAAATCATGAAATTTTCAGGTAACTAGAAATAATTATCCTGAGTGAAGTATGTCAGACTCAGAAATACAAATGTGGTATTTATTTATATGTGGATATTAGCTGTTCAATCAATGGACTCACAGAGAATATGGCAGCAAGAATATGGTCTGCATTTCTATACTTCTTGTATGTATTGTGTTTTGGAGGAGGATTCCTGAGTGTGTAAATGAGTGGCTCTCTGTTTTTTATGACTTCTTTTCCTTCTCTTTGTTGGCTGTGTCAAATTCCAGTGTGCTATTTTCTGCATATTTTACCCTGTCCTATCCTATCCTATCCTATCCTTTCCCATTCTTATCCTTAAAAACATTTTTGTTCACTGAGTAATAGAAAGGAAGGGGATCAGTATGGGAGAGAATGTGTCTAGAAGTAGGAGTTTATAGAGGAAAGAGAACTGTAATCAGAAAATGTGATGTGAGAAAAAATATCTTTAGTAAAAGGGAAAAAGCATTAGCAATCTTAGAAAATTATTTCTGAGAAGGTCCTGTTCCACATATGTGACCACAAGTGTCTTTCTCAATGCCTTTGATTTCTGTTTATAATTTAGTGTTAGTGATACTAATACATTCTCCTGAGCACTTAATTGCTAATGTGCTTAATCAATTCAGCAGCACATTCAGATAGGTACCCATTATACACAAAGGAACTGAAAATCAAAACTAACTAAATAAACAAACAAACAAATGTGAGTTTAAAATCATCTAGGTCAAATCATCTAGCAGCATCAAATGCAATCTTTATATTGTTTGCTTCTCATGTAATTATATTTACCATGCATATTTTGTCTTACTTGTTTGTCCTGACTAATTAGTGGTGATGAGAGCATCACTAAGCTTATAGTCATTGTGGAATTTCATGTTTCCTATGTAGATTTTAATGAAATTCTTTTTCTTTTTTTTTTTTTTTTCCGAGACAGGGTTTCTCTGTATAGTCCTGGCTCTCCTGGCACTCACTTTGTAGACCAGGCTGGCCTCGAACTCAGAAATCCACCTGCCTCTGCCTCCCGAGTGCTGGGATTAAAGGCATGCGCCACCACGCCCGGCTTAATGAAATTCTTAATAAATGGTTAAATTAATGAGTAAATGTGCAAAGCAGAATTATGGTGAGGTTTTTATTACTTGCACACAATCAAATTAATATAAGTGAGTCAGACTGAAGCCAAGAAATGCTGATTCAGAAAGCAAAGCAAAGGGTCTTCAGGCCTTACTCTCTTAAAATGTTCAGCATGTCTTTTCTCAAAGAAGAAAACTAAAACATGCCTGCATTATTTATTTATAACCTTAACTTTATTCACAAAAGTAGCAATCTCAAATATTCATAATCCTTAATTGAAATTTATTTCAATTAATTGTTCATTCTTATTTACCAACCAAAAATTCAAGTCATTTTGACTGTCAAAAATATTCATTGAGAAATACCACTGTTTATTATATTCATTTGTTTATTTTACTGTTTTATATTTACAACTATTTATTGTGCTAATATTTAGTTGGTGTTTTTGTTCTCTCTCTTGCTTTCAAAAAATTTTAAAAGGAAACAAAAACAAAGATAAACAATTAATGCACACACACATACACCAACAAAACCACCAAAACAAAAGTCAAATCAATCCAGCAAAGGTCAATAAGATGCATAAATGAAGTAAAACAAACTGAAACAAACAAACATCCGAACAATATCCTTCACAAAAATATCACTGAGTTAGTTTTAGAAGCCTTAATGTGGTACATATAATGTGACCCTTTTTGTGTTCTTTTGGGGGTTTGTTTTGTACAAAACCAGTTATTTTTATCTGCTTTGGCTATGGTCATCTTATTTCTAAGTTTACTCCTCAGAAGATCTTGGCATTGGCTTGTTTTCTCCTCATGTTTCATTCTGGCTCTTTCTAAAATCTACCTACCTTCTTCCATTTGATGAATTTAACCATTAATTAAGCCCTATAATTCAGCATTTAGGTTACTATGTTCATGCCCAATCATGTTTTATTTTAGTCATATTTCTAGAGTTACCAAGACAAGTAGGGAATATATGGTTTATCACATATGTCGAACTTTTAATGTATTTTTGAAAGATTGAATGACATCATTTCCCTTATTTGAGTACTTTCTCCTCCTGAGGCTGACTACCAAGGTCCACCCATCAATCCAAATCCCCCTTTGACTCACCTAATTAGCATGTCCAATTAAAATTAACCACCTGATTCTAACGCGGAGTTTCAATTTATACCTTTATAAACTGCTGTTTCTCTTTCTCTGTCATCCTCTACCTCTTGTCTTTGTCTCTTGTTTCCTGCCCTAAGTCACTCCCAGGCAACTAAATCTTGTGCTGAGAACTTGGTCTTGTGAGTCCTTAACCAATACTTCCTCTCAATCTTTGCTTTGGACTGTTGTGAGTTTCCAATAAGGGATAAATAGGCATGTGTGCTGGTCTCTCCAAAGAACTTTTTTTTTTTTCACACATGAATTTGCTTAGTGTATTTTCAGATATTCTAAGTGGGTTCTTTTCTTTACTTTGAGGCTACTTTACCTTCTCATAAAGTTTTACTTTTCTCTCTCTGGATATTAATACAGAAATGAGGATTAATTTTGACGTTTTTATGCATTGGCTTGGCCATAAACCTCAGTCTTATAACTCAGAATAAATCCATTGCCTTAATGCAACTTACTGTTAAGTACTTAAAATTTTACATTATCCCAATTAAACTGTTAAATTTTATTCTCAAGTTTAAATATTGTTAAAACAGTGTTTTCTTCTGTTTCAAGTTATAGATTCCCTTACTTTGTCATAGAAAAATGGAAAACAGGCATGTTTCCAAAATATCAAAATGTTCCGTATGTTGGGTTCGGGATAGAAGCTGAGAAAACTCACTTCAGATACAGAAGCTTAGAAATGAAAGCTTTATTTTCTAAACACCTCAGATAGGCAGCTAGTTCTGGACCTGAATCTCATCCCTCAAGAGAGGCTGTACAACATTTTTAAAGGATGTGAACAGAACACAAATGTGGAGCTGAGGTGAGCTGCAGTGTTATCCAATTGTATTTTGACATTATGGGTTAAACAAGGGAGTACCCATTGGAGACTGGGTACCTGATTTCAAGGTTCTTAATTCAATCTCTTAGACATTAGGTCTGGAGCTCAGAGTGATAAGGGGACACGGGAGCATAACAGCTGCATGTACTTAATTAGGGGTTAACAGGGAACTCTTCTTACAACTTACACACCTTGGATTAGATAACAGCAATTTTTATATTCTTTATGATTCAACAGCTAAGAAAACATTTGAAGTAGTATAAATGTACATTTCTAAGCCTGAGAAATGATCTTGTTTGACCTTGCCAGCAAGATGGAGAAGTTTTCTTTGAGATGACTGAACTCAGACATCAGTCTCCTTTCAACTTGTCCCTGAGATATCTGCACTCAGACAACAGGCTACATCAGAAGTTGTTCAGATATAGGGAAGTCCTAGATTCCCTACAGCCTGAGACCTTGAATTTAGTTTCTCCCTGAAAATGGAGTCGGAAAATGAAAAGGTAATATTTAGAATAAGTTTCTTTTGTTTATCACCAATATGAATGTCTTTGGTTTTGTTTTGTTTTGTTTGTTTTTGGTTTTTTTTGAGACAGGGTTTCTCTGTGTAGCCCTGGCTGTCCTGGAACTCACTATGTAGACCAGGCTGGCCTTGAACTAGAAATCTGCCTGCCTCTGCCTCCTAAGTGCTGGGAGTAAAGGCATGTACCACCACTGCCCAGCATATGCTTGTTTGTTTTTATTTTAAACAAATACCTACACAGAATCTGTGTGTGTGTTAAATATTTTTATTGGATATTTTCTTTATTTATATTTCAAATTTTATCTTCTTTCCTGGTTCCCCCATCGTGGAAACTCCCTATTCCGTCTCCCCTCCCCTTGCTTCTATGAGGGTGTTCCCCCACCCACCCACCCAATGTAGTCTCTCCACCCTGGCATTCCCCTACACTGGGGCATTGAGCCTTCACAAGACCAAGGGCTTCTCCTTCCATTGATACCTCACAAGGCCATCAAGTCAAAATGACACTATTTGCATATGATATGATAGTATACTTAGGCGACCCCCCAAAATTCCACCAGAGAACTCCTAAACCTGAAAAACAACTTCAGCAAAGTGGCTGGATATAAAATCCACTCAAACAAATCAGTAGCCTTCTGCTTCTCAAAGGATAAACAGGCTGAGAAAGAAATTAGGGAAACAACACCTTTCACAATAGTCACAAAAAATATAAAATACCTTGGCTCTCAACTGTTGGGATATCTTTCCCTTCAGAGCTGTAACATTTACAAATGTATTTAGCCATTTTTGGGTTTTAGTTAATTCCAGATATAGTCAAGCTGACAACTACATCTTATTTCATTTTTGCTTGGTGTATATCAAGTAATTAAGGCAGATATAGCTTTAATTTGTCCTATTTAAATCATCTCCATAGAAACTGACACACAGGTTTTACTTTCCCTCACAAACAAGTACCAGATAGCACCTTTTCTGAGATTACCATGCACTTGATATGTCTGAAGAACAAATATTAATATTATATATAAATTTAAAAGTCAGTAAACCTGTCTATTGTTTTGAAAATTTTAGCAAAGATCAAGTGACCTTTGAAAACCTTGTAATGTGAGAAAAAAGTTGCATACCATCAATAAATAACTAGTAAGTTATTCACCTATTATTAGC
The DNA here is from genome assembly GCF_978045245.1 of Mus caroli. Classification (NCBI taxonomy): domain Eukaryota; kingdom Metazoa; phylum Chordata; class Mammalia; order Rodentia; family Muridae; genus Mus; species Mus caroli. Next base: position 103,096,593 of record NW_028227261.1, on the reverse strand, counting down.
TAAATACAATGGAAATAAAATAAGAAACTGATTGATTTGGACCTTCCTATTTCTTTTGGGCTTTGAGTATTTACTTAGGTTGTAGCCATTTTGTGAAACTCAGTCACATCACAAGATAAGGGTCTAAGGACAGAACACCATGGCATACTCACATACTCACAACTGCATACACACACACACACACACACACACACACACACACACACTCCAGGAACAAATTAAATATGTCACTAATTCTTAACGTAAATCATAAGCTGATTTAACCATCAACTCATCCAGATGTTCCTTTTGAAAGAATGTTAGAATATTGAGAGATGAAATTTGTATGGTTCTTAAGATGTCAACATATAGGAGAAATGTAAGCATATAATTAACCTTCAAGTATTTACCACATTTCTTCTGAAAATTGTAATGACATATTGATGCTTGATATCATACTCAGTCCATACTGTATTCATATAATTATATACTATAAAACTTAGACAACTTATCACCTATGTACCTAAGTTGACTACTAGATTCAACACACAATAACAAAACCAGAGAAAGAAAATATAGAAAGAGAAAGAAAATCCCTCAGTTCTGACTGGTTCTTGCTGTCACCCTTTAATAAGTGCTATCCGTCAACTTCATTTCATCCCTGGAAACAATCTTTTTGCATTAATCTTCCAGCTTTCCAAAACTATGATACATGAATGAAAAAAATGTAGTCCTATCACTTACAGTAAAATTTAAGGATTTGGAGGGCATTCCAAGTGCAATAAGTCAGATATAAAAACAGTAGAAATTGATCTAAAAGAAGTCATTGAATGTAGTAATGAGAAGTTGGAGATCATCAGAGGAGGGAATTGAGGATTGGAGGTTGGCAGGTATAGGTGTGCAGTTGACTAGCTAATGTGACCTCTAATGTGGATAGAGCAGGATAGGGCAACAGTACTTCTACATCAATGGCAGAAAGAATGCTTTTTAATGATCCCAACTCAATTAGTTGATAGTGATATTTGTCGAGTCTAAATACTACACATTTTAAACCTGTATTGAATAATCATACTGTATAAAGTTGTGAACTGAGTAAAAACTTTTTTAAAATTATTTCTTTTATTGTATTTTGAGATTATAACTTAGTTATATCAGCTCCCCATTCCCTCCTCCCAAGGTCTCTCATATTCCCCTCCTTACAGTCTTTCAAATTTGTGGCCTCTTTATTCATTAATTGTTGTTACATAGTGTGTTACATTAGTGTGTGTGTGTGTGTGTGTGTAACTTTCTCAGTTTGTCCCATATTACATGTATGTATGCTATCAGGGCTTATCATTTGTTATTCGGTAACCACTTTGTGTATGTGCTTCACTGGGGGCGGGGAGAGACTATTTTTTCTCATAACTAACACTAAAAAAAAAAAAAAAAATCGAACGTGGCATCATATAATTTTTTTGAAAATAACATTTATATTAAACAGTATTGGCTCAGTATCCAAGTGGATATATACATAATAGTTCATTGTGTGTGTGTGTGTATTTTACTTGACATCCCAATGAGAATGTGTGTTTTATTGTTATTTACTTGACATCCCAATCACAGCTTCCCTTTCCTCCTCTCCTTCCTCCGCCCCACCCCCCAGCCATTACACCCTCCTACCTTTCTCCTAAGAAAAGTAGAGGCCTCCTATAGATATCAACCAGTCTTGGTTTATTAAGCTGTAGTAAGGTTAGGCACATCTTTTTCTACTGAAGCTAGACAAGGGGGAAGGGATCCAAAGGCAGGCAATGCAGTCAGAGAAAGTCGCTGCTCCCACTATAGGAGTCCCACATGAAGATCCAGCTGAATAACTGTTACCTAATTACAGAGGGCCTAGGTCTGTCCCACTCATGTTCTCCAGGGCACTCTCAGTGAGTCACTATGGACCCAGATTAGTTGATTCTGCAGATATTTTAAGATGACCTTGACCCCTCTGGCTCCTTTAATCTTTCTGCCCTGTATTCCACAAGATTCCCCGAACTCCACCACATGTTTGTCTGCATCAGTTTCCACCAGCTGCAGGATGAAGCCTCTCTGATGACAGCTATATTAATCAGGCTTCTCTGCTCAAGTGTATCAGAATATTGTTCATAGTGTCAGGGGTGGGCTCCCTCTCATGGCCTGAGTCTCAAGCTGGACCACTCATTGGTTGGCCCTTGCCTCAAATTCTGCTTCATTTTTATCTCTGCATATCTCACAGGCATGGGAATTTGTGGGGCTAAGATTTAGTTGCTGGGTTGGTGTCCCAGTCCCTTTCTTAGAAGTTTTGCCTGGTTACAGAAGATGGCCAGTTTAGGCTCCATATTCTCCATTACTAGAGTCACCCTCATAGATACTGGGAGTGTCCATTGTCTTAGGTTTCTAGCTTATCCCAGAGCTTGCCTCCCCAATCCAGTTCTCTCTCCTTTCATCTTTCCCCAACCACATTGCTCCTGTTCCCATGCCATCCTTCCCCCAACCATTTCCCTCCTTCCATTCACCCCTGATTTCTAATCTATTTACCCTTCTCAGTGAGATTCAAGCATCTGCCCTTAAGTCTTCCTTATTCATCATTCATTCTTTTTAAGGCTAAAGAGTATTCTGTGATAATTAGAAGCTTGCTTGATCATTCCTCCACTGAAGATCATTTGAGCTGATCTTAGCTGAGGGCTACTACTGAGATAAAGTTGTATGGTGTTCAATTACAATTTTTCCATGAGTATAAAGTTCACACTTTATAGCGTAAATACTTATGAATGACACTAATGGGTTATGCCTGGTTATTCACTGCATTGAAAAAATCACACTGTTTGTTTTATGATGCATCTACAACTTGATTTTGCTTGTTTTTAACTGACAATGAACAAGTAGAATTTCTGTATTTACATCAGCATTTGGTATTAGCGCTAGAGCTACTAGATATTTTTAATAAATCACATTGATACATTATTATTAATCAATTTTTTAGTTTATAAAAAGTCCTTTCTTTCTTATACTATTCCTTGTGATTTAAAATGCATTTTATCATATCTTTGTTAGTATAGTATTACACAGAATAGTTTTAGGACTAAAATTCCACATATTTATTCTTTGTATCAAAGCCCAAGTCCCTGGCTATCATTGATTTTTACTCTTCATAAAGTGCTGTATTTTGTAGTATCATATGCTGGAATCTATATACATTGCTTCCTCTTTTTTAAAAAGAATTTCTTTTTCTTTTTATTTTATGTGCATTGGTGAATTAGGGTGTCAGATTCCCTGGAAGTAGAGTTGCCAACAGTTGTAAGCTGCCATGTGGTTGCTGGGAATTGAACTCAGAACCTCTGAAAAAGCAGCCAGTGCTCTTAACCACTGAGCCATCTCTCCAGCCCCAACATAAATTCTTAAAGCAAGCTTTGGAATATAGAAATGGACATTTAGCTTTCTCATAATCTGAAGGCACATTTTGGCTCATCACTACAAAATTCTTTAGTATGTGGGTGTGCTACAATGCTTATAGACTCACATACTGAATGGAAAATCATTTCCTTCCACACACATTGCAAAATAGCTGAAAACATTCCAATTACAGCTTTTGAGTGAGCACACACTTTTAACTTATTGTGTAGATAATCAGGATTGTTATCCTTAGACCTTGTGTTGTAACCTTTTTCTTTGTTGGGATGTGCTGAGATGTCTTCTGAGGTGGTGATACTGCTTTGATTTTCCTCTATTCATGTTTTCTTGTGGCTTCAGACATTTCTACAGCTTTTCCATGTGTGGAGTCAGAAAGTTATTTCCTGTGAGGTTTTTTGGTCTATCTTGTCATGAACATATTTTATCATGTTCTTTCCCTCCTTTCATCAGCACTTGCTTGTTTCTTTAGCCTGTGCAAACACAGATAACGACAATTGCTTTCTGAATGTCTAATAATGCTGAGCATGTGGAGTTAGTGTCTGTTAGTTATGTTCTATAATGGAATGTATATTTTTTATGCACACTTATGTTTGGCTGCCGATCATCATGTTAGGACTCCTGTTGAAGCTCATGAGCTGCATTGTTCTCTGATCTCTATTTTTATACTATAGTTGTGTTCTTTTGCTATCAGAGGAATACTGGTTTTACAAAATTTTGGGAAATTTTGTCTCCTTGTAGGTTTTTAGAGAAAACAATATATTATTGAAGGGTTTCTTTTGCAAAAACATATTTGGTAAAACTGAATAAATAAAACTACCTCAGCTTAAACAATTACTTTATGGAAAAAAAATCCACAGATTTAAAACAAGTCATCTCATGGTAATGGGCAATTTAAATCTTATATGTTACTTTAGCAAATTTAAGGTTGTAATATGAAAGCCTTTCACTAAAAGCTGAAAATTTACCTGTTTATAAGGCCTATCTTAACTGCTAGGTATTAACTTCAAACAAACTAAAGCATTTTCACATGAGAAAGTCTATAGTGTGTGTATAGTATTTTTATTTAAAGTAGAGATGAATTCTAAATAGTGATTGGTAACTTCTGGGTTAAGAATATCCACTAAAAAATAAAATCTTGTCAGCAACAAAGAGAACATTTCATTAATATGAGCCCAATATAAAATAAAAATTACTTTCATATAAAAATGAAATACAATCATATTATTTTATTATTATATATCGTGTATGTATGTATTCAAAGTACAAAGGCCATTCTATAGAAACCACACGTCTTGTGAGATGAACAGCTAGAATGTAAAAAAGCACTTGGGGGTGGTGATGGAGACATCCTTTGTGGTCACCACAGTAGGGAGTTCACAAAGGAAGGACAACATCAAAATCTGTCAGCTCTCACACTTGAAATAAGTTCCTTTCCCTTAATTCCCTTAAGGATTCCCAGGTAAATAACAAGGATGCCTACCCTAAGTCAACTGTAGCTAAATGTTTTTGCTTTGCTTCTCTTAGAGACAGTCTCTCTGATAGCCCAGGTTGACCTCAAACTTTCTGTGTATTGTGAGTGACCTTGAAATCCTGATTCTCTTGCCTCCACCTGCATAGTACTGGATATGTGCTATGTATGTCCAGAAAATTAAAAACAAACAAACAAACAAACAAACAACCCTTTACTTCTTAGAATAAACATTAATTCTCAACAGCAAGATGACTCACTTGCATCCAAATTTGATGAACTGTTCAATCCCTGATGCTGAATTTTATAAAAAGAAAGAGAAGCCAGGGATATGTTTGGTGAGGGGAATGAGGAGAGAAGTAGAAGAGGGTAAGGGAGCAAAATCAGGAGTAGAAGAGAAAAAAGCAAGAGAGTGAGAAGGGACAAGCAGCCCCTTTTATGACAAGTCAGGCACACTTGGCTGTTGCTAGGTAACTGTGGGGCTGAGCCTAGACCAATGCCAACACCTGAGATATTCATATTGGAAGGAGATAACTAACCCCAGTAACTTGTCTTGTGACATTCACACATTTCTTGTGGCATGTATGTCCTCACATACAAACATAGCCACAGGCACATACACACAAAAATTTTGTAATGTAATTAAAAATATTTCAAAACATATGGAGTCCTGTATGTGAAAGAATAAGATGACCACTTAGAGGAATGTACTTTACCCTGATGACCTTGCAGTTGAACACTGAGACAGAAAATTCCCATTTTTACACTTTTATACTACATATTGTGTATTGTTAGAAATGTTTTCATGGAACACATTTCCGAATTAGGACTTCAAATCGCCACAACAAGAATGGCTAACAATGCTGTTCACTTCCCCATCAATCAAGATGGTTACTGTAAACATTTTAGAATGTTTTCTCACAATTGCCCCTTTTTGCCTTACAGAATACATCTTTGTTTTGAATACAAAATAATAGATGATTAGTTGTAGGTAATTCATATCAGGCGTTCTATAATTATGAAGAAAATAAAATCACTTGAAATCTCATTATAGCAATAACCAGCATTAAGATTTTTATGACTATTCAAACATCTGCTCTTTGCATGTACATGCATACAGATAACTACATATAATTTTCATCAATTAGTCTATGTCCTAAGTAATCAATTCATCATTGATTTCTCTATTAAAACACAACACTTTGAAATTTTATTATATATCCCAAAGTCACACAGAAATAGTAATGTTTGCTATTAAAACACTAGACTATCTTAAGCTTTACACAGAAAGTTCAAAACAGTTACCAGTGTCATTTATATGTAATATAAGCTTTCTGAGTTTCAAAACAGAGGAAAGTATGTAATATATTTCATATTAAATAATAAATTCTGTAGATAAGATATTTAGTTTGAAGATAATAATTCACTTAAAATGATCAGAAATGTCTTTAGAACTGTACAAGATGCAGAAACCAAAAAGCAACCAAAAGAAACATGTCATTTTCAATAGATAAATATAGGGGATAATAATTATATTACCTTTTCTTCTTACTCTGACAAAATATCTCACAGAGTGGAACTTAAGGATGGAAGGTATCTTATTTTTGCCTGAAGAAGAAGAGGATTTGGCCTGTCAATAAAGGGGAAGACCTGGTGGTGTGACTGGCAAATTGTTTACATGTTGGTGGAATGAAAAAGAGAGAGGAATACTGGTGTTCAGCTGGCTTTTTCCTGCTTTGTATCATGTTTGGCACCTACATTCAGGCTAACCCTTACTTTTAGTTAATCCTTTCTGAAAATATTGTCACTACACAAACAAGTTGTATACTACCAATCCCCCAGGTGTTTCTTTTATTTGTTTCTCTACTTTTTCTGTGCTCAAGGACAATTTTATTGTAGTTTGAAAGAAAAACCTGAGGGTACCAGTTGTAAATCTCAGCAGATGCCAGGATGAGACTTATGGAAGAGGAAGATAAAGCCTATTTAGTTAGAGGTCAGCAAGAAGCCCCTGTTGAGGTTTGGTCTATTGCTGATGTATTGTAATGCTAATTTCTATACTCCCAGGTCTTGGCCAGGAGTGATTTCTCCTGTTTACAAGCTTTTGTTGTGCAGACCTTGTTCCTTGATATAAAACTCTTGGTTAAGTAAAGTTGGTGGCAAACAATTACTGGATGGATTAGAGTTAGGTGGGTTAGGAGTGGCATGATTTGGGGAGGAGTGACCAGGCAGAAAGAGGAAGGAGATGGGAGTGGAGTGAGAAAGCAGCCATGAGGGAGAGGAACCATGAGCACATGGCCAGGAGAAACAGCAAGTATCTGGGGTACAGTGCTGGGGAGCTAGCCAGGCTTCTAGTTAAGAAAGTAGATGAGGGGTGACTCCCAGTAATTGTCAAAGCCAAATAAAATAACCACAGTCTGAGTCTCATTTATTTGTAAGCTAGTTGGGGATAAGCTTAAATTGGTTGTACTACATATCCCTTGACAGAGTAGCCCAATTGTAACTGATGTATGTTTCTGAAAGAACCTAGTGGGGAAACCCCCACTCAATTCCCATTCTGCGTGCACCCAAGAATCACAAACAGACGACCATCTTGATGTAAAAGCATGAGGTAGTTTAATGACGGAGTTCCGGGCCAACACATATCTCCTGCAGGAGAAAGAGGTGTCGACCACATGGCGGAGCTCCAGGTCGAATCGTATCTCACGCAGGAGACAGTGGATTCAACCCAGAGGATTGGAAGCTAGGGGTTTTTATAGAAAAGGGTTGGGGCTGGGGGAGGAATTGGTGAGGTTTCACATGATTGGTCCATTTAAACATCAACAGACTGTCAGAAGGGCGGGAGATAGGGAGGCACCAGGCCAGTCAGGACATGTAATGAAGGGCCTGCCCGGGTATGTCCTGGCCTGTTCTGCTATGTTCTTAGCCCCAGGTTTTAAAGCTCACAAACAACTCTTTGGGCTATTTGATATACATTACATGAATCACAGGTCTCAAGTTTTATTTCTTTTCATTTCAGAGGGTCCTGGGGAGTTCCAAAGTGAAAGTAAGACCAGAATATCCAGGAAGCAATGCCAGGCAGGTATTTTAAAAACAAACATGAGATCTAAGAAGAAAAATATAAAAGTTATGTATTTCTAAGCATTTCAGAGAAGTGGTCCACTTTAACATGTCTACATCTCCACCAATTACTGCTATCATGTGTTCTTTAATACAATCAAGTTAGCAATCCAAACTCTCACAGAACAACAAATTATTATGAATATAGACATTTGTTTTTTTTCCTTTTTAAAAAAAATTAATCATTCCATTCGTTTACATCTCAAATGACATCCCACTTCCTGATTTCCCCTCCATAAAACCTCCATCCCACATTTGCCCTCTCTGCCCTCCCCTTTGCCTCTATGACAGTGCTTGCTAACCCACTCACCCTATCACGTCTTGTGGCTCCAAACACTGAGGCATCAAATCTCCATAGGACCAAGAGCATCCCCTCCCACTGATGTCAGGCAAGGCCATCCTCTGCTACCTATGTATCTGGAGACATGGATCCATGCCTATTGCTTGGTAGACTAATGCCTGGGAGCACTGGTTCTTCAAGTTAACCAATGTTGTTGTGATGGTTGGCTCCAAGCATCCACATATGCATTGGTCAGTTGCTGGCCGAACTTCCTGAGGAACAGCCACACCAGATTCCTATCATCAAGTACTTCTTGGCAATGGCAACAGTGTCAGGTTTGGTGTCTGCAGATAGGATTGATCCCCAGGTGCAATATCTTAAAATAATCACTTTCTTCATCCAAATCCATAAGGATGGGATTACAAAGAATTTATAAGCCCCAACACAGTTGCCCTACAACTCCATTCTACAAGGAAAACCCATCTGAGGTGTTTTAAATGAGACTGTGAAAAATACCAAATCCGAAGAGCACAATGTTTAGCTACTTTAAAATTAAGTCTATCTATTTTTATTTCCTTTGTTCAAAAACAATAGCTTAAGGAAAAAAGGAAGAACTCCTGGTTCCACCATTAACCCTTCCTTCATAGGCAAGCCTATAAATATTCATTAAGTTTGTTAAAGAATCTGTACATAACTGTGTTTTATAAGTTTCTACTTTATATTTTTTTGAAACTCCAAATAAGTATTAATAATCCATTAATGGCTAATACTGCAGATCCAGATGCCTGTTTGAATGGTTCCTATCAGCACAGGAACCCCTTTATTAGTTCTCTAATGTGCAATACTATAAATAAATTTACTATATTGAGCAGTACTGTTACAGAAGCTGAATTAGTTCATTCTATAAATTATTTAAAACAGAACCTCCTCATTAGCTGACATGTAAGTAATTTCAATTATCTTTCAGAGGATTTCAGAACTTCCTTTTGGCATGCAAATAAGATTCAAAAGATGTGATACAGGTGCTGACAGCATAAATCCTAATATTCAAAAATTTGTTCAAATTCACAGAGTTAATTTTCAATTCCTAGGTAGTTATTCATGGTAACTGTTTCTATCAGATAGTTAAGATGGTGACACTTTACAAGAGGTGCTATGTAGTGAGTCTCATGGGCTGTTTTCTTTTTCAATTAATCATCCACTCTGATGAATTACAATTGTTAAAGGATAAATAAACTAGTTTATAACCAAAACATCTGCTCTCATTTAGAAGAGACAACTTGACAACATACGATTGTAGGTTTACAGAATCCCACTTAACAATCTATTACACATTATTCCTTTATTTAATCCTCTAGAAATATGGATTAAAATAATGACCTTTGCTGTAATTTATGAAACCTTGAGACTCAAGTTCAAAAATACTACTTTAATTTCTTTTTCCAGGGAAGATTTTGTCCATATCTATGGAGTATGATCTTCCTTCCTTCCTTCCTTCCTTCCTTCCTTCCTTCCTTCCTTCCTTCCTTCCTTCCTTCCCCCTCCCTCCCTTCCTCCTTTCTTTCTTTTCTTTTCTTTTCTTTTCTTTTCTTTTCTTTTCTTTTCTTTTCTTTTCTTTTCTTCTTTTCTTTTCTTTTTATTTTTTAGAGTAAATATAAAGGCAGGTTTATTGGGAAGCCATTCTCAGGCAAGTTCACTGATTCCAAGGAAGGAAGACAGTGTAGTTAGCCACCATGGGGAAGGAGAGACAGAGGAGAGAGGAGGGGAGGGAAAGTATTGCAAACAGAGAGAAGGAGAGAAAAGAGAAAGAGGGAAAGAGACCAAAATGTCTGGATTGTATAGGAAAACGCCTCTGGGGAAGGGGAAGCCCAGCAGCTGGGGTGGAAAGTTTGGAATAGAGGGTGGGTATGCCAGGTAGGGACCGAGGGATGCTGAGAGAACCTGGAGGCCAGGTCAACCTTGGTACATTTAAATATGCCTATCAGCTATTTGTCACAATCTGATTTCCAACACCCCAGACCCTGTTGATAATAAATGAATAAGAGACAATGTAATTGTCTGTGACCACATCCTTCTGACATTAGGCTGCTATTATGGGTGTGGGGGCAACAGGATGAAGTGTTGACTGAGTCTAGGAAGTCCAGGTTGTCTTATTTTCTATACAGGTTGTGAGGCCATCTGGGGCTACCCACTCTCCTGGATGCAGATTTTTGAAGGAACACCTGGAACTGGCAGGATGCTGGGAATATGTATTATGGGCAGAAGATAAAAATAAAACATATATAGAGAAAGTGTTTTCCTTGGATGTACATTTAAAAAATTAGGAACAGAGTCTTGGTAGTTGTGAAGTGTGCAGGAATGGTAATAATAACTGGGGAAATGGTAATAGATCACACCCTCAGGAATAGAAAAATTGGAAGGGAAACAGGCTCTTGATTGACAGTAATTACATAAAGTACATGTAACCTTTGAGAGGTGCATTCTAGTGGGTTCCCCAAGGATTATAAGATTCTTTTTAAGATTAGAAAAAGAGATAAATTTTAGATATGTTAGTATTACCACTGACCTCTAATCTTCATAACTTGCATTTACCAATTTCACATCTTCCTAGATACTTAAACACTTTCTTAGAAACTTTCATATCCTCAGACCTTACATAACTTTCAACTTTATAGTATTTCCAATCCAATTATTCACCCTGAGACACAGGTGTTTGATCACTGGAGCAGTCATTGTAAAATGAGTGCCTTTAGGTAAACAAACAGTAAAATGTTACTCTTTCACTAGTCTTGTCTTCAGGGGCCTGAGAAGGATAAATTATAATCTAAATGACCTGTGTATCAATTAAAATGACAGAGATTAGTCCAAAGTCCACTACCTAGACAGTCTCTTGTGGTCTCCTTGGAACTACAGGCAGAGCCAGTCTTTGGCCATCAATCCCAGGAGATGAGACTTTTTCTATGGAAGAGGGATGTGGGAGAGAGAGACCTCTCCTAGTCTTAGTCAGTGTGAGACAATTAACTCTCTGGTGTCCTGTTTGTCCATAGTTTGGGCAGGGTCCTGCAAGCCCGCAAGACAATATGGCAATTATATCCAGTGGTTATCATTTCACAATCCAGGTGTTGTCCTTTGTTGTTATGGCTATATCTTCTTGGAGACCTTGTAGGTCGAGTTGCTGCTAGGATTTGAGAGTCTCTGTCATGGTATGTTTAAGCATCTTAAATGCCATACTCAGCAGGTCTCTGAAGTGACTGAGAACCAGCTATCTAAAGTATATTTGAGTAACCAAACTTTACTTCTTTCTAGTTACCCATCATAGGCTTAACCTTGAAACATATACCTTGGCTATTAAAAATATCTTATTTATTTTTAGCATGAATGCATGGAGGTGCAATTTTGATAACTCATTAAATAAATCTAGTGGCTAAAAAGGCCAAAAGTAAATTCCAGCTGGTTGCAGGAGAAAGAAAATAACATTTTTCCTCATGCATTAAAGACCAATCTGAAATAAGCATGCAGTGGTCATTCCATACATTTGAAACAGACAGACCCAACTTAGAAGGATAAAATTGGAGTTGTGGTGAGGCTACAGCTTTCCATAGCTCCCCTTAATCTAGATAGGAGTGAAGGTATGGCTCTACTCTCTCTATCCCAGCCAAGTGTCGTTGTTTACTTGTTGCATATCCTCTCCTGTTACCAGCCAGGATGTAGTTGGAAGATGGTTACTCACAGAACTCAGAGTCCACAGCATCAAATGGAGAGAGAAATAGGGAAGGGGAGTGGTCCCCATTCACACATTGCTGAAGAGGGATCCAACTCCCTTGCCCCTAGCCTCAGCACTAGATGATAATTTCTTTCTCTGCCAGTGAAATGAGCCAATTCAAGACATATTAGAGTATCTATAAAGGCAGATTTTTTGGAAACTGATTTCAGGTGGATTTACTAGTTCCAAGGAATAAGGCCAGGCAAGTTACAATCTGGAGGGAGGCAGAATTGAGGGAGAAGAGAAAGAAAGATAGTATGCAAACAGAGAGGTGGAGAAGAGAGAAGCTGATTTTTATTTTTAAATTATTTTGGTGTGTACTGAGTTCAGGTCTGCTTTTTCTGCTCTTATGTGCCATTGGTAATTAACAGAAAATGTTATAAACATATATTTATAATTATAAACCTGTTATATCTTAAAATTAAAATGCCTTAAAATAAGCAACATGCTTTCTTATTCTAAATCCCTAAGTGTTCTGTTTTGCCAATGAGGTGGTTTGAATAAGAATGACCCATATAGACCCCTGTGTTTGAATGCTTGACTCAGGACATGGCACTATTAGGAAGTATGGTCTTTTTGGAATACATGTGGCCTTGTTAGTGAAGTGTGTCACTGTGGGGTGGGATTTGAGAACCTCCCCCTGGCTACCTGTGGAAGACAATCTCCTGCTACTGTCTTTGGATCAAGATGTAGAACTCTCAAATATTCCAGCAATGTCTCCCTGTATGTTGTCATACTTCCCCCCCCACAATGATAATAATGGACTGAACCACTGAAACTGTAAGACAGCCCAATTAAATGTTTTCCTTTATGAAAATTGCCTTGGTCAGAGTGTCTCTTCACTGAAATAAAATGCAAATAATTTCCTTTGTAAGAATTTCCATACTCATAGTGACCTTCACAGAAATAGAAACTCTAAGACAACCACATAGAAAATACAAAAATGTTGAACCCATGAAGTTTCTACTGGATGGTATAGTGAATTATAGCATCATACTGGATATATATATTCTGGATAGAAGTATCAAAAAGTGAGAGACATGTTTGTTTAGTAAAATGGTTAACATATCAATTCTGGAGAGATGGCTCAGTGGGTACGGACACCTGACACAAACACTAATCAACTGTGTCTGAGCCTCTGAATACAGGAAAGAAAAGAAACTACAATGGAGTACTAGTCAGCAATTACAAACAATGAATTCATGAAATTCTTAGACAAATGGACGGATCGGGAGAATATCATCCTAAGTGAGGTAACCCAATCACAAAAGAACACATATGATATGCACTCACTGATAAGTGAGCTCAGAAGCTCAGAAAACCCAAGACACAAATTTTAAAACCCATGAAACTCAAGAATAAGGAAGACCAAAGTTTGGACACTTTGATCCTTCTTAGAAGGGGGAACAGAAGACCCATGGAAGGAGTTACAGAGACAAAGTTTGGAGCAAAGACTAAAGGCATGACCATCCAGAAACTGCCCCACCTGGGGAACTATCCCATAAACAGCCAACAAATCCAGACACTATTGCAGATGCCAACAAGAGCTTGCTGACAGGAGACTGATATAGCTGTCTCCTGAGAGGCTCTGCCAGTGCCTAACTAATACAGAAATGGATGCTCACAGTCATCCATTAGATAAAGCACAGGGTCCCCAATGAAGGAGCTAGAGAAAGTACACAAGGAGCTGAAGGGGTTTGCAGCCCCCTATGAGGAACAACAATATAAACTAACCACTAACCCGAGAGCTCCCTGGGAGTAAACCACCAATCAAAGAGAACACAGGGAGAGATAAACTCATGGCTCTAGCTACATATGTAGTGTAGCTGAGGATGGCCTAGTAGGTCATCAATGGGAAGAGAGGCCCTTGGTCCTATGAAGGTTTTATGCCCCAGTATAGAAGAATGCCTGGGTCAGGAGGCAGGAGTGGGTGGGTGAGGAGAAAGGGGAGAGGATAGGGGATTTTTGGAGAGGAAACTAGGAAAGGGAATAACATTTGAAATTATCTAATAAAAAAATGATAAAAAAAAAAAGAAAAAGAAAGAAAGAAACTATTCCTGAAAGTAATCTCTAGCTTCTTCTAGTGCCCTGGGGCATTGCATGTACACCCACTCTCTCACACACATACAAGTAATTAATAGCATCATTATGTTATACCTGGCTGTCTTGGAACTCTCTATAGGCCAGGTTGGACTCCAATTCGCAGAGACACATCTGCCTCTGCTTTCCAAGTTTAGCCAAAATTAATTTTTAACATTAGTATATCAAATAGCAAATAACACAAAAAGTGATCTTAGTTCTCTGTCACTGAGATTTTACAATATTTCCTTTCCCATACAACCCAAGGTTTATGCTGTGGCTTCACTTCATTATATCATTTGTATGTCAACTGCAAGCATCATCAAATTTAGTGCAGGGGAATATCTTGACATCTTGTGCTTACCAGAAGAACTTCCCTTTACAATTATTCAAATGTAAGTCATTAAATATAACATCTACATTTTTCACATTTCTGTCTGGATTCTTCTGCATTTTTAAATTTTGCATGTTATTCTCAGATTTTACATTCAGTTGCTTTATTCTGCGGGGTGCGAGTTATACACTGAAGTGTTATCAGTACTTTCTGTTCTAAGAAATTACTCTGAATAATAGATGTTAGTAATCCATCGATTTTTGAACTATCAATTACTATTGATATTAAAATTACTGTAGCTACCAAGAACAATACTTATATTCCTTTTAAGCAGCCAGTCAATAATTACTGACTAAAAAAAAAACCAAACTGCTTTGCTAAGAATTATGTATGTGTTTCAAACTCTAATTCCAGAGAGCAGTAATATTTTTTCCAAGCTTGAAGAGGTGACTCATTAAAACTATCACTCACAAAATTTCCAAGTTATCACTCAAAAATTTTCAAATTGTGTCTCAGCTTTAAAAAAATGAATATATTCTCTTATATATAACATATTTTAAAACAAATGTTAATGTTTACAAGTAGTGAGTTTATGACTCCTTTCAGGGAAATGAGTTGAAGGTTAAATTACTGTAGCAATCAGAGTTATACTTAAGAGGCTACATCAAGAGCAAGGCTACTTGTTAAACACATATTAACATCACTGCTATATTAACTCTGGCAAGCTAATGCTTATAGTAATCACATGATACTTGAGAATGTGCAGCTTTTTGACGTGCCCCCAGTCACTTAAATAAGTTGCCTTTCCCAAAACAAACTTTGTAACTATGTCTTCTAAAGTTAAATTCTGGTCTCCCATATATCAAAGTCTGAATTTCACACTCCAATGCTTTTTGGAATGGATACTCTAAAGTTCCATCATCTAACTAATTATTTCTAAACAGAAGATTTTCAGTCAGAAGTTCCCCTCACTATTTTCTGTGATGAGTTCACTGATCTTTCCTCAGTAGAATTCACTCCTCTTATAGACAAATGATTTATTGGTAGAGTGTTGAAGTCTACAAAAGTATAATTTCTACTCATTTCTACTCCTTTTATCTCCAGTTTCTGAAGTTTCCTAAAATCTACTCTTTCACATAAAACAAAAGTACATTTCTCTAGTTTAATTTCCTCTGCTTTAACAAAGTCATTTGCTATTTTAATTTCTAGATGACTAAACATAAAACAGAAATATGGATCATCAATAAAAACACAAATTGTACAAGTCTGTCTGAAAATCTAAACCTATGTAAAGGAAGAAGAAATCTAACTCCACACAGTTTTCCTCTGACCTTCCAGTGTTTGGGATGACACACATAACAATACACATAAGAATTGCACACACACACACACACACAAACACACACACAAACACACACACACACTCTGAAACAATTAATAATGCTAAAAAGTAAATTAGGAGTTATTAGAAAATGTTTCAAAAATCTTGAAAAATGCTCTTATTGAAAAAAAAAGTGATAGATCCAAGAAAAATAAAGGTTGGCACTAATCAAATTGATTGAACTGTTAATCTCTGGGATCTTCATTTATAAATCACATTAATCATAAAACATTAAATAATTTGTCATCTTATATACTAATCTTTTTCCCAACGAGGAGTTTTGGTAACATTTGTTTTCCCTCCTGGGTGGCTTAAGTATTGTTGCGGCCCGCCCGCGGTCCACAACATGAACGGTTCAACTGAGAATGGCAGTTCCCTGCAAAGAGAGGTAACTAGATAGGGCGGAAGAAACAATGGAGTCAAGACAAAACTCTGATCAAGACTCAATTTAATATTTCCAGACACTCAGTTTATAAAGGAAGGGGGAGGGAACCCAATTTCCCGCCAAGTAACTCAGGGTCCAGTAGCAGGACGAACACGTGTGTGCCTTCAGGCAGCAAGGTCAGGTTCCAGCAGTGGGCGTGGCAGGACGAATGAGCCGGTAGCTCCACCCTAGAGCAGGCAGGTTCCAGGCTGGGGGGAAGGGAGACCACATTTCCCCCCATTAGATAACAAAACAAAAATAAAAAAGGGGGTGGCCTGTGGCAGAAAAATTATCTATGTTCAATAGTTCTGCCTGAGTTCCTAGGGCTAAAGAAAAAACCTATTTCCGTGGGATTCCCTAACTTTTCTAATGGTAAACTGTATCTGGCTGAGACTGTCTTAAAAGCACTGACTGACTAGCAGCCTACTGGGCTGTAGGCTCTGACTTTATAATGCTAATTAATGCTGAATAGGTATCTACCTGTTTGCCTTTTAAGTAGGGCGTTGGAACCCTGGCTGAGTTTAGCTAAACAATTTTAGAATAACACTGAACTGATAATTATCCACAATTTTGGGTGACAGGCAGGGGGACAGTGAGAAGAGGTTAAGACCAGCTCTTTAGTATAAGGCCAGTTGGCTTTTTTATTATTTGGGTGGGAGGCAGTGAAGGGCTTGCCCTTACGACAGCAAGGTCTCCAATCTCTCTCCCCCCTATTAATTAAGGTTAAATAGGCAATGCTTAACAGAGGTGATCAAATGATTTTCTCATCCGTAGATGAGTGGGCCTTTAACCTTGACTTGGGTGGACATTAACCTGATTCCTCCCGTGAGTATTGTAACAACTCACATCTGTGGCTCTTGGTATCTTTTGGGGAGGGGAGGCAGAGCCGTAAGTATTTTGGTTTTTAGCTGGAGTCAGATACCAACCTCTTTCAAATCAGGTGTGTCGCACAGGGAACTCAGAAACGGTCAAACTGGACCTTCCCTCCGCAGTGATCTCCTGCGCCAAGCGGTACCCATACCGTATTCATATGATTATGAATCAGTATCGCAATTCTGAGTTATTGCGAGGTCTCTATGTGAGACTTGTCAACCTCAGATTTAGCAAGGCCTAGACAAGAATTATGTCAGTATTAACACCATTAATTTTGGTTAAACTAGGAGCTGAAAGTCTTTCCTCTTCATCCCTGTTATTCCCAGTAGCCTGATGAACTAAGGACACCTTGCAGTAACAGCAAGGGTGAAAAGCCAGAGGCCAGCTAAGGGACTAAGCCTATATCTATCAAAATAAGAACTAATCTTTGTAAATATATATGAAATTTCTACTTCCCTAGCTCTCCTGGTAAATCTAAATCTTATCTTAGACTGAAAAGCCACATGCTGGGATGTCCCTGGAAGGGAGATTAGCAGAACCACCTGTTTGCTCTTAGGGGCGGGGCGGAGAACCTGAGAATGTAGATTGACCTGCTTGAGAGAAGGAAGAATACTAAACAATTAGAGTGTAGTAATGTAAATTTTCTGTTTGGAGAAGTCAAGGTACTTTACTTAGATGCAAATTGTAAAGCTAAAGTTAATCTCCGGCCTTTTGTAGGGGAATTGGCTCAGAGGAAACAGTGTTTTTTGAGAGCTTCCACTCCCAGCTCAAGAGGAATTTTAGTCTTTAGAATGATATTTACGAGGAGAGACAGAATCTGTGTTTACCTGACGAATTAATCTCTCTGGTAGCCACCGTGCTTCATCTTCATCTCGTGAAAAAACACAAACCGAGCTTCTTCCCCAGATTAGAACTGGATCTGGACCCTTCCATTTATTAGTCAGGGCGTCCTTCCATTTTACCAATGCATAAGAATTAGAAGTAACTGGGTGCCAGTGGCGTTCCGCTGCAGACTGACTTTTAATGTCAGTTTGCAAAAAGTTTAGGACAAATAAGGTAAAGGCAAGGTGAGCCTTTGGTGACCTTGGGGGATATGCTCTGAATTAACTTTACTAGGTAATTTAGAATATAGGAATCTCTAATAATTGAACTGAATATTAGACCAGTCTAAGATTGAGTTAGAATGGCTGGTCACACTGAAGAAGAGTGAAAAATCATTATGACTCTATTAAATGACTAATTTTACTAAGTCTGAATATACAGTCTCTGATGTACTATTGCCATAAAGTTAAAAGGCTAGAAGCTAGTCTAAACTGGAAAAATGACAAGCAAGGATGGATCTAAAACATGAATTTAATCTTTTAGTCCTTTTAATCAGGACACTGAGTTAACTTACCTGTCAGCTCAGCACACGAATTACCAATATGCTTTTGTAGAGTTCTGTGGAGAGAACCTGTTTTTCCCTTTCTTAATAAGGTAGCTGTTTTAGGATCAATCTATAAGCCAATAAGTAGACCCTTTTAAGATACTAAAAAGCATTTATTAAATTTGACATTTTAATTTCAAATTTTGAAAATAAAGGTATGTTTTAAATAGTGTGCATGGAAATGCACTAAATAGTATATATGGGAATACAATTTCTCTCTTTTGTCTTTTAAGAGGTTAAAGTTTAAAATTTTACAATATCTAACCTTTTGAATTAATAACTTTTTGGACAAAACATTTTAAATATTTGGCTGTAAAGGGGCAGTGACTAATTGCACTTTCAATCATTTTTCTTAAGGAACGGTTGTAACTAGAAGGCTAGAAAAGTTATTAAGAGTCACACGTGCATAATTTATTTATTTATTAACTAGAAATATGTATAAGCAATTGTAAATTTGAGAATTAATAGTATCAGAGGGACGAACAATTTTAAGTAATTATGAGCTCAGAGATATAGCATTGACTATTAATATATAAATTAAGGTTTGATTGTTCAGCATTTTAAAACACCATCTACAGCACACAACCAGATTATTTGTGCTGGAATAGGGGCAACTGTGTGTCTTAAGACTCCGCTCCACAGCAGCTAGTTGGGCCCACGTGGCCTAACGATTGGCTGGGAGGATGAGAAAAATGACTTTACAATAATGTTTTTTCTGGCCAAAGAATTGTCTTGGGCACAACTAATTTTTAATTACCAATTAACAACAATTATAAAAGCTTTCTTTATTTTTTGTAAAACCTTTTGCAGCAAACCAAAACACCAAATAACAAAAGGATACTGTCTCTGAATCTTTTGGGTGAGAGCAAGGATTTAAGGTAAACTTCCCTTGAGAAGCATTAGTTAATAAAATATTTTCCACTTAGGAAACAATATATACTGAAAGATTAAAACTTTTGGCTTCTTGTAAAGAAGCAGAAACAATAAACATTTTTCTTACATAATGTAAAGCTATATTAGCCATACATAGAGGCAAAATTTTCTAGTGATTACCAGTTTACTAGAAGCAAAAATCTTTGAATTTAAGCATTATTTTAAACATCTGAATAGATCTGTAACACTGTTAAAAAGAAATTTTCTTGAACACAGGGAAAAACTTTTTTAGGCATTGTTTGCAAAACAAAAGAAAGTTCACAAGCCGCTCTGGGACTGCCCAGAGCCCTGTATTGACTCAAAGGTAAAATACTTTTTAATCTGAGCATTAATCTTAAATTTGCAATCAAACTGCAAGCTGCAGTCAATGGAACAATGGCAGTTTTAATCATAATTTTTAAGTTTTTGTGCAAGGTTAGGATAATACCTATAACTTTGGGAAAGCAAAACCTACGTTTAAAGCAATTTATCACTGTTAAAATCAATATTAGAAGCATTACTATCATATTACGAAGTTTGGATATCAATTAATACCTATGAATACCTATTAAAGCAAGCTTTAACGCTTTAATAAAGAGGCATTGCTTTATATCTTATCTTAAATTTTACTATTTAGGATAGGAACCACATTTATCATTATCTAAACTAGAAATATCTTAAGAGACTCAGCCTCTGAAGCTTAATCTCAAATTTTAACTTGCTTCAGGGCCTCACCAACTTTCTCCCAGGTTCCACAATCTATCGTTTCTTCTTCTTTGAACCATGGACAACAGCTATCTATCTTATCTAAAAGATTTCTGACTTTGAACCCTTCCTTCTTCCACCTAAGCAGCTTTCTAAAGAGCTGCGGCACACCGCCTGTCTCCGTATCTAGTTCCGATTTACGAACTGCTGACCCCAAGCAGAACCAGTGTTGGGTCAGCACTGCTTCAAACTTGTTCGTATCCTACTGCATCCTCAGCAACATTTTACAAAACTGAAATTTTTTAGGCTAGCGCTAGCATGTGTACCTGTCCGTTGCTCCGATGCTCCTCCGATACGAAGATTCTTTCCTTTCTTGTGGAGCTCCACACAGCAGTCGTTTCTCTTAACATCTCTCTGCCATTCTTCAGGTCCCAGTTCTGGCGCCAACTGTTGCGGCCCGCCCGCGGTCCACAACACGAACGGTTCAACTGAGAATGGCAGTTCCCTGCAAAGAGAGGTAACTAGATAGGGCGGAAGAAACAATGGAGTCAAGACAAAACTCTGATCAAGACTCAATTTAATATTTCCAGACACTCAGTTTATAAAGGAAGGGGGAGGGAACCCAATTTCCCGCCAAGTAACTCAGGGTCCAGTAGCAGGACGAACACGTGTGTGCCTTCAGGCAGCAAGGTCAGGTTCCAGCAGTGGGCGTGGCAGGACGAATGAGCCGGTAGCTCCACCCTAGAGCAGGCAGGTTCCAGGCTGGGGGGAAGGGAGACCACAAGTATGTCTAAATAATCATATTCAAATTAGATGTTTTTGTCAGAAGTACAGCTTTAGCTTGGTAATCTCTGCCTGTTAGTGTGTTTAGACTATTAATATTTAGTGTAATTGTTGGCTGTGTATGGCTATGCATGTATCACTGTACTCTGGTTGTCAATTAGCTTCCTTTGTGTAGTTATTCATGTATCCTCCACATTCTCAGTTAAAGTTTTTCTTCAATATTTTGCTTTACTTATTGTGATTTTGATTTTATCTTTGGATAATTTTACAAGCAAATTTAATGTTTACATCTTTATTTATTTTCTGATGTCATTGCATTTAGTCTAAAGTTCATTAGTAACTTATTTTAAAAGTATTAATGTTTATCTTCCTATTTAGTTCCTGAGGTCATTGAATTTAGTCTAAAGAGTTTTCATTAGTAGCTTATTTAAAAACTAGGTTTTAGGTCATCATATAAGTTACTGAGTTCATCAGAGAATTTTCAAAGATATGTGCTATTTTACTCTGTCCTAATTCGTTGCTCTTCTTCATAGCACTTGCTTATACCTGGCTGCTCCCTCCTGCACCACATAACCATCACTTCTATTTTATTATTGTATGTATGACTATTACACTGCATTCACTCGGGTCTTCCCTCTGAATCATGATATGCTTTGTACTTCTATAACCTATACACATGCATACACACTCATAAACGTTTTAAAGCAAATCATCTGTTGATTGTTTTACAGTAATTATTTCATCATTTAAATTTTATTCATAAATAGTACCATCATTCAACTTCATTCTGCACTTTCATTTCTTTCTTCAACCCTGTGCCCAGGTTATGTAACACTCTTTTAAGTTATTTTATGGTTAGAATTGTGTCGTTGCTTGATGCTTTATATACATTTCAAAATCTGTTTTCAAGATTTTGCCTTTGTCTTTGTTGTTTGTTTGTTTTGTTTTTGTTTTTTGATTTTTTTGTTTTATCGAGACAGGGTTTCTTTGTATAGCCCTGGATGTCCTGGAACTCACTTTGTAGACCAGGCTGGACTCGAACTCAGAAATCCACTTGCCTCTGCCTCTCAAGTGCTAGGATTAAAGGCGTGTGCCATCACCACCTAGCTTTGCCTTTGTCTTTAGCTATATCCACATTGATTATGGTGTACAGACTTACATTTCTCTAGACTTATTCTGTGGTTATTCATTTGACTTCTTGAATCTCAGAGAATGCTTTTTTTTTGGTCAGCTATCTTTGTTATTGTTTCTATTGCTGTGATAAAACACCATCATAAAATGCAAATTGGGGATAAAAGGATTTATTTCAGATTACAGTTTCACAGTGCAGTCCATCACTGAAAGAAATCAGGGCAGAAACTAGAGAAAGTAAAGAAATAGGAGAGACATCTAGGGGCAGTTGTGCTGATGCAGAGACCAGGAAGGAAGGAGGACTACTTACTCACTTGTTCTGTATGGATGATTTCTTGTGTCATCCTGAACTAACCATCCAAGGATGTCACTGCCATCATAAAGTGAGCCTTCCTATATCAATCACTAAGTAATAAAATGCAGTGCAGACTTGCCTACAGGCAAATCTTACAGAGGCTTTTTTTTTGAACGTAGTGTCTCTTCACACAAATGATTCTAGCTTATGGCAAGTTGACATAAAACTTTGGCATACCAAGTTTGAGAAGTTTATGACTTTGTTTTTTAAAATAAGCATTCATGGTTATACTTTTTCTTCCCTGGTGTGGGGACTCCAATTATAAAAATGAAGTCATTTTTCCTATTATCCTGTTAGTCTTTTACTTTCTTCCTTCCTTCCTTCCTTCCTTCCTTCCTTTCTTTCTTTCTTTCTTTCTTTCTTTCTTTCTTTCTTTCTTTCTTTCTTTCTTTCTTTCTTTTTTTCTTTTTCAGTATAGAATAGAGTTTATTAAGGTCAAGAGGACAGGAGTCAAGAGGATAGTAGAGGCAGAGAAAGGCAGAGAGAGGGGGAGAAGGGGAGGGGCAGAGGAGAGCGAGGGGAGGGGGAAGGGAGGGGAAGGGGAATGGACAGAGAGGGGGAGGGAGAGGGGAGGGATAGGGGGAGGGGAGGGAGAGGGAGAGAAGGAGGACAAGGAGGAGGAGGAAGGAGGAGGAGGCCAGCTATGAGCACATGGAGAGAGAGAGAGGGTAAGGGACCAGAAGACAGAACAAGAACAAGAGAAGAGCAAGAGCCCTGTTAGCCTTTCTATCATTTTCCTCTTTTCTGTTGATGATCTCTACTAATATGTCTTCACATTTGGTGACTCTAATGTTTCACATCAATTTTATGATTTAGATCTAATAGAATTTGTTTATTATTATTTTACTTTTTAATTAATGTGTGTGTGTGTGTGTGTGTGAGTGTGTGTGTGTGTGTATGAATGTGTGTGTGTTTGGAGGCTAAAACCAACATTGGATGTCATTCTCACTTGTCATTTATATTGATCTTTGAAACGGGGTCTCAAACTGAAACCTGGGTTCATCAGTAATGCTAGGGTGGCTGGACAGAATGTCTCAAGGATCTACCTGTCTCCTCCTCCAGTACTAGCATTGCAAGTGTTTGCTTCCATATCCAATTTTTCATACAGGTTCTGAGGTTCAAACAAATGTCTCCATCTTTGTATGGCTAGCACTTTACTGACTGAACCACTTTCTAATCACTTATTTTGTTTTTGAAAACTTTCGGTGAATAGGAGAGCTTCTGTGTTCTCATTTGAACATGTTATCATATCCAGTTTTTCAGGGATGTCCAAGATTATATTACTAGTCTATCAATTACCCGTTCCTTTGTGAGCATAAGTGTTCGTTCCCATGTTAAAGACTTTGGATTATTCTATATATATTTATGGAATTCTTGTTTTTATTTAAGGATTATGAAAGATATTATTTAATTAATCTTGGCAATTCAGTTTTATGAATCTTGGCTGCAATGTCAATTTACTTTTAAACTCATTCATAGAGTTTTTCCAACTGGTCTTAGATGTGCTTCACCTAGCAGTCAGTCTATGGCCTTAAACTGATATCACATGAATTTACCAAAGACTTTGATATGTTTATTAGGATAAAATCCACATGTATAAGCCTTGAGGTTTAGCTAGATTTAATAAAGGTAGTCCTCTAGGTTTTTCTGAGCTCTTCTTCAGTGTAATCTCTGTAACCCATCGAATTTCCTGGGGCAGACTCTGGTGCCTGGTAGAGGACGTGAACATATAGTGCCAAGTGGTAGAAAAAAACAACAAGGAGGGGAAAAGTGTATGGAGAAAATTAATCAAAGCCTCCTGAAACTCTCTATTTCAGTTTATACAAAATTTGTTTTTGTCATGCATGGTGTTTGGATTCTTTGGTTTGAATTTTGCTGCAGGCCAGCTCTGGATACCCCGGTTCTCTCTTGAAGGTATCTGGGGAAGTGGGGTGTGGGAAGCATTGTCAGTGTCAAGATTTAGTCTTGCAAGAGATTAAGATTGCTATAATAATTTTCACCTATCTTGATTCTAAGTGAGTATGAAGGTAGAAACTGCAGGCCTCTGGGAGAATTAACACTTGTTGCTTAACAGCAGGTGACAAGGACTCTCCTAGGCTTGGAGAGCAATTCTGAGAAGGGATGTCTGGGAGCAGTGCAAAAAATGACTTGATATAAAATTATGGATCCAGCTCTTACTCTCTCTTGCTCTCTCACCTCTCTTGTTCTCTTACTGTCTTGCTTCTTGCCCCCTTGCTCCCCTTCTTTCCCCATTCTCTAACACCCCCTCTCCACGTGGTCATGGATGACCTCTGCTTCTCTACTCTCTCCTTCTCTCTGCCTTTCTTTGCCTCTACTACTCTCTTAACTCCCCTCCCCATGTCCTAAATAAACTCTATTCTATATTATAAAAAAATAATAATATGGGTTCAAGCTGATGACCCTTGTTTTGCTTGATACAGCTTTTCCAGTCTGCTTCTCTATGTTCTGGCTCTCTCTGAAGATTTCTATATCTATATTCTGCTTGTTTGCTATTCTAAGAAATCTATCCATGTCCTGCCTGTGGTGCATGTGTGTGAGTGTGTGTCTGTGTCTGTCTCTCTGTCTCTGTGGCTGTCCTGTGTTCTCCAAACAGTTCCCCCCTTTTATTCTAAAATATTCTCAAGATATCTCATCTCCTACAGAACACAGGTCCAATCTTTTATTTTACAAATCAGTCCATTTATTTATTCCAGATTCCTTTTTGATTATCTTATAATCAGCATCCTGTGTTCAATACATATATTGAACTTATCTTTTCCATTGCCTTAAAGGCTGTCCTGAAGGTCCCAGTGTTTACCATTTTGCTCTGACATTATCCACACCTTCACCTCCTGGACTCCTGCTGTCTGATATCATGGAGTCACTAATGATAACAGTGAGGACATTCCTAGGAGGAAT
The DNA here is from genome assembly GCF_978045245.1 of Mus caroli. NCBI lineage: Eukaryota > Metazoa > Chordata > Mammalia > Rodentia > Muridae > Mus > Mus caroli. Next base: position 103,071,250 of record NW_028227261.1, on the reverse strand, counting down.
GTGAAACTCATACATTATTTACATCATTATACAAACAAGTCTTATGCCCACAGCGGCTACCGACACTTGTGGAGGCTCATACTGAGGCCTTGTCCCAGAGGCAGTAACCATAGCCACACTGGGTTCAGCATCTCCAGGGGGCTCACATTGGGGTTCTAGAGCAGTGGCGGGAACCATGTCACTCTGTCCCCACCAGAGTCATGCAAAGTGGGCATCAAGGGATTAAGTAGAGTTCTATGCCTCCATTCTCTCTTGTCCAGAAATGTTGCCTCGAATTTGCCAGGCAGGAGATATGTTTGGAGCAATAAACTTTTACTGAACCAGGAGAAGAGAGTCATGCTAACAGAAGAAAAAACTTTTACACAAGCAAATAGGGATAAACATACAAAATGCATATACACATTCATTCACACATACTTATATACCTCCATGCATTCCTGTTGGGCTCAACTACTTATCTCGTACTTATATACTTACACACAGACATCCATACTCACATATGCACATAGGGCAAAAGGCCAGGTTCCAGTGCAGAAAGAACTCACTCATTCTTGGTGAAAATTGACCATCAATATTTATTGCATGGAGAAAGAAAAAAATCTTTCACCTACTTATTGCTAACTAAATAAAACTCTTTCTCTTCTTTGGTAAGACTAAGCCTTGCTTGCTGTTAAGATGTCTAGACCTGTTTCATCCAATTTTAAGGAGAAAGCTCCCTGCTCTTTCTGTTCTCTGTAGCTTCTTCATCATCTCTCTTCATCTCTCTCTTATACTCTGTTATATTTTGCTAGGTTCTGCTGCCTTAATCTCTAATTTTCTTTCTGCCTTCTGCTTTCTTCTGCCACTCAATGACCTCATTCCTAGTTTTTTTTTTTTTTAATTAACTGTCTTAGGGAACTGTTAATTTGAACTGTTTTCAACATGTTTAGACCACAGTTGTTTTAAGAATCTCTTTTTTTTACAAAAGATCACTAAAAATTCAAACATAAATTCAAATCATGAATTAAAAAAGATTACAACAGACATGCTTACATGTTTCTTTTTTTAATATTTCTTTCTCTCTTTCTCTCTCTCTCTCTCTCTCTCTCTCTCTCTCTCTCTCTCTCTCTCTCTTTCTTTCTTTCTAACTCCAGATGTCATTCCCCTCCAGGTCCACTTTACGACTGATCCACATCCCATACATCCTGCCCAGCCCTCTGTCTCCACGAGAATGTCCCCACCGCCCACCCCAACCCTACCAGACCTCTAAACTCCCTGGGGCCTCCAGTCTCTTGAGAGTTAGGTGCATTTTCTCTGACTGAACCTGACAATCCTCTGCTGTATATGTGTTTGGGGCCTCATCAACTGATGTGTGCTGCCTTGTTGGTGGTCCAGTGTTTGAGAGATCTCAGGAGTCCAGGTTAATTGAGACTACTGGTCCTCCTGCAGCGTCACCTTCCTCCTCAGCTTCTTCCAGCTTTTCTCTAATTCAACAACAGGGGTCAGCATCTTCTGTCCACTGATTGGTTGCAAATATCTGCCTCTAACTCTTTCACCTGCTTGTTGAGTCTTCAGATGGCAGTCATGATAAGTCCTTTTTTTTGTGAGCACTCCGTAGCTTCCATAATGTCAGACTTTGGGACCTCCCTTTGAGCTGGATTCCACTTTGGGCCTGTCACTGGACCTTCTTTTCCTCAGGCTCCTCTCCATTTCTATCACTGCAATTCTTTCAGACAGGAACAATTATGGGTCAGAGTTTTGACTGTGGGATAGAAACCCTTTCCCTCACTTGATGTCCTGTCCTTCTGCTGGAGGTGGGTTCTACAAGTTCCCTCTCCCCAATGTAGGACATTTCATCTAAGGACTCTTTGAGTCCTGAAAGTCAGTCAATTCCTAGGTCACTAGTACATTCTGAAGTACCTGGAACTTCCTGAGGTTGTATATTTCCATTCTTTCTGCTGGCCCTCAGGGATTTCAGTCCTTTTCCCCTACCCAATACCAGATCATGTTCCCCTCTCCACACCCTCCATTACTTTCCCTCCCAGGTCCCTTCCTCCTTGCCTTGTGGTTGCTCTCTTCTCCCTCACAAGTGTTACTAAGTCATCCTCTCTTGGACCCTTCAGCTTGTTGAACTAAAACCTCAGGTGACCGCACATGTTAGTGAGGATGTGGAGAAAGAGGAATACTCCTCCATTGCTTTTGGGATTTCAAACTGGTACAACCACTCTGGAAATCAATCTGGAGTTTCCTCAGAGAATTTGAAATAAATTTACCTGAAGAGCCAGCTATACTACTATTGGGAATATACCCAAAAGATGCCCCACCATTCCACAGAGGCATGTGTTCCACTATATTCATAGCTGCCATATGGTGACAGGTAGCAGCTGGAAACAATCCAGATATCCCATGACAGAAGAATGGATTCAGAAAATATGGTCCATTTACACAATGGAATATTACTCAGCTATTAAGAATGAGGACATCCTGAGTTTTGCCAGCAAAAGGAATTGTCATCCTGAGTAAGGTAACTCAGACCCAAAGGACATGAACGGTATGTACTCATTAATAAGTGGATATTAGCCCAAAAATGTGCTGAATATCCAAGATACATATGTTTCTTTTAAGACTAGTTATCCAGCTAAATATTCATTATCTGTCACTAGCTCGCCAGGTTTATTGAGATTCTAAATGCATAATTTTTATGTCTGTTAGTATAGAAGTTTTGTATATATAAGCCCAGTCAATATTTATCTTGTCTTTGCACCTACAATAAATTATAAATTCCCTTTATAACCTTTGTGTAATTAATTTACAGCCCTAAAGAAAGGTATTCTAAGTAAAAATTGTCTTTATTCTGTCTCAAAAGAATTTTACTCATGACATGTGAAGATTGGCAGAGTTTTCATATCAGAGAGGGCTTTAATTGTAGTCCTATTATCAAGGGCTTATTAACTATTAGTATAATTTTAGGAATTCTTATAGAAACATGATTAGGAACTAAGAAATCATATATTTGTCTGTATATCATTACTACAAGACAGTACCTCTTCATTGATCTGCAGAAAATTTGCCCAATAGGGTGGGCTAATGCCCAGATATTATATATGAATTTAATTTAAGATATAACATATAGATAACATATATCAATAGCAAGAATCAAATCCTGAAAATGTTGTTCCTTCAGTCTTTTCTGCAAGGGCTTCCTCATTGCAGTCTGCAGTCCATAGTGAAACCATCTCAGGAAGATCACTTGGTAGTCTTTAGCTTTTCCTAGATGACTGTTGACTGTTTTTTGTTTTGTTTTGATTTTTTTCCTTTGATACCCCAAACATATGATTCTTGGAGCTAGCAGAGAAGGGAATAGAAAAACAAAATAAGTAAATAAAATTAAGGAAGTGGGGAAAAGAAAGAAGAGGAAAGCAAGTAAGCATGGAAAGAGAAGAGAAGAGAAAAGGAGGGAGTGAGGGAGGGAAGAAGAAAGAGAAAGAGGAAGGGAAGGAAAGAGGAAGTAGTAAGCTAGAAAAGAACAAAGAAAAGAAGAAAGAAACAAACTAGGTTACTGCTTCATTCTCTTCTCTGTAAAGAACTTTCTCTTCTAGTGTTCAAAGCCAGCAAACTCCACACCGTGTTGTCCGTGTCTGCCCTTCTGTGCTCAATCTTGATTCTTGATTTCAAACTATAATTGGTCAGGGCTACTAGAAAGAAAATAACTGTAAGCTTAGTCTATTTGATGGCATTCCTTTTGATCTCTCTGCTGTTGTTTACTCTAGAAAGTCTTCATATTTCTGTGCCATTCATTCTGTCAGTGATGTGACAGGGTGAAGTACTCTTAATCTACAGTTGATAGATGGAACTTTATTCATGGTTCTTTTGGGGAATATAATGGATATAGCTTGTCTTTCAAGTCTTGACTGATAAAACAGCCCTTCCAAAATGATTTTGTGACCACCACTGTAAGGATACCTCACTTACCTATTTGTCTCTTCACACCATTCTATCAGCTACCCATCTGGTTTTAACATTTGTATTGCCTTTAGTTATGCTACCCTTTACCTATTTATTAAATGTCAAGTATTTTCTTATCAAAATATAAGTTAGTCAAACAAATATCAGTCAACAGTGATATACTCACTCAAACTCAGCAGGTATTGTCAATCCTTGTTAAATAATTATGTAGCAAATTGAGTTTGGTTAAATCGAAGAATGGATAACATAGTGCATTTTTCTAACATAGTTTAGAACACAATCTTTCTCTGTATGAAAATACAAGAAGTTGAATAAATAACAATACAGGAAAGAAATATAGGTACATCTTACCTTCTTCTCTATAGAATTCTATACATAGGGAAGAGTGAGCTTGGTAAATACAGAACCAGAAATGATTTTAAATAATTCCCAATATTATGGTATTAAACTTACTACAAAATTTTCAATGTTAAACTACTATTAAAACGGTATAAAATGAAAATAATTTCAAGTATATTTATGAGTTGATTACGTACATTTTAATTCAGATGTGCACTGCTTAATGTTTCTTATAGTGGCAATTTCTCCTTGTCCTGCATCAGTGAACTCTTTTATTCCTTAGAGCAGCATTCTCGCTGTGAGGAGTATTCTCTTTAAGATCCTATAATGCAATACCACAATGTACGCAAGCACCTTAAGTAGAAAGAACAGCTAGTTTATGTCTCTTACATTAACACACATTTTGTTTATTTTGTTTTCCTGGAAAATTATATGAATAGCATTATAGGCACAATAGAAGCCCTTCAGGCATACAATATGGCTGCTTAAGTTAGATCACACCTTGATACTTTTCTTTTATAAATAATGAAAAATGATCTGAACAAAAAGAATCTATTACATTTTAATTTACAAAAGAAAATTTAAAATCTGTAAACCAAAGAGCTGGAATGATGACACAGTCTTAAAGAATACTCATGGATCTTGCTAAGGACCAGGATTCTGTAACCAGCACTCACATGGCAGCTCACAATCTTCTGTAACTGAAGTTCCATGGAATCTGACACACTTTTTGTGACTTTTTGTGTACAATGCAAACATGTGCTGCAGACAAAACATCCATGCACATAAAAGTATGAAGGTAAACATTTAAAGATGAAAATATGAAGTCTCTAGACTATTACTCAGGAGGCCAGTTTGGAATATAATAAGTGAATTTTTGAAAGAGAAGCTTAAAGGAAAGTAAGAGAGAAGTGAAAATGTTACAGAAATATGCATTCTCAAGCAATATTTCTACTAATTAGGTAACATGATTCTTCTTGGAAAGATACAAAAATAAACATTTTATTTAAATTTCAGAAAAGGCTGGCAAGCTCTTGTTATATCCACATGTGTGTAAGTAGGTGGAAGAAAGGAAAGAGGTTATGCCTATACTCAGTGTTCTGACCTATGAACATCTGAATGATTAGAAGCCCAACTCTTCCTTTAAAAAGTGAGCCTGGCACCAGGGGGTAGAGCATAGAACTAGCCTGAGATGACCACCCATCTGGTGGGAGGTGGAGGGGCTGAGACCGTGCCCCAAATGACCTCTTCTTGGTGCCAGAGTGCATGGATATGGCAAAGCATTTCTGAGACCACCCCTGAGATGGCCCTAGACACTCAGAGACAGGAGGTGCCACCAAGGAGCAAGTAAGTGGTAGAGAAATGGAAGAGAAAGTGAAACAGAAAGATGTGGGCAGAATGAAGACAGGCAGAACTGGAGACTTGAAAGTAGTGAGGGACAGCTGTTCAGGAGTTGGTAATGCCACTGAGGACTATGGTGGTGTCCTGACCTGTGCTCCCACCAGGGATCACATTTGGTTCCCTGGCCCTACAGCATCAGGAGTCTGTTACCACCAAAATCCAGGCATATAGGATGGTGTGGGCTGCCATGTAAGGACATGTTAATACCTGCAGACTGTGCACAACTGGCCCTCCCTATTTCCTGGTCATTTTGGGAGAACTGGTCCTAGAAGCCTGAGAGTAGGAGAGCTGAACCCTACCCCATGCCTGCTTAAGTACTCTATGTGAAAGGACAATATAAACCCCATTTGTATGCATTTAAGAACCAGGCCTGATTTCAAAAGTGGCCTTACGGTACTAGCCTCAGGAATAGACCATAAATCCAAGAAACCAGGTCCTAAGACACCAGCTGTAGGAATAGACCATAAAATCCAGAACCTCCTGAAGGACCACCTGGAGAAAAACCACAAAAATGGGGAAGTATCTAAGAATGGGCCATCTGCGCTGGGCAGCCCTATTTCATCATATGGTTGAACCTTCAGGACATGGGAATGAAGACCACTGACCACACATGATTGAACATGAATGACACAGAAATGCAGACCACTGATTATCTGTAAACCCCTAGAACCCACCATTGAAAATTTTAGATTACCTAATCCTTCTAGAGCCTTTCTCCAGTTCCCTATAAGAAGGCCTACATGCCTTAGTCTGGGGTCTCCATTTTGAAGAATGGTTGATCCCTGCATACTGCTGGATGTTTCTGCACAATAAACACGTTCGTCTTTGCTTACTGGTTGAGTCTAAGGTTTTCCTTCAACAGTTTTCCAACCCTAGCCCAGAAAGCACAGTAGACTTGGCTCTGGTTGCAGAAGTTGAGTGTGAGCCGACCTGAGGGTACGAGGACCAGAGAGCAGGCCCTGGCACTTGCTGACATGGAATGGGCCAGCTGGGGGTGGGCAGAAGAGTTTGCCCTGGTGGTGTGGGTGCAGGAGAGCAGGAAGGCTGATCAGTTCAGATACCTCTCAGGTCCAGATCCAAGGATTAGGCTGTAACTTCTATTTGCCCATTCACAAACCTGGAAATCTGTTTCCCTTCCTTTTTAATCCTGCCCACACAGCAAACCTCCTTACAAACGAATGGTTCCAAGAGCCCTGTTGTGCATTCTTGGTATTATCACAACCTCCCCTCCTGATGCTGTCAGTCACCCAAATCCACACCTATGTGCTCAGCTCTTGACCATGCTTCTGCACAAACCCAGCTTATATCGAACATGTATCACCCTTCACCTACAGTCTATAAAATTTCCCAACCCTAGCCCAGATGAGTGATCTCACAGCTCTGTTCTTTGATACTGATGAAATTGACCTGGAACAGTGCCTAATAAACCAGCCTTTAATTTTTGTCTGAACTGGCCTATATCTGCATTACCAAGGGAGAGAAAAAGCCTGTCACTGGGGCTTTGATTTGGCCCACTCCAATGTCTACCCCATAGATGAACTGCTTGAGAGCACGTAGGGGCTTGTCCTACAGATGCAGAGCTGCGTGACTACTAGGATAGAGGACTCCAACAGGATATCTGAGAGAGGGTGCAGCGAGATTCCAGTATTGATTTTTTTAGTAGAATCGAGAGGCCTTGTACCAGACTAGAGACTTCTCAGAGTGAACCTTTGGAAGCAAAGACGTGTGGACAAAAGCATATACCGTGGGAAACAGACAAGCTACAGCCTTTTCAATGAGATTTTTCTTTCACTGCTGAGGTGGGGGTCAGAGAGTTTGCAGAGGTTGGATATGAGGGGAGGGAGAAATGGGTAGGATTGGAGTGCATGATGTGAAGCTCACAAAGAACCAATATTTTTTTTAAAAAAATGAATAAAATAATGTTCAGTGTTCCTACACAATAAAACAAAACAAAAACCCAGCTGGTTATATTTAGGAATGTATATATGTATGCACATATACACATACCCATTTAACAACTATCAGTGAAAAAACTGGTTATAAATTTGAAAGGAAACAAAGCAGTATATATGAGAGGGAAAAGAATAATAATATAATCTCAGAACTAAAAAACAAAATTTTTTTCCTAAATAGACCAAGTACATCAATTTACAAATGCCTGCTCATTTACTTCCCTCATTCTCTGGTGTTAGGATTTGTTTTCCTCATTAGAAGGTGAAACACAAAGGCTGTGGATATTTGACTTCTCCTTTAAGAACTGCCCTTCCATTCAGCCTTAGGAGTCATCATTAATCCATGGAGAAGGCTCTCTGTGTCTATAGAGTCAGCTGTTGATCTTGTTGCTTCATTGCTTCTTGGCAACAATTGCACTGATCTCATTTCCCCAAGAGTGCTAGCTAGAGTTGATAAAAGCCAGGAAACTCCAGTGAAAGCAGGCTGTCTGGAGTTCATCCCTAAGGCTGCTGGGAAAATGGAGTTCTTTTAGTTCTGTAGCTTTCATAGTTCTCTTAAGCCTTTAAAATGTGGTCTCATAATTTCTCTAGCATTTTTGAGTTTTTACAATTAGCTGCACTAATGTTTCATGCTATTGCATCATAGCTGATAATGGATATTAGAGTTGTTTGTAATGATGCAAAAAATTAATGTCACGTGGTAAAACCTGAATGAGCAGAGTCTTTATTTGACACTAACAATAGGTTGAGAAGTAAAATGAATGGGCAAATAATTGTTTCTACTATTAAAATCGAAACTCACCAGTTGATTTTGGCAAAATAACATTATTTGCTACACTCAAGAAATAAACTTACTTTTGCAGTAAGCATAGTTCATAAAACATGATGGTAACACATTCAAAAGATAATATAGAATATGCATCAATGTACATGTAACAGGATAGTGACACTAGTAATTATTTTCTAATGGGCTAGTTATTTATTGTATGAATTTTTATTAATAACATGTTATTTTCTCAATTTGATGATTTCTTTTGTAGAGAATGCACATGGGCATCCAAATTATTGTTTCATATTACTTTATGATTGAGCATCATGAGTTATATAAGTACTATACTATGTGTTATTAACCTCACTTTCTGCACTTCTTCTATCATGACACTCAGCAAATGCTAATGGAGAGATTTAGAAACTCAGATCTACTGAGTGTTCACTGATAGATGTATGAGCACCATCAATATCATGTATTCTTACATGATTCTGAAACACATTATCTTCATGGTCCATATATTTAAAAATTAATGATCAAATCCACATCAACACATTATATGCTTATATAAAATTCTTTCTAGCAGATTCTCCCTCAGTATCCAGATCACTGTTAAGGCCAGGCTCTTTGATCAGTCAACACAAAGTGAACTCAATGACATTTTCTTTTGTCTGGCATTGCTTTGTCTGAGCATTTTTGCTCATCCTACAGATCTGTGCATGACAATCTATAACTCTCTACATTTCTATGGGTTTCCTGTAGCTTTACTTTATCTCTTTATTGTTGTGTTCATATTTTTTGTTTTTTTCTTATTTTATTGTTTATTCTTAGATGACTATTTGTTTTTTAAATGACAGAAAACAAGAAAGGATGTGAATCTGGATGGACACGGAGGTAGAGGAAGATCTAATAGGAACTAGGAGAGGTTAAACTACAATTATAAACTGAATGCAAAAAAAAAGAAACTTTTAATTAAAAACAGAAATTATACCAATTAATTAATTATTTAATTAAATAATTAAACCAAATTTAACTGGCAGATAATTGAAGCAATCATGCTCACTCAAGATAGCGACTCTTGGAATGATCTCTGTTATCCTAAAAAATCTATTTGATTACATTATTTATGGTTGACTCTAAAATTATTCCATCCTCTGTTTTCTACTCTACTTAAACAGCAGAAACCCTAGTTGTATTTGGTTAAAAAAGAAAAAAAAAAAGGAATGGATGATTTAATGGAGAAATAAAAGAAAATGTATTGCAATGAAGTTAATAGGATGTATATAGAATACTAAGCACACTGCGTTTATTTATCAGACCTTCCTAAGCCAATGTGTTATCTACAGTGTAGCCCAGTAGATAAAGGTTATTATTGTATGTGATGTGCATTACTGCACTCCAAATACTCCAGGGACTCAGAAGTGAAGACAAGTCCCAAGCAAACCTGGGTACATTGTCAGTTCCGATCAGTGTGGGGATGCCATTTAACTAATTATGTAACATAGAACAGGAAAGGGTTTTTAAGAATTCATGCCTCTACTACAGATAGAAAAGACAAATTATCTTCATAAGAATAAATGCAGTAACTCTGTGATTTGAGATCAGTTTAGGGAGGCCAGTCACACATATCAAAATGTTCTGCATTTTGCTTCAGAGTTGAATCATCTTTGTTAGGAGTTCTAAACATCATCCACCTCCATTTTTACTGATTTTTCTTCTTTGTTAATTTGTCTAGCAACACTTTCTTTCTTAGCACTACTGAGTAATTTCTTAAACTATTAAACACTCCAAATTAGTTCACCTTTTTTTTTTATAAAACATATCTAGGTCCTTTCAAATGTAAGTGTACATTTGTTGCTGTAGCATAAATGGTGAAATTGAACTTACTACTTCTAATTACCATTTTGCCTTCTGCAAACTCCTCCTTAAATTATATGGTGATTTGAATTCAAATGGCCCTCATAGGTTCATAGGGAGTGACACTATTAGGAGGTGTGGCCTTTTGGAGTAGATGTGGAGAAGTGTGTCGCTAGGGGTTTATATTTGCTGTTTCAGATGGTCAAGACAATGCCAGTGTCACTCTTTCTTCCTGCTGCCTGGTGATTCATATGGTAGGTACAGCTACTTCTCAAGCACCATGTCTGTCTGCATGCCCCCATGCTTCTTGCCATGACAGTTATTGACTGAACTTCTGAACCGTAAGGCACTCCTAGTTAAACTTGTTTCTTCCTAAGAGTTGCTGTTGTCATGGTATCTCATCAAAGGCATAAAATCTTAACTAACAAAACTTACTTCAGGTCACAATTAATCATCTTTTCTTTAGAAAATTCTAATCTTCTTCTTCTTTTTACATTAGAAGAGATTCCACATTACACATGAAGTTATTGGTAAAATTGCTAATTGCTTGCTTAATGGTCCTCAGCTACAATAATCTATGATCTTCAGAGCAGACCCTTTCTGCTTTGCTCACTGTCTTCTCCCAAGTGCCTCATCCAATCCCTGATGAGTAAAAGTGATTTTTAAAGGTTGACTTCATAAAGATTACAGTTCCTAGCAGAGGTCTTTTCCATTCAATACATTTTATGCAAGCATCTGCATCTGCAAAGCTCTTGAGGTTTGCCATGGAAGGCTCCGCTGTATTATCCCTCTACATTTTATAGCCAACCACATTTGTAGAAAATTGAAGGAATGCAAATTAACTTTCAACTAATTTTGTCTAGCCACGTAACACATATGCTTATTTACAAAATCACTCTACCCTGAAGCTTAGTTTTTCCTTTCTGTGGGTCTGAAATAAACATCCATAAAGATAAAATAGACATTGTAAGCCTGCTATCTTGCCAATTTGCTTAAGTGCAGCACATAGAGTAATTTATTTCTCGATTTACTTAGTCAACACTGTCAACTTATACATAAATAAATAGATGTGTGTTTCTTTGCTGACAGTATTTTCCTCCTAAGTATTGTTTAGTATAATGGGAGAATCCTTTGTTGTTACAAATAAATTAAAACCATTTTTTAACCACACTATCAAATTTATAAAAAGACAAGTTGATTTTCCCTCTAAAATACTGCCTACAAAGAAAATAAACCATTTTTTTCTAAAAAAAAAAAAAAAAAAAGACATCAACACTGTACTCTAATTGTTAGTTACTTATTTTGTGAGTTGTTGTGAGGCAAGCACTTTCCACGGCATGTGTGAAGACAGGAGTCAGGCCTTTCTAGTCATCTATCTTTCAGAATTCAGCTCAAGTTATCAGACCTAAGGATGACTAAGACCTAAGGATGCATCCTAACCTGCAGAGCAAGGCCTGGAGTATATTTTTCTGCCCCTAAACAATATTATTTCATTTCTATTTAATATGTGTGTGTATGTATGTATGTATGTATGTATGTATGTATGTATGTATGTATGTATGTATGTATGTATGTTATTCTCCTCTCATATAATACATCCCATCTGCAGCCTCTCTTTCTTCTACTCCTCCCAGTTCCTCTCTGCCTCTCTTCTCCCCTAGACCCACAGTTCTTCCATTTCCCTTAAGAAAAGAGCAGGCCTTCAGTGATATTAATCAAACATAGAACATCAAAATGCAATAAGACTAGGCACAAACCCTTATATCAAGGTAACTCATTATATTTTTATATACTTTAATTATGGAGTAAGTGAATTAGTCCCATACTCCACTAATTCATCTTTTAATAAGACTTTGTGCTTCCTTTCAATGTTTGCATATATATATAATCTCCTAATCTGTCAAGATACAATACCTTATAATTCATAAAATTAAAACACTACCAAAAAAAAATAACTACATCCCTTAGTTACTTCTATTGCAGTTATAGGAAACAGGTATAAAGTCAACTTATAGAAGAAGGGGTACATTTGGGCTAACCATTTCAGAAGGTTAGAGTCCATGAACACCATAGCATGGAGCATGGCAGCAGGCAAGTGTGCACTGAAGCAGTAGCCAGGCTACAGTGTCAAATCTTCTCCATCAAGATCACACCTCCAAATCCCTTATAAACTATTTCATCAACTATGGACAAAGCATTCAAACATATGAGCCTTCTCTCACTCAAACCACCAAACTACCTAATGTGTATTCTGTTACATGGAGTATTGTAGACATCTTGCATGCCTTGAATCCTTAAAACTGCCATCAAATCTGTGTGTTATGTGAAGAAAACAAAATTAGAGAAGTTGGCATCAGACTCAAGAGAATCAAATCAGGAGTTGTCTGGTATGAGATTTAAAATATACATTTTCAGATTATTTGCTCTTAAACTAGTGTTCTGAGTCCTCAACTATGAACTAGAGTATCTTACAGATGCCAAAATAAAGGTAGATATTTATCATTAATAGTCTTAGTAGAATATAAGAACTTTTACTTTTGAGCTTTTAAAGTACTTTGCTGAAGAAATGTGCAAAAGAAATGACTAGAATCACATGGATTATACTCTGAATACAGGCAGAGACTATAAAGATAAGACTAGAGAATGATAGGAAAAAAACAAAGGAGCCAGTTAAGTTTTCAGCTTATTTTATATGCATTTTTATATTGAGCATAAACATTTAAAAGATGAACACTGTAAATTCCTAAATTTGATACTTAGTTTGAAAAATTACAAATAGATATAATCAATCCTTTTATGTTAATTGCATTATTCTAGTTTTTTAAGAATCTCCAAATAAACTGTAATAAATTTGAAATTGTTAGTATATATTCATGTCTTTGGGAATAATTCTGTAATATTAACAGAGATAGAAAATATAAATAAAAACATTTTGCAGTCTATATAACTGAACAATTTCCTAGTGTAAACAGCATAGCAATCAGTGGGAGAGGATGTTGTTGTGTCAGTACAGGGTGAGGATATCATTTTAAACACATATTTTCTGTCTCTGAATCTCATATCCAGGAAAGATTGTGCATGTCACGATTGCTGCTGCTACATAATTTGAGATGAATTATTTATAGAGGCCTAATACATTTTTACTCCCAGAAAATTCTGTAACTGCTATTCTTAGAATCTCAGGGACTAATAGAAAACAAATCAAAGAAAGCAGACAATATACAATGAGTATGTCTAAATGGATTCAAAGGAGTTCTGCCTGTATTTCCAACAACAAACTCTACACTGGTTTTCTTTGCTCACCACATATAACTCTCTTGCATATGGAGAACTTTATGTGAAAACCTAGGAAGCAATAGGTTAGAAAGGCTATTTTGAACAATATATGAAGATTATTTCTATCCAAGTCAATATGCTAGTTCAGTTATATACATCACCAGCATACAAAACAAGAGAATGTACTGCATTTGAGCTGTTATCTTTAAAATGTGACCTCTTTACCTTCATATCTATTTATATGCGAGGTTCATTCAAAGGTAAAATCTAAAGAATTTTCCTTATCTAAAGCAACTTTGTTGTATAGTCTTATTAGATTAGGGAATTTGGGCCAGGTAATGTTATAAAAAGCTCCAGTCTTGTTGAATCTTTCTGGGATGTAAAGGAATTAGGAATTTCTAGCTCACATGTACAATCAGACAGCTTTTTACCCCTTTTGCTTTCACTGTATAATCGTCAGGGATGATTCTGTGACTTGGCTGATCTAAGTGCTAAAAAAAAACCCGCATATGTTACTTGGATATGAGATCTCTCCACCTGAAATCTAAGCGTCATTGACATGACTGCATTTTTCAATCTAAAATCCAAAATTTTCTGAAGTATCATAGAACATGTTGAAAATCACTCACTACTATATCTGCTCATTAGAGGTGTTTTATTAGCACACACACACACACACACACACACACTTCACTGTAAGAAAATATTTTGTACATTAAACATATTTGAAAACTTGGGGAAGTACTGTGAGGAAAGGGAGAATTAAAGTTCTATAAACTCCTTCAGGATGCTGGGATGTAGGGGGAGAAGGGGAGATACAGAGATAGAATCAACAAAAATGTTTGTTCAATATAAATCACATATGTTCATAATAAATCACGTGTTTGTGCTTTAAAAATGTAAACTACACTAACAATCCATCTTACTCCAGTCAGAATGCCAATCATTAGGTAGACAAGTAACTGAACTACATTATCTGTATCCATTCTTCAGTTGAGCAACATCTGGGTTGCTTCCAGTTTCTGGGTATTATGAATAAGGTATCTATGGTAATACTGGAACACATATTCTCGTGATAATGGCATCTTTTAGGTATATGCCCAGGAGTTGTACAGCTGGATCTTCAAGTAGAGTTATTTCCAACTTTTGTAGGAACAGCCAGATTGATTTCCAGAGTGGTTGTACAGATTTACAATCCCTCCAGCAATGAAAGAGTGTTCCTCTTTCTCCACATCCTCACTAGCATGTGCTATCACTTGAGTTTTAGATCTTAGCCATTCTGTTGGGTGTAAGGTAGAATCTCAGCTAAGGATATTGAAAATTTCTTTACATGTTTTTTGTTCATTTGAGATTTCTGTTGTTGAAAATTCTCTGTTTAGGTCCATACCCCATTTTTTAATTGGACTATTTGGTTTTGGGGTCTAATTTCTTGAGATCTTTATATATTATAAATATTAGCTCTCTGTCAAATATAGGGTTAGAAAATATCTTTTCCCAACCTGTAGATGGTTGTTTTGTGGAAACATAAACGGAGCACCTCCAGTAGTCAAACAGAACGCCCAGTGGAGGGATGGGAACACCAACCCACCTACAAAACTTTTGACCCCAAATTGTTCCTGCCTAAAAGAAATGCAGGGACAAAAATGGATCTAAATTGAACAAATGGCTGACCAGTGGCTGGCACAACTTTGGATCTACCACATGGGCAGACACTAAAACCTAACACTATTGCTGATGCTGTGTTGTGCTTTCAGATAGGAGCCTAGCATGTTTTGTCCTATAAAAGGCCCTACCCAGATGCGGACACATATCCAAGCATTGGAGTAAGGTCAGGGACCCCTATGTAAGAGTTAGGGGAAGAATTGAAGGAGCTGAAGGGAATAGCAACTCCATAGGAAGACCAAGAGTGTCCAGTAACCTAGACCCCTGGGAGCTGCCAGAACTTAGTCACCATAAAAAAAGCATACACAGGCTTGGTCTGAACCATCTTCCCCCATGGCATATATGTAGCAGAGGGCTACCTTCTCTGGCCTCAGTGGGAGAGGATGTGCCTAATCTTGTAGAAAGTTGATAGCCCAAGGTGCAGGTGAAGTTGCATGGAGGATGGGGAGAAGAACTCTTCGAGGGGGAACCAAGAAGGGGATCAGCATTTGGGATTTAAAATAAATAAATAAATAAATAAATAAATAAATAAATAAATAAATAAATAAATAATAAACCTATTTAATGGGAAAAACGACATGTAACAAGGTGACCAGGACTGGACAAAAGGGATGTCTTTTATACTGCTTGTAGGAATGCAGAGTAGCTCAGCCTCTGAAGTGAGACCAACTATGGGACATTGACTGTACCTGAAGATCTCCATGTTAGCTTGTCACAGTGACTGTTGCTCCTCAATGTTTAATTCAGTAGTATTCACTACAGCTTAGTAACATCACCTATCTAGGTATCCTACAGTAGATAAATGGCTAAGGAAACTGTGGCAAAAAAGGCACAGAAAATAGTCCCAGCCATCAAGAAGAATGGAGTTATGGTGCTTGCAGAAAATAGATGAAAGTTGAGATATAATAATAAATTAATTAAACCAATCTCCGAAAGATAAATGTACGTTTTCATGCATTTATAGCTCCTGCTTTTTTTAATGATAATAAAATCAAGTATTCAACTGTCTAGAGGAACAGTGGGACAAATAGAGGAGAGAAGAACGGGGATGATGTGGGTGCATAAAATGACTGATGTGGAAAAATACATTAATAATTCAAATATTAGTAATGCTATGTTCAGTGAAGAGGCCCTGTCCCCTGAGCAATGTTAATAGCCATCATAAATTATTATGAATTTAATCAAACTGGTTTATTTTCATGCTTCTTATTCTCCTGTGTAAAATTTTTCTTTATGTTTCCTTTCTTTGAGGTAAGTATTCCTTTCATGACATCTTGCTTTTCGGTTTTTCATCCTCACATTCATTGTATTGTTTATCACCTTTTTTCTCAATGAAGGACATTTATTGCCAGTATTAATACTCATACTTCCATCTCTAAGACCAAACTGCTGAGCCCATTGTTACAAAATAGAACTAAATCAGCACTTTCAATGCAGAACTAAATTGTCTTATATATACCAATTATTAGAAGAAAGTAAACACACACTTGTGTATAATTTATATTTTCTTATGTCAAGAAAGGATTTAAAAGTTTACAATTATTTATTATTGTTTTGACAACATTTTAAAACTTTTATAAGCATTTATAAATATTTTCTCTAATGGGAACAAGCATTTTGGAAAATATTCTTTTGGAGAATACGAATGACTGAAAATAGTTGTTAAAATGAATACATAGTCTCTATAGAGAACTTATGTGACACTTGAAAAATCTTCAAGCTGTATGAGCTACTACACATGTAGTACCATCTTAAGCCTTAACTGAATGGCATGCTTGCTCTGTATGCTTGTCACTTCCATGCAAATCTCTTTCCCCTTTGTTGCTTTCACATAAGACCTATGTAGATGGTTTCAAAGATTTTTTTAGGCAGTCATTTGATGGAGAAAGAGAAGTAATTGTTAGGATAGAGGGAGTCATCTCTAATCACTAGAGGAGGCCAATGGCTGATTCCCAGATATCCTTTTGACACAGAATGCAAATACCTGGCTTAGACAGCAGAGACAAAAACAATGAAGAAAAGTTTCCCTTTCTCATCTCAGTCCAGCAGATTTTTTTTTAATTTTCAAACTTCAGTCCATATTAAAAATCACTCTAACATTAGTACTATTGTTTATCAGATACTGAAAATTATATGTGTTTAGATGCTATGTTGATTTTCAGACTCTCTTTGTTATCTCTTTTAATATGTTCCCTATTGTCAAATACTATAATAGGAGATTGAAAGCCAAAACTTAGTTATTGTCAAGACAATGTTTTTATTTGCAAAATTTGAAATACAGAAAGCACATGTTTTATAAATGGTAACACGAATTCCTTGTAGAAACACAGATAAATCATGATACATTATCATCACCATCAATATGGAAAAGTATAATGTTCAAAGACTTTTATATATCTGAGACATTTTGTTGAGTTATTTACAAGTTTCTATTTTCTTACCAAAGAACATGTTATGGTTCTTCTCTAAGAGGTGCAATGTGAGATGACCAGAAGAAATACCTTGTAATAAAATTAAATATTTATTCCATTATTAATGTTCACATTTTCCATTTGCTTCCTGATGCAAATTTTACAAATATTCTGTAAAATATAATACTGATCTGTCTTGTTCTGTGAAAGACACAACATCTAAAACAGCTGCTAACTAATGAAGACAATCTTTTTAATTATACTCTATCATGTCATAGGACTACCATTAAACTTGAAAGGTTGATGCTATTATATACTGCTCATTATAATGAAAGGCGAAAGAAATTTTGTGCAAGAACATAGATTATTCTTCATTTCTTAATATGTTAATGAATTAGGTTCAGATTTACTGAATACATATGATTTTACAGATCAAGGATTTCTACTTTTGTTAAGTAATCACTAAGCATAGAATACTTAATAAGAAGACATTTTAATGCAGTTAATACATAGTTAACCCCTATTTGGTTTAATGACTGAGCACACTGCCTTTTTTTTTTTTTGTCTGTTCTTTCAAGAATTACTTTCACTTTTGCAAAGCTTCCTATCCCAATCACTTTCACATGTCTTAATCAATTCATAAACAGCTTAAGAATTTTGATGCTTGCTTAAAAAATTTTAATATTTCTCAAAAAAACTGGAAGCATCATTCTTATGAAAGATTACATAACAACTCAAAATTTCCCTGCGTTGATATCGTTGAGAAACATTTCAACATGGTTATACCCTACTCAAACAGTTTCAAATATTCAATAGTTTGTCTGAAACATGTGGTGAGCTAGAGGGTGACCCCATAAGAAGACCAGCAGGCTCAACTAAACCAGACCACTGAAATCTCTGACACTGAGTCACCAACCAGGCAGCATACATGAGCTGGTCCAAGGCACCTTACACATATAGGACAGGACTGCCTGGTCTGGTTTCAGTAGGAGAAGATGCACCTAACCCTCTTGAGACTTGAGGCCCCAGGGAGTAGGGAGGCCTGGATGGAGTAGGGGGCTCATGTGGAAAGCCGTGCAGCGTGCAGCGAGCAATCGCTGTGGAGAGCCGTGCGCGTGCCGCGAGCAATCACCATTACAAGATGGCGCTGGCCTCCGCTGTGACAAACTAGTAAACAAGCCTTGTGCACAAGTGCGAGAGTGAACTCACTCCTAGTCACTGCCCATTCTCAGGGTGTAATAGTGGTGTGAAGAGCGAGCAAGGAATCAAGAGCTGTCACGCCACATCAGGTGCTGAAACTTCATGGCTGAGTGCTATATAACGGACTCCATTTTCTGGGGTCGAGATCTTCCTGAGAAGTAAGCAATAAAGCTTTGCTGCAGAAGATTCCGGTTGTCCTGAGTGTGTGGCGGGGACAAAAGCTCGGGATAAGTGGCGCCGAAGACCCGGGAACTACCATCACACCGGCGCAAGGAAGATCCCTCGTTCGCGGGGCAGAATCAGAACTGCGGGACACTACAGCTCTGCAAGGTAAGTATTGTCTTGAAATTTCTCCAGAGTTAGATGCCCTTTTGATTGTTTGCATGGCGATTGCACTTTCCCTTTTGGTTTAGTTTTGCTTCCACCGCTGGAACTGCTGACTGGTTCCCAGTCACAGTCAGGCTCAGACAGCACCTGGACAGTGCCTGGACAGTGATTAGTTTCAGTCACGGTCAGGACTGGATAGCGGCAGTATAGGAATTTCTCACTCTGTAGTAGTGGCGTTAAGGTCGGTCCTGAAGCAGTGTGGCCTAAAAATCGCCACTAAGAGTATAGAGGCATTTGTCAGGGAGGTAGACCGTGTGGCACCATGGTATGCTTGCTCAGGTTCGTTAACTGTCACTTCTTGGGATAAACTGAAAGGAGATCTAGTTAGGGAACAGCAGAACGGCAAACTTAAAGCAGGGGTCATGCCGTTATGGAAATTGGTCAGATCGTGCTTAACAGATGAGGATTGTGAGCAAATGGTAGAAGCAGGGCAGAAGATTTTGGACGAAATTCAAGACAGTCTATCAGAGGCAGAGTGGGGAGAGAGATTGAAAGTTGGGACGAAACAAGGTGCACCGAAGAATTTAGGCCTTTCCACGGGCCTTGAGCCCGAGGAAAAGAGATATAAAGGAAAGAATGCCTTGGGAGAGATTAGAAAAGGGGATGGAAAGGGAGAGAAGAAGAGAGAAAGAACTGGAGAGGCACATAAGGAAAGGAGCCTCTACCCGCCATTAGATGAGTTTAAGGCACTAGCTGTCAGTAGCTCAGAATTGGATAAGGAACTTAGCTCCTCTGAGGAGACAGACTTAGAGGAAGAAAGATACCAGCCAGATGAAAGACAAGTTAATCAGTTACAGAATAATATAAAGAAAGCAAAAGTAGCTAGAGACAAATGTCAAATCACTATGCGATCTTCAGATCCGCAACCTCTGGGTCCTAGTACACCTCCACCCTACGTGCAGAGGTATCAATCAGACTCATTCATTTCAAAAGAGGAACAGAGAAAAGTGCAGCAAGCTTTCCCAGTCTTCGAAGGCGCAGAGGGTGGACGCGTTCATGCCCCAGTGGAGTATATACAGATTAAAGAATTAGCAGAGTCAGTTCGTAACTATGGAGTCAATGCCAACTTTACTGTAGCCCAAGTCGAAAGGCTTGCGACTCTGGCAATGACCCCCGGCGATTGGATGACCTTAGTAAAAGCCGCATCTCCTAACATGGGAATGTATTTAGAATGGAAAGCTTTGTGGCAAGACTCCTGCCAAGCACAGGCAAGGGCCAATGCCAATGTTGAAGGGGACCAAGGAACATGGACTTTTGAGTTGCTTACAGGTCAGGGACAACACGCTAATAACCAGACAAATTACCATTGGGGAGCTTATGCTCAGATCTCAGCTGCTGCAGTTAAGGCATGGAAGGCACTCTCTAAGAAGGGAGAGGCAAGTGGGCATTTGACCAAGATCACCCAGGGCGCACAGGAGTCATTCTCAGATTTTGTGGCTAGAATGACAGAAGCGGCAGGGAGAATTTTTGGGGATCCAGAAACAGCTATGCCTTTAATTGAACAGTTGATCTATGAACAGGCTACCCAGGAATGCAGGGCGGCTATTACACCTAGAAAGAGCAAGGGACTGCAGGATTGGTTGAAGGTTTGCCGTGAGCTTGGAGGGCCACTCACTAATGCAGGTTTAGCAGCTGCCATTCTACAAGGGCAAAAACACCCTGACATGGCTGAGCTCAAACTCTGCTATAATTGTGGCAAACCGGGACACTTAAAAAAGGACTGTAGAGCCCTTGTCAAAAGGAGAGCACCAGGACTGTGTACTAAGTGTGGAAAAGGATATCATTGGGCTAGAGATCGTCGTTCAGTCAGGGACATTCGAGGCAGGCCCCTGCAGCCAGGATTCCCTCAAGCAGTAGATAATGAGACCATTCCAAAAAACCAGTACAGGGCCCTCAGGTCTCAGGGCCCGAAAACATATGGGACCTCGACAGGCAAAAGGTGGACCCCACAGTCCGCAGGGCAACAGAAGGATCAGCTGGGTTGGACCTCCGTACCACCACCCGATTCATGCTAATGCCCCAAATGGGGGTACAGCCTATTCCTACTGACTATAAAGGACCTCTGCCATCCGGGAGTGTTGGCCTAATATTGGGCCGGGCCTCCCTTACCTTACAAGGTCTTATTGTTCACCCTGGAGTCGTAGATCAAGACTATGAAGGGGAACTTCAAGTTCTCTGTTCCTGTCCTCAGGGTGTCTTTTCTATTTCACAAGGGGATAGAATAGCTCAGTTAATAATTTTGCCAAGCCTACATGGCTGTTTTCCTTCCTCTGGTGTCCCTCGAGCTACCAGAGGGATTGGTTCTACTGGAAATGATTCTGCTTACTTAGTGATGCCTCTTGACTCCAGGCCATTCTTAGAATTAGTTATAGAAGGAAAACAATTTAAAGGGATTTTAGACACAGGAGCAGATTAAAGTATCCTGTCTTCCCAATGGTGGCCAAAAACTTGGCCCGTTACTCAGTCATCACGTTCTTTGCAAGGTTTAGGTTATCAGTCCTGTCCCACTATTAGTTCCCGTTCTTTGAGCTGGACAGCTCCTGAAGGTCAAACAGGACGATTCACTCCCTATGTTTTACCACTCCCAGTAAATCTCTGGGGGAGAGACATTTTACAGGCACTAGGACTGACCTTGACTAATGAATACTCACCACAAGCTGTTCAAATAATGAAGAAAATGGGCTATAAAGAAGGAAGGGGATTAGGGAAAGGAGAGCAGGGTAAACTTGAACCTATCCCTCAAAAAGGTAATAATGGGAGACAAGGTTTGGGTTTTATCTAGGGGCCGTTGAGGGCTCCATGCCCATACCATGGCTTACAGAGGAAGTTGTATGGGTTCCTCAATGGCCTCTCTCCTCTGAAAAGTTAGAAGCAGCTACAAAACTAATTTCTGAACAGCTACGCTTGGGTCATTTAGAGCCCTCTACCTCACCCTGGAATACACCTATTTTCGTAATTAAGAAAAAATCTGGCAAATGGCGCTTATTACATGATCTTAGAGCTATTAATGCACAAATGCGTCTATTTGGACCAGTTCAGCGAGGGCTACCATTGCTTTCTGCCTTACCCAAAAATTGGGAAATTATAATTATAGATATTAAAGATTGCTTTTTCTCTATACCTTTATGCCCTCAAGATAGGCAAAGATTTGCATTTACCATCCCAGCCATTAATCATTTAGAACCGGATCAAAGATACCAATGGAAGGTCCTACCTCAGGGGATGGCGAATAGTCCCACTATGTGTCAACTGTATGTGCAATTGGCACTTAAGTCAGTTAGATAGCATTTTCCATCATTACAGGTGATAATTTATATGGATGACATTTTGATTTGCCATAAAAATTCATAGTTATTGCAAGATGCATACCCTATATTAATAAAAACGTTAGGGCAATGGGGATTGCAGGTAGCCACTGAAAAGGTGCAAGTTGCTCGAATGGGAGCCTTCCTAGGGTCACTCATTTATCCTGACAAAATTGTTCCTCAAAAATTAGAGATTCGCAAAGATCAACTACATACCTTGAATGATTTCCAAAAATTGCTAGGAGATATTAATTGGCTAAGACCATTTTTGAAAATTCCATCAGCAGAATTAAAGCCCTTATTTGACATATTAGAGGGAGATACCCACATCTCCTCCCACAGAGCACTTACCCCAGCTGCATGTCAAGCTTTACAAACGATAGAAAAGGCCTTACAAGATGCTCAATTACAATGCATTGAGGAGTCAAAATCATTTGAATTGTGCATATTAAAAACTGCACAGTTACCAACAGCAGTCTTATGGCAAAAAGGACCCTTATTGTGGGTCCATCCTAATGCTTCCCCTGCAAAAATCATTGAGTGGTATCCTAATGCAATTGCTCAACTTGCACTTAGGGGGATAAAAGCAGCTATTACTTATTTTGGGAAAGAACCTCATATGCTAATCGTACCTTATACTTCTGCTCAAGTTCAAACCCTGGCAGCAACAACTAACGATTGGGCAGTCTTGGTTGCCTCTTATTCAGGACAAATTGATAATCATTATCCAAAACATCCAATTTTACAATTTGCCTTAAGCCAAGCCATAGTGTTTCCAGTAATAACAGCCAAACACCCACTTCCGGATGGGGTAGTAGTGTATACAGATGGATCCAAATCTGGCATAGGTGCATATGTAGTAAATGGCCAAGTAACATCTAAACAATATAATGAGACATCACCCCAGTTTGTAGAGTGTTTGGTAGTTCTAGAAGTCCTTGAAACTTTTCCGGGACCGCTCAATATTGTATCTGACTCTTCATATGTGGTCAATGTAGTTAATATGCTTGAAGTTGCTGGCTTAATTAGACCCTCTAGCAATCTTGCTCACATTTTTCAGCAAATTCAGTCAGCCTTGTTACATAGAAGACATCTTGTGTATATTACTCATGTTAGGGCTCATTCTGGCCTTCCTGGCCCCATGTCTCATGGAAATGACTTGGCAGACAAAGCTACTAGAATCGTGGCTGCTGCTCTGTCCTCGCAGTCAGAGGCTGCAAGGGAGTTTCATAAACGCTTCCACGTGACGGCTGAAACATTACGCAGCCGTTTCACTTTAACTAGGAAAGAAGCTCGTGACATTGTCACCCAATGTCAAAACTGTTGTCAATTTCTGCCTACTCCTCATGTAGGGGTAAACCCCCGAGGCATCAGACCATTACAGGTCTGGCAAATGGATGTCACTCATATTTCCTCCTTTGGAAGAAATCAATATTTACATGTTTCCATTGACACCTGCTCTGGTGTTATGTTTGCTACACCTTTAACAGGTGAGAAAGCCTCTCATGTTATACAGCACTGTTTAGAAGCATGGAGTGCTTGGGGCAAGCCCACAATTCTTAAAACTGATAATGGGCCAGCATATACCTCTACTAAATTTCAGCAATTTTGTCATCAAATGGATGTCACTCACTTGACTGGCCTTCCTTATAATCCTCAAGGACAAGGCATTGTGGAACGTGCTCACCGTACACTTAAGTCTTATCTCATAAAACAAAAAAGGGGAGTTGATGAGACTCTGCCCTCAGTGCCAAGAGTAGCTGTATCTATGGCACTCTTTACACTCAATTTTTTGAATCTTGACGAGCAAGGTCGCTCTGCAGCTGATCGACATAGCTCAGACCCTGATAGACCAAAAGAAATGGTCAAATGGAAGGATGTCTTAACTGGTCTGTGGAAAGGCCCGGATCCTATTTTGATAAGATCCAGGGGAGCTGTTTGTGTTTTCCACAGAGTGAAGACAACCCATTTTGGCTGCCGGAAGGACTCACCCGCAAGATATTCATCAAGGATGGTGCAGAAGATGCTGACCTCCCGAGGACTGCTCCTGATCCTGACAATGCTGAACTTGTCTCAGGTTCCTAGTATGAGGGGCGAACAGAGATGGGCCATTCTCTCGACTTTCCCTAAACCAATGCCAGTTCGCCATAATGCTATAGTTTTTCCAAAATTCTTTACTACTAATAAAACATTAGATTTGCCATATCTACCCTATGATCCCACCCGAGCACCATTAGGGGAAAATCGCTCTTTATTAGAACAGGGTTCTTTATGTTTTCAAATGAATGGACCAGGAAAATGTATCAACCTCACAGCTCGAGCTTTGGGGAAGTTTAATGAGCACCGAGGAGGTTGGGTAAGCACAACCCAAGATACTTCCAATGCAGATATAACCTTTACAAATCGGACCTTTTGGCAGGAGGCAATTTGGGTTACTGGTACATTTCTACCACCTAACTTTTCAGACAAAGAACGTCCCCACCAACCAAAAATAGCCCCTCATTGTAGCTTGGAAGATGAAGGGCTGATATTGCCTTGGTCTGATTGTCAATCCTCCATCACTCGTTGGGCAGATCAGAGTAAAACCTTTTCCTTTTCTCCCAACATGATAGATGATCCAGAGAAGGAATTTGTTATGAAAAAGGGACTTTTCATACAGGACTTTAGAATGCATCCCTTTCACAAGTGGGTGCTTTGTGGAGTCAATGGCAGTTGTACAGAACTCAATCCTTTGATCTTTATCCAGGGAGGAGCAGTTGGAAAAGCTTCTTTTACTGGCATCTCAAGATTTGCTCAGTATTGGGGAATACATGCTGCCCCCCAGGATTCTTATGGATATACTAATACCAGTGTAGAGATCACTGGGTTCAATAAAACTTTGGTAAACCAGATTAATTATCCATCTACCCCAGTCTGTGTTTACCCCCCTTTCTTGTTTATTCTTTCAAATGATTCATTTGAAGTCTGTTCCAATGATTCTTGTTGGATTTCTCAATGTTGGGACATAACAAAGAACACCCGTGCCATGGTAGCACGGATCCCACGTTGGATCCCGGTTCCGGTGGAAACACCCTCCACCTTATCCCTGTTTCGACAAAAAAGAGATTTTGGAATTACTGCTGCCGTGATCATAGCAATTTCAGTCAGTGCAGCTGCTGCTACAGCTGCAGGGTATGCTATGGCTAGTACGGTTCAATCAGGCACAAAATTAAATCAGCTTTCAGCAGATCTGGCTGATGCCATCACTGTCCAAACTTCTGCTAGTACCAAGTTAAAGGGAGGGCTGATGATATTAAATCAGCGCCTTGACTTGGCAGAAGAACAGATAGGAGTTCTATACCAGATGGCCCAGTTGGGTTGTGAAAGAAAACTGGAAGCCCTGTGTATTACCAGTGTCCAATATGAAAATTTTACTTATGCAGCTAATCTGTCTAGACAGCTTTCCTTGTATCTTGCAGGAAATTGGTCTGAGGGATTCGATGAGACTCTTGAGGCCCTGAGGGTGGCAGTTTTAAAGATCAACTCAACGCGAGTGGACCTGTCATTGACAGAGGGCCTCTCCTCCTGGATTTCATCTGCATTTTCTTATTTTAAGGAATGGGTGGGGGTGGGTTTATTTGGTGTTGCCACCTGCTGTGGACTTGTGTTCATGCTCTGGTTGGTTTGCAAGCTCAGAACCCAACAAACACGTGACAAGGTTGTGATAGCTCAAGCACTTGCTGCCATTGAGCAAGGCGCCTCCCCCGAAATCTGGCTATCTATGCTCAAAAATTAGTTGACATTGGTGGCTGGCCTCTTTTGTAGAGTTCGCCCTAGGTCATTTAGTAATTACTGTCACATAGCACTGCGGTATCCAGGGACGGGCAACTTTCCTCATGCACAGATCATCCTAAGACACGGGGCCCAGTGGCGATAGGGTTACCCTATGACAGGAAAAGGCTGTGACATTGGAGGAACGACCTAAGACAGGAGCCACAGCAGATGGGCATAATTACACAGACCTAGTCCAGCCTCAATTTAATAAAATAAAAAGGGGGAGATGTGGAAAGCCGTGCAGCGTGCAGCGTGCAGCGAGTAATCGCTGTGGAGAGCCATGCGCGTGCCGCGAGCAATCACCATTATAAGATGGTGCTGGCCTCCGCTGTGACAAACTAGTAAACAAGCCTTGTGCGCAAGTGCGAGAGTGAACTCACTCCTAGTCACTGCCCATTCTCGGGGTGTAATAGTGGTGTGATGAGTGAGCAACGAATCAAGAGCTGTCACGCCACATCAGGTGCTGAAACGTCATGGCTGAGTGCTATATAACGGACTCCATTTTCTGGGGTCGAGATCTTCCTGAGAAGTAAGCAATAAAGCTTTGCTGCAGAAGATTCCGGTTGTCCTGAGTGTGTTCTTGCCGGCGGGGACAAAAGCTCGGGATAGGCTCATATTCTTGAAGACAAGGAAGAGGAGGAATGATACAAGGAACTGTGGGAGGGAGGACCAGGATGGGGCAATGGCTGGACTGTAAAAAAAAAAAATTAAAATAGTAAAATAAAAATAAGAACAGTTTTGTCTGTGGTCAAGGCTATTATTAGAAATGTAATTGACTATTTGTGTTGATTTTGTATCCTTCTTTTTGCTGAGTGTTTATTTGTTAAAAATTTTACATATATAATACTCAATTGTGTAATTAATATCCTAAACTATTTTTATGAAGTGTAGCATGTTGTTGAATACATTCTCCATTCTGATTGGGATCTCTTTATTTTTCATTCCACATTGCTGTTATGTGACAGTATTTGGGAGAAAGATGAGCACATGTCTACTCACCCCAGACAGAGAGCTAACAAATACAACAAAAATCTACCTAGGTGAACCTTTACGTGGGTTACTTGCACAAGAACTATGGGTGAGGGATTAGTTACAGGAACAGAATCAGCTCAAAGATTAATGCAGTACCAAAAGCTCATCCCAGTGTGGATGCCAGCTCATTGAGAGCTGGAAACCTATGGAAATTAACAAGTTTCATTTCGTTCAATAAAGTGGACAGTGTCCTTTCTAGACTCATCAGTTGGCCTCTGCCTATTCCAGGCAGTTCAGCTGGTCTCCGTGTTGTCCATGAAACTTACCTGGTCTCTGAGTCTTCCAAGCTGCTGGTCTGATAAGAATCTCTACTAGGCAGTTCGGCTTGTCTGAAGGTGTCTCTCTTGGTAAGGTGGACCTTTTTTTCTTCTATATGTTTGCAGAGGAAGGGTCCTGGTCAGTTGCAGGGATTTCCTGAAACTTTTCAGTTGTATAAGATTAATGAGCTTCCCTGAAGAATAATAGTGTTTAGCCCCTTTTTAGAATGTCCTATGTCTTAATCATAAGTCACCTCTAATTTGGATGGCTGTACCTTAGAGGAAACTGCTACACAATAAATACTCTGACTGGAGCTCTCAATATTGAGTTCACTCGATGTCTAACAGCAAGCATCCTTTTCTTTTCCATAATGTTAGGAGGAAAAATCTGTCTCTTTCTTATTAATGGCTATTGACTGTGAGATTTTTGTATATGGCTTTTATCATGGTGATGAAATGTCTATCTGTTACTCTTTTATTGAGTGACCCTGTTATAAAGTGTTATTGAAGTTTGTCAGATGATTTTTATGCATCAATTGAGATGATTAGAAGCGATGATTACATTTTCTATTCCAATATAATATGGCATATTGCATAGAGAGCTTTTTATATATTGAATTACCTTTCCAGTCTGGGAATAAATCCATTTTGGTCATACCATAAAATTCTTTTAATATGCTTCAGAATTTAGCTTAATAATATTGTGTTCAGCACATTTACATCAAAATCCATAAATGAAAAATCTAGAAAAATTGTTGAAGTCAGAAAATTACATTTTTTTTTTACCTTTAAGATGGTAGATAGTAGACAGCAGGTACAGGTCATCTAGTGGGATCTCTAGAGAACAATTGGATAAATTTTGATAAGAGCTATCAAAAATCTGGGTGATGGTTGACATCTCATAATTTCAATAGCAAAGCAAAATCAGGAATTTTGTGAAGCATAACAGGAGAAAAACTCCAGAAACTACGCTAGAAGGATTCAATACTCTGGAGAGTTCCTCCAAATGAGAGAGAGAGTACAACATCAGACAGCCAGACTAGAGATGAGCTGAGGACAGAAAGTCCCAGAAAATCTGCAGTGTGGGTCAGGTAATGGGCATTTTAAAAGCAGAAAGGAGGAATCAAAAGATAAAGGTTGCAACTGCAGAGAGAGGGGTGATGCAGGCAAATTACTCATTGAGTCACAGCAGAGTTAACTAAGGCTTTGTTCTTATAAGACCCATACTGAGTTGGCACTGTTATAGGACTGCTGAAACCAGGACAACAGAATATGCTAGACAACAAAATCTAACCTTGAGTGAAATGTAAAGATGGTCAAAGCCAGAGTCTGCCTTGGAACACAGCCACAGGTTTTTAATGTGTGTGTCTGACACCAAGAAGTATCTCTTACAGGATTGACCAGGATACACTAGTCAGAATGTGAAAGGCCTCCCACTGACAAGACAACCATCTATCTCTCACCCACTCAAAGGTCTGCCGGGAAGACTGAACATTACTTGAAATTCAACTTGAGAATGCCCACTCAGAAAGATTCTCAACCAGAGCTGTGAAAAACTTCCTAGAAGCATGGAATAAACATTGGTTTTCCTATTGAACCTGCTAAATTATACCCAGCATATCACTGGTTGTTGCCTTCAAGCTCAGAAAGGAAGTGTTTGTATGATGCCACATTAAGATTCTCCACAACTATCCAGGTTTTATCTCTTCATTTTATTTCTCTTTTAATACACCAAGATTCTGTTCATGTCTACTTGATTTGTTTTCTTCTTTCTATATTTATAAATTTGTTATTGTTGTTGTGGGTGGTGGTGGTGGTGCTGATGATGCTGATGGGGATGGTGGTGTGGCATTCCCAATGAGCACAGACTGATCAGGGTTGGAGTGTTTCCCAGTCTCCAGCTCCTGAGAGCTGAGATAATTTTCGGTTATCTGGTTGCATTTATTATCCATTTTCTTTTTATCATTCTATCTTTAACCAGAAGCCCCCCAGTTTCACTAAGATGATTGCTACTGTTCACCTTTTTATTTACATTCTTCTTTATTTGCTATCATCTCACTGATTATTTTATTACTCATATTCTTTCGATTACCACTGTGCATTTGGTATTCTTCAACTTCCTAAGATGACTAGAATTGAGAAGGAGATAGTTTATAAGAGTTTATTACTGGATAGTGGTATTTCTCTTTGATGGTGAATGATTTTACAGCAAGTATTCTACTCTTGGGTTAATAAGGAACACTGAGTCAGGTGTCCTGGGCATATGCATCAAGAGTCTAGCTGATGATTCAGACCTACAGTAAAGTGGGAAAATGGCATCTTTACCCTATCACAACATAGTTCCTCATGAGCATCGCAGTCACCTCCACTGAAATAATCTGACTAATTTAAAAGAATCTATCCAACACCACCAATCCTAGCTGCTGCAGTGAAAAGCCATAAAACACATGAAAAAGGAAGTAATGGTAGCCATTGCAATAACTATCCTCTTATAGAATAAGAAACCATGAACAAAGGATTTAGCTTACATTTAAAACTTATGTATAATTGATTGAAATTAAAATCACCCAAATCTAAGTCTTTCTGAATTTGCAGTCCACCAATCTTATTTTTTCTTGAAGATGCTTTTATTCTTTTTCTTGATCCTTTGTGAGTTTCACATCATGCACTCCAATTCCATTCATCTCTCCATCCATCTATTCCATTCATCTCTCCATCCATCTATTCCATTCATCTCTCCATCCATCTATTCCATTCATCTCTCCATCCATCTATTCCATTCATCTCTCCATCCATCTATTCCATTCATCTCTCCATCCATCTATTCCATTCATCTCTCCATCCATCTATTCCATTCATCTCTCCATCCATCTATTCCATTCATCTCTCCATCCATCTATATTTGCCCACCACTCTTGCAACCTCCCACCATTATAGAAATAAGTAAATAAATAAATAAATAAATAAGAATAATAAGCAATTTTTAAAATTGCCATGGAAGTTGTTGTGTGTCATACAGTATATCCTTTGGCCCAAACAGCATGATTTGCAAATGTTCATTGCAGTGAGTTCTTTGTCTAATTCTAAGCCTCTGGCTTCTCTTACACTGTCAATACTGGATCTTGCAGCTTTGGTTCTGTGGGACTGGCTCTTTCACACACACAGTTCATAGATGGGACAGATATTTGGGTGGGATAACTCACAGTTCTAAATCTGGGTCTGTGTTGTAGCTGTGTTGGACAGCTTTCTAGATATCCTGCATCTATCAGGTCAAGCTCTGCAGAACTGATTCAGTTAATCATTCAAGTGCTAAATCCAGCAAGGGACTAGGCCAACTCTCAGACTCTTATTCCACTAGGGCCACATCTTTTGTGTCACCCAGTCAAGGTAGCTGGCAAACAAAGGACTGGGCCAGCTCTGTGCTGACCTAGGACATCAACATGGCCCTACAGTCTCCTGAGATCAACTACCCTATAGGGACAGTGCAGACCACAAACATTTGCCTGGTCTTTGGTCCTAACAGACCCTTTCTGCTGTAGGACCAGTCATGGTGAGTCATGGGTTAGGACCACACCATGGCCCAGGTGTCTGGTTGGCTGATTGATATGGAGAAGGACAACATATGTAGACATCAGGCAACAACCTTTGGAGACAGTTTTCTCCTCCCACCACATAGATTCTTCCATAGATTTGAATTCAGGTTATCAGACTTGATAGTAAGTATCTTTGCATACTGAGCCATTTCATTAGCTTTCTCTTAAAAATATTTTAATGGATTATCCAAAGTACAATGTTAAATTTTAACATTTAAATTATACCCAAATAGTTATAGCATTGACAGTTGCCTTATAGGATTGTTGATGGGGTCAAATCAGACCCAGGTTCAATGTGTTTGCCAGTATACTTGCCACATGACCAGCATTCAATGCATTCATATCAATGACTAATATTATTACTTGTTTCTTTAAGAAAAGTAGGGATTTGTCCTGAAATAAAAAGGAATATGGGTATGACAGAGAAAAAAGGTAACCCTGGTGGCAGGACTATGATTGCCACCATCATTCTACAGTCACTTTGTGGTTATAATGACTTACACCTACTATGTTTTTGTCCTTATCTAGAAAGAAAGGTGTTTGGTTCATTGTCATATTAATCAGTGTCCCCACTCACTAGTGTCCATGAAAACCAGTCCTCTAAGTCACTCCTTTATCAATCTACAAAAACTAATCTAAGTGTGATTCAATGGTCTCTGAATTTCTGACTGAGGCCTTTTACAAATGTGCAGACTATGATGGTTTTCTAAGCAACCATAGATTTCAGTGATATCTCTAATTTTGCTGACTTATTGAATAGATATTTATTCAGCAGTTACTCAAGTATATTCAAGGCTAACAATCAACAAAGAAAACAGTTGTAGTCTATGTGCTTCTGGCTTAGGAGAAGAACCAGCGAGTAAACAATTAATAGCTAAATGTTTAAAAAGGTAAATGACAGATACTTCCAAAAGCCAGGTCCTGTCAGGTATTGAGGGAGAAATACAGCTATCTTGAGAAACTGACAGTTAATGGTTTCCATTTGTGTCAGAAGTCAAAGGGTACCCTAGTTTTATCTGACTAGCTTCTCTGTAGGTACAAGGGAAGATGGGAAAGTGTCAACACCCTATATAAACTATTAGAACAAAGAATGTTGCTTAGTAGGTCATTACTTTCATATGTCCTAGCCCTGACATACTATATTCCTTCAAGCTATAGAAATATCTAAAATTGAATTCATCATAAGTATTGTATGTGCCTTCCTCTCCCAAGGAAGCATGTAATCTCATGTCCTCACAAGTTTTTAGGGGTATTTACCACACAGGGATTGAAACAGACCAAGTGCAACTTAGGTTTTGTAGAAAAGAACTCTCAAAAATGAGAAATCCAAGGTCACAAGATAGGAAACAAGCCCAGAGATGACTCATTCCAAAGACTGGTTCACATCCAGGCCAAATGTTCAAAATTTCAAATAGACAAGAGCAGATAAGCCAGTCTGGGTCATGGGCACCTGACAGTTAATAAAATGGGCATACTGTGAGTAGAAATTTCAATGATAATTATCCAGAGTTCATATAGAAGGCAAACATCCAAGAGGTAAGTTATTAAGTAAGTAATAAAATATAAACTCTGAAGAATAACATTAATATATTTTATTTATCTAAAATGGACATTTTCAAAGCTTAGCATCCTTCACATTACAATGTGTTTTATAATATGTGCAATGTATA
This sequence comes from Mus caroli, assembly GCF_978045245.1. NCBI lineage: Eukaryota > Metazoa > Chordata > Mammalia > Rodentia > Muridae > Mus > Mus caroli. Next base: position 103,038,381 of record NW_028227261.1, on the reverse strand, counting down.
GGTTAATTGTCAGCAGTTTGTTTTTTGTTTTATTTCCTATGAGAAGTACTAAAAGTTGCCATATGACACATAGAATTTTTGTTCTGGAGACATAAGGAGTATGTTGTTCAAAGTCACAAAATGCGGGTGGAATGATCAAAGGAATAAATACTTCAATAGAGTCATCTTTAAAGCCCTGGCTACTCAAAGATGTTCAGAGTTGAGAGTGTAAAATTGAACAAAGAATAACTAGAAATTTAAGCCAGTGAGGAAGAAAGGCAATAAGGAGAAATCAGTGTTCCAGAAGCAAGCATTTATGTGTATTAATAATGGCACATTGAATGCTGTCAAATATTCCTAGTATTTTAACTGTACCTAGAACTGGAAATTAAAATTAGTAACATGGGATTCAAAGTGACCTTGACAAGATTAATATGATGAAGGATGATAATAACCAGTTAAATAATAATTCATTTTAAATGAATAAGAAAAAGACCGACTCGGGTGGGTGTGGAAAAAGAGAAGAAAAAATTGGAAGAAGAAAAGAAAGTTAATATGAAAAAAGAAACAGATAAGAACAGTTAAGAAGGAAAACTGATACAGTTAAACAGAAAGTTAAGAAGAAGAGAAGGCAAAAGAAAAGCAGTATGAATAGCTATAACTTACAAATGCCAAGGCTGAAATGACAAACTACAAGATGCCTGAGGAATGAAAGAGGAAAGTAGCACAGTAAGGCATATTAATTGTAGAGCTATCAAACATATTTATTAATAGTGATAGAGTACAGTGTGAGTCAAAAAAAAATAATCACTGATTCATGAGTTAAATGAGGTGTTTTTGAGACAAGAGATGTAGCACCCAGCTAAACTGTCATTTTGTCAAGATTAAGATGCTAGCAATATAGACATGTCATTACTACATACCTTTGATTCCTCTGGCTGGAATACAGACATGAATTGACTACATACATTTAATCTCAAACAATGACATCTAATTGAGGGAGAGACTATGTGACAAATCAGAGAAAGATTTAACAGAATAAGTGAGTGGTAGGATATACCCAACTCTCATGAGAACAGACAGGAAAGAGAGGCTGCTTGGGGCCTCCAATGGAGGAGCTAGAGCAGTACCCAAGGAGCTGAAGGGGTCTGCAACCCTATAGGTGGAAAAACAATATAAACTAACCAGTACCCCTGGAGCTCTTGTCTCTAGCTGCATATGTATCAGAAGATGGCTTAGTTGGCCATCATTGGGAAGAGAGGCCCTTGGTCTTGCAAACTTTATATGCCTCAGTACAGGGGAACGCCAGGGCCAAGAAGTGGGAGTGGGTGGGTAGGGGAGTGGGAGGGGGGTATGGGGAATAGCATTGGAAATGTAAATGAAGAAAATACCTAATAAATAAATAAATAAATAAAAGAATTTAGGTTACTTTCTTCTGTTATGCAAAAACATATATGATATTTTTCCTTTGATGCCATATGTGTTAGATAATATTGACCTATTCCATTTTACTCTATTCTATTCTGCTCTGCTTTTTTAGGTAACTGTTGTGTTATATATTGCTTAAATACTATCCTTAATTATCATGCTACATATTGTAAAATAATGTTTGGCATGTTTTTATAAATCCTGTGAGGAATTTTGTTTTAATATCTTATATTATAATTGCTACATTGTTGGTATATTTATTGATTGGCAGTTGGACATTACATCAATGATCTGAAACTCCATCCATACTAGTAATTTCCAGTGCATGGGCCATAGAGGTATTTCTTCAAAATTTCGAATATATTATAATATAGTCTTCTGCAATGACAGAGTTTATTTCTTGATCATTTAAAGAATATTTTACAGGAAAGATTAAACAGCAATGATTAAAATTCTTGAATTGATTTTGCCACAAGATTGTATTCTCATAATGACTTATAATAATTTATATTTAGATAGTCCGCTATGGGAAAAATCAAAGACTTGTATAATTTTTAAAGAAAATTATTTTTATCTAAAACTGACTGGTCTTATATTAGTACTTCAAAATATTATCTGAGATAATCCTGTTTGCTTTATGCTCAAGAAAATTAGACTCTTCATTTGATGAAAAATGACAGGATGAACTTTTTATTGCAGAATAATTATTTACATTAACATATTTCAAATATTATTAGATGATTCAGAAAGATTGGTTGTGTTTAAAGTATAAGGCCAATACCTTAATAGAAAACTAAATGATCATGAACATATCTAATAATTTAATATGATTACGGCTGATACTTTTAAATATGCTTGGTTTTTCTCTATTTTATACTTTTATAAGTTCTTAAATATCTGCTTTGTTTTATGTAAGATAATAGTAGTTCTAATTATTTCTTGGAGGTTAAAACCATAATATTAGACAATACAAGCTTAACTGATAAATATATATAGTGAAATAATTGAGAATCCGGTAAAATATTAACCATGCAAAATATTTTATTATGATAAAAATATATCACAACATAAAGGAAAATTTTGGATTATCTGTGGTTCTCACACCAAGTTATGTAGGGATTCTATACCATATAGTATTTAATGTTTTTTTACTTCTAAAACTGTAAGCACATATATGTGCTGTCCATCTGAATACTCAAAGAATAATGCCAATATTGATTTTCTCTACTTGAGAAAAGTAAATTCAAGAAGTCAAAATGTTATATTTTGATTCTAATTATGTTCTGGTATCATGTACCAACTTTACATTTTTTATTCATGAAACGTTTTGTTTTGTTTTGTTGTAAATTCACTATATATATATATATATATATATATATATATATATATATATATAGAGAGAGAGAGAGAGAGAGAGAGAGAGAGAGAGAGAGAGAGCATTTTGGCCATTCTCAAACTATCATCTATCTCTCTACCAGCTTGTCCACATGTATTTTCCCTACAAGTATCTTTCTCACATTCATTTCTGTGATCCAAATTTTAAAGCAAAATATAGTTGATAGAACACTGTAAAATAGTTGATAGAACACTGTATTCTCACATTGAAAACTTAGGTGACTAAGTGCTAGTATTCTTTAGAGTGGTGCTCCTGCATCCTCCATCAGCACTCGCTTTCAGACTTCTGAGAACTATAACTGATCCTTAAAGCAATGTCTGAGCTTAGGCTGGATGTCATTGTCCTAGTGATGAGAAAAAGATAAAATAGGTTGTGTTGAAAGCTAAAAGAGATGATATGTGATCATTATAAGAATGATAATCACATCCTTGAATAAGTAGTTGCCATTAAAATATCCTATCATTTTGCAGATATTGCATATTTTCTATATTACACATAAAGATCCACAAAACTGTGTGCCTAAAATTTCTATGGCAGGTAATACCTAGTTACTATTTCCAGCAAGTCATGTGAAGTCCAGCACATCATGGTCTGTGTTGCATTTAAAAGGTGGTGGTGGGAAGAACATTATCAACCCACCTGGAAGGCAAGAAAGACTGTAACAAGAAACATAAGAAGATAATTTCATTCTGAAAAATCATGACTGGGAATTGTGTGTGAGAAAAAAATCTCTCAGTGTCTTTGGTGCAAAAGCAAATGATATAACCTTTTGTAAGAGGCTTGGGTATTTGTGGATTATATTTAAAATGTACCATTTGAATTGTGGCAGCATTTTGCTGATAGAGCTTGGCACAAGAAACAAATTCAGTTCTCTAAGGATATTTTTTAATGGTAACGTAATGACAAGAAGGAACAAACTATGGCAGTTGCATTTAATAGAAAATGAATAATTAAGTGTGTGTGTGTGAGTGTGTGTGTGTGTGTGTGTGTGTAGTCTCCAGGTTCCACCCATTGCTATAAATGTAATACCTGTCAGATAGGATTAAAATTGCAGCAGATGTATAAATTAAATGCTTAGATCTGTTCTCTTGTTTACCTTGTCAATTTCCCCAAAGAAAAGACTTGTTAGCATTTCTTTTGCCTCCCCTACTTTCACATTAACATAAAAGATGAGAAAAAATGTCCCTTTAGATTTGAGGTTCTTCTCTGTTGTGAAAGGCTAATTGTTAACCTTGTGACAGTGCATATTTTAATTTTTAAAATGTATGCAACTAAACAAGGGCTAAACGATTTCAAGATTTACATTAATGAGAATTCTTACTTAAAAATATTTTATATTCTTGCAATTAAAATAATAAAATGCTTTTATCCATGCAGTCATAGAAACTGTTTACACCTTATTGTTCAAAAAGCAAAAGGTGGCTGTCTTTAAACTGACAGCAAGGCCCATTTGCTGAGGACAGCTTTCACATAATTCATTGAACATAGAGACATCGAGCTGACACCGGCTTGGAGCCTTCACCCTTATGTGCTAGTCTCTTTGTTGTGGAAAGATACTCAGCAGGCTATGTTAAAAGAAACCTGGACACCAACCATGTCAAAAATCCCTTGATCTAAAACCAGTCAATCTGTTGTTCATACAAGATGTGCTGGTGCAACAGTGGCACATAACTTGTGGGAGTGGCCAATCTATGTTTGATTTAACCAGAGGCCCAAGCTAGGAAAGTGAGCTCATGATCTCTGCTGCCTGCATTGCCAGAAAACAGGCTGGTTAGGCCAGAGAACAAGGTTCAATGCCTTGTCCTGGAGAAGCTTCCTGCCGCAGTAGATAGGAACAAATATAGAGTTCCACAGACAGACATTTTGCAGAGAAAGAGAGGGAGGCATAGGGGGAGGGGGAACGAGGGAGGTGGGAGAGGGAGGGGGAGGAAGACTGACTAAAGGAGAGATCTCTATCAGGTGCCTCCCTGAGGAGACCAGGAAGTCCCATGAAAGATGGGGAGGAAAGATTATAGAAGTCAAAGGGGATAGGAGACAACTGGAGAACATAGTCTTAGTTGATTCACTGCCAACTAATCAGTGCAATCACTGAATCAACTAGGCAGTACTTACATAGGCTCACAGATACAGAAAGAAGAGCAAGCATGAAGCCTGTATTGGTCTGTACTTTGTCCTCTGCATATGTGCTTTGGCTGTTAGCTTGGTTTTTGTAGGATTCCTAATAGTGGGAGCAGGAGTGTCTTTGACTTTTTTGCCTGTTCTTGGGACTTTTTACTTTCTATTTGGTTGCCTTATCCAGAATAGAATTTTATCTTATTATATCTTGTTTTGTCCTGTTTGGCTGTCTTCTTTTAGAGGCTTCCTCTTTTCTGAAAACAAGTGAGGGTTCTGGGGAAGAGAAGGGACTGAGGAAAGGAAGGTGGGGACACTGTAGTATTAGGTATTTCAAAATCTACTTTGAATATGGTTCTTTAACACTTCAACCTCTCATCAACTGTAGGGGAAAAGAAATGTTAATAGGAAATGAGGGTTGTGGACTTGTTTGGAAATCGTTGGTGGGAGTGCTTTCAATCTCTATTGTCCTCAGTCCAGTCCACCAGCAAAACAACAAATACAAACCATCAGTAGCATCAGATCAGTTCACTCAGCAAACACCAAGCATCAATCAGTATTAGTGGCTAGATCTAGAAGAAATCACAAGGCTCTGCCAATGTGTAAAAGTCTGCAGAGGCAGCAAGAACCAGCTAGTGTTCCACGAGAAGTTCTTTGGTGTGTTTCTATGAAGTCATGACAAGTGATGATCAGCTAAGAAAGTGAGGTGAACCAACACAAGAATGTCATCAGCAAAGACCATCACCAGCAAAGCCAAAAGAAGATCAGAAAAACACTACATGCCTGTTCTCAGTAAAACACCCTCTCACGTGAATGCTTCAGCAAAACATCTTCTCATGAGACAGTTTCCAGAAAAGTAACACATGACACAACTGAGTCTCCAATAAAAGCAGAAATTCCCTCTTGGGGTTACAATGTATTGTATGATACTAGAGTCTATTTTAAATAAAAATAAAACTTAAAAAGCAGCCAGTAGACCCACACTGAACCAACATAATATAACAATATACTTTTAAATGAAATTGTATCCAAACTGGAGTAGTTTTGCCTGACATGTACATTAAATTATTTCTTTTATTCCAAAATCCCAGATAGATTATACACATATTTTTCTGAGGAAGTGAATTCAAGCTTAAGACAAACTCTCTTTTTGTGTATGTGTGTCTGTATATAATACATATAACCCATAGATATATAAATACATATATATAGATATATAATAGATATATAATACATATAACCCATAGATATATAAATGCATACACATATATACACATGGAATACTGAAAGTTTAATGTTACCTCGCGTAAAACACACAAACTGCATTACTTATGATATTTTATATGATGGAATGTTTACCTGTCATTTTCATACTATAGTTATTAAATATTTCAAATCTTATATCACGTTTATTAACTCTTCCTTTTTACACGTGTGTGTGTGTGTGTGTGTGTGTGTGTGTATGGATGGATGAATTGTCTACATGTATGCCTGTGCAACACATGCATGAAGGACCTGCAGAGGTCATAAAAGGGAGGCAGATTTCCCTGGAACTGCAATTATGGAGGCATGTGAATCACCATGTTGATGCTAGGAGCAAAGGTCCTCTTGAAGACTAGTCAGTGGTCTTAATCATTGAGCAAGCGTAACTAGCCTTTGTTTTGATTTTTGGTTATTTGCTTGCTTGTTTTAGTTTCATACTTGTGATTTCTCGAGGAACATTAATTTTCTTTTGATTTTGAGGAAAAAGTATGGCATAGGTTAAAATATAATGGAGCTAATTTTAAAGTTGTGATGCTTTTGCATTGTAAGCTTCTCCAACTGTCCTTTCCCTAGGTTTTCCTAGTTTCCTTTGTTTTTTGTTGTGTTGGGTATCAAACTACCATTTTTACTTCCCTTACCCCAAGTCATCAGGACCATTCAACTCTTTGCTCTTAAATAAGCCTCCCACCCCTACCCTATGGATGGCTAAATAAATAAATCCACTGAACAGAAACTTTTCTTTCAGACCTTCCTGGTTATATTGAATATTGAGAAATTGAATTACCATCTTGTGGTTGCCCGGGTGTTGGACTTTGATTAAATATTTATGTTAAATCCCAGAGATATGGTTAACACCTAACTTCTGCTTTACACATTAGTTTCAATGGTTTAATCCTCATATAGAGATCCTTTAATTAATTCATCATTGAGACTCAGTGGCTTAGTCAAAGTTACACTTTTTAATGTCACCTTCCTAAAATTGCAAGAACAGTAGGTGGTGATTAGGAGGGGAATCATTTCTGAAGGTTATCCTTTAAAAGTTAAATTGATAATTAAAAGAACAACACATGTAACATGGGCTTTTCAAAGATATTATTATTCAGGAAACTCCTTGCCATATTACTAATTATGGATATCTTCAGCATTACATGGTGTTTCTCTCTGTTTTCTGATCAAATAGAAAAATAATAAAAGGGAAAAAAAAAGGAATGTTAGCTTGTTACAGCAAGGCTTATAACATGCACCTTAGTACAAACCCTGATGCGATGTATTCAGTAATACCATGTGTCTGTTCTATGTCTAACATCTTTTAAAGGAGAAAAACAAAATCCAGGTATTTATCTATTGATATCAGTTATTCTGAATAAATATTGAATTTATCTAAAAATAAAAGTAATTCAGAATGGAATTTTCCCATAATCACAGTATTTTAAGTAAACAATATTTAAATTTATAATCACACTTATTTTCCTTCTTAGATTTTAAGACATTTTATACTTTTTAGTATCAGTTAGCAAGCTCCAGCATCAGTTGATACTAGCACATAGTGGAAACTATTCTCGCCCTCTATAGCTGAAAAGTAAATGATCTTTAGGCAAAGATTCCCTTTGGGTTAATTAAATGTGGCATAATTAAGAGTTTACATATCTACTTATTTCTTGATTTAACTTCTTGGAAAATGTGGTTTATAAAAAGGTGTTTCCATTGGATCATAGTGCTGTAAGTTGATATAAAATCTCTGACAGAGTTGATTGTTAGAAACTATTGTCTTTGTGGTTCTCTCGCCTTGTGGGTATGTATACTGCCACAGCAATCCAGGATTCCGGTTAATACAAAAAGTCTCCACCTATGGCAAAATTCTTCCTCTTTAGAAAATAACTAAGGCTTAATGAGAAAAACAAACACACAAACAAACAAAAACTACAACTCCTTGTCTTGAAGGCTGCAGTGTTATCTTTTCAATTATCGTTGGAGAAGCAATTATTCTTCCTCTTACACTGGAAAATCAAAGCACTGGCAACCTGAAAACTATTTGCAAACTGCTACACATAAACTAGGAGAACAGGTATGATAAATGGATGAAAATTTTTTTCTCTTAAGTCAGCAACTTCAAATAATTTGAATTTATTAAACTTGGTGTTATTATAGAGCAATGTTATGTACAAAATGATATTATTATCTATTTCAAATTATTCATAATATTATGTGTGCCTTGTGTGTTTTCTGATTAATGTTCTTGTACCTAAGATTTTAGGAGTCTGTAAATAGGAAACTCTCAGTAAACAATTTCTAAATATTTTATTCAGTATAAATAACCTTTTAGTTAGATCTTCAATATTACTTGTATTATTTAAGAATTTCATAGAGGAGGGCTGTAGAAATGGCTCAGTGATTAATTAAGAACACTGACTTGTAGCCTCCCTCAGCCTTGAAGCAGGCTGATCCAGATTTGACCTTGCTGCTACTAAGAAGGAGATTACCTAGGGTGGAGCCTTCCGACCTAGATGGCTCTATAGTTCTGCCACCTGCCACTGCTCTCCTCCAAGACACTGCTACCTGCTGAGACGCTCCTGACATATTCTGGAGGAATATCCTATCCTGCATGTCACCTGCAGGCTGGCTCCAGACACCAAGAATGAACTGGCGGGGGGGTGGGGGTGGGGTGCTTTCCCCTTTATAAGCACAGTTTCTGAGTAAAATCGCGGGCCTTGAACAGAATCGTGACTTGGTCTCCATTAATTTCTCCTGCAATCTAAGTCTCTTTCAGCCCCAGCCTCCCTCCCAGGTGTACCCGGTTCTTATACGCTGCGGGCCAGCATACAACACTGACTGTTTTTCTAGGAGTCCTGAGTTCAATTCTCAGCAACCACATGGTGATTCACAACCATCTGTAATGGGATCTGAAGCCCTCTTCTGGTTTGTCTGAAGATAGCTATAGTGTACTCATATAAATAAAATATGTAAATCTTTATTTACAAAAGAGAATTTGATAGATCTTACATTGAATTTTGATCATATTAACCTCCACTCCTGCCACAACTTCTCTCAAATTTAATACCCAAATCCCAAAATCCATGTACTACTGTATTTTAATAACCCATCAAGTAGGATTTGTGCTGCCTATATATCCATGGATACAGAGCTATTCATGGAAGTATACTAGACTTAACTAGGTACCATACCCTTAGAGAAAGTTGCCTCTTCCTTCCCCATCAACCAACAATAGCTCCTCAGTTGGTTGTTGGGCTTTGTGGTTCCTATTCAAGTGCTAGAATACTGATTGGCTTGATTGTTCAGGTCTTTTGCAGGCAACCACAGCTGCTGTGAGTTGAGCCTATCATGTCCAGAAGACACTGTTTTAGCTCCAGGACTCCATAACCTCTGCTTTTTACCATCTTTACATTTTCTCATCCTCAATGTACCTTGATACATGGCATAGGGAGTATGATAGAGACTTCCCATTGATGGTTGATGACTTACAGGATACTCTGCATTTTGGTGAGTTGTCAGTTTCTGTTTTAACCAACTTCGGCTGCACAAAGAACTTCTTAAAGGAGGTCTGAGAGTTATACCCACCCATGAGTTTAGATATCTGAATTTAAGGAGACTATACTTAGCAATACATTTATACCAGGTGCATATGAGCTCCTAACCATGGGTCCTTGACCACAGTTTCACTACGAGGCATCAATGACTCCTGAGAATCAGGTCTTAAGTCCCATTAGAAAGCAGTTAGTTACCAACGTAACGTTGTGTGTCATTTAAACGCGCAGGCACGTTCTTGCCATGTTAGTTGATGTTGTTGCTCAGAGGATTTACAGCAGGGTAAGAGAACTGGGGAATTTTAACCCAACAGCCCGCCTAGAATTTTCCATTACACTAAAAGCTAGCAAGCAAGGAGGAAGTTTGCAAGTCAGTAACAATATGTTTTCTCAATGTTCTATAATCAAAGCTTTTGGTATCTTTAGCAATAGTGTCTCACAATCAAGTTCTGGTAAACAACTAAATAGCAGCAGCAGCCAGACTTGACAGGTTTAGAGATGCATTTGACTAGCAATTCCAGAATAAGTATCTCACATGGTACTGGGATTTTTATCTGGCTCTGGTAAGAGCATTATGCCTACCACTGGAGAATTCCAGTCTTTTATAATCTTTAGGAAGCTCATCAAACTACATTTCCATCATGCTTTTCAAGCAACCGTGTACGGATAGTTATCCTTCCCCTGTACTTCTTCAGGAAGATTATTTTTTTAATTTTTCATACAGTACATATTTGAACATGGTTTCCTCTCTGCCAGTGCCTCCCATATTCTATCCAAATCCCTACCCACCAAGGTTTAAGATCTTATTCTTTGTGTCTCAATCATGCTCCAAAATCCAAACAAACAAAAACAATATGATAAAAATGTCAAAAAAAAAACAATATAAAACAAAAGACTATAATAAAAATGTGGGGCTCATTTTAGGTTTGCCAACAACCACTATGTAGAGCCCGCCCTGGAGTGCAGTTGATATGCCCAGTGGTACTCTGTTAGAGAAAAATAATGTTCCCTTTCTCACTAGGGAGTAATTGAAAATACCATTTTGGCTAGTGGTAGAACTCTTCACCCACATATTTCAAAGAGCATATGAAGAATAATCTATTGGTAATAATTATTGGTAATAATCTTTAACTACACAAAAATAATAGAATCTTTCAAAATCCAGATTAAAAAGTAAGTCATTTAAATTTCCTAATTTCTTTGGCCTATATCTACCTATTGATCCCAGCCCTCAAAGGCAGAGGTAGGAGGATAGTGCATTGAGACAAGTCTGGACAAGAGAGGAGGCCTTGACTCAAACCAGAAGATGACAACAAAACTCCACAAACAGAAAAACAAGAAGGAAAACTCAGTACTCAAGAAAACAGACAGATTACATCTGGCAATATGAGTACACAGCATCTCAGTATATACATAGCAGGTATTCAGTAGCATCCAAAAACCATTAAACACATTCTTAGAAAACTACAAGTATGATAAAATGTTCTCCCCTAAGAAAAGGTGTCTAGGAAAACACAAATGTCACATCAAAACTAGCTTCATAAATTACATTGTGCCTGCCAAATTGTTTTATTCCAAAATTAAGCGTTTTAGAATTATAAAATTGAATGAGATAATTTTCTATTAAGGTGCTAGAAAATTTTAAAAATATGTAAAGGAGTAAATACCATTAGGCAACATATGTGGAGTTTATATAATGTCAATGTATTTTTAAAATAACGGTTAGTTTACAAAATGAAAATAAATTTTGTATATAAAAATTTCCAAACAACTGATTTCCTTATGAGGCTGCATATCGTTAAAAATTATGTTTATTTATTTAATGTTGAATGGTGGATTTGAGTACATGTGCTTGTTAAGGGATAAATGTAAAAGTCAGAAGACAATTTTCAGGAGGCACTCTCTATATTATTTGTGTTCTGAGGATCAAAATTAGGTTATGAGACTTGATGACAAGTACCTTAACCCTCTTAACCATCTTGTCAGCTCAGAATGCACATTCTTAAATATATTAACCAGAAATATGTTAGGATACTAAGGCCTATTGCCATCCCTGATTTTTGTTAAAATGTTATTGAGTGCAATAGACAGAGTGAATGTTGCATCAAGGGGAAGGAAAAAAGACACGGTCTTCAGCTTACAATGACTAATTATTTTATACAAGCCCTGAAAAGTATGCAATTATGAGTTAAAATGTCTAATGTGTGATTCAGTGTCACATTTCAAAGAATGCATGACTCTAATTGGACTGGGATTAGTTATGAAACTAAAATCTACATCACTGAGCAAAATGGAAGTCGACAGAGCATACAACTTTCTTTCTTACAATCAGTAATGAATATGGAAAAATAGTGGCAGCTCTAACTGGGCAAACCTTTGGATTTTAACGCATGTGTATGACAGCAAATGCCTGTAACAGCACCATGGGAAGTACAGGGAAATTGGAAATGACTTTAGTGACTCTTCTGGGTCTTCTGGAGTCTTCAGAGGTCATCTCTTATTAGAGTATTGTTGTCCTGTGAGTTTTACGTTGCTTAGTAGAGCATCTTACTTGTTGCATCCATCATAGGAGGAAATCCAGCTCGTATATTTTTCAGCCATTTGTAAGCTCAGGCATATTTTAATTGCAAACATCATGTCACAAGAAGACAGCTGACTCAGGAGTTTCCTTCTGTCCTTATCAAGAGTAACCCTGCCCTCAGCACACACTCATCAAGAAGAAATTATGTACAAACCCAAATCAATACTGATAAATTATCTTAAGATACTTATAAAGTAATTTTCAAGAGATCCTGAGACAAATTTTGATATTATTTATTCTATACCACAGTCAATCTCAAGAGGGATAAGAGCTCCCTACAGAATTAAATTAGTTAATGTTGGGATCTTTTTGTTTTTCACACAATTAAAGTGTATTAGTGATATTTTGAGGCTGGACAACATTATAGTGCAGAATATTTCTGAATATGATAGAACTCACCCATATCCCAGAGTTTATTCCCTCTTCCCCAAAGCATTTGTGTAGATTAACAACAAGTCATTACTAAATATGATTTAGTAATGGTATTTATAATTACCAACATTTATAATTATTAAATGCTTCCCACAGCTGAATACTTAATGAAATTCCACAGGACAACATGTAGCCTTTTAAATAATAAGAAATGTCTTTGTGGTCACATAATCAAACAATTATTTTATATAAAAAAGCAATATATAGAACCACAGGAATATCAGATTTGTTAAGGAAAAAGAGGGCAAAGTAAAGGTACATATTCAATTTCACATATAGTGTTTTTTGGGGGGTATTTATTTCATTTACATTTCCAATGTTATCCCAAAAGTCCCCCACATGCTCCCCCACCAACTCTCCCCACCCACCCACTCCCACTTTATGGCCCTGTCATTCCCCTGTACTGAGGCATATAAAGTTTACACCACTAATGGGCAAGACTAATCTCTTTCCACTGATGGCCGACTAGGCCATCTTCTGATATATATGAAGCTAGAGACACGAGCTCCAGGAGGGTACTGGTTCGTTCATATTGTAGTTCCACCTATAGGGTTGCAGATCCCTTTAGCTCCTTGGGTACTTTCTCTAGCTCCCCCATTGGGGGCCCTGTGGTCCATCTAATAGCTGACTGTGAGCATCCACTTCTGTGTTTGTTAGGCCCTGGCATAGTCTCACAAGAGACAGATCTATCTGGGTCCTTTCAGAAAATCTTGCTAGTGTATGCAATAGTGTCAGCGATTGAAAGCAGATTATGGGATGGATCCCCGATATGGCAGTCTCTAGATGGTCCATCCTTTCGTCACAGCTCCAAACTTTGTCTCTGTAACTCCTTCCATGGATGTTTTGTGCACAATTCTAAGAAGGGGCAAAGTGTCCACACTTTGTTCTTCATTCTTCTTGAGTTTCATGCATTTAGCAAATTGTATCTTATATCTTGGGTATCCTAAGTTTCTGGGCTAATATCCACTTATCACTGAGTATATATTGTGTGAGTTCCTTTGTGATTGGGTTACCTCACTCAGGATGATGCCCTCCAGGTCCATCTATTTGCCTAGGAATTTCATAAATTCATTCTTTTTAATAGCTGAGTAGTACTCCATTGTGTAAATGTACCACATTTTCTGTATCCATTCCTCTGTTGAGGGGCATCTGGGTTCTTTCCAGCTTCTGGCTATTATAAATAAGGCTGCTATGAACATAGTGGAGCATGTGTCCTTCTTACTGGTTGGAACATCTTCTGGATATATGCGAGACATGTTGCGGGATCCTCCGGTAGTACTATGTCCAATTTTCTAAGGAACCTCCAGGCTGATTTCCAGAGTGGTTGTACAAGCTTGCATCCCCACCAAAAATGGAGGAGTGTTCCTCTTCCTCCACATCCTGGCCAGCATCTGCTGTCACCTGAATTTTTGATCTTAGCCATTCTGACTGGTGTGAGGTGGAATCTCAGGGTTGTTTTGATTTGCATTTCCCTGATGATTAAAGATGTTGAACATTTTTTCAGGTGCTTCTCTGCCATTCGGTATTCCCCAGGTAAGAATTCTTTGTTCAGCTCTGAGCCCCATTTTTAATGGGGTTATTTGACTTTCTAGAGTCCACCTTCTTGAGTTCTTTATATATATATTGGATATTAGTCCCCTATCTGATTTAGGATAGGTCAAGATCCTTTCCCAATCGGTTGGTGGTCTTTTTGTCTTATTGACAGTGTCTTTTGCCTTGCAGAAGCTTTGCAACTTTATGAGGTCCCATTTATCGATTCTTGATCTTAAAGCACAAGCCATTGCTGTTCTATTCAGGAATTTTTCCCCTGTACCCATATCTTCGAGGCTTTTCTCTACTTTCTTCTCTATAAGTTTCAGTTTCTCTGGTTTTATGTTGAGTTCCTTAATCCACTTAGATTTGACCTTAGTACAAGGAGATAGGAATGGATCAATTCGCATTCTCCTACATGATAACCACCAGTTGTGCCAGCACCATTTGTTGAAAATGCTGTCTTTTTTCCACTGGATGGTTTTAGCTCCCTTGTTAAAGATCAAGTGACCATTGGTGTGTGGGTTCATCTCTGGGTCTTCAATTCTATTCCATTGGTCTACTTGTCTGTCACTGTACCAGTACCATGCAGTTTTTATCACAATTGCTCTGTAGTACAGCTTTGGGTCAGGCATAGTGATTCCACCAGAGGTTCTTTCATCCTTGAGAAGAGTTTTTGCTATACTAGGTTTTTTGTTATTCCAGATGAATTTGCAGATTGCCCTTTCTATTTCGTTGAAGAATTGAGTTGGAATTTTGATGGGGATTGCATTGAATCTGTAGATTGCTTTTGGCAAGATAGCCATTTTTACAATGTTGATCCTGCCAATCCATGAGCATGGGAGATCTTTCCATCTTCTGAGATTTTCTTTAATTTCTTTCTTCAGAGACTGGAAGTTCTTGTCATACAGATCTTTCACTTCCTTAGTTAGAGTCACGCCAAGGTATTTTATATTGTTTGTGACTATTGAGAAGGGTGATGTTTCACTAATTTCTATCTCAGCCTGTTTATCCTTTGGGTAGAGAAAGGCCATTGACTTGTTTGAGTTAATTTTATATCCAGCTACTTCACTGAAGCTGTTTATGAGGCTTAGGAGTTCTCTGGTGGAATTTTTAGGGTCACTTATATCATCTGCAAAAAGTGATATTTTGACTTCTTCCTTTCCAATTTGTATCTCCTTGACCTCCTTTTGTTTTCAAATTGCTCTGGCTAGGACTTCAAGTACAATGTTGAATAGATAGGGAGAAAGTGGGCAGCCTTGTCTAGTCCCTGATTTTAGTGGGATTGCTTCTAACTTCTCACCATTTACTTTGATGTTGGCGACTGGTTTGCTGTAGATTGCTTTTATCATGTTTAGGTATGGGCCTTGAATTCTGTATCTTTCCAAGACTTTTATCATGAATGGGTGTTGGATTTTGTCAAATGCTTTCTCTGCATCTAACGAGATGATCATGTGGTTTTTGTCTTTGAGTTTGTTTATATACTGGATTACGTTGATGGATTTCTGTTTATTGTACCATGCCTGAATCCCTGGGATGAAACCTACTTGGTCGGGATGGATGATTGTTTTGATGTGTTTTTGGATTCGGTTAATGAGAACTTTATTGAGTATTTTTGCATCGGTATTCATAAGTGAAATTGGTCTGAATTTCACTATCTTTGTTGGGTCCTTTTGTGGTTTAGGTATCAGAGTAATTGTGGCTTCATAGAATGAGTTGGGTAGAGTACCTTCTGTTTCTATTTTGTGGAATAGTTTGTGAAGAACTGGGATTAGATATTCTTTGAAGGTCTCATAGAACTCTGCACTAAACCCATCTGGTCCTGGGTTTTTTTTTGGTTGGGAGACTATTAATGACTGCTTCTATTTCTTTGGGGGATATAGGGCTGTTTAGATCATTAACCTGATCTTGGTTCAACTTTGGTACCTGGTATCTGTCTAGGAACTTCTCCATTTCATCCAGGTTCTCCAGTTTTGTTGAGTATAGCCTTTGGTAGAAGGATCTGATGGTGTTTTGGATGTCTTCAGGATCTGTTGTTATGTCTCCTTTTTCATTTCTGATTTTGTTAATTAGGATGCTTTCCCTGTGCCCTCTAGTGAGTCTGCCTAAGGGTTTATCTATCTTGTTGATTTTCTCAAAGAACCAGCTCCGAAAAGGGGGCTGCTTCAGAAGCTCTGTGGCTCCCGCCTGTCCCAGAAGCTGTTAGCTTCTCTATTGTACACTCTCACATTTGGAGACTACTTTAGGCGGAGTCTCGGAACCTAGATGGCTCCCACCAATGCTGAGGCAAAGCCCTCCCAGGCCAGGCAGACACCTATCCTCTCACATATAGTGTTTTATAGGCACAGAAATATAAAGACTCTAATAACTGGCATTGCATAAAGATGAACAGGGGAAAAATCTAAACAAATGGATGATAGCAGGAAACAGTGGAAAAATAAATAAATAAATAAATTTATAGGCTCGCAATTAGATCTTCTATCAGCTACTGAAAATGACAGATAGCAATTGTACTCATGTGTGCATATGTGGGTGTAAAAAAAGATGTATGTGTGTACATGCATGTGTGTTTTGGAGATCTGAAATCAAATCCTCACTATTTCACAATAAGCACTTTACCAGCTTAACTATATTCCCAGAACATAAAATCAATCTCAATCTCTCTATGTGTCTCTGTTTCTGTCTATTTGCCTGTTTTTGTCTGTTTCTGTTTGTCTATGTCTTTGTCTCTGTGATTGTGTCTGTGTGTGTTGCAACATCATGCATGTGATTGTCTATCATTCTCCTTCTGCAAAATTATAGAGACTAGACCAAATTATTGTGTATCTTCTTCTGTTGCTTTCTGCCCATTTACTTGAGACCCAGTGTCTTGCTGTACTGGATGCTCTCATTTCTTTCTAGGTAGACTTCCTGGAAAGTTCTGTTTCTCCTTTCATTGTCTCCCAGTCCTCAAGTTGATGGCTTTCAGCAATCATGCTTAGCTCTTTATATGTGTCCTGTGAGTCAAACTAAAGAGCTTCATGCATTTGGAACATTCACACTTATACATTGAGCCATCTTTCTAATCCATTAAACCTATTTCTGATAGATATTTTTTGTGTCTTACTTCATTTTTGAAAAGTAATAATAAACATCCAACTTACACCACACTTCTCAGCAATATCGAATTCCATATAGAAATTTTAGCAGCATTTTGATGAAAATAAAACAAGATCTTTGCTGGCTTGTCTATCCAAAACGACGTAGAAAAGATGCTCATCATTAGGACTCAACAAATTGATGAGTGGCTTACATATCAAGAATGCTAAAGGTAATTTAAAAATACCACAGGAAGGCAATAAAATACATTCAGATCATTTGACCTTCATTCTAAGTACACATTTTACTGAGGGTTATACCTAGAAAATGTATTCAATGTATTTGTGTTTCAAATAATTTTACTAATATGAGGAAGACACTGATAGTTCCTTAATAGTTATACTTTTAAAATATAGAATTTAAAAGGAATTTCAAAATTCCATGAATAATGTCTGTATAGCTTTTTTGGTAAACCTTAAGCCTCATCACTCCTAACATACTTCTAAGTCACTTTCTTTATATGATATATAGTTTACTTGACTCAAATTAGCAAATGCTCCCTTGGGAAATAATCTGAATTTTTACCCCTAATTAATTATACCTAATAAAATTAAACATAATTTATGGTTTATAACTGCCCCTTTTGCACATCTTAGCTTACTGGGGCTGTATATATAACACATTAATTACTTTCCTGTAATTTACTCAGAAGATAGAATGCCCAAAAACAAAATATGAGACAAAAAGTCTTCAACATTACCATCAAGTTTGCTTTGTGTTGGCCTTTCACAATCTGGAAGAAGACATGAATTCCCAACTCTAGCAAAGAAGTTATCTGAAATTGACAGTCACTTCCAAATGAAAATCTATGAATTTTAATTCCCACAAAATTATTTCTATTGTTATTTTATTTATTTACATTTCAAATGTTCCTTTTCGTGGTTTCCCCTCTGAAAACCCCCCATCCCATCTCCCATTCTTTATGAGGGTGCTTACCCATCCACCCACCCACTCCTGCCTCACTGCCCTAGCCTCCTCCTATGCTGGGGCATTGAGCCTCCATAGGACTAAGGGCTTCCCCTCCCACTGATGCCAGAGAAGGCAATCCTCTGCTACATATGTAGCTGGAGCAATGGGTCCTTCCATGTATACTTTCTGATTGGTGGTTTAAACCCTGGGAACTCTGGGGTGTCCAGATAGTTGATATGATTGTTCTTCCTATGTAGTTGCAAACCTCTTCTACTCCTTCAGTTCTTCCCCTAACTCTTCCATTGGTGTCCCTGTAATCAGTCAGATGGTTGGCTGTGAGCATCCATGTCTGTATTGAACAGAGGCTGGCAGAGCCTCTCAGGGGACAGCTGTACAAGGCTCCTGTCAGCAAGGTTGTTCACATCAGCAATAGTGTCTGGGTTGGTATCTGAAGATGGTATGGATCCCTAGGTGGGGCAGTCTCTGGTGGTTTTTCCTTCAGTCTCTGCTCCAATCTTTGTCCCTGCATTTCCTTTAGATAGGAACAATTCTCGGTTAAAATTTTTGAGAGAGGTGGGTGGCCCCATTCCTTAACCATAGGCTGTGCCTATCCACTGGGTATGGTCTTTACAGGTTCTTTGTCCCTTTTATTGGGTATTTTGGCTAATGTCATCCCCATTGGGTCCTGGGAATCTCTTGCTTCCCTGCCTGACAAAGAAGCCAAAGCCATTCAGTGGAAAAAGACAGCATATTCAACAAATTGTGCTGTTTCAAGTGGCAGTTAGCATCTAGAAGATGCAAATTGATCCATTCTTATCTCTGTACAACATTCAAATCAAAGTGGATCAAGGTCTTCCACATGAAACAAGATACACTGAACCTAATAGAAGAGAAAATGGGAAAGAGCCTTGAACACATCAGCACAAGGAGAAATTTCCTGAACAGAGCACCAATGACTTATGCTCTAAGATCACTATTGTCAAATGGGACCTCATAAATTTGAAAAGGTTCTTTAAAGCAAAGAAGTGTGTCAATAGGACAAAAGAGCAACCTACAAAGTGGGAAAAAAATCTCTACCAACTTTACATCCAATAGAGTGTTAATATCCAATATATAAAAAGAACTCAAGAAGTTAGACTCCAGAGAATAAAAAAAAATATTAAAAATGGGGTACAAAACTAAACAAAGAATTATCATCTGAGAAATCATGACTGGTAGAAAGGCACTAAAGAAATGTTCAGCATCTTTAGTCATCAGAGAAATGCAAATCAAAACAACCTTTACATTTCACCTCATACCAGTCAGAATGGCTAAGATCAAACACTCAGATGACAACATATGTTGGTGAGAATACTGAGAAAGAGGAACGCTCCTCCATTGCTGATGGGATTGCAAGCTGGTACAACCACTCTGGAAATCAGTCTGGCGGTTCCTCGGAAAACTGGAAATAGTTCTACCTGAGGAACCAGCTATACCACTCTTGGGCATATACTCAAAAAATGCTCCAATATATAACATTCTCCACTATGTTCATACAGTCTTATTTATAATAGCCAGACGCTGGAAAGAACCCAGATGCCCCTCAACAGCAAAGTGGATACAGAAAACGGGGTACATTTGCACAATGGAGTACTACTCAGCTATTAAGAACAATGACTTTAGGAAATCCACAGGCAAATGGATAGAACTAGAAAATACCATCGTGAGTGAACTAACCCAGTCACAAAAGGACACCCACATTATGTACTCACTGAAAAGTAGATATTTGTCCAAAAGCATGGAATACCCACGATACAACTCATAGACCATATAAAGCTCAAGAAGAAGGAAGACAAATGTGTGGATGCTTCAGTCCTACTTAGAAGGGGAAACACAATAATCACAGGAGGTAAAGGGAGGGAGTTACCTGGGAAGGCAAGAGGAGAGTGAGGGAAAAGGGATCAGGTGTGGGAGAAGGTAGGGGAGAAGTACAGAGGGTCAGAAAATTTAAAGGATGTGTGTAGCAGTGGGGGGTGGGGAAATGGGGGTAGCCACTAGAAAGTCCTACAAAATTCTTAAGATTCAAGATGGTCATTGTCTTTACTCATGAGAGGGCTGGTCTCATGGACATAAATAATGTTTAACTTTGAGAAATATAGGTAAATGTTAATTTCCAGCAACCCCTATCTCAAACCTAAAACCTTTGACAAAGAAGAAAGTAAAAGTGTATATTTCTCAACATTTCTAAAAATTCCAAATATAGCCTGAGATCATCTGTCTATTTTTTTGACGGATAAGTCACAGATATCAACAACAAAGACAGACGGTAATGTTGGCATGCCCAGTAGGATATCTCAGATAGGTAGAGGCAAAGGTGGAGTTCAATGAAAGCAGCTAGGTACAAAGGTTTAAGGAGTGCTCCTATATGTGTTTGTAGTCTTACAGGGTTGGTAAATGTGCTGAAAAGGAGTGAAAACACATACAGATAAAATATTTTTTTAAAAAAAATCTCAAAAATATATAACCAATGGGAATACCAAGTTTTCTTTTAATAGTTGCAAAAATAGCTTCAATAATAATAGCATGGGCATATTAGAAATTAAAAGAAATACAATAGTTGTTTATTTTTGCAATTTAATAAACAGAATGCATTAGCATACTGCATTCTTTACAAATTATTAACTCTACATTTTAATGCTATTACATATATCAGTTTAGTGGGTGGAAATTGGGTCCATGGGCAAAATAAGCTAGGCAAGCTTCAGTAACCAACAACACTCCCCTAATGTGACACACTACAAAAAAGTTGAATGTGATAGTGTGAATGCCCATTATGTGGAGAGATGGAATGTCAAGGTAGAGTTGTCCTATAGAAGGAACCGAAAGGTCCTGCTGCCAAGATGGTGGCTGTTGTGTTAGAGTGAGTGGAGACACATAGCCCTGGAAGCAACTTCCACTTAAGGGACAAACTGAAGCCTTCCCGAGAGGCCAGAGATTGGTGATACAGATAATGACAGTCAATCAGGAATTGCCATTTGTAGAACACTCTTGCTTGGGACCTATGGAACACTGCAAGGGGTGGGTAGGAGGGCATAAAGAGTGTTCCCTAAGAATTAATAAAGGAGCTTGCTTCTGCATTCCCACTTGCTCCAAGAATGTATGTTGTTGATTCTGTGCCTTCTCACCCACTGTGCCCAAGGGCAGGACAGAGGACTTAGGCAACTGTGCTCCTGTCAGAAAACCTGGAGTATGTAGTAAACCTGCAGGAACAAGAAAGACCCAGACTCAACAGGTGAAAAACAAGAATAAGCTCTTGAAATTGTCCTGTGACATATATACACACGTGCCTATACACACATACACAAACACACACACTCACACAATTAATTAACTAATTAATTAATTAATTGTAAAACCCAAAATAAATTTTGTTCAGTAGAAATCCGAAGCATATATATATATATATATATATATGCTTTTGATATTTGTTCAATACTTGTGGCCAAAGTCCAAGAAAACACTTTAGTTTTTAAAAACTGGTATTTGAAAAAGTCAGTGGAATTAAAAGACTGTTTAAATTGCTGGGATTCTTTGATAATGTCACAAAACTGACAAGCATTCAAAAGACTAGTTGCAAGAAAAACTTGAAGAGTAATTAAAATTGCATCTTGCAGTTATTTTAACATGCATCCATATGCTTTGCAGTTTGAACGAGACCTTTCATATGTCTGATTTCTAACCTTGTTTATTGATTTATTCAAAGGCTTGTCAAAAATGATTTATTTGACTACACAATTTCAGCAAATGTTAAATTTTTATTAATATCAACATCACTATTATAAAAGGAGTATTTCTCTTTAGCAAATTTAAATCTTATGGTGGATTCAAATTTTCAAAGATTACATGTATATACAGAATGTGTATGAGAATATATATATACATATATATACACACATACACACACACACACACACACACACACACATACTCATGTACACATGTAAACCTTGGAAATTCACATTTTATCACTTGTAACAAATCCTTACAAGTTTACCCTTGAAGTATAAGGCTTCCTTACATCACTATTGAGAATATTTGCTAATATTCTGGATTAAATGATACTTTTTGGTTAACTATTTTCCAAAATGAAATGCTGTCTTATCAGTGTTGTACTAGCTCAGTACACAAATTAACAGACTTGTTTAATTCTTTGACTTGAAACCATTGTCACACAATTATGATGGTTATATTCTCATTCAATTACTAGAATAATTACACACATCCACGTGTGGAGATATAAAAATAAAATTTAATTTGTGGTAAGTATATCTTAAGTAAAATATTGTTCTATCTTCCATGAACTCTGAGAGGAAAGGAGTCATTGAACTGTACATCTTGTAGTGAGAGCCATGCTTCATAAAGGTAAGCATATTACTCACTCATGTTAAACTATCAATTGAAAATCCTCCACAGTGGAAAAAATACAAGCCATATTTATGTGAATCACCACTTTACAGACTCTGCAGGCCCTAAGAATCTGTGAGCCATATTCTGAGAATCACTCTCTTAAAGAAAATTCATCCATATTCTATGAGCAGCAGGTTATTTTAAACATTTGAATGACAAGACACTTGAGTTTCAAACATTGATTCTATGATGACAAAAATGGTACTCACCACAATACTAAAATGCAGTATTTTCAGATGAGACACATAAGACAATATCTGATATAATGTCAACAAATCTACGTTTTCATTATCTACAAAAACAGAAAACTAGGAAAATCCATAAAAATACTGAGGAAAGAAGACAATGGGTTACTTGGTTGAATACATGGAATAAGTTAATTTTAAAAATAAAAGAGATGATTACTTAAAGATTAATGTTTTTAATCCATCAAGACAGATTTTTCTCATATCAGTAAGAAACTGACAAACAGAGGTTGGGAATTTAGCTAAGTGGTAGAGTGCTTGCTAGGCCCTGGGGTTGGTCCTTAGCCCTGGGGGGACAAAAAAAAACAACTGATAAACATGTTTCGAAATAAAGAAATAAAACACATAGTGGGTTCAGTAAGAGTTAGTGAGTCTTGAAACATTAGCAGAGGGGACATTAGCCAGTGAGGCTCAGAAGTTAGATTGAATATTTAAGGTTATTGCAAATTCTCTCTCCTCTTACCTTCTGATCTTCATGTTCTTATTCTCAGTAACAGAGACATTCTGGAGCCGACTGAGAAGGCATTCAGAGGAAAATCAATACACCATAGTATTTTGGAGTAGTACTATGTTAATGTATTATTATGGAGCAGTATATAAAATAAATAATGGACTACTGGGAGAGAAGTAAATGAGAAACAAATGAGTGGTACTCCTCTACTGTCCATCTTACATTTTAAACCAACTATTAATTAAATTTAAAGTAATTTCTCCCTATATTAATAAGGCTGCTTTACAGCTGTTGGATTCAAGTGATCTTCTAGCCTCTGGTCATTTGTCTTTGCTGTAGTATAACCTCAGTTTTTAACCTAGTATTGTTGCTGCCTCCTCCTCCTCTCTTCTTCCTCCTCCTCTTCCTCCTCCTCCTCTTCCTCGTCCTTCTTCTTCTTCTCCTGCTCCTGCTTCTGCTTATTCTTCTGCTCCCTCTGTCTCTCCTCTTCTTATTCTTCTCTTCTTTTTCTATCATTTTTTCCTCAAGTACAAAATTAGTATGTTAAGAGTAGATTGATTTTTGTCATTTCTTTAAAAAAGGTCCCAAATTATAAAATATCAGAGCTAATCTTTTGATGACAGCCTTATTGAAGGTTGTAAGGTTCTCTAAGCAGTCAAAACAAGGGTTATGATAAATATGGCATATATAATACAGAAGTCAGTGATGTTTAATATTTATCATTTCCTTAGTGATCAAACTGAATTGGTACTGAAAAACGGTCACAATGTTCAATTTCCACAAATTGGGTTTTGATATATAAAACAGCTAGTTCCTTCTCCTGAATGAATAATTCTGGCTAAGAAGATTATTCAGCAAATCCGGAAGACCAGCAGTCTCAACTAACCTGGACCCCTGAGATCTCACTGAACCACCAACCAGGCAGCATAGACTAGCTGGTTCAAAGCCCCCAACACATAGACAGCAGAGGATTGCCTGTTTTGGCTACACTGGGAGATGTGCCTAACCCTAGAGTGACTTGAAGCCCCAGGGAGTGAGGAGACCTGGCAGGGTGTAAGGGGTGGGGGGGATTGGGACATCCTCTTGGAGATGGGGAGGAGGAATGGGGTGAGGAACTGTGGGAGGGGGGAATAGGAGGGGGCAATGACTGGAGAGTAATAATAATAATAATAATAATAATAATAATAATAACAATAATAATAATAATAATAAAAGAAGATTATTCAACAAATCCAAGATATATAATAAGGTCCAGACTTGAAGAACTCCAGAGTAGATGTTTATATTGAACAAATGCTCTCAGAATATAAGGTGTAGTTTCTGCTCTTGATTTATATTTCCTTTATTGACGGGATTCTTTCTGACCACATGAATCTCATCTCCTTTTACCAAACCACATAACATGGCTTAATGAAAGAAAAAGGACAGAGTACAAAAGAAATGAAATTCGTCTTACTCTTTAGTTGTGCAGGAATATCTAAGTCAATGGGGAGTGTAAGAATTCTGTTTATTTGTAATTATTAGGCAGAATATGAACATAGACTTTTAATTCTACCTTTGGTCAATGTTACTTTGTCACTGTGTATTCCATAGAGGCTGTAAAATTAATTTTAAATGTATACACTTAATTATGTTGGATGACATGTTTCAATTTTCTTTTGAATAGTTAGCTTTTTTAAAAATAGCAATTACAGTTTAGGGAAATAATGTATTAGGTTTTGCATTGTAAACTAGCTAAAGGGACGATCTATGACACACAAATAAAAACATTCACCACAGGAGAACTATATTGAAGTATGTTGTACATTCTCCTCAAATTAAACATGCTGTGATAATCATATTGTAAGAACAGATTTCATATTCTGTTAAATATTTAACAACATCTCTAGGAAAATAGCTCCAAGAAGTAGCACACTTCTCTTAGAACTTAACCCCAAATGACTTCTGACAAACAAATCAATGAAATCTATCATAGAAAGAATTCAGGTCCTCAAAACGTGGAGACATAGGAGATGTTTTTTCTGAGGCTATACGTCCTTGGATCTGCCATACTACAGAGCAAAAAAAGTTTTCTATTAAATTAATCAAGCAATATTACATTTAACATGTTTTATATTTAAAATAATACATATGCTTACTAAAACTGAAAAGGAAACATAAGTAAACAAAGAAAAGAATTGTAAGGTGAAAACATCATAGCATTTAATTATACAGAACTTACATTTCATAACATTACATAGTTTTTAATTCATGTTTATTTTTTTAATTTAATTTAATGTTTAGATTTTTAAATTTTTAATTGACAAGCAATGTATCTATACAGTACACAAGATATTACTTCTATATAAAGATTCAAGGCAAAATACACAGATGAGAGAAAAGGTGTGATGTTTTTCTTTATGGATCTGGGTTACCTCACTCAGAATGATTATTTCCAGCTCCATTCATTACTTGTGAATTTCATAATTTCATGTTGATTTTTAAAATTCATTTATTCCGTTTCCATCCCAACTTCATTTTCCCGTCTATTCCTAGTACCCCATCACAAGTTCTCTCCACAATTCACCTTCCCCTTAGCTTTTGAAAGGGGGAAGCCCCTCTCTTGGTGTCACCTCTCCCACTAACCTCTCCTCCGTGCACATCAAGTAACTGTAGGACAAGACACATTGTCTCCAACTGAGTCCAGGCAAGGTAACCCATGTAGAGGGGCTGAAAACACAGGGAGGCAATAAGGACAATTCCTTCTCCAGTTATTGGGGGACCTACATGAAGACCAAGCTGCTCATATGCTACATATGTGACAGAAGACTGGGTCCAGCCCATGCTTTCTCTTTAGTTAGTGGTTTATATTCTAGGAGCACCTAAGGGTTCTGGTTAGTTGAATCTGTAGGTCTTCCTGTGGAGCCCCTGACCTCTTCAGGTCCCTCAATCCTTCTCCCAACTATTCCCTAATCCTCCCCGAGGTTCATCCTTTATTTGGGTTCAAGTCTCTGCACCTCTTTCCATTGGCTGCTGGGTGAAGCCTCTCAAAGTACAGTTCCTATCTGCAAGCATATTGGGATATCATTAATAGTGTCAGGAACTGAATCTTGCCTGTGGAATGGGTCTCAATTTGAGGCAGTCATTGATTGGTCATTCCCCCAGGCTCTGCTCTCTCTTTGTCCCTGTAATCCTGCTGGCAGAACATATTTTGGGTTGACAATTTTGTGGATGAATTGCTACACTTATTCCTCCTCTGGCTTATTCCTCCTCTTCTTGGCTACTGGAAGTGGCTAGGATCTGTATCTCCCACTGCTAGGAGACTGAGCTAGAGCTGTTGCTGTTATAAACGAGTTGGGGCTTCCCTGAACCCCAAGTCTCTGGCACATTCCAGAGACTGTGCCCTCTACAGACCTTCTCTCTCCTATACTTTCCTCTCCTTAAAATGATACATACCTCCACACTGTTACCCTCCCCCATCCCCTCTTCTTCCTGATGCTTTCCTTCCATCTACCTTCATTATCTATTTTTACCCTTCTAAGAAAGATTCGACCAGTCTACTTTGGCTCCTTTGGGTCTGTTGATTATCACATGGTTATCCTGTACTTTATGGCTAATGTCCATTAAAGTACATATGATGCATGATGTTTTGACTCTGGGTTACCTCACTTAGAATGATATTTGCTAGTTACATCAATTTGGCTGTGAAACTCATGGTGTCCTTGTTTTTAATGACTATGTAGTATTTCATTTTGTAAATGGATCACACTTTTTATCTATTCCTCATTGGAGGTACATCTAGATTGTTTCCAGTTTCTGACTATTATGAATAAAGCTGTTATGAGCATAGTTGTACAAGTGTCATTATGGGATGGTGGAGGATCTTTTGAGTAGGTGCCCAGGAATAGTATAGCTGAGTAAAGGTAAAACTATTCCTAATTGTCTGAGAAACCATCAAATTGATTTCAAAGTAGTTGTCCAAGTTTGAATTTCCACTAGGAATGGAAGAGTGTTTCCCTTCCTCCACATCCTCTCAAGCCTGTGCTTCCCTTAAGTTTTTTATCTTAGCCATTCTGATGGGTACAAGATGTTTTGATGACTCAGAGTCATCTTTATTTGCATTTCCCTGAAGAATCCGGAATTGAACATTCCTTTAAGTGCTTCTTGGCCATTCAGATTTCCTCTGTTGAGAATTCTTTGTGTAGTTCAGTATCCCATTTTTAAATTTGGTTATTTGGATTGTTGGTATGTAGCTTCTTGAGTTCTTTATATATTTGTGATATTAGACATCTATCAGATGTAGGGTTAGAGAAGATCTTTTCTCAATATTTAGACTATCATTTTGTCCTAATGCATTGTCCTTGGACTTACAGAACCTTTTCAGTTTCATGAGGTCCCATTTATTGATTCTTGATCATAGTGCTTGAGCCATGGGTATTCTGTTTAGGAAGTTGTTTCCTAGACTGACAAGCTCAGAATAGTCATTCTGTACTTTCTGTTCTATTAGATTTAATGTATCTGGTTTTACATTAATCTATGATCCATTTTGACTTGAGTTTTGTGAAGGATGATAAATATGGGTCTATTTGCCTTTTCTTACGTGCATGCATCCAGTTTGACCAGCACCATTTGTTGAAGATGTTCTCCACTTCTTACTGTAGAGTTTTGACTTCTTTGTTAAAAAAAAAATCAAGTGTCCAAGTATCCATACATGTGCAGGTATATTTCTGTGTCTTTAAATCCATTCCACTGATGAACCTGTCTCTGTTACCAATACCATGTAGTTTTTAATCTCTATTTCTCTTTAGTCATTGTTATTACTTAAGGCCAGGGATAGTGACACCTTCAGAACATGGGAAATCTGATACTTGCTCAATTTCTTTCTTCAGAGACTTTATGTTCTTGCTACATAGGTCTTTCACTTGCTTGGTTAGAGTTACACCAAGATATTTTATATTATACATGGCTATTCTGAAGGGTATTGTCTCCCTAATTTCTATCTTAGCTCATTTGTTGCTTGTATAAAGGAGGGCTGGTGATTTCTTCGAGTTAACTTTGTATCCAGCGATTTTGTTGAATGTGTTCATCAGCTGTAGAAGTACTCTGGTAGAATTTTGGGGGTCACTTATATGTACTATCTTATCATCTGCAAGCAGTGATACTTTGATTTTTTTTTCCTTTCCAATTTGTAATCTCTTTATTTCCTTTAGTTGCCTTATTGATCTAGCTACAACTTCCAATACTATATTGAAGAAGAAGGCAGAGGTGGATTTTTCTTGTCCCCAATTTTAGTGGAATTGCTTTAAATTTCTCTCCATTTAACTTTATGTTGACTATTGGTTTGCTGTTTATTTATTCTGTTTAGGGATACACCTTATATCCCTGATCTCTCCAAGACTTTTAACATGAAGGGGTGCTAGATTTTGTTAAATGTTTCTTTGGGTATCTAATACGATAGCCATGGATTTATTCTTTCAGTTTGTTTATATGGTGGATTACATTGAGGGATTTTCATATATTGAAAGAGCCCTACATCCTGGGGATGAAACCTATTTGATCATGGTGGACATTGTCTTGGATTTTGTTTGCAAGTATTTTATTTTATTTTATTTGAGTATATTTCCGTTAATGTTCATCGGAGAATAGGTATGCAATTTCATTTCTTTGTTGAGTCTTTATATGGTTTAGATATCACGGGGACTGTGGCCTCATAGAATGATTTTGGCTACCTTCCTTCTGTTTCTATTTTGTGGAATAGTTTCGCATTAGCTCTGCCTTGAAAAATCTGGTAGAATTCTGCACTAAAACCATCTGGAAAGTTCTATGAGGTACTGAGAAAGTATATTCTTTTGTTTTAGGATTAAATGTACTATAGACATCTCTTAGGTTCATTTGAGTCATAACTTTCTCTGGTTTCATTATTTCTCTGTTTTGTTTCTCTCTCGAGGATCTGCCCATTAGTGAGAGAGGGATGTTGAAGACTCCTACTATTAATGTGTGGGATTTCATGTGTGATCTAAGCTTTAGTACTCCTTCTTTTATAAATATGGGTCCCCTTATATTTTTGGCATAGATAGTCAGAACTGAGATGTTATCTTGGTGAATTTTTTACTTGACGAGTATGAAGTGTCCCTCCCGATCTCTTTTGATTACTTCAGTTGAAAGTCTATTTTATTAGATATTAGAATGGCTACTCCAGCTTGTTTCTTATTTTCATTGGAAAACCTTTTTCTGGCATTGCCTTATTGGGCATGTCTGGGAGGAGAGCTCCTTGGTCCTGTGGAGGTGTGATAACCCAGAATAAGTGAATGCTAGGATGCCGAGGGTAGTGGCCAGGAAGGGAGCATCCTCATAGAGGCAGAGGGGAACGTGAAGGGGATAGGAGGCTTGTGGAGGGGAAACTTGGAAAGGGAATAACATTTGAAATGTAAATAAATAAAAAAACCAATAAAAATGAAGATATCTGTCTTTGTTGCTGAGATATGTTTTTGAATACAGCAGAATGATGGCTTCTGTTTATCTGTTTATTCTGTCATCCATTCTGTTAGCCTGTGCTTTTTTACTCACAGTCCCAAATGGCACACATCATGCTAGGAAATCGGGCCAATGGCCCTCTATTTTCCTGCTGTGTTCTGGTCCAAATATAGAGCTCTCAGCTCCCTCTCCATCACCTTGTCAGCCTGTGTGACACCATGTTTCCTACTTTTTGAAAATAGATTAATCCTCTGAAACCCCATTAAAGGTTTTTTTGTTAGACAAGTTGCTAGGGTCATGGTGTCACTTTATAGCAACAGAAAACTGACTGCTGTTTCTTTGAAACGTACATAATTTTGGGTTAATATAACTAAATGTAAGGAAGCTTAATCTATATACCTTTTTCTTTAATTAGGTATTTTCTTCATTTACATTTCCAATGCTATCCCAAAAGTCCCCATTACCCTCCCCCAACCCACTCCACTTTTTGGCCCTAGTGTTCCCCTGTACAGAGGCATAAAAAGTTTGCAAGACCAATGGGCCTCTCTTTCCACTGATGGCCAACTAGGCCATCTTCTGATACATATGCAGCTACAGACACGAGCTCCAGGGGTACTGATTAGTTCATATTATTGTTCCACCTATAGGGTTGGAGATCCCTTTAGCTCCTTGGGTACTTTCTCTAGCTCCTCCATTGGGGGCCCTGTGTTCCATTCAATAGCTGACTGTGAGCATCCACTTCTGTGTTTGCTAGATTCCAGAATAGGCTCACAAGAGACAGCTATATCAGGGACCTTTCAGAAAAACCTTGCTAGTGTATGCAATGGTGTCAGCGTTTGGAGGCTGATTATGGGATGGATCCCCGAGTATGGCAGTCTCTAGATGGTCCATCCTTTTGTCTCAGCTCTAAACTTTGTCTCTGTAACTCCTCCATGGGTGTTTTGTTCCCAATTCTAAGAAGGGGCAAAGTGTCCACAGTTTGGTCTTCGTTCTTCTTGAGTTTCATGTGTTTTGCAAATTGTATCTTATATCTTGGGTATTCTAAGTTTCTGAGCTAATATCCACTTATCAGTAAGTACATATCATGTGAGTTCTTTTGTGATTGGGTTACCTCACTCAGGATAATGCCCTCCAGGTCCATCCATTTGCCTAGGAATTTCATAAATTCATTCTTTTTAATAGCTGAGTAGTACTCCATTGTGTAAATGTACCACATTGTCTGTATTCATTCCTCTGTTGAGGGGCATCTGGGTTCTTTCCAGCTTCTGACTATTACAAATAAGGCTGCTATGAACATAGTGGAGCATGTGTCCTTCTTACCAGCATCCTTAATCATCAGGGATATGCAAATCAAAACAACCCTGAGATTCTACCTCACACCAGTCAGAATGGCTAAGATCAAAAATTCAGGTGGCAGTAGATGCTGGCGAGGATGTGGAGAAAGAGGAACACTTCTCCATTGTTGGTGGGATTACTAGCTTGTACAACCACCCTGGAAATCAGTCTGGTGGTTCCTCAGAAAATTGGACATAGTACTACTGGAGGATCCCACAATACCTCTCTTGGGCATATATCCAGAAGATGTTCCAATCTGTATACCTCTTAATTGAGGCCAAATTTAAAAAAAAATATGAAGTGATATTTTTATTTTGGATTTTTACCTTTGAAGTCTAGTGAGACTAAAACAACAAAGAAATCATGGAGATAAACTCATTTTTTCTTTTCTGATCAGTAAAGAAAAAATGAGTTGGTAGGCACCTGGATTTATAAAAATGAGATCTTATTAGAAACTCAGATAGTGACTATTAGTAAAATAACTCAGTTGATTGCATATGACAGTCAGTCACCAAAAGTATTATATGAGTCCAATAGTAACATCAAAAATTCTCCACTAATTAACATTGCTGTCATCTGTTGGTGGGATTTCAAACTGTTACAACCACTTTGGAAATCAGTCTGGTTGTTCCTCAGAAAATTGGACATAGTACTACTGGAGGTTCCAGCAATACAACTCCTGGCTATTTACCCAGAAGATGCTCCAACATGTAATAAAGACACATGCTCCACTATGTTCATAACAGCTTTGTTTATAATATCCAGAAGCTATAAAGAACCCAGATGTCCCTCAACAGAGGAATAGATACAGAAAATGTGGTACATTTACACCATGAAGTACTATGCAGCTATTAAAAACAATGAATTTATGAAATTCTTAGACAAATGGATGGATCTGGAGGATATCATCCTGAGTGAGGTAACCCAACCACAAAAGAACACACATGATATGGACTCACTGCTAAGTGGATATTACCCCAGAAGCTCAGAATACCCAAGATAAAATTCACAGACCACACGAAGCTCAAGAAGATGGAAGAACAAAGTGTGGATACTTCAGTCCTTCATAGAAGGGAGAACAAATACCAATGGAAGGAGGTACAGAGATAAAGTGTGAAGCAGAGACTGAAGGGAAGGCCATCCAGAGACTGCCTTACCTGCGAATCCATCCCATACACAGTCACCAAACCCAGACACTTTTGTGTATGCCAACAAGTGCTTGCTGACAGGAGCCTGATATAGATGTCTACTGAGAGTCTCAGCCAGTGCCTGAGAAATACAGAAATGGACGCTTTTGGGCAACTATTGGACTGAACACAAGGTCCCCAGTGGAGGAGCTAGAGGAAGGACCCAAGGAGCTGAAGGGATTTGCAGTCCCATAGGAGGAACTATAATAAGAACCAATCAATATCTCCAGAGTTCCCAGGGATGAAACCACCAACCAAAGAGTAGACCTGGAAAGACTCATGACTACAGCCACATTTATAGCAGAGAATGGCCTTGTTGGGCATCAGTGGGAGGAGAGGCCCTTAGTCCTGTGAGGGTTAGATGCCCCAGTGTGGGGGAATGCCAGGACAGGGAAGCAGGAATAGGTGGGTTGGTTAGCAGGGGGAGGGAGGGTGGGATGGGGGGTTTTGGAGGGGAAACCAGGAAAGTGGATAACATTTGAAATTTAAATAAAGAAAATATCTAATCAAGCATATTCCATACATCACACACATACACACACACACACACACACACACACACACAAAGTGGGGGCAACAGAGTTTGTTCTTCAGAGTAAAATCCATTCTATGTCATATCCACAGGAGAAAGTGACCTTCTTTACAAATATACTAGTTAAGGTGATCATTTCATTTAGTACCTCTGAGTCTGTCATTAGTTGGTTATTACCAAGATGTTTTCTTCAATTTTAGAAACAAAGGTGGCAAGAGTTTTATACATAACAAAATCCAATCTTCCAAGACAATTGAGCAAATATGCTATTTTCTGTTTTGCATATTTTAAAATTTTTATTGGAACATAAATAAAAGTTTTGTGTGAGGAGCGGGTGTGGCCGCGGCCCTAAAATGGCGCCTGGGACTGCTGCCAAGTCTTATGACTGGCACCTGACTTCCTCATATCCCTCAAGATAGCCACGTACCTTGAGCTGCATTGCGCAGATGCACCACGATGTAAGATCGGATGATGTGACAAATGTAGTCCTGAGCCAATGAACAGTGCCTATGTGGTAAGGGGGAGTGGACTGGAGGGGATAAAGGGGGATGGCTGAGAGAGGTCGGGGCATTCTTTTTCCTGCACATTGTGAATTTCCTGAATAAACTGCCTTGAGAAGGACGTTGGTTTTGTTTCTTCTTTTCTGCTGGTCAGAGACGGTAGCGACAGTTTTGATTTGAAATATTTGTATCTTTTGATCATGTTGACAATATATACTCTAGAAAAGAAAATAGAAATGCAGTGGGGAAAATCTGCTTGAGTCTACCATGTCACAAATGTGCATTTGAAAAGGAATACATTTTAATCAGTTATGAAGTTCGTCCAGAGCCTAATACTTGTGTTCTAGTAGCAGCCATCCAAGCCTTCTATGGGGAAGCAATTCACACTGTGACATGCCTGTAGAATGATATTCAACATAATTTAGAGCTAATTAATCACGAGGGAATGAGTGCTTGAAAAAAATGGCAACAGAAAGGATAAAAACTTGAGTATACTTTACACCTAGAATGAAACATGTAAGGAAACCTAACTGATGTGAGTGATAGAAATATGATATGAGTGATAGAAAATTTCATGGCACGCAGATGAACTGAGAAGAGCTTGGTAGACAATACAATTCAAAACTAGAAGAATCCTTGTCAAGAGTAAGTAGGGTTTCTCATTTTAAAGCAATCTCCTTTTAAACAGAGTTTGAAACCAGAGGTCTGAGGAAAATATAAACTCTCAGATAAGGAACTAATCTTATACCTTGTTTGAGAATTTTCTTGATAAAAATAAAGCAACTTCAGAGAGTACTCAGTGCACTGAACAACTTAAGAGTTGTTTGAGCGCAGAGGAATAATTAGAATCTTTCCAGAGCATCTTGTAGATGGTCTTTGCTCTCCACAATTAAAGAATTAGCTGTCACCTTAACCTCATTATGAGCAACTTTAGATTTATCTAGTTTAGGAGATTATTGTCCTATGTTCTTCTCAATCAGTTTCTCCTGGTGAAAATTCTATTGATACACACTGAAATCAGAAGAGACATGCCAAGGAGAGTACTTCAGTCATCTGTCAGCTATGAGCTGCTGCTGACATGAGATAGAAATAACTAGAATAAATTACCATAGTGAAGAAAATATTACATTAAACGTTTGAAATTACCCATAAAGCTTGAAGTTCCCCAGGTTAAGTATATGGCAAAATACCTTAGGAAGAAAGGAAAGGGCTTTATCTTTATCAGAATTCCTTTTTCTAAATTAAGAATTGATGAATCTTGTATTGGAAGAAAACCATTTTTTTTTTCTATTTTCTGACTCTTCAGGTTCACAGAGAAAAATTTGTAGGCATGCCCTCTTGTGGCAGGACATCTTAGTTTAGGGATAATTTTCATTATTAGCTAAATGTCACATAAAGGGCTGTTCTAATTTATAAAGCCATGTATACTTAATCATAGACAGATGTAAAGCTCACTCCAAAAATATTACTTTTAATGTAAAGATATTATAATGAAAATAAAATAAATAATTCCACATATCTTTTGTATAATGAAAAGTGCATTCCAGGACAGCCAGGCTATTCAGAGAAACCCTGTCTTTTTTTGTGATAAAAACTGCATGGTACTAGTATAGCAACAGACAAATAGACCAATGGAATAGAATTGAAGACCCAGAAATGAAACCACACACCTATGGTCACTTGATCTTCGACAAGGGAGCTAAAACCATCCAGTGGAAGAAAGACAGCATTTTCAACAAACGGTGCTGGCACAACTGGTTGTTATCAGGTAGAAGAATATGAATTGATCCATGCCTATCTCCTTGTACTAAGGTCAAATCTAAGTGGATCAAGGAACTCCACATAAAACCAGAGACACTGAAACTTATAGAGGAGAAAGTGGGGAAAAGCCTCAAAGATATGGGTACAGGGGAAAAATTCCTGAATAGAACAGCAATGGCTTTTGCTGTAAGATCGAGGATTGACAAATGGGACCTCATGAAACTGCAAACCTTCTGCATGGCAAAAGACACCATCAATAAGACAAAAAGGCCATAACAGATTGGGAAAGGATCTTTACCTATCTTAAATCAGATAGGGGACTAATATCCAATATATATAAAGAACTCAAGAAGGTGGACTCCAGAAAATCAAATAACCCCATTAAAAATTGGGGCTCAGAGCTAAACAAAGAATTCTCACCTGAGGAATACCGAATGGCTGAGAAACACCTGAAAAAATGTTCAACATCCCTAATCATCAGAGAAATGCAAATCAAAACAACCCTGAGATTCCATCTCACAACAGTCAAAATGGCTAAGATCAAAAATTCAGGTGACAGCAGATGCTGGCAAGGATCTGGAGAAAGAGGAACACTCCTCCATTGTTGGTGGGATTGCAAGCTTGTACAACCACCCTGGAAATCAGACAATTGGACATAGTACTACTGGAGGATCCCACAATACCCCTCCTGGGCATATATCCAGAAGATGTCCCAACCGGTAAGAAGGACACATGCTCCACTATGTTCATAGCAGGCTTATTTATAATAGCCAGAAGCTGGAAAGAACCCAGATGCCCCTCAACAGAGGAATGGATACAGAAAATGTGGTACATTTACACAATGGAGTACTACTCAGCTATTAAAAAGAATGAATTTATGAAATTCCTAGGCAAATGGTTGGACCTGGAGGGCATCATCCTGAGTGATTTAACACAATCACAAAAGAACTCAAATGATATGTACTCACTGATAAGTGGATATTAGCCCAGAAACTTAGTATAGCGAGATGTAAGATTAAATTTGCAAAACACATGAAACTGAAGAACAATGAAGACCAAAGTGTGGAATTGGAAACAATCACCCATGGAAGGATTACAGAGACAAAGTTTGGAGCTGAGACAAAAGGATGGACCATCTAGAGACTGCCATATCCAGGGATCCATCCCATAATTAGCCTCCAAACAATGACAGCATTGCATACACTAGCAAGCGTTTGCTGGAAGGACCATGATATAGCTGTCTCTTGCGAGACTAGGCCGGGGCCTAGCAAACACATAAGTGGATGCTCACAGTCAGCTATTGGATGGATCACAGGGCACCTAATGGAGGAGCTAGAGAAAGTTTCCAAGGAGCTAAAGGGATCTGCAACCCTGTAGGTGCAACATTATGAACTAACCAGTACCCTGGAGCTCTTGACTCTAACTGCATATGTATCAAAAGATGGCCTAGTCGGCCATCACTGGAAAGAGAGGCCCACTGGACAAGCAAACTTTATATGCCCCAGTACAGGGGAATGCCAGGGCCAAAAAAAATGGGAATGGGTGGGTAGGGAAGTGGGGGGGAGGGTGGGGGACTTTTGGGATAGCATTGGAAATGTAATTGAAGAAAATATGTAATAAAATATATATGTGCATTCCAGGACAGCCAGGCTATACAGAGAAACCCTGTCTTGAAAAACCAAACAAAAAAAGTGCTAAGAGCAAACTGTTGCTTTTAGACTGTGGATTAATAAAAATATTCCTCTCACTGAGCTAAAGAAAAGACAATGTGAAAGAGTTGGTAAAATTAATCTACTAAGAAATTTAGAATCATCCTAGCATAACCAAAAACTAATTTGTATGTAAGTTCATAGGAACTTCAACTGAACACATGATAGAAATATGCTCAGAGCTTAGACTATGCATCAACTCACAGGGAATGCTCTACAAAGATCTACAGGGTGAATTAACTCATTGGGTTGGTGTTATTGAAGGCTGTGGAGCCTCCAAGCCAAGCCTGGTGGGAGGCCTTCAGGATCTATCATTTCTAATATAGGATCTATTGACATTCTGGAAAAATAAAACAGAGAGTTGAGTGATAAAAGCTTTCAAAGCAATCAAATGAGTAATCTATAGGAATGTACACCCATGCCATATGGCCTTTCCATATATAGGTACAGTATGGGTATAGGTATATGTATAGGTATTTATAATGACTACAGTCAGTCAGTGTTTACAATACTGAGTGACTAATATGTTCACTGAAACACGTGCTTAAAAAAAAGTGATTCAGAAAGTTTCCCATCACAGAAGTATTAAAGAGAGGGTGTGTATTAGTCCAGAATAAGGAACTCCTAATTTAAAGAAGAAGAAAAGAAGAAAAGAGAAATGAAAAACCACAGGCACTTCAAGAATTGTGGAGAGCAGAGGTCATCTCCAAGAGTAGCTATTTTATCTTATATTAATGATGGAGAAGATCAGGTTCTGGCAGGGGAGCTTTACAAACAAGGTTTTATGGACCATCCCAGTCAACAGAAAAGTCAGAAATGAGTAAACACTGGCCCTTAAAATTTTCAAGTGCCTCCAGAAAAAGGATTAACTTTAAAATTTCAGCAAAATGGAGAA
The DNA here is from genome assembly GCF_978045245.1 of Mus caroli. NCBI lineage: Eukaryota > Metazoa > Chordata > Mammalia > Rodentia > Muridae > Mus > Mus caroli. Next base: position 103,000,557 of record NW_028227261.1, on the reverse strand, counting down.
AAATATCATAAATAGAGGGTTAAACAAGTTTACAAGTATTTGAAGTAATCAATAAAGCTGTAATTGTTGTTGCAGAAATGAACAATATTGATATAAAAACAACGCCCTGGAGCTCTTGCTCTCTTACCCTCTTACTCTCTCCTCTCTCTTGCCTCTTGGCCTCTTGGTCCCCCTCTTTCCCCATTTACTTTCCTCTTCTCTCCTTGTGGCCATAGCCGGCCTCTACTTCTCTACTCTCTCCTTCTCTCTGCCTTTCTCTATCACTTAACTCCCCTCACCATTCCCTGAATAAAGTCTATTCCATGATTAAAAAAACAAACAAACAAAACAAACAAACAAAAAAAAAAAAACCTCCTGGCTTAGCAGAATAAAGCTGTATAAAATCAAAAGAGAAGGCAAAGATAATTCCACAAAACACTTGTTTCACACTAGTGAGAAAGACAAAAGGAACTTGCATATTATCTTTCAGTTATTAAGATAAGGTTATAAGAAAGAATTTCATTAAATGTAATAGTGCTTAAATTAGAGATGATGTATATGAATTAGATATAATATATTACAGTAATGAAAAGCGTAGCTAAAACTGATAAAACAGAAACAATATTACATACATACATATACATGCATACAATACAATATACAAATCATATACAATAGATTAATTATGCATTATACAATATGTACCTTCTAGTTGTATGACATCATTCAAATTTAAATAAAATCTGAAGCTCCACTATTACATTTCACAAGTTGTGTCAATCCACATGAGTACACATCATTAGTCACTGAATGGCAGAATCACCTAAGCTGGAACCTAATCCCAAAGATGTTAAAATGTCAAATCAACCCGTTTCAAAGGACAGATGCTAGGAGTCCACTTACATGATGTCTCAAAGTGAAAAAGAATGATGATTCTAGAGACTGAGCAGAAGACAGCCTTAATGTTATTGGATATAGAGCTTCAGTTTTTCAAGATGATCAAAATCACAGCTATCTCTACATGCTGGTACTCTTTGTACAACACCATAAATATATACACTATCACCAACCTTCACCATTGAAATGGTTAAAATAACATATTCATGTAATGTATGTTTTAAAACAATTAAAGGGAAAATAAAACAGAAAGTGTTTCACAAATGTTAGCAATGATAATGTGATTTTAAGTTAACCAAAAAAACTTAATTTCATAGAAATAAATTTCAAAAAAGTTAAATTTATAACTACCAGTTTCCTTTTGCAATTTAGATTAACTTGAAGCTTCAAATGCATGCATATGTTTTTAATTAGATATTTTCTTTATTTACATTTCAAATGTTATACCATTTCCTAGTTTCCCCTCTGAAAATCCCCTATTCCCTCCCACCCTGCTCTACAACCCACCTACTCCCACTTCGCTTCCTGGCCATGGTATTCCCCTATAATGGGGCATAGAACCTTCACAGGACCAAGGGCCTTCCTCCCACAGTGATGACTGACTAGACCATCCTCTGCTACATATGGAGCTAGAGTCACAAGTCCTACCATGTGTTTTCTTTGATTCCCAGGGAGCTCTGGGGGTACTAGTTAGATCATTCTATTGTTCCTCCTGTGAGGCTGCAAACCCCTTCAGCTCCTTGGGTACTTTCTATAGCTCCTTCATTGGGGACACTGTGCTCCATCCAATGGATGACTGTGAGAATCCACTTCTGTATTTGCCAGGCACTGGCAAAGCCTCTCAGGAGACAGCTATATCAGGCTCCTTTCAGCAAAATTGTGTTGGCATCTGCAGTAGTGTCTGGGCTTGGTGGTTGTTTAGGAAAATCAAAGTGTGGATACTTCGATTCTTCTTAGAAGGGGGAACAAAATACCCATGGAAGGAGTTGCAGAGATAAAGTTCAGAGCAGAGACTGAAGGAATGAGCAACCAGAGACTGCTCCATTTGAGGATTCATCACATGCATATGTTTAAAGCAATTATGACCCTCAGTCTCTCATCATTATATCTTTTCCATAGGAAGAGTGGGGTAAAATAGGTGGTGTGAAGAATGGTCTTGATATAACTTACAAGAGGGGTGGGTGGAGAAGGTGACTGATGATAATTAAACAGAACCTGAACGATCCTATGCTGGATATGAAGAGGATTAGAAGCCAGATCTTCGTGAGATTGTTTTACACATAAGTATCCTCTAGGATTGTATGACAGAATGATAAGAATTAATAAAGGAAACAGTTTTAGCTGAATTTGATAAGGAATTGTATTTGAATCTTCATATTAGTCACAGAATGACACGGTGATGGTATTCATTCTCAGCTTGAGACAATCTAAAATCACCCAGGTAACAGACTTCTGGAAGTGCTTGTTGGAGAGTATCCTGATTATTTAAGAGAGGGAAGATCCAAGCACTGTGTGGGTAAGCATTCTGTGGCTGGGTCCTTGACTGTATAAATGGAGAGAACTCACTGAGCCATGGCACAGATTAATTTGTCTCTCAATCTAACTAATTCCTGACAATGGAGGTAATGTGGTCAGGTAATTTAAGCTCCCTTTGCCTTTACTTCAAAGAACATAACCTTGAATCATGAGCCAGAGTAAGCCCTATATCCCTTGAGTTACTCTTGTCACACTGTTTATTATCATAGCAAAGGAAAAAGAAACTAAGATGTTATAATTTACATACACATTTGGAAATTTATAGACTTATCTCTACTTGAATCTGAAAATGTACAATAGGCATATAATCACAAAACCAATGCTTTGCAACCAAAACACGTTCAGGAACATCAGTTGGATTTTCTGATGATCATCATGGTACTTACATATCCAACCTGAAAACAAATTGTGCTTTAAGCTATTCAAATTACATGTATGACAGAACATTCATAACTTCTCCAAAGAGAGACAATCACCATGATTGTCCTAAGTGGAACATAATGTGTCTTTTCCTTTCAGAGAAATGTGCATTGTACAATGGCTTGAATAGCTATTGCACTGATGTTCAGTCAAATTACTTCCTCATCTACCATTAAGTGGTATAGATACTGTGAAATGAAGCTTGAAATGCAGGGTCAGAGACCATGTTCTCTTTCTGCATCTCATTAATTCCTGTATGATTTCATTATAAATACTAGCTACAAGACAAAGCCAGAATACTTACTATGTTAGAGAAAATGATGTTCACTAGGAAAAAAAATAGAAATAATAAATCAATACATTATTCATCATATGCCTGCATGCCAGTGCATTGCAATAAATAAATAAGTAACCCATACCCAATTCCTACAGTAAATTGTCAGTCCTTTAAAGGATGCTGTATTTAGACAATATTTTAAAACTGTATCTGCTGCTTTCATATCACATATCATAAATGAGCTTAGTGTTTTAGATGTGTCTCCTTGTAACACTAGAAGATATTTCCATAAAGTCTCACCAACATCAAGCGTGAGCTGGACAAAGCTGATACCAATGAACACGCCCAACTAAATGGAGGGCTAAGAGACCCACATTCCACATAAAAACACAGGTAATAGAGTAGAGCTGGGAGCAGGAGAAGTGGCTTTCTCCAGGGAAGAACACATCTTTTGTGCTAAGTGGAGAGTCCTTAAACATATATACAAGTAACATTGTGTGAACTCATAAGGTTATATTTAGTAACAATTGATGAGAAAGAGCCCTTGAACTTGAAAGAGATTGGATAGGGGTATGTGAGAAAGTCTGGATGGCTAAAGGGGAAGAGAGAGATACTGTTAATAAAATAAATCTTAAAAATAAACAATAAAAATACCTGTGTCAAGGATGCTTGTCAGAGAAGATGAGATTGCAAGACATTGATATGAATTATTGTAGTATTGAGGACAATCACTATGTCGGAACAATTAATATACCATCTTTCATTCAAAAGTGAAAGGCAAGTTGTGCCAGGTATAAAATAAAGCTTCATTGTGTATTCTTAAAATTGTAAGTAGAGGGTCTGGAGAGATAGCTCAGCTGTTGAGAGCACTGTTTGCTCTTTCAGAGGTCATGAGTTCAACTCCCAGCATCTACATGGTGGCTCACAGCTATCTATAACTGTAGTCTCATGGGATCAGATGACCTCTTCTGATATGCAGATAGATATGCATATATACAAAACATTCATAGACATAAACTTGTTGTTTAAAAATTGTAAGCAGATGATATCACACCAGTGCAGCCAAGCCCAATTAATGATGATGATGATAAGCTGTTGTATTAACTTAAACCAATATTAGTTTCATATATAAATTCTCATGGCATCACTTATAAAGAAATAAAATGAACTTTGTATACCTTGCCATTAAGACTATGGTTGTCTTTATTTAAATTGTAAAATGATATAATATTGGGAGAATGTATCACAAATGACAAATGAATACTTTATAAAATATTGGCTTCATTTTTACTGCCAATAATAACATGATACTAAAAGTTCATGTCAGGTTAGTTTGATTTTGTTCAGTTGTCTTCCTCATAAAAACAAGAAGCCAACAAAACTATCAAAACACAGTATGTCTGTCTTGTAAAATTGTCTCCTGCTATGTGCTTTAGTGAGAAGGATTCTGAATTGGAAATGGAAGTAATTCTTACGAAACTGGAATTTGATCAAGCATAAAAAGGTCATAAAACTAAAGGCCATGATTTGAAGCCCCTTGAAAACATTGTAATCATTTTGGCAAGTACATAAGATTAGGTAGTGTCTTGATCAGAGAAATCTTGAGAAATGGCCAGACATTCTCAAAATGTAATGCAGTAAAATAAAGAATGGGACATTCCTTTTAAAACCAGTCAGTTAACCTTAAAATATAGACCCCATTATTCTGAAATATATCTGACCTTTTGCCATGCAAATGTGTAACTATATTGATAGCTTTTGTTTCACGCATTATCTAGTTTTCTATTCTTTCATTCATATCATCCCACTAATAGTATGAATTTCACAACTGTTACACACCTTTAAAAAGTGATAAAACTGATACATTAAAAATAAACCTAAATAAACCTTCCTAGATAAAAAGTGCCTGAAATAAAAATTCAGTACTCCCACCACAGTTTATAAATAGAAATAAGTCAAGACAGCTCTGTAGATTTTAACCTGTGCTACTAAGAGGCTGATATCTTTGTAGATCCTAAAACCAATTTGACTTATTTAAGTAAAGGCTGCACATTTTCAAAATGTTGTCAAAAGAAACAAGATAATATTGTGTCCCATAAGTTTGGGTATGTTGTGGCATCATTTTCATTAAACTCTAAAAAGTCTTTAATTTCTTTCCTTATTCCTTCCGTGACAAAGGTATCATTGAGTAGAGTGTTCAGTTTCCACGTGAATGTTGGCTTTCTGTTATTTATGTTGTTATTGAAGATCAGCCTTAGTCCATGGTGATCTGATAGGATGCATGGGACAATTTCAATATTTTTGTATTTGTTGAGGCCTGTTTTGTGACCAATTATATGGTCAATATTGGAGAAGGTACCATGAGGTACTGAGAAGAAGGTATATCCTTTTGTTTTAGGATAAAATGTTCTGTAGATATCCGTTAAATCCATTTGTTTCATAACTTCTGTTAGTTTCACTGTATCCCTGTTTAGTTTCTGTTTCCATGATTGGTTCATTGGTGAGAGTGGGGTATTGAAGTCTCCCACTATTATTGTGTGAGTTGCAATGTGTGCTTTGAGCTTTACTAAAGTTTCTTTAATGAATGTGGCTGTCCTTGCATTTGGAGCATAGATATTCAGAATTGAGAGTTCCTCTTGGAAGATTTTACCTTTGATGAGTATGAAGTGCCTCTCCATGTCCTTTTTGATAACTTTGGGAGGATCCCTCAATACCTCTCCTGGGCATATATCCAAAAGATGTTCCAACTGGTAAGAAGGACACATGCTCCACTATGTTCATAGCAGCCTTATATATAATAGCCAGAAGCTGGAAAGAACCCAGATGCCCCTCAACAGAGGAATGGATACAGATAATGTGGTACATTTACACAATGGAGTACTACTCAGCTATTAAAAAGAATGAATTTATAAAATTCCTAGGCAAATGGATAGATCTGGAGGGCATCATCCTGAGTGAGGTAACCCAATCACAAAAGAACTCACATGATATGTACTCACTGATAAATGGATATTAGCCTTGAAACTTAGAATGCCCAAGATACAAGATACAATTTGCAAAACACATGAAACTCAAGAAGAAAGAAGACCAAAGTGTAGACACTTTGCCCCTTCTTAGAATTGGGAACAAAACACCCATGGAAGGAATTACAGAGACAAAGTTTGGAGCTGAGACGAAAGGATGGGCCATCTAGAGACTGCCATATCCTGGTATCCATCCCATAATCAACCTCCAAAAGGTGACACCATTGTACACACCAGCAAGATTTTGATGAAAGGACCCTGATATAGCTGTGTCTTGTGAGCCTATGCCGGAACTTAGCAAACACAGAAGTGGATGCTAACAGTCAGCTATTGGATGGAACACAGGGTCCCCAATGGAGGAGCTAGAGAAAGTACCCAAGGAACTAAAGGGGTCTGCAATCCTATAGGTGGAACAAAAATATGAACTAGCCAGTACCCTTGGAGCTCGTGTCTCTTGCTGCATATGTATCAGAAGATGGCTTAGTTGCCCATCAGTGGAAAGAGAGGCCCATTGGTCTTGCAAACTTTATATGCCTCAGTACAGGGGAATGGCCAGGGCCAAGAAGTGGGAGTGGGTGGGTGGGGGATTGGGGGAGACGGTCTGTGAGACTTTTGGGATAGCATTTGAAATGTAAATGAAGAAAATACCTAATAAATTTTAAAAAAGAAACAAGATAACACATAGTACTCACATATTAAGGAAATATTTTACTTTGCACATGCTATTTTATTTTATTTTACTTTTTACAGTATGTCTCACTACATTGCCCTGGTTGTCCTGGAACTCACCATGTAGTCAGTCCAAGCTGTCCTCTAACTCACAGAGGTCCACTTGCCTGTTTCCTAGGTGCTGGGATTAAAGATGTGTACCACAATGCCTGATCACAACTATATGTTTTTTGTAAAAGAGTGGATGTTATGTTTTGTTTGAGACAAAGTTAAAACTCACATCTATAAAAGGCTGGGATATTGCAATATTTGTCCTACTTATTCAAGAGAATAAAATTGCATCTTAAAACTTTAGTCCCCACTCAGAACACTGCTAAAATCTATAGAAGAAAACGAAGATGGACAATTAAGCAAAATGAAGGATTTCATAAGCTACATGTATGAAAGACAAAGTCTTTTTCATGTATCTGCAGATTTTCTTAAATAAACCAGGATCCATCCCTTGTCTTCTGGTTTGTCCTTAGCGAGTATTGTCATTTAAGGCTGCATTTCTGCCAGGTGCTCTTATGCTCCATGGATACCATTAACCATTCATCACTGTCTTTGTTCTTCATGCTGTATTTATTCTCTCACGGAGGTCATTTGTCCTTCAATTATCACAGTCAGCCTACCAGATTTGCCCAGGATTTGCTTTAGCCAAAGGTTATCAACAGATACCAGATAAGTTTGCTGATAACTGCCTCTTACAGGTGACTTCTTTGTACTTAACATATGTTGATAAACAAACACTTTTATTAGTGTCTAGCTCCACAAAGAGGACAGATACACACACTGAAGTGTCACCGTGAACCAGCAAAGCCCATTTGAGACCGTTTTTCTTGAGCTGCAAACACCAATTACACTCACCTGAGATTTTATGTTTGTCATTAAAGGGTGTGCAATGGACACCTGGTGATTTTCCACATTCTTCTTTTGAAGGATTTATCCATTTTTATTAATGTATATGAGTGTATCATGTGCACCATTCTTATGATCAAGAAGACTAGAGGGTTGTCCTACCCTGATATTTGTGTGATGGATGGTTCTAAGCTACCATGTGGGTGCTTGAGTGATGAAACATACTCCTAGAACATCAAATGCGCTAAACAGCTGAGTCATTGTTCCTGCCTAAAATTCTGAATTTTGTAACAAAAGAATTATGTATTCGCTCATGTATATTTGTGGATATGAACACAAGTACCTACAGAATGCAGACAATGGTGTTTGATCACCTAAAACTGGAGGTACAGGAAGTTGTGAGTCTCCTGATATGAGTTCTGGAAAATTGACCTGAATCCTCTTCAAGATTAGTATGGCTCTTTATTGCTGAGCCATCACCCAATCCCCTTAAATGTTTCTAATATATACTAAAGAAAATGTTTTTAATATATAACTACAGTTTTTGAGGCCAGATTAAATTATGCAATATTAATTAAAAATATGGTATGTTGCATAATTTTATGCTCTATGAAATAAGTACAGATTTTATAATCCATGCATTGTGCTTGGATTTTCTTAAAATTGATCATTTCTGAGAGTATAATGTTTGGGGGAAAATGCTCCATTTCAATCAATCAAAAGGTTTCTTCTTTGTAGTTGTGACTTGAAATCAATATTCCCAAGTAACAAAGAAATCAAAGAGTTGACTTTGAGTCAACATTTGACTCCTTTTGTCTACCTACATAACACTTACAGCATTGTATGTCAGTAAACAGTCAAATTATGGGCAAACAAGCAATCAGTTGAATGCATAGGCAAAACATAGGGATTTCTGGCAATTCTGAGATAGTGGGATTTCTGCATTATTATACAATACCAAGTTTATAGATTATGTTAATCCTGTATACTCAAACTTGTTGATGGAGTGTGTTTATTATATGGTAGACGAGTGATAATGTATTCAGGTTCATGGACTATAGCAACTGTCACTCTAATGTGTGAATCTGCTCAAGCATTAAACTTAGGAGTAACTGGATCTCCTCAACTTAGAACTATTCTATGAAAGATATACAGTCTTAAAATTTACTGAATATTAAGTATACATCTGCATTAATTCAAATTCCCGTGCACATACTATTTAATGAAGATGAACTTCTGAGTAGGAATAACATTTGAATTGTTAATTAACCTAATTTAGACATATTACTGCTTACCTGTAAAGGTGATGTTGATTTTGATCTAATGAAATAAAAGATTCAAACTGCCTTTAAATAGGTATTCCTGTCTATATAAATACATTTTAATGTGTTATATAATGGGCTCTCAGGCCTGACCGATGTGCATTCTAGAAGGTGGAAAGCCACATCTTGGTCAGCATCTCAAAGATGAATCCTCCAAAGAATAAAAGAAATTACATTAAAATTATACCAAAAAAAAAAGAGTAATATGGAGAACTTTATTTTAACAAAAATGACACTGTGGAAGTAAATTGAGAGTTTTGTGAACAAGAGTTGGGAAAGTGGTAGAGATATTGAAGCTGCAAGGAAAACAAGGTAAAAAGCATTTTCATTAATAAAAGAAACACATAATTTGCATTCATATGGCAGCAGGGGGCTGGTATGGATACTTGATCATATCTATAATTTTATTTATGTCAACCAGTTAAGTGTTGGTGACAAATGTTATAGAAAAAGAGGTAATCAGGGAAATGAAACCATGACCAGAGTCATTGCTAACGTCATACTCCAGGGAAAGACAGATGAAGATGATCAGAATGCAGTGCATGTCCTCTACGACATCACTTTCAGCACTTGCTCTGTGAAACAAAATCAAGACTGAGAAGAGAAACTTATCTTCACATTCTCCATATAGAAATAAAAAATTTGGTAGTCATTCATGTATATTCACCCCACCACACTGCTTTGTATTTCTAATCTATAATTGGGATTTAATTATGCATAGTATATCAAATAATGTACATTTGATGTGATTAGGTAGTCAGTTGGTGGTTTGCAAGGGAACTCATGATAGCTGTCTTTTTAATTAATATTTGAAAGGGGAATTAAGTTATTTTTCTAAGAGAGTTTTCATAGATACTGGGTTTACAATATAACAAGGCTTTCCCATGACAGTGAAAAGAAAAAGTAAAAGAGAAAAAATAAGGGACTGGGAGAGTAGGAATAAGAGAGTAAGAGAATACTCTTATAGAGAATCACAAACATGGCTTATTTCTTAATACAATTATAAATCCAACAAACAAGTACTGAGCTAATATATTTTAGGATGTGTATTAAGAACTAAACCAGGAAAAGAGATAACATTTGAAATGTAAATAAAGAAAATATATAATTAAAGAAAGAAGAAAAAGAAAATCAAAATGAGAAAAGAAGAACTAAAACAATAACTAGAAAAACAAAAACACAAAGAAAAGTGCTGTTTTCTCAGGACTTTTCACAACAAAAAATAATATAAACAACAAGGGAGAAAAGATTATCACTCTAAAATGGTGCTGTATCTTAGAGAGGCAAAAAGATCTAAGGGAGAAGATAGGGTTATTGGAACATACAATTTAAACAGGGTTGTCAGTGAGAAATAATTTACCCTTGCATTAAGTCCATTAAGAGATCGGGGAAAAGGCATTTTATAAAAGAGAAATAGAACCCAAGGAAACCAACCACTGGGAAGAAATTCCTAAAATGCAAATACACTCAACATTTTCTTTTGCTTTGTAAACATTTTTGACAGCTTTGCACATGTATTGTAATTACATTAACCCTGTTACTCTCTATGGTCAAGCTCTTTCCCTTTTCTCTGAACCCCTTCATCAACAGAAACAGTCCCTGTATTGCTATGTGCCATGAAGAAGATGTGACTATTCCCAAAACAACCACAGACAGCATCACCTTGGTAAATATATGGGGCATTTTGAGCAAATCTTTATGCATGATGGAAGGTTCAAAGGACTAATATTACACAATTATTCATTACTGTTTTATGTGCATGTCTGAAATGGCTTTGTTATATGGGGATAGCATTGTTTTGTTGACTTTTTCCCTATCCTCCAGCTCTTGTAATCTTCCTGTTCCTCTCCATCTACAGTGTTCCCTGGCGATTAATGTATATTCCCCATTTAGGGATGAGCACACAATAGCCACTTAATCTCAGCACTTTAACCAGAGGTGAGTCTGTATTACCCATAATTATGCTCTCACCAGAAGGGAGCATCTCTTCACTGAGCTTAAATCGTCCTAGTTCATAAGGGATACATAAATATTTAGAAATTTGAAGTATATACTCCGTTTGAATCTGTGGCTTTCTCACCCATAGGTTTTGATCAGGTTGATACCACAAGCTGCATACTCTGTCCTTTGTAGTAACATTCCAGTATTCTCACAGAGCAGTTAATTACTCTCAATATAGGCAGGGCACTATTCCACTAATGGGCCTATCTTGACTGACATGTCAATACTCAGTATTTCAAGAAGCATCAATTTAGTAAAAGGGCCTGGAATAAAATGAGAACAAAATAAAGGCAGAACAGTAAATAGAGTAAAGGAATAGACATAGTAATCTGGCATCCGTTAAGAGTTGTTGAGACATTAAAATTCCTTTCTAAAAAGAAATATGTGAAAGACTCTGGACCACTACAACACAAACAAATAAAATTTGAGTATTGTGAATTATGTTGTCAAGATATACATTGCTTATGGTCACAAAAATCCCTGTTGTGTGGGAACAAAATTAGTATGCAGGTCAAAATTGGCTTTATTTGTAATTTGGGGGGCATATGTCAGTTTGTTATATAAAAACAGAACAAAAATTAAAGTAAGGAAAGCAGGAAGCTTGGCTTTATGGACAGAAAAGTGCAGAGAAAGCAAAAACAAAAACAAAACAGCATTAGAAAATAATTTCTTTTGAAAGTAAGAAAAGGAGAAAATAGTAAAACAATTGATCAACTAAATATTAGTTACACGCATGAAACTCAAGAAGAATGAAGACCAAAGTGTGGACACTTTGCCCCTTCCTAGAAATGGGAACAAAACACCCATGGAAGGAGTTACAGAGACAAAATTTGGAGCTGTGACGAAAGGATGGACCATCTAGTGATTGCCATATCCAGGGATCCATCCCATAATCAGCTTCCAAACGCTGACATCATTGCATACACTAGCAAGATTTTGCTGTAAGGACCCAGATATAGCTGTCTCTTGTGAGACTATGCCGGGGGCCTAGCAAACACAGAAGTGGATGCTCACAGTCATCTATTGGATGGGTCACACAGCCCCCAATGGAGGAGCCAGAGAAAGTACCCAAGGGGCTAAAGGGAACTGCAACCCTATAGGTGGAACAACAATATGAACTAACCAGTACCCCGGAGCTCTTGTCTCTAGCTGCATATGTATCAAAAGATGGCCTAGTTTGCCATCACTGGAAAGAGAGGCCCTTTGGACTTGCAAACTTTATATGCCCCAGTACAGGGGAACACCAGGGCCAAAAAGGGGGAGTGGGTGGGTAGGGGATTGGGGAGGTGGGTATGGCGGACTTTTGGGATAGCATTGGACATGTAAACTAGGAAAATACCTAATAAAAAAAAATAATAAAAAGCAACCATTTTTTTTTTTTTTTTTTGTCATCTGTACTCATAGAATAATGCACTTGTTGCAGGTTAATCTGTTAATTGACCTCTTCCACTAAGGTAGAGAATCCTCAAATAAATCTGTAATGATTCTTCTCAAAAAAAATTAGTTACAGCTTTCTTTTATATGTTAGGATCGAAGCATAGACACCTCATTACCATATCTATAAGAACTGCACTGTCCAAGAAATTTGGCTGTTTGGAAATATTATGACTTGTAGCCAATCAAAAAACAACTTTGTTTTGGTTCAATGACATGGGAGAATTACATGAGGAGGACTATTGCAAAAATATTATTTAATTTTTTCCTCTTTTCTGTTTGAAACCTTGTGTAGAATGTTTGTACTTAACAATAAATTTCTTAGCCGGGCGTGGTGGCGCACGCCTTTAATCCCAGCACTCGGGAGGCAGAGGCAGGCGGATTTCTGAGTTCGAGGCCAGCCTGGTCTACAAAGTGAGCTCCAGGACAGCCAGAGCTACACAGAGAAACCCTGTCTCGAAAAACCAAAAAAAAAAAAAAAAATAAATAAATAAATAAATAAATAAATAAATAAATTTCTTTATAATGTATTGATTTAAGACAACAAAGCGAATAAAAATGTAAATTTCATAGTACTATGAAAATATGCAATGAAAACTGGAAAGAATTAGACAGCATGGGATCAAGAAGGCAACATATTTTAAGTAGAAACATAGATTTCAAACAATTCTAAAGATTTTCATGTCAATGTCTGTGTGTCTCTGTGTTGGTGTCTCTCTATCTCTGTCTCTCTGTCTCTCTCTGTCTATCTGTCTCTGTCTCTGTCTGTCTGTCTGTCTTTCTCTCCCCTTCTTCCATCTCCCATTATACATTTTACTAAGGGGTATAATGGTAACTAGTATATTTACAAATCATCAGAATTATTTTTAAAGGGGGTGCAATTCAACTGTGCATTATGATGATATGATAATTCCGTTATTTTAAAAATGAAATAAAAGTCAAGTAATTTCAGGAGTTGTCATCACAAATCTTCGATAACCAAATAATCTTTGGTTCTGATAACCATATTGTGTTATCATGCTTATAGTATTCCTGTAATTTATAGAAGATGTAATCTCACAGAAGCTTTATCAGTCCTATAGTTCTGGTATCTTTTCTGGCCCTTCATCCAAGATATTAGGTACAAGAATTGTGTTGGAGATACCCAAATTAAGACAGGGAGCCCCAAACTCAGTTTTTCTCTGCATTTTGAGCAGTTGTTATTTTCAATAATGGTCTTTCTGCTGGAAAGGGAATCTTTGATGAGGGTTGAAAACTACATTTATTGAGTTGAGTTGGAGCACAGGATATGATAGCTGGCTGAAAGAAAACCACAAGAACTATTTAGAAATCAAAGCAAAAAATTTTTTTATTGAAATTTTAAACTTGGTAGCTCTGAAAAAAAAATGTTTCTAATTGATATAGTAACCAAAACTTAGGGGGAAAACTTATTAAATCAATGATACTTTTTTGAAAAAAACATTATCAAACTACTTTCAGTTTCAAAACAGAATGCCATCCTGGGGCTTAGCGACTAGCTATTTGTAAATGACTTCCGGAACCAGCAGATGATGTTTTTGTAAGGTACATTCCTCTCTAATCAAAACCACTTAGAGTTTAATTTTGAACATTTACCATCAACTGATTCTACAAAAAAGTGTATGAGAAACTTTTGGGAAGTATAGGGGTGAGAATTTAGGGTGTCTGCCCTGATAGTTTTGTAGATTTTCATTGCAATATTCATGGTGGGAACACAAGAAAGCCTCCTCATGACTAGACAGGAAAAGGGAGAGGATGGTCATGTCTCAAAAAGTTAAGTTCTCTTTAAAAGGCTGTACTGAGAAAGTGCTTTAGGAGAGGCAATTCTCTTCCCCTTCTCTCCTTATCCTTCCTGATTTCACTAAAAAGAGTGGGTCTTTCTGGTCTGGGCCTGTGCCCTCAGCAGAGGATGCAAACTCTACAGCCAGTCCCACAACACCCAGACAAAACTCCCCTCCCAGGCACTCTAACATGCCCAGGATCACAGAATCACAGAATCACAGGATCACAGGATCACAGGAGCTTGGTCATGCCAGGATCTCAGGGTCCCAGAGGCAACTTGATGTCCAGGATCTCTGGACACTTCCAGGATCTCAGGATCACAGGATCCCAGAATCACAGGATCACAGAGACAGATGGACTCTTAGGAGTTTTGACACAAACAGGATCACCAGAAGGACAGGCTCCAGTCAGATATAGTGAGGGCAGGTAGCATTAAAGATAACTAGATGGTGGGAGGCAAGTGTAAGAACATAAGCAACAGAAACCAAAGCTACTAGGCATCATAGGAACCCAATTCTCCCACCATAGCAAGCGATTCAGATCTAAAAATCACTTTTCATGATGATGATAGAGGACTTTAGGAAGGACATAAATAACTTTCTCAAAGAAATACAGAAGAACACTGGTAAACAGGTAGAAGCCTTTAAAGTGGAAACACAAAATTCCCTTAAAGAATTACAGGAAAACACAAACAGGCAAAGGAAATGAACAAAACCACCCAGGAACTAAAAAGGGGAAACAATAAATAAATGACAAAAGGACACAACCCTGAAGTTAGAAAACCTAGGAAAGAGATCAGGCATCATAGATGCAAGCAATATCAACAATACAAGAGATAGAAGAGAGACTCTCAGGTGCAGAAGATTCCATAGAAAACATTGACACAACAGCCAAAGAAAATGCAAAATGCAAAAAGCTCCTAACCGGAATCTTCCAGGAAATCCAGGACACAATGAGAAGACTAAACCTAAGGATAATAGGTATAGAAGAGAGCAAAGATTCCCGACTTAAAGGGCCAGTAGAATCTTCAACAAAATTATAGAAGAAATCTTCCCTAAAGAAAGAGATGCCCACGGACATACAAAAAACCTACAGAACTCCAAATAGACGGGACCAGAAAAAAATTCCTCTTATCATAAAAATCAAAACACCAAATGCACTAAAGCAAGAAAGAATATTAAAAGCAGTAAGGGGCAAAGGCCAAGTTAAATATAAAGGCAGACCTACCAGAATTACACAAGATTTCTCACCAGAAACTGTGAAAGTTAGAAGATCTTGGGCAGATGTCAGACCCTAAGAGAATATAAGTGCCAGTCCAGGCTACTAGCAACACCATCATAGATGCAGGGGAAGAGGGGATGGAACAGGGGACTTATGGGAGGGGGGACCAGGAAAGGGGATAACATTTAAAAAGTAAATAAAAAAATATCCATTTGGAAAAAATGAAAAAAAAGAAAGAAAGAAGTGGGGAGTTGAATAACATTTGTAATGTTCACAAGCTGATGGCAAAAGGCTATGGGACTTCTTTAGAATATTATCAAAGGCATGCCTCATCACACTCCATCTCCATAGTTTCAGGGGTGGGGCATTATAAGACTTTCTAATAGATATTTTTAATGTTATCAGCAGAGGAAAATGAAATGTGAGATACTAAAGAAATATGAAATCTCTAAAATAATCAGATCAGTCCAAACCCAGCTCTTCCTTAGCTTAATTTACCAAAAACTCACTGAAAGACCCAAACCTGATAATCACCACCAGATGACCCAATAGATCCAACTTTGAAAATGTTCCAAAAGCATGGCACAATACAAAAGGAAGGAAGTCTAAATCATTAGGCCAATCATTACAAATCAACTAATATTAACAGAGAAGAATCATGAGCACTATAATTATTAACTTAAAATCTAAGTGGGAAAAGTGTGCATTCTAAGTAGAAAGGAGTTGTTTTGAAAGAATCAAAATTAAGCACTAGAAATCAGATGACTATCAGACTGTTTCTGATGGAAGATGCCAGTAGGTGGGCTCATGAAACCATGACAATAGGTAAATAGAGACTTCCCAAATCAAATATCAGGAAAGAAAAGTCAAGTGGAAATTTTAGAATATCCAATAACTGAATTTCACAATGTGAAATGTGCACATAGATTGAAAGACTGGAAAAGAGTACAGAGCAGAAATATTTGAGGCTGTGACAGACATCAGAACACAGAACTAGGAAGCCTAGAGACCATGAGGATATGCATTTAAATCCTCACATCTTACACAAAGATTCCAATTGTACAGAAATAAATGGAATGAGAAAATCTTGAAGGACAAAATACTGAGAGGGGTTGAGTAACACCTTGCCTGTAGAGAACAAAAACAAAGCTGAAATGAACTTTTCGTTAATGAAAATGAGAAACAGAAGATAATGCAATGAAGTATTTAAAGTAACAACAAAACAACAACAATAATTACATTGTATGGCCAAAGAAATTATCATTTATATTGGCTTGATACATGCTATTATGATGAATTACTTGAGAAAAATCAACTTAAAAAGATGAAAAAATTAACTAGTTTAGAGCTTATAGTTCAAGACAGCATTCCCAATGATCTAAGTGTTTGCTGTTTGGAGGATTGCAATGGTGGTGAATATGTGTTGGCACAAATCACTCACATCATAAACTATGAAGCAGAGGAAGACTGTGATTTCATGTCATTCAGGTGTACACCCTTCATGCCCCTAAGAGATTCCCCTGTTCCCATAAAGGACTATAGGTCCCTATAACAGTGCCATTCAAATAAATAAGACTAGAGGGGTTCAGTAATTGTTGTCCCTTTGGGGACCCCTCATTCAAACCATAGCAGTCTCCTCCTTCCCCCAAATTTTATATCTATCTTAAGAAGATAAGTGATTTTTTTCGGTTTTTTTTTTTTTTTTTTTTTTTTTTTTTTTTGGCATTCACCACTGTTCAAAAGCTGTATCTGTATGAAAAGATGGCCTAGTCGGCCATCACTGGAAAGAGAGGCCCATTGGACTTGCAAACTTTTTATGCCCCAGTACAGGAGAACACCAGGGCCAAAAAGTGGGAGTGGGTGGATAGGGGAGTGGGTGGGAGGGTATGGGGGACTTTTGGGATAGCATTGGAAATGTAAATGAGGAAAATACCTAATAAAAAAATTTAAAAAAAGACAAAAAAAAAGTCTAAATCCAAACACTGCAGTAATTTCCTGTAAAAATAAAAAAAATACATTCTACTATACATTGAATTATAATATACATTGATGAGAAAGACCCAGATTAAATATTCACATGAAAGTAAAGAAAAATAATATCCATAGAAGAACATTATGGCAAAATAAACTTGCCAATTACTAGTAATTTGAAGAAGGTGATAAACTATTTGAAGAGATTAAGGTTGATGGAATTATTTGAAAGGAAGGCAGCCTCAGCATTAATACTTCACATGCTCAAGAGACAACAGCCCTTTATTTTGAATTAAAAAATATAACAAAGCAAAAATAGAGTAGTTGAAGCCACCTATCATATTTTAAAGTTATCTACAGTCACAGGGAATTCCTAACAGTTTCCTGTATGTATGCATTTGTGTAGCATAAAGATGGTTTTCCACGAGTAGTATGGTTTTGATTTTTAGTTTGTGAATGGTCTTTTTTTTTTCCCCATAATTAAAGGCATAGAGAAAAAATGTAGTGGTCTGTAAGTCATGGCTATTGTGTGACCCATATTTTTAAATCCATGTTTCAGTATCTGATAATAATACGTGTTAAAAAATTATAACAAGAGATTAGTTGGATAAAAATATAATATGGCAATTTGGAAAATATTTTAACTGGTGTGAAACAGTAGTTTTAGAGTCTTTTTTGTTTGTAAAAATTGTCGAAATACAATTCATTTTAGTCCTATTTATTGAAAAATATTTGAGACAATGAACTGAGAAACTTTAGAATTAGAGAAAGTATTAATACAATACTATTTTTACAAAATATGAGTAAATTTTATTTACAAACCCTTACAATAAAAATAGATCACAGAATTAATATAGATGTTATATAATTGATAGATTGATTATAGCACCAATAAGAATAATTACTAAAATTCTAAAATTAAGCACAGTAATTAGATTGCATTGAAACCAAGTTATCTTTTATTACAGATAATCGAACTCAATCTCAAAGCATTCATTAGCAGAATGATCAAGGGGCCATTAATTAAATTTATCTCTTCCAGTCTCAGTCCTGACCTCTCTCCTTTGTCCAGTGTCTGCTGCTAAATGAACATTGTTTCTTTAATTCTACCTGAAACCTGCATCCACACATTTTTCTGACTTTGAAAACAAATCTTTGTTTGAAAAATGAAAATATGAGGAAGATACTGAAGTTCATATGATTTATGAGGTGAAGTTTAATGCATATAGCTTATATCTGGTGAGTTACTGTAAACCATTAGAATGATATGCTGGACTCCATAGGCCATTTCCATTTCTTCAATAATCCAATCCCCTCTGATCCTCATATTCTCTTTTCATATTGAAATTTAATTTTAGTACATAAAGAAAATACATGATTTGGTTCTCCTTATATGCCCATCAATGATAATGTCCATAATAAAGTATATAAATAATATACACATATGACTGTTTTCTTCACTGTGGTTTGGAATCTTTCCTGGATATATAGGGACCCTTAAATTTGTTTATGTATTTATTGCCATTTTTATATTTTCTTGAATATTCTGTTCATCTTTTAGCCAGTTGTAAAGCCATGTGGCTCTCTTATTGTGTTTTGACTTTGTGTTGATATAGTCTGATTAAGGGTTAGAATATAGGGTGTCTTAGACAGGGTTTCTATTCCTGTACAAAACATCACAACTAAGAAGCAAGTTGGGGAGGAAAGGTTTTATTCAGCGTATACTTCCATATTGCTGTTCACCACCACAGGAAGTCAGGACAGGAACTCATACAGGGCATGAACTTGCAGTCAGGAGCTGATGCAGAGGCCATGGCGGGGGTGGGGGTGGGGGGGTGCTGCTTACTAGAGTGCTTCCCTTGTTTGCTCAGCTTGCTTCCTTATAGAACCTAGGGCACCAGCCCAGGAATGGCTCCATCCACAATGGGCTGGACCCTCCTCCCTTAATCACTAAAGGAGAAAATGCCTTACAGTTGGATCTCATGGGGGCTTGTCTTCAAGGGAGGCTCCATTCTCTGTGATAACTCCAGCTTGTGTCAAGTTCACATGCAAAACCAGCCAGTACATAGGGTTACATATAGAATAATGGGAGATGACTCAGCAGTAGTGAGTACACACTGCTCTTGCGAGGACCAGAGTTCAGTTTCCAGCACCCATGTCACAAGTGCCTGTAACACTAGCTTCAGTGAAGTCTGAGGTCTCTGGCTTCCATAGGCATCAGACCACATGTGCACACCTCTCTACACACACATGCAATTAAAATAAAACAAGTCTTTCAGACAAAACAGTCCAAACTTGTCTGCAACTCTGTTTATCTGTTTTGTCTTTCTGTGCTCTCACTTCTATCAATGTGTCCAAGTATGAATTTTCTTTTACTGTTTGATAGTTTTGAATATGTTTTATCTGCATCTTATATCTTTTTATGTAATGTACTATTGATTTTTTTTAGTGCTGAAGGAAACTAATATGAATTTCCCTGCTCATATATTGCACACATGATCAGGAATATGAGATCACCCTTTTCCTTGTTTACCTACTTTTAGCTCAACAGGATGGTGATTTCTGCAAGAATCAGTTAAAGATACAGTCCTCTTAAAAACAGCCAAGGGATCTGCAACCCTATAGGTGGAACAACATTATGAACTAACCAGTACCCCAGAGCTCGTGTCTCTAGCTGCATATGTATCAAAAGATGGCCTAGTCGGCCATCACTGGAAAGAGAGGCCCATTGGACACACAAACTCTATATGCCCCAGTACAGGGGAACGCCAGGGCCAAAAAAATGGGAATGGGTGGGTAGGGAAGTGGGGGGAGGGTATGGGGGACTTTTGGAATAGCATTGGAAATGTAATTGAGGAAAATACGTAAAAAAAAAATTAAAATTTAAAAAAAAAAGAAAGTTGACAAAGAAGCTAATTTACTATATACAAAATGGTATGTTAAAAAGCTGTAAAACTCACTAAATTTAAAATAAAGATAAACTTCATATAAATTAAAAAAAAAAAAAAAGCCATTGTTTTAGTCAGCAGCTGAGTGATTTATCCACTTTCACAGTCCCTGTATTTCCTAGTGGCAAATGGGAGGATGTCTGAGACAAGATTCCAGTGATGGTGGTGATTTAAGTAAATCTTATTTTGTGTTTGAAAACCGTTAACAGGAGAAATACAGGTTCCTCAGAGCTGAGACATCTACAGCTTCCCTTAATCTTTCACAATTACAACCAAAAGCCTGAGGAGTAGGTGCTCAAGTTATTATGCTTTCAATGACCAGATTTATTAGTAGGTAAACTACATAAAATAATCATGTTAATCATCTCCCACAAAAGAAAGAATCAATAGAAAATCCCCAGTGAACTTTCCTTAATTTCAGTTACATCCTTTTAGATTTCCTTGCTCCAAAAGGCAGAATATAATAGAATAATTGAAACTAAATTATTCATGCTTTTCCCACCACAGCTAATTTGTCAATGAAATAACTGGAATATATAAACTATGCTCATAACTTCTTTGTTAATAGTGATGGGAAGGCAGAATTATTAATAAGTTTGAGGAATATTATTTTCTTGGTGTTCTAGAAACTTCCAAGGACAATCATTCAGCTAATTTATAGTTAGAGTTTAGCATTTGCTATGTCCCACAAGGCAGAAAGATGAGACAATAATTCTCATCTTCAGGGAAATATATATACATATACACATACACACAAATACATGTATATGTTTTGTATATGAAATTTTTTGTATACATATGAAATGCATATTTGTATTTCATTATACAAATTATACATATGAAATTTTACAAATTCTAATATGGAGGACAGTACATGGAAAGAGTGACATTCACACTTGCAGAAATACAATGATTTGTATAAATTGCCAGGGCAATACTGAGAGACAATCCATTCCAGTGTTTACTAACTTTATTTCCCACAATTATTGAATGGAGAAGTTATCACAATTTGCTTCAGAAATTCAGAGAGAACCTTCCAGAGTAGTGAAGACATAGCTTATTAGTGAGGCTCAAGTTGGTGTTAGAAAGTTGGCTCAGCCAGAAGATGTTCTAGAACACTTATGTGGCAGGAGCAAGGACAGCAATCAGGATTCTGCAGTTAATCTGATATACCACAAAATACACAGTTATGGACAAAGAGTACATTTGGAGGACTATTTTATGGCTGGTCTGAATTTTGTATGAATCAAATCAAATTCCAGTAGAACAGCATGAAAAGAAGAAGACAGAGTCCTGCGTTCCACCATGCCCATAAGTATGAGCGGGGAAAGACATCCACAGACCTGCCTTCTGCCCTGTGGATGTCCAGCACTGGGTAGAGCTAGTTGCACACCTCACCAGCAGCAGCACTCTGGAAAGCAGGCCCCTCTACCATTCCCAGGTAGCACAGCAGAGCTGGCCCTGCTCGCAGGTATGTGAGTGAGCTGGCCTCAAAGGAATGAGTTTGGAAGAACTAGTTCTGCACCTCCTCAGCTGCAGCATTTGGCAGAGTGGCCATGAACCTCGCCTGGACAGCATAACAGAGATGACCTTGGTGTATTGGGCACAGATGAGTTGAGTTAGCCCCCAAAGCAAGGCATAGCTGGCCCATGCACTCCTCTGCCATGCATTGGAATGGATGCAGGGGTGATGTCTCCACCACCCCACCCCACCCCATCACTTACCACCTGCAATAGTCAGGAGACCTGCATCAGGACATGAGAGTGGGAGTGCCCCTTTCTGGATGTAGCACCCAAGAACAGGCCTCTCACCTTGTCTGGCAATATCCCAGAGCTGGTCCTGATGGAAAGGGTGAGCCAGCTCAGAGGGTGTGAGAGTCAAAGGACTGGACCAGCACTCAAATGGAATTGTCACCTCACTCACTAAGCTCACCTACCACAGAGCTCCAGATCCAGGGCTCTGAGTTGGCCCACTCCAAAATCTATAACATCATGTGAATAGTTGGAATATATGAAAGGGCCAGTCCTACTGATGCAAAGCTGCATGGTCTTCATGACACAGGACAAAAACAGGATAACTGAAAGGAGTCCCAGTGAAGAACCAGTATTGATGCTGTCAGAAAAGTAGGAGTCCTCAGGTAGGATTCATTGCAATGAATTTTATTTGAAAGTGAAGATGTGTGGATAGAGGGGTATACTATGAGACACACTGTGATATACTACAGCTTCTATGATGTTTCTACACTTTGGATGTTTGTGTGCATATGCGCATGAGCGCGTGTGCGTGTGTGTGTGTGTGTGTGTGTGTGTGTGTGTGTGTGTGTGTGTGTTATTTTAAAATTAAGGGTCTGTTGCAAGAAGAAAGGATGATATGAGAGAACAGGGAGATGAGAAGGAATGAGATGCATGGTGTCAAACTCAACAAGAATCACTAAAATTATAAAGATAACAGAATAAGAACATACATATGGTAACAATAAGAGGGATCAGAAATGGTGAACATAGCCTGAGAGTACAGGTCACAGGAAGGGAAGCAGTCAGTCCAGCATTCCAGGTGAATTAGAAAATCCTGGAAGCTTGCTTAATTCCTGCTTTAAGATGGGAAAGGCTGCACCTTTACCTTTATCTGACATGTTGGCCTACCCTGTGAATTTATTCACATATGTTGTACTGTTCTAATGATTAGAAACAGCCCAGAGGAGCAGCCACATAAACTAAATACAACTTTGACAGAAAATAGTTCTGTTTTTATACCAAATATTACTTTTGTGCTAAAGGAATGCAGCCATAAAATGATCCCTAAAGATATTATGCTCTCCTCATAGATCAGTTTTGGCTCAGTCAACATCAGAGAATCTGTCTTCTGTAGTATATGAGAATAAATACAGATACCTACAGCTGGATAATAAGAAGACAGAGAGATACTTCAGTCCACTCAGTGTGTCTCCATCAAATCACTCCTTTCAGGATGTAGAAAACCTTGTGGAAGATGATGCAGAAAGCTTGTAAGAGCCAAACAGAAGGAGGACACCAAGGACTACTCAAGGTCTTGTAGACAGCAGGACCTGTGTGTGTGTGTGTGTGTGTGTGTGTGTACTCACACATGCACATGGCCCATTTGTGTCTGTGCTAAACATGGTTCCATGAGAGAAGTAGTCGCATGCCTCCATCCCTAACCTTGAAGGTTATATTTGATTGATAACCACTCAGATGAAAAGGCAGCACTCTCCAGTGGAGACTCACTACGCACCAGGAATCCAAATGACTACTTTTTTTTTTCCTGGTCAGGTTTTTCCTCTTTCTTTCTTCCTTTCTTCCTTTCTTCCTTTCTTCCTTTCTTCCTTTCTTCCTTTCTTCCTTTCTTCCTTCCTTCCTTCCTTCCTTCCTTCCTTCCTTCCTTCCTTCCTTCCTTCCTTCTTTCCTTCTTTCCTTTCCTTCTTTCTTTCTTTCTTTCTTTCTTTCTTTCTTTCTTTCTTTCTTTCTTTCTTTTAATTAGGTATTTTCTATATTTACATTTCAAATGTTATCCCCTTTCCTAGTTTCCTCTCCAAAAATCCCCTATCTCCTCCTGCCTCCTCCTGATCCCCAACCGATCAACTCCTGCCTCTTGGCCCTGGCATTCCCCTATATTGGAGCATAAAATCTTCACAAGACCAAGGGCCTCTCCTCCCCTTGATGGCCTGATATAGTGGTCTCCTGAAGGATTCTGCCAGTGCCTGGCAAAAACAGAAGTGGATGCACACAGTAATCCATTGGATGAAGCACAGGGTCCCCAATTAAAGAGCTAGAGAAAGTACCCAAGGAGCTGAAGGGGTTTGCAGCCTTATAGGAGGAACAACAGTCTGACTAACCAGTACCCCCAGAGCTCCCTGGGACTAAACCACAAAACCAAAGAAAGCACATGATGAGACTCATGTCTCTAGCTGCAAACGATTCTTAAGGATAGGCCCCATGCCCAGCAATAGAGAGCCAACTCAGAACAAACTCAGTGGCATATTTATAGGTTCTTTGTCTCATACGGTTTTAAAATGGTGTTTATTTTTAATTTTACAGGTATTTTATTATGGCTTCTGGTTTTGTGTTTCTATGGTATTTCTGTAAGTAAGAATATGTATGCCTGTGTCTACATACATATCTCATGATTTTTCTTTAGTTTTTTTTTTTTACATCAGTTGGTTTGTCTTGTCATATTTTGGTTTGTTTGTTTGTTTTATTGTACATTATTATTATTATTATTATTTAGAATTTTGTTCATTTCCTAAGTAGAGATCGAATGGGTGTGGATTCTATTAAGGGAAAAGTTGGGGGAACTCCTGGAGAAGTGGGAGGAATGGGAACCATAACAGAATATAATGTATGAAATATTCTATTTTCAATATAAGAAGTAAAATATAAAGAAGGTATATGAAAAAATCAAAGGAAGAATGATGCACAGAAGTTGGTAATCTTGAGTAAACAGATTAAGTGTCATGAATCTATAGGCATTATAAGCAAGTATATGTAAAGCCAAAGAATAAAAGATATTGTTATAGCTTATACCTGGACCTCTAGATCTAGGCATATTCATCTCCTACCCCAAACTTGCCCTAACATGCTCCAGGCAAATTGAATTCACTCAAGAAAATGCCAATGGGGGAATGAATTTGGAATGCTTTACCATGCGCCGAGTAAATTCCTGTGTATTGATATGACTGAGTTATTTTTATTCTGTAAGATTAATGATAGGAAGTATAGATAACACTTAATGAAATCACAGTTGCATAGCTCTGTTAGTGCACCACCTGTATTCCTACTCAGTTTTGTTTTCTCATAAGCATACTGAAATTTAAAATGGTTACTAGCAAATGGCTTTAGTTTCATAAAGAGTAGAACATAGCTTTTTTTTTTTTTTTTAACTGTAAGATGAACCAGGATGCTCTATTGATCAATCATTCATTCATCCCTTAGGAGTCAGTTTTCCTCTTTTTTATCTGACTCTGCCCAGGATATCAATCTGCAACAATAGCATCAGCTTGCTCCCTTGCCCTCTTGTTTCCTTCTGGATTTTGCCAAAGCAGTAGTGAGAAGTAGCAAGCAAGGGCAGTAAGGCGAGGGTGCACATAAGTCTGGCATTTTCCTCACAGGTCACCTAGAGTTGGCTGCATGCCTGTCAGAGGACACCTCAGCACATCCCTCTACTGCATCCATGCCTTTCTGTCCTAAGGGCAATAGCACAGCCTCAGTGCAGATCCTCAAAAGTCATTGCAGCACACTATTAACATAAACATTGTGTTCTATTCAAATAATGATTGCATTTTGACATTCATGTCTTGAAAAAAAGGTAAGATAGATTTGTGTTTGTGTGTGTGTGTAAAATCAATATCAATTAAATGTATAAAAGTTAATATTAGGTTGGTAACATAAATATTATGCTTGTATATAGTCTGTTTGCAATTAGACACAAATAGAAACACTAAAGTTTTTAGGGATTTTTTTTTTGCCTTGTTTAAATTGCTTAATCAGAGACCGAGACTCTTTTAAAAGATATAAATACATATAATCTTAGCAGAGAATAGTTTTAAAAAAATCCATGTTTACCACTGAGAATAGAAAATGCACTTGCATAGGAACATCTTTGAAACCAATGCCATTCAATTCTATGAGCACTTGATAAATCAGTTTAGCAGGAGTTGTGAAAACTATGACAGATCTAATTAGGATATGATTCATGAAACTCAAGCCTAGCATCACTGGTTATCTGTGTCTTCATGTATATTTATAAGCTTAGAAATTGTTTGCTTGATAAACATAAAAATAAATCATCCCTGGAAATTTAGTACACAGACTAAATAGTGATAGCAATGCATACTATACAATATGAAATATTCCTCTAAGAGCCACTCAGAATTACTTAATTGTAGAAATTTTTTAAGTTTAATTATTATTTTCAAATCATTATAGGTTCATATAGTTACAAAGAAACATTTCATGTATCCTTCCCCCAAGCATCTATCAGTGGCAAATTCAAAAATTGTAATGACACAGCACAGTAAGATTTAAACATTGATAAAATTTAAATTATTTCATATATTCCTAGTTTAGTTCTATAGCCAAATAGACAAATGTATGATTCCAAAAATTATAACTGATACACACATATTCAGCCAAGTCAATTATACTTAATTCAGTATAATTATTTTAGAGGTAGGAAAGGTTACAGGAATTGTCCCTTTCCTGTTGTCAAACTCCTCTTATCAAAGCTCAAGAATCTGAGAAGGTAAGAAGAGGCAGAGAAATTCTAAGTTCCAAAGGTAGTGTACAGCTCCAAGAGACTGGATTTTTATAAATAACAGTGCCAATGCATACATAAACTTGAAGAGATTGCTACTGTAAGCACAAGACATGCATACGGTCAAACTAGACAAAATCCCAGCACTGAAAAGGAAAAGTGGACACCAAGCCCCAACCCTAAGAAGAAGCTATTTGATACTGACAACTGCTAGGACAAGGAAAATACTTTTCTCCCCCACAGAGTGTCACTAGCTATATCAACCACACTTCATAGAAGGCCCTGCTCAGAAATGACCAATACAAAACACTCCAAATTTGGGGTTGTCTTTGGTTTTGTTTTACTGTAGTTTGTTTTATTGATGTTATTTTTCTAGCTTGTCTGTCTTGTTTTTAACATTTTTTTTTATCTAGATCTTTGTTTTTTGCTTTTAGAAACAGAGAGAGCATATGCGTAAAGTAGGGTGCATGGGCATGATCTGGGAAGATTGGAAGGAGGCTATATATGATCAAATTATATTGTATGAAAAAAATCAAATAAAATGAAAAATAAACCATCTGCTGAAGTCATGTACTCTTTGCTAGGTATTCTGCATAGTACAGCGCAGACAGTCATGTACATCTAGAGCATATAGCCATTTAATCTAACACACAATGGAGAAAAAAACAAGTAGTAACCTATGAACTTCAGTTTAGGAAAAGACTATATATATATATATATATATATATATATATATATATTATACATATATATGAATATGACTGGGAATAAATTTATCAGATAAAAATATCAGCAGGTAATAATTTCAAGAAGGATTCTAAAACAAATGTCAAACATTAACTTGGAGCATTTATAACAGTGTCCATTGTATATTCAGTAAATAAATATTTGATAAACAATATTCCCAAGGCTTCATTAATTGTTAAGTCTTGAACTTGCCTTATTGATATCTGTAGGAAACAGCTAATGCCAGCAAGTTAAGGTTAAAAGATACTCAAGAAAAAAAATGTCAGGGACTATCTAGGAGAAGGTAAAAACTAGTAGGCAATCCCCAGAGATGATTCCACCAAGGCCTGTAAAGTTGTGAAGGATTTGCTTCTTTAGGTAAGACTGAGAAGATTACATTTGAGGAAAGATCCCTACTTTTCTTTTTTTTTTTTTGGTTTTTCGAGACAGGGTTTCTCTGTGTAGCCCTGGCTGTCCTGGAACTCACTTTGTAGACCAGGCTGGCCTCGAACTCAGAAATCCGCCTGCCTCTGCCTCCCGAGTGCTGGGATTAAAGGCGTGCGCCACCACGCCCGGCGAGATCCCTACTTTTCATATGCTTTTCCTGTTATTATTAAATAGGTATGTTAACAATTACTAGGTATTTAGTCTCCCCCTTTGAACAGATTTCTTCAGAGCAACGAAGATGTATTGTCTTCTAGTGATACTATACAGACAAACAGATGATTTTTTTAATCCTTAATGATGATCCTATAAGAATGCGTAAAATTATATTTATTATTAAGATTATAGTAATTATTAAGTTAATAATTATTATAGTAATTATTAAGATCTTTTATAATAGGACTAGTATTAAGTCCTTTCTGGTGTAAAAACTGAAATGAGAACTATGCCAGTCATCAAGTGTCATGACTTAGTTGTTTCTGAGATATAAAGCAGGCATCTAAGACTTAAAGCACATTCCAAGAGGTTGTAAAGCAATTAATCTAAGTTCATAAAATGGGAACAAACTATTTACTATAGGTACAAGAACAGAAGATAAAATTTGATTGGTTTTATCTCTACAAAACTTCAGTGATAACTTAGTTATGGTCTTTAACTCTCATGAATCTCTGTAGAGCTAGGAACAGATAGTGAATGTTTAGCCAGATAATTACTCTTAATGAACATGCATGTAAACATTCACTGTTGTAAACTTCTTATTTAATTTATGGTTTGAATTCATCTTTGAACTAGTGAACTTTTGTAAAAAGTGAATGCTTTTTACATGTGATCTATTGTCTTAGAAAAGTCATAAAAGATTAAGAAAGATTATATTGGAAGGCATGGTGTTAGATGTAAGGGCATTATTATTGTTACATTAGAGCATCAGGACAAAGCAAGATTAGGAAGAGAAGAGAGCACAGAGAACTTTTTAGAAAGAATTTTCATTATTATTATTATTACTGTTGTTGTTTTTGTTGTTATTGTAATATATTTATTTACATTCCAAAAGTTGTCCCTTTCTTGATCCCCCTTCACCTAGGTCTTCAACCATCCAGGCTCTGAGAGGGTGATCTACCATTATCCCACCCACCCCTACCAGCATCCCTCTTCGCTGGGGCATCAATTTTCCACAGGACTAAGCACATCCTCTCCCACTGAGGCAATACAAGCCATATATACACTACTACACATGTGCTCAGGGCCAAGAATCAGTCCATTTATGTTACTTAGTTTTTGACTTAGTCTCTGGGAACTCTAATTCTGAGGTGTCTGGTTAATTGATACTGTTGTTCTTCCTATTGGGTTACAATCCCCTTCAGCTCCTTCAGTCCATCCTCTAACTCTTCCAAAGGAGTCCTGGACCCAATCCAATGGTTGGTTGTAAGTATCTCCATGTGCCTCAGTCAGTTTCTGGTAGAGCCTCTCAGAGGACAACCGTACCAGGCTCCTGCCTGCACACACAATACTGCCTCAGTAATAGTGTCAGAATTTGGAGTAAGAACTTACTTTTTTGAAAATATTTTTTATTATATATTTTTTTTATTTGCATTTCAAGTGTTATCCTCTTTCCTGGTTTCCCTCTGAAAACCACCTATCCCCTCCCACTTCCCCCTACTCACCAACCCACCCACTTCCTGGCTCAGGTATTCCCCTATACTGGGGCATAGTACCTTCACAGGACCAAGGCCTCCCCTCCCATTGATGACCAACTAGGTCATCCTCTGCAACATATGCAGCTAGAGGCATGAGTCCCACTATGTGTTTTCTTTGGTTGATGGTTTAGTCCAAGGGAGGTCTGAGGATACTGATTAGTTCATATTGTTGTTCCTCCTATAGGGCTGCAAACTCCTTCAGCTCCTTGAGTATTTTCTGTAGCTGCTTCATTGGGGACCCTGTGCTCAGTCCAATGGCTGGCTAAGAGCATCCACCTCTATATTTGTCAGGCACTGGTAGGGCCTCTTGAGAGACAGCTTTATCAGGATCCTTTCAGCAAGCACTTGTTGGCATCCACAATAGTGTCTGGGTTTGGTGGTTGTATAAGGGATAGATCCAGATAGAGCAGTCTCTGGATAGTCATTCCTTCAATCTCTGCTCCACACTTTGTCTCTGTAACTCCTTCCATGGGTATTTTGTTCCCATTCTAAAAAGGAGCGAAGTATCCACATTTTGGTCTCCCTTCTTCTTGGGTTACATGTGTTTTGCGAATTGTATCTTGGGTGTTCCAAGCTTCTGGGCTAATATCCACTAATCAGTGAGTGCATATAATGTGTCTTCTTTTGTGATTGGGTTACTTCACTCAGGATGACATCATCCAGATCCATCCATTTGTCTAAGAATTTTATAAATCATTGTTTTTAAAAGCTGCATAGTACTCCATTGTGTAAATTTACCTCGTTTTCTGTATCTATTCCTTTGTTGAGGAACATGTGGGTTCTTTCCAGCTTCTGGATATTATAAATAACACTTCTCTGAACATAGTAGAGCATGTTTCCTTATCACATGTTGGAGCATCTTCTGGGTATATGCCCAAGAGTGATATAGCTGGGTCCTCAGGTAGTACTATGTCCTATTTTCTAAGGAACCCCAAACCGATTTCCAGAGTGGTAGAGTGATAGGCAGGTAGATCAATGGAATAGAATTGAAGACCCAGAAATAAACCCACACACCTATGGTCACTTGATCTTTGACAAAGAAGCAAAACCATCCATCCAGTGGAAAAAAAGATAGCCTTTTCAACAAATGGTGTGGTTCAACTGGCAGTTAGCATGTAGAGGAATGCGAATCAAAACATTCTTATCTCCTTGTAAAAAGCTCAAGTCTAATTAGATCAAGGACCTCCCCAGAGACATTGAAACTTATAGAGAAGAAAGTGGAGAAGAGCCTTGAACATATGGGCACAGGGGGAAAATTCCTGAACAGAACACCAATGGCCTGTGCCTTAAGATCAAGAATCGACAAATGGAACCTCATAAAATTGCAAAGCTTCTGTAAGGCAAAGGACACTGGAAATAAGACAAAAAGGCAACCAATAGATTGGGAAAAGATCTTTACCACTACTAAATCTCATAGAGGGCTACTATCCAATATATACAAAGAACCCAAGAAGTTAGACTCCAGAGAGCCAAACCTCCTATTAAAAAATAACGTACAGAGCTAAACAAAGAATTCTCAACTGAGGAATACCAAATGGCTGAGAAGCACCGAAAAATGTTCAGCATCCTTAGTCATCAGGGAATTGCAAATCAAAACAACCCTGAGATTACACCTCACATCAGTCAGAATGGCAAAGATCAAAAACTCAGGTGACAGCAGATACAGGTGAGGATGTGGAGAAAGAGGAACACTCCTTCATTGCTTGTGGGATTGAAAACTGGTACAACTACTCCGCGGTAAGAACTTTCTTACAGAACATTTTTGGAGAGGGAATTTTTGGAGAAGAACTTACAAATAAAAGATTAAAATCAATTTTCATAGTGTCCCTTTTCCTAGGACTTTAGCTAGCAGGCTGAGAGTTAGAAAGCCAGTTCCTACAGAAATAGAGCAAAGACTATTTAATTCCCTGCTGTTTGTTTTACTGTGAGGGGCTAAATGCCAGAGCCATTTCTGGCCTCAGAGAAACTCAAAAGAGGCTGGTCAGTTATAGCATCAAAGTAACTTAGACTTAAGAAAGATAAACGTTTTATTAATAAACAGCAGGAGCATACGCAGGATCCTGGCACGAGTAAAGCAAGCAGAGGTCTGTCTGGTCAGACCTTAGTGGGAGAAAATGGGCTTAATCCTTGAGATACTTGAAGCCCCAGGAAGGAAGAGGTCTGATGGAGATGTACCCTTTCAGAGGCAAGGAGAGGGAGAAATGGGATCCTTGGGTGGAGAGACAGAGAGCAGTGGGGCAAAGGCTGGAATGTAAATAAATAAAATAATAAAAATGGAAAGAAAAAAAAAAGCAGCAACCCAAACCAAATTTTGTCCCTCTGATTCTCTTCTCCCTCAGCTAACCTCAGAGAGAACCAGAATAGCCAGGACTGGCCTCTGGCAAAATAATAATAATAATAATAATAATAATAATAATAATAATAATAATAATAATAACAAATAAAAAATAAAAAAATTAAGATAAGCAGTTTTTCAGTGTTTCTGCCTTTATGCTAATTTACCATGAATCATTGTTTTCAAATTAAAATGGAGTCCTGTTAGACTCTGAGAGAGCCTCTGAAAGAGGCTTAGCTTACTGGGGAACCCTGAGTGAACAATGCAGAGCTGGGAATTGATGCAAAAGCAAGAGAAATGTATCGTTCTGGCATGCTGCAGTCGTCATCCTGCACCCAAAGGAGAGGGGGCGACTCTGAACAGCTTGTTTGTGAAATTTTTTACACAGTTTTCAGGAGCAGAACAAAGCATCAGCAACTAGGCACAATATGATTGGTGGAACAGTGCACCCTTTAAACCGATTGGTCTTTAGGGAATGAGGTAGTAGGGGCTTAATTAGCTTCTTCCTTCCAGCCTACATGCTCTCTGATGACCAGTCTATCCGGGAGGGGAGGGGTGACTGGTGGAATTTTCCAACAGCTCTGAGCTGATCTCTTCAGTACAATATGAAAGGTTGTTATTCATTTAGTATCTGTATTTCCTAGGAATCAAAAATCTCTCAATATTTCTTTTGGACCTACAGTTATTTTGTTAACCCATTACAAAACTCACAATGATCGGAAGTTTCTCAGTACTGACATTTTTCTTATTATTTGCACAAATAACTCACAATTGACTCTTAATCTATTTGAAAACAAATCAGCACTGACAGGACATTTTCTTTGTATTTGAATTCATGGAAATTTCAGCTGTAAAATATATGAAAAGTTCAGCCTCATAGGGCGTTCGTGGACACAGAAGGCTCTGTGAGGGTACTATTTCCCATGCACCTTAAGTAATTCAAAATAATGTAAAAATATCATTATATCATTAGTTCTGTATATACAAATTCTTTGAGGGTTACAGTAATTCTATGGTTGCATTAATGACCTTAATTTTTTCTTTGTATATTTTATATTACATATTTAAATTATTAAATAGGCACATTATTTATTAGACACATAATGTTACTCTTCAATATTTTAGTATTGAGCTTGCATAATATTATGAACATTAAAGAGTTTTATTGATATTTCAAAAGTTTAATGAGCAAATAATTAAAATGATAAGGAAAGCATATTCACAGAATTTTCTTAAAGCTTGTTTTATTTAAGCAATTCATCTCTAAATGTATTTGAACACTATTAAAGAAACAAACGTAATCAAATATTAACAGAAACTTCTGTTCCTTTCTGTATCACATACAATCCAAGACTTGAGAATAACAAGAATTTAATAAATGCCTATTTTATAGGAGACATCAAAAAGAAAAACCAAAGAAACAGAAAAGCAGAAAAATAACAGTGCAAAATCACTATGTGGGCAGATCCAACATGTATAACGGCAGAAGACAGAAAGCACAGTGACCCCTGTTTCTAAAAGTTAAAACCATAAAATTCATGGTATTTAATATTTAAAAAGAGGTAATAAGGTGAAATGTGCTTACCGTGATGCCAGTATTTGGGATACCAAAACAGGAGAAAGATGAATTCTAGTCTATCCTGGGCTCCATTGTAAAATATTGTTTCAAAAAGGAAGACAACTAACCAACCCCCAACCCTAAAAATTTTTCAAAAGTTATAAAAAGGAAAAGTAAGAAAATAAATTAGCAGGAAATTAATAGAATTACTCTGTGGCACTCTGAATGTCTGAAAGGTAAGGTAGAAAAGCTGGCTAGGTTTCATAGAGGGCAGTTCTAGCAAAGGTGCATGCAGCTGGTGCAAATGTTAACTAAGACAGTGAGCTTCTCTCCTGGAGCACCTGTTCTCTGATAGGGAGCACTCGGCACTGCTGAACACCATCTTTGTCTCCAGTAATGACTTATACACACTAAAGAATTACAAAAGCTTGTTTACAGAGTAATTCTTAGATTTGTTAGGTTTGTTTACTCATATACAGAGTTCAATGACCTATGAAGCCAAAAAATAATAAAATATGTCTGTGAAAAGAGTAGTTCCATAAAATGCTACAAAATATATTGCTTAAAATTCAATAGTGCTAATTTTAAGGGAAAAAATTTTAAGAAAATATATGTAACATTTTAAATTATACTATTATTCAGACAGCTATGCTCACACCATTAATGATGGGTTTTCAAAGCAAGGCCGTGTTCCTTTGTCATACATTATACACTATTATATTAGTGTATGTAAAACAAACAAACACAAAATATCCTATGAGGTTCTAATTAACAAACTAGAGAGTGCAATCCTCTCCTAAATGTTAGACATTGCATTTGCTCTCAAATAAATGCTTGTTATGTATAAAAGATACAATGCCTAATCAGAGAATCATGTTGAAGTTTCCTTGTGGTGCCTAATGTGTAGGTATGTCTGGTTTCATGAAATTAAAAGCATGCATTTCCAATTCTAAGTGGTTTTTTATTTATTTTACTAAAACAGGATCCTCCTCATGACTTATTAACTATCAGGGTTTGTTTTTGAGATGGCTAATCTTGGTTGTCAACTTGACACAGTTGGAAAGGGACACCTCAGTTGAAAATTGGCCTTCAACAGACTGGCCAGTGGCTATGTGTAAGGTTCATGTTCTTAGCTAATTGTTAGGCAGGCTCATCCCATTGTGGGCAGTACCATCCTTAGGCAGGTAGGTCTGGGCTACATAAAAATGGTAGCTGAACCTGTCCTGGAAGCAAGCCAGTATGTTCCATTCCTGCATATTCTTCTTCAAGATAGCACTTTATGTTTCTGCTCTGATTCCCACAGTGATATATTATGATGAGGAAGCACAAATATTTGTCTTTGTAACTTACTTTTGATTATGGTTTATTACAACAACAAAAACTAATCTACAGCAGTACTTTCAATTCCCTATACAATTAATATTAAACAGCATTTCTTATTTTGCCTTTTTTGTTTATACAATGAAGTGTTCCTTAATTTGTTCACACACACATGTGTATACACACAAACACATGCACATGCACACACAAAAGCTTAAAAATAGTGACCGAATTCTCATCTGTGTGTTCAATGAATATATGAAAACGTTTTTAAAAAAAGGGATTTTTAAAGAGAATGCTTAGCAGAATTTTAGAACATACTTTAAAAAGAGATAAATATATAAATCTGTTCTTTTTATGTTTTTTCTTTAACATTGACATACTATGCTTTCCCTGTTTTTTTAAATATTTTATGATTTTTTGTTTAACATATTTTCCAATTGATATTTTGTCACTCAATATTCAGTATAAGCATGAGTTTATTTCTAAAACAGAAGCATATATTCTTGTAAAAGCTAATGAATAGACTCTCTAAGCATATAGAATTTGCACTAATTTTTTGTTTGTGTTTGTTACAAGTTTGTTTTATTATTGTTTTTAAGACTGACCAATATTGCATGAATTATACTATATTTTGATAATGTATTCTCTGACATATTAATACAACTATTATAAACATTCCAGTTAATATCATGTCCCACACCTGTCACCACACACATAAATCCCTTTCCTATATTCATATCTGTCTGTCTGTCCTCTTTTTATTCTTTTCCCTCTTCTCCCTCGTCCTCGCTTGTCTTCTCCCTCCTCCATCTGTGTTGTCATTGCCATTGTCTATTGGTTTGTTTATTATTGTATTGTTAAAGTGTAGCTATGGATTGGAACTAACCTTTGGAGTTTAGTGATCCAATCAGGGGCCACACAATTGAATACCATGACTCTCCCTCTCCATGAATATTTCAGAAGACAAACATTCAGCAGAGGTTTTTTGAGTTCTTTGTATTCTAGACACTAATCTCCTGTAAGATGCCCACTGACCAAGATGTGCTCCCATTCTGCGACTGCTTCATCACTCTCTGACATGGTTCTTTAGAATGCAGAAGCGTTTGCATCTCATGTAATCCCATTTGTTGATTGTTGGTTCTATTTCTTATACCATAGAAATCCTATTCTTACAGTCATTATCTATCCTCAAATCATGAGGCAACTCCTTTCATTTTAGCTTTAATAATTCTGGGGTATCAAGTATCTTGTAGAGGTCCATGATCATTGTTAGCTTCATTCAGGGTCCATTTTTGTCCATGCTGAGATCAAATATTCTCATCACTGTTAAAGATGTTTTCTTTATCCCTTGTACATTTTGGCATATTTGCTGAAAGCCAGGTAGCTGTAGTTTTACAGACAAATCTGAGTTATCTATTCTATTGCATTTGTGTTATAGAATTTGTATGTTTATTTTGGAGCAGTACTTTGCTGCTTTTATCACTATTGCTCTACGTTATAATTTGAAATCAAGTGTGGCATTATCTCTTGTGGCATTCTTTTAATTATTATTTTCAGTATTTCTCTGACTGTTCTTGCTCCCCTCCAGGCCCTCTTTGCCTCTGCTAGCTACACTGTGATTTCTGAAACTCAACCCACCTGGAAGCCCTACCCCTTGTCTTCTTAGGCACTCAGCCCACCTTCACCAGTAATAAAATATAATTCATAGTATTTCTTAGATTGCCATGAGTTTGAAACTATGACAGAAAATAACAACAAATACTGTTTTAGTACCAGAATAATTTTCAGTATTAATATATTTTACTCATAATATAATAGTACATTACGTTTGAAATTATTACTTAAAACACTAAAATAAAATTCCGTGTTTTGATTTGTGTTTCTATATTCATCTAGAAAACCGACAAAGTTCTGATCATTATCTAAACATATGGTAGAACAAAATTGTTTTTTTTGTTTTTTTCAGTAAGATGTGGGAGTAAATCAGACAAGATAATTGACCCATCTG
Organism: Mus caroli; assembly: GCF_978045245.1. Taxonomy (NCBI): domain Eukaryota; kingdom Metazoa; phylum Chordata; class Mammalia; order Rodentia; family Muridae; genus Mus; species Mus caroli. The sequence continues at coordinate 102,963,807 of NW_028227261.1, read as the reverse complement.
GGCTCATGAGTGTTAGAGAAACAAAATTATACAGTAGATACTAAAGTGTATTTTCATTTCTTTTTTTTAATTTTTAATATTTTTTATTACGTATTTTCCTCAATTACATTTCCAATGCTATCCCAAAAGTCCCCCATACCCTCCCCCCCCCAATTCCCTACCCACCCATTCCCATTTTTTAGGCCCTGGCGTTCCCCTGTACTGGGGCATATAAAGTTTGTGTGTCCAATGGGCCTCTCTTTCCAGTGATGACCGACAAGGCCATCTTTTGATATATATGAGGCTAGAGTCAAGAGCTCCGGGGTACTGGTTAGTTCATAATGTTGTTCCACCTATAGGGTTGCAGATCCCTTTAGCTCCTTGGGTACTTTCTCTAGCTCCTCCATTGGGAGCCCTGTGATCCATCCACTAGCTGATTGTGAGCATCCACTTCTGTGTTTGTTAGGCCCCGGTATAGTTTCACAAGAGACAGCTATATCTGGGTCCTTTCAGCAAAATCTTGCTAGTGTATGCAATGGTGTCAGCGTTTGGAAGCTGATTATGGGGTGGATCCCTGGATATGGCAGTCTCTAGATGGTCCATCCTTTGTCACAGCTATCTTCATTTCTTTACTGAGAGGAACAATATATTCCTTTTTATTTTTATTACTTCTTTCAAGGATAGAATAATAATTTTCATTGGTACAAAATCACCCATATGGGGCATACTATTTACATGCTATGGTCATCAACTCCATTCCTAAGAGGAATCACATAGGAATAATACACATTGTCTCGTTGTGGGTAATTTGTAGTTTTTTTGGATTTTATATTGAGGCAGAATTAGACCAGACTTGTCTTGAACTCAGAGATCTGCCTGCCTCTGCCTCAGTGCACCATCATTGTCTGTCTTGGACTTTTCTTAAAATACTTCCCCACTGCCATGCTTGTAAGCAGGCTAGGAAGTCCAGACCTTTCTTTCTCCCATGTCTGTCTGCTGAGCTGATTTTAGTTCTCCTGCCTTAAGCAATGTGATTGCAGAATATGAGACTGTGTTTGTCTGTTGAGTTCTCTGGTGCTTTTGTTCTCTCTCTCTTAAATGCAAATGATTTCTATAAAAATTAGAAATAAGACAAGGTTGTCCAATATTCATAGCCATTCAATATAGTACTTGAAATCTTAGCTAGAGCACTAAGGAAACTGCGGGAGATAAATGGGATACAAATAAGGAAATTAGTCAAAGCACCTTTATTTGCACATGATGTGATAGTATACATAACTGATCCTAAAAATTCCTCTGGGAAACTCCTACAGCTGGTAAATAATTTCAGCAAAGTAACTGGATAGAAAATTAACACAGAAAAATTAGTACCCTTCCTATATACAAATAACCGACTATGAAAGAAATTAGTGAAACAATATTTTTGACTAATAGCCTGCAATATTATAAAATACTCTGGGGTAACTTTAATCAAACAAGTGAAAGACTTGTATGATAAAAGCTTTGAGACCCTGAAGAAAGAAGTTGAAGAAGATATCAGAAGATGTTTACATCCCCCATGCACATGGATTGGTATAATCAATACAGCAAAAATGGTCATCTTTAAAAAAAATCAATCGACATATTCAATGCAGTCCCCATCACAATTACAGCACAATCTTTCACATAACTTGAAATGACAACTTTAAGCTTGATAGAAAATAGGAAAACATGCACACACACAATGCAGGATAGCTAAAACAATCATGAATAATACAAGACCTGCCAGAGCACCATCATTCCTGATCTCAAATTCAATTCCAGAACTATAGTCATTGAAAATATCTTGCTATTGGGAAAAAATTGATCAATAGAATAGAATTGAAAACCTATAAATAAATTAAAAACTATAGACATCTAATAAAGATGTTCCATGAAAAAAGATATCATCACCAACAAATGATGCTAGTCAAATGGGACAGCTTCATGTAGAAGAATGCAAATAAACCCCTACCCAGCTTTCCCTGTCTAACACTGTAAGGATATATAGAATATTTTTACACATCTAATATAAACAATTTATAGATTTCCCTTGACATCTCTACACTCTTTTCTCTTCCATTCCAGTGTGTGCACCCATCTCTTCCTGAAGACATGCACCTGATATCTTTCAGAACCAAAAGAATTCATAAATGAACATCTATCTATGGTCTGCTCGTTCCCTCTCCCTAATAGACCCTTAAGTATTCCATTTGCATGATACAAAAGTCCATTTATTCTTATCTGATTAATTTTCTCTTTTTAACTGGCTCCTTCCACAAGAAAGATAGCATTCAAAATCTTATATTGCATATTTTCATTGTACTTGTATTTTTATTATCAAGATTTGTATAACTTTATTAGATATCTTTGCAGGCTTTTTGTGTAACAAATTACAATTTACCCCATTAGAAGGAAGACATACTCATATTTCTCTTTGAGACAGGTCCCTCCTGACTTTTAGAAGATAATCAAGATGCTGAGAAATAACATTTTAAAAGACTTTTAGAAGACCTCTTATCTACAGGAGCAGCTTTAAAAGGATGTCCATAAAAATCCTAGAAAAAAAATTGCATCTGCTGAAGAGAATTTATGAGAAGCCTTAATCTTTTTGAGGTCCCACAAAAGTATTATATCAACACCCCTGGGATGAGAGCACATTTCACTGGCAGTGCCAAAGGTATGTCTATTTTGTACTTTGAGATATGTGTGACACTGGTAATTGCTATGTGCAATATGTTATGTGTATATGCATGTTACCTGTAATTATGTTATATGTAAATATGTTATATATAAATATTATGTTGTATGTAAATACAGTTTTTAGGTACAACAACCACTAAGTAGTTAGGAAAAAAATAGTTTCCATAGAAACTTACTGACATTTTCATCATTTGCCTATTGATATCTCTTTATTCAGATATGCAATCCTTTATACCATAGTCCTGTCTGTCTGTTTGTCTGTCTGTCTGTCTGTCTATACATTATGATAGATATGAATGTTTCTCAACATATATTCTTTCTTAAAATCAAGGAGAAATGATGTGCAAAATGGCATTTACATGGATCAGCACCTATCTCCCACTTCATTCAAGGAGAGATTACATTCACACAGGTATGAAAAGGGTTTTGTACCAACAAAGAAAGTTCAATATAATGTCATGATTCAAAGCCCTTAGCTTGAGTAAATGGGCTAAATGTTCCAAAACAAATTTAATGAGCTTTTTTTTTTTTTTTTTTTTTTTTTTTTTTTTTTTTTTTGAGACAGGGTTTCTCTGTGTAGCCCTGGCTGTCCTGGAACTCACTTTGTAGACCAGGCTGGCCTCGAACTCAGAAATCCGCCTGCCTCAACCTCCCAATTGCTGGGATTAAAGGGATGTGCCACCACCGCCTGGCTTAATGAGCTTCTTTCAATCAGTTCATCAACTTTAACAATAACACTGCAAGATTATGAGTATAATTTGTACTACAATTTGATGTCCTATATGAATTTATGATTATCAATTGCAAAAGGTAATTCTCTGGCTATAGCAGACTGTAGGGATTTGTTTTTCTTTTTCGTTTTCCAGAGTAGTCATAGAAAACTTTTCCATACCTTATAAAAATTAAAAACATTAAGATTTTTATATTACTTTCATAATTCCAACAATGAAAGAAAAGTAATAACTTGTTTTCATTTATGCACTGTTTTCATCTATTTCACTGTTTTTAGTGATTTCTTAGTTACCTGCTCCTAAACAAAACTACTCTGTCTTTGTAGCAAAAGTCTCCAAATTTTCACGACTAAACATTTGAGAGCTTTAGATTGCAGTTGGACTTTATAGACAAAATCTGGTAATAAAAATGATGAGTAGGCTAGGTAAAAGTAAAGCCAACCTGGAGTACTTTAATGGTTCTTTGAAGCTCCCAAAACAGTACAGTCTGTTTATCTTGTCTCCTTTTCAATTCTTTGCTTTTTTTTACTTTCTTGTTAACATTAACTTTGAAAGGTTTGATTGTCCTACATGTATTTCAGATATGCCATATTTATATGATCACTGTAGCCTCAGTGTAACTATGGAGACAAATAGCAGATTAGCCAAGGGTACTCACACAGGGACACTAAAAATCCAATGAACTCTGAAAATTTTAATTTTGCTAGTATTTGTAACCTTAACTTTTCACATCATTACAAACAAATCTTGTTAAAGTAAGAGAGCTATATATATTTGCAGGACATTAAAATTGCAGATTTTTTGTTTTGTTTTATTCTATTTTTATATTACTTTTATTTTTTTACAGTCCAATCATTACCCCTCTCCTGGTCTGGCCTCCAACAGTTCCTCATACCATTCCTCCTCACCCCTGTCTCCAAGAGGATACTCCCCAACTCTTCACACCCTACCAGTTCTCTCAACTCCCTGGGGCCTCACATCTCTCAAAAAATAGAATCTTCTTCTCATACCAAGGCCAGACCAGGAAGTCTTCTACTGTATATGTGTTGGGTGCCTCAGACCAGCTCCTGTATGCTGCCTGGTTGGTGGCTCAGTATCTGAGAGGTCTCAGGGGTCCAGGTTATTTTACTGGTCTTCGTATGGGATCACCCTCCTCCTCAACTTCTTCCAGCCTTTCCCTAATTCAACCGGGATTCCCAGCTTCAGTCCATTGGTTGGGTATAGATACTTAGACCCAGTCTCAATCACCTGCTTGTTGGACCTCTCAGAGGACAGCCATGGTAGGCTTCTGTCTGTAAGCACACCAGAGCATCAGTAATAGTGTCAGGCCTCGGAGCCTCCCCTTGAGATAGATTCCAAGTTAGGCTGGTCAATGAATCTCCTTTCCCTCAGTCTCTTCTCCATTTTTGTCCCTGCAGTTCTTTTAGACATGAACAATTCTGGGTCAGAGTTTTAAAGCCTATCCTTCCACTTGATGCCCTGTTTTCTACTGGAGGTGGACTTTACAAATTTACTCTCCCCCCTGTTGGGCATTTCATCTATGTTCCCTCTCTTTGAGTCCTGAGAGACTCTCACCTATCAGGTCTCTGGTACATTCTAGAGGGTCCCTCTCCCCCCTCCTCCTACCTCCTGAGTTTGCCTGTTAACCATTCTTTCTGCTGGCCCTCAGGGATTCACTCCTGTCCCCCCACCCATAATAGTTGATCATCATTCCCTTTTCCCTTCCCATTCCCTTTCCCAACCAAGTCCCTCCTTCTCTCTGCATCCCATGACTGCTTTCTTTTCACTCCCAAGTGGGATTGACACATCTTCACATGGGTACTTCTGCTTGTAAACCTTCATGTGTTCTGTGGATTGTACCCTGGGTTTTCTGTACTTTTTTTGACTAATATCCACTTATTAGTGAGTACATACCATGTATGTCCTTTTGGGTTTGAGTTACCCCATTCAGGATATTTTCTAGTTCTATCCATTTCATTGCAAAACTCATATTCTTAATAGCTGGATAGTATTCCAGTGTGTAAATGAACCACAGGTTCTATATCCATTCTTCCATTGTGGGACATCTGGGTTGTTTCCAGCTCCTGGCTATTACAGAAGCTCCACTGTGAACATAGTAGAACACACACCTATGTAGTATGGTGGGGCATCTTTGGGGTATAAGCCCAAGAGTGGTATAGCTTGATCTTCAGGTAGGATCTATTTCCAATTTTCTGAACAACCTCCAGATTAATTTCCAAAGTGTTTGTTCTCCCACCAACATTGGAAGAACATTCCTCCTTCTCCACATCCTCGACAACATGTGCTGTCACCTGAGTTTTTGATCTTAGCCATTCTGATTGATGTAAGGTCTCAGTTTGTTTGGATTTGCAGTTCTCTCAGAACTAAAGGAAAATATCAAATTAAATGGAGAGATACATGAAGCAATCCCACTAAAATCAGGGAAAATTCAAAGTGTCCCACTCTCCATATAGCTATTCAATACAGTACTTGAAGTTCTAGCTAGAGCAATAAGACAGCAAAGGTAGTTCAAGGTGATAGAAATTAGCAAAAAAAAAAAAAAAAAAGCAAAGTATCACTATTTGCAGATGATATGATAGCATACACAAATGACCTACAAAAATTCTACCAGATAACTTCTACTACTAGATGATAAACAACTTCAGCAAAGTGGCTGGATATAAACTTAATTCAAACAAATCAATTGCCTTTCTTTATACAAATGATAATGGGCTGAGAAAGAAAATAGGGAAACAAGATCCTTTGAAATAGTCACAAATAATATAAAATATCCTGGGAATAACTCTAGCCAAACAAGTGAAAGAACTGTATAAAAAGAGCTTCAAGTTTCTCAAGAGTGAAATCAAAAAAGAACTCAAAACCACACTCATGGATTGGTAGGATCAATATAGTAAAAATGGCCATCTTACCAAAAGAAATCTACAGATTCAATGCAATTCCCATCAAAATGACAACACAATTCTTCAAAGACATGGAAAGAGCAATTCTCAATTTCATACAGAAAAACAAAAAACCCCAGGAGAGCAAAACAATTCTTAACAATAAAAGAATTACTGCAGGTGTGGGAGTTAGGAATCATCATCTCTGACCTCAAGGTTTACTACAGAGCAATAGTGATAAAAGAAACTGCATGGTACTGGTACAGAGACAGACAGATTGATGAATAAAATAGAACTGAAGACCCAGAGACAAAACCACACATTTATGGACAATTGATCCTTGATAAAGAAGCCAAAAAATTTAATAGAAAATGAAAGCATCTTCAATAAATGATGCTGGTATTACTGGCTGTCTGTATGTAGAAAAATGAAAATAGATTCATATTTGTCACCTTGCACAATGCTCAAGTCCAAGTAGATCAAGAATCTCAACATAAAACCAGATGCACTGAATCTAATAGAAGAGAAATTCTGAAAGAACCTTCAGCTCATTAGCATGGGTGGGGAGAGAAATTTCTTAAATATAACTCCAATGGCTCAGGCTCTAAGATCAAGAACTGATAAATGGGACCTCACGAAACTAAAAAGCTTCTGTAAGGCAAAAGCAATAGTCAATAGGACAAATTGACAACCTACAGATTGGGTGAAAAAAATTTCATTATCCCCACATCTAATAGAGGGCTAATATCCAAAATACATAAAGAAGTCAAAAAACTAACCTCCAAAAAACTAAACAATCCAAACCAAAGTGGAGTAGAGAACTAAAGAGAGAATTCACAAAAGAGGAGTCTCAAATGGTCAAGAGGCACTTTAAACTGAAATTTCTAAGGAAAACCTTTTTTCTCTTTAACCTATATGGTTGAAAAGTAAAGAACCATAATTTAGAAAATTTTAGAAATACCCCATATACAATTTCACAGAACTTGAGCAGGGCTGGCTGAGATTCAAGAGTAGAGTACCAAGTTCAAAGCAACAAGATAAATAGAGGTTGACATATCCATACTCTCTTGTGTGTGCATGTGTGTATAGGTACAGAATAGGAAATGATGATCCTTATATCATTCCTAAGTATTTTGAATTATTCCAAAGAGAGTTTGAAATACAGCATTTTAGCATATAAGCTTGCTGCAGAATTCACCTAAAAAGGGAGAAAGTAGGATACACTTCATGCTAACTACTTTCAAGATTTTTAATTTCGGGGTTGAAAAAAAATAATTTTGTAATTCTTTTAAAGTTTAAAACCCTATAAATAATGTCAGATCATCAAAATTAGACACTTATTCTTGATACAGTAATGGATATTTAAAATCATTACCTGGGTTATTTTATCATTTGAAATGGATGCTATGTTCTGCTATGGCTGATAGTAGATGGAGAAGCAAACCAAGTCAATGGTGCAGTAATCCAATGGGCTCCAGCTTAAAAGAAAAGATTCCCAAACAGCCAGAGGTAATTTAGGAAATGCCAGACCTAGAACTGTACAATTAAACAGATAGAGATGGGGAAGATAATGATTAATGTTCAGTTTATACATGTATAGAAATGTCAAAGAACAAATTTACTTATTAAAAAACAAATTTATCAAAAGCAGATGCTGTTCAAAGTGGCACATAAACAAGCCAATTTCTGTGAGCCCTTCCCTTTCTTCTCTTCAGTGGGTGGTGATCACTCATTGTGTTATAAAAGGAAGAATATGAATATGAAATTTTTTCAGTTCTCTTCTGGTTACTTATTTGCACTATAAATTTGTAAACTGTATATTTTAGGTCAAAGTTATAATAATATAAATACCTTCATTATAGTGACATTTTGGCCTGTGCTTCTACCCAGCTCAATAAATTACAAGTCACAACAATTCAGCTCAAAAACCAAGAGGGCAAGCTGGACCCAAAAAGTAGAGAGCCTCATAAGTGAAGGTTACACTTCTATATAACTGTAGAACCATGTCTGCATTTGCTGTCTGTTCTTGATGCTTCAGTGTGTAATAATGAGGTAAGGCAAATAGACATCATCTCCATTTATGAGCAATTACAGAACAACATATCACACTTATACAGGCGAGCAACTGAGAAACGTTTTCTTTTCACTGTTTTGGAAGGTATAGTCCTCAATTAAGGCTTTAAGGCTGATTTTATTCCAAAAGGTTGTCTCCTTTTCTCACATATGGCCACACTCCTTCTGTGCCTTCTGGTCATTACTTTATATTAAGTTCCCTTGTTCTCTCTGTACCTCTCTGTCTTTCTCTGTCTCTCTCTCTTTCTCTCTTCAAAAAGGATGTTAGTTACTCTGTAATAGAGCCTCATCTTAGTGGCCTTACTTGAAGTCAATCACCAATTTCAAAACCTAATTTTCTTTCTAAATAAAGGCAGGTATTTGACATACTAGAAGCTGATTCTATCTTCTAAGAGCTATTATAATTCAAAATTTAGAAATGCAAGGTCAACATGTATAGTGGTTCTACACATATCTTGATGATATTTGAATGTACACTCAAAATCTTTTATTCAAATTATTCTTTAACAAGATTTTATGTAATTTATCATTGGTGCATGCTACAATACTATGGTGTTAACATCAGTGTTAGAATCAGATAAGAAGAGAAGGGTTGGAGAATTTGGTAGAATTTTTTTCCTCTTAAGAAAAACCATGAAATGCTATGATATAAGGCACTTGATTTGCTGATTCAAGTACTCTCTACTAGATCTGCTTCTGGAATTTATTTTTAAAATGTTAATAAATGGTAGAAAGTTGTGAACCAACATCAGGAATTGGCAGATGGTGCTGATCTATACACATTTAGATTAATTGCATTTAATTAGAATATCCAAATGGTTATGTGTTGGAACATATATAATATACATTTAAACACTCACTATTCTTACTGAGATCTAAATACTATGTTTATTTTTATTTTAATTTCTTATATGTTCCTTGGAAAGATTTTTTTATTTATTTTGACTATGAAACTTAACATACACACATGGGCTATGTATCCAAAAATAATGAACCTAATATTTATTGTAAATGATAGTTGGAACATAGTTTTTAGATTGAGCTGTCAAGGATATTTTAGGGGATGTTTAGTTTTTGAGATTATAATTTAATTACCTTCCTTTTGTTTCCATGAACCCTCCCATACACACTGATGGCCCCGTTTCCACTAATGGTTATTCTTTAATTCTTTTTTATATATATATAATAATTCATGTTAACAGTTTATGCTGCTTTTTTCATTATTCTTTAATTCTAAAGGTTTAAAAGTGATGATTTAGATTGAAAATTTTAATAGCATGAAAATCCTATGGGCTTCAAGGCTACCTAGGGATTGAAAGCATGCTATGAGCACTACCATGCAACTATATTAATTGTGAATGTACCAAAGCCATTCCAGAAGCCTATGGGACCTCTTAATTAATTTTTTAAAATTTCCATTAGCTTATTTTAAAAAAAAATGAAAGGCAAAAAATATCCATTCCTAAACCTTATGTTCAGGAGTTTGGTCATGTTGAACATTGAATTATAACCTTTGCCATGCAAAAGCTGGAGCAATTAGCCTATAGTTTGTGCTTACTGCTTGTGATCATTCTTCTTTGAAGTTTTCAGATTTCATACTGCCAAAAGCACCTCACAAGCAGTTTTCAGGTTCTGTGTTTTGATGCTTTCTCCATCTTTTCTCCAATTTTGATTGGTTCTCTGCTAAGCCTCCTGCTAACTCCTGCTCAATCAGCACATCTCTCTTCATTTCAGATCTCAACACACATCACAGTTCAGTGCACTCTTATGAAAACCCAGTGTCCAGATAGGAGAAAGCAGCTAGTCTGTGAATGGTGATGGCTTACCAGGCAGGAAATTGGGTGGGTTATATCAATTTAGCTCTCCCAATAATCTAATTAGGTGGAATTTAGTATGCAGAATTTAGGTATTATTTTCTTTTTTTTTAATTTTTAATATTTTTTATTACGTATTTTCCTCAATTACATTTCCAATGATATCCCAAAAGTCCCCCATACCCCCCCCTACTTCCCTACCCACCCATTCCCATTCTTTTGGCCCTGGCATTCCCCTGTATTGGGGCATATAAAGTTTGCAAGTCCAATGGGCCTCTCTTTCCAGTGATGGCCGACTAGGCCATTTTTCGATACATATGCAGCTAGAGACAAGAGCTCCAGGGTACTGGTTAGTTCATATTGTTGTTCCACCTATAGGGTTGCATATCCCTTTAAATCCTTGGGTACTTTCTCTAGCTTCTCCATTGGGAGCCCTGTGATCCATCCGATAGCTGACTGTGAGCAACCACTTCTGTGTTTGCTAGGCCCCGGCATAGTCTCACAAGAGACAGCTATATCTGGGTCCTTTCAGCAAAATCTTGCTATGTATGCAATGGTGTCAGCGTTTGGAAGCTGATTATGGGATGGATCCCTGGATATGGCAGTCTCTAGATGGTCCATCCTTTCATCACAGCTCCAAACTTTGTCTGTGTAACTCTTTCCATGGGTGTTTGTTCCCAATTCTAAGAAGGGGCATAGTGTCCACACTTTGGTCTTCATTCTTCTTGAGTTTCATGCGTTTAGCAAATTGTATCTTGTATCTTGGGTATCCTAAGTTTTGGGCTAATATCCACTTATCAGTGAATACATATTGTGTGAGTTCCTTTGTGATTGTGTTACCTCACTCAAGATGATGCCCTCCAGGTCCATCCATTTGGCTAGGAATTTCATAAATTCATTCTTTTTAATAGCTGAGTAGTACTCCATTGTGTAAATGTACCATAATTTCTGTATCCATTCCGCTGTTGAGGGGAATCTGGGTTCTTTCCAGCTTCTGGCTATTATAAATAAGGCTGCTATGAACATAGTGGAACATGTGTCCTTCTTACCGGTTGGGACATCTTCTGGATATATGCCCAGGAGAGGTATTGCTGGATCCTCCTGTAGTACTATATCCAATTTTCTGAGGAACCGCCAGACTGATTTCCAGAGTGGTTATACAAGCTTGCAATCCCACCAACAATGGAAGAGTGTTCCTCTTTCTCCACATCCTCGCCAGCATCTGCTGTCACCTGAATTTTTGATCTTATCCATTCTGACTGGTGTGAGGTGGAATCTCAGGGTTGTTTTGATTTGCATTTCCCTGATGATTAAGGATGTTGAACATTTTTTCAGGTGCTTCTTAGCCATTCGGTATTCCTCAGATGAGAATTCTTTGTTCAGTTCTGAGCCCCATTTTTTAACGGGGTTATTTGACTTTCTGGAGTCCACCTTCTTGAGTTCTTTATATATATATTGGATATTAGTCCCTTATCTGATTTAGGATAGGTAAAGATCCTTTCCCAATAGGTATTATTTTCAAAAAGCTAAGAAAATAAGATAATGTAAGTTTTCTCAAAGACATGTACATAGCAAAACTGAGGATTGAATGTCCTCATAGAAAAGCCTGGGGAAAAATATTGTAGAGACAGAGAGCTCATTTGTCAACTATGCCAGCTCTGCCAACTATGGTTAAAATCTTATGTTTATGTTTAAAAACATAAAGATAAATGGGGTTTATCTTATAACACTGTGAGCATTAAGTAGAAAACACCTCTTTTAATATTATTACAATCATTATTTCATCAGTCATGTTAGGCTATCTTCTGCCATAATCATAATATTCTTCTACCATGTAGCATTGCTAAATTGCTCAAAGAAACAACCAAGTTGCCTTGGAATAATAGCAGCTGCATGAATGTGAATTTCTTCATATGTCCTCTGAGACTTGCATAACATAAGCAAACAAAACAGAACAAATTAAAAAATGCACATGTTTTACAATGTAGCATAACTTATCACATTGAAAAATATTTATAAAGAAGTCAAAACAAAATTCAACACAACAGTCTGTACATGCAAAGAATAAGGCATTCAGCGCCATGAATAGCAAAAGAGGCCAATACAACTGAATGAGAAGAAAGAAGTAGGGAACTTAGACTTAGGACTTATGTCAAAATAGTGGAAAATATCTACCTAGGATTTAGTAATTTACAGGAAGAGCTACAAAAAAGGATAACACACCAGAGATGAGGCCATCAGAAAATCATTTAATGTAAGCAAAACATTTATACTGAGAATGGTGTCCACTGGACACGTGACAAGCACGGGAAAGAAGTAATTTAGGGATATGAGTAGTCTCTGAAAAAGTAAGGCAAGGCAACCACAGTTATTCTAACACTTCTCATGCAGTGGGGAAGGGGAAGGTTCGAATTAACTACATGAGAACACTCTTGCCAGTAAACAAAATGTCCCTATTGAGCTAAACAAAAGCATGTGCTTGAAAAGGAGAACCTCTTTGTAAAATATTTGGAAATGTGAACAAAAAGCCACCTCAACTGAATGCTATTTTGAAGTATTATCACAATGAATATCAGGTGATTAAAGCTTGTAAAGTAACTTTCAAAAAAAGCCACCTCAACTGAATGCTATTTTGAAGTATTATCACAATGAATATCAGGTGATTAAAGCTTGTAAAGTAACTTTCAACAACTTTTAAAAATTTTTCTCAGAATCCTTCAAAATGGAAAGCAAAGTAATACTCCAAATCCTCACACATCCATGAAAAAGATAGAACCTGAAATTAAAATGTAGGGTTATGGTGAGTCGTTCTCTTGACAGAAAGTCTAGCATATTGAAGGCTTCAGCATATATTTCTCGTATTAAAAAAGAAATTCCGTAATATGGCCACCTAAATATGCCTTGTAAAATGCCAACACCAGCTGACATTCAAACATGGGTAAGGAAACTTCATAATACCCCACACCTAATTAAAAAATATAGCAGTCAATGGCTGTTAATAAAACTAAAATTGATTTTGTCCAGTTGTGACATCACTGAGTGTCATCCCAAGTGTCTGCTCTCAATACATATAGGCAAAGTTAAATTTTCTAACCAATGTGTATTTAAATATATGTATGTGGCTTTGTCCTATTGATGGTGTCCTTTGCCTTACAGAAGATTTTTAGTTTCATGAAGCCCCGTTTGTTAATTGTCGATCTTGGTGCATGACCCACAGGTATTCTATTCAGGAAGATGTCGCCTGTGCTAATACCTTGAAGGATACTTCCCACTTTCCCTTCTATTACATCTAGTGTATCCTGTTTTATTTGAGGTCATTGATCCTCTTGGATTTGAGTTTTTTGCAGGGTGATATATAAGCATCTATTTTGCATTCTTCTACAGGCAGGCATCCAGTTAGTCCAACACCATTTGTTGAAGATGCTTTCTTTTTTCATTGTATGGTTTTAGCTTCTTTGTCAAAGTCAAGTATCCATAGGTTTGTGGGTTTATTTCTAAGCCTTTGATTGAATTCAATTGATCAACATGTCTGTTTCTATAACAATACCATGAAATTTTTATTACTATTGTTCTATAGTACAGCTTAAGATTAGGGATAGTAGTTCCTCCAGAAGATTTTTTTTTTTATTCTACAGGATTGTTGTTGCTAGCTAGGGTTTTTTTTTTTTTTTTTTTGGGAAAATGCCCATTTTTACTATGTTTTTGTTAAATTTATTCTTTTTCTTTTTTTCTTTCTTTTTTACACTCCAGATCTTATTTTCCTCCCAGTCCAACCTCTGATCATTCCACATACCATACTCCCCCACACACACCCCTGTCCCACAAGGATGTCCCCACCCCACCCTCCCAGACCTCTAAACTCCTGCGTCTTCCAGTCTATGCATGAGCATGGGGGAATCTTTCCATCTTTTGATATTTTCTTCAGTTTCTTTCTTCAGAGACAGGAAGTTCTTGTCATACAGGTCTTTTACTTGTTTACGTTCTCACTAACCCTACATCTGACACACAGCTAATATCCAATATACGTCTAAAGAACTCAAGAAATGAAATACCTACAAACCAAATGACTCAATTAATATATGGAATTCAGACCTAAACAGAATTCTAATCCAAGAAATTTCTAATGGCAGAGAAGAACTTAAAGAAAATTTCAATGTTCTTAATCACTGGGGAATTGCAAATCAAAATGACTCTGAGATTCCATCTTATACCCATCAGATGGCTAAGGTAAAATTCAAGTGACAGCACATGCTAGTCAAGATTTGGTGCAAGGGGAACACTCCTCCATTTATGGAGAGAATGCAAACTGGTGCAACTACTCTGAAAATCAATCTCGTGGTTTTTCAGGAAATTAGAAATAGTTCTACCTGAAGACTCAGCTCTACCATTCCTGAGCATATACCAAGAATATTCTCCACCATACAGCAAGCACACTTGATCATTTATATTCAAAGCAGCTTTCTATGTGATAGCCAGAAATTGAAAACAACTTAGATGTCCTTCAACAGAAGAAAAAAAGAACTGTGGTAAATTTATATAGTGGAGAATTATTCAGTCATTAAAAATAAGTACAGCATGAACTTTGTAAGCAAATGGGTAGAAATAGAAAATATCACCCTGAGTGAGGTTACCCAGACCCAGAAAGACACACATAGTATTTACTTACTTATAAGTAGATATTAGTTATAAAGTACAGGATAATGATGGAACAATCCACAGACCCCAACAAGCTAAACAACAAGGAGGGCCCAAGGGAGGATACTTGAATCTCACCCAGAAGGAGACATAAAAGAGATACTGGAAATAGATAGAGAGAGAGAACTTGGTGGGAGAGAGGGAGGAGAGGAGTATTGGGGTGGTTGGTGATCTGGAATGGAGAAAAGTAGTTGGAGGGTAAGAGGGCTGGGAGAGAGAAGAGAAATTGGGGACAGAGGCATATATGAGACAAGCTATAGTCCTGGGATAGGGGAGGCTCCCTAGAGTCTTTGGAGGTAACCCTAGTAGAGACATCTAGCAGCAGACATTATGGAATGTGAAGTGGTCCCCTCCTGTAGCCAGGTGGAACTTTTACTGGCAGCATGGGTACATCAACCCACACAGAAAACCTTTGTTCCAAAATTTCACCTTCCTATAAGATATGCAAGTATAAATATGGGCTAGAGATTAAGAGAAAGGCCAATGTCTGGCCCAACTTGAGGTCTACTCCATACGAGAAAGCCAATCTCTGACACTACTAATTATACTGTACTATGCTTGCAGACAGCAACCTAGTATAACTGCCTTCTGGAGCCTTCATCCAGTAGCTAATGGAAATAGATGCCAAGAGCCACAAAAAAGCACTAGATGAAGCTTGGGGAGTCTTGTGGAAGAGTATAGGGGAGGTGGTTTGAGGGATTCAGAAGGGTCAAGAATACCACAAGAAGACATACAGAGCCAACTAACCGGAGTCCATAGAGGCTCACAGAGACTGAACCACCAACTAAAACGCATGCATGGACAGAATTTAGGCCACCTACCTATATGTAGCTGATGTGCATTGTGGTCTTCATTGTCTTATTCACTGCTAATAATTGGTGTAGGGTTGTTTCTGACTCACATTCTGTTGCCTGCCTTTAGATCCTGTTCCACTATCTGGGCTGCCTTGCCTGGCCTCAGTGGAAGAAATGTGTTTTGTCCTGTGCCTTGATGTGTCAAGGTGGGTTGGTAGTGTGTCAGGGGACTCCTTTTCTCTAAAGATAAGGGGAGAAGGAAAGAGGGAGGAGGGGGTGAGAAAGTAGGCCTTGGAGGAGAGGAAGGAGGCGGCCACATAGGATCTGGATATAATGTGAATAAATTAACAAAAAAAAATAGATGATAGATCAATTGATAGATAAATAGAGAGAATGACAGACAGATTAGATAGATAGATAGATAGATAGATAGATAGATAGATAGATAGATAGATAGATAGACAGACAGATAGACTTGTGTAGGTATTAGAGAGATGGCTCAGCCATTAAAACTACCCTCACAACCAAAAATGTGTGTGTGTGTGTGTGTGTGTGTGTGTGTGTGTGTGTGTGTGTGACAATAGACAATGAAAAAGAAAGAAGAGGTCATGAATTTGAGAGAAAGAGAGTGGAGGGACATGGAAGATATGGAGAGAAGAGAAGGAAGGGTGAAAAACATTATTCATGTATGAAATACTGAAATGTAAGATATTTGAACTTAAAAGTAGATCATTCGGGGATAGGAATTCCACAGGAAGACAAACAGAGTCAACTAGATGGAAAATTAGGTTTCTCATAGTCTGAACTACCAACCAAAAAGCAAACACAGACTGAAACTAGGCCTCCTCATTTATATGTAGCAGATGTATAGTTTGATCTTCATGTGGGTCCCGAACAACTGGAGCAGGCGTTATCCCAAAAGCTGTTGGATGAAAAAAGAAACAAAAATGGAAATTTTCTGATATCAAACTCTTGATATCATTTTGAGTCATAATATATATAGTCTGTAACAAAGTAAAATAGAACAATGAGCAATTTAGAAACAAAGTGATTAGAAACAGAAAATAAGTAAAACAGAGTTCAGGAAAAAAACTTTATTAAAAACAAACAAACAACCGGAGGATCCAGCAATACCTCTCCTGGGCATATATCCAGAATATGTCCCAACTGGTAAGAAGGACACATGCTCCACTATGTTCATAGCAGCCTTATTTATAATAGCCAGAAGCTGGAAAGAACCCAGATGCCCCTCAAAAGAGGAATGGATACAGAAATTATGGTACATTTTCACAATGGAGTACTACTCAGCTATTAAAAAGAATGAATTTATGAAATTCCTAACCAAGTGGATGGACCTGGAGGGCATCATCTTGAGTGAGGTAACACAATCACAAAGGAACTCACACAATATGTATTCACTGATAAGTGGATATTAGCCCAAAACTTAGGATACCCAAGATATAAGATACAATTTGCATGAAACTCAAGAAGAATGAAGACCAAAGTGTGGACACTATACCCCTTCTTAAAATTGGGAACAAAACACCCATGGAAGGAGTTACATAGACAAAGTTTGGAGCTGTGATGAAAGGATGGACCATCTAGATACTGCCATATCCAGGGATCCATCCCATACTCAGCTTCCAAACGCTGACACCATTGCATACACTAGCAAGATTTTGCTGAAAGGACCCAAATATAGCTGTCTCTTGTGAGACTATGCCGGGGCCTAGCAAACACAGAAGTGGATGCTCACAGTCAGCTATTGTATGTATCACAGGGCTCCCAATGGAGAAGCTAGAGAAAGTACCCAAGGAGTTAAAGGGATATGCAACCCTATAGGGGGAACAACATGATGAACTAACCAGTACCCCGGAGCTCTTGTCTCTAGCTGCATATGTATCGAAAGATGGCCTAGTCTGACATCACTGGAAAAAGAGAGGCCCATTGGACTTGCAAATTTTATATGCCCCAATACAGGGGAATGCCAGGGCCAAAAGAATGGGAATGGGTGGGTAGGGAAGTGGGGGGTATGGGGGACTTTTGGGATATCATTGGAAATGTAATTGAGGAAAATACGTAATAAAAAATATTAAAAATTAAAACAAACAAACAAAGAAAAAAGACAAATAGTCGTAATCTCAACTTTTCTATGCTCTCATTGCAGTGGCCAAAAAACTTGACAGGTAGCCCATAAGGGCTTAGTTTTGCTCCTGTTCAGGCTGCTGAGTATCCGCAGAAAATGTCTTGGCTAGCTCTAGGTCAACTTGATACAAGTTAGAATCATCAGAAAGAAGGGAGGAGAAAATGCCTCCATAAGATCAGGCTGTAGGCAAACTTGTGGGGCATTTTCTTTTTTTTTTTAATTTTTAATATTTTTTATTACATATTTTCCTCAATTACATTTCCAATGCTATCCCAAAAGTCCCCCATAGCGCCCCCCACTTCCCTTCCCACCCATTCCCATTCTTTTGGCCCTGGCATTCCCCTATATTGGGGCATATAAAGTTTGCAAGTCCAATGGGCCTCTCTTTCCAGTGATGGCCGACTAGGCCATCTTTCGATACATATGCAGCTAGAGACAAGAGCTCCGGGGTACTGGTTAGTTCATCATGTTGTTCCAACTATGGGGTTGCAGATCCCTTTAGCTCCTTGGGTACTTTCTCTAGCTTCTCCATTGGGAGCCCTGTGATACATACAATAGCTGACTGTGAGCATCCACTCCTGTGTTTGCTAGGCCCCGGCATAGTCTCACAAGAGACAGCTATATTTGGGTCCTTTCAGCAAAATCTTGCTAGTGTATGCAATGGTGTCCGCGTTTAGAAGCTGATTATGGGATGGATCCCTGGATACGGCAGTCTCTAGATGGTCCATCCTTTCATCACAGCTTCAAACTTTGTCTCTGTAACTCCTTCCATGGGTGTTTTGTTCCCAATTCTAAGAAGGGGCACAGTGTCCAGATTTTGGTCTTCATTCTTCTTGAGTTTCATGCGTTTAGCAAATTGTATCTTATATCTTGGGTATCCTAAGTTTTGGGGCTAATATCCACTTATCAGTGAATACATATTGTGTGAGTTCCTTTGTGATTGTGTTACCTCACTCAAGATGATGCCCTCCAGGTCCATCCATTTGGCTAGGAATTTCATAAATTCATTCTTTTTAATAGCTGAGTAGTACTCCATTGTGTAAATGTACCATAATTTCTGTATCCATTCCTCTGTTGAGGGACATCTGGGTTCTTTCCAGCTTCTGGCTATTATAAATAGGGCTGCTATGAACATAGTGGAGCATGTGTCCTTCTTACCGGTTGGGACATCTTCTGGATATATGCCCAGGAGAGGTATTGCTGGATCCTCCGGTAGTACTATGTCCAATTTTCTGAGGAACCGCCAGACTGATTTCCAGAGTGGTTGTACAAGCTTGCAATCCCACCAACAATGGAGGAGTGTTCCTCTTTCTCCACATCCTCGCCAGCATCTGCTGTCACCTGAATTTTTGATCTTATCCATTCTGACTGGTGTGAGGTGGAATCTCAGGGTTGTTTTGATTTGCATTTCCCTGATGATTAAGGATGTTGAACATTTTTTCAGGTGCTTCTCTGCCATTTGGTATTCTTCAGGTGAGAATTTTCTTAATTAGTGTCTAATGGGAGAAAATCCAGACAATTGTTCGTATTGTCACCCCTGGACTGATGGTTCCAGGTTTTGCTATGCTGGGGCCTAGCAAACACAGAAGTGGATGCTCACAGTCAGCTATTGGATGGAACACATGGCCCCCAATGGAGGAGCTAGAGAAAGTACCCTAAGGAGCTAAAGGGGTCTGCAACCCCATAGGTAGAATAACAATATGAACTAACCAGTACCCGCCAGAGCTCATGTCTCTAGCTGCATATATATCAGAAGATGGCCTAGCGGCCATCAGTGGAAAGAGAGGCCCATTGGTCTTGCAAACTTTATATGCCTCAGTACAGGGAAACACCAGGGCCAAGAAGTAGGAGTGGGTGGGTAGGGGAGTGGGGTGTGTGTGTGGAAGACTTTTGGGATAGCATTGGAAATGTAAATGAAGAAAATACCTAATTAAAATAAAATTATGTAAATTCTGAAAAAAAAAAAAAAGAAAAAGAAAAGAAAAGAAAGTAGGCTAATCAAGCCAGGAAGAACAAGCCATTAAATAGCAACCCTCTATAGCCTAAGCATCAGCTCCTGACTCCAGGTTGCTATTTGGCACTTGTGTTGACTTCTTTCTGTGAAGGACTAAGCTTTGGAAGGATAAACCTCCAATTTCCTTTTTGTCATGGATGGTGCAACCCACAGTATGAACAAGCCTTTGGTAAAATGATTTGCTTAACCAAAGTTCTTAAATATGATGAATAGGAGTCAACATTAATTTATTAGGAATAAAAAAGGGATATTACAGAAGAGACAATTGTGATTAAAAGACATGCCATGAAAAGGTTAAAGTGGGTAGGAAACATAATAATTTAGAAAATGAAAAAGCAAATGTGACAGACATTGATAAACCATAAATAAATCATTCTAATAATAAGCGTTTTAAAAACCAACTTCATCTTTAAAATCTGCCTTACAATGATAAATGAGCTCACTAATATTGAAACAATTTAAAGGGAAATGTTGACAATTCACTGCAATTTATTAGAAGTTTTTAGATGAGACAAGAATACTTTCAATTTTTGAAATTATCATTATTCTTAATATATATATGTGTGTGTGTGTGTGTGTATGTGTTTGTAAGATAAGAAAACTAGGAACTCATTCAGATTCAAAAATCCTTAACAAAGTATTAACTGATTAAATATAGCAATATATAAAAGAATTACAAATTCCTTCCCTGAGGAAATCAAGCATCCTTCAATCTTAAAATATTGATGTACACAATGCATATATAATTTCAAACATGTACAAACAGCATTTTAAAAGTTTTTCAACTTCATAAATATTAAACAAAACCTACTAATTATTTTAGGCACTTAAAAATGAAGCTATGTGGGGCATTTGGAAATCATCATGCATTAAACTTCTACAAAGCTAGAAGCTAGAAACTACAAAAGATCTAGGCTGCATGGTTTTCCTCATTACTTCTAGATTATAGACTTGTAGCTCATGCTCTGCTACTGAAAACTGCAGGCAATTACAATACAGTATTAATTCAGATTATATTCTCCCTTTATTTCTAGATATTAACTCAACTGAGAAAGAAATGAGTATAGAAAATTTGACATCCTATATATACGTATATGATGTCATATATATACATATATATATGTATATATATGTATATGATGTGTATATATATATACATATGCATATATACATATATACAGCAAAGAGTATTTCATAAGGCCAGGATCAAATTAATAATACAGATTTCATTATATTTTGTGAAGTTAAGAGTCCTTCTTCATAGTACAAGAAATGCTAGTTGAGTGAATTCTGATTAGAAGAGATCGCCTTACTTTCAAACAGCACAACTTTTATAGAGATAAAAGTTTTAGTTGCTTATCTATGAAAATCTAATAAAACTAATAAATTGAATTTGTTAATTCTGCTTTCTGATAATAAGCAATTGAAAATCAAATTTAAAATACAAACTGCCAGCAAAGCATGAAATATTAAATACTTGTGGATAAGTCTTAGAAAATAGCTTCAAGATCTGTGCACTATAAAACACAAAACTTGGTTCAAAGAAATCAGACTTCCGATTCAATGGAACAAGCATACCAACCAGGCTCAGGATTCCAACTAGTAAATATAAAGTATGCCTCGAAAGACCCAACAAGCAGCTGAAAGATTCAAATGCAGACACTTACATCTAATAAATGGGCAGAAGCTGCTGACCTCTGTGGTTGAATTGGGGAAAAGCTGAAAGAAGCTGAGGAGGAGGGCAATCCTGCAGAAGGCCCAGCAGTCTCAATTAACCTGGACCCCTGAGATCTCCCAAACACTTGACCACCAATCAGGCAGCATACACCAGCTGATATGAGGCCCCCCAACATATATGCAGCAGAGGAATACCAGGTGTGAGTTCAGCTAAAGAAGGTGCACCTAACCCTTAAGATTTTTGAGGCTCCAGGGAGTTTAGAGATCTGGTGGGGTAGGAGCATCCTCCTGGAGATAGGGGAGTGTGGAGAAGGTATGGGATGTGGAAGAGTCAGAGGATGGACTGGGAGGGGAATAAAATCTGGTCTGTAAATAAATAAATAAATAAATAAATAAATAAATAAATAAATAAATAAAAGATTTTGAAAAAAGATCATAAGTCTCAGACTTTCTTTCCTTAACACAATTCTGATCAGGCTTTCTGTGTACAAGCATGTACATACACAAATACATAAGTGTGTTCTATTTCACACGTTATTATTTCACACATTAAGAATCGAGAATACACAAATGGGAGAATAAAGAAAGTAAAGCTAAAATAATTGCAAAGTAATACTCTGTGATTTTAAGATTCATTATAAAGGCACCAGGTTGCAATGTGACAGGGCTGTGCCAGTGCATGTGCAGATCAATGAGATGGGCTATAAAAAGGAGGGATTAACTGTAACCAGGAAATCACAGAACTTTGGACTGAAATTCATTTGGAACAAAGTAGTTCTGACCTGAATCTTTCCTCTTAAGCCAACCGTGAAGGTTAATATTGTCAGTTTTAGAGTCTAGACTCACCCATGAGACAGTTCTTCAGTTCTGCTTGTGAGGGATTATCTAGACTATACCAACTGACACAGGGCGAGGCATCTTACAATGTGAAGACACCTGCTGAGTGACCCCAATCATAAGGTGTTCTGAGAGTAAAGCTTTTGAATTCTTTACTTGCTTTCTCCTCTTGCTGGTGAATTCATCACTAGTTTCAGATAATGGATTTGAGCACTTTCTCCTGCACTTTATTGTGTGAGTGGCCTCTCACAAAGCAGAAGCTTTTAATTTAAATGGCAAATATTTCTCTTCTCTAAATGGAGAGTTTCCCTAGTCTCATCCAGCAGTATTTTCCTTTCATGTACCCTGCTTGCAGTTTTGTGCTTTATATGTTTGTAAATGTCCCTGTTCTAATTAATGTTAATTCTTATGCATCTTTCAAGATCCTCTAGAGGAAAAGAATTGAGAAAGAAAGTGTCAAAAGAGGACTTATTACACTGGCTTACAAGGTACAGTCTTGTTTGTCCAACAGCAGCTGTCTTCACACTGAGTAAGCTGAGAACCCAGTACTAGTTCAGGCTTGGATCCTCAGCAGTCCTAAGTTGGCACCAAAGACCTGGAGAGTTCCTGGAGAGATAACAGTCCCTACTAGGTGCTGGAAGAAATTAGGTTCTAACCTCAGTACCAGTGGCAGCAATGCTGGCAGCAGCAGCAGCAGTGGCAATCCCTGGAAAGTGACAGTTATTTCCCAACACATTGTGTTACACAAGGAGGGAATATAAATAATAGTCTACATTTTCTATAACTCTACCCATCTCACATTAAAACTTATACGTTTTTAGTTAAAATTTGCAAATTATTAACATCCTAGAGTATCTATCAAATTGAAGAAATCTTGACACCAAAAACTCAGGAGAAAAAAAAAAAGCAAGCTTTTTCACTTTTTGTACCATTATTAATTTTAAAGATATTTTTATATTTTTCAACTGAGGCTAATTAAGATTCCTTGCCACTGGTTAAAAGTATATTCACCAAGTTTAGCAAAGATAAATTAATTACTGAGACATTGGGAATTGACTGAGGGAGAGAGACTCTACTATGCAGTGAACCTGGAACATCTATGGGAATGTTCACCCATGGGAACCACCTACTTATAATTTGCCATCAGATCTGGCTGAGAGGAGAGGGAAAGTCATAGGATCGTTGTTATCATCAACAGCTAGATATTAATCGGTGACAAAAAGGAAAAAAAATGAGAGACTAGAGTAAAAGAAAATAAAGAGAATTTTTAAATCTCATGTAAGAATCGCACACACACACATACACACATACACACATACACACACACACACACATACACACACAGAGCCTGTAATTCACTCTCTTTGACATCTTGACTAAAAGGAAAATGTAATTAAATTGTACTGTTACCTTCATTGTCCTCCTCTAGCAATTACAATCAAATTATAGTTCAGAAGCTTATATATACAATAAGCTACAACTCTCTTGTATTTACAGAACATTACTTTTGATAAAGCAAGTTCAAAATAAAAAAAAAAAATGTTTAAGAACTGTTGGCAGGCTACACAGCTCAAGGTATTTGTAATAGGTTACACACTGCCTTTGATTTCTAGGTCATTGCCCTAAATCTATTCTAAATCTATTCTGTTTAATGATATTGGCTGTTCAAAGTGAAATGAACTGGTGAGTTGAGCTGATTTCCACAGCCATTTGATTCATCTAACACCTTTTCCAGTTTGTAGGTAAATAGAATCTATAGTCACCTCCATGCCTCAATAAACAGCTAAGAGATTCAAGTTAAGGGTGTTGGGCTTAAATTGAGATACAATCATTTTTGACTGCACAGTTTTCTGTTACTAATTTGCTTTCTTTTATTCCTAATTTTTTCACTTTTTAAATATGCATATAAGTGTGTTGATGTATATTTAGGGAGGTAGTGGGTTTGCATTTTACACAACAACACTGTCTCCTTCACTCAATTATTTTATCAGATACTTGATATGACCCCAATGTCAAACATTCCTGGATGGTCCACAAGGTTACCTACTCTGAATTTACATTTTTCCACTTAACCTTATGCTGTACCCATTGCTTACTTATCAGTACACTGGTGTTCATTTTACAAACAAATGATGGAATGACTTTAGAGGCATTAAACTTCCTCAAGACACATGGCCTTGAAGGTAAGTCCTAAAGCTAGAAATTTCTCATTTCATCATTAGTCCGTTATAATTAGCTTATGCTGCTACAAGTAAATAAACAGAAGAGCCTAATGTAGGCAGTAACAAGAAGACAATGAACACAGATATTACCAATACCATTTCAGAGGCTAATAGTTCTGTACAGAACAGGAATTCAGAGACTGGGGAGGAGTGATGCTTGTTCTACACAAGCTGATGCAGGATTGACTCTGCAAACGGTGACATTTAATCAGTGACCTGAATAACAAGAAGAAAGCAGATGGCACAAACCTGAGCTATGAGCTTGCCAGCATGCCAAGCAGAGGAGTCACAAAGTTCTGGGTGGGAATGACCTTGGAGTACTGGCAGTGGGTGAGTATCCTGGAAAGCTTGTGCAGGGCATTACCTGTGACAGACCAGTCAGAGCTGCACCTTTTCCAAGGGTGGCTGAGAAAAGTTGAGAGCTAGGTTCTCAGAAGCAAACACTGAGGAGAACTTAGAAGTGCAAGATACTACATTGAAATCAACTCATGAGAGTGTGGAAAGTAGGGAATGGCAGGGTTAGGCTGATAAAGACCCCCCAACATCAAAGCACATCTTTTTTTTTTAATTAGGTAATTTCCTCAATTACATTTCCAATGCTATCCAAAAAGTCCCCAATACACTCCCCCCCCCCAGTCCCCCACCCACACACCCCCACCCCTTGGCCCTGGCATTCCCCTGTACTGGGGCATATAAAGTTGGCAAGTCCAATGGGCCTCTCTTTCCAGTGATGGCCTACTAGGCCATCTTTAGATACAAATGCAGCTAGAGACAAGAGTTCTGGGGTACTGGTTAGTTCATAATAATGATCCACCTATGGAGTTGCAGTTCCCTTTAGCTCCTTGGGTACTTTCTCTAGCTCCTCCATTGGGGGCCCTGTGATCCATCCAATAGCTGACTGTGAGCATCCACTTCTGTGTTTGCTAGGCCCCGGCATTGTCTCACAAGAGACAGCTATATCTGGGTCCTTTGACAAAATCTTGCTAGTGTATGCAATGGTGTCAGCGTTTGGAAGCTGATTATGGGATGGAACCCTGGATATGGCAGTCTTTAGATGGTCCATCCTTTCTTCACAGCTCCAAACTTTATCTCTGTAACTCTTTCCATGGGTGTTTTGTTCCCAATTCCAAGAAGGGGCACAGTGTCCACACTTTGGTCTTCGTTCTTCTTGAGTTTCATGTGTTTAACAAATTGTATCTTATATCTTGGGTATCCTAAGTTTTTGGGCTAATATCCACTTATCAGTGAGTACATATTGTGTGAGTTCCTTTGTGAATATGTTACCTCACTCAGAATGATGCCCTCCAGATCCATCCATTTGCCTAGGAATTTCATAAATTCATTCCTTTTAATAGCTGAGTAGTACTCCATTGTGTAAATGTACCACATTTTCTTTATCCATTCCTCTGTTGAGGGGCATCTGGGTTCTTTCCAGCTTCTGGCTATTATAAATAAGGCTGCTATGAACATAGTGGAGCATGTGTCCTTCTTACCGGTTGGAACATCTTCTGGATATATGCCCAGGAGAGGTATTGCTGGATCCTCTGGTAGTATTATGTCCAATTTTTTGAGGAACCGCCAAACTGATTTCCAGAGTGGTTGTACCAGCTTGCAATCCCACCAACAATGAAGGAGTGTTTCTCTTTCTCCACATCCTCGCCAGCATCTGCTGTCACCTGAATTTTTGATCTTAGCCATTCTGACTGGTGTGAGGTGGAATCTCAGGGTTGTTTTGATTTGCATTTCCCTGATGATTAAGGATGTTGAACATTTTTTCAGGTGCTTCTCTGCCATTCGGTATTCCTCAGGTGAGAATTCTTTGTTCAGTTCTGAGCCCCATTTTTTAACGGGGTTATTTGATTTTCTGGAGTCCACCTTCTTGTGTTCCTTATATATATTGGATATTAGTCCCCTATCTGGTTTAGGATAGGTAAAGATCCTTTCCCAATCTGTTGGTGGTCTTTTTGTCTTATTGACGGTGTCTTTTGCCTTGCAGAAGCTTTGCAACTTTATAAGGTCCCATTTATCGATTCTCGAGCTTACAGTGCAAGCCTTTGCTGTTCTATTCAGGAATTTTTCCCCTGTACCCATATCTTCGAGGCTTTTCCCTACTTTCTCCTCTATAAGTTTCAGTGTCTCTGGTTTTATGTGTAGTTCCTTAATCCACTTAGATTTGACCTTGGTACAAGGAGATAGGAATGGATCAATTTGAATTCTTCTACATGATAACCGCCAGTTGTGCCAGCACCATTTGTTGAAGATGCTGTCTTTTTTCCACTGGATGGTTTTTGCTCCCTTGTCAAAGATCAAGTGACCATAGATATGTGGGTTGATCTCAGGGTCTTCAATTCTGTTCCATTGGTCTACTTGTCTGTCGTTATACCAGTACCATGCAGTTTTTTATCACAATTGCTCTGTAGTACAGCTTTAGGTCAGGCATGGTGATACCTTGTTACAGAAATGGAAAACTTCACACCTAGGAAAACTTCCTAGACTGTGGCATAGAATTCCCATATGCTTATTGTTGCTTATTTTTTATTGCTATTGTCAGAAGATAATGACTGCACTTACTCATGGGGTATTGCGTGATGCTTTAATTGATTCATGACTGTATTGGTGCACTTATATCTACCATCATCTCTAAGTTGTTTATGGTTGTGGTGAGGACATTTGAGACCCTGTAGTCTATTTGTTTTATATTATATAGTACAATGGTGTCAATACAATCACAGTCTATGTTAAAACACAACTTATTCCTTCTGTTTCCCTTTGATTCAGAGTTCATTAACTAGTCTCCCCCTATCCAATGTCTTCTCAACCATGTTCTCTACTTGGCCTCTAAAATCTGTTACTCTTCTCTCCTATGAGTTTCATAGTTAAAGTCATGCTGTAGTTGTCTTTCTGTGCCAAGTGTTGGCTAATTTGGTGAGGAACTCTCAAGCAAACCTTCACTATGTACGTAAAGGTCATGCCATCTGTTATGCCTGTGTGAAGCTCTCTGGAAAGCAGAGCTCAGGGTTAGCCTGAAGATGCTCCTTACAGGTTCTGTAGCTAGTGAGTTCAATTAAATTGATCATCTATACAACACCTCTCTTTAGTTTCTCACATCCCTGGCTTTGCAGCACTCCATAGAAACCCCTTTGGAAGGCTCTAAGTTTATGTTTCTATCCAGGCTCATCCATCAGAATTTGGAAATAATTCTTGTCATATATAGAACTGGAAGGAATGTGATGAGAGAAATCAGAAATCTTAGATGGCAGGCACAACTAAAAACATTGCCTAGTCAATCTGAATTTTGGAAACTAATACTATGATTGGCAGATTTAATAAGGAATATTCAATTTCACTTGGGCATTATATTTTCAAGTGTACGGTTATGAATATATTTTATTCATATAAGTGTCTGGTTCCGACTTATAGACCTGTCACATGAATTAAATGTAAGATAATATCTTAACTTTTCCTTCTGAAAAAAAAAACATATAAAACATAAGATATTTTGAAGCAAACAGTTACAAACTACTTGTCTGAAGGTACAAAACTAAGAGAGATAATGAACCAGTATTTTGCTTAGCACTCTGCCCCAATTAGAAGCCAATTAATGTCACTATGATCATTTTATATTCTATTATTGATAGTTGTATTGTCTCCTTGAATATTCAAACAACTATATGGTGTCATCGTTATAATAAAGATGTGATGGAAGTTAAAATAATACTAACATTGTTCAACCTTGTATCATACCACATTTGAGCCTCTCACCACTCTCTTAAAAGATTTGTTTCCACAATCTATAAAGAAAGGAGATATGTTACTACCTAATAGAACTATTTGCTAGGCAAAAGTAATATCAGTAACACTTTTTGTTGTATCTTAACCAAATAGTATATTACTCTGCCTTAGTCATTGAACATTGCTTGAACTATATTAGTAACTAATGTTTTACCCACAAGAACTCAATACCATTCTGACAAAAGATGAAAACCTACTCTCAGCTGGTCATCTTCCATCTCAGAAAGTTGCCTTTATGAACATTCTAATTTTACAGTGAAGTTATTGAGACACACTAACTTTCATACCTTCCAACCATGCCTTAAACTGTGATGCCCATTTGACTCATATATACAAACATTGGTTTCTGGTAAGGTTCATTTCAGTCCTTTTTGCATAGGAGGCTGGATCCTCCCATGGTATGCTGTAGTTTTGCCTTGAGCTCTACATTTATAAGACTGTTTATTTGTGGGTTTTTTTTTTGTTTTTGTTTTTGTTTTTGTCATCATTTATCAGAATCCCTAAAATGTATCACAGAACAGAAAAGATGGGTGACCACATAACCAGTCATCCCACCTCTCTTAGCTTATGTTGGCCTTGTACTTACTGTGATCCAGTTTTAACTGTACCAATACCAAACTGAAGATGGTCTTCTCATATAGCACTTGTTAGACCTTGGATATAGTCCATCATCTAAAACTCCCTGAAGAGTTCTTCCCAAATATACCCTGTGAAGTGATTTGCTTTTTGCTGTAAGTACTTCTTATCCAGTCAAAGTGAAAACCAAGATTCACTTTCACAATAATTCTACAACATATCAGTTCTGCCTGGGAGTGGGTGGATAGGGGAACAGGGTAGGAGAGGGTATAGGAAACTTTTGGGACAGCATTTGAAATGTAAATAAAGAAAATATCTAATAAACAAAAGAGTAATCTGAATACCGTTCACAAGTTATCAGTGACCATCTTCAAGTAACATGTTACAGAATTTGGGAATCAAGATGGGTGATAAAAGAGGTTAACATGAGTATAATAAATACAACTGAAAATTTGTAGAAATCAAGACTATACCTTACTCTCAGATTCTATAGGTACTCCATAGCTATAGCCTATAAATAGCATTATGTTCTGATATTAAAATATTAAAGGCAATATATTTTCTACAGAGGACAATTAGGAAAAGTTCTATATTTATATCCTGGCATTCTAAAACATACACATTGCTACTTTGAAACAAATTCTGGTCTCGGTCAGTATGATTAAAGCTGTCCTTGTGCTAGCAGTATGACATCAGCACATCCATCTTTTATTCTCATCCTTGATTGTAATGACATGTGTCTTCACAAAACGTTACTATAAAGAATATTCTAAGACTGATACTAACTTGACAACGTTATTTCCCATGTAAAACAAAACAAAACAAAAAAGACAAAAAATACTAAATAAAAATCTGTAATTAAGTGGCCAACTCACCCCTTTATTGATTCTTTAAATGAAAGTAAAACTTTGGAAATATAGATTTTTTTAAATCAACAATATTTAATATATCAGAAGGACCCTGAATGCTTATGACAAATCAACACCCAGAATACCCATGAGCAGGTTAATTGCTGAGTGGATGACAGGATTGATTAGGCAGAAAAGTAATTTCTATGAAGCATAAAATTTGGGAAATGAACTGTTTAATTTAATGAGCAAAACTGCTGTCTAGAACATTCATGGCTGATCCTATTATTAGTTATACAAGTACTAAGCTGAACATCAACTATTAGCATTTATAATAACCACAGAATATTAGTGTAGCTCTGTCTTTGAAAGCCATGGTGAAGTATACACACATATATTTCAGGCTGAAGACATGAAATATTAAAAATGAGACCAATGGAATTAATATACCATTACTCTTCTAAAAAAAAAAAAAAACCTGCCCAATCAATCTTAGAAATGGGTGAGTAAGTAATACTCATCTTATTATGACTATGAAAAATTACAAGACAGTGAACTCAGGCAGCTGGCTCAAGGTCACAAAATAAAATAATATTCTGCCATATGAATGTACTGAATCTTTAAAAATCAGTCCACAGATCTAAAATCTACACCATGAACCTTAGCTACTCTCATCACAGCATTTATATTTACCCTTCTCTCAAAACAGATTTTCTCTGTGTTACTGAGTTTCAGTTAAAGAAGGATCTAATGCATTCTGTATAAATTGAAAATTATTTTCCTTTTTTTCACAGTGTGGCCAACATGACATAAAATAAGAAGGGAATGATGTTATGCCAATTGCATGTGTATAGAAGAAATATTTTGACATTTTTTACAAGTCAGATTTGCTTTATCATTTGATATATTGCATTAAAACATTGCTAAAGTTTAATGTGATGAAATCTCAGTATTCAAAATATAAACAGTACGCTTCCTAGTTTGGGTTTTGATTTTTTTCAGAATTGCCATATTATTTACTAATTTAATATAAACTAAAAAGTTCCTCTTTGTTAAATTTTCCATTTTTTGAACTTTAAAAATGTTTAATACCTTTGATGAGTATGAAGTGAACCTGCTTGTCTTTTTGATAACTTTGGGTTGGAAGTTGATTATATTCGATATTAGAATGGCTACTCCAGCTTGTTCTTCAGAACCTTTGCTTGGAAAATTGTTTTCCAGCCTTTCACTCTGAGATAATGTCTGTCTTTTTCCCTGAGAAGGGTTTCCTGTAAGCAGCAAAATATTTGGTCCTGTTTGTGTAGCCAATCTGTTAGTCTATGTCTTTTTATGGGGAATTGAGTCCATTGATATTAAGAGATATTAAGGAAAAGTAATTGTTGCTTCCTATTATTTTTGTTGTTAGAGTTGGCATTGCGCTCTTGTGGCTCTCTTCTTTTAGGTTTGTTGAAGGAGTACTTTCTTACTTTTTCTAGGGTGTAGTTTCTGTCCTTGTATTGTTTTTTTTTTTTTTTCTGTTATTATCCTTTTAAGGGCTGGATTCATAGAAAGATATTGTGTGAATTTGGTTTTGTCATGGAATGCTTTGGTTTCTCCATCTAAGGAAATTGAGAGTTTGGCTGGGGGCATCCACATTCATTAAAGAAACTTTAGTGAAGCTCAAAACACACATTGCACCTCAAACAATAATAGTGGGAGACTTCAACACCCCACTTTCATCAATGGACAGATTGTGGAAATAGAAAGTAAACAGGGACACAGTGAAACTAACAGAAGTTATGAAACAAATGAATTTAACAGATATCTATAGAACATTTTATCCTAAAACAAAAGGACATATCTTCTTCTCAGCACCCCATGGTACCTTCTCCAAAATTGACCATATAATTGGTCACAAAACAAGCCTCAACAGATACAAAAATATTGAAATTGTCCCATGCATCCTCTCAGATCACCATGGACTAAGGCTGATCTTCAATAACAACATAAATAATAAAAAGCCAACATTCACGTGGAAATCATCTCCTCAATGATACCTTGGTCAAGGAAGGAATAAAGAAAGAAGTTAAAAAGACTTTTTAGAGATTAATGAAAATGGAGCCACAATATATCCAAACTTATGGGACACAATGAAAGCATTTCTAAGAGGAAAACTCATAGCTTTGATTGCCTTCAAAAAGAAACTAGAGAAACACACTAGCAGCTTGAAACACACCTAAAAGCTCTAGAACAAAAGGAAGCAACTTCACCCAAGAGGAGTAGACAACAGGAAATAATCAAACTCAGGGGTGAAACCAACCAAGTGGAAACAAGAAGAACTATTCAAAGAATCAACCAAACCAGGATCTGGTTCTTTGAGAAAATCAACAAGATAGATAAACCTTTAGCCAGACTCACTAGAGAGCCTAATTAACAAAATCAGAAATGAAAAGGGAGGCTTAACAACAGATCCTGAAGAAATCCAAAACACCATCAGATCCTTCTACAAAAGGCTATACTCAACAAAACTGGAGAACCTGGATGAAATGGATAAATTTCTAGACAGATACCAGGTACCAAATTTAAATCAGGATCAGATTAATGACCTAAACAGTCCTATACCCCTAAAGAAATAGAAGCAGTCATTAATAGTCTCCCAACCAAAAAAAAAAAAAAAAAGGCCAGGACCAGATGGGTTTAGTTCAGAGATCTATCAGACCTTCAAAGATCTAATTCCAGTTCTTCTCAAACTATTCCACAAAATAGAAACTGAAGGTACTCTACCCAATTCATTCTATGAAGCCACAATTACTCTGATACCTAAACCACAGAAAGACCCAACAAAGATAGAGAACTTCAGACCAATTTCCCTTATGAATATCTATGCAAAAATACTCAATAAAATTCTCACTAACCGAATCCAAGAACACATCAAAACAATCATCCATCATGACAAAGTAGGTTTCATTCCAAGGATGCAGGGATGGTTTAATATACAGAAATCCATCAACATAATCCACTATATAAACAAACTCAAAGATCAACATGATCATCTCATTAGATGCTGAAAAAGCATTTGACAAAACCCAACACCGATTCATGATAAATGTCTTGGAAAGATCAGGAATTCAAGGCCCATACCTAAACATGATAAAAGCAATCTACAGCAAACCAGTAGCCAACATCAAAGTTAATGATGAGAAGCTGGAAGCAATCCCACTAAAACCAGGGACTAGACAACTTTGCCCACACTCTCCCTACCTATTCAATATAGTACTTGAAGTTCTAGCCAAAGCAATTGGACAACAAAAGGAGATCAAGGGGATACAAACTGGAAAGGAGGAAGTCAAAATATCACTATTTGCAGATGATATGATAGTGAAAGATCCTGACAGAATGTAAAAGGACACAGAAGCCCTGAAATTGGCAAGATAGATGTCAGTGTTAGCAGAACTAGCTTCACTGATTTAGAAAAATAGAGGTGCACAATGCTCTGGCCACTCCTTGAAACTGTGTGTCTGCCAATGTTTTGACCATTCCTTGAACTCATGTGTGTGCCCACTGATGAAGCCCACTGCCAGGTGTTTGTGATATTGGTTGCTGAGAAAGAGTCAGAAAATCTCCCCAGCAACCACAGCCGTGCCAATCCTGAGTTGCTACACCTGCATCAGACTCTTTCCTTGTACCCCTCCCCTACCCATTTCTTGAGAATAGATATTGTATAGATCTGGAAATCCCCTACTCCCCCCTTCTCCTTTCTCTCCTGAGGGCCTATAAAAACTGGGACCTCTATCCCCTCGAGGTCGACTCCTCTACCCCTAAGTGGGATATGAGTCATCCCGAGAGCTCTGGCTTTCCCCCGAATAAAGCCTCATGTGGTTTGCAACAAGCTCGGTCTATCTTGAGTTCTTGGGTGTCCACTATTGTCCTGAAGCCTGAGCAAGGGGCTCCTCTTGGAGTCTTTCAATAGTATATATAAGTGACCCTAAACATTTCATCTGATAAACAGATTCGGTGAAGTAGCTGGATATAAAATTAAATCAAACAAGTCAATGGTCTGTCTCTACACAAAAAATAAATAGGCTGAGAAAGAAATTAGGGAAACAACACCCTTCACAATAGTCACAAATAAAATAAAATACCTTGGCATGACTCTAACTAAGGAAGTGAAAAATCTGTATGATAAGAACTTCAAGTCTCTGAAGAAAGAAATCAAAGAAGATCTCAGAAAATGGAAAGATCTCCCATGCTCATGGATTGGCAGGATCAATATAGTTAAAATGGCTATCTTGCCAAAAGAAATGTACAGATTCCATGCAATCCCCATCAAAATTCCAAATCAATTCTTCAACTAATTAGAAAGAACAATCTGCCAATTCATCTGGAATAACAAAAAACCTAGGATAGCATAAACTCTTCTCAATGATAAAAGAATCTCTGGTGGAATCACCATGCCTGATCTAAAGGTATACTACACAGCAATTGTGATAAAAACTGCATGGTACTAGTATAGCAACAAATAGACCAATGGAATAGAATTGAAGACCCAGAAATGAACCCACACACCTATGGTCACTTGATCTTTGACAAGGGAGCTAAAACCATCCAGTGGAAAAAAGCATTTTCAACAAATGGTGCTGGCACAACTGGTGGTTATTATGTAGGAGAATGCAAATAGTTCCATTCTTATCTCCTTGTACTAAGGTCAAATCTAAGTGGATCAAGGAACTCCACATAAAATCAGAGACAGTGAAACTTATATAGGAGAATGTGGGAAAAAGCCTCGAAGATATGGGCACAGGGGAAAAATTCCTGAATAGAACAGCAATGGCTTGTGCTATAAGATCAAGAAAAGACAAATGGAACCTCATAAAATTGCAAAGCTTCTGTAAGTCAATAAGACAAAAAGGCCATCAACAGATAGGGGACTAATATCCAATATATATAAAGAACTCAAGAAGGCAGACTCCAGATCAAATAACCCCATTAAAAAATGGGGCTCAGAGCTAAACAAAGAATTCTCACCTGAGGAATACCAAATGGTTGAGAAGCACCTGAAAAAATGTTCAGCATCCTTAATCATCAGGGAAATTCAAATCAAAACAACCCTGACATTCCACCTCACACCAGTCAGAATGGCTAAGATCAAAAATTCAGGTGACAGCAGATGCAGGCGAGGATGTGGAGAAAAAGGAACACTCCTCCATTGTTGGTGGAATTGCAGCCTTGTACAACCACTCTGGAAATCAATCTGGCAGTTCCTCATAAAATTGGACATAGTACTACTGGAGGTTCACGCAATACCTCTCCTGGGCATATATTCAGAAGATGTTCCCACTGGTAAGAAGAACACATGTTCCACTATGTTCATAGCAGCCTTATTTACACTAGGCAGATGCTGGAAAGAACCCAGATGTCCCTCAGCAGAGGAATGGATATAGAAAAGGTGGTACATTTACACAATGGAATACATCTCTGCTATTAAAAAGAATGAATTTATGAAATTCCTAGGCAAATGGAGGGACCTGGAGGGTATCATCCTGAGTGAGGTAACCCAATCACAAAAGAAGTCACATGATATGGACTCACTGATATGTGGGTATTAGCCCAGAAACTTAGAATACCCAAGTTACAAGTTGAGAAACACATGAAACTCAAGAAGAATGAAGACCAAAGTGTGGTCACTTTGCCCCTTCTTAGAATTGGGAACAAAACACCCATAGAAGGAGTTACAGAGACAAAGTTTGGAGCTGAGACAAAAGGATGGACCATCTAAAGACTGCAGCACCCAGGGATCCATCCCATAATCAGCCTCCAGACACAGATACCATAGCATATGCCAGCAAGATTTTGCTGAAAGGACTCTGATATGGCTGTCTCCTTAAGGTGATGCCATTAGCTGGCAAACACAGAAGTGGATGCTCACAGTCAGCTATTGGATGGATCACAGGGCCCCCAATGGAGGAACTAGAGAAAGTACTTAAGGAGCTAAAGGGATCTGCAACCCTATAGGTGGAACAACATTATGAACTAATCAGTAGCCCCTGGAGCTCGTGTCTCTAGCTGCAAATGTAGCAGAAGATGACCTAGTAGGCCATCATTGGGAAGAGAGGCCCCTTGGTATTGCAAACTTTATATGCCCCAGTACAGGGGAATGCCAGGGACAAGAAGTGGGAGTGGGTAGGTAGGGGAGTTGGGGCGGAGGGTATGGAGGACTTTTGGGTTAGCATTGGAAATGTAAATGAAGAAAATACCTAATAAAAATATATTTAAAATTATATAATAAATGTTACAGAGGTGATGGGTATCTAGAGGAATATAAAATTAACATTTTAAAGAAAGTTGGAATGAAACAAAAATAACAAAATGAAAACAAAACAAAACTAAAAACAACAAAATTTCAGGAAAAAGATATGAGCTATATAGCTTAGGAAAGCTATAAAAAAAAGAATTAACACCAAGATAGATGCTAATAAAATATCTAGACTTGATAGAGGAAGCTATTTGACATTCTAGCTGAGATAGCAATGTATAAAGAAAGAGAGAAAAAAATAAGGGTTTGTCTTAAGCTTTGTAAAGTGAAAAATAATGACATAAAGCAATGCTCTTAGAATTTGAATATTAAGGATAAGAAAATGTGCATGCACACCATAACATATCAACTAATGAAAGGTATAAAGATACAGGGACATAGTGAGAAGATATTTTAACTTTCAAAAGATGCCCCTTTTAGAATTGGTTTTGGCTAAATAGAATTTATTAGAATTTTTTCATGTATGGATATAAATATATATATAACTCATGTATAAATAAATATATAAACACAGATATGGTATCATTTATATAAAAATATATATTTACTTATATGTGATATATACATAAAAATGTTTAGTACACGTTTGTTAAGTTTAAATAATTTATGTTACCTTATACTTTATCTAGAAAACAATAATTTTCTTGGGAAAATGTAACAGGGAATTACTTTGTGTATAAATAAAGGACAAATATAAAGTTACAGATATTTTTTCAGGATTTTCTTTTTCTTTTTTCAATTAGGTATTTTCTTCATTTACATTTCCAATGCTACTCCAAAAGTCCCCAAACCCTACCCACCCATTCCCACTTCTTGGCCCTGGCGTTCCCCTGTACTGAGGCATATAAAGTTTGCACAACCAATGGACCTCCCTTTCCACTGATAGCCAACTAGGCCACCTTCTGATACATATGCAGCTAGAGACACAAGCTGGGAGGGGTACTGGTTAGTTCATATTGTCGTCCCACCTATAGGGTTGCAGATCCCTTTAGCTCCTTGGGTACTTTCTCTAGTTCCTCCATTGGGGGCCCTGTAATCCATCCAATAGCTGACTGTGAGCATCCACTTCTGTGTTTGCTAGGCCCCAGCATAGACTTGCAAGAGACAGCTATATCAGGGTCCTTTCAGCAAAATCTTGCTAGTGTGTGCAATGGTGACAGCATTTGTAGGCTGATTATGGGACAGATCCCCAGATATGGCAGTCTCTAGATGGTCCATCCTTTCTTCTCAGCTCCAATTTTTGTCTCTGTAACTCCTTCCATGGGTGTTTTGTTCCCAATTCTAAGAAGAAGCAAACTGTCCACACTTTGGTCTTCGTTATTCTTGAGTTTCAGGTGTTTTGCAAATTATATCTTATATCTTGGGTATTCTAAGTTTCTGGGCTAATACCCACTTATCAGTGAGTTCATATCATGTGAGTTCTTTTGTAATTGGGTTACCTCACTCAGGATGATGCCCTCCAGGTTCATCCATTTGCCTAGGAATTTCATAAAATCATTCTTTTTAATAGCTGAGTAGTACTCCATTGTGTAAATGTACCACATTTTCTGTATCCATTCCTCTGTTGAGGGGCATCTGGGTTCTTTACACCTTCTGGTTATTACAAATAAGGCTGCTATGAACATAGTTGAGCATGTGTCCTTCTTACCGGTTGGAACATCTTCTGGATATATATTCAGGAGTGGTATTGTGGGATCCTTTGGTAGTACTATGTCCTATTTTCTGAGTGGGGAAAAGCCTCGACAATATGAGCACAGGGGGAAAATTCCTGAATAGAACAGCAATGGCTTGTGCTGTAAGATCAAGAATAGGCAAATGGAACCTCATAAAATTGCAAAGCTTCTGTAAGGCAAAAGACACCATCAATAAGACAAAAAGGCCACCAACAGATTGGGAAAGGATCTTTACCTATCCTAAATCGGATAGAGTACTAATATCCAATATATAAAGAACTCAAGAAGGTGGACTCCAGAAAATCAAATAACCCCATTAAAAATGGGGCTCAGAGCTAAACAAAGAATTCTCACCTGAGGAATAATGAATGGCTGAGAAGCACCTGAAAAAAATGTTCAACATCCTTAATCATCAGGGAAATGTAAATCAAAACAACCCTGAGATTCCACCTCACACCAGCCAGAATGGCTAAGATCAAAAATTCAGTTAACAGCAGATGCTAGGGAGGATGTGGAGAAAGAGGAACACTCCTCCATTGTTGGTGGAATTGCAAGCTTGTACAACCACTCTGGATTTTTTTTTTTTTTTACAACTGATGTATCACACAGCAATAAGGGACACTATTACAGTCTATGTCATAGAGAACTGTTAAAATCCCTAGAGGCTCTTGATTTTCTACAAGACAGAGGCATGACATATTGTGACTTAGTCCTCATGGTTGAGTGTTTTGGTTTTGGTATTATAAACTCTATCCTACATATCCCATATGCAGTAGGTTTAACTGAATGACTTTGCATGTTTGGAGGTGTAAGAATTTTAAGAGGAGATTCCCAGTGGAAGAAACCTACACCACTCTGTATGCATGGCATGAACAATGTACTAGGACAGTCCTTGACTCCTCCTATAATTCTCTCTTTGCTTCCTGTTTGCATTAGATGAATCATCTTCAAAAATGAACATTTCCTAGCACTTGATGCACTGTGTGGTCACAATCCCAAAGCATGGCGCTCACAAGTTCCCATAGTGAAAATTCAGAAATTATAAACTAAATACATCTTTCCTCCTTTAAATTTGTTTACCAAGGATTTGTCATATTGGCCAAAATATAATGCACCCGGTTATCCTTTTCTTTCTTCCCCATCTAGGCATTCCTCCATTTAAATGCTCATCTTAGCCTTCTGCTGTGCTACCTTTTCCAAATTGTTGCTCATTCATATTGAAAATCCTTCCCTTTAGTAATGTGTTCGTATCTATTATGCTTTTGGGTAAAAACGTAGTAAAAATTATATTGGAAAATGTCTGAAATAGAAAAATATAGAATAAATATGGTAGGTAAATACAAAACATAATTTAACTCTCAAATTTCTGGTGCAATTCAGTATCAGTATAATTTGAAAACGTTTTCAAATACCTGCGATACATACATCTCTTAGTCAGGGTTTCTATTCTTGCATAAACATCATGATCAAGAATCAGTTGGGGAGGAAAGGGTTTATTCAGCTTACATTTTCCACATTGCTGTTGATCACCAAAGGATGCAGGACTGGAACTCAAGCAGGTCAGGAAGCAGGAGCTGAAGCAGAAGCCATGGAGGTATGTTACTTAT
This sequence comes from Mus caroli, assembly GCF_978045245.1. Lineage (NCBI taxonomy): Eukaryota > Metazoa > Chordata > Mammalia > Rodentia > Muridae > Mus > Mus caroli. Next base: position 102,924,416 of record NW_028227261.1, on the reverse strand, counting down.
TGGCTTGCTTCTCCTGGCTTGCTCAGCCTGCTCTCTTATAGAACCAAGACTACCAGCCCAGGAATGGCACCACCCACAAGGGGACCTCCCCTCTTAATTAAGAAAATGCCTTACAGCTGGATCTCATGGAGGCATTTCCCTAACTGAAGCTCCTTTCTCTGTGATAACTCCAGCCTGTGTCAAGTTGACACAAAACTAGCCAGTACAATACACATATATGCATGCGTGCATACATACATACATACTCATAAACACACACACACACATACTCAGCTAAACATATCTTAATAAGGCATTCAATAATGTTTAGTGAGCAATTTTCTATAGTAAATGCAAAGAATAATCTACTCAGATTCACTTTATTGGTAAAAGAGCTACCTAAAATAAGGTATATCCACTTATTGGCACATCAGAACAGTACACAGTAAAAGATAAAGTTATAGTTCCTATTTGCCTTTAATCTGCTTTCTACAAATTCAGTTACCTAAGGTAAGTTGCTGTCTGAAAACATTCAAATATATAATTCAAGAAACAACTGAAAAGCTTTAGACTAAGTGCAGTCCTTAGTAGTGTGCTAAAGCTTCTACCACTTAGCTTCCTCCCGCCCAGGATCTGACTCATCCTCACTTATAGCATCTGTTTGCCTTTTGCAGCTCTGACCTGTCAGTCACTTGGCAAACATTTCAGTTATGAATTTGACTGCTGCAACTCTTATATAAGGATCCCTTGTCTTGCTTAGCAATGATCTCAACATGCAAAGGAAGAAAGTTGGAATTTATTTATGCCAAAGAGAAACTATAAATTACTTATTTCAACTGAAAAAAAAATGAAAATTCTTTAGCTGAAAAGGAAAGAATAAACAACTGTAGTCTAAGATTGATGAATTCTGTGGCAAGAATGAATCTTCTATCTATAAAATTGTAAAAAAGCAAGAATAAATTCAGGCTATTTTGTTGTTATACTTCATGCTGCAGAAGTTATGATAACAGTGTGTGGTAAATATTAGTTAAGACAGACTAGCACTAAGATCATGCTTGTTTATACAAGCAAAACATTCACTCTACAGAGCTGAAACTACACATGATGTCAATGGGGTTGTAAACTTGAACTCAGTAAGTAAAAAAGCATGACTGCACTGTAACAAATAAAATTTAAATGAATTTAAGTAAATCTCAGAGACATAAATGAAAGCAAAAACTAACCATTATGGTAAGTATCTGCTATAATTCAAACCTACGTTACATTGAAGAGTTATTTATGGTGGTAAAAAGAAAGAATAGTTATCATTGAGAAATTCATAAATGTTTCTTGTTGGTCATGTTTTCCACCCTACCAGAGTGTGGTGACATATCTGTGTTCATTATTGAATACATTGTATCTTATAATTTACTGAATGTATGTCATATGTCAATAAGACTGTCACATGTAAGTAGACTATTACAATAAAAACTAATTGAGTTTTTGTTATTGTTGTATTGTTGAACTTCAGAATATCAGAACACAGGACATAAAATTTCTATACAGAATAAAATATTCAGGTTTCATAATTTGTTTAAGATACAGTCTCAAGTAAAGACGTGTAACCCTCAACTTGAATGACACTTCTGTAGCCATGATTAAACCTATTAGCAACAGCGACAGTTTTCAACAAGACAGGAAAAGAATGTGATGATGGGGATTTGAAGGAATCCTATTCAAGTAATTTAAAGTCCTTTATTCAGTCAAATGGTAGGAGACTAGGGAGACACAGATACAATTAGAAAATAAAGGGCAGATGCAAACAATGGAACTTTTATTGATCCAGTTGTTTCTAAGAGAAACCTGAACACACAAACTTTCTGAGAACTATTGCTTGAGCACCATCAGTAAAGGCCAGCAAGGAAATGGAAAATCTAAAATATGTTTTTCACTGGCGGACATATTACACTTTATTTTTGCAGTTTCTCAGTTCCTCAAGCATCTACTGATGAAAAGGGAGTGAGTATTCTACATCACCACTCCATTTTCTTATCAGTAATAGAGAAATTATCCCCCTCTCCTATTACCAATGGGCTTTCATTAGTTTCCTTACCTTATTTACAATCAAGAAAAGATAATTTACATGACAGCAATTATCCATCTTGCCTAGTTCTATGAAGAGACTACCCTGACAAACTAAATAACTAAAGGAGCAAAGTAGTAGAGAAATTTGGTATCCTTAAACACGATTTTCTGTGGCTCTTTCCATTTCTCCTGGATAAAGAAGACAGAAAGCCCTTCTTTGATATCTATGTTATCTTCACATACCTTTATTATCCTTTAGCCTCCCATTCTCATCTTTAATGTTTGCAAAAATGAGATACTGCTTATTAGAGAATTTAAATGAATTTAAGTAAGTCTCAGAGACATAAATGCAAGCAAAAACTAACCATTATGATTATCATTATAATGATGGTTCATTATGTGAACCATCTTCAGTCATGGTATCCTACAACACTTATTGTGAACATGTGTATGAAGATCTGATAAAATAAAAAAGAGCTGATAATTAAAGGCAATTTGTAGTGAGTGAAAATTTTCTAGATATTAGATAAGTCACTTCATAAATAAATAGGGCAGAATTTTACTCAGAACATAGATGAGAGTGCACCTATTGTTCTTATATTGACACCAGTAACAATTCAAGTGCTTTTTGAGTAATCTTTAAAAAGTAGGGAGCACATAATGAGATTTTGACTATTTAACATGGAAAATAGACTAATGGTATTTTCTCTTTGATGGATGTTATTGCTTATAGAAACCTTACAAGTATTAAATAAAAGTGTATTGTTCTTAGTTAATGCCTATCACCTCAAATGTATAAGGACTGTTTCGGGGTTAAGGACAACTTGTACGGCATAATGAATTCCATGTCAGACAATTGACCAATTAACCATATAATTTCTACTCTATGTCCTGTAGTTTAAATTACCTTGTAGAACTTAGACTGCATTTTGATAGCAACTGTAAAAAATTATGAGCTTTGACTACCCATTCAATGATTCCCAACGTCTCAAATCTCTATATTTCTATAGCTTGGGTTCTAATGTGTCACCTGTAGCTGAGAATCAAAGATAATAATTTCATGTGTCTACACTGATGCTTTATTGGTAGAAATGGCAGTTTCATTGCCCCAGTTCAGGTAGCATTAACAGGGGTCTACAGAAGGATTCCTAAGACACCAATACTTTCTAACATTTTTTTGACTCATCTAAACAGAAAGCTAGTTGAAAAAAAAAAAAAGAAAGAAAGAAAGAAAGAAAGAAAGAAAGAAAGAAAGAAAGAAAGAAAGAAAGAAAGAAAGAAAGAAAAGAAAGAAAGAAAAAAGGTGGCCAAGAGTGAAAGTGGCCTCTGTATCCACTCCCAGGATGGCAGACAGGCAGGCAATGTGTTGGTCTTATGATTCTTTAGCAGACAAACTTGTGGCATAAGTGGATATTTAAATTAAACCCTATAAAAGTTATTGGAAATCTAGAAACATTCTCTTTGGCAAATACAGTGCAATAGTTAGTTAAGAGAGAAGAAAACAATGAGAGAAAGAAACAATTTGAACCAGAGAAAATCCTCATGTCTTCTATCATATAGCTGGATTTTTTTTCTTTTTCTTCTACAATTTTTATTAGATATTTTCTTCATTTACATTTCAAATGCTATCCCGAAAGTCCCCTATAACCTCCCCACGCCCTGCTCTCCTCTCCTCCCACTCCTGCTACCTGGCTATGTTATTACCCTGGGGCATATAAATTTTACAAGACCAAGGGGCCTCTCTTCCTAGTGATGGCTGACTAGGCCGTCTTCTGCTACCTATGCAGCTAGAGACACGAGGTCTGGGGGTACTGGTTAGTTCATATTATTGTTCCACCTATAGGGTTGCAGACCCCTTCAGTTCCTTGGGTACTTTCTCTAGCTCCTCCATTGGGGGCCCTGTGTTCCATTCAATAGATGACTGAGAGTATCCACTTCTGTATTTGCCAGGCACTGGCCTAACTTCACATGAGACAGCTATATCACGGTCCTACTAAAGTGTATTGCCTGAGCTATTTGCGGGAAAAAGAGGATATGGTTGCATTTAGATTATAGAGTGACCTCTGTGTTGCTTCTTCTTCTTCTTCTTCTTCTTCTTCTTCTTCTTCTTCTTCTTCTTCTTCTTCTTCTTCTTCTTCTTCTTCTTCTTCTTCTTCTTCTTCTTTCTCTCTCTCTCTCTTTCTCTCTCTCTTTCTCTCTCTCTCTCTCTCTCTCTCTCTCTCTCTCTCTCTCTCTCTCTCTCTCTCTCTCTCTCTCTCTCTCTCTCTCTCTGCCATTAATGAATATTTCCAGATCTTCAGGAAGTTTCAAAATACTCAGTTACATCATGGCAAACAGACTTTTTCTACACAAAGGAACTGTGATAGTTATCAGGAAAATAGATGACTGCAGAGGATAGTTGGCTATGAATTGTTAATACTATTAAGGTGAGTTAACTTATATATTAACTATGACAAATTTTGGATTTTCTGTTTTAGTATGGATTTATTTCTCCACATCAGAAGCTAGTAGCTTATGAGAAAAATTAATCTAGGTAAATATAATTGTTTTATTTTTCATCTTCTAAAATTACTTTTGTTATATTGTGATGGTGTGTATGTGATTTGATTGGTGGTGGTGGTGGTGGTGGTGGTGGTATGTGTGTGCATGCACATGCACGCAAGAGGGCCCCAACTTGACAAAACAGACTCTGTCTTGTAAACAGGCCTCCATTTTATACACTAGGCCCTGTTCTCAGGTTAAACTCTAATTACTGGAAAAAGCACAAACTGTTCTAGAAAGGAACCACCTTAGACATAGGACACCAGAAGAAAAATACCTAACATTACAGAGGCGATAGATAGATAGATAGATAGATAGATAGATAGATAGATAGATAGATAGATAGGTTGCATAAGCCAACTGAAATCATTGTTAGCCAATTATATAACTGCCGAGTTGATAAGCCCCTCTTCCCGCTGTAACAACAATAAAAAGGCTGAACCTTAGGTGCTTGGAACCTTCTGAACTGCCTTGGGTATCAGAGTGGCCTGAGGGTATGAGCTCATGCTCGAATAAATTGTTTTTGCTTTTGCATATGAGTCCAAGTACTGGTGGTCTTTGAAGACCATCAGATCTGGGCATAACATACATGTGTGTGCACATGCATGTACCTATGTATGTATTCTCTGACATGCTTATGGGTGTCAGAGGACATCTTTAGGAGAGCAGTTTTCTCATTTCTACTCAGTTTAATCCAGGGTCTGCCATGTCTGGCCAATAAGCATCCAGGTAATTCCCTGTCTCTCCTTCCTATCTGACCATAGGAGTGATGGATTAGCGGTATAAGCTCCTAAATCAGTGGGTTTGTGTGAATTCAGGTCTCAGCCATAAGGTTTGCATGTCAAGAAATCTTATCCACTGAGCAATCTTTCTAGTCTCCTTTATTTTTATTTTTTTTAGAATATAGTCATTAGTGATAAGAACATATTGATTATGTATTTGAAAGTTAAATAAATTCACACGGGTAAAATATACTTATTGAATATCTCCTGGAGCCCTATTACATAAGTTTGGTTAACCCAACCATAAATCAATTTGAATTATAAGTTTAGATACTTGACTGTTAATTGTGGGTAGTTTCTTGGTAATTTCCTTTATCATTTGTGCTAATATTATCTTAAAGAAAAAAAAACTAATCCAGAATAATAACTTAATATGTTACCTTAAATTTAACAGTTTCCCTAATGCTAAAAATGCAGTAAATGACTTTAAAACAATGGTGTAGAATAGAAGAAAAATGTCTACATGTATATAAAGGTAAAATAACATAATAATCTGTGAACATAATAAGTAGGGCAAGCTCTTACAAGCTGAAGAGATGCTTGTTCTGATAGTGGCTTATTACTATCAAACCCTGGAGAAATGTTTCCAAATAGCTAATTCCATTACTCAACAATACCTGAAGGGCTATTTGCAATAAACAAGTGAAAAAAGCTTATTTTGTATACAGTAATATTTGTGTAACTACAGTACACATATTTGTTCGAATATCTTTGTTTGTGAGTATGAGTGTAAATATGCACACTTATACCTCAGAGCACATGTGGATGTCAGAGAACAACTTGTGAGAGTTAGTTCTTACCTCCCATCCTATATTGAAGTAGATTCCTGTTTTTGCTTGTTTTTCAGGTGCTCAAGACATGCTACCAATTCTCTTCTCTCACCTCGGATCTGCCTGTGGGAGTGCTCACATTACAGATGTCCAGCACCACATCTGACTTTTTGTGTATTCCACACATTCATGCTGAGATTGTCAAGCATGTATGGCAAGCACTTTTACACACTGAGCCAGTTTTACCAGACCTGTTTGTCTGGTTTTTGAAATAGCATTAGTCTTTATCTGAGAATAACATCCCAAACTCTACACCCCAAAACTTCTTCATACTTATATCAATTCTTTTCTACCTCCCTAGGTGCTGGGATTAAAGGAAGGGCACACCCCACTCTGGTATACCACAAGTGTTGTTAATTATTTTGTACCATTTATTTATTTATTTATTTATTTTTAATTAAGCAGAACTTTCCATCCCTTGAACATAATGGAAATTGAATCTTTGACTTAATTTAACAATGAGCCAAGAAAAGTTCTATTTTTAATATATTCTTTACTTAGAAATCACATTAATTATAAAGACTGATAATAACTTCTGTTAATAAAAATTACTTGACAATTTCTAGGCTTTTTTTTTTTACATGAAGGTCTTTTTGTTTCCTGTTTTGAGGCTTTGGTTTCTATCAAGTGTGATATGATGGAGTACATGGGATACAGGATTTAAGGAATAAGACCATTTGTGGTACGTAGGATGTGAAGAGAAGAAATATGATACATGTAATGTTAGTGATAGTGTGGATTGAATGGCTTTATACTGAAACACTAGTAGTCTTTAAAGTTAAAATTCTAATTTTACTGTTATATTATCCAGACTATCCACATTAACACACACACACACACATTGAAAAATTATTCCTTTGTCCTAACACCTCATGTTCTTTATTGCTTCCAGGCGCCCACACCTCTTATTTCTTATGTTTGTCATTATTATGAGTATTTCCATCTGGCTAATTTCCATTTATCCCTCAGGTTTCAAAATGTAATATCGTTTCCACTAAACACCTCTCAGTACTTGAGGCTTTGCACATACACCCTCTTGACTTTCCTAGATGTGCCATGTCTATACCATGTACACGATGTAGCAACATGAAATTCCCTGTGCACTAACTTGCATCTGTGCTTAGGAGTCAGCACAATAGCTGTGCAGGGCACATTTGCTCCATTATTTCCTGTAACTGGCTCAGTTTCTGGAACATAGATCATTGTCAGTAAACTATTGCAAAAGACAGATTTTAAAGTGGCTCGTATATCCATGGCGAAAACTATATGATAGATAATTTCATACAACTTACAGAATGTCTCACAAGGCCAGTGGAAGCTCATCAGTGAGACCACACATTGTCACTCATCACTCCACGGCCCCTGAGAAGGTCTGAGACTGGAACCTCTGGCAGCCCTAACAGGGCTCTCCACGAGAGAGGAGGTGAGTTCCCAGAGAGTAGGGCTCCCCACGCATGGGATGGCTGGGCAGGAGTAACCCCTAATGGACAGATGCCTCCCTCACTGGAACTTGGAACAAAATGTCTCACAAACAAACAAACAAACAAACAAACAAACAAACACAAGAAGAAAATAAATAATGCTGGACTTTAAACATTGGACATACAATAAATGAACTATAGATCAACAATGGTGAAAGGAATTTTTAAAAATTTTTATTTGTTATTTTATTTATTTACATGTCAAATGTTATCCCCCTCCCCCAATTTCCCCTCTGAAAATACCCTATACCACCCTCTTCCCCCTACTTCTATGAGGGTGCTCTTCCACCCACCCACCCACTCCTGCCTCACAGCACTAGCATTCCCCTACACTGAGACATCAAGCATTCACAGGACCAAGAGCCTCTCCTCCCACTGACTCCATGTAAGGCCATCCTATGCGACATAAGCAGCTGGAGCTATGGGTCCCTCCATGTGTATTCTTTGGTTGGTGGTTTAGTCCCTGGGAGCTCTGGGGATCTGGTTGGTTGATATTGTTGTTCTTCCTATGGGGTTGCTTCAACTCCTTCAGTCCTTCCCCTAATTCCTCCATTGGGGTCCCTGTGCTCAATCCCATGATTGGCTGCAAACACCCTCATCTGTATTGGCCAGGTGCTGGCAGATCCTCCTAGGAGACATCCATATTAGGCTCCTGTCAGCAAGCACTTCTTGGCATCAGCAAAAATGTCTAAGTTTGGTTTCTGCATATGGGATGGATCCCCAGGTGTGGCTGTCTCTAGATGGCCTTTCGTTCAGTCCCTACTCCACTCTTTGTCCCTGTATTTTCTTTAGACAGGAGCAATTTTATGAAGTGGTAATAACTAGAAAATTAATGAAAACCATGAGTCTTTGGATTCCAAGACACTCTATTCTGAGGATGCTTCACAAATCTGTGGGGAAATGTAATAAAACATTATATAAGTACTTATATTTTTCAAAATTATTTATTTCAATGAAGTAAACTCCACCAAGAAATAGAAGCAGAGTAAAATAAGATCAAATAGATGTCTAAGAACATCACAATTAAACCAAATTCATATCAGCATTGACATTTCTATCATGCTTACCTCAAGACAGTCATGCATGCTAATAACATAAACAGGGAGACCTAATTCATAGAGTCTATTTTCCATCAAATGTTCCTATCTTGCATATCCTTCAACCCTTTTGGATGCCTCAGCATCCAAACCCTGAGTGAGACAAGTCTAGGTCTCTATTTTTAATGAAGTATGAGGAATACCAATTCTCAAAATGTGTTTTTCAAGGAGTCATTGCCTAAGCCTTCTTTCCTTCCAAAATGCCGATCAGGCTGCCATTTATGAAATCCAACCTTTGGGAATAAGTTACAAATAGTTTTTGTGAGAGTACAGGATTAGTGTAAAAGAAAGCAGACATTTCTAAAGAAAGCAAGCATCATGGGAACTGCCCTCCCTCTTTCAGAAATGCAGTCATGATATCCCCCTCCATGTTTCTTCGGTTTCAATGGCCCAGCAGAAACCATCTCACTCTCCCCTCCTCCCATTTTCTCCTGTTTCTTTCCTTTGTGTACTCCATACAAATATTTACATAGAGTAGGTTGACACTAATAATCCTATGACTCGTTTTATAAAATGTCAGGCCATAATAACCACAATGTCAAGGCCAACTCAAGCTTGACTTATCATTAAATCTAATGTATACATATTGGCATGCCTATTCTTAAAGAAGATAACCAGTGCACCATGCCATTTTCATATGAAAAACACCACATACAATCACTATATTTTTTAATTTACATTTCAAATGTTATCCTCTGCAAACTCTCATCTCATCCCCTCTCCCCCATGCTTCTATGAGGGAGCTCTCCCACCCACCCACACCTGCCTCACTGCCCTAGCATTCCCCTACCCTAGAGCATCAAGCCCTCATATGACCAAGGGTCTCCCCTTCCACTGATGCCAGTTAAGGCAATTCTCTGCTACAATGCAGCTGGAGCCATGTGTCCCTCCATGTGGATGTATTCGTTGGTTGGTGGTTTAGTCCCTGGGAGCTCTCAGAGTCAGGTTGGTTGATATTGTTCTTCCTGTGGGGTTGCAAACCCTTTCAGATCCTTCAATTCTGAAGTAGTCATAACTCCCAGTCTTCTTAGCTTACATTATCCAAGTGGAATGTTCCCATTATGAGTAATATGGAGTAGAATATTCGACATTATTTTCTTGGCATGTGTACTGGCTATTTTTGTGTCAACTTGACACAGCTGGAGTTATCACAGAGAAAGGAGCTTCAGTTGAGGAAATGCCTCCATGAGATCAAACTGTAAGGCATTTTCTCAATTAGTGATCAAGGGGGAAAGACCCCTTGTGGGTGGGATCATCCCTGGGCTGGTAGTCTTGGGTTCTATAAGAGAGTAGGCTGAGCAAGCCAGAGGAGGCAAGCCAGTAAAGAACATCCCTCCATGGCCTCTGCATCGGCTCCTGCTTTCTGACCTGCTTGAGTTCCAGCCCTGACTTCCTTTGGTGATGAACAGCAGTATGGAAGTGTAAGCCGAATAAACCCTTTTCTCCCCAACTTGCTTCTTGGTCATGATGTTTGTGCAGGAATAGAAACCCTGACTAAGACAGCATGTAATACTGAAGCAGAATATTTACCCACACTGGATAAGAAATCTGGGTACAGGAGAGACCTTTTCCTCTCTGAAATACCTGAAGGTTACTGCTTATGGGACACAGGTCTGGGAAAATTGCTATGTGGATAGACTATGGTTCTTAGGTGACCTGGATGATTTGTTTTTAGTCACCTAGAGAGCCAAATCATAGAGGGTCTACTAGAGTCTTCACATTGCTATTGTTTTAAAACATAAGTAAGTTTTAAGGAAATGTTAAACTGTGGAAGGATCTCTAATTTTTCCCTTTTCAAATGTAATCCCTTTTTTATTATTTATCTAAATATGCTTTAATATGCCCTCCCAGCTTACATCTTACCTGAAGTCTGTTGAACTTGATCCTTCTTGTGAAGAGATTCTAGTCATTATCTTCCTGTATGACTCAACATCATATCTGATAGAGTGATTCTCATCAATTAGAGCATGAGAGATGAAAGAGGAAAATTAGCTAAAAGCAAATTTCTAAGTAAATAATACAGTGGCCTAATATGGGAATCCTCTTAAGGAGTTAGAATTTTTGAGTCTTGCTTTGTATTTATATAACTTTGTGATAGTTGCCTGAGTTCCACACCCTTCAAATATCTTCATCTGAGTGTAGACTTAATAACATTTACCTTAGATAGGAGTAGTGCAAGCTTATAGGAGAATACAAATAAAATTTCTGATATACTACCTGTAACTAGAGCAATCTCAGTAATGTAATTTATATGATTAATAAATTCTCATTTTACTGCTTAGTAAAAAGCACTTTCCAAATAGTCAGGCTCAATTTATATACCATCATAAACTATTCAAAGTAAGTGCTATCCCAAACACCAGTTCAGCTATTTTTAGGAGCTATGGAATTTAAAAGAGAATAACTATGATGATAAGAAATTCATTTTAGTGAGGAGAAAAAGAGCAAAGAGAAGGGGTTGAGTATATGCACACAAAACCAGCACTTGCTTTCCCCTACAATATATTTGCCTTTCTCTTCTGCTCCACCTTGAAACTGGCAGCTTGTGTTTAAAGTGGTCATATTAGGATATTATATTTTTTTGTCTTTGTTTTTTTTGGGTTTTTTTTGGTTTTTTTTCGTTTTCTTTGTGTTTTATACAAAACAGGTAGAGGGAAGTGTACAACACCAGGGCAGCATCCTAGAGTTAGAAGTGAGCCGTGACCCGATCTGTCTCCAGCAAGTCATCCAGGATATTATATTTTAATTATGTAGAGTATTCTGACCTAAAGGGAAGGATATTTTTAAAAAGGTTGGGTTTTTTTGTTTGTTTGTTTGGTTGGTTGGTTTGGTTTATTTTTTTTACACTATGCCTTGTTCTCTACGTACGGTGCCTGGAATTAACTGACAATGTGAATGCTCTAAAATCCAATATCCAGGGATCCATCCCATAATCAGCTTCCAAATGCTGGCACCATTGCATACACTGGCAAGGTTTTGCTGAAAGGACCCAGATAGAGCTGTCTCTTGTGAGACTATGCCAGGGCCTAACAAACACAGAAGTGGATGCTCACAGTCAGCTATTGGATGGATCACAGGGCCCCCAATGGAGAAGCTAGAGAAAGTACCCAAGGAGCTAAAGGGATCTGCAATCCTATAGGTGGAACAACAATATGAACTAACTAGTACCCCACCTCAGGAGCTTGTGTCTGTAGCTGCATATGAATCAGAAGATGGCCTAGTTGGCCATCAGTGGAAAGAGAGCCCCATTGGTCATTCAAACTTTATATGCCTCAGTACAGGGGAACGACAGGGCCAAGAAGTGGGAGTGGGTGGGTGGGGGAGTGAGTGGGGGAGCGTGTGGGGGACTTTTGGGATAGCATTGGAAATGTAAATGAAATAAATACCCAATTAATAAAAAAGAGTGAATGACCTTGCTCAGTCTATAGAACAATTTCCAGGGCAGGCTGGGATCCACAGGGAAGTGTTGTCAAGAGTGTAAGTTAAGGACTGGGCAATGGAGAGGGTATAAGAGGGGAGGGGAGGGGAGGGGAGGAGAGGGGAGGGGAGGGGAGGGGAGGGGAGGGGAGAGCAGAGAGGGCTCATCTTATTGAAATAGTGTTCAAGACAATTGTGACATTCTTTAAGGAAGTTTCTCTTATAAGATTTTCAAAGTGGTCTGCTGTCTGAACTGGTCCAGATAAGACACAACAGGCATAGCTGCCACTCCTTAGTGTTTCCTATTTTAATTAAGACTGTTAGTCAGTGAAGTCCCCAGTTCACCTGTTGACTTCAGCTATATGTGGTAATATAGCTTTCATAAGGAAAATAATCCTAGCTCAATTTTTCTAATTTGATATTAGGAGGCTGATCTTGTCTCATACATATTATAACTCAGCAAATCTTTTAGTCAAGTAGTAAGACAAACTTTTTTTTTTCCATCTCTGGAGCAAACAGAAATAACTAAGATAAGTCAATTTAAACAGGACAAAGCATGTTTCATGTAATCAAAACTCAATAGGCATTCTCACTTGATTGTGCTTAGGCGTGAATGCATATTAATATATTAAAGTTTAGCTTGAAAAACAGTAAGTGGAATCTGCAGATTTATTTTCAGAAGACTGTCGGTTTTACTATGTCAATCCTACCAATCCATGAGCATGGGAGATCTTTCAGACTTCTGATATCTTTTTCAATTTCTTTCTTCAAAAATGAGAAATTCTTGTCATGCAGGTTATTCACTTACTTGGTGAGAGTTACACTAAGAGATTTTATATTATTTGTGGCTATTGTGGAGTGTGCTGCTTCCCTAATTTTTTCAACCCATTTATCATTTGTATGTGGGAGGGCTATTGATATTTGTTTTAGTTAATTTTATATCGAGCTACTTTTCTGAGGGTGTTTATTAGCTATAGACATTTCCTCTTAGAATTTTCTGGGCCACTTATGTATGTTATTATATCATCTGAGAATAGTGATATTTTTTGATATTGTCAAATTCATATGTTATCTCTTTGTTTCCAGTTTGTATTCCCTTGATCTCCTTTAGCTGTCTTATTGTTCTAGGTAAACTTCAAGTACTATATTGAAGAGATATGAATAGAGTGGACAGTCTTATCTTGTCCCTGATTTTATTGGAATTGCTTAAAGTTGTTTTCTACTTAATTTGATGTTGGCTAGCAGCTTATTACATATTACCATTATTGTGATTAGGTATATGCCTTATATTCCTGATCTCTTCAAGACTTTTATCAATAAGGGATGTTGAATTTAGTTAAAGGAATTTTCAGCATCTAATGATATAATCATGTGGTATTTTTCCTTCAGTTTATTTACAAGGTGGATTACATTGATGGAATTGTGTAGGTTGAACCATCCCTGTATGTCTGTTATGAAGCCTAATTGATCAATGTGGATGATATTTCTGATGTATTTGTGGATTCAGTTTGTAAGTATTTTATTGAGGTTTTCTCCTTTTTTGCATCAATGCTTATATGGGAGATTGGTCTGAAATTCTTTCTTGTTTGAGTCTTTGAAAGCCTAGCCTAACTGACATCAAACAGGCTTCAGCCAGCAACTGATGGAAATTGATGCAGAGACCCAAGTTAAGTGCAACTTGGAGAATCCTATGGAAGAGGGGAAAGAAGGATTGAAGGAGCCAGGGTGTGTGTGTCAAGGACCCCACAAGGAAACTTATAGAATCAACTAACCTGGATCCACAAGGGCTTATAGAGACTGAACTCTCAACCAGAGAGCATGCATGGGACAGACCTTTACACATATGTAGCAGTTGTGCAGCTGAGATTTCATGTGGTATTCATAAAGACATAGCAGGGGCTTTCTCTGACTATATTGTCTGCCTTTGGATACTTTTCCTATAACTGGGCTGCCTTGTCTAGCCTCAATAGAAGAAGATGTTCCTAGTCTTACTGCAACTTGATATGCAAAGGGGATTCCTAGCCATGGGAGGCCTCTCATTTTCTGAGTAAAAGAGAAGGAGGGGTGGAAGGTGAAGGATAGGGAAGGTGAGGTGAAAGGAAGCCTGGGGAGAGGAGGAAGGAAAAGATATGATAGGAATGTAAAGTAAGTAAAAAATCTTAATTAATTAAAAAAAAAACAGATAACAAAAACCAATAAATTCACTGATCTGAAAATCTGAATTCTAAGCATTTATTATTTGAAAGTAAATTTTAAGTTTTCTGACATTTAAAATCTTTGCCTTCCAACATGACAACACAAGTGGAAAGTTTGATGTCTGGCTCATGGGAACATGGCTGCCCAAGCATGGGAGTGTAATAGCTTGTTCAATGTTAGGCTGTCTTATTAAAGTTCTCTGATATCATCCCTTCAGCAGCTGTAGTTTTTCTCATAATTATTCAGTTTCCCAAAAACATAACAAATGACCTATATGCCAGTCAAGCATAACAAGATCAAGTTCCCCAAGGTACAATAGCAAATCAAGAACCATGTCGTCTTGTTCCTTCTCTGTGATATGAAAATGTTGTTTGAAATATCAAAATAGCCTACATATAGCCCTATTGGAAGCAGCAATAAAACCCCAGAAGATGCATAGATTCCTATATGACATAATGCCAAGCTCATAGAGAAGCTGAACAATGGTGCTAATGTGAAATGTGTTAAAGGAGAGTGTGTCCACTGTAAAAATCCAGAAGTAGTGGAATTAAACAACCAAATTTCTGTGCTGAATGTGATGTACAGAGAAAAAAATATGAATGCCCCTGGAGCTAGAGCAATGATTCAGGGGTTAAAAGCATATAATTCTCTTGAAGAGGACCCAGGTTTGATTTCAAGAACGACATAATATCTCAGACATCTGTAACCCTAGTTATAGGGAACCAACCTGATGTTCTCTTTTGACTTCTATAGACACCAAATAGGCAGCACACACAGCACACACACACACACACACACACACACACACACACACACACATATGTATGCATGCACACACACACAATATCTTCATAACACAAAAAAAAATCTAAAAATGATAACAAAATCCTAGGAAGTCAAAAATGGAGGTCTTGTTAGCCATTGAAAATGGTACTTTGCACGTTGCAGAAAATGCATGCCACTCAATGGTGTACCTCTTACAAACATGAAATACTTAAGGAAATGAACTGATAATCATAAAGATTCTGTACAAGAATGAAGAATGTCCATAACATGAAGACTTTATATGAACATGAAGCACATTCAAAAACTGGTTGCAAAGTTGAAGAAAAGAAAAAGGTAGGATGGTCTGAGTACAGGTGATCAAGGTGATAGGAAGGGTAGTTGAATGTATACATTGTTAAGATACATTGGATGTATGTATAAAACTGTCAAATAATACAGGAAATGTTTCTAATTAAGAAAAACACTTTTAACATTCTAAAGATTTATGTCAATAAACCATCTACCAATCATAACACAGCATACAAATCTGTTGACAGGATTTCCAAGATCATAACTAATAAAATATGATATGTGAGAAAATCTGTGATGCTGAGGAATCCTCACTAATAGGACATGATAAACCAAAAAGATCCTTCTGGAAATGAGATTGATCTTACTGGAATTATTCATGCTATGACATAATGGCTTCTGGGATGTGCTATGTAGCAGGTATACAAGAATGGAACCTTGGTGATAAAACCTGGCCATTTTTCTTTGAACAAAACACAAGAATCACAATGTAATGGCTATTCCTGTTTGTCAACTTGACTATATCTGAAATGAACTACAATCCAGAATTGGAGGGCTCACCTGTGATCCAGATCTTGAGGCTGGAAAACACAAGTTTCTGACCTCGATCTTGGCATGGAGATCTTGAGGTATAGTGGCCATGAAAAGCTTAGGTCCAGGTGACTTAAGGCAAGAAGATCTCTGATAACTAGGATAGACTTGAACAAAACAAAGATCTAGGCATGGTGGTACACACCTTTAATATGGGCCACACCTTTTGCTGGAGACCTTAATAAGGACATTGACTGAAGGAAGATTCCCTCTTCTTTATCTGTTTGCATTTATCTGCCAGCACATCTATTGGTATCTACTTCTACAGAAGACCCCCTGAAACAACTAGCCTCTTCGGTCTGAGAAACTACTAGATTCTTGATCTTCCCATTCACAGTTGACCATTGTCAGAGTAGTTGTACTACAGACTGTAAGTCATCACAATAAATTCTCTCAATATAAAGAGACATTTCCTAAGTTTTGTGACTCCAGAGAACTCTGACTAATACACAAACTAAGCTCTTTTCTGATTGGATTCACAAAATTCTTGTAGCAGGTGCTTGTGTGTACTATAGGGAAGCTACAGCAGATAACAATTCTGGAGCCCTTGTTTCCTATGCTGTTCATTCTCCAGCTAAAATCCTCACCATAAATAGTATTTATACTTTCACAAAGGTGACATATATTCATCTATGTGACCAGAGTATCCTCAGATCAATAAGCAGCGAAAATAAGACTTTCTTGAACAACATAGTTCAACAATTACAATAGTAGTAATGAAAAAAAAAAACATTGGGGTAGAAAGTGTTCAATGTGTTAGCAGCTAAGGCAAGACAGAAGAAAGGGAAAAGAGAGAGTAAACCATATATATAGCTTATCTTCAAAATACCTTTCCTTTTTGTGCAGGTAAAACCCTAAGATTTATTTATGTATGCCCCCTATAACATCAATTAAAATATATTTAAAAAGGCATTGGCTACTATCATCCTGGCACCATAGTGCTAAAGATGGTCCAGATTCTTTATAACAGCCCCTTGAAGCATGTTGACGTTGATGAGTATTCCAGATGCCTTCTTAACAGTCCCTGAATAAAATATTTATGATTTCTTCATTCAAGGTGGTTATCATGGTGGAGTTCATTTCCATGATCTCCTTATTTGTGTAGCTAATAAGTAGTTCTGTACTCTATCTCTTGGCCTTGCTTTTCATTTTTTTTTTGGGGGGGTAGGTAGGCAATACATATTTCTATAGTCTATCTCTTGGCCCTGGTTGTTGGAGTTTTGCATTCACCAGGTTGTGAACCCACTCCACTGAGTTACAAAAGGAATAAAATATAAGTAGTTGTTGCTAATGTTATCAATGTTTGTACTGCAGTGACTGACTAAAGACCCATGTCACCTTGGTTGTCTCAACCTTGGAACTGCAATAATGTTCAATGAGGATCATAAACAAGGCAATGAATCAAAGGTTGTGCATGTCACAAGATTAAAAGTAAGTTGAATTCTGACCTCCTTTTATGTCGAAATTTGTATCTTTAGACTCCATCAGTAATCTGGAGAGGTGGATATAGAAACTGCTTTCTATACTAAAGATGATTTGTTCATTTATTGGAATATGGTAAAATAGACAGCATGGTTCTGAATCTAGATGATGATGACAGTGTAGGTGATTAAGATGGTGTTTGTAACACAGAAGACTCAAGATTTGTGATGATGCTATTGTGACACTTAGCTACCCTGAGAATATTGCTCTTCTACTGCAATTATGCTATATCACACTTAACAATAAAGGTGTTTTCATTTGTCTGACTGTAAGAATCATTTTGTTAGTAGCATAGACATTCTTCATCAAAAAAGATGATGGTGTCAATCAGCCACTGATTTCCCACTGTTTGCTTACTGATGGTTCAAGGTCCTAAACTATCTTTTCTCTCCCAAAATTTAGAAATTTGGCATGTGATTTTCTTCAGATTGTGCATATAAAGTATATGGGAGCATTATATACTTTGTGCAGGCCTGGGTTCTATCCCCTTGCTATCTAATTGTGTCTATAAAAATATTGTTGATTCAAAGCACTCTTTATTCTGAGTATCCATATAATACATACTCAAGCCATTCACATTTAGAAATTCTAGGGGAAAAGTCAAATTTTATTTTTGTCTTTATATTTTTCACATTTCTCAAAATACCATTTAATGTTGCCTCTCCATCCAGGTTCCAGGTATAAATGTAAGCTGCAGGGAAGAAAATACCATGGTACATAATTATATTTCTCTCTCCTCTGATTGACATCTGATAATTCAAAAGAAATTTAAGGTGTACTTTTTATATTTCTTCTTTTTCTCTATTTATAATTATTCTACTGCCATTAAATTTAGGAATCTTCTATGCACTTGAAGAATAAAAAATGTGATATGAATTTTACATAATTATTTGTTATTTTGTGAAATAATAGAAAGTCTTTGGAGAATTTAATATTTTTTCTATTAAGGCTTTCAAAGTATTCTCTTAACTCAGAATCTGAATTTAGATATTAGAACCTGAATATTGATATTTTTCAATTCTATTGACTCCTCAGTGCAATAAAATCAATTGCCATTCATAAAAAAATTTTATTTGTATGTATTAGATGGAGCATCATGAATATAAAATGCATGAGATAAGAATTTAATATTTTTTAAACTATCAATTGCACTATACACACACAAACATAAATAATGCATGCCTGACTTCTAACTCATGAATTTCTGGTTTTGTCCCACTGTGTTTGCTGAAAGTTAACATTCAGGCTTATTACTGAAGCCCTCCCAAAGTAGTTATTTCCTTCTTAGAAAATAGGAACCAAAGCCCTAAGATAATACTTCCATGTGGCTTACCCAACTGGCCCTCACTCACTTCACATATATACTCTTTCTAAACTGGCATGGCTCAGATTTATCTCATGACATAGAAAAGACAGAAGAAGCTATGTATGTAACATTTAATATTCTAAAAACAAGATCCAAGAGTTTTGTATCATTTCCATAAATAAAATGGAATCTTTGTTATATAAGAATTAAGATTATAAAACAAACAAACAAACAAACAAACAAAAACAACAGCAAAAACAATTGTATCAAACACTATAAGGTCTGTATATTCCTTAACTCTGAAGGTTTGTTGAAGGAATAATGCAGGCTCAAAATGAAAAGAACATAGTGTAAGAGGAAATATATTACCAATGTATATAAGAAACTCATTATCAGAACTTGCACCTTTTGAAGACATATTAACCAATGGTGAAGCTTTGCATGTTCACATTGTTGTCTCAGGATTCTTCATGAGTTCTATTCCTTCATCCTAGAAACATGTGACAAAGAGTTAGAATATGGCAGGAGATATCATTTCACATATAGGAATGTAAGAGCACTGGTTTGACTAAAATAGCATGAAGAGTGGTGAAAACCAAGTAACATACTCTTTGGAGAGTACCAGAAACTAACAAAAGGCTGGAAAGAATATAAATCATTTCTACCCAAAAACAAATCTGACATTTGTAAGCTTCATAGTACTGGCATGCCTTAGTATTGTTCCTCTCACCTTGTGCTAACCTTGAGATATAACACTTTTGAAACAGCAGTAACAGCAGATATGGAAGAAAGTGTTTGTAGTTATTCAAAAGCATCATTCTAAGGATCCCTTATTATTTGGATTTACATGGACTTTCCCTAGAATTTTCTCACTCACCACACTTGTTTTTAGTCTACCAAGTTCAATTTAGTAACCAAATTCAGCATCTGAATATTTTTTTACCTCATGTGTTTACAGCAACAGGACACATTAAGTACAGTATATAGCCATCTGAATCATGTAAATAGAACAATGAGGAGTTTGATAAAAATATTTAGCATGGGAAGTCCATACGATTAATTTTTCTACATATAAGGCTGAAAACCCTCTAGCATATTCCTGAATATTAGATGAATCTCTGTGCGTAAATGGCTCTGTATATGACTCAAAAATTCAAGTATCACCCTAAGTGTTACTCTGTGAGAGTTATGCTTGTATAATATGAGACCTAACATAGAAACCACTGAGATCCTGAGGGTGTTTTCAACATAGAGTAAAGCCCCTTAACTATAGATGGAACATTTATTGGTTTAAGAAATTTGTTAAAAATCTCTGCCTAATCATTATCTGACCACTGCACTAATCAAGTAGGGAGAGAGAAGTTGGCACAATTAACAAAACATACTTGGTTAAAGAAGACCATTCAACAAACAAGACAAGAAGTCACAGCAAGACAAAACATTCTATAAACCTTGCTTCTAAAGTCACACAAACATGTTTAAAATATCTTGTTTTTAATAACAAAAAATGAGGTATACAAAAGAACAAATATACCCAGAAATAAAATCAAGTAGTAGAAAACTACTCTTGGAATCCAGATGTTGTATTTATTAAAAAAAAAGAATCTTTAATTATTATGATCATATTCAAAATCCAAATCATTATATTGAACTCATGTCACTTAAAGTAATAGCAATAAAAAGATAAAAATTATAACAGCAAGCCGGGCGTGGTGGCGCATGCCTTTAATCCCAGCACTCGGGAGGCAGAGGCAGGCGGATTTCTGAGTTCGAGGCCAGCCTGGTCTACAAAGTGAGTGCCAGGACAGCCAGGGCTACACAGAAACCAAAAAAAAAAAAAAAAGAAAAAAAGAAATTATAACAGCAAACAAATATAAATAATGGGAATGAACTTTACAAAAAATGATAACTCACAATAAGATTCAATAGAAGAATTATTATTTAAAGATAAGTATTAACTCATGGAATTTTTTCCAGTTTGTGTTGTTTCCTTATATCCTTTTAGTTAACTAAAATGTTTATTTTTTATTTATTTTTAATTTTCTACTATATATGTGGGCCATATTTCTTCTCCCTCACACCTCTCAGATCTCCTTTTCTCTATCGACCCAATTTCATATTCTTTCTTTAATCAAATTATAAAAAATCAAACTTCAAAATTACAGAACAACAACAAAAGGTGTAACATCAATTCTGTGTTGTCCCACTACTCCTGAGAAGTTCCCTGCCTCTACTGTGGGTGATAAACCCAGCATTATTTTATTGTTTTTGGAATTCAATGATATATATATTAATAGTGAGAAATGAATCTCTCAAAGCATCCAACTTTCTTAAACTGAGGCTTGCTCT
Source organism: Mus caroli (assembly GCF_978045245.1). Taxonomy (NCBI): domain Eukaryota; kingdom Metazoa; phylum Chordata; class Mammalia; order Rodentia; family Muridae; genus Mus; species Mus caroli. The sequence continues at coordinate 102,903,227 of NW_028227261.1, read as the reverse complement.
TTAACAAGGTGAAAGATGTGTCAGAAATCAAATGTATGTGATAGCAACTTATAATGGATATTGAATCCAATATGAGAGAAATATGAGAGAATTTTCTGCTGGTATGCATTTTATATAGTCATAGTCACTTAGGGCACAGATAACAGTTTTCTTTCTGACATTTTAAAGCTTTCAATATTATTTCAATGGAATGATGCACATTATCACATTGTCCAGGCCCCTCTAAAAATATTGAACCATTGAAGCGATATCAGGTCACAGTGCTTTTTCTCTTTTCTCACTCTGTGAACCACTATGATACCTTGAGTTGTGTTTGTTAGCCTTCTATGTTACAGAAGAGAGAAAAGGAATATAAAACAGTATGGGTAGAGAATTAGAACTTATTTCATATTCATCTACCAACCTGCAAATGCTCCGCTGTCATCCAGCTTGGGTGAATCTACTTCTCACATTTTTTAATATAATGTTTCTCCAGTCATGCCATACAACAATATTCTCAAAATTACAAGACAGCCATCTTCTTCCCCATAAAATTGTATGTTTCTCGTTTAGCAGCAACTGCCATAAAGGGTCAAGTAGCCTGAGGTAGAATATGTAAGCTAATTATGAAGCTGATGAGATCAGAGATCTAACTCTAATTAATCAGTTTCTTGCTTTAGGATCAGAACTTGAGGACAATCTATATGCATGAACTTCAAACTATTACTTTAAGGTTCTGTGAGCCTCAATTTCCAAACATGCTAATAAAATAGAAAAATTGATATATTAATGTGCAGATCAAGAAGTATGCTCAATCATTCAATCACTCTGAAGTTTTAACCAAGCATGGAAATCTAGAATAAGTGTGTGTGTGTGTGTGTGTGTGTGTGTGTGTGTGTGTGTGTGTGTAATTAGAGAAAATAAATTCAGATGATGGAGAAAGAAGGTGAACAAAATAGCCATATAACAGTGAGAGAATTGGTATCATTTAAGTAACACTGTGATATAAATCTTGTCTCAATATTCATGCTTTAAATATTAAATTTCTTGTCTGTAAACCAAGGGAATTTATAAATTAAACAAAGCACACGCTAAAATATTAATCTCCACATTGTAACTAAGTAGTCTATCTGTTTGCATTGATGTTCCAGCTATTGTACCTGAATGTTTCATAATTTTTTCTTTTTCAGTCCTTAACTCTTTAGTTTTTCAGCATTAGGTAACATTCATATAATTGTTTCTCTCCTTTCATGGAATCCAACTCAATAATTTTGGAAGACATTTTCAAGCAACTGAGATAGAGTCAATTTGGAAGTTGCCAGTTTTATGCTTAGGAGTAATATAATATATGCACTTTGGGGACCTCCTATTGGCTTTTTTTCAGAATGATCATTTTTTCAAAACATGGGATGGTTAAACGCAGTGTATAACAATTACAGCAAATTAAAATGATGTTAAATTGTAGGAACACCTTCATATATTATACACATTTTAACAGAAAGTATCAGAGAGTGCCCACATCCAGTTTGGAGTAAAAACATAATGTTAAGATATACTTACTATCCCAAAATATCCAGCTGGCTAAATTCAACTTATAATTTGTCTTAATCTAAGCTGGGTTGGAATTCAGCCTAAAAGATTATAACAAAGGAAGTGGTGAGACTAAAATAAAGCTGACGAGACTGCTCAATCTTACATAGTAACATCACTCATAAAAAACATTCCCTGGCTTCACTTTCAATTAAAATCACAGTTTGACTCTCTCATTTCATTCCTGTAGCTGATACTTCCTTAGAGACAGACATCTACTAGCCCCTAGGCTTATCTGCTATTCCTCTCAATAAATTATCTGCTTTCAGATGACACTTAGCAAATATAAATATTGTTTGAAATGCATTTTTAAAATGCCACTTAGCTGTATTCAGTTCATCAAGAAATATTTAGAATATCAACGGGGTCTAAATTGCTTTCCTCTTTGACTGTAGTTGGCATAACTAAAATAAACATCAATGAAATAAAAGTTAAAAGGCCAGGTTGTTAGCTTGACATTCATTAACTGGGTCTGTACAAAGTTTTCTGATATTTGTATTGTTTTCTGTGAAATGAAGATTTTATTAGTTGATATCTAAATTATATCTTCAAGTTTAAAATACTATTTTGACTGTTGTGACAAAACATGAGGTATTAAATTTTTAATATTTAATTATATTATTATTTTATTATTATCAAGAATTAAATAAATAACATACCTTTGTACTCTAAGTCTGTATATATTGTATGGTTACAAAATACAGACAAACATGCACGCATGCACGCACACACACACACACACACACACAGAGCACATGGGGGTCATTTATTTTCTTCATTTTTGGTTCATAACTACTCTACTGGTTAGTCATTTGCCATCTTGATACCAGCTAGAGTCATCTAGATATAGAAAAATTCAATTAAGAAAATGAATCCATCGGATTGGCCTGTAGAAAAGTCTGTGGGTCATTTTCTTGATGAATGGTTGATATGGATGGGCCAAGTCAACTATGGGTAGTTATGACCACAGAACAGATTATCCTGAGATGTGTAAGAAAGCAGGCTGGAAAAGGCAAGATGAGTAGACCAGTAAACAGCATTCCTCTATGGCTTTTGCCAAAGTTGCTGCCTCTAGCTTCCTGCCCTTGCTTTCTTTAGCGATAGACTCGATCTGAGTCAAAAAAACAAAACAAAACAACAACAACAAAAAAAAAACCTTTTGTTCCCCAAGCTGCATTTGGTCAGTGCCTTATCACAGCAATAAAAAGAAAACTCAGACATGTATGAAGGAAAACTTGATGGATAACATACTTCTCTGTTTATATATAATTCATTTCTGTGACTCAAAGTCACATCTTCAGTGGTGAATTCTAAAGAACCCCTTTCTACCATGAGCAAACTCTACCTTTAGTTGACAGGAGAGATAATCAATCAGAAAAGGATGAAGTTTTGAGTAAAGAAGTGTAAGGAGCCGCCTTCACATTTGCCATTACAAGATGGCACTGATGGCACTGACACCCGTGTTCTAAGTAGTAAACAAGCAAGCTGCGCATGTGCCGGGGTAGCTTTCCACGCCATGTGCTCTGCCTTTCCCATGACGACAACTCCGGCTGATGGGCTGCAGCCAATCAGGGAGTGACACGTCCGAGGCGGAGGACAGTCCTCCATAAAAGGGAGGGGGCTCCGCCATCTCTCTCTCTCTCTGGCTCTCTCTCTGGCTCCCTTCTCCACTGGCTCCTGATGGGGTAAGCAATAAAGCTTGTGCTGCAGAAGATTCCAGTTGCCCTGAGCGTGTTCTTACCAGGGGTAAGTAAAGCGCGCGCAATAAATGGTGCCGGAACCCGCGAGCTACTGCATCACGGGGAAGGAGCGGTTAATGAAGTGTTCCCGGAAACAGACTGTTGAGAAGGATCCAGTGTGGATTCAGAACTCATCAGCTGGGGAACTGTGGTTAATGAAGTGTTCCCAGAAACAGACTGTTGAGAAGGATCCGGCGTAGATTCAGAACTCTTCAGCTGGGGGACGGATGCGCGTTCGTTACAGCTTTACAAGGTATGTCTGGTCTTGAACTTTCTCTAGTGTTAAAAGCCCTTTTATTTCTTTTCATATGTCAACAAGCAGTTAAGACAGGGTGGAGAATTCTGGACAAAATTCAAGACAGTCTATCAGAAGTAAAGCGGGGAGAGAGAGAAGGAAAAAAGAGGAAACATGGTGCGCCAAATAAGTATACAGGCCTTTCCACGGGTCTTGAACCCAAGGAAAAGTTAATGTCAGGGAAGAATACCTGGGGAGAGATTAGAAGGAAAGAGGAGAAAAGAGACGAGTTTAAAGAGCCAGTTCTTAGTAGCTGTAAATCAGATAAAGAAATTAGCCCTTCTGAGAAAACAGACTTGGAGGAGGGAGCAGCTCATTATGAGAGAGAAATTCGAGCTTTTAAGTCAAGAAAAAAGCCAAAAGCGGCTGGCAAAGGCCAGCTTGCTGCTTGGCCTCAGGGCAGTCGGCTTCAAGGTCATAATGCACCTCCGCCCTATGTGGAGCCCCCGCCCTGCGTAGTGTGTCAGCCCTGTGCAGAGAGGCAGTGCGCGGACTCGTTCATTTCAAGAGAGGCACAAAGGAAGATACAACAGGCATTTCCGGTCTTTGAAGGAGCCGAGGGTGGGCGTGTTCACGCTCCGGTAGATTATACACAGGTTAAAGAGCTTGCTGAATTGGTCCGTAAATATGGAGCCAATGCTAATTTTACCTTGGTGCAGTTAGACAGACTTGCCGGCATGGCACTAACTCCTGCCGACTGGCAAATGATTGCAAAAGCCGCTCTCCCCAATATGGGCAAATACACGGAATGGAGAGCTTTATGGCAAGAGGCTGCACAAACACAGGCCCGAGCAAACGCTGCTGCTTTGACTCCAGAGCAGAGAGATTGGACTTTTGACAGGTTCAAACCTTGGCAGCCACATCCAATGATTGGGCAGTTTTCGTTACCTCCTTTTCAGGACAAATAGATAACCATTATCCAAAACATCCAATTTTACAGTTTGCCCAAAATCAATCTGTTGTGTTTCCACAAATAACAGTAAGAAACCCACTTAAAAATGGGATTGTGGTATATACTGATGGATCAAAAACTGGCATAGGTGCCTATGTGGCTAATGGTAAAGTAGTATCCAAACAATATAATGAAAATTCACCTCAAGTGGTAAAATGTTTAGTGGTTTTAGAAGTTTTAAAAACCTTTTTAGAACCCCTCAATTTTTTAGAAATGGCTTGAGTGATTAAGCCTTCCAGTAAAGTTGCCAATATTTTTCAGCAGATACAATTAGTTTTGTTATCTAGAAGATTTCCTGTTTATATTACTCATGTTAGAGCCCATTCAGGCCTACCTGGCCCCATGGCTCTGGGGAATGATTTGGCAGATAAAGCCACTAAAGTGGTGGCTGCTGCCCTAATATCCCCGATAGAGGCTGCAAGAAATTTTCATAACAATTTTCATGTGACGGCTGAAACATTACGCCGCCGTTTCTCCTTGACGAGAAAAGAACCCCTTGACATTGTTACTCAATGTCAAAGCTGCTGTGAGTTCTTGCCAGTTCCTCAGGTGGGAATTAACCCACGCGGTATTCGACCTCTACAGGTCTGGCAAATGGATGTTACACATGTTTCTTCCTTTGGAAAACTTCAATATCTCCATGTGTCCATTGACACATGCTCTGGCATCATGTTTGCCTCTCCTTTAACTGGAGAAAAGGCCTCACATGTGATTCAACATTGCCTTAAGGCATGGAGTGCTTGGGGAAAACCCAAACTACTTAAGACTGATAATGGACCAGCTTATACATCTCAAAAATTCCAACAGTTCTGCCGTCAGATGGACGTGACCCACCTGACTGGACTTCCATCTAATAAAACAGAAAGGGGGAGTCGAGGAGGCTCTACCCCGAGTACCAAGAGTGTCTGTGTCTACAGCACTTTTTACACTCAATTTTTTAAATCTTGATTCTCATGGCCATACCGCGGCTGAACGACATTGTTCAGAGCCAGATAGGCCCAAAGAGATGGTTAAATGGAAAGATGTTTTAAATAACAAATGGAAAGGCCCGGATCCTATTTTGATAAGATCCAGGGGAGCTGTTTGTGTTTTTCCACAGAATGAAGACAACCCATTTTGGATACCAGAAAGACTCACCCGAAAAATCCAGACTGACCAAGGGAATACTGATGTCCCTCGTCTTGGTGATGTCCAGTGCGACAACAACAAAGGGAAAGCAGCATTGGGAGATACAGAATTGGACGGCTAAATTTGAACAGACCCTTTGAAAATTGAGACTTGCCCCATGCACTTGGACCTGTCCCTGACCTAAGGACTATCTTTTCAACATTTTCCTTCTTTAAAGAATGGGTGGGGGTGGAATTATTTGGAGCTGTTCTTTGCTGTGGATTAGTGTTGCTTCTTTGATTGGTCTGTAAGCTTAAGGCCCAAACTAGGAGAGACATGGTGATTACTTCCCAGGCGCTTGCAGCACTAGAACATGGTGCTTCCCCTGATATATGGTTATCTATGCTTAAGCAATAGGTCGCTGGCCACTCAGCTCTTGCACCCCACGAGGCTAGTCTCATTGCACGGGATATAGTGAGTGTGCTTCAGCAGCCCGAGAGAGTTGCATGGCTAAGCACTGCAGTAGAAGGGCTCTGTGGCATTTATGAGCCTATTCTAGGGAGACATGTCATCTTTCAAGAAGGTTGAGTGTCCAAGTGTCCTTCCCCCAGGAAAAACGACACGGGAGCGGACCAAGACCCCTTTGGGTGATGAGCCTGGGAGGAGGTTTTGTGTAAAGCCCCTATTTTACACACTGGGGATTTGACCTCTATCTCCACTCTCATTATTATGGGTGGCCTATTGCTCTTATATAAAAGAAAAGGGGGAGATGTAAGGAGCCGCCTTCACATTTGCCATTACAAGATGGCGCTGATGGCACTGACACCCGTGTTCTAAGTAGTAAACAAGCAAGCTGCGCATGTGCCGGGGTAGCTTTCCACGCCATGTGCTCTGCCTTTCCCGTGACGACAACTCCGGCTGATGGGCTGCAGCCAATCAGGGAGTGACACGTCCGAGGCGGAGGACAGTCCTCCATAAAAGGGAGGGGGCTCCGCCATCTCTCTCTCTCTCTGGCTCTCTCTCTGGCTCCCTTCTCCACTGGCTCCTGATGGGGTAAGCAATAAAGCTTGTGCTGCAGAAGATTCCGGTTGCCCTGAGCGTGTTCTTACCAGGGGGACACAAAAGCGCGGGCAATAAAGAAGACTTGTTACAGCAAATTATCCCTGCTCCTGAGATGACCAATAAGGTTGTTTAGTTGTCCTCATTTATGTTTTTTCAGATTGTATTTTAATTATAGCACTTCTCCCTTCTCTTTCCTGTCTACAAAGTCTCATATTCCCTTCTATATTGTCCTTCAAATTCAGGGACTCATTATTTTTCAAATATTGTTGCATCATAAATATTCCCAAATATAACCATTTGAGTCCATATAAGGTTACTTGTGTGTTTTCAGGGTTTACCATTGGCATTGAACAGCCAATTCGAATGGTCTCCACTGGGGAGAGCAACATCTTTCACACCTAGCTTTTTTCAGTTGCTTGTAGTTGTTTGGGTAGGATTGTGACCCTCTAGGCTTTTCCTCATGCAGTTTGGCAGGTCACTGGTTCCTTCCTATTCACCTCATGTTTACGCAGCCTGTTGCTTCCTGTCCAATAAACACAATTTCACTATCACTAAGAAGTAAGCTAGATTTCCAGGACTAATTATACTATCCATCTTGCTGTTTGGGCCTTAAGTCCTCTTGGAGACCCATCAGTTAACACCAGAGGTATGTGTGCCACTACTGCACCTTTAAGGTTAGTGGGCCACACTGCTCATTGGTCTAGTTCATGAGTATCTATTCTAAGGAGGTCAAGGTGGCTGGAAATTGAAGCAGTTAGTTAAATTGTATTTACAGCCAAGATCCATGAATGCATGCTAATGCTCAGCTTGCTGTCTCCATTTTTATTATATATTTTCCTTATTTACATTTCAAATTGTATCACTTTTCCTGGTTTCCCCTCTGAAAACCCTTAACACTCCCCCACTCACCAACCCACCCACTCCAGCTTCCTATCTGTGGCATTCCCCTACACTGGGGCATAGAGCCTTCACAGGACCAAAGGCCACTCCTCCTATTGATGACTGACTAGATCATCCTTTGCTACATATGCAGCTGGAGCCATGAGTCCCACCATGTGTACTCTTTGCTTGGTGGTTTAGTCCCTGGGAGCTCTGGTCTCCTGAGAGGCTCTGCCAGACTCCATTTTTACACAGTCCAATATCCTAGGTAGGAAAGAGTAGCATGTACGATGGATAGGTCTTCCTGCCTCAATTAATTTCATAAAGAAAATCCTCACAGACTTTTCCAGAAGCCTGCCATTTGGATGATTCTAGATTATGTATATTTGATAATTAATGATAACTTGTACCGAAGATTGTGGTTTGAGTTTTGTTTTAGTTTCTTTTCTTCCTTCCTTCCTTCCTTCCTTCCTTCCTTCCTTTCTTTCTTTCTTTCTTTCTTTCTTTCTTTCTTTCTTTCTTTCTTTCTTTCTTCCTTTCTTAATACAATGTACACCATAAAGTTAAAGTGAACTTAATTAGAAATCAGTAATCAAATACTAGTTGGCTTTAATTGTGGCTGCTTTGATTGAGTTCCAGAGATTTCAGTCTATACCTGGCTGTCACCTCTGACAAGGCTAAGCATCATAATAGACCCCTTGGTATTGCAAACTTTATATGCCCCAATACAGGGGAATGCCAGGGCCAAGAGGCGGGAGTGGGTGGGTAGGGGAGCAGGGCAGAGGGAGGGTATAGGGAACTTTCGGGATAGCATTTGAAATGTATATAAAGAACATATCTAATGAAAAATAAATAAATAAAAATAAATAAAAATAAAAATAACTTAAAAAGAAAAAAAAAGAGAAAATCTGTTCATCTCAAGGCATCAGGGAAACACAGTAAGGAACTAGGCACAAGAAAGTACCAAGACATTTAATCCCATCAATAATGCTTTATCTCCTAATAACCCAATAACCTGTTGATGACATTAGCACCTTTGTGGCCCAACCACCTCTTATGAGCATTTCTACCTAGGGACCAACCTCCAACAAAGAAGCTTTTTTGGAACTCCCTCTCTTTAAACCATAATGAGGCAGATCCTGCAAAATCACCATTTGGAAATTAAATAAAACACTTCTGAATGTGTAACTCATCAAGTTTGTCAAAACAATATATTATCACTTAGTAGTAGTATAACTCTGCTCCAGTAGCAAAAATGTGTGAGATGCAACTAGTCAAACCTTACTAAAGTTGACTTCACAAATGTCAATCAGTCTGTATCTCCCAATAATTCCATATGTGTAGTTAAAATTTTCCACAAGGAAGTGTATTTCATATGAAAATGCTTTATTAAAAGGAAAATTTTCACAAAATACAAAATGAGAACATTGATTGAAAGTAATTATGTACTTTGTATGCACCCAAGAAATGGTTTACACATTAATATTGTACAGAGGAAAAATGTATAACATTAATAAAATGAAGATAACTATCCAAACAGGAATGGTTGTATTGTTTTGTTATCTCAACACTTGGAGCTGCTGCAGAAAGATTGCTGGAAGTTCAAGGTCCTACTGTGTTAATAGTGAATGCTCTGGAAGCCAGTGTAGTATTCAGAACTCTTTTTTCTTTTTTAATCAAACCAACTAACCAACAAACCAATCAACCAAACAAACAAAATTACCAAGTGGCAAAAAGATGATGTTTTGGTCAGGAGCATTATCTGCTCCTTTATAGGAAACTGTTTCAATTCTGAGAATTCACACTATGGATCACAACCATCACTAACTTCAGTTCCGTGGGATCTGACATTCTCTTCTGGATTCCTCAGGCCATAGGCAGGCACATAGTTCTCAGACATGCATGTAGGATTTAACATAGAGCTACAGAATATTTCACCCTAAAACAAATGAATATACCTTCTTCTCAACACCTCATGGTACCTTCTCCAAAACTGACTATGTAATAGGACACAAAAAAAGTCTCGACTGATACATGAAGAATAAAGTCATCGCATGCACCCTATGAGTTCACTATGGACTAAGGCTGGTGTTCAATAACAATAAAAACAACAGAAAACCTGCATACACATGGAAGGTGAACTACTCTCTACTCAATGATAACCTTGTCAGGGAAGAAATAAAGAAATTAAAGACTTTTTTAAAATTAACGAAAATGAAAGCACAACACACAGAAACTTATGGGACACAATGAAAGTAATGCCAGGAGGAAAATTCAAAGCTCTGAGTGCCTCCATAAAGAAATTGGAGAAAGCATACTCTAGCAGCTTTACAGTACATCTGAATGCTAGAACAAAAAGAAGCAAATACAAACAAGGGGAGTAGATGGCAGAAAATAATCAAACTCAGGACTGAAATTAACCAGCGAGAAACAAAGAGAACTATACAAAGGTTCAAAACACTAGGAGCTGGTTCTTTGAAAAAATCAACAAGATAGATAAATCCCTAGCCAGACTAATCAGAGGGCATAGAAACAGTATCCGAATTAACAAAATCAGAAATAAAAAGGGAGCCATAACAACCAAAACTGAAGAAATTTTAAAAATCAACAGATGTTACTACAAAAGCCTATACTCAACAATACTGGAAAATCGAGATGAAATGGATGATTTCTTAGACAGATACCATGTACCAAAGTAAAATAAGGATCAGATAAACCATTGAAACAGTCACATAACCCCTATGGAAATAGAAGCAGACATTAAAAGTCTCCCAACCAAAAAAAAAAAAAGTCCAGGACCACATGGGTTTAGTGCAGGGTTCTATCAGACCTTCAAAGAAGACCTAATTCCAGTTCTCCTCAAACTATTCCACAAAATTGAAACAGAAGGTACTCAACCCAATTCATTCTATGAAGCCACAATTACTCTGATACCTAAACCACAGAAATATCCAACAAAGATAGGGAACTTCAGACCAATTTCTCTTATGAATATTGAATGTAAAAATACTCAATAAAATCCTCACAAACTGAATCCAAGAATACATCAATGATCATTCATCACAATCAAGTAGTCTTCATCCCAGGGATGCAGAAAGGGTTCAATATACATAAATCGTTCATGGTAATCCAATATATAAACAAACTCAAAGAAAAAAAACAAAAACATGCCTTTCCAGTAAAGCCAGCACCAGGATACCTAGGACACTGAGTGGGCTGACACCCCCAAGCTACCCACAAGACCCTCCACAGGATATTAAGACCTCTGGTGAGTGGAACACGGTGTCTGCTCCAATCCAAACTCGAGGGACCTGAGACTGCATTAATTAGGGAAGCAGAAAACCTGGCCTGATCAGGGGCACAAGTCCCTTCCGGTCCACGCCAGCACAGGGGTACCTTGGGCTTGGAGTCTACAGACACACATAAGGTGTACACAGGACCCTCCACAGGATCTTAAGACCTCTGTGAGTGGATCACAAATTCTGCCAGGAGGCAGGTTCAAACACCAGATATCTGGGCACCTTCCCTGCAAGAGGAGAGCCTAACTGCAGAGACTACTCTGAACACTGAAACTAAGGATAGAGCTAGTCTCCCAGGTCTGCTGATAGAGGCTAACATAAACGCCTGAGGAACAAGATCTAACCAGAGACAACTAGAACAACTGACTCCTGAGATTACCAGATGGCAAAAGGCAAACGTAAGAATCTTACTAACAGGGCTGGTGAGATGGCTCAGCAGGTAAGAGCACACGACTGCTCTTCTGAAGGTCCAGAGTTCAAATCCCAGCAACCACATGGTGGCTCACAACCATCCGTAACGAGATCTGACTCCCTCTTCTGGAGTGTCTGAAGACAGCTACAGTGTAATTACATATAATAAATAATAAATAAATCTTTAAAAAAAAAAAGAATCTTACTAACAGAAACCAAGACCACTCATCATCATCAGAATGCAGCATTCCTACCCCACCCAGTCCTGGGCACCACAACACACCCGAAAAACTAGACCCAGATTTAAAAGCATATCTCATGATGATGGTAGAGGACATCAAGAAGGACGTTAATAACTCACTTAAAGAAATTCAGAACACTGCTAAACTGGTAGAAGACTTGAAAGAGGAAGCACAAAAATCCCTTAAAGTATTGCAAGAAAACATGACCAAACAGGTGATGGAATTGAATAAAACCATCCAAGACCTAAGAAGGGAAGTAGACACAATAAAGAAAACCCAAAGCGAGGCAACACTGGAGATAGAAAACCTAGGAAAGAAATCTGGAACCATAGATACGAGCATCAGCAACAGAATACAAGAGATGGAAGAGAAAATCTCAGGTGCAGAAGATTCCATAGAGAACATCAGCACAACAATCAAAGAAAATACAAAATGCAAAAAGATCCTAACTCAAAACATCCACGAAATCCAGGACACAATGAGAAGACCAAACCTATGGATAATAGGAGTAGATGAGAATGAAGATTTTCAACTTAAAGGGCCAGCAAATATCTTCAACAAAATTATAGAAGAAAACTTCACAAACCTAAAGAGATGCCCATGAACATACAAGAAGCCTACAGAACTCCAAATAGACTGGACCAGAAAAGAAATTCCTCCCGACACATAATAATCAAAAGAACAAATGCACTAAATAAAATCAGTAAGGGAAAAAGTTCAAGTAACATATAAAGGCAGGCCTATCAGAATTACACCAGACGTTTCACCAGAGACTATGAAAGCCAGAAGATCCTGGACAGATGTTATACAGACCCTAAGAGAACACAAATGCCAGCTCAGACTACTATACCCAGCCAAACTCTCAATTACCATAGATAGAGAAAACAAAGTTTTCCACGACAAAACCAAATTCACACATTATCTTTCCACGAATCCACCCCTTCAAAGGATAATAACAGAAAAACACCAATACAAGGAAGGAAATCATGTCCTAGAAAAAGCAAGAAAGTAATCCTTCAACAAACCTAAAAGAAGACAGCCACAAGAACAGAATGCCAACTCTAACATAAAAAATGATAGGAAGCAACAACTACTTTTCCTTAATATCTCTTAATATCGATGGACTCAATTCCCCAATAAAAAGAGATAGACTAAAAGACTGGCTACACAAACAGGACCCAACATTCTGCTTGCAGGAAACCCATCTCAGTGAAAAAGACAGAAACTACCTCAGAGTGAAAGGTTGGAAAACAATTTCCCAAGCAAATGGTATGAAGAAAAAATCTGGAGTAGCCATTCTAATATCGAATAAAATCGACTTCCAACCCAAAGTTATCAAAAAAGACAAAGAGGGGCACTTCATACTCATCAAAGGTAAAATCCTCCAATAGGAACCCTTAATTCTGAATATCTATGCTCCAAATGCAAGGGCAGACACATTCATTAAAGACACTTTAGTGAAGTTCAAAGCACACATTGCACCTCACACAATAATAGTAGGAGACTTCAACACACCACTTTCATCAATGGACAGATCGTGGACACAGAAACTAAACACGGACACAGTTAAACTAACAGAAGTGATGAAACAAATGGACTTAACAGATATCTACAGAACATTTCATCCTAAAACAAAAGGATATACCTTCTTCTCATCACCTCAAGGGAACTTCTCCAAAATTGACCATATACTTGTTCACAAAACAGGCCTCAACAGATACAAAAATATTGAAATTGTCCCATGCATCCTATCAGACCACCATTGTCTAAGGTTGATCTTCAATAACAACATAAGTAATGGAAAGCCAACACTCACGTGGAAATTGAACAACACTCTTCTCAATGATACTTTGGTCAAGGAAGGAATAATGAAAAAAATTAAGGACTTGTTAGAGTTTAATGAAAATGAAGCCACAACATACCCAAACTTATGGGAAACAATGAAAGCATTTCTAAGAGGGAAACTCATAGCTCTGAGCACCTCCAAAATGAAACTAGATAGAGCACACACTAGAAGCTTGACAACACACCTAAAACCTCTAGAAAAAAAGGAAGCAAATTCACCCAAGAGGAGTAGACCACAGGAAATAATCAAACTCAGGGGCGAAATCAACCAAGTGGAAACAAGAAGAACTATTCAAAGAATCAACCATAGGAGGAGCTGGTTCTTTGAGAAAATCAACAAGATAGATAAATCATTAGCCAGACTCACTAGAGGGCACAGGGTTAGCATCCTAGTTAACAAAATCAGAAATGATAAGGGAGACATAACAACAGATCCTGAAGAAATCCAAAACACAATACAAAAGTCTATACTCAACAAAACTGGAAAACCTGGATGAAATGGACAAATTTCTAGACAAATACCAGGTACCAAAGTTAAACCAGGATCAAGTTAATGATCTAAACAGTCCCATATCCCCTAAAGAAATAGAAGCAGTCATTAATGGACTCACAACCAAAAAAAAGCCCAGGACCAGATGGGTTTAGTGTAGAGTTCTATCAGACCTTCAAAGAAGATCTAATTCCAGTTCTGCACAAAATATTCCACAAAATAGAAGTAGAAGGTACTCTACCCAACTCATTCTATGAAGCCACAATTACTCTGACACCTAGACCACAGAAAGATCCAACAAAGATAGAGTACTTCAGACCAATTTCCCTTATGAATATCAATGCAAAAATACTCAATAAAATTCTCGCTATCCGAATCCAAGAACACATTAAAACAATCATCCATCATGACAAAGTAGGTTTTATTCCAGGGATTCAGGGATGATTTAATATATGGAAATCCATCAACGTAAACCATTAATAAACAAACTCAAAGACAAAAACCACATGATCATTTCCTTAGATGCGGAAAAAGCATTTGACAAAATCCAACACCCATTCATGATAAAAGTCTTGGAAAGATCAGGAATTCAAGGCCCATACCTAAACATGATAAAAAGCAATCTACAGCAAACCAGTAGCCAACATCAAAGTAAATGGTGAGAAGCTGGAAGCAATCCCACTAAAATCAGAGACTAGACAAAGCTGCCCACTTTCTCCCTACCTCTTCAACATAGTACTTGAAGTTCTAGCCAGAGCAATTCGACAACAAAACAAGATCAAGGGGATACAAATTGGAAAGGAAAAAGTCAAAATATCACTTTTTGCAGATGATATGATAATATATATAAGTGACCCTAAAAATTCCACCAGAGAACTCCTAAACCTGATAAACAGCTTTGGTGAAGTAGCTGGACATAAAATTAACTCAAACAAGTCAATGGCCTTTGTATTCACAAAGAATAAACAGGCTGAGAAAGAAATTAGAGAAACAACACCCTTCTCAATAGTCACAAATAATATAAAATACCTTGGTGTGACTCTAACTAAGGAAGTAAAAGATCTGTATGATAAGAACTTCAAGTCTCTGAAGAAAGAAATTAAAGAAGATCTCAGAAGATGGAAAGATCTCCCATGCTCATGGATTGGCAGGATCAACATTGTAAAAATGGCTAACTTGCCAAAAGCAATCTTCAGATTCAATGCAATCCCCATCAAAATTCCAACTCAATTCTTCAACCAATTAGAAAGAACAATCTGCAAATTCATCTGGAATAACAAAAAACCTAGGATAGCAAAAACTATCCTCTTCTCAAGGATAAAAGAACCTCTGGTGGAATCACCATGCCTGACCTAAAGCTTTACTACAGAGCAATTGTGATAAAAAAAAAAATGGCATGGTAATGGTATAACAACAGAGAAGTAGTCCAATGGAATAGAACTGAAGACCCAGAGATGAACCCACACACCTATGGTCACTTGATTTTCGACAAGGGAGCTAAAACCATCCAGTGGAAAAAGGACAGCATTTTCAACAATTGGTGTTGCTAAAACTGGTGGTCATCATGTAGAAGAATGCGAATTGATCCATTCCTATCTCCTTGTACTAAGGTCAAATCTAAGTTGATCAAGGAGCTCCACATAAAACCACAGACACTGAAACTTATAGAGGAGAAAGTGGGGAAAAGCCTCGAAGATATTGACACAGGGGAAAAATTCCTGAATAGAACAGCAATGGCTTGTGCTGTAAGATGGAGAATTGACAATTGGGACCTCATGAAACTGCAAAGCTTCTGTAAGGCAAAAGACACTGTCAATAAGACAAAACGGCCACCAACAGATTGGGAAAGGATCTTTACCTATCCTAAATCAGATAGAGGACTAATATCCATTATATATAAAGAAATTAAGAAGGTGGACTCCAGAAAATCAAATAACCCCATTAAAAAATGGGGCTCAGAGCTAAACAAAGAATTCTCACCTGAGGAATACTGAATGGCTGAGAAACACCTGAAAAAATGTTCAGCATCCTTAATCATCAGAGAAATGCAAATCAAAACAACCCTGAGATTCCATCTCACACCAGTCAGAATGGCTAAGATCAAAAATTCAGGTGACAACAGATGTTGGGGAGGATGTGGAGAAAGAGGAACACTCCTCCACTGTTGGTGGGATTGCAAGCTTGTACAACCACTCTGGAAATCAGTCTGGCAGTTTCTCAGAAAATTGGATATGGTACTACCGGAGGATCCAGCAACACCACTCCTGGGCATATATCCAGAAGATGTTCCAACTCGTAAGAAAGAAACATGCTCCACTATGTTCATAGCAGCCTCATTTATAATAGCCAGAAGCTGGAAAGAACCCAGATGCCCCTCAACAGAAGAATGGATACAGAAAATGTGGTACATTTGCACAATGGAGTACTACTCAGCTATTAAAAAGAATGAATTTATGAAATTCCTAGACAAATGGTTGAACCTGGAGGGCATTATCCTGAGTGATGTAACTCAATCACACACAAAAGAACTCAAATGATATGTACTCACTGATAAGTGGATATTAGCCCGGAAACTTAGAATACCCAAGATATAAGTTACAATTTGCAAAACACATGAAACTCAAGAAGAAGGAAAACCAAAGTGTGGACACTTTGCCCCTTCTTAGAATTGGGAACAAGACACCCATGGAAGGAGTTACAGAGACAAAGTTTGTAGCTGAGACAAAAGGATGGACCATCTAGAGACTGCCATATCCAGGGATCCATCCCATAATCAGCCTCCAAACGCTGACCCCATTGCATACACTAGCAAGATTTTGCAGAAAGGACCCTGATATATCTGTCTCTAGTGAGACTACCCCGGAGCCTAGCAAACACTTAAGTGGATGCTCACAGTCAGCTATTGGATGGTTCACAGGGCCCCCAATGGAGGAGCTAGAAAAAATACCCAAGGAGCTAAAGGGATCTGCAACCCTATAGATGGAATAACATTATTAACTAACCAGTACCCCGGAGCTCTTGATTCTAGCTGCATATGCATCAAAAGATGACCTAGTTGGCCATCACTGGAAAGAGAGGCCCATTGGAGTTGCAAACTTTATATGCCCCAGTACAGGGTAACGCCAGGGCCAAAAAGTGGAAGTGGGTGTGTAGGGGAGTGGCGGGGGGAGGGTATGTGGGACTTTTAAGATAGCATTGGAAATGTAAATGAGGAAAATAACTAATAAAAAAATTAAAATAAAAAAAAACAGGATCATTTCATTAGATGCTGAAAAAGCCTTTGACAAAATACAACACCCTTTCATGTTAAAAATCTTGGGCAGTTCAGGAAAATATAATAAGAGCAATATAGAGCAAGCCAACAGCCAACATCAAACTAAACAGAGAGAAAATTGAAGTGATCACTCTAAAATCAGAGACTAGACAATGCTGTCCATTCTCCCTATCTATTCAATATAGTAATAGCCAGAGCAATTAGACAACAAAGGAAGTCAAAGGGATACAAATCAGAAAGGAAGGAGTCAAGATATTACTATTTGCTGATGATGCAATAATATACTTAAGTGACCCCCAAAATTCCACTAGAGAACTCCAACAGCTTATAAACAACTTAAGCAAAGTGGCTGGATAGAAAATTAACTCAGCTTGCTTTCTTCTGGAATGTAAGACCCCCCAACCCAGGGATTGCACCACCCACAATGGGCCCTCCCACCCTTGATCACTAATTGAGAAAATGCCTTACAGCTGGATCTCATGGACTCATTTGCTCAAGGGAGGCTCTTTTCTCTGTGATAACTCCAGCTTGTGTCAAGTTGACACACAAAACCAGCCAGTACAGCTATCTCTGCTGCTCTCCCACTTTCAGCAATTAGCCCTCTCAAAGGTAATGTAGAAATAGAAAAGCTCAGAATTCTACATCCTATTTATCTTTAACAGTGGTAAGGAATAGCTAACAGTTAAAAAGCATTGGAAGTTGTTCAGAATTGAAATATTTTACAACTTAAATATTCACGGGAGGGACATCCTGGATTTTGCATGATTTCCATGACCTGTTTTAGCATTTACATGATTGTCTTCGACCTAGATTTCATTTACTAATATTAGAGAATGGTATTTTGATGAGCATCCTGCTATTTCAGGTTAAATTTTATCAGGTAACATGATATTTAATATGTTAATTTAAAGAGTCATAGCCAATAACTTTATTATAACACTCAGCATATTCTTTTCAATGGGTGATATAAATAATGTTGTTTTTCTTGATTAACACTTATTTTGTTCTAGCAAAGGAAGTCATAGGACCTTTGAGTCTTTCTCCACTTAAACATTTTTCCCCTGGAAACACTGTTCTATAATTAAATTGAATTTTAAGGTACATGCAAACATAGTTGATGTTACATTATATTTGCCTCAAAATAATTCAGAACAGCATTCCCTGAAACACTCTGTTTAATTCAAAATCAAACATAAGTAACGCTATCTTGTATTATCTTTTGATGTGTGTACCAGGCTTACTAAGTTCAAATGTATTTTATTTTTATTTCTACTAATTACCTTATCTGTCAGATGAACAAAAAGAATAAGTGGAGAAAATAAATCTATGAGAGTAAATTTTCAAATTTACAAGTGTGTGTGTGTGTATGCTTTCTCTGGATTTTAAGAACTATTTTTCTTATAAGCAACTTTCCATTCTAGAAAGATACAGGCAAAAGATCCAAGGTTAATAAACTCTATATATGCCTGTAGAATTTATTCAAATATTATCATACAAAAAAGAAAAAAATGAAAAGAATGTGGGTAAGGCTCTACAATCATCTTAGCATTACCCATAGCCACTCTACACATATGCACTTTTACTTCTCCCTTGCAGGTTTATCTTTTTTCTTTTTTTTTAACCTTATTTAATTTTTTTAATTAGGTATTTTCTTCATTTACATTTCCAATGTTACCCCAAAAGTCCCCCATACCCCCCACTCCCCTACAATCCCACTCCCACTTCTTGGCCCTGGCATTGCCCTGTACTGTGGCATATAAAGTTTGCACGACCAATGGGCCTCTCTTTCCACTGATGGCCAGCTAGACCATCTTCTGATACATATGCAGCTAGATGCACAAGCTCCAGGGGGTATTGGTTAGATCATATTGTTGTTCCACATATAGAGTTGCAGATCACTTTATCTCCTTGGGTGCTTTCTCTACCTCCTCCATTAGGGGCCCTGTGATCCATCCAATAGCTGACTGTGAGCATCCACTTCTGTGTTTGCTAGGCCCAAGAATAGCCTCACAAGAGACAGCTATATCAGGGTCCTTTCTGCAAAATCTTGCTAGTGTATGCAATGGTGTCAGCGTTTAAAGGCTGATTATGGGATGGATCACCGGGTATGGCAGTCTCTAGATGGTCCATGCTTTCGTCTCAGCTCCAAAATTTGTCTGTAACTCCCTCCATGGGTGTTTTGTTCCCAATTCTAAGAAGGGGCAAAGTGTCCACATTTTCGTCTTCGTTCTTCTTGAGTTTCATATGTTTTTATGTGTGTGTGTGTGTGTGTGTGTGTGTGTGTGTGTGTTATGTCTGTTTGTGTATCTAAGGATTACTGGGGTGCAGTCCTAACAGGGACCAGGAGAGGACGCTATATACAATGCTATATACAATGGGACTGGAGTTATAAATGGCAAAGAAACTAGTCCTCTTAAAAATTGTGCCATCTCTGTAATCCCCAGATCTTGAAGGATATCTGTATGCCGTATTTTGATAGCTAACAATAATAAGCAGAATTGTATCATTGATATTAATTGTTTTCTGCTCAACATCTATAGCCTCTTCTATGTCCCTCATTTTCCAAGTCGCCAATCATTTCATTGCCAGCTTCAAAGGGAGTCTTTATAAGAGAATATTCTGCTTTATGGATGTAGGAAATATACACTAATATACTATCTGAATAAATCTTATTTTGTAAATTGTGGGATCATATATTCTGTGAGATTTTATATATATTATATGTATATTATATATATAATTTTATTTTATATATATTTTATATATAATGTATTATATATTATATATATATATTTCATATATATATATTTCATATATATATATATATATATATATATATATATATATGTGAAAAAGCTTACCAATAAAAAGTACTGATATCTCACCTGCCTCTCAATAAGTGACAGTTATAGCAATGTTGAAACGAAAGTGTCTCAAAAGGGGAGTGGGGGGGCGGGGTTTGGAGGACTTTTGGGATAGCATTTGAAATGTAAATGAAGAAAATACCTAATTAAAAAAATAAATTAAAAAAATTTTGAGAAAAAAAGAAAAGAAATTACAACCACAAAAAAGTAAGTTATTCACTCCTGATAGAAGGTCAAATTCTACTTGTTTAAGAAGCATTTTCTCATTATCAATTATTAGAGATTTCTGTACTCTATCAAGTGAAAATGGTTGGGTTTGAATGTGTTTCAGAGCACAGTTTCTCTTATTTAGCAGCCATTTTTCCCAGCTAGTTCTTTTCTTCCAAGTGACAGAATACTTACCAGAAGCAAATTAAGGGAGAAAGGATTTATTACAGTTTGAGAGAACAGAGTTCACCATAGAGGCCATGGTGTTAATGGTGGAAGAAAGATGTCAAAAGTCCTGTCCCATGTGGCCTAAATTGACCAACAAGACCCACATTCAATGGTTTCACAACCTCTCATAACTGAAGACCACTCAACATGTTTATTATTTCAGGTTCTTTTTTAATATTTCTAAGACAGGACATGTCTAATGAGTTTTCAGATGATGGAGAACAACACCCAGAGCATATGGAGATGTAAAGCCCTACATGAAAATAATGTGCAGTTTTTATGAATATAAACACACAGAACATCCTATGATGGCAATTTGGAAGATTCTGACATTAAAAAAATATAAGCTATAATTCAAGTTATCCGTTTTTATTCTTCAAATATCTCTTTGTGTACATACACACAAAATGTATTCAAAACAGAACAATTGTTACACTCAATAAATTTATCTACAAGGTGAAATCATACAATACTGTTAAGACTGGCACAGCAATAGCATTTTGATGGGAAGTAACTGTGCTGTAGAAAAACAAATTGCAAAGAATATGTGCAGAGTGAGCCAATTAAAAACAAAGGTACATATTAATTATATGGGTCATCCCATACATCACCATAGAGCTATTAAACTTTTAAAAGTTGAGGTTTCCAGACACTGTTATTTTTCACTTCTGAATTATTGGATTTTGCAAGTCTGTCTTATTTTTCCAATCAGGAAAGAACATCAAGATGCTTTTTAAAAAGATATATGGATGCTTGTTAGTTCTTGGAGTTAATTAAAGAATTTCATATTATAGTTCAGATTTATTGAGCCACAAGGCGGAGAACCTAGGAAAATGCAATTAGCCCAGTAGTCCTGCAGCCTATTGTTTTGTGTAACTTGGATACTGAGCTGAGACGAAACTATGCTTACAATGAAAATGAATCCCGTGAGCCAGACATTTTGTGGATGGATTTATCTTTATAGTTCACTTAGTGTTTGTCTGAGGGAGAAAAAAGACATAACATGAGAATGGGAACGATAACAATATTTCATTCTGTACCTTTCTTTATTGACAGGTGTAAGTAATACCTTATGTTTACATATCACCTACTTTAGAGAGTCAGGTATATTTATGGATGCCTATTTATCACCAGCCCATTCTTGTTCCTGAATTCAGAGATCTACAAGGTGACCATTTGAATAAATCCAGTCAAACAATTACTTAAGGACAGGTAATTTCTTAGGTCTTTGGCCAATTAAATTCAGTTTATTTTCTATTGTTGGGAATTGTTGTCTTGGATTGATGCTCTCTTGTGTTAAAAAATAGAGTAATTAGCTCAATTACTGCTGTTTAAAATATCTTTGACATATAGAAGAATACTTAGTAACATTAAAATGCTAATTCTTTAAAGTCTCAATTTCTAAATGAGATACATAATATTTTAAAATTTACATTAGGACAACCCTGTAGGTCTTGAGCCCTCAACTTTCTTTCATTTAACTTCCACAGAAAACCCACTCTCAGACCTGGACAGGTCATGTTAATGTTATCTTTCAAGGAATGTAGCTCATTTCAATGCAAAGCCATCATAATAAGATAAGAAGAGAATCTTCTTTGGGTCTGCTAAGAAAGCTGGACCTGTTAAACCTGGCACAGCTCAGGCAAAGAGGATAGGAGCATGGGAGATGACTTCTGAAAAGGGATAAAATTGCCTTGAGCTTGCAAGTCAGTTCCTACCATGGCTAGGACAGAATTAGGACAAATGAGGTGACAGTAGAAGATACCTACATAGTGGTCTTATTTCTAACCAGTATCCCTAACAAACACCCTTGGAACGTAAATAATGTTCCAGTATTTTTGGAAATGGTAATAACACGACAGAAAGGCAGAGGCAAATAGGAAATCACAATTGCACTGAGAAACCTGTTGTTCTCAGTGTTAGTACTATACAAGACAAGGTGAGGTAAAGACTAGAATCATAAGCAATAAACTGTAATTCTGGAATTGTCCTGAGTGTGACAGTTGGCAATCACTGTTTTATTCACTCTAAGTATTGGCTTCCTCATCGGTGGAAATAAAAACTGATATTAAAATTATATTAGGATTCATATAAAGAAAAACTCAACACAGCTAAAATTCTTTAATACCTCAGTAAAGGTTTAGCTTGGGGTTTTACTTCTTAATCTTTTGAAATTCCCCTAATAATTTTAAAAATGTTTAATGATGTGCCACTTTGCATAGTAAAATTCCTTCTCCTTGCATCACAGATCCAGAATGACCACAGTGCTTTCTTTAAGTTACATTACTCTCACCTGCTAGAAGCCTTTGTGGTCATGTGGTTTTTATTTTTTAGTCTTCCACTTGTGTATGCTTTATTTCTTATAAATGTAGTACAACCTAGTTTTTATTTCTTTTTAAACTGTTTACATGTTTGGAGATAGCAACAATATGGTCTCTACAACTCCACTGCAGAGAGCAAAAACAATGGATTCTAACTGCACAACAAAAGTATCCTGAAAAGAAAAAAGTATCCTGAACCTTCATATATGAGAAAGGTATGGAGTTCTGACTCTACAGACAATACCTTAGGAACTGTAGCATGAACAGAAAGCATTGTGTTCACACAATAGATACAATACCGCAGAATGTATTACTGACAGAGAAGTAGGAAAAACAATGGTTTTTGTACTGTTGTACCAAGTAGAACATATATGAGATTTAAAGAAAAAGTGAGAAAGGTCTTAACAACTTCTTTCTTTCCTCCTCTCTCTCTCTCTCTCTCTCTCTCTCTCTCTCTCTCTCTCTCTCTCTCTCTCTCTCTCTCTCTCTTTCTCTCTCTCTTGTTTTCAGATCAGAACTATTATGTGCCTTATTGAGGAAGAGAGCAAAATTTGTGATTGTCTCCAGGGAGAATGAACTGGAAAACAAGAGATTGCAGATTAGTACTATGTATCATTTATGAATCTCTTTTGTAGAGGGCTGAGAAGACAGTAACATAGCTTTAATAGCACATTCTAAAGATGATATCTGGTCCATTTGTGGTGTCTTTTGGGTCTCTGCCTCTTTCCTTGTGCTATGTTTATATGGCCAAGGAAACTGGTCTTTGATTGCTGACCAACTAAGAAGTAACATGTAGTGGTTGAAATTTCTTTCTGACTTAAAAGGAGGCTGCAAGTGAAAGCATTAGGGGCCCTATGACTTGAAAAGTGGAATGTATAACAAATATATAGAGTAATAGAAACCGAATAGATTAGCTATAGATAAATGATAGACTGAAGATATATGATATATAAGTGATAGATAATAGGTGATAGATAGATAGATAGATAGATAGATAGATAGATAGATAGATAGATGATAGATAGATAGATAGATAGATAGATAGATAGATAGATAGATAGATGTTATAAAATTTGGCCTTCACTCTCAATTTCACTTTGCAAAGGTCTAACTTCTCTGTACATTAGTGTGTTACAGTTACCAATTACAACCTGGATGGGAAGCATCAGAAAATTTATAAGGAGCAAATTTTAAAAAGCTACATATGCAGGCATACTTTCAAACTTTTTTTTTTTTTTTGGTTTTGGTTTTCCACGAGGTCCTGAGTTCAATTCCCAGCTACAATGAGATCTGGTGCCCTCTTCTGGCGTGCAGGTATATATGCAGACAGAATATTATATACATAAAATTTTTTTTTTCTAAAGTTAATATAACTAGAGTAAGACATCTCAGGTGAAATGTCTTTATGGTCAATAATTTAACAACACCGCTCTCTTTCATTGCAGTGTAACAGGTTTTTTGGCAACATTTGGGATCCGGCTTCATTATTTTTATTATCATCTCACAAAAGATAAAACACAGCAAAGGACTGCAAACCAACTCAAGGCCAATTAGAAGCTGGCTTGCATGTAATTATTATTTACCAGCAGTGACATCTACTTTTGAAGTTTGCCAAGCACAGTGAATGACCTGTGTGTGCATCATCCAATTTAATAAATATAGTGATCTCATTCATCTTTGCTGGAAACAGTGCTTTGGAATGCAGGATACAAAGAGACAAAATGGATCTTTTGACTGCCAAATGAGATGTCACAATTTTGTGAACTGAATTTCCTTTTGGGGTTACAGTAACAAGTATCCCTTCCCTGTAAGTATCCTTGCTGTAAATTAATTTAAAAATTAGCTCATGTACATTCAGGAATATATTTTCTAAAACGTTCATTGGCTAACATCCTGGAGAACATGTTATGTGACTATGCCTTCACTCCTGGCACTGAGGGACACAACTTATAGGCTAATTCTGCACACTGGGAGATTTGTTTTAGCTCAGCTTTTCTTTGCCCTGGTCTATGCAGAATATTGAATAGACATCAAAATAAGAAATAGCATGCGGCATCCCACAGACTAGCCCTTTAAATCTAGGAGTCAGAGAAGGACTAATAACATGTTATCTTACTAACCTGTTATTGTCCCCTAATTTAACTCTAATTAGGGAAGGAATTATGTATATAACACCTCATTGTCTCTTTTATTTTTCTCTAATAATCTTAGAGAAAATCAGAGAGTAGTAAAATGCACATATCCAGAGAAGCAGTTTCTTTTAATTTTGCTCTGAAATTTAGAAACAACTTTTATTTAAGACTTGAAATAAAACTCCTACCACACAGTAGTGCATTGCCTCTGTCCTGTTAGAACCTATATTAGATTCAAATATAAAAACAAACAAACCAAACAATAAACTAACCACATTTTTTCCATCATTTGAGCAAAGATTGAATGAGTGTAGGTCAACATAGATGAATTTGCAGAGACAGGTTAAACACCTGTGGGGTTGAGAAGGGAGGGAGAGAGAATACACAGTTGAAATTTGGCTGGAGGAAATGGTGTTTTGTATGTTTATCAGACCATATCTCCGTTCCCTCCAATCTTCTGTTTGTTCTTCTCCATCTGCTGCACAGATCCTAAAGCACAGATCTCAACAGAGTCAACCCCATGTCTTCCTGAGAGATCAGGTTCAAGTACTTGAACTATCTGATACCTCTCTCGAGTCAGCTCCTTTCACCCAATTTTCCTATGTTATGCAATTTTTGGACTCTCAACGCTGTCTTCTTCAGCACATTGTTATTTAGGAGCTTGAGAAGCCTGCCTTTTGGAACTCATTCAGCCATGGTTTTGTTCCAGTCAACCATCTTCTACCTTTCTTTCAAAGAACTCCTAGTAATTTTATATATAGGATCTTAAATATCTTCTGGGATGGTAGGGAATGAAGAAGTGAGAAACACAATCCAGTATTCTGCAATGAGCAATGGTTCTATAATCAGGGTCAGATCGCCTGACCCTTACCAAATTATAAGCTTATCTTTTCTGATGAAGACCTAAAACACGAATCCAGTTTCTTCTAGCAGACAACATGAGAGCACTGTTGACTTATGGAAGAAATGGATTTTCTTCTCTCAGTTTCCTCAAATCTCCCTCTATTCCATATGTACAATTGTGTAGTGTAGGAATCCATCTCATGAATATGCCACATTTCATCTAACACTCCCTCTGGTGAGGGGTACTTGGAATGATAGGAACTGTCTCTGTGTTATAGAAACAAATCAAAGGAAGAAATCTCCTCTGGTATTTGTGAAAGATGGTAGTTTAAAATAGTTAAGATAGAACAGTTGGTGGCAAAATTGCATGTGTTTGATAAGTATTACCAAACTGAGCTTTAAAATATTTGTATTAAATCACAGTATTACCATAAGGCAGGTGAGTTCCTTTTCCTTGCCTTGCCATTTCACCAATTCTCCCTCTCCCTCTCCCTCTCTCTCCCTTTCATACTCCCTCTCCCTCTCTCCCTCTTCTCTTCTCTCTCTTCCTTTATCTCCTCTCTCTCACTCCCTCCTTCACTTCCTTTCTCTTTCTCCTCTTCCCCCTCAACAGTTTCATACATCTCAAACCTGCCTCAATTTCCTACATAAACTAGGATCATCTTGAACTTCTGACCCTCTTGCCCATCTCTTTCCAGGGATGTACTTACAAGCCTGCATAGTGAGGTGCTAGGGATCTGATCAGACCTCGCATAAGTTATGCAAACACTTGCAAACACTCGATTATCTGACCTATTCCCCATCAGTGCCTATTACAGTCAGATTGAGTTGCTTCTGTGACTGTCAACCTAAATAAGGTTACAACATTAATGACATAAAGTGCAAAGGCATTTACACACATATATAGGAATGATTAAAAAAACTTTATTTCCTGTAAAAACTACATTATCTCTCTTTTAGTAGTATATTTTTATTTTAATTGTGTACAGAAGCATAAAATACTGAATTATTAAGCTGAATACAAATTTTATACTTGAGGGAAGCCTGAAGAAATGATGGCAAATTAACTAGAGGCTTTGGGGTTAGTTTAAATTCTACAAGAGTTTTTATTTATAATTTGGGAGTAGTTATACTGGCTACCTCCATCTAAATAATAATTCCTGAAACATAATACTCTTAAAATAATTAAAGCAGTATAATAAACCAACCAAATAGCAATGTTGATGAGGAGAGATGTCACAAATAAATTTTCTTAAGCATTAAATTTTAAAACAAGCATTGAAAATGTTGTGAGAACTTAACGGTTAGTATCATTGGAGCAGATGCTTGGCTCTCTTCCCATGTTACCACTCATTTTCCTCATGTGTCTCCACTCTGACTTGTTTCAGTGTTTCTCCTATAAACATTCCAAAACTTTAACAGTGAAGTACCTTTGTGCATAATGTTCTTATCTGTGGTATGAACTGCTGAATTATTTTTCTGATTTCTTGACATGTAACATGAAATCTCAATTTCCCATACTAGTAAGTAACTTATAGCCTTGGACTGTGAACTTTGATTGGATACCAACTAAAATTGCCAGTGTTTATATCTTTATAGAACTCCTCACTTACATATACATTCTTTAATCCTTGTTCTTTCTGAAAATACAGAAAGTACAGCACAATCTAGTAGCCAACACAAATAACATATATTTTATAGCCCTCCAAGACGAGATGGGGCACCTACTTTATTATAACACATAGTATGTGATGTGTAATCTATAAAATCAGATACTGTTTATTTTGTGCTCAATTTCCACTTATCCTCCTCCTCTATACCTTGCTTTCCAAGTGCCGCATTCATATGACGTAGAGGTAAATTTCCAAATGTCTGGACTGAGAAAGCGCCCTCACCTACAAAAACAAACAAACAAACAAACAAACAAACAAAACCACACTGAAGTGAGAAATAACTAACAATGTTCTGGGGTTTTTTTTTGTTTATTTATTTATTTATTTATTTATTTTGAGAAACATTAAATACTCTTATTGGTTCTTGATGTAAACAACATCTATAGAGTTACCAAAATAAAAAAGCCATATATCTTTACATCTTCTGATGCCAAGAAGTGCTTTCTAACAGGAGCCTGGTATGGCTGTCCCCTGAGACAGCTGCCAGCACCTGACGAAGACAAATGCAGATGGCATCTTTATGTAACTTTATGCTGTTGTTGATTTATTTATTTGCATTTCAAATGATGTTTTCTTTCCCTGTTTCCCCTCCACAAACTCCTGATCCCATATGCCCTCAACCCTGCCTTTATGAGGGTGCTTCCCCACCAACCCACACACTCTGCCTCACTGCCCTAGCATCTCCCTATGCTGGGGCATCAAACCTCCACAGGACCAAAAGCTTCCCCTCACATTAATGCCAGATAAGGCATATTTGTTAGATATGTAGCTGGAGCCATGGGTCCCTTCATGTGTATTCTTTGGTTTGTGTTTTAGTCCCTGAGAGCTCTGGGGAATCAAGTTGGTTGACATTGTTCCTATGGGGTTGTCATTACCTTCAGTTCCTTCAGTTCTTTCCTAACTCTTCCACTGGGGTCCCCATGAACAGTCTGATGGTTGGCTGCAAGCATCTGCATCTGTATTGTCTCAAGGGACAGCTATACTAGGATCCTGTTAGAAAGGACTTTTTGGTATTAGCAATACTGTCTGGGTTTCGTGTCTGCAGGTGGGATGATCCTTAGGTGGAGCAGTCTCTGGATCGCCTTTCCTTCAGTCTCAGCTCTGCTGCTTGTCTCTGCATCTCCTTTAGACATGAACAATTCTGGGTTAAAATTTTTGAGATGACTGTGTGGCCCCATCCCTCAACTGGGAGCTGCGCCTAACCACTGGATATGGTCTCCAGAGGTTCTCTATCCCCTTTGTTGGGTATTTTCCTACACGTATAGAACACATTTAGATAATATACTTTTCTCCTCAACTCTTACAAAGCCGTAACCCAAGAAACCCTCACAATCATATTCTTTTCTTTTTCTTTTTGTAAATCAGAGTTCAATTGATGTTACTCATATGTGAATGAGTGGAACTCGTACAACAAACCAATGATCCCATTCCAGAAATCAAAACAAACAAAAACCAACAACAACCCCATATATGTTCTTTGGTTAGTGGTCCAGATTCTGAAAGCCCCATGGGCCTAGATTAGTTTTTTGGTCTTCCTGTGGAGTTCCTATCCCCTTAAGTCTTACACACATATGTAGCAGATATGCAGGTTCATCTTCATGTAGGTTCCAAACAACTGGAATGAAGGCAATCTCAAAACCTGTTGCGTTCACAGGGGATATGCTCAGCAAGCTGGCCTTCCTTGACTGGCCTCATTGGGAGAGGATGCGCCTAGTCATGCAGAGAATTGAAGTGCCAATGTAGGAGGATAACCAAGGGAGGGTACACACTCAAAGGAGAAGGGGAGAGAGAAAACGATTGTGGGAGGGGGTAACCAGGAGTGGGGCAGTGAACAAAATGTAAAATGAATAAGTAAAAAATAAAATTTAAAAAAAAAACAGTAACAGCAACATTCCTCTAGAGGCTATCGAATATTTATATCTCTGAGGAGAGCATCCCAGACCCCTCATCTACCCATGGTAGAATGTTCCTCACTTCTGGTTCTTAAGATCTTTCTGCTTTCTCTTCCATAATATTTCTGAGTCTTGGGGGAAACGGAGTGTATGATAGCAGCAATATTGAGAGTTGAAAACTCTACACTCACTTATTCTTTCCACATATGCATCCAAGATTAGTCTCTGTCCACTGAAGAAAAAAAAATGAGTCTCTGAAGCATAGTGAGAACTTCACTAATTAATGAGTATAAGCATAGGTATTTAGAGGATAGTTTGATGCTATATCCACGTAGGAAAATAGTAGCAGTAGACTCTTCCCTTAGAACTATGATGTCCAGCCACAGGTTCTGGCTCCACTACATAATACCAAATGTATTCATTCCTATGGTCAAGGCCTTATATAAAATTAGAAATCCTTGCTTACACTGATGACTTTCATGGGCCAGAGAGTTGGCAGGTAGAGAGAAGCAAGAGCACGGAGAGTTGGCAGGTTCTGATAGAACCTAGTGAGGAAACCCCCGCTCAATTCCCGATTCGGCATGCACCCAAAGAATCATGAGTAGACTGCCCTGATGTAATTACATGACATAGTTTAATGACAGAGCTCCGGACCGACATGCATCCCACACAGGAGATAACGGATGTCGGCCACGAGGCTCGAAAGCTAGGGGGTTTTATGGGGTAAGGGGCTTAGGGGTGTGGAATTCAGCATAGCGACACACTATTGGCTTATTCAAACATCAG
The DNA here is from genome assembly GCF_978045245.1 of Mus caroli. Classification (NCBI taxonomy): domain Eukaryota; kingdom Metazoa; phylum Chordata; class Mammalia; order Rodentia; family Muridae; genus Mus; species Mus caroli. The sequence goes on along the minus strand of NW_028227261.1, from coordinate 102,873,117 downwards.
CAGAAAAATTACATGTATGAGCAGGGTGTCAGAGTTCTGTGAGTTGTTGACTCAGTTTAGATAGCCCTGTTATGCCCTCACTTTCCTCTTTATCTTTAAGGTTAAGCTGTTCCCAGGAATGTTTTAACTATGGGGCATACCGGGTTTGTTTTTCTTTTTTCTCAGCCCCAGGCAACCTCTAGGCTCACAAACAACTAGCAATTTCTGAGTACTTTATATGACTTATAGGTCTTGAAATTTCATCATTCTTTCAGTTCATTTTTTAAAAAATATTTCCCACAACATGATGCTTATAGGGTTCATAGCTGGGTAAAACTGGAGATGACCTTTCTACTTCGGAAGTCTGCATATAACCTTTTGTTGTTATGCCATTGTAGAGGAAACTTCCTGACCTGTAAAAGACTGATATCTCTGAATCCTATGAAGAGAAAATGTGATATCAATAGGGTTTTACTACTGATGGACATCAAATAGTAATGAGCATAGACTATATTGTTTTGATAGGACTGTTGCGAACATTCATGACAACTCCAATATCAGACTGGCCAATATCTTCCTCCACTGAGTTTTCAAATTCTGCATATACCTTTTTAATTTTTTTCTATCCAGCTTAAATGTGCAAGTGAAGTGAAATTTTAAATATTTTATCCATATTGCCTAATGTAAATTAAATAATTTATAAATTAGATAATTTAATCAAGAATTATTAATATTGAGGCTGGAGAGATAACTGAGAAGATTAAAGTTATTCTTCTACTCTCTGAAAACTCAAGGCCCAAAGTTCCATTCCCACTACTTATATTAAATAGTTCATATAATTTAATATATTCCTATATTTCTTATAATTCCAGCCTATAATTCCAGCTTTGGTCTTTGCAGAAATCTGCATACATGTGACCTACATTCAAACACAGACACATAAACATGCATATAGTATTTTAATCTGATAAAATAAATTGTTAATGTGTATATAAATAACACACACACAATATAACATTTTTGTGTAGTTCAAATGATTAAATACCATGATAGATTGGACCATCCAAAAGAAAATAATAGAATGTAAGGATTTATTGGGATAAGTATTGTGGAGGATACACAAGGAGTAGGTAGAAGTAAGTCGTAACGACATTCAGATTCCAATGTAAGTGAGGGATAAATGGTAGACAAAAGAAAGATTGGGAAAGAAAGAATCTCACATTCTAGTGAATTTGAGAAAATATATCAGTCAGGCTACCAGTGTTCTGAGAAAGTGGCTACAATAGAAAGTTCTAGAATAACAAAATACTACTATATCCAGAATGCTAGCTTATGGACTTGATCAGACTGAACAAAAACAGAATTGAACCTGGTGATATCTGGGATAGAGTCAGGTATACTGTCCAGAGTAGTTTCTTTATGGAGGTCTTAAGAATATCCTCATAACATTCTTAAAATGTAGCATTTTACCATTACAAATGTATCAAACAACTGACTGAACATTACGTCATTATTTTATAGATATTGCCATGTTCCTTAATTGTTTATTAAATATCATATGTTACTTAACTTCATCTCTATTTTTGATAAAATAAAAAATTAGAGTCACCCATTCATGATTAATTGTAATTTTCATCATGCTTGCTTTAAAAGACATGGCAAAGTATGATAATTACAAATGATTTGAAAGATGGCTACTATAACTTTATTGTCACATATGTTTCCAAATTCAAAAATGAATGGAGACGTATAAATGATAAAAGTCAATGTTTGCATTGGGATGGGGGCAGCCAGGGTTTCCAAAGAGAAGTAAAAGCAAGGAACCAAACCTCCAAATCAGGTGTCCACATCCATCCAGAGTGCTGTGCTTCTGAACTCCTTTGAGAAGACATATAATCTTATTTGTTTAATTCCCATCAAAATTCCAACACAAATTTTATAGACCTTGAAAGAACAATATTCAGTTTCATATGGAGGAACAAATAGCCAGAATACCTAAATCAGTGCTGTGTAATAAAAGACCTTTAGGAAGTATCACCATTTCTGGTTTCAAGCTATACTACAGAGCAATAGTATTAGGAACTACATACTCTTATTGGCATAAAACAAACAGATTGATCAATGGAATTGGGTTGAAGACACAGAAGGAAACCCACATATCCACATATGAGCACTTGATTTTTGACAAAGATAAAATTATACATTGGATAAAAGAAAGCATCTTCCACAAATGGTGCTGGTCTAAATGGATGTCTACCATGTAGAAGTATGTATATTCATATTTATCACCCTGAACAATACTCAAGTCCAAGTATATCAAAGGCCTCAAAATAAAACCAAATACTAAAGCTGACTGAAGAGAAAGGGGGAATAGTCTTCAGAATTTTGTCATAAGACACAGTTTCCTAAACATAACACCAATAGCTCAGACACTAAAATCAACAACTAATTAATGTGACCTCATAAAACTGAAACATTTCTGTAAATCAAAGGATGATGTAAAAAGGACAAAATGTCAGTTTGTTGAATAGGAAAAGATCTTCATCAACCCTACATTGAACAGAAGACAAATATCCAAAATATATGAAGATCTCAAGAAACTAGACATCAACAAATCATATAACCAAATTTTAAAAAGTGGGGTATAGAACTAAACAGAATTCTCTTGATAGAGAAATTCCTAATGACAGAGAATAACTTAAAGAAGTGTTCAACATCATTTAGTTACCAAGAAAATGCAAATCAAAATGACTCTGTGATTCTATCTTATACTTGTCAGAATGTCGATAATCCAAACCAAAGTGACAGCTCATGTTATTGAAGATGAGGAACAAAGGGAATACTCCTCCATTGCTGGTGGGAGTGAAAACCTGTACAACCATTTTGGAAATCAATTTAGAAGTTTCTCAAAAAATTGGAAATAGATCTACCTCAAAACCTAGATATAACACTCCTGGGTATATACCCAAAAGATGCTCCACAACCTTACAGGGCACTTGCTCAACTATGATCATAGTAGCTTCTTTTGTAATAGCCAGAAACTAGAAACCTCAACTAGTTATAGTTATAATGTGGTACATTTACATATTACTCAGCAACTAAAAGCAAATACACAATGAAATTTGAAGGCGAATGGATGGGAGTTGAAAAGATTGTTCTGATTGAGGTAACCCAGTAAGACAACCATGGTATGTACTCACTTATAAGTGCATATTAGCCATAAAGTACAATATAGCCACACTACAAACCACAGACCCAAAGAAGATCAGTAACAAGGAAGGCCCAGAATAGGATGCTCAAATCTCACTGAGAAGGGAAAATAGATAGAAACGGGGGCTAGATGGACAGAGTAGTCTGTGTGACATAGTGGGTGGGGATGGGAACAGGAGAGATCAGGTGGGTTGGGATGGAAGGATAGCATACTGCAAGAAACATCTAGAAGATGGGGGAATATTTGGGACAACTAGAAACCTAGGATAATGGAAACTTCAAGGAATCTATGAGGTGATCCAACCTAAGACACATAGCAATGAATGACATGGAGCCTGAACTGGCCATCTCCTGTAATCAGGAAAGAATTCCAATGCAGGGATTGGGACACCAACCCAGTCATGAACCTTAAACCCAATATCCATCTTGCCTACAAGATATTCAGGGGTAAAGATGTAGCATAAATTGAGAGAAGCGCCAACCAATAACTGACCCAGCTTGAGATCCATGCCCTTGACCCTGCTAATGATATTCTGCTATGCTTGCAGACAGGAGCCTTGGAGAGGCTTAACCCAGCAACTGATAGAAACAGATGTGGAGATTCTCAGACACACATTAGGTGGACCTTGTAAAATCCTGGAAAGAGGGGGAGGAAGAGTTGAAGGGGTTAAGGACACCACAAGAAAACCTACAGCATCTACTAACCCAAGTCCATAGGGTCTCACAGACACTGAACTGCCAAACAGAGAGCATGCATGGGACAGATCTAGGCCCTTTGCACATATGTAACAAAAGTACAACTGGGACTCCTAAATTGGGAGCAGGGGCTATTTCTGACTACACTGATTGTCTTTGGTTCTCTTTCCCCTAACTGGGATACCCAGTCTACCCTTAATAGGAGAAAATGCACCTAATCTTACTGAAGCTTGATATGCCACAGCATTTGATAAAATGAGAGGGAATCCTCTCCTTTTATGAGGAGAAAGGAACTAGGGGTGAATGGAAAGAAGAGAGATGAGAATGAAAACTGAAAAGAGAGGAGGAAGGTGAAAACTAAAAAAAGAAGGAAATTAATTTTGTGTGGAAGTTTCCTAGGTGACTTTCAAAGACACAAGCTGTTTCACTAATTCAGTAAATATTGAAAACATTGCTAAAATCAAAATGTACCCATGGAGTATACAATGCAAATACCACAAAAATGAACAAACAAAAAAGTAATAAAATGCCAAGAGGACATGGAGGAAAATCTGCATAAATCCATTCCAAAGTATTTTGAACAATTACCGAATGAATTGTAGATGTATGCTCTAACTTATACCATTCATTTTAACTATAATGGAGTATTGAAATAAGGCTTTACACAAGCAGAATAAACATGCTGTCAGAGGAGTTTAAGCTAGGGGTTGGTGGTAAATAAATTTGCATGAATATTACAATTACTACAAACCTTAAATTAAATCATATAAATTATAAATGTAGAGAAAAATTAAAGGCATTGATACTTCATTTCTTTCTTTTACATTTATAATGTTAACTTTTTTTCTGAAGGAAATTCTTCTTTACAATAGAATTTATCCCAAATTATATTATATTAAGAAGTTCTTCACATGTCACCTTGTTTTTCTAAATATTAAACACATGGTTTTTATCCTTAGAACTCAGGCATAAAGAGAGATATCTTTCAGATGGAAAAGGCATGATGGCTCACACAGGTGAACTCCCACCCTCCCAATAGGAGCATAGTCAATACATGAGGATTTGGAATACAGGATCAGCTTTGGTTGCACAGTGAGGTTGAGAATGGACTGGACAAGAGACCCTGGTTCAAAATCACAACAATAAATGAAAATTAAATTAAAGAACATTTTGTTTTAAAATGACACACAAAGCCTAGTTAGACTTTTCATGCATTAAAAAACAAATAGTTTATTTTCAAACTCTATTAAAGAAAGAGACATTGTGGAAAAATCAATACTTTTACCTATGTCTGTTCAAAGAGACTTGAAATAAGTTTTGTTGTTTTTTGTACCATGAAGTTGTATTTTAATCAAGAATTAATCAATCAAAAACATTTTTCTTTCACCGGTTTTATTATAATTGAGATGCAATTACTTTCTGGATCTGTCAGCATCAATGATGTATGGCATTGTCTCAGGATCATTTTCTATGTATGTCTGTTCTCACCTCTAATCACTCTACTTTCAGATGCTCATCATTCAGAGAATTAACCCAAATGGGTCTCAGTCACGCCTGATTTTACATTTTTCACTGATGTAAATAATACAGCAGAAAGAAAAAAAAATGTTAAAACTAGGTCCCTTAGTAGCATTGTCAACTTGACACAATGTAGAATAAACTGAGGTTGTTCTGTGGTCATGTCTGTATGGGGGGTATCTTGAATATTAATTACTGTAGTATGGCCCAGACATTTTGAATGGTACATTCCTTAGACACGTGGTCTCGACTCTAAAAGAAGCCAGCTGTGTACTACTAAGGAAGAGACACATTAAGCTAGGAAGCAATAGACCTCCAAGAGTTCTACTCCAAATTCCTGCTTCAAGTCATGCCCTGGTCTTCCTTCATGATAGACAGAAACAAAAAGTAAAAACCAAATAAATCTCTTTCTCCCCTAATTTGAATTTTGTCAAAATTACCGTAGTCACAAAAATCATGCCAAAACAATTAGTTATTTTTGTGTTTTTTCCAACATCAAAGTAGAAAAAAGATTATGAAAATAAAATGAAATTTCAATATGAGAAAAAGGAAGATGACAGAAAGAAACAGAGGATAAAGATAACCAAAGGTTCAGTACACATAAGTATAAAATTTTCAAAGACAGGAAAACAAATGAACAAATTAAATCAGTAATTGTCATCACAAAGTGGACATCTCTAATATATTTTAATTTCTCATATCCATTTCCCATTTAAATATCATTTTCAACTGGGTCTAGTGGTGCAGGCTTACAATCAAAGCTACTCAGGAGTCTAGGGTAGAATTGTGTATTCAAAGTTTGTCAAGGTTCTTTCAAGCACTTTCCAATTGTCAAGGCTCAAATGAATTCAAAGCCATCCATGTAGATGTTATATCAAAGTGAATTGTGAAAAGAAGGCCAATGATATGTGAGGACTATTGTCTAAGGTCAAGTAGTGAAAGAAAAGGAAAAAAGATACAGCATAAACATCAATATTTAAAGCATTTTGACAACATGACAAGTTAGATCTTGTCTCAGAGACTTACATTGTCCTATTCAGAGTCCATTGCTGGGTAAGAGCATACATGACCATTCTCTTTCAGCACTTTCAAATACTATGAAATCTCTAGCCAGTAGGGAAATCATTTCCTGGTAAGCTAAAGAGTGAGTTCTGTGTCCTGTAACCAAAGTCTATAATGTCTTTACCTCTAGGGTCTTATCATCTGTCCATTGTGGGCAATAATCTGTATTCGTTTGAGCTCATATAGACCATCCCTGACCAATAAATCAGATCTAGGTAACTATGCTTGGCACTGTGGTCTTCACTTAATAAGCAATACCTTCAGTGACAAATACTGTTCTCCCATCCATGTATCTTCTATCTAATTGTGATTTTTATTTTTAATTAATTAATTAATTAATTAATTAATTAATTTTATCCTCTATATCTCCCCCCCCCATCTACCCCCCCTACTGTTCCACATCCCATACCTCCTCCACATCCCCTGGTTTCCATGTGGATGTACCCACCCCCCTACTCCACCTAACCTCTAAACTCCATGGGGCCTCCAGTCTCTTGAGGGTAAGGGCATCATCTCTGAATGAACACACACCTGGCAGTCCTCTGCTGTATATGTGTTGGGGGCCACATATTAGCTGGTGTATGCTGCCTGTTTGGTAGTCCAGTGTTTGAGAGATCTCAGGAGTCCAAATTAATTGAGTCCACTGGTCATCCTATAGGATCGCCCTTGTCCTCAGCTTCTTTCAGCCTTTCCCTAATTCAACAACAGGGGTCTGCTGCTTCTGACAATTGGCTCGGTGCAAGTATCTGCCTCTGACACTTTCAACCGCTTGTTGGGTCTTCGGGAGTGCGGTCATTCTAGGTTCCCTTATGTGAGCACTCCATAGCCTCAGTAACAGTATCAGGCCTTGGGACCTCCACTTGAGCTGGATCCCACTTGGAGCCTCTCCCTGGACCTTCTTTTCCTCAGGCTCCTCTCCATTTCCATCCCTGTAATTCTTTCAGACAGGAACAATTATGGGTCACAGTTGTGACTGTAGGATGTTTCCCCCTTATTTGATGCCCTGTCTTCCTGCTGAAGGTGGGCTGTATACCTTCCCTCTCCCCACTGTCAGGCATTTTATCTAAGGTCCCTACCTCTGAGTCCTGAGAGTCTCTCACCTCCCAGGTCTCTGGTGCATTCTGGAGGATCCCCCCAAACTCCTACCTCCTGAGGTTGCCTAATTGCATTTTTAATTGTCTTACAAACTAATGAGTTATCATCAGGCTTCTGTCTACATCTTTAGTTTTATTTTACATCTCACCTATTCTGAAGTGGAAATTTAAGGGTACTTTGGAATGTCAGTTTGCTGGTGTTTTGCTGGAACAAACATATGAAGGGGGGTTGGCTGAAGCAGATATAGAAGGATATTCTGATAATGCAATCATGTAAAAGGACACTGGATGAATTATTCTTTGATAACAACATACATGTATTGGCTCTCCTTACATTTCATAGTTGAGCTGCATTTGTCAGAACTCCATAGAAAGAGACTCACCAAACATCTTCTGGTGGTGTGTTGCAGTTTCTTGCCACTTCCACTGACTAGCATAGTGATGTCAGCTGAGAAAGACACACTGACACAAGACACACACTCAGGCAAGACCTATGGAGGACACATGATGCTTGGAGGGTATAAATAGCACTTGATGGACAGTGACAGAGGCAGATCTAGACTTGCTTATAAAGCTAGCTGTGCAATACTAGTGGGTCTCCTGTCTTCCCTGAAATTCAATTCCCTGAGAAAGGCACAACAGTGAACATTCTGGTGTTCCTCCAGGTCCCCTCTGCTGATTCAAGCTAAGACTGAGGCCTGACTGCTTCTTCTAGGTCTTACCACCACTGCTGCTGACCCAATATTTCCTTGAGGTATTTGTGAGTGGAGTGAACTGAACTGCCGATTTCCAGACAACATACTTGGGAATTGCTCCAAAGAACATTTTCTAAATAGGTCTGCTTCTGCTGTGGGTAGTAGGAAAGAACCATGAACACATTGACACAGGGGAAATTTTCCTGTACAGAACACCAACAGCTCATGCTCTAAGATCAACAATTGACAAATGGGATCTCATAAAATTGAAAAGGTTCTGAGAGGCAAAGGACACTATCAATAGGACAAAATGACAACCAACAGACTGAGAAAAGATCTTTACCAACCCTACATCCAAGAGAGTGCTAATATCCAAAATATACAAAGAACTCAAGAAGTTAGACTCCAGAGAACCAAATAACCTTATTTTAAAATGGGGTACAGAGGTAAACAGAGAAATCTCAACTAAGGAATCTCGAATGGCTGAGAAGCACTTGAAGAAATGTTCAACATCCCGAGTCATCTGGGAAATGCAAATCAAAACAACTCTGAGATGACATCTTCTACCAATCAGAATGGCTACGATCAAAAACTCAGGTGACAGCAGATTCTGGTGAGGATGTGAAGAGGAATATTCCTCCATTGCTGTTGGGATTGCAAGCTGTTACAACCACTCTAGGAATCAGTCTGGAGGTTCCTCAGAAAATTAGAAATAGTTCTACCTGAAGACACACCTATATCACTTCTGTGCATATATCCAAAGATGCTCTAATATATAACAAGGACACATGTTTTACTATGGTCATAGCAGCCTTATTTATAGTAGCCAGAAGCCATATACTTAGCTATTAAAAATTATGACTTTTCAAATTTTGTAGACAAGTGGATGGAACTAGAAAATCTCATTCTGAGTGAGGTAACCCAGACCTAAAAGGACATACATGGCATGTACTCATTGATAAATGAGTATTAGCCCCAAAGTTCAGAATATCCATGATATAATTCACAGACGATATGAACCCTAACAAGAAAGAAGACAAAAGTGAGGAAGCTACAATCCCACTGAGAAATGGGAACAACAAAAAAAAAAAATCACAAGAGGCATAGGGATAGAGGGACCAGGGTGGGAGAGGGGAGGGGGAGGGAAAAAAGGGAGGAGAAGGACCATGGATGTAAAGAGACAGGGGAGAAATTCAGAAGGCCAGGAGAATGAAGGAAAAAAGTGGGGAGTTTATCCCGAGCTTTTGTCCCCGCCGGCAAGAACACACTCAGGACAACCGGAATCTTCTGCAGCAAAGCTTTATTGCTTACTTCTCAGGAAGATCTCGACCCCAGAAAATGGAGTCCGTTATATAGCACTCAGCCATGACGTTTCAGCACCTGATGTGGCGTGACAGCTCTTGATTCGTTGCTCGCTCATCACACCACTATTACACCCCGAGAATTGGCAGTGACTAGGAGTGAGTTCACTCTCACACTTGCGCACAAGGCTTGTTTACTAGTTTGTCACAGCGGAGGCCAGCGCCATCTTATAATGGTGATTGCTTGCGGCACGCGCACGGCTCTCCACATCGATTGCTCGCTGCACGCTGCACGCTGCACGGCTTTCCACAGGAGTTTGGGAATGGGTAGGGGTATCACTATAAACTCCCAGATGCCAAGAATGCAAGAGGCTCCCAGGATCCAATGGGGATGACATCAGCCGAAATACCCAACAGCTGGGTGATAGAACCTGAAAAGATTATCTCAGGTAGATAAAGGAGCTTCTCTGTGGAGGGATGGGGCCACCCACCCATCACAAATTTTCTTAACCCAGAATTGTTCCTTTCTAAAGGAAACATAGGGACTAAAAATGGAGCAGAGGCTGAGGAAAGGTCTTCCAGAGACTACCCCACCTTGGGATCCATCCCACCTGCAGACACCAGACCTGTTGCTGAAGCCAATAAGTGCTTGCAGACAGGAGCCTGGTATAGCTGTCCTCTGAGAGGCTGTGCCAACACTTGACTAAGAGATGCAGATATTCACAGCTAACCATTGGACTGAGCTCGGGGACCACAATAGAAGAGTTAGAAGAAGGACTGAAGGAGCTGAAGGTGATTGCAACCCCATAGGAAGAAAAACAGTGTCAACTAACCAGACCCACAGAGCTCCCAGGGAGTAAACCACAAACCAAAGAGTATACATGAATGGGTTCATGGCTCCTGCTACATGTATAGAAGAGGACTGCCTTATCTGGCATCAGTGGGTGGGGAGGTGCTTAGTCCTGTGGAGGTTTGTTGCCCCAGTGAAGGGAGATGATGGAGGGATAAGCTGTGAGTTGTTGGGTGGGTTGGAGAGCACCCTCATAGAGGCAAATGGGAGGGGGGATTGCAGGGGATACTGGGAAGGGGAATAACATCTGAAATATAAATAAATAAAATAATTAATAAAATGAATAAATAAAAATAGGCATTTGAAAAAATTAAAAGTTTGCTATTCCCTATTTTTTCCCAACCTCTTCTTTTCACCCGTGCCTAAAAGTTTAATCTCCTGGATCCCTATTCTTCACATCACATATATTCTATGATTCCCTTTTACTATATTTTATATATTTGCTACAAGATCAATTTTACATACACCCTTCAATTTGGTTGACCCTCCCCCTATGACCTCATTTCATTTTAAAACTTTTTCAAAGAATTTAAACAAAGAATTTACTCTCATGAAAGTAGTACATTAATTTGAGAAATGCAACAATGTAGAAGCCACCACAAGATCAGCTTCTGCCCTCACAGCTATTTCCTCAGCTATTGTCCTCACAGCTGAGGAAAGACATTTTATCAGGGATGCCTAACTGTATACTTCAGTGTTTACATTTGCTTGGTGCCTGAGCAGCTTCTTATTTCATAGAGTCACAGAGGTAAAGGTATCTACGTATTCCATAGTGGTGACTTGTCCCAAATAATTCAATGTACACATCATTTGCAAAGCTACATTCTAAGTTTTGTTCTGCTTAGTAGACATTAATTTTCAACTGTGAGATAAACAGCATAGAGCTTCAATAAAAAATAAAATAATTTATTTATAATGTTTAAAAAATAATAAGAGTCATTTAACACATACTTCATTATAAATGTGTAATGTGAATCATCCTATTACTGAGCATTATGTAGCCAATCATGATGCTATAACTATTGGCATAACTTTGCACAGGATTATAAGCAATATAAAGAGGGAGGTAAGGCTTTCAAAGTCATTACAAAATCCAGTGAGGCACCAACCAGCTGGTTAGCTTTTGCTAGGGATAGGGTAGTCATATATTTCTCGAGTTATTTCATTTCAGTATTCGTGTTTATTAACTTTGTTTGAGATTACAGTAGTTCTCTTTCCTATGTGTTCCCATTTGAATACTCTAGGAGTTATATTTGGCTAAGTTTAATATTCTTAACTAAAAGAAAAATGTCCTTGTTGAAATTGATCTGATTTCCATATGTTTATTGTTTTTTGAACATTATCAAGTGGTCTAGAAATTTCCCAAAGGCTTTTAGAAGGCGAGTTAAATGTGTTTAACTGAAAAAGTCATTCAGTATTCTGTTCAGCATTAAAACAGCAAAGTTTTCATTGTGATGAGTGAAGAATGATTTGTTTGCTGTTTGGAACTGTTGAACTATAAACTTCGTACATGCGAAACTTACAAAAATTCAGAGGCCTTTCCCTTCCATGATAATAGTAGACCATTTGCAATAAATTTCTCCTGAATATACCTTAACAATGCTCTTCAATGTTCCAGCTCTATAGTGATATTCCTAATATATGGCTAAATAAAGTTAACTGGGGATGAGTCTTGAAGTAGGTTAGAGTCACCTTTTCCAGACTGGTTAAATAGAAGTTGGGTACTGCATATTCCAAGTCAGAATCTGCATGCTTTTCTCTTGTCTTCAGCATTTGATCACATCTTACCCCAACTCCTACTAACATACCACTTCCATTTCCTCTTTCCTTTCTTAAAATAATATTTTTCTTTCTTTTAGAATTTTGTACTTCTACTAAAACACCACTTCCATTTCTTCTTTCCTTTTTTGTAAAAAAATTCTTTTAGAATTTTATACATATATACAACTTTTTGATGATCTCCATCCCGTTTGTCCTCTAAATTGATGTTTTAGTATTAGAATTCCTTTGCTTATGTACATATTCATGCTCTTCCTCTATGCTGCCTTTTACTTGTGGTTCTATGGTTCTTCTCACCAGGCTCTGCAGTTATTCGAAGGCTAGGAAATGGTCATGTGTTATTTGAAGGTTTGTTAAACATTCTAACCAGCATCTCTCTTTCACCCTCCTTTCTTCCTTTCTTCTTTTCTTCCTTCACTCTCTCCTTTCTATTTTAAACTTTCTAAACATTAAAAGATTCAGATGCTGAATACTGAAGAAGGCTACATTTTTTAGGGTTTAAATTTTTCACAATGTCCATTTTACAACATCTGCTTGTTTGATTTTAGAGATGAAGGAAATCAAAAGCACATGAGATAAGGGGATTTCTCACATATGTGTAGCTATATATATTGCAGACTCTATTCATCTCAGATATTCAGAAGGTGAAACCTATGTTCTCACAGCAACCATATGCAAGCAGTAGTTTCATTTTGCATCTTAATTATTTAAATGTCTAGCTTTTGTTCTAGGGAACTAAGACCTCAGAATATGTATCAAATCTTATCCATCTTTTCTGTTCTTTTCAACACTTAGCAACATACTGAGATAACAAATGTTACTTGAAGCAGCATAGTTTGTGATCCTTCATGAATGTGACTGCCCTGTATCAAATGGAAACCAGAATGATTCTTTTTAGAATGTCAAATATATACAGGGAATAATTTCCACTTTCCGAAATTATTTCCATTCTTTACCCCATGTTTCTCATAAGATTGCCATCAGAACCTTTGAGATTTTAGTTGATTTTGCTTTATTTTTAAGTGCTGTTCTCATGGAAATATTAAAGGAACTCCATATGGACCCAGTCAGTTCTAGCCACATGCAGAAGTTCATCTCCTCCTAGATATGTTAGTACATCCTACTTGTCTCAGAAGGTCATTGTCTTTGTGAGCCCAGGGACACCACAAAATCACTGCTTTGCCTATCACCAACTATCCTGTGCAGGACCTCATTCCACAATTTAGGGACCTATTGTACTGTATGTATCCCATATACTCTCTTCCTTTCTTTTCCTTTATATCCAACATGCAGAACATTTTCACTTTAACTGTATGGGAAATTAGAGAGCCAAGTATTTTAATAAAAGCACCCATGATGCCCTACTTTTATTCTTGTGGTGGATTCATTTAATTTATCCCTCTATTGACCTTATTTTTTCTCAAGAACAAAAGCAATCATCTAAAAATACCTTTAGCAATATTATTGGCCAACTGGCACCTACCTGATATTCGCATTATGAAAGGAGACAACGGAATCAATAAAGTCAAGCTCAAGCAAAACAATAAAGTTATCTGAAAAAAATGGCAATCAAAATGTATTCATCACAGGCTGTTGGAGTCTCTAGACCTATGAAAATGATGGATGATATTGTAGGTCTAAATTCATGTAAAGCCTTCCACACATATCACTATAGCCAACCATGGACCTAGAATGTTATAGTGTTACAGGAAAAAATTCCTTGTTTTAAAGATGACATTTTTAGGAAATCTTTCATGTACAATTTACATTAGGAAACAATTTAATAAGAAAATATTTCTTTGGGTTTTACCCCAATAAGAAAAAGACAACTATGGTTTTTAGACACAAGAACACAGACAAACATATTTCATCTGCTTTCTTTGTGTCATATTTACTAGCATCATTTTCAGCATGCATCTCTTAACAAGTGTGATATTAAATGATTTCTTCCTGTGGTTGGCTTGACAATGTTTGAAATTAGTTCATTTGCACAAAAAAGCAATGCCCATACATGGATTAGAATAATATCAAGCATGTCAAAAGTAATGAACTATGTGTAAAATCACCCAAAAGCAAATAAGAGTCACCATTTGTTTCTTGACCTATTTTTTTCTTGTTTTAGCATGCTTTGTAAATCTATAAAATTCACACTATACAAATTGTCTTTCCTTACAGTTGTATCTAATGTTTATGCAATGTATGACAAATTTTCCAGGAGCATAACTTCCCATGGCAGAAGAACTGTGCACTTAATAAACTTCTATAAAATAATCACAAAACATATTTTGAAATTTTCCATTTTCAATATTTTACTTTGTTTCACTTAATTTGTTTAACTAACACATATTTATTATGCATATTAATGATAATCAGTGGCTTATTTTCATATATGTACATGGCTAGTGTTAAACCTGGTCATTCTTTTACAGACTCTCAACCTCCTTCATTACCTCTAGTTACCAATATTCTACTTGCAAATAGACAAACTTCACCTTCCAACTATAAAGGAAAACTCGGGCATTCCTCTTATCTGCTTTTGCTTATTTTATTTTTCAAATTCTTTCAGAACTATTAATATTGAATGAGTAACAGGATTTATTTCCCCATTATAGATGTTTATTATTCTATTTGTATATGCAGCAAATTTAACTTATGTATTTGTCAGTTTATGAGAGTATGTAATATTCATCCTCTGTCTTAGTGCTTTATGAGATATGGATAGATACACAGTGTTTTATGTGCTTATTTGATTTATTCTGAGTTATACCCAGAAGTAGGATAACCAAGTTATGTAATACCTATTTATGCCTTAAGGAGTGCTCACATTATTTATTTAATTTCCAACAGTATACAAGAGTTCCTTTGTCTTCACACTCTTAAAAAAACATAACCTTTTAAAGTAATAATGCCATATTATGGAGAACAGAGTCTTTTCTCACATTTCATTTCCTTCATTCTCAATACCAATTATTAGATGTGCTAACCTGATGTCCAAGAGGGCCTGTGTCTTTAGCCTTTACAATGTTTTACACATTGCCTTCTGCTTATCTTAAGAAATAACTTACTTCTCATGTCTCAAAGGACAAATATGTTTATTCGAATGGAGTAAGACCATTAAAAACATAAAAACTATCTTTAGCATGATATGGTGACAAACAACTACAGTCACAGTCTGTAGGATATTTAAGCAGAAGGGTTGATGTGTCTTTGAGGCCATCCTGACTGGAATGTTGACGACTTAACTGAAAACAAACAAACAAAAAATAGTGATTATAAAATGGCATTTATTGATCCTGCATTTAATACACTGCTAAAATAACTGGGATACTTAACAATTTCATTGGTTCTTGTCATTATGTTTTTGATTCCAGTAATGATTTTATCATTTTATCCTTATCTTCAGTTTTGGTGTGACTTTAGTCACTGTGCCTTAGACCTGTCATAATGATTAACTCAATACATGCTCACTACCAATAAGTTTTGAATACTAAAATCAAGAATTTGATAATAAATGAATTTATAAATGAATGAGTAAAGTTAACCACCTTTCAAATCCATATATTTAATATGCTCATGTAAATGATCCACACATGTCTAGTATTAGAACCTTTCCCATTCATTTAGAGAGTAAAATTTCAAAGGAAGATATTTTTTCTTGTAAATTTGTTTTTATTAACAAATATTTAAAGTATTTATTATGTATACTATACTGTCCTAAAGTATTCAAGGAAAGATGGCGAAACTGGATTAATAATACATATTACCTCACAGACATTTCATTTTTTAATGTGAAGAAAACATTAAAATCTCCTCATAGTAATTTTTCTAGTGTAAAATACATGTTTTTAACTGTCCTACACAATAAATCTCTTGATTTCATTGCTTTTAACTAAAGTTTTATGTATTTTGATCAACATTTCTCCAACCCTTATGCCAGAGACATTGATAAGTACCAAAATTTTCCCACAAATGAGGTGAAATATTTAAACTATTTATGTATTTATCAACAGGATCATGAAATGTTTGTGTTTAACAAAATAACCCACACTCAGCTATGTATACATACATGATTGCTTCCTTCATTAAGACTTGGTAACATTTTTCTGAGGTACCTTGAACTTTTGAAAAAGTATTTATTAAATTAATGTGCACTTACATCATTTCTCTCCCCCAATCCCTGCCATATCTACTTCCTCTAACCTCTCCAATCCCTCTTTGTAGCACAATTTTAATCTAGCAACATGGCTGCTCTGTCAAGGGATCACATCCAAAGACCTTCTAAGTCTGTATGATCTAGCTGGAATGACATATCTTTAATCCCTCTGGCTGGAATATATATAAGCCTATAGCACCAAAAATTTAATCTTAAATAATGAAGGTAGCTTGTAAAATGAAACAGTCATGTTTGGAAGTGACATCTAATTGAGGGGGAGGAAAGATGATGATTCCAAGAAAGATTTTGGCAGAGTGAGTCAGAAGAGGAAGGCAGTCCAGTGATTTTCGTTCAGTTGTGTTCAGGCAGCACCGAGTTCAGCAGAGCATTCAACACTTCCGTTGAATGCAGTTGAATTCAGTTGAGTTCTGTTCAGTTCCTCCAATCTGTGCTATCAGTGAGGTTGAGTTCCTGGAATTCAGAAGCAGTTTTTCCAAGTAGAGCAATTCAGTGAAAAGATGAGAAAATTCAGTTTCAGTCAGTCAGCTTAGGGAGGAGGTTGAGCCAGAACAGCTGAGTTGAACCAGCCCCAGCCAAAGTTCAAAAAGAGCAAGAAAGGGTGAGTTTATTCAGCAGTAAGCCTCTGTGATCACAATTACATCTGGCAAATGCAAGACTTTTACACCCTCACTACTTCTCAATATGATGGACTCTTTTTCTTTTATTATTCTTATTTATTTATTCTTCCCTCTATTTGGAGTCCTACAAAAAATCCAAGCTAACCATAAATACAAAGATTCTTTTACTAACTCATGGAGGCTCCAATTGTTATTATTTATAAACACTGAAGTTTCTTCCATGTCTGCCTATGGTTAAATAGATCATTAGGTGTTAGCTTAATACCACATACATTGATGAAGAATTACGTCATTGAGTCATAGTACACAGATAATAAATAAAGCTTACTGACCTGGAAGCTTTATCTCTACTGGCTAGATATAATAGTACTGGATACTATACACACACTAGTGTAGAATATTCATCCTTAATAACGTAGAATAGCCACTAGTGCAAAATAACCACCCAATTTAAAAAAGAGTGTACAGAGCCAAAAGGAGAATTCTTATTGTGTTCTTGTGTTCTTGTGTTTGGTTGGTTGGTTGGTTGGTTCTCTATTTTTTCATTCTTTAATCTTTTTGGGTTTTGTTTTGTTTTGTTTTGTTTTGTTGTTTTGTTTTGTTTTACAATCCAGACTTAACCCAAGGTTCACTCTCTGACTATTCTACATCCCATACCTCCTCTCCCCTCCCTGTCTCCAAGAGGATGTCCCCACCCCTAGGGGCCCCAAGTCTCCCAAGGAAATTCATAAGAGTAATCTAGAATGGACAAGAAGCATTTAAAGAAATGTTCAACATTCTTAGTCATCAGGGAAATGCAAATTCCACTTTACCCCAATCAGAATGGCTAAGATAAAAACTCAAGTGACAGCACATGCTGCTGCTGGTGTGGTGAAAGAGGAACACTCCTGCATTACTGGTGAGATTGCAAACTCGTACAACCACTCTAGTAATCAACCTTGTGGTTTTTCAGGAAATTGGAACTAGTACTAACAGACCCCAGGGAGTGGGGAGATCTAGTAGAGTGAACGGTGGGGACATTCTCTTGGATATAGGGGCGATATATAGGATGAGTTACAGTTGTAGGGTGGACCAGAAGGCACTTAAAGACTGTACTTTGAAAAAAGATTAAAGAATAAAAAAAAGAAAAAGTAAATGTTGGTATGACGAAAATAGGACATATGATGGTCTTTTAGAGATATTTTGTTCTTGATTTTTTTCTAGCATTTTCTGTTTACTGTTTACAATGAATCAAAGAATGTACTCCACTACATGATTTTACACCTGACCATATCATATGAAGCACTGTGTATTGAATTCTTTGAAACCATCAGTCAATATAAACATTTATTATTTAAATTGCCTATGACAAATATTTTTTCTCAAAAATGGAAAGCTAATTAATTAATTAATTAAAGCTAAGACATGTACATGATTTTACACCTGACCATATCATGTGAAGCACTGTGTATTGAATTCTTTGAAACCATCAGTCAATATAAACATTTATTATTTAAATTGCCTATGACAAATATTTTTTCTCAAAAATGGAAAGCTAATTAATATAGTTACATCTTACCTACTGGGAAATGTGTGTGTGTGTGTGTGTGTGTGTGTGTGTGTGTGTGTGTGTGTGTTTTATAGTTCTGTCACTTTACAACTTTTGTGTCATTTGTGTCATGTATGGAGATGGAGATCTGTACAATTGAAGTTGGCACTTACTATGGTCTTTGTAGAGTGACTTTGTTTATTAGTATTAAGCCCATTGGGACATATGGCAGCTACTTGGATTGCCTCAAGGATCAGTTTGTTTCTCAAGTTCTTGCAAGGCAGCATAGATTAACACTTAATATATAGGATAGATATACTATAACACAGATGAAGGAGCTGAGATCCATGACACATGACTAGCATTAAAATGGACTTTGAGCTTGAACCTTCAGGAGTTGACAAAGTTCAGGATCTTGAATTCTCTGGATGGGAATGGAGCCAGGGTCTATGAGAGCAGGACTTGGATTTGAATTGGTGAAGACAGTCTACATGCATTGTCTCAAAAACTGAGTATATGAGATCTAGCCTGTCTCTGTTACAAACATATTCTACTGGAAGCAGACTAGTGATTGATGAGGGAGGGCCTAGCCCATGATAGGTGGTATTGTGTCTTGGCTAGTTGTTCTGGTTTCTGTAAGAAAACAGACTGAGCAAGCCATGAAGAGAAAGCCAATAAGCAGCAATCCTTCATGTTCTCTGCATCAGCTCTTATTGACAGGATTCCCCCCCACTGTTTCCGTTCCTATTCTGACTTCCTTTTCTGATAAAAAAAAAAAAAGATATGTTAAGTATAAGCCAAATAAACCCTTTCCTTCCTACCTTGCTTCTGTTCATGGTGTTTTTTCCCTGCAATAGGAACACTAAGACATCCTCTTAAATTATATTACCTTTTGTCATGTTTATTTGATATGTGTGTGTATGTTTGTGTGTCTGTGTGTGTGTGTGTATATATATTCAAATTTATTTGATAGCTCATTTATCGTTGATTCAAATGAGAACACTATGCAATGCCAGTTTGCTAAGTGAATACTTAATAATAATGATGAGTCCACAGCAATTCCTTATAAGGTGATGTTATTGTGTGGAGGCAAAATAGTAGTATTCATTTTCACAAAGCTAGATGGTATAAACTACTATACAGCTAGGACACAAGCACATGCACATGTGCACATGAACGTGCACACACACTCATACACACACACACACACCACAGAAAATGTACTACTATTATGAGAATAATGAAAAATAGAAAAGTTGAATAAGACTTTATAGATACAATCTGAAGATATGGTAAACACAAAATTTATTAGATTGTTGCCAACATAACATGGTGGTAAAGTAGAATGTGTATACTCTAAAATACTGATAAAATGGCAATTATAGTCTGGTAAATATATAAATCAATACCATGTCTTTTTATCAAAATAACATGCTGTATATAATTGTACATACACTATGTTTTAGAATGGTTCTGTACTATAGTATGTGTATTTACTCCAGAATCATAGCAAATATGCCAGCAAGTGATAGGAATTCTTCATCTACATTAACATATTATGGTTTGAGCTGATATGTTTGGTCTGCCTTTGTCTAGAACATTGTATGCAGCACATTTTTATAATTCAATTCCAGGGTGTAGCAAAGCTTTTCCATAGCATATCAATATATTTGTTTATTACAAAGAAGTATGTAGACCATAGGGATGAGTGTGACAGAAGGAAGTTAATAGATATTATTTGAAATAGTATTACTCTTCAGTCCTAACTCAGCATAGTTTTCAAACCTGTTATTATAAAGTTTTTTACTTTATTTTTCAGCTTTTTCCCCTTGTCAAGAAGTAACACTACTGTTCTAGGACTTTCCTTAGTAATAGTAGTAACAATGTGCTATGACATTCCAATTTGAGGAAGGACTGTTATTTCTGTTGATATAAATTTTTCGAAAGAAAGAAAGAAAGAAAGAAAGAAAGAAAGAAAGAAAGAAAGAAAGAAAGAAAGAAAGAAAGAATAAACAAAACAAAACCAGAAGCAAACAAACAAAAACACTTACCAGAATTGCTTTGCATGTTGTTCACTAGAGAAAATGTTGGTTGGATATCAATAAATCACATTACATCAAATATTTGTGAACAAACAGACAGTACAAAAGAACAGTTTATCTTATCCTTTTCTAGAGTACAAAAGTTTTACTGTTTTCATTATTGCTACACAGTTGAAATCATTTCTCTGTGAAGATTGGCCTACTGAAGTCATTTCACAGCTATGCAGTGAATTATTCCTATATCCCTTTGTTAAAAGAACTTTTGATATAGTTTAATCCACTTTAATGACCATATTTGCATATCATAAAAGCTCTATATGCCACCACAGTTACTCCACACTATAATGAGCACATTTTACAAAGAAAATACCTCACGATTTCTGTTCTAAAGCATATCGAAAATCTAACCACAGGTTATTTAAGTAAAGGTTGTATTATGCTTTCAGTAGATTTACAGTTTACTTGCTATGGAACTGGGGTACTTGTAACAGGCTGACACAAAAATGATCTGTGAAAATTTGCTTTGTATGTCTATTATACACAGTGTTTGCATATAGAACAGGCATATATTCTGTATCTTAACTTATTATCATTAAATTCAGTGCTCACATATCAGCTAATAGTCAAGAGATCCTACTTGTCTTCTGCTAAAATTAATTTACTTCTACTGTGAAAATACATAAAGGGTATAGTTTATAAGATGTGAGGAATTTATTAAAGACTTCATAAAACTGATGCTTTGTTTCATGAAAATAAAAAAAATATGGTTTAATAGAACATAGAACATATCTATCAAAAGCTGTTATTAACAAAATAAAATATAATATTCAATTATATATATTAATATCATTTCATAGATGCCTGTGAAATGCAGAAAGGGTGTAGGTTCTGATGGTTGGAGAGGATGGAAAAACTATGAATAGTAGAGGGAGGAGAAAATAAAATCAAAATAAATTATGAGAGAAAAGAATCTATTTTCAATAACAGATAATGTAAGTTTTAAAATTTGAAGAAATAATTCCATGCATTAGGTTGGAACAAAGAATATAACTCTTACAAAATATATTTGTGATATATCTATTTAATAAGCAGAAATTTTTTACAGCTAAAATTGAAAATTGAATAGATATGTGGAATTTATATGATTTCAGAAGAAAAAACAAAAGACAAAATGGCAAGCGGATAAGAACCCATTAAACAATACAAAATAGGCAATTTTAAATTTAACTAAAAAGAGATTTCATGTGAATGCTGTTAGGAAGTATGGTGCATAAACCATGAGAGTGGCGGGTCCTACGTGACACTCAGACTCTTCTCCTTCAGGGTAGACCCATTAAGGTGATCATTGAACCACATCTTATTTTTATCATTAGATGAAGAAGGCTCCAAATCAGCACCATTATATCTATATCCATGCCCATATAGATACCTATATTCATCTATCTATCTACCTATCTATCTACCTACCTATCTATCTATCTATCTACCTATCTATCTATATCTAGTTATATATTTGTATGATTACCCATTTATCAGGCTATTTTTATTAAGGTCCTTAACTATTTTAGATATTACTTGTCAAATACATAATATCGATTGTTTTCCTTTGCTATGCGGGATATTTTTAATTTGATGTGTCTATCAACCACTCAATGTATAAAGAAAATGTGGCACATTTAAATTAGCCATAAAAGGAAAAAATACTGTAATTTGCAATAACACAAATAGAACTGAATGGCTGGCATTATGTTAACTGAAATAACTCAAGCATAGGAAATTAATGCTGCATTCACACTAGCATGCGGAAACTAAAATATCTTAACCACATACTAGTAGAGTGCTGAGTAGTAGGTAGCATGGCTGGGGGGCACACCTAAGAGGAAGTGTTGGAAAAGGCTTGTCAGATGCACTGAGGAAGGTTTATATAGTTGTAATGAGTTATAGTATTATTGTACTGTATAGCAAGGTGATGCTATATGTTTAAATGATGTGCTGCATTTAAGGACATCATGTTTACAAAAGAGAAATTAAAAAACTTTGAGGGCACAGATATGTGTATCCTGATTTAAACAAGTCCCAATGCATGCATGTTATTGAAATACCATTTTATGTTTAATAAATATGAATAATTTATGTCAATTAAAATATAGTAAAATGAATATAATTTAAGCTGTAAATCAGGCAGTGGTGGCGCATGCCTTTAATCCCAGAACTTGGGAGGCAGAGGCAAGTGGATTTCTGAGTTCGAGGCCAGCCTGGTCTACAAAGTGAGTTCCAGGACAGCCAGGGCTATACAGAGAAACCCTGTCTCGAAAAACAAACAAACAAACAAACAAGCAAACAAAAGAAAGGGCAGTAGTGGCACACGTCTTTAATCCCAGAACTTGAAAGGCAGAGGCAGGCAGATTTCTGAGTTCAAGGCCAAGCCTGGTCTACTAAGTGAGTTACAGGATAGCCAGGGCTACACAGAGAAATCCTGTCTTGAAAACAAAACAACAACAACAACAACAACAACAACAACAACATATATATATATATATTATATAAAATATATATTATATATATATTAAAATGAATATAATTTAAGCTGTAAATCAAATAACAATTTGCATAAATGTCTTACATGAAGAATTAAAACTAGCTTTCCCCCTTTATTTTTTTCTGTTTTATCTTTCTTTTCTATTTGCTAATTACACAAATGATAAATAATTTTAGTTGGTAATTTTGAAAAATAAAGCTATTTTGTGATTTCAAAACTTGGCCTATTTGCTTGATGTCTCAATCAGATAAAAAGGAAAAGTTTGGGGGCCATTTTCAGTTCTGTGAGCAGAGTCACATAATGGAGAAGATAACCGCAGGGGACTAGCCAGTACAATAATGCAGTTTTGCAATGTTAATTATATATGCTCTGTTTATATCCATAATAATTACTGTTCTTCAATTTATGTTTATAGAATACTTCATTCAGTCTCCCAAGAATGGAAGTCTCATTCCCTATCTTTATGAAAACAACAAAAATTATATAAAGTGCCTGATTTAATGAGATTTTTTTCAGTTAAACTAATGCTAAATGTATCTCTACTGAGTAGTAATCTTGTTCTCGTCCCTTAAACTGTAAGTGAACCTACCAGCTTTGTGCTGAATATTGATTTGTGATGCAAATGAAATGAAAGACAGCACCATATTAACAAAATGTATCCTAATAGGTTAGCTTAAACTTACATTGTCTCTGACATAAAAATCATTTCGATGAGCTCTGTGATGGGGTTGCAGACCCGTCAGCTCCTTGGGTACTTTCTCTAGCTCCTCCATTGGGGGCCCTGTGTTCCATTCAATAGCTGACTGTGAGCATCCACTTCTGTGTTTGCCAGGCACTGGCATAGCCTCACAAGAGACAGCTATATCAGGGTCCTTTCAGCAAAATCTTGCTGGCATATTCAATAGTGTCTGTGTTTGGTGGCTGATTATGGATGGATCTCCGGGTGGGGCAGTCTCTGGATGGTCCATCCTTTTGTCTCAGCTCCAAAGTTTGTCTCTGTAACTCCTTCCATGGGTGTTTTGTTCCCAATTCTAAGAAGGGGCAAAGTGTCCACACTTTGGTCTTCTTTCTTCTTGAGTTTCATGTGTTTTGCAAATTTTTATCTTGGGTATTCTAAGTTTCTGGACTACTATCCACGTATCAGTGAGTGCATATCATGTGAGTTTGTCAATAGCTGCATATATAGCAGAAGATGGCCTAGTTGGCCATCATTGGGAAGAGAGGCCCCTTGGTCTTGCAAACTTTATATGCCCCAGTACAGGGGAACACCAGAGCCAAGAAGTAAGAGTAGGTAGGTAAGGAAGTGGGGGGAGTGTATAGGGAACTTTCGTGATAGTATTAAATGTAAATGAAGAAAATACCTAATAAAAAATTGGGAAAAATTTAAAATTATAGAAAAAAATTGAGCAACCAAGAATTAAAAATAAAAATATAGAATAACATAAAAATTCTTGTCCAATTATTTGATTGTTTTTCCAGTCACAAAAATGGAATTAGAAGTTGAAAGTCTTTGACTAAATCCACCCAACTTTATCAAGAAGACATGAATGATGTGTTAATATATTTAAAATATTGATGGAAATTATTGGTTAGGATGTTTTTAAAAACAGCACTCTTCCAGAAATCCCTGGAACTTTGTAGAGCTTTTTTCTCTACACCTCTCTATATAAAAATGCTCTCATCCTAGTCAAACAATTTCTCACAAGTCTAGCTCTGAATCACAGAGTTAAAAGTTACTGCCCTGTGTAAGCAGTCTTTCACAGTGATATCCTAAATGTACTGGAGGAGGATGGGGGTGTGGAGATGGTTCTGACACGAAGAGAGTTTGCCAAGCAAGAATGAAGATGTGATTTTGAATTCCTGTCATGCATGTAAAAATAAACAAACACTCTGGGCACACCTGGAACTCCAGTGCCAGATCAGAAAGAGAAAGTAGGGTCATTGGGACTTTATGGCCACGATTATAACAAGAATAAGAAAAATCCATGTTCAGTATGAGACTTAACAGCAAAATGATCAGTGATAGATGGTGATAACAGGTATCCACATATCATGCTCTGGTCTCTGCATGCTAGCAAAAGTGTGTACATCAACTCATACATGTAGGTGTTCATATACCATATATCTTTCATGGATATACATTACGCATATATGTTTATTATATACAAATATAATATGCACTTGTATATAGTATATGTACTTGTATATATATATATACAAGTATATGCACTTGTATATATATATGAACTAACATTAAAGTTATATACTTAGTTTTCAATTTCTAAACAATTTTAAATATATTCTTCCTTAAATGGTCTAAAGTGTATGTGGATATTTTTCATAACCAACACTAGAAATGTTTCTGTCTTGTATGCACATATTCTCTGCTCTATCACTTTCTATGTCCTAATTATGTTTCTTTCTATTATTATTATTATGCCATTTTATGCAAATGATACTTATTATTCTATTTCCTATCTTTCTTTCTTTTCATTTATATAAAGGCTTGTTCATACTTTCCAATAAAATTCAGCATTGGAAAGATAAAGTCTATTCTCTCTTTGAACATTAGAAAAATAAGTCAATGAATAATATATGCTGTTTTCTGTATCTTATTATCTGTAGAGTCAAGCAAAATGCTTTAATGAGTAACTTCTCTATGCCAGCAACAGTAGCAAAGATTCCAGACATAAAAGTGAAGTAGAAAGAATTACCTGGAGCTCACATCTTACACGTGATTCATATTTAGACAGGTAGTATGCTATTACAAAGTATTATGTGACTATTCTTATCCAAATTTAAGAGGGCAGGATAAAATGAAGCAAAGGAAAAATGTTCGCCAGGGAGGAGGTGATAATTCTCTTTATTAGATTAATTTTCTTGAACACATTGTTACTTGTGAAATTTCAGGGTGCTCAAATTAAAAATCATCTCATAAAGTAGAGTACATAATCTCTCTATGGCATGTCCTTAGCCATTATTAACCCCTTAAAAGTAACGATTATTTCATCCATGCTTATGTAATGACAATGGCCCAGCACAACTTATTTAATCTTCCTGTGATTTCATCATAAGACTTGCTTGATTCTGTTAATGATAGCTTTAGTCAACCTCTCTGACCTCACACACAGACTTGTCATTGTGACATAATCATTGTGGGATTTCTAGGTTTAGTTGTGATGGGGAAGAAGGTAGAGCCCAGGCCTTCACACAACTTAAGTAGACATCTGCCTACTGAGCAACCTCTTCTAACCAACTGTTTAGTATTTCTAGTTAAGTTAAATATCCTTCTATCTGTACACATGAGGATAACAAACTTTTCAGTTTTTTATTGGTTATTTTATTTATTTATATTTCTATTGTTTTCCCCTTCCTGGTTTACCCTCAACAAATCCCTATCTCATTCCTCCTACCTCTGTATCTATCAGGGTGCTTACCCACCCACCCACCCACTCCTCCTCACCACCCTAGCATTTCCCTATGCTGGGACATCCAGCCTTCATAGGACCAAGTGCCTCCACTCCCATTGATGCTACATATGCAGATGGAGCCATGAGTCCATTCATGCAGACTCTTTAGTTGGGTATTTCAGCTAATGCTCTCTCTTTTGGGTGTTGGAAACCTCTTGGGACCCTGGAATGTGGGACATTCTAGTAGCTACTCCAGTTCCCCATCCCCTACTGCTACATATGTGCTTTCAAATTCCTGATGCTCTGTACTTCTCCCCCATCAACTTTTAAAAAGCTATTCATAAGATCCAAAGAATGTTCTTGAAGAGGAGTTCTTAGAGTATATTTTAAAACTTTTAGTTTAAATTGGGAGTGTTGCCACCAGGTACATAGAGAAGCTTTAGCCTCAAGCTACTTAGAAGAACTGAGGTCTAGTCCAAAAGTAATCCACAGCCTCTGAGGAAGAGTTATCATCCAGTAATGTACTAGAAGTTTGGCTTAAGAAGCCATTGGGTCTGTATGGCCAGATGGCAAAGAAATCACTTTCAGTTTGTAAAAGGAAAATTGAATACAGGGATTAGCAGGACAGGCAAGTTTAGCTCATTCTTCTCATTGTCATGTATGGTGAATGTTAAGCTTATATAAACTGTAGCTACTTTACCTGATCTCCTAAATTAATCTAAAAATTAAATGGTATCTTTATTTAAAGGGTGCATGATTCTAAAAAAAAAAAAAAAAAAAAAAAAAAAACCCTAAAGATTTTACCAGAAAACTTCCACAGCTGGTCAAACATCAAGCAAAGTACTCTGAATTGTTTAAATGTTTTAATATTTTAAATTAATCATTTCTATATATAGAATTCAATCAGTTTATAGGAATAATACTGATTTTAAGTTATATTGAATTTGAATCCTTGCAGGTTTACTACATTTTAAAATAGAAATAATACTTTGTAACATTTCTGTAAAATTCAATTTTTAGTTATATATATATATTCATTTTTATAACACAGAAACTAATAATTTCTACCTCTTATTTTTTTGTATTTTTTTGTGGTTAATTTTTTTCTTACTGTTCCCAGTATACCATCCAGTTTTTAGGTTAATTTGAGAGAATGAGTATTTTTATCTATTTTATCACTTTCTACTATCTTGCTGTCCAAGCCACAAAGAACTTTATATACTTAAGTAATATATTAAACAAGAGGGAAGGGAATTTATATCTTTGTCTTATTTTTTTATTTGATTAAAAATGCTTTGATTTGGCCAGGCATGGTGGCACATGCCTTTAATCCCAGCACATGGGAGGCAGAGGTGGGTGAATTTCTGAGTTCGAGGCCAGCCTGGTCTACAGAGTGAATTCCAGGACAGCCAGGGCTACACAAAGAAACCCTGTCTCAAAAAACCAAAAAGAAAAAAAAATCTTTGATTTTTTTTTTTTCTTGTTTAACAGGATGCTGACATTGGACTTGCTATATTTTGCTGATACTATGTTGAGATGTGTGCACCATATTTCTAGAGTCTCTGGAACTTTTATCATGAAGGGATATTAGATTTTCTACATTAAAGAGCTAATAATGTGGTTTCTGTACTTTAGTCTGTTTATGTGAGAGATTACATTTATTAATTTATATGTGAACTTTCCCCATATCTCTGGAATACAGCTGAATTGATTGTGGTGGATAATTTTTTTAAATTTGTTCTTGAATTTAGTTTACAAGTATTTTATTCATAAATTTTGTGTCTGTGCTCATCAAAGAAATTGTCTTATAATTTTATTTCTTGTTATTGAATCTAAACCCATTACCTTGCTAAGTTGGCATAGTACTAAACTAACTCTTTTTTTCTTAAATCATTTTATTCGTTTGCAGTTCAAATGATATCCCTCTTCCTGATTGCCCCTCCACAAACCACACCATCATATCCCCCTTCTCCCTCCTTTCTCCCTTCTCCTTTGCTTCTATGAGGGTGCTCTTTCACCCACTCACTCACTTCTGCCATATCACTCTAGCATCTCCCAACACTGGGGCATCAAGCCTCCACAGGATCAAGGGTCTCTCCTCCCACTGATGCCAGATAAAGCCATCCTCTGCTATATATGCAACTGGAGCCATGGATCTCTCCATGTATCCTCTTTAGTTGGTGGTTTAATCTCTGGGAGCTGT
This sequence comes from Mus caroli, assembly GCF_978045245.1. Classification (NCBI taxonomy): domain Eukaryota; kingdom Metazoa; phylum Chordata; class Mammalia; order Rodentia; family Muridae; genus Mus; species Mus caroli. Next base: position 102,844,420 of record NW_028227261.1, on the reverse strand, counting down.
GGCTGGTCCAGTTAGTTGATATTGTTCTTCCTATGGGGTTGCAATCCCCTTCAGGTCTTTTAGACCTTCCCCTAACTCTTCCATTGGCATCCCTGGGCTCAGTCCAATAGTTGGCTGTGAGTATCTGCATCTGTATTGGTCAGGTGCAAGTAGAAATTCTCAGGGAACAGTCATGCAAGGCTCTTGTTAGCAAGCATTTCTTGGCTTCAGCAATAGTTTGGGTATTGGTGTCAGCAGAGGGATGGGTCCCAAAGTGGGGCAGTTTTTTTATTGCCTTTCCTTGGGTCTCTCTTTTGTTGTTGTTGCTGTTGTTGTTGTTGTTGTTTTGTTGGTTTTTCTTGTTGTCCTTTCCTTTCCTTTTCTTTCCTTTCCTTTCCTTTCCTTTCCTTTCCTTTCCTTTCCTTTCCTTTCCTTTCCTTTCCTTTCCTTTCCTTTCCTTTCCTTTCCTTTCCTTTTTGTCCCAGTATTTCCTTTGGACAGGAACATTTCTGGTTAGATGTTTTGAGATTCATGTATGCCCCCAACACTCAACTGTGGACTGTGCCTATGTACTGGTGGTGGTCTCTCCAGGGAGATACTGTGTGTTGTATCTCCACTGTGTTGGGTATTTCAGCTAAAGACATCCCTGTTGGGTTCTGGGAGCCTCTTGACTCCCTGGCATCTGGGACTTTCCTGTAGATACCCCCACTTCCACATCCCACACTTCTACATATTTTTATTTGATTTCCTGATACTCTGTATTTCTCTTCTGTTCTTACAAATACCTGATCCTGGCCCCCTTTTTTCTCCCCTTCTTTTCTTCCTCCCAGGTGCTTTCCTCCCTCTAACTCCCACGGTTATTTTGTTCCTCCTTCTATGTAGGATTGAGGCATCCACATTATGGTCTTCCTTCTTAATCTCAATATGGTTTGTGGGTTGTATCATGGGACAAAACAGCAACCACCAATTGGGAAAAGATCTTTACCAATGCTTCATCTATAGAGGGCTAATATACAAGAAGTTAAACTCCAGAAAACAAAATAACACTATTAAAAATAGGGTATGGAGGTAAACAAAGAATTCTCAACTGAGGAATCTGGAATGCATGAGAAGCACTTAAACAAATGTTCAGCATCCCTAGTCATCAGGGAAATGCAAATCAAAATGACCCTGAGATCCCACCTCACACCAATCAGAACAGTTAAGATCAAAAACGCAAGTGACAACAGATGGTGGCAAGGATGTCAGGAGGAAAACTCCTCCATTGCTTATGGAACTGCACGCCACTTTGGAAAACAATCTGGAAGTTCCTCAGAAAAATGGAAATAGTTCTACCTGAAGACTAGTTATACCACTACTGGGCGTATACCCAAAAGATGCTCCAACATATAACAAGGACACATGCTCTATCATGTTCATAGTAGCCTTATTTATAATTGCCAGAAACTGGAAAGAACCAAATGTTCCTATACAGAAGAATGGATAGAGAAAATGTGGTACATTTACACAATGGATTACTATTCAGCTATTAAAAACAATGAATTCATGAACTTCTTAGGCAAATGGATGGAACTAGAAAATATCTCACCCTAAATGAGGTAACCCAGACAAATAAAAAGAACAGACATGGCAAGTACTGATATGTGGAGATTAGCTCAAAAGCTTAAACCAACTCTTTATTTTATTTTATTTTATTTTTCTTTCATTAGATATTTTCTTTATTTACATTTCAAATGCTACCCCCTTTCCAGAAACCCTCCAGAAACCCACTATTCCATTCCCCTCCCCCTGCTTCTATGAGGGTACTCCCTCACACACTTACCCACTCCTGCCTTCCCACCCTGACACTCCCCTACACTGGGGCATCAAACACCCTCAGGCCCAAGGGCCGCTACTTTTACTGATGTCCAACAGGGTCATCCTCTGCCACATATGCAGCTGGAGCCATGGGTTCCTCCACACGTACTCTTTGGTTGGTGATCCAATCCCTGGGAAATCTGGGGGGTCTGGCTGGTTGACACTTTTTCTCCCCCTCATGGGGCTGCAAACTCCCCTCAGCTCCTTCCTCACTGACCCCACACTCAGTCCAATGGTAGATGCTACGCCCACTCCAGTGAAGTCTGCTTGACACGCCAAAAGGCCTGGAAGCACTCTCCAAGCAGAGCTTCAAGGAAACTATGCCTCCTTGAACCTTGTAATTCCCATAGTCCATATAGTCAAACCCTGTCCCCTCATTAGTCTGGTGTTTGGATCCATGTGCTCTCTTTCAGTATTATTTTATTATAAGTGCCTTTAAGGATTGATTTTTGACATATAGCTAAGCATCCACCAGTGTTCCAATGGTTCCTAGAAAAATCCTTGAAGCCCATGGTGAGCTTGGAATTCAATAAGAATGTTACCTATTCAGTAACATTCAAATTCACTTCTAGTAGAGACAGTGAAACCAATTAGGCATTACAAAGAGCAGAACTAGAAAAGCTCTGGGCTAGTCTGCATAGTGATTACTTAGGACAATAGTCACACTCAAACACAGGAATACACAATAGCAAATAGGTGGGTTGTCACATGAAAGAGTTAGTGGAAGGGAATTTCCATGGTACAGGTTTCTTCACTAGGCCCAGAGGAATAGCATTAATCAGGTATTTACTAAAGAACCCCTGGTGGTAGGTTTAACAATAGACTAGCATCGCATCAGAGCATTCACCTGGCTCCATTTTAAGTGATAAATGAGGCCTGGTTCCTGCCATCTTTTGATGTATGCATTCCTTTTGTTTTGTGTCACTATAACTTGGTGGATGTGTTCGCCTGGCTTTCCTTGTTTTTCTTCTGTATAAAAAAGTCTGGTGTTTGTTTGGACAATACATTCAGATCCATACTCCCTTGTGTCACATCTGTTTGTCACCCCATTCTCGCTGACACTATGCCCATCTGCCCGAACACCTGATTCCCACTGATTTAGGGCGGCTGACTAGGCCCGGTCTGTGGCAGGTAGGCTGAAAGCATAATGGCTTTTCTTATACATACAGATTGGTGGATCTCTAAAATCCTCATCAGGAAAACTTTATTTTGCAGTATGTTGTGATTAACTAAGAGACCACCGAACTGGTCTAAGTGCACAGAATGACAGACTCCAAAATGTTCAGACCTAATTAAACATCTGTATTTCACCCCATTCAGCCCAAAGCTTAAAGATCACGTGGAAGACGGTGTGAAAATACTCTAAGGTTAAGAGGTGAATGACTACAAGGAAACAAGTGTGTTTTTGTACATGGCGTGAAAGTTACATGCATGTACTCATGGCTCTTGTTAATGTCATGTATAGCCCCTGCAAAACCTCAGTCCAGACATTATCAGCTCAAATTTTACTAAAGAGAGGTATCCACAGCATAAAACAACTTCTGAACTCTGAGATGGATGACACCTCTTTGCATTCTTCCTTTTATTATATTGACAAGAGTCCTAACACCCAACTCCATTATCTGTAAATGTTGATAATTTTCATATTTGTTTCTACTACAGCATTTCACATCACTAGCCACAAGAACTTTTTATTCAAGCACTTTCTTCTGCTGGAATTTTGTGTTTGATAGGGAGCATAATTAATTAACAAGAATCTAATAAACATTGAATTTAGTGCCATTCTTTTTAATCATGCTTTATGACAATTCATGACTCAAGATTATGACAATGTTTTCATAGTCAAAAACAACAGATTACACAGTAATCCCCCCAAAAGATTCACCTTATTCCAAATTACATAAAAGAGCAATCACCTATCTAGAATATATTTTCAGGATACAAGTTGAAATAGTTATCAGTTCTAAAATTTTAAAAAATTAAATATAAACCATAAAGATTAAGCAATATATTTTCAGAAACTCTGTTTTGTATAATAAATGTGAATACATATTTTGAGACAGTCTTGCCAAGTAACCATGGCTAGTTCAAACACGTGATTATACAAAACCAACTTTCAACTTACTGTGATAGACCTGCATCTGCCTCTTGGGTGCAAGGATTAAGGGCATGCATTACTTGAGTCTATTTTTAATCCTCTCATTTTTATTAACCACAATATATCATCAGTGGTAGGAAGATTTTAATTTTAGCACCAGTCCAAAACTACTTCAAAATTTATTCATATTTAAAACATTGTAATGTAACTTTAGAAAGACACTTTTATTGTGTATCAGGGATCTGAAGTCTTCTGGAAGTTTCCTACTTATCATATACTACATAGTGTTGATATATTCATTTATATTCATGAATATAAGATTTTCCTAATCATTACATGCTCTATATATCAAGATAAAATATATTTCTTTGAAAAATACACAGTGGATGTTTTTAAATGATATATATGCTAATATTTCTAATAATTGAACCATATGGAACATGTTCTAGTGACTTTTACACACAAGTTATCAAAAAGTTGTTCTTTCTCAGCATAATTTGTGTTTCCATTTGTCATGTCTTCTTAAGTAAACTTCTCCTATCACATAGTAGGTTGTATGAGCAATGTATGTCATGTTTTAGTGAAAATCTCCTTTTCAGATGATGTTAATATGATCAGTCCATCTCTATTCTTGACATTAATTTTCTACATAGGGTATCATTTAGAGAGTCAGACACAAGTAAAATATGGTAACTCATAGTGGGGCTGAGGATATATCTCAGTAGTTAATCTTCTGCCTCACTTGCAAAAGGCCCTGCATTTGAGCTCAGCATACACACAGATAGATAGATAGATAGATAGATAGATAGATAGATAGATAGATAGATAGATGATAGATAGATAGATAGATAGATAGATAGATAGATAGATAACAGACAGAGATATATAGTGTTTATGCATAAATATAGACAAATTAATGATAGAGGGAAGATAGATAGGTCAATAGATAGATAGGTAGGTAGATAGATAGATAGATAGATAGATAGATAGATAGATAGATAGATAGATAGAAAATACATCCATTTTGCTAGAATAACTGTACTTAACCTCTGATTTCAAGTACTGAATATATTTCCTTTTAATAAATAAGCACTGTTGTTGGTCTTACAATGATCTGAAACTTTGGTTTTTCTAGTGGTTTTCTTTTGACCATTTCTACCCCAGATTCTTGGATGGAGTTTCTAACACTTAACTTCTGTGATTAGAACCCTGACATTTCTGAACACAAAAGTGAAAGTCTCCAGTATGTACCAGCTTCAAGTCTGAAGCTTAGTTCCAGACTCTGATCAAGATAAGACTTACTCTAGACTCCATGTCTTCTCATATTCATCCTGTAACAAGGCATGGTCAGGACACAAGAGACATTCAGGACACAATCCTCACCCTATTTGTTCTACCTGTGCTGATTAGGACATTCCATTTACACTTTCTGAAACAATCTACTTCTGTTGAACTCGTCTCTATTTTCACAATACTGTGTAAGCAAAAACAATAGATAGAGAAAAGGGTGTAAGGAGGCAATGAGCAAGGAATGAGAAATGAGAGCTGGAAGTTGGAAATTGCTGTTGCAGAAAGTCACATCAGTGTTTTACACTATCTGTTTCTTTCTTCTAATGTACTAAAGGTATGTGAACCTTCCTCTTCTGCTGTCCCCATCTTTTCTAATTGGTATTTTGCTTACCTGTCAACATGGTCTTTCTAATTAACAAATATAACTTTGTTATTTGTCTCTTGAAATCCTTTGGTGACTTCATATTTTTAATTTCTTTTGTATAACCACATACTTATCATACAAAGGACATATCCTGTATTGCCAATAATTCACTTCAATTGTTTTCTTACAAAGTTTTTAAACAATGAAATTCCAATATTTCGATATGCCCTGTAGCCTCCTCGGGGAGCTTCATTTTCTATATAATTTGCTACCATCTCCCCACAGTTACCACTTAGTAATGCAAACTCCCTCTACATATCATTTGATGATATCCTACAGTGTGCTATGGCAGAATCCTGCAGGCTCCTGCTGGATCACAAGGACTAGTTATTAAATATTCAGAATTTTTGCCAGTGACTATTAAATAGCTTGGCAGCTTGAAATTACCCATAACGAGACTATACATTATAGAGACCAGCACCTGCTACAAATCAGGCTTCTCCATTTTCAGATGGGCACCTGATCAGTACTGAAAGCTGCTTGTGTTCCACAGGCAATAATACCCTAAAGGTTTCATATTTCCATGCCCTTGAATTTGGAAGCCTGCAGAGTGGAGATAAAATTGGAAGTAAGAGAAAATACTGCAAGGCTCATCATTTCTTAGTGTGTATAAAAGCACATAGTCAAAGTTCTTAGATAGAAAAAAAAGTCTCAGTATAAACCTAAGGCCATATACCATGAATAAAATAACAGCTATCATCACACTGAATGGAACAAAATCACTTTGGAGATTAATGTAAGTATGCAAATTCATTTGTTGTTACATATAAGAATTTAATTAAGTTTTACTGCATTGCAGTACATGTTCAATATTTCTAAATGTGATAATTGATTTTTGATTTGTACCACACACTATAATATTCATACAATATACCATTAAAAATCAGACTTAGATTTTATCATTGTTGATCAAGCTAGTAGATAAAGAAATTCTTCATATCTGGCCATACTTTGCTTTTTTATAATTCAAGACTTATGCACAGTGAGGCTCATGCAAGAATATCCAAATCGATACTGAAAAAGGACACAATTTCCAACCAGACTGCATTCATTTGGGGACTATTCATTGACCCCTATGAGCAAATTTAGGTTTGCCCTTATTATTTTTTTATGCAGAATTTCTAAAGTCATTTTAAGCCTCTTTTTCTACAGAAAGGTTTAGAGATTAAAGAAGTTTTTTTTCATAAAACAAGTCATTATCCCAATTTTATTAGATATAACTATTGCATTCTATTATGAAAAGTGTATTTCTCTGTTATAGAAAGATTTAATCTTTTAATACTGGTTACAGTCTTAAAGATATCCAAAATTTCTTAGAGTTGAGCATTTAAGTAATCTAGAGAAATATGCTGATCTAAATAAATGTTTCAGTATTTTAGCTTTATGTTGTATTTAATGTATCAATATTATTTACCTTGATTATTTCTTCATATGAAAACAAATCTTGAAAATGATAAATTCTAAGATTTGACTTTGCTATTATTTATAATGTAGGCCATGTGCAACACTTGTACTAATTTTAGCTAGATTGTTTTAGAAAGGATGGAGAAAAGGACATAATAATTTACATAAAATTTATACAGATCTTTTAATGTTTCTTTCCTGTATAATGAAAATCATAATCTATCTACAGCCAGTCCTGAAAACATGGCTCAAAGGCTAAGAGTCTTCACTACTCTTGCAGAGAGCCTAAGCTGGTTCTTTCTTTTTTTTTCCTGTTTTTTTTTTAATTTTTAATATTTTTATTACATATTTTCCTCAGTTACATTTCCAATGCTATCCCAAAAGTCCCCCATAGCGCCCCCCACTTCCCTACCCACCCATTCCCATTCTTTTGGCCCTGACATTCCCCTATATTGGGGCATATAAAGTTTGCAAGTCCAATGGGCCTCTCTTTCCAATGGTGGCCGACTAAGCCATCTTTTGATGCATATGCAGCTAGAGACAAGAGCTCCGGGGTTCTGGTTAGTACATCATGTTGTTCCAACAATAGGGTTGCAGATCCCTTTAGCTCCTTGGGTACTTTCTCTAGCTTCTGCATAGGGAGCCCTGTGATACATCCAATAGCTGACTGTGAACATCCACTCCTGTGTTTGCTAGGCCCCTGCATCGTCTCACAAGAGACAGCTATATTTGGGTCCTTTCAGCAAAATCTTGCTAGTGTATGCAATGGTGTCAGCGTTTAGAAGCTGCTTATGGGAAGGATCCCTGGATACGGCAGTCTCTAAATGGTCCATCCTTTCATCACAGCTACGAACTTTGTCTCTGTAACTCCTTCCCTGGGTGTTTTGTTCCCAATTCTAAGAAGGGGCACAGTGTCCACAATTTGGTCTTCATTCTTCTTGAGTTTCATGCGGTTAGTAAATTGTATCTTATATTTTGGGTATCCTAAGTTTTGGGCTAATATCCACTTATCAGTGAATACATATTATGTGAGTTCTTTCGTGATTGTGTTACCTCACTCAAGATGATGCCCTCCAGGTCCATCCATTTGGCTAGGAATTTCATAAATTCATTCTTTTTAATAGCTGAGTAGTACTCCATTGTGTAAATGTACCATAATTTCTGTATCCATTCCTCTGTTGAGGGACATCTGGGTTCTTTCCAGCTTCTGGCTATTATAAATAAGGCTGCTATGAACATAGTGGAGCATGTGTACTTTATACCGGTTGGGACATCTTCTGGATATATGCCCAGGAGAGGTATTGCTGGATCCTCCGGTAGTACTATGTCCAATTTTCTGAGGAACCGCCAGACTGATTTCCAGAGTGGCTGTACAAGCTTGCAATCCCACCAACAATGGAGGAGTGTTCCTCTTAGTCCACATCCTCACCAGCATCTGCTGTCACCTGAATTTTTGATCTTAGCCATTCTGACTGGTGTGAGGTGAAATCTCAGGGTTGTTTTGATTTGCATTTCCCTGATGATTAAGGATGTTGAACATTTTTTCAGGTGCTTCTCTGCCATTCGGTATTCCTCAGGTGAGAATTCTTTGTTCAGTTCTGAGCCCCATTTTTTAATGGGGTTATTTGACTTTCTGGTGTCCACCTTCTTGAGTTCTTTATATATATTGGATATTAGTCCCTGATCTGATTTAGGATAGGTGAAGATCCTTTCCCAATCTGTTGGTGGTTTTTTTGTCTTATTGATGGTGTCTTTAGCCTTGCAGAAGCTTTGCAGTTTCATGAGGTCCCACTTGTCAATTCTCGATCTTACAGCACAGGCCATTACTGTTCTATTCAAGAATTTTTCCCCTGTGCCCATATCTTCAAGGCTTTTCCCCACTTTCTCCTCTATAAGTTTCAGTGTCTCTGGTTTTATGTGAAGTTCCTTGATCCACTTAGACTTGACCTTAGTACAAGGAGATAGGAATGGATCAATTCGCATTCTTCTACATGTTAACAACCAGTTGTGCCAGCACCATTTGTTGAAAATGCTGTCTTTCTTCCACTGGATGTTTTTAGCTCCCTTGTCGAAGATCAAGTGACCATAGGTGTGTGGGTTCATTTCTGGGTCTTCAATTCTATTCCATTGGTCTATTTGTCTGTCACTATACCAGTACCATGCAGTTTTTATCACAATTGCTCTGTAGTAGAGCTTTAGGTCCAGCATGGTGATTCCAGCAGAGGTTCTTTTATCCTTGAGAAGAGTTTTTGCTATCCTAGGTTTTTTGTTATTCCAGATGAATTTGCAGATTGCACTTTCTAATTCGTTGAAGAATTGATTTGGAAATTTGATGGGGATTGCATTGAATCTGTAGATTGCTTTAGGCAAGATAGCCATTTTTACAATGTTGATCCTACCAATCCATGAGCATGGGAGATCTTTCCATCTTCTGAGATCTTCTATAATTTCTTTCTTCAGAGACTTGAAGTTTTTATTATACAGATCTTTCACTTCCTTAGTTAGAGTCACGCCAAGATATTTTATATTATTTGTGACTATTGAGAAGGGTGTTGTTTCCCTAATTTCTTTCTCAGCCTGTTTATTCTTTGTGTAGAGAAAGTCCATTGATTTGTTTGAGTTAATTTTATATCCAGCTACTTCACCGAAGCTGTTTATCAGGCTTAGGAGTTCTCTGGTGGAATTTTTAGGGTCACTTATATATACTATCATATCATCTGCAAAAAGTGATATTTTGACTTCATCTTTTCCAATTTGTATCCCTTTGATCTCCTTTTGTTGTCGAATTGCTCTGGCTAGGACTTCAAGTACTATGTTGAATAGGTATGGAGAAAGTGGACAGCCTTGTCTAGTCCCTGATTTTAGAGGGATTGCTTCAGGCTTCTCACCATTTACTTTGATGTTGGCTACTGGTTTGCTATAGATTGCTTTTATCATGTTTAGGTATGGGCCTTGAATTCCTGATCTTTCCAAGACTTTTATCATGAATGGGTGTTAGATCTTGTCAAATGCTTTTTCCGCATCTAACGAGATGATCATGTGGTTTTTGTCTTTGAGTTTGTTTATATACTGGATTACGTTGATGGATTTCCGTATATTGAACCATCCCTGCATCCCTGGGATGAAACCTACTTGGTCAGGATGGATTGTTTTGATGTGTTCTTGGATTCGGTTAGCAAGAACTTTATTGAGGATTTTTGCATCAATATTCATAAGGGATATTGGTCTGAAGTTTTCTATCTTTGTTGGGTCTTTTTGTGGTTTAGGTATCAGAGTAATTGTGGCTTCATAGAATGAGTTGGGTAGAGTACCTTCTGTTTCTATTTTGTGGAATAGTTTGTGAAGAACTGGGATTAGATCTTCTTTGAAGGTCTGATAGAACTCTGCACTAAACCCATCTTGTCCTGGGCTTTTTTTGGTTGGGAGACTATTAATGACTGCTTCTATTTCTTTGGGGGATATAGGGCTGTTTAGATCATTAACCTGATCTTGATTCAACTTTGGTACCTGGTATCTGTCTAGGAACTTCTCCATTTCATCCAGGTTCTTTAGTTTTGTTGAGTATAGCCTTTGGTAGAAGGATCTGATGGTGTTTTGGATGTCTTCAGGATCTGTTGTTATGTCTCCTTTTTCATTTCTGATTTTGTTAATTAGGATGCTTTCCCTGTGCCCTCTAGTGAGTCTGGCTAAGGGTTTATCTATCTTGTTGATTTTCTCAAAGAACCAGCTCCTTGATTGGTTGATTCTTTGAATAGTTCTTCTTGTTTCTACTTGGTTGATTTTGCCCCTGAGTTTGATTATTTCCTGCTGTCTACTCCTCTTGGGTGAATTTGCTTCCTTTTGTTCTAGTGCTTTTAGGTATGTTGTCAAGCTGCTAATGTGTGCTCTCTCTAGTTTCCTTTTGGAGGCACTCAGAGCTATGAGTTTTCCTCTTAGAAATGCTTTCATTGCGTCCCATAAGTTTGGGTAAGTTCATTTTCATTGAACTCTAAAAAGTCCTTAATTTCTTTCTTTATTCCTTCCTTGACAAAGGTATCATTGAGAAGAGTGTTGTTCAGTTTCCACGTGAAGGTTGGCTTTCTATTATTTATTTTGTTATTGAAGATCAGCCTTAGTCCATGGTGATCTGATAGGATGCATGGGACAATTTCAATATTTTTGTATCTGTTGAGGCCTGTTTTGTGACCAATTATGTGGTCAATTTTGGAGAAGGTACCATGAGGTGCTGAAAAGAAGGTATATCCTTTTGTTTTAGGATAGAATGTTCTGTAGATATCTGCCAGATCCATTTGACTCATAATTTCTGTTAGTTTCACTGTGTCCCTGTTTAGTTTCTGTTTCCACGATCTGTCCATTGGTGAAAGTGGTGTGTTGAAGTCTCCCACTATTATTGTATGAGGTGCAATGTGTGCTTTGAGATTTACTAAAATTTCTTTAATGAATGTGGCTGCCTTTGTATTTGGAGCATAGATATTCAGGATTGATAGTTCCTCTTGGAGGATTTTACCTTTGATGAGTATGAAGTGTCCCTCCCTGTCTTTGTTAATGACTTTGGGTTAGAAATCAATCTTATCAGATATTAGAATGGCTACTCCAGCTTGTTTCTTCATACCATTTGCTTGGAAAATTGTTTTCCAGCCTTTCATTCTGAGGTAGTGTCTATCTTTTTCTCTGAGATGAGTTTCCTGTAAGCAGCAAAATGTTGGGTCTTGTTTGTGTAGCCAGTTTGTTAGTCTATGTCTTTTTATCGGGGAGTTGAGTCCATTGATATTAAGAGATATTAAGGAAAAGTAATTGTTGTTTCCTGTTATTTTTGTTGTTAAAGTTGGCATTCTGTTCTTGTGGCTGTCTTCTTTTAGGTTTGTTGAGGGATTACCTTCTTGTTGTTTCTAGGGCGTGGTTCCTGTCCTTGTATTGGTTTTTTTCTGTTATTATCCTTTGAAGGGCTGGATTTGTGGAGAGATAATGTGTGAATTTGGTTTTATCGTGGAATACTTTGGTTTCTCCATCTATGTTAATTGAGAGTTTGGCTGGGTATAGTAGCCTGGGCTGGAGTTTCTGTTCTTTTAGTGTCTGTATAACATCTGTCCAGGATCTTCTGGCTTTCATAGTCTCTGGTGAAAAATCTGGTGTAATTCTGATAGGCTTGCCTTTATATGTTACTTGGCCTTTTTCTCTTACTGCTTTTAGTATTCTGTCTTTATTTAGAGCATTTGTTGTTCTGATTATTATGTGTCGGGAGGTATTTCTTTTTTGGTCCAGTCTATTTGGAGTTCTGTAGGCTTCTTGTATGTTCATGGGCATCTCTTTCTTTAGATTTGGGAAGTTTTCTTCTATAATTTTGTTGAAGATGTTTGCTGGTCCTTTGAGTTGAAAATCTTCATTCTCATCCACTCCTGTTATCCGTAGGTTTGGTCTTCTCATTGTGTCCTGTATTTCTTGGATGTTTTGAGTTAGGATCTTTTTGCATTTTACATTTTCCTTGATTGTTGTGCCGATGTTCTCTATGGAATCTTCTGCACCTGAGATTCTCTCTTCCATCTCTTGTATTCTGTTGCTGATGCTCGTATCTATGGTTCCAGATTTCTTTCCTAGGGTTTCTATCTCCAGTGTTGCCTCATTTTGGGTTTTCTTTATTGTGTCTACTTCCCTTTTTAGGTCTAGTATGGTTTTGTTCACTTCCATCATCTGTTTGGATGTGTTTTCCTGTTTTTCATTAAGGACTTCTACCTGTTTGATTAGGTTATCCTGTTTTTCTTTAAGGATTTGTAACTCTTTAGCAGTGTTCTCCTGCAATTCTTTAAGGGATTTTTGTGCTTCCTCTTTACTGTCTTCTACCTGTTTACCAGTGTTCCTTTGTATTTCTTTAAGTGTGTTATTAAAGTCCTTCTTGAAGTCTTCTACCATCATCATGAGATATGCTTTTAGATCCGTGTCTAGCTTTTCCGGTGTGTTGGGGTGCCCTGGACTGGGCAAAGTGGGAGTGCTGGGTTCTGATGATGTTGAGTGGTCTTGGTTTCTGTTAGTAAGATTATTACGTTTACCTTTAGCCATCTGGTAATCTCTGGGGTTAGTTGTTGTCGTTGTCTCTGTTTAAAGATTGGAGCAGAAGCTGTGTTCCACTCACCAGCAGTCTCAAAATCCTGTGGCTGGGGTCGTGGGTAGCTGGCGGGTGTCAGCCGACCCTGCGCTCTAGCTACCCTGGTGCTGGTCCAGCAGGAAGAGGCCTGTGGTCCTACTCAGGCCGGTTTTCTGCTTCCCTAACTAATGCAGTCTCAGGTCCCGCGCGCAATTGGATTGGAGCAGAAGCTGTGTTCCACTCGCCAGAAGTCTTAAGATCCTGTGGCGGGTGTTGTGGGTAGCTGGCGAGTGTCAGCCGACCCTGCACCCTAGCTACCCCCGGCGCTTTTCTGACTGGAGAGGCTTGTGGCCCTACTGAGGGCGGATTTCTGCCTCCCCAACCAAAGCAGTCTCAGGTCCCGTGTGATTGGACTGGAGCAGAAGCTGTGTTCCACTCACCAGCAGTCTCAAGATCCTGTGGCGGGGTCCTGGGTAGCTGGCGGATGTCAGCCGACCCTGAGCTCTAGCTACCCTGATGCTGGTCCGGCCGGAAGAGCCTAAGCTGGTTCTTACCACCTACTTCTTCACTCAGCTGCAGGCGCTTATAACTCCAGATCCAAGAAATCCAATATCTTCTTCTGGCCTACAAGGACCTGCACTCATGTGCACATACCCACACTCATATATACTTATTTAAAATAAAATAAAATCCTAAAATTCAAACTCTCAGCAATATATGATTTTAGAAGCTCTGGGACTTTTGAGAAGCCCATAGGATCTGCTCATTATAGGGGTAGCTGAGGGAATAAAGACATAGTTTTTTTGTTTGTTTGTTTGTTTGTTAATTTTCTCTCTCAAATGAGATAGCCAGTTTTTCTGTATTTTTTTCCATCACCTTGGTCATTCACTTAATCACACATGACCAGATATGAATGTGGGAAGAAAAACAATGGAACCATATGATACATTTATTTCTATAAGTATATAGGTCCTTATATAATGAATGTATAGAAGAGATTCTGGCAGGGATACATGTTTTACAAATAATCATAATAATAAAGAAACTGAAGTCAGTGTCACTCTAGTATCCACAATTGCACAGATGTCAATCACTTCTACCTATACATCCAAATTTCTATTGCCAAAGTGATAATTTCCATTTAAAAATATATTTATTTGATGACTTATTCACTGAGCTCACATGGTGATTTTAGATTTGTGACTGATGTTCTTATGTACTACGTCAGAAAACATTTTTAATATCCTTGTGTAGAGGAATTTAAATCTAGCAACATGGCTACTATAGCAAGGGATCATATCCAAGACCTACGTCTGTGGTATTCAGCTAGAATACAGACACACCACATACTTTTAATACCTATGGCTGGAATACAGACATTCCCTTAGTAAACACCTTTAAGGTAAGATTAGTTTATAGAAGGAAGCAGCCATGTTTGAAAGCAACAGATAATTGGGGGGTACAAAAAGTGACAAATCAGAAAGATTTGACAGAATGAGTTGGGGATAGGATACCTCAGTTCCTAGCATGTACTAGAGTTATTTGTCATAAGCCACTAACAATGTGCCATTCACGTTGTTACTTCTTTGAAGCCATCAAGCTATTCTCTCTGTACTCTTTGCCAAAGCAGCGTATAATTTCCATCATCTTTTCCATCTGGTGTTGGTTAAGATTAAATGAAAGCTTCACTCATACTGAAGAGGAAGGGATTGAATAAGTCATGATACATTTTGGATTGCCTGAGGATATCTGTCATATCATCAGTTGTCTTGATTTATCCCCCAACTCTGTAAGATATGTCATATCATTTTGAAATTGAAAAGGCCACAAGCACTAGCCAGTAAAAAACAAAATAAGTTTTGTTCCAGAAAGTCATAAACTAGACTCTTACCTTGAAATATATGAGCCTGGCATATAAATATATGTCCAATGAATTTACAGAAATGTTTCTGTGGTTAATACATGTATTTATGTTACAGTGTATTATATAAAATATGAACCTAATAAAGGATCAAATCTTTGGGTATCATATGGAAGAATGAATGAAACAATTCTAGGATACTTAACATCTTATTTAATTTTTTTAACATTAATCTTTCAAGCATTATATGTACTAATTGTGTAAAATTATGTATGGTAATAATCCACTGGGGAGCCATTCTTCATTAAGGGGTAGTATATAATATATTATTTCAATTGACTAGCTTGCTTATTCATTGTTATCTTATTTATTGATTGATATTTTCTTACAGGAGTATACTTTCTTTGTGAATAATGTCTCAACAGTGTTAACTACCATTGCATCTTTGAATGCTGTCAAATTATGATATTCAATAAGCACTCAATAAGCGTCTTTGAGTGATGATTAATGGGATAAAATGAAATTTCCCAGTAAAGTCTCATCTTTATTTTCTCTTTATTATTTTCTGTTGCTGTTTGCATTTTAAAATCCAAACTTTATATGTGGGGTAAATTAATGTAATTGATTTTTAAGCCTGGTTTGCCTTTAATAAACAAGCTCAAATCTATCTTAACTTTTAGTTGTTGTTTAAAGCATCAGCAGTATTTAATTAAAGTTGAAGTCACTGAGGGTTCAAAAGCAAAGCTGTTGTATCAAAACACAGTCTATACAGGTTCAAAACTGTATTTACCCCTGTGGGTTTAGTCCAAAAAGGCTAATGTACAAAGTGTTTGTCTTCTCTCGGAAGACAACACTCATTTCTATGATCTATTTCATATAATCAGACTACCTAAATGATTTTAGAAACAAGATTCCAACAGCATTTTTTTTCTCTCTTTCACTTTGAGCTAGAAAATATCCCAATCGTTTATCATAGGGTAGATCTCTCTGATATCGTATAGCAATAAACTCATGGCTAACATATGGTGTTATTTAGCTGTGTACCAGAAACTATTAATCAGCTGACAAGATGTCATTATAAAGGAAACATTCTAAACTGTGATTTTTCTTTACCCCACTTTTGGGCAACCTGCCAAATTCGCCTACAGCTGGTTCAAAGAAGGACATGTGTAAACAAAAAACAAAGTCTTAAATTATCAGTGGCATTTCATACATTTGATTTGTCATACTGGAAGCACATTGCTTATCAAAGTAAACATTGACTTTTAATGAGAAATTATACTATGGTTTTAATATATATGTGAAAATTGCCATGGATTCTTTGAAAACAGTACTTTCGACAATATTACTAACTACCAAGTTCATGTTCTCACTATTCACTGCCAAATACTATAGTACCCCTTTGTGGTGAAAGATAATAAGCTCTTAAAAATACAAATATATGAATGAGGGATCGGCACAAAGTAGAACTCACAGATAGTTCAGTACATTACAGTTCTCTTTTATCTATCAGGAAAAAGAAGTTTTAACCAAAACTGGAAATATTTATTGAAAAGCCTCTAAGCTAATGTCCACTTATCAGTGAGTGCATATCAAGTGACTTCTTTTGTGATTAGGTTACCTCACTCAGGATGATATCCTCCAGATGCATCCATTGCCAAAGAATTTCATAAATTCATTGTTTTTAATAGCTAAATAGTACTCCACTCTGTAAATGTACCACATTTTCTTTATCCATTCCTCTGTTGAGGGACATCTGGGTTCTTTCCAGCTTCTGGCTATTATAAATAAGGGTGCTATGAACATAGTGGAGCATGTGTCCTTTTTACCAGTTGGAGCATTTTCTGGGTTTATGCCCAGGATAGGTATTGCTGGACCTTCCAGTAGTACTATGTCCAATTTTCTGAGGAACCACCAGACTGATTTCCAGAGTGGTTGTACAAGTTTGCAATCCCACCAGCAATGGAGGAGTGTTCCTCTTCCTCCACATCCTCACCAGCATCTGCTATCACCTGAATTTTTGATCTTAGCCATTCTGACTGTTGTGAGGTGGAAACTCAAGGTTGTTTTGATTTGCATTTCCCTGATGATTAAGGATGTTGAACATTTTTTCATGTACTTCTCAGCCATTTGGTATTCCTCAGTTGAGAATTCTTTGTTTAGCCCTGTACCCGAATTTTTCATGGGGTTATTTGAATTTCTGGTGTCCTGCTTCTTGAGCTTGTTGTATATATTGGATATTAGTCCCCTATCAGATTTAGGATTGGTAAGAATCCTTTCCCAATCTGTTGGTGGCCTTTTTGTCTTATTGACAGTGTCTTTTGAGTGGCCCCATGTGTCTTGCAAACTTTATATGCCCCAGTACAGGGGAATTCCAGGGCCAAGAAGTGGGAGTGGGTGGGTAGGGGAGCATGGCAGGGGGAGGGTACAGGGAACTTTCTTTTGGGATAGCATTTGAAATGTAAATAAAATATCTAGCCAGGCATGGTGGCACGGGCCTATAATGCCAGCACTTGGGAGGCAGAGGCAGGTAGATTTCTGAGTTCAAGGCCAGCCTGGTCTACAAAGTGAGTTCCAGGACAGCCAAGGCTGCACAGAGAAATCCTGTCTCGAATAAACAAACAAAAAAAAAGGAAGAAAGAAAGAAAGAAAGAAAGAAAGAAAGAAAGAAAGAAAGAAAGAAAGAAAGAAAGAAGGGAGGGAGGGAGGGAGGGAGGAACAAAGAAGAAAAGAAAAGAAAATATCTAATAAAAATCAGAACAAGAAAGAAAGAAAGAAAGAAAGAAAGAAAGAAAGAAAGAAAGAAAGAAAGAAAGAAAGAAAGAAAGAGAGAGAGACAGAGAGAGAGAAAGAAAGAAAGGAAAGCCTCTAATCAACATCCAAGCTTCTGCAAGAGCACTTAGGATAACTGAGCTACATGCTACCTAAGGGAGATCTCTCATCCCTATCTCTCAGGAAATCAAATTCCTTGTCTTTAAGAAAAGAAAGAAAAAGATAACAGGTGTGTTCCTTCTTTGTTATGCTCATACATTTAAACAAAGTAGATCTTATTCACCCCCACTATCTCTTCCATCTCCTTTCAATTCCCCTCAGCCTCTGGAACCTTGTCCTACACCCAGTCCCCTTTCAATAACACTTGTTATTGTTTTCTCAAAGACTTACAAGTATTATAAATTTAAAATAGTTAAGCTACATGACCTCATATAACATTTAGAAAGATTTCAATCAAAAACAAAAGCACTGAAGAACAAAAGATCAGTATGGTCAGCATAGGAAGCCCTTGTGCTTTACTATATCAAAAACCATTGAGTCTTCTCATTTATCTCACCAGAAGGTCATACTTATGTCTCAAATGAGAAAATCCAGCATTATTTGTGTGTAATATTTTAAATGACCACTTCATTCAATTATGGCTAAGTCTCTTGATGATATAATACTCTTTACCTTCAAATCACAGGCATGAGCAGAGGAATAGAGATATAGTGGATTTGGAAGTTTCAGTGTCTCCAACTCAACTACACTGTGCAGTATTTGAATTAATGTTACATCTGTCTTACCTATATGCATCATGGTTATATATTTCTAAGTATTTTTCCAAAATCTACTAGTGGTATTCACATTTTAATACATCCTGCCACTACTTATTCCCTCACACTGGTTATGTATTTACAAATTTGCATATCCACTTTATAAAGTCAATGAGGAAACATTCTTATAACTTCCTCACAGCCTGCTAGATGCAGAACATATTAATTCAGAATACATTTGTATATATTAGCATGCTAAATATCCATACTTAAATTCAGACTAGCTAGTAGTGTGAACACTACTTTATTTATAATTTCTAGGTTTGAATTATGTTCTTTTTACTGAAATAAGACAATCCTTACTTAATGAGTTCTATCTAAAACTAATGAATTCAGTGTTAAATATAGAGCCACAGAGGTTGTTTACACTGATGATGTAATAAAATTAGTATTTCCTTAGTTCCTGGGGATAACGACTAAACTGTTTGTGAACAGACACAAGCAAATTAGTCTCCTGGAAAGGAAATAAGTGTAATAACGCTTCACATTTTCATGCATAGTAAACATTGGATTATTCCACCAAATGTATGTTAAAAAGAAGGCAATATCCAGTGGATTCAACAAATATTCATTGAATCGCTGCTATTAATATGTTTACCTATTAGGTGTTAATTTTCTCAAATATATCTAAATCCTATCTTCCGCCATCAAAGAATATACTTTCTATTGGGGAGCAGAAGACAAGGAATTTTTCAAATGAATCACAAGCATCTATTATTACAAAATTTGCCATTGCAAAGGTGTCATTAAAACCTAAAGCAGAAAAAGTTAACATTAAGTTGAGATTATTATGAAGGAATTTAATGAGCCAATACGTTTGAAGACAAGAGATGTCTTTGGGGTGTGAACATACAAAAAAAAGTCATTACATCACAGTTTTAGCTGGAGAAATGATATGAAAATGGAAAGTATTCCTGATGGATATTGGAATACTCTTTTGTGTATACCAATCCTTTCAATACTTTATTGCTGCTTAAAGAAAGATACCTATGTGTTAAGTATTATTTTAGAAATTTTGAATTTAGCAATGAACAAAATTCCAACAGCTTTTATTCTCTAAAATTAATTTCTACTATTGTAAGATAATAAACATTTAAAATATACAGATGTGAATGAATTATATCCAGGATGCCATAAAATAGAACTCACTAATCAGACAACCAAGTGCCTCTTGAGCTGCAGTTTTAACCTGTTAGATTTTATTTATTATTATTATTGTGAGTCTGTGTGTACACATGTGAATGTCTATTTATGGTGTATAGATATGGGTGTATGCTGTGACTGGACTTTGTTTACAAACATATACACATGCAGGCAAAGTAAAATATAATAGGAAAATTGAAATAGAAGTATATATAATAATGGAATATATTTATATTTTAAAGATTGTTTAGACTAAAGTGATGTTTTACCTAAGTATGCTCACTGATATGCCTGGAAAACATATCTTAAAGTCACCCAAAAATGTCCCACAATCCCACAAAGACACTTGTTCAACTATACTCATAGCAGCTTTATTCATATTAGCCAGAAACTCGAAACAACTGACATTTCCCTTGGCTAAAGAATGGATAAAGAAAATGTATTAAATCTACACAATGGATTACTATTCAACTATTAAAAACAAAGAGATCATAAATTTTGCAGACAAATGCATAGGTCTTGAGAATGTCATCCTGAGTGAGTTAACCCAGTCCCAAAAGTACATGAATTGTATGTACCTGTAAGTGGATATTAGCCAGAAAATATAGGATACCCATGCTACATTCCACAGACTCAAAGAAACTAAACAAGAAGGAAGACATGAGCTAGAATGCTTGAATCTCCCATAGAAAAGGAAATAAAACAGTCTCAAGAGTTAGATGGCCTGAAAAAATTGGGTGGAAGAGGGTATGAGAAGGAGAATGGAGGAGATAGAATCAGGTGTAGGGAAGGACAGAAGAGGTGGCCGACGGCCATGAGAATGAATGAAAATCTGCAACTGACAGGCATGGGGAGGTAGGGACCATCTCCTGGGTAGAGATAGTGACCTGGGATAAGTGAGGTGCCAAGTGGGGATGACCTTAGCTGTGACTCAGAGCACCGTGGAAATGAAACCTGAAGAGGCTACTTCCGGTTGTGAGGCAGGAATCCCAATGGAGAAATAGGGACACCAATCCACCCACAAAACTTTCAACCCATAACTTATTCTGTCTAGAAGAAATGCAAAGACAGGGATGGACCAGAGATTGAGGGAATGGCCAAACAATAACCAGCCCAACTTAAGACCCACACCATTGTCAAGCACCAATTCCTGACACTATTAATGATACTCTATTACACTTGCAGACAGGAGTCTAGCTCCCATTTGAGAGGCTCCACCCAACAGCTGACTCAGATAGATGTAGACACCCAAAGCCAAATCATGGATGGAGCTTGGGGATTCTTATGGAAGAATTGGAGGAAAGACTGAGACAACTAAAGGCATAGGAACTTCACAGAAGAACCAATAGAATCTACTAACCTAAACCCTTGTCATTCTTAGAGTCTGAACCACCAACCAAAGAACATACATTGACTGGACCTAGGCATCTACTCATATATGTATCAGATGTGCAGGTTAGTCTTCATGTGGATCCTGAACAACTGGAGCAGAATCTTTCCCAAAAGCTGTTTCCACTACATAGAATGTGTTCTTCAGGCTGGACTTACACGTCTGTTCACAGTGGGAAAGGATGTCCCTAGCCTCACAGAAACTTGATGTGCCAGGGTGGGGAGATAGCCAGTGGAGTCCCCACTGGCTCAGAGGAAAAAAGGAAGGAGGATAGAGAAAGGATTATGGGAGGGGTGACTGGGAGTGGGGCAGTGAGTGGGATGTAAAATGAATAATTAATAATATAAATAAACCTTAAAATATGAAAAAAACAAAATTAGTTAGAAATATAATAAAAACAAAACAAAATTCCATTCTTAAAATGATAGTACAACAAAAATAACAAAACATCTAAAGAGAAACAAGGTGAAGAAAGTCAGAAGAATTAATTGTTGAAGTTATAATTCAATCAAGATATATCAAGTTGTCTAATAATGACCGTTAAATAGGATTTTGATCCTACATTTCAAAAAGTGTTACATTTAATTTTGACATCAAGAAAGGTGTAGGAAGAAAACTATGTTTGCACAAAGTATAGAGATTTCATCTGGAAGAATCCCATGAAGAGGGAGAATGGTTATGATGAATACAACCTGAATCTGAACAGATTGACACAGGCCCCTATATGGTAGACCTATTAGAAAATGATATATGTTCTTTACCAGGTTCAAATACATGAGATGTAAAGTCTTATTCACATACCACAGAAATACTAAAAAACAAACAAACAAACAAAAAACAAAGGAGAGAAAGAATAGAAAGATCAAGACATAATCTAGAGACAGACTCAGGTAAAATCCTATCAAATTGGTGACAAGAAAGCTAGTCTGATTAATCTTTTTAAATTGTTAAAAAGAGCCCCTTTCTCTGCAGAATCACCATGGTGTCTGGGACCCTGGAACATACCCTGAAAACTGGAAGACCTTCAAGGCCCTTATCATTGCTCAGTACAGTGGGTCTCAGGTCCAAGTGCTCTCCACACTATTTCAGTTTGGCCAAACCAACTACACTTCTGAATTTCTCAAAAAATGTCCTGCCCTCAAGGTTTCAGCATTTGAGGTTGATGACAAATTCTGTGTGTTTGAGAGCAATGCCATCTCCTATTATGTAAGCAACGAGGAGCTGCAGGGAAGTACACCAGAGGCAGCAGCTCAGGTGGTGCAGGGGATGAGCTTTGCTGACAGTGACATCATTCCTCCAGCTAGCACCTGGTTGGGCATTATGCACCACAACAAACAGGCCAGTGAAAATGCAAAAGAGGAAGTGAAGCAAATCCTGAGGCTGCTGGACACTCACTTAAAGACATGGACTTTTCTAGTGGATGAGCGAGTGACACTGGCTGATATCACAGTTGTCTGCACCCTATTGTGGCTCTATAAACAGGTTTTGGAGCCTTCTTTTCCTTAACTGCCTTAACCAGTCCCAGTTCAGGGCCATCTTTGGGGAGGTGAAGCTGTGTGAGAAGATGGCCCAGTTTGATGCTAAGAAGTTTGCAGAAAGGCAACATAAAAAAGAAAACCACAAGGAAACAAAAGGGTTCATGAGAGGAGAAACAGAAGCCCCAGGCTGAGCAGAAAGGGCAAAAAAGACAGCTGTCCAGCTCCTGAAGAAGAGATGGATGAGTGTGAGCAGGCATCGGCTGCTGAGCCCAAGGCCAAAGACCCTTTCGCTCGCTTGCCCAGGAGTGTGTTGGATGAGTTTAAGCATAAGTACTCCAATGAGGACACCCTCTCTGTGGCAGTGCCGTATTGTTGGGAACACTTTGAAAAAGATGGATGGTCTCTGCGGTATGCTGAGTACTATTTCCCTGAAGAGCTCACCCAGACCTTCATGAGTTGCAACCTCATCACTGGAATGTTCCAGCAATTGGACAAACTGAGTAAAAATGCCTTTGCTAGTGTTGTCCTCTTTGGAACCAACAACAGCAGTTCCATCTCTGTTGGGTCTTCAGAGGCCAAGAGCTTGCCTTTCCACTGAATCCAGATTGGCAGGTGAATTATGAGTCTTATACATGGCAGAAACTGGATCCTGGTAGGGAGGAGACCCAGACCCTGGTTGGTGAGGACTTTTCCTGGAAGGGGGCCTTCACGTGAACAAAGCCATCAATCAAGGCAAGATCTTCATGTCTTGCCAGTCATCTAGCTGCCTGCATCTACCCTTCAAGGGAGATGGGGGGTCATTAAAGGAAACTCAATATTGAGAAGACAAGTTGTAAAAAGAAATATGTATATGTATACATATACATGAAAAGCATTTTATTTGTTATAAAATCCCAGCAAATTGGAAAGAGAAGTTATATTTCTGATAAACAAGATCAACAAAATTCTGTGGGGTAACATTGTGTCTTACAGTGAAAATCTGAACGGTAAGCTCCTCCTTGAGGGATAAAAAAGGATTTCTGTGCAATGCTTAGGAGCTATTTCAATGACTACTTGGAAGTCAACATCTATCATAATAGCAAAGTTAATTAAATATTTAAATATAAATATAATGAGATACATACAAGATTTTTATGCTAGAACCCAACAAACCACTAATATATAATTAAGGACCCAAATAAGTGAAAAATTATATCACACTTATGATTGAAATAATTAGTATTATTAAGAAGTAAACTCTATCTAGTTTAACCTACAAGTACAAAACAGTCAGTCAAAAATCTCAGCAGGATTATTTTGCTGTCAACATTTGCAAGCTAATTCTACTATGTATAAAAAGAAAGCAAAGGAATTATAGCATACATAAAAGCTTCAAGAAAGTTACTACAGAATGAATTATGCTGTTTGATCTAAAGTTAAAAAAATGTTTCTTCAAGAATTACTACTTGTGGGAGGGGGGAGAGGATAAGGGATTTTCAGAAGGGAAAATAGGAAATTGAATAACATTTGAAATGTAAATAAAGAAAATATCTAATTAAAAAAAGAATTACTATTTATAGATAGATGACAGGTGTTGATAATATAAATAGACCATAGATAAGTGGATTATGAATAGATAAGTAAATGTTTAGAAGAGGTAGATGATTGATAGATAGATAGATAGATAGACAAAGAGGTAGATAGACAATTTATTATAGCGTTTTGGATAATAATGGACCTGATAGGCTCATGTACTTGAATGCTTAGACATCAGGGAGTGGCACTAATTGAAGATTGGGAAGTATGGCATTTTACGGGTAGGTGTGACTTTGTACTAAGAAGTATGTCACTGGGGTTGGACTTTGAGGTTGCAAAAGCCCAAGAGTGGTCAAGTATTTCTTTCTTCTTGCCACCCACAGATGCTTATATAGAACTTTCAGGTACTTCTCACAATTTTATCTGCCTGTGTGCCAACACGTTCCCTGACATGGTGACAATGGACGAAATCCCTAAAAATGTAAGCAAGTTCTAGTTAAATGCTTCAATTTATCTCTAGGCCATAGTGTCTCCTCATAGCAACAGAACACTGACTAAGACATAGGTAATTAAGAAAAATGAATGTACATGAGGATATATAAAAGATAGAGTTTCTTAATTGACTCTATTTATTAGATTGCACTTAATTATTTTCTGTTTTTCACACTATTTTATGTGTTTTCATTGCCATTCTTAAGCTGAACATTAGCTGGTGGGGGTTAAACAAAATTATCACAAAGAATTAAGCAGAGATTATCAGAGGGCATTAAATTCTTCATAGTATAGCAATGTATAAATTAAAAAAAAAATAACCTCAGCTCTACATTCTGACAGAATACAGGTACAGCCATGGCGAAAACAGGTGAGAGACCTGGAAAGCAGTTTAAGTCCAAATCACTAAAAAGCCTTTTTGGCTCACAGCACAGTGGAAGACTCACATAGACTTTTTTTTTCCCCAGCAAGGGACATAAACCATTGTGTGCTTGCAGTATTCAAAAGCCAATACAAATATGAAAGAGGTAAAGACAGAGATCCAAATGGTAAATGTTTGTTGGAGCCCATTGCAGATGCTGAGACACAGACATAGACAGAGAGATTGAGAGCAAAGAGGAAGGATGGAAGAATGTTTAAGTGTGGTTCTGAACAGCACGTGGCTCACAGTAAGCAAACAGGAGCTAGCAAAGGAAAGGCATGCCTTCAGATTTTTAGCCTGAGAAAGACATGCTTAATTGGAGCTGTGATTTTATTAATACAAAGTTAGCAGTTAATAATAGTGCAGTGGGTAGAGGATCTTAAGGGGAAGGATAAATTACAGTCAAGCTTGAAACTGCAAAAACAATATCTAGGAGAATATGGAAAATATCAGATAGAGGAAAACGTGATAGCACAGAGTTAAGAGCCTGGGGTTTTCAAGAGGACTCACATTGAATATGGGGTCACCTGTAGGCTTAGATTTTCCAAAACCTACTTTAATAAGGGTTCTCAAACTCTTCGACTCCTCTTCTAGCCCATCATCCAAAGGTAGGGAAGAAACGATGGTAAATACAGAGAGGGGATGTCAACCTCTTTAGAGGTAGTTCTTTGGGGCAACTCCAATCTCTGTTGTCAGAATCTTAGCACACTGCTTCAGTAGTGTCAGGATACCAAAGATAAATCAGCAACGGTGACACAATCTCCCAGAAACAGCAAGGCCTCCAATCAGGACCAGAAAGAATGCCAGGAGTTCTCTGCCATGCCTGTCAAGGAAGTGAAGATCAGTGAAGATGAAAAACAGCAATAATAATAATAAAGCATTGTACAGCCAGCTATGCAAGCGCCCAGTTTTATATTCTCTCCAAACATCATGTATTCCGCGATGGACCTTGCCTCAGCAAAGCACCACATGTGGCTACACCCCATGGCAGAACCAGAAACTTCTACTTCTGATACTACATAGTGGCTCACAGTTATCTATAACTCCAATTCCCAGAAATCTGACTCCACCTATTGGACTGTTCTCTGCAAGTACCAGGCATTCATGAGACACATATATACATATGCAGGCAAAACAGTTATACACATTGTAAAGAATAGTAAAAAGTAAAAAAAAAGAAAAGAAAATATTAATTAAGGCAACTTGATGCATAAATGTGATCATCCAGGAGATGTGCATGGATAATGGGAATCTTCAGTTTCTTCACACTAAATATTGATTGATTATTTCAGGAAGTATTTGAGGACCAGACATGCAATGTTTGTTGGTAATTCACATGTGATTTGTCATTAAAATGTTTACATCAATTCTATGAGGGAGGTATTGAGAACACAGTAAAAAATGGGTGGTTATAGCATACAAAAAGATGGGTAGCGTGCTGAGTTCACTCCTTTTACTATTTTCAAATCTAGGCTCAGTTGAAGAGGAAAGATCATGTATACAAAGAAATTATTTTGAAAAAGTTAAAAAAGATTTGAAATCAAATAAAAGATTTCATGATAAAGTAAGGCTTAGAAGTGTTACAAGGTTTAGGACAGAATAAAAACTGAAGGCTCTTTGTGTTCCCAATTAGGCGATTATTCACATAATTCTAGTAATTTGTGATAGTAGAAGTATTTGAAAAAAAATAGCATTTTGAAAACAGAAATAGTTTGTGGAGACTGCAAACTCCTTTTTGAGTAATTCCTTTTTGTTTTTCATTAGCATAAGATGCTGTGAGTATCATTGTGTTATTTTCATTCAGTTGAGTTGTTGGCTAAGGGATTCCCACAGAAACACCCAAAATAATCCAGGCTAAGACAAAGGCTGCTCTCCACAAACTGACAGGGGGTGAGAAAGTAGCATTATTGAAGACAACACTCACACAAGGAGAAGTCTAGCTAGTACCTACATTCACCCACATGTTCTAATCCCTTTGGTGCTGGAAGATATTCTTAAAAGCTATGGAAAGAAAAATGTGTACATCAACCTAGCCACAAAATCTTTCATCTACAATCTGTCCTGCCTGCTAAATATGCTTGGGCAATGATGGCAGGGAAATGTGTGGTAGTAGCCAACCAATTTCTGGTTTGATCTAACCTCCATCCACCAGAAGGTACCCACACCTAACACTGTTTGGATAACCAAGAACCAGAGACTAGATGGCCCAGAGATCTAGGGTAAAACGAAACACAATTGGTCTAAAAAAAAATCAATGATTTCTACTAATATTCAGCTATACTCACAGATCAGTGCTCTATCCAGTCATCATCAGAAAAGCTTCCTCCAGCAGCAGATGCAGAAATCCATTATGTGGAAAGAGGGAGTCTAAATTATAGACATCTAATCCCCTCTCAAAGAAAAGGAGGCAGAAAAATTGTAAGATCCAAAGGGGATGGAGGACATCAGGAAAGAAAGACCCTGTGAATCAACTAACCAAGGCACATATGAACTCACAGAGACTGAAGCAATAATCACAGGGCCTGTATGGGTCCACATTGGGTATTCTATGCATATATTATACTATTAGATTATTTTTTATGAAATGTCTGTCTATGAGAATGACCAAGTGGATCTCTGACTCATGACTGCTTTGGGAACTTTTGTAGTGTTTGTTTGCCATGTCTGTTTAATATGAAAGTTTTTCTTTCTTCCTCTTCTTTTTCTTCCTCCTCCTCCTCCTCCTCCTCCTCCTCCTCCTCCTCCTCCTCCTCCTCTTCTTCTTCTTCTTCTTCTTCTTCTTCTTCTTCTTCTTCTTCTTCTTCTTCTTCTTCTTCTTCTTCTTCTTCTTCTGCTTCTTCTGCTTCTTCTGCTTCTTCTGCTTCTTCTGCTTCTTCTGCTTCTGCTTCTTCTGCTTCTGCTTCTTCTGCTTCTGCTTCTGCTTCTGCTTCTGCTTCTGCTTCTGCTTCTGCTTCTGCTTCTTTTCATTCTTCTCCTCCTCCTTCTTCTTCCACTTTATTTTGCTATGTATGACTGTTGTCTCTTAGAAGCCTGTTATTTTCTAACATGAAAGAGAAAGTTGGATATGGAGTTGAGAAGAGATGGTGAAAAAGTGGAAGACGAAGAAGAAGGACGTAAACTACAATCATGATATATTGTGCAAACAAATAATCTATTTTCAATAAAAGGAAAATCTAATAACTGCATTAATTACATTACAGATTTTAATAAAATGCTTTAATATATATTAAATATATATTTATAAGAAGGGATGTAAGAAATTGTATTTGGAGTCATTAAATTAAGTTTATAACATATGTTTAAGTAAGTTTGAAAGTTTAACATGATTATTCTTATTCCTGGCTGGTAAAATGAAATTGTTTTACCTCTACTCTCAAACATGGACCTTCCTAATATGCTTACATTTACTACTAATTTATATATACACAAGATTTACTGTAATTAAATGTTCAATGAAATGGTGCATAAAATAGAAATATAGTGTTTGCAAAGGTTACATTATTTACATATTTCAGTGATATACAGTTTAAATTGTAATTGGATTGTGGAATACGAATGAATTGTTTAAAGAAGGCTATTCATGAAATGATCTTTGGAAACCTAGGTATATAATTATATCTTTATAATTTGTAAGGAAAGGTAATTTGCATTAGCGTTTTGGATTGGGTGATATAAAATACTTATGTAAGTTGCTGGAATGAGATTGGGAACATCCTGCCAAATTGTGCATTTTAGCAGGCTCTAAATCATTCAACTAGAACTCTAAAAAGAGTTTGGTAGTCCACTAGAAAGCATCATGAGTGTGTTCTTTATGTATCTTAAAAATGTCTGACTGGTAAGAAACTTAGATAGCATGGAGTCTCAGAAAGACAAATACTATGAATCTGGTGCTAAAGTAAGATCAACAGGGATTCTGACCTTCTTTCTCTCTTTTCACAAAATAACTGCTTTTAGAATCATGATATTAAAAAGTATATATCTTTCTAGCAGAATTTAGAGTCTAACGAGTCTTTCTAAGAGCATTTAGGCCTAACATTCATGGTGAGATTTTATGACAGCATACTACGTTTACATTTATCAGTAAAAAATAATTGAATGACCAATGTTAATCTTTGACTCATATATATTAGAAAATTTCCAGAGTCTACTGTTAGAGAAAAATTGAATCCAAATACATAATATCTCTAATAATTCAATGACTCATTTGCATTTCTTGTTAATTATAGCCCCACTTAAACATTGTTCACTAAAGAAAATAATTATGTACAAGATAAATTACATCTAGGAGAGGTTAGCAGTTTCATCTATAATAAGACTCATTTTTAAGATAATTTATTGGTGTTAAATACTTATATAGCTTTCCTGAAAAATTCCTGAAAGCTTGTTTGGGGAGTTTTAAAATATTCAAAATGGAATATTAGCTATAAAGTCTAAAATTAATTCAATGCATTTAAGTATTCTACATTTTGGTCTACAAAATATTTTTTAGGTACTATTATGTGTGTGCAGACTGAATGGTATTAAACTCTCATTGCATATAAAACCACACAGTTTCCTAAATATTTGTTCTCATGATTATATCTTTTATATAAACCCAAAAGTAATTTTTAAGAAATTACTCCAATCAGTCTATCATAAGAAGTAGAGACTATAGTAGAATAATTTGTATAATGATGATTAAAAATGAAAATGTTTGTCTGAATATTTAAGTTTAACTAGACTATATTTATACAATGAAAATATATTGCTGGAATGTAAATTTGCTGCTTTCTTGAGCTTTTGTTTTCTTAACTGTCTTTCCTAAGAGGAGGAATGAGAGATAAAGAAAATCAATAACCATGTGCTAAATATGTGATTGACGATGATAAAAAAGAATTAACATTATCAATCAGATACTTTCACATAAAACAAAGCAACATCGCAATTAGAAAAATTACGTAGTAGCAAGACTTACTAAGGTCTTGCTAAAATAATGTCTCATAATCTTTAAGATAGGGTCTAAAAAAATCATCTATTGTGGCCACATTTTCAGTTTTGAGTCACGGCGTTTTAGCAAGCAAAAAATGAAAGAATGCATAACAAGCAGTGGGTATACAGCACTCATAGACAGTGCACATGGTCGTATCCCAGACTTGCACCCATTTAGCAAAATGTAACAGGATAAACTCCATTATGGCAGCCAGCTGAGGTTCCGGACTGAGAAAGACTCCTAAGTAGAGAAGACTTTGTTTTGCTATCACTGTGTAAGAATAATCACACCAGCTCATTTATCGTTATCTTTATAGAGTAGTATTCTTTAATTTTTAAAATTTATGGAATAAACTATTTTCTGAGTATTATGGAAAGCAAACAAAGAGTGATTATAAACACTGATAACATTTTAATTAAGGAAGGCCTTAGCATTCACACCAACACACGCACATACATACACAGGGAAAGAGATAGCGAGGGAAAGGGAGAGGAAGAGGGAGAGAGCATGCAATACTCAAATTCTTATCAAAATATTCTCTGTGAGAATCATAAATTCACAGATTAGGTTCACATTGGAGTAAAACTTTACTTCAATACCAGAAAAAAAAAAAAACAGAAATTTTCACAATGCATAAAGAAAGCACAACATACTCTTGCATGTAAGTCAGTAGGTCAAACAAAACAAAGTCAAAATTCTCCTCAAGCCTGAAAATAGAGATACGTCAAAGTCTGTGGGGTGCAGCAAATTAAAATTGAGAAGAGTACTTGTAGTAAGAAAATTTTTACAGCAAACAAGAAAAAAAAAGTCTCCAATTTTTAACCTCAAAAAGTAGAAAGCAAGAGCAAACAGCTGAGCTCAGTGTGAATAGAGGTAAAGAAAAACAGTTGGGCAAGAAATACTTGACAGAGAGAAAACACAAGAAAATTCATGAAAACTAGAAGTCTTTTGAAAATTCAATGAAAAATAATAATTTAATAATTTTCACTATACTGGTTCTTATTAACATTTTTGATTACATTAATTCCTGGATAATTCATGTAGAGATCAATACCACTGTGAATTGGATTTTTTTCCCCTGAATTCTTTCACATCTAATTACTTGTTGGTGTGCAAGACAGCTATTGATTTTTGAGTATTGATTTTGTTCCTTTCTACTTTCCTAGAAGTGTCCTCTGATAGAGCCTTTATGTATAGTATACCTTCAAACAGAACATTGCGCAGAAGTTGAGAGTTAGAGAATGTGTTTGAATCATGAAGACTTTGACCTCGCCAATGGATTAATCCATTTATGGATTTATAATTTGATAACACTGTAGTAAAGTACTAATAGGGGCTTTAGAAACAGGGTCCCAGTAAAGAGAATAGGTCATTAAAGCATGATCTCCTGGACACACACACACACTCACTCACACACACACCCACACACTTCCCAGCCTTTATCAAATGAGCAATCTCCCCTATCATTATTTGCTCTTGCTGTCATGATAGCCTTGCAAAGACAGGTAAGTTTAAGCAGAGACTGTGAGCTGAAATTCATCTTCCCTATGCTTCTATTTTTTTTTGGTATTTTATCTCGGTAATGGCAAACTGACTAACACAAAGACAACGGATTTTAAAAAAGATGACTGTAACTCATAGCCGCATATGATTGGTACCAATAACATCTTTTAAAGGATTTTTCTTAGTTTAATAATATGCTTGTATGTAAGGGGCATGCATATGTGAACAAGGGTGCCTGTTGAAGCTAGAACAGGAACTTAGATTCCTTGGAATTCTAATTAGTTACAGGCAGTTGTGAGCAGCCTAAAGGGCCCTGAGAATGGAACCTAGGGTGTCTGAAAGAGAAGTATGTGTTCTTGACCTCTAAGCCATTTCTCCAGTCCCACTAATATCTTAAATCAGCTCCATAATTAAATAGTTTGTGAAAGTCCTAAAAACCCCAGAGAAAGTTCTGGTATGCTTTTAATGATTCTGTAGATTTGAATATGCAATAGTAGCCTGCATTTCTCCTGTTCTCTGTATGTGCAACTCTAGAAAGACAGGTTATTTCCTGCAAGGTCTTTGTCATTGAGGCCTATTTCTTGGCCACAGCACTTCTAAAAAGTCTGACTGTTTCTAGTCTCTAAGGGCTTTGATTTCTTCAGAAATGCTGGATGTTCATGATATTTCTGGTCACATCTTGAGTTTCTGTGGTCTGAATCTTATAGCTTTGGCAGCTGTGCTGTCTTTGCTACGCCAGCACTCTTGGGTATGCTGTCACTGCAGTAGGCAGGATAATTCAGTAAGAACTGTTGGAACTCATGGTGAAAAGAAATGCTTCAATATACCACCGTATGCAGATTCCTGTGCCCATCATTAAATACAGCAAGGTAGTCAATGCCATCGTTCCTTAATTAGTTTATAATCAACACCATGTTGAAGATCCTGTTGATCTTAATAAATTTACCCGATCACAAGGCCTCGTTCGTAATCAAACAGGTGAAACTAGACACTTCTGCAGGTTATATAATCTCCAGATTTCAGGGACTTAAAATAACAAGTGTTTGTTTCCTATTGTATGAACCATTTATCCGTAGTGACTTGGTCTCCATCACCTTTAACAGTATCAGTGGACAGTATCACAACCAGAGATACAAGTTCTGTAACTTATATAATATAGGAACATACTATAGTTTTGCTTACATTTTATTGGACAAAACAAGGCACAAGGTTAGAGCTAACTTTTAATGAAATGCTGATGTGCAATCCTATATTATGTCCCGAAAGAGGTGAATAGGAAATCATGATAAGCATCACTGATGTCCTATGTAATTTTCAACTGCTTATATAAGAGATAAAAACCGTGTCATAATTTTAAAACGCTGTGTCTATTGGCTTCAGAAGTATGTAACAGAAAAGAACAGCCATGCAAGTTTATGTTCGGTCTCTGGAAAATAAGATTCTTATGAGATTTTATGAGGCTAAAAATAAAGGCTAATTGTCAAGGAATCCAGGGGACATTAAATGCTTAAGAAAGCAAGCCACCAAATTTTTAATTAAAGAGAGGTCAGCCATAGAAGATAGCCCTCTGATACCATAGGCACTGAGAGCTATGATCCTTGATGAGGGTCTTCAGTGAAGGGCTATAACTAACAAAAAAACAAGGAAGGTTAAATGTAGTGGGTGACATTGGACACCTAAAAGTGCTTTCTGTGTCTTAGATTTCTAAAATAGAAAGAGAGATGAGTTGGCTGGTTATCCACAATCATTTAACTCTCAGAACAGTGCTCGTGCATTTGATCTCATAGATGGAACAAAACCAAAAAAAGAAAAAGAAAAAGAAAAAGAAAAAAGATATTCCTAAATCATTGTACTACATTCGAGAACTATTAAGATTCCTTTAGACTTAATAACTCACTCACAAATTCCTTACCAGTGTATCTCTATGTAACCCTCTCACTCGCTCCCTTTCCCTGTCCCCGTCCTCCTCCCCCTTCACCTCCACCTCCCCCTCCCTCTCCCCCTTCCCCTCTCCCCTCCCTCTCCCTCATAGTTTTGGGAGTCTTGGAGCTCACTCTGCAGACCAGGCTAGCCTAGAATTTACAGAGATCTACCTGCCTCTGTCTCCCAAGAGCTGGGACTAAAGGCATGCAGCACCACTGCCTGCTTGGCTGTAAACCTTGTTCTTGATCAACTTGTCTCATAACATTTTATTAAGTGTTAATGCTGTCCACCATACTGAACTTTTTAGGCAAAGAATTCTCTGTGAAAATAAAAGTAAATTTGTCTACTTGTCTCCTCATATTTTTTTTCTAAATGTTAAATTTTCTGATCTATTTTTGAGACAATCCATATAAACTTTCTCTCTTATGCTATAGTCATCTATAAAATCTCCTTCATTTAAAATTTTATTAATAGAAAAATTTACAATGGCAAATTATGTAAATACTAGCACCTATTATAATTATCACTGCAACTAACATAAAAGGGATAATTGTACCACATTTATTTCCACAACCTACCATGTACTTATAAGATGTATGGCAGGGAGATACTAAAGAAATGCATGAATAAGTGAAGGAAACAGGACCCTGGTGAATGTAATGAAAAACCAAGGGAATAAATAGGGATACTTGAAAAATCTCTGAAAAAAATTGAAACTAATCACAGCATTTCCAGAAAGAATGTTTCAAAAAAATGTGAGTTTACAGAGACCTCTATAATAACACTAAATAAAATTAACAAAAAAGGGTGTGGACCTTAGAAAATAATTCAAAAAAAATCAAAATATAAACATTAAGAGTAATGTCCAATTTTAAAGTTATATAGCTGAAATTAAGAGAATAAATGCATTGAAATTACCATTTCAGCTTTATAACAAGTCATAGTGTGGATGGAATAAATGGAAAGCTGCACAAAAACCACATTTCGGAGATGTACTGGGAATCAGGGTGCTAATCTCCCTACATCTATCAGGATATGTATGGTGAAGGATGAAGAACATACAATAGCCTCAGACAGTAAATAAACATTGTTTCTATCTCAATCAAGAGAAAGGCCAGAGATGACAATGGCTTGAAAGATCACAGGTTGAATTGTGTATTTCTATTTTCCCCCCACACTTATATTTTAAAACCAGCATATATTAATAACTGGCATTTATGTTTAGTAAGTACTTACCTTTAAGATGAGAATCTTCTGCTGAATAAATTAGTTAAAGCACAGGTCATATTCTAATTACAGAAAGTTAAATGCTTATATCTTACAGTGGTATCCATGGGAGGAAAGGACAATACATGAAAAGCACATAAATCCCTTCTAAAGCTTTCCCATCATCTAGTTATATATGCATATATCCAATTTCAAATTTAAATTTAATTTCAAATTTAAAATGTTTTATTGGCAAGTTTAGTAGTTACCTAGTAAATACAACTTTTATGATACTAGTAGTATATTGGAATTATTATTTTCATAAAATAATTGATTTTTGAAATAATTATATATATTTCAATATATGTTACTATAGTTATAATTTGTCACAATAAGTGTCTAATTACATTTGCATTCTTATTTCTAAGCTAAGCACCTTTGTTTTCAAGCACACTTATTTTCACTGGTGATCAATATTGATTTTTTTAAAAATTGGATTTAAGAAGACCATTACAGATATAATATTTATACTGTAAGTACCTTTTTGAATGTTAAAATAATTAAATTGGAACTATTGAAGGAATGCCTTCCTTATAGATAATCAAAAATAATGGACAGAGATGGTAAATAAGGTGTTAACTAAAAGTTGCCAGTCTGAAAAGGAATGGTTTACATTGCTCTATCAATATTTATATTACATTTAAGTTTTGCTACTCACATAAGATGCTTATGCATTTGAAGCTGACTATGTTTTTATATTGAGGCGTTTAATGATAAGTTGCTGTTGGCTGAAATTTAATAGGTTCCTGAGAAAATGTGTTTGCATCTCCAGATTCATAATATCACACTGAGCCAGATTTAGCATTTTATTATAGCAAGAATGGAGCAAGGACTCGCATATCTGAGACCCTTTTGAAACAGGACAGAAAAGCCCAGAAGTAAAATGTTGATGGGAAGATACAATTTATTTTTCTCTACCAGCCTGCATTTAAAATAAAGGTACATTTACCCAGAACAGAGCAGATGGACTGTATTTATAATAACCAGAAATAAAGATTGTATTATTCAATTCTTCTATTAATTTCCTTTTATTGCTCCCCCTGCCACAAAGTTCAGTGTTACATGTAGGTGAATTAAGTGAAAGAAAAACTATACACCCCTATATATAAAGTATGATTTATGACAAGCTGTTTACGTCAAGGCAAATTTCAAGTACTGTCTAGCTTGGAATATTCCATCTAAACAAACTCAGGAGAAAATATTTTGTTAAATGTTAATATACTTATAATTTCTCCTAGAATTCACTGTTGAACAATGTCACTTCAACACTGTCTTTAGAAGGTAAGTATTATATGAATCCATCCTGTAAACAGAAGCAAATATCAAAGCTATAACCATTGTAATCCTTAAAGATCAGCTCAGAATGAATGAAAATGAATGGACAAAAGTATTTTGCCGCCGGGCGTGGTGGCGCATGCCTTTAATCCCAGCACTTGGGAGGCAGAGGCAGGCGGATTTCTGAGTTCGAGGCCAGCCTGGTCTACAAAGTGAGTTCCAGGACAAGCCAGGCTACACAGAGAAACCCTGTCTCAAAAAACCAAAAAAAAAAAAAAAAAAAAAGTATTTTGCCTTGAATTTTGTGGAATGTTTTTCTTTTGACAATTAGGTTTGATATATTTTAAATAAGCAAGCGGTGCAATGGAACGAATTGCACTTCCAAAAGATTTCCTGTCTTCTGGACTGGACTGGAAAATCTAATACCTATTTCCATGATTTCTATGTTTTCATCACTTAGGAAAACATCACAGACAATAATTGAGACTCTTGCACATTACGTAAGTTGAAGAAGAAATAATACATCTTGTACATATGTAGGTCATTACTATGTATCCATGTTTGTCCAGATTTTCTTAATTTGCACAAAATTCTATGGGAATGAAACATTTGTAAATGTATAATAATTGCATTTCCAAAGACTAAGGCTGCTTTGCTATTGATTGACTTAAATGTGTCATCATACCTCAACTCATTTAACTTACTTGCATCTAATTTAGGTGCTAGGATTTTACTTCCACAATTACCTCTGTAACTCACAATATGAAAACCAAGATTCCCAACTGTGATTGTTCTCAAGTCACCAAAAAAAAAAAAAAAAAAAAAGCTGTGAATCAAACACACCAGTTGTCTTATTATGTCTTGGTGTAAATAAAAGGATTAGTTATTGGAATGCTCATCTGTTTTTGCTTGCCATCATGACAGCTTGAATCATCAGTGTTAGAGCAACACTGCCTGTGTGATAATGAAGCAATACTAAGTGTATCCCCTGCTTTCCTATGTTCATGTCTTATCTATGATGCTCACAGGAGTGAGTAAAGAAGGCTGCATACCACCATATTTCGACTTAACATTCCACATAAAGCACAGATATCAAAATCTGACTTTTCAAATCTTAGTAGAATGATCAAGCAGAAGTGCGTCAATCGATATGGGCCACCTCTGGGAGTAGCTAGAGACCTGAGATGAAGGAGGTTCCAAGGAGCCTAAGGGGGGCATGACCCTAGCTGAGTCTCCTACCAGCAGGGGATATGGAGACTAAAGTGCCCACCTCCTAGAGCCCGCCCGGCATGACTTGCAGTAGAGAGAGGAGGACATAAATCCACCCACAAAACCTCCAACCATATATTTGTTCTGCCTGCAAGATGCACAGGGATAAAGATGGAACAGAGATTGAGGGAACAGCCAAACGATGACTGGCCCAACTTAAGGCACACCCCATGTAAAATAGTTAACCTCCACCACTCTTTATGATGCTCTGCTTTGCTTAAGACAGGAAACTAGCATAACTGTCTTCTGAAAGGCTTCATCCAGCAGCAGATGGAAACAGAAAGCAGAGAGCCACGGCTAAACATGAGGTGGTGCTCCAGAAGTCTTAAGGAGTAGTGGGACACAGAACTGAGTGAACCACAGGGGACAAGGACACCACAAGAAGACTTACAGAGTCAACAAACTTGTGCCAATAGGGGCACACAAAGACTGAACAACCAGCTAAAGAGTATGCAGGGACTGGACGTTGGCCCCCTCCACATTGTGGCAGTTGTTAAGCATGGTCTTCATGTCAGTTCCCTAATAATTGAAGGGGGGCTGTCTCTGACTCTGTGGCCTGCCATTGGATTCCCTTCCCCTAACTGGACAGGCTGGTTAGGTCTCAGCAGGAGAGGTTGCCCATAGTTCTACTGAAACTGGTTGTCTCAAGGTGGCGTGGTACCCAAGGGGGAGCAACCCCTTCTCTGGGTAGAAGAAGGGGGAATGTGGGATGGACTTGTAAAGATGGAACTGGAAGAAGAGAATAGGAGGAATGGGAGCGGCAGTGATCATGATGTAAAGTGTTTAAATAAATTAATTTTTAAAAACAACAAAATCCCACAAAGTATGAAAATGCCTTAAGAATACAAAATAAGGAAATAAATAAATCTCAAAAATAAAACATGGCAAATGCAAGAAGAACTTCTCGGTTGCAGTGCTAAGACTATTAATTGTAGATTACAGTAGGATTAATTTCATCTTGGACTGACAGTCATCTAGGAATCCCTGTTGAAACATCTCGAATATCTACTGAAGTAGTAAGTTCCAGTTCACTAATGAGGTTCAGTTGTCTAAGTGACACGTAAATTATAAGGAGGACAAAAACCCTGAAGGATGGCTTTCACTAGGGGATTCTCAAAAATATTTCATCCCAAAGCTAAATTGCTATGAACTTCCCAGAAGACCTCATGCACTAAATCCTGCAGTTCCCATTGTTAGCTGTGATAACAGAATCAGGGATGAAGAATGAGTTTTAAAACATTATTTAGAATATATATCACATCTTCAATGATGTTTAATTCTAATGCCCATCCTGCATAAAACCAATTACTCAAACTCTCAAGTAAGATTAGAAAAATAGAGTTCAACAAAGTTGAATGGCCCAGTCTGATGCATTTTATGTGGGGTGAAGTTGGCTTCTAATCTAAAACTTCAATTTCTAAATCCCATGTCTGTTCTGCTACATAATTTAGGCTGAGGACAAATAGATGAGAATTTTTTCTCATTTATTTTGAAATTTCCTTTCAAAAGGAAAAATCACAAGAGATACTTAAAAATATGAAACTAAATGAAAAATGTCTTTATTTGTCTCCAGAAGTAATTTATGCTGTGTGGCAGCACCTGCCTTTGCATTTTCTTTAAAGAAAGCCCTTGGAAAAATATCCCCACCTGTTTAGCACTATATAATATACAGTGGCACCAGGATCCAGGCAGATTCCATTTGTGAAACTCTGAGAATGTGGGTCTCATTCCTTGAGACCCTCAGGGATGTCAGGAGAGAAAGAACTGCTGATTTGTCTGTTTTGCCTTGCTTATGTTCATCCTCTGAATTACAAATGCAGGGTCATTCTGAATGTGCTGCTTCAAGGCTTCCTGCAGATCAGAGTTTAAAACTCTTTATGACCCTCATTCTTAACACCACTCAATGCCAGTTCCTCCATCCTACCACTGGGACAAGATGAGATAAAACGGCAACCTTTCCAGAACACTCAGTAACATGACTCCATTCTGTAAATGTAGATCTAAATTACTATTCTCTTCTGGCATTCATCCATCTCATTCCTCAACTTTCAAATTTTATTTCTGCATTAGAAAGCTATAGGAAAAGTCCACTATTTATTTTGAACAAAACTTGTCTATATTTCAATGACTTATGGTCCTGAATTTAATGAGGCCACATATGTTTGTAAACAACTGAAAGAGTAACAGAGCTACTCATAGATTTTTTTTTATCAATTCTGCATATAAGAATACAGTAAATGTGTATGTGAAGCCACTAAGGTGGTGTCAGAAGTTCTAGAGGAGTGAGTCCCTGAATGCCTGTTACTCCTTTTGAATAAACTGTTCTCATACTACATGACAAGTATCAAGTATGTATAGAAATAAAGCTGTGTGTTTTCTGAATTCCAGGGGGAAAAGGCAAGTAGAATCTAAATCTTTCTGAACCTGTATATGACCTTCAGGGTGAGTACACTTTCCTTTACTCATATGTACTGTGTTTCCCTTTCTCTGATTCAGGGAAGCATAGCTTTAGGGAGAGCAGCACTTCACTGTAGTGGTACATATATCCAACCCCATGTGATGAGCTAATGCCTCGTCTTGGCTGGCCACATAACAAACACAATGCTAGAATTGAGTTGAAAAATATTTTTAAATTTTTTTCAAGGAAATTTTATGCTGTTTATATGAGGAAGAAAGAAAAACTAATGGCACACAGACTTTATTAGCTATTTTGTTCATTTACATTTCAAATGCTATCCCCAAAGCCCCTAAACACTCCCCCAACCCTAATCCCCAACTCACACACTCCTGCTTCCTGGCCTTGGCATTCCCCTACACTGGGGCATATGATCTTCACAAGACCAAGGGCCTCTCCTCCCATTGATGGCCCACTAGGCCATCCTCTGCTACATATGCAAATAGAGACACAACTCTGTGGGGTACTGGCTAGTTCATATTGTTGTTCCTCCTATAGGGTTGCAGACCCCTTTAACTCCTAGGGTACTTTTGCTAGCTACTTAATTAGGGGCCCTGTTTTCCATAGAATACATGATTGTGAGCATC
Organism: Mus caroli; assembly: GCF_978045245.1. Taxonomy (NCBI): domain Eukaryota; kingdom Metazoa; phylum Chordata; class Mammalia; order Rodentia; family Muridae; genus Mus; species Mus caroli. The sequence continues at coordinate 102,804,155 of NW_028227261.1, read as the reverse complement.
CACTTCTGTATTTGCCAGGCACTGGCATAGCCTCACAAGAGAGAGAGCTATATCAAGGTCCTGTCACCAAAATCTTTCTGGCATATGCAATAGTGTATGGGTTTGGTGGTAGTATATGGGATAGATCCCCAGGTGGGGTAGTCTCTGGATGGTCCTTCCTTCCATCTCAGCCCAGAACATTGTCTCTGTAACTCTTTCTATGGGTATTTTGTTCCCCATTCTAAGAAGGAACAAGATATACATACTTTGATCTTCCTTCTTCTTGAGTTTCATGTGTTTTGCAAATTGTCTCTTGGATATTCTGTTTCTAGGCTAATATCAGCTTACCAGTGAGTGCATAGCGTGTGTGTTATTTTGTGATTGGGTTACCTCACTCAGGATGCTATCCCTCAGATCCATCCATTTGTCTAAGAATTTCATGAATTTATTGTTTTTAATTGTTGAGTAGTACACCACTGTGTAAATGTAAGAAATTTTCTATATCCATTCGTCTGTTGAGGGACATCTAGGTTCTTTCCAGCTTCTGCATATTATAAATAAGGCTGCTATAAACATAATGGAGCATGTATCCTTATTACAAGTTGGAATATCTTCTGGGTATATGCCCAGGACAGGAATTGCTGGATCTTCCAGTAGTACTATGTCCAATTTTCAGGGAACTGCCAGACTGATTTTCAGAGTGGTTGTACGTGCTTGCAATCCCACCAACCATGGAGGAGTGTCCCTCTTTCTCCATATCCTTGCTAGTATCTGCTGTTACCTGAATTTTTGATCTTAGCCATTCTGACTAGTGTGAGGTAGCATCTCAGGGTTGTTTTGATTTGCATTTCCCTGATGGTTGGACATTTTTTCAGGTGCATTTCAGCCATTCAGTATTCCTCAGTTGAGATTTTTTGTTTAGCTCTGTACACCATTTTTAATAGGGTCACTTGATTTTCTGGAGTCTATCTTCTTGAGTTATTTATATATATATATTGGATATTAGTCCTCTATCTGATTTACAATTGGTAAAGATGCTTTCCCAATCTGTTGGTGGCCTTTTTGTCTTATTGACAGTATCCTTTGCCTTATAGAAGCTTTGCAATATTATGAGGTCCCATTTGTCTATTCTCGATCGTATAGCAAAAGCCATTGCTGTTCTGTTCAGCAATTTTTCCCCCTAAGCCCATATCTTCAAGGCTTTCTCCCACTTTCTCCTTTATAAGTTTCAGTGTCTCTGGTTTTATGTGGAGTTCCTTGAGCCACTTAGACTTGAGCTTTGTACAAGGAGATAAGAATGGATTGATTTACATTCTTCTTCCTGATAACCGCCAGTTGTGCCAGCACCATTTGTTAAAAATGCTGTCTTTTTTTTTCCCACTGGATGGTTTTAACTCCTTTATCAAAGATCAAGTGACCATAGTAGGTGTGTGGGTTCATTTCTGGGTCTTCAATTCTATTCCATGGTCTACCTGTCTGTCGCTGTACCAGCCCCATGAAGTTTTTACCACAATTGCTCTGTAGTAGAGCTTGACATCAGGCATGGTGAATTCACCAAAAGTTTTTTTATCATTGAGAATAGTTTTTGCTATCCTAGGTTTTTATTATCCCAGATGAATTTGAAAATAGCCCTTTCTAACTTGGTGAAATTGAGTTGGAATTTTGTTGGGGATTACATTGAATCTGTAGATTCATTTTGGCAAGATAACAATTTTTACTATATTAATTATGCCAATCCATGAACATGGGAGATCTTTCCATCTTCTAAGAACTCCTTTGAGTTCTTTCTTTAGAGACTTGAAGTCTTATCATACAGATCTTTCACTTTCTGAGTTAGAGTCACACCAAGGTATTTTATATTATTTGTGACTATTGTGAAGGATATTTTACACTAATTTCTTTCTCAGTCTGTTTATCCTTTGTGTAGAGAAAGACCATTGATTTATTTGAGTTAATTTTATATCCAGCTACTGCACTGAAGCTATTTATCATGTTTAGGAGTTCTCTGGTGGAATTTTTGGGGTCACTTATATATACTATCATATCATCTGCAAATAGTGATATTTTGATTTCTTCCTTTCCAATTTGTATCCCCTTGACCTCATTTTGTTGTCTAATTGCTCTGGCTAGGACTTTGAATAGGTAGGAAGAAAGTGGGCAGCCTTGTCTAGTCCCTAGTTTTAGTGGGATTGCTTCCAGTTTCTCTCCATTTACTTTGATGTTGGCTACTGGTTTGCTGTAGATTGCTTTTATTATGTTTAGGTATGGGCCTTGAATTACTGATCTTTCCATGACTTTTATCAGGAAGGGATGTTGGATTTTGTCAAATGCTTTTTCAGCATCTAACAAGATGACCATATGGTTTTTGTCCTTGATTTTGTTTATATAGTAGATTACATTAATGGATTTCTGTATATTAAACCATCCCTGCATCTCTGGAATGAAGCCTATGTGATCATGATGGATGAGCATTTTGACGTGTTATTAGATTCAGTTAGTGAGAATTATATTGAGTATTTTTGCATTGATATTCATAAGGGAAATTGGTCTGAAGTTCTCTATCGTTGTTGGGTCATTATGTGGTTTAGTTATCAGAGTAATTGTGGCTTCATAGAATGAATTAGGTAGAGTACCTTCTGCTTCTATTTTGTGGAATAGTTTGAGGAGAATTAGAATTAGGGATTCTTTGAAGGTCTGATAGAACTCTGCACTAAACCCATCTGGTCCTGGCCTGTTTTTGGTTGGGAGACTATTAATGATTGCTTCTATTTCTTTAGGGGATATGGGACTGTTTAGGTCATTAATCTCTTCGTGATTTAAACTTTGGTACCTGGTATCTGTCTAGAAATTTGTCCATTTCATCCAGGTTTTCCAGTTTTGTTGAATATAGGCTTTTGTAGTAGGATGTAATGATATTTTCGATTTCCTCATGATCTGTTGTTATGTCTCCCTTTTCATTTCTGATTTTGTTAATTAGGCTACTGTCCCTGTGCCCTCTAGTGAGTTGGGCTAAGGGTTTATCTATCTTGTTGATTTTCTCAAAGAACCAGCTCCTCCTTTGGTTGATTCTTTGAATAGTTCTTCTTGTTTCCACTTGATTGATTTCAGCCCTGAGTTTGATTATTTCCTGCCATCTACTCCCCATGGGAAAATTTGCTTCCTTTTGTTCTAGAGCTTTTAGGTGTGCTGTCAAGCTGCTAATGTAAGCTATCTCTAGTTTTGTTTTGATTTTTGTTTCTCTCTCTCTCTTTCTCTCTCTCTCTCTCTCTCTCCCTCTCTCTTTTTTACGCACTCAGAACTATGAGTTTTCCTTTTAGGACTGCTTTCATTGTGTCCCATAAATTTGGGTATGTTGTGGCTTCATATTCATTAAACTCTAAAAAGTCTGTATTTTCTTTATTTATTTCTTCCTTGACCAAGATATCATTGAGTAGAGTGTTGTTCAGTTTTCATGTGAATGTTGGCTTTCTATTATTTATGTTGTTGTTGAAGATCAGCCTTAGTCCATGGTGATCTGATAGGATGCATGGAATAATTTCAATATTTTTGTATCTGTTGAGGTCAGTTTTGTGAAAAATTATATGGTCAGTTTTGGAGAAGGTGCCATGCAGTGCTGAGAAGAAGGCATATCATTTTGTATTAGTATAAAGATGTTCTGTAGATATCAGTTAGATCCATTTGTTTCATAACTTTTGTTAGTTTCTCTGTGTCTCTGTCTAGTTTCTGTTTCCAGGATCTGTCTACTGATGAGAGTGGGGTGTTGAAGTCTCCCACTATTATTGTGTGAGGTGCAATGTGTGCTTTGAGCTTTTCTAAAGTTTCTTTAATTTATGAGGCTCCCCTTGCATTTGGAGCATAGATATTCAGAATTGAGAGTTCCTCCTGGAGGATTTTACCTTTGATGAGTATGAAGTGCCCCTTCTTGTCTTTTTTTTTTTTTTTTTTTTTGATAACTTTGGGTTGGAAGTTAATTTTATTCGATATTAGAATGACTACTCCAGCTTGTACCTTTGGACCATTTGCTTGGAAAATTGTTTTCCAGCCTATTACTCTGAGATAGTGTCTGTCTTTTCCCCTGAGGTGGGTTTCCTGCAAGCAGCAAAAAGTTGGGTCCTGGTTATGTAGCCAGTCTATTAGTCTATGTCTTTTTATTTGGGAATTTAGTCCATTGATATTAAGAGCTATTAAGGAAAAGTAATTGTTGCTTCCTGTTATTTTTGTTGTTAGAGTTGGTATTCTGTTCTTTTGGCTGTCTTCTTTTAGGTTTGTTGAAGGATTACTTTCTTGCTTTTTCTACGGGGTCATTTCCATCCTTGTGTTGGTGTTTTCCCTTTATTGTCCTTTGAAGGGCTGGATTCATGGAAGGATATGGTGTGGATTTGTTTTTATCATGGAATACTTTGTTTTCTCTATCTATAGTAATTGAGAGTTTTGTTGGATATAGTAGCCTGGACTGCTATTTGTGTACTCTTAGGGTCTGTATAACATCTGCCCAGGATCTTCTGGCTTTCATAGTCTCTGTTGAGAAGTCCAATGTAATTCTAATAGGTCTGCCTTTACATATTACTTGCCATTTTCCCTTACAGCTTTTATTATTCTATCTTTTTTTTTTTTTTTTTTTTTTTTGGTTTTTCGAGACAGGGTTTCTCTGTGTAGCCCTGGCTGTCCTGGAACTCACTTCATAGACCAGGATGGCCTCAAACTCAGAAATCCACCTACTTCTGCCTCCCAAGTGCTGAGATTAAAGGCGTGTGCCACCACGCCCAGCTTATTCTATCTTTATTTACTGCATTTGTTGTTCTGATTATTATGTGTCTGGAGGAATTTCTTTTCTGGCCAGTCTATTTGGAGATCGGTAGGCTTCTTGTATGTTCATGGGCATCTCTGTCTTTAGGTAAGGGAAGTTTTCTTATATAATTTTGTGGAAGATATTTGCTGGCCCTTTAGGTTGAAAATCTTCATTCTTATCTATACCTATTATCCTTAGTTTTGGTATTCTTATTCTGTCCTGGATTTCCTGGATGTCTTGGGTTATGATCTTTTTGCATTTTCATTTTCTTTGATTGTTATGTCCATGTTCTCTATGAAATTTTCTGCACCTGAGATTTTCTCTTCCATCTCTTATATTGTGTTGCTGATGCTTGTATCTTTGGTTCCTGATTTCTTTCCTAGGGTTTCTATCTCCAGAGTTGTTTACCTTTGGGATTTCTTCATTGTTTCTACTTCCATTTTTAGATCTTTGATGGTTTTGTTCAATTCCATCACTTGTTGGGTTGTGTTTTCCTGTAATTCTTTAAGGGACTTTTGTGTTTCCTCTTAAAGGACTTCCACAGGTTTAGCAGTGCTTTCCTGTAATTCTTTTAAGCATTTCTATCTGTTTAGCATTGTTCTCCTGTATTTCTTTAAGTGAGTCATTAATGCCTTTCTTAAAATCCTCTACCAGCATCATGAGATATGATTTTAAATCTGAATCTTGCTTTTTGGGTGTTTGGGGGTATCCAGGACTCACTGTGGTGGGCATACTGTGTTCTGATGATGCCAAGTGGTCTTGGTTTCTGTTAGTAAGATTCTTACATTTGCCTTTTGCCATCTGGTAATCTCTGGCTTTAGATGTTCTAGCTGTCTCTGGCTGGAGCTTGTACCTCCTGTGATTCATTAGCCTTTGTCAGCACTCCTGTAAGGCCAACTCTTTCCTGGGTCCCAGTGGTCAGAACATTTTCTGCAGGGAAGCTCTCCTCTTGCAGGGAAGGTGCACAGAAGTCAAGAGCTCAGATCCTCCTCCTGAATCCTGTGGTCAGAGCCCTCCCTAAAGGCTGACTGTCTTCTGACAGGGAAGATGCCCAGGGGTCTGGGTCTCAGCTCTGCCTGCAGGCTGAGGATGAAGGTCCGAAGGGACCCTGTCCAAGAAACTATTGCTTCTGCTGTCCACATGTTCTCCTGTGTAGATTGATATCAGTGATCCCAAGATCTTGGGTGTGCTAGGGTTCCTGCAGTGTGGTGTGTCCTCTGGGACCTTGGGAGCCTCTGCATATATCGAGCCCAAGATGGTGCGGTGCTGGGGCCAACAGAAATGAACCCCAGCCAATGGTCAGCAGGTTTCCTTTGTCTCTGTTCCTGCTCGCACAAGACCTTCCGGGATTTTTTGTTTGTTTGTTTTTGTTTTTATTTTAATTTTTAATATTTTTTAATTACGTATTTTCCTCAATTACATTTCCAATGCTATCCCAAAAGTTCCCCATACCCCCCCCCCCACTTCCCTACCCACCCATTCCCATTCTTTTGGCCCTGGCATTCCCCTCTTTTGGGGCATATAAAGTTTGCAAGTCCAATGGGCCTCTCTTTCCAGTGATGGCCGACTAGGCCATCTTTTGATACATATGCAGCTAGAGACAAGAGCTCCGGGGTACTGGTTAGTTCATCATGTTGTTCCAACTATAGGGTTGCAGATCCCTTTAGCTCCTTGGGTACTTTCTCTAGCTTCTCCATTGGGAGCCCTATGATACATCCAATAGCTGACTGTGAGCATCCACTCCTGTGTTTGCTAGGCCCCTGCATAGTCTCACAAGAGACAGCTATCTTTGGGCCCTTTCAGCAAAATCTTGCTAGTGTATGCAATGGTGTCCGCGTTTAGAAGCTGATTATGGGATGGATCCCTGGATATGGCAGTCTCTAGATGGTCCATCCTTTCATCACAGCTCCAAACTTTGTCTCTGTAACTCCTTCCATGGGTGTTTTGTTCCCAATTCTAAGAAGGGGCATAGTGTCCACACTTTGGTCTTCATTCTTCTTGAGTTTCATGCATTTAGCAAATTGTATCATATCTTGGGTATCCTAAATTTTGGGCTAATATCCACTTATCAGTAAGTACATATTGTGTGAGTTCCTTTGTGTTTGTGTTACCTCACTCAAGATGATGCCCTCCAGGTCCATCCATTTGGCTAGGAATTTCATAAATTCATTCTTTTTAATAGCTGAGTAGTACTCCATTGTGTAAATGTACCACATTTTCTGTATCCATTCCTCTGTTGAGGGGCATCTGGGTTCTTTCCAGCTAATGGCTATTATAAATAAGGCTGCTATGAACATAGTGGAGCATGTGTCCTTTTTACCGGTTGGGACATCTTCTGGATATATGCCCAGGAGAGGTATTGCTGGATCCTCTGGTAGTACTATGTCCAATTTTCTGAGGAACCGCCAGACTGATTTCCAGAGTGGTTGTACAAGCTTGCAATCCCACCAACAATGGAGGAGTGTTCCTCTTTCTCCACATCCTCGCCAGCATCTGCTGTCACCTGAATTTTTGATCTTAGCCATTCTGACTGGTGTGAGGTGGAATCTCAGGGTTGTTTTGATTTGCATTTCCCTGATGATTAAGGATGTTGAACATTTTTCAGGTGCTTCTCTGCCATTCGGTATTCCTCAGGTGAGAATTCTTTGTTCAGTTCTGAGCCCCATTTTTAATGGGGTTATTTGATTTTCTGGGGTCCACCTTCTTGAGTTCTTTATATATATTGGATATTAGTCCCTTATCTGATTTAGGATAGGTAAAGATCCTTTCCCAATCTGTTGGTGGTCTTTTTGTCTTATTGACGGTGTCTTTTGCCTTGCAGAAGCTTTGCAGTTTCATGAGGTCCCACTTGTCAATTCTCGATCTTACAGCACAAGCCATTGCTGTTCTATTCAAGAATTTTTCCCCTATGCACGTATCTTCAAGGCTTTTCCCACTTTCTCCTCTATAAATTTCAGTGTCTCTGGTTTTATGTGAAGTTCCTTGATCCACTTAGATTTGACCTTAGTACAAGGAGATAGGAATGGATCGATTCGCATTCTTCTACATGATAACAACCAGTTGTGCCAGCACCATTTGTTGAAAATGCTGTCTTTCTTCCACTGGATGGTTTTAGCTCCCTTGTTGAAGATCAAGTGACCGTAGCTGTGTGGGTTCATTTCTGGGTCTTCAATTCTATTCAATTGGTCTACTTGTCTGTCACTATACCAGTACCACACAGTTTTTATCACAATTGCTCTGTAGTAAAGCTTTAGGTCCGGCATGGTGATTCCACCAGAGGTTCTTTTATCCTTGAGAAGAGTTTTTGCTATCATAGGTTTTTTGTTATTCCAGATGAATTTGCAGATTGCTCTTTCTAATTCGTTGAAGAATTGATTTGGAAATTTGATGGGGATTGCATTGAATCTGTAGATTGCTTTAGGCAAGATAGCCATTTTTACAATGTTGATCCTGCCAATCCATGAGCATGGGAGATCTTTCCATCTTCTGAGATCTTCTATAATTTCTTTCTTCAGAGACTAGAAGTTTTTATTATACAGATTTTCACTTCCTTAGTTAGATTCATGCCAAGATATTTTATATTATTTGTGACTATTGAGAAGGGTGTTATTTCCCTAATTTCTTTTTCAGCCTGTTTATTCTTTGTGTAGAGAAAGGCCATTGATTTGTTTGAGTTAATTTTATATCCAGCTACTTCATCGAAGCTATTTATCAGGTTTAGGAGTTCTCTGGTGGAATTTTTAGGGTCACTTATATATACTATCATATCATCTGCAAAAAGTGATATTTTGACTTCATCTTTTCCAATTTGTATCCCTTTGATCTCCTTTTGTTGTCGAATTGCTCTGGCTAGGACTTCAAGTACAATGTTGAATAGGTATGGAGAAAGTGGACAGCCTTGTCTAGTCCCTGATTTTAGAGGGATTGCTTCAAGCTTCTCACCATTTACTTTGATGTTGGCTACTGGTTTGCTGTAGATTGCTTTTATCATGTTTAGGTTTGGGCCTTGAATTCCTGATCTTTCCAAGACTTTTATCATGAATGGGTGTTGGATCTTGTCAAATGCTTTTTCTGCATCTAATGAGATGATCATGTGGTTTTTGTCTTTGAGTTTGTTTATATACTGGATTACGTTGATGGATTTCCGTATATTGAACCATCCCTGCATCCCTGGGATGAAACCTACTTGGTCAGGATGGATGATTGTTTTGATGTGTTCTTGGATTCGGTTAGCAAGAACTTTATTGAGGATTTTTGCATCAATATTCATAAGGGATATTGGTCTGAAGTTTTCTATCTTTGTTGGGTCTTTTTGTGGTTTAGGTATCAGAGTAATTGTGGCTTCATAGAATGAGTTGGGTAGAGTACCTTCTGTTTCTATTTTGTGGAATAGTTTGTGAAGAACTGGGATTAGATCTTCTTTGAAGAAGACCTTCCGGGATTTTTTTTGGAACAGATGTTGCATTCCACTCACCAGTGATCCCAAGTTCCTGGGAGTGCTAGGGCCTGCTGAGTTTGTGCTCAAGATGGCACAGGGCTGGCGCTGAGGAAGGAACCACAGTCACTGGTCAAACAGGTTTCCTTTGTCCCTATTCCTGATAGCACAAGACCCTCTGGTTTTTTGGAACAGATGTTGCGTTCCACTCACCAGTGATTGCAAGATCCTGGTTGTGTTGGGGTGGCTGCAGCATGGAGAGTCCTCTGAGGACCTTGGAACCCTCGGCCTATTTTGCACCCAAGATGGCACAGGGCTCCACACAGACTTTATTTGAAACTATAAGAAGAAATAAGTGGTCTCGCAGGATAATAGTCATAGATCCACAATGACTGAAAGCCCAGGACTGGGCCTTTTAACTCTCTGCTATTATACATTTCAGTGAACCCGAAGGGGGAAAAAAAAAAGAAGAAGAAGAAGAATTCTAATAATGATACCTGAGTTTTAGCTTTTACACTATGAACAGAGTCAATATTTGCTTAGGCAGACAGTGAAGACATGTTTGAGATGAGAGCAATCTAAAGTTCTGTTTTACTCCTGATAACTTAGAGGTTTCTGTTTGGAATTCAAATAAGGATGTCAAGTATGCACTTGGATATCAGCTCAGAACATGGTTGACTCAGCTATCACTTCATCCCCAGAACCAAAAAAAAAAAAAAAAAACAGTCCCTTGGGACATATTAGAGCTCTGGACAAAGGCAAAAGGCAAATAACCATGCTAAGTGCAGGGGCAACATCAGGCTCTGAATCTCTAAATACACAGCAGGACTGTTAGCATCACTTATAATGTCATATTGTATAAGTGAGTTATGGCAATAGCCTTTAAACCTACATGAACTCAGATAAGCCATAACATATGATAACAGTCCTATAGTGGAAAGGATAGGGGATCTTATGTTCTCATTCAGAACTTGATTTATATCATTGCCTTTAGTTGCAATCTGATAATAAAAACAAAGTCTTCCTATTATTCTCAGTATGCAACATAAAATAGTTTAAGCATTACATATAAACATTTGAAATAATCCTCTCCTGTCTTGGTATTCGAGAGCTAATGAATTCAAGTGTTTTACGGTGAGTAGCTCATGCACATTGGCATTGATGACTTCATCTAGACAAACTGAGGAAAGAGGATTACTATAAGTTTAAAGCCATCTAGAGCTATATAATGAATTTCAGGTCAGGCTGCGCTACAAGGTGAGTTCCTGTTTCACATGGTCACTCCCAAAATAAGTGGTAGGGACATGCTATTCACTATGAAGGAAAACTATGATCTTCACATAATGATCCTTCAGAGATATTTGATAGATATATCCCCTTTAGGACTGACTATTCTAAGGTCTCTCACTCTCTGCATATTTGGCTGTGGGTCTCTGTATTCTTTTCCATCTGAAGGAGGACACTTCTTTGATGTGTAAAACTCTGATCTTTGAATATAGCAGAATAACATTAGGAGTCATTTTAATGCTACATTCTTTTAGAACAGTAGTGTTTCTATTATCCTAAGTCTTTAAGCTATTTAATCATCTTTCTTTCTTTTTCTCAGACAGTGTCAGGCATGAGATGGGTTCCATCTCACAGAGCCTCCCTTAAGTGACGTCACACCATTGTTGGTTACTTCTATAAGCATTTTCCTACTATTGCCCTAGAATAACTTGATGTTTATATTCCCATTTTGGTATTGTGCAGAGTACCTTCCTGTACCAAAGATGTAATAGGGATAAAGGCTACATGTGAGCATCAGCTAGAGTTTGCCACGTTCAATGAATTATGCAGTAATTGTCTTCAGCAATGGGCCCTTGCTGTCAGTTTGTGAAGAACAGTTTTGGCAATAATCTGAGTTGTTTGGGGGATTTCCATGATACTTCTTTGGCCAAAAACTCAACTAGATGTAACCCAATCCATATTTTGGAATCGTCACTTGGTAGTGAAAGATGGTCAGTTGAGACTCTGTGTCCCCATTATTTCATAATTTCCTTTAGAATATCTTAATATGTGTGTATATTTTTGGAAACATTTACTGTATTAGGTATTCATCGCACCTCTCAAATAGCCCTTCATTTCAGCTGTGTTTCCCCATATTCACTTCTTTGTCCTCCAATATCTTTTCTCCATTCTTGATCCTCCTGATCCAAATTGCACCACCCATATTCTCAGGACTCAGGGACCCCCAAAGAAGAGGAGGCATAAAGAATATAAGAGGCAGAGGGGATTGAGTACACCCAGACTCACATGAATTTAGAGACCAAACCAGCATGCACAGGGTCTTCATGTACCTGTACCATGTTTTCTGCACATATATTACAGCTTTCAGTGTAATGTTTAAATTGTATTCTTGACATGCAATATAAAAAAAAGGTCTCTGATTCTTGTGTCTTCTTCAGCTCTTTTCCTTCTATTTGTCTTGTTCAATTCCAATGTGATAGTTTTTATGATTCATATTATATTATATTTATTATGTCTTAGAAGCTTATTTGTTATATAATGAGAAACAGAAAGGGAATGGATTGGATATGAGAGGAGGAGGAAAGAAACTGCAATGAGTAGAAAGAGGGCAAATTATTAGGATGTATTATGTGAGAAAACATGTATTTTCAATAAAAGCGAAAAAGTAAAAAAAAAAAAAAAAAGAAAGAAAGAAAATTCTGGAATTTTAAAAATAAGAAAAACTAATGAGCTGCAGTAAAGATAGATGGCACTTGTCCAAGGCCAGCACTTGCAGCTAAGAGAAAGAATCATTACAATACATTTAAACTCAAGAGGTATAGAATGACAGACCAATGTCTGCAGCATACATAACAATATTTAATCAGAAACTGAAGTAAGATTAAAGTGTTTGACCTTATCCAACACTCTCTCCCATATCATTGCAAAAAAATGAAAATAATAGAAATTTTCTGTCCAGCTCAAAGGCCAAATTCATCAGGATAGAGCACGTGACACTGAGAAAGTAAAAGGAGAAAGTAACCTAGTGATTCATAAAAGTCCCATTAAGTGATCTTGGGAAAGTTGTAACCCCTTCCAGCCTCAAGAGGCTGTGAGATAAAGCTCTGAAAAGCATAGCTGCCATATACTGAAAAGGAAAATTAATGTTTGTTATTTGTTTTTATGAAGGGAGGAATAGAAAAGGGGGAAAAAGAGGAGCATCAATCACTGTAGAGTAATAGATAATATTTTAATCAAAGGACCCCCCAGTTGGCTCAGAGTTCCATGTTCAGTATCCAAATGGGTGAAGGAGGGAACCAGTTTCTGAAAGTTGTCTTCTGACTTCCACATGCACAATGTTACTTATGTGCACACACATACACACACACATACACACACACACACACACACTCACATACACACATATACACATATGCATAAGCACACTAACACACTCACAGGGACATTCATACATGCACACATATGTAATCAATAAACAAATGTCATTCCAATGGTTTTAATAAAAATGATAACCAGTTAAAAAATCATGAGTCTAGGAATGCCTGTCTAAGCTAGGAGCAGTCTAATATTTTTACATACTCAAGAGAGTGGAGAAATTTTATTTTAAAGAGGCTTAATATATCTTATGGTAACATGTGTGGATATTCAGAATCTTTTTCTATTGTAAGTATATTCTACTACCATAGCACCAGCAAGAACACTTCTGGTGTAAAAGTTCATGGTATATTTTTGGAGTTGCAAACAATCTAGTAAGAACAAGAGAACAATCAAATAGAAAGACAAAGGCAGACAGTGAAGTGCTCAGAGCCTAGCCTCACTGCAGTTTAGTTTTTAAATGTGATTCTTGACTGAAATGTAAATGAAGAAAATGCCTAAAAGAAAAGAAAAGAAAACTTGTAAAAACAACTTAAGTGGCATTTAATATATACTATCGTTTTGATTTCTGGATAGAGACCAGAAAGCCAAGTATAAAAGAGAGCTATGGCTAAATCTTAAGAATAAATAATAAAATATGTCAATGTGAAAAAAAAATACACAAAGGTTTTAATGTAGTGATCTGTTGTGCCTTAACCAGCAGCTGCTCCAGAAGTAAATGTCAGGAGAACAAGTGTAGAAGCAGAAAGGACAGTTAAGGCGCCATGGGGCTGATCCAGTTGACATGGTAGCGTGTGGCACTGAGAAGCATGGAACTGTGGATCTACACTAAAAGAGAGCTGAGAGGATTTGATGATCCACTGAGTTTGCCATGTGAGAGGAGAGAAAAATCCAGGTGGCTTCAAATTTTGACCTGAGCCAGTTGTTTCCCCCTAGGACAGGCAAAGGTTGGATGTTACAAGAACTGAAAAACAACTCCACCGACTCAGAGTATGGAGTGTTTTCCATATGAACTTTGTTTAGATATCAGTTCTACCACTGTCACATTCCTCACTTTTCCAGACACTGAAATGCATCTGGGACTTATGATGCCTTGCTTGAATCTCTTTATCAAGGAGTGTTTATATTTTTCATCATTCTCCTCTTCCAAATGTTCCTTCTCTTTCTTCTGCTGTGCTTTTGTTATTGCCAAACTTGTGATTTTTCTCTAGGATGCCTCAAATACATTCTAAAATGAAACCATTAAACAGAAATAAAGTGATATTCCCTACAATTTTGCCCTTCCAAAAATGTTAGAGGCCCATATCTCCTCAAAACTGAATGCATTTTATATAACACATTTTTGAACATAACAGACAAAAGAGAAGGTCGAGATGAGATATTTTTCCAAAGAGGTCATGCTCCTGTGAATGAGAGCTTACAGATGTTTAGTGTAAAACAATGCTTTTTCATAAGTGAGTGTTCTCATAAGCCAATTTTATCCAAGCATGGATGGTTGCAGAAGCAATTTACTCTGATATTTATATCAAATGATATATGAAGGCTGTCCAAGAGAAATATGTCTCTGTTATATTGGATGGCACTCTTGATACTTGTACAGACTCCTGGAAAAGCACACACTAATTGACTCTCCAGGGACAGTGGAGAGCATCTCCTAATATAATACTCACTTTAATTAGAGCACAAATGTCACTGTGAGATTCAATAAAGCAATATTTGAAATCCATCTGAACTAAAGGGATGCTAAGCCTTATTATTGTTTCAAAGAAAGAGAGGGTATATGTAATCTTACTTTATATCATTTCTCCAAATAAACAAATTTATACCTGTCATACACAGAGACAGGCATAAGCACACACTTTGATTTTTTCCCTCTCACTTACTTCTCTCTACCTTTGTTTCTCTCTCTTTCTCTCTCTTCTTCTTTCTTCCTCTCCACAAAGATTAATTTTACCCTGGGTTTAATGCTGAGTCTTACTAATCTTTATTCTATTACCTTGGGAAACATTCGAGATTCAGTATTTTTGAAACTGAAAATTCATGACTGATCCTCAATAGTGTACCAACTTTCCTAATTAGCTACCTCGATTGTATTGTAGAAAAATTATCTTAATATCATAAAAGATAAATATATATTAGAAGGTTACATCATTTTCTATTCATCTATTTAAAGCAACCAACTTACATTTTTGTTAATCTCATATGTATTCTTCAATAAAAATACATGGCCGGGCGTGGTGGCGCATGCCTTTAATCCAGCACTCTGGAGGCAGAGGCAGGCGGATTTCTGAGCTCGAGGCCAGCCTGGTCTACAAAGTGAGTTCCAGGACAGCCAGGGCTACACAGAGAAACCCTGTCTCGAAAAACAAAAACAAAAAAACAAAACAACAACAACAACAAAAAAATACATAATTAATATACCAGTAATTATGGTGGCTATATTTGATATTCTCTTTTTACTTAGAATTATTTTATAAATATTTTTACAGGTTTTTTAATTAGCCACTATAAATTATAATTTAACCACTGTGTAATACTCTTTGAAAGCCTTCATTATGTCTTTTATGTTAGACATTAACATAGTCACTGTGTTTTATGCATATGAAAAAAGCGAAAAAGCAAAAGGTAGGTACATATGTGTTTTTATTATAATGAAGAAATGAAATATAACACATCTTCTCTTGAACACAATATGTAGTTATTTTCAAAGTTAATAATTCTTCTGAAATGCATCTACACAATGTATATTTATTTATACACTAGATTAAACTAAAGTCAAGTTTTCTGGTTGTTAACTAGGAAATGTTTGATTTAAACATTTTACTTAAATTAGCTTCTATATGTTACTTTTTCTTAATGACAGGCTGGTCATCATAGTTTTTGCATTCATTTTTATGCAATAAGAACTCTAAAGATGTCCGCTAGACCTATATTTCCAAATTTCCAGCTGTACCTATGAACATCTGTGAATTCTGGTTCAATCTCTCTACAGTTTCATCTACCATTTGCCCACAACTCATCCCAGGGTGGTACACACCTTTAATCCCATGAGACAAGCATGCTGATCTCTACATTCAAGCTCAATCTACAGAGCAAGAACCAGGATAGCCAAGCTTAGACAGTGAAGGATTTAGAAAACATAAAGCTAGTGATAATGTAATAATACAAGGGGATCATGTTCTAGTTCCTGTAAGCAGCAGAACTCGGCAGCTTCAGCCATGTGCCTCTGGCTCTAGAGTTAAGAATGGAAGGAACTACTGGGAAAATTGATGCTGGTTAGCTGGAGCTAAGGAATTAGCGGTGATTAAGAAGAGACCAGCATCGTTGAGGTGAAATCTTCTGGAAATTGTTTTCTGGGAGCACAAAGAAGCTGTGTTCCAGAGATACCCAAGGTTGTACCTCATGCTGCGGCTGGACTTGGTAATGTGGAAGAGTCACTCAGGTGGTACTGCTTGTGAAGGAATGAAGGGATCATGTTCTTACTGCCTTTGATTGGTGTTTTAGTTCTTTCTCTGAGTTAAAACAAGGCAGGATTTAAATGCCTAATAGGGATGGACAGATACCCTGCTGACGTGTCCCTGAAACTCACACTCTATAATTAAAAGTGAAAACCTCGCTTTCCCACACTCTTTGAATGATAATTACATATCTTTGCTATGATACAGAGAAGACACAAATGACTAACGTTTTATACAACATACCAGCTCTCACGCTAAGATGAATGGTTTTTGTAAAGGACTTTCTTGAATCTTTGCTGGTTGTAGGCTCAGCTTGTTTCTGCTAAATCTCCTACAGCCATAGGCACAATACTTAATATCATTAGAGCCTGTGTGTCCTATTAGCGCATGATTATATTTTTAACCCACATTATCCTCATACACTATTTTGAAATATCAATACTGAAATGCTTCCATAAACACTAATAAAGACAGGAACAAAATCAAATATTCTTAATATTCATTTCATCTTAAAAGATGAAAGAAAGAGATACAAATTGAAAATCTTGATGTATCAAGTCCACAACAAATAGGTAATACATGAACATGTTTAATGAATGACTGTAATAATATCTAGATCAGATTAATAATTGAAACGCGTTGAGATGCTATCCTAGACTAAGACAAGCACTCGAGTCCTGAGGAAATAGTGTCTGATGTAGGCTATTACTGAAGGAAAGATCTAGTAAGAGACATTCTTTGGGGCATCTGTGAAATAGGAAAGTGTTTTAGGATTAGATCTTCTTGATTTATTCAGATGTCAGCACTGGAAATACTCAAGCTTAGTTGTTTTGATATGGGAGGTTTGTTTGGTATTTAAGTAAACTGTGTTTTGAGGAAGACACCGAATACTTCTCCCAATACCAGTCCACTCCATCCAACACATGTTATGAAAAAGCTGTTTCAGGTGAGGGGAGTTAAGGTCAGAGCCCTTTGGTAACCTAGGTGCAGGCGTGTGAATTAACCTTAATTACACATAACTTAGGAAACAGATGCTGGACCAAGGTAATGAAGATATGATTAGTTAAAATTGAATTGGGTAGCTGTTTTAAATTTTATTCATCTCTTCATTGGGTTCTATGTTTTTTAAAACAGCACAAGTAACATTCTTCGGGAATTTCCTGGAACAGATTAAGTTTAAATGATTATTAGTTGTTAGTTATTGTCTGCAAAGGAAATCATGGAGGGTATCAGTAGGAGCTATTCACTAAATTGCCACTAGAGAGAGTGTGAAAGATATGCATTCTCCATAATTAATGCATGGGAAGCTGTTTTAGAAACGGCCTGAATAACAATAAAGATGTGGAAGATGCCTGGGTGCAATGTTAGGAACAATTCAGTGTGTTTTATGAGCTAATCAGTAATTGTTAATAGTAGTATTGTATAGTGAGAACAGCAGAAGAGAGCATAAAGTCTGTATCCCAGGAATAAAAGCCTGCTTCCCATCTTAGCATGTTAAAAATACTGATCCAAAAATGTTCTGAGCCTTGCTAAATTGCTCGTAATCTTTACATTTTTCTCTGCATAGTATTCATTGAATTATTCTTGTTGTTCCAACGTTATCCAAAAAAATCACAGACTCACTAGGACTGAGGAGAGACAGCATCAATGGAACTGTCCATTGTGACCTACAAATCCATTCATAAAACAACACATTCTTAGAGAATGACTAAGCTCTAAAGTTCTCCTACCATCCTGGAGATGTTAAAAAGAAATGGGATTCCTTACAGTAGTTGTTCTCAAACTTGAAAGGGCATAACTAAGAACTAGGGGCTTAACCTATTTCAAAACCTACTGGTTCTAATCCCAGAGTCTCTGATGTGGAAGGCTGGGGCAAATAGTGAGAATGTGCAATTTAATAAGTTACCAAGTATCAGGTGTGATTTGTTGTTGATGTTATTGTTATTGTTGTTGTTGCTGCTGCTGCTGTTGGCATGCTACCCTTAAGAATATCCTGTAAAAAACATTGTTTCGATTAGTGTATGATTTAATGAAACCCAACCAGTTTCAATTTGGATAGTGGTCTGAAAAGCCCAAATTTAAAGTCCCTCAGTACAGGGGAACACCAGGGCCAAAAAGTGGGAATGGGTGGGTAGGGGAGTGGGGCGGGAGGGTATGGGGGACTTTTGGGATAGCATTAGAAATGTAATTGAGGAAAATATGTAATAAAAAAACAAAATCCCTCTTCTTGCCGGGCGTAGTGGTGCATACCTTTAATCCCAGCACTTGGGAGGCAGAGGCAGGCAGATTTCTGAGTTCGAGGCCAGCCTGGTCTACAAAGTCAGTTCCAGGACAGCCAGGGCTACAGAGAAACCCTGTCTCGAAAAACAAAAACAACAACAAAAAAAAAAACAAAAAAAAAATCCCTCTTTTTTAAAAAAAATATTTATTTTTGAAAACTTTTACTATGTACAATGAAATCTTATCATATATACTTCCTATTTTCCCTCCATCCCCTCCATTCATCCCATGACACATTTTCGCCCACTCTTAGTTTCATGACCCATGAAATCTAATGAGTGCTAACAATATGTGCATGACTGTGCAGCCATCCACTGGAACTTGGGAAGCTTACCAGAATCTCAAAAGAGAATAAATTTCCCTCACCCATTATCCACTGCTAATAGCTACTCAGTGAGGGATGAGGCCTAGAGACCTAGCTCCGTTGGCTATTTTGGCTTCCTTGATCTTGCATAAGTCTTATGCTAGGAACAAGAGCTGTGATGAGCTCTTGATTGTGATACATATATCACGTCCAGAACCCAGTATTTGACATCATTCCTCGCATGCTTTGGCTCTCTCATTCTTTCAGCTTCCTCTTCTGCAATATTTCCTGAGCCTTGGGGATGGCTATGGAGATTTATACATACATTCTTTTGAGAGCTGAACACTGAGTCTGTGTTCTCAGTACTGAGAGCTTTCAGCATCCATCTACTAACTGCTGTAAAGTGAAGCTTTTCTAACCAAGGTTAATAACACCATAGATCTCCGGGAGTAAGTATAAATATTTGGGAAGCAAATTGAAAGCATAACTATTGAGCAGAATAGGAGTAGGTGGTTCTCCCTTATGATCTATGCCCTCCCCAGTCATGTGCATTTGACCTGAAATACAGTACAAGGTACAAAATTCCCTGTTGTCAAGTGTATCTCAAATCCAGTCAGAAAGCTATCAGTTACCCCATACTAATCATGTCACTATTGCAACAACAGTCACATATTACCTTGGAGGTTGATACAGTATAGAGGGTCCAGTGGTAGGCAAGACCATTGGTGTATTTTTTTCTTTAAGCAGCCTGCATAGCACCTTTCCTGTTATAAAAGATAGCCATTGTGGAAGAAGTTACCCATTCTATTTGAGATCAATTTTTTATTTCTCTGCAACACTCTTGTGTGGGAATCTTCATGGCTGAAGTCATATCATGTAGTTACGAAGGTTAACAATGGCAAGGGTAGTAGAAATACCTTGTGATGTTTACAGACCTCTGGGACCTCTTTGATCAGTAATTCATAAGGAAATACCCAGTGTCCCTTCCTAGAAATTTTTATGACCTATGACTTCTCGGAGCAGAATTGGTCATCTGTGCAGGGTAATTCCATTCCCATTCTGGGTTTTTTGGGGAGGAGGCGTGGTTGCTTTTTTGTTTTTCTTTTTTTTTTTTTTGTCATTATAATTGATGTTTTAATGAGTGAAGAATACCTAGAAGTAAGAAAAGAGAAAAGTACAAAGAAGGCCAAGGAAACAAAGAATCAAAACATGTAGTAGGCCTTAATTTTGATCTCCTACACTGGGAAAAGACATATACCATAACAAACAAACCTATCCTAACCTGTGCAAGCAATGCTGTACAGGATGAACAGGTTATATTTAGGATCTATCTATCTATCTATCTATCTATCTATCTATCTATCTATCTATCTATCCTATATATGTATGTATGTGAATGTGCGTACATGCACACACACACACACAATTATGCAATAACAATGAAAATGTGGCCATGAATTTGAAGGAGAGCAGGCTCCACAGTACACACTTCTGTGATAATTTCTATGAAACAGTCTCTCCTACAAAGATTGTGACAATTATATGCTAATCACACACACACACACACACACACACATATATATATATGTAAACCTGACTTCCAATGACATGCTTATCTTGACCTACCCACAATTAAATATAAAGTATATAATATCACTTTAATGTTAATTTGTGCTCCCTTATAATGAATGCAGAGGGACTTCTCTCCTGCTTTGAATACTATTAGCTTTTCCTTCCTATGATGGTTTGACAAGGTGCTTTGTTTTGGTTTTGCGTTGTAGCTTATTTGGGGGATTAAAATTTTGTCCCGAGCTATAGTTCTCGCCGGCAAGAACACACTCGGTTGTACCGGATTCTTCTGCAGCAAAAGCTTTATTGCTTCTTAAGAAGGGAAGACCCAGAACCCAGAAAATGGTGCTGCTTATATAGCCCTCAGCGTGGCGTTTCAGCACCTGATTTGGCGTGTCAGCACCTGATTAGTTGCTCGCCCATCACGTCATTACTATGCCCCGATATGGGCAGTGACTGGGTGTGAATTCACTCTTGCACTTGCGCACAGCCATCTTATAATGGCGATTGCTCACGGCACGGCTCTCCACAAAATTTAATTACATTTCTCCTTTCCCTTCACTCTCTCCATATCAACCCATGTATGCCTCCCTGCTCTCCTTCAAATTCATGGCCCCTTTTTTGTTTTTCATAGGAGTATTTGGAAATTGAATTACTCAGATCTGGGTTTATATAAGACTCATTTTGTACATTACTAGTTTTGGTTACTCTTTGTGTTTTTTTCTCCCCCATTCCCCTCTCCACTCAATCAGTTTCTTCCAGTCTACATCTATTCTGTTATCCTTCCACCTCTTTTTAATTGGGCCATGAGATGACAGGCTTCCACACTAATTTTCATAAATTTTTTGGCTTATCTCTCCTCTTTATCCCCTGATTTCTCCCATGTTCGCATCATCCTCCTTTCCCTGATCTCTAGCATTTTACCTCAGCACTTTAATTTTACCTGTAATCTGATAATCTCTCATGCCTAGTGTGACCTCCCCAGAAGGCTTCCATCTGGTGTTCTTGCTTCCACTTGTACTCCATGTTAAAAACAGAAACCAAAAATGAGAATCTAAGATCCACATATAAGAAAGAATATTTTATATTTGTCTTTCTGGGTCTAGCTTACCTCACTTAGCATTTCCTAGTTGATTTATGTACCTGCAAGTGTCAGTCTTATTTTTCTATGGAGCTGAATAATATTCAATTGGTTTAGAAAATCTTCAGATACATCATGAATTTATTAATTCAAATTTTTCATATTTTTACATAGGACATTACTGCTATAAATGTTCTTTTTAAGACTGGCTTTGCTGTGCCCCATGAATTTTAGTATGTTGGATTTCATTTTCATTCAACCCTATGAATCTTTTTTTTTATTCTTTTATGTTCCCAATGACCCAGGTATAACTCATTAGTGTGTTATGTATTCTTCATTCGTATATGTACTTTCAGTAGTTCTTATTGGTGCTAATATCTAGCTTTCTTCCATTGTGGTCAGATAGAATAGAGGATGTTATTTCAATTTTCCTATCTGTTGATGCTTGCTTTCTGTTGTATTAATAGAGTATCATTTTGGAAAAAGATCAACGGGTAGCTGAGAAGAATGTGTATTCTTTAATTTTTAAGTAGAATATTCTGTAGATATCTGTTAGGTCCATTTGATTTATGGTAGCATTTAAGTCTGTGTTTTTCTGTTTAGTTTTTGTCCAGATGGCCTTAAGGCACAAACAACTCCTATCTCTTAATAGATGAATATACTTTAGTATAAGATTGAGGCAAACTGGTAACTGCTCAATTACAAGTCAATAATTATCACTATGTTAAGGACTTGATACCCAACCATTGTTAGTATGAATCAGCTGTACCATCATCATATAAAGAAGTTTGCATGTAGTGTTGACTCAACCCCATATGACACCAGTCCTTAATTGTGGGATGAGCTGTTCAGGTTTATTTTTCAATTATTATTTTAACTTAATCTTAGGTCATGAGTTACATTCATTTTTTCCATTATAAGTAAAACCGTTCATATTTTAGAATATCTCTGTCATTGCTGCTTTTCTCACTTAAAAAATTTAAAATGAGTGTATATTACATAGTTTCAGTGGGAAACATAACTCAGTCATTACTGTCATTCTCAGAAAGCACAAACAGAAGAGTTGTTTTGAAACCCAAGAACTTGGGTTCAGTCATTTAACAGCAAATTTCAAATTGTTTTAGTTTTTACTGTATTTTAAACATGATTTTCATGTGGTTTCTCTTTTTGTCCACACACATGGTCATGGTTCACTTTGATATTTTATTGATTTTCTTTTCTATCCCATTGTGATGACCTAATTCTCTTTCCAATTAGTGTATTTTCTTATTTTCTTTGTCCCAAATTTCATCTTAAGCTAACTTTGTCCATATTGAAACTACATCACTCATATTTTTGTGTAAATTTAGCAACCATATAAATGTCAACATTTCAAACATTCTTCCAGATTGGATCAATATATGGTAGAAATATGTCATCTTATTAATTAGTACCATGTATCAAGCAGAATTGCTTCTCACACTCTATTAATATTCATTTGCCTTTTCTGACAGTGAGAAAAACAACTATTTCTTCCACTCTGGTTGAATGAGTCAGTCAATTGTTAAGTGAAATAGCAAAAGTGGAGGCATTACTTTATTCCCATGCTAAGTCATTGGAACATGACATTTTCAATTCTAGATGTCTAGGCAGAAACTCTGTGTCATGACTTCTAAATTCTAATTGTTATTTGAGTCCTAGTAACATCTGTTACTAGAATACAGTTTTAACAACAAAACCCAAAACTTACACATGTGGAGAAAGACACACAGACACAGACACACACACACACCCCATAATTTTACAGCTTAACAACCTACAATATTTAAGAAATAAATCATATATAATTATTTTCATTGTGCTATTTATCATCGTATCTCAAGTATATTTTATCAAACATAATTAAAAATAATAAATAAAATAAGACATGATATTATCTCTGCACTTGGATTAATCACACAGGCTGACTATGTATTTCAAACCCGTCTGTGCTATATACTAAGGCTTTGTTCCAAAATCTGAAAGCCCTAAATAAAACATCTTGAGCATAATTTTAATTCTTTAGTCATTATTATATTTACTTATTTTTATAGATTATTTTATAAGATTTTTAAATTCTTACATGTGCTTTATTATTACTTATCAATGTTTTGTACTTTCTTCTTCCACTATTGACTATTAAGCTGCTGATCTATTCTTCCTTATTTACATGTACTGATGCTTTCACATATTGTGTGGTACATACACAAAGACTACTTAACACAACCAACGTCTGAATTGAGAGTTTGTATTATTGTCTGGAGAGAAACAATAAACAGTGAAGCTCTGGGTACATTTTACAGAAAGCATTTTTGAAGATAAAGAACACAGAAAAACTATATCCTGGTTGTGTGTTGCAGAGAGAAGTAAAACAAACAAGCAGTTTAACAGAAGCCAAGAACACCCAGCTAGCTGGGGCATTTCAGCCTTGAGTTTCTAGTTGACTACTTTCCCATGGGAATTTTTATGAATGAGTAGGAAAGGGAAAGGGATCAGTTTCAGTTTAAACCAAAGATAGCTCCAGCTAAAACAAGGTGGAGGAACCTTTGCCATGTCACACACCCAAGGGCATTTTTTTCTGCATCAGAGTTCTTTAGTCTTCCCCAAAAAAGACAACTAATGACATCACAGCCAATTATCTTTGGAATACAGAGTGCAAGTCAGTATTAAACTACATGTCTTTATATGCTGATCTAAGAATCAATCTCTACTGATGCATTGCATTAGGGTGAAATAAGTCCCACCCTTTCAAGCTTGAGAAGTCTCTACTTCTTTCCTTGTCCTTTATTATACAGACATTGTTTTCCTAGTATACTATTTTGTGAACCAGGGTCCATCCAATCCTTCTTCTTGAGCAGGCGAGGGTCCTGTTCTCTTGGCCACACCACCATGAAGTGAAACACAATTCTCGATGCATCAAATAAAGAGCTAATTTGCACTGGCCTTCCTTCAGCTGTTTAGATTAACTTAGATCATTTGACTAGGTTGATCTTTTTACCAGATTTCTGCACCACAGAGTCCCAGTAGTTTCATTCTTCAATATTTTGTGGAATGAGGTTCTATAGTTACACCAAAAGCCTATTTATAATAAAGCTCAGCTTTCAGGTGTGGAATCCACTAACTTCTGATTATATTCATTAACATTGTTAACAAATAGCAACACAAATGTTGCCTTTGTTAGTCCTTGTAACAGAATAACTTAGACTAGGTGAAGAAAGATTTAAAATGGAGAGGATTTATGTCGATTTATAGTTTTAAAAGTTTTGATCTACCAGTTAAATAGACCCATTACTTTTGTTCAGAGACAAAGAATAAAATTGCAGCCACGAAAAAAGGAAATGAGCAGATATTGAAAAGTAGACAGACAGAAACACAGCAAGACAGAGAGCAAAACCAAGATAGAAATATGTCAGTCAATTGTATGCCCTCATAGACCTGCTGCATATAAGTAGGTGCCATTGTCAAAGGTTTTAGAAACCACCAATGGTTGAGCAAGCTTTCAACATAAGGCCTTTGGTGAAATTCATGGTCCAAATCATAACGCCTAATTCCTTGTCCACAGAGGGTTTTGTCTATCTGGTAATACAAACTGAACTCAGTCTGTTTCCCAGGAATTCTTAAACTGTTGACATTTTTGCAGTTGCATAAAATCCAAGTTCACAGTCTCCTTCGACACTCAAAGGATATATTTGTCATGGACTCCAGTAAATCTCATTAAAAATTACATATATCTAATATTAAATGGCACAATGCAATATTCTTATTCTAAATTAGAAAAAATGAAAATGATACCATGGGAACAGAAGAAAACAAAGCTCAAACAGGAGAGAAAATAATCCTATAGGTCTCTGTCCAGCATCTGAAGGTGAAGCATTTCGGTGATATGATATGAATATCTCCAGAAGAATTGGCAGTCCTGGATTAAATAGCTTTCCTAGCTAGAGCTCATGTGACCATTATCTTGGCTTGGTTCAGCTGGCTGCCTATTGCATTCCATGACAGATAATGTGTGACCTGGATATTGCCACCCTAGTAGGGGGTCTCTATTGCAGATACTGCTCATTCTCATAGCTTCATGCGTTCCCCTCCCAGGATCTTCCCACAGGGTTTTGGACATTGCCATACCCTACCTCATCTCCCATGTCTTCCTTTGGAATTTGTTCTGACGTCCCTATTATCCCACAGCTATTGCAATCTGCATGCCTCCAAAACTACCATCTTGTGAAAAATGGCCTGCTGCCAATATTAGCAGTATCCAGGCTACTTAGGCCATGATCCCAGCATCCCCTAAGTGCCTGTATGCTTATAATGGTAAAATGAATTCCAAGAAAATAAATTTCTAAGTGTGCATATGGGAGTGGTTCACTTGGGAACTCCCTTCTGAAAGTCTTTCAAATGGTCAATACTTTTATATCTTCTAATATGCTGTGATGCTGTAGCAGAACCCTACTCAGATCCTGAGGTGCAATAAGTCACCTTTATTAATGTCCTAATTGTCATAAAATATATTATTCTCCCCTCCTTTTCCCCCTCCAGCTCCCTCCAATTTATCTTCACTTAATCTCCTTCCATATACTCACTCTCACTCTCAAGTTGATAGCTCCTTTATCTCTTATTACATTTGTTACATGTGTGTGTACACATACACACATATAATATATTTTTCCAACCTTTCTGTTGTGTATTTTACTTAAAGATTCTCACTATAAACATGGCTTACAACAGCCAGCAATACTAATGCACATTCCTGCAGGATGTCATTTCTTGAAATTTTTTTGACCTAGTCAATCATCCCAAACTTAAGCCCAACTCCCATGAAGTCTTGAGGCAGGAAAGGTTTATTTCTTGAGTTTAACGTGGATATCTAGTCAAAATCCTAAATGGATTTTGATTTCCATCCAAAATGATAACACAGGAAGTACCTCATGATCACGTCTAGGGTCCACATTTTTTTTCATCATACTGGGATACTGAATTTGCACCAGACTTGCCCATTGAGTTCTAACTACAATAGGTTGGGATCTCACACCTCTTAGAGAAACTAGTTGCAAGGCTTCTGAAGCTCATGGAGAATTCAGTCACAATGATTACTTTTCAGGATCTATTTTTTGTATTAGTTGCCTCTAGTCATTGTTACTGATATACCACTATAACAGAGATAGTCACCTAAGGAAGAAAAAAAAATCTACCTTTACTTGCATTTTCTGCAGCTGAAGTCCAGTTGGGGTTGGTTACTTTTCACTTGAGATAATAGAGATTATCATCACAGGAAGGATAAGGTAGGGCAAAATGGCTCACCTAGAAGATTCTGGGAAGGTTGAGATGCAAGCTGAGAGGAAGGGATGGAGTGACAGAGATGGAGAGAGAGAGACAGAGAGAGAGACAGACAGAGAGAGAGAGAGAGACAGAGACAGAGAGGAGATGGAAGAGAAGAGGAGGAGGAAGAGGAGGAAGAGGAGGAGGAGAATATGCTTTTTCTAAAGTATCATATGAAGAAGCAAGTTACAATGGCCCATCATTTAGCCTGTTTAATTCAGTTAGATCATTTGAGTAAGTTGGGTTTCATTTGGTTTGGTTTTGCCAGATTTCTACCCTACCATGACCTATTACATTTACCTGAACGCCTCCAAAATTTATGTCACCTCCTAATATTACCACAAGCCTTTGGTTCATCTTGATATCCAAACCATACTATAGAAGATCAATATTCCCCAGATTTGGTCAATGGAAAGAAAATATCTATCTCTCCTAACTCACATTTTTCTCTCTCCCTCTCAGTGTTTGACACAGAGTAATATTATCTACCCAAAGCTGGCCTTTTGGATTCACTTAGCTAACACTTGCACTTGAACTCCTTCCCCTCTTACCTCTACATGCCAAGTGTTGGGATTACTGTTATGTGCCACCATACCAGACTTATCAGTGGGATATTCTAGTTTACTTATCAACTCTAACACGAAACACTTTTCTATTGAATTGCAGTTTCTTTTAGTACAAGATGGTATTTAGAAAATAAGGTCTTCTGGAGGGAGATTGTTCTAGGTTTCCAGATAGAAGTATAAATGGTTGAGAACACCTGTTGCTCTTGTAATGGATCGGGGATTGGTTCCCAGGACTCAACAAACCACCCAGGATCCAATGCCATCTCTGGATTCCATGGGCATTTCATGTAAAAGGTATATATACATTCAAATAGGCAAACACACAGGTGTGGTAAAAATAAATAAATCTCTCAAAAAAGAAATATTTTTTGTTTCTTCTCAAGTGGTACAAAGGACAAACACTATTTTTATCCTATTTACCATGACTGTTTAATAAAGATTGCTTTCCTCTTATTCAGTCATTAATTTTGGTTTTGTCTTTGGTTTTATAAACTGGAGTCACAAGCCAGATGTGGTGGCATAGGCACATGACACTAATACTTGGGAGGTGGAGGCAACAGGATCAGTAGTTCAAATCCAGGTTAGGGTATATGATAGTCTCAGAAAAATAAAAACAATAGTCAACTGGAAAACAAAAAGTAAAGGCCTTATTTATTTCCTAATCTCTTTGTTACAGGAATAATATATTGTATATGTCTTATCAGCAGAAAGAGGTAAAAAAATGAATCTATGTCAATAAATGTACTCCAATGTAGGAATGAGGACTAAAAGAATTTTACTGTCCACTTCCAATTCCAACTCAATATGTCAGGATTTTTATCTTTATAAATCCCTTTGGGCCACTTATTATTCTCCATGCATTTACTTGTTTACTGTAATACTATTGATCTCCTAATTTGTGAGGTTCTCTGCAGTGCTCCTCTAGGCAAGCTCTCTCTCTCTCTCTCTCTCTCTCTCTCTCTCTCTCTCTCTCTCTCTCTCTCTCTCTCTCTCTCTCTCTCTCTCTTTCTCTCTCCCTCCCTCTCTCCCTCCCTCCCTCTGTCCTTTCCCCCTTCTGCTCTCTGTCTCTCTTTCTCTCCCCCTCTCCCCCTTCCTCCTTCTCTCTCTATCCCCCTCTCTTGTTTTTGTTTTGAGGTACTATTTTACAATTTATCCAGGTTTATTCTTAGGTTCAGATGGTCTTGCTCAAGATCCTTTTGCTGAGATTATAAATGTATGGCACACTGAAGCATCTCGGCTACCTTTATTTTCCTTAAATCTAACTATCTGTCATCCTTTCTGTCTTTGGGTCATGATGTCACCATGCCTTCCCCTTGTGGATGCCCTTCATCTCTCCTCATTTTTGTTTTCTTGGATATCAGAAATGTGGTCATTGGAGTGAACCCCACCCCCTCAGACCCTTTATGGATCTGATAGGCACTGTATTTTAGTATTATGTATAGCGAAGAATGCTGGCATGCTTTGAAAATATACTTTTACCTTCTGAGTAGAATCAAAGATACCTCAGTACACATATAAATTTAAAATGTTATTAAAATAATAAAATACAAAATCTAAGCATTAAAATCATATGCCATCTGCTTTCTAGCCTTTCCTTCTCCTAGGCCAGCAATTATCTTTTAATGCTCAAGCCCATGCCAACACCTCACTGACTGCCTGTCAAGAACATTCTCCATTGCTGAATTTTCTGGTTGTGAAATTTCCTGTCCATTGCCTTTTTTGTCATTGCTTATGAATACCAAAGAAATTAGTAAATTTTCCAACACAAGTGTAGGGTATTGAGAATGATAAGTGATGTTAATTTGAAATTAATAAGGTTAATTTCAAAGGAACAGAATGTATATAGGAAGACATCTTGCAAAAATGTACTTCCAACATACAATGGTAAATAAACTCTTTTCAAAAGAAAGAAGAAAATAGCAAGGAAAATCAATACAAACTAACCAGAAGAGCAGGAGATAGAGAAAAACAATGAAGGTCAGAACAGAAATTAATGCAACAGAAATGAAAAACAAAAGGACCCTTTAAATGGATAGATGACCCCTTGGGAGAAAAAATTAGTCAAACTTAGCAAATAGACAAATTAACCAAATAAAAGAGAGATGACAGTACCCTGATTAGAATTAGAGAGAAAGACCTTGCAGTGGACACTGGGGAAAATTCCAAGAATTATACAGATATACTTTAGAAATGTATGTTTTACTAACTTGGAAAATGAAAGGAAATGGATGACTCTCTAGATGGGTATGATCTATCAAAGTTACGCTAAGATGAAGTAAATGATTTAAACAGAAGTCAATGAGATGGAACTAGCAATTTAAAAACTTTCCCAACTGAAAATAAGTCTGGTGCCAGATGATTTCAGGAAAATGTCTACCAATCATTCCACAAACTGACACCATAACTATTCAAATTATTTTCTAAAACGTAAAAGGAAAGAGCACTTCTATGTTCTTCCCATGAAGCCTGTTGTACCCTGATACCAAAATCATAAAAACACAACAACAACAAAACCTACAGTCCAACCTCCCTGATAAACAAAGTTACAAAATTTCCCAGTAAAATAATTGCAAAGTAAATTGGAGAACACATTAAAAATGCATTCTCCATAATCAAGTTGCCTTCATTCTAGAAATACAAGAACACTTCAATAGACATAAATCAGTAACTGTAATTCTTCACAGTAGTGGACACAAGAGCAGAAACACATGATAATTTGAATTGAAAAGGCCTTTGATAAAATTCAAGATCCATTTGTGATTGTAAAAATTATCGATGAGAAACTTGGGATGGTGGGAGCATATCTTAGCAAATAAAAGATGACACCGATGGTACTAGGGTCTTCCTCAAGTCTTAAAGTTCCTGCTTTGTTATTTCAGCATGAGACTGAAGGTGTCTATGGATTTCTTTTGCCTTCCCTAGGTTTTGATGAATTTCCTGTATCTATACCTCAGGGAGTTCCTCCCCAGCTGTTTTGTTTCTGAGTGTCGGCATTGCTTCATTCTTCTGTAAGATTCCAAAGCTTATAATGTTCTTCCATATTCCCCTGTGCAGGACTCAGCCTCACAAACCACATCTTTCTTAGAGGTAAAGGAGAATTTCTCTGCCATTTCATTTTTATTGCCTGTCTAAGCCCTGTAAATCTCCATCATGGTCTAGAGTGCATGTGGAGTTCTGCTACTCATCTCCAACTTCATTCCATTCGGTTAGCATAGATAATCTCTCAGTGGTCTCACTCAGACCCATTTCAGATCTTTATTTAGACTAGGACTACTGGGAAAAGTTGTGGGTACATACGGACTCGCCTTGCTCTTAGGCCTGCTCCCAAATATGACAGCATACATGCAGTCCTTTAGAAAACTCATATATTGGACTCACGTTGGTAACAACAACAGTGTATTTCCCTTCCTACCTCTTCAGTAATGTGAGTACACAATGAGTCTGTTTTCCCTCAAAGGCTTCCATCTGATATATAATTCACAGGATTTCTCCCCTCCTTTACCCCCTTTATTTACTTTTGCACTATGATTGAATTAAATATTTTTTATTGTGTAGGTTCTCTGAGTTTATCCTATTAATAAAGCACAGACAAGATTGCAGTGCATCTCTATGTGCATTCTAAATAAAAACAGAAGTTTTCTGGTTTATGTGGAATCTTGAAAAGGGCAAGCTCACAGTATCATAGGTGTTACATAGAGCTTGTCCTGGATTACTTTAAATTCTGCTGTTAATTTTTTCTGCACTTCAGACTAAGTCATCACCCAATACTTGATCCAGTGTTTTATCCTCCTAAATGCTCGTTAAGTTCTGGGGTGAAAGGTGAAGGGATGGTGGTGCAAAGGCTATGTTTACATAATATTGATTGTGTTAATACCCTGCATATCACCTTAAAATAAATAGGAAGGTTTTGCTTCGTCAGCGGGGCTTTAAAGCCCTTTTCTTTACTGTTCTTGGTAAGAAATTCCACATAGAAAGGCAGGCAGTATTTGTAGTTTCAATGAGATACAAAGTATTCCTAAAATGTATGAAGGAAAAAAGAGAGAAAGAAACATTGTCTATTGAGAAAAAGTTTCTCTTAATATCAAAGCCTTTGCAGGAAGTTTTGCCAGACTATTTAGGAATGCACATTTTGTTTTATCTGCTGAGAAGAAACCCTTGGAGGGCAGAATTTTATTGTAGATAGAACCATGGAACAGTCCTGTGGCCAATGGTAAAACCACAGGCCATGAGAAGTTGGGGATAATCTTTGCAACACATTGCCAGAAATTCACAGTTGGATCAGTCTGCAGAGATATTGTACTGCCCACAATGCTCAGAAGTAGAACAGTGAGAGAGTAGAAGCCTTTCAGGCCTGCAGTACTTTTTGTAGCATCAAAAAGTCAATGCCTTGGGTTGCAGGACTGGCTACTGAGCAGTAAACAAATGAGTATTCAGGAACTCGGAGGACAACCAGAGTGTACATAATTTGTGCTCAGCTACAAAGTGAAAGAGAACCTTTTAACTTTATATTAAAATGATAAGAAACTTTTGCAAACTGCTGTATTTAGAACTTACCATTTGTGGAGGAAGTATGGTTTGAACAGAATAAAAAAATCAGACTATTTATAGGAAAACCATGTTAGAAAAACTTTATTTGACATAGGAATTTTGCAAGATCCCTGCAAACCTGCTGTCTGTTATAAGGAAAGATTGAAGACAGGGAAGCCATATAAAGAGCAATTTGGGGCAGCAGAATGTGTTTATGTTTGCCTCAGGGATCAATGTGTGAGTTGACACTCAGATAACCTAATTCTAGTTCATTATGTTTACAGTTTCAGAGGCATGGTGTAGTTAGGAGCCCCCTTCCCAGGAAATCTCCCAGAGAAGACAGACTATCCCAATAGGGAGTTCATTCTACTAATATGCTACCAAGGTGGCAGATGGTCACAAACAAGATAGCTGTGGCAAATCAAAAATGTACCCTATGGAACACAGCAAATTAGCATCCTGATAGAGATCCAGGAGAAGTTCAAGCAATGCAGCCCTCTGTGTTGTTAAGAACCAAGGGAGTTGAGAATAATCCCAGGAATAACTATGAATACCATCTAGATTAAAGGAGCCAGAGAGGTCAAGGAAACAAGAAACATACAGAATCAACTAACCTCGGCACATAGAGACCCACAGAGACTGAACTGCCAAACAGAGCATGCATGGGAAGGACCTAGGCCCTTTGCACATAAATAACAATTGTTCAGCTTGGACTTCATTTGGGAATCCTAACAGCAGGTGCAGGGCCAGCATCTAACTCTGGATCCTTTTCACCTAAGTGGGCTGCTTTGTTTATCCGCAATAGGAGAAGATGAGCCTAGTTCTATAGCAACTTTATAGGCTAAAGCTAGTTGATATCCATGGGAGGCTTCCCCATTTTCTAAGGAGAAAGGGAAGTCTGGAGAAATGAATGAAAGGGGAGATGAGAGAAGAGACTAGAAAAGAGGAGGGAGGGGAAGCTAACATCAGGATAAAGTAAAAAAATTAATTAATGAAAAAGAGAATAACTTCTATCAGACACTGTTAAACAGTCCTTGATTTAAAAGAATAGCAGAGATTCATTGGACTGAATCTAATGACTTGAAGTTATGTTCCAGGGTAGGGTGGGTGCTACTTGGCAACTATTGCCATTTTGTAATGAGAACTAAAATATTTTTATTTTATTTTGTTGTTGTTGTCGATATTTTTTTATTTTTATTTTTGTCAAGAAATATTTTTTTTTGGATATTTTCTTTCTTTACATTTCAAATGTTTTCCCCTTCACAGGTCTCCCCTCCAGAAACCCCCTTTACCCTATCTCCCTCCCCCTGATTCTATGAGGGTGCTTCCTCACACACCCACTCCCATCCTCCTAACCTACATTGGGGCATTGAACACCCTCAGGCCTGAGGGCCTCTCCTCCCACTGATGTCCAACAAGGCCATTTTCTGCCACATATGTGGCCAGTGTCATGTGTATTTTTGGTTGGTGGTCCAGTCCCTAGGAGCTCTGGAGGGTATGGCCTGTTGACACTGTTGCTCCTTTCATGGAGCTACAAACTCCCTCAGCTCCTTCAGTCCCTTCTCCAACTCCTCCACTGGGGATCCTTCAGCTCAGTCCAATGGTTGACTGCTAGCTTCCTCCTCTGTATTTGTCAGGTTCTGGCAGAGAAGAAGCCTGATATGGCTATCTCCTGAGAACTAAATTCTTATTGATGATCTACTCAGTGTTTGCCAGAGGATAAATAATCTGAGATGTATTCATGTAAAAGCCTTCTTGGTAAGTTGACCACTCACATTTCTCAACAGAGACTCCAGAGGCTGGTGAAAAAGATCATAATCCTGGCATGTAAGATTGAGGAAACTAATGATGGTTAAGATTTATCATTATTATTATTATTATTATTTACATACCAAACACTGTTCCCCCTCCCAGTCTCTCCCTCACAGAATCCCTCCCCCCAACACCCGTATCCTTCTCCTCTGAACGGATGGGGCACCCCTGGGTATCTCCCAACTCTGGGACATCAAGTTTCAGCCTGATTAGGCACAGCTTCTCCCACTGAAGCCAGACAAGGCAGTCATGAAGACTAAGCTGCCTAACTGCTACATATGTGCTAGGAGCCTCATTTCAACCCTTGTATGATCTTTGTTTGGTGACTCAGACTCAGAGAGCTCTCAGGGTTCAAGGTTTGTTGAATCTTTTGGTCTTCATGTGGAGTTTCCATCTATTTCAGGGCCTTCAATTCTTCCCCTATCTTCTATAAATGTTATAAATTAACTGTTGATCTTATTGCCTGAGTCAGTGGTGTTTTCTGCAGGAAATTGTTTCCTATGCCAATGTGTTCAAGGCTGTTTCCCACTTTCTCTTCCATTTAGTGTATCTGGTTTTATGTTGATGTCCTTGATCCACTTGGACTTGAGCATTGTGCAAGGTGATAAATATGGATCTATTTTTATTCTCCTACACACAGACCAACAGTTAGACCATTACCATTTATTGAAGTTTTTCCCTAATGTATGTTTTTGTTTTCTTTGTCAAGATCAAGTGTACATAGGGGTGTGAGTTCATTTCTAGTCTTTGATTACATTCCATTGTTCAACCTATCTTTTTCTGTACAATACCATGCATATTTTATCACCGTTGCTTTGTAGTACAGTTTGAGTTCAGAGATGGTGATTTTTACAAAAGGTCATTTATTGTTCAGGATTATTTTAGCTATCCTAGATTTTTGGTTTTTCCATGTGAAGGGGAGAATTGTTCTTTCAAGGTCTGTAAAAATGTGTGTTGGAATTTTGGTAAGTATTCCATTAAACCTGTAGATTGCCTTTGGCAGGATAGCCATTTTCACTATGTTTATCTGAAAGGGGTGAATTGGCATAGGACAGTCTGAATCCATGCGAGGCTACAAACTAACAGTTCAGCAGACCAGGCCTGAGATTCTGCTTCCCAGAACCGGGCAAGTCAGTTACTGAAACAACAGCAGACTTATGTAAAAGTGTACCCACGCGCCAACTTGTAAAGAAGACAACTGGACACACGTGCAACCAAGAGAAGTAGTACTCCTCCCTAGCTTGTGAAAGGATAGTTAGCCAAGCTTGAGCCCATGAGGTCATGTCACCCCTCCTTGGTATAAAGCAACAATAGTTGGTCTGAATCATACTATCACCCAGACTCCCAGAGAGAGAACTCACCAATCAATATATGTATCACCTATCCCACCCCAATGCTCTTCATTTTGGTTTTAAGATGAAATCTGTGAATTAAGTCATGGTCCTTTTATCCAGAAGGATTTGGGCCCCCACATGTAAAAATAAACATTCTCCTTTGGCATACTATTTGATTCTGGGGTATCATTCTTCAGTGATTCATGGACCCTAACAAATCCCACTGATCCATAGGCATGGGGAGTCTTTCCGTCTTCTGATATCTTTTGTCTTCTATTTCTCTCTTCAGGGACTTGAAGTTCTTATCACACAGATTTTTTACCTGCTTTGTTAGAGTTACACAAAGATACTTTATATTATTTGTGACTATTGTGAAGAGTGTTAGTTCCCTAATTTCTTTCTCTGTCCATTTACCATTTGTATAAAGGGGAGCTACTGATTTCTTTGAGTTAATTTTATATCCAGCAAATGTGCTGAATTTGTGTCTCAGCAGTAGGAGTTCACTGGTGGAATTTCAGGGACCACTAATGTATCCTATTAGCCCCAAGTAGTAATAACTTGACTTCTTTGTTGCCAATTTGTATCTCTTTGATCTTTTCTTGTCTTACAGCTCTAACTAGAACTTTGAATACTATATTTAATACATGGGGAGAAATAGGGGCAGCCTATTCTTGTCCCTGACTTTAGTGGGATTGCTTCAAGTTTCTCTCCATTTAATTTGATATTGGCTATTGGCTTGCTGTATATTGCTTTTACTATGTTTAGGTATGTGCCTTGAATCCCTGATCTCTCCAAGCCTATTAACATGAAGGGGTGTTGAATTTTGTCAAAGGATTTTTCAGTATCTAATGAGATGATACTGAAAGAATGATATATTTGATGTGTTCTTGGATTCAGTTTATAAAAATTTTATTGAGAATTTTTGCATTGATGTTCATACATATAGCGAAATCACTCTATGTGTCTAGGTCCTGGTAAATATCACACTAATTTTAGATTTTATTTTGCAAATATTAAAAAAGAATACAGCATCTTTAAACCCTGTATTTACTTGTGATTTCATGACCATTTGCACTCCTCAAATACATGTAGCCTCACTCTCATATAAACCTGAAACAATGAAGTTTCCCTGTCACTATACCAAGAATAGATGTGGAGTCATGGGCAAGTTGAGATGTGAGTAGCCTCTCTACTGTTGATGTAGGTTGTTGCAAAAGTACAACATATTTGTTCCTACATTAGCTAAGATTAGAATTAGAACATTATAGATATGCATAAAGTGCTAAAATATTTATTTTAGTTACTGTTCATTTTAGAAAAGACATTCTTTCTAATATGCTTAAGATTAACATTTGAAATAAAAACTTAATAAGAACACACGATCAGAAAATAGCTATAGGTAAGTTCACACAACAGTTGATTTGTTCAAAATGAGTGTTCTCCTGTATCATTTGGATAAAACTTAATCTGCTATAAATCAACACGCACCGAACCAAAGGAGGCTCCTCCAGATGCTACTTCTAACAGGTGCATCAGAGTCACGCAGGATTTCTCTAGGCTGCCGTGTGAGCAGGTGTGGCTAGACAACATCTGCTTCATTCCGTCTCATAACTCTTTAATCAAAGTCCTCTCCACACTTACTAACACTCATAACCTGATACACATTTGGGTTTGGATATTTGAAGCCCTGAAAGGAGACATGTGTCAGCTTAAAATTGAGAGCTGTCCCAGCTAGGCTGATTAAAAACTAGTTCTCATGACTGTAATGTTTAGAGCCAAAGCTCTTTCTTAGATGTGTTGAATTCATAGTCAGATAATATTTTATAAACTGGTCTCTTCTGTGAATGGAGTGGACAGGCAGCCAGATGTACCTCAATACAGGCTGTAAAATTAGTAGTCTTTAAAAATTCGTTGCAATTCAGATTAAGGCACAACTCCAGATGTTACCATTCATAAATACAATATATTTTAAATGACAAAAATTAAAGAGCAGGCATAGGACTGCCAGATTTCCTTTTGCCATTAAATGTTTTTTTAAGTATACTCAGCTATCTAAATGCACTATGCTTTCATTAAAAACAATGTGTCAACAGTAAAATATCTTCTGAGTTGGATTTTTAAAATAAAAGCAATCCCTTAAGCTGAGTAAAATATTAACTTTACACAATTTCTATTATTATTTCCTTCCTTCAAGCGTGTTCTTTCATTTTTATTGTTTCTAAAGCCAACTCACTGTTCTTTTTTGCCTCCCTGCTCATCTGTAAAATCTTTCACTTTAGGATCTAACAGCTGTCTTAGGTTCAACAGTGTTACGGCTGAATGTGATATATATTCCTCAGTCTTAAGCTTTGGAAGCTGGAGCCTCAGTTTGTCTAGCTCTTATGAAGGCTGAGGCACTGGGGATTGACATTTGAAAGTTATACTTGCCCCTATATCCAGATTGCTCTCTTGTTTTCTGGTCTGTCACAATGCAAACAGATGCCACTACCCAATCCAGTCATCACACACTGATCAACTCAACCCTGCTTTCATTGCTGCGATGGACTAAAATCCCTCTGATACAACTAATATTCCTCCTATAATTTATTTCTGACAGATATTTAACCAGAGACATATCAGAGAAGTTAATACAGCCAACAAACAAGTAATGAAAATAAACTGAGTTTGTCAGATTTTCACCCTAATACACAAAGAAAAGCCTCAGAGTAAACTCTTCTATTTATTCTCTATTTTCCTAAACTAGGGCAAGATGCTCCCCTTGTGAGCTTCATAAGAAAAATTAGACTTCACCAGTGGGTGATTGATTGACATATGTATCATCTGTATATATGAATGAAGAATGGGTAATAGGGTGGTAAAGGAGGACAAGGTAAAAGAAGATGAGGAGGACTAGAAAGACAAACAAGAAGATATACTACATGGAAAGGAGAGGCAGAAAATCTACTGTGAGAAAAGGCTCATATAACTTCAGGGATCAATAAGTTCCATAATATGGAATCTACAGGTTAATAACCAGAAAGACCAATGGCAAAATGGCATAAGAAAGACACACACACACACGCACAGGCGCAGAGAGAGAGAGAGAGAGAGAGAGAGAGAGAGAGAGAGAGAGAGAGAGAGAGAGAATGTCCATACCTACATTATAAAACTTTTATTCTTTTCCAGCTCTAAATAGGATTATCACCCACATAAGTGCTCTAGTGGGTTGAATGCAAATATACAGGAAACAGTCTCACAGCTCTATACAGAAATGATATTTTGCTAGCCATTCAAACCATACAGAAATGATATTTTGCTAGGATTCAAACAAGTTAACACCTAAAATTAACTGCCATGGTATTCATATTTTGGCATTTCCATATTGTCCTGTATTTAATGAGTTCTTCGGTTTCTATTAGCTATTTGCATTTGTCATTGATAGCCTGTCCCATCCACCCATTCTATCACTCATTTGCTCATTTCTAGTGCTACACTCAGTTTCTATCCCTACTCACTGCCCATCCAGGCAAAATCTATTGCAATCAGTTCAAGTACATAGCTCTTATCCTTCTTTAAAACAGGTCATAGTGTGTCCTCTCTGGATATTTTGTTAAGCCTTTTGTGTAGGCCAGTGCTCTTTCTGTATGATTCCTTCATGCTTTTATTCCACATGTTAAAAAAATGAAAAACACTATAATAGACTCTTAGCAAAAAGCTATGTTGGTACTCCAGCATTCTCATATTACTGACTTGCTTGCCTGGGTACGTAGTTTAGTCTATATGTCCAGTTTTCCTGCCTTATCTAGTGAGCTGTAACACTTTGGAATAAAGGTGCTACTTTATTCAGTCAACAGCTCAGCAAATTGCATGATAATCATTCAAGTAATGACTGATCTACCACCCTAAACACTGTGGCTTTCAAGAGATGATTAACTTGTATTTAAAAAACATGGAAACAGCCAATTGTCATCCTGTGAATTTTTCAATTCTCTGTACAGTGTGTCTCATGATAACGTGAGATTGATATTCATAGAATATTCTCTGGAGGACACTCTTTCCTTAAGTCAGAGTTGCAAATTAATCTTGTGTTGTCTAACAATAACACACCTCAGTTATCATGTCTGGTCTCTTATTTGAGACCCAATACAGTTTTGCAATATTTTATTGACACTAAAAGTGCTGCTGCATGTATTTATAGGAATCGTTTCTGATCACCTTGTCAAGCACATCACTATAGTTATTAAGGAAATATCTTGCTTTTTAGACATTTCATAACAAAAGGCTAAAGCATAAACTGCTATTTATGAGTTGTTTCTCTGCAGGGATTTGAACCTCAAATAGGTTTTGATATGTTAAAATGACACAGTAGTAATCTGGTAAAATATTTAAAGGCCAAAGCACAGCTGCAATGTGAATAAAATATTATTGGAAATGTCCTTGATCTTTGGCTTTATTACAGGTTGGAGACTTTTAATTTTTAATAAAATCTATCTCAATGACAGATAAGATAGATTGCTCCCCGTGGTAGTTCACATCAAAGAACTGATATAACTTGCCTGACTCCTAAACATAATGGTATGATTAATTCATTGAATTAATTACTTCTTTTGTTGCATATTCATATATTTTATTGAGGAAAAAAAATCCCTAACGATTACTATTCTATGGAGAAACATAATGAATATAAGATGAACAAGATGTTTAATTTTTTTAAAAAAAGAGAAGGGATTTAAAAGAAGTTACATAAGTCCACTGAGAAAATGCTGGGAACCATATGATGAACAAATTGAACCAAAGGGTGTATTTGTGTTTAACATGAGGAAGGGTCTGGAAAACATCATCAGCATATTGTCATAGAACTTGATGGACTTGGAAACACACAGCAACAAGTTACTTTGCTTTGGTTACACTCAAGTTCTCTCTTTGTCTGTTTGACCTTTTTGCTTCTTTCCTGTGGAGCTACTCACTAAACAATTGATGGAAACACAAATATAATAGAGCTAGACAGTGAATGTATTGATTAACTATGTGACAGAACCAAAAAGAAACGCACAGTAATCAGAGCAAGTCATATACACTGTGGCAGAGCTGGCACTTTTATGGAAGTCCTGTGAGATATTTTCTGTATGTGTATCCACTATAGCATTCCATAGCACTCATTCTCAGATAAATGCTAAACACAGGGGCAGAGTTGCAAATCTTGAAAGACATTTCATTAGTTTTACTTACTTTCATTGTGCTGTATTTTAAGTTCTTTCAGCAACATTTATCTCCAGAAAAATACCCTTCATCAATTTGCAAATATATTTCTCAAAACACACAGTAAATAGTAGCAATATCTCTGGTGGAAGGAAAGCATGCTTGGGTTTCTAGCACATTAATCCATTTTTCTTAGTAAGTTATTAGATTTCATCACCTATTATGGTAGCTACAACCTAAATATGAATATTTAAGCACTCAATGTATGGATAATTTGAGATATGTTCTAAATGTATAATGCAAAAGAGTTCATAAGAAAGCAAAATGTCATTTCAAATATGCTTTATAATAAGAATATGTGTCAGATGTATTTGAGAAACAGCAACAATATTCACATATATGACTCATTTGTTCTTTGTATTATATTTCTTTTGTATAAACAAGATTTTTAGAATTCCCTTATTCCAATTTTTAAAATCTTATAAAATATAATTCTTCAGAAATAACTAGAGAACTAGGAAACAAAATCAAAATATACTTAGAAATCAGGAAAGAAAGCAGGGTCTGCGAGATGTCTTAGTCAGTAAAGTCAAGCCAGACAACTTCATTTTGACCCCCATTCTCACATAATAGAAGATATGGGAGCTCTGGTCTCCACATGTGAATTATGGCATACATATGAATATGCACACATAAAACCCACAGGTACAAACACAAAACAAAAATGCAAATAAAGCTGACTGTGGAACACCAGCATAACTGTATAAGAAAGAAAGATAATGACCTTTGTACAATTGTGTGAGCTCTTTATTTTACTTCCCAAGGAGAATTAGTCAGAGGGATTTGAAAGCCAAAGAGCCATGAAAACCAGTACCAACGTTATTCCAGCTTTTCTCAATCCTACCTGTACTTATGTGGATTAAAAAGTGATAGAAATCAGCCATCAAATAAAATTCTAGCAAGTATTTAAAGACAAGTGGCAAATGGTAAGAAATGATGAGTTGCACTAAAAATATTCAGTCAAGAATATATATATATATATATATATATATATATATATATATATATATATATAAACAAAGAACAAAATATAAAGCTATATAATTGTTTGCCAAAATATTTTGTACACATAATGTCTAAGAGATTATCAAATAACAGGTGTGCAAGATAAAATTTGAATAAGATGGGCAGAAAAGAACCAGAATACAGCTAAGTAAAAAAAATCAACTAAAACTGCTTTCTATGTCTGCCAATAAATAAATTATTCATTATATTCTTTACATCACAGCTATATCCAGGTAAATAAGCACATCAAAATGTGCTGAGAAAGACACTTAGAGCGTGAAACAACTTGAGTTCTGCAACTAAGCTGTGAAATATTCCATGGTTTATAAAGGGATCACCTTTCCTGAAGCACAGAAAGATTTTATCTTTTTTCTCCTGGAAAAAAAGTGAGTTCCAGGACAGCCAAGGCTGTGCAGAGAAACCCTGTCTCGAAAAACAAAACAAACAAACTGTTGTGTCTGGCCAGCCAACCGCATGTCTGGGTTCTAGGCTGGAAAGGCATTTTGGAAACCTGGAAGAGAAGAAGGGCTAGGCGGGCGAGAAAAAGATGCAGCTAAGTCATTCTGATCAAAGCTCAATTTTACTATTTCGCACGCAGTTATGAAGCAGGGGAAGGGGGCTGATTCTCACCAAATAATCTTGGAGTAAGGTTGCAGGTGAACACGTGATGGCTTCTGAACAGCAAAGCAGCAAGCTCCAACAGTGGGCGTGGCAGAACGATTGAGCAGCAAGCTCCACCCCTGAGCAAGCAGGTTTCAGGCAGGGGGAGGGGAGACTACAACAAACAACAACAACAAAAAAGAGCCTCACTCAGGCATCTCCAAGTGAACCAGGAGTCAAAACTTTGAAGAGCTATGATTATTTTTGCCTTCCTCTGTTCTCCCCTCTCTTTGCAATAAAACATATAGGGGCAGAGGGCAAAACACAGATCCAATGGCAAGTTAAAAACCGAAACATGCACATCCATGTATGGCTTCTTCAAATCCAAAATGAGATAACAGAACATGATCCAAGCAGAACTAACATTCTCTATCTGTGCTCTGAAAGCCACCAACCTTCTCAACATCCAATCTTGCTTCAGTCTTAAATTCAAACATCTTCAGCTTGATATTGGCCATTGAGAACAAAGTTTAAAAACCAT
Source organism: Mus caroli (assembly GCF_978045245.1). NCBI lineage: Eukaryota > Metazoa > Chordata > Mammalia > Rodentia > Muridae > Mus > Mus caroli. The sequence goes on along the minus strand of NW_028227261.1, from coordinate 102,761,922 downwards.
AATCGTGCTTTGAAAATTCAACCATATATCATTAAGCTCACTAAGAGAAGGATCGAAAGAAATTGTCAAAATCATGAAAAATAGGTTTTAATAGGTAAGCCAGGTAATGGCAAATTATTTTGAAATAATTATCTTTTTAAACCAAAATTTGTAAAATTGAAGTCAATGAAGTCCAATGGCCCATCTTGCATTGTAAAATGTGGCTGGTTATTTCCACTATTGGCTGTTAGTAGTCACCACTAGTTCTTCCAGAGATCTCTCCATATTTTTTCTTTTTATCTTTTATAACATAGCTCATCCTTAATTTAAAATCACTTTGTATATACCTTAATTGAGAGTCATTGCTATTTCTGATATTTGTTTTCTATTGTAACATCGTAAAAATCTATGAGGATATCAGAATGCTTGTAACAATCATTTTATGGTGATTTTCCTTTAGCTGAACAGTAATATTTGGTCATTGGTGTAGGTCTTTGGTCTATCTGGTCTTAGCTTCTTGTCCATCCAATCAGTGATGCAAACAGTCTCCATTTCATGGAGTGGGCCTAAATCAAGTCATACAGTTTGGTGGTTACTTCCACAAGCTTTTTGCTACTATTGCACTAGCACATCTTGCAAGCAGAACATCATTGTAGATTGAAAAGTTTGTAACTGGGTTGGTGTTGACCTTTCTCCTTTGGTAACATTTAAAATACCTTCCAGTATTATGAACACAAGTCCATAGCAGTGCAGGCTCTAGGTAGAAACCATATCAATTGCTCTGTGTTAGAACAGTCATTGCAAACATTTTGAACAGAAGAAAATATAAGATTCATGTGATAAGTTAGACCTTAGAGAATGCAGATGCATTGAAATGAAAGCGAGTACTCAAGAAGAGGGAAATCTGGGATGTGAAGATGAATGCAAATGAAATTCAGATTTACCAGACTAAGAACTTTAAAGGAAGTCTTGAACAGCAATCGGGATTCAGTAAAATTCAAATCAGGAAAAATTACAGTCTTACAAAAACAATTCAAGGCATGAACAGATCGAGAAAAATAAAATCTGTGGAGAGAATAAGCAGTATTTCAAAAAGCAGAACTGTTTTCAAGAGGGGAAGTGGAGATAGTTTATGCTTACACTGGACTTACATTTTAAGCCCTGCTTGTCTCGGTGCTGACACTCAACATATTAGTCTGTTAGCTTAGTTAATCCTCATAGCAACTTTGTGACAGATGGCTATGAATATCATTTCCGTTTACAGAAAGAAAGCCAAAGCAACCGGTCAAATGATCGTACTCACTGTCGCGGATCACAGTTGCTATTTGGTAGAGTCAGAATTAATTCTGAGGTTCTAAAACACTTAGCCGATGTAGTTTGGTGTAATCGGAAATGGTGTGTCCCTGCAAAACTCATATGGGATATAATTTCCAGTGGAAGGTATTTCACTATCAGTGTTGAGACTTCATCACATAGTTTTGATAGAGGTGGAAATGTTAGGAAATATTTAGAAAGAGATTTACTCATCAGAATGGAGGTTGAATCACTGAATGCTAATACTCATGGCTGTTTCTAGTAGCTTTATAAAATGAGAGAGAGAGAGAGAGAGAGAGAGAGAGAGAGAGAGAGAGAGAGAGAGAGAGAGAGATTAAACTAACTCACATTATCTGTATCATATTATATGATGTCTGCAATTCTGTAAGAACCAAAAAGTCATTTAGATATGGCCCATAAGCTTTTAAAACTCCTGAAGTGTAAGCCAATGAATCTCTCTTCTTTATAACAGTCTATACTGTGCTATTGTTAGTCACAGAAAATGAAGCAAAACAGCATTCTTTAGAAAGAAAAATGAAAATCAGTAAGTATGCCATATTTAGTTCAAAATAGCTACATTTAATTGATATTTATTAATTTAAGCTAATAATAAAACATAGTTAAATATTTATGTGAATTTGTAATATTCTTCAAGTTTTTATAATAATATAGGAATATTGAAAATATTGAACAACATGGATACATATATATATGTATATATGTGTATATGTATACACACACACACACATATATATATCCATGGCAGCATCTAGAAACAAAGTAATTAATCTTATGAATCCTTTCCATTTTATTAACAAAGAGAAGATATTTCTATCAATGAATCTGTTACAATGCCAAGCAATAAGATATACAAATTGAGGAATATACTGTTGGATTGTAACAATGAAAAATATGTGTCTGTGAATGTTCATGATGATATTCAGCAATACATGAACTTTAATTAATAATATTAATCTAAATTAGGACTTTCAACAATAAAGGCTTATATGTGGCAGTAGTGATAAAGCCTTTTTAAAGAATTAGCTTCACTCCTCAGTTAATAAACAATTTAAAAAAGTAGAAACAAGGCTGGAGAGATAAATAGCAGTTAAGAGCACCAATTCCTCTTCCAGAGTCCTGAATTCAATTCCCAGCAACTACATGGTGTCTGCCAACCATATGTAATGGGATCCAGTGCTTTCTTCTGGTGTGTCTGAAGACAGCTACAGTGCACTCCTATAAATAAGATAAATAAAACTTTAAAAAAAAAACAAAAAAAAAATTTCAGAAGCAGCTGTTTATAAGTATTCATATGTATATATTTATCTATTTTATGTATGTACATGTATCAGCACATACTTTATATAGATGATGTCCATCTTATGTATTTAGACATGTGACAGTTTTAACTTTATGATAGTAAGAAAGCAGTTAATGGTAAGTAGAAACCATTCTTCATGTTTTGAATTTTTTTTCCTAGGATGACAGTATGTAGTGAGATGTTCTCTTGAGATGTTGTGCACTGCCAGCAAGCCATAACACACTATCAGTCACACAATGAGAAGATAAACAATTAACACTGTGCAGAGTATTCTTTTTCTAAACTTTGATGTTAAGTAAAATAGGTATATTAACTGTCTTTTAAACTTTTTTAAAAGATTATTTATCATGCCTTGTGGTGTTTGTTTCCAAGTGTATGTATGCCATATGTGTGTTGGTGCCTATAAAGACCAGGAAAAAGAATTAATCTACCTGATCTGTGATTGCAGGCAGTTGTGAGTCACCCAGGGTGAGTTCTCTGAACCAACCTCAGGTTCCCTGGAGAGACACCTTTTCAATTACTGTCCTTATGACTTATAGTACATTTTACTTACAGTGTGTTCACTGGAATGTATTCCAACCATTAAGTCAAGAGAATCTGGATGGATATTTGACTTATAAATAAATAACAGATAGATACATAGGTAGATTAATGTATGAGCTAGATGCACACAGGAAATATATGACAGATAATATATATGAATACATTATATAAATGCATGTCATTGTACAATAGCTAGTAATCAAATTAATATTGTCTGGCTTAGTTAGCACACATTATTTTATGGTTGCATTTGGTTTGGCTTTGTACCTGTCACTTTTCTTTCTGTGAAATCCTTGTGATTTAATAAATACCTACTTACTATATAGCTGTCAGCAATCACTCATATTTAATACCTGGTCAGTTTATATGAAATGGATATTTTTATGATACAATTTTAAGTGGCTTTATATATGATAAAATATCAATAGGGAAATCTTCACCTTCTTTTCATCATTTTTCATACTTGTATATTTATTTTATGTGTATGTATATATGTGTGCCTAAGTGTCTGTGTGTGTGTGGAGGTCATTGAATACAGATGAGGATAATGGATTTCTTGGAGATTTATTTAAAGGTTTTGCATTCTACTTGGTTCTACAGAACCCAGATTCTCTGGAAGAGTAACAAAGTGCTCTTAACTACTGAACCATCACTCCAGTCCCCAACTCCCTGTTTGTTATTAGAGTAAGTCACACAGTTCAAAGACATATAATGGCACAATATTGTAAACGACTGGACCAACAAATTTTAAAGATTAAGAAAATAATAAAATCTATAGTGTAGACTTCCATATTCACATTTCTTTATAAATGATTTTTAAACTTATTTTGTATTCTAAAAGCCAATATTCAGATTCTAGAGGCTGTGAGTCATTGTTTTGTTTTGATCTGGTGACAATTTCTACTGTTGTTAAAGTTTGACTTATTGAGTCCACTGCTTTAAAACTTTCTACCTATTTCTATTATTTTATAGTTTCTATCACTTTGATAATTGTCATCAAATTTAATGAATTTATCAAGTAGGTTTTGAATGGATTTTTTTTACTCCATTGATTCATTTATTTGGATCTTCTTTAAGGTCATTGATCTTTTCCCAAACTAGACTTTTGAGTTGTCTGACATTTTGCCCATGTCAACCAACTCAGACATGGATATTGAAGAGTTTGAACTTTAAAGCGGTTACATTGTTACATTTCTTTTGATATCATTCTGTGTTCCTCATGTAATTTGCACAGCTAAAGGGATAGTACATCTAGTTTTATAAAAAAGGATGTTTGTAGTCAGCAACCTTCTCTTGATGTCTCAAACGGCACTATGACTCAGTGGATAGAAAAAAGGCTGCAGTAATAGCAATAATTCAAAATCAACACAGAATTTTTAGAGTAATAAAATTAAGAACACATTCAATAGAGATAGTAATATTAATATAATAATTTAAAAAGAAGTTATAATATTTATATAATAAACAGAAAAGTTCAAAGTAATGAAGTTAAAATTATCATTAACTAAAAATAAACATAACTCTAAGGAGTGGTACAAAATGGAAAAGAGAAAACCAAGATAGAGATAATGAATGTCTATGAAGGCGTAAGAACAATATTGAGGGAAAACATAATAAAACGGACACAGAGCAAATAATATAAGCAAAACACACAAGACTATCAACATTCTCATGGCTGAGGGCCCAAAACCTTCAATTTTCCCAAAGCTTATCACTTATGCCATTTTATTTAATTTTATTTGGTCATTTTTAAAAATTATACCAGAAAGTCCAATACATAAATTAATACCAATTTTGCACTTTTCCATCAGGATACCAGTTAGTCTGCCTGGCTTAAATCCTAACAAAGATATCCATTTGCAGCCATCACAGCACAGAGGAAATAGAATTACCCTCTGACTGTTGGCATCAGCTGAGCCCATGATTGTCTCCTCATATCAGAGGCACTATGGCAATATGGACCTGTGCTGTGTCAAAGTACTGACTGTGTTTCCACAAAATATCTGTTCTTTGGGAGTAGAAAACATAGTAAGACCAAGGCAGTATGTGCTGGCAGAGGTAGGGATGTGTTCAGTTCACTCTGGAGTCTGTACTATCACCTTACTTGCATTCAAATACAAATGGTCTTCTTCCTCTTTTCAAAGGCCAAGCTACCGCATCCAAATAGATGTGCATCTGAGTTAAGGCTTCGTAGTCCCATAAAGATTTATCAGATGGTCAGTGGTTTAGCCCTGGATCATGGCAAGCCCTACAGATGCTTCTTTCCCTGTGTAAAGACTTGGTAGTAAGACATTACTTAAAACAATTTTAACCAGGACACAAGCAAGCTAACTGAGATGTGACATCTACATCCTCAACTTTTCTTTTCTGTTTTTTTTTTTTGGGGGGGGGGGTATTTTTTTATTGGTTATTTTCTTTATTTACATCTCAAATGTTATCATCCTTCTCGGTTTCCCCTCTGCAAACCCCCTAGACCATCCTCCACCTCCTGCTTCTATGAGAGTGCTCTGCTACCCACGCACTCCAGCCTCACCATCCTAGCATCTTGTTGAGCAGATTGCAGTCTGTCTCTCCTTGGAACAAAATTGTTGCAGTGTTCACAATTCTCCAAATGTGGAGTACTCTACAGTGTCTCCCTTTCCTTTTAGTTAAGCAATTCTGACAAGGATAGTCCAACTTCTCTTCAATTTTGCACAGTGCCAGAAATTATCATCTGCTGCTTGTAAAAATCTAAATACCAGCATTTCTCAAATTTACCTGGCCTTAAATTGTTTACTGTTTACCATTTTGCTATTATAGCAAGCCCACCTCTCCCTCCGGCCATATGCCTGGTCTATTGTTTTAGATGTGGAGATTTAGGAAAATGATGTTTCTCTATCCTTCAATCTTTTCTCCTAGAATCAGGTTTTTAACTTCCTGCTATTTCTTCACCAGAATACTGACCTTTCACAAAATGTGTCCCTTGGTCAATTCAAATCTACACCAACTAAGAACTTTTAGGAAATATATATTCTTTTCCAAGTCTAGATCACTTGAAATCAGATTTTTGAAGTGGGGCTCAAAATATTGTCCTTAACTGGCCAGCTAGAATATACTGATACAAGTTCATGTTTTGGGACCAATATGATTAGTAATCTGTGAACTCTACATTGACTTTGAGAAGAACTAAACAAGGTTTTACTCATTTGAAATCTGCAAGTTTAATATTTTTGATGTTTAAAATTCTTAGGAGGCTGCATGACCTGAAAAACAGTTTCAAATATAACAAGCAGAGCATAAAACAGTGATGAAATTAACTGTAGCTAAAGAAATATATATATATATATGTATATATATATATATATATATATGTATATATATATATATACATATATATATATATATTATTCTGTAAGTTACATTGTTGTTTATGTTGTTCTGATATAGATAAAGGTCTTTAATTTTTCATGACTTAAGATTCTGATTTTGCCATATGGTTGACTTTTTTAATGTTACTCAAAAGATGAAGTGGGAAAAGTGAAAGGGTTTATTTTGAAGATATTATTATGATATATTCCTGAGTATGGCATAAGTAATGCGTTGAATATACTGTACTGTTTTGTCTTATTGGATCTGGACATATCAGTTCTGTATGATTATAATGATTGCCTTCCTACCAGCTGATGAATTGCTACTGTTTGCTTTGGATGCTACCCACACATCGGCTCTACACAAATTCATGACCCTTGGAGGATAGAATCCGCAAGAATGTTCCCAGTGGACAAAAGGGGCAGCTGCATTGAGATCTCTTCAGACTGTGGATAGCTCTGTTTAGTAGGAATCAACAGAAAATCTACAGAACCATGAGCTCCGTCCTCCAAGCATGCAGAAGTTTTCATAATAGAAGTCTTCTAAACTCAAAGGACATGAGTATATCAATCTCTCCTCTGGGATCCATCTTGAATCTCTTTCAGAAATAATTATATTGCTCTCATATTTTAAAAGAAGATTTCATTTCAATTGTTAATCCATCAGCTGTGTCAATCAGGCCTGTTGATGAGATGTTGCACACAATTTTTGTCTCAAATATTTGTCAGAGTTCCATTCATTTTCTGCTTATGAGATGTCTATCTTTCCAACTCACATGTAGATTCAATATGTGTATTTTTTTTTTTTTAGTTTTTTTTTTGGTTGACTACTCTGTCAAAAATTAAATAAATCAAATAGCCTATACTTGCATGCCAACAATAAGATCCTGGCTTAAGTGAATTTACAAGTACTGTCTTTCAAGTTTTTTCGTAGATAACAGTTGAATTCTGAGATAGCTTTGAAATGAAATTACACCTTTCTGCAAATGAACAAATAAAAACAAACAAAAAATACTGCTTCCCTTCCAAAAGTGAGTGTGATTTTATAATTATGCAAATTAAGTTATATTTTCATTACCATTAGCCGCCTGCAGTGAGGCCTCAAGTTTTGAGTAATAAGTTCGTGTGTTAGTATCTTATACTTTTATGTTTTTCTTTCTTACACATTTTAAAAGTGTGATTAGTTTCTCTGCATATTTCATAATCTTACTGTGTTCATGCAAGGACATTTATTTTATACTTTATAACTACGAATTTATGAAAACTTACTTTATTTCTGAATAGTATAATACACCACACAAGTTACAGTATTTAATGTTCGTAAGACTCGTGTCATCCACTGATGCAAATGTGAAAAGCTCCACAGGCAGACCAGCTTTGTCCTCCTACATGTCAATTGAAAGTTGCTTCGTTCAAGAAACAGACTGTTCTGTCCTTTTCTGGGTCTAGAACTAGCTGAGCTCTATCATAGGAAGTGGGATTTTTACAGGCTGGGGTAATCCTGCCTGCTAGAGTAGGCATCTAAATTGTACTAACTATCTTTTCTTTATATATATATATATTTTTTAAATTAGGTATTTTCCTCATTTACATTTCCAATGCTATCCCAAAAGTCCCCCATAACTTCCCCCCCACTCCCCTACCCACCCACTCCCACTCTTTGGCCCTGGCGTTCCCCTGTACTGGGGCATATAAAGTTTGCAAGTCCAATGGGCCTCTCTTTCCTCTTTTCCGACTAGGCCATCTTTTGATACATATGCAGCTAGAGTCAAGAGCTCCGGGGTACTGGTTAGTTCATAATGTTGTTCCACCTATAGGGTTGCAGATCCCTTTAGCTCCTTGGGTAATTTCTCTAGCTCCTCCATTGGGGGCCCACTAACTCTCTTTTCTAAGATCATCCATAGGGTTCAAGATCCAATTTGTCGGTAGTGTGTGAGAAAAACATCACAGGCCATGTACCCAAGACCAATTTCACATGGCTGTATTTACTCTTGTTCCCTTTTTTTATAAAATTTGTGAATAATTTGGAATTCTTTTAAGATGAGCATCTGACTCTTCACTTCCACTTAGTAGCCACCATTAACCCTGTATGTCTCTAGCTCAGCTCTGAACTTTTCTTTTTAAAGATTTATTTATTTATTATATGTAAGTACACTGTAGCTGTCTTCAGACACTCCAGAAGAGGGCGCCAGATCTCGTTACGGATGGTTGTTAGCCACCATGTGGTTGCTGGGATTTGAACTCTGGACCTTTGGAAGAGCAGTCGGGTGCTCTTACCCACTGAGCCAGCTCTGAACTTTTAACTAGGGATTTATTTCTTCTTTCCCTGACTCTGTAGCCTTTATAGTCCAGGTGCTGTCTGTCACTTCTCCTGCTATGGAACAATAGTGGATTTGTCTAATTAAATACAAATTTCCTATTTATTATAAGGTTAACAGACCACAGGTCTTTAAATTACAATACCCTATAAGGCCTGCTTCTTCCTCTGTAAAATAGTGTAGTTATAATAATAGAAAGGGGACTTGAAAACAGGAACATACCCCATAAACATTTCTCTAACAATGCACAGAAGTTTATTTTATTATTCAATTTATTTATTTTCCATATAAATATTAAAGCCACCAATTACTGATTTATATATTACTCACTTTCTCCTTATTTCCAGCTAGAAACCACCAAATAATATTTAATAAATGTCCCAGTGTGCCTGCAGCTATGCAGTAGGCAATTTACAGGTTTAATTTTGTTCCCTATATATAAGGCTTTAAATTAATGAGAAATTATAATCCAGCAGTTAGTTGATAAATACACAAAAAGTTTTAAGGAAATATCTAAGTCTGCATGAAAATGTACACACATGTAATTCAGTTTTTAAAAGGATTTTAGTCATAGCCAGAATAAACAAATGACTACAGAGTTTTATATATAAAGTGATCACCAACTACTCCTTTATGATGAATTGGACAGTTTTCTGTTTCTTTTAAAGGTGACAATTTTTAATTACTTTAGTCATCATATTATGCTCACAGAAATTAAAATGAGAAGTATTGCTACATTCTACATGGGTTGGGAAAAAAACAAAAAATATTTGTCAGCATATGTGGAGACTTTTATGACAAGATACTAACAATCAAAGTAATTTTATAAATATTAAGTGCTTTTTGTACATTGAGTTCTTCAGTGGAACTTCAATGCTATGATAACTTTTTTCTGGCCTGTATTGTTAGTAGATACAGTAGGCATAAGATCAAATTTTCAAGCTAAATGTGAGTCTTTTCTGATAGAATACACATGTACTCACACACATGTGTGGCACAGGAATGCACACACACAGATTCCTTCGGTGCTTTTGTATTACAAAGACTCTGATAGAAACTTTAATCTATTATCTTCTAATACTATTTTTATAAAACAATTATGACAACATGAAATAGCATCAGCAATGTATTTCAGTTAGGGTTTTATTTTTTGTTTGTTTGTTTGGTTTTTTGTTGTTGTTTTGTTTTGTTTTGTTTTTGCTCATAAATTTTGAGTACTACTGACATTCTATGTATTCACTCTGTAAAAAACACAGGAAATGATACCCATGTGGTGCTAACAGTTTGCATAAGTCTATTTTATGCCAATGGAAATGATACATGCAGATGTTCAGGTCAATGCATTAATCAAAGCTAATTTGAAGGGAATCTCTTCGTCATTTAGATTCTTTAATTTGTGTGAAAACTCAAAGCCCACACATTCTCCAGGCCCTTCTCCTTCCCTATAAGATGTGTCCGAGCACAGATTGGCTGACCCTCAACAGGGCTTCTCCAGCTGCCTTTGTGGTTGGTAGACTGAGTTAGTTAGGCTACTGTGTTCCTCATCCCAAAGCCATTTCCAACTGAGTCACCTCAAACCCTTCATCTCTTTGACAGGAACCAATACCTCCTTCTGGGCCCTCTCCATATTTTTGTGATTTGCCAGAAATAGCAGGGGGCAAATTGGGCCCTTCTTCCATTCTACCTATATTTTCTATCGCTGAAATACTAGCAAATGAAATAGAAAACCATGATGTACACACTTGAAATCCTGTTTCCAGTGATCTCTAAAACAGGCAAAGATAGGCAAGCAGATAATAGGTTTCATTGATGATAGAGTTGTAACAACTAATGACAGACATTCAATCAGGGGCTGCGGGAGGCAGGCCAGCAAAGGGAATTCTTTCCATAGGCTCTGGGTGATGGGGCCAGTTGCTCCTACTGGGGCATTTGAAGAATCTAGGAGGCACCAGGCAGAGAATTGTCCTATTTAAACATCTGTTCTGCACAGAGAGTGCATAATCAACTTGAATGGGCAAAATAAAAACTTCATGATCCTCAGGATGATTAATTCATGCATCAACATAACTATGTCCAGAGATTTGGTCTAACACCAGTTTAGTTATATCTGGATTATTTAGAATGAAATAAGCATTCAAGTTAACTGACTTTTAATAAAGAATTGCCTTCTAGAATGTGTGTGAGCCTAATGAAGTCAGTTGAAGACCTTAAGACAAAATCATTCACGTTTTTTGCAAGAAACAGAAAAATCTCCTCCTTATTATTTTTGTTCTGAAACTGCATTTGTTCTTCCCTGGTCCATCAGTCCTTTAAACCACAACAACCAATTATTACAATAAATTTCATCTGTATGTATGCACACAACCTATAGACCCTGCTTCTCAAGGAACCCTAACTAGCACACATATTTATCATGTGTCCTTTCCTATCTAATTATAAACAGATTAAACACCCCAGAAGCAGTGAGATCAGGAAGAAATGGAAGTGTTGGAAATTCTCTGTTGTAGTGGTTTGGGTCAAAATAATTGGAATATTTAGTCCTCAGAGAGTGGAGCTTTTGGGGCAGAATTAGGAGGTGTGGCTTTGATGGACCCATGTCTTGATGTGGGCTCTGAGGCCTCAAAAGCCTACTGCTGTTCCCCAATAGACAGACTGCCTATTTGTAGTTTTCATATGTGAGGTCTCAGCTGTTCTAGCCACTTGCTTTCTCTCTACCCTCAAGAAACATAACCCTCTGGAAACACAAACACAATGGAATGCTTTCTTTTATAAACCACAAGAATAGAAAATTATTTAATCTATTGTTATCCCACCACATTCTAAAACATTACTGGGTAGACATAACTATGAACTTAAAAATCATTCAGCAGATTTCTTTTTGTTGTTGTTAACTATTATATTATGTGGTCTCACAAACTAAGAACCTTTGGATGGATTAAATATTGTGTTACTCCTCACTAACACTTTATTAGACAACACACTGAATGAGTTCATACATTGAATATTTTTCCTGTTATAAGATCAAATCCCATTGATAGGTTCCTTAAGAGCATATATTCATAAATCATAAAAATTCAGATATAGTTCATAAACTAATAAGGTTAGCAAACTGATAGTTTTCATCAAAATTTATTCTAAATGCCATATTTCCACCTTCAGTAGGGACAATGAGCCATAATGTGTTTTGCTTTGTAAGACTTCCTGTTGAATACAACAGCCCGGGTATCATAAAATGAGAAAACTTAATTTAGGCCATAGCTAATAATATAGAAGAATAAAAAGAGCTGATATCAGAAATAGAGGGGAGAGTAGAAGGAGAAAAAATGAAGGCCAGTAGAAGTCTAGTCAGGCATGGCATAAACAAAAGACATGAAGCCAATTGTGATTAACAACTTTTAACAAGCACAGAGGTTTTGAGTTTTCTACCAAGTGAAACGATTAGAGGTAAAGCACGGAGAAATTTGGGCCAAACAGCTTTTAACCAGCACAGAGGTTTTGAGTTTTCTACCAAGTGAAAGGATTAGAGGTAAAGCACGGAGAAATTTTGGTGCATACTGTTGAGAGATACAGAAAGACGGAAGTCAGTTACCAATTGTAAAACCTAGAACTATAGAACGTAGCCTTAGGCATAGATTTGAAAGTTTTCCTAGAATTCCACCTTTTCAGGAAAATTACAAAATAGAAAAACCTTATAAAGAACTCTAGTCCTAAGAAGATGAGAATAGTGTTTGACATCTCGTGGATACTTTGAGGATCTCATGCAGTTTTTGACTATGATTTCCAAGACCAATATGTCTAGTATTTCTTACCAACTAGCAAAAGGGTGAAAAGTAAAACCAAAATCAAAGCCACTCAACCAGCAAAATTAAGGCAATTTAATGATCTCATTATTAGTCTAGTAACAAATTCCCAGGATATTGTTCATTATTTTCCCAGAGCTTCAGTGTGTGTATCAGCATTTTGTTCATTGCAAATGACAGAACACAGACTAATTGAGGACACAGAAGCCCAACAGACTCCTGGGAGAGACCCAGGGCTGAAAGATAATTCAGCTACTACAGATATCCTTTTGGCCACTCTCATCTGCCAGTGTTGATTACAAGCATTGCAACCACAGTTCACTAAGAACGTCAACTTCATCTCAGGTTCTGGGGAGCCTACACTGGCTTTTTGTCCTGGTTAGTACTTTGACAGCATAAAAAAGTACACAGTTCCCTTCCTGCTACAGCTCTCAGGCTGATTCTTCTCACTCGTAACCGAAGTTGGAGTTTCACTTCAGCTTCGCCAAAGCTATTGGAAATTCCGTTCACAAGTCCTCTGTGTCTGTTTCCAAGCTTCTCCTTCGTGCAACTTGAAAAATGTTTCAGAGCAACTAGAAGAGAACTAAGAGATTTTCATCTGCTTTAAACAGTTTTTATCCTTGCTAAGAATCGAACAGTGTTCTAAACTGTGGTATAACTCTTGACAGTCTCTGTTTCTGAGTATATTCCTTACTCACGTGGGGTATGTTGCAATTTTTTTTAAAAAAATGATATGATCACTTTATTTACCACTTTTGACAATATTATCTGAGGATATAATAACTTGCCAAAGTTCTTTTTAGAAAGCCAAGGAAGTCCTCATTTCAATGAGGTCCTGTAATCCCCATTGCCCAAGCTAGTACGCATACACACAGAGCAAACAGGTTAGTTTATTGCTAATAGTGAATAAGAACATATGTAAAAATATTTAAAACCTAACCCTTCACTCCAGGTTTCCTGTCTTCTAATACAATATAAATTATAGGCTGCAAAGCCAAGAAAAAGCAGTGTTTTCATCTTACAGCTTAGGGATTTGGGTTTTACTAGTTATAGTACTATAGGAGAAAGAACAGAAAATGGTTAAACAAAGGCAAATCAAGAAATGACCTGTTATAAAGATGACTGAGGATGTATAAAGTCAGCAGGGTTACATGCCACACAGACACTCGCAGGAATCACAACCTGCTATCAGGCATTTACCTATAGTAAGAAAGAGTGGTGTATGCCAGAAATTCTAGAGGAAGCTACACTCATTACAGAGGGACTCTGAGACAAATCTTGACTATAAAGCAAGGCAACCACTTCTAATACAGTAGCCCAAAAGTAAAGGTTGATGGATGTCTACTTTCCCTCTTCTATTACCTACCAACTTCCTCCCATTGATCCAAATAAGGACTAAATAGCAAAGTTATGTGGTGGTGCTTGTACACTGTAGGCTCCTAAACACAGAACAATAGTCAGTTGATTAAACACACATAGGTAGAAAAGGACAATTAACTATATCAGCACAAGAACACTATGCTGTCTAAGGACAAGAGAGACGCATAGCTTCTTGCATTTACATATATAAATGCTTCTTGCATTTATATATATATATGTGTGTGTGTATATATATATATATATATATATATATATAATCTATATTTTACTAGGAGACATGGATCCTGAAGTGAAGGTGAAGGTAGTACTATTCCTGGATTTCTAAATATAATATTTTATTAATTCTTTAAGAATTCATTGCCGGGCAGTGGTGGTGCATGCCTTTAATCCCAGCACTCAGGAGGCAGAGGCAGGCGGATTTCTGAGTTCAATGCTAGCCTAGTCTACAAAGTGAGTTCCAGGACAGCAAGGGCTATACAGAGAAACCCTGTCTTGAAAAACCAAAAACACCAAATATATATATTCATACAGTGAGTTTGATCCCTTCCTCAATCCTCCCAAATTTGCCTCTTAACTTCCCTCTCCCCCTCCTCCTCCTTCTTCCTCTTCTCTTTCCTGTCCCCTCTCCCTCTCCTCCTCCTGCTCCCAATCGCTCATCAGGGGTGGGGCCTTGTGAGTGTCTCCCATCTCCATGCTAGCATGTTAACTGGCTTGATGTTGTGCAGGTGTTTAGCAGACAACCACAACTGCTGTAAGTTCCAGAGTGTCAAAGTTCACAATGTTCAGAAGGCTCCATCTCTAGTCCTTCCCAACCTCTAACTATTACAGTCTTTCTGATCCTATTCTGCAACAATCCTTGAAACTGGAAGGAGCTATGATATAGGTGTCACAATTATGTGTAAGCACTCCATAGAGACTTATTTTGTGCTTATGAAACCAGTAGTGAGTTTCCACATTAACCATCATTCACTTCAATTCTCTGATGAGTTCCCGAGCTGCACTAATCTCTGGATAAAGAGATGGGAATTCAGAAGGCAACTTACAATGCTCTTTTTAGCAAAAGAAAATTAGAAGGTTCACCTTGAGAAACCTGTGACCTTGACACTCATGGGTTCTTGGCTAGAGTTAAAGTAACAAGCATATGATTCTCCCTGGATTCATTCTCTTTTATTTAAGTATTTTCTACAAGCCTGCTTTGTTTTCTGTTATCAAATGAGAATCCTGATGAATTCTCTCTTGTTTCTCTTAAATTGTCTGATTTCCAGTGTTTCCATACTGAGAATTATGAAACAAGCTGGCTAAACAATATTTATTTGATTTTTTATTTATTTATTTTATTTATTTATTTACTTATTTATTTCTGTGCAGTTGGCATGATGAATGGCAGTTTCAATTACTTTCTGTATCTCTGTGAAAAGATATTCAGTATCCCATTTAGATGAAAGAGAAAGCAACAAAGTATTGGAGGAGAAAAACAAGAACAGAAAAAAATTGGAAATGAGGATGGATATTATCCAAAAGACCTTCAAAGTAGCATCAGGGAAAAGTTCATTTTTGTTTTCAGCCTGACAAATCCACACAACCTCAGTTATGGCTACAAAAGGCAGGTGCTTCCTTTGCCCTTGCAGCGGAATAAATCATGATGAGTCTTAATGTGCCTCAGCATACTTTCTCGAAAGCTTTGCTAATGCATGCTGGTTTACCTACAACACGTTTTCCAGAGACTGTTGAGTGAAACGACAACACATATACTTAGTTTCACACTTTAGTCTGTCCAATTAACAGTGTTTGCTGTGCTGGCTGTGAGCCCAAAAGAGGATTTAATTTTAAGTACAGTGGTCTAGTTAACAAAAAAGAAATGGGGGGAAAGCTGACTCATGAATGTTTAGAGTGTTAGACTCTAATCGTTTGTTTCTGCAAAATTGCTCTGTATTGCTATTACTGGAAGCTGCTCAAAGTATTCGGTCCTGAAATTCTATAAGGAAATGGCTTTAAGCTGTTAGAGTGGGCAATATGATCTCTGTTTAAAAATTATAGGACATCTTAGGCAGGCCATAAAAACCCTTAGGGATCAATGTCAATAATTATGTAAGAGTTTTAAAACAGGCCAAAAGAGAAATAAAAATAGATTCACTTTTAATGGAATATTAATTTATTTTATTCATTTAATATCTAGGCAATATATAGCTTCTCTCTAGGATACAGAATCTGGGGGCTACATATGGTACTTAACATAGTAACATTAAAGCATATGTAATTTAAAAATACAAATGATTTTTTGTGAAATAGGGTGTTATTTATAGGTGACCAGAAATCCTTCTCATTTTTATTGACTAAAGACATGGAACTCTAGCAATTTTTACTTTACATAGGTGAGCTACATGAATAGTAACCATCCTTAAACAGTGAACATATTACTAGAAATAAAAATTATAGAATTTAAAGTTGCTTAATAAATGTAAGAACACATCACTCAAAAGTTAAAATAGTACTTACAAGATTTGATAGAAGAAATAAATACTAAAAATGGCAGTTATCTACATGAAATTATACCCAACTTCAAAATAGGGGAAAATAGAATTAAAACTGTAAAAACAAGTTATTTCAGGAAAAACAAATTTGAAAACTACATAATCTAATTTAAATGGATAAATTAATATCTGCTGGAATAGTTGTAACTAAAAACATTTTAACTTTTTAAGATTAATTTGTTTTTATTTGTGTATATGAGCCTTTTGCCTACATGTTTGCTCTCATGTTTGCCTATGTACCACATGCACAACTGGTAACAACAGAGACCAGAAAAGGATGTTGTATCCCCTGAAACTCAGTTTCAGATGGTTGGAATCTTCATGCAGGTGCTGAAAATTAAGGCTGGGTTTTCTTGAAGAGCTTTCTGCTTTCCCAACAAGCACTCTTAACGACAGAAGCTCTCTCTCTAACCCCAGGAAACACTTTTACACATAGATTTTTAAAATCTTAAAAATGACTGTGAAAACCAAAAGGAATAGAGATATATGTAGAAAGAAAGAGATGATATAAAGCAATAAAATTGAAAAACAATAGAAGTTTGGAAATGAGGCAAACATGTTTTAAATGTCAAATATTAACTAGTCTCTCAAGGCAAGCTCACTGCAGTAAAAGTGCACAGAAAGACAAACAAGAAAGAGGGATATGCGGTAGTATCTTCTGAAAACGTTTGAAGATGCAAACTACAAAAGCCATAAAGTTGGGTTTGTAAGGAGAAATACAGAATGCACACTGGAATTAGATTTCAGGTATGCAATATTTTAGAATGATTATATTACAAATATTCTATGGATATACATATAACAGAATATATACTTTTACATTTCATCTAAAAACATAGCAACAAGCAGAAAATTACCAGAAGAGGCCTGACCATTAGCTAGTGATATACAAGGTCTAGGAATCAAGCCACAGTAGGAAATGAACTTTCTGAATTGATAACATGTATATTCTTACCGGATGAGATGAAGTGGCATCATAGCCACCAGGAGCACATGCATGACTCTGTCTGCAGGACAAAAAACTCCCTTGCAGAAATGCAACCTTGCATGGGAAGGTTGGCTACTATATTTCTATGTGCATTTCCTTTCCCGCCTGTGTAACTAATTAAGCTTGCAAATATCCTTATGTCTGTTTCACAATATGCATATTTCTTGCAACGTTCTTCATTTCTTTCAAGATCTTATTTCATCAGCACAGTTGTCAGGTTTTCTTACCATCATTTTTTTTTAAATCTACATCCATATGCTCTCACCCACTTAATCATAAAACAGAACTAACCCTGGAAACTCGTTACTCCATAGCCATTACTATCTTAGAATGAAGCTAGCTCACATTACACAATTCATTAGCTCATCTGTAGAAAATCCAGACGAAAGCATGACTAAATTATTACAAATTATGAATTTAGCAAAATCACTGTATAAAAATCAATACATAATTATACTAACCACCAAGGACTCATAACACAATAGAACATAAAAATGTCACCATTTAGAGTGACATGCAAACCACAAAATACCTAGGAATAAATCTACAAACATATGTATGGTACCACAATTCAACACATCATGAAACATTGCATGATGTTGCTACCAGGGTATCTCCTGCTCTATGTTACTCTGTATTTTGCAAAGCAGTGGTTATTCAGAGAGCACTGCATTCAACCTCCGTTTGAAGGATGAAAGGTGGCTCTACCCGGGTGGACACACAGACAGCACCATCTGTCTGGCAGTACCCATAGAGGAAACTGATAAATATCTCACCCCAGAAAGTATGAAGGATAGCACCCACAAACAATTTCTCACAGTACTTTGCTACCATAGGAAGACATGAGCATATTAAATTTGCATCAGACACAGCAAAATGTGAAATGAGTAGACTCCCTCATCTGGCCCCCTAGAAGATGGCTACCTAACATTCTAATTAGCATGACCCCAGTGATCTGTCATATCATCACACAATATGTGTATGGACGATGGTGAGTGTGCCAAAAACAAACAAGCAAAGATCTCTAGATTGGCCCAGGAACTACTGCTCTGCTCAGTCCTGACTGTTGATGTGTATTATTTAAATTTCTGTCCACTCTTCAGTCCATTCAGATGTGCCTTTCAGGCATTCATCCATGCATTGGTCTGCACTAGAAACAGCCCTGTTGCCTCTGAAGCTGAACTGTGCTCTACAGCTCATCTGTGACCCTGCAACCTTACTCTATGGACCACAGCCAAAGGTGGTCTCCAGCTTCTTCTAAGCTAGATTTGGTTCCTTATCTATTTGAATTTCAACTGCCCTGTTTCTTGAGACTTCTCAAACTTCTATTTTAATTTTTTTGAGAATTTCTTACCGGTGTACTATCTCTACATTATTCCGACCCTTCTTTTTCTTCCCTACAACACTTTCCTTGTCCTCCTCCTACTCCTTCACAAATTTAATATTTCTTCTTTAATTATTTTTGTTTTACACACATATACACACATACACATGCAAAACTTCTTGAACTTCATTCACTTTTGCCTATTAATCATTTACAGTCTTTGTATATCTAGTATGTACAAATATATGCAGATAGTTTTACTGTTACGTGCAAAAATATGCTCTGAGAGTCATTGTATCACAATTTGGAATTAAAAAATCTGTGATTGCCTCAGCCAAGCAGTCAAGAGAAGTGGAATAATCTGACAAATTTTTGCCATTGAAACCATTTTACATTAAAAACCTACTGTTATTTAATAAAACTTGACATTGTGGAAGGTAGGAACATGTTTGTCTATGTTTCTGTCATAAATCACTCATGCCAATATAACTTAAGATTGCCTAAATAAGTGGAGGGTTTCCATTGATTGGAAAATTTAATATTATAAAGGTATAAAACACCCCTATATTGATTTTGGGGTCAATATAAAACTAATAAAATCTCTGAATTATTCATGGAAGTTGACAAACTGACTCTAAAATCTACATAAAAATGTATCATACCAATGACAGCTAAGGTTCATAAATGAAAACAATATTTTAGATGATTCAATAACATTTATTAATTTGTATTATAAACCATAGTTATTAGTTATATTGATGTGAACATAAATAAGTTGACTCGTAGAGATTCTTAAAAAGGCATGCATATGTAGCAAAGGAATATTTTAAGAAAACATATTACAAATTTATAATATAAAATATAGCACTTATAAAATAGTGCAGGATAAATTGTACATCCACTTGGAAAACAACCAACATTACCAATACCTCATAAATAGAAATATAAATGTCTCTCACATATTTCTCAAATGAAGGGATGAAATGATAACTGTACCTAAGCTTTACAAATACATGGCTTGAGTTTAGACCAGGACATTTCTATCTCTGTCCTATTCCTAGACCCAGAAATTTCTAGTCTCTAAAATATGTATTCTAGGCCTAGAATGTTTCAGTCTCTGAGACTTACTGTTGAATAAGATCACCCTTTCTATCTCTTTCTGAACTCTGGCTGGCTTTAATTCAACTGCTCTGGTTTAAACTCCTCTCCAAGCTGACTAATTCAAACTGGCTTCTTTTAGCTTCTCATTGAATTGCTGTGCTTGACCTCAAACTAACTCTGGCAATCTGTCCTAAACTTCTCACATGTACTCATTCTCTGACTCATTCTGTCTTCACCTGTAATCTCTTTGCAAAACTGTTCCTACAAAATTGCCTCGTCCCTCTCTCTCTCTTTTTCCTGCCTGTTCTCTTAAGAGTTCTGTATATCCTCTCTCTGAATCATTCTGTTAATTCTTTCTCTTGTTCATCAGTTTGTCTGTCCCTCAATTTGCTGTTGTTTTCAAACATGGCTGCTTCCTTCTACAAAATAAATTTACTTTCACTGTTTGGGATCAAAGTTGTGTACTAAGGGCATGTCTGTATTCCAGGCTGATCATAAAGACCTGGGTCTTTGGATGTGATTGCTTGCCAGAATAGCCATGTGGCTGAATTAAAATTCCTCTACACAGAAAATTAAATTCCAAAGGAAACCACATATAAATGAGAAACACAAAATAACAAAACTTTTTGATGGAAACAAAGGACTCTCTTTATTATATCACATTAGGTCTTCAGAAACAAGTTTGTTGTTTTGGGAAATGAGTCAGAATATGTATATCTAAGCTTAAAGTGAATGGGAAGTTTATCAGGAAACAGGGTGCATTTGGTTTAAGTAAACACACACACACACATTTACAAATGAGCAAAGGAGGGTGGGAGGCCAGTGGACTTGTTTAATAGAAAAGAACAATTTTCTCACAGTCCTTTCTTAATGCCTGCCCTGCCAGTTAACTTCCTTAGCCCATCCTGCAATAGAAGACAATTCATACTAAATAGTTCTTCCCTAGCTGAACTCTAAAGCTTTAACAGAACCACTTGTCTCAATCTGTGAAGAATTAGCCATAATCTAAGGATTTAAGAAGGACATGTTTGATATCTAACAGTTAGTTATAAGAAAGACAGCCCTCACCTATCTGGGTTCTATGCTCAGAGTCTCTCAGGCTGCAAGCACTTAAGGGTCTCAGCATCCTCTTCCAAGTTGAGAAGGTTAGAATCCTTTAGTTCTATATTCTCCAGCATTCTGATTCCAAGGAAAAAAGAGTTTCTATGGGATTTCCCCCCCTCAGGAATGAGACTCTAACACAGATTTCAACAAAGGCCACAACACAAATTTTGTCAGATAATCCCTTCCCTGTCTTTGACTCCTGTTGAAATGGCCTGGGACAGAGCTATAAGTTCTTAGAGTCACCCAGGTCTGATTGAGGACATCGGTGCTGCACATGCTTCATCTTCCTGATGTGGCCTTTGGTGTGACTGACTATTCTGACCTTTTGATCTTCCAAGATTTTTTAGCAAAAGGTTGAACAGTCAGCCACTTCTTTATGCCGCTGCATGCTCAGCTGCCATTTCTGACTTTTGCCATCTTTTGCTGTCTCTAAAGGCTAATTTTTTCTCTAAATTTCTTGGCTTTAGTGCTTTTTAAAAGTTTGTCCATCAACTCTCCTAATTTCTCTTACAGTTTAAGAACCCAGGGAGCAGATTCTTGATTTTCTTGCAAATCCCTTTCATTACTTACCCAGTTTCTCTGCTCTAGGTCCCATGTACTTTATGTGTCTACTACAGTTCCATCACTTATTTAGAAACTCTCTCCATAATTCCATTCTTTTGTGGATGTTCTTTCCATTGCTTTGGGCTCCGGCACCACAGCCGTATGGTTAATACCCATGTGAGTAGTGTGATTTGCACACTTTCTAGCATATTATTTATAATCATCCCACCCTTTCCTCGCTGCCTAGGGCTAAAGCCACTCTGACATTCTATTTACGAGTGTCCATGTTTGTTTGTTTGTTTGTTTGTTTGTTTGTTGTTTGTTTGTTTGTTTAGAGTGCCACACATATCAAATTGCATCTATTAACCTCTTCTATATAACAAACTACTATCAACTTAGTGGATTAAAATACCATGTTTGCTCACAGTTTCTGTGTCTTAGCTGTTCTCACCAATCAAAAATAAAGGAACTGACTGTCTGGAACTCTGACCTCATTTGACGGGTTAGATTCTCTTCCCAGCTACTATGGATATTTGCAGAATTCATTTCTTTACAGCAGTAGAATGAGTGGTGTTTGCTTCTTCAGCAAAAAAAAAGAGAAAGTAAGGCCTTGCTGCTTCAAGCCTGATCATTAGACTCTTCATTAAAATATTATTTAAGGATGTGAGGCTCACAGAAAGGGCCACACCCTTAGATTAACCTGAAATAAACTGGTTAGAAACCTTAATCATATCTTCTAAATTGTTTGCATCTTTTTCATACAAAGTTACACCTAACTGGAAACAGTAACATTGCTCCTCTTCACATGGTCCATCCACATTCATCTAGAGATTATACAGTTTGTACACAGTAGCAGGATTATGCAGGAGGAGAAATTTTAGAGGTTACATTAGAATTCTCCCTATACATATTGGAAATGTTGGGTAGTACTCTTTTAAAGACAGAAATGAATCTTCTATCTAGTTTGTTTTTTAGGTTTACTAATTTTATTTTGTCCCAGCTTTAATAGATATGATGGAAAACACACACACAAGCATTTATTTGAGGTATCTAATGTATCAATTTCAACTATCTCACTTCTATGTAGACTATAAAATAAATTTATGATGAAAAGATAGTTATTTCATGGGTTCAAGAGGGGCAGGGGCAGTAGAAATGTCTGTCAAAGGGCACAAGGTTTCAATTGTATAGAATGAGTATGGTTTGGAGTGTTATAATTATATTATCACTATAAGTAATAATATTGTATTATAAACTCAAAATTTATGAATATGACAGAATCTAAGTTTCTCTCTAGTACTAATGGGTGCTTAGTGACTGTTTTGAGGCCATGAAGTTCTAAACATAGTCAGATTTTAGTACTCATCCTTAACACTTGTTTTTTTATTGGATATTTTTAAATTTACATTTCAAATGTTATCCCCTTTCCCAGCCCCTCCCAACTTGGGAACTCTCATTCCATCTCCCTTCCCCCTGCTTCTGTGAGGATGTTCTCCCAATTACCTACCCACTCCTGCCTCCCCGCCCTGGCATTCCCCTACACTGGGGCACAAAGCCTTGACATGACCAAGGGCGCTTCCTTCCACTGATGCATGACAAGGCCATTCTCTGCTACATAAACAGCTGGAGCCATGGGTCCCTCAATGTGTACTCTTTGATTGGTGGTTTAGTCCCTGGGAGCTCGGGGGTGGGATTCTGGTTGGTTGATATTGTTCTTCCTATAAGGTTGCAAACCCCTTCAGCTCCTTCAGAACTTTCGCTAACTCCTCCATTGGGGACCCCATGATTAGTCCAATAGTTGGCTGCAAGCATCAGCCTCTGTATTTGTCAGGCTCTGGCAGAGCCTCTCAGGAGACAGCTATATCAGGCTCCTGTCAGCAAGCACTTCTTGGAATCTACAATAGTATCTGGGTTTGGTGACTGTATATAGGATGGATCCCCAGGTGGGGCAGTCTCAGGGTGGCCTTTACTTCAGTTTCTGTTCCACACTTTGTCTCCGTATTCCCTCCAGTGAGTATTTTGTTCCCGCTTCTGAGAATAGTACTTCTGTCATAGTACATACAGAAGGAGAAAATTAGGAGATAAGTAGCAGAATTAGAAAAAAAATGACCGTGCATACATATTTAGAATATTGACAAAATATACATCCTTGCCAGTTATAACTCACAGAATCAGGAACTTGCTTTCAGCCTATCTAACTAAAGTATGAAGCTTGAGGTGGGATTATGGGACACTATTAAAAGTAGAATAATTGAAAAAAGGGGAGCTGTACACATTGGAAAACTTTAAACTTACAGAGGATTACACTGTTGGTCTGAAGGAACAGTTCCACGTGCAGAGAAAGGTCCCATTATGTAAATGACTCCATATAAACTACTATACTTACAAATCCTGTCCTGCTGATATGAACAATTGTCTGGCATGGCCAAAAGAAAGCAAGGTTAATTAAGTTGACCTTAAAATGACCAAAAATATCCCATTGCACAGGATGCAAAATTTAATCTTTACAGGGAAAAACTGCTAATCGTTATGATTATTTCAGTTTGTGAATATTTTTTCAATTTCATATACAGTCATCCCACAGTCAAATTTTCCAATTAAAAACTACATAAACATAAGGAAGAGCAGGCGGGGGATAATGACCAGACTGTAAAAAAGAAAAATTAAAGGTGCTAAAAATAATAATTTAAAAACTTGTGTAAATATGTTTTCTAAGAACCACTGGATGTTTTGTAAGACATGCATGGCCCAGTCCTGTCATTACTGTATGGATGTCAGTGCATTGGTCTAACTTCACTGAACCAAGTGTTTTTTCAAGAACATGAAAGCACTGTATTTTCCTTCATTTCCATGAGCAATTACTGTCTAATCCTGAAATATCAGACAATCTCAGTAAGGATATGACATGGCTTATTTACCTCCCATCCTACCCCCAGCTTGAACACATTAATTAGGGAGCAGAAAACCATGTGACAAGAGTGGTATTTTCATGGAAGAATGCTAACAGGAATTGATATAGCAAAAATGTCGTACCTAGAACTCAGCAAATCGTTGACTCTGAGACAAAACCAGTATGAAACCCAGTAAATACAGCAGTAATGGTAAATGAATTTACCTAGTCCAGACAGCCAGAATCTTCAATGTGGACTAACTACAGAGTATTCATTTTTGGTATTAGAGTTTACCATTGCACCCTAATTCCCCGTGGATCTAACTAGGGCTAAATCATCCTCCTAACATAGCACAAGATTAAAGAACTGGTAG
Organism: Mus caroli; assembly: GCF_978045245.1. Taxonomy (NCBI): domain Eukaryota; kingdom Metazoa; phylum Chordata; class Mammalia; order Rodentia; family Muridae; genus Mus; species Mus caroli. The sequence continues at coordinate 102,737,065 of NW_028227261.1, read as the reverse complement.
TGTGCTAAAATAAGAATCCAAATTAGAAATCATACCAAAAGACATACCACAGGCCATCAACCCTAAGCACTGGGAAAGGTGTCTTACATTATGTCTATATTTATATTTGTATGTAATTTTATTCAATTCTCATAAAATACTTTGAATTGCGCTAGGTAATCTCACAAGCAGCTAATTATATTTCCTTTGCTTTCTTCAGATAAAAATTATAAGTATACAAGTAGAGGGCAATATAATTTTGCCATTTCCAGGGACTGGCAGACCCAGGGTTACAACTCCAGCCCTACTGGCCTAGGTTCTAGGTGCTCAAGTACAATACTTATTGCTGGAAATATAATCAGCAGCAGCCCCTGCACTTAGAAGTAATTATAATTCTTGTCTTCTGGCAACAGTGAATTTTTGCAGCAGCCAACAGGAAGAGGTAGCAGGTAGCACCAGCAATGCTACAGCTCTCAAATGGGCCTTGAGTCCTGGAACTTTTAGATGAGCAGTAATAGTCCTGGATCGTAGTATTACAGTTCTCAGCCCTAAAGTTTCAGAAACATGTGATGCCACCCCGTTCCCCATTAGTCTTTTCAGCTCCCTGGAACACTCTCACTGACCAGGGGCTGCAGTTTCTCATATCTAGATCTTCACAAAGCCTTTTTTCTGAGCCTTGCCTGTCTTTAATCCTTTTCCCTACTTTCAGGATACCTTGTTGGCTCCATTGCTTTGGTTTTTCATCATTTCTGTTCCTGCTGTTCTCTACCACACTTAGCTACCCTCCCATCTCACCTGCTTCTGTTTCTACTGAAGTTGTCCTTTCACTGCTAGTGCCATTCCCATTTCTGCATCCAAAAAAGAAGTAGAAAAGACCAAGTCTTCAGGACAAGACTTTGATTGAACTGACTATAAAAACACTACAGAGCAATATATATTGGCTGACTCAAAAAGTGAGGTGAAGAACCTACTTATTTAACTAGCAAGAGGATAGAATAAGTGAGTGGGTACCAACACAGTAGAGTTAATACAAATGAGGGCTTGTCTTTGTACCAAAAACAGCATATCCCTTATGCAAATGTGAGCCTTGTTTGCACCATCCTTATCTATCTCATGGGCCAACAGGGAAAAATTTTTCTCTCAGGTCTGGATGAAAAATGGCTTCAGGTTCATCTCATATTCACAGACATTTGTCTTGCTTAGAGTGAAGCTTTCCAAGGCTGGTAGAGTCTCTGGATTGCATTTTCAATCATAGCTGTAGTGGTTTTCTATTGCTAGAGAGTCCTTCAGATGATTATGAGATGTCCAAGACAGCTGAGCTGACACAAGGATGCTCTGAGGCAGTTTAGTGGATAGTTCTCTGCTCAAGGATGCCAGCCATAAAGGAAGGGCCCTGACAATTTTAAGCCTTTGCAAATAGAATTAAAATATATTCACTATGCTGTGGAAGCTTGATGTCACAGAGAAGGGGGATGCTAGAGGAGAGAGTGAGAGAGAGAGCACCCTCTTAGACACAAAATGGAAGGGATTGGGGAAGGGAGGTTGTAGAGGGAAAATCAGGAAGGGGGATATTATTTTAAATGTAAACAAATAAAATGATTAATAAATTAATAAGAGGAAAATACAAAAATATATTCACCCTAAAGACTTAATAGAAACATGACCCAGGACTACAAATTCTGATAATATTAACAATAGCTCACGGTATTTACCAGTATTGAGCTAATATCCACTTATCAGTGAGTGCATACCATGTGTGTTCTTTTGTGATTGGGTTACCTAACTCAGGATGATATTTTCTAGTTCCATCCATTTGCCTAAGAATTTCGTGAATTCATTGATTTTAATAACTGAGTAGTGCTCCATTGTGCAAATGTACCACATTATCTGTATCCATTCCTCTGTTGAGGGTCATTTGGGTTCTTTCCAGCTTCTGGCTATTATAAATATGGCTCCTATGAACATAGTGGAGCATGTGTCTTTGTTATATGTTGAAGCATCTTCTGGGTATATGCCCAGGAGTGGTATAGCTCAGTTCTCATGTAGTACTATGTCCAATTCTCTGAGGAACCACCAAAAGCACGGAATACCCAAGATACAATTCAGAGACCACATAAAGTTCAAGAAGAAGGAACATCAAAGTGTGAATAATTCAGTCATTCTTAGAAGATAGAACAAAATTCCCATGGGAAGAAATACAGAGTATGGAGCAGAAACTGAAAGAAAGACCATCCAGAGATGGTCCCACCTGAGCATCCATCCCATATACAGTTATCAAACCTAGACACTATTGTGGATGCCAAGAAGTGCTTGCTGGCAGGAGCCTGATATATCTGTCTCCAGAGCAGCTCTGGCAGTACCTGAAAAATACAGAGGTGGATGCTCTCAGCCAACCATTGGACTGAGCACAGGGTCCCCAGTGGAGGAGTTAGAGAAAGGACTGAAGAAACTGTAGGGGTTTGCAGCCCCATAAGAAGAACAACAATACAAACCAACCAGCACCTCCAGAGCTCCCAGAGACTAAACCACCAAAAAAGAGTACACATGGAGGTACCCATGGCTCCAGCTGCATGTGTAGCAGAGGATGGCCTTGTGGGACATCAGTGGGAGGAAAGGCTCTTGGTCCTGTAAAGGCTCTATGCCTCAGTCTACGGGAATTCCAAGACAGGGAAGCAGGAGTGTGTGTGTTGGTGATCAAATGGAGCAGGGATGGTACAGGGGGTTTTTGGAGGGAAAACCAGCAAAGGGGATAATGTTTCAAATGTAAATAAAGAAAATATCTAATAAAAAAGTTCTCAAAAACAAACAAACAAACAAACAAACAGAACAGAACAGAACAGAACAGAACAGAACAGAACAGAACAGAACAGAACAGAACAGAACAAACAAAATACCTAATGCTGAGCAGTGCTTACTCTGTATACCAAAACCCCCAGGCAACTGTGTGATCCCTTTATAAAAGGACTATGTGATCCCTTTAACAGGCTCCATAGATAGTTAACTTCTGAGATGGTTCCCAGTGACTCACATCTCTCCATCCCCATGCATTATGTCCTTCCCTATATGTGCACAGATCCAGTGACTTGGTTCCTACAAATAGAATTTAGCAAAATTATATGGCAATCCCTTATGTGCATTATAAAAGCCTTCCATATCACTGGCTCTATACTGTACTTGCACTGATAAAGTTGCCCTGAGGTGATTTTCATAGGTAAAATTTAGAAGGTGGATTACAGATGACATCTTATAAGAAACTAAGGCTTTTCATGTAATAATATTAGAGGAAATTAATACCTCCAATAATCATGTGAATGTGCTTTCCAAAACTTTGTGAGTTTGCCCTCCTCTTCTTTATACTTTAATTACACTATTGTAAGAGACCTTAATGTAGAGAATGCCTTTGAACAATGTCCATTTTTCTGTTCAGCAGAAATTGTATGGAAAGAAACACATGTGTTGTTTACAACTCATGCCTATTAGGGTTAGTTACACAAGAATAAATGTGAAATAGTATAGTATATAAGTTTGTAAAGTAATTGTCACCCTGATACATGGGCTGTAGTACAATGAAGTTTATCATAAGAAAATCACATAAAATAAGCACTATTAAAAGAATGTTCATAGAATATGGTCCAGGAGAAGTTCTTGTTATCTACCAGCATGATTTTGTAGGCAGGTATTTATTTATCCTATCAATGGTGAGGGAAACCAAGCATAGGCTATCATCTGTGATGTAAGTTCACCTAGATTTTGTATTGAGGAATAGTTTCATAGACATGGCTAACTATATCACAGACCTATATATTCTTTCCAGTTGTAAAGTTGACATGAGATAACAGAAGGTCACCACCATAAGTCACATAATTAGCATGGAGCACATGATTTATAACCCAAAATAAATAAAAAGAGTTTTATTAAGCAAATCATTCCAGGTTCTTAAGATATGATCATCCTGGAAACCGGAGAAAAAGCCAAATCTCACGCTGACAAAGTCAATCTTTCTGTGCACAGAGTGACATCTATGTTCTGAGTTCTGATATTAATTCTGTTTGGTCTGTTTCTTAGTGATCAGACTTCTGTTACTTTCCTTAACTCAACGGAGCCAACCCAGTGTGTTAGAGAAGAAAGATATTTATGGTCTTTATACTAGTTATCAATATGCTTTCTTCTAGCAACAAACATAAGTAACCTTTTATATGGTTTTTAACCCTCTAGCCAAATCTTGCAAGCAAGCATCTTTTACCAACTGGTATGATATAAATGTCTATCAGCAGTAGAGAAGGCCAGAGGGCCATTAGTAGGAAAAAATATCTCTCTGTCTTTATTATCCTGATGTTTTTCCCATTTCATAAGGTGACTCTGTTGGTCAGTATACAGGATGTCCAACCCACGAGTGTTTACATCCTGGTACATGGTCTTGGTATCTCCACCATTCTGTCGGCATCTGATTTGGCTCTGCAGGAAGTTCAGTGGAATTCCACCAACGCCACAGCCAGTTTCCAAGAAATTCAGTACAAACTGCATAGTAGGATCCAGAGAATTCCACCTGCATCACAGATGAATGATCAAACTAGTCTTGCATTGATCCAGCTGGCAAGTTAAGAGTAACTATAATATGCCAAACGTCAGCTGCCTAGGAAATATAGCCAATCCCTGGGTGACAGTTTCCTGCTCACCAGTCACAGAGTGTGATGCCTCCCTGTATTACTCAACTGTGAAATAGCATCAGCTATCCCTTCTACAAACAGACCTAATTTCAGACTTAGCTTAGAAGTGCCCTCTTCTAGTCATGTTCCTTTCTGTGAGCATACTGATCTGCCTGTTTTGCTTATCTTTAAAACTTGTAGTTAACTGCTTGCCAATTACTAAATAGTTCTTATATTTTTTAATTAATTTATTTATTTATTGTTTTTCATACTTTCTGACTAATATCTCCTCCCTCTATTCCACCCAGCCCCACTCCATTTCCTCTAGCATCCAAATACACCCTCCTCTGTTTTGCTTCAGAAAAGGCCAGGCCTTCCAAGAATATCCATTGAACGTGACATAACAAGATGCACTAAGACTAGGTACATGGAGAATTTGGAAAGAAAAAAATCTATCATAGATCTTGGGCATAAAATCAATAAGGTGAGTATGAGTTTTTAAAAAATAAATAAATAAATAAAGTCATTTGGGGACCACAGAGAAAGAATTCTTCAAGTTCAAACATAGTGTCAGAATTAGACATTTCTAATTTGGGAAAGTGAAGAATTGCAGATCATTGAAATACAACAAAAGAGGGAGTGGTTATAAAACCCTTACATAATGTAGTTCCCATAAAGTTAGACTGTCCTCTGGGAGTACAGAAAATGGAATTAAACAATCCAATTCAGACGAACTGGCAGAAAATAAAAGGTGGCATTCCCATAAGGGGATGGGGGGCTCTTATGTTGAAGTGATGGTCTTCGACAATGGGTACAATTGGAAGTATTTAGATAAATACAATGTTTAGCTTCATCAGCAGATTAACCTGTTGATGATTTCATAGCCGGAGGATATATTAGAAGTTTGTTTCTGGAAAAATGTTTTAAATGGTACATATTGTCATAACTTCTCCCTGTCTCTCTTGTCTTCACAGCTGTCTGTTGTGAGTAGTTTTTCTCTGCTAGCCCTTCCATCATGACATCTCTGCCTCACCTTAGTGCTAAAAAAATAGTTACCAGATAATGGTGTCACACCTAACCTAAAAGGAATGTTTTCCTTGACCATAATTTGTTTCGAGGAGAATTTCTTTTCCTAGTGCAATTAGCCCTTAACACATGAAGGTTTACATAGCTCTATTTTCAGCTTTTATTCTGTAGGGGGCTTAAAATTACTTGTATCAGTTTAGGGATTCTATAAAATCATTATCAGGAATATTTAAATTATCAATTCATCTATTTAGCATTACTATATGAACTACATCTTCATATTGATCGTGCAGGAAATCTGCCCAATAGAGTGGGCTAATACCCAGGAATCATTAGGCTATGTAATAGTGACAGGAAAGGCATATCAGCAAGAAGCAAACCTTGAATGAAATCTCTCAGGATCCAGCATTCTCAGAGCTCACCCATCACAGCCAAGCAAAATTGTGGGCCATCTCCAGAAATCTCATTTGCTTGCCTTAGCCTTTCCTAGATGGCTTCTGTCAGAACCAGGTGAATATAGTCTGGAAATTCTGAAGTGTTGCACCCAATTAAACTTTTTTCTCTCTAATTTTATTCTACCAAGTATTTTTTTACAGTGACAGAAATAAAATCTGATCAATGCATAACCAATATCCGAAACCATAGAGTTAGAATAATAAGGTTTATTTGTGGGGGGAGGGAAGATTGACAGGAGTGGGACGGTCTAGAAGAGATATAGAGAATTAAGAAGAGCTTGTTCTTCATACAAGAGACACATTTTTAAATTTTACTTTTTGAGATTGTAATTATATTTCTCTTTCCTTCTTCTAAACTCTTTTCCAAGCCCCCACTCGCCTTCAAACTCATGCTTTCTCTTTCCAGCTATTGCATAGGGTGTGTGTGTGTGTGTGTGTGTGTGTGTGTGTGTATTCCTAAATATAACTTCTTTAGACCATATAATGTTATTTGTGAGTATGCTTTCTGGGATGATAATTTGCCACTACACAACAACTTGATTGAAGATCACCTCTCCTGATCCTAGCTTTCCTCAGTTTCAGATAGCTCCTAGTATAGAGTAGAGGACTTGTGGGTGTTTCCCTGTCCAGTTTGGCATGTTTGTTGGTGTCATCACTGTTCAGCTCCCGTTTGAACAATCAATCATGTTGCTGAGTCCTTATAGGTGAAGCTTCTGACAGCATTGGGAGTCACAATGTCACAGCTAAATCTCTCATCCTCTGGCTTTTGCAATCTGTGCGCCCTCACTTCTTTCCAAAATGCTCCCTTGAGTCTTTGGTACAGGAGTGTCTTCTATGTAGATACACATAGTTGTGGCTGGCCTCCACAACTCTGCATTGTGATAGGTTATAGATTTTTTTTAGTGGTCTTCATCTGCTGTAAAAAGTGTGACACATTTTGTCACTAGCCAAACAACATGGGAACAGAATATTTATCCAACTTTATGTTGCACTTGTAATTTATTCACATAGAAATAAAACTAAATGCTTCCATTTGTTTTAACAATACACCAAATAACAAAAATACACATTTTAATAATACACTAAATAGTAACTAAAATTATCCAGTAATATGAATGAGGTTACCCCAAAAGACCACACACACACACACACACACACACACACACACACACACACACACACTATTGGACCTTTACTCTCCTCCAGTTTGCTACCATGATCATTGATTTTGCATGTTAACGCAGCTGCAGAACGTGTTGCCTAGGTATTTGATTAAATATCATTCTCAGATTATTTGTCATAGTGATTCTTCAAAGATTAACATTTGTATCTGAACAAAAAAGCAAACTACACTACCTGTGAAGGTGGCCCCATCCAATATATGTGAAAAATACACAAAATTGAGCAAATTTGCATGTTTCCAGTAAGGTTCTATGTAACTGTATTTGAGTTAAAATGTGGGTCTTAGCTGAACTTCCCTCAGAAGTACATCACTTCAGTGGATGTCCTCAGACTTATCACCCATCAGAATTGAATGAGTCAGTTCCTTATAATAAGTGTTGATCTCTTTCCTGTTGGTTTTGTTTCTATTAAAGACAATAGGCTTTACCAAACTTGAGCATTCAATTAAAGAATTTCCATTTTCCCTAAAAAAAATCTCATTACCCTTTGTGTTTAAGCTTAAGCATGCTTCCCGTGCTGTTTACATGGTCTTTAATCAGCACACGCATACATAAACACACACGTTCACATCTTCATTTAGCTGACAGTCTGCGTAACATCTTAACTCTTCCACAGCCTGAGAAAGCATATCTCAAGTTGCACCTTAATCTATCCCCCAAATTGTCTTTTTTTTTTACTTGACTCCAGCATATTTTCAGAACAAGAACCAGGTTGATTATTAACTTATTTACACTTCATACATTAGAATGTGATATTGGTGGTGGTGATAATGATTGTGACAGTAATAACCACTATCTTTTACTGAGTGATTATTGACTAAGTAATCTTTATGCAATGTTTATCTTTATCAGCACAAGTTTTTTGTTTGTTTGTTTTTGTTGTTTGTTTGTTTGTTTGTTTTTTAAAAAGTCTCAAGAAAAGTTTTCACTTTGGATGTGAAAGACAAGAAATAAAAGGTTTAAAAGGTTTGCTCAAAATTGTGCAGCTAATAAGCGGTATAAATAGAAGTGCAGTGTGCTCAGTTTTATCTGCTGTTTTGCTCAGACTTTGTTCCTTTTATATGGTTTCATTTTCCACATGAAATGAAAATAGCTGTTCTTTAGTGGAGTATCATTTATATGCTAATTTTAAACATCCTTCTTTGTACATTCCATTTAAAATTGCAATATAAGTATGTAAACAATGATGGAATTAATGAATTCAAATTAGTAATTTAATTTATAGATGTATTTTGGGTGGAATTTGGACAGCTGCATATGTACGAGCTTCAATAAAACAAAAGCCCTGTGTAAGGCATATGTCCCATCTGATTTGCTAGTAATGTCATTGCTAGATTCCAGTGAGACTCTGCCAGCTACAAGCAGTAAAGGAAGATCTGGAAAGAATTTACTACTCTCAGGTGCTAACTGCAAGCTGACTGAAGTGTTCCCAGATTTCCTAGAGAATCCTATGCTCTTTGTATTGGAGGAAGCTGATAGTGTCAGTAATCATTTTCATGATCTCTGCTTCTCTCCAAGAACTAAGCTAACCTTCCACTCTGTTTTAAAATATATTTACTATTATAATGCACTAAAAATAAATGTGATGTCCCAGTTGCTGTAGGTAAAGAGATGAGATAAATAGACCGTTGCAGTTGCTGTTTCTTGCAGTCTTTGTTATACTTTCATGGCCCCCTTGCCTTGTGCATGTACACATTTTTATGAGTTGTGGTTTATTCACCTGCCTATATCTCCTACTGAATGGTTAGACACTTTTAACTGAACAGGCTTCCATTGTTCACCTTTGTGTTGCCAACCTAACATGAGTGGTATTCAGCAGAGGATGAGAACGATGTTTGCTAACTTGAACTGCATCAAGTTTCTGAAAGTCAAAAGAACAAGCAGAGCGGCAGAAGGGATTGGATTCAGTGCAGACTTCTGATGTGCAGTGCAGGCTCTTGGGAATCTTATAATAATTTCAAAATTCTGGAAAACCATCTGGCATAACGTGGAACTTTCTCAAACAGCCTTAGAGATTTCAAACTTTCCAAAGCATCCTAACTAGCAGTTTCCCTGGAGTATCTTATTTGAAGATATTCAATATGTTCCATACATTTAAAAAAAAGTTAGAAACTTAACAAATCAATTGTCTAAACTGATTTTGTAGATACAATCTCTTCTAAGCATCTTAAATGCTTTGAGAATCATGAAACAATGAACAATTTGCTATTTAATCTTTTATGTTTGTCCTTACGTGAAAAAATTATTACAAGACACCGAAAGATGTTATGTTTTGTTTGGACTACAAGCAGTTAGCTCAGTAATTAATTAAAAGTAATTTTTAGGTGCTCAAAGCTCTTGAGTACAGTAAATTTACTGATTTGTTGCTAGATGCGTTATAATGCAGGTATTAATTATCATAGATAATACACAGCCTATTAGAAAAAATATAAGGTGCCAGAAATGGAGCGAATTTTATTTCTCTAAAACTGTGAGAATGTATACAAAGTAACATATATTTACAATGTCTTCTACTACATCAGTTAATTATTGTCATGGAAGCCCTACCAGACAAGGAACCAATCATTAAGGCTCCCACACAGAAAAGGGGGTAAGAACCATTAGAACCAAGTTCTGAGGACTAGTCTTAGGGTTGCCATGTGCTGTCCTATTGGTGTCAAGCAGAGATGACTTTGAGGATCATGTTGTCACCTGTACAATAAGGTTATGTAACAACTGTCTGCTCACTGTGTAAAGTTTATGCGAGTCACAGGAAAACATGTACATGTGGTTCCATTTAATAATATGATGGCACGAATGTACCAAGACAATACAGCAGAATTTCTTGGTAGACATGATTCAGTTAAAAAGGAGTTCTTTTAATGCTTAATCATTAAGAACCGTTTTAGAATCTTAAGCTGTAAGCAATATTTTAGAAAATTATGTCTATTTAAATGAGATTAAAATTGTGTAATGCTATTTTGAAGCACAATTTGCTGTTCAGTTTGATGTTATATTTAATCTTTTGTGAAGAAATTATTTAACTAATAAATTCATCTTTAGATAGTTAAATATTTATTCAAGATAAAAGTGCCAATACAAATATTGAACTATTTTTGGAGGAAACATATATTATTTATCCATTATTCATTACATAAAACACTCTAGCCAAAGACAAGTACTGTCAAAACAAGCAAAATATATAAGCTATTAATGTGGCATGATTAAGATGGGTAGTATTTTCTTAAGCATACCTTATATTAAGAAAAGAAACTTGTGGGCTAGAGAGATGGCTCAGAGGTTAAGAACACTGACTGCCCATATCTGCAAGGCTCTTCCCCACTTTCTCCTCTATAAGTTTCAGTGTCTCTGATTTTATGTGGAGTTCCTTGATCCACTTAGACTTGAGCTTTGTAAAAGGAGATAAGAATGGATCGATTTACATTCTTCTACACGATAACCGCAGGTGTGCCAGCACCATTTGTTGAAAATGCTGTCTTTTTTTCCACTGGATGGTTTTAGATCCTTTGTCAAAGATCAAGTGACCATAGGTGTGTGGGTTCATTTCTGGGTCTTCAATTTTATTCCATTGATATATCTGTCTGGCACTATACAAGTACCATGCAGTTTTCAATCACAATTGCACTGTAGTACAGCATGAGGTCAGGGATGGTGATTCTACCAGAGGTTCTTTTATTGTTGAGAAGAGTTTTTGCTATCCTAGGTTTTTTGTTATTCCAGATGAATTTGCAAATTGCCCTTTCTAACTCTGTGAAAAAAAATGAGTTAGAATTTTGATGGGGATTGCACTGAATCTGTAGATTGCTTTCAGCAAGATAGCAATTTTTACTATATTAATCCTGCCAATCCATGAGCATGGGAAATCTTAGACAAATGGATGGATCTGGAAGATATTATCCTTAGTGAGGTAACCTAATCACGAAAGAACACCCATGATATGCACTCACTGGTAAGTAGATATTAGCCCAGAAGCTCAGAATACCCAAGATACAATTTGCAAAACACATGAAACTCAAGAAGAAGGAAGACCAAAGTGTGAATACTTTGATCCTTCTTAGAAGGGGGAACAAAACACCCATGGAGAGAGTTACAGAAACGTAGTGTGGTGCAGAGACTGAAGGAATGACCATCCAGAGACTGCCCAACCTGGGGATCCATCCCATAAACAACCGCCAAACCCAGACACTATTGCAGATGCCAACAAGAGCTTGCTGACAGGAGCCTGATATAATAGTCTTCTGAGAGGCTCTGCCAGTGCCTGAAAAATACAGAAGTGGATACACACAATAATCCATTGGACTAAGCACAGGTTCCCCAATGAATAATCTAGAGAAAGGACCCAAAGTGCTGTAGGTGTTTGCAGGAGGAACAACAATATGGACCCCCAGAGCTCCCAGGGACTAAACAACCAACCAAAGAGTATGCATGTTGGGATTCATAGATCCAGCTGCATATGTAGCAGAGGGTGGCCTTGTCAGCCATCAATGGGAGGAGAGGCCCTTAAGTCTTGTGAAAGTTCTATGCCCCAGTATAGGGGAATGCCAGGGCCAGGAGTGGGAGTGGGTTGGTTGGTGAGCAGGAGGAGGGGGAGGAGGTAGGGGATTTTTGGAGGTGAAACAAGGAAAGGGGATAAAATTTGAAATGTGAATAAAGAAAATATATAAGAAAGAAAGAAAGAAAGAAAGAAAGAAAGAAAGAAAGAAAGAAAGAAAGAAAGAAAGAGAAGAAAGAAAGAAAGAAAGAAAGAGAGAGAGAGAGAGAGAGAGAGAGAGAGAGAGAGAGAGAAAGAAAGACTGACTGCTCTTCAAGATATCCTAATTTCAATTCCCAGCACCCACATGATGATTTATAACCATCTGTAATATGATGATGCCCTCTTCTGGTGTGTCTGGAGACAATTACATTAGACTCATATACATAAAATGAATAAATAATTCTTTTAAAAAAATTAAGGGAAAGAAACTTGGTTGGGTATATGTTCAGTCAGTTAAGTGTTTCCTATTCAAGTTGCATCCCCAGAACTCAAGTAGATAAGAGAAGCCATTGTTGGGGCTCCAGACATCCTGGCACCTTCCCTGCCAGAGGATAGGTGTCCGCCTGGACTGGGAGGGCATTGCCTGAGCATCTGTAGGAGACATCTTGGCTCCCTGACACCACCAAGATTAGTGTGCACAGGTGAGAGTGTGGATTACAGAAGCTAACAGCTTCTGGGACAGGTTCTGTTTCAGGCCTTCATCTTCTGTCAGGAGGCAAGTCTGAAAACCAAATGTCTATGCACCTTCCCTGAAAGAGGAGAGCCTGCCTGCAGAGAGTGCTCTGACCACTGAAACTCAGGAGAGAGTCTCCCCGGTCTACTGGTAGAGAATAAGAAAATGAGGAGAAGAACAAGCTGTACCCAGAGACAACTATAACAACTGACTCCAAAGTTTATCAGATGGCGAAAGGCAGACATAAGAATCTTACTAACAAAAACCAAGACCACTCACTCACCATCATCACAACCCAGTACTCTCACCACAGACAGTCCAGGGCACCCCAACACACCTGAAAACCTAGACCTGGATTTAAAGGCATATCTCAAGATGAAGGTAGAAGACATCAAGAAGGTCTTTAATAACTCACTTAAAGAAATACAGGAGAACACTGCTAAAGAGTTGCAAATCCTTATAGAAAAACAGGAAAACACGTACAAACAGATAATGGAAATGAACAAAACCATACTAGACCTAAAAAGGGAAGTAGACACAATAAAGAAAACCCAAAGTGAGGCAACGCTGGAGATAGAAACCCTAGGAAGGAAATCTGGAACCATAGATGCAAGCATCAGCAACAGAATACAAGAGATGGAAGAAAGAATCTCAGGTGCAGAAGATTCCATAGAGAACATCGGCACAACAATCAAAGAAAATACAAACTACAAAAAGATCCTAACTCAAAACATCCAGGAAATCCAGGATAATAGGAGTTGATGAGAATAAAATTTTCAACTCAGAGGGGCAGCAAATATCTTCAACAAAATTATAGAAGAAAACTTCCCAAACATAAAGAAAGAGATGCCCATGGACATACAAAAAGCCTACAGAACTCCAAATAGACTGGACCAGAAAAGAAATTCCTCCCGACACATACTAATCAGAACAACAAATACACAAAATAAAGATAGAATATTAAAAGCAGTAAGGGAAAAAGGTCAAGTAACAAATAAAGGCAAGGCTATCAGAATTACACCCGATTTTTCACCAGAGACTATGAAAGCCAGAAGATCCTGGACAGATGTTATACAGACATTAAGAGTACACAAATGCCAGCCCAGGCTACTATACCCAGCCAAACTTTCAATTACTGTAGATGGAGAAACCAAATTATTCCATGAAAAAAAAAAATTCACACATTATCTTTCCACGAATCCAGCCCTTCAAAGGATAATAACAGAAAAAAAAAAAAAAAAAAACAATACAAGGTCGGAAACCACTTCCTAGACAATACAAGAAAGTAATACTTCAAATAACCTAAAAGAAGACAGACACAAGAATAGAATGCCAACATTAACAACAAAAATAATACGAAGCAACGATTACTTTTCCTTAATATCTCTTAATATCAATGGACTCAAATCCCCAATAAAAAGACATAGACTAACAGACAGGCTACACAAACAGGACCCAACATTTTGCTGTTTACAGGTATCCCATCTCAGGGAAAAAGACAAACACTACCTCAGAATGAAAGGCTGGAAAACAATTTTCCAAACAAATGGTCTGAAGAAACAAGCTGGAGTAGCCATTCTAATATCAAATAAAATCGACATCTAACCTAAAGTTATCAAAAAAGACAAGGGACACTTCATCCTCATCAAAGGTAAAATCCTCCATGAGGAATGCTCAATTCTGAATATCTATGCTCCAAATGCAAGGGCAGCCACATTCATTAAAGAAACTTCACTAAAGCTCAAAGCACACAATGCACCTCACACAATGATAGTGGGAGACTTCAACACACCACTTTCATCAATGGACAGATCATGGAAACAGAAACTAAACAGGGACACAGTGAAACTAACAGAAGTTATGAGACAAATGGACTTAACAGATATCTACAGAACATTTTATCCTAAAACAAAAGCATATACCTTCTTCTCAGAACCTCATAGCACCTTCTTCAAAATTGACCACATAATTTGTCACAAAACAAGCCTCAACAGATATAAAAATATTGAAATTGTGCCATGCATCCTATCAGATCACCATGGATTGAGACTGATCTTTAATAACAAAATAAATAATAGAAAGCCAACATACACATGGAAACTGAACAACACTCTTTTCAATGATACCTTGGTCAAGAAAGGAATAAAGAAAGAAATTAAGGACTTTTTAGAGTTTAATGAAAATGGAGCCACCACATGCGCAAACTTATGGGATACAATGAAAGTATTTCTAAGAGGAAAACTCATAGTTCTTAGTGCCTCCAAAAAGAAACTAGAGAGAGCATACATTAGCAGCTTGACAACACACCTAAAGGCTCTAGAACAAAAGGAAGCAAATTCACCCAAGAAGAGTAGAAGGCAGGAAATAATCAAATTCAGGGGCTAAATCAACCAAGTGGAAACAAGAAGAACTATTCAAAGAATCAACAAATGAGGAGTTGGTTCTTTGAGAATATCAACAAGATAGATAAACCCTTAGCCAGACTAACTAGAGGGCACAGGGAAATCATCCTAATTAACAAAATCAGAAATGAAAAGGGTGACATAACAACAGATCCTGAAGAAACCCAAAACACCATCAGATCATTCTACAAAAGGCTATACTCAACAAAACTGGAGAACCTGGATGAAATGGACAAGTTTCTAAACAGATACCAGGTACCAAGTTAAACCAATATCAGGTTAATATTCTAAACAATCCTCTATCCCCTAAAGAAATATCAGCAGTCATTAATAGTCTCCCAACCAAAAAAATCCCCGAACCAGATGTATTTAGTACAGAGTTCTATCAGACCTTCAAAGAAGATCTAATCCCAGTTCTTCACAAACTATTCCACAAAATAGAAGCAGAAGGTACTCTACCCAACTCATTCTATGAAGCCATAATTACTCTGACACCTAAACCACAAAAAGACCCAAAAAAGATAGAGAACTTCAGGTCAATTTCCCTTATGAATACAGGTGCAAAACTTCTCTATAAAGTTCTCGCTAACCTAATCCAAGAACACATCAAAACACTCACCCATCCTGACCTACGTTACATCCCAGGAATGCAGGGATGGTTCAATATATGGAAATCCATCAACACAATCCAGTATATAAACAAACTCAAAGACAAAAACCACATGATCATCTCATTAGATGCGGAGAAAGCATTTGATAAAATCCAACACCCATTCATGATAAAAGTCTTGAAATGATCAGGAATTCAAGGCCTATATCTAAACATGATTAAAGCAATCTACATCAAACCAGTAGCCAACATCAAAGTAAATGATGAGAAGCTGGAAGCAATCCCACTAAAATCAGGGACTAGACAAGGCTTCCCACTTTCTCCCTACCTATTCAACATTATACTTGAAGTCCTAGCCAGAGCAATTTGACGGCAAAAGGAGATCCAGGGGATACAAATTGGAAAGGAAGAAGTCAGAATATCACTTTTTGCAGATGCTATGATAGTATATATAAGTGACCCTAAAAATTCCACCACAGAACTCCCAAGTAAGATAAACAGCTTCAATGAAGTAGCTGGATATAAAATTAACTCAAACAAGTCAATGGCCTTTCTATACACAAAGAATAAACAGACTGAGAAAGAAATTAGAGAAACAACACCCTTCTCAATAGTAACAAATAATATATAATACCTTGGCATGACTCTAACTAAGGAAGTGAAATATCTCTATGATAAAACTTCAAGTCTCTGAAGAAAGAAATTAAAGAAGATCTCAGAAGATGGAAAGATCTGCCATGCTCATGGATTGGCAGGATCAATATAGTAAAAATGGCTATATTGCCAAAAGTAATCTACAGATTCAATGCAATCCCCATCAAAATTCCAACTCAATTCTTCAACAACTTACAAAGGGTAATCTGCAAATTCATCTGGAATAACAAAAAATCTAGGATAGAAAAACTCTTCTCAAGGATAAAAAAAACCTCTGGTGTAATCACCATGTCTGACCTAAAGGTGTATTACAGAGCAATTGTGATAAAAACTGCATGGTACTGGTATAACGACAGACAAGTAGACCAATAGAACAGAATTGAAGACCCATAAATGAACCCACACACCTATGGTCACTTGATGTTTGGCAAGGGAGCAAAAACCATCCAGTGGGGAAAAGACAGCATTTTCAACAAATGGTGCTGGCACAACTGGTGGTTATCATGTAGAAGAATGCAAATTGATCCATTCCTATCTCCTTGTACTAAGGTCAAATCCAAGTGGATTAAGGAACTCCACATAAAACCAGAGACTCTGAAACTTATAGAAGAGAAAGTAGGGAAAAGCCTGAAAGATATGGGTACAGGGGAAAAATTCTGGAATAGAACAGCAATGGCTTGTGCTGTAAGATGGAGAATTGACAAATGGGACCTCATAAAATTGCAAAACTTCTGCAAGGCAAAAGACACCATCAATAAGACAAAAAGGCCACCAACAGATAGGGAAAGGATCTTTACCTATCCTAAATTAGATAGGGGACTAATATTCAATATATATAAAGAACTCAAGAAGGTGGACTCCAGAAAATCAAATAACCCCATTAAAAAATGGGTCTCAGAGCTAAACAAAGAATTCTCACCTAAGAAATACCGAATTGCAGAGAAGCACCTGAAAAAAATGTTGAACATGCTTAATCATCAGGGAAATGCAAATCAAAACAACCCTGATATTCCACTTTACACCAGTCAGAATTGCTAAGATCAAAAATTCAGTTTACAGCAGATGCTGGCGAGGATTTGGGGAAAGAGGAACATTCCTCCATTGTTGGTGGGATTGCAAGCTTGTACAACCACTCTGGAAATAAGTTTGGCGGTTCCTCAGAAAATTGGACATAGTACTATTGGAGGATCCTGCAATGCCTCTCCTGGGCATATATCCAGGAGATGTTCCAACTGGTAAGTAGGACACATGCTCCACTATGTTCATAGCATCCCTATTTATAATAGCCAGAAGCTGGAAAGAACCCAGATGCCCCTCAAGAGAGGAATGGATACAGAAAATGTGGTACATTTACACAATGGAGTACTACTCAGCTATTAAAAAGAATGAATTTATGAAATTCCTAGGCAAATGGATGGACCTGGAGGGCATCAATCTGAGTGAAGTAACCCAATCACAAATGAACTCACACAATATGTACTCACTGATAAGTGAATATTAGCCCAGAAACTTAGAATACCCAATATATAAGATATAATTTGCTAAACACATGAAACTCAAGAAGAATGAAGACCAAATTGTGGACACTTTGCCCCTCCTTAGAACTGGGAACAAATCACCCATGGAAGGAGCTACAGAGACACAGTTTGGAGCTGAGACGAAAGGATGGACCATCTAGAGACTATCATATCCGGGGATCCATCCCATAATCAGCTTCCAATCGCTGACACCATTGCATACACTAGCAAGATTTTGCTGAAAGGACCCTGATATAGCTGTCTCTTGTGAGACTATGCTGGGGCCTAGCAAACACAGAAGCGGATGCACACAGTCAGCTGTTGGATGGATCACAGGGCCCCCAATGGAGGAGCTAGAGAAAGTAACCGAGAATCTAAAAGGATCTGCAACCCTATAGGTGGAACAATATGAACTACCCAGTACCCCCCAGAGCTCGTGTCTCTAGCTGCATATGTATCAGAAGATGGCCTAGTCGGACATCAATGGAAAGAGAGGTCCATTGGTCATGAAAACTTTATCTGCCTCAGTACAGTGGAATGCCAGTGCCAAGAAGTGGGAGTGGGTAAGTGGGGCAGTGGGTGGGGGAGCGGGTGGGGAACTTTTGGGATAGCATTGTAAATGTAAATGTAATAAATACCTAATTAAAAAAATAAAATAAAAATAACAAACAAAAAAAAAAGAGGCCAGGCTAAACAGTGGTCATAAACATACAGAGCCTGGGGCACATAGATCAGCCACTCTATTACATTGGTCTGCTCCAGGTTTATGAGAAACTCTGCCTCAAAATTTAAACTAGACACTCCTAAGAAACAGTGCCCAATGCAATCATGTATATACAAGAGATATTTTTACTATACAAGTGCATTGGGCACTTGAAAGTTCAAAGGACAACTTGAAAAAGTTGTTTCTGTCTTCCACATCTGGATTGTGGGAATCAAATTCCAGTTTTCAAGCTTGGCAGCAAACATCACTACTGCTAAGCTTTCTTACAAGTCGGCTCATCAAGACAGATTTTTTTAAGGCTAAAATACAAAGAAATTCAATGCCTAATTATGGTGTTTAAACACCAGTAATAGAAAATAAATAATTTGTTTAAAATTTAAGATGCTTTGATATATTTATATGTCAGTCATGTTAGTATGACAGAAATCAGGTGCAAAAGAAATAATATTGGCATAGCTACTAAATGACTCTAATTTATCCTAAAGTTACATGAACAAATATCTACAAAGTATTTTTTTCAAAATTGTGACCCAATTGGGCAATAGAAAATTAACTGGGTATATTAAACATTATGCATGTTTGAATACTTCTTGTCCTTTGAAAAGGTGCATATTCAGGTTGATAATATATATGTGTTGTGCTTTGGGAACTTAGAAAGAAGTCAATCTTTCTGTCCAGGAAAATCTAACAGGCTTCCCAGTAGGGTGTATATTTAACTTTTCCTCAAAACATGAATTCACTGGGCACAAAAGGAGAATGGGAGAAATTCAAACAGAAAGAAAAATACGCATGAACAAAAATATGGCAGTACCAGGGAGCATGTGTGAGCACTTGGAAGACACAGGCAGACAGCTCTCTGTGAGTTTGAGGCCAGTCTGATCTACTCATTGAAATCCAGACCAGGCAACACTACATAATGAGACTTCGTCTTTAAAAAAATAAGAAAGGGTGCATAATATGATGTACACGTGAACACCTGGTTTGATATTTGGGAACACAGTCTAAGGGAAGACGTTCAGTGTGCTGCAAGATTTAAATTTGACTGTAAGTGGCACTGGTCATTACCATGTGGGAGTTTGACTTCGTTCTCATGATGGGGCATGTGTAATGTTTTAAGAGCTCAACAATTTGCTAAGGTATTTGCTTATGATCTAGTGTAGTCTAGATGAAAGTGATTATGTGTGTTATTTATTGCTAAAGTTCCTTGGCTCATAGCTGTCTTTTGTAATTAACTTGAAACTTGAAGTTATTTCTTAATATATCCAAGATACTTCAGCTTTGTACAAAAGATAGAACAGATACTTGAGTATTAGATCAACATTGACCATAACATGTGACTCTGGCCTTCTGTCTCAGTTGGTTTTTATTTGACTAGTTAGTCCCTATGATGTATCAGATCCAATTTATAGTGAAATGTCAGTGAATTGTCACATAATCCATCAAAGATAACCACTATATTTTAGTATCATGCATGTCAGACTAAAGAAAAAAGCAGCTTGTACATTTTCTTTGTGTTTCACAGATTAGAGTTTGAAGAGAAGAAATTTTGCCTGACTCCAAAATCATAGAAGTCATCCGTTGGATTGCTCATCACTTACTTCAATGATAATTATTGTGATCTTACTGTCATGGTTTCATTCTAACGGCTCAGTGGATCTTGTTATTGGGAGTGGCTGTAAGCAAAGACAGCAATTATAGAGGAGGCTTAATAGAGAAGACAGTGGAAAAGCTCAAGTGAGTCAAAATGAAGGCTGGAAACTGCACAGGGCAGAAGAAATGCCCAGATCTAGAGTTCAGGGAAAGCAGCAGTGCAAGTCGATATCAGGGTGGGAAAGCTAGATATCTTGCTAGTTCAGTCACTGGACAGAAGCATGACAGTGAGGACATGGGTCTTTCTCAGGCCCCGTGAGTGTTCTTCCATAGACTTTTCCATGGGTGAAGTCAGATCTGGTAGATTAAAGAAAGCACACATGAAGAGATAGACTCATTTACATGCCTACAGTACTAACAATTCTGTCTTCTCAGCAGCACTGGCTGTGGGATATTCTGAGTCAGTAGGAGGAACCAAGAATGTCAGGGTTGCTTAATCAAGTATCTATATGAGGAAATGACAGGTTAACTGGGTCACCAGTACCAAAGGAGGACTAGGTTTCAGGTAAGTTAAGTCAGGACTAAACATGGATGCCCAGTTAGCAATTTCATTACACAAACTTGTAACAAAAATATAAATAAAAATGTTTTATAAATGAAACAAACTGTTATGATCAAAGGAAAGAAGAGAAACTGAGACAAGTATAGTAAACAACAAATATCAAAATTATAGGTTATCTATAATACCAAGCCAGGGAGTGGAGCCAAAATCAACAATAAGAAAGTTACATGAAATATTTATTTCTGTATACTGATTTGTAGGTTGAGAAAGCTAGTTTTTATAAAGTCCTCCTACTAGAATCCAAGCAGTGTATTTATTTATTTATTTATTTATTTATTTATTTATTTATTTATTTTAGTTTTCTTTAATTATCAAAATAGTTAATCTTTGTGTGCTCAGGAAATATTTATGAATACAAGAGACTCATTTAGAATGCTAGAAATTACAGAGAGGTCATCAGCACCCAGAAGATACCACAGGCCTTCTGCAGTTGCTATCACTGTCAGAGCTCAACCCCACAACCATCACTAGTGTTTCAGATCAAATTTGGCAATTGTAGTTTCCATGCCTGATTTTATATTTATTTCAATGACTTAATGAAATGATAATAAAGTTAATCAGCTATAATAATTTCACAATTATGATACATTTTTCTTTGAAAGAAAATGCATCAATAACTAGCTGAAGGAAATTGTATTAAACATATCACCTGACAGTCTTATTACACTTAAGAACTGAGGATGACTTCTATATTTTAATCTTCAGTACTGTCTCATGTATTTACCCTTATCAGCTGACCACCTTTCATGTCTTAAGCTTAGTCTTCACTGTAAAATTACATTTTCCTCCCACATTTCACCCCATATGTTTCTCTTTATGAATGTGAAAATCTAAGAGTGATCATTATTTTTTAAAAATTGGTATTAATTATTCAACCCTAGATATGATTTAGTAATCTTAAAATTTGCTGACATTCTTCTCTAAACAAGTCCATGAATTTTATATAAAGTCTCTATCACTGTTTGAATGATCATACAAAGACAATAGTTTGAGAATTTTGCTATTCCTTACCTATGCACACAGTGCTGATAGGCTATCCTCATAGAGAAGGTAAAATTACATAGAGTAGACATTGAAACTCCACATAAAAAAAGCTTGGGTATACGAGTCACAAAATGTTAGATCATGGCTGACTAGTATAGAACCAGTGACTCACTGCCATGTTTGTTTCCCTTTGCTTTATAATTTACTATAAAAATGTGAAGCATCACACTCTCCTCTATCAATCAACAACATCCTCAAGAGACTGGGCATTAGTGAAATAAGAATAGTAACAAACCCATTGGCAATTTTGTAATAAAGAATTCACCCAGTCACAAAAGAACACCCATGATATATACTCACTGATAAGTGGATATTAGCCCAAAAGCTCAGAAAACCCAAGATACAATTTGGAAAACACATGAAACTAAAGAAGAAGTAAGACCAAAGTGTGGATACTTTGCTCCTTCTTAGAGTGGGAAACAAAATACCCATGAAAGCAGTTACAGAGACAAAGTGTGGAGTATAGACTGAAGGAATGACCATCCTGAGACTGCCCCACATGGAGATCCATCCCATATACAATCACCAAACCCAGACACTATTGGGGATGCCAACAAGTGCTTGATGACAGGAACCTGATATAGTCTCCTGAGAGGCCTGCAAGTGCCTGAAAAATACAGAAGTGGATGTTCTTATGCATTCATTGGACTAAGCACAGGGTCCCCAATGAATGAGCTACAGAAAGTACCCAAGGAGCTGAAGGGGTTTGCAACCCCATAGGAGGAACAACAATATGAACCAACCAGTACCCCCCCCCCAGAGCTCCCTGGGACTAGACCACCAACCAAAGACTACACATGGTGGAATTCATGGCTCCAACTGCATATGTAGCAGAGGATGGCCTAGTTGATCATCAATGGGAGGAGAGGCCCTTGGTCCTGTGAAGGTTCTATGCCCCAGTATAGGGTAATGCCAGGGCCAGGAAGTAGGAGTGGGTAAGTTGGTGAGCAGGGGGTCGCTGGAGAGGATAGGTGGTTTTCAGAGGGGAAACCAGGAAAAGGGATAACATTTGAAATGTGAATTAAAAAAACATCTATTTCCTTTTAAAAAAAAATGTATTCATTTCTTGCTTAGATAGCATAGGATGGGTCTATGGGCTCTCTTCATATAAACACAGTGCTGCTAAATACTTTAGATTGAGCATGCTATGTAAATTAAGAAATCAAAATCTACATATGTTGTTCTCAAATTATAAAAAAGCTTTCAAAATGCCATTTCCAACTAAGACCCATGATGACACACTTAGTAGAGTAATATGTACATCTGGTAGGTATTTGTGCCCAACAATCACTTCCAAACTAAAACTGTTAAAGAAACGTAATGTCATTTTCTCTTCGGAGACGCTCTAAGGCAGGTCCACTCAGGAGAGCACAGGCCACAGAAGCAGCAGTGCAGCTGGGACGGGGTCCTACAGGCCTACATCTGCAGCCAGGAGGGGAAGCTGATACTCAGTCCTCTGTGCACCTTTCTTGTCAGAGGAGACCTTGCCTCCAATGAGTTCTCTGACCTCAGGACTCAGGGAAGAATTATAAATTGTAAAATTTATTTAGAAACAAATTATATTCTAAAACATTTAATGAATTCTGTAAATTATGACCATGAGAAGAATGAAAATAATAACCCAGCAGCCAAAGAGAACCCAAAATATGAGTAAGATCCATATTTTAAAAGTAGCCTATGATAGAATTCATATGCAGTTTTTACCTTTTTTACTACTGCATTTTCTGAGATGACTCATCCTTGTTGTTATACACTCTTTAAACTTTTATGTGAACATAAATGCACAACTTTCTCTTTCATTTTATTTCAATTTTGCTTTAACAAATTTGTTTCAAAAATTTGAAATCATACTGGACTATAACCCCAGAACTCAAAATATCAAAATAAAGTTCAACATCTCCTGAACTAGAGGAGAATGATTTCAGGGCCAAACCAGTCAACTTAGTTTGATTGAGAGAGAGAGAGAGAGAGAGAGAGAGAGAGAGAGAGAGAGAGAGAGAGAGAGAGAGAGAGAGAGAGAGAGAGGAGTTGGGGAGATGATAATTGAAGGACCATCTTAGTGACAGACAACTCAGTGATAGACATCTCAGAGGTAGACATCACACTGTCAGGCATCTCAGAGACAGACATCTCAGTAAGAGATCACGTTGACAGGCATCTCAATGATAGACATCTTAGTAATAGAACACATGTCTGTCATATTCAGTCTTCTCTATACAATTTTGGTGCTATAACTGAAAACAAAGAAACAAACAAAACAAAGGATTTAGAAAGGTCTAAAATCTTCCATGTATATAACATAAGCCATCCTGGACCATTGGTAGGTGCAGTCTCTCTAGTTAACACATGATTTTTCAGAGAATTCAAACTACTGATTTTTACTAAATGTGTCAAGGTTTGTTTGCAATTCAAACGTGATAGTACACAGTATATTTGTAAACAGCCCCCTTTGACATGCTGGTTAAGAATTTGAAATATCTCGCCACAAATTAAACAGTGAGAGTGAGATAAAATGTGAACATAAAAACACATCGTTTTTGAAGTTGGATGGTGGTGATTATGTTAAATAACTTCAACACACTCAGAAATATTCATGGTTAAGAAGTAAAAGTGGAACAGAAATTGCAATTAACTATGTAGCAGCATAGTCTATTAAACTGTTTGTGACAACTAAAATAATTATTCTTATGGGTCTGTTTCTAACACTTCTGATGAGGTTCATGCAATCCCGAGCTTCCCCTGTGTTAGTTCATTTTTACTTCAGCATTAATATAACACTGTAACATTGTTTTGTGTCAGAAACATAATCTAATAATTCATCTTATAGGAAAACTGTTACATCTCACACAAATAGATGTGTCTGTGTCCGTCAGAAACAAGACATTAAGGAGAAAAGCTCCACTCTGAAAAATTCAAAAACAGACAGCTCTCAGGAGGAGATTGGAAAGTGAAGGGGAAACAGTAAGCAGACAAAACCATATCATGGGTGGTTAACGACACTGGCAGGACCATCCCCAATTCCCCTGATCTTTAGTATAGTGTACAAGAGCCACGAAATTGTACCCCAGACAGTGTAAAATGAATTATTTTTAATATAAGTGTAATCTGTGGATTAATCTGGCAGCTGTATTGCTTTATCTTTGCTAGCCATTTAACCACACAAAGAAATCAAGATTTATTTCAAGCTGAACCTCAATATCTGGGCAGTTAAATACTCTATGCTAATCTGGCTACCTCCAGCCCCAGCCCCATGATACTTATAGTTTGATATTGTTCTATCCATCTCTGCTTTAGTTCCTTTTTTCTCATGATATCTTCTCAGACCCACTCCCCCCTCAGGGCAGATCTGAATCTCTCTCTCTCTCTCTCTCTCTCTCTCTCTCTCTCTCTCTCTCTCTCTCTCTCTCTCTCTCTCTCTCTCTCTCTCTCTCTCCTCTCCCTGACTCCTAGGAGTTTCAACCCTATTTTCTATTCTGCCCAGCCATTGAGTGATGAGCATTTATTGACAAGGCAGAGAATAAACCCTATGGGAGGAACAGCAATATGAACTAACCAGTACCCCCCAGAGCTGTGTCTCTAGTTGCATATGTAGCAGAGGATGGCCTAGTTGGCCATCAGTAGGAGGACAGGCCTTTGGTCTTGAGAAGATCATATGCCCCAGTACAGGGGAATGCCAGGGCCAGGAAAAGGGAGTTGGTGGGTTGGGGAGCAGGCCGGGGAGGAGGTATAGGGGACTTTCGGGATAGCATTTGAAATGTAAATGAAGAAAATATCTAATTTAAAAAAGAACTGTTTACATAAACTTAAAACAAGAGATTCTAGACATAAGCATTGCAGTTCTGTGCCCATATTGAAACAAGTCATGAGGGCAGAGAAATCAACATTTGAATAACACAAGGATAACGCACTGCACAAAAACATTATGCCTGCTAGACAGGGTACTAGAAAGGAAGGAAATTTGACTAATACTTATGTAGAGAAATAAAATAGAAGCTGTGATGTCCCAACTCCTTCATATACCCATGCATATACAAAGGTGATTATGACCTTTAAAGGACAAAAGTGAGTCCTTTCTTTGTCAGCTACTCTTGAAAATTGAGTAATTTTCCTGATCAGAAGGAAAAAAAAATTAAAAAGTACTATTCTTACTTATGTCAATTCCCTCATGTTTTATAATCCCGGTTGACGTATAGAATGAGGATAGGTCCATCCCCATGAGAAGTATATCTAGGAAGACTGTCTAGAGAACACCAGATCACTCTCTTAGTGTGAGCAACACTGACAGACTTTGCTGGTGGCTGTTTTATATGCCCCAGTACAGGGGAACGCCAGGGTCAAGAAGTGGGAGTGGATGGGTAGGGGAGCAGGGTGGGGGGAGGGTATAGGGAACTTTCAGGATAGCATTTGAAATGTTAATAAAGAAAATATCTTAAAAAAAAAAAAAAAGGACAGAAGTGAGCTCCAGGAACCCTATTCTATTTTGCTTTAGGAAAGGAGAGTTGGTCCCTATGATGTTAGCCACTATAGAATCTCTATTCGTCTTTTTAATCATTTTGGTTTTACTCAAGAGTGACATTTGAACACATTCTCAATGCTTCTCTTTAGTATATACTTGCATTTAAATCCTAAATTTAGCAGCAAAAGAAATAAAAAGTGGTTTACATATGAGTGGAAAAAAAAGAGAAATTTAAAGACAGATCCAGTAAAAAAAGAATTCATACTATGAATATTATATAATAAATTAGCAATTAAGAGAAGTAACATGTCATTATTAGAGAAATTTTAGAGACTGGTTATTTTGTAGTTCCATAAAATATAGCTGAAAACATGGAATTAAAGCACAAACTCTTAACCACATGTTCACAAAGCTAGGCAAGTTTGGGGCATTAGGTCTTTTTTTTTTTTTTTTTTTTAATTTTCTCATTTTTTTACATTTCTTTATTTGTTTATTTATTTGTTTGTTTATTGGTTTGTAATGTTTCTTTGGTTCTATTTTTTTGTTAGATATTTTCTTTATTTAAATTTCAATTGCTATCCCGAAAGTTCCCTGTAGATTCCCCCCGCCCTGCTCCCCTACCTACCCACTCCCACTTGCTGGCCCTGACATTCCCTGTACTGGGGCATATAAAGTTTGCAAGACCAAGGGGCCTCTCTTCCAAATGATGGCCAACTAGGCCATCTTCTGCTACATATGCAGCTAGAGACGCGAGCTCTTGTGAGCATAGCCTCACAAGAGACAGCTATATCAAGGTCCTGTGAGCGAAATTTTGCTGGCATATGCAATAGTGTCTGGGTTTGTTGGCTGATTATGGGATGGATCCCCTGGTTGGGGAGTCTCTGGATGGTCTGTCCTTTTTTCTTAGCTCCATTCTTTGTAACTCCTTCCTTGGGTATATTGTTCCCTATTCTAAAGAGGAATGAAGTATCCACATGTTGGTCTTCCTTCTTGATTTTCTAGTGTTTTGCAAATTGTATCGTGGATATTTTAAGTTTCTTTACTAATATGCACTTATCAGTGAGTGCATATCAAGTGACTTCTTTTGTGATTGGGTCACCTCAGTCAGGATGATATTCCCTAGATACATCCATTTGCCCAAGAATTTTATAAATTCATTGTTTTTTTATAGCTGAGTAGTACTCTGTTCTGTAATGTACCACATTTTCTGTATCCAGTCCCTCTGTTGAGGGACATCTGAGATCTTTCCAGCTTCTGGCTATTATAGAAAAAGCTGCTATGAACATAGTGGAGCATGTGTCCTGATTACAAGTTGGAACATATTCTGGGTATATGCCCAGGAGAGGTATTTCTGGATCTTCCAGTAGTATTATGTCTAATTATCTGAGAAAACTCCAGACTGACTTCCAGAGTGGTTGTACAAGCTTGCAATCCCACCAACATCTTTCTCCACATCCTCCTCAGCATCTGCTGTCACCTGAATTTTTGATCTTAGCCATTCTGACTGGTGTGAGGTGGAATCTCAGTGTTGTTTTGATTTTCATTTCCCTGATAATTAAGGATTTTGAACATTTTTTCAGATGCTTCTCAGCGATTCGGTATTCCTCATTTCAGAATTCTTTGTTTAGATCTGTGCCACATTTTTTAATGGGGTTATTTGAATTTCTAGAGTCCAGCTTCTTGAGCTCTTTGAATATATTGGATATTAGTCCCCTATCAGGTTCAGGATAGGTAAAAATCATTTCCCAATCTGTTGGTGGCCTTCTTGGCTTATTGACCGTGTCTTTTGCCTTACAGAAGCTTTGCAATTTTTTAAAAATATTTTTATTAGGTATTTTCCTCATTTACATTTCCAATGCTATCCCAAAAGTCCCCCATACCCTCCCCTCGACTCCCCTACCCACCCACTCCCACTTTTTGGCCCTGGCATTCCCCTGTACTGGGGCACACAAAGTCTGCAAGTCCAATGGGACTCTCTTTCCAGTGATGGCCAACTAGACCATCTTTTGATACATATGCAGCTAGAGTCAAGAGCTCCGGGGTACTGGTTAGTTCATAATATTGTTCCACCTATAGGATTGCAGATCCCTTTAGCTCCTTGGGTACTTTCTCTAGCTCCTCCATTGGGGGCCCTGTGATCCATCCAATAGCTGACTGTGAGCATCCACTTCTGTGTTTTCTAGGCCCCGGCATAGTCTCACAAGAAACAGCTATATCTGGGTCCTTTCAGCAAAATCTTCCTAGTGTATGCAATGGTGTCAGCGTTTAGAAGCTGATTATGGGATGGATCCCCAGATATGGCAGTCTCTAGATGGTCCATCCTTTCTTCACAGCTCCAAACTTTGTCTCTGTAGCTCCTTCCATGGGTGTTTTGTTCCCAATTCTAAGAAGGGGCAAAGTGTCCACAGTTTGAAGCTTTGCAATTTTATGAGGTCCTGTTTGTCAATTCTTGATGTTACAGCACAAGCCATTGCTGTTATGTTTAGGAATTTTTTTCCTGAGTCCATATTTTTGAGGGTTTTTCCCAATTTCTCCTCTATAAATTTCAGTGCCTCTGGTTTTATCTGGAGTTCTTTGATATCCACTTAGACTTGAGCTTTGTACAAGGAGATAAGAATGGATCAATTCACATTCGTCTACATGATAACCACCAGAAGTGCCAGCACCATTTGTTGAAAATGCTGTCTTTTTTCCACTGAATGGTTTTAGCTCCATTATCAAAGATCAAGTGACCATATGTGTGTGGATTCATTTCTGGGTCTTCAATTCTATTTCATTGATCTACCTGTCTGTCATTGTACCAGTACCATGCAGTTTTTACCACAATTGCTCTGTAGTACAGCTTTAGGTTAGGCATGGTAATTCCACCAGAGGTTCTTTTATCATTGAGAAGAGTTTTTTGCTTTCCTAGTTTTTTATTATTATTCCAGGTGAATTTGCAAATTTCCCTTTCTAATTCCTTAAAGAATTGAGTTGAAATTATGATGGGAATTGCATTAAATCTATAGATTGCTTTCAGCAGGATAGTCATTTTGACCATATTAATACTGCGAATCCATGAGCATGTGAGATCTTTCCATTTTCTGAGATCTTCTTCAATTTCTTTCTTCAGAGACTTAAAGTTCTTATACAAATCTTTCACTTCCTTAGATTCACACCAAGAAATTTTATATTATTTGTGACTATTGTGAGGGGTGTGGTTGCTCTAATTTCTTTCTCATCCAGTTTATCCTTTGTGTAGAGAAAAGCCATTGATTTCTTTGAGATATTTTTATATCCAGCTACTGCACTGAAGATGTTTATCAGGTTTAGGAGTTCTCTGGTGGGAGTTTTAGGGTCACTTATATATACTATCATATCATCTGCAAATAGTGATATTTTAACTTCTTCCTTTCAAATTTGTTTCCCCTTGATCTCCTTTTGTTGTTGAATTGCTCTGGCTAGGACTTCGAGTACAATGTTGAATAGGTAGGGAGAAAGTGGGCAGCCTTATCTAGTCACTGATTTTAGTGGGATTGCTTTGAGTTTCTCTCCATTTAGTTGATGTTGGCTACTCTTTTGCTGTATATTGCTTTTATTATGTTTACAAATTGGCCTTGAAATCCTGATCTTTCCATGACTTTTATCATGAAAAGGTGTTGGATTTTGTCAAATGCTTTCTCAGCATCTAATGAGATGATCATGTGATTTTTGTCTTTGAGTTTGTTTATATAGTGGATTACGTTGATGGATTTCCTTATATTAAACCATCCCTGCATCCCTGGGATGAAGCCTACCTGGTCATGATGGATGTTCATTTTGATGTGTTCTTGGATTCAGTTTGCAAGGATTTTATTGAGTATTTTTGCATCAATATTCGTAAGGGAAATTGGTCTGAAGTTCTCTATCTTTGTTGTGTCTTTCTGTGGTTTAGGTATCAGTAATTGTGGCTTCATAGAGTGAATTGGGTAGAGTACCTTCTGATTCCATTTTGTGGAATAGTTTGTACAGAACTGGAATTAGATCTTCTTTGAAGGTCTGATAGAACTCTGCACTAAACCCATCTAGTCCTGGGCTTTTTATTTGGTTGGGAGATTATTGCTGACTGCTTCTATTTCTTTAAGGGAAATGGGACTGTTTAGATCATTAACCTGATCCTGATTTAACTTTGGTACCTGGTATCTGTCTAGGAAGTTGTCTATTTCATCTAGGTTTTCCAGTTTTGTTGAGAATAGACTTTTGTAGTAGGATCTGATGATGTTTTGGATTTCCTCAGGTTCTGGTGTTATGTCTACTTTTTCGTTTCTGATTTTGTTAATTAGGATACTGTCCCTGTGCCCTCTAGTTAGTCTGGCTAAGGGTTTATCTATCTTGTTGATTTTCTCAAAGAACCAGATCCTGGTTAGGTTGATTCTTTGGATAGTTCTTCTTATTTCCACTTGGTTAATTTCAGCCCTGAGTTTGATTATTTCCGGCTGTCTACTCCTCTTGGGTGAATTTGCTTCCTTTAGTTCTAGAAATTTTAGGTGTCCTGTCAGGCTGCTAGTGTATGCTCTCTCTAGTTTCTTTTTGGAGGCACTCAGGGCTATGAGTTTTCCTCTTAGAACTGCCTTCATTGTGGCCCATAAGTTTGGGTATGTTGTGGCTTCATTTTCTTTAAACTCTAAAAAGTCTTTAATTTTTCTCTTTATTTCATCCTTGAGCAAGGTATCATTGAGTAGAGAGTTGTTCAGTTTCCAGGTGGCTTTCTATTATTTATGCTGTTATTGAAGATCAGTCTTAGTCCGTGGTGATCTGGTAGCATGCATAGGATAATTTCAATATTTTTGTATCAGTTGAGGCTTGTTTTGTGACTGATTATATGGTCAATTTTGGAGGATGTACCATGAGGTGCTGAGAAGAAGGTAAATCCTTTTGTTTTAGAATAAAATGTTCTGTAGATATCTATAAACTCCATTTGTTTCATAACCTCTGTTAGTGTTCCTGTGTCTCTGTTTAGTTTCTGTTTCTGGGATCTGTCCATTGGTGAGAGTGGAGTGTTGAAGTCTCCCACTATTATTGTGTGAGGTACAATGTGTGCTTTGAGCTTTACTAAAGTTTCTTTAATGAATGTGCCTGCCCTTTATTTAGAACATAGATATTCAGAATTGAGAATTCATCTCGGTAGATTTTACCTTTGATGAGTATGAAGTGCCCCTCCTTGTCTTTTTTTGATAATTTTGCGTTGGAAGTCAGTTATATTCGATATTAGAATGGCTACTATAGAATATTTCTTTGGACCATTTGCTTGGAAAATTGTTTTACAGCCTTTCACTCTGAGGTAGTGTCTGTCTTTTTTCCTGAGGTGGGTTTCCTGTAAGCAGCAAAATGTTGGGTCCTGTTTGTGTAGCCAGTCTATTAGTCTATGTCTTTTTATTGGGGAATTGATTCCATTGATGTTAAAAGAAATTAGAGAAAAGTAATTGTTGCTTCCTGTTACTTTTGTTGTTAAAGTTGGGATTCTCTTTTTGCAGCTATCTCCTTTTAGGTTTGTTGAAGGATTACTTTCTTGCTTTTTCTAGGGTCTAGTTTCCATCCTTGTGTTGGTGTTTTCTCTTTATTATCCTTTGAAGGGCTGGATTCGTGGACAGATATTGTATTAATTTGGTTTTATCATGGAATACTTTGTTTTCTCCACGTATGGTAATTGTCTGGGTATAGTAGCCTGGACTGGCATTTGTGTTCTCTTAGGGTCTGTATAACATCTGCCCAGGATCTTCTGGCTTTCATAGTCTCTGGTGAGAAGTCTGGTGTAATTCTAATAGGCCTGCCTTTATATGTTACTTGATCTTTTTTCCTTACTGCTTTTAATATTCTATCTTTATTTAGTGCATTTGTTGTTCTGATTATTATGTGTTGGGAGGAATTTCTTTTCTGGTCCAGTCTATTTGGCATTCTGTAGGCTTCTTATATATTCATGGGTATCTCTTTCCTTAGGTTTGTGAAGTTTTCTTCTATAATTTTGTTGAAGATATTTGCTGGCCCTTTAAGTTGAAAATCTTCAGTCTCATCTACTCCTATTATCCGTAGGTTAGGTCTTCTCATTTTGTCTTGGATTTCCTGGATGTTTTGAATTAGGATCTTTTTGCATTTTGCATTTTCTTTGATTGCTGTGTCCATGCTTTCTATGGAATCCTATGCACCTGATATTCTCTCTTTCATCTCTTATATTCTTTTGCTGATGCTTACATCTATAGTTCCTGATCATTCCTAGGGTTTCTATGTCCAGAGTAGTCTCATTTTGGGTTTTCTTTGTTGTTTCTACATCACTTTTTAGTTCTTGGATGGTTTTGTTAATTCCATTGCCTGTTTGTTTGTGTTTTCCTGTAATTCTTTAAGGGATTTTTGTGTTTCCTCTTTAAGGAATTCTAACTGTTTAGCAGTGTTCTCTTGTATTTCTTCTAGTGATTTATTAATGCCCTTCTTAAAGTCCTCTACCAGCATCATGAGATATGATTTCAAATCCGATTCTTGCTTTTCAGGTGTGTTGGGGTATCCAGTACTGGCTGAGGTGGGAGTGTTGGGTTCTAATGATGGTGAGCGGTCTTGGTTTCTGTTAGTAAGATTCTTATGTTTGCCTTTCACCATCTGGTAATCTCTGGTGTTAGTTGTTATAGTTGTCTCTTGCTGGAGCTTGTTCCTCCCATGATTCTGTTAGCCACTGTCAGCACTCCTGGGACTCCAGCTCTCTCCTGAGTCTAAGTGGTCAGAGTACTCTCTGTAGGCAACCTCTCATCTTGCAGGGAAGGTGCACAGAGGTCTGGAGTTCAGACCTGCCCCCCTGACTGAAGATGAAGGACCAAACCAGGGCCTGTCCCAGAAGATGTTTTGCTTCTGCAGTTTATGTGCTCACCTGCACAGACTGGTCTCCAAGGGACCTGGGACACAAAATGGCTCCCTTACCTTCTCTGGAAGTCAGAGCCCTCCCATGAGGCCACCTCTCCTCTGGTGGGGAAGGTGCCTGGATATCTGGAGCCTGAAATGGGGTTTGTCCCAGAAGCTGTGTCACTTCTCCAGTCCATGTGCTCACTTGTGCAGACTGGTCTCTGAGGGACCCAGGACATAAGATGGCTCCCTCACCTGCTCTGGAGGTTAGAGCCCCTGGGCATTAGATCTTATAAAATCTATTATCAGAAAAATAATTCCAACCTTCAATTCAAGGAATATAATATTGTGCTTTGAAAACAAATGAAGACCATAACAAAAAAAGGATTGGTAATGAAAGGAAGAAGAAAGCACTTACCAAACAATGTAGAAATATGGAACACAATTAACAGAAGAAAAGTACAGTTGAATAAAAGCTGACCACTGAGGTTCACAGCCAAGGTCCACTGATCCCAAGTCCTTCCAACAGCACTGTTAAACTTCTGTCCAGCATACTGATAACCCACTGTGAAAAACACAAAATAAATATTAAATTTGCCATTAGGTATTCTTTCTGTTAGGAGCTAAAGTTGAAGATTTGCATTTTAGGG
The DNA here is from genome assembly GCF_978045245.1 of Mus caroli. Taxonomy (NCBI): domain Eukaryota; kingdom Metazoa; phylum Chordata; class Mammalia; order Rodentia; family Muridae; genus Mus; species Mus caroli. Next base: position 102,703,459 of record NW_028227261.1, on the reverse strand, counting down.
ACATCTTTGTCTGGGTACATATAATATGAAATGCCTGAAGTCCTAAACATTTTGTTGACATAATGTTTTGTTTTTCAAGTGATGAAAATATGAATACAAACAAAGATAACCCCCATACTAATCCTGACTCTGAACATTTACAGCTAAACCATACTGAAAAACCCACTGATGTCTAAGCTGCAGTCGTAACCTCTGTTCATAAGGAGTATAAAACTTAATCTTTTCTTGTACATTATAACATCAATTCTGTTTTTGTTTGGTTGGGTTTTTTGTTTGTTTGCTTTTTGAGACAGGGTTTCTCTGTGTAGTCTTGGTTGTATGAGGATATGAAACTAACTTTTTTTAAGTTATGGGAGTTAAGTTAAGCTACATGGAGTGGTTGTGTGTGGGTATGCACACTTGAGTACAGGTACCCATGGAGTTAAAAGTTTTAGACTCCACAAGAGCTGAAGTTATTGCAGGTTTGATCTGGCCAGTGGGTGTTGGAAATCAACCTGAGCTACTCTGTGAAAGCCATTTACACTGTGCCCTGCTTTGATTCTCTATTATTGCAATAAACAACAGGACCAAAGACAACTTGGGGAGGAAAGGGTTCTTTTGACTTACACTTCCACATCACCATCCGTCTCTGAGGAAAGTCAAGGCGGGAACTCAAACAGGGACACCTGCTGAAACTGTGAAGTAAAGCTGCTTACTGGTTTGCTCCATGTAGCTTGCTTAGTTCCCTCTCTTACATCGCTGGGGCCTCCCAACCAATCATCAGTCAAGAAAACGATGCACAGACTTGTTCACAGATAATACTGCTAGATACTGTAAAGTGAGGATTCCTCTTTTTATCAGCTGACCCCAGCTTAGGTCACAGCAACAAAAACTGACCACCACAAGCTCTCAAGTACTGAGCTATCTCTCTCTTGTGCAGACTGGTCTCTAAGGGACCCAGGACATAAGATGGCTCCTTCACCTGCTCTGGAGGTTAGAGCCCCTGGGCATTAGATCTTATAAAATCTATTATCAGAAAAATAATTCCAACCTTCAATTCAAGGAATATAATATTGTACTTTGAAAACAAATGAAGACCATAACAAAAAAAAAGGATTGGTAATGAAAGGAAGAAGAAAGCACCTATATTTTATATTTGTGGAAAAAAAGCACTCTATAATATTCTCAAAGATGTGCTAAAACTGTCTATAAAGATATAAAAATAATACCTATTCTTTAAAAAAGAGATATGAATTGAAAGCATGTAAAAGTCTATGAAAACTAGGAGTGTGATCTACAGATGAAACCATAGGAACGAGTTCCTTACTTTTAAAACCTTTTCTCTTGTGAAAAGGCAAACTGTTTTAAACTGGTATCAAGAGTTGGGCAAATCTGCCTTCATACTTAAGAGCGTTTACCAGGTGTTTGTAAAGTGTAGACAGACAAGGCAATACTTCTTCAGGATAGGATAACCTGCCATACATAAACGTGAGGCAATATTTGCTGCCTTTCATCTTGGCATGTTGTTTTTACAACTTTGTAAGTGAAGAGATACGAACCTCTGTAGATAAATGTTGCCAGGGGCTGAAAAGCTTAGCTCCATCCTCAACCGTTTGATGCTTGCAAGCTACAGTGGAAAATTCCAGACCAGTATTATCAATTCACCGCTCCGCGGATGAGTGGATAGGGATTAAGAAGCATTCCTTTTAGCCCGCTGTTATCTTTCCCTTGTCAGAACAGAACTCTGTAATGCATGAATGCCTTTCACTGCTGAATGTGATGGTAAAACCTAGCAATGATGACTACTTTAAGAGGATATAAATAATATCTAATGTTTGCGCAGTCCAGTCTGACGTTAAAAGCACTAATGTGTTCATTCTCCAATTTAACCTCACAATAATTTCACAAGACCAGCAATAATCTATCTATCTGTCTATCTATCTATCTATCTATCTATCTATCTATCTATCTATCTATCTATCTATCTATCTACCTATCTACCTACTAATCTTTAAACCAAATTGAAACCAGAATTCAATGGCTAAAATATACTTTACAAAGTAAATGATGTCTAAAACTAGGGCATGGTTTCCATTAGGCAATTAAAAACCAAAGCTGTGAAGCTGAGGCTATGTGACCTTGAGCAAAGGATTGGATGTTTCTTTTAGGAAAACACACTCCACCAAAGATGTATTATAAATTGAGCTACACTTCACTACATACCCAAAATGTGTAGATGTGTTATTGGTCATTATGTGTATTTCTTCTTGCCTTCCACGTTTTAAGTCTCAGCCCCTGGGTAGATTTAGATGCCAGTATAATTTACCTAGACAGTTAAGCTTCATACAATTTAGTAAATTGAACTAAACTAGTAGAGGGCCAGAATTTAATATTAATAGAGAAGCTTTTTAAAAATGATTCTTCAGTATAAACATAATTTTACAATTTACTAAAAATAAAAATTTCTGATGAGATATACTTATTTAAATTATCTTTTTTTTTTAATATTTTTATTACATATTTTCCTCAATTACATTTCCAATACTATCCCAAAAGTCCCCCATAGAGCCCCCCACTTCCCTACCCACCCATTCCCATTCTTTTGGCCCTGGCATTCCCCTATATTGGGGCATATAAAGTTTGCAAGTCCAATGGGCCTCTCTTTCCAGTGATGGCCGACTAGGCCATCTTTCGATACATATGCAGCTAGAGACAAGAGCTCCAGGGTTCTGGTTAGTACATCATGTTGTTCCAACAATAGGGTTGCAGATCCCTTTAGCTCCTTGGGTACTTTCTCTAGCTTCTCCATTGGGAGCCCTGTGATACATCCAATAGCTGACTGTGAACATCCACTCCTGTGTTTGCTAGGCCCCGGCATCGTCTCACAAGAGACAGCTATATTTGGGTCCTTTCAGCAAGATCTTGCTAGTGTATGCAATGGTGTCAGCGTTTAGAAGCTGATTATGAGACGGATCCCTGGATACAGCAGTCTCTAAATGGTCCATCCTTTCATCACAGCTACGAACTTTGTCTCTGTAACTCCTTCCCTGGGTGTTTTGTTCCCAATTCTAAGAAGGTGCACAGTGTCCACACTTTGGTCTTCATTCTTCTTGAGTTTCATGCGTTTATCAAATTGTATCTTATATCTTGGGTATCCTAAGTTTTGGGCTAATATCCACTTATCAATGAATACATATTGTGTGAGTTCTTTTGTGATTGTGTTACTTCACTCAAGATGATGCCCTCCAGGTCCATCCATTTGGCTAGGAATTTCATAAATTCGTTCTTTTTAATAGCTGAGTAGTACTCCATTGTGTAAATGTACCATAATTTCTGTGTCCATTCCTCTGTTGAGGGACATCTGGGTTCTTTCCAGCTTCTGGCTATTATAAATAGGGCTACTATGAACATAGTGGAGCATGTGTCCTTTTTACCTGTTGGGAAATCTTCTGGATATATGCCCAGGAGAGGTATTGCTGGATCCTCCGGTAGTACTATGTCCAATTTTCTGAGGAACCGCCAGACTGATTTCCAGAGTGGTTGTACAAGCTTGCAATCCCACCAACAATGGAGGAGTGTTCCTCTTTCTCCACATCCTCGCCAGCATCTGCTGTCACCTGAATTTTTGATCTTAGCCATTCTGACTGGTGTGAGGTGGAATCTCAGGGTTGTTTTGATTTGCATTTCCCTGATGATTAAGGATGTTGAACATTTTTTCAGGTGTTTCTCTGCCATTCGGTATTCCTCAGGTGAGAATTCTTTGTTCAGTTCTGAGCCCCATTTTTTAATGGGGTTATTTGACTTTCTGAAGTCCACCTTCTTGAGTTCTTTATATATATTGGATATTAGTCCCTTATCTGATTTAGGATAGGTGAAGATCCTTTCCCAATCTGTTGGTGGTTTTTTTGTCTTATTGATGGTGTCTTTAGCCTTGCAGAAGCTTTGTAGTTTCATGAGGTCCCACTTGTCAATTCTCGATCTTACAGCACAAGCCCTTACTGTTCTATTCAGGAATTTTTCCCCTGTGCCCATATCTTCAAGGCTTTTCCCCACTTTCTCCTCTATAAGTTTCAGTGTCTCTGGTTTTATGTGAAGTTCCTTGATCCACTTAGACTTGACCTTAGTACAAGGAGATAGGAATGGATCGATTCGCATTCTTCTACATGTTAACAACCAGTTGTGCCAGCACCATTTGTTGAAAATGCTGTCTTTCTTCCACTGGATGTTTTTAGCTCCCTTGTCGAAGATCAAGTGACCATAGGTGTGTGGGTTCATTTCTGGGTCTTCAATTCTATTCCATTGGTCTATTTGTCTGTCACTATACCAGTACCATGCAGTTTTTATCACAATTGCTCTGTAGTAGAGCTTTAGGTCCGGCATGGTGATTCCACCAGAGGTTCTTTTATCCTTGAGAAGAGTTTTTGCTATCCTAGGTTTTTTGTTATTCCAGATGAATTTGCAGATTGCACTTTCTAATTCGTTGAAGAATTGATTTGGAATTTTGATGGGGATTGCATTGAATCTGTAGATTGCTTTTGGCAAGATAGCCATTTTTACAATGTTGATCCTGCCAATCCATGAGCATGGGAGATCTTTCCATCTTCTGAGATCTTGTATAATTTCTTTCTTCAGAGACTTGAAGTTTTTATTATACAGATCTTTCACTTCCTTAGTTAGAGACACGCCAAGATATTTTATATTATTTGTGACTATTGAGAAGGGTGTTGTTTCCCTAATTTCTTTCTCAGCCTGTTTATTCTTTGTGTAGAGAAAGGCCATTGATTTGTTTGAGTTAATTTTATATCCAGCTACTTCACCGAAGCTGTTTATCAGGCTTAGGAGTTCTCTGGTGGAATTTTTAGGGTCACTTATATATACTATCATATCATCTGCAAAAAGTGATATTTTGACTTCATCTTTTCCAATTTGTATCCCTTTGATCTCCTTTTGTTGTCGAATTGCTCTGGCTAGGACTTCAAGTACAATGTTGAATAGGTATGGAGAAAGTGGACAGCCTTGTCTAGTCCCTGATTTTAGAGGGATTGCTTCAAGCTTCTGACCATTTACTTTGATGTTGGCTACTGGTTTGCTGTAGATTGCTTTTATCATGTTTAGGTATGGGCCTTGAATTCCTGATCTTTCCAAGACTTTTATCATGAATGGGTGTTGGATCTTGTCAAATGCTTTTTCCGCATCTAAGGAGATGACCATGTGGTTTTTGTCTTTGAGTTTGTTTATATACTGGATTACGTTGATGGATTTCCGTATATTGAACCATCCCTGCATCCCTGGGATGAAACCTACTTGGTCAGGATGGATGATTGTTTTGATGTGTTCTTGGATTCGGTTAGCAAGAACTTTATTGAGGATTTTTGCATCAATATTCATAAGGGATATTGGTCTGAAGTTTTCTATCTTTGTTGGGTCTTTTTGTGGTTTAGGTATCAGAGTAATTGTGGCTTCATAGAATGAGTTGGGTAGAGTACCTTCTGTTTCTATTTTGTGGAATAGTTTGTGAAGAACTGGGATTAGATCTTCTTTGAAGGTCTGATAGAACTCTGCACTAAACCCATCTGGTCCTGGGCTTTTTTTAGTTGGGAGACTATTAATGACTGCTTCTATTTCTTTGGGGGATATAGGGCTGTTTAGATCATTAACCTGATCTTGATTCAACTTTGGTACCTGGTATCTGTCTAGGAACTTCTCCATTTCATCCAGGTTCTCCAGTTTTGTTGAGTATAGCCTTTGGTAGAAGGATCTGATGGTGTTTTGGATGTCTTCAGAATCTGTTGTTATGTCTCCTTTTTCATTTCTGATTTTGTTAATTAGGATGCTTTCCCTGTGCCCTCTAGTGAGTCTGGCTAAGGGTTTATCTATCTTGTTGATTTTCTCAAAGAACCAGCTCCTTGATTGGTTGATTCTTTGAATAGTTTTTCTTGTTTCCACTTGGTTGATTTCACCCCTGAGTTTGATTATTTCCTGCCGTCTACTCCTCTTGGGTGAATTTGTTTCCTTTTGTTCTAGTGCTTTTAGGTGTGTTGTCAAGCTGCTAATGTGTGCTCTCTCTAGTTTCCTTTTGGAGGCACTCAGAGCTATGAGTTTTCCTCTTAGAAATGCTTTCATTGCGTCCCATAAGTTTGGGTATGTTGTGGCTTCATTTTCATTGAACTCTAAAAAGTCCTTAATTTCTTTCTTTATTCCTTCCTTGACCAAGGTATCATTGAGAAGAGTGTTGTTCAGTTTCCACGTGAAGGTTGGCTTTCTATTATTTATTTTGTTATTGAAGATCAGCCTTAGTCCATGGTGATCTGATAGGATGCATGGGACAATTTCAATATTTTTATATCTGTTGAGGCCTGTTTTGTGACCAATTATGTGGTCAATTTTGGAGAAGGTACCATGAGGTGCTGAGAAGAAGGTATATCCTTTTGTTTTAGGATAGAATGTTCTGTAGATATCTGCCAGATCCATTTGATTCATAATTTCTCTTAGTTTCACTGTGTCCCTGTTTAGTTTCTGTTTCCATGATCTGTCCATTGGTGAAAGTGGTGTGTTGAAGTCTCCCACTATTATTGTATGAGGTGCAATGTGTGCTTTGAGCTTTACTAAAGTTTCTTTAATGAATGTGGCTGCCTTTGTATTTGGAGCATAGATATTCAGGATTGATAGTTCCTCTTGGAGGATTTTACCTTTGATGAGTATGAAGTGTCCCTCCCTGTCTTTTTTAATGACTTTGGGTTGGAAGTCAATCTTATCAGATATTAGAATGGCTACTCCAGCTTGTTTCTTCATGCCATTTGCTTGGAAAATTGTTTTCCAGCCTTTCATTCTGAGGTAGTGTCTATCCTTTTCTCTGAGATGAGTTTCCTGTAAGCAGCAAAATGTTGGGTCTTGTTTGTGTAGCCAGTTTGTTAGTCTATGTCTTTTTATCGGGGAGTTGAGTCCATTGATATTAAGAGATATTAAGGAAAAGTAATTGTTGTTTCCTGTTATTTTTGATGTTAAAGTTGGCATTTTGTTCTTGTGGCTGTCTTCTTTTAGGTTTGTTGAGGGATTACCTTCTTGTTGTTTCTAGGGCGTGGTTCCTGTCCTTGTATTGGTTTTTTTCTGTTATTATCCTTTGAAGGGCTGGATTCGTGGAGAGATAATGTGTGAATTTGGTTTTGTCGTGGAATACTTTGGTTTCTCCATCTATGTTAATTGAGAGTTTGGCTGGGTATAGTAGCCTGGGCTGGAATTTGTGTTCTTTTAGTGTCCGTATAACATCTGTCCTGGATCTTCTGGCTTTCATAGACTCTGGTGAAAAGTCTGGTGTAATTCTGATAGGCTTGCCTTTATATGTTACTTGGCCTTTTTCTCTTACTGCTTTTAGTATTCTATCTTTATTTAGAGCATTTGTTGCTCTGATTATTATGTGTCGGGAGGTATTTCTTTTCTGGTCCAGTCTATTTGGAGTTCTGTAGGCTTCTTGTATGTTCATGGGCATCTCTTTCTTTAGATTTGGGAAGTTTTCTTCTATAATTTTGTTGAAGATGTTTGCTGGTCCTTTGAGTTGAAAATCTTCATTCTCATCCACTCCTATTATCCGTAGGTTTGGTCTTCTCATTATGTCCTGTATTTCTTGGATGTTTTGAGTTAGGATCTTTTTGCATTTTCCATTTTCCTTGATTGTTGTGCTGATGTTCTCTATGGAATCTTCTGCGCCTGAGATTCTCTCTTCCATCTCTTGTATTCTGTTGCTGATGCTCGTATCTATGGTTCCAGATTTCTTTCCTAGGGTTTCTATCTCCAGTGTTGCCTCATTTTGTGTTTTCTTTATTGTGTCTACTTCCCTTTTTAGGTCTAGTATGGTTTTGTTCATTTCCATCATCTGTTTGGATGTGTTTTCCTGTTTTTCTGTAAGGACTTCTACCTGTTTGATTATGTTATCATGTTTTTCTTTAAGGATTTGTAACTCTTTAGCAGTGTTCTCCTGCAATTCTTTAAGGGATTTTTGTGCTTCCACTTTATTGTCTTCTTCCTTTTTAGCAGTGTTCTCCTGCATTTCTTTAAGTGTGTTATTAAAGTCCTTCTTGAAGTCCTCTATCATCATCAGGAGATATGCTTTTAAATCCGTGTCTAGCTTTTCCGGTGTGTTGGGGTGCCCTGGACTGGGCGAAGTGGGGGTGCTGGGTTCTGATGATGGTGAGTGGTCTTGGTTTCTGTTAGTAAGATTATTACGTTTACCTTTCGCCATCTGGTAATCTCTGGGGTTAGTTGTTATCGTTGTCACTATTTAAAGATTGGAGCAGAAGCTGTGTTCCACTCACCAGCAGTCTCTAAATCCTGCGGCGGGGGTCGTGGGTAGCTGACGGTACCCCGGTGCTGGTCCAGCCGGAAGAGGCCTGTGGTCCTACTCAGGCCGTTTTTCTGCTTCCCTAACTAATGCAGTCTCTGGTCCCGCGTGCAATTGGATTGGAGCAGAAGCTGTGTTCCACTCTCCAGAAGTCTTAAGATCCTGTGGTGGGTGTTGTGGGTAGCTGGTGAGTGTCAGCCGACCCTGCGCCCCAGCTGCCCAGGTGCTTTTCTGACCGGAAGAGGGTTGTGGCCCTATGTAGGCCGGATTTCTCTCTCCCCAACCAGAGCAGTCTCAGGTCCCGCGTGATTGGACTGGAGCAGAAGCTGTGTTCCACTCACCAGCAGTCCCAAAATCCTGCGGCGGGGGTCGTGGGTAGCTGGCGGGTGTCAGGCAACCCTGCGCTCCTGCTACCCTGGCGCTGATCCGGCCGGGTGAGGCCTGTGGCCCTACTCAGGCCGGTTTCTGCTTCCCTAACTAATGCAGTCTCAGGTCCCGCGCAATTGGATTGGAGCAGAAGCTGTGTTCCACTCACCAGCAGTCCCAAAATCCTGCGGCGGGGGTCGTGGGTAGCTGGCGGGTGTCAGGCAACCCTGCGCTCCCGCTACCCTGGCGCTGATCCAGCCGGATGAGGCCTGTGGTCCTACTCAGGCCGGTTTCTGCTTCCCTAACTAATGCAGTCTCAGGTCCTGCGCAATTGGATTGGAGCAGAAGCTGTGCTCCACTCACCAGAAGTCTTAAGATCCTGTGGCGGGTGTTGTGGGCAGCTGGCGAGTGTCAGCAGACCCTGCGCCCCAGCTGCTCAGGTGCATTTCTGACCGGAAGAGGGTTGTGGCCCTATGTAGGCCGGATTTCTCTCTCCCCAACCAGAGCAGTCTCAGGTCCCGCGTGATTGGACTGGAGCAGAAGCTGTGTTCCACTCACCAGCAGTCCCAAAATCCTGCGGCGGGGGTCGTGGGTAGCTGGCGGGTGTCAGGCAACCCTGCGCTCCTGCTACCCTGGCGCTGATCAGGCCGGGTGAGGCCTGTGGCCCTACTCAGGCCGGTTTCTGCTTCCCTAACTAATGCAGTCTCAGGTCCCGCCTTAAATTATCTTTAACCTTTTTTTACAGTCCAGTCTTTATCCCTCTCCCAGTCCGCCCTCTGACAGTTCCTCCTATTCTTTCTCCCCCATCTCCAAAAGGATGTCCTCATGACCCCACCCATGCCACCCCACCCCTCTAGACCTCCGCTCTTCTTGGGGCCTCAAGTCTCTCAATGTTTAGGGGCATCTTCTCTTGTTTTAGCCAAACCAGGCAGTCCTCTGCTGTATAAGTGTTGGGGCCTGGTTGGTGGCTCTGTGTCTGAGAGATCTCAGGGGTCCAGGTTACTTGAGACTGCTGTTCTGCCTATATGGTTGCCCTCCTCCCCAACTTCTTCCAGCCTTTCACTAATCCAACCACAAGGGTCCCTGGCTTCAGTCGATTGGTTGGGTGTAAGTATCTGCTTCTGTCACAGTCAGCTCAATTGAGCCACTCAGAGGGCAGCCATGCTAGGCTCCTGTCTGTAAGCACACCAATAGCATCAGGAATAGTGTCAGGCCTCAGGGCCTCTCCTTGACCTGGATCCCAAGTTGGGCCGGTCACAGGACCACCGTTCCCTCAGTCACTTCTCCATTTTTGTCCCTGCAGTTCTTTCAGAGAAGAACAATTCTGGGTCAGAATTTTTGACTGTGGGATGGAACCCCGTCCTTCCTGTCTTGATGCCCTGTCTTTCTATGGAAGGTGGACTTTGCAAGTTCCCTCTCCCCACTGTAGGGCATTTTTATCTAAAATCCCTCCCTTACAGTCCTGAGAGTTGCTCACCTCCCTGGTTTCTGGTACATTCTAGAGTTTCCCTCCACCTCATACCCCCTGAGGTTGCCTGTTCCTATTCTTTCTGCTTGCCCTCAGGGCTTGAGTCCTTTTTCCCTCCACCCCCAATACTTGACCCTGTTCCCTTTTCCCCTTCTCCCTCTCACCCAGATATATCCCTCCCTCTACCACCTGTCCTTCATGATTGTTTTCTTTTCCCTCCCAAGTAGGATTAAAGCATCCTCACTTGGGTCCTTTGGCTTATTAACCTTCTTGAGTTCTGTGGATTGTCTCCTGGGTATTCTGTACACTTTTGGCTAATATCCACTTATTAGTGAGTACATACCATGCATGTCCTTTTTGATCCTTTCTAGTGAGATGGATATATTTAACATAAATATATCTTGAATAATTTTATTTACTAGTTCTGTCTTAAACTTGTTCATCATTTTTACCTGAGTTAAGATCTCATTTTTTTTTCCATTTCACAGTGCCCAGGTGTGTTTACTTATATTTGTATTATTGCCCTCTCTTCCATCCAACTCCTCCCATGCCCCTCTACTTCCTCTCAAAATCATGACCTCTTTTCTTTAATTGCTACATATAAATGTACATTTAAATGATTTAGTGTAGAAATCTAACGCTCTGAGTGGATTTGGTGTTGTGTACATATGTGTATTTAGGGCTGACCACTGGGTATTTGATAACCAATTAGGGTCCTCATTCTTGGAAAAGCTGACTCACCCTCTCTCGGCAGTCATTAATTTTCTATAGCTTGCAGCTATGTTAACTTGCAGCAGGTCACTATGGGATTTCGCCTATCCATGTTACCATGCTAACTGGTATTTTCATTGTTCAGGTCTTGTTTAGCAGATACATTGTTGAAATTTCAAAATATGTGCATATGTGTGTGTGTGTGTGTGTGTGTGTGTGTATCACAATCCAACAGCAGATTTTATAGTCCTCTGACTCTTACAATCTCTTTACTTACTTCCTCTTCCAAGATGCACCCAAAGGCTTTGGTGTAGGAGTTGTGCTTTAGTTTGTATCATTTGGGTTTAGCATCCTAAAGTCAGTTGCTCTCTGAATTTTAACCAGTTGTGTCATTCTTTAATATCCTTCTGCTTCAAAAAGAAACATCTTTGATGATGTGTGAGAGCTACAAGAAAGTGAATATAAAGATAAATACACACGGATGAAGCTAGAAATTATACTGGTTTAGGAAAGTGTCGTGTCAGTAGGCTGCTCTCTTCTAGGCTCCATGGCTTTACCATCCACAGGTGTTTATCTAGATTTACAATTCCAAGGATGAATTCTCTTAAACAGATCCTAATTTCCATTAGACCACTCTGATTACTAGCCATATATAAGTGGCAGTATGGCACTATTTAGCTATCTTGCCACAATGGCCACTGTTTGGCTCCTCGGTATCACAATACAATTATAGGTTACCTTTCCTCTTGGCAGTTTGTAAAGGATCTTCCTGTACTCTAAAAGAGCGTACTGAGGGAGGGAGCTTTCAGTTAGATTCAGCTTGATTCCATAGAGTTCATGTTAAAAGTACATACTTTTTCAGCAATAGGGACTTACTTTAAACTTCTGAGAAGCAGCTAAGGCCACAGCAATAGCTAATATTGTTTGGAGAGGTTCTTGAACTCCCTTAACCAACAACAACTCAAAATGAGACTCCTCATGCCTAATACTGAGATTTTTGTTAGATAGTCTATGTCTCTGCTTCTTAGGAGAAACATTATCACTTCAAGTGGCATAACTTCATTTAAACACACACATACATATATGTAATTATATATATAAATATATCAATGCATACATGATTCTCTAAGCATAACCACCGTCTCTTCTCACTCCCTCTCCATCATTATACTCAACCCAGGTTAAAACTCTTCTGATTTCAATAATTTTTTAAAATAATAGTCGATTTTTTTGTAAAAACAAAAAAACAAAACAACAACAACAAAACCCCACTGTTAGTTCACTATCATTTCATAAGATGAGAAACATGATTTCCAAAGGACACGAAACAGTTTCCCTTAAGCTATGAGACTTGAAAGACCATCACAGCAAAAGCAAGATTAGTAAAATTGTAAAATATTAGTACAGATCAAACAGAAATCCAGACTCTCAGTTGAATTGGATATCACCCCCCAGCTCTCCCCACAGCAACTTTTGCAGTGTTTAACATGTCTTCAACTTATATATAAGAAGAACTTAATTTTGGAAAGTTTAGACTTTGAAACATTCTACTTCTAAGTTTAAAAAGAAAAAAAAATGAGAGAGAGAAAGAGAGAATTTCCTCTGAGGCACATGAACCTGCACAGTTAAAGTCATCTCTCCATTTATATCATAGAAACATAAACTGCATTCTGTAAAACAGAGAATATCAAGGGAAACAATTAGTGGCCACCTTGGTTCAGTCTATCTTCTATCATCTGATCCAGCTACAAAAGCCAGGCTATAGTAAGGAAGTAAAAATGAAGAGCCAATTAGGAGACTCATCCCTGCGAAAGACTGATTCTTACTCTCTCAGCATTCATTAACTACCAGTAGCTCTTCATCTAGCTGTGAGGCCCCTTTGAGATTCTGTGGCACATAATTGGAATTGTCATTGTTCAAATACTCTTTAGACAACCATGGTGTTGCTATTTCATAAGTGCAACTTCTCTGTCATTTGCAGAAAACAAAATCTCTCAGTAAGTGATATGGTCCTATAGTCAGCCCTAAAAACATACACATATAAGGAATTCTAAATGGACCCAGCAGATTTTATATATGTGGGAGGAGGGGGAGGTCTTGAGGAAGGTTGGGTTTAACAATGATAATTAGAGGGGGGGAGACCATGAATTAGAAAGGGAGTGGAGGCAGCATGGAAGGATAGTAAATATAGCATTCACACATGAAATTCTCAAAAAATAAAATTTCCAAAATATATGAATATTCATTAATGTACCCTCAAAGGAATGACTTTGGGAAATTGACAAAATATTTTCCTGTCTATGTTTTTATGCAGTGCTTTCAGAATTTATACATGTGCACACACATACACACACACACACACACACACAGAGTGCATCAAAGCATGATTGCCAGTAGTTATAATTCTAAGTAATATTTATTAGAATCTCCTTTCAGAAAAAAATTTGAGCAAACTTTGACAATTATACTAGGAGATAAAAGGTGTATTTGTATGAAATATTGACACTGGAAAGAAATTTCAAAAGTATTTAAGAGGAGTAACTAATTCCCGTTTTATAAAACAAACAAACAAAAAAATAATTTAAGCATTTAATGTTATTGCTAAAAATTTTTGAACGGGATTACAAATGACTATTATACCATCATGTACCTTTACCAATCTGAAAAACCAGGAGTTATCTATATTTGATATTTTTCATATCTACTGAGATCATATGACATTCGAAATATAGAATACACTGTTGAATCTGAAATTAATAAAAATTCAGATAAAGTTCTGCATAATCAAGGAAGAATTGTAAATTAAGAAAAAATACATTGAATTCAATAAATTTTTTAAAACTAAGGCTAAACAATTATAAGGAGAAAATAGGCTCAATGAACATAACATTAAAAGTAATTAATTTTTATGAGTTTTAAAATTATTTCCTTTATCTTTTGACATTTTAATATCATTGGATCATTTATCTTTCCCTTTCCATCTTTAAACCCTCCTCTACATTCCTAGCTTTCAAATACTTGACCACTATTTTCATTAATTATTGCTGTATGCTTAACTGTTTATATAAATACATATATTCCTATATACTAAATATAACCTACTCATATGTTATTTGACACCAATTGGTTATCCAAAATATAATTGAACTTTAGCAATAGAAGCAATGTACCAAGACGTGAAAATTAATTTGAAGTGAGATATGTTAAAAGTAATCATATTATAAATATATGATAAAAACTTTAAAAATTAATATGATAGCTTAAGTAGGGAAACTAATTCAACCTCATCCTGTAATTGTCTGTCAGCACTGGCCTGGCAGGTGTAGTTTGAGAGAAGAGAACATGGTCCAGCCAACTATCTCCTGGCTGAAGTGAGATGGTGAGTATCATGGCCCGAAATAACACACCCAGGGCTGGGAGTCTGTCAAAGCAGGAACTTCTTTTATTGTATCAGTCTTTTGTTTATACGGGGTTGAAGAAGGAGGTGGGGATTTTTGATGAGGTGTGATGACATAGGAGGCAGGGAAGGGTGATAGAGGGTATGGGGTAAGATGACATATGTGGTGGTATGAGAAGACAAGGGGTGTGGGGTGATCTCACAGGACCTTATAAGAAATTGACACATCATTGGTAGCTAGGCAGAGGCAGGCTTAAGCAGGTCGTAATGTGTCACTCCAGTACAGAAGTAAATAAGACAGGTCTCTAAACTGGAGCAAAGGTTCAGGCTTCCTCACTAGACCTCAGTATCTGAACAAATAAGGTCCAACAATTGTCTAGGGTGGAATGAAGGAAAACCAGTGTGTTCTTCCAGACACAATGGAAGGTGGTGCTATCACCCTATCTGGAAGTCAAATGGAGACCTCCATTGCTTTTCTCTATGTCTGAGAGTAATATAACATAAGAACTGAACACTCAAGTACTACAATAAAGACTAAAAATATCTGGACAAACTTTAAAAATATACACCGAAGCTTTATAAAACTTAAAGAAACAGAAATCAAATGGAGGAACAGTGTGGGAAATATCAAGATCTTCTGGATTTTCGCACCTTAGCTCAAAATCACACTGAAATTGGAACACAGGCTCTGTATTCAACATTTTTATAAGGCAGGCAAAGGTGATAATGACTAGTTCAAAGGGTTATAGGGTTGATTCATTAAATGTGTTAAAATGTAATAAGAAAATTCCACAAAGAGGAATGAGACTGAGCTTTGAATTTTATAAAACTGTGAAGCTGAAGACACAAAACAGTGGGTGACTAATGTGATTACAACAAATATTAAAAGGTTTGTAGCCTCCAGTCTCCATCTACACTCAGGAGCTAAGGCTGTCTAAAGCCCAAAATATGCAATTCCTGCCAAGAGAGAGCTGTGCTCTCACTCACTCCTAAGCCCACAGGTAAGATCACTTCATTTGCTACAATTAATGTCCAAAGAGGAACCCACCAGGAGTGCAAAAGGAACAGGAGCAGTGGAGTACCCAGGGACAGGATCATTCCAGTGTCCATCTACATCCCGGAGCTAAAGCTGTCCCATAGCCCTCGATACCCAAATCCTACCCAGATAGAACTGGTTTCCCCAGGAGTGCTGACACACCTAAGATCACAGGCTCACAGGCTCACAGGAACAATCTCCAGTCAAAGACAGCAAGACCAACTAAAGCCAGAGATAACCAGATGGTGAGAGGCATGCAAAAGAACCTGTGCAACAGAAACCAAGGCTACTTGGCATCAGCAGAACCCAGTTCTCCCATCACAGCAAGTCCTGGATACCCCAATACACTAGAAAGGCAAGATTCAGGTTTAAAATCACATCTCATGATGATGATAGAGGACTTTAAGAAGGGCATAATTAACTCCCTTAAAAAATACAAGAACACAGTTAAAAGGTAGAAACACTTAAAGAGGGTTCACAAAAATCCCTTACAGAAAAAAACACACCCAAACAGGTGAAGTAATTGAACAAAACTATCCAAGATCTAACAATGGAAATAGAAACAATAAACAAATCACAAAGGGAGGAAAACAGCCATGGAGTGAGAATACCTAGGAAAGAGATCACAAGTCATAGATGCAAGCATCACCAACAGAATACAAGAGAGAATGTCAGGAGCAATGTTAGAAAACATTGGCACAACAGTCAAAGGAAATGTAAAATGTAAAAAAAATTCAGGAAATCCAGGACATAATGAGAAGACAAAAACCTAAGGATAATAGGCATAGAAGAGAGCAAAGACTCCCAACTTAAATGGCCAGTAAATATCTTCAACAAAAGTATAGAAGAAAACTTCCCTAACCTAAACAAAGAGATGCCCATGAACATACAAGAAGCTTTCAATACTTCAAATAGGTTATACCAGAAAAGAAATTCCTTCCAACACATAATAGTCAAAACACCAAATGCACAAAACAAAGAATATTAAAAGCAGTAAGGGAAAAGGGTCAAGTAATATGTATAAAGACAGACCTATCAGAATTACACCAGACTTGCCAGAGACTATGAAAGCCAGAAGATCCTGGACAGATGTCATACAAACCCTAAGAGAACAAAAAAAAACCAGCCCAGTCTACTATATCCAGCTACATTCTCAATTATCATAGCTGGAGAAACCAAGATATTCCATGAAAAAAAATTTACACAATATCTTTCCAAAAATCCATCCCTACAAAGGATAATAGATGGAAAACTCCAACACAAGGAGGGAAGCTACACCATAGAAAACACAAGAAAGTAATCTTCTTTCAACAAACCCAAAAAAAGATAGCCACACAAATATAATTGCAACTCTAACAACAAAAATAACAGGAAGCAACAATCAAAATTCATTAATATCTCTTAACATCAGTGGACTCAATTTACCAAACAAAGGACATAGACTAACAGATTAGATTTGTAAACAAGACCCTGCATTTTGCTGCATACAGGAAACACACCTCAGGGACAAATACAGACACTACCTCACAGTAAAGGGCTGGAAAAAAATTTCCAAGCAAATGGTACGAAGAAAAAAGATGCAGTAGCCATTCCAATATCAAATAAAATGGACTTTCAACAAAAAGTTATCAAAAAAGGTAAAGGATACTTCAGCCTCATGGAAGGAAAAAATCAACCAAGAAGACCTCTCAATTCTGAACATCTATGCTCCAAATGCAATGACACCCACATTCATAAAAGAAACTTTAATTAAGCTCAAAGCACACATTGCACCTCACACAATAATATTGGGATACTTCAACACCCCACTCTCATCAAAGAACAAATCATGGAAACAGAAAATAAATAGAGATACAGTGAAACTAACAGAAGTTATGAACCAAATGGATTAAACTGATATCTATAGGAGATTTCATCCTAAAACAAAAGAATATAGCTTCTTCTTAGAAACTCTTGGTATCTTCTTCAAATTTGACCATATAATTGGTCACAAAGCAGGCCTCAACAGATATGAGAAGATTGAAATACCACGTATCATATCAGATCACTAAGGACTAAGGCTGGTCTTTAATAACAACAGAAAGAACATATACACATGGAAGGTGAACAATGCTCTACTCAATGATACCTTGGTCAAGGAAGAAATAAAGGAAGAAATTAAAAACTTTTTAGAATTAAATGAAAATGAAGGCACAACATCCCCAAACTTATGGTACACAATGAAAGCAGTGCTAAGGGGAAAACTCATAGCTCTGAGTACCTCCAAAAAGAAACTCTATGAGAGTATATACTAGAAGCTTGACAGAACACCTGAAAGCTCTAGAATAAAAAGAAGCAAATAAACCCAAGAGGAGTAGATGGCAGGATATAATCAAACTCAGGGCTGAAATCAACCAAGTAGAAATAAAGAGAACTATACAAAGGATCAACAAAACCAGGAGTTCCTTCTTTGAGAAAATCAACAAGGTAGATAAACCCTTAACCAGACTAAACAGAGGGCACAGAGACAGTGTCCAAATTAACAAAGTCAGAAATGAGAAGGGAGACATAACAACAGAAATTGAGAAAATTCAAAATTTCATCAGATCCTACCACAAAAGCCTATCCTCAACAAAACTGGAAAATCTGGCACAAGGGAAATTTTCCTGACCAGAAAACCAGCGGCTTATAAGCTAAAATCAAGGATCGACAAATGGAACCTCATAAAATTGCAAAGCTTCTGTAAGGCTAAGAACACTGTCAATATGACAAAATGGCAACCCACAGATTAAGAAAAGATCTTTCCCAGTCCTACATCCAATAGAGGGCTAATATCCAATATATACAAAGAACTCAAGAAGTTAGACTGCAGAGAAATAAATAACCCTATTAAAAATGGGATAGAGAGCTAAACAAAGGATTCTCAAGTGAGGAATACTGAATGGCTGAGAAGCATACAACGAAATGTTCAACATCCTTAGTCTTCAGGGAAATACAAATCAAAACAACCCTGAGATATCACCTCACTGTAGTCAGAGATAGCTAATATCAAAATATCAGGTGACAGCAGATGCTGACAAGGATGTGGAAAAGGGGGAACACTCCCCCATTGCTGGTGGGATTGTAAGCTGGTACAATCCCTCTGGCAATCAGTCTGGTGGTTCCTCAGAAAATTGGACATAGTACTACCTGAGGACCCAACTATATCACTACTGGGTATATACCAAAAAAAATGGTCCAACATATAACAAGGACACATGTTCCACTATGTTCATAGCAGCCTTATTTATAATAGCCAGAAGCTGGAAAGAGCCCAGATGTCCTTCATCAGAGGAATGGATACAAAAATGTGGAATATTTACACAATGGAATACTACACAGCTGTTAAAAACAATGACTTCATGAAATCCTTAGGCAAATGGATGGAACTAGAAAATATCATCCTAGGAGAGGTATCCCAGTCACAAAAGGACACACATGGTATACACAGACTGATAAGTGGATAGTGCCCAAAAGCTCAGAATACCCAAGATAAAATTCACAGACCATATGAAGGTCACAAAGAAGGAAGAACAAAATTTGGATGTTTCAGTCTTCTTAGAAGGGGGAACAAAATATTCGGGGGGAGGTAGATGGTTGGAAGGGACTTGGGAGGAAGAGAGGAGAGGGAGGGGAAAAAGGAACAGGATCAGGTATGAGAGGAGACAGGGATGATATATAGTGTCAGGAATTTGAACAGATGTGTGTAGCAATGAGAGATGGGAAACTGAGGATAGCCACCAGCAAATCCTAGATACCAGGAAAGCAAGACGTTCCCAGGACCCAACAGGGATATGATTAGCTGAAATGCCCCAACAAAGGTGAAGGAGAACCTGTAGAGACCATATCCAAAGGCTAAGCAAGGCCCCTCATTGGAGGATGGGGCCAATTATTAACCCTAAAGGGCTCCTGTCTAAAGAAAATACAAGGACAAAGTGTGGCACAGAAACTGAAAGAAAGCCCATCCAGAGACTGCCCCACCTGGGGATCCATCCCATATACAGACACCAAACCTAGACACTATTGTGGATGCCAAATATTTGCTGACAGGAGCCTATTATATCTGTCTCTGGAGAGGCTCTGCCAGAGCCTGAAAAATGCAGAGGCAGATGCTTGCAGACAACCACTGGTTTGAGCACGGGATCCCCAATGGAGGAGTTAGAGAAAGGACTGAAAGAGCTGAAGGGGTTTGCAACCCCATAGGAAAAACAATATCAACCAACCAGAGTCCCCAGAGCTCCTAGAGACTAAACCAACCAAATAGTACACATGGAGCGACTCATAGCTTCAGCTGCATATGTAACAGAGGACGTCATTGTCTGGCATCAATAGGAGGAGAAGCCCTTGGTTCTGTGAAGACTATTCCCCAATGTATAGGAATGCCAGGGAGGTGAGGTAGGAGTGGGTAGGGGGAGGGAGAGCATCCTCATAGAAGCAGGGAGAGGGGAGTTCCGGAGGGTAAACTGGCAAAGGGAATAACATTTGAAATGTAAATACATTACATATCTAATAAAAAACTGTTGTAATGTAATTTTTATAATTATGCTACTAAATACACACTAAGGCACGGCTACTTTTTCACTTTTCTTCTAATCCTACAAATTTGGCCTCTATTTGCCAAGAACCTCTTGAGAAGCTTTTATCAGTGTGATTTTGAAAAGTAGTATTAATTTATCTTGGAAGCATTTTTGTTATGATTTCTGATTTCGGAATAAACACAGTAAGGGGAGTATAGTTCAAATGTTGTGAACTACTTCCCGGTCCTCTCAGGTACTGGAGCTCAATTAAATAGGCTCAAATCCCAGACTGTATAATTGTAGGTATGACTCTGTATAAAGTTATTTCATTTCCCTTTGTGCCATTTTGTAGTCATTAAATGATGATATGATATTGCCTCATTTATTAGTCAATAATCAACTATTAATGTCTGATGAAAGTACAATAAATATCTCAATGCTTTTCAATGTAAGAAATATTAGCATTTCTGTGTCCTCTGGGAGTGATTGATCAGATGAGAATCATCTGTTGACTGTTCAGCATCTCCCTTCCAAATGTCTGCCAGCACTTCTCCAGCTAGACTGTATTGGTTATTCCTCAGTGAGAGAAAACACACAAATACACAGAATTTTTCAAACTTGTTTACATTACATCTGCTGGCATTCCCTTTCTGAAAGCTATTCATGGAACTCTATCCAATCCCCAAGACAGGGAAACTTTGCTCATTAACGTAGATTAAGCAAAGTAGATAGTTTTAAGCTTTAACCTTGTTTGAAGAAAAATTAATTAATAAATTAAAACACTTAACATGTGATATAAAGGCACTCAATAGTTTGAGAGCAACATTATCCTCATCATTATCTTTATTTATTTTTAATTTAAACTTGGTTGCCAGTTAACAATGCTTGTAAAATGCTGTTTCTTTGCTAAAACCTCAACTGTTAAACAACATGGAAAAGCAGCCCCAGTTATTTTTCACAGAAAATATAAGGCATTTGATTGGTATATTCAGTCTGACCATGTCACCAGACAAATGTAAGACATTTGGCTTACATTTCTCTCTATATGTTTATGTAGAATATTTCTATGGTAAATTTTGAAAAATATAACTACAAGAGAAAAAAAGTGATTTATTCTGGTTCTAAAAGTTTTGGTATCTAGTTGATTTATTTTGCTTTTAGAGATTTCACTCCACACTCCATGGTTGAAGGGTTCCATTGTTTTGGGGGCCATAGTGTGACTGAATATCATGCTGGGATGCAAAAGTCAGAGATATAAATCAGCTCACTTATATGCAGACAGGAAGCAGAGAGAGTGCCTATACTAATGGCCTCTTCCCGAGTTGTTCTTACTTTTTCTGATCTCCAGCTTTTTGGATGGCATTGCCAGCTTTCAGGACAGAGTGTTCTCTTTTAGATGCTCTGGAAATGGGCTTATAGACATACCCAGACATCTGGAAATGGGCTTATAGATACACCCAGATGTATATTCTACCAGCCTCCTCAGTATCACTCACTCCAAGCTGACAAACAAAATTAATTCTCACATCATTCCCTGCAAGTTTAATTTGAAATTATACAGAGTCAAAGACAGCAGAACTAGAAAAAGATAAATGGGAGGGAAATGAGGAGACAGTTGCTATTACTCTTCTCAACAGGAGTGATATACTGCGCTTATAATTTACCGTTTTGGTTGTAGTAGTTTCATACTCGCTATAAAAACCCCACCTGCTTTCGTATATAACGGCATTGACATATAAAACCACTCTATAGTTGATAAGGCAGGCATCATTATTTATAATTTATACATGAGGTAATTAAGATTCATATAGCATTTACCTTGACAGAATTCTTTAATTAGCAATAGAGCTGTTATTTTAGCGTGAGTACTCTGCTTCTTAAACCACTGTTCCTTCCATCAGGCACAGAACACGCTGGATCTGACTTAATTATGGAATAAAATGCATCCAAAGGCTCTGCTGATTAGCAAAGTTGCCACACAATTTCCATCAGTCCTCCTCAACAATCTGTTCACGATCTGAAACTGCAAATGTTTACATGCCTTGACTTGGAGGAAGACAGTGTGGGCTGGAGATCACAGAAAAGGTGCTTCGCTTTTTGGCAATCTAACCAAAAATATTATACAAACATCTCTTGAATTTTGTCTACAGCTAATACATTATATTTATTTACATTTCTAGTTGTATATTCATTTCCAGAAAAACCTACGCTAATATCCAGGTGATCTCACATTATTATAGGGAAAAACCTTCACAGCATTAAATAATTGATCTTTCCTTTGTTCATTCACTAGTGGTGGGCTAGTTTAATAGGTAAATCCATTAAGTTAATTACATATTGAATCTATTGGCTGTTCAATTTGAGGGGACATAAACATGGAATTTGATCATTTAACTTCAGATTATTAATATTAATAAAGTTAAGTATTTAATGTATGAACAGAAAATTAATTTAAAGTATTTTATGCAAAGACATGTATACACAATAAAACAAAGAGATGTCTAAGAGGCCAAAAAACAACAACAAAAATGATTTTATCGTTCACTCATACCTTTGTCACAGATTTTAAAATCAGAGAAGATGTTTTGGCTACCACCATCTTTTGAAATTTTTCCAGTTTCAGAAAAACTCTTTTCTGTTAAACCCCCATATTTTCACATCCTATTTCTATCTGATCAATAAGTCCTGTTCATCTTAAAGAGTTATTCAAATGTTTGCCCTATATATGCCTATTACTAGTGCTATACATGAGCCAACACTATGTCTTCCTGGAAATTTTGCAAAACTATTTAATAATTGAGTACTTTTTTCTAATATACCTCTATCCTACTGGCCCATCTGCAGTGCGTCTATCATTTAATATTCTTCAAAATTAATTGGTGTGGGAAAATGTAGAAGGCATTCCACAGCAGTAATATAATACTTGAAATCAACACTAGAGAACAGTATGAAATCATGTGTTTAAATGTAAGCTATGATTCAATAATATCCAAAATTCAATGAAGACATTGACATTCCTTTGAAAAATAAATGTATGTCACTCTACTGAAATGCATCTTCACTGCTTACAAATTAAAATTATATACCCTTTATATGGCCTAGACGCTACAAAACAATACTAATCCTCCATCCCTGTAGCTCTTTGGCACTTACATGTTTTCTGGAACTCTAGTTCTTCCTTCATAGACTTCACAGCACATAGGATCCATCCTGTGATCCTCTCTGCATATCTGTAAAACAAAGCTGGCAAACATCTTCTGTTACATACATTTTGTAATTTTATCTATCTTACAAGCTATGTCTTACTGTTGTTATTGAAAATCTCTCCCCAGTATGCTGAGTTCTGGTCTCAATTCTATTGTGTTTCTTGAATTAATAAGTATACAGTGTCATCAAATCATACCAAAGCTTACAGACTTGACCTAAGTTCAAATGCTTTTATGCTCTGTTATATTTATAATAAAGCTATACTGGAAAAATATATAATAATTTAGTTCAAAATATCGTGGGATATTCTGAAGCAATCATGGTACTCAGGTATTCTGGTTTTAGTAACCAGGAGATTGGCAAAGCAAAGTGGCTAAGCAAAAAATGGCTGAGCAAAGTAGCTTAAAGTTTAAGAACACAACTATCTAACCACTTTAACACTTTACTTATTATGTGACCTTGTAAAAGTTATTTAGCTTCTCCCAGCTTCTATCACCTCCTCAGCACAGAAGAGGATGATAAAGCTGGCTTTAACTCACAGGGTTTTATAACAGATTGTTGTAACCCCAAGGTAGGTGCGAGTCACTAATGAAGACTTATAGCTCTCAGTCCTTTGCTAACATCTCTAATTTCTCTCTAACCTGCATGAGCTGATCACATTAAACATGCTTGACATCCAGGCTCTCTCTCAAAAAAAAATTGTGTAGTGGGATTTGGTATGCAGGTATCAAGTTAAAAATTATGGTTCATGCTATTGCTAACATCACCCCCTGACACAAATCTAGGAATTCTCACCAGCAAGGCTCCACGGGCCTGAGGGTCTCTTTAATGTAAAAAGTAGTGAAGGAGAGAGCTTGGGGAAAGGATTTTCCTTAATCCTGCATGGAGCTCATAACTCTTCAGCTAGGACAGGAGACAAAGGAGGCCAAGGTCAGAGCACATCACTTCAGTAAGTGTCTCTCTTACAAGTAAAATGCAGAAGCAAATACCTCCTCACATCCACAAACACTTGCTATCCAAAACAACCAATCAGCTCAATGTCTTGAAGTCTTTAGTTCCTTTGTTGTTTCACCTTTCCCTGTCAGAGGTGAATGGATGTTATTCTTTGAATATGCAATGGCTTTCACAAGCACATGAGTGGAACACTTGGTCATCAGCTGATGGCAATGTTTAAAAAGCTGTGGAGAGGCTTGAGCACAGGGTCTAACTGGTCAAAGGGTGGAACGTAAGTCTATTAACAAAAAATGCTGTTTCCTTTCAGATTCTGACCTGGGCTATTGAGATGTTCCAGCCATTCACTCTGGTTACCATTATTTTCACCACGATTCTTTTGCAAATATAGACTGTATCTCTTAAGCTATGAGCCAAAATAAATCCCTCCTCCATTTTGGGGGTGGGGGTCAGGTATGTGACAGTTATCAAAATGTCACTGGACCCAATACTACAATAACAATCATCAAAAACTGAGAAAACCTCTAATAGTATGCTTTCAAAAATAGTGTTCACTGGCTAGACTGGCTAGACTAAAAAATTCTTTGTTCTGTTAATTTTAGGATTCTACTCTCTCTTTTTCTTTTTTCTATCTGTCTTCTTCTACCTCTCTTCTTATCTTCCTTCCTTCTCTGTACCTGCTTCTGCTTCTGCTACTTCTGCTTCTTCCTCTTCTTCCTTCTCTTCTTCTTCCTCTGCTTCTTCTTTCTTCTTCATTCTCATTTTTTTCATTCTGTCCTGTTTTTTAATAAATGGGCTTCTCCTTCTCACATTGATTACTTTATTATTTATACTACTAATTTTGCTTTATTATTAATTTTATTTATTAATATTTTTAATATTCCTACCTAGCATGTGACATTTTATTTTTTAAAAAGCTTGTAAAAATTGGTACTTGATAATGGATTCAAGTCTATTCTTTTACATATAATTCATCTTATTCTCTGTGATCCATTACTTCATGATTCTTAAATCACAGGTCCTCAGATGGAGAGAAAAATGAATACCTTCTGTGTTGATTTACTATACTGTCTATATAAAGGTCAGTGCACAGCGTCCAAGGAATGAGTAAGCACTTCAATAATTTTGATATTTATCATGAATCTATTAGCCTGATAACAACCTTTATGCACTGGGTGCTGTAGCCAACTCAACATCGACTTAAGAGATACTATTCATAATTATTTGAAAATTTTACGAGCCAAATGTTAAGTTGTCTTAACTTAAATTAAAAAATAAAACATAATTAATGTATATAGGCCATGGAAGTTAAACAGTGCTAATCAAGGCTTTATTTTCTTATTCCTAGCTTATCAATGAAAATGTGATTAATTGCAATATATTTTGTAAAGCTGACCAAATAATATATTAATGTTTAATATAAGAAATCTAATTCACTATGCTAACCCAAAGAAGAGACTAAAAATTGATCCACATAAATTCCTTCCATTCTGTTGGTAGTGATAATGAATCAACCCAAATATATATATAACATAACATTGTAAATTTGATAGGAAATTGTAAGATCATTCCTAGTACTGCCTTAATGGCAATATAGAAAACAAATACATATATAACCCAAAAGAATATACATACATACATACATATATACATACATATATATGGATTTCTAAGGAAATTTCCATCTGTGGCATTTTTAAAAGTATATTGCTAAATGTGTCCTCCATTACTTTTTAGACGATAAGTGAGCAGCCTATAAAGAAGTAAGATCCATGCTCTTTGACCACCAGTCACAGGCATTCACCCTGACTCATTCTAATTTTCTTGTCTAGGACTCTATTGAAAACCTCTCTGGCTCATTATCACAGCAGTTGAGAAATTTTATTTTCTGCGTTCTCCTTATGTGGGCCATAGAATTTACCTACAATAATCTTTTCTCAGTCATGCAGAACATAATAAAAACCTGCTTCAATATGCATATATCCCTCTCTGTCCCTAAATTATCTTGGCCATTGTCCCACCCAGGAAGATTTACTTTATCCCATTTTGTCTCACTCTGATACCTTGGGCCTATAACTACTATATGTATCAATGATGAATTTCAATTATATGCATACTTACTTGTCATTTCCTGGACACTGTGAATGTTTTAGAATGAATAAAGGATAGCATACGTATGCAATATCGTTTATATTCTCCTTAAAATTCTGCTGCTACCTTGCCTTTCCATTCTTTACTACATTGCTACATTGTACGGGTATTCTAAAGATGATTGTCTTTTTCAGCAAGCATGTTGAATGGAACAGATAGTGCTTTCTGGGAATTGTTGCTCGTATTTCTCTAGCTCAGAGTTACAGTCTTCAAGGACACAAACTAAGCCATCAAGAAACCATGCTAGATTTACTGCCTTAAAAATTGCTGCAGTCACTGTTGGCAGAATTCCCATTTCCTCATCTCCAATATACAGTGAATTCATAGCTAAGCTTGGTGCAGTGTCGGACACAAATATTAGGAAAGGTTTGTACTTTACCGTCCAACTAATGGAAAATGGTACAAATGATGCCAATAACAGTAGCTGGATTTCTTGTCATCAGGTCAATTTTAAAAAAGGCAAGATCCAAGGGCTATCTAACAGATTAAGTGGAGGGAAAAATCAGAGCCAGTTAATTAGTATACATTCATCCTTCTTACTGATTACTAACTAGTCACATTCTCCCAAGCACCTGCTTATTTTACCAGATGTATCCATTTCAATCATGGGCTAGTGGTTGCTTGTAGCATCCACACCCTTTGTCCCTTTGACTTCCTTCTTTCTGAGCACATCCCTGAGCTTAGTATCTCTTAGGTTAATAGATGGTGGAGCTCTTCAAAGACTCTAACTCTAGTCTCTGTGTCCTGGGAGATCTGTATCATGGTTGGTAGCCTGAGTCCCCTAGGAGGTTCTCTGAGCACAGTGCTCTTTGGGGATAAGAGTCTTTATATATACCACCCCATGTTCTTTATAATTCAACCAGAGAAATAATCTCAATACTCTAATAAACTGAAATGTGTCCATCATTTCGGGGACCTAGGTTACCCATAGCTGAGTACAACTGGAGACAAAAATCTCTTGAAATAGTGGCAGAACTTTCATATGTTAGCATAATGTTCTCTCCAGGAATTGCAAAGTAATCAATGTCATCAAATTTGGGAACTTGAGGTAATTTAAAATTAACTTAAACTTTTGGTGTTCATTTTTCTAAACTATATGCAAGTTGGGCTACAAAGATGTCTCAGTGGATAAGAATGTTTGCTGCCAAGCCTAAATATTTAGGTTCACCTTCTGGAAAACACACTGTAGAAGCACGCACACACACACACACACACACACACACAGAGAGAGAGAGAGAGAGAGAGAGAGAGAGAGAGAGAGACTGAGATGCGAGATGGGGGAGGAGGCAGATACAGGGACAAAGCAGAGGGGCATAATATATGCTAACCATTATAAGGACAAAAATTTTCTCTTTTAGAATACAAGTTTCAACATAGCAGATAATCAAAATATTGCTGCTGGCTACATGATAAAAACAGAGTCTCATCAGATACATGCAGAAAATAGCCCAGATCTAGGGAGAGCTTACTGTAAATAATGCTTCTTATCTATGCTTTGCCTGTATACACTACTTAATCTGAAACCATCCCGGAAAGATAGGTCCTAGTATTACTTTAATGCTTCCCCTGTGCTTATGTTTTTACATACAGTTTGTCTGTGTGGATATTTTCTCAGTTTTATCCACTGATAAGTTGATGTTTTCTCAATACATGCTTGCTCAATGGCAAAAACTTCTAAAATCTGAGATTTATGGTCTCTGTCTATGTTGTACATATGCTTTTGGTTTGTGCTTATATTTTGTTTACTTTGCATCTTGTAGAAGAGTAAACATGCTTGTACATTTACCTGGCATTACTTTATTAGTCTTCTCGTTTTCTTTTGCTCTGTCTCAGGTATCACCCTTAGATAGTGCTATATGAAACCAGGATTAGATTCCATTTCAATAATATTTTCTTCCAGAAGTGACTTCATTTTTCACATTTAAAGCTTTAATTTATCTGGCATTTTCTACAATATACCGTCTGCAGTATGACTGTAATAATTCTTTTCTCCCCAAATGGCTAGCCATTCCCCCCAGCACTCATTAAAATAGCCATCATTTTCACCCTTCTGATATAAAATGTCACCTTTATCATAAGCTAAGTTTAATATATTCCTCAGTAGCTGGATGTTGTTGTTTTGTGTCTTGTTTTATTGATCTGCCTCTTTATTCTCATTCTGGATAAAATGATATGTTATGTATGTTTCTGTAAATGACAATGTCGAGAGTGAAATGGTCTCCTCTCTATCATAGGTTCTTAATACCAGCAGCTCAGATTGGTTTCAATACAAAAGAAACACAAGAAATAAAAGTAGCAGTAGAGAAAGAGCCCCATTTATCTACAGGCCCAGTCACTAAGCTACCCAGTATAGAAACTTTATCTGCATAGCACTCTTTCAATGTAAAATTCCATGCTATTAAAATAGAAAATATAGATATGTAATAGCATATATTGAATACATGATGGAATCAGATCCACCATACAAAAAAAAAAAAAAAAAAGTACTTTGACTTTGCAAAAACAGTACAAATACTTGTGCCTTCTTATGGCCGACCTGCTCAGAAATTAGGCACAAAGCCCTATCGAGATGCCATCTGTGCCCAGAGGGAAGGATCATCTTCATGCCTTAGTACACAGACACAGAGAAAAATCTCAGTGGCCATTCTCAGCCCCTCAGTTCACTATTTACACCACATTCTTTCCACACAAGCATGCATCTGTATGCCTGTATTTCCTTCATCTAAACCAATCCTACAGTTCCATATGTGCCTACATCTTTGTGACTACTCATCACAACTAAACGTACAGTTAGACATATGCCTTCATCTTTGAATCAACGTTCTTTTAAGAAGGTTCCCACATTACAGAACACTTAGTAAATTTCTGTACTTTCCTCTTGTTAATCTGTCTGAGTGAGTTAAGGCTTACATTGTTATGATAAAACGTTGTAAATTGGGAAAGAAAGGCCCTATGGCAGTTTACAGTTCTACAGAAGAGTCAAATCTTTAAGGGAATTCAGGGCAAAAACTCAAACAGGTCAGGAATCTAGAGGCAGGAGCTGATGTAGAGGCCATAAGAAATGCTGCTTACTGGCTTACTGTGCCTGGTTTACTCAGCTTGCTTTTTTATGTAGACAGGACTTCCAGTTCAGGAGTGTGGCACCACGAACAGTGACCTGGGCCCACCTATATCAAACATCATTAAGTAAAAAGCACCACAGGCCAATCTCGTTGAGACCTATTTTTTCCTATTGAGTTTCCTTCTTTTCAAATGATGTTAGTTTGTGTCAAGTTGTCATAAAACTAGCCAGCACATAGTCTAAGTTGTAGGTGTGGGTAAGGGAAGGAAGACTTCCTACGTGGACAGACTTTGTTACAGAATGTGAGAAGACCCAACCTGCTCTATATAAATGTTTTCCTGGTTTTAGGGCAAGATAAACAGAACCATTTTGCCCTAGACTTGGTGTGCAACTATGATCCCCTAGCCATTAGTGTTCCTTATGATAATCCAAGACCCTGAGAGTTAAGGGACATCTCTGATTCATCACAATCAACCTTTCTTTCTTAAAAGGTATTTTAACTCCAAACCTGGAGGGAAAAAGACCACTGACACAAATCATCTTGGCCAAACTTATTAAAACAATTGATTAAAGCAAACTTTTTTATTCACAAATATAGGTTGTCCCCCTAAGGTGGGGTTCAAGAACCTCTGATGTGAGGAAGACAAGGCTTTTAAAGCTCAGGGGTTGCAAAAGACGCAGGGTTAAAGGAGCAGAACATCATAACAAGTTAGGCCTAAGGACCTCTTTAAAACAAAGACATGGTAGCTAGGTGGGCATACTAATGGGTAGCCATGATAACCCTTTTGAAACAATGTTAGGGATGCGAGATGGTTTGAATCAACTTTTTGAAGCAAAGATATGATTGCTATTCCCGGAGCAGGCAATACAGAACCATTTGTAGTTAAGATTACAGGTGAGGCATATCCTAATCTATGAAGAACAGAGGTTAAGTCATAGACAGAAATTAATGTAGTTTGTCTTTACCATAAAATGGCTTTTAAGTGTAAGATGGAATCGGGCTTGCTCTTCAGTTTCATAAATATTTATTGGCTTAGAAAAATATAAAAATTAAGAGATTATAGTACAAAATGATCTTAAGAATAAATAAAAGACAGGAAAATCTCGAAAATCTTTGCAACTTAATCACCCAGTGAGCTTCTCCTCCTTTAATCCAGAGATTTTTTCACCTGACTTTGTGAGCCTCTGACTGGGGGAAACAATCAATCTCCTTTTAATGCAAATAGGCACCGAGAAGGACTCCTCAGTTTCTCAGTATCAAGGGGCTCTTCGTTCAAATTCAAAGCAGGAAAAAGATATTTTCTGAGCTTAGTGCTTTGAATTTCTACTGTGTCTCAAACAAAATAAGGTTAAAAAAGGCATTAGATGCATAATTACATATTAGCTATTCTTTATGATCTATATAATCAGATACCATCTGGCAACTGGTTTTCAAAAAATACACAATTAACTACAGTATCAAAAGTCAAATGCCACTGTCAAATAAGCTCTTTGGCATTGAGTAGTGTAAGGAAGCCCTCTGGGGTTCTCCACTGCACTGATGAACCATCAGGTAACTTCTAACAAGAAAAAGAAGTAAGTCTGACCTCTCTTTACTGACCCCTACAACGACCAAACCCAGACACTATTGTGAATGCGAACAAGTGCTTGATGACAGGAGCCTGAT
Source organism: Mus caroli (assembly GCF_978045245.1). Lineage (NCBI taxonomy): Eukaryota > Metazoa > Chordata > Mammalia > Rodentia > Muridae > Mus > Mus caroli. The sequence goes on along the minus strand of NW_028227261.1, from coordinate 102,672,596 downwards.
AATGCTGTCTCCTGAGAGGCTCTGCCAGTGCCTGACTAATACAGAAGTGGATGCTCACAGTCATCCATTAGAAGAAGCATTGGGTCCCCAATGAAAGAGCTAGAGAAAGTACACAAGGAGCTTAAGGGGTTTGCAGCCCCCTAGGAGGAACAAAAATATGATCTAACCAGTACCCCCAGAGCTCCCTGGGATTAAACCACCAACCAAAGAAAACACATGGTGAAACTCATGGCTCTAGCTAAAAAAAAAGAAAAGAAAAAAAGAAAAAAGAAAAAGAAAGAAAGAATTTTTATTGGGAAGCTAAGTTTTGTTCATGTGAAAGAGAAACAAAAATACCAAAAAGGTGGGGAGGGGCCAAGGGGAAGCAAAAGAACCAAAAAAATTCAAGTTAAAAATGTATTCCTGTGACAGCCATCTTCTGTTTCTAATTAAAATAGTTCTCCAAACTTTGCAAAGAAATGCCTGGTGGCAAAAGAAAAGTAACTATGTTGCCAGAAGTCTAAAAACAATGCAAACCAAAGGGCTATAGTCCTTGTCTTCTTCTTTTAGAAATTATATAATTTCTGAACTATTAATGCTTTATACCAAAGAGTTTAAAATAACATACAAATACATCTAAATGCCTCATGTGCCTTGGTTAATACAGCAAGAACACTCCATATAGTATTTTCACTTTAAGTAGCTGCAGTGTGAACTGAACAAAGCAAACACTATCAGATTTAACATGCATAGAAATGTTGTTTTGTCTTACAATCATAGTGTAGTTTGAGAACTCAGACACATGCAAATGCAGGAATATGAAGAACAACCATTGGTATCCTGCTTTACAAGCTGTAGCAGGATTAGCACTAGACTAAGATGTTCAACAGTGTGCTGCCTGAAAAAATGGATTATATTAAAAGTTTATAAGTTACTCTGAATAGAAATGATATAATTTGCCTTTACTTCTATAGAGGTTAATGTGCTGACTTCTATCGATGATGTCCATCCTGAACTGTTGTCTTGTAAAAGACATTATGTGTTTTAATTGCAAAGAAAGAAAATTGTGCATATATATCTGTGTGTATGTGTATGTATATATTTGAAAGTATACCCACATACACGTGGCATGCATAGAAAAAAGTAAGTATCTACAAAAGAAGAAAACTCAGTTTTGCTTCTGTTTACTATATGGAGAGAAGTAAATGGAAAACTTTACTCTGTCAAGGAGAAAAACTCGAAAACCATAAAGGTGATTGATTATGCTGTCTTTTAAGTTCCTCTAATGCTATAAATTTTAACCTGGTTAATAGGCTAAAGTCCAAATGACTAATAGTCTCTAAAGGCAACTCTTTTCTTCCAATTCTAAAATTTCACTTTTAGTTGTAGAACTGTGTTTACAAACTTTTTGCAAATGGTCCTCAATAAATTCTTTATGAAGACCAGAAATCCTTTAAAATTCAGTAAAATCCAGATAAATCATACCTTAAAACCTTTGCTGTGTTTTTGACAGAAACAAGGTCTGCTAGGGTTAAAGGAAAACTAAATCCTGATTGCTTTTAGAACAGTAAAAAGAGATCATTATTATTCCATAGCTATTGCAATGGGGGGATAAGCTGATTCACTATAGATTGCATTCAATTCCCCAACCATTGTGAAGCAGAGGGACCTACAGCCAAGGAGCAGAAAATGGGGACAGTCACTGAAAACAAACAAACCAACAAACAAAAAAATGAGTGACAGTATCAGAAGTAAAAGAAGATACCTGCTACAGCAAAGTTGGCAGGATTCTTGCTGAAATAAGTGATGTAATTAGAAGCACAGAGGATCAAAGGTCAAGTGCTGTTTAGGAAGCAAGTTCAAAGGGCTCGAGTGAATATTTGTTCAAAAGAGTATTGAAAACTTAGCAGGCCAATAGCAGAAAAAACAATGTATTGATGCTATTTCAGCTTTTACCCTAATCGTGGTATACTCTGATCTCAAGTGATAGTGGCACACTGGAGACTGAACATAGAACTTCACACATGCTAAGCAAGCACTTGTTCATCTACAACTCACTAAGAATTCCAGTCATGTGTTCAAGACTTAGTTGTGACTTCCTCTGACTCTGAATTTATACAGCTTTAGCACACATTTTAAAAGCAATTTCCAATCCCATTATATTGGAGTCTCAATAGATGTCTACTCATTGCCCATTAAACACACGTTAAAAGAAAGACCAAATCCTTTCACGTATATAATAAATATGATTTGAGCTACCATTCTAACACTTAAGCTTGTTGAAGTTATGAGACACTTATGTACACACATTATATCTTATTTTTCCTAATGTGATACTGTGTGTTTAGCTCAGAAAATTGATAGTATTTGTACTTTGTCAGGCTCTTTGGAAATTAGTATAAAAACATACAAATTGTAAAGATGACCAGAAAGTGACAGCATGCTTTTAGGTAGTGTAAGACTGTAAATGTTAAAGACTTCAAGTATGTGCCCTAGATCCAAAATGCATAGATTGTAACCATCATGATGGGATTTAAAATAGGACCACTGGGAGACATGTAAATCACAAAGGTGGAACCATATGATGGTACTCAGGAGACAGGGTACCTTGCTTCTTCTTTGACCTTTACATCTGTAGATTCAATATGTTAACAGTTTGCAAACCAAGACAGCCATCTCACCATTAGACCTCAGGCTTTCAGAACCATGAGCTGGTTTGGTCTAAGACCAATTGATTTCAGAGAGGTTTCATCTAGCAACTGATGGAATCAGAGGCAGAGATCTATAGCCAAACATTAGGTGGAGCTTGGGGAATCCTGCAGAAAAGGTGGAAGAAGGATTATAGGAGTCTAGGAGAAAAAATATCCAGTTTTAATAAACGATAAATAAATGAGAGAAAGAAAAATCCTTGGGAAAGAAATTCAAAGAACTCAGTAGATGTCCAGAACCTTGGGTAGTACCAAATCATATATATATATATATATATATATATATATATATATATATGTGTGTGTGTGTGTGTGTGTGTGTATATATATATATATATATATATATATATATATATATATATATACAGCTTTTGCCTATATGTATATATACCTATTTTGAAATTTAATATATAAATCAGACACTGAAATAAATTAATGGCTAATAATAAAATATTGAAATAAAGGTTAAAAGCCCATAAAAATAAGATAACAGGAAATCTAAATTTGTAGTAAGCAGGGCCCGTGCATGTTGCTGTCTCTCTGAGTTCATATGTACATCGTATTGATGCATCTAGAAGCCTTTATTTCCTTGATGTGTTCCATCAACACTGTCCTTTAAAATCTTTCCACCTCCCAATTCCCCACAGCTACATGTTTCTATTCAATTTCCTGACCCTCTGTTTTTCTTTCCTGTGGCTTCCAATGCCTGACCCTGCTCCCCACTTTTTCCTCCCTCTCCTCACTCTCTCCCACATTCCTCCCTCCCTCTACTTCCTGTGATTGTTTTATTTCCTATTCTATGTAGGATTGAAGCAACTACAGTTTGGTCTTCCTTCTTCTTAAGCTCCATATGGTTTGTGGATTGTATCGTGGGTTTTCTGAGCTTTTGGGCTAAAATCCACTTATCACTGAGTACATACTATGCGTGTTCTTTTGTGTCTGGGCTACCTTACTTGGGATGATATTTTCTAGTTCCATGCATTTGGCTGAAAATTTCGTGAAGTCGTTGTTTTTAATATCTGAGTAGTACTCCATTGTGTAAATATACCACAATTTCTGCATCCATTTTTCTGTTGAGGGGCATTTAGATTGTTTCCAGCATCTGGCTATTACAAATAAGGCTGCTATAAACACAGTGGAGCATGTGTCCTTGTTATATATTGGAGCATCTTTTATCTACATGGCCATAGTGGTATAGCTGGGAACTGGGAGTAGCCACTAGAAAGTCCCAGAATCCAGGGAAGCGAGAGGCTTCCAGGACCCAACGGTGATGTCTTTAGCCCAACAAAGGGAGATACAACCTGTAGAGACCACCTCCAGTAGATAGGAATGGCTCTTAGTTGAGGGATGGGGCCACCAACGCATCTCAAAACTTTTAATCCAGAAATGTTCCTGCCCAGTGGAAAGACAAGGACAGAGGAAAGACCATCCAGAGACTACCTAGAGATCCACCCCATCTGCAGATACTAAACCCTAACACTATTGCTGACATCAAGAAGTACTTGCTGACAGGAGCCTGATATGGCTATTCCCTGAGAGGTTCTATCAGCACCTGACCAATACAGATACAGATACTCAGAGCCAACCATCGGGCTGAGCCAGGGACCCCAATGGAAGAGCTAGGGGAAGGACTGAAGGAGCTGAAGTGGATTGAAACTCCATGAAAAGAACAATAGCAACTAAGCCAATCATCCAGATCTTCCAGGGACTAAACCACCAACCAAAGAGTATACATGGAGGGAGCCATGGCTCCATATACACGTGTAGCAGAAGATTGCCTTATCTGACATCAATGGAAGGGGATATCCTTGGTCCTATGGAGACTTGATGCCCCAGTGTAAGAGGATGCTAGGGTGGTGAAGCAGGAGTGGCTGAATGGGTGGAGGAGCACCTTCATAGAGGCAAAGGGGAGAATGGAGAGGAGGAATGGGATGGGAGGATTGTGGAGGGGTAACCAGTAAGGGAGATATCATTTGAAATGTAAATGAATAAAATGATTAATAAAAAAAAGGAAACAAATTTTCTACTTCCTCTTCTTCAGAGTTCTCTGGTGAGGAAGAGCTGATAAGAGAAATCCCATTTAAGATTAAGTGTTCCAAGGCCTCTCACTCTCTGCACATGTCTATTTGTGGTTCTATGTATTTGTTCCCATCTACTCCAAAAGGAAGCTTCTATGATGATTGTGGAGTAAGGCATCGATCTATGAGTGTAGCAGAATGCCATTGAGAGTCATTTTGTTGGTTTGTTCATAAGCAGAAAGGTAACATTTGGTTTCTTTTTAGGTCACTGGCCTATCTAGACTCATATTCTTGGTCACCCAAGCACTGCTGAGAAAAGTCCTTAATTCCAATCAGATAGTAGTTGGTTACTCACACAACTTTTGTGCCACCATTGTATGAGCATATCTTGCAAACAGATAGACCATAGATTATACATTGAAGCATTTGTAGTTGGTGTTTACCTTTGTCTCATTGTAGCATACAGAGTGTCTTCTAGTACTAGTTTGATCTCTCTATGTTCAATAAGATACTTAAGTGTTGTCTTCAGCAATAGGGCTTACCATCAGTTAGTAGATAGTAACCAGTAGCCTTAGTAATAGCTGGAATTGTTTAGGGGTTACCACAGGGTACCTTTGGGCAAGAACTCAATTAGATAAAGCTCAACCTGGAACCTGGGGTTTGAATTAATGGCAACAGATGTCTTGTTGGGCTTTTGCTGTCCCTATTGCTTGTTACTTTCATTTATACTTCTTTCAGACTACATTATGTGTTCATAACATTCCTCAAATGGCCCTTAGTTTTAGCTGTCTTTCCCTATATTCCCTCCTAACACTGCTCTTTCCTCCCCTTCCCTGTTTGATTTTTCCATTCCATTCCATACTCTCCCCTATCCCCTGTCCATTTATAACAATCTATTCTATTATCCTTTTCTAGTGAGATCCTTCTCCAACCCCAAGTACATTACTCTAAACTAAGCCTCTGTGGTTATATGCATTGTAGCCTGCTTATTGAAGACTTAACAGATGATATCCACATATAACCAAATACATACCATATTTGACCTATTGTGTCAGGGGGTTACCTCACTCAAAATGTTTTCCCCTAGCTTTGTCCATTTATATGTGAATATCATGATTTCATTGATTTTTGTTAACTGCTGGGGAAAATGTATCATATTTTCTCTATCCATTCATCCATTGATGAGCATCTAAGCTATGAACACACTCTGACTATTTTGAATAGAGCAGTGATGAATATGGTTGAGAAATTGAGAAAGTGACTCTGTAGTAGACCAGAGAGTCCTTTGGGTATATAGCCAAAAGTAGTATTGCTAAATCTTGAAGTAGGTCAATTCCCAGCTTCCAGAAGAAACACCACACTGATTTCCATAGTGGCTGTACAAGTTTGGGTATCACAACAATGCATGAATGTTCTCCTTATTCTACATTATCACCAACATAAGCTGTCATTTGTTTTATTGATCTTTGGCACTCTAATGGTTTTAAGATGAAATTTCCAAGTAATTTTGATTTGCATTTCCCTGATGGCTGATTGTCATTATGTTTAATGAGGAGAAAGCCCATGTTCTAACTTTTCTTTAACTTCTGGTATGGTTTAATAAACTATTGTAATTATCTTTAATGTGACCTAAGTATATTTCTAAGTTCTAATGTGAACTAAACATATTATTAAATCTCTCTCCCATCTGCTTTCATAGCCTGTGAGCATCCCATTGAGAAGGAGAGCACAAATTAGCAAAATTAATTTGATCAAGATTTAAAGTTCTTTACCTTTGACCTTGGTCCAAATAGAGGAAAGAATGCTTAGAATTCAGAATTCCCATCACTCTAGGTTTATGTGCTTAGTTATATGTAGAAAACCCAAAGGTCCTGAGGGATGCTCTATCTGCTGTGACTGCTCTAGCAGAGGTGAATAGTTCTTTGGATATATTCTGGTGGCTCAAAAAGTCCCATGTCCTAGTCTATTAGGTTTCCTGAAAATATATCAAAAGTCTTTCTTTGTTAGGTTTAAATGAGTAACCATATTGCTAGTTTAAAGACTGAGAGGTCCTTGTGGCCAGATCGTCACATCACACCACTAAAGACATTCATGTTTTATAAACGCTATATAATGGTTGTGCTAAATTTGAGAATCTCATTGTAACTTTTAGTCCCTTATGTACAACCTACTCTGGTACATAGAAGTTTCCAACTTTTTTGCTTTATTTTCTCATTGTTGAAAAGTCAGGATACAGCTGGGCATTTCTGACACACTCGACAGGAGTTACTGGTATAGGCACATTGAGCCAGTGAGTCACTTGCACTTGAGGCTGCTGATATGGAGCAATGAGCTTTGAATCTTCACTGTTTGCTTTTTGAGCTCTGCTCAAATATCTCTTGAGCAAGGAAGGGCAAAAATTCCAGTGTGCAAAACATAGATGCTGTAGAGTCATGCTGATCCTATTCATCTGCTCGAAACAGATTCTAAGCACAGGTCAAAAATCCAGAACAATTGACAACTTTATTGAATGACTAGAAAGAGAGTGACTTCCTGTAAGCCAAGTCGGAGAGGAAACAAATCTCTTTAGCTGTGACCAAAGCTTCTTTGACTGTCATATGGTAATATTGAATAGTTAGACCTATATGTCCATATATTCCATTTCCCAGCCCTATGGATAAAATATTCAGTTTAACATAAAACTTTAAAATATTTTACTTTAGTATAAAAATCATCAAGAGCATTATATAAACTTACCAAAACAAGGACACTTCTATTATGGGAACCTCTTACACAGGAACTAGTTGTGTGTTTAATTGTTTTTATTAACTATAAGCACCTGTGACAGGTTGTTGAACAAGTTTCCAGGAAAACAATTTCATTTTGCATAAATGGACTAAAATTTAAAACCATAATTAGCTTATATATATAGTAATTCATTTTCGGAAAAATAAAACACCCTGTTTGTTATCACTAGGAAGGAAAAACAATTATAACTGAAAATCTGCCTCGACAGACAACTGAGCTAGCTAGTAATAGCTACATATTACCAGTAGTGAGCTTCATTGAATTTGCATCATTATGAGTTTCTGATAAGAAAAAGTGAGAACATTTTAATTACTGTACATTCATCATTTCTCCTATTTTTAAAGAATCCATAATACTTTCTGGAATTGGCCTATCTTATCGTAACTGTGCTTAAACTTTTCAGAGTTTAAACTTCCTCAAAGGTATTATATTAGATCAAGTTGATCTTCAGAAAATCAAAAAGTATAACCTAATGATTTTATGACCTTCTAGCTCATCAATAGTTTACCTCAGCTTAACATTTAAATAATCTGAAGGCTTTCCTTCCAGAGCAAAGTAAGGAAATGCAATACTTCTTGCAAAATTATTCCTCTCGGGAGGCAGAGGCAGGTGGGTTTCTGAGTTCGAGGCCAGCCTGGTCTTCAGAGTGAGTTCCAGGACAGCCAGGGCTATACAGAGAAACCCTTTCTCGAAACAAACAACAACAACAACAAAAAAATTATTCCTCTCTTAGTCTTTCTTCTACCTGCTCTTTCCAGATCGCAGTGGTTATCTACATTTAGACGGTTTTTGCAGATTAATTGAGGTAAGACATGAGTTAAATCACTGTTAAAGCTCCCTTAATCCTTTCACTCAGAGAGAATTACAGATGCTGTCTAAAATCTAACTTATCCTGCTAAAAAGGATATGGGAACCATTTCTCTTGTTATGACAACTTGAAGGTTGAGATTACATGGCCGGAGTTTCTATTTCTTACCTTTGATTTAGTCCTTGGAATTGCATATGCAGTGATCACATGTTTTCACAGTCTTTGAGTTCATATGTGCATCAGCCCTATTACATTTGGCAAAGAAAGTTATGCACTACCTCTGACCCTTATCATCTTAGTTTGGTGGATAAGGAGGAGGGGCAAGATATAGGAGGAGCTCAAAGAAAAGATCAAATATGACTAGAATACATTGTATGAGATTCTCAAAAGTAAATAAAATCATAAAATAAAAATACATAAAGCAGGTGACCTCGCACACAACAGTGCAAGGGCTGTGCAAGAGAAGAATAAACCAAACCCAGCATTCTCCCTAAGCCCTCCTGTAATGTACAAGTTTAGAAAATGATAGAAAAGACCTCCCTAACAATTAATTTGTAGATTTGTAGCTTTGTATATTTTTTTCTTTTTTATTACTTTTATATTGGGCTTTGGTGATTGTGAACATGATAATAATTAATATTAATTACACCTTCCTCAGAGTTTAACTATCCTTACACCTGACTTTCTATGTTTCAACCTAAATGACAACTTAAAAACAATCTCCTCTGGTATCTCATTACCTACCTGCTCCTGACACAATAGGTTTTCAACCTCACTAACAGCATTTCTAGCAGTTTCCTTGGTTGCTCTGTCTAAGCACTAATAGAGATGGCTTTAAGTTGTAAAGGCTTACTACCTTACACTTCTGGAGCTTAAAATTATGAACCTGGGGGAATTTCAAAGTTGATTTTTTTTTTCTGAAGGTTTTTAAGAGGTCTCATCTCTCATTTTTTAAAAGAAAAACATGATAATTTTATTAACTCTAAATTTTTCATAAAATATATTTTGATGGTATTTGCCACCCAACTTCTTCCAGAACCATCCTGACCTCTCTAACCACCCAGCCTCATGCTTTCTTCTTTTGTTGTTTCAAATCCATTGAACCCAATTTGTTGTAGGGTTTTAAGCTATTCTCCTCCCCTGCCTTCTCAGTCCTCACCCCATCAGTTACCTGTATGTTCCAGTTTGAAGGTAAAATTTTCCCATAGATTCAATATGGACACTCAAGCTCTAGCTGGTGGCACTATTTGGGAATGTTCAGGAAACTTCCAAAGGTGAATCCAAGATGGAGGACTGGGTCACTGCAAGCAAGTCTTTGAAGTTTATATTCAATTCTCTTTCCAGACGGAGTTTCCAGGTTCCTGAATATAAGATATAAGTAGCCTCTGCCATGTAACTACCCAGCACAAAGCTGTTGTATCTATAATGTGTTCACTAAAATGACCAATAAAATTACCTCCGAAGTCATGAGCCAATTCTGGTGGTTTAAATAAAAATGGTTCCCATAGGTCTATAAGGGGTGGCACTATTAGGAATCAGGCCCTGTTGAAGTAGGTGTGGTCTTGTTGAAAGAAATATGTCAATGTGAGAGTGGGCTTTGAGGTCTCAGATGTTCAAACTAGGCATAATATGGCATGCATCTCTTCTGTATTTGGATCAAGATGTAGAATGCTCAGCTCCTCCTCCAGCAATGTCTGCCATAATGCTGCCATGTTTCCTGCCATGAGTGGATTAAAGCTCTGAAACTGTAAGCCACCCATCATTAAACACATTTCTTTATAAGAGTTACTGTGATCATGATGTCTTTTCATAACAATAGAACACTGACTGTACTGGCTATTTTTGTGTCAACTTGACACAGCTGAGTTATCACAGAGAAAGGAGCTTCAGTTGAGGAAATGCCTCCATGAGATCCAACTGTAAGGCATTTTCTCAATTAGTGATCAAGGGGGAAAGGCCCCTTGTGGGTGGGACCATTCCTGGACTGGTAGTCTTGGGTTCTATAAGAGAGTAGGCTGAGCAAGCCAGGGGAGGCAAGTCAGTAAAGAACATCCCTCCATGGCCTCTGCATCAGCTCCTGCTCCCTGACCTGTTTGAGTTCCAGTCCTGACTTCCTTTGGTGATGAACAGCAGCATGGAAGTGTAAGCCAAATAAACCCTTTCCTCCCCAACTTGCTTCTTGGTCATGATGTTTGTGCAGGAATAGAAACCCTGACTAAGACAGATTGGTACCAGGAGTTGGATATTCCTGTGACAACCTGACCATATTTTGGGGAGAACTGTGGAAGGACTTTGGAACTTTGGGCTTGAAGATCCATTTGTTGTTAAGAGCTCTGTCAGATGTTGTGTAGGAGCTTGGAAGATAATGTTGAGAACAGTGCAGAAGATGGAGGCCTGGTTTGTGAAATTTCAGAGGGAAAATTAAAGACTCTTTTCAGGGCCATTGTTACTTTGGTTGTGAAGATTCTGTGGTTCTGGTTAGCTGGGGCTGAAGAATCAGCTGTGATTAACAAGATACCAGAACTACTAAAGCAAAAACTTTGCATTACTGGGACTATTGATGCTGGTTAGCTGGAGCTAAGAAATTAGCGGTGATTAAGAAGAGACCAGCATCGTTAAGGTGACATCTTCTGGGAAGTGTTTTCTGAAAGCACAAAGAGGCTGTGTTCCAGAGATAGGCAAGGTTGTACTCCTTCTGCAGCGGGACTTGGTAATGTGTAAGGGTCACCCAGGTGGTACTGGTTTTGAAGGCATGAAGGGGTCATGCAGAGCAGCTGAGGCTCGGCACTGTGAGAGGCCATGGAAGGCCATTGGTGAAGGTGCAGCCTCAGTTGTAATTGAAGGCCCAGGACTGAAGGGGTCATGCAGTGTTTTGGAGATGCCAGTACCATGAGATGACCACCAAGAACAGCAGCAGCAGTGGAGTACAGGCATCTGGAGCCCAGAGGACAATGTGTGTGCTACAAAGGGCATGGCTGGAGAAGTGACCCAAGCCCTTGGAGGAGCCCAGAAGATCGTGAGTTGGATCCCAGACGTTGGACTGTTGGAGTTGATTTTTGCCTTGATTGTGACTGTGCCCTGATATTTTCCCTCTTGAAGGAAGAAACTGTTTTAGTGGAGCCCACAGTTAAGAGACTTTTAATTGTAAAAAGACTTTGGATTTTAAAAGAGATGGATATTTTAAAGAGATTGAAATTTTAAGAATATGTAAAGACTGTGGGACTTTTAAAGTTATTTAGATCTTGGGGATGAATAAGAATGTAAGGGTTGAGGCTTACTAGTGATGTGTTTGTGTGTCAAGTTGACAAGGGGTCAATTGTACTGGCTATTTTTGTGTCAACTTGACACAGCTGAGTTATCACAGAGAAAGGAGCTTCAGTTGAGGAAATGCCTCCATGAGATCCAACTGTAAGGCATTTTCTCAATTAGTGATCAAGGGGGAAAGGCCCCTTGTGGGTGGGACCATTCCTGGACTGGTAGTCTTGGGTTCTATAAGAGAGTAGGCTGAGCAAGCCAGGGGAGGCAAGTCAGTAAAGAACATCCCTCCATGGCCTCTGCATCAGCTCCTGCTCCCTGACCTGTTTGAGTTCCAGTCCTGACTTCCTTTGGTGATGAACAGCAGCATGGAAGTGTAAGCCAAATAAACCCTTTCCTCCCCAACTTGCTTCTTGGTCATGATGTTTGTGCAGGAATAGAAACCCTGACTAAGACACTGACTAAGACATGAACCAACCTATCCTCTTTTGAGCTCTTTCAGGTATTTTGTGTCTGGGATGAGGAAATAACCAAGATCTGACTGGCTTTGGCATTTCTGAACTTGCAGTTGTGACCTTTTAAAATTTGTTGTTTGTTTCTAAACTTTATTTATGAAGTAATGCAAAATATCCCAGACTAGTGTGTCTTAATCCTTCTCCTCCTCCTCCTCATCCTTCTCCTCCTCCTCTTCATCCTGGTTAATCTGGAAGGAGCAGTTTTTGTTGTTTACAAAAATATAATCAGTTTCAGAGATTATTCATCAAATATTTTTTGGTGAGATACTTTAAATACCTTTTGGAGAAAGGCACCTACGAAGTAACAGTAATCTTGCTCAGTAATCTGTTTGATGGTCACAACCCTTCCACCAAATTTGCCAGCTCTTCATTTCCCTTTGATTCTCTTCTGGGGGAACTGCTTCAAACTGGCAGTATCCCTTATTCCCCCTTCTACAGGGTGAGCACAATCAAGGGTAGACTTCAAACTCTGCTTCCCCCACCCCCTTTGCCACGAGCTTTTTGATGGCACCATGGTGGCAGAGGAGTGACCTTCTCATTTTTGCCTACATTTTCAAATGATATTCTCATAGCATCTCTGTGTCCTAATATCTTACAGGCATAAGTCATATTGGATTATAACTACCTGATGATTGTATTTCTAAATAAGAGCAAATCCATAAATAGTAAAGATCAATAGACTCATCATCTTTACAAAGTATACAGGTACAGCTATGGTATCAAAGATTTTGAGAATTCTCATTTCCATTATGCAAAAACACTGTTCCTTCTGGCCCCTTAAATTGAGATTTTAAGGATGGACTGAATTTTGTCCAACATATTATGATCTTGATTGATCTATTTTCTGGTAGCCATTTCCTTCTCTCTCTCTCTCTCTCTCTCTCTCTCTCTCTCTCTCTCTCTCTCTCAGTTACTAATAGAATTTTTCTGTGTGCATTGTGCATAGCAATATTTGATATTCAGATCACCTTGGCTACAAATTATATACAAAGAATCATTCTTGAGTTAGCACTGGGAGTAGAATCCTCTCTATTACTAAGAGAGCTTTACATCATGAGAAAGGAGGATTTCTTTGGGATCTGAGCCACAGTTATATTGCAAGTTTCTTAACTATACTACAATGATGCTAATAAAATGCATTTTCTTATCATAGTTTCTGAATTCACCAGAATCCAATATAAGCATGACAAAAAAAAATAATAAACTGTCTCGTTTTCTCTTACCTCAGTCATCAGAGGACTGATAATAGTGGTGAGAAAACAATAAAATTTGGCAGATATGTAAATGAATAGATGCAGAATGAGGTGTATTGCTGGGCTGTGTCTTTCTCTTCTCTATATTTACTGTGGTACTTTTTGTTTCTACAGTACTGAAAGTTAAAGCAAAACTCTTGCATTTACTAAGCAAGTGCCTTGCCACTGTGCTATACAGTCTTAGCATGTTTTAAAAGAAATGTTATATTTTGAAAAGTAGTCTCATTTAGTCTAAAGTGAGCTTTAAAATCCTGCCTTAATTCAGGTTGACCTTTAACCTGCAATCTTCTTGCCCCAGACTCCAAGTACCCAGGCTTATAAGACTATGCCATCAGGTCAAGTTTCTTCTTTGTGTTTTTTTGCAGGCTTTTACTTTAATTTAAAAATTTATATTGTTTCTGAAATTCAGAAATTGAGATTCTTCTTGGGTAAGAATAAACTTTGGAGAAAATCAGTTTTATGATTAAATACTGGTTCAAATTAAAAACTGAATGATTTGTAGTAAGGCATTGATTCATTTCAAACCATATTTCTCATTAAAGAGATGGGACAAATAGAACTGCTGATTACTTAAGAATTAAATACAATCATATAAGGTAAACAATCTGTATTTTGTCTCTTTACATTGCATCATTTTTCTGTGGCCCAAAGTGCCTAGAATAATAAAAATCATAAAGATTAAAAGTATTTAATCCTTCATATCTTTCAATAGTAAGAAATAATGCTATTTCAAAATGTCTAATTTCCTTTGGGCTTTGATTAAATTAAATACATTATTACATTTTTCACAAATTGTAATTACCCAAATGAATATTTTTAAATTACATTTTAATTGAAAAGTCTTCCTTATAGACATAAATCTCTCATACCTTTTGTACTTCCAATTTCAGAAATGGACATGTAGGTGGTCTGTGGCATATCAGCCAAACTGACAGCCAAATAATTAATGGGTTTATTATTTCTTAAGCTATATAGTATCTTTTAAATTTCCTTGTGTGTCTTTCAGTGACAAAAAATTGATAATGATAGGAATAAATAAAAGTACTTAAAGTTTGATTTGTGGGCTTGTTTCATTTCATTTTTCTTATCAAAGCAAAGTCTCATGTAGTCAAATTAGCCTCAGATTCATTATGTAGCAGAGGAAAACTTGAACTGCTGATCACCCTGGATCCTCCTCTAAAGTGCTAGGATTAAAGATGGATCCATGCCACCATGCCCAACTTCAATTGTATTTTCTCTCTCTCTGTCTCTCTCTCTCCCTCTCCCTCTTTGTGAGTGTGTGTGTGTGTGTGTGTGTACATATGTTTGTGTTCATGCTTATTTACATAGGCATGTGGGAAAGTCAGAGGTTCACACTAGACTGTCTTTCTCAACCACTTATTCACCTTAAATCTGTGACAGTGTCTCTCATTAAACCTTAAATTCAAAGTTTTTCCTAGCCTGACTCTCAAGTCCCTGGAATTCACTTATATCCTCCATCCTAGCCTAGGATTAAGGGCCCAGTTTTCTTTAAATTAACTTTACATCCTGATCATGGGCCCACCACTTCCTCTCTTCCAATCCCGCCCTTACAAATCCCTCTTCCATTATCCCCTTCCCTTCTCCTCAGAGAACAACTTCAATTACCTGCTTCCCTTCTCCTAATGAAGAACAAGCTACTACAAATGTGGAGGGGGTCTAGATTCAGCTCCTGCACGATCCCTGGTTGGTGGTGCAGGCTCTGGGAACCCCCATGGTCCCAGGTTAGTTAACTCTGTGGCTCTTCTTTTGGTGTCTTCTTGTAGTGCTCACTTATATCCTCCACTCTTCTACAAGACTTCCCAGATTCTGTCTGATATTTGGTTATGGGATCACTGCAGCTGCCCCCATTTGCTGCTAGATGAAGCCACTCAGGGAACAATTGTGCTAGGTTCTTGTCTACAAGGATAGCAGAATCTCACTAATAGTGTCAGAAGTTGACTCTCTCACATGGGATGGGTCTCAAATTGAGGCAGTCATTGGTTGGCAGTTCCCTCTGTTTCTGCTCTCTCTATAGGCAAAACAAATTTTGGGTTGAGGGTTTTGTGGGTAGATTGATATCCTCTTCCTTCCTCTGGAACTCCTGCTGGGTTAAAGTAGGTGACTAGTTCAGGTTCTATATTCCCCTCTGGTAGGAATCTAAGATAGAGTAACCCCCATAGACTCCCTGTATCCTCTCCTGTTGCAGGCTGACCCATCCAGCAGGTCCAGTTATTGGAGGGTCTCGAGGGGACCTTCTCCTAAAAACCAAATGGGGGCTAGAGAGAGATGAGAACCTTGTGCAATGAACGACACACGGAAGCAGTCTGAGTAGCATCAAGGTCTAACTGTATTAGCAAGGATCAAGGTTTAAATGCACAAGCAAAAGGGGAAATACTTCTCAGCAGGAGGAATGGGACAGCAGAAATGCACCTCAGCAGGAGGGATGGGGCAGCGGAAATTTTTCTTTTGGCGACTACACGGGGAAGCAGCAACTTGGCAGTATCAGGGTACATCTTGAGGTCAGGACATCCAGCGCTGACTTAGGGCTGGAACAATCTGTGGTTGTCTGTGGCCCGCTTTTGACCCCCTTTTCTTCTCGGTGAGAGAGGCCCAATTCAGATATCAGGACAATAGTGTTGCCTTAATAGCTCCCAACAGCAGGCCTCCACCTAGTCTATCAGCTAGTCACCAGAGATACCCCCTGCCAATTTCCAGTCCCACTCCCAGCCCTTTCTCATCCCCCTCTATATCCCGCACAGAAATTATTACCACCCAGATGCCTCGCCTCACCTCCTCTCTTACCCAGTTCCCTTTCTCCATTCACCTCCAAGATGGCATTGTATACCCATCAGAATGGCTAAGATCAAATATTCAAGGACTAGCACATATAGAAGAGGATGTAGAAAAGGGAAAACACTCTCTATACCTGATGGTAGTACAATCTTGTACAACCACTTTAGAAATCAATTTGGCATTTCTCAGGAAACTGGAATAGTTCTAACTCAAGATCAAGCTAAACCACTCCTGGGCATATACCCAAAAGATACACCACTATAACACAGGGAGACTTGCTCAACTATGTTCATAGCAGCTTTATTCATAATAGCCAGAAAATGGAAACAACCTAGATGTCTCTCAAGTGAAGAATGGATAGAAACAATGTGGTACATCTACACAGTAGAATACTATTCAGTTATTAAAAACAAGTATATCATGAATTTTGAAGGTCAGTGGATGGAACTTGATAATCATCCTGAGTGAAGTAACCTATAGCCAGAAAGGCATGTATGATATGTACTCCCTTATAAATGAACATTAGCTATGAAGGACCAGACAACCATGCTACATTCCACAAACTCAAAGAACCTAGATAATAAGGAGGTCCCAGGGGAGAATGCATGGATCTTACACCCATTTTTAAAAATTATTCTGGGGCTTCCATTTCAGGTTCTCTACTTTTAACATCATTCATTTTACTCATTGAGCCATCTTACCAACGCCAAGAATTGCATGTTTCAATGGAATTCTTTTTGTTGTTGTTGTTGTTGCTGAGGTTTCATTTATTTGATTTTTTTTCCATATTTTTATTGGGTATTTATTTAAATTATATTTTCAATGATATCCCAAAAGTCCCACACACACTCTCTCACCCACTCCCCTACCCACCCACTTCCACTTTTTGGCCCTGGCATTCCCCTGTACTGAGGCATATAAAGTTTGTACAACCAATGGGCCTCTCTTTAAAATGATGGCCAACTAGGCCATCTTTTGATTCATATGCAGCTAGAGACAAGAGCTCCAGGGGGGAGGAAGTATTGGTTACTTCATATTTTTGTTCCACCTATAGGATTGCAGATCCCTTCAACTCCTTGAGTACTTTCCCTAGCTCCTCCATTAGGAGACCTGTGATCCATCCAATAGCTGACTGTGAGCATCCACTTCTGTGTTTGACAGGCCCCAGCATAGTCTTACAAGAGACAGCCATATCTGGGTCCTCTTAGCAAAATCTTGCTAGTGTATGCAATGGTGTCAGCATTTGGAAGCTGATTATGGGATGGATCCCCGGATATCACAGTTTCTAGATGGTCCATCTTTTCCTCTCAGCTCCAAACTTTGTCTCTGTAACTCCTTCCATGGGTGTTTTGTTCCCAATTCTAAGAAGGGGTACAGTGTCCACACTTTGTTCTTCATTCTTCTTGAGTTTCATGTGTTTAGCAAATTGTATCTTATATCTTGGGTATTCTAAATTTCTGGGCTAATATCCACTTATCAGTGAGTACATATTGTGTGAGTTCCTTTGTGATTGGGTTAACTCACTCAGGATGATGCCCTCCAGGTCCATCCATTTGCCTAGGTATTTCATAAATTCATTCTTTTTAATAGCTGAGTAGTACTCCATTGTGTAAATGTACCACATTTTCTGTATCCATTTCTCTCTTGAGGGGCATCTGGGTTCTTTCCAGCTTCTGGCTATTATAAATAAGGCTGCTATGAACATAGTGGAGCATGTGTCCTCCTTACCAGTTGGAACATCTTCTAGATATATGCCCAGGAGAAGTATTGCGGGATCCTCCAGTAGTACTATGTCCAGTTTTCTGAGGAACCGCCAGACTGATTACCAGAGTGGTTGTACAAACTTGCAATCCCACCAACAATGGAGGAGTGTTCCTCTTTCTCCACATCTTTGCTAGCATCTGCTATCACCTGAACTTTTGATCTTAGCCATTCTGACTGGTGAGAGGTGGAATCTCAGGGTTGTTTTGATTTGCATTTCCCTGATGATTAAGGATGTTGAACATTTTTTCAGGTGCTTCTCAGCCATTTGGTATTCCTCAGGTGAGAATTCTTTGTGTAGCTCTGAGCCATACTTTTTAATGGGGTTATTCGATTTTCTGAAGTCCACCTTCTTGAGTTTATATATATATATTGGATATATTTATATATATATATTTATATATATATTGGATTATATATATAATTATATATAAATATTGGATTATATTATATATAAATTTATATTATATATAAATATTGGATTATATTTATATATATATATATTGGATATTAGTCCCCTATCTGATTTAGGATAGGTAAAGATCCTTTCCCAATCTGTTGGTGGTCTTTTTGTCTTATTGACAGTGTCTTTTGCCTTGCAGAAGCTTTGCAACTTTATGAGGTCCCATTTATCGATTCTCAATCTTACAGCACAAGCCATTGCTGTTCTATTCAGAAAAATTTCCCCTGTACCCATATCTTTGAGGCTTTTCCCTACTTTCTCCTCTGTAAGTTTCAGTGTCTCTGGTTTTATGTGGAGTTCCTTAATCCACTTAGATTTGACCTTAGTACAAGGAAATAGGAATGGATCAATTTGCATTCTTCTACATGATAACCGCCATTTTTGCCAGCACCATTTGTTGAAGATGCTGTCTTTTTTCCTCTGGATGGTTTTTGCTCCCTTGTCAAAGATCAAGTGACCATAGGTGTATGGGTTTATTTCTGGGTCTTCAATTCTATTCCATTGGTCTACTTGTCTGTCGCTATACCAGTACCATGCAGTTTTTATCACAATTGCTCTGTAGTACAGCTTTAGGTCAGGCATGGTGATTCCACCAGAGCTTCTTTTATCCTTGAGAAGAGTTTTTGCTATCCTAGGTTTTTTGTTATTCCAGTTGAATTTGCAGATGCTTTTTCTAATTCGTTGAAGAATTGAGTTGGAATTTTGATGGAGATTGCATTGAATCTGTAGATTGCTTTTGCCAAATAGCCATTTTTACTATATTGATCCTGCCAATCCATGAGCATGGGAGATCTTTCCATCTTCTGAGATCTTCTTTAATTTCTTTCTTCAGAGACTTGAAGTTCTTATTCCCCATGGTCAGATTAAAGAAATTGGAAAGGTACCACTAGGAGTGGAAATGGGACCCTTGGTAAACAGAGGTGGCCAGTTCAAATCTTCCACTAGCCACTTACCAACACTTCAGATTCTGAAGAGGAATTAAATGAGTTGTGACTTTTGGGATGTATTCAGATACAAACATGAATTAAATAGACATTACTAAATAAATTTTATTATGTTCAATGACATTTTTATTATAACTATTCACACACATTAACTGCATCATTTAATGAGTTTTATCATAATGTTACCATGAAAGTATATACCATTCCTCAGTGATATACAACCTCTATTCTATTCTCTCAATCCCTCCCTTCTAATGCATGCCTTCAGTGACCTTTCCATTCCTAGCAGTGCCTTTCCTACTTTCAGATTATCTATTTTTTTATTTGTCTTCACTTCGTTTTTAATTGTTTCTTTTAATTTAAACATATGAAAGAAGATATACCCATCTTTTTGTACCTGGCTTATTTCATTACCATTAGACTCAAGTTCCATCAATTTTACTGAAATGTGTTTTAAATATATACATATATATACCTTTATATATATATATATAAATATATATATATACCTTTATATATATATATAAATATATATGTATATATATATATATAAACCTTTGTAGGCTAATAATACTCTAGTGTGTATAAGTAGTATTTTTCTTTACTTATTTGCATGTTAATGAATACTTAGGCTGATTCTCTATCTGAACTCTTGTGAGGGATACTGAGATAAGCATGGGAATCTTATTATAGTACATATTCTATGACTCAAAACTTTCATGTCAACTCTGCACTGTATTGAGTTGGGCTAAGCTTCAATTATGTGGCAGTTATTTTAATCATGCTTCCTAACACATAGAGTAGCAACTTAGTAAACAGACATCTTGAAAGCTTTCCTCATACCCTCATTCATAATTATGGAGTTCTAAGTATTTGATAGTTTGAAATTTCACTCAAGAAAGTCCAGAAAAAAAACTGTCAGGAGACAGACCCAATATCTCTAAAACACAGAAAAGAACTGACCTAAACATACTTCCCAACTTACACATAGCATATTGTTTATCATTACTGGTGACCAAAATATTTAATTGCTTAAATATTTTAATCACATAAATTTGTGACTGCACAGCTCTGTGAGATGTGTCAAAAATAGATATATATCTACATGCACATGTAATAGGGATGACCAATGAAATTTCATGTTGCTTGGGTATAATTGGTACTTTGAGTGTCATGCTGACTATACACTAAAACTTCTAAATTATTAATAAAATTATCATCTCAGAAATCTGGAAAATGTTATCTGTAGTCCAGACAATGTGGATATGGCTTTCTGCTTAAATTTCCCTTTGAGACAGGGGGAAATTTGAGATATGTGCCCAGATGCTGAGGTTACATAAGAATGGCCCATATCCTACTAAAGACTATGAAAGCTCAGTGTGGTCTAAAAGTATCATTAAGGGACAAAACAATACTAAATATAACAAGAAAGACCATATCAATAGATCTATTGGAGTGATTCAGAGATTCTATACTTAGGTTTTTAGCAAATACACGATAAGAAGTAAAAGAGCAAGTTTAGATGATCCAGAGAAGAGATGACTGGACACCTTAATTGCAATACCTTGTAAATTACACAAGTGCATATGCCCAGAACTTCATACTGGGACACAGCAGAGCAAAACTCTGAATTCACATATTAGCTAAATATTATCAGTGTGTATAATCCATACACTTTAGTAATCTTGATATCCACTGATAGTTTTAAATACTTCAGAACTGCAATTATAATCAAAACAGCAAAACAAAGGGTGGTTTGGGCAACTCAAAGTTCTCACATCTTTATTATTTGCATTATAAACCCCAGGTTTTTCATAACCATCTCTGCTATCTCATAGCTGTAATTAAAACACAGCAAGTACAATCTATGTTTTATTTATTTTCAAAAAAAAAAAAAAGACTAGCATAACATTGCACACCTTTAATGCCAGCCTTGGGAAATTTAATCATGAAGACTACAAATTTGAGACCAAAATGGATTATGAAGTGAGATCAAGACCTTAAGATCCAGTCTCCAAAAGTAAGGAACAACAAATAAATTTAAATGTTCTATGTAGGAACAAGCAGAGCGAACAGGGCAAGGCTATCATCGATGCTTTGTATTCTTCAAGGCAACCAACATATCCCAAATACAACCCCTTCAATAATTTCAGCCCAAATAACTGAAATAAATTAAGGAATTTATGAGGAATATGAATACCAGAAGTTATTTGTATACAAGTATAACCTCCTCTTGGCAGTAAATTGTAACCTCCATTCTTTTAGTAAGGTCATACCAATAGAGTCAGTTTGGTCTGCCATTATCAGTGTACACACTTGAAACATTGAAAAGACTTGATCTCTATCAAGTCAGTACTTGTAGCTCACATTAATAAATACATATTTTCACTGTCTTCAATGTGGTTGTTATTATTAAAACTTAGTGTTTTATAACTCCCCCAAATTAAGCATAGATTATTAGAAAGAGGTTGCTATTTTCTAATAGACAAATGTACTTTTCTTACATTAATAGTATATTGCAATTAAAAGCACTTTTTGATAGTGTCATATGATCAGCCACTACTACAAGCTCCATGCTTATCTTTTTAACAATTAGTTTGTTTGAATCAGAATCACTCATTCATTTTCAGCAACAAACAAGTGTATCTGGATAGTAGTCACTGAACAAATGAAGCAATAACTCTTTCTATCCTGTTATAGTAACACTCAAATCCACCAATCAACTATCCAGAAAAAAAAAATAAGTCTATTCAGAGAAAATTCTGGGTGAATTGATATTTTACTTTTTATGTTTTTTTGCTAGAGAAAATGTAACTTAGTTTTAAGCTGACAGTGTCCTTACATTAAATTTTGTGTTTATGCAATTGCATTGCCATCCATGCTGAAAGAATTGCCCAGAGCTTAGAATTTCTAAACAATAACCACTGTAGATTATGAAATAAGAGAAACTATCCCATTGTGATAATAAAAAACAATAGGAGGGTAAATTTTAGAAAAGTGAAGAAAATGAAAAATAAAATACTAGAAGAGATAAAGGTAATTAAATTTAAGAAGTGACATATTTCTTTATGTGTTGGGAGCTATTAAGACAACACTATTGTCCTGATCTCTGAATTGGGCCTCTCCCACGGAGAAGGAAAGGGGGTCAAAAGCGGGCCACCGACGCACTGCTCCAAGAACAACCACAGATTGTTCCAGCCCTAAGTCAGCGCCAGATGTCCTGACCTCAAGATGTACCCTGATACCACCAAGTTCCTGCTTCCCCGTGTAGTCGACAAAAGAAAAATTTCCGATGCCCCATTCCTCCTGCTGAGAAGTACTTCCTCTTTTTCTGCTGCCCCATCCCTCCTGCTGAGGTGCATTTCCACTGCCCCATTCCTCCTGCTAAGAAGTACTTCCCTTTTTGCTTGTGCATTTAAACCTTGAGCCTTGCTAATACAGTGGGACCTTGATGCTACTCAGACTGCTTCTGTGTGTCGTTCATTGCACAAGGTTCTCGTCTCTCTCAACCCCCCATTTGGTTCTTAGGAGAAGGTCCCCTTGAAACCCTCGAATAACTGGACCTGCTGGACTGGTCATTTATGATATTAAAATTAATCTTCTGATGAAATGTCTCAAAAGTATCTATTAGTATAGATGGAGACACCATAAACCCTTGCACTGCAAACAGAAAATATAAGCTTAAATTTGTACTCAGCTCCTACATTTGTGACTTTAGGAAACTTTGTTAAATGTTTTAACTCT
Organism: Mus caroli; assembly: GCF_978045245.1. Lineage (NCBI taxonomy): Eukaryota > Metazoa > Chordata > Mammalia > Rodentia > Muridae > Mus > Mus caroli. The sequence goes on along the minus strand of NW_028227261.1, from coordinate 102,649,568 downwards.
CATATTTTGTTCAGCTTTAAATGTTTTACTCTCTTTTTATTTCATTTTTTATTGGTTATTTTCTTTATTTACATTTTAAATGTTATCCCCTTTCCTGGTTTTTCCCTGGGAACTTCCTACCACACCTCCTCTCTCCCTGCTTCTATGAGGGTGTTCCAACACACACACTCCCACCACCCCATCCTCTAATTCCCCTATATTGGGATATCAAGCCTTCACAGGACTAAGAGCCTCTTCTCACACTAATACCCGACAAGGCCATCCTGTGCTACAAAAATAGCTGGAGCCAAGGGGCACTCCATGTGTACTCCTTGGTTTCTCTCAGGAGAAAGCTGTCGGGCTCCTGTCAGCAAGCACTTGTTGGCATCCACAATAGTGTCTGGGTTTGGATATGGGATGGATCTCTAGGTGGGTCAGTCTCTGAATGGCCTTTCCTTCAATCTCTGTTCCACACTTTGTCTCCATAATTCCTTCCATGGGTATTTTGTTCCCTCTTATAAGAAGGACTGAAACATCCACACTTTGGTCTTCCTTCACCTTGATCTTCATGTGGTCTGTGAATTGTATCTTGGATATTCTGAGCTTCTGGGCTAATATCCACTTATTAGTAAATGCATACCATGATTGTTCTTTTGTGATTACCTACTCAGGATGATATTTTCTAGTTCAATCAATTTGCCTAAAAATTTCATAAATTCATTGTTTTTGATAGCTGAGTAGTAACCCAGTGTGTAAATGTGCCATGTTTTCTGTACCCATTCCTCTGTTGAAGGACATCTGAGTTCTTTACAGATTCTGATTATTACAAATAAGGCTGATATGATCATAATGGAGGATGTGTCCTTGTTATATGTTGTAGAATCTTTTGGGTATATGCCCAGTTGTGGTATAACTGGGTCCTCAGGTAATGCTTTGACCCATTTTCTAAGGAACCACTAAACTTATTTCCAGAGTCATTGTACCAGCTTGCAATGCCAACAACAATGCAAGAGTGTTTCTCTTTCTCCACATTCTCAGCAGCAGCTGCTGTTACCTGAATTTTTGATCTTAGCCATTCTGACTGGTATGAGGTAGAATCTCAGTATTGTTTTGATTTGTATTTCCCTGATGAATGAGGATGTTGAACATTTCTTTAGGTGCTTCTCGGCCATTCGGTATTCTTCAGTTGAAAATTTTTTGTTTAGCTCTGTATCCCATTTTTAATAAGAGTTATTTGATTCTCTGGAGTCTAAACTCTGGAGTTCTTTGTTTATATGGGATATTGGCCCTCTATCAGATGTAGGGTTGGTAAAGATCTTTTCCAAAATCTCTTGGTCGCCATTTTGACAGTGTCCTTTGCCTTATAGAAGTTTTGCAATTTTATGAGGTCCTATTGGTCAATTCTTTATCTTAGAGCATAAGCCATTGGTGTTCTGTTCAGGAACTTTTCCCCTATGTCCATGTATTCGAGGGTCTTCCCCACTTTCTCTTCTATTAGTTTCAGCATATCTGGTTTCAAGTGGAGGTCCTTGATCCACTTGATTTGAGCTTTGTACAAGGAGATAAGAAGACACATGACTGTAGACAAATAAGTATTTGTGTGTATATATATATATATATATATATATATGTATATATATATATATATGTATATATATATATAAAGAATTGAAGACACAGAAATGAAACCACACACCTATGATCACTTTATCTTTGACAAAGAAACTAAAACCATCCAGTGGGGAAAAAAGACAGCATTTTCAACAAATGGTGCTGGTTTAACTGGAGTTCAGCTTGTAAAAGAATGCAAATTGATCCATTCTTATCTCCTTGTACAAAGCTCATGTCCACGTGAATCAAGGACCTCCACATGAAACCCGATATGCTTAAACTAATAGAAGAGAAAGTGGGAAAGAGCCTCAAATATGTCATGGGCATAGAGGAAAACTTCCTGAACAAAACTCCAATGGCTTATGCTCTAAGATAAACAATCGAGAAATGGGACCTTATAAAATCGCAAAGCTTCTGTTTTGCTTTCAAGTTTTGTTTGTTTGTTTGTTTGTTTGTTTGTTTTCATTTTATTATGGACAAAATAATAGGGTCTAAAACATGGTTCTTACTAAAATTGTATGTTAAATAGACTGTAAAAGTGATGAATCAAACTTTGGTCATAAATTTTGTGCTCAATAAATTTTAATTATTATCATATCATTGGTAATTTTCCCATTATAATTTGATATGTTAAAAAGGAAAATGACTGTCTCAGCCAGACAAAGATGTCACAAGAAAACTACAGACCAACATCTGTTATGGAAATGAATAAAAACATCTTCAAAATTATTGGCAAACCAAATCCATCAACACAAAATTATGTACTATGGCCAAGTGGGACTTATCATAGGGATGTAGTGTTGGCTTAATATCAAAATCAAGTGGCTTAATATGCAACGCATGCATTTGCAGACTGCTTAAAACAAAATCCCACTGTTTTCACTAGTATTTATAATCTCATATAAAAATAGTGGAAGATCAATTTCTCCCACTTTACAAATGTATATTATATAAATTCATTTTATATATCCCATCTATATATAAAATGGAACTCTAAATTTTATATAAACAGAAATAGTAAGGCTTTAACAAATCCAATATCTTTTTATCACATAAGCAATCATGAAACTAAGAACAAACAGAATCTTCCTAAACTTGATAAAGTACATTTATGAATAATCTTCAGCTACCATCATCCTTAACAATAAAGGTCTGTATACCTTCTCCCTAAGGCTAAGAGTAAAATATGAATGTCAATATCATTATTTCTGTTATTTTTTGCCATAGATAGATGACATAGATGACATTAGTTCAGTAGTTTCATAAGAAATAAAAATGCATATCCAAAAAGTATATAAAATCATATCTGCCATCATAAACATTAGTACAGTAAATATATAAAGAAATACCACATCATATCTGCAAAAATGCATAGAGTACAAGTATTTGCAAGTACATGAAGAAACCAGTTCTGTCCACAAACTTAGAGAACAAGATAAAAGTTGATAAAATAATGCATCAACTTTGAAAAAGATCTAGTTTATTCTCAAATGACTGACCATATAGCTACCAAATAAGAACAAACTTTTAGGTGCAAAACAAAAAGAAGTGGCTACATATAGCTACACAGAAACTTATAAACTGAAATGTATAGCAATATTATGCCTAAGGGTCAAAAGATAGGAAAAAACCTCAAGGCCCATAAATAGATGGGGATACGGCATGTAATAATGGAAAGGCCATCCAGAGACTGCCCTACCTGGAGGTCCATCTCATATACAGTCACCAAACCCAGATACTATTGTAGATGCCAAAAAGTGCTTGCTGGCAGGAGCCCGATACAGCTATCTCCTGAGAGGTTCTGCCAGTGCCTGACAAATACAGAGGTAGATGCCCTCTGCCAACCATTGGACTGAGAACAAGGTCTCCAATGGAGGAGCTAGAGAAAGGACTGAAGGACCTGAAGGAGCTTGCAGGCCCATAGAAAGAACAACAATATGAACCAACCAGTACCCCCAGAGCTCCCAGGGACTAAACACCAACCAAGGAGTACACATGGAGGGGCCCATGGCTCCAGCTGCATATGTAGCAGAGGATGGCCTTGTCAGTCATTAATGAGAGGAGAAGCTCTTGGTCCTGTGAAGGTTTGATGCCTAAGTGTAGGGGAATGCCAGGACAGGAAAGCAGCAGTGGGTAGGTTGGTGAGCAGGGGAGGGGGAGATGGGATGAGGGTTTTCAGAGGGGAAACCTGGAAAGGGAATAACATTTGAAATGTAAATAAAGAAAATATCTAATTTTTTTTAAAAAGATGTTTAAAACTATCACTAAGAAATATGACACAGTGTATCTTATCCTGGAAATAAATATCCTTTGTGGCAGAATGGGAATCAGAACCTTCCCACAGACTGTGAACAGTTCAAAGCTTTTGGCCTCACAATATAGATGATTTTTGAACCCAAATTGCTTTCTGAGGATACAGGCCAAGAAATAATGATCCAGAAATGAAGCCCCTGGGCTGTCATTCCCCTACCACCCAACACCGACAGCATACCTTTAAGCTGATAATGTACTTAATCATTAACTGACCTTAGAGGGACATTTTTTCTGCCATTAGATGGGTAATAACATTATCTCCAAATACCTCAAGAATGTCACTGGAGTTAGTTTTCGCTAGAGAGAACAGCTGTGATTTTGTAGATGAGTATATAGGAAACATGAATCCTCTAAATTGGATGCAGGGAAAACAAAAATCTACATTCGCCTTGCCCATGACTCTTGCAAGAATTAAAAAGAGAGACAGCACACTAACTTGCCTAATATGTAGACTCAACAAACTTCTAGTGTGTTTTAACAATTTCAGAAGGTGACTGATGAGCACCCAAGTAGCAGGTAAGAATTCACTGGAAGCAATGAGTGGAAGGCTGTAGGTGTGACTGAAGGGGATAGAGTCTTGTCTCTGAAAAGAACTCATAGTTTTGATGAGATGGCACGAGGAAAAAATTTCATTTTGTAAATAGCACAGCAAATTATACATTTAAAGTATTAATTTTAGGGGAGGGAACAATTGTTACAGGGCATCTTTTGTCTCAACTCTGGAATATTTTGATAGCTAATATCCTGCCCCCAACTCTACCATTGTTCTACTCTCTTTATGATATTTCTTGAGAGCTAGTAGAACTGGTGGGACTTGCTCACTCTGTACTGGCTAGTTTTGTGTCAACTTGACACAGCTGGGATTATCACAGAGAAAGGAACTTCAGTTGGGAAAGTACCTCCATGAGATCCAGCTGTGGGGTATTTTCTCAATTAGTGATGAAGGGGGAAAGTCTCCTCGTGGGTGGGACCATCCCTGGGCTTGCAGTCTTGGGTTCTATAAGAGAGCAGGCTGAGCAAGCCAGGGGAAGCAAACCAGGAAAGAACATCTCTCCATGGCCTCTGCATCAGCTCCTGCTTCCTGACCTGCCTGAGTTCCAGTCCTGACTTCCTTTTGTGATGAACAGCAATGTGCATAGTAAGCTGAATAAACCCTTTCCTCCCCAAGTGCTTCTTGGTCATGATGTTTGTGCAGGAATAGAAACCCTGACTAAGACTCTCTCCATCAACTTTTCCTTCTTTGCATCTTTTGAACTGTGATCAGAAGTACCTTTGGTTCAGTGAGTTCACTAACCTAATTTTTTGTTATTTACCATCAATTAGGCACGCTGTTTATTTAGGTCTATCTTTGTACAAATAATTACAATGTCAAAAGACAGTTAAACACTTACTTTTACTCAGAAACATTTTTTTATCTTGTCCACACATTTGCTCTCCAATGATGCTAGTTATATGAAATTATAAAGCTTCCTCTTTTCATCACTTAGCCTTAGTTCTATTTATTATTTTATTTTTGTTTTTCTCAAACATTTGGTGGTTCCACATCATCTATTTTGTTTTACAGATGTAAGCGATGGTTCATCAGCATAAATGTGTGGCATATACTCTATCAACTTGAATAGGATAGTTTTTCTTACAATGCCCTTGACATCACTCCACTTTAAGGATGAAAGCCCATCTTAGTAGATTTCCCTTCGGTTATGCTGATGAGTTATTTTCCAGGTACATGACTTCTGAGTCTCAGAGGTGCTATGTAGAATATCCTCAAGGGCATTTTTTTTTTTTGAGCTTGTGACTGTGTCCAACAAACAGCTTCATCTGCTATTTGATTTCAGGGATGGATGCCTCAAAATTGCTATTGATTGAGGAAAGCACACATTCCAAACTTATTCTGAATGCACATACAATATGTGTGTGTGTATGTGTGTGACACACATACACACACACAATCATTAAAATGATAACTAAAATGACATAATTATTTTTTAGTCTCTACAGATAACCAGATATGTAAATACATATGTTGCATATATCTGTGGATATATAATAAATATTATATATTGTAATTAAAGAACTTGTACACAGTATTCAATTCTCTTTTGAATTCTTTAGAGTATTTCCTAGCTTATGGATTTATAGGTTTATGAGAATTGAATACCTTGCTGAAATACAAAATTATTATTATAAATAAAATATGTCAAAATTCTCACCCTTTCTTTTAATTCAATGCTAAAGCAAGCACTTGCTTCCACCTTCATCTTTTCTCATTATTTTACTTAATTTTCAATTTTTTCTCTAATTCCTCTTTCTTACCTGTCTTTTCCCACCTTAAAGAAAAGGATCATGCAGGCAAAGTCTTTATTTTTAATTAAAAAAAAATAAAGCGATTTTATACTTTGTTTTCTATATAAGGTTTTACAACTGTTTTTTGCAAAGAACTATAAGGGATTGCCTAGATTTCTCTGAGATTTGTGGTTTTAAAAGAAAAGTTATAACAGAATAACATTACAGCCATGGATTGTGAGACTATAAGATTGTATTATTCACTGTGAGCTTAATATTAAACCAATGCATTTTATATATAACATTTATCCTTTCATTTTCTAAACCTATTTAAATATTTTATATTATATGTCTTCTACCTTTCTGTTTTTCATTAATGTGTCTCCATTTCAAATGTGTAGGCTCAAGTATAATTACAGTGGGCTTCCATACTTCCCCCCTCATTCTCCTCAGATTTGAAAGAACAGTGGAATCTCAGACTGCTTCTGCTATACCAGAAGTACCTGAGCAGACAGTCAGTGAAATGCTTCTACTTTTTTCAGCAGAGAACTTTAAGAACCAAACACAAGGAGATTTCTAGAGCCCAGAAGTTTCAAGTTCTTAAAATTAGTATTTCCCTAGCATATTGAACATGTACATCTGCTACTATGAATATTTTAATGAGCTAATGTCTACCATATGCCAGTAGCAATCTGCACTTACATTGCTGTGGTATCTGTGATCTCAACTATTTTACAGGCACTACTTTCAATAGTCCAAACATGAAAGCACAATTTTCGGTCCAGCTATTGTTTCTCAAACTGTCACTTAAAAATGGAGAGTGACTCTTGTCTCTTCAGTCCTGTAACCTGTAAGCTGTATTAAAATTGCCTGTTTTATTATCCTGCATTCCCTTCCTTCTTTGCCAACATGATTTCTATGCATACCTGCCACAATACTTGCCATTTCTCAAATGCATTCTTAACCTCTACCTCTACTGCTATTACCTTAATTCAGGAAACCACAAAGTGTCTCCTGGAATTCTTTAAGGGCAACCTACCTCGTCCCTTCTACCATGTCTTCTTTGGACTATATCTTACACTGCTATCAGAACATCCTTTATAATGCAGTGGCCAGATTTTTATTCTTTGACGCAATACTTTAGTGCTTCTCTCTCATCTTTCTCTGTCCTTCTAATGTCTGCATTTATTCCTATCTCGGTTTCTAGGACCCGAAACAATTTTTTTCTTCATCTTCATCATTCATTGTTCTCCACTTCTCTCAATGCACAAATTATGAGTATTCCTCTTCCCAAAATATTCTTTGGCTTCTGCCTATCCATCTTCCCACTCTGACCTAGAATCTCCTTATAGTCCATTGCTAACTTTCCTCTGTGATTCTAAAGAATCTCACATTCTCTAAACATTCTTGCAATTGTCTACATGAATTATTTTCTTCGACAATGGAAAGCAAATTTTGTTGTATGTCAGAGGAAATGCTATTCACTGTTTTATCCATGTCTCTGTTTAGTTCTGGCTTGCAAAAAGTGCCTATTTCAGGAGCATGGACTTGTGCTTAGATGTCACAAATTTTGGTTGATTGAATAGAATTTCTAAATTGACTTATTTAACTAAATTCAGAAATCTAAAAAATACAGTACTCAGTGGGAAACAATTAGACACTTTCCTATGTCAGTATCATGCTTTAATATTAGCTTAAAAACTAATAATGGTTTAGATACCTATACTAAGGCCAAAAGTAACAGCCAAAATATCAAATAAATCTTTAAATTGAAAAAGAAACACATGGCATAATAATTTCATGGCCTTTCATCCTAGGCTCCTGGGAAGGTTAATCTAAATCACTGAAATTAGTTGAGTAGTAAGCATATTTTTATTATTCATAAGTCCTTTAGTATACATCTAAGTCTATGATGAGAGAAAAATCAAGTTGGCCTTTAGTGATGAGAAACACTGAAGCTTTGTGGGTTTAAAATGAGGTAATGTCTGGGGAAAAAGGGGTGCTTCATATTGAAATGAATCATGTGTGCAGTGATTAAATCAGTTAAATCTGATTAAACTCAGTAAAATCTCTGAACACCAAAGATTGATGGGGTTTCCTGGTACTGAGTTTCCTGGTCTGTGAACACATCAATGCACTTTGAACACACTGAGAGAAAGGCTGAATGCTCTGCATTGGGGTTCTTCACTAACGTCCTTCTATGTGTTCATTCCTTTGACTACTCTTAGATTCTTTGTCATAAACCTGTGGTTATAAATATACAATATGATAAGGATACACATCATTTAAAAGTACTCTCAAGCCTAAAAGAGACAGGAAGATTGCCTCAAACCTGTACTGATTTGGTAATGATTGCAGGTGTTGGAAAAGCCTCATACTCGTCACCAGTATCTGAAGTAAAACTGGTGCAGACACCACTAGCTTTAACATGTGAGTCTGCACAACCCTACATGATTAATGCAAAACTGGAGTGGTAATAGTGACAGTACAGACAGTGACAGTGTCAAAAGTCCTGAAGTAGGAAGGGGTTGTAATAAGAAACTGGCAACCAGTGATAAACAAACACTGACTTGGAAATGCACATAGTTTAAGGACACTGCTGATAGAAAAGCCAACCAAGAAGGCTGAGAAATACTGTTATTGAAGTAAAAGTAAGTGAACTACAACTGAGATAGAAAGAAGCATGAGGACAATATTAATATAGAAACAAAAGCTGAAGTATTTAAGGGAAGATAGAAAACCTTGCATCCATTAAGAGATTAAGTAATGCCACATGAGAACCACAGGCAGGATTTTTACTGTTAAACTAAAGTGGATTGAGAAAACACTAAAAGGAAAATATCTAAGTTCAAATCCTTGAATAAGTTTGTCAGAAAAGAAAGCTGAGATACATCCCATTACTCAGAACTATAGATTGATGAGCTAGTAGTATAGGGTCTGTCAGATGGTGTGTAATGACACAAATGAATGTGTGGCGGCAGTAGTATTATTCCAATAAAAATAATAATCAAGAAATTATACAGTGACTTATAGCTGAAGTACCCAAGTGAGCACGCCTCAGTCCCACTTGAGAGGGAGAAGAAAGCAACCATAATGAGGGAGGGAGGGAGGGAGGGAGGGAGGGAGGGAGGGAGGGAGGGAGGGAAGAAGAGAAGGAGGTAGGGAAAGTGGATGGTGGGGGGAATGGGGATGTGTGAGGATAACCTGATCTGGTATTAGGTAGGGGAAAAGGACTGAAACCCTGAGGATCAGGAGAAAGAATTAAAACAGGCAACCTCAGGAGGTAGGAGGTTGGGGGTACCCTCAAGAATGCACCAGAGACCTGGGAGGGTGAGAGATTCTCAGGACTCAATGGGAAAGACCTTAGATGAAATGCCCTGCATTGGAAAGAGGAAATCTGTAGAGTCCACCTCTAGCAGAATGACAGGGCTTCAAGTGAGGGATGAGATTTCTATCCCACAGTCAAAACTCTGACCCATCATGGTTCTTGTCTGAAAGAATGCAGGGATGGAAATGGAGAGGAGCCTGAGGAAAAGAAGGTCCAGTGACAGGTTTAAAGTGGTTTCCAGCTCAAGGGGAAGCTGAAGCAATATAAATTTGTGTCTATGGAATCTGATTATGTCCAGCAGAATTTTGTTTTTAATTTTTAATTTGCAGTTCTCTGTCTCACTGAATTGACCTAGAGCTTAGTGGTTCATGAAGAAGGAATAGTTGGCTGCCAGGTGATGATGTTGAAGTTACCCTTGAAGAAAAATATGTCATTCCATGGCTACCGAAGCATAACAAAGGATGATTTTCTTCTACACTGTACTTGTGGATTGGGTATCTGTGAATTCACTTGGTCACTTATGGCACAAGATCGATCATTACGTGAGAAAGGCTGGTATGAGGATAAGGAGAGTGACTTGGGTCTCATGTTATTGAAAAAAAAACTACCCTTTATAGTATAGAATTGAGAGGTTCATGGTCATCAGCTCTGATACCAGTGGGCACCAGGGGTTAATATAATCTTCTGACAGTCTTAGAAACAGATTGATCTTGATCTTTTAAATGTCTCCAGAGGTTTCCAAGCTATAAGGAAAGAACTGAAGTATAAAAACAATATGTTTTCATGCTAGAAGCTGAGTGCAGTGGATGGTAGCCAGCAGCAGGCAGCCAACCAAAGTGCAAATAGAAGTAGTTCATGCCCTTCTCATGTCTTGAGTCTGTGTGCAGCACAAGGACTCATTTAGTCAATATCTCAATCTTCCTCACTTTTACTATATGGAAAGTCATACTGCTTTCTCTCTCTCTCTCTCTCTCTCTCTCTCTCTCTCTCTCTCTCTCTCTCTCTCTCTCTCTCTCTCTCTCTCTCCCTCTCCCTCCCTCCCTCTCTCCCTCTTTCTCTCTCTGTGTGCATGTGTTCTTAATTCTTAACTAAGAAGGACCTCATATTTGGGAAACAGTTAATATATACATATAAGTTTGAACAATTGATTGGAATTTTAACATGGCTACAAGCTAATTTTGCATCATTTTTTTCTCCAAAATGTGCTGGAAATTTTAATCAGTTCCAAAGTCTAAAACAAGTCAGCCATCCTCAAATACTTAGGAATATTTTCTTCATGTCTTTGTGTGTTTACATGCATACAGTTTATTCAATAGCATTGAAAGGTTACTCGAAAGACTCAAGTGAACTGTAAGAAACCTATTCATTCTAAGGTGGGATATTGTTCAGAGGATGTAATATATAAGCAAGTCATGTATGCATGCATATAATTGCATTGTGTATTAATAAACTCATGTTAATATTTTAATTGCAATGACAAACTCCAAATATTTATTATGTAGATAGCTTTACAAAGTTCTATTTCCAATATCTGCTTATTTGCTAACCAAGATTTTTAAAGCACGTGATATGAAAATTTGGAACTCCATAACTTCCTCAATTATGATTAATGAACAGCAATTCATATCACATATTAGTATTCTCTCACCTATGGTAAAAAATGATGGAATGCCTTCTTAGCTATAAGTCACCAGAGAAATTTCTTCTTGAATACAAGGAAATTAGCACAGAGATTCACAACTGAACAATGTAAACAGAGTAAGAGTCTTTGGAGTATTCAGTCCTAAAAAGGATGTCTTCATGAAATCTGTCCCATCAGGGCTCCATGATCTATGCAGAAGATGGGGCAAAAAGATGGTTAAGAGCCAGAGGTGATGACTAACTCCAAGAAGCAGTCTTCCAGACACAACAAAACTGATAGACACAGAAAGTCAGAGATTCTGGCTGACACTCACAAGACCTGCACACACTGTAAAGAGATGGGATTTCAGTGTTCAGAGGGGGTGTACACACAAGGTCCCAACCCTAACCAATTTTCCATTTGAAATTGATCAATGCTGGCAAGTGAGAAGCATTTTGCTCAAAGAGTCACTGTATATATCAAACACAGTAGTTCCATATCCAAGAATGGTTTGCCACGGACCAGCCCCGGTCGGCCCTCGCCAGTCCATGGGACTCAGGGTTTTGGACAGATGGGCAGAGTGGGTGAGAATTGACAAACAGACCCAAACACAAGAGAGTATAGAATCTGAATGTATTTTTGTCAAAGTTAGCATCAATTGTATATAACACAGAAAGCAAAGGAGTAGGATGTCACAACAGGCAAGGTACATAGAAGTTATCTGACACAAAACAAAGGAATGACTTCAAAGGACTGACAGGAACCAGGTAATGTTTACAGTAAAGATAAAACAGCCCTGCCTAGAGTCAGCTAATGACAGGTAAGGATTTCACACCCTAGTCACAATTTGTGCTACTCCTTTGAGCCTTGTGAAATCTAGCACCAGGGGGTTCTGCTCTAGCAGACCTTCTCATGAATAATGCAATACCACACACACACACACACACACACACACACCCTTTATTTCCTAGGCCTTGGTAAATTCTTGCATATGAGTGTAACTTGGCTGTTTTTTTAAGTATCTGTAGGGAATCTCCATTTGTCAGAAGAATTCATCAACTTGCTTCTAATAAGCAATGTAGTCTGCTATACCTGGCTGTAATGAAGATTCTAAGTATACTTTGCTAAGCTTGCCCTGAGACTTCTAACTCTTATCTAGTAAAATACTGTAAGAAAGCATGCAAGACCCTCCACAATATTGCAGGGACAAATCTGGGGCATTCTAGCTATGAGAATGCCAAGATTCCAGGAGGCTGAGTTTCCTTGAAACTCTGCCTCAGGACTGCTTCTAGGTTTCTAAACCTGTAATGCGAGTCACTACTGGAGTAAATGATGTAGCAGTGGTTGGCCAACAGAACAAAACTACACAATTTTTGTGGAATATTTGCTTTATTTGTTTGGGCAGTATTTTGTCTTATTGTATCTCAGTATTTGTTTATTGGTGTGTTATGTGGGGTTTTTGGGGGGGGGGCGGCGGACATGAAGTTGAGTGGGTAGGGATGTGGAAGAGATCTGGGAACATTTAGAAAAGGAGACATTTTTTTCATATAAATTTTATTTAAAAGAATGCATCAAGTATGTACTCTGGAGGGACCTAGGAGAATGTGTTGCCCAACCTGGACAAAAGGTCTGATATCCAAATTTATCATCCAACAGAAGGGACAGAGCAGGGAGTGACAGGAACCTATGTCTCTGGAATAATCATTAGAAGGTGTAATTGTGGAGTATATCACATACATACCTGCCTGACCATAAGACCACCAAGACTGGCCTCTATTGTAAGATAGAGTCTTCAGGACACCCATGGTTGTGATTGCTGCAAAACCCAGAGAATGTTTCTAACATTACTTAAAACTTCTTGGCTACTTCTATATAGAATTCTCTCATCTTTCCTCTAAATGGTTAACAGCTAAGACACCAAAGGGTTTCTATAATGTTTACAAAAACATGATACAAAATTGAACAATATTGAGCAAAAAGAGCATTTCAACCTTGAAAACTGTTTTCTTTTCTATGAGTAAAGAGGAGAAGGGAGTTAACTAACGACTTCAGGATTTTGTTAGGGAAATTCCAAGAGTTGACAGATTTTGGACTTGGTTAAATTTGGATGTTGGATGTTTATGTATCTATATTACTTGTAAATTGCTCGAGAGGATTCAAACTACTTATTCCCCCTTGGAGGCTTGTTGTTGAAACATGAAGGACACATCAATATAAATCCATCCAACATTGGATGCTTGTAATGCAGACATTCTACTAACGTATAGTTAGTACTTTATAGATCATTCATTAAAAGTCAATATTACAAGATATAGTTTCTCTTTCCTAATAATGTATACCTTTCTCATCATTTAAGATAAAAAAATATATCAATAAATTATGGCACTTTAGGTATAGGTACCTAGATGATGAAAATACAGAAATTAAGGGACAAAAAGAAACTATGTATATATATATTTATATTTATATAAATAGCATTACATAAAAGAAGAACTGATTGGGTTGTTTTTAATGATATGGATAATACTCTGGGATTAAAAAAATTATAACTCAAACAGCAAGGGTAAGTTCAAATATGTGATACAAAAAGCAATATGTTGTAAATATTTTAATGACAACATAAATAAAATAACTAAAGGAAGACACATCATAGACTGAAAATTCTAGTATATATTTTATACACATATGTATGCTACTAGAAAAGTATGTGTCTAGTACTTTTTAGAACTCCAGAAGGCCAGTTCATACTGATTCAAAACAGGGAAGTGGAGAGCAAAATTTATTGGGAAGGCCAATGTTTGCATAAACAAATAATAAAAATAAAATGCGAGAGAAGCAACAAAACATGTCTTATTTCTACACTGAAGACTGCTAAGTGTTTGAGGAGATGGTATATAAGGTACATGCTTTTTGCATGAACAATTCGACAGCCTTCAGGAAATGAGCTTCCATAAAAACTTTTTAATTGCATTGTCATTGAAAGGTAGAGAATGAATTCAAGACATCAAAACTCTACCTAATTATTTCAAGATCAATGCTTCAGAGAATTTTAAGATATATCCCATAATTCTCTTGGAATCCAAACATGTTGACAGGGAAGAGAAGCTAATTTCATATTAACTCTTTCAAATTATTATGTCTCCAGTTGGAGGAGTAATTATAACATGTCTACATGATTAGATGCAATGATTGAACAGGAAAATTCTACCAAAAATTTTACAAAATATGTACAAAACTAATAAACTTATAGTCATGCTATTGAATGCTACTAAAGTATTATTTCCTTTAGCACAATTTTATCATGCATCAGGATAAGGTCAAGTCATTTAAGAACTATCAGAAACTTTATGTGACATAAAATATGTCATATAACCTTAATTAATAATCATATTCACATGGCAAAAATAGTTCTTAATTTAAAATAGAATGATTCGTAGATAAATTGATTAAACATACAGAGCTTTAGGGTGAGTCCACATTTACAGTATTTAGATTGTAAATTTGTATTCAGAGACTGAAAGTTTCTCTTGTCCTTACAGTAGCCAGAACATCACAATGAATCCTGCTAAGCTTAGAAACAGACATAAATTCAACTGTTTGGCAACATGAGTGTGGTTTTGGAATAGCTTATATACTAACTATTCATCACACATACAATAAAAACTACTGCAGCAACCAGCAAAGTTAATAGACTTTTGCAAAATGGTTAAGCATATGGCAGTTCTCAGGTCCCCTCCCAGCACCTGTTAAAAATAGGTATGCTGTGTGGTAGCCAAGATTACACACAGATTATGGGCAACAGCCAAGAGGAAAGGCAAGAAGAGAGAAACTGCAAATCAAGGGTTCAAGGCAGTTCCTGGAACAAAAAAAGCACTGTCCATCTCCATGTTTTAGATAAATAAAACATGCAGATTCTTATTAAGTTTATTAGCTTCTCCAGGTGTCACCCTAGAATTGCTTCATCTCAAGGCATGTCCAACGGCTCTTCATTCTTTTATCAGAGGAAAGAGAGTGTCAGGATATCAGCCCAACACTTGTAGTTATGTCCTCCCAGGAAAGCTTTTAGGGTTCCATCTAAACCAGGAACGAGCTATGGAAATCTCTAATGCATGCCCTACCTTCAGCACCTCAATAATACTAGTTGAATTTTTGCTGATAAACAAAGGAAGTAAACAAATTGAAGAATCACAAGTCAAGGAATGTAAAGGTGAATAAGTTAGCACATAGAGCATTAGGAAGACATTGTCCAAAGTAGTGGCTCACAGCCTAAGTCAGTTGTTCTCAATCTTCCTAACACTGTGACTATTCAGTAGCATTCCTCATTTTGTGGTGAACATCAACCATAAAATTAACTCCTCTTTACATCAGATCTGTGATTTTGCTACTTTTGTGAATAGTAATGTAAATACCTGATACAAACATAGAGGGGTAACGACCCACAGGTTGTAAACCATATGCATAAACTCTAAGGCCTTAGTTTTTTGCAATATCGGGAATAAAATGTTCATAGTCTAAGAGCCTTTAATCACAATAGCACATTATATCATGAGATACAGCTACAACAATACAGCCAGAGTTTCCAATTTACCTCTAACCACTTGTCTTGCCAGTGTCAGCAGCATCCATCCATGCAGCTTTGAAGTTGTGCTTGAAGTCCATTCAAATTCCCCAACTACTAGACACATGCTCTCTAGAATCATAAGAGAAAAATACTTCATAGCATGGCTGGCATCTTTGAGTGATGATGTGGTGTAACAGAAAGTTATGGGAATAAATATGAGTCTGACTCAAAATACTTGAGAAATTCTTTATTTCAGGCTTCAACCATCCTTGATGAAGCAATGGAAATCAATCATTTCCTCAGCTTGAAGATTGACCTTCAGAAAAGAGGGTGAAATGATTTGCTGCAGTTTTGTAGAAAAGCACAGAGATCTTCATTAATAGTCTACTCATCTTAGGTCCTATATATATATATATATATATATATATATATATATATATATATACCAAAGTGATCTTGAAAGAGCCTTTTAGGGAGAGGTCAGGGTATGATTAACAGAGCAGCTGATTAGCCATCCTAGACTCAGCCCTTCCAGAGTTTTAATGAAAGTACAAATGGAGACATAGTAAGAGATAAGGTTTTTTAAAATTCTAATAAATAATACTTATGACTCATTGATTGGATCCTTTAAGGGTGTGCCCATAAATACCTGAGCCATAGGGTTAAATAAGGTATCACAACTCAAAAAATTTACAATGTAATCACCTCCTTCAAAAGAACAGAAAATCAAACTTCTCTTACCATATTAATCTTTTTATTCAAAGGCTTACTGCTCAGAATTATCATCAGCTGAAAACATGTTACCACACATATTCCTGAGTACAGATCTGGAATATTTCAATTAAAAATATGTAAGGGTGCATCCTGAAAGGGAGCATTTAAAACTAGCATTCTAAGTGAATCTTCAATAAATTTTAAAGATTGCAATCCTATCAAGAACATTTTCCATTTAAAAAGCATTAATTTAAAATTACAAAAACAGGCTGGGCAGTGGTGGTGCATGCCTTTAATCCCAGCACTTGGGAGGCAAAGGCAGGCAGATTTCTGAGTTCAAGGCCAGCCTGGTCTACAGAGTGAGTTCCAGGACAGACAGGGCTATACAGAGAAACCCTGTCTCAAAAAAAAAATTACAAAAACAAAAATAATCAAAAACAACAGCATGCAAATAGTATAAGACTCCAAGTACAAGGAACAATGAACAAGAAATGCTGAATTTTCTTCTCCACCTGCCACTGCCATTTAGACCTTAGTTTTTATGTTCAGATTTCATGATGACATTCTTTTTAATCAGCTTTTATTTTATTATTTATTCATTCTCCTCTAATATATTACGTCCTTACCAGTTTCCCTTCCCTCCAACCTTGCAGTTCTTTCCCCCAGCTGCCCTTCTCTTCCAGACCCACTCCTCCTCTCTTTTCCTCCTGAAAAGGGCAGGTCTTCCAGGGATGTCGACCAAACATGACATATCAAAATGTAGTGAGACTAGGTACATCCCTCATGAGGAGATTGTTCATCAGTGTTGTCTTAAGCATTCTTTAACGAAAGATCTTATGTCTTAGTATTCTATATTTCCATTGCTATTAATAATTACCATGACCACAGCAACTATTATAAGAGAAAGCATTTACTTGGGGGCTGGTTTATAATTTCAGAAGCTTAGTTCATTATCAACATGACAGAAACCACAACAGCAGAATGCAGGCAAACTCCAGAGCAATATATAAGAACTACATCCATCTTAATGCAGAGAGAGAGAAAGAGAGGGGGAGAGAGAGAAAGAGAGAGAGAGAGAGAGACAGAGAGACAGAGAGACAGAGAGAGAGAGAGAGAGACAGAGAGACAGAGAGAGAGAGACAGAGAGAGAGAGAGAGAGAAGAGAGAGAGAGAGAGAGAGAGAAGAGAGAGAGAGATTCTAATCTTAACCCTTTCAAATTGCACCGCTCCTTGGTGACTAAGTATTCAGACATATTAGCCTATCGGTGGCCATTCTTATTTAAAACACCACATTCCAATTTCTGGCCACTCTAGGCTTGTACCCATGTTCAAATTTAGTCCAACTTCAAAAATCCGCATAGTCTTGAACAGTCTCTAGACTGCTTAAAAAGTTCAAACTCCAAAGTCTCTTCTAAGATTCACAGCAATCTCTTAACTGTAATTCCCTGTAAAATCAAAATCAAAAACTGGAGTACCTATATCAATATACAATAACATAGAATATACATTACCATTTCAAAATGGAGGAAATGGAAAATAGTGAGGAAATACTGGACCAAGCAAGACCTAAAAGCAGCAGGGCAAACTCCAAGTTCTCTTCAGATCTCTAACATTTTTCAGCTTCGTTGACTGTAACATCGCTCTCCCTTTCTCTATCTATCTATCTATCTATCTATCTATCTATCTATCTATCTATCTATCTATCTATCTATCTATCTATCTATTTATCTAGTGCCAATTCCAAAATCAGTCTGCACCTCTCCTCAGCAAGTATACCATGACTCTGGCGTCTCCAACCCCTTGGCCTTTCCAGTGAAATCCAGGCTTCCCTTTCACAGCTTTATTCACTGGCCTCTCTTCTCCAGCATGCATGGACAGCCCTGATACATGCCTAGCTCTCTGTGAGAGTTTCCACAATCTCTTTCTTTATTTCTTGACTGTAAAGCCAAAACCTTGGGACCAAAGCTGCCAAGTGCTGCTTGATGAAGTTGGAACTTTGAGTCCTCATTCAAATATATCTGTATCAGCCTTCTGGTTTTGATGGTTTCATTCACTTCTTAACATTTTCTTTAATTCATTCTCACTAGTTGAAAGCATTTCTGGATAAGGTCTTGCCCTGAGATCACCACTGCCTTATTCTCTTTAACCTCAGGTTTTTCCTTATACTTTGTATCTCCTAAACAGCTGGGAATGGCTCCATTCCACTTCCTAGTGCTTCTTTTCTGATCAAAATGTACATTTTGTATTATTCCTTGCTCAAATTGAACTTTTCATTATGAATCTGCATCTGCCTAAGAGTGACCACTACTAACCACATGACAGAGTCAATATTAGTTTGTTTTGAAATCTTCTCTGCCAATGCCATTAATCTAAAACTCTTCAATTTATCATCAAGTGGATTTTTTTTGGACAGAAAAAGCCACATTCTTTGCCAAAAAAATTACAAAAATGGTTTCTAGGCTACTTACTAACATTCTCTTCCTCTGAAACCTCTTGAGCTGAGCCATCATAGTTCAAATGGCCCTCAGCAATGTCTTCCATGTTATTACTGGGATTTCCAACTAAACACCAGTTGTGTCCAACTGCTTTTCTAGTCCAAAGTCCCCATATCTTCCATATTCCTCCAACAAACAGTATCATCAAAGCCTCTTACAGAAATAACCGACTCTCATAACACCTTCTGTGTTAAGTACTGTTCTATTGCTGTGACTATGGAAATTATTATTTTTTAAAAAGCATTGAATTAAAAACTTGCTCAGAATTTCAGTCTCAGTTCCTCATCATCATGTCAGGAAGCATATAGCCAGATACTGGAGCTATATTTGAGAACTAGATTCTGATCTACAGGCAGAGAGAGAAAACCTCTGGGCATAACATAGGCTTTTGAAATCTCAAAGCTCACCTCCAGTGACACACTTGCTCCAAGATGGTCACCCTTCCTAATCTTTTAATTTTTTCAAATAGTGTCACTTCCTGGTAACCAAGCATTCAAATATATGAGCCTATTGGAGCCATCCTTATTCAAACCACCACACCTTGTTTTTGCTTTCATTGTTATCTTCAGCTAACACCTCATTTTAAATACCTCATCAAAATAATGCCATATCAGTTTGAATAAAATAAATAAAGATTAGAAGGTTTTCAGAAAAGATTTGACTTAATAGGAGAAACAAATTTGTTAGATATTGACATGAGGCTTTGATAGGAACTACTGTGATTTAGTTCTACTCAGATTAATAAAATAAGGATTTATCTTTAAAATGTATTATTTTTCATTTGATTCATAAAGCAGACTATATATTCTATGCTCAAATGGGTTTAAATTGTATTAAAAATACATTGTGAAAATTTGTTGATAGAACAAGCCTTTGAGAATCTTTGTCTTTAAGCTCTAATCCTACTTTCCACTATGGAATTGTTTATTTGGAAATTCAGTGGAGCAATGCATCACAAAGAAATGTATTAGGGCAGGGAGTGGGGGACTCACATGTGAGCCTGAGGGTATTAGAACTCCTGGGGGTCTCTGGGTATTGGTGGTATGGGGGTGGAGCTGGAGCACAAGATCTGCTCCATCCTGAGTGAGGTATCCCAGACACAAAAGGACATACATGGTATGTACTCACTGAGAAGTGGATATTAGCCTAAAAGTTCAGAATACCCATGATCTAACTCACAGACCATATGAAACTTAACAAGAAGGAAGACCAACATGTGGATGCTTCAATCCTACTTAGAAGGAGGAACAAAATAATCATGGGAGGTAGAGTGAGGGAGGGACCAGTGATAGCATTAGCTGAAATACCCAACAATGGGTATAGTCTCCCCTCCCCCAGCCTGGAACCTGCTTGCTCAGGGGTGGAGTTTCCTGCTCATTCGTTCTGCCACGCCCACTGCTAGACCGTGCAGCTTTGCTGTTTGGAGCCACACACGTGTTCACCCTGCTACTGGACCCCGAGTTATTTGGCAGGAATAGGGTCCCCTTCCCCCTTCCTTTATAACTGAGTGTCTGAACAAGTAAAATTGAGCTTTGATCAGAGACTTGGCTCCGTTTCTTCTTTCGCCCTGTCTAGTTCCTCTCTTTTCAGCTCGAGTTGCCATCTCAGTTGAACCGTTCTCTTTGTGAGCTGCTGGCCCGCTGCAACAAAAGGGTAGTGAGAACCTGTAGAAACCACCTCCATTAGGTAGGCAAGGCCTCCAGTTGAGGAATGGGGCCACCATCCATCTCAGAAATTTTTAAACAAGAATTGCTTCTGTCTAAAGGAGACACAGGGACAAAAAAATGAGCAGAGACTGAAGAAAAGATAATCCAGAGTCCATAGCATCTGCAAACACCAAACCCAGACACTATTACTGATGCCAAGAAGTACTTGCTGGCAGGAGCCTGGTATAGATGTCCCCTGAGAGGTTCTGCCAGCACCTGGCTAATACAGATGCAGATACTCACAGCCAACCATTGGACTGAGCAGAGTTAGGAGAAGGACTGAAGGAGGTGAAGGGGATTGCACCCCCATAAAGAGAACAACAATATCAACTAACTGGAACCCCCAGAGTGCTCAGAAACTAAACCATCGACCAAGGAGTACACATGGGTGGGTCCATGGCTCCAACTACATATGTAGTAGAAGATTGCCTTTTCTGGCATGAAATGCGAGGGGAGACCTTGGTCCTGTGGATGTTTGATGCCCCAGCATAGGAGGATGCTAGAGGGATGAAGAAGGAGTGGGTGGGTGGATGGAGGAGCACCCTCTTAGAGGCAAAGGGGAGGGAGGATGGGATGGGGGGGATGCAGGGGTGAGGCCAGGAAGGAGGACAACATTTGAAATGTAAATAAAATAGCCATTAGAAAGAAAGAAAGCAAGAGAGGGAGAGGGAGAGAGAGAGAGAGAGAGAGAGAGAGAGAGAGAGAGAGAGAAGAAAATAAGGTTTAAAATGTCAAAATTTCTGTAAGACTAAGTATTAAATAGAAGAGAATGTGTATAAACTTTGCTAACTAATTACCTGTGTATTTCTGATTAAAGCCCATGAAGCCAGCGCTCTCTCTCTCTTTCTCCATCTCTCTGTCTCTCTGTCTCTCTCTATCTCTCTCTGTCTCTATCTCTCTGTCTCTGTCTCTCTGTCTCTCTCTCTCTCTCTCTCACATACACACAGAGGCACACACACACAAACATTTACACACACAGTCACACTCACAAAAATAGGGGTATCTAGAAGCATTTTGGATTTAAAATTTTTTCACTAAGACAATATTTAAAGATAAAGGATAAATTGGTGGTAACAGTAGTTATGAACTCTGTGTTATCAAGCACATGAAATTATCTAGAGAGAACACAATCTTTGAGGTAGGAAATACTGCCAAGATTGTTCAGTCACAGGTTGTGCTATCTTAGCTGAGGTCATCTCCCTTTTAGCTATTGTCATGAGACAGAAGATGTAGAAGTTATCCATAGATTATATACATGCAAAATAAAAAGAAAACAAAGTCCTATTTTGGTAACATCATTCAAAAAGTACATTTATTTAATGGAATTTGTTAAATATGCCAATGAGCCTTTCCCATAGTATCTTTGGATCAATCAAATGAATCATTTGGGAATCAGAAGTATAGGTTTTAAACTGATTCACATCCATGGAGAAGATGATTTGTATTCATGACCGACATGTAACTTAGATGAATTATATGTTTTCTCAGACTGGTTCAAGCCTTGTCTGAATATAAAACAGCCTTAAAATTGGAGTCTCTTAAATGTGAGTTGGGTTCTCTTTACTACACAAAGAACTCATAAATCCATGTATGTGTGAGATTAGTAACTGGGAGTGCATAGTAAGTACTTCAAGAAATAAAAAAGAAATATAATCTGTGAAGAGTTGGCAAAAAAGACAGGGATACTCATAAGGAACTGGGACAATGAATGTTTAAAACAGTACAGCCTTTCACACACCTTCAGGTACTGCTGCAGCCTACAGTGTATCAGTGAGAAAATGGGGTTAAATGGAGAATTATGTTTTTATAATTTAAAGAAAGCATTTACCATTCTATATGCCTTGAGCTCTCAAATATATTTTGATGAATTTATAGTTCCAAGGTCCAAGTGTGGTGTGATATGATATAATGATGTGTGTCTGTGTGTTTATGTGTGTGTACCTATGTGTGTGTGCATGTATGTTTGTCTGTCTGTCTGTCTCGGTAAATGCCCATGCTATGAAGAATCAAATGCAGAATCTTGTCATACTAGGAAAGCATTCTACTAATTTGTTAAATCCCTATCTCTACTATTAACATCATTTTAATAATTTAAAGGCGAATTGCACAAAAAAAATTGCTTAAAGATAAACAACCCTAATCAAGGAGGTATGAGAAATTTCTGGAGAATTACAATTCAAAGTTCCCCTTCAATCAATGTAACTGCAGTGGGAAGAATTGAAATTTTCTGAAATGGAGTCAGCACAAAGTTATGGATAAAGACAGGGAGGAGTCTATGACAGTAGTTCTGAACAGGCAAGAATACACAGTCAGGCTAAGAATACCGATGTAGACTTCTCTTTGAGACTTAATTCAGTGTTGTGTTAATAGCAATGGTTGGATCCACTGGAAATGCTAGTAACCTTCATAGGTCATACAACTAATGGGCAATGGTCACCTACAGAAGGTAGTTAGCCAAGTACAAAATGGTTCAAGAAAAACTACACACTATGTCACCCAAAAAGACTGAATTGAAAGACTTCGGCTGAATATTGAAGCAGCTAACAATCAAGGAAAAATATCGTACTTTTGTCTTTGATAAATGAATACCTGGCAAGGGTCAGTGTAAAAGAAGAATTGTGTATTTTACCTTAGCACTTAACAGGGGATATCGTTCATTCTAGGAAGCAAGGCATGGTGGTAGGGGCATAGGGTGACTGGTCCCATTGTGTTCACAGACAGGAAGCTGATCACAGATAGGAAGTGGGGATGGGATACCAAACCTTAAGATTAGCCCAAAAGACTTAGTTCCTTCAACAAGTCTCTACCTCCAAAATATTCGATAACCTTCTAAAACATCACCAGAAGCAGAAGCCAAGTGTTCAAAAAGCCTATTGGAGACATTTCAGGTTCAAGCCACCAACAGTCATACAATGTTTTAACACTTTCCAGGTTTACATAGCCTTTATTAAAATTCGAATAGCTTTTTAAAATTTTTATTCAAGTATGTACTGTACATTGATCTTATTCCCTCTACCCTCCCCAGCTTCACCTGCCTTCCATTCAATTAGTTCCTGCCTCATCTGCATCCAATTCAGTTAGTTCCCACAGTTCTTCTACACAACTTTGTTCCTACTTTCATATCTTAAAGACATGCATGGTTTTACATACCTATTTACAATCTAGGAAACACAAACTATTTTTCATAGACAACATTGCCTTTCTGAAGCTGACTTAATTTGCTTATTATGTCTATCTCCAAAAGACTCCAGTAAATCCCATAACCTCATTTTTCTTTATGTCTATAAAGGTTCTACTGTGTATCTACACCACAATTTCTTTACTCCTTTATTGTTGGAGACCTGTATTTTAATGTAAGGTAGAATAAACTTATCTTAAAATTTCTTTACATATGTTGCTATGGTAGCATAAACTTATATTAAAATTTCACATTTAACCATTTTATGTATACAGTTCAGAAAATGTTACATGAATTTCTCTTACCTTGGAAGTATCCTTGTCATCCTTCTGAAGAATTTCTCTTCTGCTCCAACTCTGCACTCAGTCAATATCTGTTCTCATCCTTTCACCATTCAGGAGTCTGAAATATGTACTTTATAAATATGTAAATTTGGTATTCCATGTACCTCTTGCACATGGAACCATGGCATTTGTCTTTGTGTATGTGTATGTGTGTATGTGTGTGAATGTGTGTGTGTGTGAGTGTGTGTGTGTTCATTCAGTTATTTCAGCAAGCAAAATAGCCCATAACTTTCTCCATGTAGTAATCTGTGTGACAAGACCATTCTTTTTAAATTATATTAAATGCTATTCTACTGTGTGCATGCCTACTCTTTTGCTCTTACATATATCTATTAATAGACATTCAAATCATTGCATCTATTAATGACCATGTAAATTGCTTCTATCTTCTGCTTATTGTGTTGCCTTTGTAGAAGTTAGTTTCTTCTTTATTTTCTTAATCCTCTTCCCATTTATTTCCACTACACTGCAGAGCAATGGTTTGTTTTATAAAATACAATCTGGTTAAGCAATTGTTGATTTAAACTATGTAATAGTTCAAACACATTGATGTGCATGAAAATATGTATCTTTGGGCCTCTATCTGTCATCTCTATCCTATCACGTGTGACTTCTCCTTTAGAATGGACCATAATTTTTTATGCCTAAAGGACTTTTATAAACTAATGTCCTTCTTTCTGCAGATCAGGAAAGTTAATTTTCTTTTAGAATATTTCTCATATTTATGTATACAGTTTTCATGTTAGAGGACTATCTGTTATGTTGTAAATGTGAAAAGTTATCCATACTATAGAAAATATAGTTAGTACTTAATACTGTACATGTGATGTTTACGAAAGTATTGTGTACTCCTGTAAATTCTTTTCATCTTTATTTTGTATTCATAAAGATATATGCCGTCCATAGAGCCACAGCTTTTCACATATCTATAAATGGTGCAGTACACTCTTCTAATTATGCTAATTCAAGGTTATTTCTTGTTTCGGCTTTAGTTGTCTTCTATTATTCACAATTAACAGAACCACATTCAACTGGCTCGTAGGTGGTTAATTGATTCATGGTAAAATTATCATTATATTTACAATGAGTCCGCTGAATTTGAACTGTGACAGACGATATTCACTCCTTGAGCAAGCACAACTTGGAAGCATGTGACAGCGAAGTGTTAGGAGACAGTTTGAAGCTTCAGTGCATGAAGGTAGGATGATTCAAATCCTCTCATTTCAGTAAAGGCCTCATGGCTTCTGCACCCTGATTTAATTAAATCAGATGCCTGTAAAACAGGCATGCATGCTTAGCATTATCAATTTGCTTTCTGTCTGGCACTGGATGAAATGTGTCATATTGAAAATTGGCGTGATTCTAATTGACATTGACCCTTATAAACTGTGGATTAGCAGTCCTGCTTCAGTGATTTCATCACTAGTGGGAAATGCCTAATTGGCATAATTTTATTTTAAAGTATGTTGTGGTCAAACTAACCCAGCTGAAATGGCAACCCATCCCTTGAAGTGAGCCTTAATTTACTTAATGCTATACATGCAGGCAATAAAACAGCTCTGGGATACGTAAAAAAATCTGATGGGTTCAGAGTCAGAATTCAGAGCTTACTACTTGTGTGCTGTAAATGTCTTGGCCTTGGATGGGGCATTTTTTTATGGCAAGGTCTCAGTTTCCACATCTTCAAAATAAATACAAGATTGAATTGTCTTTAAAGTTCTCTACAGACCTAAAACATCTTGACTTTGAGTGACTACTAGGATTGCATTTTAACATTCAACAATCAGCCACAAGACATTCCATTTCTTGATTTATTTCTATTGGAAACATTGCATTTTTTTTCAAAGAAATGTCATTTAGAACATATGTCTATGCAAATTTTTATGGGAATATAGTCATTACTGTAACACAAATAATACTCTGGGGACAGAATTCTAATACTTTATCACACAGTTTTCTTTTCTATTTGTCTGTTTGAATAAAGTGACATTCAACCAATTGACATATTTCCAACACCTCATACAAATAAACATCTGCCAAAGAATTTTTATTCTGAAGCAGATTTGGAATTATAGCTATTGTTTTGCTTGTTTTAACAGTTGTTGTTGGCACCATAACAGAGGTACTTTGTTTTAGGGTGACATTGACACATGTCTGCTTAAACGAATTAGCATTCCAATCTACACTGACATTTAGTTGAAATAACAAGTTCATATGTCAGTGTGAATAGAACTAAATCATTCCACTAAAATCTATGAACAATATGGGCTGTATAGTCTCGTGTGCCTGCCGCTGAAATAGAACAGTGTTGGCTCTGCATATTAAGCACTCCAAGACCATAGAACAAATACATAGGTAAACAGGAGAAAGGGAAACAAGGTTTTATTATTCATGAAGATTTGACTATAGGCACTTTGCTAAAAGCTATTTTCAGTGGAGCTTCTGCAGGATGAATATAAAACCTCTGTCTAGTTTACAAAGCTATTTATGTGTTGACCCTTTCAAGCTCTTGAGCCTGGTTTTCTGGTCCCTCATTTCTAACGAGTCTCTTACAGTGTTCTGAGTTGTTGTTTTGCTGTCTTGGATCTAACTCGCTTTTGCCTGGCATTTTCTTCCTGGTATGCTTCTATTTACCTCGCAATCACAGATCCAATACTTTGTCAATGCTCTTCCATTTGAGAAAAAGCTGTAAGTTCCTTCATATACACATTGGTTTTGGAAGCAACGAACGGTCTGTGAATCATGTTATTAATTGCACGAAGCTAAGCAAATATACGTAGTTCAAATCTTTTAATTAAAAATCACTATTATTTCTTTGTGTTTAAGTGTGTATGTATATATGTACACATGTGAGTGGATGCCAGTGTAGACCAGATAGGGTATCAGATACTCCAAAACTAGAGTTATAGGTAATTGTGAGCCTCTTGACATGGGTGCTGAGAAATAAACTTGGGTCCTCTGAAAGATCAGCAAGCACTCTTAACAGCTGAGCCATCTCTTCAGACCTCAGTTTAAGTGCTCTATTCTGGAGAATGTTGCCTGTTATAAGGAGATACAAGTAACTCATGCTTGTAATGACAAGGAAGGCTTAGTAGTTGCTATGGCATTGCAGCAGTATTCCCTAAGTAGGACTTCACCCACTGGCAGGGTGAAACTTCTTTTACTTCCTTCAAAGTTTTCAAGCAAGACTAGGAGTATTTCTCAATAATCATCTTCCAGCAAAACACACTGTCAGAACAGAAAGGAAGGAAAGGCTGTGGGGTACAATCATTATCTCTCATAACAGTGATAGTAGGTAAGAAACATCTTGAAGTTAACTAAAGAGCAATGCCTGATTAAAAATGTTCTTCATTCTTATCTTTTCAAAATAAATATTCAGTTTTACAACAAAGACTATTTAAACAAATATTTATTTACCAGAAACCCATGCTCTAAGGTGCTTAATAGCAGATAACCCCACAAGTTCAGTCTTATTGGATTCTTCCTTGTGGTTTTTAAGAACATTGTCCTCACCCTCTTTTGATGTCATTGCTATGCTACTTAGGGGAACATTTATCTGTTTTGGACTTTCATTTGGTTTGGTTTTGTATCTCAGCACAGCACCCTGACCCATTTGACCTTCCTTTCAAAAAGAAAATAAAACATTAATTTTAAAGCAAATAAATCCAATTATAAATTTTTTTTTAAATCTCAAGTCCAATTTCTCTGCCTTTTTATTAGAATGTTCCTAGTACAAAGTGTATTCTTCTAGATGGAGTTTGGTCAGACACTTGCACTCTTGAAATTTCAGCTCCACAATCCTTTTATCTACCTAGCCCTCTACTCTAGTAGTAACAGTGGGAAGGGAATGTTCTACATAGAGACAACACAAAAGAAAGAGGAAAAACTTATAATATTTTCTGGTTTTAGCATGATTATTTGGTTAAATACAAGATTATGTGAATGGTGAAGAAGAAAATGGTGGATGTTTTTGGCAAAGTCTGAGCTGTAAAAGCCAGCTAAATAAATCAATGTTGAACTGACTCGGAAGCATCAACATCATGCAGAATATCATTCATCTTTACAGTTGTTAAACATAATGTAAATACTGCACAATATGAATAAATAATTCATATTTCAATGAGTGGATTATAATCAGAGAATATTGACTTCCTGCACAGGTGACAGCTTCAGAGCTTTTGATATGTTCTCATGTATGATAGTCAAACTGTTCATAAATTCATTGCTATATCTCCTTTCAATAAGTGAAGCTAATTTCTTTGTCCTTGAGTATGACTTAGAGACAACAATATTCCATATTGAAATATTACAGAAGTTATGTTAGGATGTGTAATATCTAAGTGTCTGTATAGCAGTTTATGCCTTGTTATTCCTCTTGACACTGGAAAAACCAGGTCCCATGTTTTGAAAATTCCCAATGAGCCTCATAAAGAAGCACACATAAAAAGACTTTCTGCTGCAAAGAGCTGCCTGTCCTGTGACTTAGAAATAGATATGTACTTGTCTTAATCAAACCTTCATGAGAGTGTAACCTCCCTCCTGAGAAGTGCCCCTTCTACAGGACTTCAGCCTTACTGTGCTCCACAGCTCAGCTGGCTGCACTGTTTCCTTCTAAAGTCCTGATCCACAAGAATAAAATAATAGTACTCTTTTCTTAAAGTACTAACATTGGGAAGGCTTTATTTCATACTGCTAAAAATTAATACTCAGTTATGGTTTCCACCTAATCTCTTCATTTTAATCTTCATCCCAATTCCCCAAATGATACATCCTAGCCTCACCATCCCTGTCATCAAGGAACATTTCCCGACCTATACTATGCTGCCTCAGTCACACAGATAAAGCATTGCTTTGTTATAATTAAAGCCATGATTAAACCTTTGTTCAAAATGTCATATTCTCAGATCAAAGATGTGAAATTGAAGAACTTTTAAAAAGGAGTAACTCCAGTAAAGTGCTGGCTATGCTAGTCAATAGCATCTATAATAAGTAAAAAGAAGATATTAAAAACACATCAATGGTAAAAATGACCTGAATACAGATACATTTTGTGTGTATGTGTAGTGTTTCTGAATGCAGAAAATGTACTTATTTCCTCATTGGACTGTGGGGGAAAATGAAATATTAGTTTGTAAGCAAATGTAGAGAACTGGTTACTGTTTTGTTAAAAGAAGTGAGCCAGACTCAGAAGGACAAATATTGCTTGGTCTAACTCATGCACAGAATCTGCAGAAGGAAAAGGAGATGAAAGCAGAAGTGGGGTGGTGAGCTGAATCAGCAAATACAGGCATTGCCATCAAACCTGACCACTGAGTCAGAATCTTGGAAGCCACATTGTAGAAAGAGAAAATGCTTCCACCAAGTTGAACTCCACATACACATTGTAGAGTGCATGTATGCACAACCGCAAATCAGTAAATAAATATGATACAAGAGTAAAACAGGAAATGGAAAGGTTGTTATTTAGGAAAGGAAGGACTCCAGAGGAAGAAGGACAGAGAACAAGGGAGAGTAAAGAGAAGCAAATACCATCAAAGTGTATTTATTATATACATTTATGAAAATGTCATGATGAATCAAAATAATTTGTATGATTAATGCACACAATTAAAATAAGTAGCAAAACTAGCAATAAGGGATTCTACATCATACTAATTAGAAGTTATTGATAGCAGGAGCAATTATGTTAACATTTGTTTTCATTTCTCCTAAAATGTTAAGAAAGGTCATGAATAGCTTTTTATGGAATCTTGCTTGTAATTAGAATGTACAGTAATGCCTATCTCCTTGATTTAGATAGAAATATACATAAAGAGACAGTCTCTGTGTGTGATTACTGTTTATAATGTGACTTCTCTTTTGACTGTGTAAACTGCTATCTTTCCTTTATTTTTATTTCTTATGTTCCTCTCTGGTTAATTACAATAAGGGCTGCAGTCCATTATAAACATTTCCCTGACTTCTCTCTCTCTCTCTCTCTCTCTCTCTCTCTCTCTCTCTCTCTCTCTCTCTCTCTCTCTCTCTCTCTCTCTCTGTGTGTGTGTGTGTGTGTGTGTGTGTGTGTGTGTGTGTGATGTATATGTGTATGGTGTGCACTCTTATGCATGGATGAAAGGCCAGTAGTTAATAACAGAAGTCTTCCCCTGGAGCTCCCCTAGTCTCATGAGACAGGGCGTCTTATTGAATGTGGGTTTCATCATTTTGTCTATGCTAGCTGATAAAACTCACTAATAACTCTTTCTAATGTCCTGGTCTACAAGAAGTATGAGACAATAGTGCCTTTTTGGGGGGAAAGCTATTTATTTCATACAGCTAAAAATTAATGCCCAATTAAAGTTTCTATGTAATCTTTGTTTAAATCTTCATAAGAAAAAGAGAATTATATATTGGCTAAATGTTTGTCACCATTGGCTTTAGAGTACCTTCATGACTTTTCAGCTGATATTTTTCTAATCAGCAATGCTGAAAGTTGCTTCCTAGAAGCACAGTACAAAATAGAAGAAGGATATTGAGGCTTTTTCAGAAATTGTTGGAACTCCTGTCCTAATCCCAAGTTCATTTAATATGATATGCTTTCTATTTGCTAGTCTTATTTTTAGATCATTATTTATTGTGTTTTTGCAATTACTCAAGGAAGGTAATTAAATCAAGTAAAAATAATTGAAATTATAATGATTTTCTTTCTGAGAGAAGAGAGAGCATTAAGATAATCTTACCCGGGGCCTAGCAAACACAGGAGTGGATGTTCACAGTCAGCTATTGGATGTATCACAGGGCTCCCAATGGAGAAGCTAGAGAAAGTACCCAAGGAGCTAAAGGGATCTGCAACCCTATTGTTGGAACAACATGATGTACTAACCAGAACCCTGGAGCTCTTGTCTCTAGCTGCATATGTATCGAAAGATGGCCTAGTCGGCCATCAATGGAAAGAGAGGCCCATTGGACTTGCAAACTTTATATGCCCCAATATAGGGGAATGCCAGGGCCAAAAGAATGGGAATGGGTGGGTAGGGAAGTGGGGGGCGCTATGGGGGACTTTTGGGATAGTATTGGAAATGTAATTGAGGAAAATATGTAATAAAAATATAAAAAAAAAAAAAGATAATCTTACTGTACCATCCCTCAAGTCCTCACTGATAACCCTGAACCTTTAAAAATGTGTCATGAGAAAACATTCAGGTCAAATAATCAAACTTAGATTTACTATCCTTTACTAAAATATTAATAATGAAAAATATTAAATCACCAGGGACTAATCTGATGAATAATTTTTACTAATTAAGATTATTATGGTTGAGTCAATAATTAAGTACATATATAAGCAAGAATATTTTAGCTTTCTAAAGAATTCACAGGGAATAAGAAGAAATCTGAACAGGATATAAATTAAAGTGAACTGAATGTTCCCACTGAGTATAAAAGAACTAAACTCATGATACAGCTCAATCTAGGTTTGACTGTGTCTTTCTTCCTGAATTCTGTTATCAACTTTAGCCATGGTTTATATGGTCTTATACAAATAGCTAGAAGACAAAATTATCATATAAATATATTGGCATCCTTTGCCACCTCCTTTATTTTTGAAATTATATATTTTATTCAAATTAAAATAATAACTATCTTGGTATTGTCAACATTCAAAGGTATGAAAAATGAAAGTAATAAACACAGTCTATCACTTCAATTGCTGCCCTTCCATAAGTACTGGTCTCATATATTTTCATAATTTGCCCTGACTATTTCAGAAAAGTGCAAACTCTTCAAGGTTATAGATTGTGTAAATATTTAGCATACTAGCACACCATGTAGTTATGCTATCTAACATTGTGTGTGTATATATATACATATATATATATATATATATATGTATATATATATACACACACAGCTTAGACTATATGGATTCTCTTGTACACTCTCAATTGATTGAAAAGATTTTTTAAAACACAATGATGACTTCAGTGGAACTTGACTAAAGTTCCCATCATAGCCATTCACTTTTGCCTATTAGATACTTGTGAAAAATAAGCATGCCATGACATGCTGAATTGAATCATATATTCAATTCGCTTTAAACATATGATTATATCTAGGTTTACATTTATCTTGAAAGATAGAAACCATCAATGATTCAACCTTATCAGCCATATGAAAGAGGTGTTGGTGTATAGGGGAAATAATAGATGGGGAATCACGAAACTGAAGAAGGAGCTAAGCTTCCTAAATTTGATTTAGACCCTAGTGTGGTACAGCTTAGACCAGTAGTTAACCTGATACCTATCTCCAAGTCCCGCAGTATGAGACTCAGATTACATACTGGGCATCTTAGCTTCTTCACGTATGACTGAAAATTACATGAAACAGCAAAGATTTGCTAACTTCCTTACAGATACTTTCCCATCCTCATTTGTGATACATGTCGGAAATCTTTGAGTATTCAATAATAACTCTGAGGTTTTAGTTAAACTATGACACCATGATTGACACTTGGTATGCAGACTGAATGATAGTAATCACACACTAAACAGCATTAGAGGAGAGAGAGAGGTGAGTGTTTGCATCCCATACTAGTTTCTCCTAGTGCAGGGCTCTGGACAAGTCACTAACTGCATTTATCACCAGCCTTTAAAATGAGTTTGCAGATTCTAAAGCTTTCTAAGGTCTCTTCAAACTCTAAAGTTTTTTAAAAGCCTCTTAAATAGAGATAGAAGTAGCGAAACCTCAGCACCATGAAAATGGATTTATTCCTGATGCTATCAGAGACCAACACAGTTAGGATTTCTCTGTCTTTCTTTTATTGGAAATAGATTTTTGATACAATGTATTCTGATTAATTTTCCCTCTACCAGCTCCTCCAAGATCTTCTCCATCTCTCTTCCCATCCAAATCCACATCCTTTCTATCTCTCCTTAGAAAACAAACAAGCATCTAAAAATAATAAGATATAACAACATTTGGTGGATGAGACTATTATTTTCTAATTATGTTTACTGGATCAATTAATTTATATTTAACTGCTTTTTCATAAATGATTCTTGCAGATGGAACAAAATACACTTTAGGACAACTGGGTCATAGGCTCACTGCTTCCCCATTGTTGATGAAATGTGTCTAGGTGCTTCACACTCATACCACCATAAAGGTGCTGAACCTTCAAACTGTGAGGCCAGATAACCCTCTCTTAAATTGCTTGTCAGGTTTCTTTGTACAGCAATGAGAAGAGTAACTCATACAGTAAGAAATCTCCCAGTTAAGTGTGCATAATCAAATAAAACAACTGAAATTACGTGGATAATACTATTTATATTATAATCAAGTTTAGGTTTACAAATAGGAAACAGGAGTCATTAAGTCTTTGAGGAAGAATAATACACTTTTTAAAAAGATTGATTGATTGATTGATTGATTGATTGATTGATTGATTATGTCTAAACGATTCTGTCTGCACACCAAAAGAGGACACCAAATCTCAGTACACCACGTGGTTGTTGGTAATTGAACTCAGGAACTGGATAAGAGCATCCAGATGATCTTCACCACTGAGCCATCTCTCTAGCCCCTAATATTGTGTAATATGTTCTCCTTTATTTACATTATTTCTCCCTTCTTCCCCTAAATCCTCTCACATACCCCACATGGTTCTCATTCAGATTTATGGCTATCGTTATTATGTACAAAGTTGTATCTCTCTCTCTCTCTCTCTCTCTCTCTCTCTCTCTGTCTCTGTCTCTCTCTGTGTGTGTGTGTGTGTGTGTATGTGTGTCTGTGTCTCTGTGTGTCTCTGTATCTCTGTGTGTCTGTGTGTGTGTGTGTGTTTGTGTTTGTGTGTTGAATTTAAATGAGAAATAACTATCTTTTGTTTGAAAAGGAGGTACATTCTGCATCAGCCATCTTGACAGAAATTTGTCAGCATTTTACTACATAGAGCTATTATTACTAGCAAACAAAAGACTTGGAGGATGTCTGTTTATTTCTCTGTGCATACGGACTCGGAGAGGTTTGAATCTGCTGTCTCTGAGCTCAGGCACCCATTTTACTCTCAGCTGTAACTTCTAAGATCATTTTTTAGTTGATTTTATTTGCAAATCCTATTCTCATATTTTAGATAGTAAGGAGTTTTGTGTGTATGTCTTTTATAGGTCTTTTTAGCTCAAAAGACTCAAGTACTACTTAAAGATTCAAGGACCTCACAAAAAGCCTAAAATTTACATTTTAATACATCTCACACATTTCTTAAAATAAATTTTACCGCAGAATATACATTGGAAGAGAGTAGAAAATGAAATATTCAAGATTTCTAGTTCTGCAAAAAAAAAATAGGTATCTAAGATGGTTGAAATACAATTTTAAGTATTGTGATGAGCTTTGGACAATCCACTTCAGTATTTTCCAGAGTATTGTTTGATATATGAAAATTGTTTGAATTTTCTCAAAATATTTATCATCAGAATATTTATTGGGCCAATAAGATAATAATCAGCTTACAATAAATATTTTTGTTATCAGATATCATTTATAGTATATAGAGAAAGCTCATGACTATGAAATTTATTGTGCGAAATTCTAAAATCATATCAACTTTTCTAAAAAGAAGATATGTGAATCTGTGACCATTATTTAAAAAAAAAATAACAGGCTCTATATATTCTAGAATACATTTTGGTTATTATGTGAAAGGTCTGGGGTAGAAAAATTCCTGGATGTTGTTCAAAGTGTTTAATAGTGCTTAATAGTGACCATGGTTCCAGAACTAAAATTTAAAAGCATACACTCCCTCTGTGTTCATATGGATTTATCATATGTCAAAATATTCATCCCAGCCCCCCCACCATGGATATGAACTTATCAAATTCCTTTACCACTTTTCCATTTACTTAAAAAAAATTGAGCCTAGAACTTACATACAAATTAGTCTGGGGAAGGCTAACTAAACATGGCAGGAACCTGTAAATTCTTTAACTGAATCAACCAGGAACTGGAATTACAAGGCAAAATGCATTCCCAAAAAACCTCAAATTTTGTGTTAATGTGTGTGTGTGTGTGTGTGTGTGTGTGTGTGTGTAAGTAGGTAAGTATGTATGTATGTATAAATACATTTTATAGAAGTTTCTCAATAATTACATGTAATTGAAAAGTACTTTAAAACCACGAAGAGAACCATGATACCCAGAGTGGATCTTCCACTTCATCTGCTTTAAGCTTAACTCTTAAAAAACTTCAGCATGCACTCTATTCTTTCCACACTTGCAAGTATTAAATTGATTAGTTTGTATGTTTTTGCTCAATTTTACAATATGCAGTGCCTTCCCATGTTATAAGATGAGTAATGCTGGATATCAATTAGTGAAATTACATAGGTACAATGAAGGCTGCGAAAATGAGTTATTTATTTAATGAATTCTTTGTAAAATAAAACTCATACATAACACCATTCAACATAGGAACTAGACTGTCCGTACCAGAAGGATATCATAGAAATCATTCCCTTTTAACAGGGTTTATTTGAAAGTGCCAGAATAGAACAGCAATGGCTTGTGCTGTAAGATCGAGAATCTACAAATGGGACCTCATAAAATTGCAAAGCTTCTGTAAGGCAAAAAGGCACCGTCAATAAAACAAAAAGACCACCAACAGATTGGGAAAAGATCTTTACCTATCCTAAATAAAATAGGGGACTAATATCCAATATATATAAAGAACTCAAGAAGGTGGACTCCAGAAAAACAAATAACCCCATTAAAAAATGGGGCTCAGAGATAAACAAAGAATTCTCACCTGAGGAATACCAAATGGCTGAGAAGCACCTATAAAAAGTTCAGTATCCTTAATTATCAGGGAAATGCAAATCAAAGCAACCCTGAGATTCCACCTCACACCAGTCAGAATGGTTAAGATCAAAAATTCAGGTGACAGCAGATGCTGGCAAGGATGTGGAGAAAGAGGAACACTCCTCCATTGTTGGTGGGATTTCAAGGTTGTACAACCACTCTGGAAATCAGTCTGGCGATTCCTCAGAAAATTGGACATATAGTACTACCAGAGGATCCCGCAATACCTCTCCTGGGCATATTTCCAGAAGATGCTCCAACCAGTAAGAAGGACACATGCTCTACTATGTTCATAGCAGCCTTATTTATAATAGCCAGAAGCTGGAAAGAACCCAGATGCCCCTCAACAGAGCAATGGATACAGAAAATGTGGTACATTTACACAATGGAGTACTACTCAGCTATTAAAAAGAATGATTTTATGAAATTCCTAGGCAAATGGATGGACCTGGACGGCATCATCCTGAGTGAGGTAACACAATCACAAAGGAACTCACATGATATATACTCACTGATAAGTGGATATTAGCCCAGATAGTTAGAATACCCAAGATATAAGATACAATTTGCGAAACACATAAAATTCAAGAAGAACGAAGACCAAAGTGTGGACCCTTTGCCCCTTCTTAGATTTGGGAACAAAACACCCATGGAAGGAGTTACAGAGACAGAGTTTGGAGCTGAGACGAAAGGATGGACCAACTAGAGACTGCCATATCCGAGGATCCATCCCATAATCAGCCTCCAAACACTGACACCATTGCATACACTAGAAAGATTTTGCTGAAAGGACCCTGATATAGCTGTCTCTTGTGAGACTATACTGGGACCTAGCAAACACAGAAGTGGATGCTCACAGTCAGCTATTGGATGGATCACAGGGCCCCCAATGGAGGAGCTAGAGAAAGTACCCAAGGAGCTAAAGGGGTCTGCAACCCTATAGGTGGAACAACAATATGAACTAACCAGTATCCCCCGGAGCTTGTGTCTCTAGCTGCATATGTATCAGAAGATGGCCTAGTCAGTCATCAGTGGGAAGACAGGCCCATTGGTTGTGCAAACTTTATATGCCTCAGTACAGGAGTACGCCAGGGCCAAGAAGTAGGAGGGGGGGAGGAGGGGGGACTTTTGGGATAGCATTGGAAATGTAAATGAAATGAATACCTAATAATAAAAAATAAAAAAAGAAAAAAAAGAAAGTGCCAGAAGTGATTTGTCCTAAGAAGTTAAAAAAAAAGTTTGAAAACACAAAGTTCAAAATTTGTTATCAAGAAATTTAACAGCCAAATCAGTAATGTGTTAAATTTCAGACTCTTGAGAAGGGAATTCCAATACGTTTGTCTTTAAGGTTTTCACTTGGGAAAAAAATCATGATTGCCCATCAAAAGAAAATGACTGAAGAAACAAGGTCAAGTGAGATGAGCTGATATTTTTCTTTCTACACTTTTGCATCACTGAAATTGTCAAAGAGGAAGCTGGTTCAGGTTCACATACTATCTACCTGATGCTTTAAAGCACTTCAGAGATCTGTAGGATAATGATGTTCAGTTTCTGCCAAATGTAACTTGTCATTATTCTCTAAGAATATCGAGATATGTATTTTCCTCCATATTCAGTTTGATTCCTTTGCACATGGGTAACTATAACTTTCACTCATAACACTCATATCAAAACAGTCCTTTGCAAATAAATTAGAATGCCCGGAAGCATAGCAGCTTATTTAAATTAGTTGCAGCTAACTCTCCACCACTCAGGGTCACGATGGAAGATCTCTCATCTGTGATATATCTTGTTTGTTGTATCTGTGGGGAGAGTAATTGTTCAATGGCTCAAACCTTAGAATCACAATTTATACTGTTAAGGTCAATAGAGGTATATAAAGCAAAACCACAGAGTTGGGTATTAAATTAGGTTTAAATGGGCACATGCTTCACACCAATGAGTTCTGTATAACCATTTTATTTTGGTTTCTTTCCAATGCAATAGCTCTAAAGCAAGACAAATAAGCAGTCATTGCTTGATGGGGTGGGGGGTGATTCAGTCTTTAAGTCTTTTTATAACATTTTAATTACAAAATAATTACCCACTTTCCTCCTTCCCCTTCCTCCTTCCTCATCCTCCCAAGACCCTTCCCTCCAAAACCCTCCATACTGCCCACTCTCAAACTGACAGCTTCTATTTTTATTAGTATTATTGGTATGTGAGTGTGTCACATATCTTGAATTTTAAATATCAAGTCATATGATTACCCTAGAAACAAATGATGAACAGGTTCAGAGTTGTGACCAATAATTAAATTAGATGAACAAAAATAATCTGAAATATAATTCACTAAAAACAAGCAGCTTCTAAAATGCAGAAACAATGATAGTATAAGAATTTTATCTTTATGAGCATTGGGCCTTACAGCCCTCATTGCATATCCACACCATTGATGGAATTAACTAGTTTTTTTAATTGGATATTTTCTTTATTTATATTTCAAATGTTATCCCCTTTCCCAGTTTCCCTCCCTCCCTGAAATACCCTATCATATCCTCCCTCATCCTGCTTCTATAAGGGTGTTCCTCCATCCACCCACATACTTCCACCTCCTTGCCCTTGATTCCCTACACTGGGGCATCTATTGAGCCTTCATAGGACCAAGGAACTCTCCTTCCATTGATGTATGACAAGGCCATCATCTGCTACATATGCAGCTGGAGCCATGTGTACTCCTTTCTTGACGGCTTAGTCCCCGGGAGTTCTAGAGGATCTGGTTGGTTGATATTGTTGTTCTTCCTATGGCGTTGCAAACCCCTTCAACTCCTTCAATCCCTTCTCTAACTCCTCTATTAGGGATCCAGCGCTTAGTCCAATGGTCGGCTGCTAACTTCCGTCTCTGTATTTGTAAGTCTCTGCCAGGGCCTCTCAGGAGACAGTCACATCAGGCTCCTTTCAGCATATAACTCTTGGCATCCACAATAATGTCTGGGTTTGGTAACTGTATATGGGATGAATCCCCAGGTGGGACAATCTCTGAGTGGCCTTTCCTTCAGTCTCTGCTCCACACTTTATGTCCATATTTGCTCCTGTGAGTATTATGTTTGCAATTAACTAGTTTTAAGATACTAAACTTAAGCTAAAGGCTACTTGCTAAAGCAACAGAGAGGAGATTAGGAGTTATGGAATGACTGATCTGGAAGGCAGCTTAGAGAGTTTTCACTTGAACTGAATTGTTTTGGATGAGGCAGAGGACAACCTTGTGGAGAAGACTAACAATAATGCAGTGACCCCAAATCAAGCAAGGTTTCCACAACTCTGTGATGGTGAAATTCAAAGTAACATGGTGTATTTTAAACATGTTCATGTGGCTTCTTCAAAAACATGAAAGAGAGAGAGAGAAAGGTTAGTTTCTTATTGAAA
Source organism: Mus caroli (assembly GCF_978045245.1). Lineage (NCBI taxonomy): Eukaryota > Metazoa > Chordata > Mammalia > Rodentia > Muridae > Mus > Mus caroli. Next base: position 102,610,202 of record NW_028227261.1, on the reverse strand, counting down.
ATGTGCTATGTAGAAAACTCACAAGGAAAACAATCTAGTGTTATTAATAAGCAAAATTTGATTTAAATGGCACTCCCTGATTGTAGCTGCTTCCAAATCAAATCAATAAAAATATTCTGGTGCAATAACTTTCCGTAGAGATGCAAAATTAAATTTCTCCTTCCCCACATTTATGCACAACACAAGTTGCAAGAATTTTCCTGTATTGGAATTTAATTATTTATTCCAATAAATATATGTATCTTGAAAAATGAGGCTTCAGGCAACGTCAGATTTCTTCCCAAGCAAATAGCAATTGCTCTTGGGGGAATACACAGCTTGATTATTGTTTCTTTGTAATGAAAAGAAAATCTCTAAGAATAACTTCAAAAATTTTTAGCCAAAGATAACACATCAAGAACAAAAACACTCTGTAGATATTATAGTTCATCTTGTAGGCTTAACAAATTTCTTGCTGCCAATGAACAAAATTATCTTATAAAAGTTTTATTAAAATGAGGTTTTTCACATATTAAAGGAGTGATTAGAATTCTTTCTCAGGGTCATTGTAAAGCTCAAATCTTATACATTATTACCTTTTTATGTCTTTGCTTTTTTTATGGCAAACACAAAATAAAAGTGAACATTTTCCCATTATATTAAACATTAACTAGCACATGATCTGGTATTATAACTTCTGATTAGATGGAATAATTTGCATAAACTGTAAAGTTACAGTTTTTCTAATAGTTAGAAAAGATAGGTTAGGTTTTCTACAGTAATGATAAATTCAGTTTTAGAGCCTACATCAGGTGATGTTAATTCAAATGTTATCAAAATACAAACAGGTAAATAAATGACTAAACACTGCAGATAAAAGACAATCAGCATTCATGTAAACAGCTGCCCTGTTGTGGTAACATCACACTGTTTCCTTCTAGGCATCTAGAAACTCTGGCTCTTATAGGTTTTTCTCCCCTTCTTCCTCAATGATTCCAATACCTTGAGATAATACAGATGTGTCTTTGGTGCTAAGCACTCCACAGTTTCTTATTCTCTGCATGTTGACCAGTCATAAGTCATTGTGTTACTTCCCATCTACTGCAAGAGGAAATTTCTGATGAGACTTAAAATATAGAAGTCTTCATTTTTAAGATATAAGCATACAATGTTTGGTAAATCTGTGACTTTGATGATTTATTATTCTCTGCTCAAATCTGATTATATTTGAACACTCATTATTATTTGAATCATAATGCATAATGCCCCCTCAAGGTTCATGTGTTGAAGTCTTGCATCCAAATAGAGCTCTAAAGAAGCAACTGGAAAACAACACCTTTGATTTCATCAATATATCAATTGTTGGTTCATGATTTGTTGGGCAACTAAGATGTGACTAGAATTTAGGAGCTGAAAGAAACTAATCCACAAAGGCATGCTTGGTGGACAAATCTTACTCCATGCTTCATACCAAGCCCCCTCAGCAGGTTGTTACTCAGCCATGTGCTTGTCACCATGAGGTTCTCCCTCAACACAAGTTCACAGTCAGAGTGCCAAGTAGTCATAGACTCAATATAGATGACCTTAGCCAAAGTGCCCCACAGTGGAAATATGGAACCTGAAGAAATCACATCCAGTAGTCGGACAGGACCCCTAGTGGAGGGATATAAACACCAACCCTCCTACAGAACTTTCAGCCCAAATTGCTCCTGTCTAAAAGAAATACTGGGGCAAAAGTAGTGCAGAGACTGAAAGAATGGCTGACAGTGACCAGCCCAACTTGGGAGCCATCCTCATGGGCAGGCACCAATACCTAACACTATTACTATGCTATGTTGTGCTTGCAGACAGGAGTCAAGCATGGCTACCCAGTAACTGGCCCAACTTGAGACCCATCCCTTGAGCAAGCTCCAATCCCTGACACTATTAATGATACTCCATTATTCTTACAGACGGGAGCCTAGCATAACTGTTCTCTGAGAGGTTCTACCCAGCAGCTGACTGAGACAGATGCTGATACTTATGGCCAAGTACTAGAAGGAAGTCAAGGACCCCTATAGAAGAGTTAAGGGAAGGACTGAAAGAATTGAAGGGGATGATAACCCCATAGGAAGACCAACACTGTCAACTAATCTGGACCCCTGGAATCTCCCAGAGACTGAGCCACCAACCAAAGATGCATACACTACAGGGCTGGGCTGGTCCAAGGCCCCAGCACATATATAAAGGAAGGCTGCCTTATCTGACCTCAGTAGGAGAGGATGTGCCTAATCCTGTAGAAACTTGATGCCCCAGGGTGGGAGGAGACCCCCAGTGGCAACCTCTCAGACTTGAAGATGAAGGAGTATGGGGAGAGGAACTCTGCAAGAGGAAACAGGGTGAGGACAGCATTTGGGATGTAAATAAGTAAAATAACTAATTAGTTAAAAACAACTTATGAAAGAAAACTCAAGAGAGAGAGAAATGTTAGTAAATGTGAGCAGCAATCCAACTGTAACCTTCAGGAATCTAAGGCATGTGTTCTATACAAGAAGAAATAAAATAATTTGACTTTAAAAAAACAGATTGCAGTTTTTAAAAAGTTTCTAGCATGTGTCAAAAATAGCATAAGTGAGCAGAGAATATAAACATAAAGCCTAAAAGTAAATTATTCTTAGTAATAGCATTATATTAAAACTGCTAAAGACAGAGAATTTGACAGTGAGTGTCTTTGAGAGAAAATGGTTCAGTACACATAGGAAAAAGGAGCAAATAAATGAAAGTTATCTGATAGAATGTTTTATACATAACTCACTAATAATTGGAGTAATTGAAGTAAAACAAATAGATCAGAAACACTCATTAAAATCTGACAGACAAATACAATTCTGAGGGAAAATGAAAATCAATGTAAAAAACTATTTGTGACAGGCACTCATAATGAAAATCAATTTAGTGGATGTCTGCTTGGAAAAGGTTACATTTTGAAGACAAAGAGTCATAGGAACATCTGGGTAAATATAATGTGTCAATTGTGACACAAAAAAAAGCAAACATGCATTCTATGTACCCTTTTCAATATCTTTTACAATACAACAAAGAACATGATGAAAATAGTTTTTGCCAGTTGAAGGTTAAAATTTCCATTTACTCACATGAGCATTCGTGTGATGGTAACAGGAATGAATTCTTCTAATACACCTAAGACCATAGTATAATCATCCCATCCTTTAAAAAGGAGAGAGGAGCCTGCACACTGCAGTCACGGTACTGATGATTAGAGAATACTGAGGGTTGAATTCTAGTGTATCAAATGTTATCATGTTTGTTAACATGTTCTTAAACATGTTAACAGGAAAGAACAAGTGAAAAGGAAAACAAATAGAAGGTACAATATCTCATAAATGAAAAAACAGAGAAGATACCTATCCTAAACGATTCCCCAGGGACACAGAGATGGATCTGTGGTTAAGATAACTTGCTGCTCTTGTAGAGAACCTGGATTCAGTTCCCAGTACTCACATGGCAATCCACAATCCTCCATAAATCTAGTTCCAGTGGGTCTTCTTGTGGCCTTCCATGGGAGCCAGCTGTGCATATGGTACACATACGTAAATGCAAGGTAACACTCATAAAAGTAAAGTATTTTTAAAATTTAAAAAGGAGACATACAGAAGAATGTTGATCATTTGTCTTGTTTATGAGAGTTCTAATACAAATGATTGAGAAAAAAAAATGGCTGTGGTGGCTTAAATATGCTCGCTTAACCCAAAAATCTCCACATATCACTTCTTAAAATATGATTGAGAAATAATGGCCATGGTAGCTAAAATATGCTCACAAAATCCAAAGATCTCCACATGCCACTTCTATTAAATATATAACCTGATATGGATTTCCAGATGTAGTTAAGTCCATGAAACTTGAGCTGGAGAGATTATTTGGATAATCTCTTGAATTCAGAGATGTATAGAGCATTTCTGAACTATAAACAGAGAAAATAAGCCAGGAATAATATTTTGAATCCCAGTGAGTGTGAACTGATAAGCAGATATGAGGATGTCAGAAAGACATAAGAAGAGTGCTGGAGCCTACCAGCCAACCAACATAACCAACCCAAGGAATTCCAGATTCAGAAAGAGACCTTGTCTCAAAAATAAGACATAAAGGTTTTGAGGAAAATATCTAATATCAACCCCAGTCCTTCCCCGAAAACATGTACATTCTTGTGAATCTGTGCACAACGCCTTCAAAAACAGATTCATACATACACAGAAAATAATTTTTTTAAAAAAGACAGATTAAGTGAAGAATGAAAGAAGAGGGGCTGAGAAGATGGTTCAGTGAGTAGAAATACTTTCTACACAAAAAGACCTGAGTGCAAACCCTCAGAGCACATGTATTGTGCTTGTCCCTGTAGCCTGCTTGGAGGAAGAAACAATACTATCACTAGGGTCTTCTTGCTGATATTCTAAGCATTTCCAGGTTTACTGAGAGACACCATCTCAAGTGAAAAAATGGAGAAAGTAGTAAAATAAGACTTCTGATGTCCTCCTGTGGCTCCAGACTCCCATATATACATACTCCCATATATACTCCCATACTCCCATATATACATACTCCACACATTCAATTCAAGAAAAAAAATTTTGAAATTTTTTTTATTTATTTTTTATTAGATATTTTCTTTATATACATTTCAATTGCTATCCCGAAAGTTCCCTATATCCTCCCCCCGCCCTACTCCCCTACCCACTCACTCCTGCTTCTTGGCTCTGGCATTCCCCTGTACTAGGGCATATAAAGTTTGCAATACCAAGGGGCCTCTCTTCCCAGTGATGGCCGACTAGGCCATCTTCTGCTACATATGCAACTAGAGATATGAGCTCTGGGGGTACTGGTTAGTTCATATTGTTGTTCCACCTATAGGGTTGCAGACCCCTTCAGCAACTTGGGTGCTTTCTCTAGCTTTTCCATTGGGGGCCCTGTGTCCCATCTTATACATGACTGTGAGTATCCACTTCTGTATTTGCCAGGCACTGGCATAGCCTCATATGAAAGCGCTATAACAGGGTCCCTTCAGCAAAATCTTTCTGGCATATGCAATAGTGTCTGGGTTTGGTGTCTGATTATGGGATGGATTCCCAGGTGGGGTAGTCTCTGGATAGTCCATCCTTTATGGTGGATAAACAACAAGTAAAAGCACCTTTATCAAGGCTGAAGACCTGAGTTTGGTCCCTGAGACCAACATGTTTGAAGGAGGGAACCAACTTCTGCACGTTGCCTCAGACCTTCACCTGTGCATCAGAGCATACACCTACACACACACACACACCCACACACACACACACACACACACACACACACACACACACATACACCAAACAAGTAAATACATGAAAAATACTTCTTAAATTAGAAATAAAGAAGGTCATTTCATACTGATAATGAAAACAAACTTTTAAGATTTGCAATCCTAAACTACATGCACTAAACACTGGCGTAAACCATTTTATAAAACAGTATCTACCATATGTACAAGCACAAATTATCCCCAACATAATAATAGCAGGCAATTTTAATACTCTACTCATATTAATAGATTTCTGTCATCTAGGATAGCTTGATCTGTTATCTGAGATTAAGTGAACCTACTACACATCTACAAAATGTTCATGTATATAAATATATGCACAATAAATATAAATACATATACATAAATATCCCATGCAGGCACTGAAAGAATATACACTATTCTCAATAGCCTATTGAACTTTCTCATACATTAGGGTACAAAAGAAGTCTTAACAAATACAAGAAAATTTAAATTATTCCTTGTATATTAACTCACATTAATGGAATGAAACTAGAAATCATCAGCTAAAAATACTGCTGGATATATGCAAATTCATGAAGATCAAGCAACACACTAATGAACGATGAATAAGTCACTGAAGAAATTAAGAGGTAAACCTTAGCCGGGCGTGGTGGCGCACGCCTTTAATCCCAGCACTCGGGAGGCAGAGGCGGGCGGATTTCTGAGTTCGAAGCCAGCCTGGTCTACAAAGTGAATTCCAGGACAGCCAGAGCTATACAGAGAAACCCTGTCTCGAAAAACCAAAAAAAAAAAAAAGAGGTAAACCTTAAATATTGCTATACTTAAATAAAAATTTGAAAATAGTATACCAAAACCAATGGAACAAAATGAAAGCAATACTAATGTGGGATGAAGACAGTATCAATATGTATATTCATACTTACAAAAACCTACTTTACAAAACCATACTCAAGCAACTAAATAGCTTAATAGTATAACTCAGTGCCTTCAAATAATTCACAAGCCATTTTTAAAATCAGCATATGAAAAAATATTCATTAATGGAAGGGCAGAAATTAATGAAATTAAAATGAAAAAAATAATTATTGAAACAATTGTTTAAAGATAAACAAGAATTGCAAATTCATCCAAATCAATTTAAAAAAAAAAGAAAAAAAGAAAAAAAAAAACAAAAGAAAAAAAAAAAGAAAATTGGAGATGAAGGACATATTACAACACATAATGATGAAATTAAAAAAAATCAATAGGATACATTTTATTTTTATTACACTAAGGTGAAAAACCTAAACAAAAGTCTTAATTTCTATTTTTATGCGACACAATAAAATCAAATGCTGGTGAAATAAATTGAATTCTAATAATAAATAACACTGCAGTGGTAATTTTAAAAAATACCAATTGAAAATAATCTAGGTCCAGAGTCAGTCACTGCTAAATTCTCACAGACCTTTAGAGAAGAATCAATAGCAATCCTTCCAAATTTATTTTATAAAATAAAAAATGAAAAGTTTTTTTCATAAAAAATGAAAACTACTACCAGAGTTTTATGTGGATCTATTATTACTCTTGTATTAAATTCAGATAGACAAAACAAATTATAAACCTATCTTCTGATGAAACAGGTGCCAATATATACAATAAAATATGAAAAAGATTTAAGGGCATATCAAAAATTATTCACCGTGATAAAGTTGGCTTCATTCCCAAAAGACTAAGATGGTTCAACACACACAAATCACCTAATGTAATACATCACAAAATTGAACTCAAAGACAGAAACCGCATGGTCATCTGAATAGATTCAGAAAAGGCCCTTGACAAGATTCATAGCCTTTCAATGACAAAACTTTTGAAGAAACTGAGATAAAAGGAAACAACTCAACATAATAAAGGATGTATATAACAAACCTATGGCCATCATTATATTAAAATCGGAAATAAGGATGTCCAGTCCCTCAACTGTTACTCATTATAGTGCCTGAAATATTGCTTAGAACAATAAAAACAAAAGAAGAAAATAAAATAAGTACAAAGAGTAAGGGAAGAAATCGAAGTATTCTTATTTGTAGATAGGTTTTTATCTGTGAAAGAACTTAAGGATTCCACCAGAAAACTCTTAGTGCTGATAAACAGTTCCATAAAGTGCCAGGTTTCACATTTCAAATCAATAGCCTATGCATATATCAATAATGAACATAATGAGAAATAAACCAGGGTGGAAATCTTATTCATAATAAACCCCCAAAGCACAAAACAAAATACAATGGAAAAAAACAGCGTAGGAAGTAAACAACTTCTGAAGCAGTCTTTAAAGTACTAAATAAAGAAATCAATGTTACTAGAAGTTCAAAAAACTTCCCATGTTCATAAATTAAAGGATTTCATATTATAAAAATTCCCAAGAATTTACTAATTGATTCAATGAAATCTCCATAAAAATTTCAATGTTATTCTTCACAGAAATAGAATAAATAATATTAAATCATATATGGGTGCACAAAGGACCCCAGAGAGCTAAAGTAATCCTGAGAAAAACTAATAATTCTATAAGTATCAACATACCTGATTTTAAGTTATCCTACAGAAACACCATAAAAAAAAAAAAGTCATGATTTGGGCAACAAAGAAGACATGAAGATCAATTGAACAGAATGGAGGTCTATGATACAATGTGATACACAGTTACTGCTGCCCAGTGATGAAAAATGAGAGCATCTTCAACAAACAGTGTTGGAAAACACAAGTAGACTTAGCAAACTTGATCTGTCTTCAAATTGTATGAAAATCAACTCAAATTGGGCCTTAAACACTATGGTTGGTAAAGCAAAAACTACAAAAATTGTTTCAAGCCATCAGCATATGCAAATGTTTTCCAGATTGGACTCCAGATACTTAAGTAGTACCAAAAATCAACAAATCAATTTTTTAAGAATTACAAACCTTGGACAGCCCCACCATCTTCCGTCTGAACCCAACAGAGGGCACCAGGGGCCCTAGAGTACTCTCCACATCCACATCGCAGGACCTTGGGATCACTGGTGAGTGGAACACAACATCAGCTCCAAAGAATCAAGGAGGGTCTTGTGCCAACAGGAACAGGGAAGGAGGAACCCTGCCCAACAAGAGGGATCCCCGCCATCTTCTGTGTGAACCCTGCCAATGGCTTCGAGGGTCCCAGAGGACTTTCTATGCAGCAGGACCCCTAGCACACACAGGACCTCCTGATCACCAGAGAACATGTGGGTGACAGAATCAATAGAGCTACTTGGACAGGGTCGAGTCTGGCCTTCATCCTCAGCCAGGAGGCAGAGCTGAGACCCAGAACCCTAGACACCTTCCTTGCCAGAGGAGAGTCGGCCTACAGGACTTAGGAGGTGGATCAGAGCTCCAGACTTCTGAACACCTGCCCTGCAAGAGGAGAGCTTGCCTGCAAAGAGTGTTCTTACCACTGGGACTCAGGAGAGAGTTGGACTCCCAGGAGTGCTGACAGAAGCTAACAGAATCACAGAAGGATCAAGCTCCAGACAGAGACAACTTGAACATTAACACCAGAAATTACCATATGGCCAAAGGCAAATGTAAGAATCTTACTAACAGAAACCAAGAACACTGGGCATCATCAGAACCCAGTATGCCCACCACAGCGAGTCCTGGATACCCAAACAAACTGGAAAAAGCAAGACTCGGATTTAAAATCATATCTCATGATGGTGGTAGAAGATCTTAAGAAGGGCATTAATAACTCATTTAAAGAAATACAGGAGAACACGGCTAAACAGGTAGAAGCCCTTAAAGAGGAAACACAAAAATCCCTCAAGGAATTACAGGAAAACACTGCTAAATAGGTAGAAGTTCTTAAAGAAGAAACACAAAAATCCCTTAAAGAATTACAGAAAACCACAACAAAACAGGTGATGGAATTGAACAAAACCATACAAGACCTAAAAAGGGATGTAGAAACAATAAAGAAAATCCAAAGGGAGACAATTCTGGAGATAGAAATTCTAGGGAAAAAAAAAATCAGGAACCATACAAGTTGGTCATCACTGGAAAGAGAGGCCCATTGGACATGCAAACTTTATATGCCCCAGTACAGGGGAACGCCAGGGTCAAAAAAATGGGAGTGGGTGGGTAGGGAAGTAGGGTGGAGGGTATGGGGGACTTTTGGGATAGCATTGGAAATGTAATTGAGGAAAAGATGTAATAAAAAAATAAATAAATAAAAATATGTAAAGATTTAAAAAAAAAGTGAGCATCAACAACAGAATACAAGAGATGGAAGAGAGAATCTCAGGTGTAGAAAATTCCATAGAAAACTTGGGCACAACAATCAAAGAAAATGCAAAAAGATCCTAACTCAAAACGTCCAGGAAATCCAGGACACAATAAGAAGAACAAACCTATGGATAATAGGAGTAGATGAGAAAGAAGATTTTCAACTTAAAGGGCCAACAAATATCTTTTATAGAAGAAAACTTCCCATACCTAAAGAAAGAGATGCCCATGAACATACAAGAAGCCTACAGAACTCCAGATAGACTGGACCAGAAAAGAAATTCCTCCCAACACATAATAATCAGAACAACAAATGCACTAAATAAAGACAGAATATTAAAAGAAGTAAGGGAAAAAGGTCAAGTAACAATAAAGGCAGGCCTATTAGAATTACTTCAGACTTCTCACCAGAGATTATGAAGGCCAGAAGATCCTGGACAGATGTTATACAGACAATAAGAGAACACAAATGCCAGCTGCAAAACTCTGAATCACCATAGATGGATAAAACAAAGTAATCCATGACAAAACAAAATTCACACAATATTTTTCCATGAATCCAGCCCTTCAAAGGATAATAATGGGAAAACACCAACACAAAGATGGAAACTACACCCTAGAAAAAGCAAGAAAATAATCCTTCAAAAAAACCTAAAAGAAGACATCCACAAGAACAGAATCCCAACGTTAACAAGAAAAATAATAGGAAGAAACAACTACTTTTTTTAAATTTCTCTTAACATCAATGGATTCAATTCCCCAATGAAAAGACATAGACTAATAGACTGGCTACACAAAAAGGACCCAACATTTTGCTGCTTGCAGGAAACCTACCTCAGGGACAAAGACAGACACTACCTCAGAGTAGAGGGCTGGAAAACAATTTTCCAAGAAAATGGTCCAAAGAAACAAGCTGGGGTAGCCATTCTAATATCGAATAAAATTGACTTCCAGCCCAAAGTTATCAAAAAAGACAAGGAGGGGCACTTCATACTCATCAAAGGTAAAATCTACCAAGACTAACTCTCAATTCTTAAATATCTATGCTCCAAATACAAAGGCAGCCACATTCATTAAAGAAAGTTTAATAAAGCTCAAAGCATACATTGCACCTCACACAATAATAGTGGGAGATTTCAACATCCCACTCTCACAAATGGACAGATCCTGGAAACAGAAACTAAACAGAGATACATGGACACTAACAGAAGTTATGAAACAAACAGATTTAACAGATATATACAGAACATTTTATTCTAAAACGAAAGGATATACCTTCTTCTCAGCACCTCATGGTACCTTCTCCAGTATTGACCATATAATCAGTCACAAAACAGACCTCAACAGATACAAAAATATTGAAATTATCCCATGCATCCTATCAGATAACCACGGACTAAGGCTGATCTTTAATAACAGCATAAGTAATAGAAAGCCAACATTCACACGGAAACTGAGCAACACTCTACTCAGTGAAACCTTGGTCAAGGAAGAAATGAAGAAAGAAATTAAAGACTTTTTAGAGTTTAATGAAAATGAAGCCACAGCATATCCAAACTTATGAGCCACAATGAAGGCGGTCCTAAGAGGAAAACTCATAGCCCTGAGTGCCTCCAAAAAGAAACTAGAGAAAGCATACACTAACAGCTTGACAGCACACCTAGAGGCTCTAGAACAAAAGGAAGCAAATTCACCTAAGAGGAGTAGACAGCAGGAAATAATCAAACTCAGGGGCAAAATCAAAAAAAGTGGAAACAAGAAGAACTATTCAAAGAATCAACCAAACCAGGAGCTGGCTCTTTGAGAAAATCAACAAGATAGATAAATACTTAGCCAGACTAATAGTGGGCACAGGGACAGTATCCTAATTAACAAAATCAGAAATGAAAAAGGAGACATAACAACAGAACCTGAGGAAATCCAAAACGTCATCAGAGCCTACCACAAAAGGCTATACTCAACAAAACTGGAAAACCTGGATGAAATGGACAAATTTCTAGTCAGATACCAGGTACCAAATGTAATCAGGATCAGATTAATGATCTTAACAGTCCCATTTCCTCTAAAAAAAAAAAGTAGAAGCAGTCATTAATTGTCTCACAACAACAACAACAACAAAAAAAAAAACCCAGGACCAGATGGGTTTAGTGCAGAGTTCTATCAGACCTTCAAAGAAGACCTAATACTAACTCTCCTCAAACAATTTCATGAAACAGAAACAGAAGGTACTCTACCCAATTCATTCTATGAAGCCACAATTACTCTGGTACGGAAGCCACACAAACATCCAACAAAGAAAGAGAACTTCAGAACAATTTCCTTTATGAATATCGATGTAAAAGTTCTCAATAAAATTCTTGCTAACCGAATTCAAGAACACATGAAATCAATCATCCATCATGACAAAGGAGGCTTCCTCCCAGGGATGCAGGGATGGTTTAATATACAGAAATTTATCAACATAATCCACTATATAAACAAACTCAAAGACAAAAATCACATGATCATCTCATTAGATGCTGAGAAAGCATTTGACAAAATTCAACACCCTTTCATGATAAAAGTCTTGGAAAGATCAGGAATTCAAGGCCCATACCTAAACATGATAAAAACAATCTACAGCAAACCAGTAGCCATCAAAGTAAATGGTGAGAACCTGGAAGCAATCCCACTAAAATCAGGGACTAGACAAGGCTGCCCACTTTCTCCCTACCTATTCAACATTGTACTTGAAGTCCTAGCCAGAGCAATTCGACAACAAAAGGAGATCAAGGGGATACAAATTGGAAAGGAAATCAAAATATTATTATTTGCAGATGGTATGATAGTATATATGTGATCCTTAATATTCCACCAGAGAACTCCTAAACCTGATAAACAGCTTCAGTGCAGTAGCTGGATATAAAAATAACTCAAATAAATCAGTGGCCTTTCTCTACACAAAGAATAAACAGGCTGAGAAAGGAATTAGGGAAACAACAGCCTTCACAATAGTCACAAACAATATAAAATACCTTGGTGTGACTCTAAGGAAGTGAAAGATCTGTATGAAAAGAACTTCAAGCCTCTGAAGAAAAAAATTGAAGAAGATCTCAGAAGATTGAAAGACCTCCCATGCTTATGGATTGGCAGGATTAATATAGTAAAAATGGCTATCCTGCCGAAAGCAATCTACAGATTCAATGAAATCCCCATCAAATTCCCAACTCAATTCTTCACAGAGTTAGAAAGTGCAATTTGCAAATTCAGATGGAATGACAAAAAACCGAGGATAGCAAAAACTTTTCTCAACAATAAAAGAACCTCTGGTGGAATCACCATGACTGACTAAAGCTGTACTACAGAGCAATTGTGATAAAAACTGCTTGGTACTGGTATAGCGACAGACAGGTAGATCAATAGAATAGAATCAAAGACACAGAAATGAATCCACAAACCCATGGTCACTTGATCTTTGACAAGGGAGCTAAAACCATCCAGTGGAAAAAAGACAGCATTTTCAACAAATGGTGCTGGCACAACTGGCGGTTATCATGTAGAAGAATGTGAATGGATCCATTCCTATCTCCTTGTACTAAGGTCAAATTTATGAGGATCAAGGAACTCCTCATAAAACCAGAGACAGTGAAACTTATAGAGGAGAAAGTGGGGGAAAGCCTCCAAGATATGGGCACAGGGGAATAATTCCTAAACAGAACAGCAATGGCCTGTGCTGTAAGATCAAGAATTGACAAATGGGACCTCATAAAATTGCAAAGCTTCTGTAAGGCAAAAGACACTGTCAATAAGACAAAAAGTTCACCAACAGATTGGGAAAGGTATTTTACCAGTCCTAAATCTGATAGGAGACTAATATCCAACATATACAAAGAGCTCAAGAAGCTGGACTCCAGAAATTCAAATAACCCCGTTAAAAAATGGGGTACAGAGCTAAGCAAAGAATTCTCAACTGAGGAATACCGAATGGCTGAGAAGCACCTGAAAAAAATGTTCAATATCCTTAACAATCAGGGAAATGCAAATCAAAACAACCCTGAGATCCCACCTCACACCAGTCAGAATGGCTAAGATCAAAAATTCAGGTGACAGCAGATGCTGGCAAGGATGTGGAGAAAGAGGAACACTCCTCCACTGTTGGTGGGATTGCAAGCTTGTACAACCACTCTGGAAATCTGTCTGGTGGCTCCTCAAAAAATTGGACATAGTACTACTGGAAGATCCAGCAATACCTCTCCTGGGCATATTTCCAGAAGATGCTCCAACTTGTAATGAGGATACATGCTCCACTTTGTTCAAAGCAGCCTTATTTATAATAGGCAGAAGCTGAAAAGAACCCAGATGTCCCTCAACAGAGGAATGGATACAGAAATTGTGGTACATTTGCTCAATGGAGTACTGCTCAGCTATTAAAAACAATGAAGTTATGAATTTCTTGGACAAATGGATGTATCTGGATGATATCATCCTGAGTGAAGTAACCCAATCATAAAAGAAGTCACTTGATATGCACTCACTGATAAGTGGATAGTAGCCCAGAAACTTACAATACCCAAGATACAATTTGCAAAACACAAGAAAATCAAGAAGAAGGAAGACTAACGTGTGGATACTTCATTCCTCCTTAGAATAGGGAACAAAATACCCATGGAAGGAGTTACAGAGACAAAGCTACTAAAGAAGAGAAGCAACCTCAATAGGAGGAAAAGAAGACCTAGCACTGGAAACCTGGTCAGCTATCTGAGGCTAGTAATGTCTTAAAACCTTAGAAAAGAACCTAATACTAGCCCTTTATTAAATCAGCATATTTTGTAACTGTATTCTAAGTATTTAGCATTATACTGACACATAAATGCAGTGCTCACCCCTCATCAAAGAAACTTCTCTGTGCAGAAGATATAGACCATCACAGAGAGCCACAACTGGCCAAAATTCTAAGAAAAGCTAATCGTGGGTGCTCAGATGCAATGGATATGTCTATAATACAACTTGCCTAAGGCTCAAGGAACATTGAGGAAGATTAGGCAGAAAGATTGTTAGAGCCAGAAGAGCATGGAGTCAGCTGTTAGACTGTGTTCCTTAGGAAAGCTACACTCATGGTATTTGAACTGTGTGGCTCCCTAACAAGACCAGGAGGGAGCACACACTAACAGACATGCTAATATGGGAGGGGTGAATTTCACAGGGTCCTACCCCTGCACAAAGAACTATGAGCAACTAATGACTGCCCAGTGAAGGAGAGTCTGTCTTCCCCAGGGATGAATCCTCTAAATTTTTTATCCAATATCAATTGATAATCACTAAAATTATATACATACATGTATATATACAAGCAACACTGGATAGACTCAGCAGGTTTCATTTATACATTTATGCATGTATATGTAACAATAGTAATTTAAAGAAGAGATACCATCATGTGTGAGTAAGCAAGAGGTCAAACATAGGACTCTTCACTAGGAATATAAGCCACACTTAAGATAGGCTCCATGCCAACCAGTAGATGGCCCACACAACTTCAATATCTTTGGAGCTGTTTTGTCTCATAATGCTGTGTTTGGACATTTTGTTTTCCTTACTCTTCTCTTGCATAGCCATTATCATTTCCAATTTTGTGTTTTCATGGATCTTATGTGTGAATGGAGTGTGCACGTGGCTTGTGGTAGTATGAATGTGCACATGGATGCACTTTGTTCATGTGTTGTGTGTGTGTGTATGAGCATGTATGTGTTTTTCATGCTTTTTTTCTTTTTTTCTGTTTTGTTTTGTTAATGTTGGAATTTGAATTAGCCTATTTGTTGTCTAAAGAGGAGGGGCATGGAATTGGATTGTGAAGTGTTGGGGAGGTTGTAGGAGGAGATGAGGGAGGGGAACCATGATTAGAATACACCATATTAAAAATACATTTTCAGTATAAAAGAAAAATGGCTGCATTTGAGATAATCAGATTAAGTGAATTAAAATCTCAAAAGAGAAATATGAATGTGTTCTTTGATTTTTTAGGTTTTAAATTTTTTATGGATACATAAAATCATGAATTTATAGATGACAGGAAAGTAAAAGTGAAATCTTAAAACAAAGGAGACACATGGGATGGAGGGGTGATAAAAAGAAGTACTGGAGGGTAGGCAGGGGAATTTGCTCCAAGCACATTAACTACTTGTATGAAATGCCCTTATGGAACCCAGCATAATAAAATTTTAAACTAGGGGGAAAAAGAGTTTAGTGAATCTACACACATTGGCCTCTGTTCTAATACCATTCTGCTGGTCCTTGACTTTCATAATGACTCCTTATAGACTATAGACTATTCTCATATTTTCTAGGGTCTAGCCCTGCCTCTGTTTCCTTTCCTCCTCAGAGAAAGGTCTCTGTTTTATTAGAAAAATCATTCATTCTCACATCATTATGAAGCATCAAGGTCAAACATGGGAATAACAACACATCTGTCCCACGGTCTCGGATAGTCCCATGTTTCTTCATATGAGTTTAAGTCTCAACAGTTTGCTCGGAGGTTTTCCCTTAGTTTCAGGCGACGTAAGTTGCTCAGGAATTGGAAATGGCCCCATCTCCAGAGGTTTTATTTCTGTTTGACTCGGTTTTATTACCATTCCATTATTTTAAAGTGAGTAAAGATTTGTTGTTTAAAATTCTTACTTCCTTTCAGGTATATTTACATTTGTTTCCTATCATCCCATACTCCATGGTCTTTCTCAGAAACTCTTCTTGCCAATTCTTTACTATTAAGATATTTATATATCCTAGGACAACTGTGGGTAAGCAGAAGTCCTGCTGGAGAGAGGAGGACAGGCTGCCTTAACATCAATAAATGCAGTGGCAGTCCTAGAGGCTCACAGACTCCATAGAAAGCCTCAATGGCACCTTCACGGAGCTCAGGGTACACTGGTTTCTTCAGCCTGCACCATAGGCAGTTTATCTGAAGCCCTTTGCCATAGGTGTCCTGGTAACACTAGGTGGCAGAATGTGCTACAGGACCTGTTACAGTGACAGCTTTCTCATTGCACGCAGAAAAACCACAGAAGCAAGAGTCTCCTCCCTGCTCAGGAAAATGCAAGCTTGGAGAAGCATGGTTAAATAATGTCGTTCTAAGGCTGCAGGCTCAACCTGGAGCAAAGAACAGATGTCCAAGCACTTACCAACCTGCTGGAATCACCTATGCAGCAATCTGGATGACTAATACACAGGGGCAGAGGAAGCCAATCCCAGGGTAAGACAAGACTGATCCAGAGTTCCGCAAAGCTCTTACTTGAATGAAAACAGCTCACCCCATACTTGAAAATAATGCACATTCAGGAAACAAAAAAGCTCTGAAAGCCCTGAGATAGGGCAGAAAGTTGGCACTGTTTTATAAAATGATTTTTAGGAGAGAAAAAAAAATCACATTTAATCTGTTTTATAAAGATTTATTTTTTATGTATATAGAATTCTGCCTGCATGTACATCTGCATGCCAGAAGAAGGCATCAGATCCCATTATAGATGGTTATGAACCACCATGTGGTTGCTGGGAATCTAACTCAGGATTCTTTGGAAGATCAGCCAGTGCTCTTAACCTCTGAGCTATCTCTGAGCCCAACATATTTAATCCTTATGTTTACTTTATATTTTAAGTGAATCTGATATCATTTTATTGTTAGAAAGTATAGGCATAAGATTTCAAAATGAAACAATTAAAAATCATAGTTTTGCTGAAAGTCAAAATTTTTTACTCTGCTTTGCATAAAATTCCAATGCATGGATTCAGGCTACTGAATGCTTTTGCCATGCAATTAACTGTTGCAATAGACCTTATTATGGAGGGAAGTGGAGTTCAGAATGATCACCGTTTTCCCTGGCAAAGTAAACTGTAATTAAATCATGAACCTTCCTCGTTTATTCAGCTGAAACCATCATATAATTTTTAATTTATTCATTCAAGTTGATAAATATTTATTAGGTATGTATTTACTTTAAGAACTCTCTTAGGAGTTTGGGATATAGAATGGAATAAAAAATTGTCACCAGAGATGGAAGCAACTGACATAAGGAGGTAATTACAAGAAAATCAGGTGATAACTGCCTCAGGCGATCAAGTGAGGCTTTGCAGATGTGACATGTGACCTTGCTCAGTGAATTCTCACAGTTTTGTGCTCCCTTAGCATCCATTTTTACTTGAATTTTATACCAGAGAAGGCTAAATTACTTCACATAGTAGGCAGCTCTATAACTCTTTCTACTCCTCAATGTGTTCAGGCCGCGTGTTGGCCTTTTGTATTCTTCTTAGTTAGAGTCTCCTGAGTGACAGATAGATATCTGAGTAGCTTTGCCAATAACCTCACTTTTAAAAACACTTTTTATTGATTCTTTGTGAGTTTCACATCATGTATTCCAGTCCTACTCATCTCCCTGTTCTCTCATACCTGCCCTTCACACTTGCAACCTCTCCTGAAACAAAACAAACAAACATACATATACATACACACACACACACACACAAACATAGCAAAACATCTCATTGTTAAAGCTGTAGTATGTCCCATTGTGTCTCACAGCATATCGCTCTGTCCACACGTCTTCACCTGCAAATGGTTATGACAATGAGTCATTGGTATGGTTCAAGGTCTCTGGCTTCTGGGATGCCATCAGTACTGGATCCTCACTGGGACTCATCCCAGTTATCCTGTTGTTGCCATAGATCATTTAGATCCTGTGGCTTTGGATCAGCAAGAGTGGCCCTTTTGCATTCCCCAACAGTTCACAGATGATGTATATTTTTGAGTAGGCCAACTCAAAGTCCTGAATCTGGGCTCTCCCTTATCCTCACCACCAGATTGAGCTCTCCAGTACATCTCCAGCTAGGTCACCCCATGCTGCCATTGACAGGAGGGACTCATACTCTCTCCTGCTCTCATACTCTCAGGGCCAGCTCACAGATACCCACTTTTCCAGAGCAGCCCATTCTCCCAAGTGCTGCATCCTATGAGGAGTTGGGCCAGCTCATCTGATCTCACACCTTTGCCAGCAGGGCCAGCTCCACTGTGCTGCCTGGACCAGGTGCAGAGCCCACTCTGCCAAGTGCTGCTGCAAATGAGAGGTGTGGCCAGCTCTCCAGAGATCCCTAGCCAGTGAGGGCTCAATTCAGTTGTGCACAGCCTCTGGATATCCATGTAGTCCCCAGTGGCTGCCTCCACCAGAGACATCTCCGTGTTCTCTAGTGGTAATACAAGTCTTGTACATCTACGCAGACCCCTGCCACTGCATAGCCATGGACCCAAACATTGCCCTCATGGCAACTCTAGCTGGGACCTCACTATAGCCACAGCTGGCAGGGCTGGCTGTTAACAGCAGGCTACTCCTCTCCACTCTCAAGTCTCCAGTTCCATCTCTCATCATAATGCTTAAGTCACTCCACTTCTCTCTTTCCCATCATCAGCCCATCACTTACTTGTACACTGTGGTGGCTTTAGCTGTAGGCTGGCCATAAGGCTGGTGAGCTTCTGGGTGACATCCTCTGTTAGGATTGTGTGGGGAGGCAGCAAGCAGGTGTCTACAAGCTGCCTGTGCTGTATAACCAATGAAGGGCAGGTCTGTGGGTGGCATGGAAGTCAGCAAATCTCTGTCTTCCTTCTTGCTGCGAGATGGTTGGCAGGGGCTCTTTGTTTCTATGGCCCACCTGTACTGTCAGGTGGAAGGCATGTCTATGGGCATCTTCTGCCACCCACACTGTGTGGCATGGTGGAATGCAGAACTCTGTCTGCCTTCCTTCTCCTATGTTGTGCTGCTTGAGTTTGATTTTAATTGACTTTTATACATCCTAGGCAAAGAACAGCTTTGACCACCAAAGTAAGGCACCAAGCTAGAATGAACAAAGGACTGCCAACTGCTCTGTCCCTGACTGATATAACAACATACCCAAGAAGACCTCTCTTTGCCCATTGCTTGGGTTGGGGGAAGGGAGATTTCCTCACTCTAAGTAGACTGCACAAAGGTATCTCAATGGCTACCTCCCACTCAGGATGATCTGTTGAGATTTTTGTTCCATTGCCTTACCCCAATCCATTTAAGTCCCCATGAGAAAGATCTTTGAACAATGCACTGGGGTTTCAGAAAAGTATGGAACAAAAGGCACCCTCTCCTACACCATTTCCTAGTGTTACGGGTCAAAAACTAAGTACAGTTATACTAAACAGTGTCATGTAGACTTCATTTTTATAATATGTAAAATTGGAAAGAAAAAAACTAAGCTTAAATTTATGGGAAACATCATCTAATTTCAATCTTTAAGCACATAATAAACTTTTTCATCAGTAAAGCAATACACACTTAAATATTTTCAATTGATTGTCTAAAGTAAAAAACACTTCTTTACATTTAATTATTATTCACAAGTTTGTCACTGTACACTCTATACGCAGGTGTGTAACAGACATCAACAATGAACAAATTTAGCTTTTTGGCATTAACTAGAAAATACTGAATTTGCTTTCTCTGAAAATATTTTTGAATCTCCATTTATAATAAAATGCTTTGCTCATTCAGTAATTGTTGAAGCCTACCTTTTTTTTAACCTTGAATAAAATGCAAAGGGCTTCCTGCTTTAGAGTTATGTGATCAAAATCTGAAAGCACATGGTCCCTTAGATAACAGTGATGTCAGTAGATAAACGAGTGCTCTGGAAACAGCCCCTTAGAGTAGTCCATTGGAAGATTGGCTGCGTCTCTGTTAAAAATTCTCCACTAACTCTATTTGACTTTCATTTTTCCCAAAATAGCTTTTCAACTTACAGGAAGCAATACATAATAATCAGAGTGATGCAATTCAGTTGCACTAAATAGAAAACAATGATCTCATCCTACCTACCTTTAACTCTACTACTGAGATAATCAATACCTACCCAGTCTTTGAATTTTTTTTCAATTTTCTCTAAAACATTTGTTCAAGTACCTAAGCTAAACATGGTAGATGGAATAGACAGATAGTCTTTTCTCAGGAAGGGAAACAAAAATGAAAAATGCACAGTAGGTCTGAGCTGTTCGGTCTGATATTTACCTTACAAAAGTAGTTCTTAATAATGAGTTATGGAATCGTGCCAGGAAATGTCACCCATCCTCCTCTTAGGAAAAGGCTGAGAACTGATACTTTCCTGTGTCAATAATAAAATGGAGAGGGTTCCAAGAAAGGCTTGGAATTCTTGCAAGAAAGGAAGCTGAACACACTTTTCACACAGACTAAGAAACATGCACATCCTCCTCTGATTTGAAGCCAAAGGTGTTCTTGAAGTGAGTAAGATGCACATCTCTGGACTTGACCATCAAGAAGTTGTCTTTGTCCTTCCAGGAGATTTTTTCAAGAAAATCCTAGCTGAATCAACCACATGGTACAAAAGGAGAGACTGGACCACCATAAAAGTATTTGTCTTCAAACATTTGGGAGATTTCAAAGGCCTAGTGACCTTGGAGATATATGGTCTAGTTTCAGCTATCTTTTTGGCATCCAGCCTCAGGAATTATTGCTGATAGTAGAATCCCAGAAGTACAAATGAAATGCAGTTGGTCCATCAAGAGCAGACACTGACGCAAGAGCTGCTAGGTACTCACAAGACTCAGCCAGTGATGGCACCATCAGTTTAGAGATCTGTGCTGTGCTGAGGAAACTGCAGGGTTAGAGTAGGCAATACTCTGTCCTCAGTGCAAAAGCACAGTACAGTCTCATAACAGGATGAATCACAAAGGCAAGACTCAGAAGACTATATACAACTAAGACCTTTTATAAAGTCTTAAATTGAAGCAATATATTGATTTACAATGCATGCATGGACAATAGCTCTTTTAAAAAATAATTAAGAGGTACTGGAAAGATGGCTCAGAGATTAAGAGAAATAGATGTTCTTCTGAAGAACCACATGGTGGTTCACAACTGTCCATCACTCCAGCCCCAGGGGATCTGATGTCCTATTATGACCAATTACACATGTGGTGTAGAAACATATATGCTGGCAAAACATCTATATACATAAAATATTTTTTAATCTTTTAAAATAAAGACCAAAAGTTAATATAATTTAAAATAAAAACAAGAATAAGGAACAAAATAATATCGAGCATAAAAATTTTATATAGAGATCATCTTTGAGAAATTCACAAGGGTACAAAAATACCACATGGCTGGAATTAATTAATATAATTGAGATTTTTTTTTTAAACTTGGAATTGAGATTGATAATATCTCTTATAGTACTAAAGCCATCAACATAAATCATTAAATAACCAAAAAGACCCTTGCATGTGACAATATAGCATAAATAAGGGATTACAACTTATTTCTCTTCTTAAAACCATCACATCTACAAAGGGGGAAAAAGTCTTAATGAGACTATGTCTATGGGTAGCTATGTCCTCTACTCTAGCAGTTTGAACTCATAACAGCTATCAATCTCTTACAGAAACAGTAGTCAACTCACAGCTCTCTGTGCCAGATATAAGACTGAACACTTGAAAGATACCTTGCTCACTAGCTTCCCTAAATTTGCCTTTCACTCAATTTCTGTGGTTACATACCTGGGGTTATAGGCGGAAAATGCCACTTTTGCTTGCTGGCATTGTATCAGTTGTCCATGTAGAAAATGATATGAGCTAACCCATTTTTCCTGTAAACGAATCTTGCCTAAGACAACTAGAGGCCTCTTGAGCCTCTGCCTTGGATTCCAGGCTAACAAAGATAGTCACAAATTCTTCAATCTCATATTGACAGTTCAGAGGCTGGATCAAACTGAAACTATGGGCTAACATCACCACATTGCAGGAGAAATTTCAGAAAGAGCTAATTAAATAAATCTAAAGTCTAATCAATTGTTGAATTTTTATTGAGTGAAAACAAGAAATATTCTATTTCTCTCAGTGAAAGTTTTAAAAATGAAAGTTACTGAGCTCTCTTTAGATGCTATTGTTGAAATTGTGAAGTTTTTCAGAGCTGGACCTCCTGTAGTTTTCCTGACTGGGAACATACAAGCACTTAGACCAGCACCTAATTTAAAGGTCACACAGCAAATCACTGCAGAATAAATACATCGAGTTTGCAGTGCTGTGTGTGTGACACCATTGACTTTTTCAAGTGAATGTTTGTATTGAATATTCATTTCATGATAAATTTGAAGTAGGAGAGGAGTTATATAGTCTTTTATAAAAATTGGCATTATTTTTAGATTTTTTTCATCTCTCTCATAGTTTTTTTACTCCCTTTATGACTGGCATGTGAGGGTGTGTGTGTGTGTGTGTGTGTGTGTGTGTGTGTGTGTGTGTGCATATTTAAATTCTTATGAGAAAATATCTTATTTCCAAAGTATTTCTTAGAAACACAAATACTGCAAGCTGTATATATGATACATTGTATATTTTGAATAGAAGATTTTTTTCCATTGCTGTCTTAACAAAATGTCTCATATTTTTATTATTTCTAAGTAAACTTAAACACATGCTTGGTAAGCATCTTGTCTTCCCCTTGGAAATGGACAAGCCAAACACAGAAGTGGATACTCACAGTCAGCTATTGGATGGATCACAGGGCCCCCAATGGAGGAGCTAGAGAAAGTACCCAAGGAGCTAAAGGGAACTGCATCCCCATAGGTGGATCATTATTATGAACTAACCAGTACCCCAGAGCTCTTGTCTCTAGCTGCATTTGTATCAAAAGATGGCCTAGTAGGCCATCACTGGAAAGAGAGGCCCATTGGACTTGCCAACTTTATATGCCCCAGTACAGGGGAATGCCAGGGCCAAGGGGTGGGGGTGGGTGGGTGGGGGACTGGGGGGGGAGTGTATTGGGGACTTTTTGGATAGCATTGGAAATGTAATTGAGGAAATTACCTAATTAAAAAAAAAAAAGGAAATGGACAAGCCAACCCAACTCACAACTAAACTGGGAATTCATCATGGTAGTATAGAAGCAGAGAGAGAGAGAGAGAGAGAGAGAGAGAGAGAGAGAGAGAGAGAGAGAGAGAGAGAGAAGTTAGAAGATGATAAGATGATTTTAATTACTTGTGACATCAAGTAATGTTAATCTGACTCAACCAACTTTCCTGAAGAGAGAAGCATAGATTAATATAAGATGGAAGTCTCATACAAGCAGAATCATGCAAACATGGTGTGCTTTTCTAGTCTCTTAATACTCTTCTATGAATATCTTGTAGATCGCCAACCTCTTATCACAAAGCTTGATTTAATTAAGATGCCATTTAAGTCACATGTTGCAGCAAGTTCAGGCAAAGAGCCTTTATTAAAGGTTTTATATTTTCTAAGTCCTTGATAATAAAATTAGAGGCAGTACCTGGATTGCTTCATTTCCTTAGCAAGGTGATCTCATCTATTGCATTGACATTCTCCCTAATTTCACATTTACAAAGTAATCTTCAGCTGAATGGACATAATTAATATAATCTACCTCCTATGACTTAGCACCACACCCATAGATTAAGGCATCTCTCAACCCTCACTAGAGACAGATGGTGATCAATTCAGAGTCACAAAACTGGCTAAGGTGCAGAGAATAAAAGACCAGAAGAATTTCATTCCTAGATGGAACATATAGATCACCGATACTCTTCCAAAGACTCAACAGTCATTGCAGAAGAGGGGGCAGAAAGGGTCTAAGAGCCAGAGGAGGCAAATGATGAAAAAGAAGCAGAGTCTTCCGAACCCAGCAGAGCAACTGAACATTAAAGCTCAGAGTTGCTGTGGTAGCACGCCTAAGATTTATGCAAGCCCAAACCATCGAGTATGGGGGTGAACATGAAGTGCCACTCCTACCTGAGGACCGATCTGCAATTGTTAGCAGCTAGGAGAGGAAAGGTCATTTCTCTAAGATTATCAATTGAACTATTCAAGTGGAAGGCCACACATTCTTTTTGGAGGAAAAGGACACAGCATTTCAAGGGAAGGGTAGTGGGGTGAATCTGGGAAGAAAATGAGGTGGGAGAGTAAATAGGATCAACCCCTCATTATACAAAATTCTAATATAGAAATAATAAAAATATATTTTAGGAAACAGAAGAGCCCATAACTATGGTAAAGACCAAACACCTCCTTGTGAATAAGAACTCCAAAAATTAGAATTTAAAGAGCAAAGGTTCTGGTGCTTTTTAGATATAGATACTACTTCCAAACCCTACGAAAGGACCTCACTTTCTCTCATACAAGTTTACAAATGTTTTGTGAAGGCATGGTTAATTTACCAATAAAATTCCATAATATATGTATATGAATAATTCTAGTAAAAAAAAAAGAGTACTTATTATTTGAGCAAGTTTTCTTTTTTTATTTTTTTATAAATTAGGTATTTTCTTCATTTACATTTCCAATGCGACCCCATAAGTTCCCCAAACTTTCCCCCCTACTCCCCCCCAACTCCCATTTCTTGGTCCTGGTGTTCTCCTGTACTGACATAAAAAGTTTGCAAGACCAATGGGCCTCTCTTTCCACTGATGGACAACTAGGTCATCTTCTGATCCATATGCAGCTAGAAACACGAGCTTCAGGGGTACTGGTTAGTTCATATTGATGTTCCACCTATAGGGTTGCAGATCCCTTTAGCTCCTTGGGTACTTTCTCTAGCTCCTCCATTGGGGGCCCTGTGATCCATCCATTAACTGACTGTGAGCCTCCACTTATGTGTTTGCTAAGCCCCGGCATAGTCTCACAAGAGACAGCTATATCTGGGTCCATTCAGCAAAATCCTGTTAGTGTGTGCAATGGTGTCAGCATCTGGAGGCTGATTATGGGATGGATCCCCGGGTATGGCAGTCTCTAGATGGTCCATCCTTTTGTCTCAGGTACAAACTTTGTCTCTGTAACTCCTTCCATGGGTGTTCTGTTCACAATTCTAAGAAGGAGCAAAGTGTTCACACTTTCATCTTCATTCTTCTTGAGTTTCATGTGATTAGCAGATTGTATTATATATCTTGGGTATCCTAAGTTTTGGGCTAATACCCACTTATCAATGAGTACATATTGTGTGAGTTCCTTTGTGATTGTGTTACCTCACTCAGGATGATGCCCTCCAGGTCCATCCATTTGCCTAGGAATTTCATAAGTTCATTATTTTTAATAGCTGAGTAGTACTCCATTGTGTAAATGTACCATGTTTTCTGTATCCATTGCTCTGTTGAGGGACATCTGGGTTCTTTCCAGCTAATGGCTATTATAAATAAGGCTGCTATGAACATAGTGGAGCATGTGTCCTTCTTACTGGTTGGAACATCTTCTGGATATATGCCCAGGAGAGGTATTGCTGGATCCTCCAGTAGTTCTACGTCCAATTTTCTAAGGAAACGTCAGACTGATTTCCAGAGTGGTTGTACAAGCTTGCAATCCCACCAACAATAGAGGAGTGTTCCTCTTTCTCCACATCCTTGCCAGCATCTGCTGTCACCTGAATTTTTGATCTTAGCCATTCTGACTGGTGTGATGTGGAATCTCAGGGTTGTTTTGATTTGCATTTCCCTAATGATTAAGGATGTTGAACATTTTTTCAGGTGCTTCTCTGCCATTCAGTATTCCTCAGGTGAGAATTCTTTGTTCAGTTCTGAGCCCCATTTTTAATGGGGTTATTTGATTTTCTGGAGTCCACTTTCTTGAGTTCTTTATATATATTGGATATTAGTCCCCTATCTGATTTAGGATAGGTAAGGATCCTTTTCCAATCTGTTGGTGGTCATTTTGTCTTATTGACAGTGTCTTTTTGCCTTGCAGAAGCTTTGCAGTTTCACGAGGTCCCATTTATCAATTCCTGATCTTACCGTGCAAGCAATTGCTGTTCTGTTCAGGAATTTTTCCCCTGTGCCCATATCTTCAAGGCCTTTCCCCACTTTCTCCTCTATAAGTTTCAGTGTCTCTAGTTTTATGTGAAGTTCCTTGATCCACTTAGATTTGACCTTAGTACAAGGAGATAGGAATGGATCGATTCACATTCTTCTACATGATAACAACCAGTTGTGCCAGCACCAATTGTTGAAAATGCTGTCTTTCTTCCACTGGGTGGTTTTAGCTCCCTTGTCGAAGATCAAGTGACCATAGCTGTGTGGGTTCATTTCTGGGTCTTCAATTCTATTCCATTGGTCTACTTGTCTGTCACTGTACCAGTACCATGCAGTTTTTATCACAATTGCTCGGTAGTAAAGCTTTAGGTCAGGAATGGTGATTCCACCAGAGGTTCTTTTATCCTTGAGAAGAGTTTTTGCTATCCTAGATTATTTGTTATTCCAGATGAATTTGCAGATTGCCCTTTCTAATTCGTTGAAGAATTGAGTTGGAATTTTCATGGGGATTTCATTGAATCTGTAGATTGCTTTTGGCAAGATAGCCATCTTTACAATGTTGATCCTGCCAATCCATTAGCATGGGAGTTCTTTCCATCCTCTGAGATCTTCTTTAATTTCTTTCTTCAGAGACTTGAAGTCGACTCCTCTTGGGTGAATTTTCTTCTTTTTTTTCTAGAATTTTTAGTTGTGTTGTCAAGCTCCTAGTGTGTGCTTTCTCCAGTTTCTTTTTGTAGGCACTCAGAGCTATGAGTTTCCCTCTTAGAAATGCTTTCATTGTGTCCCATAGGTTTGGGTATGTTGTGGCTTCATTTTCATTAAACTCTAAAAAGACTTTAATTTCCTTCTTCATTCCTTCCTTGACCAAGGTATCATTGAGAAGAGTGTTGTTCAGTTTCCATGGGAATGTTGGCTTTCCATTATTTATGTTGTTATTGAAGATCATTCTTAGTCCATGGTGGTCTGATAGGATACATGGGATAATTTCAATATTTTTGTATCTGTTGAGGCCTGTTTTGTGACCAATTATATGGTCAATTTTGGAGAAGGTCCCGTGAGGTGCTGAGAAGAAGGTATATCCTTTTGTTTTATGATAAAATGTTCTGTAGATATCTGTTAAGTCCATTTGTCTCATAACTTCTGTTAGTTTCACTGTGTCCCTGTTTAGTTTCTGTTTCCACAATCTGTCCATTGATGAAAGTGGTGTGTTGAAGTCGCCCACTATTATTGTGTGAGGTGCAATGTGTGCTTTGAGCTTTACTAAAGTGTCTTTAATGAATGTGGCTGCCCTTGCATTTGGAGCATAGATATTCAGAATTGAGAGTTCCTCTTGGAGGATTTTACCTTTGGTGAGTATGAAGTGTCCCTCCTTGTCTTTTTTGATAACTTTGGGTTGGAAGTTGATTTTATTAGATATTAGAATGGCTACTCCAGCTTGTTTCTTCAGGCCATTTGCTTAGAAAATTGTTTTCCACACTTTTACTCTGAGGTAGTGTCTGTCTTTTTCCCTGAGATGGGTTTCCTGTAAGAAGCAGAATGTTGGGTCCTGTTTGTGTAGCCAGTCTGTTAGTCTATGTCTTTTTATTGGGGAATTGAGTCCATTGATATTAAGAGATATTAAGGAAAAGTAATTGTTGCTTCCTTTTATTTTTGTTGTTAGAGTTGGCATTCTGTTCTTGTGGCTGTCTTCTTTTTGGTTTGTTGAGGGATTACTTTCTTGCTTTTTCTAGGGCGTGATTTCCTTCCTTGTATTGTTTTTTTTTTCTGTTATTATCCTTTGAAGGGCTGGATTCATGGAAAGATAATGTGTGAATTTGGTTTTGTCGTGGAATACTTTGGATTCTCCATCTATGTTAATTGAGAGTTTGGCCGGATATAGTAGCCTGGGCTGGCATTTGTTTTCTCTTAGTGTCTGTAGAACATCTGTCCAGGCTCTTCTGGCTTTCATAGTCTCTGGTGAAAAGTCTGATGTAATTCTGATAGGCCTGCCTTTATATGTTACTTGACCTTTCTCCCTTGCTGCTTTTAATATTCTATCTTTATTTAGTGCATTTGTTGTTCTGATTATTATGTGTCAGGAGGACTTTCTTTTCTGGTCCAGTCTATTTGGAGTCCTGTAGGCTTCTTGTAAGTTCGTGGGCATCTCTTTCTTTAGATTTGGTAAGTTTTCTTCAATAATTTTGTTGAAGATGTTTGCTGGTCATTTGAGTTGAAAATCTTCATTCTCATGTACTCCTATTATCCGTAGGTTTGGTCTTCTCATTGTGTCCTGGATTTCCTGGATATTTTGAGTTAGGATCTTTTTGCATTTTCCATTTTCTTTGATTCTTGTGCTGATGTTCTCTATGGAATCTTCTGCACCTGAGATTCTCTCTTCCATCTCTTGTATTCTGTTGCTGATGCTCGCAACTATGGTTCCAGATTTCTTTCCTAGGGTTTCTATCTCCAGCGTTGCCTCATTTTGGGTTTTCTTTATTGTGTCTACTTCCCTTTTTAGGTCTAGTATGGTTTTGTTCATTTCCATCACCTGTTTGGTTGTGTTTTCCTGTTTTTCTTTGAGGACTTCTACCTGTTTGGTTGTGTTTTCCTGTTTTTTTTAAGGACCTGTAACTCTTTAGCAGTGTTCTCCTGTATTTCTTTAAGTGAGTTATGAAAGTCCTTCTTGATGTCCTCCACCATCATCATGAGATATGCTTTTAAATCTGGGTCTAGATTGTCGGCTGTGTTGGGGTGCCCAGGACTAGGTGGGGTGGGAGTGCTGCGTTCTGATGATGGTGAGTGGTCTTGATTTCTGATAGTAGGATTCTTGTGTTTGCCTTTTGCCATCTGGTAATCTCTGGGGCTGTGTGTGCAGAATACACTGGGCGGGGTCCCGAAACCAAGATGTCTGTTGCAGATGCTCAGGCACAGCGCTCCTTCTCCGCTCAGACCCCTTTCCACTGGCTGGAAGGTGGCCGGATGTCAGGGGCCTGTGCAGAATACACTAGGCGGGGTCCCAGAACCAAGATGTCTGCTGCCAATGCACAGGCAAAGCGTTCTTGGGCCGGTTGGATCCCTAACCTCTGTGCAAAATACACTCGGTGGGGTCCTGGAACCAGGATGTCTGATGCCCATGCTCAGGCTAGGCGCTCCCTCTCCCCTGAGCCCTATTTTTAATGGGGTTATTTGATTTTCTGGAGTCCACCTTCTTGAGTTCGTAATATGTTTTGGATATTAGTCCTCTGTCTGATTTAGGAGAGGTAACGATCTTTTCCCAATCTGTTGATAGCATTTTTGTCTTATTGACGGTGTCTTTTAAATTTTATGAGGTCCCATTTGTCAATTCTCATTCTTGTGGCACAAGCCATTGCTGTTCTATTCAGGAATATTTCCCCTGTGCCCATGTCTTCGAGGCTTTTCCCCACTTTCTCCTCTATAGGTTTCACTGTCTCTGGTTTTATGTGGAGTTCCTTGATCCACTTAGATTTGACCTTAGTAAAAGGAGATAGGAATGGATCAATTAGCATTCTTCTACATGATAACCGCCAGTTGTGCCAGCACCATTTGTTGAAAATGCTGTCTTTTTACCACTGGATGGTTTTAGCTCCCTTGTCAAAGATCAAGTGACCATAGGAGTGTGGGTTCATTTCTGGGTCTTCAATTCTATTCCATTGGTCTAGTTGTCTCTTGCTATTCCAGTACCATGCAGTTATTTATCACAATTGCTCTGTAGTACAGCTTTAGGTCAGGCATGCTGATTCTACCAAAGGTGCTTTTATCCTTGCGGAGATTTTTGCTATCCTAGGTTTTTTTGTTATTCCAGATGAATTTGCAGATTGCCCTTTCTAATTCATTGAAGAATTGTGTTGGAATTTTGATAGGGATTCTATTGAATCTGTAGATTGCTTTTGGCAAGATAGCCATTTTTATTATATTGATCCTGCCAATTCATGAGTATGGGAGATCTTTCCATCTTCT
The DNA here is from genome assembly GCF_978045245.1 of Mus caroli. Taxonomy (NCBI): domain Eukaryota; kingdom Metazoa; phylum Chordata; class Mammalia; order Rodentia; family Muridae; genus Mus; species Mus caroli. The sequence continues at coordinate 102,579,871 of NW_028227261.1, read as the reverse complement.
GAGAACTTCTTTAATTTCTTTCTACAGAGACTTGAAGTTTTTATCACAAAGATCTTTCACTTCCTTAGTTGGAGTCACGCCAAGATATTTTATATTATTTGTTACTATTGAGAAGGGTGTTATTTCCCTAATTTCTCTCTCAGCCTGTTTATCCTTTGTGTAGAGAAAGGGTATTGACTTGAGTTAATTTTATATCCACCTACTTCACTGAAGCTGTTTATCAGGTAGGTTTAGGAGTTCTCTTGTGGAATTTTTAGGGTCATTTATATACACTATCATATCATCTGCCAAAAGTGATATTTTGACTTCATCTTTCAATTTGTATCCACTTTATCTCCTTTTGTTGTCGAATTGCTCTCGCTAGAATTTCAAGTACAATGTTGAATAGGTAGGGAGAAAGTGGGCAGCCTTGTCTAGTCCCTGATTTTAGTGGGATTGCTTCCAGCTTCTCATCATTTACTTTGATGTTGGCTACTGGTTTGCTGTAGATTGCTTTTATCATGTTTATCTATGGACCTTGAATTCCTGATCTTTCCAAGACTTTTATCATGAATGGATGAATGATTTTATCAAATGCTTTCTCCGCATCTAAGGAGATGATCATTTGGTTTTTGTCTTTGAGTTTGTTTATATAGTGGATTATGTTGCTGGATTTCCATATTTTAAACCATCCCTGCATCCCTGGAATGAAACCTACTTGGTCAGGATGGATGATTATTTTGATGTGTTTTTGTATTCGGTTAGCAAGAATTTTATTGAGGATTTTTGTATCGATATTCATAAGGGAAATTGGTCTGAAGTTCTCTATCTTTGTTGGGTCTTTCTGTGGTTTAGGTATCAGAGTAATTGTGGCTTCATAGAATGAATTGGGTAGAGTACCTTCTGCTTCTATTTTGTGGAATAGGTTGTAAAGAACTGGAATTAGATCTTCTTTGAAGGTAGGACAGAACTCTGCATTAAACCCATCTGGTCCTGGGCTTTTTTTGGTTGGGAGACTATTAATGACTGCTTCTACTTCTTTAGGGGATATAGGACTGTTTAGATCATTAACTTGATCCTGATTTAACTTTGGTACCTGGTATCTGTCTAGAAATTTGTCCATTTCATTCATCTTTTCCAGTTTTATTGAGTATAGCCTTTGTAGAAGGATCTGATGGTGTTTTGAATTTCTTCTGGATCTGTTGTTATGTCTCCCTTTTCATTCCTGATTTTGTTAATTAGGATGCTGTTCATGTGCCCTCTAGTGAGTCTGGCTAAGGGTTTATCTATCTTGTTGATTTTCTCACAGAACCAGTTCCTCCTTTGGTTGATTCTTTGAATAATTCTTCTTGTTTCCTCTTGGTTGATTTCACCCCTGAGTTTGATATTTTTCTGCCTTCTACTCCTCTTGGGTGAATTTGCTTCCTTTTTTCTAGAGCTTTTAGGTGTGTTGTCAAGCTGCTAGTGCGTGCTCTCTCTAGTTTCTTTTTGGAGGCAATCAGAGCTATGAGTTTTCCTCTTAGAAATGCTTTCATTGTGTCCCATAAGTTTGGGTATGTTGTGGCTTCCTTTTCATTAAACTCTAAAAAGTCTTTAATTTCTTTCTTTATTCCTTCCTTGACCAAGGTATCATTGAGAAGAGTGTTGCTCAGTTTTCACGTGAATGTTGGTTTTCTATTATTTTTTTTCACCTTTCTTCAAATTTATTGCATAATATTTTTTTTATTTTTTTTTATTTTTAAATTTTTATTTATTTATTTATTTTTAATTTTTAATATTTTTATTACATATTTTCCTCAATTACATTTCCAATGTTATCCCAAAAGTCCCCCATAGTGCCCCCCACTTCCCTACCCACCCATTCCCATTCTTTTGGCCCTGGCATTCCCCTATATTGGGGCATATAAAGTTTGCAAGTCCAATGGGCCTCTCTTTCCATTGATGGCCAAATAGACCATCTTTCGATACATATGCAGCTAGAGACAAGAGCTCCGGAGTTCTGGTTAGTACATCATGTTGTTCCAACAATAGGGTTGCAGATCCCTTTAGCTCCTTGGGTACTTTCTCTAGCTTCTCCATTGGGAGCCCTGTGATACATCCAATAGCTGACTGTGAACATCCACTCCTGTGTTTGCTAGGCCCCGGCATCGTCTCACAAGAGAAAGCTATATTTGGGTCCTTTCAGCAAAATCTTGCTAGTGTATGCAATGGTGTCAGCGTTTAGAAGCTGCTTATGGGATGGATCCCTGGATACGGCAGTCTCTAAATGGTCCATCCTTTCATCACAGCTACGAACTTTGTCTCTGTAACTCCTTCCCTGGGTGTTTTGTTCCCAATTCTAAGAAGGGGCACAGTGTCCACACTTTGATCTTCATTCTTCTTGAGTTTCATGCGTTTAGCAAATTGTATCTCATATCTTGGGTATCCTAAGTTTTGGGCTAATATCTGCTTATCAGTGAATACATATTGTGTGAGTTCTTTTGTGATTGTGTTACTTCACTCAAGATGATGCCCTCCAGGTCCATCCATTTGGCTAGGAATTTCATAAATTCATTCTTTTTAATAGCTGAGTAGTACTCCATTGTGTAAATGTACCATAATTTCTGTATCCATTCCTCTGTTGAGAGACATTTGGGTTCTTTCCAGCTTCTGGCTATTATAAATAGGGCTGCTATGAACATAGTGGAGCATGTGTCCTTTTTACCGGAATTTTTGCCCATATCTTCAAGGCCTTTCCCCACTTTCTCCTCTATAAGTTTCAGTGTCTCTGGTTTTATGTGAAGTTCCTTGATCCACTTAGACTTGACCTTAGTACAAGGAGATAGGAATGGATCGATTCGCATTCTTCTACATGTTAACAACCAGTTGTGCCAGCACCATTTGTTGAAAATGCTGTCTTTCTTCCACTGGATGTTTTTAGCTCCCTTGTCGAAGATCAAGTGACCGTAGGTGTGTGGGTTCATTTCTGGGTCTTCAATTCTATTCCATTGGTCTATTTGTCTGTCACTATACCAGTACCATGCAGTTTTTATCACAATTGCTCTATAGTAAAGCTTTAGGTCCGGCATGGTGATTCCACCAGAGGTTCTTTTATCCTTGAGAAGAGTTTTTGCTATCCTAGGTTTTTTGTTATTCCAGATGAATTTGCAGATTGCACTTTCTAATTCATTGAAGAATTGATTTGGAATTTTGATAGGGATTGCATTGAATCTGTAGATTGCTTTTGGCAAGATAGCCATTTTTACAATGTTGATCCTGCCAATCCATGAGCATGGGAGATCTTAACATCTTCTGAGATCTTCTATAATTTCTTTCTTCAGAGACTTGAAGTTTTTATTATACAGATCTTTCACTTCCTTAGTTAGAGTCATGCCAAGATATTTTATATTATTTGTGACTATTGAGAAGAGTGTTGTTTCCCTAATTTCTTTCTCAGCCTATTTATTCTTTGTGTAGAGAAAGGCCATTGATTTGTTTGAGTTAATTTTATATCCAGCTACTTCACCGAAGCTGTTTATCAGGCTTAGGAGTTCTCTGGTGGAATTTTTAGGGTCACTTATATATACTATCATATCATCTGCAAAAAGTGATATTTTGACTTCATCTTTTCCAATTTGTATCCCTTTGATCTCCTTTTGTTGTCGAATTGCTCTGGCTAGGACTTCAAGTACAATGTTGAATAGGTATGGAGAAAGTGGACATCCTTGTCTAGTCCCTGATTTTAGAGGGATTGCTTCAAGCTTCTCACCATTTACTTTGATGTTGGCTACTGGTTTGCTGTAGATTGCTTTTATCATGTTTAAGTATGGGCCTTGAATTCCTGATCTTTCCAAGACTTTTATCATGAATGGGTGTTGGATCTTGTCAAATGCTTTTTCCGCATCTAACGAGATGACCATGTGGTTTTTGTCTTTGAGTTTGTTTATATACTGGATTACATTGATGGATTTCCGTATATTGAACCATCCCTGCATCCCTGGGATGAAACCTACTTGGTCAGGATGGATGATTGTTTTGATGTGTTCTTGGATTCGGTTAGCAAGAACTTTATTGAGGATTTTTGCATCAATATTCATAAGGGATATTGGTCTGAAGTTTTCTATCTTTGTTGGGTCTTTTTGTGGTTTAGGTATCAGAGTAATTGTGGCTTCATAGAATGAGTTGGGAAGAGTACCTTCTGTTTCTATTTTGTGGAATAGTTTGTGAAGAACTGGGATTAGATCTTCTTTGAAGGTCTGATAGAACTCTGCACTAAACCCATCTGGTCCTGGGCTTTTTTTAGTTGGGAGACTATTAATGACTGCTTCTATTTCTTTGGGGGATATAGGGCTGTTTAGATCATTAACCTGATCTTGATTCAACTTTGGTACCTGGTATCTGTCTAGGAACTTCTCCATTTCATCCAGGTTCTCCAGTTTTGTTGAGTATAGCCTTTGGTAGAAGGATCTGATGGTGTTTTGGATGTCTTCAGGATCTGTTGTTATGTCTCCTTTTTCATTTCTGATTTTGTTAATTAGGATGCTTTCCCTGTGCCCTCTAGTGAGTCTGGCTAAGGGTTTATCTATCTTGTTGATTTTCTCAAAGAACCAGCTCCTTGATTGGTTGATTCTTTGAATAGTTTTTCTTGTTTCCACTTGGTTGATTTCGCCCCTGAGTTTGATTATTTCCTGCCGTCTACTCCTCTTGGGTGAATTTGCTTCCTTTTGTTCTAGTGCTTTTAGGTATGTTGTCAAGCTGCTAATGTGTGCTCTCTCTAGTTTCCTTTTGGAGGCACTCAGAGCTATGAGTTTTCCTCTTAGAAATGCTTTCATTGCGTCCCATAAGTTTGGGTATGTTGTGGCTTCATTTTCATTGAACTCTAAAAAGTCCTTAATTTATTTCTTTATTCCTTCCTTGACCAAGGTATCATTGAGAAGAGTGTTGTTCAGTTTCCACGTGAAGGTTGGCTTTCTATTATTTATTTTGTTATTGAAGATCAGCCTTAGTCCATGGTGATCTGATAGGATGCATGGGACAATTTCAATATTTTTGTATCTGTTGAGGCCTGTTTTGTGACCAATTATGTGGTCAATTTTGGAGAAAGTACCATGAGGTGCTGAGAAGAAGGTATATCCTTTTGTTTTAGGATAGAATGTTCTGTAGATATCTGCAGGATCCATTTGATTCATAAGTTCTGTTAGTTTCACTGTGTCCCTGTTTAGTTTCTGTTTCCACGATCTATCCATTGGTGAAAGTGGTGTGTTGAAGTCTCCCACTATTATTGTATGAGGTGCAATGTGTGCTTTGAGATTTACTAAAGTTTCTTTAATGAATGTGGCTGCCTTTGTATTTGGAGCATAGATATTCAGGATTGATAGTTCCTCTTGGAGGATTTTACCTTTGATGAGTATGAAGTGTCCCTCCCTGTCTTTTTTAATTACTTTGGGTTGGAAGTCAATCTTATCAGATATTAGAATGGCTACTCCAGCTTGTTTCTTCATGCCATTTGCTTGGAAAATTGTTTTCCAGCCTTTCATTCTGAGGTAGTGTCTATCTTTTTCTCTGAGATGAGTTTCCTGTAAGCAGCAAAATGTTGGGTCTTGTTTGTGTAGCCAGTTTGTTAGTCTATGTCTTTTTATCGGGGAGTTGAGTCCATTGATATTAAGAGATATTAAGGAAAAGTAATTGTTGTTTCCTGTTATTTTTGTTGTTAAAGTTGGCATTCTGTTCTTGTGGCTGTCTTCTTTTAGGTTTGTTGAGGGATTACCTTCTTGTTGTTTCTAGGGCGTGGTTCCTGTCCTTGTATTGGTTTTTTTCTGTTATTATCCTTTGAAGGGCTGGATTCGTGGAGAGATAATGTGTGAATTTGGTTTTGTCGTGGAATACTTTGGTTTCTCCATCTATGTTAATTGAGAGTTTGGCTGGGTATAGTAGCCTGGGCTGGAATTTGTGTTCTTTTAGTGTCTGTATAACATCCGTCCAGGATCTTCTGGCTTTCATAGTCTCTGGTGAAAAATCTGGTGTAATTCTGATAGGCTTGCCTTTATATGTTACTTGGCCTTTTTCTCTTACTGCTTTTAGTATTCTATCTTTATTTAGAGCATTTGTTGTTCTGATTATTATGTGTCGGGAGGTATTTCTTTTCTGGTCCAGTCTATTTGAAGTTCTGTAGGCTTCTTGTATGTTCATGGGCATCTCTTTCTTTAGATTTGGGAAGTTTTCTTCTATAATTTTGTTGAAGATGTTTGCTGGTCCTTTGAGTTGAAAATCTTCATTCTCATCCACTCCTATTATCCGTAAGTTTGGTATTCTCATTGTGTCCTGTATTTCTTGGATGTTTTGAGTTAGGATCTTTTTGCATTTTACATTTTCCTTGATTGTTGTGCCGATGTTCTCTATGGAATCTTCTGCACCTGAGATTCTCTCTTCCATCTCTTGTATTCTGTTGCTGATGCTGGTATCTATGGTTCCAGATTTCTTTCCTAGGGTTTCTATCTCCAGTGTTGCCTCATTTTGGGTTTTCTTTATTGTGTCTACTTCCCTTTTTAGGTCTAGTATGGTTTTGTTCATTTCCATCATCTGTTTTGATGTGTTTTCCTGTTTTTCATTAAGGACTTCTACCTGTTTGATTAGGTTATCCTGTTTTTCTTTAAGGATTTGTAACTCTTTAGCAGTGTTCTCCTGCAATTCTTTAAGGGATTTTTGTGCTTCCTCTTTATTGTCTTCTACCTGTTTACCAGTGTTCCTTTGTATTTCTTTAAGTGTGTTGTTAAAGTCCTTCTTGAAGTCCTCTACCATCATCAGGAGATATGCTTTTAGATCCGTGTCTAGTTTTTCCGGTGTGTTGGGGTGCCCTGGACTGGGCGAAGTGGGAGTGCTGGGTTCTGATGATGGTGAGTTGTCTTGGTTTCTGTTAGTAAGATTATTATGTTTACCTTTCGCCATCTGGTAATCTCTGGGGTTAGTTGTTGTCGTTGTCACTATTTAAAGATTGGAGCAGAAGCTGTGTTCCACTCACCAGCAGTATCAAAATCCTGTGGCGGGGGTCTTGGGTAGCTGGCGGGTGTCAGCCGACCCTGTGCTCTAGCTACACTGGTGCTGTTCCGGCCAGATGAGGCCTGTGGCCCTACTCAGGCCGGTTTCTGCTTCCCTAACTAATGCAGTCTCAGGTCTCGTGCGCAATTGGATTGGAGCAGAAGCTGTGTTCCACTCACCAGAAGTCTTAAGATCCTGTGGTGGGTGTTGTGGGTAGCTGGCGAGTGTCAGCCGACCCTGCGCCCTAGCTACCCTGGTGCTTTTCTGACCGGAAGAGGCTTGTGGCCCTAAGTAGGCCAGATTTCTGCCTCCCCAACCAGAGCAGTCTCAGGTCCTGCGTGACTGGACTGGAGCAGAAGCTGTGTTCCACTCACCAGCAGTCTCAAAATCCTGTGGCGGGGGTTGTGGGTAGCTGGCGGGTGTCAGCCGACCCTGCGCTCTAGCTACTCCGGTGCTGTTCCGGCCGGATGAGGCCTGTGGCCCTACTCAGGCTGGTTTTTGCTTCCCTAACTAATGCAGTCTCAGGTCCCGCGGCGCGCAATTGGATTGGAGCTGAAGCTGTGTTCCACTCACCAGAAGTCTTAAGATCCTGTGGTGGGTGTTGTAGGTAGCTGGCGAGTGTCAGCCGACCCTGCGCCCTAGCTCGGTTTTCTATTATTTATGTTGTTATTTAAGATCAGCCTTAGTCCATGGTGATCTGATTGTATGCATGGGACGATTTCAATATTTTTGTATCTGTTGAGGCCTGTTTTGTGACCAATTATATGGTCAATTTTGGAAAAGATACCATGAGATGCTTAGAAGAAGGTATATCCTTTTGTTTTATGATAAAATGTTCTGTAGATATCTGTTAAAACCATATGTTTCATAACTTCTGTTAGTTTCACTGTGTCCCTGCTTAGATTCTGTTTCCATGATATGTCCATTGATGAGAGTGGTGTGTTAAAGTCTCCCACTATTATTGTGTGAGGTGCAATGTGTGGTTTGAACTTTACTAACGTCTGTTTAATGAATGTGGCTGCCCTTGCATTTGGAGCATAGATATTCAGAATTGTGAGTTCCTCTTGGAAGATTTTACCTTTGGTGAGTATGAAGTTCCCCTCCTTGTCTTTTTTTCCAACTTTGGGTTGGAAGTTGATTTTATTTGATATTAGAATGGCTACTCCACCTTGTTTCTTCAGACCATTTGCTTGGAAAATTTTATTCCATCCTTTCACTCTGAGGTAGTGTCTGTCTTTTTCCCTAAGATGTGTCTCCTGTAAGCAGCAAAATGTTGGGTCCTCTTTGTGTAGCCAGTCTGTTAGTCTATGTCTTTTTATTGGGGAATTGAGTCCATTGATATTAAGAGATATTAAGGAAAAGTAATTTTTGCTTCCTATTATTTTTGTTGTTAGAGTTGGCATTCTGTTCTTTTGGCTGTCTTCTTTTAGGTTTGTTGAAGGATTACTTTCTTGCTTTTTCTGGGATGTGGTTTCCATTCTTGTATTGGTTTTTTTCTGTTATTATCCTTTGAAGGGCTGGATTTGTGGAAAGATAATGTGTGAATTTGTTTTTTTCATGGAATACTTTGGTTTCTCCATCTATGGTAATTGAAAGTTTGGCTGGGTATGGTAGCCTGGGCTGGCATTTGTGTTCTCTTAGTGTCTGTATAACATCTGTCCAGGATCTTCTGGCTTTCATATTCTCTGGTGAGAAGTCTGGTGTAATTCTGATAGTCCTGCCTTTATATGTTACTTGACCTTTTCCCTTTGCTGCTTTTAATATTCTATCTTTATTTAGTGCATTTTTTGTTCTGATTATTATGTGTCGGGAGGAATTTCTTTTCTGGTCCAGGCTAGTTGGAGTTCTGTAGGCTTCCTGTATTTTCATGGCCATCCCTGTCTTTAGGTTTGGGAAGTTTTCTTCTATAATTTTGTTGAAGATATTTGCTGGACCTTTAAGTTGAAAATCTTCATTCTAGTCTACTCCTATTATTTGTAGGTTTGGTCTTCTCATTGTGTCCTAGATTTCCTGGATGTTTGAGTTAGGATCTTTTTGCATTTTGCATTTTCTTTGATTGTTGTGCCCATGTTCTCTATGGAATCTTCTGCTCCTGAGATTCTCTCTTCCATCTCTTGTATTCTGTTGCTGATGCTTGCATCTATAGTTCCAGATTTCTTTCCTAGGGTTTCTATCTCCAGCGTTGCCTCAGTTTGGGTTTTCTCTATTGTATGTACTTCCCTTTTTAGGTCTAGTATGGTTTTGTTCATTTCCATCACCTGTTTGGATGTGTTTTCCTGTTTTTCTTTAAGGACTTGTAACTTTTTAACAGTGTTCTCCTGTATTTCTTTAATTGAGTTATTAAATTCTTTCTTGTTTCCTCTACCATCATCATGAGATATGCTTTTAAATCCAGGTCTAGCTTTTAAGATGTGTTATGGTATCCAGGTCTGACTGAGGGGAGAGTGCTGGGTTCTGATGATGGTGAATGGTCTTGGTTTCTGTTAGTAAGATTCTTACATTTGCCATTCGCATCTGGTAATCTCTGGTGTTAGTTGTTATAGTTGTCTCTGGTTAATGCTTGTTCCTCTCATGATTCTGTTAGCCTCTATTAGCAGTCCTGGATGACTAGATTTCTACTGAGTTTCAGTGGTTAGAGCACTCTCTGCAGGCAAGCTCTCTCCTTGTAGGGAATGTGGACAGATATCTGGTGCTCGGACCTGCCTCCTGGCATAAGATGAAAGCCCAAAACAGGGCTTGTTCCAGAATCTGTGTAGCTTCTGTAGACCACACTCTCACCTGCGCAGAGTAGTCTTGGTGGGATCTGGGAACCAAGATGTCTCCCCCAGATGCTGTGGCAAAGCCCTCCTGGTCGGGCTAGACACCTCTCCTCTGGCAGGGAAGGAGCCCGGATGTCTTGAGCCTGAAACCCAGTCTGCCCCAGAAGCTCTGTGTCTTCTGCCTGTCCCAGAAGCTGTTAGCCTCTGCAGTCCACACTCTCACCTGTGCAGACCAGTCTTGGTAGAATCCTGGAACCAGGATAGCTCCCCCAGATGCTGTGGTAAAACCTTCCCGGGCGGGGTGGACACCTCTCCTCTGGCAGGGAAGGTACCTGTGTGTCTGGAGCCCGAAACACTGTCTGCCCCAGAAGCTCTGTGGCTTCCACCTGACCCAGAAGCCGTTAGCTTCTGCAGTCCACACTCTCCCCTGCGCAGACTCTCAAGTTGTTTTCTATTTAGAAGGTATTATCAGCAAATAAGATTTGATTTTACAATAACCTATGTTTCTTATATTGTTCAATGACATTTCTGAGCAGATGAATTATGACTGTATAATCTTAAACATTTTCTCTTCTCCCTCACTAAAATCAAGTTTCAAAAATATCTCCATATTTTAACACTTTTAGGCTATTTCTTACTTCTTATTCTTATATTAGCACTGAAATTTTCTCCAAACTATAAGATTTAGAGAATATAAATGAGAGGAGATAAATTTAATAATTTTTGTGTGGGATCTAAAAATAACTGGGTCATGTGTAAATTAATATATCAACTTTTCATAAATAATACATATTTTAAAAAGCGTTCCATAACAAAATGAAGAACTTTTTTCTTATTTCTGCAACTGAAATTCCCAAGGTGTTAGAAAGTAAGGACATTGAAAGTTTCCTAATACTTATAAAGAAGTAGCTTGAAAAAAGTCAAGAATCATTCATGAAGCTGAGTAGGAAGATCTTCATCCGTACTGGGAGAATGATGGAACGATATGATTTCTCTCCAACTGTGAATATATGAAAATGATCAAAGGTATTTAGCAAATTATTTTTGCAATCTGAACTGTGGACCTCAATAACACATCCTGAGATATAAAAATCGCTATGAGCAATATTCTGTATACCTCAGTGAATAAGCCGACATCAAAGATGTCTCTTAGGTTTTGATCCCTAAGTAAAATCGGTTAGCTGAGCTCTGTGCTGCACTGTTGCTTCAGGTCAGAAAGCTTGAACTTCTCCATTTCAGATACTCTGAAGTATGAAGTCATTAATAAAGATGCAGGAAGTTATTCCCACCATAGTCACTTTTAAACCTCATGAGCATGCACAAATATAAATACTTCCTGCTAATAAAATGGAGCTATGGATATGACTTTTCCTATTATCACAATGTATTATAACTAGCTTCACATGTGGGACAATGCCCCTGTGGGTACATCACACAGTATCAGAATGACCCTAGTTCTGAAAGAGGCACAGGACCATTATTTCTAAAGTGAGGACAATTATAGGGCTCACCATGCATGCCCACAGAAAAACCAATTTAACTTTCTTTTGTAGCCTTTCAGATCAGAAATAACCTAGATATTTTATAGCTACATTCTTAAAATTGTAAGTTACATTGGAATAGTACAAACTTTAAAAATACAATTGCATTTATGGACTGTGTAGCTATGAACACATGAAACAGTTATATATACATATGTTATTACAGCAAGGAACAACTTGAATTATGGTTTTCTTGATGTATAAAGTTTTGGGTCATCTAAATATCCTTCTTTGTCTTCTTTGCCTGATTTGCTTCTACATAACTCTAGCTTTAAATGTTAAGTGGAGAAATGAGTTTCTCTGTAGATAAGAGTAAAATGAGGCTAAGGGATTAAAAATAAGATATGCATGAGTCTATAAAATATGATCGGTTAACAATCTGGAGACGGGGATTTTAAATCCCACTTCTACAATAATGAGTTGTTTAAAGAACAGTTTACTGAAATGAACTTCCCCCATCTTGACATATGTTAATTAAGATAAAGTGTGACCAAAAAAGCTTCTTTAAAATGCCATGAGATGGAACCCATACCTGATACAATTAATGAGATCAAAAACCTCAGACTAAATAGGTTTTAGGCCCCAGAGAAAAGCCTACAATTATTATTCTGCTAAATAAACATAGCAATAAAAGGACTCCTAAGGACACAATGCTATGTACATAGATCAATACATCATTTGGTTCTCATCAGAGAAGTAACACAGAGCTACAAGTAGAAAACATGTAGAGAGTGGGAGATTCTGGAGTTCTCAGACCCAACTCTTTTTTGTTCTTGTTGTTGGGTTTTTGTTTGTTTGTTTGTTTTTCAAGACAGGGTTTCTCTGTGTAGCCCTGGCTGCCTGGAACTCACTCTGTATACCAGGCTGGCCTTGAACTCAGAAATCTGCCTGCCAATGCCTCCGAGTGCTGGGATTAAAGGCGTGTGCCACCACTGCCCAGCCCAAATTGGATATCTTTATCACACCTCTACCCTCAAGACTCAGAGATCTATGCAAAAGGGAGTGATAAGATTATAAGAGCCAGAGTTAGACAACTCTAAGGAAAACTGTTTTTCAAACACAGCAGGGCAGATGAACATATGACTTCCTAGAAACTGTGACAGTATGCACAAGATCGTCACATCCTCAAGCCAGACAAAAATCTCAGCGTGGCAAAGAAGTAGGCCCAAATTCCCACCCCTAACCAAGAAACTCTTCACATATGGTATGTATACCAAGGGACAGTCTGTCTTCTTCAATGGTATAACATTGAGTATATCAACCAAACTCTACAACAGGCCATTGTTCAGTAGCACATAGCCAACAAAAATCAGGTGCCATGCTTTTAGTGACTTTTTCTTTTTTGTATCTTTTTTTATCTTTAAGAGTGAAAAAAAATATGAAGTTGAGTAGATAGGGAGGAGAAAATCTAGGAGGAGGTGGTGGCCAGAAGAAAATGTAATAAATATATAGTTCATGAAATTCTCAAAAAATAAGTAAATTTTTAAAAATTCCTAATACAAGGATTTCCTAGTTATAAAAATCTAAATATTTCTATTTTTTTATTTTGCCTCTACAAATAAATATGCACCACTATGCAATTCATGAAGGTATGCAATAAATTGTTTTTAAATGCAGTACTTAGAAGGAGAAAAACCAAACCAAATGGTATGGCTGAAGCATATGGTTTTGACAACATAATGAATGTGCATTTTATTAAATGATGTCCTGGCTCCTTTTATGTCAACTTGACACAAACTAAAGTCTTCAGAGAGAAGGAAACTTCAATCTAGAAAATGTCTCCACAAGATTGAGCTGCAGGCAAGAATTAAGGGTATTTCTTTTCTTTACTTTTTTTCTTTTTTCATTAATTTATTTATTCACTTTACATCCCAATCGCAGCCCTCCTTCCAGTCCCCCATCATACAGCCCTACCCTCCACGCCCTCTCTCCTTCTCCTCTGAGATGGGCAAGGCCCTCCTGGGTGTCAACACATCTAGCGCATCAAGTCACTGTACAATTAGGTTTATCCTCTCCCACTGAGGCCAGACAAGTCAGCCCAGTTAGGGAACTGGATCCAAAGGCAAGCAACAGAGTCAGGGACAGCTCCTGCTCCAGTTGTTAGGGGACCCACCTGAAGGCCAACCTGCATGTCTGCTATATCTGTGCTGGGAGCATAAGTCCTGTCTATATTGCTCTATGGTTGTTGGTGGTTCAGTCTCTGGGAGCTTCTAAGGGTCCAGGTTACATAAATCTGTTGGTCTTCTCATGAATTCCCTATCCTTCAAGTCCCTCAATTCTTCCCCCAACTCTTTCACAAGACTCTCTGAACTGCATCTAATGTTTGGCTCTGGGTTTCCTGCATCTGTTTCCATCAGCTGCTGTGTCCTCTCAGATGACAGTTTTGCTAGGCTTTTGTCTGCAAGCATAATAGAATATTAGTAGAAATGTCAAAGATTGGTTCCTGCAGGCCCCTCTGGGCAAACCTAGCAACAGCCAACAAGGAGTACTGCCCTGTCCCATATGAACACCATTTCCTGGGCCACAGCTCCAACTGAAACCCTGAAAGCTTACTATCACCTGGTACAACCACCAGAGGCCTGCAGACATTAGAGACCACCAGCTCTGACTGCATCCCTGAAGGCCTGTTGCCACCAAAATCAACCAGCTCTACCTGCAATGCTAGAGGTCTACTGACATCAGGAAGTACCAGGCCAGCCAACAATAGGGACAATCAGATGACTAAAGGCCAGAGCAAGAACACAATCAACAAAAGCCAGGGCAATATAGCACCACCCAAACACATATATCCTACAACAGCAAGCTTTGAATACTCTAATGCATGTGAAGCACAAGAAAAATAGTCTTAAATCTAATCTTATGAAGAGGATAGAGGCCTTGAAAAAAGACGTGAATAATTCCCTTAAAGAAATACATGAAAATACAATCAAACAGGCAAAGGAAATGAATATAATTGTTCAAGACCTGAAAAGGGAAATAGAAGCAATAAAGAAAACATAAACTGAGGGAATCCTTAAAATGGAAAGCTAGGGCATTTTTTAATTAATGATAGATAAGAGGACTCAGCCCATTGTAGGTGAGACTAACTCTAGGCTGGTGTTCCTGAGTTATATAAGAAAGTAAATTGAATGGCCTATCCTTCAGTCTCTGCTCCACACTTTGTCTCTGTATTTGCTCTGGTGAGTATTTTGATCCTCTTTCTAAGAAGGATTAAAGCACCCACACTTTGGTCTTCCTTGTTCTTGAGCCACACTTTGGTCTTTCTTCTTCTTGAGCTTCATGTGGTCTGTGAATTATATCTTGGGTATTCCTAGATTTTGGGCTAATATCTACTTATCAGTGAGTGCATACCATGTGTGTTCTTTTATGATTGGGTTACCTCACTCAGGATGATATTTTCTAGTTCCATTCACTTGCCTCAGAATTTCATGAATTCATTGTTTTGTATAGCTAAGTAGTACTCCACTGTGTAACTGTACCACATTTTCTGTATCCATTCCTCTGTTGAAGGACATCTGGGTTCTTTCCAGCTCCTAGCTATTTCCAGCTCCTAGCTCTTATATATAAGGTTATTATATATGTGAACATAGTGGAGCATGTGTCCTTGTTATATGTTGGAGAATATTTTGGGTATATACCCAGGAGTGGTTTAGCTGGGTCCTCGGGTAATGATATGTCCAATTTTCTGAGAAACCGCTATCCCATATACAATCACCAAAACCAGACACTATTGTAGATGCCAAGAAGTGCTGCTGAGAGGAGCCTGATACAGCTGTCTCCTGAGAAGCTCTACCAGAGCCTGACTAATACAGAGGAGGATGTGCACAGCCACCCATTGTACTGAGCACAGAGTCCCGTCCCCAATGAAAGAGTTAGAAAAAGGACAGAAGGAGCTGAAGGGAGTTGCAACCCCATAGGGAGTACAATAATATGAGCCAATCAGACCCCCCAGAGCTCCCAGGGACTAAAGCACCAACTAAGGTTTACACATGGAGTGACTCATGCCTCCAGCTGCATATGTAGCAGAGGATAGCCTTGTCAGGCATCAATGGAAAGAGAAGCCCTTGGTCCTGTGTAGGGTCAATGCCCCAGTGTAGGGGAATTCGAGAGTGGGGAGGCGGGAGTGGGTGGGTGGGTGGGGAAACACCATCATAGAAGCAGGGGAGGGGGAATGGGACTGCGGGTTTCAGGGGAGAAGGTCCAGAAGAGTGGATATCATTTGAAATGTAAATAAAGAAAATATCCAATTAAAAAATTGAAAAAAAAAAACCAGGCCCACAGTTGGATAGATAATGATCAAAACACAGGGGGTGATTATGAGCAAGACATCTTTTAAAAATAAAGACTATCAATGAATAAAAAAAGGGAAGAAAGAAAGTAAACTGAGCAAGCTGTGGCATGCAAGGCAGTAAGATGTTCCAGTCCATGGCCTCTGACTCAGCTCCTTTCTTCAGGCTCCAGTCCTGCTTAAATTCCTGTCCTGCCTTCCTTCAATGAAGAACAGTGATACGGAAATGTCAGCTTAATATACCCTTTCCTTCGCAACTTTCTTTGGTTATTGCATTTCATCAGAGCAATAATAACCCTCACTAACACAAAGGGCAAAAAATAAAATTTTAAAGAAACACTAAAATTCTTTTTGTTCACCAGTTAGACTCCCCACCTGTACATTCTCCCAGGCCTTACTGAGTAAATGTGAAAAGAGATGGGATAACAGGGGTGCCACGATGAGCACGAGTTAGCAGGAAGCAATTCTGAGGCCATAGCACTTTGTAGAAGTGCTCCTCCTAAGAAGCCTGTAGTGAGATTGAAGCCACTGGGAAAATATATTTCCTGGTGCTTCTCAAGAGCTGCTGCCCAGAGATAGGGCAATAAGTCCCACTAGGCATTTTTCTTGTGACAGAACACAGACACTGCACACATCACTGTAAACCCTTTGATGTCTGCTACTGAGACAACACTAAAGGATCAGAGAGACAGACTCACTACAAACACTGTTCCCTGAGTTTTGGCAATCCTGCTGCGATCATCGACTTCCCATCAGCACTCCAGGGTTCATTTTTAGATAACTCGCACCTCCACTTTCATATTGGCTATTTCCATCATCCCTCTGTCAATTCATCAAGTTTTGAAATTAAGTATTCAGGGTGGTCGCTTTTGCTCATATAGGAGAGAACACTCAATTATTTTGTAGAATTGAGGCAATTACTTGTTCTTCTGCAGAACTATAATGTAAGGTATATTCTGAAGGTAAATGATGCATTATAATCTGTATCAGGCTGTTAGAGGGGATATCATTGCATAACTGAAAAAAAAACACAGGGGTGTGGAGTTAGAAAATGTCTGTTGTGTCCCCAGCCTATGTCTTAGTAGGAATACTTGGTCATTCTAGCTCCCCTGCTCCATCCTTAAGATAGAGTGGCTATCCAACTTTTAAGAAGTCTTTTAGAATAAAAAGAGTTTCAGGAGTAAAGAATAAATACACAAATAGTGTAAGAAATCGTCTTAAAATGATTTAAAATAAGAGTCCTCAGTGTGAATGTTCTTAGCAACAGAGCACCAATATCCACAAAACAAAAGTAACAGCTCAAAAGTAAAACTTCACAGTTACAGTTAAAGACGCCAGCCATCATCCTTCAGGTGAGAGTCAAAGTCCATAACCTAAACAAGACCAGAAAACACTGTCACCTGATTTGATCAGACAGATATTTATAGATTCTGCCCCTGTAAACAGCACATACATATAAGTTTTGAGCAAACATAAAACACACCAGAATGTCCTGGACTCATGACCAGAAAGCAATCTCCAAAAATTTACAATAATTTGAAACATACAAAATATGATATCTGACAAAACAAAAATTAAAATAAAATCTAATGATAGAAAAAAAGCAGGCATTCCTCCTTTTATGATTTGCAGATGTTTCTTCCCTTTTATTGAAAGTATTTTTGAAACAAATACTGTATCCTGATTATGGCTTCCACTTCCTCTACTTTTCCCAGGTTCTTCCTTCTTCCCCTCCAAACACTAGCCACTCATTTCTGTCTCTCATTAGAAAACTAACAGGATTCTACAATAAAATAAAAAAATATTAAGATAAAAACTAATACACGGACAAGAGAAACAGAAATAAAAGCACCTAAAAGAGGGCACAAGAATCAGACACCCACTTGTTCACTCACTCACAAATCCCATAAAAACACTAAACTCAGAGCCATGACACAAGCACAGAGGACCTGGTGCAGATCTGTGCAGGCAGGCCCTGGGCCTGCTGTTTCTGTCCCTCTGGGTTCATATGAGCTATGATCCTGTTGGTTTAGAGGGCCTTGTTCTCTTGGTGTCCTCCATCTCTCTGGCTTTAACACTACTTCTGTCTCCACTTCTGCGGTGCTATCTAAGCTCTGAGGAAGAGGGATTTGATGGAGACATCCCACGTAGCGCTGAGTATTCCAAGGTTTCTCACTCTCTGGATAATTTCAGGCTGTGTGTCTTTGTATTTGTTCCTACCGGTTGGATGAGAAAGCTTTATTGATAATGGCTGAGCGAGACACTGAACTATGAATAGAGCAGAAAATCATTAGGAGTAACATTTTTTTCTTAATCCTAGTTCCCTGGGCTATCTAGACTCAGGTTCCAGGTCATACAAGCAGTGTCCAGTATGGGTTATGTCTAGTGGAAGGGGCCTTAAGTCAAATCAGAAACTGGCAAGTTACTACCGAAGGCTTTGTGCTACAACTAGCATGTTTTACAGGCAGGAAGTCATGATAGATCAGAGTTTGTAGCAGGATTTCTGTTTCCTTTTCTCTTCTGTTAGCCTGCAGAGTAACTTTCTGACCCAAAACACTAAGATGTAGAGATGAAGGTTCTATAAAGGCAACAGGTCAATTTCTCCATGTTCTCTGAGTTTAGTAGATATTGTCTTCAGCAATGCAGCCTTGATATCACATTGGGAAGAACAATTTATAGTCTTGGCAATAGCCTAAATTGTCTGGGGGTTGTGAGAGGACCCCTGTTGGCCAATAACTCAATCAGATATAGCCCAGTCCCAATAATTGAAGCTTCCTTTGGAATCAAGAGATGGCTAGTAGGAACTCTGTCTCTTCCACTATTTGGCAATCCAATTTAGTTCACCTTCTTACCTGGACATATTTTAGGAAGCTCCAAATGGGTGTTTCCATACCACCTCTTAAATGACCCTTATTATAGTTCCTCTACCCTCTCTTAGTGCCTGAGATTTTCTCTTTTATCTCTTGTATTCTGTTGGAGAGTCTTGCCTCTGAAATTTTTGTTTGAGTTCCTAAGTTTTCCATTTCTAGATTTTCTTCAGTTTGAGTTTTCTTTATTGATTCTATTTCTATTTTCAAGTCTTAGACTTCATTACTTGCCACTTTTTGTTGCTTTTTTATAGTTTCTAAAAGGATTTACCCATTTCCTCTTTAAGTAACTTTATAGTATTCCTAAATGTTATTTATGATCTCTTCTGGTACTTTATTGTGGAATACTTAGAAGCTGGGTTCTACTGGAGACATATTGTCCTGGCTGTTATTGGTTGTGCTTTTACACTAATGTCTAGGCATATGGCTTTGGGAGATGTGTAATTGTAAGTACTGATATCTAGTCTTGTTTAGTGTGTGGGAAGTTTTGTTCCCTGGTTTCTGTTCCCTTTTCTGGTTCTTAGAAGAGTGTGGTAGCTACTTGTTTCCTGCTTGGAAATGTTTCTGGGACTCTGAAAATTGTGGCCACTAGAGGTTCCAGGAAAAATGTGTTTGTAGCTAGTGGGAGCTGATGCCTAGAAATGTGTATGGTCTAGGATGTGCTGAGAAGACCACAGGAGAAAGGAAAGTAGGATCTCCTTCTGTGTTACAAGAATTAGGAAGGGGAAAAATCTGTGTGATCCAGTGGAGATGGAGGTCCAGTACTGGGGAAGGATTCCACAGATAGTGTTCTGCTGAAGAGGTGGAAATGAGGGATTAAATTAGTAGAAACAGAGGGAGAGGGTCTGCAGTTAGCCTACCTGTTTTCCTGATCAGAATGACATGTTGACCCCCTGGTAATGCCTAGTGGAGTTGGAGGTTGCCCAAAAGCCATGAGTGTTGGGGAGAGAGGGAACTAGGAAGGGAAGATTTATGTGATCCACAGGGGTAGAGACATAGGGGAAGTCTACAGCAGGTATTCTAATCAAGAGCTGAAGATGAGACTGCCTCTTATGTTTGTAAGTTGAATACCACATCAACGAGTAGCCAGTAAAACAAACTCATAAAGAAATAAAAATATCAAGTGAGTGGAAATGAAAACTCTCAATAGCAAAGCTACTTGTATAAGTAATACATAAATAAACTCAGTACGCTAATAAAATAACATAGCATTATATGAAGACAAATCTAACATCATGTCAGAAGAGAGTATGTGGCTCAAGTTAGTAACCTTATACATTTAGAAATTAGATTTTCAAAAGGAACTTGAAACCTGAGACATAGCATAAGAGAAACGATATTCTTTTGCACAAGGAGCTATGAGACTGCTTCACAACACTAGATAAGAATAATATTAAGAGGGAAACAGTCCTCTAATTAAGTGTGAAAGTGTAAATGGCATACCACTCTGACATGGCTACATACAAAAAGTACATAATCATGTGTCGAGGGTAAATCTATACAAAATGCAGCCATTATTTTTTTTTTAAAAAATCAATAGATCTTGTAAACTATAGTGTAGTTGGAATGTCTTCATGTTGCAGCTTACTTTGATAGTTTGCTTCATTCTGGGTTGGATAGCTCTCTGTTGCAAAAATAACATTTTATTATCCATTTAGCTGCTGAAAGAGTTGGATCATTTCCTCTCCATAGTTACAAGCTATAGCATTAATTACATTGCTTGTGTAGATACAATTTCTTAATTGTTGTGAAGGGCTACATTTTACTTTTTAGATGCTCCCAAAATGTTTTTCAAAATGGAAAGTACTATCATAATATCTCCATGAGCCTTGTGTGGGGGTTCTCATTTCTCTATTCCTATGTTATAGTTGCTTAAACTGTGATTATAACATTATTTTGATTTTATTGTTATATAGTGCTATCCTGATTACTGTATTGAGTGATGATAAAGTGATATCTATCACGTACACACTCACCATACACACACGCACACACACACACACACACACACACAAACACACACACACACACAAAGCCAGGCTCTATTGAGTCATCTGCTGAAACTTTCATACAGATAAAAACAAGGTGTTATCCAGGGGCATTCTCAACTACTATCAAGTAAATTTTGTGCAGTACTTACTCAATAAGGCTAGCCCATTACCTTCATAATATTTTATTGTTCAAAAGCAACCACAGCTTCTCTTCATCCTGAAAAAAAAAAAAAAAAAAAAACATAACATACATGGAAGTGAAGTCAGGGGTAAGGATGAAGCTTACTGGTGCACAACTAAAATATGAAACATCTTTTCACGTGAATATAAGTCATGTAGTGTCACCTGTGGTAAAAAATAATAATCCACACTCTGGCCTTCATTAACATAAGATTTCTATTTTTTACTCATTTAAGGAGTCATCATTAACATGTTAATAGTTTAAGGGACCTTTCCTAACATTTTAATGCTAAAATGATTTCTCTTTCATAAAAGTATTATGCTATCTTAGTATAAAAGTATTATGCTATCTATAGATTATCTCTATATTCTACTGTATTTTTGAATTGCAAAACATTGTTTGAATTTTCATAAAATTCCAACTAACAACGTTCACTTTTCCTTCAAGGTTTTCATACAGTTCAGACATCTTTTAGGTTCTTATACTTTCTTTTAGCAGCTCTATCAGATATCATAGTGGCTAACTCTCTCTACTGGTACTGTATGTGTAGGCGATTACTTTTGAGTTCTGCATTCAATGACAACTTCAACTGCTCTCAACTTGCACAAATGTTGAAGATTCTGTAGATGTTCTTCTTCAATTGTCATTCTTCTAGAGGAATAAGATACATGATCGAGTATTTTATTTTCATTGTGATTCATAATTTTATGCCATTACATGTATCCTGAAGTCTATGTGGGTGTTTCTCCTTCTTTTAAGTAAAATGGGCTTTTTGTTTAAACATATTTGTCTTCAAACATATGCTTATGAGTCACATTTGACATCTGAATTATTTGGAAGATGCATCTGTGAAATGCAGTGGGCTCCATTGTGAATTGGCTGGACTCCAAACTATTCCTTTGTGTTGGGTTTATGACTTGGTTTACATTTAAGTTGAAGTGAAACAAGTAAGACTAAAAGGGGAAAAATGGTTGTTTTCCATATCTGGATAGATTTAACTGGAATTAATTTACTTAAGTTAAATTGGTTTCAATAGGACTTAGGTATTCTCAGATGCTCTTGAATTCTCTTTGTAGTCAAGGATAACCTTGAAATTTTGGTCCTCTTGGTTTCTTAGCTACACCCCTGAAGCCTGGGATTAAGAGACTGTGGAGACATTCTCAGTTTATGCAATGCTGGGAACAGACACAAGGCTTTATGCACACTAGGCAATCTCTAAATCTAATAAAGATATCCATAGCCTGCAAGCAAATACTTGTATATGTGTGTGTGTGTAAGTCGGGAAACCACTAAGGGATTATAATACATGAACAAGAGATCTTAAAGAAGAGACAAAAGCTCAAAGAGAATGAGATATATGTGAGAAGCGAGCAGAGTGGGGCTCAGGAAGGAGAAAGAGGAGCATCCAGGAAGCACAGAAGGGAAATGACAAGGAGGCAGATAAGAGAAAGTTTTTTAAATGCCAAAACAAAAGCACTAAGAAAATCAATGTTTTACAACCGCAATGTTACTGAATGACATTCAAATGGATGTAAGTTTAAATCTATCAAACCATTATAGCTGATTTTTAAGGAAAACTAAATGAAGCACGAAGTCAACAAACTTTCAAAGAGCTAGGGCCTGTGGAGAAGGCTACAGGGTATTCTATTCTTCAACACTGAAATGCTAGAGTATACTATAATGCCCCCTCTATCCCTAGCCAACCTACAATAGTAACTATAGGAACTAGTAATAGTTATTAAAATTATGCCACATTACTATGCTTGTGTTCCATTTGTTATGGCTGGTTCATACTCTCAAATTTTTTTCTTCATAATCTGTTAGTTGAGAGTGTACCAGTCAGGAGATCATTTGTCAAACATCCCAAATCCCCGTATTTGTTCCCCAGTTCCACAAACGCTGGACATAGTTGTACAGGCCTGTAATCTCAGCAGTCTGAGAGTGGAGGACGGAAGTTCAGAAAGTCACATTCACCTTTAGCTACACCGAGAGGTTGAGGTGTGCCTGCACCAATGTCTCAAAGCTAAACAAGTAAACCCAGCTTCTAGAAGATTGAAAATCAACTTTCTCTTAAAAAAAAAAAAAACTATTCTTTTGTAAGTCAACCACAGGCTGGTGGAAGGTCACACATAGAAAAATGTACAGGCAGCAGGAATTGATAAATGTGTAAAAACTAAAAATAAGCAGAGACAAGTTTGGTAGGCAGAAAAGGGGTTGATCTGGGAGGATTTAGAGGCAGTGTGGCAAATATGATTAAAACACACTATACAATATCCCCAAAGAACTAATAAAAAATTTAAAAACAGGTTCTGGAACAAATTATCTATAGCTATTACTAAAATATGAGTTTTTGTCCCTCTCTTCCTGAATATATTGAGTCAGCATTAAAGGGCAATGTTCACGGCTCAGCAGGTGCGCTTAGATTTTAATGTAATCATTAGCGAAAATGCACTGCACCTGCAATTAGCTCAGCCTGTAACTGTCCTTTCACTCCAAAGTTCCCCTGGGGAAAAAGTGAAAGCAGGCAAGAGATTCCATGTGCTGGTCCTGATTAGATACAAAGTGCCAAGCCTGTTCTTGTGGTGTGTGATAAATTTCTATCATTGTCCAGTAAGGAACTGAAAGGAAAAGTCAACGGGTAAGATGTGTCAAGCAGCATGTCCACTGATGGGCTTTTCTGCACTATGCCAAATAGTAAAATAAATATAAAAATTTTATTAATGTTATTAATATAAATAAACATAAAATTTTATACATATATAAAAATTTTTACACATTTTAATAGGTATAGTGCATAAAATTATCCATACAGAATTCCCATCTTTTAGTGATATAAGCCTCCAACTAGAGTTAACAGCCAGATGGTAGATTGTTTAATAACTCAATTTTGTACATTGAAAACAGAAATGTCATGAAATACTTTAAAGAAAACGAAATACCTGGACAAATGTACCCAGATCACCTGCCTGGAAGACTATGATACCTATAATGTATAGCTTCCCAGTCACTCACAATTCTAAATTAGTCAAGTGAAGAAATATGAGAAAAATTTTCTAATTTCGTCTCCCAGGGGAAAAAAAAAGCAAACTCTAAATATAGGAGAGAAAGATTTCAGTGTGTTTGTTAAATGAAAAGATTATACATCTTTGCAATTTCCCACAGAGCTCTGGCACAATCACTAATAGGTAGTTTTCTTTCCACTTTACAAAAAGATGTTATTGGTTATAATTAGGTTTGTACATTTTATTGTTGTAGGAACTGTGTTAGGAGAATTACACTGGAAGAAATTCTTAGCCATCTAACTACAAATGTGTATTATCATTATAAATGTTGCAAGACTGTCAGGTACTGTGACAAATTTCTAAAGACTTTAAAGCCTACAACAAACTTGAAGGTTATGTAACTATTTACCAACCCTACTATAAAATATGTATTTGCAATAGGGATTTTATTGAACCTAATAATAATAATCTTATCTCTAAAATGCTGATACTATAACTATAGTAACAATTAATGTGAGTAATTAAGTTCAGACCATATACAGCATTTTTTCTTTTATCTGTACACATGTGCTTTTCTTAGATATTAACATATTCCAAATTTCTCTGTAAATAGAAGGTGAGAATTTTGAAAAAAGAAAGAAAGAAAGAAAGAAAGAAAGAAAGAAAGAAAGAAAGAAAGAAAGAAAGAAAGAAAGAAAGAAAGAAAGGCTGGATGAACTGCCACATGGTTACACAACTGATTGAACACAAGAACAAAGTTTCCTTAAGGTAAAAACAAAAGAAAACTTTTAAAAACTAGAACCAAATTTCTTTCATATGTGTGTAAAATGACTTTTGTTCTCAGAAACCGAAACATAATTTTGTGAAGCATAGAAACTGGTTGATCTTAGTTTGACATTGACATTTATTTTCAGAAATTATATTTTTAATTATACCTTCCTTATTCCATGTTAAACAGAATTGTTTCCTTGTTTTAAGAAATTCTAACATAGTGTATTATCAGCCTTTGATAATACCATATCTTTACTATGTAAAGGTTGATTAACTAACAGCCTTAAATTAGCAAGGTCAGTAAATGGCATGAGAGATTACAAACATCTGGAATGGAAATCTAAACTCTTTGAATCAACGTGATTAGTTTCACTGGATGCAAATCTCAGTAAATAAGAACTGCAGGCTATTTGCACAAGTGACATGTCTTGGAAGAAATTGATGGCATATGTGTGATAAACTACAAATGCATAAAAGTTCTTGATATTTCCTGGAATTAGGTATACCAGATGCCACATTCACATTTGGCAAGTGGCAGCCTAAATGAGTGATTGGAGAAGTAAATAGTCTACAGGTTTTAATAAGATGTGTGCATACACCAGAGACTTGTGAAACTAAGATGTGTTTAAGGTGCCAAAATAAATCAATGATTCATAGAGGGGAGATTTTTTTCTTCTTCTCTATAAATCTTAGGAATGTATGCTTCACTAAAATGATATGGATCAATGTCTCTTAGAGATTTGTAGAAAAATGTTAAAAGAAAAGAAATAGGAATGCTAGAGAACTACATTAAATACAGCATAGAAGACATGAGATGCACATAAATAGCACATTCTCTCCATCATCAGAAGTGTAGAATTCACTGAGCGTTCTCCATATTTTTCTCATGAGGGTAAATTAGTAGAGTTACTGTCAACATTTAGATCACATAGAGATTAAGTTAGCAAGGTAAGATCAAACAACACAGGAAGATGGTGAGAAAATAACAATTCAGGAATTTTTCCCCAGTGCCCATATCTTCGAGGCTTTCCCCCACTTTCTCCTCTATAAATTTCAGTGCCTCTGGATTTATGTGGAGGTCTTTGATCCACTTAGACTTGAGCTTTGTACAAGGAGATAAGAATGGACGAATTCAACTTCTTCTACATGATAACTGTCAGTTATGCCAGCACCATTTGTTAAAAATGCTGTCTTTTTCCAATGGATGGTTTTAGCTTCCTTGTCAAAGATCAAGTGACCATAGGTGTGTGGGTTCATTTCTGGGTCTTCAATTCTATTCCATTGATATACCTGTCTGTCGCTGTACCAGCACCATGCAGTTTTTTTTATCATAATTGCTTTGTAGTACAGCTTGAGGTTAGGCATGGTGATTCCACCAGACATTCTTTTATTGTTGAGAATAGTTTTTGCTATCCTAGGTTTTTTGTTATTCCATATGAATTTGCAAATTGCCCTTTCTAACTCAGTGAAGAGTTGCGTTGGAATTTTGATGGGGATTGCATTGAATTTGCAGATTGCTTTCGGTAGGATAGCCATTTTTACTATATTTATCCTGACAATCCATGAGCATGGGAGAAACTAACAATTCACTGAAGAGTGTGGAAGTAAATGTCCAAGCAAAAGGACCTAAGATTTGAGACCTGCCATCAGGACTATGTTTTGCTACAATATATGTGCTTATTCAGCTGTAAGTTACTGTATGTGTATAAATTCTCAAACAAACCAACAAAAACAGAGAATGTGAGGTGCTGAACAAGAGCTTTGGCAAGTTAAGTTGATAAATATTGGACCTCAGGATTTAGTTATCAAAGGGAAATGTTTAAAAAATAAATCACTCCCATGGGACTGTGATATACTATTCAAACCAAAGTCTATTCTTTGCCATATAAACAGCTATCCAGAATTTGCAAAGAAGGGATGGTTAGTGGCCTCAACTATCTGGAGAACACAATCATTCTATCATTTACTCTGTACATTAGGAAGTGAATTGTTAGAAGTTTTCAAGTAGGCTTCATCCCAGGGATGCAAGGTTGGTTTAATATACAAAAATCCATTAATGTAATCCACTATATAAGCAAACTCAAAGAAAAAAATCACATGATCATCTCCTTAGATGTAGAAAAACCGTTTGAAAAAATATAATACCCCTTCATGTTAAAAGTATTGGAGAGATCAGGAATTCAAGGCCCATACCTAAACATAATAAAAGCAGTTTACTGCAAACCAACAGCCAATATGAAATGAAATGGAGACATACTAGAAGCAATCCGACTGAAATTGGGGACAAGACAAGGAAGCCCTCTTTCCCCATATCTATTCAATATAGTACTAGAACAATAAGAGAACAAAAAGATATCAAAGGGACACAAATTGGCAAAGAAGAAATAAAAATAAAGTATCACTATTTGCAGATGATATGATATGATAGTATACATAAGCAACCCAAAATATTCTACCAGAGAACCTTTCCAGCAAAGTGTCCAGATATAAAATTAAATCAAATAAATCGGTAGCCTTCCTCTATACAAATGATCTACAGTCTAAGAAAGAAATTGGGGAAACAACTCCCTTCAAAATAGCCGCACATAATATAAAAATATCTTGTGGGTAACTCTAACCAAACAAGTGAAAGACCTGTATAACAATAACTTCAAGTCTCTCAAGAAAGGAATCGAAGATTTCAGAAAATGGAGAGATTTCCCATGCTCAAGGATTGACAGAATTAACATAGTAAAAATGGCCATCCTACCAAAGGCAATCTATAGAGTCAATGCAATCCCCATCAAAATCCCAACACAATTCTTTAAAGACATGGAAAGAGCAATTCTCAAATTCATTTGGAAAGGCAAAAAAACCAGAATAGTGAAAACAATTCTTAATAAAAGAACAACTGGGGGAATCACCATCCCTGACCTCAAGCTTTACTACAGAGCAATAGTGATAAAAACCGCATGGTACTGGTACAGAGACAGACACATTGATCAATGGAATAGAATTGAAGACCTGGAAATAAAACCACGTACTTAAGGTCATTTGATCTTTGACAAAGACACCAAAAATATACAATGGAAAAAAGAAAGCATCTTCAATAAATGGTTCTGGTCTAACTGAATGTCTGTATATAGAATGAAAATAGACCCATATATGTCACTTTCTACAAAGCTCAAGTACAAATGGATCAAGGACCTCAGTATAAAACCAGATATACTGAATCTAATAAAAGAAAAAGTGGGAAAGAGATTTGAACTGATTGGCACAGGGGAAAATTTCCTAAATAGAACTCCAATGGCTCATACTCTAAGATCAACAATTGATAAATAGAACCTCATGAAACCGGAAAGCTTCTGTAAGGGAAAGGACATAGTCAATAAGACAAATCAGCAACCTACAGATTGGGAAAAAAATCTTCATTGACCCCACATCCAATAGAGGGCTCATATCCAAAATATATAAAGAACTTAAGAAGTTAATCACCTTTGTGATCAGAGAAATGCAAATCAAAATGACCCCTGAGATTCCACCTCACACCAATCAGAATGGCTAAGATCAAATCGTCAGGTGACAACACATGTTGGAGGGGATGTGGAGAAAGAGGAACACTCCTCCATTGATGGTTGGACTGCTAACTAGTGCAACCACTCTAGAAATCAATCTGGAGGTTCCTCAGAAAACTGGAAATAGATCTACCTGAAGATCCAGCTATACCACTCTTGGGAATATATCCAAAAGATGCCCCACCATGGCACAGGAGCACATGTTTCACTATGTTCTTAGCGGCCTTATTTAGGATAGCCAGAAGCTGGAAACAACCCAGATGTCCCACGACAGAAGAATGGATACAGAAAATGTGGTTCATATACAAAATGGAATATTACTCAGCTATTAAGAACGAGGATATCCTGAGTTTGCAGGCAAATGGAAGGAACTAGAAAATATCACCCTGAGTGAGGTAGCTCAGACCCAAATGGACATGCATGGTATATAATCACTAATAAGTGGACATTAGCCAAAAAAGAAAAAGAAACAAGGTATAGAATACCCAAGATACAGTCCGCAGATCTCAAAAAGGTCAACAAACTGAAGTGCCCAAGTGAGGATGCCTCAGTCCCACTTGGGAGAGAGAAGAAAGCTATCACAAGTGGAGTGAGGGACCTGGGAGGTAAAGTGGACAGCAGGGGAGAGGGAAGGGAGTTGTGGGGAGAAGGAAACCTGATCTGGTATTGAGTGAAGGAAATGGACTGAAGCCCTGAGGGCCAGCAGAAAGAATGGAAACAGGCAACCTCAAGAAACAGGAGGTTGGGGGACCCTCCAGAATATACCAGAGACCTAAGAAATGAGAGACTCTCAGGACTCAAAGCTTAGATGAAATGCTCCACAGTAGGGAGAGGGAACTTATAGAGCCCACCCCTAGCAGGAAGACAGGGCATCAAGTGAAGGATAGGGTTGCCATCCTACAGTCACTCTGACCCATGTCTGAAAGAATTACAGGGCTGGAAATGGAGAGAAGCCTGAGAAAAAGAAGGTCCAGAAACAGGTCTAAAATGGGATCCAGCTCAAGGGGAGGTCCCAAGGCCTAACACTATTACGGAGGCTATGGGGTGCTCACAAAAAGGGATCATGACTGTCCTTCAAAAAGACCCAACAAGTAGCTTTCAGAATCAGGTGCAGATATTTACACTCATCCAATTTACAGAAGCTGCTGAATACTGTGGTTGAATTAGGAAAGGCTGAAAGAAGCTGAAAAACTGAAAGAAGGGCAATCCTGTAGGAGGACCAGGAGTCTCAATTAATCTGGACCCCCGAGATCTTTCATGCATTGGACCACCAAACAACCAGTATACACCAGCTGATATGAGGCCCTCAAAACACATGCAGTAGAGGACTTCAGGGTCTGTGTTCATTCAAAGATGATGCACCTAACCCTCAAGAGACTGGAGGGCCCTAGGGAATTTAGAGGTCAGGTGGGGTGGGGGTAGGAACATCCACATGGAGACAGGTGGGTGGGGAGAAGGTGTCAGATGTGAGAAGGTGTGGGATGTGGAACAGTCAGAGGGTGGATCTAGTGGGCAGAATAAAATATGGAGTATAAAAAATAACATCTTTATATGTATGCTCAATTTAAAAAAAAAGTAGTCAGCCTGTCCTGAGGAAAATGTAACAAGTAGAAATTTAATACCCAAGAGAGGCTTTTAAAATAGAATGTTTCTCATGAGTATTTTTTTTAAGTTTACCAATATAGCTAGTGGACTGCAAATAACTTTCTGAGAAAAGTGAATTTTATTAAAAGTTAGTGCTAGATTTCATATATATATTTGATGTGTGTGTGTGTGTGTGTGTGTGTGTGTGTGTGTGTGGTGTACAAACACATTTTCACTCTCTGGAATCCATCACAAAAAAAAGCCCTGTTAATAAGTGTCTGCATATGTTCACTAATTTACATACATTTAATCTAGTTAAATTATTGAAGGACTTTTTAAGATAAAAATTTAGAAAACTTTAAGTAGAAGAATAATCAGTAGAGCTCTATGAGACAAAAGTAAAGAGCTACAATATGAACATGCTATAAAGAAATTTGGTATTATTAATTTAACCAGGAAATTTTTATCTTTAAAGAGTAGGTATTACATTACAATATTAAAAGAAAGCAGAGGCACACACAATAAAGTTAGCAACTGTAGGTTGAACAAGCATATTATATATAATTAAATTTATTTTTCCACTCAATAATTCATTTACTTGGCCTTAATGAGAATGAGAATATTTTATTGTTGGGTAATCATCTTCCTGGTAGTGTTTTGCTAGCTCACATGAGGGTTGTAAACTGTCTGTACTGCCAAGAAGCAAGGCAAATTCTAATTGTCTCCCTTTTCTTGTTTTGCACATAAGGTAAATACCATCATGCTCAGGAAAAAATGGAACATTGGTGCTTTAAAAGAATACAAAGGACCAGGATTTGAGGAATTCTTTCTACTAACCCTAGGGTGTTATCTTCGTCTTTGGTGGTGGTGGTTGTTGTTGTTGTTGTTGTTGTTGTTTTCTTTTGAGACAACAAATAAAATCTGGAATAAATACTGTTTTATGGACAGAAATTGTTTTAGTCGACTTCTGAGTCCTGAGGAATGCAGGATGTACATAGTTGCATATTTAACATAGTAAGTAAAGGAAAAGTTATATGTCAGTTATTATATCTCAAACCACCTGAATAAATGATTTTTTTCAAATTGAATAAGTAGAGCTTTACTGCTTAAGATAAACTCACCATCTTTAGATGTTGACAACTGGAATTTTGACTTTCCAAAGAAACAAAGTTCGTGCTCATAACTTAAATTTGTACTTTTTTTTTTTAACCCTCCATCATCGAAGTAATATAAGTTTTTCTTATTGGTGACAGCAGTGTTGAATCCATTGACAATCAAGATGATGGATTATGGCATCCTGGTGCTGTTGAGTGAGTATGGCAAGAGGTTTTGGGATAGCAGACATGGCATGGATTTAAATTAGCAAGGAAATCAAGTAAGTGATTCAAAGACAAAGGTTTAAAAATGTAAAAAGACAAAACACACCAATTTACAATTACCATGGATGTTATCAAATCTGGGTATCCAACCAAGGGCCTTGCATTTGCTTGGAAAGAACTTGAACACTGCGCTACATACCGAGCCTCTGTAGACATTTAATTACTAGTTTTTCATTAGATCTTATTGAGCCTGTGTGGAAGTATGGAAGAGAATAGTTAAAGAGCTTTTCATTACATATTTTTCTAGACATTCTTCTAGAAAGAGGCATACTGACATAGCTCATTTGTTTTAGACAATGAAAGATTTCATCCAACATAGACAATTAAAAGAGCAGAGTCAAATTGCAGAGACATAATAAAAGACTCCCACAGTAATCTATAGTTCAGTGTTAATTCTTCTTTTCCCTTCCACTCACCTGGTAATACCAAGTAAAAGGAGAAAACAACATGGAAAAACAGGAAGTCACCTAGACCTTGTTACCGCCAAGAGACAACTCAGACATTCTGGTTGCATTAAATGTTCCTTTTCTAGAGTAACTGTCCATAATTTTCTATATTCTTGTGCCCACACTGGTTTAAAAAAAAAAAATGACAAGAGTGAAATAGAATAAGATAATACTATCTTTTTAATAGCTTCGTGTAGCTCTTAGAATTACCTATTTAGAATCTCTTGGCAGGAAGATGTTAACTGAGAACGTGGAAGGTACAGCCAAAATAGAACGAGAATCAAATAGCAATAAGGAAGTTAAGGGCTAACTTTTTGATAAATTACAGAGGCATTACTCTACATCATTATATTCAGAGTTACAAATTAAAACCTCAGCTCATATTTCTCATTTTCACCTTTTCTATTTTTCCAGGAGGACTATCTGGCATTTTCTTTCATTTTGTCTCATTAATAGTAATGAGTCCAAGTGAAAAGGATTGAATTTTGAGCCATCCATTACTGTTAATGGTAACATTGGTGGAGGGTATGCTCCTTGCCTACTGATGTCAGCGCTCTTATTTTTCAAATACATAATATTCAGGACTTATTTAAATTTTTTAAATTAATTTTTGGAATAATATGAATATTTTTTCCACAGAAAACTATGGGATGTTCTCAGTTCCTCAAATGAAATTAATTGACTTAGGTCTTAAAGTGTTTTGGCCATACTTTTCTCAGGATACTTTTAGTTCTCTATTATGGTTTTGTTCATAAGCATAAACACACCCATACAGATTATAAACTGACCTCTCCACAGCAATATAGTCAGGACATGGAATAAATACGTTTAAATTAATATAAAGTAAACAAAATAAAAATTATGTAGTATTTTAAAACTCTATTAAATAAAATTCAGTAGTCTATAAAATTTACTTTTTAGAATCCAAAATATGCACATTGACATAACATGTAAGAATTAAGTACACTGTGGAGTGAGAAAATATGCTGACACTTAGAGATATGCAAAAGAACATTGCATCCTAGAATATTAAGTATCAGATCAGGAGTTTTCTTAACCCTAAGAAAGTGTAAAGCAAACCTTCCAAAGAAAATAAGACATATTAAATATGATTATGTTGAAAAGAACAGCAAAAATGATATAAATGGAGTAACAGTTGATAGCTTTAGAGTGGATATGTTATTTTCTTTTCTAATTGAAATTTAGGCAGTAGGAACACAGGGTAGAAAACTTTAAGATGTTGACCTACCTGCTAGTGGAACTAAAGACCATTGAAAACCCTATCCTGATATATCAAACAAAATGTTGAGAATTCACTGGGAGAGATCAATCTCACTTACTTGGAAAATTGGGACAAGGAGCTAGAGACATATAAAACACTTCATTGCATATGACTAAGAATGTAACCTCAAAGGACTCAGAACTATAAGAATCTTCCGAATACAGCACAAAGCAAAACCTATAGTGCTTGCTTTATTTTATCTTTTAAATTTTAATTAAAATATAATTAAATCACTTTCTCCCTCCCTTTTCTTCCTTCAATCCCTCTCAAATTGATGACCTCAATATTATTATAACTATTATTGTTAAATATGTGCATGAATATGTAAATATAGCCTTCTGAATCACTTTAGCATTACTTGTTCCTATATGATTTCAGTGATGAACAATGTGTATGGGATAACCAATCAAGGGGCTCATTCCTGAGGAAGATGAATTCTCTCCCTCTCTGCAGTCATTTGTTTCTTATACTTGTTTGT
Source organism: Mus caroli (assembly GCF_978045245.1). NCBI lineage: Eukaryota > Metazoa > Chordata > Mammalia > Rodentia > Muridae > Mus > Mus caroli. The sequence goes on along the minus strand of NW_028227261.1, from coordinate 102,546,755 downwards.
CTAGAGGCAGGGGCCTGTGAGATTTCTCTCTTCCATATTAGTTGTCAATTAATATTATTATTATTTATGACTTGTTTGGGCATGAAAAGGGGAAGATAGGGAACTGGCAAGATTCAAATGAAGTAGATGGAGAAATGGGGAAAATGAGGAATGGGTCTCCAGTTGGAGAGGAAAAGGAAGTTCCACTCAGAAAGTGGAAAAGGAAAGAAGGACAAAAAAACCCAAACAAACAACAACAAAAAAAAAACACTCTTAAAAGCCGGGCGTGGTGGCGCACGCCTTTAATCCCAGCACTCGGGAGGCAGAGGCAGGCGGATTTCTGAGTTTGAGGTCAGCCTGGTCTACAAAGTGAGTTCCAGGACAGCCAGGGCTATACAGAGAAACCCTGTCTCGAAAAAAAAAAAAAAAAACACTCTAAGGATGTCTGATAAAGCATCAAGGAATCATTATCTTATATTAAGCTATAATCATGCATAATACACACAAGAAGATTTGAGCAGGATTTAACCTGGAAGCCTCATTTCTACAGTCTGGCTTCCATATTACCAGAAGGTACTGAGCGTGCTAACAAAGGGAAGAAGCAATCAATAGTCCAATCTTGCTCTGATGTCTATAAGCAACAACAATAACCAGCAGGGGAAGACATTCCTAGAGGTGCAATAGTACCACTCATATTTTGGCAGTAATCAACAGCTGTCTAATGAACTTAAGGCCTGCTCAACAGAAGAGAAATCATGTGTGATATTAGAAATCTGGCCAAATATCCAGGCCTAATAACTTCACAGTTGTTTGTTTTTTGTTTTTATTGGATATTTTCTTTATTTACATTTCAAATGTTTTCCCCTTTTCAGGGCTCCCCTTCAAAAAACCCCTATCGTAACCCCCTCCTCTGCCTCTATGTGTGTGATCCCCCATCCTCCCACCCTCATCCTCCCTCCCTGGCATTCCCCTACACTGGGGCATCCAACACCCTCAGACCCAAGGGCCTCTCCTCCTATTGATGACCAACAAGACCACCATGTGTTGCTCCATGTGTATTCTTTGGTTGGTGGTCCAGTCCCTGGTCACAGATCTTAAAGGAGAATCTACTACCCACATTTTAATAGACCAGCATAATTTCTGGTCTTTCTCAGTTCCAAGGATTAGGTGTAGCTATCATCCCACACTGAATGAGTTTCTCCTTTCAGTAACTAGAGAGCATTACGGAAAACTACAACTAGACACAGTGCAGAGATCAACTGATTTGAGGGAGCCCAGCCCCCATCAGATACATCTACAACACAAGTTCTCCAACAAAGGCTCAGAAAACATTGAGGAAGAGAAGGCAGAAAAATTGTAAGAGAAAGAGGACAAGGAAATGGAAATCTTTTGAGATTAGGTCTCCTAGAGATGACAGAGAAGCTATGTCCATTATAACTTTTACTCCCTTAATATATATTAGGGAGCAATGGAAAGGCATCACTGAAGGCATATTTAGAGGGTATGTCTTGTCCATGGCACCTCATTCTATCTATCTATCTATCTATCTATCTATCTATCTATCTATCTATCTATCTATAATCTATCTCCATCATCTATCTATAACTGTCTCCTCCTCTTTCTCCCAGCCTCATCTTTCCTTCCTCTTTCTATCTCTCTTAGCTTCCATGAAGAGAGAAGTTCTCTTAGCTTTCCTTACCCTACTCACATAATGTCCCTGCCTCCCCAAAGGTCTAAAGCAATGACACTATACTGATCCTCTGAAATCATGGGACAAATCAATTCCTTTTTCCTGGAAGTTGACTAGCTCTGAAATTTTGTCACAGTGATAGAAACCTACTAATGCATCTGCTTGTAAGGAGGTATTTTATCATCTTCTAATAGAAACACAAAACAAGACCAAAAAGAAAAAAATGAAAATATACATATGCATATATAAAATCCCTCATAAATTTACAAGTAAACTCTATGTATATTTGTTTTTGTCAGCCTGAAAAACTGCTCTATATCTACTGCCAAAAATTCCTCTATATCTTTAAAATATCTCAACTTGATAGCAAAACTGAAGAAAACTGAGCACATGCCTGCCAAAGAAATTAAAGTATTGCCTTCTGAAAATGAATGGTTTTCCTGAGACATTCTTTCTCATGACCCCTTGATTACCAATGTGAAGAGAAACAAGCCGTTCATGATCCTGAGACATTTTTAAAAATCTTTTATTTATTTATTTTTTACACTCCATATTTTATTCCCCTCCCTGTCCACCCTCCAACTATTCCACATCCCATACCTCCTCCCCAACCCTCTGTCTCCACGAGGGTGTCCCCACCACTCACCACCCATTCCACCGGACTTCTAAACTTCCTGGGGCCTCCAGTCTTTAGAAGGTTAGACGCATCTTCTCTTACTGAACCCAAAACTGGCAGTCCTCTGCTGTATATGTGTTGGGGGTCTCCTATCAGCTGGTGCATGCTCCTATCAGCTGGTTCATGGTCCGGTGTTTGAGAGATCTTGGGGGTCCTGGTTAATTGAGACTGCTGGTCCTCCTGCAGGGTTGCCCTCCTCCTTAGCTTCTTCCAGCTTTTCCTTTTTCAACCACAGTGGTCAGCAGCTTCTGTCCACTGGTTGGGTGCAAATATCTGCATCTGACTCTTTCAGGGGCTTGTTGGGTCTTTTGGAGGGCAGTCGTGATAGGTACCTTTTGTGAGCTCTCCATAGCCTCAGTAATAGTGTCAAACCTTGGGTCTGCCCTTGAGCTGGATCACACTTTGGGCCTGTCTATGGACCTTCTTTTCCTCAGGCTCCTTTCCATTTCTATCCCTGCAGTTCTTTCAGACAGGAATAATTATGGGTCAGAGTTTTAACTGTGGAATAGCAGCCCCATCCCTCACTTGATGCCCTTTCTACTGGAGGTGGGCTCTACAAGTTCCCTCTTCACACAATAGGGCATTTCATCGATGGTTCCTCACTTTGAGTCCTGAGATTCTCTCACCTCCCAGGTCTCTGGTACATTCTGGAGGGTCCCCCCCAACCTCCTATCTCCTGAAGTTGCCTGTTTCCATTCTTTCTGCTGCCCCTCAGGACTTCAGTCTTTTTTCTGCCACCCAAAACCTGAGACTTTTAAATCTGAGGGGAGACATCATGGCCAAAAGTTCTGAATATACATTTCTTGTTTTATTCCTTGTATCACACTTCCAAAATAACAGAATTATATATTTCTACCCAAACAATATAGGGTCTCATCTGGAAGAAATATCAAGGATATAAAAATATGCAAACTAAATATATAAGCACATCTTTAAAATGTCCCTGTCCATCACAACTTAAAAATAAGATATTTGGTTTGTACCACAAATATTTCTAGAATAATAATTATTTCATATCATTTTTCTCAGTACATATATTCTTTTAGATTTCATAAGCTGCTTCCAGATTTGCTTATTTGTTGTTTGATTATTTTAACTTTCCATTTAAAACTATACTAAAGTGTTTTTAACTATGATTATTTCTACCCCATGATGGATGTAGAGCATTATTCAGAGCCAATCTTTATCCTCAGAGCTGAATAAGTCAGCTATGCCACCTCAGTCCCCAAAGGAACATCTGTGGAAGTTTGCATTCTTGAGGGAGCAGGTGTTTGTCTAACACAATGTCCTTCCCTGGCATTTATGGTTTCACGAGGAGGCTGGCTCCGAAGTCACCAATCTACACTTTGAATCTGAAAGCAGAAATGACCTGAAACAAAACCCCTTCCAAAAAGCGATGATGTGAAAATCATCGAGTTGGCTTCTCTTTCTGAACTGTGAATGTGAAGCAGAAATGGGGGAAGAGTGATAAAGCTGAAGCTAAGAGTGATGCAGAAAGCCTGTGAGGCCATCAGACTCCAGAGTGAAAGCTAGTTTTGAAAAATCCCATTCAACTTGATTCTTCATGCCAGAAAAAAAAAAAAAAAAGACATGATTTAATTTTTTTCACTTTATGATTTTGTTTTGATACTAATACTTGCAATGGATCTCCTACCAAATGTCTGGCATACTATAAGCACTCATCTGAATAAAATACTCTGTAACACATCACAATGTTTGTTTTACTATCTGCATCTACCCTAGGGCATGGTTATATGAGATCAGGGAGCAAGGACCTTCTTCTTTCAGTGGTTCCTCACTAGCATAGCAACAAGTACAGTGTTTTTCACACATTGTAGATATTGTAATATATGTTAATCAAATGAAATAAGCATTAGATTTCTCTTGTCAGCATCTTCCCCATTTTCCTTTCACACTCATCCACTTAGCACATCATATTTAAACCACTGTAGGCTTAGATTTTTTTCACAACCTACCTTAATAAGGGTTCTCAAATGCTTCAAACGTATTTCTAGCCCATTGTACAAAGGTAGGGGAGAAAAGATGGTATATAGGACAAGGGGGTGTGGACCTGTTTAGAAGTAGTTCTTTGGGGGGGGATTCCAGTCTCCTTTGTCAGGATATTAGCAGTCCAATTCAGTAGTGTCAAGATACCAACAGTCCAGTTCAAACATGTCACCAAACACAAATCAGCAGCAGAGTCACAATCCACCAGAAAGCCCTAGATCTCTGCCAAATTGGCATGAGTCAGCAGGAACGACCAGGACCAGGCAGATGCCTTGAGAAGTTCTTGGCTATGCCTCTCTCAACAAAGTAAAAGAAGATCAGGGAAGACTTGAGACTAACCTGCCCCATCACTGTCTGTTGAGTCCTACTTATACTCTCTCCAAACATCATGTGTTGTCCCACAGGAGGTCTTACTTCAGCAAAACATCACATGAGTTTGCTTTAGCAAAATATCACATGAGTCTGCATGACATAACTGAATTGGAAATTTCAACTTCAAACCACCTTAGGCAAGCTCATGTATTCAAATCACAAACTCAGATTTTATTCATTGCTAATAGCATAGGAATCAACTCTACTCAGATTTTCTTTCTGTCCTAAAAATTACATATATTTCAAGAAATCCCAATATAGTCTCATGAATGCAGTTTAGTCCTTTCTGTACCTTTTATTGTACAGTATGAAGAGCAAACAGAGTTGGGGGAATAATGGTTTTAATGAAAGGAGAAAGAACAGTCTCTATTGGTTGAATGTGGGTAGAGATTTGATAATAAACACAAAATACCTTCATTTTAATACTAAAAAGGCCTTTGCTATCCAGACAAAAGTATTTGTTTTATACATGTGAAAAATAAGATCCAGAAAAGAGAAATAATCAATAGTACACAAGAGGCCAGCATTGAGAGGGCTATGGCTGATTATGGAACTTCCCATGCTTATAACAGTCTCTCCTTTACATCACAACACGGAATGGTATATCATGCATGATGATAGGATGAACTAACATGAAATATTTATGCTATTTTATTGTGGGACAACATGCAGCCCTGTGGCATTAAATTTAACTTTATTAGAGATAAGCATCTGTGTAATTCATCCTTGGGGAGAAAGCAGTTCCAGCATTAACAGTGTTGACTTCATCATTGTCAACAAATGTACTAAATTATTAACAGATATCACAGATGCCAACTAGAATGAAAGACTAATGGCTTATGGTACTTTCATTTATTTGATTTACACATATTGTCAGAGACAACCTTTACGAAGGAACATAAAATAATTAAGCACTTGTCAGAATGGCTAAATGTCACTGTAAAATAAACTAGTAATCTGAATCCCTTGGGACAATTTTCATATGTCACCAACTCTCCTGAGAAGGGAGGTTTTTGAAGCACCATTTTGTAAAATGTAGCCTGTGTGGCAAGTTAAAGAATCAATAGATCTCACTTATAGATCTAAGAGTAATAGGCCAGGCAAAAATCCAAGGTGTAATGGGAAATAAGTAACTAACCTTTAGGGGAAATATGAATAAGAGCAGATCATATCAATGAAGGGTCAAATACAGTTAAATCAATTTCCCTAAGCTTTTGCTTCATCTCATCACTTCTATTTTCTCTCCATTATTTTATTTTATTTTATTTGCTTCTCATTTCACTCTTTTTAGCTTTCATAAATTCTCCAAGCACAGGTCTGGAGAGATAGCTCAGGAGTTCAGAGCATTTATTTATTACTCCATCATGAGGACCAGAGTTCTGATTTTAGTGCTCACATGGGGCAGCTCACAACCACTTACAACTCCAGCTCTAAGCAAGGAATCTGACATCCTCTTCTGGCTTCCATAGTAACCTATACACATAGCTGCACACAATTGCACACACATGCACACAGAAATAACAATAATAATAACAATATTAATGTAAAATCCTAAAAATTAATAACCCTAAGCATTAATCAACCACTAGTTATAATTTATGCATCCTCTGTGCCCCTTTCTTTTCTCCCTATTACAATCATCTCTAATCTCCCTAGTAAATGATCATTAATTTTATAAAGTTAGATGTTTTCTTTTTTCCTTTTGGTAACTAAATAATATCCTGCTTAAACTGAGTATAGCCAGAGAACCTAAATAGTTAACTTCCTTTCATTCTCAGTCTATTTATAAAATCCCAAGCGTTGTTTTTTCTCCAAGTATCAAGCAGGCAGTACAGTATTAACCACAATCCTCAGGCTGCCCATTTGCCTCTCAGAATTTTTTATATGACCATTAAATTTGTGTATCCTCTGAATGGTACCTCCCCCTTCTTTTGCTCTCAGCCTGTGGCAACCATTATTCCCGTTTCCATGAGTCCAGTTCTTTTTTAAAGTATGCATGGATCAGAAGTGAAATCACACAAACAAATTGTGAAAATATAAAATAATTGAAAATGTAAAATGATTTAAAATACAAATTAATTTTTAAAAAGAACTTCTCTGACCTTAGTAAAACAGACTAGAAATCAAAGAAGAAAAGATAACCTGAAAGTCAGAAACAATGAAAGAGGAATAGTGCACAGCTGAGGAAATCATGAGTCAAAGAAGAATTGTAAAGAAAATTAAAAATTTGTGTATAGAAACATTCTGACTGCATAACCTCCAAGAAATTAGTCAACCACACAGTTTAAATATAGCCTAAGCCTTAGGATCTGGGGTTTTCCTCTTGGCTGCTTTACATAATTACTCCACTCCACAAAGCTTCTTGCACTTTCTCCAGGCCATGGGGTGTTATAATTTAATTAACTTAACATCTCTGCAGTGCTTGGTGCCCTGAGATTGGCAAAGTGCTTGGTCAGAGAGCTGTAACACCAGTTATCTGTCACTCTTCCTTCTTCTATTGAAGAGTCCTTGCTTCTCACTCTAGATCTGCCCCCTCCAAGCACTTTGGCAGGCAATGTCCCTCAGGTTCAAATGAACCAGCATAAGGCACAGCAGGGTCTCTCTCATGTTAATACACAAAAAAGAGCGCCTTCCTGAAACAAGAAGGAAAGCTTTGTTTTCTTGGCTAGGAACCTCTGCTAGCATCAAAGCTGCAGCTAACCACTGAGCTCAACATACCTTTTTCACTTGGGGGCCTGGGCAGATACTGACTCTGACTCTGATGACCCATCTGATGACCCATCTGACTCTGTGGTGATGAATGTGTCACACGGGGATGCTTTATTCTCTCTGAAAGTAGAAATTAAATTTCAGATGTGACATTATAAAATATTCATGTCCCAAAGCTGCCTTTCAAATTTAATGGTTGTATGCAAAAGAAGTTTAATTTGCTTCAGAACTTTTACATCACAAAGTGACCAAAATGATGTGATTTTCATTTCCTAAGAATAGAATGCTCTTTTGACATGAATTTGACTTGAATATTTTTTGAGCTGATTTGACCTGAATTGAGTTTCTGGTAAATGTGTGATTAAACCTGTTGGCATGTATACGTCTGCCCTTCATATTCTGTTAGTCCCCAGCATTGTAGGAGATTCCCTGAATGGATTGTTTTGGTAAGGGCCCATAGAAAAGTCTTAAGGTATGTATTTAGTTAATTAAATTTTTTTGATTAAAAAAAAAATGTGTCACAGGGGAAAAAGTACAAAATTGTTTTAATTTGACTTGTTACATAACTTAAAATTATTTCTTACAAAAGACAGAAAATCATAAATCTCTGTCCATTTTACCAGACATGATTATTTTCCTTGAAAAATTTAAGGAGTTTAAAAGTCTTCAGAATAAAGTCCAAGGGATACAACAGAAACATATAGAGTTCAATGTATTTTTATATTTGGAACAATAAAATGGCAGAGCTTTAAAAACCCACATCACATGTAGTAGTACATAAATCATGTTAGGTGACAACCCTAGCAAGGCATTTTCCATATTTGTAGATCAAAGCTAGAGACATCAAACAGTTAAATCAGAAATCCTTCCAGGATGAGAAATGAAAAGAATCCTTCCCACTAAAACTTCAGCAAGCTTTTTTGAAAAATTTGACAACTACTTTCTAAAATGTATATGGAGATTCATAAAATAAACCTTTCATCCCTTTGTAACAGGTTGCAGATATAGAGAGAGAATAGAGCTGGTATTATAATATATACTTTCAATGGCCAATAATATGAAAATACAATATATATGTTCAATTGATTTATATTTGCTTAAAATATAATGTATTTTATTTTTAGCTAACTTTGCTCCTGAGAATTTTATATATATGAATACATATGAATATTCATAGACATGGCACTCTGACTACTCTCATTTCCCCCTTTTTTATCACTCTCACTACTGACACCTGATATCCTGATTGATCAATTGTGTTTAACATACAAAGTCAAGATAAATTTTGAACTTCTACCTTGTCAAACAAACTTACAATGGAGGTTGGTAATGTCAAATATTACATACAGCTTATTATTAACTTACTCTATTGAAAGTGCTAAACTGTCTTACTGAGGGAGGGAAACATAGCAATTTAAACACCACTGCTAGGATTCCACCAGGCAACTCTAACAGTTGCTTGTAACAAAATAATGTGTCTCGAGTAAAGCAGTCACCATAAGGAATCCAGCTATTGAAGATCTTATTGCAGTCTTATTACAGCATTGAAGGAGTCAGGGGTATTTTGAGTTAGCTGTACAAAATTCTCCCTATGCTAATAACAACAGCTGTTTAAACAGCTACCTGGCTAAAGCCATAGTTTACCAGTCATTATATAAACATACTTTTGATTATTTTACAGCCTGGCTGATAAATTATCTCATTTACAATGTCAAGTACACAAAAATCCAGAATTAGGGAAGTCAGACGTGTATACCAAAAGGACAAGAGGAAGCCACCATTAAAATGGAAAAACAGACCACTACGTAAGGGAGGTAAAGATATGGATCTTGACTTTAATTCTCACAATGTCTATAAAGAGAACTGTGCATCACAGGAGTAATTATATCCTCATAAGCTCCTTCTGTAGGAATCCCATGGGCCTTTGGACATCCCAAGATCAACTTAACATATCACCTTGCCTCTTAATAAAGACGATATGGAGGACATTGGCCTGTGGCCATACTAACTATGCAGTGGCAATACACCATAGACTAGGAATTCTTCATCAGAATAAAAGATAGTAACAACTTCTGACAGTAACAACTTCTTCATTTGTAGCTAGCCCATTATCTACTGCTAGCTCTGCCTCTCTATATGGGAAGCAAGTACTGCTAGAATGGTTTATTTGTCTACATTTTAGCATGTCTGTGTGCCTGAGTATATATAAGCATACCAAATGCATACAGGTAACCGCAGAAGCTAGAAGATGTTTAGTCCCCTGATCAGGAATACATGAAGTTGTGAGTGACCCTATACAATTTAATTTTTGATACACTTACTACTTTACAGTATCACTAATGTCAAAGCCTTAAATTTAAACCTAGAAAAAGACTCTAGCTGCATATGTATCAAAAGATGGCCTAGTCGGCCATCACTGGAAAGAGAGGCCCATTGGACATGCAAACTTTATATGCCCCAGTACAGGGGAACGCCAGGGCCAAAAAGTGGGAGTGGGTGGGTAGTGGAGTGGGGGGGGGGGAAGGTATGGGGGACTTTTGGGATAGCATTGGAAATGTAAATGAGGAAAATACCTAATAAAAAATATTTTTTAAAAAAAGAAGTAAATACATAGATTAAGTAATTGAACAAATAAAAATAAACACATAGAATGTCTCTAATGGCTTCTATAAGGATTGCTTCTCGGTGTGATGTTCCTAATTTCACTTTGTGCTTCATCCATAAAACACATCAGTAGCCATCCCTACCAAGCACATTGACACTGTCAGTGTCAGTGTCTATTTGGACTTGTACCAAAATGACACATTTAAAATTAAAAAGGGTAATAGTCTTCCTAGTTACTATATCTTAGTATCAGTTTTTATTGTTTTCTTTTTTGTATTTATTTTAACATACAATTTATAAAAGAACAGACATCTGTGATTTTATATACTATTATACAGTTATGAAATACTGCAGGCAAATACCTAATAGGTATTGTGGTAGAAAAGAACTAGTAATCATCATCTTAGATGAAAATGATTACAGGGGTGAAGGGGGATAACGATTGACTAAATGTGCATCACTCATGCTTAGCCATATGACAAGATCCTTAACCCAAGATAAAATTATGGGAAGAGAAGATGGGACAGAGAGACAGAGGGGGGCGAGAGAGATGAGAAAATATGAATTGGGGTTTGGCTCACATCACTAAAGAAGCTGAAAAGCCTGAAGATCTGCAACAGACATACACAGGGACCCAAGAGTTGAAGGTATGACCTCGACTCCATGTAGTTATTGCGCCTAGTTATTGAGAAAGCCAGTGATGTAAGTACAATTTTGAGGGCAGTGGAGGAATTGTGTCTCAGGTCAATTATTTGGCACCTGAAAGTTCTTCTTACTCAGATGTGTTATCTTGTTAGATCTTTAATAAATTACAGAGAATCACACAGATTAGGAAAAGAAATCTTCTCTACTCAATCAACTTATTTCTATGTTAGTTTCACTTCAAATATCCTTAGTGGCACAGGTCAACATTTAATCAAATGGCCCCCTGTAGCCCAAACAGTCTGACACATAACCACTTCTTTGCAATTTCACACTCTATACTGAGTGTGGGGTGGAACTGTGTAACAGGAATTCGTTTCTCTGAATTCTCTCAGTTCTGATTTTTTTTTTGAGAGTGTAAAAGAGAATGACTCTATGAGCCATGGTAAGTTCCACAAGTCAAAGGATTCCTCTGGAGTTACTGAGGAAAGCAGGTGTCTACATATGGTAATGAAAGTCACCATGCTGTGGAAGAGCTCACTTAAGGAAGCCAACTTCACTTAAGTGAGTTATATCTAAAAAAGTCTAAAATATTTAAGAATATTTACATTCACTTCAAAATGGTGAGTTTTTTAAAAAGCAAAAAGATAACTGTACAAAAATACAGGTAGCACTGTATACATTGAAAAAACATCCTGCTGTTTCTATATATAGTGATGTCTTTGAACTAGGAACCTTTAAAAAGCATACTATAATGTGATATAAATCATAAGTGAGGTAATAAAAAAATACAGGTAGCTCTTGCTGTTGTAATAGATGCTGTGACAGAGAGAAAGGAGGTGTGGCCCAAAGGATGCTAGTGAAAATTAAGCCTACTAAACTAAGATGGAATTGCAGACACTAAAGGAAAGATCACCTCTGTTTTCAGTAGCTCTCTATTCCTGCCACCACCTAGTACTGTCTGTCACCTCTAATCTACTTTTGTTCAGTGGCTTGTTTATATATTCCATCGAAGGTTTATGCACAGTGCAATCTTTGTCATTTGGGAGCAATTCAGAACAACTGCCTCTATGAACATGTACGTGCAAGTTTCTATTGGAACTTACAACAAATCGCCGTCATACACAAGAGTAGCCAGTCCTGTGCCCTTTTATACCTGGTGATTCTTATTCTCTTATCTTTTGAAATTCGGAAATTCAATTGTGAGTTATAAACGATAACTAACACAACGTACTATTGTTTGTTTAAAAATGGTTTTCAAGCTGTCTCAAGGTGAGTTGATAGATGTGAGAAACCTAGAAAAATACAACAACACTGACAGCTGACAGCTGTTAGCTGGTGTTGCAGCCAATACCTGCATTATGTCCTTGCCAGGAATAAACAACTGTGCAGAATAGTATCAGGAAAGATTTGTCTGTGACCTTGTCAGAACAAGACAAAAAAGAGAGATCCCAAGAAGGCTAAGGAGAAGCCTTTCTAAATGAAGTGAAAGAAAGAAACATGTGTATAGATGCATTTTGAGATCAGTAACGGAAAACACTAGAACTATGGAAAAGACTACAGCCCTGTGAGGCATAAAGAACTGGACAACAGCATAGAAAAGAAGGTGTAACCCTACAACTGTGACTCCTGTTCTCCAGCCTGTATGACATCTCCCCAGCACAAGGTAAATGATAGAAGGAAGAACTTCAGTTCACTCCAAGTAGTGAAGCAACCTGAAGGACTCGGTGGGGGGTGGGGGGTGGGGGGATGCCTTGTTTGGGGAACTGACTTCACAGTGCCCATTCATCAGAACTTAGTCTCATGTAGTCTGATGCCACCTTGAGAATGTAGGTAATATCTAAAGCCATGCTGCATGCACTTCAAAACCTCTGTTTTTCATCTCTGGGATTTTGTGCCAATCTACCACATTAGCTGAGGGAACAGTTCCATGGATACCCTGTTGGAGCAAAGTATACTGTAGACCATCCATACAGATACTTTTTTTTTGTCTCTTTTAGTTTATCTCCAGTTCACTTTTTATTGGTTATTTAATTTATTTATATTTCAAATGTTACTCCCCTTCCTGGTTTCCCCTCCACAAACCCTCTATCCCATTCTCTCTCCCCCTGCTTCTATAAGGGTGCTCCCACAACCCACCTACCTACTACCATCTCTTTGGTCTAGCATTCCCCTATGCAGGGGCATTGAGCCTCCACAAGACCAAGGGCATCCTCTTGCCCTGATGCTAGATAAGGCCATCCTCTACTACACATGCAGCTGGAATCATGGGTCCCTCCACATGTGCTCTTGGTTGTTAGGTTAGTCCCTGGGAGCTCTGTGAGGTTTGTTTGGTTGATATTATTGTTCTTCCTATGGGATTGTAAACCTCTTCAGCTCCTTCCATCCTTTCCCTAACTCCATTGGAATCCCCGTGCTCAGTCCGATGGTAAGCTATGAGCATCCGCATCTGTATTGTTCAGGCTCTGGCAGAACCTCTCAGGGAACAGCCATACCAGGCTCCTGCCAGCAAGCACTTCTTGGCATCAGTAATAGTCTCTGGTTTTGGTGTCTGCAGATGGGATTGATCCCCAGGTGGGGCAGTCTCTGGATGGCCTTTCTTTCAGTCTCTGTTGAAAGGCAGGCCTTTCAAACAGTTATATTTGAATGTTTACCCTCTGGAAACTTCCATGGGAAGGTTCTCATTGTACCAGGGTAAATGCATGAGGTCTTCCCTTCATGATATTAATTTTTTTTTAGTAATTACAACCCCTTTGTCTGCAGCTTTTCTGCAACTTAAAATGGGCCTACTCTCCTTTCTTCATCTAACTATTCAATTTTATAGCTTTCCGCTCTGCATTTTGCACTGGACTCTTGGAGCAAACAGTAACCTTACCTTAGCCTATATGTTACAGTATACTTAAGTTTCCTCTGTGAAAGAAATTAGCTGATTAGTTTGCGTTTAGCCATTTTTAAAAGTTTTCTGGGTATGGGCAAACTGTAGCCAGATTCTTCACCAGAATATAACACAACGACCTATAGTTCCATTTCACTATGTTGCCTTGAGGAGTCAGTCTTTATTGTTCACCTTTCTATTGGTTCAGAATGGTCTTCTGAATTCTCAGAAAGCTGGTCCATTACACTCGGCTTACAGCATGCCCAAAAGCAACAACATTGTCTGGAGACCAAGTAATCAAATACTTGAGTATGTTAGAACTATTTCAGATCCAAACCATAACAGGAATCACTTTTAAAATCTTGTATCAATTCTACAATCACTTCAATGATAACATGAAACACTCTTGCTCTTCTCATGAACTGTAAACTATATCGACAAAACTCACGGAAGAAGAAGAAGAAGAAGAAGAAGAAGAAGAAGAAGAAGAAGAAGAAGAAGAAGAAGAAGAAGAAGAAGAAGAAGAGGAAGAAGGAGGAGGAGGAGGAGGAAGAGGAGGAGGAGGAGGACAACGAAAACCAAGATACTGTGTAATCACATTCCTCTCTTAGATATAATGAGTTGCTAATCCCTACAAGTGACAGCCCTGCTTTATTAATCCTAACACCAGAATTTAAATATAATTAATGTATTTATTTACCAAATGGCCCTAATATTTTAACAATGAAATCAAGAAAAGACATGCAAATCTTTCAATATTACATAGCCCCTACAAGGAGACATTCCTGATTCATACAGCTATGTTGTTTTCCACAGAGGTTGTAATTCTCATGACATTATGCTAATGAAATTAAAATACAAGTATTTCCTTTCGTAAATGTACTATAGAAAATGCGTTCAGAAGTCGAAGATTTTTATATTAGAGTCCTGTTTGATGCTGGCACTGGTTGTGATGGAGCCATGTTTGGGGGAAGAGAGATTTTAGTTTTAGTCCATTTTTCTTCCTGGAGATCTGGTGACCCTCATTGTCCTTATTATCAATGTTACTGCCAAGCTTCCAATGTTAATGCATACCTTTATAAAGTTATCAGCATTACAGGTTTCGTTTAAGTACACTTGTACCATCTATGTTCTGATCCAGGAGGAGAATCTCATTAATGAAATGCGTATTGAACAAGAGTTTCCTTACAAGCAGAATCTCCAGGTTACATGCAAAGCAGGATTTGCTTGCCAGTGCTCCCTGTTTTTATTTCTTCAGTCTAGATTTTAGGAAACTCTGCCAGAGGAAAATTTTAATTGCCAGGTACTATATAGCTACTGAGAATTTTTTTCTTTTAAAAGTACAAAAACAAAAAATGAGTTGTAGAGGCCAGATTCTCGGTACTTATGGATGTTTTAATAGATTATCCTAATGTAATTCAAAAATATAGATCATAACATCTCATAAACTCTGTCACTTACCCAGCAGTCCAATAATTTATCCCAGAAGATGCTCCTACAAATGCAAATGTGAAGTCCACCGTAGTGAGTCTTCTTAATACCCAGTGAATTACTAAGCCTGCACTTACACTTGATTGTGCCCATCCTCTTTGTCAGGGACAAGGGCAATCTCCTTTCCATCTTCATATGATCACTTCTCCCGTGTCAATGGTTGGTACTTTGTGGATACTGTTTATATCATAATAGCATAGATTTTTACCACTTAAACACATGAAAATAAATAAGAGCAATGTACTTACCTAATGAACTCTAAAATAAAACTATATTGTAAAATATATATTGAAAACCAATTCCCTCTAGTTATATCCAGGTATACCAGGGCTCTACAATGATATAAATGACAAAAATAATAAACCCAAGTAAGAAAATATAATATCAAAATCTCCAGAGGTGAATATGAACACTTCCCATTATTAAGTTTCTGAGGAAAGGGTCAACCATGCTATAATATTGAATATTATATAATATATAATGTAAATGAATATAAAATAATTCATATAAACATAACACATCAACAGTACATAATTTCAACCTTAGCTCTAACACTGAGTAGGCGCATAATCATGCGCACGTCAATTAACTAATCTGAGTCTCAATTTCCTAAGCCAATAAATGAGAATAGCAAAGAGATACATTGCTGCTGTGAAAGGCAAATGATTAATATATGTAAAGCTGGCTACAGCATTGCGGAGTTACTCTACTACTTCTTACTACATATAATTTTAACTTAAACACTTTTTTAAAAGTGTCATTAGTTACAGGATATTTGAACCTGTTTCTAGTCAGTTAGTTCTGCCCTTAGCACACACCTTTAATCACTCTGGCTGGAATACAGACACACCCTTAGTACTCCCCTTTAATCCCAAACAATGAAGGTAAAATTAGTTTGCAGAAGGAAGCACTCATGTTTGAAAGTATTGTCTAATTGAGTGGCAGAAAAGACTGATGAATCAGAGAAAGATTTGACAGAATAGGATATGCCCAACTCTTATGAGAAAAGAAAGGAAAGGGAAACTACCTAAGGGAGAGACAGAGAGCATAGGAGAAAAAGAGTACAGTACAGGGATACAGTAGAACCCATGGTCAGTAGAGTAGGAAAAGCAGAGCAGCACAGGGAGGGAAGAGGAGGCAACTTTACCAGGACAGTTAGAGAGAGCAGTGCAGAGAGAGAAATGAGAGAGGGCAATTTTACTGGAACAGGTGTACAAAGACAGATTGCAGAGAGAGAACAAGCTAGACACAGGTAAAGACAGAATGAGCAAGAGAATGAGGAGCCAGCAGATTAGAAAAGATTGCTAGAGTTACTTTGCAGCCAAGCAAAGCAACTCAGAGGCCCAGAGAAAAGCCAGATTAAATAAGCCAGCTGAGCTCTGACAGCCAGCCAGAGCTCAGAAAGAACTAGAAAGGGGTGAGCTTATTCAACAGCAAGACTCAGAGGCTGAAAATATTCTAGGCCTAGACTAGGTTGTCCAGAGGTTAGAAGCTTCCAGGACCAGGCCTAGGTTAGCAAACAGAGGCAGTAAAACTCCCAGACAACAATTACAACAAGCAAATAAAAGAAACTTTCATAGACAAACACTCCTTCTTTGCTCCTCGTGCTAAAGAACACTTCAATGGCCTCTCACAAGATGATTTTATGCAAAGTCTGTTTCTTGAGAATCCATGTGGTTAACTTGTCTCAATATTGCCATAACTCTTATTAGTGATAACTTGTAACCGATCAGTTTACTAGTTCTAAACATATAATATGATGAGTTCTGAGAACTATAGTTTTTTTGATCATCATTACAGTTATGACAGAACACTTCTGTCTCTCCCCAAAATACATCCATGTTCCATTTCAGCTAATATCATCAATCCAAGCCCTAGGTCCTGACAACTACCAAATTATTTTTTTATAACCATGGCTTTGCATTTTCTGGGATTCCATATAAATGGAAACATACATCATCTAGTATTTTCTCTTAGGCTACTTTCCCTTAGCAAAAATGCATTTGAGAGTCGTCCCTTTTCTTGCATGTTTCAATAGTTCGTTTCTTTTTATTATTAAGTAATATTTCATTGTATGGATGAACTAATCTTTTTCTTTCCATGGGAAAAAATAGGAGAATGATTTATTTTCTTAGGCAAGTTGGGGTAAAAGATAAAACTTCTCAGAAGTCTTGTTTGGCTATTTTAAGGTCAAAGAAGATCAATGTCATCTCATAACTTTAGCATCTTTGCATAGACATATTTCTTGCCCACAGTATCACATTTTCTGCCTTCGTTAAAGGAACTGAGCCCTGTAATTTATGCCCATCTTCTATTTACCCAAAAGAACCCACATGTACCTTCAGTGCAACAAGGACAGGTGCCTCCAACCACCCCTTGTTTCTATGTTCCATTTGCCAAGAATCCCTCCCCTCCCTTGTCAATCTATCAAAACTCTTTCCTGCATATTATCCTTTACAGCTCAGCTGAGACTCCACTTTCCACATCATGTCTTTCCTGTCTCTTCAAGTAGAATTAATTACTTCTTTCTTGGTGTCCCAAAGCACCAGGTATATAACTCTACTAAATTATTCACTTGATAAGAATTCATGACCAAACACAGTTATGCTTCTCTTATGAAAAAGACGATGCTATTCAACTTTGCCCCACACCCAGGAGTAGGTTCAACTCTCAGCATCAAAGTAGATATTCAATAAATGTTTGTTTAACAAAGAAAGAAAGTAAATAAATGAATGCATAAAAGTGCCCTCCCGTTGATGCTCATCTGTCATGGGTAATGCATGAATGTGAGCACAACTCACTGCTCTAATTGCCTGGAAACCGACTTCTTTTCAGCCCATCAGTTTTCACCAGGACAGGGAAGTCTGTTAAAACTCTGATAAATCTCACTGAATTTTAAGGAAACAACTGCTCTCCACTGAAAGGAGTGCTTAATTATTCACAGTGCATCCGGATACTGGTGACATGACTAGCAACCAGCTTCCGGCCCTTCCTAAAGGAAGGATGCATCCGTAATTAAAATGTGACCCATGCTGTCTCCTGCTGCCAGATTCCCTTGAGTAGTCACTAGGGATGAAATTCTAATTATGACATTTGAAGAAATAAAATCCTCTAGGGGAAGCAGCCTCCAAAGACATACTGGATGTCGACAGCTGCTGTGGAAATTGCTTATTTTAACCTTTGCCATAAAAATTGTAAAACCAACCCAGCTCCCTCTCTGTTGCCGACATTTTGGGAGATGGATTTGTAGGTGTGTTTTAAGGATTAGCCTAAAGCCAAGACAGCATCATTTTTACAACAGAAGTTCCATTAAAGTTTCTTGAATTTCTGTGAACTTCTGTTCAGGAAGTCCTTTTAAATTCTGATGAGCTGACATTTGAATGTTTCTGTAGCAGATGGCTATCAGCTAAAAGAAGTACACAATATTTTATTCTTACTAGCTGGAACCAAATTTGAAAGTTAGAATAGATTTTTCGAAATTAAAAGTCTTAGAAGCTTGGGTCATACATTTGAGACACTTATTAGAAAAAAAAACTGCAAACTAACTTGGTTGTAAATGTTTTTATGACTTTGAAAACCAGATGCAAGCTACACACTCAATAGATATTTGGAAATATTGAAAGACTATTATATCTGATTAAACACTGTCTGTTAAAAGTTCAATGTGTCAGAGGTCCCTTGGTCTTGCAAACTTTATATGCCCCAGCACAGGGGAATGCCAGGGCCAAGAAGTGGGAGTGGGTGGGTAGGGGAGCAGGGCCGGGGGAGGGTATAGGGAAATTTCGGGATAGCATTTGAAATTTGAAATGTATATAAAGAAAATATCTAATTTTAAAAAAAAAGTTCAATGTGATGATGCCATGATCATCTATCTGAAAATTTGATCATATATCATCAGTTAACCAACCAGGTGAAGAAAGATTTTAACCAAGGAAATCTTTTTTTTTTTTTTTTTTTTTTTTTTTTTGCTTTTTGTTGTTGTTGTTGGTGGTGGTGTTGTTTTTGTTTTTTGAGACAGGGTTTCTCTATATAGCCCTGGCTGTCCTGGAACTCTCTTTGTAGACCAGGCTGGCCTCAAACTCAAAAATCTGCCTGCCTCTGCCTCCCTAAATTCTGAGATTAAAGGCGTGTGCCACCACACCCAGCTAGGAAATCTTTTTTACATGATTAGCCTATCGGTGTTGAATTCTGAATCCTATGGGAGATTAGAGACTTGGCCAAGGTTTAGGACCAACAGAGAGAATGTTTGTCCTCTACTTCAAACCCATCTTCATTTTGTTTCTTTAATTTGTAAAGCATACTCCAGCATTGCCCCAGTTCATTCAGCTGCAGATGCTACCACCTAATGGTTTCCATCTGAGCACTGTGCTAAACAGATGCATGCAATCCAGACAAGTGAAGAACATCTAGAAAGTGCTAGAGCTTGAATCTTAGATCCCTCCTAAATGCCATCATGTGGAAAGTGCAGTCTCTATGCAGGAGCTACTGAGGAGGGTGTAAGCTTTTAGGAAGAAGGACCCGATGAGAAGTCTTTAGGGTGTCATGTTCTAGAAACGGGTATGAAACACTGAGTAGTTTCCTCCCATCACTTACTCCCGCCATAATACACTACCTCACTTCAGGCCCAAAAGCAACGGGTCGAATTAACAAGGGTTGAAATCTTCAACATTATGACAAAGTAAATATTCAAGTTTACTGGTTGATTGTCTCGAGTTATAAACAGATGCCAAAAAGTGACTAAACACAACCATTCTTAGAGATACCTTCTCTTATCTCCACGTTTATCGATGATGACTAAAGATGGAGATTTTTATTTTTTTCTCAAAAGTTTTAAATCTGTTTGAGAGAGAATTATAATATAGGTTTTCATAAGTTCTTGTCAGTGCTAAAGTAATATATATTCTCTAACACAATGAAACCCCTTCCCACAAACTGTCACCTGTTCGTGCTCTTTTGTCTTTTTAACAGAAAGTTGGATTTGGATGTCCCCAAGGACTTACCATACTCTCTTTCAAAATGCCCTTCTCACCAAAAAAGAAAGTCAAGAAGTTTCATAAGCTCCTGCCTCACTCAACTGTGTCATCATCAACCACTTGTAAATAACTCCAGACAAGTAAAGTGCTGGCTATTTCAGAGCTTGATGAATGGCTTTATGGGCCCCTTCTCCTGGCTGTCATTGTTCTGACAGTGTGATTGAGCACAGCACTTGCACCATGCCAATGGGAGATGGCCACAAAGGGCCCTTTATATTTCTCAGTGCCGTGGTCATGTGCTTCCAGGACAGCACTGCACTATTCATCGAGCAACCTGTTACTCCTGGGGGGGAAGTAAAATCTCAGCTTTCAGAGCCCCACTGAGTAAAAGCCATTGATCAAAACTCCTTTTTTTTTTTCCAAATAGCGTACTCAAATATCTTTGCAAAACTAGATATTATCCCAGCTCTGAAATTTAATCAAACAAAGTGGATACCGAGCAATGCTGTAATTTGTTCCAGCTAAGCTCTGAAAAATGTAAGGAGAGTACAGCATCAAATGTCACATTCCTTTCAACTCAAAAGGTTCGTTAACAGTCTCCTCTTTTTCTCTGTATCTGTATCTGTCTGTTATACATTGTTCAAATGGTACTCATACTTGCCTAGAGACTATCTTCCACCAAAGTTTCAAGACTAATCCTCAGAGCTGTGCAACATAGCCTGGTTTTAACCTCCCTTTCCACAGTCTTGTATGGTTTAGCTATATCATCTATGGAGAACCAGAATCCACCAGGCTAGCCAAATTTGTTCTTTACCACATTGATCTAAAATGGCTCTACTAACAAACAACTTATATTTAATGTCTAACCTTCGAGATCATTTCTGGTGTATAGTTTCAATCTCTCTTCTTTTCAGTTTGCTTCAATTTGTAAAGGAAAATTCTGCACAGGTTTATCCCATTAACGCCCAGGTAATATTACCTTGTACCCTTCTCTCTTTTTGATGACTTTCTATACATTACTTTCAGAAATGCTGACCAATTCTCAGGGAAGCTTTCAGTGGTCACGGTAAGTTAGATTCTTGGATATAACATCTTAAAATTCAGTCTCAGATTCTACTAGACTTATGCATGAGAAATTTTTTTTCTGTTTTATTCTCTCATATATTACATCCCAATTGCATTTCCCTTCCTTCTCTCCCTTTAGTATCTTTCCCCTACTTCCCCTTTTCTCAAGAACCATACCCCCTTTATCTCCCATCTGAAATAAGTAGACCTCCCAGGGACATCAACCAAATATGTCATCAACCTAACATGCTGCATTAAGACTAGGCACATATTCTCACTTCAAAGCTGGATGAAGCAACCCATTAGGTGAAGAAAGGTCCTAAATGCAAGGAAAAGAGTCAGAGATAGCTTCTGCTCCCACTATTAGGAATCCCACAAGAATATCAAGCTACACAACCATAAAATATATGTGGAGGACCTAGGTCAGAACTATAGGAGTTCTCTTATCTCTGTGTCCCAGTCAGTTGATTCTGTGGGCCATGTTCCTATGGTGTCCTTGACACCCTGGCTCCTCGAATCCTTCTCTCTCCTCAGGACTCCCCAAGTTCAGCCTAATATTTGGGTATAGGACTCTGAATCTGCTCCCATCAGTTGCTGGGTGAAGTCTCTCTGATGATGATATGATAGACTCCAGTCCCAACACAATCTGCAGGCATGAGGATGGGTTGGTGTCCTGATCCCTCCACTTGAAGCCTTACCTTGTTACAGAGGATGCTGGTTCAGGCTTTGTGTCCCTAATTACTAGGTGCCTTCACTAGTGTCACCTTCATTGATCCCATGGAGTTTCCATTGCACTGAGTTTCTCAAAATGCCCCCCAATTCCACTCATCACTCCCAGTATCCTCTCCCTCCACCACCACAACCTAATACCTCCATTCCTGTCCCTTTGGGGTCACTCTAAACATGCAAGTGAAAGATCTGTATGATAACACTTTCATATCTTTGAAGAAGAAAATTGAAATTTATACCAGAAGATGGAAACATCTTCCATACTCACTGATTAGTAACATCACCATAATAAAATCGCTATCTTTTTAAAGGCAATCTACAGATTTAGTGCAATGCCCATCAAAATTCCAACACAATACTTCACAGACTAAAAGAACAATTCTCAACTACATATGGAAAAAATACATACAAACACAAACATAATAGTTAAGGTAATCCTGTACAATAAAAGAAGTTCTGGAAGTATCAGCATCCTTCGTTTTAAGCTGTACCACAGACCTACATTAATAAAAAAAAAAAAACTGTATAGTACTGACATAAACACAAACAGATTGGTCAATGGAATGGAATAAAAAAAAAAACAAGTTGTAAATCCACACTCCTTTGGACACCTGATTTTTTATACAGAAGCCAAAAATATACAATAGAAGAAAAAAAAAAGAAGAAAGCATCTTCAACAAATGGTGCTGATCTAACCTAATGTTGGTTTTGTAGAAATGTGCGAAGAGATCCATATCTGTCAACCAGCACAGAACTCAAATCCAAGTTCATCAAATATCTCAACATAAAACCAGTTACAGTAAAGATGATAGAAGAAAAAGTGTGATAGCCTTGAACAAATTGGCTCAGGAGACAACTTCTTAAACAGAATACCAATAGCTCAGGCGCAAAGATCAACAATGAATAAATATGACCTCCTGAAATTGAGAAGTTTCTGAAGGCAAAGAACACCATCAATAGGACAAAATGGCAGCCCATAGAATGAGAAAAGATCTTCACCAATTCCACATTCGGCAGAGGACTAATATCCAAAATATATAAAGAACTCAAGAAACTAGACATCAACAAACTACATACAGTTCTAAAAACAGAACTCTCAACAGAAGAATCACAAATGACAAATAAATGTTAACATTTCTGAAATAAATGTTCAATGTCCTTAGGTATCAGGGAAATGCAAAGTAAAACAAATTTGAGATTTCCACCTTTAACATCAGTCTGTCTCAATCCACCAGATCCCAAAAATGACACAGAAAATTATTATAGCTTGGACCTTAGCTTAGGCTATTTCCCAACTATTTCGTATAACTTAATTAACCTCCTCTATATTAATCCATCTTTGCTACGTGGCCCACTACCTCTCATTACATCCTGGTAAGTGCACTTTTCTCCATATATGGCTGTTGAATCCTTCCCACCCCAACTCCACACCTTATTCTTTTCTAGAGTTCCTATCTCTGCCTGGAAGTCCTGCCATTTCTGTTCTGTCCTGCTACAGGTCTTCAGCTCTTTATTATATCAATCAAAAGATGATGGAGGAAAATGCTCACAAAATACTCAGACAAGTCATAATCTAATAAAAATAGCAATACTCTGGCCTATACTCAATTCTGTGGCAGTACAAATATCAACATTTGAATAATAAAAGACAACCTTTGCATAGTACACAAAAAGACTATCCCAATACATCTTACACCTGTTTAAATGGCTAAGATCAAAACCACAGGTGACAGCTCATGCTGGTGAAGGTGTTGAACAAGTGGAATACTCTTCCATTGCTGGTGGGAGTGAAATATTGTCCAACTGCTTTTGAAGTCAGTATTGCAGTTTCAAACTCCTAAAGACCCAGCCATACTCCCCTGAGAATATACACAAAAGACATTCCATTCTACCACAAGAACATTAGTTCAGCCATGTTAATAGCAGCTTTATTCATAATAAACAGAAACTGGAAACAACCTAGATGATGTCCCTCAAACAAGGAATGGATTTTTTTTTTTAAGTGTGGTACAATAGAGTATTTCTCAAGTGTTTTTAAAAAGAAATGGCATCATGAAATTTGTAGGCAAATGGATGGAACTAGAAAATTCATCCTTAGTGAAGTAACCCAGACCCAATAAGACAAACATGGTATGTACTCACTTATAAGTGGATATTAGCCGTAAAGTAAAAGATAATCATGCTACAAAACAGACCCAAAGAGGCTAAGTAATGAGGCAGGCTTAAGGGAGGATTCAAGGATCTTCCTGGGAAGAAGTAGAAAAATTCCATCGCTGGAAATGTCTTAACATACTGGTTCACATAAATAAATCCTTGTCTCTCTATTCCACTATTGTTCTGCGTGCCCATTTTGGATGAACTCAAAACATTCACAGCTGAATAATGAGGGTATTTTAAATGTAATCAGAACATATATACAATTTTAATGAACTTTACTCATCTAGACTGATTGTGCTCACTACAAGAGCATCTAACAAAGATCACCTTACAAAAAACTCAATATCAGACATGAGAAACCCTTTTTTGAGTTGTTGGCCAGAGCTGTCCAACAGACTCCCAAAACATAGAACCTATTGCTTTTGCCTTGGTTACTACCCACCCCAAGAAGTGGAAAGCAAATCTGTATTGATGAAGACACCATGCAGTTCAGAAATAGCACCCAAAGATTCTGGAGCTGGAACTCCAGCTGTTAGCCTGGGGGTTTAGGGACAATAGCAAGATGGCCTGGGCCAAGAATTCTCTGCCCTTCTCTTCTGATGAGAATCCTGTGCTTGGAAAAGCTGGTGCAAAACATTTTGGAATGCCATCTCTAGATCGAGCTGCCACAATAAACCTTTTTTTTTTTTTACTATAATTTTAGCTTAATTCAATTTATTAGGTTGGTGGAAAAGTCACCTGATAACTCCCTCCCTGAAGACTAGTTTCCATTATAACAGAAAGTTCCATGAAACCTCAAAACAACTTCCTCAAAAAAAGAAGAGAGCCAATTATCTTACAGGCTAGGAATCACATCAATAACCAGCATGATACACTAACCTTACAGTACAGTAGTGTCATTTATATCTTGGAAGTAACCATAGCTTTCTAAATGGACATAATACCCACTCAACAAGAGGATACCATGTCTGGTATTGGAAACCTAGCTAACTATTCAGTGCGGCAGAAATCATGGTTATTTGAGGAAAATCTACAACCACCAATTTACTAAACTAGTATAAGCCTTAAAAACAATCTAAAAACATGTGTCCTTATATCCACAAATAAATGTAGTCTTCAGCTTCATCAAGGACTCTTCTTTTTGCAACAGAGAGGAGAGAGAGAGAGAGAGAGAGAGAGAGAGAGAGAGAGAGAGAGCACTACCAAAACCACTACCAGTCCTACCAGTCAAAATGCAGATTTTGGGACTGGGCGGTGGTGGAGCACATCTCTAATCCCAGCACTTGGGAGGCAGGAGGCAGAGGTAGGTGGGTTTCTGAGTTCGAAGCCAGCCTGGTCTACAGAGTGAGTTCCAGGACAGCCAGGACTGCAAAGAGAGACCCTGTCTCGAAAAATCAAAAAAAAAAAAAAAAAATGCAGGATTGGAGTCAGTTCGAATGGATGTATTCACAAAACACTCTGAAACCTAAGACTTGGGGAACACTGCAGAAGAGGGTACACAAAGACTGGAGAATTAAGGACTTTGATGTGAGAATGAGTCCTTTAGTAACACCAGAATTTACACCTGTCAAGTCTCACCAAAATGACTGACTACATGAGCTGAATAAAGAGGAACCAATAAACATGAAAAAGTCCATGGGGCCTCAACTCCAAGCAAAAATGTACAAGCAATTGAATAAATCTAGGAGAGAGATAAGTGACCCTCCTCAAGAACACACCCATTGTTTGTCCACTGACAAATATACACATAATGTTATATAAATTCAAAAAGTTTATACTTAGGAATACACTTATGCATACAAATACATATGTGCATATAGTAGCAATTAGTGGGAAAATAGAAGCTATGAATCTGAAACAGAGTGGGAAGGGGTATATGGGAGGGTTTGAAGGGAGGAAAGGGAAGAGGGAAATACTGACAGGAAATTATCATCTCAAAAGTGAACATAAAAATACAAATAAAAGATGTGTGCAGTTGGTGAATATGTCATAAATTTTCAAGGTACATGTCCCCCATAACACAATTCAACACTATATTCCTCTAATCGAGCCTCTGTGCACAGTGCTAGGTTCCCATCTTACAGAGCACGTAGCAACACAGCTCCATGTTTCCTGGTCCATAACATTCTACATAAGTGGAAATCCACAGAACCGAAAGAAGCCCTCACCATCTTTCTCTTTAGGGATTTAACAAGAACGTGTAGTTCTATGAAACTCCATATTTTGGTTAGTTAATCTTGTTGTGATACATGCCATGATCAAAAGCAACTTGAAGAGAAAAGGCTTTATTTTATCTCAAGAATCACAGAACATAAGCCATCAGAGGGAATCAGGCCAGAAACCTGGAGGCAGAAACTAAAGCAGAGGCCAGAAAGGAATTCTGCTTAGTCTTGCTTTCTCTGGCTACAGATTAGGCCTAACCACCCAGAGATAGATATCCCCTGCACCCAGTGGACTCGCCCTCCTATATCAATTAACAATTAAGAAAATGCCTCCAGACATTCTCAAATCCCAAACTGAAGGAAGTAATTCCACTGTTGAAATTCCATCTACGTAGATATGAAGACTGTCTCCTGACAACAACTAGCTAGCCCATGCCAGTTTACTAAAATGATATGTGTTTTCTTTCTTCTCTTCCACTGAAGTTTGTGTGATTCTTTGCCCTGTCAACAATTTTAAAAACACGAATTTTGACATCTAATGCCAGTGTCAACAAAACTTCTAGCTTTTAAGACAGGTGGTTATAAAGATTAAGAATATCTGCACTGGTGCCAACAATAGTACAGTTGGTTATGTGCTTCGTTTAGTTGTATGCTCTTATGTATACTCATTTTCCTTTGGAATGCTGTGTCCAGTGTACAAAAATGGGTGAGCACATAAGTAAATAAGCAAGTATACACTAGCACTGAACATGAATTATAAGATGGTTGATTAAAAAAAAAAATCTTGAGAACAATTTTATTGGAGTCAGGGATAAAAGAGGTCAGGCAAGGTATAAATCTCAGCAGATGTGCTGAGGAGACTGGAAAAGGCTGTGCTGTTTAAATGAAGCCAGGATGGAGGACAGACACACAGCAGCAGGAAGCCATGGGACAAGGAGATTTCTAGAGAAAGAGTATGGAGGTCCTAAGTATTAGAGAAAGTCATCATCAAGGAGACAGGGAGAAGAAAAGGAGTGTCTTGAGAAAGAAGATGGAGCAGGGTAGTTGTGGCACTGTATAACTGTATAAGGGGATGGGAATTCTGGGAAAGAACTGTTCGTGAGCTCATTAAAGAGTTAACAGTCCCATTGATCTCTTGTCATGATTTAAGATGATCCTCTCTTCCTACGGATGGATCCCTTAGCCAGCTCTCTGATCTCACTCAACTGGATGCCAAAGATTTTATCCTATTGACCAGATGTTTTCCCATAATGACCTTCAATGTTACTCTGCCACTCTCCCTTATGAAGAGGAAACCATAAAATCATTTAGGAGATGTGCCATAATAGAAAATAAAAATCACCCATTTTTTAAAATCATACTGACCAACCTTCCATTAGCATGAATCACATAATACTGGATTCCTATTTCAAGTTAACTTTCCAAAAGGATTTTGTGATGTGACACTGAGATAGGCAAGGCTGTGTTACATTTGTTTGTTTGTTCGTTCGTTTTCCCTGAGAAATAAGTGATCAGGACTTGGAGTTTTAGCAACTTGGAGTTTGCTAAAACCATGTGGAGGATGCACGAGAGAATGAAGTTAAGCTATAGAAAGGGGAAGAGAGAGGAGTCCTAGAGAGAGACTTGGCTTCACTACTTTCTTCTGTAGAGTTGGCATCCGTTATCCAGCTTCATTTCTGCTTCCTCTTCCGTTACTTAACTCTACGCTAAGGCAGTGTAGATGTCTTCCTTCTTTTGCTTAAGATAATTGAAATAGAGTAGTTGTCACTTTCATTTGAGAAAAGAGGAAGGGTTGGGTTCTCTTTGTGCTAATGTCAGAGGGTGCTATTTGTACTCTGACCGTAGTGGCTCTGAACCAGCCCCAACATCCTCAGGCAGATAGAGCACACTAATGTGAGAAATCTGGGCTTTCAAATGTCCTGGCTTTTCTATAGGTTATTGAAGCTCTAGTGCTATGACTTCTAAAAACCGGGCTCTTACATTCTAACTACTTTTTTCCTTCAGTGTTTTCATTCTGACTTTTTTATTCTCCCCATTATAAGTATCAATAATGATCCATGCAAGGTGTGTTCTATGCTCAACTGTATACTATTTTTTCCCATCCACACCTAGCCACAGCACATACCTGTGCCTTCATTCTTTCTCAACTTAGGATCAGTTGGTCTTACAAGGTTTTTGGCTTCCATAAAAAATTTTCTGAAATTTCTACATAATTCCTAACAGCTGAGTTGCCAGTTTGGCTACCCAGAAGCACAGAATATGATAGAGCCAGGGATGCTTTTCAGGAGCAGTTCGGGAAGATAAGCTGTGAAGAATGAACTTGACTTTGTACACACACACACAAATAAAATAAAATAAAATAAACCAAAATAGTGTGATTTTAAAACCTAACAAATATTAGGAATATGTAAAGTTCCATAGCATGTCTCATAATCACATAGAACAAAACCAAAAGAATTTCTTAAATCTAGAAACTTAGACAAAGTTTAATAAAACTTTCTGCTTTGTTTCATTTACTTGAAGTTTGACCTATTTTTGGAATAAATGGGTTATGTTTTGCCAGAGAAAATATAATAATATAAAAACTTGCAATTGGCTGGGTTTTTTTTTCTGCTAAACTTTGAAGTTTTATCTACATTATAGATTTCCTGTAACATTCTCCACTTATGCCATTTCCACTATATCTTTATTTCATTTGCTGGAACAGAAAGTGGAATATAGATCTGTCTGTAGCTCCAGAGTAGATGGATGGACAAGCGAAAATAATCTGTCACTGTGTCTTTTTGTGAATGAATCGTTGATATAAAACAGGCCAACCCTGAAAAGAAATGTGCAAATTGAGTCAAATTACAAAAATGTATTGTGAGAGGTCCATCCAATACCTTTTCAGGAAAATAATCAAAAACTAAGAAATAGAAATAACAGGAACTTCACCTTCATATTGAAGGCTGACAACTACAGGCATGTCTCTAAAGATTTCTTCTTCATATTTAACATCTTGGTTTCTGAATGCTCTCCCCAAAGGGAAATCTTAAAAACATGCTACTAAAAGAAAATACAGACTGAGGTGTGTATCACTTCTGTTGTTAAACAAAAAGAGGTTGAGGGTGGATAGCTACCTCAGCAGTTAAAAGCACTGACTACTCTTCCACAGAACCCAGGTTCCTAGCATCTCCATCACAATTAACAGCTGTGTGTAATTACAGTTCCAGGAGGTCCAACACACTCTTCTGACTTTCAAAGGCACCAGTAGTGAGTTATAATAGTTTGTGCAAAACGTAAATACACATAAAATAAAATGATAAACCTAAATGAAATAAAATAAGATATAAATTTAAAAAAGGGTATATATGAAATCTGGGAATGGCAGAGTTGATTAGGTGCCTGTTGAATAACCATGAAGACCTGAGGTAGGATTTGCAACACCTACATAAAAGTCAGGCAGTGTAGCACACACATAAGCCTAGGGCTGGTAGTAAGAATAAAGACAGATTGATTCCTGCAGCTCGGTGGGCAGCCAGTATAACCTGTCGCTGAGTGCTGGGTTCAATGAAAGATGCTGTCTCAAAAAGTAAGACTGGAAGCAATAGAAGAGGTCACGGATCATCAACCTTTAGCCCAACTACCACACACACACATGTTCACATACATGCACACACACGGACACACGGACACACCTAGTCACAGTGTACATACTCAAAATGTATACACACAGAGTATATGAAATCTATATGAATCTTGATTTATGCTTGAGTCTCAACTGGAAATAATTTATGTCTATACAAGTATTTGAACATATAAAAAGTTAAAAATCCCAAATTTCTCTATTCCAAAGTATTCCAGCTATTATGTATTCAACAGATTCCCTCTTAATAGGCAATGATTTTATACCTTATCATCCAAAATGCACTATCAAGTCATTGTAGCCACTTTACCAATTGGGGATACGCAATATTATATATCTTTCCTTCAAATACCAACACATGAGTGTTTTGTATAATGATTTTTCATGGGGGTGGCGAGATGGTTCAGTGGTTAAGAGCAAATCCTACTCTTTCAAAGGATCTGAGTTCAGTTCCCAGTACCCATGTCAGGAGGCACACAAGCATCTATCACTCCAGCTCAAAGGGATATGAAGCCTATGGCTTCTTAACTTACTTGAACTCACATGCCCCTAACCATACATAGGCACAAGCATATAATTTTAAAATAACAAAAATAAAGTAAATAATCAATTCTGCAAAATATTTGGACAATTCCCACTGCCTCCATGATCACTCTGTCATCCCTTTTCTATGTTTTAGGTCCATCCTCTTTGTTATTGGATGTGCACTCTTGATTTGTTTGTCCTCCCTAGTTTGAGCACACTACTCAATTTTTTTTTATACTCATGCACAGGTGTAATTTATCTATTTGTCTTCTTCCCCGCTCCAGCTTTCTGTCACAACTTCACAGCATGGTATTTTACTAAACAAATACAGTCTCTCTTCCCGGTTTATTCTGAAAACAACATCATCTACAAACCAACTTTATGACTCAACAACACACATAACTATTTAATCACAAGGCCTGAGCATGGACTCAGTAATGACTTGGTAGTGAAATAAAATAACTCTGCTCACAAGGATCTGAAAACCCAGCAGGGTCTGTGTCTGCTTGCCACAGTAATTGGCACACAATAGGATCTTGATGAAAAGCAATAAAGGAAATAAAGAAAGAAATGGAGTCCTCGTTGCAGGCGATGATTAGTGTGGATTTCCTTTGATATGAAGTGAGATGTGATTTAAGGTAGAATAGAATGATTAATGAACTGTATTTGATCCTGCCTAACTTTTAATCTGATAATTATTTTTTTGCCAATTCTAAAAAAAAAAAAAATTGAATGTCAGGATTATACAATAGCTTAGGGATTGGCAATACTTTCCAAGGCAAGTTACATATCAGTAAAGTGGGACTACAAAGAAAGGTATTCATGAGGACTGTATAAGTCATCATATTAAACAATTAGTGAAGTCATTTTAAAAGTTACTTTCTCTAAGGGATTAAGAAGCATTGATTAAATAGCCTTCTAAAAGGAGGGTGAAAGAGGACCACATAAAGTGTAAGCTGATACTTATATTATTTAGTAATAGAATAAATCATTTTGAAAGGGCTTTATGTTTTTTGAAAAGAGGCTGCGGTGAAAATGAGTGAAGTTCTAAATGAGCTAAATTGATTTAAGAAACATTTAATGATCTCACATAGCTATATAGTTGGGACCAGTTGTAGATTTCCATTCTCAGTGTTTCATTAACAGTTTTCATTATTGCTGCCATCATACTAAATGCCTCTTTTGTGTCTCACATCCTTCACAGCAGAGTGGGATTTATATTTAAAGACTGGAGGTGTGCCTTTGTCCTTGATGTACAAGTTACCCGAGGGATATATAGCATCAGACTTTCTTAACTTTCCCTTGCCTGCAATATGATTTTAAGACATAGGAGTTTATTTGACAAAAGCTAATCAACTTTAAGCCTCAGTTCCACACAGATGAAGGGGTCCAATGCCAAGCCATTAGTGAGAACCTAAAACTACATTCACAAGGTGATACAGGTTTTGTAAAGTTTACAAAAGTAAGGCATTCTAGATACAGGAAAACAATTTGTTTCAAATGTCATTTCTCCTACAAAATTTCTGCCACCAAAATAACCGGTACAATTTTGGATCCTAGATACAAAGAAGTTTAATTAAAAGTATAAATATATATTTATTGAGGTATGTATATATGTATGTAATATGGACATGAATGTGTGTTTGTGACACAGCCACAGCCAAAGCCACAACTGTTTATAATTAAGCTTTTAGTGATACTGAAAAGTATAGTAAAGTACTAAAATATTTCTAATTTCCATCATGCTAATTGAGTCAATTTGTAATGTGAAGATTCAGGACCAGAAAATACCACAATATAAGTATGTCTTATCACACCCATTAAATATTACATATGAGTAGAGAAAAATGAAATATTAGAACCAGAATTGAGTTTATAGAGAGAAAACTTTTTCCAACCAATATTTGTGCAAAATTATGAACTAAGGACCAAGTTTACAGCAAAGTTGAATTCAAAAATGCAAGTCTTCACTTATTGTGAATAATTTGGTGAATTTGTCTGACACAATTATGAACAGACGTTATGGCGTTTTATTCATCGGCGGAAATCCGTTGAACTTCAGTATGTGATTGTTTGTAAACACTTCTCTGTAGTAGTAAAAGAAGAGTAAGGGCTTTGAACCATTATCTGAAACTCAGGAGACATTTCCAAACTTTGAAAATAATGCTAAAAACATTATATTACTTATGATGTGTTTAAAGCTGAAACTTTTCAAAACTTACCAATAATAGAGAAAAATGTTGAAACATTGTAATAGACATTATCTGTTTAGTCTTATTTGAAGATAATAATTTCTTAAGATCATTGAAATTTCAACTGATTTCAAAAATTTAAGAAATTATTTTAAAATATCTGTTTTTTTTTTCATTTTCTGAAGAATATATGACTTGTCAGCCTTTGAAAATCATCATACTGATTTTTTTTCTCACTCAAGATAAAGGCTAGTTGCCCAACCCCATACTATTCTATGTGACTTAAAGAGAAGCTCTCAATTTTTGAATCCTTGTATGTGCAAGACCAACAAAACCTTGATCTGTTCAGAAGAAGGAGGAAGAAACAAGAAGTACTCTCTTTTTGGTAAAATTCTGTCCCCTTTACAAACTCAGCCCATGTCGCATAATATGAAAACTTTTTGATTTTGAATCTTTAAACAGCTGCTACCCTTTCTGTCCTTACCCTTTAAAGTCTTTCCCTCAGAAAATTAAAATTCAGTGAAACTTAGATTCCCAACCTCACCTGGTGCTCCAATGCTATATCTGATCAAAGGAACCCTCAGGCATGTAACTAGACAAGTCAAAGTTTGTGTGTGTGTGTATGTGTGTGTGTGTATGTGTGTGTATGTGTGTGTGTGTGTGTGTAACATATGTGTTTAAATGTCATTTTTTAGCAAATTATTTTGAGTGGTTGTTTTCTTTGCATGTATGTCTGCGTACCATGTGATTGCCTGGGGCCAACAACGGCCAGAAGAATGGGTTGGATCACTAGGACTAGAATACCAGTTATGAGCAGTCCTGTGGCTGATGCAAATCAAGCCCAAGTCCTCTGGAAGAGCAGCCATTGTTCTTAACCATTAAGCCATCCAGTCCCTATATCAGTATGTTTAAAATGCTTCTATGACACATACAAGGAGAAACCCTTGGAGTATCTCTAAGACACTTATTAAGGAATAAATATGTACATACCCACTGTATGCTGACCAGCTTTCCCTCACTTATTATAAGAAGAAAGTAAATTTTGGGGTTGATTTGATCCATTTCATCCCAAAGGTTCAACTCTGTAAACTCCTAACATTTCTGTTTCCTGAGACACTGACTCTGTTTTTCTCACTTTAAAGGTATAAATTATAGAAAATGAGGATGAGAAAATGAAAATATGAATTGTAAGGAAGAGTCATAAACAATTTTACTCAGCTCTTTACTTAGTTTAAGCTTCAGCTAAAAAGCCAGGCTCTCTTACAAGGCATGAATATAAACTCAGCATTGGATGCTGAGTGTTCTGTTATCATAAATATGTAGGTATAGAATTATTATTTCCTCAGACTGAGTTGGTTTATTATTACCTCAGGATCATCCACATTTCTTTGTGTGTATTCGTGCTCATGTGTCTGTAGGTCTACTTGTACTTACTTAAATATGTCTGCACGTGTAAAAAGTCAACCATGATTACTGATAGGAATATATCCACTTTAAAAAAAAACAAAACAAAACAAACAAAACAACAACAACAAAAACCAGGCTCTCTTACCAATCTAGAATTTGCTAAGCAGGCCAAACTGGCTACCCAGAAAGCTCAGACATACCCCTGTCTCTGCTTCTCAGAACTGGGATTACAAACAGCAAACTATCATGATCAGCTTTCTTTACGAGTTCTGGGTAATGCATGAGTTCTGGTAATGAGTTCTGGCATAAAAGCAGAAACATTGATCAATGGAATCAAATTGAAGATCCAGACATAAATCCAAAACCTATGAACAACTTATTGTTTTCTAAAGAAGCCAGAAATACACACTAGATAAAAGAAAGCACCTTTAACAAATGGTGGTGGTCAAACTGGATGTCAGTATGTAGAAAAATGCAAATAAATCCATATCTATCACCTCACACAAAACTCAAGTCCAAGTGGATCAAAGACTTCAACATAAAGCCAGAAACACTAAATCTGATAGAAAACAAAATGGGGTATAACCTTGAATACCATAGCACAGGAAACAGCTTCCCTGAACAGAACACCAATAGTGTAGGGGCTAAAATCAACAATAAATGAGACCTGAAGAAACTGAAAAGCTTCTTTAAGGCAAAGGGTATAGTCAATCAGACAAATTGGCAGACTATGGAATAGAAGAAGATTTTTTACTAGCTCCACATGTAATAGAGGACTAATGCCGAAATGTATAGAGAACTCAGGAAACTAGATATCAAAAAACCTAATTCAGTTAAAACGTGAAGAACAGATCTATACAGAGAATTCTCAAGAAAGAAATTGTAAATGACTGAGAAACACTTAAAAAAAAATGATCAACATCCTTAGCCATCGGGGAAATACAAATCAAAACTACTTTGAGATTCCATTTTACACCTGTCAGAATGGCTAAGATCAAAACCACAAGTGACAGCTCATGCTGGTGAGGGTGTGGAGCAAAGTAAACACGTCCCCATTGCTGGTGGGAGTGCAATTTTGTCAAGCCACTGTGGAAATAAAATATGGCTGTTCCTCAGGAAATTGAGAATTGATCTACTTAAAGACCCAGCAATACCATTCTTGGGCATTTACCCAAAGAACTCTCTGTCCTATCACTAGGACACTTGTTAAACTTTGTTCATCTTGGCACTAATCACGGGAACCCAAACTGGAAACAACCTAGAAGAATGGATGGAGAAACTGTAATACATTTACACCAGTATTATTCAGACATTTTAAAAATGGCATCATGAAATCTGTAAACAAAGGGATGCTACTAGAAGAAATTATCCTGAGTGAGGTAACCCAGACTCAAGTAAATGATAATCAAGCTCCAGTACACAGACCCAGAGAGATTAGGTTAAGAAGAGGGCTCTAAAGAGTAAGCATGGATATCTCCCTGGAAGGGGAAATATAATAGATTTTGTGGACGAACTAATCAAGTGTGGTCAGGAACATGACAGATCAGTGGGGGGGAAGGGTGGAGCAAGAAAATGTGGGAGAGCCAGCTGGAATTGGGGGACCGTTGTTGGGGGGGGTGGAAAGCTAGAAAAGTGGAAACTAATCTGTGAGGATGACCCTAGTGAGTGCTCTCAGTATTGGCACATGCAGAGTCTGAACATTTTTAGCCAGGCAAGGCTTCCAGTGGTGGGGCAGGGTTGCATTTGCTCAAGTTGCTGGCTAAGGGGGTCCCATGAAGATCCCCAAACAACCCAGACTGATACTAGGCAGAGGGTCACTTTCCCAGAAAACTGACAGAACAGACTCATTGCTGAGGACAACATCCACACAGCTCATTGAGAGTAGAGAGCTGGTACCTGCATGGAACCTTCCCCCTGCATTCTAAACTCTGGACACCAACCTAGTCACAAAACCTTATGGCTATAATTTTCACTGCCTGAAAAATGTGGTAGGATGATGGAAGCACAGAATTCATGTGACTGTCCAATGAGTGTGTGGTTTAACTTGAGTCCAATGCCTAGACAGAGAACCCATACCTTATACTGCCGGGATGGACAGAAACAAGAGATTAGATAGCCCAGAGACCAAGGGCAGGGTCAAACACAACTGGTCTTAAAAAAATTAATAAAATTATTCCTAAAGATATTCTGCTAAATTCATAGATTGGTGCCTTGTCCAATTATCATCAGAAAGGATTCTGTTAGCAGCAAATTGGGAGCCAGTGCAGAGACCCACAGCCAGACACTATGTGAAGAGTCTAAATCACAGGTCTCCTTTGAGTCCTTCCCCCCAGAGCTCAACTAATCTCTCAGAAAAGAGGGAAGAAATATTGCAGGAGTCAGAGGGAATAGTGGATACCAGGAGAAGATGGCCCACTGAATGAACCAATCAGGACTCACATGAGCTCACAGAGACTGAAACTCAAATAGAGGCCTACATAGGTCCACACCAGGTCCTGTGCATATAGGCTGTAGTTGTTATCTTGGTGATTTTATGGGACTTCTAAAGGTGGAAGCCAATGTGTTTTTGACTCTGTGGCTTGCTCTTGGGACCCTTTTCCTGCTATTGGGTTGCCCAATCTATTCTCAATATGAAGCCTTTGCCTTGCCATGTTGTATCTTATTTTGTTGTTCCTGTGTTGTCACTTGGAGACCTGTACCTTTTTGAAGGGAAATGGGGGAGGGGGAATGTGAGTCTGAAAGAGAGTGGAGGTGTCTGTGGGGTTTGTGAGGAATTGGGGAACAGGAAAATGTCATTGAGATTGTACGGGAGAAGAATTTATTTTAAATTAAAAAAATGAACTCCACCAAGAATGGACCTCTGATACTACCAGATATTCTCATATTCTCTACTTTTATGGTAGATATCTTCCTTTCTGTGTTCTTTTGATGAAATAACACTTATCTCATCTAAATGGGAAAGACTTTTTCTGACTCCATCTACATTGAATATCTGCACTGAATTTTCCTCAAGGATCCGAGGTGAAAAGAAATTAAGGTGTAATTAACCTTAACTAAACACTTCTTAAAATGCCATCTTTACCTTCTTCAACATAGGAAGCGAACAGACTTGCATCTAGGGAAAAAGCAATCATTTATTATATCTTAACTCCATTTAATTTTTGAACAGCTGGGAATTACCCACACTTCACACAGATAGGAAGAAAATTCTTGAATTTTTTGAAGGTGTAATTCCTCTGAAGTATATATACATATGAAACAATTAAACTTATGCTTTTGATTCTTTCACTAAAGGATTTAATTACTATTTATACTCTACTATTTATCTCAGAATAAATAGCATTGTCCATAATTACTATTGTGTCTCTAACAGTGTCGTCTGTCCAGCAAATGAGCCTTGTTTCCTCAGAGACAGAATACTTGAATTCTATAAGAAACATTTGCGGACACTTGCCAGCTACCCACAACACCCGCCACAGGATCTTAAGACTTCTGGTGAGTGGAGCACAGCTTCTGCTACAATCCAATTGCACGCGGGACCTGAGACTGCATTAGTTAGGGAAGCAGAAACCGGCCTGAGTAGGGCCACAGGCCTCATCCAGCCGGATCAGCGCCAGGGTAGCTGGAGCACAGGGTTGCCTGACACCCGCCAGCTACCCACAACCCCCGCCGCAGGATTTTGGGACTGCTGGTGAGTGGAACACAGCTTCTGCTCCAGTCCAATCACGCGGGACCTGAGACTGCTCTGGTTGGGGAGAGAGAAATCCGGCCTACATAGGGCCACAAGCCTCTTCCGGTCATAAAGCACCGGGGCAGCTGGGGCGCAGGGTCAGCTGACACCCTCCAGCTACCCACAACCCCCGCCGCAGGATTTTGGGACTGCTGGTGAGTGGAACACAGCTTCTGCTCCAGTCCAATCACGCGGGACCTGAGACTGCTTTGGTTGGGGAGGCAGAAATCCGGCCTACATAGGGCCACAAACCTCTTCCAGTCAGAAAAGCACCTGGGTAGCTAGGGCGCAGGGTCGGCTGACACTCACCAGCTACCCACAACACCCACCACAGGATCTTAAGACTTCTGGTGAGTGGAACACAGCTTCTGCTCCAATCCAATTGCGCGCGGGACCAGAGACTGCATTAGTTAGGGAAGCAGAAAACCGGCCTGAGTAGGACCACAGGCCTCTTCCGGCTGGACCAGCAACGGGGTACCATCAGCTACCCACGACCCCCGCCGCAGGATTTTGAGACTGCTGGTGAGTGGAACACAGCTTCTGCTCCAATCTTTAAACAGTGACAACGATAACAACTAACCCCAGAGATTACCAGATGGCGAAAGGTAAACGTAATAATCTTACTAACAGAAACCAAGACCACTCACCATCATCAGAACCCAGCACCCCCACTTCGCCCAGTCCAGGGCACCCCAACACACCGGAAAAGCTAGACACGGATCTAAAAGCATATCTCCTGATGATGGTAGAGGGCTTCAAGAAGGACTTTAATAACACACTTAAAGAAATACAGAACACTGCTAAACAGGTAGAAGACATTAAAGAGGAAGCACAAAAATCCCTTAAAGAATTGCAGGAGAACACTGCTAAAGAGTTACAAATCCTTAAAGAAAAACAGGATAACATAATCAAACAGGTAGAAGTCCTTACAGAAAAACAGGAAAACACATCCAAACAGATGATGGAAATGAACAAAACCATACTAGACCTAAAAAGGGAAGTAGACACAATAAAGAAAACCCAAAATGAGGCAACACTGGAGATAGAAACCCTAGGAAAGAAATCTGGAACCATAGATACGAGCATCAGCAACAGAATACAAGAGATGGAAGAGAGAATCTCAAGTGCAGAAGATTCCATAGAGAACATCGGCACAACAATCAAGGAAAATGTAAAACGCAAAAAGATCCTAACTCAAAACATCCAAGAAATACAGGACACAATGAGAAGACCAAGCCTACGGATAATAGGAGTGGATGAGAATGAAGATTTTCAACTCAAAGGACCAGCAAACATCTTCAACAAAATTATAGAAGAAAACCTCCCAAATCTAAAGAAAGAGATGCCCATGAACATACAAGAAGCCTACAGAACTCCAAATAGACTGAACCAGAAAAGAATTACCTCCCGACACATAATAATCAGAACAACAAATGCTCTAAATAAAGATAGAATACTAAAAGCAGTAAGAGAAAAAGGCCAAGTAACATATAAAGGCAAGCCTATCAGAATTACACCAGATTTTTCACCAGAGACTATGAAAGCCAGAAGATCCTGGACGGATGTTATACAGACACTAAAAGAACACAAATTCCAGCCCAGGCTACTATACCCAGCCAAACTCTCAATTAACATAGATGGAGAAACCAAAGTATTCCACGACAAAACCAAATTCACACATTATCTCTCCACGAATCCAGCCCTTCAAAGGATAATAACAGAAAAAAAAAACAATACAAGGACAGGAACCACGCCCTAGAAACAACAAGAAGGTAATCCCTCAACAAACCTAAAAGAAGACAGCCACAAGAACAAAATGCCAACTTTAACAACAAAAATAACAGGAAACAATAATTACTTTTCCTTAATATCTCTTAATATCAATGGACTCAACTCCCCGATAAAAAGACATAGACTAACAAAATGGCTACACAAACAAGACCCAACATTTTGCTGCTTACAGGAAACTCATCTCAGAGAAAAGGATAGACACTACCTCAGAATGAAAGGCTGGAAAACAATTTTCCAAGCAAATGGCATGAAGAAACAAGCTGGAGTAGCCATTCTAATATCTGATAAGATTGACTTCCAACCCAAAGTCATTAAAAAAGACAGGGAGGGACACTTCATACTCATCAAAGGTAAAATCCTCCAAGAGGAACTATCATTCCTGAATATCTATGCTCCAAATACAAAGGCAGCCACATTCATTAAAGAAACTTTAGTAAATCTCAAAGCACACATTGCACCTCATACAATAATAGTGGGAGACTTCAACACACCACTTTCACCAATGGACAGATCATGGAAACAGAAACTAAACAGGGACACAGAGAAACTAAGAGAAATTATGAATCAAATGGATCTGGCAGATATCTACAGAACATTCTATCCTAAAACAAAAGGATATACCTTCTTCTCAGCACCTCATGGTACCTTCTCCAAAATTGACCACATAATTGGTCACAAAACAGGCCTCAACAGATACAAAAATATTGAAATTGTCCCATGCATCCTATCAGATCACCATGGACTAAGGCTGATCTTCAATAACAAAATAAATAATAGAAAGCCAACCTTCACGTGGAAACTGAACAACACTCTTCTCAATGATACCTTGGTCAAGGAAGGAATAAAGAAAGAAATTAAGGACTTTTTAGAGTTCAATGAAAATGAAGCCACAACATACCCAAACTTATGGGATGCAATGAAAGCATTTCTAAGAGGAAAACTCATAGCTCTGAGTGCCTCCAAAAGGAAACTAGAGAGAGCACACATTAGCAGCTTGACAACACACCTAAAAGCACTAGAACAAAAGGAAGCAAATTCACCCAAGAGGAGTAGACGGCAGGAAATAATCAAACTCAGGGGTGAAATCAACCAAGTGGAAACAAGAAAAACTATTCAAAGATTCAACCAATCAAGGAGCTGGTTCTTTGAGAAAATCAACAAGATAGATAAACCCTTAGCCAGACTCACTAGAGGGCACAGGGAAAGCATCCTAATTAACAAAATCAGAAATGAAAAAGGAGACATAACAACAGATCCTGAAGACATCCAAAACACCATCAGATCCTTCTACCAAAGGCTATACTCAACAAAACTGGAGAACCTGGATGAAATGGAGAAGTTCCTAGACAGATACCAGGTACCAAAGTTGAATCAAGATCAGGTTAATGATCTAAACAGCCCTATATCCCCCAAAGAAATAGAAGCAGTCATTAATAGTCTCCCAACTAAAAAAAGCCCAGGACCAGATGGGTTTAGTGCAGAGTTCTATCAGACCTTCAAAGAAGATCTAATCCCAGTTCTTCACAAACTATTCCACAAAATAGAAACAGAAGGTACTCTACCCAACTCATTCTATGAAGCCACAATTACTCTGATACCTAAACCACAAAAAGACCCAACAAAGATAGAAAACTTCAGACCAATATCCCTTATGAATATTGATGCAAAAATCCTCAATAAAGTTCTTGCTAACCGAATCCAAGAACACATCAAAACAATCATCCATCCTGACCAAGTAGGTTTCATCCCAGGGATGCAGGGATGGTTCAATATACGGAAATCCATCAACGTAATCCAGTATATAAACAAACTCAAAGACAAAAACCACATGGTCATCTCATTAGATGCGGAAAAAGCATTTGACAAGATCCAACACCCATTCATGATAAAAGTCTTGGAAAGATCAGGAATTCAAGGCCCATACCTAAACATGATAAAAGCAATCTACAGCAAACCAGTAGCCAACATCAAAGTAAATGGTGAGAAGCTTGAAGCAATCCCTCTAAAATCAGGGACTAGACAAGGCTGTCCACTTTCTCCATACCTATTCAACATTGTACTTGAAGTCCTAGCCAGAGCAATTCGACAACCAAAGGAGATCAAAGGGATACAAATTGGAAAAGATGAAGTCAAAATATCACTCTTTGCAGATGATATGATAGTATATATAAGTGACCCTAAAAATTCCACCAGAGAACTCCTAAGCCTGATAAACAGCTTCGGTGAAGTAGCTGGATATAAAATTAACTCAAACAAATCAATGGCCTTTCTCTACACAAAGAATAAACAGGCTGAGAAAGAAATTAGGGAAACAACACCCTTCTCAATAGTCACAAATAATATAAAATATCTTGGCGTGACTCTAACTAAGGAAGTGAAAGATCTGTATAATAAAAACTTCAAGTCTCTGAAGAAAGAAATTATAGAAGATCTCAGAAGATGGAAAGATCTCCCATGCTCATGGATTGGCAGGATCAACATTGTAAAAATGGCTATCTTGCCAAAAGCAATCTACAGATTCAATGCAATCCCCATCAAAATTCCAAATCAATTCTTCAACGAATTAGAAAGTGCAATCTGCAAATTCATCTGGAATAACAAAAAACCTAGGATAGCAAAAACTCTTCTCAAGGATAAAAGAACCTCTGGTGGAATCACCATGCCGGACCTAAAGCTCTACTACAGAGCAATTGTGATAAAAACTGCATGGTACTGGTATAGTGACAGACAAATAGACCAATGGAATAGAATTGAAGACCCAGAAATGAACCCACACACCTATGGTCACTTGATCTTTGACAAGGGAGCTAAAAACATCCAGTGGAAAAAAGACAGCATTTTCAACAAATGGTGCTGGCACAACTGGTTGTTAATATGTAGAAGAATGTGAATCGATCCATTCCTATCTCCTTGTACTAAGGTCAAGTCTAAGTGGATCAAGGAACTTCATATAATACCAGAGACACTGAAACTTATAGAGGAGAAAGTGGGGAAAAGCCTTGAAGATATGGGCACAGGGGAAAAATTCCTGAATAGAACAGTAATGGCTTGTGCTGTAAGATCGAGAATTGACAAGTGGGACCTCATGAAACTACAAAGCTTCTGCAAGGCTAAAGACACCATCAATAAGACAAAAAAACCACCAACAGATTGAAAGGATCTTCACCTATCCTAAATCAGATAAGGGACTAATATCCAATATATATAAAGAATTCAAGAAGGTGGACTCTAGAAAGTCAAATAACCCCATTAAAAAATGGGGCTCAGAACTGAACAAAGAATTCTCACCTGAGGAATACCTAATGGCAGAGAAACACCTGAAAAAATGTTCAACATCCTTAATCATCAGGGAAATGCAAATCAAAACAACCCTGAGATTCCACCTCACACCAGTCAGAATGGCTAAGATCAAAAATTCAGGTGACAGCAGATGCTGGCGAGGATGTGGAGATTGAGGAACACTCCTCCATTGTTGGTGGGATTGCAAGCTTGTACAACCACTCTGGAAATCAGTCTGGCGGTTCCTCAGAAAATTGGACATAGTACTACCGGAGGATCCAGCAATACCTCTCCTGGGCATATATCCAGAAGATGTCCCGACCGGTAAATAGGACACATGCTCCACTATGTTCATAGCAGCCCTATTTATAATAGCCAGAAGCTGGAAAGAACCCAGATGTCCCTCAACAGAGGAATGGATACAGAAATTATGGTACATTTACACAATGGAGTACTACTCAGCTATTAAAAAGAATGAATTTATGAAATTCCTAGCCAAATGGATGGACCTGGAGGGCATCATCTTGAGTGAAATAACACAATCACAAAAGAACTCACACAATATGTATTCACTGATAAGTGGATATTAGCCCAAAACTTAGGATACCCAAGATATAAGATACAATTTGCTAAACGCATGAAACTCAAGAAGAATGAAGACCAAAGTGTGGACACTGTGCACCTTCTTAGAATTGGGAACAAAACACCCAGGGAAGGAGTTACAGAGACAAAGTTCGGAGCTGTGATGAAAGGATGGACCATTTAGAGACTGCCGTATCCAGGGATCCATCCCATAATCAGCTTCTAAACGCTGACACCATTGCATACACTAGCAAGATTTTGCTGAAAGGACCCAAATATAGCTGTCTCTTGTGAGACGATGCCGGGGCCTAGCAAACACAGGAGTGGATGTTCACAGTCAGCTATTGGATGTATCACAGGGCTCCCAATGGAGAAGCTAGAGAAAGTACCCAAGGAGCTAAAGGGATCTGCAACCCTATAGTTGGAACAACATGATGTACTAACCAGAACCCCGGAGCTCTTGTCTCTAGCTGCATATGTATCGAAAGATGGCCTAGTCGGCCATCAATGGAAAGAGAGGCCCATTGGACTTGCAAACTTTATATGCCCCAATCTAGGGGAATGCCAGGGCCAAAAGAATGGGAATGGGTGGGTAGGGAAGTGGGGGGCGCTATGGGGGACTTTTGGGATAGCATTGGAAATGTAATTGAGGAAAATATGTAATAAAAATATTAAAAATCAAAAAAAAAGAAGAAAATTCAAAGAGTATCACAAAATTCATTTTTGTAACCAGTTCCATTTTTTAATGTGTATGATTATATGTATAGTGTGTGTGAAGAAGATTTATCTTCTCATTTATCTTTGGGAAAATGTTTAAACTGTTTTCTTGTACTTTCTATGCATTATTATTATCTAATAAATATCAATTGTTAAAAAAAAAAAAAGAAAGAAACATTTGCTTCCCAGATACCCATTTGCACTTTCGAGCAAGGAAAACAAAACCTAAACAGCCCCACATAGTGCTCTCCTAGTTTACTGTATGTATGCTTTACATTGCTAGAAGAATGCTCTTCCCTCTACAGCATGACCATGAATATGGGGCCAACAATTTTGATTTCAAAATCTTGTCATTTTTGAACCAGTTTTGTCACCTCTGTTTTATGTCAAAATGATATACTTGAACACTGAGCTATAGCAAGGAAAATGTATTTATTTATTGTTAGGCAGTTCTTCACAAGTAATGGGATCTGCCTCAGGCAGGCTGAGTGTGGATAATGGATTCATTTCTATTATCAACACAAGTATACACCCAGTGGATGAGAGTCAGCACCAAATCTCTTGACCTCTTCATACTATTTGATTAAAGCAACTTTTCAATAAATGTGTTACATGAATAATCTTTTCATCAGAATGGGATCCTCCCAGATTCTCAAGTTTGGATATTTATCTTATAAGCATCAGTATAGGATGCCCTTGAATAAATGTCAACTTTTGATCATCAGGTTTGTTGGATGACTTAGGTGGAAAATTGAGAGTTACAGTAAAACATGCTAGAATTTTAACTAAGGAATGTCAGAGGAAAAACACTAAAAGAAGAGCCTGACAACAGGAAGCTAACTAGCACAGATTAAAAAAACAAACAGTGCAAATAGAATATCCGGAAAATAAATGCTTCTTACAGTACTCGTGTCTTCTGTCTCCCAGAACCATATCATTATTCCTAATGATATCCTGTTATAC
Organism: Mus caroli; assembly: GCF_978045245.1. Taxonomy (NCBI): domain Eukaryota; kingdom Metazoa; phylum Chordata; class Mammalia; order Rodentia; family Muridae; genus Mus; species Mus caroli. The sequence goes on along the minus strand of NW_028227261.1, from coordinate 102,501,813 downwards.
CTATAGATCAATGCCCAGTACAGTCATCATCAGAGAGGCATCCTCCAGCAGATAATGTGAGAAGGTGCAGAGACTCAAACCAAAAAATAAGAGGAGCTCAGGGAACCCCATAGAAAAAGGATAGAAAAGATTGTATGAGTCAGGGGGCTTGAGATCAGGAGTAAACAGCCCATGGAACCAACTAAGTAGGGTTCATAGGACCTCACAGAGACAGTATCAAAGCCTACATTAGTCTATGATAGGTCCTGTACATATACCTTATGGTTGAGTAGCCTGTAGGTTTTGTGGGACTCCTAACAATGGAGGGTGTCTCTGACTCTTGTCTGCTCTTGGAGCCCTTTTCTTCTTCCTAGGTTGCCTTGCCCAACATTGATATGAGGGTTTGTGTCTGATGATATTGCATCTTGTTATGCTGTATTTGGTTGATATTCCTGGGAAGCCTGATCAGGGTGTATTACATGAGAGAAGAATTTTTTTTTAAAAAAGAACTTGACAATACAAACACAGTGGGGAAAATATTATTTGCCAAAACCTTTCCAATGACTAGCAGTCTAAGACAGACACATCCCCAGGTGAATGAATGGCATGAAGCTGTGAATGGAGCTGAGAAAGGGTAAGGCTTTGCTAGTGTGCCCATGTCCCGTGTTCAGTGCCTGGAATCACAAGCACTGAATAATAAAAATATTATGGCAATAAATACTAGTAACTTCTTCAAAACCTCATAAAAATCTACAAATGAGACACAACTCAAATATGATAATATAAGGGAATGAATTTTATTTTCTTACTAGTACTCTCCTCCCACACTACTGGCAGTGCAGTGTTTTGTCCCAGGCATAACCTCATCAAAGAGGAAAAAAACGGAGACTTACCAGTTGGCCTATAAATTCAAAATTAATAGAAAAATGAATTATTCATCTATATTTATAGCCTATGTACAAGTATCTGACCTGTGCCATCATAGCTGTTTTTCTTATGTGAATTAATAATTGATAAGGAACTAGTTGCTTTCAAATACCAAAATAATCCTTTTCTCCTTTTTCTGTAACATCACTTTTTTTTCTAAATATTAAGATCCTAGTGTAGCCTTCATCATTTCTAACAACCTAACAACCTGAGGCTATAAACTCTCAAATCTCTCCATCTTTAACACCATTAGGCCTCAATGCTATTAAGGGATGCAAAGATGATAACAATTTGCTTTGGTGCAGTGTCATCCAGATGAAAAGTGTTCCTCAGATGCAAGATTTATAAAACACACACACACACACACACATTTGCTTTAAACATTGTCTTTAAAACTGAAAATAAATAGTTGGTATTTTTAGTACCTTATAATTGAAAGCTTCATACATAACAATAGCTAGCTCATCACCATTATCTCCATGTTTTTTGAAGCTAAAAATAAAGTTACTTTAAAATAACAAAATAGGCTTTCTGCTCGGCCGTTCTCCTGTATAGGAGGCAGCCACGGCGCCCAGCCGGAATGGCAGGATCCTGAAGCCCCACTTCCACAAGAATTGGCAGCAGCGAGTGGACACTTGGTTCAACCAGCCGGCTAGCAAGATCCGCATGTGCAAGGCCGGGCAGGCGAAACCCCTCGACACGCGTCTGGCCCCATCAGGCCCATTGTGAGATGCCCTACAGTTAGATACCACACCAAGATCCGGGCTGGCAGGGGCTTCATCCTGGAGGAATTCAGGGTGGCTGGTATCCACAAGAAAAAGGCTTGCACCATCGGCATCTCTGTGAACCCAAGGAAGCGAAACAAATCCACTGAATCACTGTAGGCCAACGTGCAGCACCTGAAGGAGTACTGCTCCAAACTCATACTTTTCCACAGGAAGCCTTCTGCTTCGAAGAAAGGAGACAGTTCTGCTGAAGAACTTAAGCTGGCCACCAAGCTGACAGGACCTGTGATGCCCATCTGGAATGTGTACAAAAAGGAAAAGGCCAGAGTTATCACAGAAGAAAAGAAGAACATTAAGCTTTTGCCAGTCTCCGAATGGCCCATGCCAATGCCTGGCTCTTTGGCATCCAAGCAAAAAGGGTGAAGGAAGCTGCAGAGCAAGACGTTGAAAAAAAGAAGTAATGTGCTGTTGGAGAGTTGCAATAAATTTTCCATAAGGCAAAATAATAATAATAATAATAATAATAATAATAATAATAGGTGCAGATCTGCAGAGGGCCAGGGCTGCACTCTTTCTGCATTTCTCCTCATCTCCAGCAGCCAGCAGCAACACTGGTCTTTGCAGGCCAGGAACCTGTGCATGATGCCTGCCAAAAAGGGAGGAGATGGAATTAAACAACCTCCAAGACTTGGAACCTCACAGAAAATTGGTATTGTTAGATTGTGAAACGTTGGGAACTCCAACTTCTTCAATGTATTAAGCAATAGTTAGGCTTGAGAGGAAAACATCCTAGTCTGCACTATTGATCCTATTGAGAGGAGAATGTCTGTGTCAGATGAGAGGTTTGACTTTCTCTGCCAATATCACGAACCAGGAAGCAAGAGTAATCCTTTCCTAATGTAGTGGCTATTGTTGGATATATGAAAGGTGCTCATAATGGGCAGGGCTTGGGGAATGCCATTTATCCCACATTAGTGCCTGGGAGGGGGTTTTTCACGTAACAAATGCTTTTGAAGGTGATGATATCGCACATGTTGAAGGAAGTTTAGATTCCACTCAGGATACAGAAGTAATTCATGAAGAGCTTCAGTTGAGAGATGAGGAAATGATTGGGCCCAGTATAGACAAACTAGAGAAGGTGGCTGTGAGAGGAAGTGATAAGACACTAAACACCAAGCCCAAATATACATATACATATACATATACATATACATATACATATACATATACATATACATATACATATATATATGGTTACAGATCAAAAGAAACCTATTCACTAGAATGACAAAGAGATTGAAGTTTAACTCAAAACCAATGATCCACTTGGTTAATCTTTCTGAAAAAAAAAAACTATATAAGAAAGAAAAACAAATGGTTGATATATCTGTCTACTAATCTATCCATACAGAAGATACTAGAAGGAAAACTCCTATACAAACTACACCCAAGAAAACACAAGAAATTAGGCATCCCACAGCAAAAAGAGAATCTCTCTCTCTCTCTCTCTCTCTCTCTCTCTCTCTCTCTCTCTCTCTCTCTCACACACACACACACACACATACACACACACACAGTAACACATTCAAAATCAGAACAACAGGAACTAACAATCATTGGTCATTGATATCTCTCAACATCAACAGGCTCAATTCACCTATAAAAAGATAAGGGCTAACACATTAGATATGTAAACAAGATCCTCAATTCTGCTGCATATAAGAAATACTCCTCAGAAACAAAGATAGACACTACCAGAGTATACAGGGGTGGACAAAAGATTTCCAAGCAAATGTCCCCAAGAAGCAAGCTGAAATAGCCTTTCTAATATTTAATAAAATAGACTTTCAACCAAAAGTAATCAAAAGAGATGGGGAAGAACACTTTACACTCATCAATGGAAAATTCCACCATGATGATGTCTCAATTTTGAACATCTATGCCTCAAAATACAAGGGAACACACTTTCAGACAGAAAAAAAAAAAAACAAAAACCTTTACTAAAACTCAAAACACATGTGGAAACCCACACAGTAGTAGTGAGTAAAGAAATTCAACACCCCACTCTCACCAAGAGGAAAGTCATCAAAACAAAAACCAAACAGAGGAACAATGAAACTAACAGAAGTTATGAACCAAATGGATTTAACAGAAATGTTATATATATGTTATATGTATGCATGTATGTGTATATATATACATATACATATATATATATATATATATATATATATATATATATATATATTTAACATTTTACCCCCCAAGAAGAAGAATATACCTTCTTCTCAGAACATCATGCAAACTTCTCCAAAATTGACCATATAATCAAACACAAAACAAGCCTCAACAGATACAAGAAAATTGAAATAATCTCTTGTATTTTATCAGATTGCTATAGACTAAGGCTGGACTTCAACAACAACAGAAACAACAGAATGCCCGCATTCTCATGGAAAATGAACAACTCTCTACTTGATAACTTGGTCAGGGAAAAAGTAAAGAAAGAAATTAAAGACTTTCTATAAAAATGAAGGCACAACGTACCCAAACTTATGGGGCACAATGAAAGCAGTGTTAAGAGGGAAATTAATAGTACTAAGTACCTTCATAAAGAAATTAAAGCGATCTCATACTAACAACTTAACAGCACCCCTGAAAACTCTAGAAAAAAAAAGCAAACACACCCAAGAGGAGTAGACAACAAGAAATAGCCAAACTCAGGGCTCAAATCAACCAATTAGAAACAAAGAAAACAATATGAAGAATCAATAAAACCAAGAGTGGGTTCATTCTATGAGACCACAGTTACTGAGATACCTAAACCACACAAACTAAGCAAGACAACTTCAGACTAATTTCACTTATGAACATCAATGCAAAAATAATCAATAAAATTCTTGCAAACTGAATACAAAAACACATCAAAAACATCCTTCACCATGATCAAGTACACTTCCTCCCATGGTTGCAGGATGGTTCATTATATAAATATCCATCAACATAATATACTACATAAACAAACTGAAAAACAAAGATCACATGATCATATCAATAGATGTTGAAATATCCTTCATGTTAAAAAAACTTGAGGGGATCAGGAATTCAAGGCAGATATCTACACATATTAAAAGCAATATATACAGCAAACCAATAGCCAACATAAATTAAATGAAGAAAAATTTAAAGCAATTCCATTCAAACCAGGGTCAAGACAAGACTGCCCCACTCTCTTCATATCTATTCAATATAGTACTTGAAGTTCTAGCAAGAGCAATAAGACAACAAAATGAGATCAAAGGAATAAAAATTAGAAAATAAGAAGTCAGAGTGTTACTATTTGTGGATGATATGTTAGGATATGTAAGCAATCTCTAAAATTCTACCAAAGAACTCCTAACTGATAAACAACTTCAGCAAAGTGACTGGATATAAAATTAACTTAATCAGTAGCCTTCCTATACACAAATCATAAATGGACAGAGACAGAAATTAGTGAAACAACGCCATTCTCTATAGCCACAAAATATGAAAATGTATAGGTGTAGCTCTAACCAAGCAAGTAAAAGATTTTTAGGACAAGAACTACAATCCCTGATGGATCTGGAAGATATCATCCTGAGTGAGGTAACCCAATCAAAAAAGAACTCACATGATATACACTCACTGATAAGTGGATATTAGCCTAGAAAGTTAGAATACCCATGATACAATTTGCAAAACACAAGAAAATCAAGAAGAAGGAAGACCAATGTGTGGACACTTCATTCCTCCTTAGACTAGGGAACAAAATACCCATGGAAGGAGTTACAGAGACAAAGTTTGGAGCTGAGATGAAAGGATGGACTATCCAGAGACTGCCCCACTCGGGGATCTATCCCATAATCAGCCACCAAATGCAGACACTATTGCATATGCCAGAAAGGTTTTGCTGACAGGACCCTGATATAGCTGTCTCTTGTGAGGCTATGCCCTGGCAAATACAGAAGTGGATGCTCACAATATATTGGATGGAACACAGGGCCCCCAGTGGAGGAGCTAGAGAAAGTACCCAAGGAGCTAAAGGGGTCTGCAACCCTATAGGTGAAACAACAATATGAACTAACCAGTACCCCCCCCCCCCCAGAGCTCATGTCTCTAGCTGCATATGTAGCAGAAGATGGACTAGTCATCCATCATTGGGAAGAAAGGCCCCTTGGTCTTGCAAACTTTATATACCCCAGTAGAGGGGAACACCAGGGCCAAGAAGTGAGAGTGGATGGGTAAGGCAGCAGGGCACCGGGGGGAGGGTATAGGGGACTTTCAGGATAGCATTTGAAATGTAAATGAAGAAAATATCTAATAAAAAGTTGAAGAAAAAAAAAGAACTACAATCCCTGAAGAAAGAAACTGAAGAAGATATCAGAAGATGGAAACATCTTCCATGCCATGGATCAGTAGGATTAATAATATAGTGAAAATGGCCATCTTACCAAAAGCAGTCTATAGATTTAATTCAATCTCCATCAAAATTCTAACACAATTCTTACAGACCTTGAAAGAGCAATTCTCTACTTTGTATGAAAAAAAAACAAAAACAAAACAAAACAACAACAAAAATCCACAAAAAAACACAAACAACAACAACCAAAAAAACAAAAAACAAAAAACAGGAGAGCCAAAATAATCCTGAACACTAAAAGAATTTCTGGAGGAATCACCATCCCAGACCTAACACTGTACTGTAGAGCAATATTGTTTCTTTTTTTAAAAAAATGCATGGTATTGGTACAGAAACAGACACATTGATCAATGCAATCAAACCAAAGATCCAGAAATAAACCCACACAGCTATGGACATTTGATTTTCTACATGGTACCAAAATCATACAATGGAAAAAAGGAAAGTATATTCAACAAATGGTGCTGGTCCAACTGGATGTCTACATGTAGAAGAATGCAAATAGATCCATATTTATTACCCTGCACAAAACTCAAGTCCAAGTGGATCAAGGAACTCAACATAAAACTGGATACAATAAACCTAATGGAAGAGAAAATGGGAAAGAGCCTTGAACACATTGGTACAGGAGACAATTTCCTGAACAGAACACCAATGACTCAGGTCTTAAGATCAACAAATGATAAATAGGACGTTTTGAAACTGAAAAGCTTCTGTAAGGCAAAGGACACTGTCAACAGGACAAAATAACAGCCTATGCAATGAACAAATATCTTCACTAATTCTACAACTAACAGAAGGTCAATATCCAAAATATATAAAGAATTTGAGAAGTTAAACTCCAAAAAAACCAAACAACCCAATTAAAAAATGGGGAAGAGATCCAAACTGAATTCTCAAGAGAGGAATCTCAAATGGCTGAGCAGTGTTCAAAATCCTTAGTCAACAGGGAAATGCAATCCAAAATGACCTTGAGATTCTACTTTACACCAATCAGTGATTTAGCAGAGACTGAAAGAAAAGTCAACTAATAACCAGCCCAACTTGAAACTCATACCATTGGCAAGCATCAATGCCTGACACTATTAATGATGTTTTTATGACAGGAGCCTAGCTAGCATAACTAACCTCTGAGAGACTCTACCCAGCAGCAGACTTGATCTGACATTTTCCTCGGGGCATAGTTTACAATCTTAGTTTAGTTTTTTACAATGTCAATACAGCACAATAAGAGTGTGTGATAAATTCTTTGAATAAGAGTGTGTGATAAATTCCTAGATTTCAAGAAGCCATGATTTTTTTTTTATTTTACCTATGCAAAGTGTTGGCAGCGTGTAAAAACTTAGCCAAGGATTGTGGATGGCTATATGAAAGAATCTAACAGGAGATTCTCTAGTTCCAAAATTCACCCGCTACCAAAATTTACTACTAAAATTTCTGCATATCCTTGTTCTACCTCCTTTTACCTCTGTCTACACAATGAAAGAGCTTTGAGATGTACAGTTTAACTAAAAGAAAACAAGTATTTTCTATGATTTAAATTCTCTCGCGCGCCTTTTCTCATGGTACAAGAGCAGAAATATAGCCATGAATGATATAACCTATAATTTCCAGATATGCCCTCAAGAGTCAAGTGACAGAACAAAGTTGCAAATGGAGTCCACGTTACATATGAGTCCTTTGGGAAAACATTGTGTGTCCAAAGAGCTGTCCTTTCAATGCATTTACTGTCCCAGATGTGTTTAATCTTGTATTCACTTTTTTCCAGTTAGAGTCATGATTATGAACAACTGTAGATTATAACAGGTACTCTGATAGAATTCTTCTAAATCATCCATAATAAAGGGACTAAATGTGATTATTCTTAGACCTCCTTTCTTTTGTTCTTTCTGTTTCTTCCTTTGCCAGAGTTGAATACTCATCACATCTCAAGAGTTACAAAATGATTCATACTTTATTTAAAGTTCATTTTGTTTTGTCTAAGATGGGGTCTTATGTAGTTCATGCTGACCTAGAACTCACTATGAAGCTCAGGCTGGTCTTAAACTCATGTATGATTTTTCTGCCTCCACCTTCCAAGTACTAGGATTATAGGTATATAATTCAATACAATGTCTTCATGTGGCTCTTTGTTTGTTTGTTTGTTTGTTTGTTTTTTGTTTTTTGTTTTTTTGAGACAGGGTTTCTCTGCATAGCCCTGGCTGTCCTGTAACTCACTCTGTAGACCAGGCTGACCTTGAACTCAGAAATCCGGTTTGTTGTTGTTGTTGGGTTTTTTGTTTGTTTGTTTGTTTGTTTGTTTGTTTCAAGTGGCTCTTACTTCATAGCATTTCATATTGAAGGAAATGTATAAAGTAATCTACACTTGCTATCACAACATGTATTCATCAGCTACTATTGAGAATACTCTCATCAAATTATTAAATATATATTGAATAAAAATCTATAACAGAATTTTGTGTAATATCCCAAAATAATTTATTCTTCAAAAAAACTGGGAAGGATTTTAGCTTATTGCTGCTATTGATATGTAGTATCAATAATAGCTAAACTTACGTAATCAGCTAGAGTCAATTTAATCTCAAACTTTCTGCAATTATCTGTAAATTCTACAGTATGCCTTGGGTATTAACTTTATCTTCAATTTTCTATATTTCCAAGTCTCCCATCTCGTCTATTAAGTGTCAGTCAATGCATTAAGTACTCACTGGCATGAAGTGCAAAGCTCATTCGTGCTCTAACATGCCGAGACTCAGATAGTTCATGACTACAAATATGAATGCCATGTGGCAATATATTGATATGCTGGGGGCAGAAGCTTTTAAATTATTGCCACTGATATATTATAACTTCTCTGATTGCTAACTTTAGTACATCCCAGAGCAAAATTGTCTCCTCACTAGTATTTAAGAGTCAAAAAGGGAGATTTTATTAATACCTAAACCCTATATCATGACACCATATTTCAGTATATGAAATATGTGTATAAGAAACAAAGAATGAGAGACACACACACAAAATGAGAATGAGTTTTTAAAATACAAATTCCATTCAGTGGTTTCATGGGGGTGGAAAATCACTGGAGTGAAGCAATAGTGACTTGAAAGGGAAAAATGTATAAAAACACAGTGTTGTTTTAGATATAATTTAATATATAGGTACTTAATGTTTAAACAGTTTTCACATACTGTTTTAATAATTGAATCCTATTGTCCAATTATATAGTCAAAGACCAAGCAAACAGGAAATGGTGCCCTGAAGTTATCATGGTTACTGTTTCTAACGTGCATTACCAGATAATACAGGTACAGTTGTGTGACTTGATGCATGAAATTAAAAACTTATTTTAACTTTAAGTCAACATTTTAACTTTTAATTCTAGGCTTGCTCTTATATACATGTTAATAAAATAAAAATATTAATTGGGACAGAAAAGTATGCTGTCAATTTACCTTGATAAGGTTTTATATTCATAATTATTAATTATCCATGCAAAGGGCTAATTTCTGAGAAAACATGGTGAGCAGTTTCAAATATTTATTCGCCCCACATGTATTCACTGCAGATATCAGGAAAACTAAGGAAAAGAAAACTTAAGGTCAGTTCTGCTCACCAAACTCAAAGCAGCACGGAGATAGAAAATTGATGCTGTTTAGTCTAAACAACATTTTCTGAAGCAACAATTTTTTTCTGTTCCTTTAAGACAACCAACAATATTCTTGAGCAATGAAAATAATCCCCTAATAAGTTTATTATAAAATTCATGTACTTTTAGAAGGTGTAGTTCATGTTAAATTTTATGAATATTTGTTTGCAGGGTACATTTAAAAATCACCCTCAAATTGGTAGAAATGAATCACAGAGTGCTATCAGTTCAACATTATTGAACATAGTCAAGAGTTGACTGTAGATTCAACTACCATGTCAGCTCAGTGTGAGAGATGGTGTTGTCCATAGCAATGCTGGTGAACACATAAGGAATTAAGTGGAAAAGATGATAAGGTGTTCCACTCTCTTCTCGATTTCAAAGTAATGGGATTTGCTATTTTAGTGCAGTAGAAAACCTCTGGGCCTTTTGGTATTTGACTGAACTTTAAATACTAAATCTATCCTGTATTGCAAAGCCACTCAGCTCAATCTATATTCTCAGAGCCATGTCTACAATGGAACAATGAACGCATAACATCTGTGATTAAGAAATCTCAAAGGCCTGCTACTACCCTTCTTCATCACATATGATGTTACACTCACACTTCTGAAGTGATAATTTGCCATAAAGAATTGAGATTGTGCTGAAGTGTGTAATGTTAATAGTTCTGCTAAGCCAATCAATTATTTTAACAGAATTAACAAGGCAAGTTTTAGATGACTTCAAAAATAAAACTAGTTTTAAAATTTCAAAACTACATATGTTTACATGCAAGGTGCTAACTTGTCAGTCATTAATTAGCTGGTCTCAAATAGTTATGATGTTCACATATAGATAAATACAATATAACCACTGTGAAATATTGGAATATTGACTTTTGTATGTAAATGTTATTATTGAAACCAAATTTATCATAAAATGAATAAGTAAATTCAAAACATTTCTGAACAGGTAATAACTAGTCATTAGATGTAGGCTCATCAAACAAAAATATCATAAATAAATAAATAATCATGGATACTTAGTTTATATCAAGACAAATTAATAAGATACTTCTAAAAAGATTGGAGTATCTCATACTAAAGGCAAGGTGTTTTCATGGCTTGCAACAATGGTTTGGACTGAAGTTTTCCCAGAAGACTTCAACAAAAGCTAGAAAATACAACCCCACAGAGTGGTCAGTGCCATCTTCTCAACAAAAGATGCATGCTCAATGAGAAGAAAGGGTTTTCCTAAATTATAAAGAATTAGTGTATGAATGTAGCACAGCCATGAACAATGATCATTGCAAAGATAAATTGTAGATAACTAATTGCAATACTATGTCAAGCAGCAAAATATAAAATGAAAATTGTAGTTCATACTTCACATAAGCCGTAAAAGAAACCATTTGCAGATGGCTACATATTAGTAATAAGCAGAAACAAAAACACCTGCTACTTTAGTATTGAGTCAATTTTATGTTTATATTTTAATAAAAGTAAATTGTGGTTAAATATATAAATAAAAACACCATTATTACACCCAGAGAGAAAAGTCACAGCATGTTCAGAAAAGCTGAAACAAATTTTGATTTTAGAATATTTCAGAATAGTTTCACGTTCACAACAAACTTGAGCAGAAAGTGTGGAGGGCTCATCTGTGTCTGTCCACATCCATATCCACAGTATCCTTAAATATCAGCATTCCAAGGGCAGCAATTAATCTAATTGATGAACCTCCAAGGACACATTGCTACCTCCCAGAGGACTCACTTCACATTAGGAATCACTCCTGGGCATTGTACAGACAACTGGGCAACGTCATGTTCTACTTATGATATATGGAGCAGTCTCATGATTCTCCAGTTTTTCTTTCCAGTGTCCAGACATCCTTCCCATTCTCCACCTTCACAATAATTGATTCAACAAAACCTTTACAATATACAACTCAGAAACACCAATATGGAAAACATATGTAACTTTTTTAAAACTTAAAAAATATATATTGCTCTTCTTATTGTTTTGTTTGATTGTTTGAGCATTGTTTTGTCATTTGTTTACTTTTGAAGGCATATATATACATATACATACACATACATATGCACACACCTCACGGTGATAAGTAGTATTCAAAGAAACTATAAACCATTTTGCTTTATATTAAAATAAAATTTATGTCGTGTTCTCCATTCACATACATGATGGCTAATGAGGTACTCTTATACACAGAACGCATGTACTTTGAGATTAGTGTTTTACATTACCTTTGTGTACTGTAGGATCATGGTATATGTAAATATCCATGTCACAGGAAATGCATGTACAAGTATGTGCAAGAGCACATGGATATGAAGGTATACATTTGTGTGCAGGAGAGCATGCATGTGGAGACAGACTTGTGTGTATGCAAGAACACACGCACATACATGTGGAGGCCGGACATCAATGTCAAGCAATCCTTCAGTCAGTTCCCACCTTGTTTTTTGAGACAGAGAATTTTTTTCCCTTTTTTATTTATATATTTCTTACTTATTTCTTCTTTTTTATTTTTAAATTTTATTTATTTACACTCCATATTTTATTCCCCATCCCATCCACCTTTCGACTGTTCCACATCCCACACCTCCTCCCCACCCACCAGTCTCCACATGGATGTCCCCACTCCCAACCCCACTTGACCTCTAAACTCCCTGGGGCCTCCAGTTTCTTGAGGGTCAGGTGCATCATCTCTGAATGAACACAGACCCGGCAATCTTCTGCTGAATGTGTGTTGGGGGCCTCATATCAGCTAGTATATGCTGCCTGTTTGGTGGTCCAATGTTTGAGAGATCTCAGGGGTCCAGGTTATTTGAGACTGCTGATCCTCCTACAGGGTCACCCTTCTCCTCAGCTTCTTTCAGTCTTCCCTAATTCAACAGGAGTCAGCTGCTTCTGACAATTGGTTTGGTGGAAATATCCACACCTGACACTTTCAGGTGCTTATTGGGACTTCCAGAGTGCAGTCATACTAGGTCCCTTTTTTCCATCCCTGTAATTCTTTCAGTCAGGAACAATTATGGGTCACAATCGTGACTGTGGGATGACACCCCTCTTCCTCATTTGATGCCCTGTCTTCCTTCTGGAGGTGGGCTCTATAAGTTCCCTCTCCCTACTATCTGGCATTTCATCTAAGGTCTCTCTCCCTTTGAGTCCTGAGAGTCTCTCACCTCCCAGGTCTCTGGTGCATTCTGGAGCCCCCCCCCCATCTCCTATCTCCCCAGATTACCTGTTTTCATTCTTTTTGCTAGCCCTTGGGGCTTCAGTCCTTTTCCCTCACCCAATACCAGATCAGGTTCTCCTCTCCCCCCATTTCTCCCTCCCCCCCCCAGTCCACTTTCCCTCACAGTTCCCACCCTCCCCACTTGTGATTGCTTTCTTCTCCCTCCCTCCCAAGTGGGACTGAGGAGTCCTCACTTGGGCACTTCAGCTTGTTGACCTTTTTGAGTTCTGTGGACTGTATCTTGGATATACTGTGTGTTTTGTTTTTGGGGATTTTTGCTTTGTTTTGTTTTGGTTTGGTTTGGTTGTTTGGTTGTTTGTTTTGGGTTTTTTGTGGGTTTGTTTGTTTGTTTGTTTGGCTAACATCCACTTATTAGTGAGTACATACCATGCATGTCCTTTGAGACAAAGGCTTTGAATGAACTGGATCTCACTAATTTGGTTGGACTGACTCACTAGCGAGCCACAGAATCCACACTGGGATGTCAGAAGCACACTTCTCTGTCTAGAATTTTACATGAGTGCTAGAGATCTTACCTCAGGACTTTAGTTTTGACTATTTCCCAGGGCCCAGTTAAATCTTAACTGCCAAGAAAAACCAGAGTAAACTCCTCCTAGTTGATTTATCTGAATTTGTAAGTGATGCTGAGGGAGATGAGCACAATTATCCTCACCAAGTGAGGTGTTACAAGACAAAAATCTCAGGAAAAATACTTCACGAGACAGACAACATTTATTATTTCAATTCACAGAGAAGTAAATCGCCTTAAAAATATGTTAGTATGTGTTTAGAAATCAAAATAGCTTTATGTTCCTAATATGACTGCTGATATCATTTCAAGGTAGCTTCTATAAAGCATACCTATTCATTAAATATATCCACATGTTTGTTTTCAATGTTAACTAAGATCCCTCTAAACATTACCTTTAAAATATTTACTTCCCTTAATGTTGGGGTTTAAGCATTCTGAAAACTGTACTTTTGAAAATAATGTTTAAATGAACAAAATGGTATGGATTTTTTTTACCTGTATTTCAAACACTGCTACTTTTTAAAACTCTTAATTTATAGTGGCTAATTGGTTGATCCAAATTCATTATAAAGCATATATATATATATATATATATGTGTGTATGTTAAAAATATAGATATATGAATGTGAATGCAATTTTAAAAGAATTTGTAATATTTAGTTTTTGTTATCAGATTTAAAATACAATAAAATCTGCTATATAGAAATAAGAAATTAAAATGAATCACTGCAACAAAAATAACTATTTTAGGTTGAAAGAAATAAACAGTTTATTTATTTATTTATATAAATAAAATTTGTTAATGTAAAGGCTAAGAAATTAAAGTGATCCAAAAGAATCCACAAAAGGCAACAAAGTTAGTAGAAGAGACAGATGCAGTGGAAGAGAATTTCTGAGTTAAAGACTGATATCTATTAGGTTTTATGAAAAACCCCTAGGTAACTTTTATTGACGATATCAGGATGCACTTGAAAATGATCCAGTTTCCCTTTTTTTACAGTAAAAAGCAAGATGACTGATAGTTCAACTGATAGTCAAAGAAAGCTGTATAAAGAGGATCGAGGTAATGGAAAATGGCTTTCAAAAGATCAAATTTGGAAGGTGTCCTCAAATAAATCAAATCACAAAGGAAGAGAAAATCTAGAAAATGAAAGGTCAGAGCCAAATAAAGAAGGTGTGGTACCATGTATTTGTTTGCTTTTGTTGTTGTGATAAAATGTTTACTAAAGCTAGCTTGGGGAGGGGTATTTGGCATACATATCCCAGAGCAAGAACCCAAAGGCAGGAACTGAAGCACAGACTGTGGAGAAACAATTCTCACTGTTTTCTTTTCCATAGCTCCCTCAGTTTTCTCTTTTTATACACCCCAGGACCACCTGTCCAGGGGTGGCATCACCCACAGTGGGATAAGGCCTCTCCAAGCTATAATCAAAAAATGCCCTATAGGGCCAATCTAAGGGAAGTATTTAAAAAAAACAAAAAAACAAAAAAACAAAAAACAAAAAAAACTGAAGTTGCCTGTTCCCACACAACTCTAGCTTACACCGATCCAACAAGAGCAAAATTACTAAGACACAATTCAAAAGCTATACATTTTCTCCCCCATTAGGTGCATTGTTTGGCTGGCTAATGCTGCTGGACACAACATAGGTTTGGAGAAATAGAGACAAACATTAGATATGTCCGACTATTATGGGAGTTGAACGTCTGTTTGGAGGCAGTCATAACCCTAAGCGATGCTTCTTTAGTAACTGTCAAAAGAAAAATATTAAAACAGATAATGTTTGCTAAATATGAATTAACAAAGTTAGCCACATTGCCTCCAGTAGTCACTGGTATAATGAGAGGAGAGTGATGATACTGTAAATTGACAAGACTTTTCCACGAAGAAATTTGCTTTTGCCAAGAAGGGTAGCGTATTCTGATTTTAACATGCTTGCATGCTAAACTATCAATGTACAACATATTTGAAGATTATTGTAAGATGTGAAATGACTATGGCCACCGTATCTTTAGTTTCTTGTGGCAGGTTGTCAAGCCATAATTTTCAGAATGAAAGAATCACAGGATATATGCATATGTAAAGTTAAAAACTAAGAAAGAGAGCTTGAATCTAATTATTTTAAGGTAGACACTGAATGTTGTTGGCCATTGTTCAGGGGTTCTATATAGTGTCTCTATTTTGGAAGATTATTTGCTGTGCAACCTATGAAAACTTATTTGAAATAAAAGCATTATGAGAATTAGTTTATAAAATATTCATTAAACATGAGGCATGGAAAATTGTCTCCCAACAGACCTTAAGTATCAAAAGTCTTAATACAAATCTGATATTACACACACACACAAAATAGTTTTGTCAGACTCAAGTGTGGCAAAGATCTCATTTAATACAGACATGACAAATTCAGTTATTCAAATGATTGCAAGAAGGAGGCTTGAGGTGGCTAACTCAGTTCCCTAGGTCCTATTTTGTTCTAAAAGTAGTACTCAGCCAGGTTACTTATGAAAAAGACCAGTTTCTCACATAGATACTTGCATAGTATAGTGCACACAATCTAAGTATTTACACATTTTTTTGTTCTCCTTAAACAATTTTAAACAAATTGATATACACTGACTGAAACAAATTCTATAATAAACACTCCCTGTAAGCAAGTGCCACCAGTGGGTTTTCTGGCAGGTATGCCACTGGCAAATCTCCTTAGAGATGAGTGAGTCAGATGTTTGTACAGCTGTTAACATATTTAACTTTTGGGTATCTTGTTTCTTTTGCCCTCAAATATGGAAAACAAGAATGCGCATTTTACACGTTTATTGTATAGACTCAATGAGATAATAAAAGCTAATGAAGAGCTATGAGCCTTGCCCATTGCAGAACCTATACTCCTTGATATGGTTGCACTAAACCCATAAGAAATGTTTATCAATCAGCATAACCGTATAAAAAAACCACAATATCATCTCTTTCTTTTGTTTCAAGAATTATTGAACGTTATAGGAAAGTACTAATAGTATGTAGTTAAATAGAACTAGCTAAACCTAAACCATATTTCCATATTATACCAACTTTTAAAAATATACCTACATGTATACCTATAAAAGAAACTTAACAGAAAAATTCTGTCTTTATATTCATTGAGATAAAGAATGAGTTATGTTCACCATAATTTTAATATTCCTTTTACCTCCTATAAGAAAAAAATTACTGACCTATAGCATATTTATCATAGAAAAAGTAACACTTCAATTAAAATGGGATTTGTAATAGTATATGAACCCACATTGAGTCAACCTTTAATCAAAATTGTTTTTCTAACACTTCTGTAAAATTACTTAACATCCTGTTAAGGATGAAAAATATTTGCAATATATTATGGTGCTTCTTCTTTTTCAAATGTTTTGACTCCCAGACCAATGCCTTATTTACTTCTTCAATTTATAATGCTTCCAAGATGTATCAATCCCAGGTTTTTGCTTCCTATGTACCATGAAGAGTGTTTTGTTTGCTCAATAGAGGGGGATATTTACTTGTAGATTCTCTTCATCTGCCAGCTGGAATTTTGAGTGACATGCTAAATAGAAGCTTAAAAGTAGCATCATCTACAAAGCCCAGAGACTCCTTGTTAATTAGTGTTGAATGTATGAAAATAAGCTTCATTACAAAGCCCGCGTATTGAATTCATAGACGACAACAGTTGCTCCTCTGACTTTCTATTTTTCTTACTAAAGACTGTGAGTTGTCAAATTGCTTTGAACTGAAGGACATTTTAGGAATGATGTAACAAACACAGAATTTAGTTCAATCCAGGCATCAAGCAATTGAGTTCAGCTGGTCTGACTCAGCAGCATGGTCTTTCTCTGTGATGCAATTCTGTTGTGAATCAGAGTTCAGGAGTTATGAAAAAAACAGTCCTCTTACCAGATGCCACCCTTTGGTTACTTTGGAATAGAATACTAAAGAGATAATATTTTTCTGTGACTTCTGAACAGAAGCCCATCTTCTTTGTTTCAAATTTTAGAAACTGAGATGCAGGGTAGTGGGGTATGTGCTGCAACTGAGATGCAGGGTAGTGGGGTATGATATTATTAATTATTTTAAAATATATTATTAATTACCAATTGCAATAAACATGCTAAAGTGAACAGGAGAATGCCAATGAAGCCTTAACTGTACACAAAGAATTCCAGGCAACTAAGGAGTGCTGGGAGTGGGAGGAATTGTCTCCAACTGGTCTCCAATAGTCTACCAAAGGAACAGACCTGAGAACATAGAACAGACAAAGCAGGTTGTATTTAGGAATATATATGTATATATATGCACATATATGTATATAACAACAATTATGCAAAAAAGGGTATAAATTTGAAAGAAAGCAAGAAGAGATTTTTGTTAAAGAGCATTTAGAGGAAGAAAAGGGAAGGGGTCAATTGTGTAATTGTATTACTAACTCAGTAATAAATGATTTAAAAAGCAAAATGAGATCAGCATAGGGCTTCTACACACAATACAATCTTACCATCAGTAAGGCAATCTCATTCTTTTGTAAGCTGCTTCCTTTGAAAGGAGCCATTTTAACAGGTACTTACAGAGGACTTTTATTCTGGAAAAGTTTTCTTGAATGAGGTAGACTGAAATAAATAACATAAAAGAGTAGAGTAGTTTTTATGTAAATGAGAATTCTAAAGCAGAAATTCATTTGTAAGTGAATCAATGTGTGTGACTAAGGAGAGGAGACACTGAAACACTAAAACAAGTAGACTTAGAGCTGATATGGCATTCCTATATACTAAGTCTTCTAAGAGCAAAAAAGATCCAGGTCTGGCTGAATGATAAAGGTGACAGACAGCAAGACTCTAGTTGAATCAGGGGTCCCTAGGCTATAAGTGCAGAAAAAGCAGAAAGTGGCCATGCTATCAATGAGAAATCATACATTAAAAGTGATTACAGAATAAAGCCTCAATAAGGATTTTCTTTTATAGATTTCATTGATTAAACGAATGAGTAATATGCAAATATCCGTGCATGTTTTAGCTGGAGTTCAAGAAAACTGAACAGGCACACTTCTTTTGAAGATTTTGATAGGCTATTTAACTTGGCCTCAATAAAAAAGGGTAAAAAATGACTTTGCCTGTGGGCTTTCTTTATTCAGAGAGTTAAAAAAAAAAAATCTGAAAATGATGCCAGCTGCCAGATGGAAGATGTGTTCTAAGAGCTCAGAAAACTGATGCAGAGCTCACACTGCTGAACAACAGCAACTGGGGCCTGCCTTGGCACTTGCTATCTGTTTGCATTCATTCATAAAATCTAAATGTTTAGACATTAAGCAGAACACAGAAGAGGTACTGCTATGGTCTGCTAAGTGTTAGTGCCAGATGAAGGCTATTGGCGTTGTGAAAAACAATAGCAGAAGCTATTCTAACGATTTAAGAAAACACAACTGTGGCTGCTCTTTCATCTAGGAGAAGAGAGCTGAGTCATAAACATAACAGTTACTTCATATAGTTTATTTTTAATCATTATGAAATCCAATATGTCCTACAGTGATGTATGTGATCACTGGCTAAGTTTGTAGTGGTCAAAGAATCAAGCTTCCTTTGGGGTCTCCATACAAAACAAGGTAGGATCCTTGTTCAAGATTAGCTTGCCTAACTATCATTACAATTCTAGGTGTTGTTGAGTATTTCAGAAGACAACCTCCATAGAGTAAACTTGGATTCCAATCAATGAAAAACGTTTCATCTACCATGAAACTTGGCTTTGTCTATAAAACTTGATAATAGCTAATCACCTTATTTTAAGGATAATTTAATTTTCATTAAATTATTAATGTAAGTATATCCTCTGATCACAGTCTACTTTTTAAGTGTAACAATTTTTTTTAACTGTGGCAGGTGACTTTCCTACATCCAGAAATTATAAATAATAAGGAGAGACTATTTATAACAATGTGGAAGGAAACTAGTCATTGTTTATCTCTGTGTCCTAGATTCTAAGTCTTCACCTCCTTTCAGTGTTAGTTAAGACTTATCTCCCCCAACATGAAGATTGATATATGCATACCTACAGGCTAAAGCCTAACTTGTATAAGTATTAGATGCCTCCAAGAAATATTAATAGCTCTTTTACTGACAAGTTGTATCTGGATATAGTTCATGTCTGTCGTGGCTGATGAATGAGCTTCTAAAGGTGTTCAAATTCAGGTACCTGTAAGAGTATCCTGCGGAAACTTCTTGACCTATGCTGTTGCTGTGCAGCATCTATGCTGAGATGTTACAGAGTGACCTCTCTGTGATTGGTCTGGGAATACTGAGTTTCTGGCATCAGCTCCAGGTCATTAGTCATTAGTTATCACCAGAGTCGCCTCTGTTGCTCTCAAAGTGATAATAACACACACAATGCCTACTCCACTTAGACCTAAAGTCTTTGAAAAGAGATATCTCCCTAACATGAATTTGAGTCTGTCCCTTGTTCATAGGACTCAAGACACAGAATCACATATCACATCTTCTTTCTGTCCTATCATGGCTTCACCATATGCCCTGGTTGAATACTTAAACCCACATCATGGACTGGTTCCACTTTACATATATCTGTTTGTCTTGTTTTCTTAGAAAAGCTCCTAGCATCAATAACATATACAGGGAATGTAGCTTAAGATTCTCTTGGTTGCTTTATAAAGGCTCATTTGGCACAACATTCCCACAATGAAAAGTTAACTACAGATTGTGCTGTTATGAATATGAAACTTGAAGACAGATTTTGCCTCTGTTAACAAATTGGCTCTCTACTGAGTTTACTTCCTGATCTTCAATATATAATCCATATAAAAGAATTAAATGAAATAAAAAAGAATTACAATTTATACCATATATTATGACAAAATTCTTCCTGGATTCTAGAGTGTTTGATTCCCAATTCTAAGAAGGGGCAACGTGTCCACAATTTGGTCTTCATTCTTCTTGAGTTTCATGCGTTTAGCAAATTGTATCTTATATCTTGGGTATCCTAAGTTTTGGGCTAATATCCACTTATCAGTGAATACATATTGTGTGAGTTCCTTTGTGATTGTGTTACCTCACTCAGGATGATGCCGTCCAGGTTCATCCATTTGCCTAGTAATTTCATAAATTCATTCTTTTGAATAGCTAAGTAGTACTCCATTGTGTAAATGTACCATATTTTCTGTATCCATTCCTCTGTTGAGGGGCATCTGGGTTCTTTCCAGCTTCTGGCTATTATAAATAAGGCTGCTATGAACATAGTGGAGCATGTGTCCATGAGCCCCATTTTTTAATGGGGTTATTTGATTTTCTGGAGTCCACCTTCTTGAGTTCTTTATATATATTGGATATTAGTCCCCTTTCTGATTTAAGATAGGTAAAGATCCTTTCTCAATCTGTTGGTGGCATTTTTGTGTTATTGATGGTGTCTTTTGCCTTACAAAAGCTTTGCAGTTTCATGAGGTTCCATTTGTCAATTCTCGATCTTACAGCACAAGCCATTGCTGTTCTATTCAGGAATTTTTCCCCTGTACCCATATCTTCGAGGCTTTTCCCTACTTTCTCCTCTATAAGTTTCAGTGTCTCTGGTTTTATGTGGAGTTCCTTAATCCACTTAGATTTTACCTTAGTACAAGGAGATAGAAATGGATCAATTCCCATTCTTCTATATGATAACCACCAGTTGGGCCAGCACCATTTGTTGAAAATGCTGTCTTTTTTCCACTGGATGGTTTTAGCTCTCTTGTCGAAGATCAAGTGACCATAGGAGTGTGGGTTCATTTCTGGGTCTTCAATTCTATTCCATTGGTCTACTTGTCTGTCAGTATACCAGTACCATGCAGTTTTTATCACAATTGCTCTGTAGTACAGCTTTAGGTCAGGCATGGTGATTCCACCAGAAGTTCTTTGATCCTTGAGAAGAGTCTTTGCTATCCTAGGTGTTTTGTTATTCCAGATGAATTTGCAGATTGCCCTTTCTAATTCGTTGAAGAATTGAGTTGGAATTTTGATGGGGATTGCATTGAATCTGTAGATTGCTTTTGGCAAGATAGACATTTTTACAATGTTGATCCTGCCAATCCATGAGCATGGGAGATCTTTCCATCTTCTGAGATCTTCTTTAATTTCTTTCCTCAGAGACTTGAAGTTCTTATCATACAGATCTTGCACTTCCTTAGTTAGAGTCACGCCAAGATATTTTATATTATTTGTGACTATTGAGAAGGGTGTTGTTTCCCTAATTTCTTTCTCAGCCTGTTTGTTTTTTGTGTAGAGAAAGGCCATTGACTTGTTTGAGTTAATTTTATATCCAGCTACTTCACCGAAGCTGTTTATCAGGTTTAGGAGTTCTCTGGTGGAATTTTAGGGTCACTTATATAGACTATCATATCATCTACAAAAAGGGGTATTTTGACTTCTTCCTTTCCAATTTGTATCCCCTTGACCTCCTTTCCTTGTCTTGCTTTGGCTAGGACTTCAAATACTATGTTGAATAAGTAGGGAGAAAGTGGGAATCCTTGTCTAGTCCCTGATTTTAGAGGGATTGCTTCCAGCTTCTCACCATTTATTTTGATGTTTGCTACTGGTTTGCTGTAGATTGCTTTTATCATGTTTAGGTATGGGCCTTGAATCCCTGATCTTTCCAAGACTTTTATCATGAATGGATGTTGGATTTTTTCAAATGTTTTTTTCTGAGACTAAGTAGGTGATCATGTGGTTTTTGTCTTTGAGTTTGTTTATATAATGGATTACATTGATGGATTCCCATATATTAAGCCATCCCTGCATCCCTGGAATAAAACCTACTTGGTCAGGATGGATGATTGTTTTAATGTGTTCTTGGATTCAGATAGCAAGAATTTTCTTGAGTATTTTTGCATCGATATTCATAAGGGAAATTGGTCTGAAGTTCTCTATCTTTGTTGGGTCTTTTTGTGGTTTAGGTATCACAGTGATTGTGGCTTCATAGAATGAGTTGGGTAGAGTACCTTCTACTTCTATTTTGTGGAATAGTTTGTGAAGAACTGGAATTAGATCTTCTTTGAAGGTCTGATAGAACTCTGCACTAAACCCATCTGGTCCTGGGATTTTTTTGGCTGGGAGACTATTAATGACTGCTTCTATTTCTTTAGGGGATATGGGACTGTTTAGAATGTTAACGTGATCCTGATTTAACTTTGGTACCGGGTATCTTTCCAGATATTTGTCCAATTCGTCCAGGTTTTCCAGTTTTGTTGAGTATAGCCTTTTGCAGAAGGATCTCATGGTGTCTTGGATTTCTTCAGGATCTGTTGTTATGTCTCCCTTTTCATATCTGATTTTGTTAATTAGGATGCTGTCCCTGTGACCTCTAGTGAGTCTGGCTAAGGGTTTATCTATCTTGATGATTTTATCAAAGAACCAGCTCCTCGTTTGGTTAATTCTTTGAATAGTTCTACTTGTTTCCACTTGGTTGATTTCGCCCCAGAGTTTGATTATTTCCTGTCGTCTCACCTCTTGGGTGAATTTTCCTTTTTTTCTAGCGTTTTTAGGTGTGTAGTCATGCCTGTAGTGTGTGCTCTCTCTAGTTTCTTTTTGGAGGCACTCAGAGCTATGAGTTTCCCTCTTAGAAATGCTTTCATTGTGTCCCATAGGTTTGGGTATGTTGTGGCTTCATTTTCATTAAACTCTAAAAAGTCTTTAATTTCTTTCCTTATTCCTTCCTTGACCAAGGTATCATGGAGAAGAGTATTGTTCAGTTTCCACGTGAATGTTGGCTTTCCATTATTTATGTTGTTATTGAAGATCAGCCTTAGTCCATGGTGGTCTGATAGGATGCATGGGACAATTTCAATATTTTTGTATCTGTTGAGGCCTGTTTTGTGACCATTATATGGTCAATTTTGGAGAAGGTACCAGGAGGTGCTAAGAAGAAGGTATATCCTTTTGTTTTAGGATAAAATGTTCTGTAGATATCTGTTAGATCCATTTGTTTCATCACTTCTGTTAGTTTCACTGTGTCCCTGTTTAGTTTCTGTTTCCAAGATCTGTCCATCGATGAAAGTGGTTTGTTGAAGTCTCCCACTATTATTGTGTGAGGTGCAATGTGTGCTTTGAGCTTTACTAACGTGTTTTTAATGAATGTGGCTGCCCTTGCATTTGGAGCATAGATATTCAGAATTGAGAGTTCCTCTTGGAGGATTTTACCTTTGATGAGTATGAAGTGTCCCTCCTTGTCTTTTTTTGATAACTTTGGGTTGGAAGTCGATTTTATTCGATATTAGAATGGCTACTCCAGCTTGTTTCTTCAGACCATTTGCTTGGAAAATTGTTTTCCAGCCTTTCACTCTGAGGTAGTGTCTGTCTTTTTCCCTGAGATGGGTTTCCTGTAAGCAGCAGAATGTTGGGTCCTGTTTGTGTAGCCAGTCTGTTAGTCTAAGTCTTTTTATTGGGGAATTGAGTCCATTGATATTAAGAGATATTAAGGAAAAGTAATTGTTGCTTCCTTTTATTTTTGTTGTTAGAGTTGGCATTCTGTTCTTGTGGCTGTCTTCTTTTTGGTTTGTTGAGGGATTACTTTCTTGCTTTTTCTAGGGCGAGATTTCTGTCCTTGTATTGGTTTTTTTCTGTTATTATCCTTTGAAGGGCTGGATTCGTGGAAAGATAATGTGTGAATTTGGTTTTGTCATGGAATACTTTGGTTTCTCCATCTATGGTAATTGAGAGTTTGGCTGGATATAGTAGCCTGGGCTGGCATTTGTGTTCTCTTAGTGTCTCCATAACAATTTTCCAGGCTCTTCTGGCTTTCATAGTCTCTGATGAAAAGTCTGGTATAATTCTGATAGGCCTGCCTTTTTATGGTACTTGACCTTTCTCCCTTACTGATTTTAATATTCTCTCTTTATTTAGTGCATTTTTTGTTCTGATTATTATGTGTCAGGAGGAATTTCTTTTCTGGTCCAGTCTATTTGGAGTTCTATAGGCTTCTTGTATGTTCATGGGCATCTCTTTCTTTAGTTTTGGGAAGTTTTCTGCTATAATTTTGTTGAAGATATTTGCTGGCCCTTTAAGTTGAAAATCTTCATTCTCATCTACTCCTATTATCCGTACGTTTGATCTCCTCATTGTGTCCTGGATTTCCTAGATGTTTTGAGTAAGGTTCTTTTTGCATTTTGTATATTCTTTGATTTTTGTGCCGATGTTCTCTATGGAATCTTCTGCACCTGAGATTCTCTCTTCCATCTCTTGTATTCTGTTGCTGATGCTTGCATGTATGTTTCCAGATTTCTTTCCTAGGGTTTCTATGTCCAGGGTTGCATCACTTTGGGTTTTCTTTATTGTGTCTACTTCCCTTTTTAGGTCTTGGATGGTTTTATTCAATTCCATCACCTGTTTGGTCGTGTTTTCCTGTAATTCTTTAAGGGATTTTTGTGCTTCCTCTTTAAGGTCTTCTACCTGTTTAGCAGTGTTCTCCTGTATTTCTTTAAGTGAATTATTAAAGTCCTTCTTGATGTCCTCTACCATCATCATGAGATATGCTTTTAAATCCTTGTCTTAGCTTTTCGGGTGTGTTGGGGTGCCCAGGACTAGGTGGGGTGGAAGTGCTGGGTTCTGATGATGGTGAGTGGTCTTGGTTTCTGTTAGTAAGATTCTTACATTTGTCTTTAGCCAATTGGTAATCTCTGGAGTTAGTTGTTATAGTTGTCTCTGGTTAGAGCTTGTTTCTCAGGTGATTATGTTAGCCTCTATCAGCAGACCTGGGAGACTAGCTCTCTCCTGAGTTTCAGTGGTCAGAGTACTCTCTGCAGGCAAGCTCTCCTCTTGCAGGGAATGTGCCCAGATATCTGGTGTTCGAACCTGCCTCCTGGCAGAAGTTGTGTTCCACTCACCAGAGATCCTACGATCCCGTGGAGGGTCCTGTGAAGACCTTTGGGGTGTCTGCAGACTCCGCACCCAAGGTGCATTGGTGCTGGCACCGACTGGAAGGGACTTGTCGTTTCTTTTTATATATTTTAAACTTTATTTTATGTGTATGAGTGTATTGCTTCTGTACATGCATTTGCACCATATATGTGCTCAGTGCCTGCTGCAGGGGTCAAAAAAACTGGATTAATCCCATGTAACTGGAGTTTCAGACAGTGAGTACTGGGAATGCTGGAATGTGAGTACTGGGAATCAAACCCAGGCCTTCTGCAAGAGTAACAAGTACTCTTAATCTCTGAGCTATCACTCCAGCCTTCTTAGTAAGTTTTTAATTCATATAGTGTAAAGCGATATGATTTTATAACTTGCCATTTTAGCTAAGGTGTTTATCAACTTTAAGAATTTCTTGGCAGAACCTCAGCAGACTTAAAGATATATGATTGTGCTGTCTGCAAACAGGGATAATGTGACATTTTCCATTCCCACTTATTTTTTTTTTCTACCTTTTGTCTTGGGGCTATAAAAGATGAGCTTTCAAGTACTCTGTTGAACTAGATTGTTTTATTGTATGCCTGATTTGAGACAAAATGCTTTAAATTTTTTCCATTTAGCTATAATTCTATTAAATTTAGTCATTATTATGTTAAGGCATCTTCTTTTTATTCTGGCTTCATCAGGGAAAGGATGTTAGACTTTGCTAAAGGCTTTTAATTCTTCATTTGGGGTGGCCACATGATTTATGTCCTAAGTCTATTTATGTAGTGTTTATGTTTATTGACTTAAATTGGCAATAATTTTTAAGGTGCTTTCATTATATGGAAATGTACAGAAACACTAGGAGAGTTTTCTATTTGTTTTTTTTTTTAAGTTATTAAGTATATATCAACATGGAAACAAAAACTAAAGAATATGTTGATTTAAAAAATCATAAAAGATGGCAATTAATTATTGAATGCATTGTTTAACATAGATTAATTTGTCAGGTGTTAGAATGCCACCCTGGTCAGGGTTGTTCATCAATCTTGGGAAGGAGAAGCCATCTCTGCAGCAAAGCAGTTTGCTGCTGAAGAAGGTGTGAGGTAACTGGTTACATCCTCATGCTCAGCCACTCATTTTCATTATTTTTCATGTTCTTTCTTCTTATCTGTTAAAAACCATGTTGATTTAAATCAGGAACAAGTCAAAACCTGTCCAATAATAAAACGAACCAAACAAAAATAAAAAATAAAAAATAAAAAATAAGCAGAACCATCCATTAGTTCTCCTTCTCCCTAGTCCTCCATTTTTTTTAATTTTCCTACTGTTTTCACCTTCTTGACTCTTTCATCTCTTGTTTTCTCACCCATCTGTCTTCTCTATGTTTTTGTGAGCCTTTTCTATGTATAAAAATGCTGACTCAAAATAATACCGTCTTACATTTCCCAATAAATCGGGATCTATATGTATGCTATCATCAGTAATTTTGAGACTGTGTCAAAAAACTCTGTTTAAACAAACAGGCACAGAATATTTATAACAGGCAAACATATATGGGACAAGGATTTGTTGAAAAGAAAAACCCAGACTCATATGTTGTCTGTCACTCAACATCTTCTGTCCTTAGCTATGCTTCTCTGTGACACACAATCATCCAAACCTCCCTATTGTTCTGTCGCTATCTTCTTTTAGTCATGAAAACCATCATTGGTGGCTACCAGAGTACCTCCCTTTCCACTATGAAAGAAGAACCATTTTTCTCTATAATCTTTATCAACTCTCCTTTTTCCTTTTTTTTCCCATTATTTTTCTCTCCCTGTTTAACTGCAAAAGCAATTTTAAGGTGTAAGTAGAAATAGCTTCCTTACCTCTCCTGGGCATATATCCAGAAGATGTCCCAACCGGTAAGAAGGACTCATGCTCCACTATGTTCATAGCAGCCCTATTTATAATAGCCAGAAGCTGGAAAGAACCAAGATGTCCCTCAACAGAGGAATGGATACAGAAATTATGGTACATTTACACAATGGAGTACTACTCAGCTATTAAAAAGAATGAATTTATGAAATTCCTAGCCAAATGGATGGACCTGGAGGGCATCATCTTGAGTGAGGTAACACAATCACAAAGGAACTCACACAATATGTATTCACTGATAAGTGGATATTAGCCCTAAACTTAGGATACCCAAGATATAAGATACAATTTGCTAAACGCATTAAACTCAAGAAGAATGAAGACCAAAATGTGGACACTGTGCCCCTTCTTAGAATTGGGAACAAAACACCCAGGGAAGGAGTTACAGAGACAAAGTTTGGAGCTGTGATGAAAGGATGGACCATCTAGAGACTGCCGTATCCAGGGATCCATCCCATAATCAGCTTCTAAACGCTGACACCATTGCATACACTAGCAAGATTTTGCTGAAAGGACCCAAATATAGCTGTCTCTTGTGAGACGATGCCGGGGCCTAGCAAACACAGGAGTGGATGCTCACAGTCAGCTATTGGATGTATCACAGGGCTCCCAATGGAGAAGCTAGAGAAAGTACCCAAGGAGCTAAAGGGATCTGCAACCCTATAGTTGGAACAACATGATGAACTAACCAGTACCCCGGAGCTCTTGTCTCTAGCTGCATATATATCGAAAGATGGCCTAGTCGGCCATCACTGGAAAGAGAGGCCCATTGGACTTGCAAACTTTATATGCCCCAATATAGAGGAATGCCAGGGCCAAAAGAATGGGAATGGGTGGGTAGGGAAGTGGGGGGCGCTATGGGGGACTTTTGGGATAGCATTGGAAATGTAATTGAGGAAAATATGTAATAAAAAATATTAAAAATTTTAAAAAAGACTATGAAAGAAACTATAAGTCCTCCAGATATAGGTTCAATAAACAAACTGAAGCCGAGATCACAACTCTGATAGTTTCACTGTTAAGAAAGTTAAGGAAAGTTTAGTACAAAGAGGTTGAAATCAGATCTTTTACTACAGTAATTAATTAAGATTTGAAATTTTTTATGATATGTCATTTGGGTTTGTTTTAGCATAAACATGGGAACCTCAATAAATGATAAATAAGCAAGCTGTGTGTCCAGATGAATAAACAGCCTAAATTATTCACAAAGATATAAATTAGGTCATTGAGTGTTCTGAAGCAAAAATGGAAAATGTATTCCTTACTAGATTATCTTACTGGTGAAAAAGAAAATCCCTGAACAAAAAAATTAAATCACTGACAACAGAAGTAGTCTCAGTTTTCAGTTCAGATAGCTAAAATATGTGAGAGAAAAAAAAGTAAGCTTGGTTCTTAAATAGGCATGGGGCTAATAGTTTAACACAGAGAAACTTTTCACCAAAATATGAATTAAATGTTCCCATGTTGTACTCTAGAGAGAGAGAAGAAATTTGATCTCTATCAGTTCTCTACCAGAAAAAGTTCTGTACCCTAGAAGTATGTCTAGGGATCATAAATGACATGAGACAGTCTCATACAATCAAGAATCATTCACTTTACTTAAAATGCCAATAAAGTCTTGCTTCAAAGAAAAACAGTGGCTATATAAAATAATTTTAAACAGAAAACTAGTTATCCAGCACCTCATTCAAAGTATGTAGATTAGAAACTGTTTACGGTATTCAATTCCACAGATGTCTGTTTCATTTTTACCATTCAAAAGTATTTAGAGTTAGTTTTTGATGCTAAGTTCCATTCCCAGTTGGTTCTTGATCTGTCAGTACAGAAAGCCATGGGCCAATTGCTGGGCAGAAGATATAGGCAGGACTTCAAGGTCCCTGTAAGAAAAGAGAGATGCAAGGAAGGAGAGGAAGAGTTTTGTCATGCTTTGGAGGAAAAAGAATCCAACAGCCATGTGAAGTATCGGGAGGAGCTGGGGCCTGTAGCCACTACTACAGGCCAGTGGTCAGTGATTTTTGGCTGGATGGGAATACCCAGTGAAATTTAGGGCAGGTGGGAAGTATGGAGCAAAGAGGATTAATAAGGGTATGCTTCTCTAGGTGGGAGGTAGTAGTGCCTAGCAGTTGTGCCAAGAAGGCAAGTTGGAAACGCACAGCTATCTCTGTGATGCTGTGATTCTGTGATCCTGTGATCTTGAGATCCTGGGTATGTCACAGCTCCTGGCTATCCAGCCCTACAGAGGATAATAGAAGAAAAACTCCAACACAAGGTGGGAAACTACACCCAAGAAAAAGCAATAAAACTAATCTTTACAAAACAAATCCAAAAGAAGAGAACCACACAAGCATAATTCCACCAACTGGAAGCAACAATCATTGGTCTTTAATAGCTCTCAACATCAATGGACTCAATGGCTAAATAAAAAGACATAGACTAGCATGCTGGATACTTAAACAGGACCCAGGATTCTGCCACATACAGGAAATACACCTCTGTGAGAAAGACAGATACTACTTCAAAGTAAAAGGGTGGAAAAAACTTTTGCAGGCAAATTCTCCTAAGAAACAAGCTGCAGTAGCAATTCTAGTATCCAATAAAATATACTTATTAAACAAAATACAACTTCATGTTAAAAGTATTGGAGAGAATAGGAATTCAAGGTCCATACCTAAATGTAATAAAACAATGTACAGCAAGCCAATTAAATAGACAAATAAACAAAATAAACAAATAAACAAAAAGATATCAGAAAAGATATCTTCACTTCATACTCATCAAAGGAAAAAATCTACCAAGAAGAACTCTCAATTCTGAACATCTATGCTCCTAATGCAAGGGTACCCATATTCATAAAAGAAACTTTACTAAAGCTCAAAGCACACATTGCACCTCACACAATAATTGTGGGGGACTTCAACACCCCCACTCTCATCAATGGACAGATCAGGGAAACAAACTATACAGAGACACAATGAAACTAACACAAGTTATGAACCAAATGTACTTAACAGATATCTGCAGAATATTTCATCCTAAAACAAAAGATTATACATCTTTCTCAACAACTCATGGTACCTTCTCCAAAATTGACCATATAATCAGACACATAACAAGCCTCAACCAATACAAGTAGATTGAAATAATCACATGCATCCTATCAGATCCTTACAGACTAAGGCTGGTCTTCAACAACAACAAAAACAACCAGAAGTCAACATACCCATGGAAACTGAACAACTATCTACTCAATGATAATTTGGGGAGGAAAGAAAGAAAGAAAGAAAGAAAGAAAGAAAGAAAGAAAGAAAGAAAGAAAGAAAGAAAGAAAGGAAGGAAGGAAGGAAGGAAGGAAGGAAGGAAGGAAGGAAGGAAGGAAGAAAGAAAGAAAGAAAGAAAGAAAGAAAGAAAGAAAGAAAGAAAGAAAGAAAGAAAGAAAGAAAGAAAAGACTGTTTAGAATGTAATGAAAATAAAGGTACAACATACCCAAACTTATGGGAAACAATGAAAGCAGTGTTAAGAGGAAAACTCATAGCTCTGAGCGCTTCCATAAAGAAGTTGTAGAGAGAGAGGGTTGGTGAGATGGCTCAGTGGGTAAGAGCACCCGACTGTTCTTCCGAAGGTCTGAAGTTCAAATCCCAGCAACCACATGGTGGCTCACAACCATCCATAATGAGATCTGACTCCCTCTTCTGGAGTGTCTGAAGACAGCTACAGTGTACTTACATATAATAAATAAATAAATCTTTAAAAAAAAAAAAGAAGTTGTAGAGATTATACACTAGCAGTTTAAGAGGACATCTGGCCTCTAGAACAAAAGGAAGCAAATACACCCAAGAGGAATAGAAGGCAGGAAATATTCAAACTCAGGGATGAAAACAACCAAGTAGAAACAAAAAGAACTATACAAAGAACAACAAAACCAGGAGCTGGTTCTTTGAGAAAAATCAACAAGATAGATAAACCTTCAGCCAGACTAATCAGAGAGCACAGAGACAGTATCCAAATTACCAAAATCAGACATAAAAATGGAGACATAACAACAGAAACTGAAGTAATTCAAAAGTTATCAGATCCTACTACAAAAGCCTATACTCAACAAAACTGGAAAATCTAGATTAAAGGATGATTTTCTGCACAGATACCAAGTGTCAAAGTTAAATCAGGATCAGATAAACCATCTAAACAGTCCCATAACCCCTAAAGAAATAAAAGTGGTCATTAAAAGTCTCCCAACCAAAAAATCCCAAGGACTAGATGGTTTTAGTGCAGAATTCTATCAGACTTTCAAAGAAGACCTCATACCAATACTTCTCAAAGTATTTAATAAAATTGAATCAGAAGGAGCACTACCTAATACGTTCTATGAAGCCACAGTTACACTAATACCTAAACCACTCAGAGACCCAACAAATAAAAAGAACTTCACACCAATTTCCCTCATTAATATTGATGTAAAAATACTCAATAAAATTCTTGCAAACCGAATCCAAGAATACATCAGAATGGTTATTCACCAAGATTAAGTAGGATTCATCCCATGGATGCAGGGATAGCTCAACATATAGAAATCCATCAACATAATCCACTATATAAACAATCTTGAAGAAAAAAAAAACGCATGATCATCTTATTGGATGCTGAAAAAGCCTTTGACAAAATACAACTTCATGTTAAAAGTATTGGAGAGAATAGGAATTCAAGGTCCATACCTAAATGTAATAAAACAATGTACAGCAAGCCAATTAAATAGAGAGAAATTTGAAGCAATCTCACTAAAATCAGGGACAAGACAAGGCTGCCCACTCTCCCCCTATCTATTCAATATAGTCCTTGAATTTCTAGCCAGAGCAACTAGGCAACATATGGAGATCAAAGGGAAACAAATTGGAAAGTAGGGAGTCAAGTTATCACTAGTTGCAGATGATATAATAGTATACAAAAATGACCCAAAAAATTCCACAAGAGAGCTCCTAAATCTGACAAACTTCACCAAAGTGGCTGGATACAAAATTACCTCAAACATATCAGTAGCTTTCTTCTACTCAAAGGATAAACAGGCTAAGAAAGAAATTAATGAAACAACACCCTTGTCAATAGTCACAAATAATATGAAATATCTTTGTGTGATGCTAACCGAGTAAGTGAAAGATCTATATGGCAAGAACTACAAATCTCTGAAGAAAGAAAGACCTCAGAAGATGGAAAGATCTCCAATGCTCATCTCACCTAAAGCAATCTACAGATTCAATGCAATCCCCATCACAATTCCAACACAATTCTTCATAGAATTAAAAAGAGCAACTCTCAAATATATCTGGATTAACAAAAAACCCAGGATATCAAAAAACATTCTAAACAATAAAAGAACTTCTGGGAGAGTCACCATCCCTGACACCAAGCTATACTATAGAGCAATAGTGGAAAAAAATGCATGGTATTAGTACAGAGACAGACAGGTAGATCAATGGAATAGAACTGAAGACCCAGAAATGAGCCCACATACCTATGGTCACTTGATCTTTGACAAAGGAGTCAAAACCATCCAGTGGATAAAAGACAGCACTTTCAACAAATGGTGCTGGTTCAACTGGTTGTCAGCATGTAGAAGAACGCACATTAACCCATTCTTATCTCCTTGTACAAAGGTCAAGTTCAAATGGATCAATGACCTCCACATAACACTAAATACACTGAATCTAATAGAACAGAGAGTGGGGAAAAGCCTTGAACACATGGGCAGAGGAGAAAATTTCCTGAACAGAACACCAATGGCTTATAAGCTGTCTTAGTCAGGGTTTCTATTCCTGCACAAACATCATGACCAAGAAGCAAGTTGGGGAGGAAAGGGTTTATTCAGCTTACACTTCCATACTGCTGTTCATCACCCAAGGAAGTCAGGACTGGAACTCAAGCAGGTCAGAAAGCAGGAGCTGATGCAGAGGCCATGGAGGGATGTTCTTTACTGGCTTGCCTCCCCTGGCTTGCTCAGCCTACTCTCTTATAGAACCCAAGACTACCAGCCCAGGGATGGTCCCACCCACAAGGGGCCTTTCCCCCTTGATCACTAATTGAGAAAATGCCTTACAGTTGGATCTCATGGAGGCATTTCCTCAACTGAAGCTCCTTTCTCTGTGATAACTCCAGCTGTGTCAAGTTGACACAAAAATAGCCAGTACAATTGACCCCTTGTCAACTTGACACACAAACACATCACTAGTAAGCCTCAACTCTTACATTCTTATTCATCCCCAAGATCTAAATAACTTTAAAAGTCCCACAGTCTTTACATATTCTTAAAATTTCAATCCTTTTAAAATCCAAAGTCTTTTTACAATTAAAAGTCTCTTAACTGTGGGCTCCACTAAAACAGTTTCTTCCATCAAGAGGGAAAATATCAGGGCACAGTCACAATCAAAGCAAAAATCATTCTCCAACCGTCCAACGTCTGGGATCCAACTCACGATCTTCTGGGCTCCTCCAAGGGCTTGGGTCGCTTCTCCAGCCATGCCCTTTGTAGCACACACGTCGTCCTCTGGGCTCCAGATGCCTGTACTCCACTGCTGCTGCTGCTCTTGGTGGTCATCTCATGGTACTGGCATCTCCAAAACACTGCATGACCCCTTCAGTCCTGGGCCTTCAATTACAACTGAGGCTGTACCTTCACCAATGGCCTTCCATGGCCTCTCACAGTGCCGAGCCTGAGCTGCTCTGCATGGTCCCTTCATGCCTTCAAACCAGTACAACCTGGGTGACCCTTACACATTACCAAGTCCCACTGCAGAAGGAGTACAACCTTGCCTATCTCTGGAACACAGCCTCTTTGTGCTTTCAGAAAACACTTCCCAGAAGATGTCACCTCAACGATGCTGGTCTCTTCTTAATCACCGCTAATTTCTTAGCTCCAGCTAACCAGCATCAATAGTCCCAGTAATGCAAAGTTTTTGCTTTAGTAGTTCTGGTATCTTGTTAATCACAGCTGATTCTTCAGCCCCAGCTAACCAGAACTACAAAATCTTCACAATCTAAACAGCAACGGCCCTGAAAAGAGTCTTTAATTTTCCCTCTGAAATTTCACAAACCAGACCTCCATCTTCTGCACTGTTCTCAACATTATCTTCCAAGCTCCTACACAACATCTGACAGAGCTCTTAACAACGAATGGCTCTTCAAGCCCAAAGTTCCAAAGTCCTTCCACAGTCCTCCCCAAAACATGGTCAGGTTGTCACAGGAATACCCCACTCTGGTACCAATTTGTCTTAGTCAGGGTTTCTATTCCTGCACAAACATCATGACCAAGAAGCAAGTTGGGGAGGAAAGGGTTTATTCAGCTTACACTTCCATACTGCTGTTCATCACCCAAGGAAGTCAGGACTGGAACTCAAGCAGGTCAGAAAGCAGGAGCTGATGCAGAGGCCATGGAGGGATGTTCTTTACTGGCTTGCCTCCCCTGGCTTGCTCAGCCTACTCTCTTATAGAACCCAAGACTACCAGCCCAGGGATGGTCCCACCCACAAGGGGCCTTTCCCCCTTGATCACTAATTGAGAAAATGCCTTACAGTTGGATCTCATGGAGGCATTTCCTCAACTGAAGCTCCTTTCTCTGTGATAACTCCAGCTGTGTCAAGTTGACACAAAAATAGCCAGTACATAAGCTAAGATCAAGAATTGACAAATGTTGTTCCACCCATAGGGTTGCAGATCCCTTCAGCTCCTTGGGTACTTTCTCCAGCTCCTCCAATGGGGGCCCTGTGATCCATCCACTAGCTGACTGTGAGCATCCACTTCTGTGTTTGTCAGGCCCCGGCATAGTCTCACAAGAGACAGCTATATCTGGGTCCTTTCAGCAAAATCTTGCCAGTGTATGCAATGGTGTCAGTGTTTGGAAGCTGATTATGGGGTGGATCCCTGGATAAGGACTCTAGCTGCATATGTATCAAAAGATGGCCTAGTCGGCCATCACTGGAAAGAGAGGCCCATTGGACATGCAAACTTTATATGCCCCAGTACAGGGGAATTCCAGGGCCAAAAAAATGGGAATGGGTGGGTAGGGAAGTGGGGGGAGGGTATGGGGGACTTTTGGGATAGCATTGGAAATGTAATTGAGGAAAAGATGTAATAAAAATATTTTAAAAAAGAATTGACAAATGGGAACTTATAAAATTAAAAAGCCTCTGTAAGGCAAAGGACACTATCAATAGAACAAAATGACAATTTGGAAAAAGATCTTTACCAACCCTACATCAGATAGAGGGTAAATATCCAAAACATACAAGGAACTCAAAAAGTTAGACTCCAAAGAACCAAATAACCCTATTTAAAATGGGGTACAGAGTTAAACAGAGAATTCTCAACTGAGGAATCTCAAATGGCTGAGAAGCACTTAAAGAAATATTTAACATCCTTAGTCATCAGGGAAATGCAAATCAAAACAACCCTGAGATTCCACCTCACATCAGTCAGAATGATTAAGAAAAAAACTCAAGCAGTAGCAGATGCTGGCAAGAATGTAGAGAAAGCAGAACATTCCTCCATTATGGGTAGGATTGCAAGCTGTTACAACTACTATGGAAATCAGTCTGGTGATTCCCCAGAAAACTGGAAATAGTTCTACCTGAGGGCCCAGCTATAACACTCCTGGGCATATACCCAAAAGATGCTCCAACATATAACAAGGACACATGCTTCACTATGTTCATAGCATCCTTATTTATAATAGCCAGAAACTGGAAAGAACCCAGATGTCCCTCAACAGAGGAATGGATACAAAAAAATGTGGTACATTTACACAATGGAGTACTACACATGGAGATATCAAAAACAAATGATTTCATGAAATTCTTAGGCAAATGGGTGGAACTTGGAAATATTATCCTCAGTGAGGTAATCCTGTCACAAAAGAACACACATGGTATGCACTCACTGATAAGTGGATATTAGCCCAAAAGTTCAGAATACACAAGATTCAATTCACAGATCATATAAAACCCAAAAAGAAAGATGATCACACCATATTTAGATGCTGTTGTCCTACTCAATAGTGGGAAGAGAATAATTTCTGGGAAATAGTGGGAGAGAGGGATCTGGGAGGGAGAAGGAAAAAGTGGGGCCAGTTCAGATATGGGAGGAGATAAGGGAGAATTATAGAGGATGAAGAATTTGAAAGTAGGTGTATAGCAGTGGGGAAGGGGGAACTGAGGGTAGCCACTAGAAAGTCCCAGATGCCAGGGACCCAAGAGGTTCTATTGACCAAACAGGGAGAACATTAATCAAAATATGTAACAAAGTGAAGATAGAACCCAATGGAGAAGCTAGAGAAAGCACCCAAGGAGCTGAAGGGGTCTGCAACCCTATAGGTGGAACAACAATATGAACTAGCCAGTACCCCCAGAGCTCATGTCTTTAGCTGCAAATGTAACAGAAGATGGTCTAGTCGGCCATCACTGGGAATAGAGGCCCCTTGGTATTGCAAACTTTATATGCTCCAGTACAGGGGAATGCCAGGGCCAAGTAGTGGGAGTGGGTGGGTAGGGGAGCAGGGAGGGGGGAGGGTATAGGGAACTTTCAGGACAGCATTTAAAATGTATATAAAGAAAATATCTAATAAAAAAATAA
Organism: Mus caroli; assembly: GCF_978045245.1. Classification (NCBI taxonomy): domain Eukaryota; kingdom Metazoa; phylum Chordata; class Mammalia; order Rodentia; family Muridae; genus Mus; species Mus caroli. The sequence goes on along the minus strand of NW_028227261.1, from coordinate 102,464,906 downwards.
AGAACCTGTAGAGACCATATCCAGTGGAGAGGCATGACCCCCAGTTGAGGGATGGGGTCACCCACCCACCTCAAAAATGTTAATACAGAATTCCTCCTGTCAAAAGAAAATGTAGGGACAAAGAGTGGAGCAAAAACTGAAGGAAAGGCCACCCAGGGACTGCCCCACCTAGGGATCCATCCAATCTGCTGACACCAAAGCCAGACACTATGGCTGATGCCAAAAGTTGCTTACTGAGAGGAGCCTGGTATAGCGGTCCCGGGAAAGGCTCTGCCAGAGCTGGACCAATATAAATGCAAATGTAAATAGACAAACATTGGACTGAGCATGGGGAGCCCAATGGAGAAGTTAGGGCAAGGATGTGGGAGCTGAAGGAGTTTGCAACCTCATAGAAAGAACAATAATATCAACCAACCAGACCCCGCCCCCGCCCCCCCCCCCCAGAGCTCCCAAGGACTAAACTACCAACCAAAGAGTACACAGGGTGCACCCATGGCTCCAGCTGAATATGTAGCAGAGGATTTCCTTACTGGCATCACTGGGAGGGGAGCCCCTTGGTCCTGTGGAAGCTTAATGACTCAGGCTAGGGGAACACTATAGTGATGAGGCAGGAGTGAGTGGGCAGGTGAGGGATCACCCTCATAGAGTAGGGGGAGGAAGGAGGGGATAGGGGGCTTGTGGAAGGGAAACTGGGAAGAGGGATAACATTTGAAATGTAAATTAATAAAATAACCAATAAGAAGTAATTAATCCCAGCACTCGGGAGGCAGAGGCAGGCGGATTTCTGAGTTCGAGGCCAGCCTGATCTACAAAGTGAGTTCCAGGACAGCCAGAACTACACAGAGAAACCCTGTCTTGAAAAACCAAAAAAAAAAAAAAAAAGTAATTAATAAAGTAATTAGAGACAGTCAGTTTGAAGAGATGAACTAGAAGTTAATGGAAGGTTGTTATCTTCCATAATATCTTAAGGATCCTCTTGGAAGTGATGTATGCCCTTATTCAAGAATCTTACTATCCAAAGTACTGTCGACAGACAAGCAACATAGCATGACCTGGGAACCCACCAGGAATGAAGAATAGCAGATCACACCTCACATACATTCCATTATTGTGTTTTTAAATGTGCTCCTTAGTCGACTCTCCTCCACATTCAAGTCTGAAATGTGCTTGACAAAGTGTTTCCACGTGTGGAATTAGTAACCACCAGCAGTATGAGCCAAGGTATAGATTCTCGGGCTCATGCTCAGACTTGCTGGTTCAGAATTCCAGGGCATACAAATCAGATAAACTTGAGAAACGTCACTCCAGCTAGACTACTGAATCACCTGAAATTAGACTACAGCTTCTAAAATTTTACGCTATGAGTGAATACGCTGGTTTGAGAGATAGTGAAATCTAATCATGAGGCTATTATAAGTGGATGCTGGCCATCTGTCAGAAATGACAAAGCAAAGAAGTTCGTTCTCCATGGGAGAGAGAATTCAATGATTCTGTTTCTTTCTGAATATAAGCCATAGATTCGTCTAATTCCGGCTGTGATTTCTCGAGCCAATTTGCAAGGATGCATTTACTAGTAAAAGCTAGGAGCAAATCCACATATAAAAAGCTTGACCCCATTTTTGGCCCATTCCTACAAATAATGGCTTTCAAGAGCCTTTGCTCAAATAAACTATGATCCCAGTGACTCAAAGAACTGAAAACAGGACCACAGGTTCTAGGAAGTAATTAAGGATTTTTCTACTGAGTTCAGCTTGAATTAACTTTAAGGAATCCTGCAGCTGCCTAGATTTTCACACCAAGTCATGTCATGGTGCATAATTTGATGCTATAAAATATTCACAGTTAATTCTTATTAAATGAATCCCAGTGGCAGTTTTACCATAATAAGGAATGAAAGTACTGCTTGTTTTATTGCTAGAAAAAAAAATGTTCACCGAGGTGAAAAATCAAAACTCACCTATGATCTGTTAATACACAGGTAATTGTTATGTGGAGTTCTCAAATTGAGCATCTACAAGGGTTCTCAAATTGAACTGCTATGAAATTCCACTCTTATTTCTTTTTTCATTACTCTGCTTGTTTAAAGATGAGATCCAATTATAGCTTCACCCTTCTATTTCAAACTCAAGTACAAAGTTGCAGATACAATCAGGATTGTTCCATAGACAGTATAAAAAACTTCAGGCAGCCATCATTTCATCTAGCCTTGCTATCTCTCTTTTTCCTATATTAATGATGTCAAGACAGAGGAAAATATGGCTCTGTCTAGAAATGGACAGTGAAGCAAAGGAGAGAGAGGCTGTCAGAAGTTAGAATCATCTTTAACAGCCTAAGACATGGACCTTAGACCCAGGACCCATTTCTTGATGCAAATGTCCATAATATATGTGCCTTCCCTTCTGTTCATAAAAGATACCCCTGATTAGTGCTCAGCTTCCTTCCCAAATCCCAACTCCTAATTTTACATCAATTTCTTCTTATTTTACCTTATAAATAGATGAAATACTAATTCATCTTTTCATATAACACAATTCTGAACAACAATTACATTGGTTACTCTCTCATAAGCACTAGTAAGTGAAATAAAGTCTCTAGTGATCTCATAGCTCCCAATTATAGAATGAGCATTCATCTCCTCTCCCTAATTCATACATTTTCCCTTTTCTCCACCAGTTAATTTCTACCAGGATGACCTATAGTGCAGACAGACTCTCTAATTGAGTTTAAATGTCCCCTGGTGAGCTAAAACTAATAATAATCCCTGTGTGGGCAATAATTTTTAAAAAATACCTAAAGTCTTTGGATAATGATTGAAGAAGAGCAGAAAGATAGGGTCAAAAATAGAGATGTAAGATAAAGTTTGGAGCTGTGAAGAAAGGATGGACCATCTAAAGACTGCCATATCCAGGGATCCATCCCATAATCAGCTTCCAAACGCTGACACCATTGCATACACTAGCAAGATTTTGCTGAAAGGACCCAGATATAGCTGTCTCTTGTGAGACAATGCCAGGGCCTAGCAAACACAGAAGTGGATACTCACAGTCAGCTATTGGATGGATCACAGGGCCCCCAATGGAGGAGCTAGAGAAAGTACCCAAGGAGCTAAAGGGAACTGCAACCCCATAGGTGGATCATTATTATGAACTAACCAGTACCCCAGAGCTCTTGTCTCTAGCTGCATTTGTATCAAAAGATGGCCTAGTAGGCCATCACTGGAAAGAGAGGCCCATTGGACTTGCCAACTTTATATGCCCCAGTACAGGGGAATGCCAGGGCCAAGGGGTGGGGGTGGGTGGGTGGGGGACTGGGGGGGGGGAGTGTATTGGGGACTTTTTGGATAGCATTGGAAATGTAATTGAGGAATTTACCTAATTAAAAAAAATAAAGATGTAGAGAGAAAAGGAAAAGGGAGCAGGAAGGAAAGAGTGGTGGGAGGGAGGCAGAAAGGGAGGGAGAGGAGGAGAGAGGAAGGAAGGATGGAAGGAAGAGAGGGGCGAGGGAAGAAAGAAAGAAAAGTGAGCTAGGCAGGCAGCTTTTCAAATTACTGCAGAGCAAGAAAGAAGTGAAAAGATCAGGAAAAAAGGAAGGAAGGAAGGGAGGGAGGGAGGGAGAGAGGAAGGAAGGGTATTCTCTAGTGCCCTTCCATTATCTTGTAGATTTGAAACTGGGCCAAGAAAACTGAATTTTAATCAGACTTCCTATGAAGAGGCAAGTTCAGAAAGCACCAAGCTACAGAATACAAAAGAGTACTGCCCAAAATGAAGAGGTTAGCATCCCAAATCCTCTGTGGTGGAGCATGATCCAACATATGCCTGCACTTCACCACATTATCGAAAGTGTGCTACCCTCTGCTTTGGTCATTTACCATCCTGTCTGCAAACCAAAATCAATTGTGAAGCTTTGTGAATAACCCACACACATCGACTGCTTTCTTGGATCCCTGCAGAGCAAGAATCTGGAAGTCAAAGTGTGTTCTGTGAGCAGACTAATAAATGACACCAGCAGACACATACATCTGAAGATGAAGTCCTTAGCTGCAATCATGCTACATTAGACAGCCAGCCTTCTCTCAGGCAGACAGCCATTCTCCTCTGCTGCTGATACCTTTTTCTTTTGACTAAAATACCTTACTTTTCTCCCTTTCCTAACTCAAGACAATATTTTTAAACACTTTCATTTTCTGTCTCTGCTGACCTCTATTTGTTCGACTTCAACTCAAAGGTGTAAGATTCCCTCTCTTGGGTTTCCATAATAAGCTACCTACATCCCTAACCTCTGAATGTGCTGTCTTGCACAAGCATGAAGGAGGTTTCCTCCTCTGCTAGATTGAAAGAGCCTTATTTTCAGGGACGATGGCACATTCTTCACATAGCTACAGCAGTTCCACAGCTTCTGGAAAAGCACGGAAGAATAAAATGGAAGAAATAGAGGCACTGTAGTTTTAATAGCAAGAGTGCTTACGATAGTGATAGTATGTTTTCATGACCACCATAGTGGTTACAAAGATGAATTTGTGGATATAGTAAATTGTTCATTTATAATATGTGTACATTTATTTTTATACTTTAACCTTAATGGAACTCTTTTTATTTTAAGACTTTTTTCATTTATTTATTTATTTATTTATGTTTCTGAGATAGGGTTTCTCTGTGTAGCCCTGGCTGTCCTAGAACTCACTCTCTAGACCAGGCTGGCCTTGAACTCAGAAATCTGCCTGCCTCTGCCTCCAAAGTGCTGGGATTAAAGGCATGAGCCACCACTGCTTGGCAAGACTTATTTATTATTATACATAAGTACACTGAAGCTGTCTTCAGACATGCCAGAGGAGAGAGTCATATCTCATTACAGGTAGTTGTGAGCCACCATGTGGTTGCTGGGATTTGAACTCAGGACCTTCAGAAGAACAGTCAGTGCTCTTACCCGCTGACCCATCTCACCAGCCCCTTAAAGAAACTTTTTGAAGAGACAATAAAATTATCAACCATAGAAGATCCAGCCACAGTACAAACAGAAAAAAATAGTCTCTAATAGGTTCTCATTTAGAGGAAGACAGATCTAAGTTTCCCTGTCACACAAGGCATTAAGTGGTCCTTCTATTAAGTGGAATAATAGAACTGCTTAAATAGTTATTGATGGTCTACTACATTTTTTAAAATGGGGGTGGGGGAGGATGAGATTAGTGTTAAGCAATTGGTAAGAACTCCTTTTAAATCTGATTCAGCATCTGACTTCTAATCTGGTATACCACCACCACCACGCTGACCCCCAACAATTTGCACTCAGAAACTTGAAATTTATAATTCTGAGTTTTTGAAAACTTGGGATCAATAAAACAAACTAGATACTTAGTATATTGGCTGTACAATATATTAAACTAGAGCATTGCCCCAGAAACCAGACAAGCTCACTGCCCTTGAGATGACCACAGACTGTGGGGGAGAAGGATTGTGACAATGAAGTGTCAACCACAAAGCTCTTGGGGAGAGCTCCTGTGTATCAGGAGAGAATATAGCTCCTGACAACCTTGTACCTTAAGTCCTACTGTAAAGCTCTAATAAATTATATGTCATGTGGTCCTACCTGGGTGGCTAGGGAGATATGGAGAAAATTATAGAAAAGAAAAGAAATTGCAAGACTTAGAGCCTATCTTAAGGTAAATGACATTACCCTCACAATCTGGACTCTTGGTTGAAGTTTGACTGGAGGTTATTCACTATACTAAAGAAGAAATTCATCCTAATCATATGTAAAACACTACTTAAAGACTGGACAAAAGAGACCTAATGGAAGGGGCACTTACTTTTAGAAAGACAGTGGATATGAATTTTATACACACACACATAATTCAAGTAATGTTGTGAGTGTTCTAGTAGCAAAATTGAGGTTGTACTTAGGCATCTCTCTTTGATGGAAAGAGAGATTGAAAAAAAAAAATGACTTGATCTTGGTAAACCAGGAAGTCAGAAAGAAGTAACCAAGAAAAGGGACTGGGGAACAAGGCAAGGGTGTAGTACGGGCTAACTAAAAGAAAGAAATAGAAGTTTGGTGTCTGAGAAAACTGCTGAATGAAATGTGGAGATAAATAGTAATAACTGATTCTATAGAACGGGCCAAGGACCAATGTGGGGCAGACTGTGCTTTGAGTTTGGCTTACAGGAATTGGGGGGTGAGCAGAAGGTTCAGAAATTTTTACAATACAGAGGCATAAGAGTTGTATGAATGGAAAAAACAGTCACTTTGAAAGTTGAAAACTCCTCTCAGGAAGAAGCAGATGGAGCTGGGAAGTCAGCTAGACTTCTCAGCAGGACACAACCCCCACTGGGGAATCTTGTGGTGATGCAGAAGGGAAGACGAGGCATCTGGTAATTTTGAGGGGGATGAAAATTTTACAGAGAATTTGAATAAAAACAAAGTGTGTGCTCTTAAAAGGTTTTTACCACATACCTGTACAAACAAAGCCAGCAGCCAATCTCATGATTGTATCAGGAAGCTCAGAGAGGAGGAACATTATATTTGTGGCAGATTAGAAGCCTTGGCACTTTGGTCTAGTGCCCAAGGCTCAATGCACAAAACCAGAAAGCAGAAACAATAGCTCTGCTCACTCACAATTAGCCACAGCACTAAGCATCAGCCATGGTGTGTATTTAGATGTTTGTTTAAAGTGCTGGCTTTATTATTGGAGAGATGCAAATTCTTCTACATTTCAGTATCTGCTGTGTAGAAGAAAAGAAATGAACAATTACCGCTTAAAACTCCCACTTTGAGCTACATTTAAAAGCTCATCATGCAAATCTAGAGGAAAGACGTCAGTTTTAGAGCCAAAAGGAGAGTTGGCTGTCTTGACGAGGGGCAAAACAATAAAAAGAACAATCAAACGAGCAAATGAAAAATTGTTTGATACTGCCTCCCAGATCAGCTTCAAACCCATGGTTCTGAAGGAAAATCCCATATTTAGAATTGCATTCAGGAAAGCGCTGTGCTGCACAGAAGGCCAAATCTATTCAAATAAAAGGGAGCAATGGGAAGAAGTTGCCTTAGAGAGTTCACTAACTTACACACTGAATACATTCTGAACAGAGGGTTGATTTGTTAAAAGACTTAGGTAAACTCAATTACTTTTTTGGAATTGTTTAAAAACATATATCATAATGACTGGTTATATGGTTGTCCTTGGAAAATTAAGTACCTTAAAGAAGATTTGCCCAAAACAACAGAATATAGTTAAAATACATATGTATAAACACATATATGTGTAGATATAGAATATATGTGTGTCCATTCATATACACAGAAACAGTATACTATATATGTGTATGTTTACAGTAGACACATATATACACCTATATAGAGATGCTATATTCTGAATGCACACACACATGTGTGTAGAGTATGGGGGTGGGGCTAAGAGCTTGCTAAAAAGAAATAACTTACAATTATGGAACCTAGTAATTCCCAATAGCTGCAGGGTGAACCATCAAGTCCAAAAGCCTCAGAATGAGAATTGAGATTGCAGTTCAAAGGCTCACACGTGCAAACCCAGAAAGAATTAATGTTTCAGCTTAAGTTTAAAGGCAGAAAAAGCTAATGTTGATGCTCAAAGGAAATCAGAAAGGAAAATGTCTCTGTACTCCAGGGTGGAAGGCTCTCTGTTGAGTTCATGCTTTCAGCTGATCCGAGGAGGCCCGTCTGCACAATGGTGATGGTCCAGTTATGTTCTACTCAATATGCTGATCTCAATGTTAATCTCCCCTACAGCCAGCTCCACATAAGCACCAGAGTACTGACTAGAAGGTTAGATACAAACAAGAAGTGTTGGTGCACTGTTGCACAATAAAGTGAATAGAGACCAGAGTATGCTATATACTTTAAACTGTGAGTGGTTTTACCACAAAGAACATTGTGAGAAGGTGAAGACATGGGTCAGTTGTTAGAAGTACTTAGTATTTTTACAGAGGTCTTGGGTTCAGTTCCCCACATGGTGACTCACACTGAAGGTTTCATGGGTATCTGTCACTCTCCTCTGGCCTCCAGTGACACCAGACACATAGGTGGTACACATACATCCACAGAGACAAACCCTCATCCAGACAAAATTACTTTTTAAAAAAATTAATTTTTTCCATAAAGAAATGTGAGGAGATGAATATATTTGTTCTTGTTTAAATATTATACAATGTATCATACACATCAAGTGATCAAATGAATCAAGGCATTCGTGGTCTCCATTAATAATATAATTGTTATGTTTTATGTATCAGTTAATATTACAGTTTGAAAGTGCCCTGAACAGTAAATTCATAACAAAAATGCACAAATGTCTATAAACCCAAATTATCCCATAACATTTAAACATGAAGTCTGAGTTTCTGTTTTTTTGCACTCAGATAATGCTCCTCAAATCCATTTCAAAGTGAGTGTTACAATAAAGCAAGCTAAGCAAAGACTTGATAAAGAGCCAGCCACAGCCAAGTGGGTACTGCTTTAGTATAGAAAGGCAATTCAAGAAGAAGTTATAATTGGAAAGAGCGTAGCACTGACATTTAGGGGTACATAAAAAGACATTAATGATTTGGACCTATAGAGGGTGTTATGGCTCAGGTGTGAATGGCTTTAATAGACTCATGTGTTTCAACAATTGGTCCTCAGCTGGTGGAAACACTTTGTAAGGTTGTAGAAACTTCAGCAAGTTGAGCCTCTTTGTAGAAGTGGGTTAATGGGACTAGGACTTGAAGTTTTATAACCCTGGTCTACTCGGATTCCACTCTGCTTAATGATTATGGGTGCAATGTGACCAGCCAGTCACCTTGATCTTCTGCCCCCCGGCCTTCTTTGCTCTGATGAGCCGCATTCCCTCCAACTGTAAGCCCAACAAACCCTTCCTCTCTTAAGTCGGTTATTTCCAAATATTTGGTCAGAGTACAAGACAGGTAACTACTGCAGAAGGTTTCTGTCATTTTTTTACCTATATCATAGTGACGTGTATTTAAAGTCTAAACAAAGCTGAAGGATCACAGTGCTAATCTGGCCCAGGAACACTCTCCAAGGAGTTGAAATGATACTTCTTTGAGCAGAGAAAAACAAATGGCATCTCTATTAATTTTCATTTTAATTATCAGCCTATTCTCCTCTCTTCTGCTGGGGTGTCACAGGACTCTGAGACAGTTTAGCCTTGCAGACTTGGTGACATTTTGGCCATTTACCACATGTCATTCCTTCCTCAGTTGTAAAGCCATGCTATGAAACAGACACTAGACTATACTGTGTCATGATGTGAACAATTTAATTGGGGAAAAATAGTTTTGTGCTACAGAAGGGAAGAGAACAGGGATCCAAGCAGCTGTTGTACTGTGATGGGTCACAAAAGGTTGACAAATATCCTGTAATACTGCTACTAAAGACCAGTGGGGTCTTGACTTTTTAATCTCCATGGCAAAGAGGTAATTAACTAGCTTGCAGGTTACTTCCAAGCAAGTGGGGGAAACGCCCGTAGAAATCTTAGTTGCTAATATGTAATACATTGAGTGTGGGGATAGGGGGTGGAAAACTAGACTCTCTTACCACAGTTTTAGAAAATAATTCTGCTTCTCAAGGGCCTACACTCTGTCTAGTTTCCTCTGCTATTAAAAGCTCATCAAGATAGAAGAAGAGTGATGTTTTTGTTGTTGTTTGATTTTTATGGTAGAGGTGGTGACTTTTTGACACAAGGTCTTTGTAGCCCAGGATGGCCTTGATGTCTTTATGTAGCTGAGAAAAATCCTTAAACTCCCGATCCTCCTCCCTTAACTCTCAAGTGTCAGGATTACAGACATAAACCATCACAGCAGACAGTGAAAGAAATTTCAATATTTACAGGATAAACGAAAAGGATACAGGATTTCTGAGACGTAAATCACAAATGAAGAGGGAAAACTTGGGCCACCTTCTTTGAAATTATAAATACAAATTTTGACTAAATAGGAAATAGATTTCCAATGAAAGGTAACTAATAGATGACTATGAGCATGGAACACAGGGCCCCCAATAGAGGAGCTAGAGAAAATATCCAAGGAGCTGAAGGGGTCTGCAACCCTATAGGTGGAACTACAATATGAATTAACCAGTACCCCCAGAGCTCGTGTCTCTAGCTGCATATGTAGCAGGAGATGTCCTAGTCGGCCATCATTGGGTAGAGAGGCCCCTTGGTCTTGCAAACTTTATATGCCCCAGTACAGGGGAATGCCAGGTCCAAGTAGTGGGAGTGGGTGGGGAGAGGGGCAAGATGGGGGAGGGGGTATAGGGGACTTTCAGGATAGCATTTGAAATGTAAATGAAGAAAGTATCTAATAAAAAATTGAAAAAAAAAGGAAAGGTAACTAAAAGCAAGCTTTCTAATTATACAGCATATTTTAATTAGTTCATTGTCAGCCTGTGGCTGCAGGGAGTTTGACTTACCCCACGCTGCTGGGGTGCCAGGCTGTATAGAAGTCCAGAGACACAACAGCTACAGGGGTGGGAAAGCAGTCTTAAAAGTGAGAAAGCCAGAGCTGGTTTTGGGGTCCTCGAGCCTTCAGTGAGGTTGGGGCCATGGTGTTCTCAGACTCTTGGACATTAAGGCAACACTGGGAGTTGTGGAAGAGCCAAGAAACAAAGTCAGGGGGCCCATGGTCTACGGACAGCATCCAGCTCAGGGCCAGGGGAAAGGGGAGCTAGAACTTGTCCCAAGGGTGATAGTTCTTGGCTTGACAGAGGCAGGCTTGGTGGTGGGTGGGGCTAGAGCACAGAGAGGCCTTCAATAGAAGCTGCTGCTCAGTAGTTAAATGCCTTCTTCATGGCTCCCCATGGCAGATTTTGATGAAAGAGACAGTCCATGGTTCTAAACAGTTTATTGGTTCTTCATGGTAGAAAACGAATGCATAAAACCATACCCACTTCTTAGGGTGGGCCTGCGATTAAATACCTTTTGCAGGGAGAATGTCTGGAAAAGGAAGCTTATTGGCTAAGCCCTCTGGGCCTCTGGGTACCTCATTAGCATGGAGAACTCTGTTTTGAGCCTACATGGCCCTTGGACACATATCTTTGTGTGAGGAATGTGGCACGTGTTTGAGGCCAGTAATCTGGAAGGGGGAAGAAAGTCAACTAAGCCTTTGGTCAACTAAGGTGTGTGCCCACCAAGTCTTCGTGTCTCAACCTGCTCTACCTTACCAAACTTCCTGGCATGGTTTTATGTTCCACAGTTCGTATTTCATCTTTTATATTATAAATATTTCAAAAAATATATCTGATATATATATGTATACACACACACACACGCATATATATATATGATGACTCTGTGTGTGTGTGTGTGTGTGTGTGTGTGTGTGTGTGTGTGCATGTGATTTCTATATTATATACATCAATAGCATGACTCTGAGAAAAATCATTTGAACTTCATAAAACTTTTGGAGGAAGCAAATATGGAAGCAATCCTCATACAGGGTTGGGGAGAGGGTAGTCTGTAAGCACTTACTTCTTCAGGATGAAGGCCTGAGTAGGATCTTTAGCATTCAGGTGCTGTGCCATGCAATCCCCACATTTATATCCCCGTGGCTTTCCAATCATACTCGTTATCAGGAGCTCAGTTTCCTGGTTTTAAGCATATCTGTTTCTCTGCCTTTGCTGTACCTCTTCCCAGCCTCAACACCAGTCCTTCACTAGTGTATTGATCATCTTGCCAACAACATTTTCTGAAGGGAATTCAAAATGTTCCTGATGTGCTGACATGCCAAAATGTCATCAGGACACAGTACACCTCAGTCATTTTCCCTCTAGGGTTTAAGTTACAGAGGCACTGAACCAAGATGGTGGCTTTCTCAATTTAAGCAAATGAGAAGAAGGAGCTTAGTGTTCAAAGCAGCCTCTTCCAAAGGAGTGGTATTAAGATGATGCTCTTCAGCTTCACGTGGCAGAAATCTGAACATGGGCTTCAAGGTATTCAGAAGAAGCAGAGGAGGTGATGCTCTCTTACAGCTTGGAAACTGCTGTGCTGGTTTAAATGAGAATAGCCCCCGTATGCTCATCTGTTTGAGCACTTGATCCCTAGTTGGTGAAAATGGTTAGAGAAGGATTAGTGTGTGTGGTCTTGTTGGAGGAAGGGTGTGAGTCGTGTTGCTGGGAACAAAAGCCCATGTCCAGCCTAGTCTTTTATACCACCTGCTTCTGGATCATATGTGAGCTTGAAGTTATTGCTTCAGGGCCATGCTTGCTCACCTCTGAACTTCTAAGTAAGCCCCCAATTAGAGGCTTTCTTTTATAAGATGTTGTAATTATTTAATCTCAATCTGAGGTTTCTACTCTGCCTTTGAACATTCAGGTCTCAGATAAAACAACTTTTACATTTATAAGAATCTTTAATCAGCACTAGAGCTGGGCAGGTATCTACCTCTAAGCTATTAGAATCTACTTCCCCATCAATAATCCCAAATGATAACTTGCTATATTCCATCTGGGCTGCTCTTACTTCCAATTGGCCACCCCTCATGGCCATGTTTTCATGATTCACCTACCCTGTAGCATCTTCTCTCTCCACTTTCTCCTTCTTCTTTTTAGTCTCCTGCCTTAGACCACAAACCCAGAAACCCAAGAACACTGCCTATCTCTCTTCTATACAGCTATAGGTTGTTGGTATCTCTATTAAACCAATAGTTTTAAATTAAGGAGCAAGGTCACAAAGCATTCTTGGTAGATGAGTGGATTCCCTTGGCCCTAAAGAAACCAGGGTCAGTATTTACAATTACAATGCATGGCAACAAACCAAACCTCAACAGTATACTCTCTTAATCATGTCCTCCACGGTGACAGAAAAGAAACTAAGACAACCAGGATAGTCTTTGATTAACTTTTCTGTTTCTCAGTTTCCAATAACAAAATCCAAAACTAAAGGAGTCACAAAATGTTTACAGAGTGGAATTAATGTGTGATGCTGAAAGTAGATTTCTTACGGTGCTTGCCTCTACTGTGTTATTAGTACTCGGAATTGTATGACTTTCAAGACACTGAATGTCACTCCAAAGGCAGACTTTCAACCTTCCTGCTAGAGACAGACCATGACAGTGCCAGCAGCATGCTGGATTATTATTAAATTAACTGTCTCACCTCCTCTTCCTCAAAGAACATACCTATAGTGAGTCTTTCAAAGAAAAACTATAATTTTCAAGATTTCACAGACAAGTAAAGTGAGCTTCAGAGAAATCACAAGGGATACATATGTCGAAAAAAACTAGTCTACATTAGACCCTGAGCTTAATTGTAGATAGTTGGATTCTAGCTCTAAAGCTGGGAATTTATGAAGTTGACGATGCAGGCAAAAGACTTTCTGCCTGCATGTGCCATGTTCTAACACCCACTGGTTAAAGCAGGGCCTCAGGCCGTGTAGGTAGGCCTCTTTTGTCCCAGGGATAAGAGTTGAGTGACTTAGAGTTAGACACCCCCAATGATGGCAAAAAGTACCAAGGCTATATTTGGGTGGTTTTAAACAATAGTTGTTTCAGTCCCAGTGACACTTTATGGAATCACACAGACAGCAACTGTGTTTCACAGGACTCAGAATCGTGAGCACACTGTAGGCATTCAGGGTTTCTCTTCAGCCTCCTTCTTTCTTGGAAAAACTCAGACATTTCTGACAGGAGTTTTTCAGGAGCACAGTGAGGTCTGTGCTTGCCAATTACCCAAAGGCCATGCTCCCCACTATGACCTCTGAGGCTCTTTGCTCTGCCTCTCTCACCTCTGCTTTCTCAACTGTCACCTTAGTCCCTTCAACTACACACTGTCATAATGAGCATCTGCAGTATGGAAAAAGGCCACCTCCTTTCTTATATTTAGGCCCTCCCTAAAATTCTCATCTTTCTTATTTCACTTTACCTTTTGTGTTATCATTTTCTACATATAAACTTACCCATTATTACATCCAGAAAAATCTTTCAGAATGCCCCTAATCAAGTATGTTCAAACATTGTATGGTAATCACCATACAACAGTTGGATATGTTTTTGTAAAAATATCACTCAATAAAGGGTAGTAAATTCCTGAAAGATGCAGACATCTCTCAACTGCTAGAAACACATGTGGAATGCAAAATAATTTGAGAACTATACATCAATCATATGTTGAGAATTTCCTGATTAAAGAATTAATAGGTGCTGAATTAACTACTTTGACAGGAACAGAGACCTAGCTTTAAAAAGATATGGATATACGCCATGTTCCCCATCCCTGTGACTTCCATTTGGTTCTGACAATGACTGCGTTGGAAGGAAGCTGTAAGAGAAATTATCTGTGACCTTGATTATGGCCCCTTCTATGTTCCAGACTCAGCCAAAGCTTTCTAATACAAATACCCTGCAGGGGGCACTCCGTGAGCTGCTGCTCTCACTTAGCTCAGAGGTAAGAGGCCACTACACTCTCCTAATACCCCTTCATTCCCCTTTATCTTCCTCCCACATACCTTTGGATAAAGGTTGCCTTGAGGGTTTTATCTCTGCATAAGATCCTAACCCACACATTCTTACAGTTTTGTGAGTTTTGGGCTGAATTCTGTTGTATATGGAAAGCAAAAGCTTTTTGGCTTTCAATAGATCCATTCAGGTCAATATATAACTAGTAAACAACCTGTTATACCAGAAGTTCCTGAGAATTCTGTACCTAGAAGATACAGAAGGCACAATTTGCATATTCCAAAATGTGTACTTTTATGTTCTCTCTCTCTCCCCCTCTCTGTGTCCCTCCCTCTCTCTCTCTCCCTTCCGTGTGTGTGTGTGTGTGTGTGTGTGTCTATGTCTGTGTCAGTGTGTCTTATCTGTGTGTCTGTGTATGTGTGCTAATGTATGCAGAAATATGTTTTGTGAAGTGCTCAATGTACATGCATTAGCATGAATATGGAGACAGGACCTAGGGTATTGGTTCTCACCATCCATTTGTTGAAAACAGGCTCTCTTGTGGTTTTGCCTCTGATGGGTACATCAGACAAGCTGATCCAGGAGCTTCTGGAGATTTCTCCTGCTTCCATTCCCCATCTTGCCACAGTAACTCTGTGTAAAAGCAACTTTCATTCACCTGATGTAATTGTCATCTCAGTGGTTTCCCGCCTCCATCTGCTAACCTAGGCCTAGTCCTGGAAGCTGCTAGGCTCTGCACAGTCTTATTTAGACCTAGAATGTTTTAGCCTTTAAGTCTTACTGTTGAATAAGCTCCCCCTTTCTTGTTCTTTCTGAACTCTCACTGGCTGGTCAACTCAGCTGATCTGACAAAATTCCTCTCTATGCTGATTCAAACTGGCTTCTTTCAGCTTCTGACTGAATTGGTCTGTGTGACCTTCTCATTCTCTGGCTCATTCTGTTTTCACTTGTGTTTGGCTTGTTCTCTTTCTGCAACCTGTCTCTGTACAATTGTCCTGGTAAAACTGCCCTCCCTCCTTTTGTCTTTCGATGCTGTTCCCTCTCCAGTAGCCTCTCTCTTCTCTCTGTTCTTGTGAGAGTTGGGCATATCCTATTCTGTCAAATCATTCTCTGATTCATCCCTTTGTCTGCCTTACAATCAGACATCACTTTCAAGCATGGGTATTTCTTTCTACAAACTTTACCTTCATTGTTTGGGACTAAAGGTGTGTACTAAGGTTTTGTCTGTTTCCAGGCAGAAGTGTAAAAGGTGTATGCTAAAGGGCAGGTCTGTATTCCAGCCAGAGTAGCCATATTTCTCCATTAAAATCTGGTTACAGCACTGGGAATACATGCATGTTCTATTGCTACATATAGGTCCTGGGGACTCAAATGCAGGCCTTCATGCTTATGCAGCAAGTGCTTTTTACCCACTGAGTTTTCTCCTCAACCCTTACATATTTGCAAAATAAATAACCTTGAATATAATCTATTATAAATGTATGGCCCAGAGCCTAAGGAAAGTGCCTGTTATACAAACATAAGGCCCTAAATTCAACCTCCAGCAACTACATAAAGAGCTAAGCATGGTAGTGTGTGCTTGTAAACCCAGCACTTATATTGCAGAAATAGTTGGATTCTATGGAGTAGCTAGCTACCAAGCCTACCCAAATCAGGGAATGCCAGATCCCACTGGGAGGCCTTACCTCAAAAACAAAAGCAAAGATGAAAGACTCATGAGAAAGACCACCACCAAATGCTGACCTCTGTCCTCTGTATACACATGCTCATATGTACATGAACACACAACACACAAAGACTATGTAACTTAAAGATGAACTTTAAGCTATCCTAATAAAAAAGAAGTGTGTTCTAGAGGAACCCCAGCTATGAGAATTGCAGTGATAATGAACATAACAAAACTGAAAGACTCCAAAGGATGCCTATGAGCTTAGAACATATCTAAATAGCAATTCCCTAAGAAAGCAAGACCAGGATGGACCTCTTTCATGGATAGGTGCTGTGCTAATGCCCAAACACCTGCCTGTGACCACTAGTGAGTCCTTCTAGGTGATAAATACATACAGACATTGCAGGAGTAAGCAGATCTTGTTTTAAAATCCTGAAGAGTAAACCTGGGATCCAAGACAGTTAAACTCCGCTTACCTCACCCTGCAGACATCAGTCTGATATCAAAGGTGATTAATATCAATAAAATTTTCATGTATAGGGCCTATGTGGGCATTTTTAGAATCAGAAGCCAGCAAGACTGCTTTGAGACTGAATAAAACTGAAGATGAGGGAAGGAATGATGAGAAATTAGACAAGTAACACATCTCTGTTTCCTGAGAAAATTCCTCTACTTCCCCCTTGTGGCCAAATTCCCTTAGTAAGCACTTTTCCCCACTGCCTGGCCTCAAATAGTATTTATTACAATTTGATCACACCACAGAAATAAGGTTTCTCCATTACATAATGTGTGGAAAACACACTGATAGAATAGGAAATGTGTAAATTCCAAAAATATGCATTTGTAAACTATTTAAGTTTTCTAAAATGGGTTAACCAGAAACTGAATAGTCCAGAGGGGTGAACTCGCCCTGCTTCCGTCCAAGAGCCGCCACTGTTAGGGAGCTAAACTATAAAAGCTGTGTTAATCTAAGAGCCTGGCAGGATAGAGTGCTGCACTCTACCTGCATCTGTCCAAAAACCTCAGCTCTCTAGAGTAGTGAGCTCCTCCTACATCCAACCAAAAGCCTAGATGGTGCGCAGAGGTGAATGCTGCTGCATCCCAATACATCTGCTTCTCCCGATCATCTTGTAAAGTAAATGGCACTAACCTCACAGGAGTCAAAACAAAAATACGCTCAAGTAAAGTGGATTTGAGAGCTCTTGACTGTGTAAACTTTACAATTCCTAAGTTTCTATAACCCCATGAACAACCTCAAAATATGCAATTAGGACTTTTTTGAAATTATAACATAATTATATTTCTCCCTTCCCTTTCCCCCCTCCAAACCCTCCCATATATCCCTTCCACTCTCCTTCACACTTAAAAAAGTGTGATCTCTTTTTAAAGTAATCTTTATTGCATATGTGTGTGTGTCTGTGTGTGTGTGTGTAATATATTCCTACATCTAACATTTCCATCAATATAATAATATAATGACACTTCTATGTATGTTTCAGAGTTTACTTAGCACTGGTCAATCAATTGGTATGGACTTTTCTTGGGAAAACCACCTCTCCCACTCCCAGCTCCCCTCACTTGCCTATAGTTCTTGGTGTAGAACTTAGACAACATGAGCTTTCCCCCATCCATTCTGCTATGTTCATGGGTATCATCATTGTTCAGTTCACATTTGTGCACAGACAGTGAAAGGATAGCATGCAACACTTTGCTGGTCTTTGCTAGCTATTCAGTGCTTCCCTGGTCCTTATTGGTCTTCACTTGGTAGAGAGAAACACACACCAAAGAACTTCTCTTGGTGTTCTGCTGTTTCTTGCCACTTCTGCTGATTCAGTGGAGCCTTACAGTTTCTGCTGGATCAAGCTGATGATATTGATTGACGTTTGATGTTTGCTATTGGACTGGACTGCTGGTATCCTAACAATGAAGAGTGGAATTGTCAAAAAGAACTACTTCTAAACAGGTCCACAACCAACTTTTCCTATAAACCTTCTTTTCCCCTTACCTCTGATCAGTGGTTTAGAATCCTAAATAAAGGAGAATTAGAGAAAAATCCAAGGCTACAATTATGTTACTGAGACTTTGTGGTCACAGCTTCTGAGGTTACTAGGAGACATAATATCACAACAAACTCCCTAATACTCCTGCTCTTACAATCTTCCTGGCCCCTTTTCTGCAATGATCCCTGAGCCTTACGTACTGGAGTGTTTTGTAAATGAATCCATTGATACTGAGCTCCATGTCTCTAATTTTCTGAACAAGTATAGTCCCTAACAATAATCTATAAACATTTGTCCTTATGCCAGATATAAGAATTTGAATTTTGACAGTTTAATATGTGTATATAATATCTTGTGATCATATTCAACTCCTCCTTTTCCTTCCCACTATCCCCTTCTCATTCTTGCTGACTTTCTTCTTTCTCTTCTCCTCCTCCTTCTTTTTCTTTTTCTTTTCAACTAATTCTCTTCTAACTTCCATGGATTTGTAAAGGCAAATGACCAGAGGTGCTGGGTGTTCATGACAGCAAAAGCTTTATTATAGGCAGAAGACAGCATCACTCTCCGTCCTTTGCCTCTGACAAGCTTTCTAAGCGGCTTCTATATTCCCTGGGAAATGGGGATGACAGAGATGTCTCATTTAGGGCCGTCCATTCCATAGTCACTTATTCTCAGAATTTTGACCAGTTATGAGTGTTTTGGTAATAATTACCCACTGAAAAAATAAGCCTCTCAAACACAGGCTGAGAGTGGTGCTGGCCCTTGGGTATTATAGTTTAACTTTACATCGATTTAACAAAGAATTATTAAGAGTATTCCTCACTAAGGTTTGACCTCCCCAAGCATAGGTTGTGGCCAGGATTATTTTATCAGGCAGGTATTCTACATGTTCCAGTGTGGTGGGTCTCAACTTCAATTAGAAAACATCTGATTACTCCCTAAAACAGTCTGAACACTTGTACCAGGGAGCCTACCATGTGTGGTAGGTACATAATTTTGCAGTAAAAGTACACAGCTAGATAAAACCAGCTAATTTTTAAAGTTGATCTTCTAACAAAAGAAATTACCCCATAGAAACAGAACAAGACTATTTTCTTTAAAGTTATACTAGCCACATCTGGATTGATGCATTTTTTACGGAAAATAATCTGTAAGATCATATAGAGTTCTTTGCAGTTGTATGTAAGAGAGGAAGAATAAAGGGATATGTTAACTATGGGTTTAGATGCTTTAACTACACCTGAGGGAAAATCTTGATTTCACCACCCCTCCTGAGCTACTGAGTGTATTTAATTCTCCCCAATTGTCTCATAGTATTTAAAAGATGACTACAAAATATATTGATTATCAAATTCGAAATACATTATATACACCATCAAGAAGGTTCTTAGGGGCAAGGTAGATGACAGTAGAAACAGAAGACATGAAAGAAATCATTATCAAACTCTAAATTTTATTTCTATATTCTATTATTTCTGAAATGTAAAAGGCCAGCTAGTAAATAAGTGAGTCCATTTGATGCTCCAGTAAAATTCTTAGCTTTTCAATTCACAAGAATCAGACCCTCATCAACTTACATTCTTATCTCAGCTTCAGTTCCCACATCAGTGAAGATGACAACCTGTTGTGAGGGTCAACGGAGTAACATCTCTAAGCACAAATGATGTTTGCTCTTTGTGTGGAGGACTGAAAACTACTCAAACTTGGCTTTCGAGATGACATCTAACTGCAAGCGCTCAGTGCTTATACTGTGGCCCAAGACAAGACTGGGAATGCCCTGAATGGCATTTCTTCAACGATTTTCCAATAATTAAATTCCTTTTCACATGCTTCAGCCGTACTCAATACTCATGGGTTCCATCACAAAGGTATATATGCCTCAAAGGCAATTGGGTCTATTTTCTTATTTGGTGTGACAAGCAAATGCTGCAGTTCTTGTTCCAGGGCATCTAGGGTGATATAATATACCAGTGATTCTCAACCAATGATCATGGCAAATTTCTACCTTCAAAACTATTTACATTGCAATTTACAACAGAAGCAAAATTATAGCTATGAAATAGCAATGAAAATAATTTTAAGGTTGGGGGTCATCACATCATAAGGAACTGTGAAGGTTGAGAAGCACAGATATAAACCAGATCTTCGTATTAGACTTTTTCTTCATTTCTTTGTTCAAAATACTGACTTAAGACAGACTATAAAATAGCACAGAAAGACTAGCCCACCTTAGAACTCCTAACAAAAATAAGCTTTCCTATGGCTTTTTAAATTAATCTCTAAAATACTAAGTAGAGGCCAAACTTAACACTTATAAATTTATTTCTATGAGACATGTCTTATAGAGCTTATGGACTTCTATTTATAAGCATTATCTCATTAGAAAAAAATGCAAAACTTCACAGGCACTCATGAAAAACCGTGTGAAGAAGAGCTTCAAAACTTTCAAGTTGTCACATTACTTAAAAATAGCCTGTTTCTGCAGCTAGAAGCTTGAGTGAGTTCTCACTGATTAAAGTTTAGACCCTCTTTATAAATGTAATGAACCAAAGCAGTTTTTCTTATATTAAGTACCGTCTCAGTAAATCTAGAAGTTAAGTATTAAATTGAATGGCTTTTCACTAAATTAAAAACACCAGCCACTTTACTAAATATTAAAAGGTGTTGAAATATTTTTGGCCAAATAGGATTAGTTTCCTTTTCCTCACTGGGGCACAGAAAACCTTTAAAAACCATCTAGACTTAACTTATAACTTATTATAAAAACACCCAGTCCATATATTTGTGCCTATATACTCATTGGAGAATGATCAAACTCCAGTGGCCAGTTTCTTGTGTTTTACTGGTTGAGGGATGGAGGGTACAGGGGTTGGAGCGTGGACCTGGAAAGACTGCAAAGCAGGCGTGATTGGGGTGCATTGTATGAAATTTTCAAATAATTAATAAAAAAATATAATGTTAGGAGAATCCCTTGACAAAAACAAACAAACAAACATAAAGACACACAACAACAATATCAAAATCACTTACTAATGCAACCACCACCCATGAAAGTCTTCCCTTGATTCTGCATTCCTATGTGTCCTTTAGGTTAGCACTCTGAACATTGCCTATGCTTCTCTCTTGCCAGAATAGCTGTGCTTGTTTGCTTGTTTGCTCTTACCCATAGAGTATTTTGTATCTGAGATAAAAATAGCCTCTTTGCATCTTCAAGGCCATCATTGTGTTAGTTAACTAGTAATTTAATGAACTGAATAATAGCTGAGCTACAAAAACAAAGTGTGATTGCTTCTTTCTGATTTGGGGCAAAAGATGGTAATTTCAAAAAAAAATTTTCTGCAATTTTTTTTAAACAGAGTTACTAAAGGAGATGGTTGTAGGTCTCCATATAATCACTGTAGGGAAGAATGAAATATCAAGAAATATCCCTCCCCCTAGGAAATAGATAATGCTCTGTTGTACCTACAAAGCTTCTGATAGTGATTGCTGCAGCTTAGTAGGTAAGGGAAATTCATATGTGGTCTTTCAGCTTCCAAAATATGGAAAACAAGGTACCTAGATTATGTTCAAACTGCAAGGTAGAGCCTCAAAAAAAAAAAAAAAAAAAAAAAAAGAGCTATAAGCTCAGAGTCATCTAAAAGGTGTGTAAGCTACAAATCAAAACACAGTCAGCATTCTACATCTGGGCATTTTACATTGTACACTGTATATTGAGCAACTTCCAGTAAAAATTATGCCTTAAAGCTATGTGCCACATGAACAGAATTTTTCAAGTTGTTCCATACACAGTACAACTATTTACATAGCAGTTATGTGGTAGGTAGTGTAATAATCTAAATGTTAAAGCATTTCAGAGGACGTGAGCCTGAAAGCAGGCTGAGATCAAAGACGATGCCATCTGATAGTTTGAGCATCATCCTTCACTTTTTAAATCCTGTGAGAATCAATCCTCTTGAATATCAAGCGGCAAAGATAAAAAAAATAAATAAAAAATACAAAATAAAAAATAAAATAAATAAATAAAAATAAATAAAATAAGTTGTTTTATTTACATATAGAAAATTTTTAAAGCCTTATAAAGGAAGTAAAAAGATTTCTGTATTATGACTCATTATATCATGTCACTGCACAAGATGGCATATACCTTAATAGAGAGCAGAAAATTTGTCTAGTGACCACAATAATCTCACCATTTAGGAAGAGACCTTATACTTTAAGGGTATTTAATACAAGTGAAATGAATGAATAGGGATGTAGAATCTTATCAGAAACGATTTCCGTGCTTCAAGTCTATGATATCTACTGTATCTGGAACAATGATGCTGGCACTAATATGAGATTTCTCGGAAGAAACCATTAGAGTAGAATCCTAAAACCTGATGGCAATGTGTTGATTCCATGGGACAGAATAGAATCTAAAGATCATACTGTAACTCCAGGGTGCTTGAACCCAAACAGTGAACCAAATTTCCAAGTGACAAGGCAAGATGAGGTTTTAAAGTTCTTGTTACTTAAACCAAAAGGAAACCAATATTTTCTTACACAACTGAATATTCATGTGAAGATTTTAGCTTCTACATTTATATGTGAGTATTTATATATTTGTCATTATGCTACAAGTAATGCCATGTATTCTTGTGTTTAGACTTTGAGTATTAGATGTTCAGGTTTTCATATCAGACAGACCCAATTTGAAATCCTGGCCATTTGGTTTGTTAGTGCATATTCTCAGAGAAGATATATTACAGCTGAAAATTCATTTCCTCATCTACAATGTATGAACATTGTTAGTATCTGTATTGTAAGCTTGTTGCTGTGAGTAGAAGATAGCACACAGTTTCAAGATGCTGTATATTAGATAAGAGTACATATGTACGCATATTGTGTGTGTGTTTTAAACAGAAATAATTTACTGTTAAAAACTGACTTCCCCACTTCTGCTTTCACTATCGATAATAATGGAGTCCCCATTCTTCCTATTGTTCATCTTCCAGACTTGTTTCCAAAGTCTTGATATGCGTGTTTGTATTTCTTAGATAAAGTGAGATTTATGTTCCTACTGTACAGACTGTTTAAACCAACAGAGCACAAAGATCTTCTTCTTTCTGCCGCAGACCCTCTGGGTCCCTGTGTCTGCGTGGAACGGGGTCTCTCGACACGGGTGGGCAAAGCGTGGATGAATGAGTGACAAACAGACACACACAGAGTTCGTGTGTAGAATCTGAATGTAATTTTGCAACTCGAGCATCAGAGTTTTTATGCAGAGGACAATAAGGAAGTTGGGTGACATATTCTCAAGGTACAATTGAGGTAACAGGAATCTTACATAAAACAGAGGAATGCAAACACAAAAGGTCAACCGGAACCACCTGGGATAGAATTCATTGATAACAGCTGGGATCAACAAGGGCTCCACCTAAGATTAGAAGCTCCACTAATCTTAGAAGCCAGGGTCAAGGGCTTCGCGTCCTTGCCATAGTTCCTATTTTAGTCTCTTGTATAGTCCACCTTCCCCCTTAGGCCATTGTAAATACGTGTGTATGGGTGTAACTCTGCTATAGTATCTATTCTGGTTTCTCCTTTGGTCTGAAACTTCCTTCTTCCTTAGTGATGGTAAATTCCTGTGTAAGGGAGTGACTTAGCTTTTACAATCTTGCTGAATTCTAAGCCCATGATCTTGCTCAAGGACATTCTAGGACTGTTGGAACACTGGTGGAAGGCTTAAGCCATGTCAGAATTCAATTTTAAAAAGCACTTATAATAGGAAAATACTGAAAGAGAGCATGTGGATCCATACACTAGACTAACGCGGGAATGGAACACGGGAATGAAAAATTACTGTATGGGTAGGGAACGCTAGACTCCAGGAGGAGAGCTTCTTTGAAACTCTTTTGCCTCATGAGTGACTTTTAAGCCTCTCGGCTTGTCCAGTTGACTCGACCAGAGAGCGTAGCATCTTTTTTTATTTTTTATTAGATATTTTCTTTATATACATTTCAAATGCTATCCCGAAAGTTCCCTATACCCTCCCTCCGCCCTGCTTCCCTACCCACCCACTCCCGCTTCTTCGCTCTGGCATTCCCCTGTACTGGGGCATATAGAGTTTGCAATACCAAGGGGCCTCTCTTCCCTGTGATGTAGGCCATCTTCTGCTACATATGCAGCTAGAGACATGAGCTCTGGGATTACTGGTTAGTTCATATTGTTGTTCCACCTATAGGGTTGCAGACCCCTTTAGTTCCTTAAGTGCTTTCTCTAGCTTCTCCATTGGGGGCCCTGTGTTCCATCCAATAGATGACTGTGAACATCCACTTCTATATTTGCCAGGCACTGAAAACCAGGTTGACTTACCTTGAGAAACAAGCCTTATCAAAACTGGCTGACCTCAATGACATTAAAAACTTGTAACAATGTGTTTATGTTAAATACTAATCACAAACTCTTTGCTTGCTTGCAAAGATCATGAAGGACCTACATAAAATTTCCCCGACTGCAGCTTAGACAGTGCTTTTCCCCTACTCCTGTAAAGAACAAGTTGACCTGGCCATAGTGAAAACTTTTGCCTTACAACACTGCAGTCTCTGAGAGTCTTTGGGTCTCAGTTCAGACCCTACAACAACATGAAAGAAATTAATAAGATTTGTGGTTCCATCCACACTTCTCACCCCAAAGCTATTAAGAATGTTTCCTTCAAAAATGTTAAAATCAAATACTATTAGACTTAACTATTTCCATTTTATTGGGTTGTATGTTTACATAAATTTGCAAACATAACCACTGGGCTAAGTCTGATTATAGTCTAAACTTACAAAGGCCTGGTCCTGCCTCATATCTTTCACACAGTGTTTGTCACCGTGATTTTTAGTTCTGGTGGCTTGAGGAGATAAAATAAAATCATTGCAGCTAGATTTTCTGGAAATCAAGGGTGGAGAGCAGAGCTGTTCAACATTTTTCATGGTCGACACGTGCTGTCCTAGGTCATTTTCAAGGAAGCAATCATCGCATTGGCTTCTGGCTCCTCTGACCTTCCCCAAATCTAGTTTCAAACAAAAATTAAACTGAAATGATCTGTTCTGAATGCTTTAGTTCAGCAGCTAAGGTAGTTTGGCATTGCCTAGAAAGACTGGTACAAGCTTTAATCTATCTTCTTAAAGGAGATGTCATTAACTATAACTCCTGAGACCTTTTAGGAAGCCTCACAGTTTATCTTCTAAGGCAGTTGACTGACAGTGGCAACAGTCAACAGCCAGCAGTTGGTACCTAGGCACTAAGCTCAAACTAACTTTCTTTCTTTCTTTTTCTCGTTCTTTCATTGTTGCTTGCTTGCTTGCTTGCTTGCTTGCTTGCTTGCATTTTTATTGGCAGGTAATTTTTTTAACTTAATTTAATTTTTAAAATATGCCCCAGTACAGGGGAATGCCAGGGCCAGGAAGGAGGAGTGGGTGGGTTGGGGAGCAGGGCAGAGGGAGGGTATAGGGGGCTTTGGGGATAGCATTTGAAATGTAAATGAAGAAAATATCTAATTAAAAAGATGTATTCACTTTACATCCTGCTCAATGGGGGCAATTCCGTTGCCTGCACATGGGATATGTTCTTCTAGCTAGGCTGCCTTGTCTGGCCTTAGTGGGAGTGGGTGAGCCTAGCCTCCAGAGTCTTGAAGTGCCAGGATGAGAGAATACCTAGGGGGCCCCACCCCCTCAGAAGAGAAGGGGAAGGCAGAGGGGGAAAGGATTATGGGAGGTGGTAACCAGGGTCTCAAGAATTTAAATGATCCTTAAAACTTGCACTGTTCCAAATCAGCTTGATAACATCCTATCTGGCAACAAATAATCAGAACCTGCTCCCTCCCCCATCTAGCATATCACTATTTAGATAAACAGAGCCCAGGTTCTTCGATACATTTCACATCCTAACTGTAAATACCCACTTTAAGCCACTGGTAACTTCCCAAATGTTAAGGAAGTGCTTCCTGTTTTGTTGGTGGTTTGGGGGGAAGGAGTGAGAAGTTGGGTTTGCTTTTGTTTGGTTTTGGATTGTTTTACAGCCATAGAGTCTAAGGTTTTTATATCATTATCACATTCTTGTAGTACTGCATCTGTTGTTGTTGCTTTTTTTTAAATCATTTTCTATGTACTTCATAGATAGTTTACTTTTTGATTCTATTCTATCTAAAATTAAAATCTATGAAAGAATAGGATTTTTTTGTGATTTTACTTCACATTGCTATTTAGAGTTTACTGAAAGTAAAATGGGTAAAAGAGGTACACACAGATCCTCTGACTCTTCCAAATCCTCAATGCCTGCTTCTGCTATTAACAGAGTACCCATGGCTATTTGGGGGAAAAAATGATTTTCTGAACAGGTAGTTCTGCTACAAAATAAAAGTGTATTGTTAAAAAGAAATACAAAACATTTTCTGTGATGAAGAGGGAATGTCAGCTGGACACTTGCAGAATCACAATAAAAAATGTTTTTCACCAGGAATTTCAATAATAGTGTTTTTATATCCAAGAGTGTAGGTGTAAAACTTAGGCATCTAGGACAAAATAGATTCTCAGGATAAATGCAGGTCATAATATGCAGAGATTTCTTTAGAGGCAGCACAAAGTGTTCGGATTTCTGCCCCCAATGGCAAGTTATTATAGTTTTATACGGGAGCAATACTATGCAATTTTTCATGTTATAAATAAGATCTTTCTTGCTTCACTCTAAAAATAAACCTAGAAAGAAAGTGGTACAGATGGGGAGTTTTTTTCAAAAAGAGAAAATGATAGATAATGAGAGAGGAGAGGTTGCGGTCATCTGTGTCTTCCCTTCTCAAGAATTGTACAGATTTTTGACTTGTCTGCTTGCATAAACAGCACCCACCATAAACATCAAAATAAAAATAGAACTCTTATATGACACAACTAGACCCAAAGGACCCTATATCCAGCTGCAGAGAAACTTGCGCATCCATGTTTATGGCTACACTGTTCACAATAGCCAGGAAATAGAACCATCTTAGATGGATGCCCATCAACTGTTGGAAAATGAAATGTGGTACATACATGTAATGATATTTTATTCAGATATTAATCAAAATCAAACTTTTAGGAAAACTGATGGAATTGGAAATATTTCATCAGAAGTGACTTGGGCTCAAAAAGACAAATTCTATGTTCTCCCTAATACACAAGCCCTAGTTTTAATTGTTATATATGGGTTTATGTGAGGTTTAGTGGAGAGAGAGATATCATAAAACTAGAAAGGATCTCCTGAGTTGAGGGACAGACGCTTTGAGGAAGGGGTGTGGAGGGCAATAGATCCCACTTGGCAAGAGAATTCAAAGTGTAGACTTCGGGGAAAGAAGGGTACAAGCAGGGCAGGGGCAGAGATGGGGAAGAAGAATGGGCTGTTGAGTGATAGCCAAAACTAAAAAGTGTGAAAACACTGAGAAAAAAATCTTCTTGTAAGAAACTTAAAAGAATAATGTCTTAGAACTAAAACAAAAAGTAAAACTTACATTTAAAATTTAGTACATCTTTTTGAAAAAGTTAGTTATTGTAGTTCTATTTGTATCAAAAGAATATATATAATACACAATATATATATACAATGTAATATATTATGTTACATATATATGTGTGTGTGTGTGTGTGTGTGTGTATACATTTCTGAAACTTGAACAGTGATGCTCATACCCTCAACAAACTCTGGTATGGTGCCTTGTGAAGCTATGTGATAGTTCTTTGTCTGAACTCTACAACGGCTACACCTCGATTTGCATTTAAATGTGCATGAACATCTAATCCAAGCATAGAGACCACAGGCACTTCTTCATTTCACCACTATAGAAGGACTCCGTTATTTATCTCTGCTTCTCATAAATCTCTGTGTGTTGAAAGCCAGCATCACATGCCCATCTGTAAAGAGAGGGTCTTTACTGACCCTGTGGCCATTCTTTATGTAGCTAAACAGACTTGAAGTAATTAGGCAGACAGAAGTGTATGGTGTAAAAATGGAAATTTCATGAAAAGCCTTTTCTTCATGTTTCTGCAATTCTTCAATCCTCTAATTCTTAGCATCGTCAATGTTTTTACCAACTACCAATAATAACTACCAATTCACAGAGCACTTACAAATATTATTTTAATAGCATTTTATTACAAACAGTAATTATTTAATTGGCCTATTATAGTTTTTATTGTGTGGTATATGTTCTCTTTATACTGCCCTATACTTACAAAGCAGTTACAGTTCACCTTTGGTTCATTGCACTGAAAACACCTGTGTATCAGTCTTATTCTGCTTTAAAAGAAAATCAGGAAGACATTATAAGTTGATGCAAAAGCTTCTGTTTCTGTAGTATCATCTCATGCATCCTGGAATCCTGACAAGGGGCTGATACAGAAAGGATAGGCTGGTCTCAGTGGAGAGGATGTGCCTTGTTCTGCAGTGACTTGATTTGCCAGGGTTGATTGGTACTGGGAAAGGGGAGGGGCTTACCCTTCCCAAAGGAGGAGAAGAGGAGGGTAGAGGGAGAGAGGCTGTGTGAGGGGAGGATTGGGAGGAGAGAGGGGCTGCTATGGGGATGTAAAGTGTATAGTAATTAAATAAATAAATAGATAGGTAGATAGATAGATAGATAGATAGATAGATAGATAGATAGATAGATAGATAAGGCAGAGGAGAGGACAGGCACAAGTATATACACACACTGAAGTAGAAATCAGGCAGGAGTTTGTTGTCTCTGCAATGCAAGATCTCAACATATTTATTATTTACAGAAAGAGGGGTCAGCTAATCTTGGTAGGAGATCTCTATAGGTGAGCGTCTCAGGCTGTAAACATCCTAGAGGAAGAAAGTGTAGTTGCCAGT
Organism: Mus caroli; assembly: GCF_978045245.1. Taxonomy (NCBI): domain Eukaryota; kingdom Metazoa; phylum Chordata; class Mammalia; order Rodentia; family Muridae; genus Mus; species Mus caroli. The sequence continues at coordinate 102,435,963 of NW_028227261.1, read as the reverse complement.
ATTTATACACACTATTCAATCAACCATAATCACTGGGACTTAGACTCCTGAGGACAGCTTTGCCCTTCTTCTTAAGCCTCGCCCATATGGGTGATGACTTTGACAATTTCTCATAAGTTAAAAGCCTTAGGTTTTGAGATGGCTGTGCCCATGTCAAACAATGTATGATCACTCAGAACTTAGTTCATGCAGGGCTTGCTCTACTCCCTCCAATCCTCCTCCTCCTATCTACTTTCCCATGTATATATCCTTGGATTTATTTCCCATGTTGGACATTGTTGATCTGGAATCTAGAGCAAACTGCTTCCCAACCATATCCACATCTGAAAAACAGAAAAGAGTGATACAATTATTTTAAGTATCGAAACCTCAGGGATGGTCATAATGCATTCACAACTGTAGATTAGGGCAAGGCAGAAGTTGGAGAGACTGACTGACAAGTCCATCCTACCTGAGAACATAGAGGATGGAAGCAAGGGTTCTCCCCATTTAGTATTTGAATTTATCAAAACTGAGACTAGAAGTCACCCAAGCAATATCAAATTACTTGTATTATTTCTAACAAAGCTGGGATTTGATAAGGTAGCTAGCTTTCTGAGATAGTCAGAATTTTTATGCTTAATTCCTCAATAGAAAAGGCTAACCTGCCTACTCACAGTAAACAGCAGGTGGGAAAAACCTCACTCTTGAGCAACTAACATCAAAAAGAGAAGAAACTAGCAGGTATTCCTGTCAAATAGCCCACCCACAAAGGAAAGAAGAGATAGAGTCCTGATCCATGAATTACCAACTTATTCTCCAAAATTATACAAAGAATAGGTCATTTCACTCTCCTTTCCTCAACTACCTATGGGGAGAAAAATGGAGACCAGAGAGTCACCAGGGAGGATCATCACACTAATTTCAGTCTTTCTTTGTAGATGGGGACAATAGAACATAATAAATGACCCCTCTAATAGTCATGAAGCTCATCCCGGGACCATTCTGTCCCCTGCTCCTCCTGCTTTCTCTTTCTTGAGAGAATTACCTTCAAATTTCAGCTTATTTCAGTTACTTTGGGGATACTATCTGAATACATGACAACAACATGGCTGTTTGCAGAGTCATTTTAAGCACGTCCCAGAGGGACCCAGAGGGATGGTGCTACAAAGAAGCAGAGAAACAAAAACAAAACAAAGCATGATCCATTCCTATTCAGACACAATCATAAAGAGAATTTTTAAATATTACATTATGGTCTTTAAAATACATTATAACTTTACGTTAACATATTTATGCAATAAATATTTCATGAGAATCTTTTTAATTTGCTATTAAAGTCATTAGCCATTATAAATTCTTTCTAAGTATTATTTTAAAGTCTATATATTAATTCACAATATAACACAATAAATTTAATTATTATATTTGGAGATAGATTATTTTCTATTTGTAGTGCTTAAACAAACATATATTTTATAAAACATAATAGAAGAAACTTTTTATTGGAACTAAAAAACCTTGTCATGAATAAACAACTTTAAACCTTGATGCATGATACTTAAAACTTTCCCCCAAGATTTATAGCCCTTAATATATCACCTTTTTATGAATTGTCTGTCTCACTGAACCCTTCCCAATGCTCCTTGCATTAGAAACAGGAACTAATATTAATTTATATCGTATAGCTATGCTGAAAATATCCATGAAAATTAAAGCCATATTCCTACCTCATGAAAACTGAGAAACTGTAAATGTGTGTTGCTCTATAAGTCTAACCTGAAACTAGGTTTCAGGTTACTTTGTTGTGTAGCAAGACCTGCTACACAATTTTTAGTAATTTTAGTGGATAAATGGATAAACAGATATAGAGTTGCTGGAGAAGATATTCCTACATATTTAGACATTGGAAGTCTTAAACTTAACAAGAACAATGTTGAGATTAAACAAAAGCATCTAGCATTATAGAGAGAAAACTAAAAGTGTCTGTCCTAGTTAGGGTTCCTATTGCTATGGTGAAACACCATAACCAAATCAACTTGGGGAGGAAAGGGTTTATCTGGCTTACAATTCCATATCATGGAACCGCCTACAATGTTGCAATGGGCTGGGTTCTCTTCCATCAATCACTGGACAGGCAATTGACGGTCCTTACTCACAGATGACTTTAGCCTGAGTCCAGTTGACATAAAACTATCCAGCACAGTATTCCATGCCACACCTTGCAATATTCTTATATAGTCTTGCATACCAAGAAAAGCATGGCAAAGAAAATTGGGGGAAAATATTACATTGTGATGAAGAAAATAAAAAATCAGTTATCAGAAAGTGACAGCAAAGAACAACAAAAAAGTAATACCATTGGCATGCTCAGTCTTTGCCAAGCAAGAGAATTTTGGAAATTTATCTCACCTAAGATGGAAATAATCCTCCTCATTAATAGAGGGATGAATAAATTAAATGTGTATATATGCAATGAAGTGTTTATTCATCCATAAACATGAAAAAATTGTGGCATTACAGGGAAATGGATGGAACTGGAAATGATGTTTAGCAAAAGTGTGTCAGACTCAAAAAAGCAAATAAAATATTTTCTCACATTTTGAGGATTGGGGATTGATAATAAGATAGATAGATAGATAGATAGATACATACATACATACATACATACATACATACATACATAGAAATCCATAGAACATGAAGGAATAAGGGGGATTATTTTAGTAGAAGATTAAAGGTAGGCCAAAGGAGAACAAGAAAGTAACAGGAAAAAGACAAATACATGTCTTCTACAAACACATATACAGATCTAGGGTGTGTGTGTGTGAGTGAGTGTATGTGTGTGTGTGTCTGACTGAATGCATGTACATGTATGCTACTTGGAAATAGAGATAGAATGTCTGAGGAAAGAAGGGAATGAGCAGAGGGATAGGTGCCAATGAATGCTGAGTGAGCAAAATACAGATTTATATGTACGAAAATATAGCAAAAGTATTACTTCATATGCTCACTTAAACCTTTAATCTATGAATGGTTGTGTGTCTGTAACCCCAGCACTTGAGAGGTGGAAACAAAAGGAATAGGAGTTCAAGGCCAGTTGCAGTTACATAATGAGTTTGAGGGTACCTTAGGGTACATGAGACTCTGTTTCAGAACAGATAAATAAATGGAGAAACACACATACACATATAGGGGAGAGAAAAAGAGAGGAGAGAGAGAGAGAGAGAGAGAGAGAGAGAGAGAGAGAGAGAGAGAGAGAGAGAGAGAGAGAAATGATTTTTGCAGTAAGATTTTTGGTTTCTTTAAAAATCCATTTATATTATATGAATTTGTTTTATTTTAGTCCCAGGTGTGAGATAGGCTGCTTCACAGCAGGTAAAAATGAAAGCCCTGAGAGAGAGCCTATGAAGGCTGCTTCTCCTGGTTGTGGTTTAATGAGAAGAAGCTGTAGATATCCTGACAACAAAGATTGGACTTGTCCCAGGAATCACAATATCCATAATCAACAGGAAGTAGCCTAAAGAGGTCTATGTCCACTTTTCCTTCTAACCTTCTTTCTCTGCTACCTAGTGTTGGGTGCTTGGAAGGGAGTAGGATGAAATGAAAGTTGGAAGGGAGGTAAAGATATAAAACCCCATTAAAATAGTAAAAAGGAAATTGTACCAACAGATTTTATTTTAATATAATACTTTATTAAATATTTGAGAATTTGATACATCTTCTACAAATTCTCCCAGATCTACCCCAACCTTCTCAGCCCCTCCCAACATTATATACTTTTTCTTTCCATAATCCTCCCTCTCCAAGTTGTGCTCCCTGGTATGGGATCATCTACTAGAGTATAGTTCATCCACTATGGTACAGTACAAATTGTGCTCCTGGGTATGGTATGGTCATATAGTTGACCTGCTAGGGGCTTTACCCTTAAGAAAGCTGACTCTCTCTCCCCTAGAAACCATCAACTGCCAATAGTTAGAGATGATGGTTGGTGATCACCTCCCACTTCACACTAGAATATTGATTGGCATGATCCTGCATAGATAAGCACAACTATTGTGAGTTTATTAGTGTGACAGTCATATGTGTGACAGTCATTAGTGTGACTCTCATGACAGTCATGACATATCCAAATGATGTTTCCTCAGAGTCCTCCTTGACCTCTGGCTCCTTCAACCTTTTTGCATCCTCTTCTACAGAGGTCCCAGAGCCTTGAGGGATGACTGATACAGATGTACAACTTGTGGCTAACCACTCCACTTTCAGTCACTCTCTGCATTTTGCTCAGTTGTGAGTTCTTGAGTTAATCATCATCCACTGTACAAAGAACCGTCTCCACTGAGACTTAAGAGCTGTCTGTGCTCATCTCTGGGGAGAGAGAGAGATTTAGCAAAAGTTTGATGTGATGTCCATTTAATACAATAGTAATAGGTTTATCTCTGGGACCTATATGCTTCTGGTGATGATTTGAATAAGGATAGTCCCCATAGTTTTATATGGCTGAATGCTTAGTCACCAGGGAGTAGAACCTAGAACTCTTTAATGGCATTTGAAGTATCAGCAGGTGTAGCTTTGTTGAAATGTGTCACTTGGGATGTGCTTTGAGGTTTCAAAAGCTCATAACAAGACCCAGTCGCTGTCTCTCTTTTCTCCTCTCCTCTCCTCTCCTCTCCTCTCCTCTCCTCTCCTCTCCTCTCCTCTCCTCTCCTCTCCTCTCCTCTCCTCTCCTCTCCTCTCCTCTCCTCTCCTCTCCTCTCCTCTCCTCTCCTCTCCTCTCCTCTCCTCTCCTCTCCTCTCCTCTCCTCTCCTCTCCTCTCTTCTTCTTCTTCTTCTTCTTCTTCTTCTTCTTCTTCTTCTTCTTCTTCTTCTTCTTCTTCTTCTTCTTCTCTCTCTCCCTCTCTCTCCCTACATGTCATGGTCCAGCACTATGCTTGCCATGCCTGTTGCCATGTTCTCTGCCATGATGAAAATCTACTAAGACTTTGAAACTGTAAACATACCCAAATTAAATGCTTTCTCTTATAAGAATTTTTATGATCATGGGGGTCTCTGCACAGCAAAATAGAACAGTAAAAGACACTCCTCGACCATGAAATTTTGGCAATATTTATAGTACCAAGTATGCATTCTATCCTGTGCAACAAGTCTTAAACCAAATTAGATAGTAGATCCCTAAATATAAATATGTGTGTGCGTGTATATATATATGAGAAATGTATATAAAATATTAATATATAGAAAGAATGTATGTTCATATAAAATAATTTGATTGGAATTAACCTACACAGGGGATACTGCTCATCCAGGAGCAAAGGAGGCCAAATTAATTTTTTTTCAAAAATTAACTTTCAAGAATAAAATGTAGTGCTGGGTCACTTTGCTCAGGTACTAAAGGCATTTACCCCAGTCCTGAATACCTGAGTTTGATTCCTAGAACCCACAAGGTGAAAGAAAAGAACTGATTCCTGCAAGTTTTGCTCTGACCTCCTCAAACAACACATACATGCACGTACGTACACACACACACACACACACACACACACATGCACACGCACACACACAATAAATAAATGAAGAAAGAAAGAAAGAAAGAAAGAAAGAAAGAAAGAAAGAAAGAAAGAAAGAGAGAGAAAGATCCTCTCTTGGTAGATTTTATTAGTTTGTAATACATATTGAGACTATGTATTTGCCTGTATGGTGCTATGTACAAATGTATGTAACATTTGTACTTTGCTTTGTAAAAATAAACTCATGTTTTGGTTTTGGTCTGTTTTTGTTTTTATTTTTGTCTTAGCTAATATAATGCAATCATACAACAAATAGTACCAAGGCATAAAGAAGTTATGGCTTACTAGCAAGTAGGAAATATTACATCTCAAGAAACTCCAGGTTGCCATACAGTGACACTTTGAAGACAGTAGCAGCTTGATTTTTTTTTCATCTACCGTGGGACATACTGTGACTTTTCTTACATGCCAGAACACACCCAAATGAACATCATAAATAGTATCTGGTAAGAAGAAAGGCCAAGCGACAAATCACAGTTAGACTAAGTAAGCAGAAAATGTAGTCAAAAACAATGTTTCTTAAGGTGAGCATTATTAATCACTTAATTGAAGAATTCACTTCTAAGAAACTTATAAATAGGACTTGGGCTATCACTGTCCTGAAATTTTTAAAATATTTTCTCAAACAGAAGAAAGGTAAACCATTATCACTATAATGAGAAAAAAACTAAATCACTTTGTAAAATGTCAATAACAATGAGACAGAATTTTGGTCTAAAATGGCATGATATTTCCCAACCTAGCAATTTGCCACTGAAAATAGTCAAAATGCATACACATACATGATTTTCTAGTAAGTGCTATGATTACTGTGTATGTTAAAAATACTTTTCTGCTGTGTTTGCAGATTTACACAGGAATTGCTGCAGCCCATTCAGAACACACCCAGGTTTCCTGATTCAGTGCCCAAAGAACTCAGCCTGCATTTGCAAAGCATCTGCATATATGCAAAGTATGTATGTAAACTGGGAGTGAGTCTGCTCTAAAGTCATATATAATGCCCTTGTGGAATTGTATTTCTGATCTAAATTGCTGCAGCAAGAGCCTTGTAAATGATTTCCAGTTACATTATCCTCAACGTTTCCAAATATGTTGCTGTTTTTCATGCTCCAGCTATTGCAAACCATGAAAGATTTTCTTCTCAAGCAGCCCTGTGCATTTGCTTATCCTACCCTTTTCCCAGAATGACTGCTGTGATTTTTCCACTATCAAGCTCTTATGTACCCTTTAAGACTCAACATGGACATCTCTGCATTCTGGAATCCTTCCTGGCCCTTTAAAAAAGGAACTGCTTGCAGAAAACCAGTTTGCACATCCTTATCGCCTGTCTTCATGACACTGTAGCTGTTTATTTAAACATTTATCACCCTACCACAGGTGCTTTTCAGGAGCACAGAAGGGATTGATTTTTTTTTCCTCCCTGCTCACCTACTGTCAAAGTTTAGCCCATGGTACTGATGCTGAAATGCTGACACTCATTCTCCCTTCAGGTGTTCTCCGCTAAAGGATAAACGAAAGGGAAAAATGACATTGAGAAATAATAGGTAGGTTTTATTAACAAATACATAACTTTGATCATTCTGAACATGGGGTTTTCTGATAAGTACTTCTCATGCGAGGAGGTAGGCCTTTAAAAGCTTGGGATCCCTCCTTAATTCATTCCTCTGGATCTGAGAATGGCCACCACAATAGATGAGAAAGGGATTCCCTTTACCCATTTAGTCACTGACAGAACTTGAAGCACATTTGGGTGAATTGAGGTAAGATTCACTGGAAGCATTTTCCAAACAGAGCTCCCATCTAGCACTTGTAAATGTCATTTTTATTTCCTAAGATGAAGTGACAAGTTGAGAGCTGTACACAAGCTGTGCAAAAATGTGACTTGGGCTGAGCCTAGAGTGTTTCTATCTAACTGTCCCAAGGCCTAGGCCTGGAGGCTCAGAGCCTCCATACAAACTAATCTGCAAGCTCAGACCCCGACGGCTTTCGCTTCCGGTCTCCACTTGTTAACCCAGACCTCTGAGACTTACTGCTAAAACATTTACTCTTTCTAGCTCTTTCTGGACTCTAGCTAGCTGGTTCAGCTCAGCTGTTCTGGCTCAAATTCCTCTCCAAGTTGGCTGATTCCAATTGGCTTCTCTTGGTTTGTAACTGAATTGCTCTACTTTCAAAGCCTCCACACAGACCTGAACTGAAATGCACTGAACTGAATTCCATTCGGTTCTCTCTCCCTCACTGCTCCTTAAGTAGCCTCTCTTCCCTGTCTATTCTTGTGAGAGTTAAGGCATATCTTATCTCTGACTCATTCTGTCAAATCTTTCTCTGATATGTCACTTTGTCTTCCTCCCCCGCGCCCCCCACTGACCCCCGAAATTGGACATCATTGTTTGGGATCAAAGGTGTTTACTAAGGACGTGTCTGTAAGAGGGATTAAAGGTGTATGGCATGTCTGCATTCAGCCAGATCATATCTTTGGATGTCATCTTTTGCCAGAGCATCCATGTTGCTGAATTAAAATTCCTCTACAAGTACTAAGTAGACCTGACCTTACTAGGTTTCTACTATAAAACCAGACTGAGTGTATTCAGGGTAGTATGACCAGAGACACAAATCTGAGGAGTTAAAGAGTAGACTAATGTGTGATCCTATATTTATATGTAGGATATATATAAACAAGAACCTATATTCCTGTCAAATAGGTCTCAGGAAAGATCTTGGATGCAGCCAGCAAATCAATGTCTTGTGCCTTAAGAAGGTTCTAGAATGAGTTGGAAGTCACAGCATGTGAACACTATCAATCTCTCTTCCATAAACTCTTATACTTTATAATAACGTATAATATTCAACGTTTCAGGTATATTACACAACGTAATACTCAATAGCACACAATTGTAAAGCATGAGGGCTTTTATTAACAGTTAAGAAACTAGGAAAAATAGCAACAAACCCATAAGACTTTTTTAATGCAAAATAATACAGTTTTCTAGTAAGCAACATGCCACAGAATGTACTTAAATTGTTCCTGCATGAGGAGCTTCCAACTAGTGCAGCAGGAGGCCTAAATATGTTAGAACTACCTCTGAAGTTCTCAGTGTCTATGTCTGTAGCCATCCTCAAGCACACCTGCATATCCTGTCTCCACGGCTCAAGATACTCAGCTGTTGCATCTGTTTTGACAACATTATGGTGCATAGTATGGAGCACAGGTGAAGGATGTAAGTGTTATGTCCAGACCTCTGGTCCCCACAGACCACCAAAGACCACCAGGAGGCCAGCACGTATGCAAAAGTGAAAAGTCTTTATTCAAGCTCAAACTTGGACTGATCCATCCTCTCCCACACAGTGATGGGTGTGGAAGCTGCTGAGCTGGTGTCAGCCTTATCTTTTATACAGTTTAAGCTGGGTAAGGGGCTTTCTAACTTGGCAGTTACATGATTGGTTGGCATTTCAGAAATCATAGTTTGCCTGAAATCTTGGCTAACATCATAAACTTTGCTATAACTTGAGTCGTTTGCCCTGGACATGACACAGGGCATTTCCTCTTATCAAGGATAGAGTGGCTATTACTTGGTTCCTGGAACAAACTGTGGTTTTTCCAGTTACCAAGTTCAAACTGATGACAGGCTGGACATCAGATGTGGTTTGAACACAAAATAGAATTAGCTGGCTGGCTCATTCAAATAAACATCTCTTGAGACTCTACACTTAGACATATTTTTAATGCCAAGAATCCAATTACAACCAAGTTATTTCAAGGTAGTACGCAGATAAGGTCTAATTCTGCTCATAGAATCTAAAGGTTCGGGTTAAAAATGGTTTATATGAACAACTGAGATCTTCTTAGAAAAAGACAGAGAGAAAAAAAATATCTAGTTTCCTAGGGACTGAGAATTCACTAGGGACTCTTACCCTCAAAAGAGAAAGTTCTAATAAGTTTTAGGTTCAAGAAGGCTTGACAGTTTTGTTGCTCTCAGGATTTGATGCCACAACAGAAGGAAAGAGTAGCAGTTTAGGGAGATATCTTTGTGGCTTATACTATCCTGTAAAGGTTTAGAGGCAGGGACTTAGAGCATTGGTTATACTCATAAGCAATCCATGAAACATATATATTACATTTGTAAACTTTGTGTCAGTGTTGTGGCCCGCCCGCAGTCCACAACACGAACGGTTCACTGAGAAAGGCAGTTCAGGCTGAAAAGAGAGGAATCTAGACGGGGCGGAAGAAACAATGGAGCTAAGACAAATCCTGATCAAAGCTCAATTTTACTAATTCCAGACACTCAGTTATAAAGGAAGGGGGAGGGAACCCAACTTCCCGCCAAGTAACTCAGGGTCCAGTAGCAGGACGAACACGTGTGTGCCTCCAGGCAGCAAAGGCATGTTCCAGCAGTGGGCGTGGCAGGACGAATGAGCCGGTAGCTCCACCCTTGAGCAGGCAGGTTCCAGGCTGGGGGAAGGGAGGCCACATGTCAGTCTCCTCCCCTCAATGTTTTTCAGAGCTTGAGCATAATGAAAACAATGCATTGCAGAAAGACTTCCCCACAGCTGCAAACAACAGCCATGCTAGCTTACAAAAATGTAGAAGTGTAAGTGCGAACAGTTTAGAAAATCATTAAGATATATAATGCTGTTTTGATCTGATTTCACAGAAAAAAAATGAGTAAAAAAAAATTTAACTGACACTTGAAAGGGAACATTAAATTTAATGGGAAAGGCACTTTTATGTGAAACAGATCTAACCATCTGACATACTAGATCATTGGATATATGAATGATGGATAATTTCCCATAATACTCTCTATCTTGAGTCTTTGATGCTAACATCATCATTTGGACATCTAAATATGAGGAGCAAAGACTTGTTAAAAACAGTTGTGAGCAATCTGATTTAATTATAAGACTTCCTTCTGGAGTCCACAGCTATCGTCCTCTCTATAATATCTTACAAGTGTGAGTTGCTTGTTTTCTCTCAATCTACAGATAAGAGCTATTTGATAATTTATTACAAGGAAAAAAATTGTTTAAAATGTAAAGTGATGTAAAAATGGAATACTGAAATTGGAGAAAAGTCTCAGTGGGTGGGAACATTTCTTGTACAAACATGAGGATATGAGTTCTATTGTTAGCTCTCATGACTGGAACTCCAGCAATGTGGGAGGTGATGGAGACCAAAGCACCCTGTCAAAACAAGTTGGGTGAATGGTGATAAACCAGGCAGAACAGAAGATATTTTAAAAATCTGGCTTCCACACATGCATGCACTAATATGCACCCCTCCTCCACACACAAAACCCCACACTAAAATCAAAGCCACATTTTTTATTAAATCCACAGTTAAAAATCAAAAAGGAGGTGGGACTGTCAAGGAAACAGACAAATAAATAGTCAGAATCTTTTTTCGTTGAGAATAAAATATCACTTTACTGTCAGAAGGGGAAATGCTGGATAATTAAAGTCAAGAGTAAAACCCACATCATGTCAATGCCAAGAAGACAAAAAGAGCTAGTAGGTGTTTGTGGAAGTATGAGAAAAAGTTTACTTTAAATTTTTTTATTAATTGGTTATCTTATTTATTTACATTTAATATGTTGTCCCCCTTCCTGGTCTCCCCTCCACAAACCCCCCATCCCATCCTTTCTCCCCTTTGCCTCTAAGAGGGTACTCCCCATGCACCCACCCACTCTGGTCTCACCCCTCTAGCATCCCTCTATGCAAGCTTCCAGAGGACCAAGGGCCTCCCCTCCTATTGATGCCAGATAAGGCAATCTTTCCTATATATGCACCTGGAGCCATGGGTCCTTCCATGTGTATTATTTGGTTTGTAGTTTAGTCCCTGGGAGCTCTAGGTGGTCCAGTTAGTTAATATTGTTGTTCTTCCTATGGAGTTGCAATCCCCATCAGCTCTTTCAGTCCTTCCCCTAACTCTTCCATTGAGGTCCCCTGGCTCAGTCCAATGGTTGGCTCTGAGTATCTGCATCTGTCTTAGTCAGATGCTGGTAGAGCCTCTCAGAGAACAGTCTTATTAGGCTCCTGTTAAATTTTAATGTTTCAGTTTGGGACTATAAGAATGCTTTTATAACATCAAGTTCATTATTAAAATTAATAATAATGAGTCATAGCTCATGGCATTAATATTACTCAGTTTAATTTTCCCCTCAACCTTTAAAAAAAACCCTACTATGTATCATTTTCTCCTATTCAGCCCACTCTAAAACAGAAACAAAGCATCAACTACAGTAGCTTACTTAACATTGTCTCTAAAATTTAAATAAAACATGGCTTGTAAAGCTATCCGATTCCTAGAATGGCAGCATTTACCATAGAACACAATAAGTTAGCAGCTACTCCATGCTTGCACTTTGGCCCTATATTGCAGTGTCCACAAGGAGTGCAGTCATTGGGGTGGGTACCTACTAGATTTTCATGTGATTGGAAAAGCCAACAACAGTAGATGATGATATTTAATCAGGAAGAAGATGACAGGTTGATATCACCACTGTTTTGTTGTTGTTTTTTTTCAAGTACAGTTTTTTTTTTCACAGTGACAAAAGACTGCTTAAATGAAAATGGCCCTTGTTGATGAAATGGTCATTGTTGTTAATTTCTCCACCTGTGGGACAGACACAGGTGGAATGAGCTTGTGAGAGAAATTTGGGGAATGGAGATGATGTGATACTTAGAAAAGTTTAGAATATGATGAACAGACCGTCATGGATTATTATTTTGATGGCACTTCAGAAGACCAAAATGCTAACAAGTAGAGGAATTGGAAAGACTGCTCATGAATCTTGCAGATAGGAATAAGGAAGCATATGAAATTGCATTAGATGCCATTCATATGATATTTAAGTGATAAATTAGTCTTTTTATACTCATGTCTTAAGACTCTGTCTGAGGTTAAGTTTAAAAGCTACACAACGATTAATCTTAGAAAGAAAGTTCAAGTCAGCACAGCATCAGGCTGTCAAAGTTTTGTTAAAGAGATATCCCTCAAAGGAGGGCTTCACTGGCACAAATCTCTAGACCCTATTGCTCTGAGATTTCTCACACTCATTCTTTTGAGATTTCTCAAGGAAAAGCATTTCCTCAGTTCAAATAGTACAGTACAATGAACTTCTAGATGCCTGGGATCCCTGCAGGGAGACCTGGTCATCTCATTCTCATGGCTGCCTCATCATATCATATTGCGCTGGGATTAATCCACTTTTCCATAAGTATTTGAGCTACAGATAGATACTTTCAGTGTATCTCTCTCAGGAGAAAGTAGAAGGTTATTAGGACAAAGTACTGTAGATTGCACCCCTCCCCATTCATTAACTATCTTAGTTAGGGTTTCATTACTATGAATAAACACCATGACCATGGCAACTCCTATAAAGGAAGATATTTCATTGGAGTGGCTTACAGTTTCAGCAGCTCAGTCCATTATCGTGGCAGAAAGCATGGTCCTAGAGAGGTAGCTGAGAGTTCTACATTTTAATCCATAGGCAGCAGAAGGAGACTATGTGCCACACTGGGTGTAGCTTGAGCATAAGAGACTTCAACACCCACTTCTCCAGTGACACACTTTGTACAATAGGGCTACACCTACTCCAAGAAGGCTACATATACATCCTAATAGTGCCACTCCTTATGACCAAACATTCAAGCACATGAATGTATGGAGGCCCTACCTATTCAAACTACCACACTACTCAACATATCCATTTCTACTTGTCTCAGTAGCTGAAGGTAGAAGATGACTGAAAATCATCTTTTGGAAAAAACTCAACTAGACAAGAGTTGCTGACTGTGTTCATCCAGAAACACAGGTAGGCAGGAGAGTCTTACAAAACACTCATGCAGATTATCTGGACTTTTTTTTGACTCAGCAATTTCAGTTTTGCATTTGGAGCCCAACCACTAACCTCTTCAGCAATCCTCCATGTCCATTTATTATTGCATATATATATATAAAATATATATATATATATATATATATATATATATATATATATATACCTTGTTAAATTAAAGCCACTTTCCTTCACACATATGATACAAGTAACTACCTGACCTTTTCCTCATTGGAAATATTTTCCTCACAACCTTATTTCAAGGCTCCCCTTGAATATAGCTGTATTGAAGTCATGACCCATTTGGGGCCTGACCCATAAGTCAAGTTCATCCCATCTGCAAGCCAGCCTGAGCTTCCCTTCCCCTTCTATAAAGTATAGATAGAAACTAAAGGGGTGAATTGAGTGACACAAGGGTCTGTTCACACTTACTGTTTCTTAAGTCTAATTCTGCCCTGTCAAGGTCTTACTCATTGACAGTCTCTCTACTTTGGCAAGAGAGAAAAAGTTTCACCAATGTCTGCACACTAACCATTACCACATCCAAATATATCAATCCCAACTATAAACTGAGGGTGTATGAATGAGTTTACAGAGCTCAAATTGCTGCCACAAGCCCAGTTTAGCTAGGAATCCTGATTTTTACCTTGGTCCTATAGACAATCATACCTAATAAGCTTCCAATTGGGCATTCCTCACTCCCTGAAACACAGGAAAGTAAGCAAATGTCTAGAAATGTTTTTGACTAAATATCATTTTAAAAAATCATTAAAACTTAGACAATTTGCAAATCCTATCCTCCTGAGGATTTGACTATCCCTAGTGAGCTTTCTGGGTCTGAAATTTTTAAGTTGAGAACTTCCATTAACAATTGTGACTTTGAATGAAAGTGACTCATCCAGTGTCTTGTGCATTAAGCAGCACTGTTGCTCACTCTCCCTCCATATTATCATTAGGACTATTGTGTTCTCCTCAGCCTTTCCCAGGTTCCTTTAAATGCTCCTCTGACCTTGTCAATCAGTGGAGCTATTGCAATCTTCTGCTGTGGCTTTAGGACCTTATCATGTCTATTACTGTTAACAAGGGAAAATCATGTTCATCTGTCTGACCATCAGGGTTGCCGTCTGCAGAACCGGGCTACCACTGTCCTTGCTAGAGAAGATGTGCTCATCTTTCCAGTGAAATCCTGAAGGCCTTGGTGAGTAGTGATTCCTGCTTTCATCTGCCTCCACACAATGGATCCACTCTGCCATGTCCTCAGTATTTTCATTTCTTATTATATTCTTGTCCCAGCATCCCTGTAAATGATTTCCTGGGAAAGGGAAAATAATTTCTCTAATGGGATATATAATCAATATGTTTATTATAGAAATGGAAATCTTTGGTGCTATAACTTACCGGAACACCTACTAATTTGAAGTGATAAATAAAATTGAATTTCTACGGCAAAAAGTGTTTAATCTGAATTATGCATACAAAACTCTTTATTGTAATATTCTCATTTGATCATTTATACTTCCCTCTTTTTCATGTTTTATTAATTTATGTATTTCACAATCAAGCCTGATGGTCCAAGTGCAGTCTTTGAACACAGGATGGACTGTGAAAAAGAATTTAGATTTTGGCTTATGAATACTTAGCGTCTGAGAATATGCAATAATTGCATAGAAGAATTGAAATCCTCTAGGTTATATAATTGTGCTGTTACATCAAGAAAGGGGTAAACGTTTATCTACAAGTAAATATCCTTACACAAGGGTTCTTCCACGGTGCTTATGGCAGGCAAGTGAAATGTTGCAATGTCTTCAGAAATCTCGAAAAGATACTTAATTACAAATCACATCCATCTGACAAGGAAAAGTGATTTAAAAAAAAAATAGCTATCAGAATTCAAAACAGCCTGGAGATTTTCAAAAGAAGTTGTACTCTTTCAAAAGTTTCAAACTGCGGTACAAAATAACAAAGCACACTGCCTTAAAGAAAAAGAAAGTTATACTGTTGGTAGTTTAACAGATTAACACATCTAGTGAATAAAATAAGATGCAGCTGGAGGAACTCTAGAGCGCCCCCCCCCCACCTGGAGCTTTTTCTGACAGGGAGGAAAAGATTTATTTAGCTTGTATTTCTAGGTCACTGTCCATCACTAAGGGAAGTCTGGGCAGGGACTCAAGGAAGACGCTTGAGGTGGAAACCTTGCAAAAATGATGCTTATTGGTTTTCTCCCAGGCTCACATCCAACAACCATTCATAGATATCCCAAATCCACCTGCCTAGGGAGGGTAGAGGTGCCATTCTTAAAACAAATAAGTTAATTAACAATGAGACAATATCACTTAACACTGATAACTATCATGTGATGATCTTAAAGCATGAGCCTGTTTCCTAGATCAATTAGTAAACAGATTTCGCCAACAAGTGTTATGCTATCACAACTGCATTACCTACTGAGAGACCAAATCATATGGGTTCAGACTCCATCTTAGAGAACCTGACCTAAGGTTGACCTCAAGTAAACGAACAGGCCAGTACCTAGCACCAGTTTCCAGGCTATTCCCCAACAAGACCTGTATCTAATACCAGCTTCTAGCCCCCCTCCCCCAACAAAACCTGCACGTAGCACCAGTTTCTAGGTTATTCTTCAACAAATCTGTACCCCCAAGTTACAAGCCCACCTCTGATACTTCAATTCCTAACAACCACCAATCAGGAGGAAAACAGAAGTTATGTTTATGGTTTGGCTCCCAGCATCAACCAATTATGTTAAAGGCAATAATGGACCCCCAATCAGATGTGTAGAAAGCTAGCTATCCCCTTCTTGCCTCTATAAACGCTTGCCAGAAACTAGACTCGGGGCTCCACTTTCTTGCTGTGTCAGGGTTGGTCAGGAGCCCAAACTCTAGAATAAAGAGACCCTAATGTGATTGTATCAGTATGGCTCCTTGGTGGTCTTTTTGGGTTCACTGACATTTCCTGGCACAACACTACAAGTATTAGAGAAGTTCAAGTACATGTGTATGGCTACAATAAGTTGCCGAAAAGCAATCGTATTGTTTGGCTTCTACAAAAAAAGAAAGAAAAGAAAGGAAAAGGAAAAGGAAAAAAAAAAAAGCTTTCTTGGAGAAACTGCCCTGGCATCTAGCCCAACCCTTCCCCATCAATGATGAGAGCCATGAAAGAGTTTCTTATGTTAATTACTGTAAAGGCTCTTCCTAACATGGCCTCCACCCCCACCCCTGCTCTCTTCTCAGGGAGGTTATGATTAAATGAATCACTACCTGCACAATACTACAAAAATAATTAGCTTTATAAATAAGCAAAAGCCAAGATTGCTTTAAACTGGGGGGAGGGGTGGGGTGGAAAAGAACATGTATAACCCTGTGAGCATAAAGCATAAAACCTTCCTCTCCATGCAGGAATTTTTGGCTAGGCACAGAAAAGTTGTCAATGTGGTTTTTGATTTTGAAGAGCACTTCAAAAAATTACTTCCAAAAATAATTTTCAAAAAAATTACCTTCAAAATATCTACTTCAAAAAATAGAAACTTCATCATCTTGAATGCTCTGTTTTTTAAAAACTAAATGATACAGAAAGCAGCTACTTAAGTATTTTTCTTCCCATGAACATAACTAAAGGAATCTTGACTATAAGGGAAATAGGATTTAAAAAATAATAAATAAGATTTTAAAAGCTATGTCTCATCTTCTTTAGACCAGTATGGAATAGAGCATAGAAGCCAAGAAATATAAGAAGACCTGAAGAGGAATAAATGGGTGAGACACTTTCAGAGCCTCCCTGTGTAACTCTTCGTTACTGTACACAGTTTACATGTAGGACATGTGTACAGGAACAAATAGCCTATTCTAACACTGTATTCTTTGGTAGGAAACCAGAGACCATATCCAGGAGCTGCTTCTTCATGACTTAATCTCTTATGGCTGATCCAAGTCATATCCAGTGAATTACAGGTATTTGTGTTATAACATCTAAGCAGTTGCTTGAGTGCAAATGTCATTCATCAGAGGCCAATCATTGTCTTAAAGCACAGTTAAAGCATAGTTGCATAGTGGGCCCTATGTGAGACTCTAAGCAAGTTTCTATGGAAAAAGAGAACTTTGACTAAGTAGGGGGGAGCAGAGGGTTTCAATGCAGAGCCCAGATTTTTAGTGATGCCAAGAAGGGAATGCATGTAATTTGTAAAGTACCCACAGGGCCCTAAAACATGATTAGTCAAACACACAGAAACATTTTCAAACCTTTCCTTAATTGTAACAGATGGCTGAGCAATAAATTTCTATTTCAAGCTAAAGGATGTGCTGCAAATATATCTGGCTGAAGTCCAGGCTTGCCAACATAGTATTTCATTGTTGGAAAAAGACTGAGTCTGTATTAGGGGACTGTTAGACTTGGCCCCATTAGCTGCCTGGGTGGAACTGTAATTATTGATATTGAAACATTTAATGGAAGGCAACCACGAACTTAAAAGGAACAAGCTTTTTATAATTGTCTCCTTGCATACAAAAACAAAAGAAAGAAAAGAAAGAAAATCAAAGTTAAACCCTAGACAGGTTAAATAATTTATTCTTCCCATACTGCTAGTTAATTACAAAACTAAAATCCAAACTTAAACACCCGGTTTTCCACCTCACCAGTGAGGATGACACTCAAAGAGAAAAACTAATAACTCGCCCAAAGTTACACAGATAGATGGTAACAATATTCTATGTATATTCTGAACATCTCACTGGATGTCTGATTTTTGAGCCATACTCTTAAAGACAGGCTGAAAAAGAATCCTCAGCTTTTGGCTTGTAAGAGAGTTTCCTGTTGAAAAATGAACAGAATGGAGGAGTAAGTGTTGTGTCTGGAATTAAAATGACACAAATTCTAATCAGTGTTGTAACTAAGTAGACTGGTGACACCCAAATCTCATAAAACCTCTGCATATTCACTAACAGTCAAGAAAATGAACACAGAAGTACCAAGATCTTTAACATGAACTTCCAGTAAAAAAGTGATATGCCAACCACCCACCAAGCATTCTGCACCTTAGCTGGGCCATTTTTGATATCCACATCAAAAATGTTCAGATTTTTTTACAGTATAAATTGTCAGTATGCCATTAACTTGAAATTGTTTTATTATGTGAAAACTACATAAGCCACCACTTTGTATCTTCAAATCAGAGGTAGAAGCTGGACGAGAGAAAAGAAAATGGTACATTCTGATAATTTTCACCCATCCACGAGTACATTTCAACCTGAGAAACCTCTGAAAGCTTTGCTGTTTCAGTTTCAAATTTTGAGACATATTCTCACACTGTAACCCAGGTGGTCCTGGAATTATTTAAGTGGCCCAGGATGCCCTCAAACATCCTTTTGTCTACACTTCAACAGTGCTTAGCTTAAAGGTGCAGGCTCCCCTGTCCAATTTTAGGCTTCACATTACTCTATTTCAATAAACTGACATTATGATGGAGTCTTTCAAACACTGACTAGACCTATGTCCTCCTCACAGGAAATGCTTCATTCCTTCATTCTCTTCCCACTCACACATCTGAAAGAAACAAAATTAGATATAAAACCATGAGTTAGAGGGAAAAGAGAGTGGTAGGAAGCCTTGTTGGCTGTCAGAGAGATCTGGTGAAACTGGCCTTTCCTCTGGACCTTTCAGCTTATTCCTGGTGTGTGCATCAAGGAACCCAACATCAATTCACAAACCCTGAGTCAAGGAACTAGGAATTATTCTTTCATTTGATGGACAAGCAATTGATCCTGCAACACAGAGACTTATGGATTGACCCTGTTCACATGTTCACACAAATGCAGTAATGCAAGGACATTGCAAAAGGAGGAAGTCCAGAAAGGTCATCAGAGAAATGGTCTTGACAAAAGACACATAAAAAAGAAGCAAGATGCAGTAAATCAAATGTCCCAGAAACAGATGTGGCAGTTATTGCTAGCAATAGGTCTTTGAGGTCATCAGGCTGATGGATCTGGGGAACAGACATGATGAGTGCCACCAGCATGGTGAAGAGCAAGCCTGAAGAGTTCAGGAGGTCACTTCATCAGCTTTTAGAAGGAGGGATTTTGTACGGTTTCCCTGGAACACTCTTCTTAAGGTTGTCTGACATATAAACAAAACTTAATCCTATAAGGAAGTTTATTTCTGCCACATGAAAAATGTTGACATTTTCTCATTTAAAATGTAGGGATATGAGTATATATATTGTTTTAGTACAAAATTTTATCTTTGTAGCTAACACAAAGTTACTGAATTACATACAGCTTTGGAGGTTAGAAGTTTCAAATACATTTTTTTTCAAAATTTATTACTGTGTGTGTGTGTGTGTGTATTCAACCTGTGAAATTTGAGTCTCTCTTTCAGCATGTTGGCCCTAGAAATCAAACTCATGTCATCAAACTTAGTGGTATTTCCCTACTGAGCCATCTCCCTGGTCCTGAAATGAATCGTGTTTACTAAAATCAAGAGGTCTGAAGCTTTAAAAGGAAAAGAATTCTATTTCCTTACTAATATGGTTTGGATGTAACAGGTTCCTTGGCAGACTCACAGATGTTAGCACTTGGGCCCAAGGTGGTGATGCTGTTTAAGAAGGTTGTAGAACCCTTTGGAGGTGGAAACTCATTGGTCGACATATGGGCTAGCCTTGGGGTTTTATAGCACAGACCTGCCTCCTGTTCTCTGTATTCCAAAGGCCAATGGAATGTGACCAGCAGTGTATAGACCCTGCTGCCTTGTTCCCCACCTCCACCATGATTAAAGAACACCCTTGAACTATAACCAAGATAAGTCCTCATCTTGCTTCTTCTTAGGGATTTTGTTACAGCAACAAGAGAATTAACTCAGTTTCTTGGGTTCTCTACTTTCTGTAGCCAGCCAGCATTCTTTGCTCCCATCTTCAAAGCACAAGTCTAGGACACCTTCTACCTATCTTTGAGTCTCTTGCCTTCCTTATATTGACCCTTATGATTACATTGAACCCACCTGGGTAATCCAGAATAATTACTCCATCGCATATCCCTTAATGTCATCATAATTGTAAAATCCCCTTAGAGGTATTCTTTTTTTAAATTTTTTAATTTTTTATTAGATATTTTCTTTATTTACATTTTAAATGTTATTCCCTTTCCTGGTTTCCCCTATGAAAACTCCCATCCCAACCCCCTTCCCCTATGTCCATGAGAGTGTTCCCCCACCCAGCCTCCCTCTCCCGATTCCCTATCCTGGCATTCCCCTAAACTGGGGCATCCAGCCTTCACAGGACCAAGGATCTCTCCTCCCATTGATGTCCTACAAGGCCATCCTCTGCTAGATATGAAGCTGGAGTCATGGGTCACTCCATGTGTATTCTTTTTTTTTTTTTTTGATTTTTAATATTTTTATTACATATTTTCCTCAATTACATTTCCAATGCTATCCCAAAAGTCCCCCATAGCGCCCCCCACTTCCCTACCCACCCATTCCCATTCTTTTGGCCCTGGCATTCCCCTATATTGGGGCATATAAAGTTTGCAAGTCCAATGGGCCTCTCTTTCCAGTGATGGCCGACTAGGCCATCTTTCGATACATATGCAGCTAGAGACAAGAGCTCCGGGGTTCTGGTTAGTACATCATGTTGTTCCAACAATAGGGTTGCAGATCCCTTTAGCTCCTTGGGTACTTTCTCTAGCTTCTCCATTGGGAGCCCTGTGATACATCCAATAGCTGACTGTGAACATCCACTCCTGTGTTTGCTAGGCCCCGGCATCGTCTCACAAGAGACAGCTATATTTGGGTCCTTTCAGCAAAATCTTGCTAGTGTATGCAATGGTGTCAGCATTTAGAAGCTGATTATGGGACGGATCCCTGGATACGGCAGTCTCTAAATGGTCCATCCTTTCATCACAGCTACGAACTTTGTCTCTGTAACTCCTTCCCTGGGTGTTTTGTTCCCAATACTAAGAAGGTGCACAGTGTCCACACTTTGGTCTTCATTCTTCTTGAGTTTCATGCGTTTATCAAATTGTATCTTATATCTTGGGTATCCTAAGTTTTGGGCTAATATCCACTTATCAATGAATACATATTGTGTGAGTTCTTTTGTGATTGTGTTACTTCACTCAAGATGATGCCCTCCAGGTCCATCCATTTGGCTAGGAATTTCATAAATTCATTCTTTTTAATAGCTGAGTAGTACTCCATTGTGTAAATGTACCATAATTTCTGTATCCATTCCTCTGTTGAGGGACATCTGGGTTCTTTCCAGCTTCTGGCTATTATAAATAGGGCTGCTATGAACATAGTGGAGCATGTGTCCTTTTTACCGGTTGGGACATCTTCTGGATATATGCCCAGGAGAGGTATTGCTGGATCCTCTGGTAGTACTATGTCCAATTTTCTGAGGAACCGCCAGACTGATTTCCAGAGTGGTTGTACAAGCTTGCAATCCCACCAACAATGGAGGAGTGTTCCTCTTTCTCCACATCCTCGCCAGCATCTGCTGTCACCTGAATTTTTGATCTTAGCCATTCTGACTGATGTGAGGTGGAATCTCAGGGTTGTTTTGATTTGCATTTCCCTGATGATTAAGGATGTTGAACATTTTTTCAGGTGTTTCTCTGCCATTCGGTATTCCTCAGGTGAGAATTCTTTGTTCAGTTCTGAGCCCCATTTTTTAATGGGGTTATTTGACTTTCTGGAGTCCACCTTCTTGAGTTCTTTATATATATTGGATATTAGTCCCTTATCTGATTTAGGATAGGTGAAGATCCTTTCCCAATCTGTTGGTGGTTTTTTTGTCTTATTGATGGTGTCTTTAGCCTTGCAGAAGCTTTGTAGTTTCATGAGGTCCCACTTGTCAATTCTCGATCTTACAGCACAAGCCATTACTGTTCTATTCAGGAATTTTTCCCCTGTGCCCATATATTCAAGGCTTTTCCCCACTTTCTCCTCTATAAGTTTCAGTGTCTCTGGTTATATGTGAAGTTCCTTGATCCACTTAGACTTGACCTTAGTACAAGGAGATAGGAATGGATCGATTCGCATTCTTCTACATGTTAACAACCAGTTGTGCCAGCACCATTTGTTGAAAATGCTGTCTTTCTTCCACTGGATGTTTTTAGCTCCCTTGTCGAAGATCAAGTGACCATAGGTGTGTGGGTTCATTTCTGGGTCTTCAATTCTATTCCATTGGTCTATTTGTCTGTCACTATACCAGTACCATGCAGTTTTTATCACAATTGCTCTGTAGTAGAGCTTTAGGTCCGGCATGGTGATTCCACCAGAGGTTCTTTTATCCTTGAGAAGAGTTTTTGCTATCCTAGGTTTTTTGTTATTCCAGATGAATTTGCAGATTGCACTTTCTAATTCGTTGAAGAATTGAGTTGGAATTTTGATGGGGATTGCATTGAATCTGTAGATTGCTTTTGGCAAGATAGCCATTTTTACAATGTTGATCCTGCCAATCCATGAGCATGGGAGATCTTTCCATCTTCTGAGATCTTCTATAATTTCTTTCTTCAGAGACTTGAAGTTTTTATTATACAGATCTTTCACTTCCTTAGTTAGAGTCACGCCAAGATATTTTATATTATTTGTGACTATTGAGAAGGGTGTTGTTTCCCTAATTTCTTTCTCAGCCTGTTTATTCTTTGTGTAGAGAAAGGCCATTGATTTGTTTGAGTTAATTTTATATCCAGCTACTTCACCGAAGCTGTTTATCAGGCTTAGGAGTTCTCTGGTGGAATTTTTAGGGTCACTTATATATACTATCATATCATCTGCAAAAAGTGATATTTTGACTTCATCTTTTCCAATTTGTATCCCTTTGATCTCCTTTTGTTGTCGAATTGCTCTGGCTAGGACTTCAAGTACAATGTTGAATAGGTATGGAGAAAGTGGACAGCCTTGTCTAGTCCCTGATTTTAGAGGGATTGCTTCAAGCTTCTCACCATTTACTTTGATGTTGGCTACTGGTTTGCTGTAGATTGCTTTTATCATGTTTAGGTATGGGCCTTGAATTCCTGATCTTTCCAAGACTTTTATCATGAATGGGTGTTGGATCTTGTCAAATGCTTTTTCCGCATCTAACGAGATGACCATGTGGTTTTTGTCTTTGAGTTTGTTTATATACTGGATTACGTTGATGGATTTCCGTATATTGAACCATCCCTGCATCCCTGGGATGAAGCCTACTTGGTCAGGATGGATGATTGTTTTGATGTGTTCTTGGATTCGGTTAGCAAGAACTTTATTGAGGATTTTTGCATCAATATTCATAAGGGATATTGGTCTGAAGTTTTCTATCTTTGTTGGGTCTTTTTGTGGTTTAGGTATCAGAGTAATTGTGGCTTCATAGAATGAGTTGGGTAGAGTACCTTCTGTTTCTATTTTGTGGAATAGTTTGTGAAGAACTGGGATTAGATCTTCTTTGAAGGTCTGATAGAACTCTGCACTAAACCCATCTGGTCCTGGGCTTTTTTTAGTTGGGAGACTATTAATGACTGCTTCTATTTCTTTGGGGGATATAGGGCTGTTTAGATCATTAACCTGATCTTGATTCAACTTTGGTACCTGGTATCTGTCTAGGAACATCTCCATTTCATCCAGGTTCTCCAGTTTTGTTGAGTATAGCCTTTGGTAGAAGGATCTGATGGTGTTTTGGATGTCTTCAGGATCTGTTGTTATGTCTCCTTTTTCATTTCTGATTTTGTTAATTAGGATGCTTTCCCTGTGCCCTCTAGTGAGTCTGGCTAAGGGTTTATCTATCTTGTTGATTTTCTCAAAGAACCAGCTCCTTGATTGGTTGATTCTTTGAATAGTTTTTCTTGTTTCCACTTGGTTGATTTCACCCCTGAGTTTGATTATTTCCTGCCGTCTACTCCTCTTGGGTGAATTTGCTTCCTTTTGTTCTAGTGCTTTTAGGTGTGTTGTCAAGCTGCTAATGTGTGCTCTCTCTAGTTTCCTTTTGGAGGCACTCAGAGCTATGAGTTTTCCTCTTAGAAATGCTTTCATTGCGTCCCATAAGTTTGGGTATGTTGTGGCTTCATTTTCATTGAACTCTAAAAAGTCCTTAATTTCTTTCTTTATTCCTTCCTTGACCAAGGTATCATTGAGAAGAGTGTTGTTCAGTTTCCACGTGAAGGTTGGCTTTCTATTATTCATTTTGTTATTGAAGATCAGCCTTAGTCCATGGTGATCTGATAGGATGCATGGGACAATTTCAATATTTTTATATCTGTTGAGGCCTGCTTTGTGACCAATTATGTGGTCAATTTTGGAGAAGGTACCATGAGGTGCTGAGAAGAAGGTATATCCTTTTGTTTTAGGATAGAATGTTCTGTAGATATCTGCCAGATCCATTTGATTCATAATTTCTCTTAGTTTCACTGTGTCCCTGTTTAGTTTCTGTTTCCATGATCTGTCCATTGGTGAAAGTGGTGTGTTGAAGTCTCCCACTATTATTGTATGAGGTGCAATGTGTGCTTTGAGATTTACTAAAGTTTCTTTAATGAATGTGGCTGCCTTTGTATTTGGAGCATAGATATTCAGGATTGATAGTTCCTCTTGGAGGATTTTACCTTTGATGAGTATGAAGTGTCCCTCCCTGTCTTTTTTAATGACTTTGGGTTGGAAGTCAATCTTATCATATATTAGAATGGCTACTCCAGCTTGTTTCTTCATGCCATTTGCTTGGAAAATTGTTTTCCAGCCTTTCATTCTGAGGTACTGTCTATCCTTTTCTCTGAGATGAGTTTCCTGTAAGCAGCAAAATGTTGGGTCTTGTTTGTGTAGCCAGTTTGTTAGTCTATGTCTTTTTATCGGGGAGTTGAGTCCATTGATATTAAGAGATATTAAGGAAAAGTAATTGTTGTTTCCTGTTATTTTTGTTGTTAAAGTTGGCATTTTGTTCTTGTGGCTGTCTTCTTTTAGGTTTGTTGAGGGATTACCTTCTTGTTGTTTCTAGGGCGAGGTTCCTGTCCTTGTATTGGTTTTTTTCTGTTATTATCCTTTGAAGGGCTGGATTCGTGGAGAGATAATGTGTGAATTTGGTTTTGTCGTGGAATACTTTGGTTTCTCCATCTATGTTAATTGAGAGTTTGGCTGGGTATAGTAGCCTGGGCTGGAATTTGTGTTCTTTTAGTGTCTGTATAACATCCGTCCAGGATCTTCTGGCTTTCATAGTCTCTGGTGAAAAATCTGGTGTAATTCTGATAGGCTTGCCTTTATATGTTACTTGGCCTTTTTCTCTTACTGCTTTTAGTATTCTATCTTTATTTAGAGCATTTGTTGTTCTGATTATAATGTGTCGGGAGGTATTTCTTTTCTGGTCCAGTCTATTTGGAGTTCTGTAGGCTTCTTGTATGTTCATGGGCATCTCTTTCTTTAGATTTGGGAAGTTTTCTTCTATAATTTTGTTGAAGATGTTTGCTGGTCCTTTGAGTTGAAAATCTTCATTCTCATCCACTCCTATTATCCGTAGGTTTGGTCTTCTCATTGTGTCCTGTATTTCTTGGATGTTTTGAGTTAGGATCTTTTTGCATTTTACATTTTCCTTGATTGTTGTGCCGATGTTCTCTATGGAATCTTCTGCACTTGAGATTCTCTCTTCCATCTCTTGTATTCTGTTGCTGATGCTCGTATCTATGGTTCCAGATTTCTTTCCTAGGGTTTCTATCTCCAGTGTTGCCTCATTTTGGGTTTTCTTTATTGTGTCTACTTCCCTTTTTAGGTCTAGTATGGTTTTGTTCATTTCCATCATCTGTTTGGATGTGTTTTCCTGTTTTTCTGTAAGGACTTCTACCTGTTTGATTATGTTATCCTGTTTTTCTTTAAGGATTTGTAACTCTTTAGCAGTGTTCTCCTGCAATTCTTTAAGGGATTTTTGTGCTTCCTCTTTATTGTCTTCTGCCTGTTTAGCAGTATTCTCCTGTATTTCTTTAAGTGTGTTATTAAAGTCCTTCTTGAAGTCCTCTATCATCATCAGGAGATATGCTTTTAAATCCGTGTCTAGCTTTTCCGGTGTGTTGGGGTGCCCTGGACTGGGCGAAGTGGGGGTGCTGGGTTCTGATGATGGTGAGTGGTCTTGGTTTCTGTTAGTAAGATTATTACGTTTACCTTTCGCCATCTGGTAATCTCTGGGGTTAGTTGTTATCGTTGTCACTGTTTAAAGATTGGAGCAGAAGCTGTGTTCCACTCACCAGCAGTCTCTAAATCCTGCGGCGGGGGTCGTGGGTAGCTGACGGTACCCCGGTGCTGGTCCAGCTGGAAGAGGCCTGTGGTCCTACTCAGGCCGGTTTTCTGCTTCCCTAACTAATGCAGTCTCTGGTCCCGCGTGCAATTGGATTGGAGCAGAAGCTGTGTTCCACTCTCCAGAAGTCTTAAGATCCTGTTGCGGGTGTTGTGGGTAGCTGGCGAGTGTCAGCCGACCCTGCGCCCCAGCTGCCCTGGTGCTTTTCTGACCGGAAGAGGGTTGTGGCCCTATGTAGGCCGGATTTCTCTCTCCCCAACCAGAGCAGTCTCAGGTCCCGCGTGATTGGACTGGAGCAGAAGCTGTGTTCCACTCACCAGCAGTCCCAAAATCCTGCGGCGGGGGTCGTGGGTAGCTGGCGGGTGTCAGGCAACCCTGCGCTCCCGCTATCCCGGCGCTGATCCGGCTGGGTGAGGCCTGTGGTCCTACTCAGGCAGGTTTCTGCTTCCCTAACTAATGCAGTCTCAGGTCCCGCGCAATTGGATTGGAGCAGAAGCTGTGTTCCACTCACCAGCAGTCCCAAAATCCTGCGGCGGGGGTGGTGGGTAGCTGGCGGGTGTCAGGCAACCCTGCGCTCCCGCTACCCTGGCGCTGATCCGGCCGGGTGAGGCCTGTGGTCCTACTCAGGCAGGTTTCTGCTTCCCTAACTAATGCAGTCTCAGGTCCCGCGCAATTGGATTGGAGCAGAAGCTGTGCTCCACTCACCAGAAGTCTTAAGATCCTGTGGCGGGTGTTGTGGGTAGCTGGCGAGTGTCAGCCGACCCTGCGCCCCAGCTGCCCCTGCCCCGGTGCTTTTCTCCATGTGTATTCTTTAGTTGGTGGTTTAGTCCCTGGAAGCTCTTGGGGGGGTCTGTTTAGTTGATATTGTTGTTCCTCCTATGAGGCTGCAAACCCCTTCAACTCCTTCAGTCCTTTCTCTAACTCCTCCATTGGGGACCCCATGGATGACTGTGAGCATCCACCTCTGTATTTGTCAGGCTTAGGACAAAACAGCCACCAACAGATTGGGAAAAGATCTTTACCAACTCTAGATCCGATAGAGGGCTAATATCCAATATATACAAAGAACTCAATAAGTTAGACTCCAGAGAACCAAATAACCCTATTAAAATGGGGTACAGAGCTAAACAAAGAATTCTCAACTGAGGAATACCAAATGGCTGAGAAGCACTTAAAGAAATGTTCAACAACCCTAGTCATCAGGAAAATGCAAATCAAAACAATCCTTAGATTCTACCTCACACCAGTCAGAATGGCTAAGATCAAAATCTCAGGTGTCAGTAGATGCTGGTGAGGATGTGGAGAAAGAGAAATACTCCTCCATTTTGGTAGGATTGAAATCTGGTACAACTACTCTGGAAATCAGTCTATCAGTTCCTTGGACAATTGGATGTAGTATTACCTGAGGACCCAGCTATACCACTCCTGGGCACATACCCAAAAGATTATCTGTCATATAACAAGGACTCATGCTCCACTATGTCCATAGCAGCCTTATTTATAATAGCCAGAAACTGGAACAAAGCCAGATGTCCTTCAACAGAGGAATAGATACCGAAAATGTGGTACATTTACACAATGGAGTACTATTCGGATATTAAAAACAATGAATTCATGAAATTTTTAGCAAATCGATGGAACTAGAAAATATCATTCTGAGGGAGGTAACCTAATCACAAAAGAACACACATGGTATGCCCTCACTGATAAGTGGATATTATCCCTTAGAGGTATTCTTAAAGACTTGGGATAATTAGTATTCAGATATTGTTAAGTATAAATAAGAATAATTTAATGAGTTTTAAGCACTCTTTCTGGGATAAATGAAACTCTTGGAAACAAGACATTTAACTCTTAAATGAGAGCATGAAGTTATGCCTGCATGCCTTGAACAGAAAGTGGCTGCCAAGGGTCTCCTTCTTTGTCCTCTTGAACAGTCCACAGTAATTTGAGGAACCACTCAGGAGTAAGTACCACTGCAACCATTTCTCTCTACTACAGAAAGCACTTCAGGGGGGCTTTGCAGCACTCATGACCATTTCAAGTAGTTGCACTAACATAGAGAGGCTCCTTTCTAGATAGTACAAGGTATTTGGAAGACTCTACTCTAGGCAAGGCAAGCTTCCATGAACTCCAGATGACACACTCTTCACCCTCAGTTATTCTCACTGAGGACTGAAGAAAGAAGACCTCCCAGTAAAACACACACACACACACACACACACACAACTCTATTTAGTGCTATATGAAATCTTGGGACTTATGGAACTAGACACCTTGCACTATCACCTTGTGGTGGATAGAAAATAAGCTGAACACAAATTTGCCAAGCCAAATACTACCTATATGAGCAACCTATTTCTTGGTCCTGGTGAGTCAACCTGGTAGATTTCTGTCCTATGCATTAACCCTGTACAACTCCAATAAAAGACTTCTCAAGAATTACTTTTATCTACATGCGATTTTATTTTGTGTAGAATGGGCTAATCTGGCTACTCAAAGTTCAAAGACATACCCTTAGTACTTTTAGCCCCAGACTCACCTAGAAGCAGGGGGAAGGTAGCTGAAGAGTTCCAGACAGAAACTGGGAACAGAATCTGCAAAGCACTGAGAGGACAGATGGTGAGAGACTATAAACAACCAAGGATGAAAGCTCCAGGCTCCACATGCTGGAAAAGTTCCTGAGAACTACCAAGGGTTACAAGCTATGGGTCCCAGCACACAATGATCAGAAATTACAACACTAGCTGCTCGCTGATGGCTGCTGGCATTAAAAATCCACAGCAAAAAAGTCTCATCTGTGAGTGCCAAGAGATCTATAACCCTCTGGCTTTTAAAGCCTGGAGAGCCTTAAGCCTCTAGTTCTCACAACCTAGAGCAATAAGCCTCTGGGTTTGGAAATCCAACCCGCATCCATCTGGCACCCCAGAACTTAGCACTGCCAATGGGAAAAAAGCTGTGACTTGCCTATTCATTATTTTCATCCAAAAGGAGCCAAATGACCCTTGGGCAGCCATTGGTGACTCTTTCACTGTGCACATTAATATATTCACAGCTTCCAACAATTAAAAAATTGCTGTGTTTGAGAGTTCTCTGACCAAAAATCTAAAATTGTTGATTTGAAGTTTTAAAAACTAACACATTCATCTCCACGTACCCTCCAGGTTTCTTGGACCTAATGCCCTATGTTGAAAAATGATAAAATCGCAACACCTCTCATTCTTTCTGTCACTCAAATCCTAAGATCCTTAAAAAGTCCCCCTTCTTGATTCCATTTCCATCTTTAACTCAGGCCTTCTGATCTAGTCCCTCAATTATATCAAAGGCATGGAAACATCACCTATCATCATTTTTTTCATTCTTCATTTGCAACATACTTCCAGAGTTACATCTTAACAACACCACATAAAGGAGCTTATTTGAATGAAGCATAACTCATAAATCAAGAAGCAGCAAACTGAAAGGAGGGTGTGGGCTGCTCTCCAGTAAGTTTGAAAGTCAAGCTTTTCCTCTTTAGCTCAATAGAGCTACAAGGCACAGAAACTCTCCGACTGGATGAAGCTAAGTACCCAGTTGTGTGGCATGAGTCTACAAAGGGTCTATAACCAAGTAGCTTCTTGGCTGTTTGCGTTAGGCCAACCCTCGGATGGGTTTTCTTTTGCTTTGTCTTGTTTTCTTTTGCAGTCAGTTATAATAAATCAAGTTCACTTTTGGCTTGCTTACTTATGAGTTCTGGGTACAGAAAAAGTCTTAAGGCAATGACCTCCTCATTTGTTAAAATGTAATCATGTGTCAGACTCTTCTTAATGGTCACCTATTGTTTAGCAAGATAAAAATCCAATTACCTCAGTTTGGCAATCAAAACCATTACACCTTCCTACCCCAATCTGTTTTCCTTCTAATCCTTTTTTTTTAATATCCTGCCCACATAAAGTACTCAATTCCTCCGTAATATGACCCCGAGAACCGACTCATCATATTTCTGGAACCCCTGGTGTCTTCCTATACCTTGATATTCAAGCCAACCTTTTTGTAAGCCTAAGGTACCAACCACATCTGTTAATTCTTCTAAACACCTCTTCCATGGGGGCAGTACTCCATGGAAAGAGTCATTCCCATGAACAACAACAAAAACACACTAGTTCTTTTCATATTTAATTTCATTACTTTTTTATTATATATATTTTTATTGGACATTGTCTTTATTTACATTTTAAAAGTTTTCCCCTTTCTAGGTCTCCCCTTCAGAAACCCCCTATCCCATCCCGCCTCCCTCTACCTCTATGAGGGTACTCCCCTAATCTTCCCCCCCCCCCCACTCCTGTCTTTCTGCCCTGACATTCCCCTACACTGGGGCATCAAGCACCCTCAGGCCCAAGGGCCTTTCCTCACACTGATGTCCAACAATGCTATCCTCTGCCACATAAGCAGCTGGAGCCATGGGTTGCTCCATGCGTATTCTTTGGTTGGCAGTCAAGTCCAGGGAGCTCCGAGGGGTCTGACTTGTTGACACTGTTGCTCACTGTTGGGCATTGGGCTATACACAGACAGTCTGGTCTCCAGTCAGGCAGAGATGTTGAACAACAGGACCCGGTAGTGATAATTCACCTACATGGGACGGAAGGAGTTCTCTCATGCCTCCTGGGACCCTGACTCCTGTCGAAGTTACCGCCCCATCAGTCTACACAAGAGAAGCATGGTTAGTAGTCACAGAGGCAATGTCCCAAGCTTCTGACCTTCAGGCTAGACTCCTCCCCAGTTACCTAGCAACAGAAAAGATAGCACCATATTTGAAGAGGGGCTCTTTGGCCCCTCCTCACTCTCTAACTCCTCACTCTTCTCTCTTTGTCTTCTCCTCTTCCCTTTCCTCTCTCTTCCTCTCTCTCCTTCTTACTCTCTAGCCTTTCTTCTCTCTCTTTCCTATCCCCCTTTCTCCTCTTGGCCATGGCTGGTCTCTCTCTCTTTTACCTTCTCTCCTTTCTCCCTGCCTTTCTATAATAAAGCTCTAAAATCATAGAAGGTCTCTGCTCATCAAGGCCTGCTGTGCAGACTCTCACCCATCTGGGAACCTCTCTACTTCAGCCCCTCTCCCATAACCCCAGGGTGACAGGGTGTTACCCCAGGCCCTGGTTTCAGGAGTTGCCCCTTGTCCACCCCCACCACCCCACCACCCCCCTGGGGAGTGGGGTCAGAGCCCCCCTCCCCCACCCCACCACCCCCCCTGCTGAGTGGAAAGCATCTGTCAGCCCTCCCGAATCTGCCTGCCCAGAGCTCTGACTGGACTTGGGCTATCCTCCCTTCCCCCTCCTTCTAGCTCTCACAGCTTGCCTCATGGGACTGCAAACCCCCTCAGCCCTCAAAATTAGGGTAGAAATCAACCAAGTGGAAACAAAAAGAACTATTCAAAGAATCAACCAAAGAGGTGCTGGCTCTTTGAGAAAATCAACAAGATAGATAAACCCTTAGCCACACTAACTAAAGGGCACAGGAACTAGTATCCTAATTAACAAAATAAGAACTGAAAAGGGAGACATAACAACAGATCCTGAGGAAATCCAAAACACCATCAGCTTTCTACAAAAGGTTAAACTCAACAAAACAGGAAAACCTGGATGAAATGGACAGCTTCCTAGACAGACACCAGGTATCAAAGTTAAATCGGGATCTAAACAGTCCCATTTCCCCTAAAGAAATATAAGGAGTCATTAATAGTCTCCCAACCAAATAAAGCCCAGGACCAGATGGGCTTAATGCAGAGTTCTATCAGACCTTCAAAGAAGACCTAATTCCAACTCTCCTCAAACTATTCCACAAAATAGAAACAGAAGGTACTCTACCCAATTCATTCTATGAAGTCACAATTACTCTGATACCTAAACCACACAAAGATCTAACAAAGAAAGAGAAATTCAGACCAATTTCCCTTATGAATATCAATGCAAAAATACTCAATAAAACCCTCGCAAACTGAATCCAAGAGCACATCAAAACAATCATCCGTCATGACCAAGTAAGTTTCATCCCAGGGATGCAGGGATGGTTTAATATACAGAAATCCATCAACGTAATCCACTATATAAACAAACTCAAAGACAAAAACCACATGATCATCTTGTTAGATGTGGAGAAAGCATTTGACAAAATCCAACACCCATTAATGATAAAAGTCTTGGACAGATCAGGAATTCAAGGCCCATACCTAAACATAATAAAAGCAATCTACATGTACTAAGGGCAAATCTAAGTGGATCAAGGAACTCCACATAAAACCAGAGACACTGAAACTTATAGAGGAGAAAGTGGGGAAAAGCCTCGAAGATATGGGCACAGGGGAAAAATTCTTGAATAGAACAGCAATGGCTTGTGCTGTAAGATCGAGAATCGATAAATGGGACCTCATAAAGTTGCAAAGTTTCTGCAAGGCAAAAGACACCGTCAATACGACAAAAAGACTACTAACAGATTGGGAAAGGATCTTTACCTATCCTAAATCAGATAGGGGACTAATATCCAATATATATAAAGAACTCAAGAAGGTGGACTCCAGAAAATCAAATAACCCCATTAAAAAATGGGGCTTAGAGCTAAACAAAGAATTCTCACCTGAGGAATACCGAATGGCTAAGAAGCACCTGAAAAAATGTTCAACATCCTTAATCATCAGGGAAATGCAAATCAAAACAACCCTGAGATTCCATCTCACACCAGTCAGAATGGCTAAGAACAGAAATTCAGGTGACAGCAGATGCTGGCGAAAATGTGGAGAAAGAGGAACACTCCTCCATTGTTGGTGGGATTGCAAGCTTGTACAACCACTCTGGAAATCTGTCTGGCAGTTCCTCAGAAAATTGGACATAGTTCTACTTGAGGATCCCGCAATACCTCTCCTGGGCATATATCTAAAAGATGTTCCAACTGGCAAGAAAGACACTTGCTCCACTATGTTAATAGCAGCCTTATTTATAATAGCCAGAAGCTGGAAAGATCCCAGATGCCCCTCAACAGAGAAATGGATACAAAAAATGTGGTACATTTACACAATGGAGTACTACTCAGCTATTAAAAAGAATGAATATATGAAATTCCTAGGCAAATGGTTGGACCTGGAGGGCATCATCCTGAGTGAAGTAACACAATCACAAAAGAACTCAAATGATATGTTCTCACTGATAAGTGGATATTAGCCCAGAAACTTAGAATACCCAAGATATAAGATACAATTTGCAAAACACATGGAACTCAAGAAGAACAAAGACCAAAGTGTGGACACGTTGCCCCTTCTTAGAATTGGGAACGAAACACCCATGGAAGGAGTTACAGAGACAAAGTTTGGAGCCGAGACAAAAGGATGGACCATCTAGAGACTGCTATATCCAGGGATCCATCCCATAATCAGCCTCCAAACACTGACACCATTGCATACACTAGAAAGATTTTGCTGAAAGGACCTAGATATAGCTGTCTCTTGTGAGACAATGCCGGGGCCTAGCAAACACAGAAGTGGATGCTCACAGTCAGCTATTGGATGGATCACAGGGCCCCCAACGGAGGAGCTAGAGAAAGTACCCAAGGAGCTAAAGGGATCTACAACCCTATAGGTGGAACAACAGTATGAACTAACCAGTACCCCGGAGCTCTTGTCTCTAGCTGCATATGTATCAAAAGATGGCCTAGTCGGCCATCACTGGAAGGAGAGGCCCATTGGTCATGCAAATTTTATATGCCCCAGTACAGGGGAACACCAGGGCCAAAAAGTGGGAGTGGGTAAGTAGGGGAGTCGGGGGAGGGTATGGGGGACTTTTGGGATAGCATTGGAAATGTAAATGAGGAAATTACCTAATAAAAAATATTTAAAAAGAAAAAAATAAAAGCAATCTACAGCAAACCAGTACCCAACATGGAGAGAAGCTGGAAGTGATCCCACTAAAATCAGGGACTAGACAAGGCTACCCACTTTCTCCCTACCTGATTCACATTTCAAATTTTGCTTGGGATGAATAAAAAGAGAGAAATTTTTCTTTTAGCTTTTTCTTTTCCTTTCTTCTTTGTTTCTCTTTTCTTTTTTCTTTCATTGGTATTTGGAGGAATAAAGGCAAGATATGAGGATTTTAATTTGGTTTAAGAATCCAAACCAGATATGCTGGAAGAAATGAAGAGGGTAAGCATGTGAAAAAAAATCTCAGGATCATGGGGAACAAAGTAGAAATTCAAAATATTCTCACAACTGAATTTCACTAAGGTCCTTGCAAAGCACTCATCCTAGTGCAGTGGATGAAATGATGCTTTTTAGAATAGAGAACGGCTGGGAAGGTATCAAAGGACTCAGTCATCCAGCACAGGTTCATTCTTACAGAAATCTTCCTCAGTAGTTATGGCAAGTGCTAGAGTTCCATGTCCTATAGTTGTGGGGACCATACCTGTAGCAAGATATCAGAGCAATGATATAAAGGAATTGTGTTCTCTTATGAACTTCTCCTTTGTGGTTCCCAGGAATCAATATTTATGCTAGAAAAACTAAACACACTGATATTCTGTGAGCACATCGTGCAGATTACCGCTAAGAATCTTGAAGAACTACTCATTAAAATAAGTAACCTAATTTTTACTCAAGGCTGGGTAAGTGTGCAGTCATTCATGTTTAATAAAAGATTTAGAGCCTGGGCATGGTGGCGCACTCCTTTAATCCCAGCACTCAGGAGGCAGAGGCCGGTGGATTTCTGAGTTTGAGGCCAGCCTGGTCTACAAAGTGAGTTCCAGGACAGCCAAGGCTGCACAGAGAAACCCTGTCTCGAAAAAACAAAAACAAACAAACAAAAAAAGGATTTAATGGCTGAACAAATAAAAAATGCATAAAGCAATAAAGGGCAACAGCTTCTTTTTTCATGTGTTCTAGAATGTATGTTTTATTTTCAATGCTGCTTTTCTTAAAAGAAAACTATAGAATCACTTCACTTGAAATCTGATACAGATAGGGTTATTTTGAAATGTTAGTTCAATGGCTGGCATGTGTCCTCATTGGATGCCTAAGCCTATTAATCCTCCTAAAATAACGTATACACACACACACACACACACTGTTTGTCTACAGAGTATAATTCCAGTCTATTCACTACATAACATGAATGATAGTGAGATATATAAGGAGATTTTACTTAGGCATGAAAACATTATGATCAATTTAACCTTGCTGTTAACTGAAGGAAAGAACAAATGAAACAGAAAACAGAGTAAAAATAAATAAATAAATAGGACATTGATATAATATATCTTTTCTGTTATGTAATAGCCATTGAGATGTTAAGTTGAAATATTGTCTAACATTTTGCCAGTAGGGAAAAAAATAACAGCAGATGGACAGAGCATAAGGCAGATCCAAATCATTTTGTATTCTTTTCATTGAAGGATTTTTTTAGTTTCAGTACAGATATAACTGAGACAGATAAACCTACATCAGAAAAAAATGCATCAGACAGTCTTACAATTATATAATATAAGTGATTCTTTTAGGGTTACTTTTACAAATAGGTTATTACCATTGAAGTTCATTCTGGAAGAAATAGATGATAGTTAATAGTCCTTCAGAAGTAGAAGGATTATATACAAATAGAAAAGATGAGGAGATGACCTCAAGGACCGAACACATGTGATGTCATTGCCCTGCACTTGATGTGAACTGATTTTTCTCATGAAGATATCTATTAGTTATCATGCCCTATCTTTGATCTTGGTCAATTTGTCATCAGGAACTAAGTGGTAGAACAGCGAAGGCAACAGATGTTGGGAATGACAAGCCAAATTACTGAAAACTCTGCCAATAATTTCCTCTCAAAAGTAAATGGTCTGACTGTCTAATCTCTAGAATTCATTTCTTTCATAAGCAGTCGATGGCTTTGCGTTGTCAAACAACAAAGCCATCTGTTTCCTAGATGCAAAAAATCTTAGCACTGCCACGCCAGTTAGACTCATCCTCTTCTCTTCAACTCCTGTTATTTTATGAAAGTGATCACTTCTTTCAGCTGTAACACAGTCAGGCCCACAGTTGGAAGGCTGACAACATTCCCATAGGGTTCATATACTCTTTCAGGTATATCTCACATCTAAACCTTTGACATAGCACAAATCATCTAGTATATTTTATCTATTTTTTTAGCATAACCATATAGGAGTATATCTATATCTATAAAATATCATCTTTGAAATTTCATATTGATGCACACTAGTTTACTCTCAATAGGAATTATTTTTGCATAATAACCTATAATAGATTGTTATTTGTATTTTATGTACTAATGACATGTGTTGCAATAATCCTTGATAGATACCTATTATTTAAAAAAATAAGTCAATATATTTGGAGTTTTGTTTGCCTTTTCTTTTTAAGACAGGGTCTCACTATGCCTCCTAGGCTGGCCTCCAACTCAGTGGATTACTTTAGAGTTTAGAGTTATGCATTTACATCATGTTGGACTTCACTTTGTTTATACATATT
Source organism: Mus caroli (assembly GCF_978045245.1). Lineage (NCBI taxonomy): Eukaryota > Metazoa > Chordata > Mammalia > Rodentia > Muridae > Mus > Mus caroli. Next base: position 102,398,847 of record NW_028227261.1, on the reverse strand, counting down.
GAAACTTTCTCAGGTTCTGTGCAAGAGAAGCATCACGGATACAGAAAAAAATAAAAAGACATGTGGCTTCTGCCCCTCTGAGAATTACATCAACTAGAAGAAATGAAATTTAATTATGTTATTAGCTATAAAAATGCTATGAAGAAACAAAAGCTGTTTCCTGACTAAATTCACATTAGAATGGCAGAAAAGGAACTTTTTCTCCAAAGAAGGAACTTTAAGCTAAAGTCAACAATGGTTGGAAGAAACTTGGGCACAGCCGGGCGTTGGTGGCACATGCCTTTAATCCCAGAACTTGGGAGGCGGAGGCAGGTGAATTTCTGAGTTTGAGGCCAGCCTGGTCTACAGAGTGAGTTTCAGGACAGCCAGGACTACACAGAGAAACCCTGTCTCGGAAAGAAGAAGAAGAAGAAGAAGAAGAAGAAGAAGAAGAAGAAGAAGAAGAAGAAGAAGAAGAAGAAGAAGAAGAAGAAGAAGAAGAAGAAGAAGAAGAAGAAGAAGAAGAAGAAGAGAAAGAGGAGGAGGAGGAGGAGGAAGAGGAAGAAGAAGAGAAAGAGGAGGAGGAGGAGGAGGAAGAGGAAGAGGAAGAAGAAGCAGCAGCAGCTTGGGCACAAAGTAGACATAAGAATCGGGGTGGGGTCCTTTAGGATGCCTTTGGGAGGAAATAGGGTAATGTTCCAGGAATGAATGGAAGACAAATGATTGATAGATATATTGATAAATCTATCAATCAATTGACTGATTTAAAAGGCATCCAAGGGAAGGCTGGCATGAAACAAACACATTCTGGAAAATAGTAGATGTTCATTATTTACGGATTCAGAAGACATTTTAAAAACACCAAGTAGAATGAGTTGCCACTTCCAACTTTTGGCTGCAAGCATGTTTTATTTTGAGGATTGTTTACATCCATTATATTAAAATGATAGTTATATTAAGAAAGATTGCTTTCAGTGTTCCAAGCTTCAAGTTTTTTTGCTTTATTCAAACCTATATTTCCTCTTCACTAAAGTCTTACTTTCTAGTTCAGGAGATTAAGGTTCTGAGAATATAAGCAACTTTCTTACAGCCACACAAGTAGAAAATGCTGAAGCCACAAATTGGAAAGTGTTTCCTCTAACTAAGCCAGTTCTTTTTGTTCCATATCACATCATCTTGTCAGCATCCCAGAAAAACATGAAAGTGCCCATAGTCAGGTTAACAATACTTCTCTACAGTGCGTTTTTCATTTAGAACACAAGGTACTAATGACACAATAGATGTGTGCTGATGAGCAGATGCTGTGGGGGAAACAAATAAGAAACTCACAGTTCTGTCACATGAGCTGCGGAAAACATGGCCATTGACAATGCTTTTGCTTAATTTGGTTTAAGATTAACATTAGCTAGATCGCGGTGCACTGGAGAACAGCATACATTGCCTGTCAGAGTACTCATCACGAGTTTAATGGTTGCACGAATGGTTAGACATCCTAGGTCAAATGCCTGCTAAATGGTTAAACCTTCATTACAAATTGGATAATTACCTAAAATTCTTTGTTACTTAGAAAAACAAAAACAAACAAAACAAAACAGTGACTATGCTGTAATAATTCAATACTGTACTGGATCAGCTATGTGCATCATATGTGATCATTATGCATCTTTTTCGTTACATAGTTATGCTTTCAAATTTTCAAAAATGCATTATCATATCCATATACACAAATCAAAAATAATTATAAAGGAATAATTATAATTTTAGGTCATTTTACATGATTTTTACAAATCAAAATTCATTAAAAAATTCAGCCAGACAGTGGTGGCCCATACCTTTAATCCCAGCACTTGGGAGGCAGAGGCAGGTGGAATTCTGAGTTTGAGGCCAGCCTAGTCTACAGAGTGAGTTCCAGGACAGCCAGGACTACACAGAGAAACCCTGTCTCGAAAAACCAGGAAAAAAAATTCAAATAATGAAACCAAACATTTTTCTGTAGTTTTCAGGAGAGGTATATAGGACACTTTTCATACAAAAAAATGCATTAAACCTCATTACTGATAGTTATTACAAGTGATAAATTTTGTCAAAATGTAGAGAACTTACTTCATCAATGTTGCCTCGCTAATTAAAGTCCAAGTCTACCATTGACCAGATAGCCTTCTGAGCTTGGCTCAGTATGGAGGACTCCCTGCATGGCAGGGATTCCCTTTATCTGCCTTTGTCTGGGGCATTCAAACACCCTCCTCCCAACATGCCTCTACCTGCAGAATGTCACATAGATTCAGTTTGACTATAGGTTTAACTTCCTTTCTCCAGCTTCCTTTCTGCTAGCACCTGAGATTCCTAAAATGTGTCCCCATGCTAATGAGGATCTTGGTACCTGAAAGCTTCCGCCCATCCTGGATGTTTCTACCTCCTGTCCCCCAAAATTATATAAGCCTTAAATCATCCCAAGTAAAGTTGATCTCCTTCCCCTCAGTATCATCACTCACATGGCTTCTGAAAACCCTGTCTATCCCCTCCACTCCCTGTACCCTTGTGAACAACTCTTGGCCAACAATTCTTGAGGGCAGGGATCACACATCAGCTAAGATATAATCTACATAAAGATAAAATTTATTACTTGACTCTATCATTCACCCCATCTCCAAAACTCAGACCCATACCTTTTACATGTTGGCATTACAAAAATGTTTGAGTTAATAAATTAGCTAATAAAGGCAGCCAAGAGGGGTCTTTGTTCAATTGTTTGCTGTTTTGAGCTCATGCTACCCTTGAGTTCTAATTCTCTGAGTCAGCTTATTCATATCTGGATAAGAAGTTTATCCTATGTCTCTATCAACTGTTCCTGAAAATTATCTGCCAATATCAGGGGAAGTCAGCCTTAAAATATACGTGCCTATGTATAAAAGTGTAGAGACAGGAAAGCACCAGCTGCAAAACACATTCTATCTCTTTACTTTGGGTAGTAAGAACTTCAAAATAATAATAATATCATTTTAATTATAACTATTTGAAGTGAATCTCTCCATTTGTAGTTGAAATCTTTAAGATGTCTTCCTTTTCTTTATAATACGTACTTGAGGTTGTATGGTACATGTTCTAGTGTATTATGAATTCAATAATACAAATGTCAAAGTCACATTTTTAAGCACATGAAACATGCAAAATTTTGTACTAGACAAAGATTAATGAGGCATGGCCTTTTCCACAAAGGTGCATACAAAACTGAATGGAAACAAAAGCAATCATAGATACCAAATAAAGCAGAAACGGAGTGTGTGCTTACAAACATGTGAACCATGATCCCATTTTATGCCATTTATTCCCTTATTTATTGTTGACAATGCTTAAGACGTTAAATCTGCACCTATATCAAATCTAAAGGTATTTGGAGGAAAAGGTATTTTAATTATATAGTATACAAATGCACGTGTTTGAATTCTAAATATCTTAATCAAGGTTTCTATTGCCATGATAAAATATAGTGATCAAAAGCAACGAGGGGAGGAAAGGGTTCATCACAGCTTCCAACTAGCCCTTCAGACTCCATCAATGAAAGGGGAGTCAGATTAGGAACTCGCCATGAGGAAGTTCCTTAGGGCTTTCTCAGCCTATTTCCTTGTATGCCTCAGGGCCACCTTCCCAGGGATAACGCCAACCACAATGATCTGGGTCTTCCCTCATCCATTGCTAATTAAGAAAATGCCCTACTGGCTTGCCAACAGCCTGATCTTACAGGGACATTTTCTCAATTGTAATTCCATCTCAGAGAGGTCTAGCCAGTGTCAAGTTGTTAAAAAGAAAAAGAAGATGTTGAAGTATATGATACTTAGATTCCCCCCTTCTCCCTATGCATAGTAATTTTCTTCTGTAACTGTTAACTAAGGTAGATTGAACAGATTCTATCCAATAATCATGACAACCCAGAAGCTGAAAAGCAACATTATTTGCAAAATAGAGACTTCACAGTCATTGTCAATTAGGGTTGAAATAAGTACATGCTTGATTCGGGTGTTCCTAGATCTCACGGCATTGTCTTTGTTAGAGACACGGGACTTGTAGAAAATAAAATGCAAAGACATTTTCTGGAGGCAGAGATTGAAATGGCATGTGGAATGTAGAAGCAGAAAAGTATCTCCCTGGAAGCACTTAAGAGTGTGGTCCTGCAGTGGAAAGGGGCTACGCCCACACAAATGTGGCCCAGCAGTGGAAAGGGGCTATACAAATGTGGTCCTATATTAGGAAGGTACTATGCCTATACAAGGACAAGATGGTGTTCTTACATTTTGTTTATTTGTTTTATAGAAGCTTGGCCTCTAACTGAGTAAAATGGTAACCACTTATATGAAATGCTAAATCCATAAAAAATGATAAATATCAGAAATGGAGGGGTGGAGGTGACTAGCAAACAGCAGGTTACCCTGAGGCCCGTATAAGTCTATTCCGTGGTTTGTCCTTCCCTACACTCAACAGTGTTTGAAATTATAATCCAAATCATAATAACAGTAGCATATATATCTGCCCAAGTTGACTAGAATTCCAACCATACAGTACTGAACCATGAATGGTGTTCCAAACTAGTTCTAGGTCTGTGAGAGAGATAAGGAGGTTAACTGAGGAAAAAGAGGCTTAGTCCTTAAAGATGTCTCTCAAAAGCAGCATACGCAACCCAAAAGTAGGCCTGATACGTACAAGGACCTTTGGCAGATACTAGGTGAAAAGATTCATCCAGGACACTGATTTTCAGGGAGCGCCAGTGCAGCCAATTACCTTCTCTTGATATCCTGGTGTTGTATAGCTACCTACCCTGTCCCCAGAATTCCTTCAACACCGAGGCAGAGTTATAGTGAAAACTGAGGACAAAAATTAAAGAAAGAAAAAGTATCATTTATTAAGACAACTACTAGTGGTTGAAAACAAAACTAAGTCTATTTTTTTTTTAAATCTAGACTTGCCCTACTTACATTTTTCTACAATTAGATGAAACTGTAGCTTAAAATAAAGACCAAATTTAGTTAAACCTAACATCAAATCACCTTTTAATATCCAAAGTCTATGAATTTCTTAATTGCTTACAAGACAAATACAGCTTGAAAATAAATTAGTTGCAGAAAAACAAGTGTGTTTAGATTTACTGTAAAAAAGGCTTGCTCAGCTCTAAAATCATGTGGTGGGTAGGAACTAACTGAGTTGCTGTGAATTCCCTAACAACACATATCCTATATGATTTTATTCTCCAACATGTAATGATCGTCCACAACATTCTGTTAGCAAATTCTCTTGCACAGACTCCCACCTGGTTTCTTTTCCTCACTTTCAAAGGTGAGATAACTGCAAATAGAACTTTAGAAAGTTGTACACGATAGTTGTTTTGAGGATGAAAATGCCCTAAATATTTCAGCAGAGATGAATATATTGTGAATTGTTATCAATTACTAAATAAAAATTGCAAATAAAATAATATGTGAAGTGAACAACAAAACCCAGGCTCCATCGAGCTAGTGATGTCATAAAGCATAAAGATATAATATGCTCTACAAAGCCGTGAGCTGATGCTTCCTTGTTTGAGGATATTTACACCTTCATTTTCTGGGTCTAGTGTGTTTGTTAAACTCCTATACATAAAAGTCAGCTTTTCTCAGATCAGAAAGCTTCTCTGTTTACCAGCCAGAATGAATCAACATCATAGCCTTTATACATCACCCCTACTCTATACACAGATTTCATTGGCCCTTGGGGCACCACCTTATTTCTTATGTCTCATAGTTCTTTGTATCACCAAAGACTCCTACTGGGATCATGAATTAGTTATTTAAACCATGTTTACTGAGTGCATAAGGAATGAAAAGAACCTTGATTCTAAACAGCATCCTCAAAACAAGTTCCTTGGTTAATTGAAAGCCTTACACCTTACATAGTAATTGTCAAGACTGACAAACTCTTAAGAAGAAAGAGACAGAAAACAGAACTGATCCTGATTTCAGCAATGACATACACACAGTTACTCAGTATTCATGAAATGAAAGTCTTAGAAACGTGACAAACAAGTTCAGAGCATGTTTGCAGGCAGTTGGGTCTCTCTTGGATTTGATCAAGAGGTGAACTGATCAATTAGAGACTTGTCACACCAACAATTATCTTAAAACTAGACTCTTCTTTTCAGCCATTTTTGATTAGCATAAAAGACATAAGGCCAAGACCACATTTCACTTGAATTAGTTTTTCTTTTGTCAGTTTTAGAAGAGAGAAAATTAACTGAAGGGGGGGATTGTGAAAATAAATTATCAGCCAATCATTTCACTGAAAATGCCATTCGTTTGTCAGCTACATCAATTTGGACGTTCGTTAACATCTCACCTCAGAAGTCTAAAAATAATTCCCTATCCTGGTTGTGATGAATACTGCCTAGTAGTCTGTTCAGATTCTCTGTATGTGTATCTCTGTTGGCTATTTTTTAAAGTCCATTTTTAGTTGTTATATTAAATTCCCACTGATAGAAGAACTGTGTACTTGCCAAATCTAAACGTTAGCTTTTAGTATATGCCATGAATCTCACTAAAGAACACTCTCAAGCTCCTGTATTAGGCAGGTCTGAAGTGTACCGCGGAAGCAATAAAGCTGGACATTCCTTTGCTTTACAAAACTATCTTATAAACGTATGCTGTGTATCATTGTATCTAACCAATAATGGAAACCAGTCCTCTAAAAACTAGAAGAGGTCTGAAGTGGAAGGAACAAAAGCCTGGGACATTTAGAGCCACAATTTGTCCCTGTTTTCCTTTATCCCTTCCATTTCTGTTGGCTCAGTTGCACTTTTAAATTACATCTGAAGAACAATGATAGCTAGATATGTCTTGGACAGAACATTGCTGTAATATCACTAAGCACTGGGTTACTAATTCTTCTATAAAGTCTATTGGCTCTTAAAGGTCCTGCTACCTCCATGAACATGATGAAATCATAAACTGAGACTTCAGCTATTATCTAACTCAATGTTTCTCAGCCATAAAAATAGCTTTGCGTAGGTGACATGTAAAAGACTGATAGGAAACACTTATTCATGGGATCACTCAGAAGACCTTAAGCAGCCTTAAAAATCAGAAACCTCTGATTCAAACTTGCTCTAAATAAGCATTGCAGAGTTTGGAGAATATGCACACCAACTGGAACAGAGAGCAGAATGCAGAGGAAAATATGTCAGGGCTTTGAGAGTGGATTGTGCAGTAAAATGTGCTCCTACATCTATGTGAGTGTACCTATCTTCCCTTTAATAACTTGATGATTTATCTTCCTTTTTCTTGTTAATTCTTCTTGATAGATGCATAAGAACTGAGAGGATTCTCCCCATAACACAAGGGGCATTTTAGAGATTTGTGGGTATCTTTGTGTTTTGAAACAGATATTTTTTTCAAACACTATGTTCTGATTATGGTTTCCCTTCCCCAAGATTCTCCCAGATTCTCCCGCTCTCTCCCCCCACCTCTCTCTCCCCACCTCTCTTTCTCTCTCTTTCCTTCTCCCTCTCTTTCTCATTAGTAACAGAGACTGTGTGTGTGTGCTAAAAAACAAACAAATCTTAATAGGACAAAACAAACAAACAAATAGAAAAATAGAGCAAAAGAAACACATGCAGATATATACATACATACATGTATACATACACCCCCCAAAAAAAATACAAAACTGTAAACCATAATATATAAGCAAAAGACTTATAAGGGAAAAAAATCTCAGACAAAGCGTTATAAGAAAAAGAAACCTTCAAAATTACCATTGAGCTTTTTTTTTTTTTTTTTTTTTTTTTTTTTGGCCATCTACTGTTGGGCATGGGGCCTGCCTTTAATGGTGATTTGTATACCCAGTAAGACTCCATTAAAGAAAACTAAATTTTCTTTTGATAGTAGTTACCAGTTGAGAATCACTTCTAGCTTAGGGATGTGTGATTGTCTTTCCTTCCCCTCTTGTGTTCCCTTCCCCTCTCAATGCTAAGACCCCATCTGGAGACCTGTGCTGCCCTATGCATGCTGCCACTCTCCATGAATTCATACGTGTGTCAGCCCTGGTTTTTTGTAGCATGTTTGATTGTTTTAACTACCAAGTATACAATGGGTATTTAGTGAATAGGAATTAGATATATTATGTGTCTATCATTCACAGAACAACTGTCCAGAAGGAACTTTGTCTCAAATCTTGTGTGACTGGCATATATACCTTAGAGTCAGTAGATCCTAACCTTTACCTTTGATCAGAAATACACACTGCTGCTGTGCATGCCCAGCTTCTCATTCACTGTTTATGGCATAAAGGCAGATGGTATCTGTGTAAGAAGTTCTCAGTGCTGCTGGCACTGCTGGCTCAGGGACCATGCACTGGGAACATAAACTCTAGAGAAGCACGAAAGTGCAAAATCTATTTCTAATTATCTGAACCCCAAATGAGTTTCATTCTGTGTGCATGTTTTAGTATAACTGAGTAATGTTTTACTATTGGAGTATTGTAACTAACTACCATATAATTTAAGAGTCTTCCACTTTCTTGCACTTAAATTCTAATGATAGTTGTTTAATATTTCATAAAATCACATTACCAGTTAAAAAGTTATCCCCAGTAACAATATAAGCACCAATAACACACACTTCTATCTGCCTATGCTTATTACACAAGTATAAGGTTGAAACTTTTTATAAATTTAAACATTAAAGAAATAATGAAATGTGAAAATCAAAAGTGATTCTATATTTTGTCAATGTTAGTTATTTCAAGAATATTAATACTTTTATTGTCCTATTACAGCATAGATATGAAGTACTCATTGAAATTATTGACATGTTTTGAGCACAGCAGCTAGGGTTCAGCCTCAATCTGATATTTTCTAAGTCAAAATATTCATTGTAAGATAGTATAATTATCTATTTTAGTACCTCACCATGGCCTGCCATGGAGCATAACTGAACACTTTGTCTACCTAAACATGTATAATTTTTCACAAATGGCTTCCTTTTCATTGATCTTAGTGTCTACCCGAGTCTACATGATTGCTCAGCAGGTGATAGTGCTTACTGTGGAATCCTGAAGACAGGTGTTTAGATCCAAAACCTAGATAACATGTTCCAAGTGGTATGGATGGATATTGGAGGCTTGTTGGGATGCGCTGGCTTCCATTTTACTTGGGTTCAGGAACAGGCCCTGCTTCAAATGAATTGATAGAGGTTAATAAAGGGAAGGCACCATATACCCTCTTCTGGCATCCACATGCACAGGAACACACATATGCACACATGTCTTTGCACATACTGTCATACACAAACATATTAAGACACAAATAAACCTTTAAAAAGTAAATAAAAGAAAATATTTGTTTTAAAGGAGATGATACTCATTCTGATAATGTTGACATATATTGACTTAGTCAAATCCCTTCAGACAATTTTGAGAAGTAGAAGTTTGTAGAAATAAAAGGAGATAAAGAAACTATTTGCCAGTGCCTGACAAATTCAGAAGTGAATGGTCACAGCCATCCATTGGACAAAGAACAGGGTCCCCAATGAAGGAGCTGGAGAAAGTACCCAAGAGGCTGAAGGGGTTTGCAACCCCCTAGGAGGGAAAACAATATGAACTAACCAGTACCCCCAGTCAAAGAAAACACACCAATCAAAGAAAACACATGGTGGGACTCATGGCTCTAGCTGCATATGTAGCAGAGGATGGCCTAGTTGGTCATCAATGGGAGGAGAGGCCCTTAGTCCTGTGAAGATCCTATGCCCCAGTATAGGGTAATGCCAGGACCAGGAAGCAGGAGTGGGTGGATTAGGGAGCAGGGAGAGGAGGGAGGGAAGAGGGGATTTTCAGAGGGTAAACTAGGAAAGGGGATAACATTTGAAATGTAAATAAAGAAAATATCTAATTAAAAAAAACTATTTGCTAGGGAAAAATATTTAGAGACGTTCATTGAGTGTTCTAAAAATAGAGTTCAGAATTTTCTATTTCAGTGACCCTTCATCTAGACTAAAACTATTGTAATTATTTTTTATTTTGGTATACAGGGTAAGAAGTCAAGTAGAGAGTTATGTAATTTCTGACTGGATTATAATAGCAAGTGAACTTTCTTCATGGTTTCAAATATCATTTTTCTGTAGAAATTTTCATGAATTGGCTTTTTTCTATATAAAAATCTATAAATCCAGAGATTCTGTTTGAGCAAAAGATAATTGTGCTATAGATGATATCTTTTCATGATAGCATACCTTTACCCTGCCTCCACATGCTAAAAAATTGGTTCAGGCAGCATTTGAAAGAGATAACATTTTCCAAGGAAAGGCACAGAAATGGAGGCAATCATCTCCAACTGACAGAAAACAGTCGTGAGCACAGGAAAGTTGAGAATGTAATCAATACTGCATCAGACTAGTACAATGAAGTAGCAGATTATTAGAGCACAGCCTTTAAGGTGTGATACTTACAACCCGGGAAGGGCACGGGCACATGAACGCCTTGCCTTGGCGTTTGCAAAGCACTCCCGTTGCACACATCACAAACTGGTAGAAACTTATCAAAAGTTTTCTACCACAAGACACAATAATTGAGAATGTCTTACTGGGTGACCTGGAAAAAAAGCATCATTTTCACCAGCATCTATATTTTAAACTTACTACCACAGTTGTCCACAAAATCAATGCTGCTACATTGGTTTTATTGCTGTTATTATTGCTGATATTGTTTTATGATTATACATTTTGTTGCTGGTTCTTTTATGTCACTCAGCAATAAGATCATTATAAGAGATATCAGTAAGAGATTTATGCACTAAAAACAAAAGCTATAATTATTCTCTAGAATTTCAAGTGTTTTGTTTTGTTTTATTTTTTTCTCCAACCACAGGAAGTATGTAACATAGCCAGTCTCTGTTTTCATCTCTTTTTTGCCAGAAATGTCTGTCCTTTTGCAATATAACTATAGAGAATATATGGTAACTGTTTGTTTGTTTGTTTGCTTGCTTGCTTGCTTGCTTGCTTGCTTGCTTGCTTGCTTGCTTGCTTGCTTGCTTGCTTGCTTGCTTGCTTGTTTGAGATGAGGTGTCACTATGTAGCTCTGGCTGTCCTGGATCTTGCTGTGTGGATCAGGCTGTCCTTGAACTCACAGAGATTCACCTGCCTCTGCCTCCCAAGTGTCCACAATAAAACCATGCCAGCCATGTGCTCTTGATTAAGCATATTTGCCTTTTCCTTCCCATGTGTGATAGTTAGTCTCTGTAGCCATTTTGAGGAATCAAAATCATGTAGAAAATTGAAGTTTTCTTGTATTGTCTCTAAAAGCATTTCAGAGAGGATTGATTAGAAGGAAATGACCCAACCTGAATTTGGGGAACACTATAGAAGGAGCTGGTTGCTTTGATGAAATAAATGAAGAACAGGAGACAGCAAGTTGACCACTGACCTCCACTCTCTCTCCCTCTCCCCCACACCTGTCTCTCTCATCCTCAACTGTCCAGATGTGAACAAATTCCACTGTCAATGTTTTTCCTGCTCTAATGGAGTTTATCTGTGCCAAACAGGGGCCAAACCAAGTCCACACGGAAGTTGCTACTTGTCAAATATTTGATCCAAAGGATGAGAAATGGAACAAATGCACCATTTCATATTCCTCTTTTCCCACACTTGTTACAATTTTTTAGAGTAAGACTCCTTTTAATCATATTTATGATACAAATGATGGGAAACTAAATTTGTATAAATTGGATTATGATGATAAAGCCACCCACAGCCACTCACAATTATGTGAGTAGTTCAATTTTAAAGTTTTTCAGTTGCCTTCACCTAAGAAATGTGAGTCTTGAGAATAGCAAATACCTGTAGTTAACATATGTAGTTAAGAGATTCACAAAGACCAGTTAGACAACACAAAAGACTTTACCTATAGTGGAAGAACATTCCAGAATAGTACTACAATTAATTCACTAAACTAATTTAGCACTTAGGTTACCACAGGAAAATGAAAACGTGAGATATGCTAGTTGAGGATCCTACCTATATCTAAGCAGGATAAAAATGTTAAATGAAGGAATGAAGGTGCTATGGATTTGGCAGACTCAGAGGTAAACTGATAAGGCTCTTAGATTCCATAATGGACTCTCAGAAAATTTTGAACCTTTCCAAGGAAATTGAAGTATCAAAAGAAAAAGGTAACTGAATCATTAGCAGATGTGTCTCTAAGAAACAAGATAACTGGGATTTAAAGAATGAAAGAAGCAGGCATAAAGCACATGCCTTTAATCCCAGCATTCAGGAGGCAGAGGCAGGCAGATCTCTGAGTTCAAGACCAGCCTAGATTACAGAGTTTGTTCAAGAACAGTCAGGGCCACATGGAGAAATCCTGCCTCAAAAACTTAAAAAAAAGAGTGAAAGGAGACAATCTGGTGAGGAGAGCAGTTGGGAAGAGAAAAATCACAGTCATAGAAGTCTCAAGGGAGGAAAGACATTCAATAATTTGAGTTACAGAACATACAGAGAGGGCAGAAGTGTAATAAGTAAAGCTTTTTTAAAAATGAGTTTATTGTCCATCCGAGTGATGAAACTACTGACAAAAATAAGAAGTAAAGATCAGGTCTTGCTTAGTTTGGGGCTTTTAAACTAAGGTTGGCGAGCCCCACTGCTTGTGGGCTATTCTGATGCATTGTGAGAAGTGTGTGGAGAAACGAAGCTGGTCACAACATGGCAGCTAGGAGGTAGAGAAGAAAAGAAGAAGGATGGAGAGAAATGAGAAGTGGAATGAAGAGAGTGAGGCAGTTATATACTTTGTACCTTCCAGAGCATGCCTACCTTTTAATAGCACAGTTAGTAAGAATTCAACAGTGGGGAGGTCACTGATAAAGTTGGAGCCTCATGCTCTAACCATGCATCAACACTCCATCTCCAACACTACTCCATTTGCAATTACACCCTTAATATCGGAGTCTTTGGAAGGACATTTCATGTCAAACTAATAGACATGCAAGCTTAGGCATAGATAAGGTCTAAACATATAGCAGGATGTGATTGATATGATGTGCATTTAAAGGTGAAATTTAGTTTCTATGTGTAGAATAAGTTATGTATATGTACTAAAATATATTTTCCATTTATATCCATATATCCTGGCCTCAAACTTAAAGATATCTACCTGTCTCTGCCCTCTCAGTGCTGGGATTAATGCTGAATATCATCTTACATAGAATGGATCATGTTATTTAATTTGCTAGGAAGAGTGAGAGAATGGAAGCCATAGGATAGAAAGAATGATTTGACATTTCTATAAAGGCATCTCTGATTTACTAAACAGTTAACAGGACACATGTCTTCAAGCTTCATATACAAAGCAAAAATATACGTTCCAGAGATAATGACATACAGGAATATTTTAAAGTCATAGGAAGAAAATTAAGAACACAGGCCCGTTCATCTCTGTGTCTTGTCATATTTCTATACATTTACTCCTAGGAGTGGACCAAAGAAAACCAGGTAAAGAAATGTGAGCCCTGTCTGGCGGTGGTGATTCATGTCTTTAATCCCAGCACTTGGAAGGCACAGACAGAGCGATTTCTGTGTTTTGAGTCCAACCTGGTCTACAGAGCTAGTTCCAGGATAGCTAGGTCTACACAGAGAAATCCTGTCTCAAAAATCAAAAAAGAAAAAGAAATAAATGAAGGGAAGGAGGGAGGGAGAAAGGGAGAGAAATGGGAGGGAGAGAAAGGGAAGGAGGAGGGAGGGAGGAAGGGAGGGAAGGGGAGATGGAGGGAGGGAGGGAGGGAGAGAGAGAGAGAGAGAGAGAGAGAGAGAGAGAGAGAGAGGTGAGTTCCATTAGGACCTGAAATTTTGAGTTAATTCCTCACCACACAGCTTTCAGTTATGCTAATTTTGTTTGTTTAATGGAGAATTTGATTGACAACTAAAGTCTATTCTAACAATGTTATCTCAAAGGAGGGTTATGTTTTTATGTTGTGTTGTGGTTATGTTTTTGCATTCTATTTTCTATTCATTTGAGCATGAAAAATAAAATCTTTCTGAATTTCTCATTATTGTCACCATTGTAATTGATATAAATGGATGAAAACCATGGAGTCAGGAGTGAGAGTAAATGAGTCCTAATTATACTAAAGAAGCTGAAAGGAAATGAATTTGTGTAGGATCTAAATATTTACTGAGTATGTTCACGTATTTGCTTTTTTTCTACAACAAGTATCTGGAGTGCAGGTACCTAACACATTTCTAGATACCAGGAAACAAATAATATCCTTGGTGCTATGTAGACTGGAAATGGGGATAAGTCCTCAAAGAGCTTACCCTGCATTTTATATTGTACTTTATGTACTATATGTGAGTAGCACATAACTGTGATGTGTCGACCTTTTTTCTTATATCCCCATTTTACAGAGTAAGTAAGGTTAATGAGTCCTGAAATACAAAACAAAAGGGGGGAAATCTACGTAATAGCTTAATGATTGGATGACTAGTGGTGTTTCCTACATACAGGGGCACTTGCAGCAGATCTGAAGCTATGTTATAGAATGAAATCTCATTTTTGTACAACTAAACAGATTTCTCAGTTATAACCAGAATCATTACAAACTAAAATCCATAACCATTTTAAAATGAGCCCAGAAGGTTGAAGCACAAAGTGTTTTTAATCTTTCCTAAAGATATCAAGAGTTTCATTTACATCTTCAAGAGATTTTAAAAGAGAATTCATTCCAAATGTATTATTGGAAAAAAAAAATCCTTCCATTTAGACAGAGTTTAAAGGCTCCTTCTGTAAGGAGGATCCTGTACAATTAAGTTCAGTACATCACCTGACTGTGTGGTTAAAGGCATCTTTTTATAAAGATGCAAAATAGAAATATAAGCTGGTTTTGCAATAATGTCTAAGTATTCAGTGGGGGATGGATGCCAAGTACGCTAGGTTATTACATTTTGAGTATCTTAAAATGGCAACATAATATAGGCGAAGTTATAAGAAGCATATTTTCTGCCAGATACTTTTTAATGAAAATTGGCGAGTTATGACCAGAGATCATAGGCTAAATCTTTATTACACTTGTGGAAAACAAGAATGAGTTTCTAAAACTGAAGGGTAACTTCCAGATAGCAAACTTTCTCTTTGTTTTTAACAGACTTCCCTCATGCCCTGACTCACACTTTGAGTTCTCCACTCCAAAGCAGACCTTTAAGGCAGAAGGTTTAAATCACAAACTTAAGAAATAATTGATTTGTTGAAACATCCAAAGGCATAAATATAGCCTGTATGTGACCTTAGCCAACATGGAGACATTGATCAGTCATAGAACACAGATTCACTGGAGGGCAAAAATTGTCATTAAAATATCAGAGCCAAGAAAAGCATTCACACATTCACAGGATTAGGTACTTTTTGTATTTTTGCTCTTAAGAATAAATGCAAATGATTATTTTCTCTGGCTTTAAAATTAAAAGCAGAAACACACATCTGGGATTTGTAAACTCTCATTATGGTAGACAATTCAACACAGATAAGTGTGTATTGTTATTATTTCTTTTTAAAGGGAAAAGGGAGGGAAATACTGAATGAGGGAGAGAGGAAGAGAGAGAGAAGAAGCTAAAATTGAGAGGTAGATAAAGACAACTAAGATCAATCAAGAAACAAAAAATGGGAAAGGGGCTGAATGCTTACCAACAAAAGAACATCTTCATTGTTGTAATTTGATTTCTGTTGCTGTGATCAAACCTTTTGACCAGAAGTAACCTTGAGAATAAAGAGGCTATTTTGTATTACACTTCCAAGCTATGGTCCTACACTGAGGAAAGTCAAGACAGAAACTCATGGCAGGAACTGTAAGCAGGAACCATGGAGAAGCACAACCTGCTGGCTCCATCTCTGTTTTGTTCACCGGCTACGCTTTCTTACCTCTCTTCCACAACCCTGAACAACCTGTCTAGGGGGTGATGTTGACCACAGTGGACTGGGCCCTCCTGTACCAATTAGTGATCAAGACCAGCTGCCACAGTATTGCCAATCTTACCTACGTCATCCTAAAATGCAGACTTTCCTCTTAGATGAGTCTAGGCTGTGTCAATGTGACATTTTACAAGAGCAGAAGCTATTATACCTACTGGAGCAATCTGTAAAATTACGCGCTTTGCATTTATATAGTATAAAATACATGGTTGACTTCTAAAAACTGAAATGCTTTATGATACCAAAGCTGATGTCCCAGAAAGCTTTATTTCAACTTGACACAAGCTAAAGTCAGCAGAAAAGAGTACGATTCAATTAAGGAAGTGTCACCATAAGATGGGCAGTGGGCAAGCCTGAGGGACATTTTCTTACTAGTGTTTTAAAGGAGAAGGGTTCATCCTATTATGGGTAGGGCTGTGCCTGGACTCATGATCCAGGGTTCTACAAAAACCCAGGTTGAGCAAGCCATGTGAGCAAGCTAGTAAGTCCCATCCCTCTTTGGCTTCTGAATCAGCTCCTGCCTCCAGGTTCCTGCAAAGTTTGAGTTTCTGGTCTGGCTTCCTTTAATAACAGACTTCAGTGTGGAAGTGTAAACCAAATAAACCCCTTCCTCCCCGAGTTGCTTTGGTCATAGTGTTTCATCATAGCAATAGGAACCCTAACCAAGACAGCTAAGCTAGAAGGGCGCCTGTCTTTCTACCTGGCTTTCCTTCTCTACTGTGGCATGACTCTTTGGAGCCCTGAGCTGCAATTTAAGAAGTCCAGATAGCTTCACTACCATTCTCTGTGGTCAAAAGAGAAGACTAAAGACAAAGGGAAATAGCCAATAATCTGTAGTTGTAGTGTATAGCAAGAATGAGGTGTGTTAACCTATTATTTTTTCCAGAAATATATGTAACCTAAGAAGGGGGGTAGCACTACAGTTTGATCTTGAGTGTCCCCAGGCCTGTGTGTTTCAGGCTTGGTCCAGAAGGCATACTATTAGGATATAACCTGTAAGCAGTCTGTACCAGCAGAAGGTCTTTGAGGATTGTGCCTTTAAAGACTTTTGTGAGACTCTAGGTCCTTCCTCTTCCTTTTATTTCCTAGCCATAGAGTGTTTTTGTCCCACTAGTCATCCACACTGCAGTAAGCTGCCTCACCCAAATCATGTTGCCAGTAAATCATAGACTAGAACTTTTAATATTGTGAGCCATCCCATATATATAAAAAATAGAATAAAATTATAAGTTAGTTATTGAGTTAGGTCTCACCTACCATATGTGTCCAGGAGACCCAAATCAAGTCATCAGGCCTGGTGACAAGCACCCTTACCCACAAAGCCATCTCATAGACTCCAGGCTCAATTATTGGAATTACCCATGGCTGTTTTCACTTTTTTTTCTCCAAATATCCACTGACCTTGATTATGCAATCTAAATTTTGGTCACTAAAATGTCCCATATACTAGCTTTCACCTGTGTATTTTTTCTCCTTGTTCCATCTGGCTGCAATCCTTCTCCTAATGCCCCTATTTACGTGTTTTAGTGGGTTTTTTTTTTTCTTATAACTATCTCATATATGTGTGCTATTTGGTTTTCCACTGACACTTTAATTTAGTATATATATGAAGACTGATTGATCCTCTGCTATAAATCCCCATACATGATAGATGTCTCTTGGTCTTACTAAATGATACCATCTTTTTTCAAACCTCTGAAACAATAATCTCAGAAGTTGTACTACATTTCTATAATATATTCACTCCATTTCATCTGACTGTATTCATTAACTAATCCAAAAATATAGCATCTATGTTGTGGCATCCCATAGTAATGGTATTATGAATTCTCATACCTCATTTGTTTGCCTTCTGTCAGACATTTTTCTCATGACTATTCTTCTCTACAGTTGGGATTGTTTCCAGGGTGAGTGACTGACAGGAAAATTACTCTACGGCTTCTGATATATTCTAGGATTAAGACACTGAAAACACTTACATGAATTTGATTTTGCTTACCTTCTGATCCTCATCACCCTAATCTTTTACCCAACTTGATTGTCATACACTGATTAGTTACCAAAGTTATATTACAGGAACATAGATTGATCATATTCAGAAAAAAAAAGGGTACAACTACAGGAATTTTCAATGAATGCTAAATAAAACCAATTCATTGATCATTATTTTTCACAACTTTATCATATGTTGTCATCTTCCATTTCAAAATAACATATGACTCTCTAGCTTCTTCATGCAGATCACAAAGGCTATGATGTGATGGCAGAGCAGCATTTGATCCAGGCAAGGCGAGGAGCTAGGCAAACTTATACAGTAAGTATAAGTGTATACTTCTTGGTCTTCTTCTTTGACCACCCCGAGTCCTTCCAGAGACAGCATTTAATTTTTCTGGAAGAAGCCAGTAATGGACACTTGTCTTGGCTTTACCAAGAGCCGCAGCCCTTTTCCTGGGGCTCTTCTCTGAGTCTTTTCTGGTCTCCCTTTTCACAGCAACAGCAGGGGGTCTGTGTGCTGAGCAGGGTTTCATCTTAAGCTCCGCCTCACTGTCTGTGCAGGACTCACTCTCATAGACTTTCTCAGTCACTATGCAGCCTTCTTCGTCCACAAAGGGTTTAGATTTCAGTACACACTTTCGTTTTCTTTTGTTGTCTCCACCTGAACACTTGACAGGAGGAGGTTCAGTTTTGGGGCCTAGGATCAAGAGGTGGAGATACAGGAATTGGAGATGGTGAGCCTGCTTCAAACATCTCAGGAAAGTTTGCAAAGACTTCATCTTCACTGCTATCAGACTAAGGAAGCTTGATTCTTCTTCTCTTTTTCTTCAGGTTTTCGGTTTCCTATGCTTCCTCATCAGATAAGTATGCTCGCTTGCCCCTGTTGCTTTTCTCCTTCTGCTCCACCTTCGCAGGCTCAGACTTTCTGCTGGATTTCTTCAGAGCTGGGGGAGCTGCCAGCTTTGGTTCAGTGACAGACACTGGAGGTTGCTCCGGTGTTTTTTCTTCCTTTACTACTTGTTCTGAATCCAAATTGACTAAGTTTATTCATTGCAGCTTTTCAAAAAAAAGTCGCTCATTACATTCCCTTTTCCTAGTAGTGCTTTGACCCCAGCGGAAGATGGCGCTTGTTACTTCTCCGGCCTCTGTTTCGGTTTTCTTGTTGGTGTCTTGAGTTTTAGTAGCAGCTTTAGAGATTAACATTCCCATAATTCCTTTGGGATGCTGGAAGCCTGTTTGGAGGCAGGTGGATGGCCATTGGTAGTCAGATCATTGGCTTGTGTCTCACTTGCTGCCTGAAGATTTGATTGCTCGCTCATACTTTCTGGAAGATGGGGATTCTGCAGGAGCTCTGGGGACTGCAGCTGCACACTGTATGGCACTAAACTTGGCTGCAGTTCTGCAAATTGCTTTTAAGGATGTCATAGTCGGTACTGAACAGAAGCTCACTGTCCTTTAGCATAGATTTCTGGATGCTGTACACCTGGATGCTGGCAGTCACAGCTAAGTAGGACTTCACTGTTTATCCTCTCACTACTGCTACCTTGTGGCAAGAATGTCCGTTCTGTATAAAACTGCCAGACACCAAGTAGGTAACATGCAGCTGAGCTCCTGAATTTTCTTTCCGTTTCCTTTCAACATATCCATAGAGCATCTGTTTGTCCTGGTTAACATGAACGCCTCGTGTATAGCTTAGCCACTTGTCAGTCACGATCTTTTTCTGGTCCGTGACAAACTCATCTATGTTTTCTGAATATGCTCTTCCGCCATGGTGGTGCAGCTTCAAGTCCTTCGTTCAACCCGCCTCAGCCACAGCTCCCGCCCAAATTCTTCAGTTTTAATCACAAATAGCTGTGGCAAAAAGAAAAACAACAACACCAAAATTCTCTTTTCTAATCACTTGAAAAATTAGGTATTTGAAGTCTATATTCACTTCTATGATCTGGTACTTTTTGGGTATTATCACATTGCTATTGCTGAGCATGGCAATTACTTTATTCACAAACTACTACTAAATACATATAATCAATGAGACATTTGGAATGTGCTAGGGATTATAAGAACTAAGAAAAGCAAGTCTAACCCACACTATATGCAAATCTCGTGGATAAACCAAATCTAATATTTAACTATACCATATAACGAAGTGTAAATGTTTTTAGCTATATAATGGGAACTGAACTAGGTATAACAGAAATATATATGGCAAGATGAAACAACCTATTGAAGACCCTGTGGTAAAAAGAAGGTGTTTTCGTTTTTAAATGTATGTTATATCCTGAAGGCTACAAAGTACTAGAAAGTAGACTGATTTCTGAAGCCTTGGGACTGGACAAGGTCTAGCATAACCCTGTAACACTTAAGACAGGGAGCTCAAGCTGCACACAGATCACACTCCTGGCTCATGTTCTTTTTTTAAAATATATTTTTTATTTTAATTAATCTACTTTTTACACTCTATATTTTATTTCCCCCAGCCACACTCCAACTGTTCCACATCCCATACCTCCTCCCCACCCCACCACGTAGATGCCCCTATCCCCCACCCAACCTGACCTGTAAACTCCCTGGGGCCTCCAGTCTCTTGAAAGTTAGGTGCAAAGAACAAAGAACCGGCAGTCCTCTGCTGTATATGTGTTGGGGACCTCATATTGGCTGGTATATGTTGTCTGTTTGGTGGTCCCGTGTTTGAGAGATCTTGGGGGTCCAGATTTATTGAGACTGCTGGTCCTCCTACAGGATCGCCCTTCTGCTCAGCTTCTTTTAGCCTTCCCTAATTCAATAACAAGGGTCAGCTGCTTCTGTCCATTTGGATGTGTGCAAATAACTGTGTGTGACTCTTTTAGCTGTTTTGGAGGTCTTTTGGAGGGCAGTCATGGTAGGTCCCTTTTTGTGAGCACTCCATCGCCTCAGTAATAGTGTCAGGCCTTAGGATCTCCCCTTGAGCTGGATCTCACTTTGGACTTGTCGCTGGACCTTCTTTTCCTCAGGCTCCACTCCATTTCCAACTCTGTAATTTTTTCAGACAGGAAAAAGTATGCGCCAGAGTTGTGACTGTGAGATGACAGCCCCATCCCTCACTTGATGTCCTGTTTTCCTGCTGGAGGTGGGCTCTACAAGTTCCCTCTCCCCACCGTCTGGCATTTCATCTAAGGTCCCTCCTTTGCATCCTGAAAGTCTCTGACCTCCTAGCTCTCTGGTGCTTTTTGGACTGTCCCCCCAGCCTCCTATTTCCCGAGGTTGCCTGTTTCCTTTCTTTCTGTTGACCCTCAGGGCTTTAGTCCTTTTCCCTCACCCAATACCAGATCGGGTTCCCCTCTCCCACCTATTCCCACCCTCCCCATCTGCTTTCCCTCCCAGGTCCCTCCCTCCCTCCCCACTTGTTATTGCTTTCTTCTCTCTCCCAAGTGGGACTGAGGCTCCTCACTTGGGCACTTCAGCTTGTTGAGCTTTTTGAGTTCTGTGGACTGTATCTTGGGTATTCTGTTTTTGTTTGTTTGGTTGGTTGGTTGGTTGGTTTTTTTGGCTAACATCCACTTATTTGTGAGTACATACCAGGCATGTCCTTTTGGGTCTGAACTACCTCACTCAGGATGATATTTTCTAGTTCCAGCTGTTTGCCTGTACCTGATGTCCTCCGTAAAGCTGAAGGCACAACAGGAAGGGTTTTGCAGTAACTAAAACAACAAAGAGAGAAGTAGGTCAGTTGATGGTGACAAAGCACAAAGCTGTGTGGAGGGATGTGGAGTAAATAGGATGTGAATCTTCTACTTAGGGTGCTGGCAGATTTGACCCTGTCAGTCACAGGAGAGAGAGCACACAAGCAAAACTGTTAGGTTTGAGTCTTGGAAGCTTTCTCTGGGCTAGATGTTAAATCTAAGGTAGCAAACACAAATAAGCCTTAAGGGGACAGTTATTTACCAAAGTGCATGGGCTTATTTCATTGCTTTCACAATTGGTAGGGTCCCGTTTGTACATCATGACTGAGTAGCAGCCTTTAGGGTTGGCCCAGTGTAACAAGGTGAATGGAAACTGCAGGTGAGGATCGTGACCTCTTTTCTGTGCCCATGAGCAAAGACATTTGCACGGTGGTGAATAAGTTGGTCCTTGTGTACTTTTTCTATTATACCATGCCAGTAACTATTTCATAGTCCCTACAATACTCACTCTTTCAAAGTCTCTTCCTTCTTACTTTAAGCTGATGCGTTTATTTCTTACTTCATTGATGACCCTAAGTATGGAAGAGATTTCCTAGAGGCATATAGTACCCATTGTCTGCTTATACATTTACATACTGGGCATAGCTATCCACTCTCTTTGGAAAGTTTGATATAAGCAGTTTTCCTCCAACATTAAAACTCTTTCTTTTGTTTAGTAACAACTACAGTCTGCATTCACAGTCTATTCAATACCCAAATGTCTTCATTTATCTTTTCAAACTGACTGATCATCAGGCCTTGAGAGACATATGGGAACCGATCCTGAGTGATCTCACATTCACTCAGAGGCATCAGCTCCTGGGATGAACTAGTAAGATAAATACTTGTACTGTATAAATTCATATTTATACCTTTAGCATCTCATTTTTGGATAATGAGAACTGGTAAACATGAAGTGCTAATATGCATTGTAGCACAGATGCATTATGTGAGCCTACTGGAAAATATGATGCAATTTTCCACTTATTAAATTTGATAGTCCATTTCACATGCTTAGCACAATGCAGCACAGAGAGTAAACAATAAGCATTAGCTATTAGTAGCAATACTTTTAGTATTAGTGCTAATATTTAATAGTTTACACTACAGGCAAGTGGAAAAGACAACTATGTATGAAGATGAATAGTGGTGTTGTAAGTGCTAAATAACGTTGGAGGTGCTCAGAGCAGAAGAGGGCACCATCAACTGTGGCCTCGATGATTGGCCTTGAATTGTTATGCATAAAAATGCCCGAGCTGACAAGAGGAAAGTCAGCAGCTGTGAAACAACACAGCTCTGATAAAATACAGGACAAAATTGGAGGTAATTTTCTGGCCGTTTCCAGAATAATTAAACCACAAAATCAAAGTTTACATGCAGAGGATTTGTGACTTATAAAATATGCTAACCTTCCTTGCTTCACTGAGGGGCATGGGATTAGCTGATGGAAGACCAGGTAATCCCAGTCTCAAAAGCTGTCCTTTTAGCACGTGGTAAGTTGCACAGGGGTAAAGAGAAAGGGCATGAAGAACAGCTCTGAGCCCAGCACCCTATTGTTGTATGTATTCTTCCTGCTCTGCCTGGAACAATAATTCACAGAAGATAAAAGGTACTATGAGAGTAAGTGCCAGAGTTAATATAATGTTTAAAGTATTTTGTTGTGTTGACAAAGTCCATTTAAAAAAGAATGAGAGAACCTTTAAACATGGTGTAACCATCAATACTGCCTGTCCATTAACCAGACACACTGCTATCATCTTAATTCAAATATTTGTAGGCAGAAAAGAAAGGCTCATTTTTATTCACAATGACTTTCCTATCCCATCTGGCACAAGCAATTTCCTTTTGTTTGCCTTTAAACTGTGTTATAAAGAAATTAATTTTACCCTCCAGGCTTTCGCTACAAATTTCACAACTTTCATTCTGCTTATTTTTCAATTTCATCATCAGGCACAAATTGTTCTTGTGGGTGGAATTGTACTTGTCAATTTTTCTATTTTAACCCCTGAGATTTTTCATTAGGTCTTACCACTCACAAAACCCCCTGTTTTCTTCTGAAACTTGTCAACAGCTATTGTAATTATTTTATCGTCGGAGCACATACTACATTGGTGTGCACATGCTAATTGGAAAATTACCTTTCTAAATTGGTTTCTAATGAGAACGATTATGAGCCCTGTCACTTAGACAAGTGGTCCAGTGAAAACAGAATCAATTTTGTCAAATATATGTGATTAATAACTAAAAACCATAAACATGCACCTTGTAATTATTGAACCATTCTTCTTGCACTGATCCTCATGATCGGTGACTAGAAAAATCTGCCTATGCTTAACATCTGCTCACTGAAGCCAAAAATGTTGAAAGATGATTTTTTTTTAAATTTTCCTTGATGTTTGCTCTCAGGTGAGCTTGAATTTGTCCAGGGATAGAAAGACCGACAAGAGAAAAACCCAGCTTCAAAGAGGTCCAAGTGCAACAACCCCACACTCACAACTGCCAGCTACTCAACCTTTTCTGCCAAAGGTGCAGACTACCTAGAAATTTTACAAGCTGCACAGATATTTTCTTTTATTAGTGCCAGGATAAATGTATACTCTATAGTGAGCTTCATGCATGTGTACGCATTGCACGACCCTAGAAAGATCCTAAGTATACACTGGGCTTTGTGCCCTAGCATCTTTCTTCTAATTTTTTGAGACAGGTTCTCTCAGTAAATCCGAAGCTCACTAATTGATTAAAAAGGCTAGCCAGCAAGCTCACAGGCTTTTCCTGTGTTTACCCTCTAACTTCTGGGATTGCAGGTGTGCACTGTCAGATCTTGCTTTTACACAGGTACTGGGGATCCAAACTCAGTTCTTCGTACTTGTGCACCAAGCACTTTACCCACTGAATCATGCCCTCCACACACCTGGAAGAATGCAACCGAATATGGGGAGGATAAACAGCAGTGTAGTCATTTATTTGGAAAATAGTCTTTTTTTTTTCTTAATATAAATATTCAAAGACTCAACGCTTTAGATATCCAAGAATGTGTGGCTATGATGTCACTGAATGATGTCAGTAAGCAAATGTTCATACAGATGATAGTGTTTGAATATTTCAAACAATCCCTATGAGTATTTGTAAAAAAAAATTGTACTAGAGGGGTGTCCCTTAAAAGTACCAGACTTTAATGATGTCAGTGAAAAACATAATTATGCACAATTTATTGTTTTAGATTAAACTTCCTCTTCTGAAAAAATAGTAATACTTACAACGACTTCACATGTGCTTGATGCTTCAGTGAGATACTCTGTGCCAGTGTTTAGGCCACTGTTTTTTCACTTATTACTTACACTTAAATTTGCTGGACAAATTGCATACACTAGCAAGATTTTGCTGAAAGGACACAGATATAACTGTCTCTTGTGAGACTATGCCAGGGCCTAGCAAACACAGAAGTGGATGCTCACAGTCAGCTATTGGATGAATCACAGGGCCCCCAAAGGAGGAGCTAGAGAAAGCACCCAAGGAACTAAAGGGATCTGCAACCCTATAGGTGGAACAACAATATGAACTAACCAGTACCCCGGAGCCCTTGTCTCTAGCTGCATATGTATCAAAAGATGGCCTAGTCGGCCATCACTGGAAAGAGAGGCCCATTGGACTTGCAAACTTTATATGCCCCAGTACAGGGGAACGCCAGGGCCAAAAAGGGGGAGTGGGTGGGTAGGGGAGTAGGGGGGGGAGGGTATGGGGGACTTTTGGTATAGCATTGGAAATGTAAATGAGCTAAATACCTAATAAAAAAATGGGAAAAAAATTTGCTGGACAAACACAACTTGTTCTTGTACATTCTCAATGAATTTGGATTATAAACTACTGAACTGTGGGGCATCACTTTGGATGGGCAGAGCCAGTACTTCCGGGAAGGGAAGGGGGTATAGCATCAGGAAGTCTATACACAGTCTCATGACTGCTGAAGTGTCAGAAGATGCTGTTTGAGGCAGTGATCCAAGTAAGCAGCATAGGTTTGTCTTGAATAGATGGAGCTCAAAAGTCTGTAGTCTCATGCTAGAAGATTACGAGTTTTAATTTTTGATGAATGTCTTAGTTGGGGTTTCTCTTGCTTTAATGAAACACCACAACCAAAACAACTTGGGGAGGAAAGGGTTTATTTGGCTTATACTTCCACACTGTAGTCCATCATTTAAGAAAGCCAGGATAAGAACTCAAACAGGGCAGGAACCTGGAGGCAGGAGCTGATGCTTAGGCCATGGAGGGATGCTGCTTACTGGCTCCTCATAGCTTACTCAGCCTGAGTTCTAAAGGAACTTGGAACCACCAGCCCAGGGGTGGTACCACCCATAATGGGCTGAGCTCTCCTTCCCCAATCACTAAGAAAATGCCCTATAAGCCGGGTGTGCTGGGTCACCAACATGGAAATGCTGGCCTGTGTCTGTGTAGCTGATTGCTTCAAGAAAATCAGTCAGTCAGAGCTGGGCAGTGGTGGCATATGCCTTTAATCCCAGCACTTGGGAGGCAGAGGCAGGCGGATTTCTGAGTTCGAGGCCAGCCTTGTCTACAAAGTGAGTGTCAGGACAGCCAGGGCTACACAGAGAAACCCTGTCTCGAAAAAAAAAAAAAAAAAAAAAAAAGAAAGAAAGAAAAGAAAAAGAAAAAGAAAATGCCCTATAATTTCAATCTTATGAAAGAGGCATTTTTCAGTTGCGGATCCCTCCTCATCAACGACACTAGTTAGTGTCAAGTTGACATAAAACTGCTCAGAACAATGAACGATGCAGCATGTAAACCCAGAAGCATGGAGGGTGATTATTCAAGACAGGGTTTCTCTTGTGTAGCCCTGACTGTCCTGAAATCCATGTTGGTGACCCAGCACTAGGCTTCTGTGGGAAGCAAATAATATGAAATTCTCTCTGGTAGGTGCTCTGGAACAGTAAGAGTGGGAGAGATAAGGAGAAGGGCTTTATGGAGTCACTGGTGCTCAGGCAGATCACTATACTTTGCTTTGACTATGCTTACAAAGCATGTGCTGGGTTTGGTATGGCAAGAATGTTTAAGCGGAGTCCTTCCAAGTGTCAAGTACTGAAATTGAGTCTCACTATACGTTATAGTGGGTAGGAACTTAAACCAGCTGAGGTATTTACAGGTTTCTGGTTGGGAGAGATCATTTGGACTGGATAAAGTTGTTAGAGTGGGGTCTCAGTGTCTGAACACAATGGGTTTACAACAGACTACACATCCCTATACCCCATCCTTTGTCCTGGGATACCCTGTATAATCTTGGTACTTTACCACCAAAAAGCTTATCCCAGCGCTAGCCTCTAAATTTTGCTCTTTCAGAATCATGAGCCCAAACAAATTTCTTTATGTATTTTTTTTCTTTTGCCTACAGTAAATGAATTGCTAGAACACAGGAACAGGATATACAGGGATTACAAAACTAGGACGTGTTTAAGTGGAGTGTGAATTCAATTGACCCAATTCTGGGTCAATGAATCATGTGTTTCATGGTGTATATTGTCATAGAAATAAAAATTTAAAAAATGGACAACTGACTGTCCAGGGGGCTCAAAGTCCCCACCAAGCATGATACCACCTCTTCCTAAGGTCTTTGACCATCCTAAACCTTCCCTCAACACTCTTACTCCCAAGGAGAGTAGAGGTCTCCACCCCTCCAGCACAGAGCTGCTTCTGAATGCATGCCATTCACAGGGCAGATGTGGGTGGCTTATTTTAATGGGAGTTTTTGCTACAAGAGGTTGTGGAAGCTCCTGTCTGTAGAAGGTGGGCTGAGTGGGGTTTGGGTCTCTCTACCATCCACTCCTCTGTTCTTCCTGAGCCAACAGAACCCCTGGAGACTTTGGAATATGATTGTTAGCCTAGCTGACAGCTTTACTTCATCAAGCCTCTGGTCTCTTGTTTGATTTACTCACTCATTCATTAATAAATTCCAAAGGCATACCTATCCAATGCGGGGTAGGTGCTACGAGCTAGGGTGCAAACAGAGATAAACACTGTCGCTGTCTAGCTCTGTGACTATTAGACATCTTGAAATATGCAAATACACATATGTATTGAGCATTTACACATGCTGTTCTAAACATTTTGTGTGTGATAACTGAGTGAATTGTTATGGCAACCCTTTCAACAATATTATCATAAAATTGTTGCCTACAGTAAATGAATTGCTAGAAGACAGGAACAGGATATACAGGGATTACAAAACTAGGATGTGTTAAGATGGTAATATTATCATCTCTGTTTGGTGGAAGAGAAACTGAAGCCCAGAGAGGAGAAGTAGCTTGCCCTATATTATACAGCTCCTAGAGGAACCAAAAATCAAACACTTTGACCCTTGACTGTGATCTTAAACAATTTGACCAAGTGTCTCTAGAGGTTCTATGACAAGGAAGAGACCTGAGTAACAGAGCAAAGAAAAAAAAAAAAAAAGACTTCTTCAGGAGGTCTTCTGAAGCAGCACAGAGGGTGGTGACACATGACATACTGTTTTGGCATCACTAGGCAGCAGGTTCAGTCCCCATGGACACTACAACAGATACTTCAAAGAACACACAGGCACACATGCTCACTACTTAGAGATCTTGTGGTGGAAGGAACAATGCAAAGGCAAAATTAGGCCAAATATCTATCTGAAATGCATTGCTCAGTTGTTTGAATTTAGATTCTAGCATAACACATCCCTATCCTTCCAGTCCCATCTCTGGCTCCCAGTCCTTTATTGTTCCCACAATAGCTTTCAATTTCCCACCTGTCTTGAGGTTGCAACAATTTTCTCTGTAGGATAAAAATATTGTGATAACAGAAAATTGGTGCAGATACCTATTCTTAAGTAGAAGCCACATGTGCTTAATCCACACACCAAGGGCTGTGCTACAGACTCATATCATAGAGCAAACAAACATTCAGAAGGCCACACTTACTCCTAAAAGAAACAGTGAAGGTATGTGCAAGTCCTTTCTTCAAATAGTGCGTCATATGAGGCTGATAAATATAGATGATTGCTACTTAAATTGGGAGCAAAAACATGATAGGAGTCAGAAACAACTCCACAATACCAATAAAAGTTACTGGTTATTGTCTAACACTTCTTATTAAGAAGACAAGACACTAGCATTCGGGATGAAAATATTAAGGCAGATCGTAAGACGCTGCTGAAAGTCATCCAAAGGTGTTCTCTTATTTTTCTATCACTTAAAAGGTAGGGTGTCCTTATAGAACTCTGCTTTCTCTAAGGTTAGAAATTCAAAGTCACTATGATATAGCCCATAAGTGGGCTCTGCATATGCCAGGTTACGTAGTGCTGTTTAATTTCAAACAACTCTATAAGCTTGGCATATCTTGAGAATGACACTTAAAATGAGTCCTTAACATTTTAATATGACCCTGCTGATTCAGAGTTGATGAGGACACAATTCATAAACTTTATTCTTTGGGTAGGATGATAGTCAGAGACGAATCTGAAGTACTGAATACAGTAGTTCTTAAAAACCATACTGGCTCTACATTTAAGGAAACTTGAAGGTAGAATATGAAATTCTAGTTTAAAAGAATGCTTTGGGGGAAATGGTCTCAATGAATAAATAAAAACTATTGTAATTAGCCTATCATCTAAGGCATTTATATGCAAATGATGCTTCTAAAGTACTTGAGGTTGCCTGCAAGTAATTTCTTCTCTGAATTAGTCATAAACTTTATGCGTTGTGCTCACAGTGGTTTTGCTCTATTAATTCACCTAATAAAGCATTTCTTCATCATTAGCACAAAGGTAAACTTCAACACAATTAAAATTTGTAACTAAGTATTATAATC
Organism: Mus caroli; assembly: GCF_978045245.1. Lineage (NCBI taxonomy): Eukaryota > Metazoa > Chordata > Mammalia > Rodentia > Muridae > Mus > Mus caroli. The sequence goes on along the minus strand of NW_028227261.1, from coordinate 102,369,373 downwards.
TAAATGAAGCTAAATAAGTGCAACTTTAAATATCAGAAACAGACATTGGGAGCTATCACATGAACCTTTCTAATCACACAGGTCTTAGATGTATTGACAATAGTGATTTGGAAAAATAATCTCACTTTTAAAGCTGTATATCATGCAAAACAATCTTAAGATTGCTCATGTCAAAAGCCTGAGTCCACCCGTCTAGACTGCATATTTTAATACTTGCTAGGTACATATATGATATTATCTTGTGATATGCCAAAACACAAGGCAGTCCCCAGGAGAGCAGCTTTCTGAATCTAGTTTTGACATTGGGGAACTGTGGAGGAGGTGGGAGCCACAAAACAGAAACAGCTCCTGTGACAGATACTCTCAGTTCAACGAGGTAAATGCAAAACTATAAGAGAAATCACATCTCAGCACAAAAGCTAGGCAGCCCTTGAGTATAGATGATGCCAGAAAAAATATGAGATTACTGGAGCTGCCAGAGTATATTAATACTATAAATATAGATGATTTCCTGAGGAAAAAGGTCCTTGAAAATGTACCAAATGTGTGATGCTGAATACCAAGTTCAACAGCTAAGACACGGAGTGTCAACAGAATGCCAACAACTGCCCTTCCTTTCACGGCATCCTGAATCATGTCTGCATGACTCACATGCACCTGGGATGCCACAGGGTACCAAGCTGAAATCCTTAATTCTTTCCATATTGTCTTCTATCTTTAGATTCTCTGCCTTCATTAAACATATAGCTGGCTACCAAATAGCTCAAGGGCTCAGTGATCAAGTGCATTTGAGCATTTCTGAAATATTTATCTCTCCTGTTAACTTGGGATTTTCCTAACTAATATTGTAAAAATTCTGAGTTGCTATGAATAACTTTTAACCCTTAACTTAAAATAAGGTATTTATACAATTGATAAAGGCTTCCTGGACTTAGCTCTCTAGTTTCCTAAACTCAAATATTGGCTTAATCGTTAATATTGGTATTAATGGGTATGAATATTTGTGACTTATAAAAGAAATGTAAGCTGAGTATCTAATTAAACTAGAAAGCATAATAGCCACCATGATTGATTGTTCTGAGGCTAGTGATCACAGCTAGCTGAGCATGGTGACTAACTTGTCAGAGCCACTCGGCCTACATGAGTGTAGAGATTTTAGCACAGAAAGTATATCCAATAGCAAACATAATTTCCCTTTGATTCTTATTTTCTTTAATTCAACAAACAATGAAACTGAATTTCTAAAGAATATTAAAAGTTTTTAACATTTATTTGTTGTTTTTTCTCTGCCTCTGCCTCTGCCTCTGCCTCTGCCTCTGCCTCTGCCTCTGCCTCTGCCTCTGCCTCTGCCTCTGCCTCTGCCTCTGCCTCTGCCTCTGCCTCTGTCTGCCTCTCTCTCTCTCTCTCTCTCTCTCTCTCTCTCTCTCTCTCTCTCTCTCTCTCTCTCTCTCTCTCTCTCTCTCTCTCGTGTGTGTGTGTGTGTGTGTGTGTGTGTGAGGGTACGGGGCACATTTCAGGAATTTCTTCTCTCCTTCCTTCATGCAGGTCCTGGGGATTGAGCTGAGGTCATCAACTTTGGTGGCAAAGTGCTTTTATGCTCCTTCCTAAATGCCCTACTGACCAAAGGAATGGAATGTCAATATTGACTAAAGAATTTGTGTACACTTCTAAATCATACTGAGGAGGAATGTATGGCAGAAAAGTTCTTTCTTTTGTAAATAGGAGGCCTAATTGTTAAATAGGCAATTAATAAATTCTGTCACAGTTAGAATTTCATATACGCTAGTTTGTCTGGACAATTCTAGTTTGTTCATACTTGATGCTCCAAGAAACAGTAGTGTTTATTCCAACTTAAAAAGTTTGTCCATTGACAATTAATTACATGACTAGTAAAACTAAAATAGTGAAAGTCAGTAATAAGTAGAGTATAAAATAATGTGATTTAGTAATTAGTCAATAGTATTGTGAAGAGCATACAGAGATGGATTCAGCGAGACAGCTCTGTCTATCAGGGGTAGACATGCCAGCATGAGACTCTAACTTCAGTTCCTAGAACCCATGTGGGGGAAAAAAGCAGGCTTGAGGCCCAGTGGCACATGTTTTAAGTCACGTTGCTGGGAAAGTGAAGAAAGGTGGGTTCCTTGGGCTTGTCACCCAGCCAGCCTAGCCTATCCAACAAGCTCAAGGTTAGTAAGAGAATATGTACCCCTACTACCAAATAAAAACCAATGTGGACAGCACCTGAGGAATGACACTTACTGTCATTCCTTTTGTTTCTATATGCATGCACTCACATGTGTGTACATGCATATACATGTTCACAAACTCTCACACAGAGAGAGAGAAGTATAGGCTAGTGAGAATATGATTAGAAGTGATTTGAAGATTGAAGCACTGACATGATTAGAAGGAGGGAAAAGAAAGACAATATTCTTACAGAAGCAGAAATTCAAAATTGAGCACCTGTTGGAATGAGATATGAAAATAATATTGAATAAAAGAGAAAGGAAGCTTAAATATTTAAAATTTCATGACTGAGGGTATTATTCTGTAATGCAAACTGGAAAGATAGAAAGTCCAGTGAATAGAATTATGAGATCAGGCTTGACATATTAAGTTTATTTCTTCTCTGAAAGTTGGGTGAAAAATATCAAGCCGTTGTATTAAGGCTTCTATCAGTGGCCTCTGTGGTAATTTAATGAGCTATATAATTTTATTGGTAGATTCCCATGGATCTCCAAAGCCAACAGAAGTAAACACCTTTTTTTACTATCTACTCAGGAAATAATCACACTATCAAAATGTTCTAAGAGTTGTACAATCAGAAAAGGTCGAAATTGCTCAAGTCTCACTCTTAGAATTAATATGAGAAATCGCATTGAACAACAACAACAAAAATACATTGTTGATTATGTGATCCCCTTTCTGCCCATCTTCACCCTGGGAACATCTGAGTTGGATTCCATCTGCTCCAACTACAATCCCCTACCTTCCTAATCCCAAGGGCCAAGCCCAGGTGCACCAAGACATGTCCTGCATCCTAAGTAACATTATCCAGTCCAAGGCTGACCAGGTGAGGTCTACTGAACCATAAATATCCAGGATAGGCACACCTTCCCAGATATGTGCTATGCAGGAACATCCACGGAATGGATACCTGATGCCTAAAGGCCAGCATAAGAACTCAATCAACAAGAGCCAGGGCAATCTGACACTTGCAGAGCACAGCTATCTTAAAATGTAAATAAAAGCAATAAAGAAAGCAAAACTGAAGGAGTACTAGAGTTGGAAAACCTAGTGAAGAGAACAGGAACAATAGACTCAAGAATTACCAGCACGATACAAAAAATGGAAGAGAGAATATCAGGAGTAGAAGATGCAATAAAGCTGGGCAGTGGTGGTGCACACCTGTAATCCCAGCACTTGGGAGGCAGAGGCAGGCAGATTTCTGAGTTTGAGGCCAGCCTGGTCTACAGAGTGAGTTCCAGGACAGCCAGGACTATACAGAAACTCTGTCTCGAGAAAAAGAAAAGAAAGAAAAGAAAAGAAAAGAAAAGAAAAGAAAAGAAAAGAAAAGAAAAGAAAAGAAAAGAAAAGAAAAGAAAAGAAAAGAGAGAAAGAAGACACAATAAAAGAATTGACACATCAGTCAAAGAAAATGTTAGCTCTGAAAAATTCCTGACACAAAACATCAAGGAAATCTAGAATAGCATGAAAAAAAAAGAACCTACGAATAATAGGAATAGAAGAGGGTGAAGAGTCCCAACTCCAAGGACCAGCAAATATTTTCAACAAAATCACAGAAGAAAAAATTCCCTAACCTAAAGAAACAGGTACCGATAAACATACAAGAACCTTACAGAACACCAATTAGATTGGACCAGAAAAAAGAATCCTACCACCATATAACAGCCAAAACACTAAAGCTACAGAACAAAGAAAGAATATTAAAAGCTGCATGATTAAAAAAAAAAAAAGCCAAGTAATATATAAAGGCAGAGCTACCAGAATTATACCTGACTCGTGAACAGAGACTCTAAAACCTAGAAGGGCTTAGACAGATGTCTTGCAGCCTATAGAGAGAACAGAGCCAACCTAGACTACTATCCGCAGCAAAACTTTCAATCACTCTACATGGAGAAAAAAAGATATTCCAAGACAAAATCAAATATAAAAAAATCTATGCGCAAATCCAGCCCTACAGAAAATTCTCAAAGGAAAACTCCAACAAAATAAGGGTAACTGCACCCGCCCCCCAAAAACCCTAGAGAAATAAATAACTTTACAGCAGCAAGAGAAAAAGAAGAGAAACACAACAAAACCACTACCACCAACATGAGAATAATAAGAATTAACAATCATTGATTGGTCATTAATATCTCTCAACATCAATGCAAACAATTCTCAAATAGAAAAACACAGGCTAACACAGTGGATATGTAAATAGGATCTATCATTCTGCTGCACCTAAGAAACACATCTCAGAAACAAAGATAGACACTACCTCAGAGTAAAAGTTTCCTAAGCAAATAAACCCTAGAAACAAACTGAAGTAGCCATTCTAATATGCAATAAAATAGAGTTTCAACTAGAAGTAATCAAAAGAGGTATGGAAAGACACTTCAGCCTCATCAAAGGAAAAATCCACCAGGAGGATGACTCAATTCTGAGCATGTATGCCCAAAATGCAAGGGCACGAAAATTTGTAAAATAAACACTACTAAAACTTAAATCACACATAAAACCCCATATGTTAATAGTGGTAGACCTCAACACCCCAATCTCATCAATGGATATTGAAACAGAAACTAAACAGTGAAATAATGAAACTTACAGTGGTTAAAATCAAATGGACCATACAGTTTTTATCACATTTGCTCTGTAGTACAGCATGAAGTCAGGCATGGTGATTCCACCAGAGGTTCTTTTATTGTTAAGAATAGTTTTTGTTATCCTAGATTTTTTTGTTATTCCAGATGAATTTACAAATTGCCCTTTCTAACTCTGTGAACAATTGAGTTGGGATTTTGATGGGGATTGAATTGACTCTGTAGATTGCTTTGAGCAGGATACCCATTTTTACTATATTAATCGTGACAATCCATGAGCATGGGAGATCTTTCTATCTTCTGAAATCTTCTTTGATTTCTTTCTTCAGAGACTTGAAGTTCTTATCATACAGATCTTTCACTTCCTTAGTTAGACACACCAAGGTATTTGATATTATTTGTGACTTATTTGAAGGGTGTTGTTTCCCTAATTTCTTTCTCAGCCTGTTTATCCTTTGTATAGAGAAAGGCCACTCATTTCTTTGAGTTAATTTTATATCCAGCTACTGCACTGAAGTTGTTTATCAGGTTAAGGAATTCTCTGGTGGAATTTTTAGGGTCATTCATATATACTATCATATCATCTTCAAATAGTGATATTTTGACTTCTTCCTTTCCAATTTGTATCCCCTTGATCTCCTTTTATTGTCTAATTGCTCTAACAAGGACTTCAAGTACTATATTGAATAGGTAGGGGAAAAGTAGGCAGCCTTGTTTAGTCACTGATTTTAGTGATTTTGCTTCCAGCTTCTCTCCATTTAGTTTGATGTTGGCTATGGTTTGCTGTATATTGCTCTTATCATGTTTAGGTATAGGCCATGAATTCCTGATCTTTCCAAGGCTTTATCATGAATGGGTATTGGATTTTGACAAATGCTTTCTCAGCATCTAAACAGATGATCATATGTTTTTTGTCTTTGAGTTTGTTTATATAGTGGATTACGTTGATGGATTTCCGTATATTAAAGCATCCCTGCATCCCTGGGATGAAGCCTACTTGATCATGATGGATGACCGTTTTTTTTTTGTTGTTTTTGTTTTTAATTTTTTTATTATTGGGTATTTATTTTTTTTTAATTTTTAATATTTTTATTACATATTTTCCTCAATTACATTTCCAATGCTATCCCAAAAGTCCCCCATAGCGCCCCCCACTTCCCTACCCACCCATTCCCACTCTTTTGGCCCTGGCATTCCCCTATATTGGGGCATATAAAGTTTGCAAGTCCAATGGGCCTCTCTTTCCATTGATGGCCGACTAGGTCATCTTTCGATACATATACAGCTAGAGACAAGAGCTCCGAGGTTCTGGTTAGTACATCATGTTGTTCCAACAATAGGGTTGCAGATCCCTTTAGCTCCTTGGGTACTTTCTCTAGCTTCTCCATTGGGAGCCCTGTGATACATCCAATAGCTGACTGTGAACATCGACTCCTGTGTTTGCTAGGCCCCGGCATCGTCTCACAAGAGACAGCTATATTTGGGTCCTTTCAGCAAAATCTTGCTAGTGTATGCAATGGTGTCAGCGTTTAGAAGCTGATTATGGGACGGAACCCTGGATACAGCAGTCTCTAAATGGTCCATCCTTTCATCACAGTTACGAACTTTGTCTCTGTAACTCCTTCCCTGGGTGTTTTGTTCCCAATTCTAAGAAGGTGCACAGTGTCCACACGTTGGTCTTCATTCTTCTTGAGTTTCATGCGTTTAGCAAATTGTATCTTATATCTTGGGTATCCTAAGTTTTGGGCTAATATCCACTTATCAGTGAATACATATTGTGTGAGTTCTTTTGTGATTGTGTTACTTCACACAAGATGATGCCCTCCAGGTCCATCCATTTGGCTAGGAATTTCATAAATTCATTCTTTTTAATAGCTGAGTAGTACTCCATTGTGTAAATGTACCATAATTTCTGTATCCATTCCTCTGTTGAGGGACATCTGGGTTCTTTCCAGCTTCTGGCTATTATAAATAGGGCTGCTATGAACATAGTGGAGCATGTGTCCTTTTTACCGGTTGGGACATCTTCTGGATATATGCCCAGGAGAGGTATTGCTGGATCCTCTGGTAGTACTATGTCCAATTTTCTGAGGAACCGCCAGACTGATTTCCAGAGTGGTTGTACAAGCTGGCAATCCCACCAACAATGGAGGAGCGTTCCTCTTTCTCCACATCCTCGCCAGCATCTGCTGTCACCTGAATTTTTGATCTTAGCCATTCTGACTGGTGTGAGGTGGAATCTCAGGGTTGTTTTGATTTGCATTTCCCTGATGATTAAGGATGTTGAACATTTTTTCAGGTGCTTCTCTGCCATTCGGTATTCCTCAGGTGAGAATTCTTTGTTCAGTTCTGAGCCCCATTTTTTAATGGGGTTATTTGACTTTCTGGAGTCCACCTTCTTGAGTTCTTTATATATATTGGATATTAGCCCCTTATCTGATTTAGGATAGGTGAAGATCCTTTCCCAATCTGTTGGTGGTTTTTTTGTCTTATTGATGGTGTCTTTAGCCTTGCAGAAGCTTTGTAGTTCCATGAGGTCCCACTTGTCAATTCTCGATCTTACAGCACAAGCCATTACTGTTCTATTCAGGAATTTTTCCCCTGTGCCCATATCTTCAAGGCTTTTCCCCACTTTCTCCTCTATAAGTTTCAGTGTCTCTGGTTTTATGTGAAGTTCCTTGATCCACTTAGACTTGACCTTAGTACAAGGAGATAGGAATGGATCGATTCGCATTCTTCTACATGTTAACAACCAGTTGTGCCAGCACCATTTGTTGAAAATGCTGTCTTTCTTCCACTGGATGTTTTTAGCTCCCTTGTCGAAGATCAAGTGACCGTAGGTGTGTGGGTTCATTTCTGGGTCTTCAATTCTATTCCATTGGTCTATTGGTCTGTCACTATACCAGTACCATGCAGTTTTTAACACAATTGCTCTGTAGTAGAGCTTTAGGTCTGGCATGGTGATTCCACCAGAGGTTCTTTTATCCTTGAGAAGAGTTTTTGCTATCCTAGGTTTTTTGTTATTCCAGATGAATTTGCAGATTGCCCTTTCTAATTCGTTGAAGAATTGATTTGGAATTTTGATGGGGATTGCATTGAATCTGTAGATTGCTTTTGGCAAGATAGCCATTTTTACAATGTTGATCCTGCCAATCCATGAGCATGGGAGATCTTTCCATCTTCTGAGATCTTCTATAATTTCTTTCTTCAGAGACTTGAAGTTCTTATTATACAGATCTTTCACTTCCTTAGTTAGAGTCACGCCAAGATATTTAATATTATTTGTGACTATTGAGAAGGGTGTTGTTTCCCTAATTTCTTTCTCAGCCTGTTTATTCTTTGTGTAGAGAAAGGCCATTGATTTGTTTGAGTTAATTTTATATCCAGCTACTTCACCGAAGCTGTTTATCAGGCTTAGGAGTTCTCTGGTGGAATTTTTAGGGTCACTTATATATACTATCATATCATCTGCAAAGAGTGATATTTTGACTTCATCTTTTCCAATTTGTATCCCTTTGATCTCCTTTTGTTGTCGAATTGCTCTGGCTAGGACATCAAGTACAATGTTGAATAGGTATGGAGAAAGTGGACAACCTTGTCTAGTCCCTGATTTTAGAGGGATTGCTTCAAGCTTCTCACCATTTACTTTGATGTTGGCTACTGGTTTGCTGTAGATTGCTTTTATCATGTTTAGGTATGGGCCTTGAATTCCTGATCTTTCCAAGACTTTTATCATGAATGGGTGTTGGATCTTGTCAAATGCTTTTTCCGCATCTAACGAGATGACCATGTGGTTTTTGTCTTTGAGTTTGTTTATATAGTGGATTACGTTGATGGATTTCCGTATATTGAACCATCCCTGCATCCCTGGGATGAAACCTACTTGGTCAGGATGGATGATTGTTTTGATGTGTTCTTGGATTCGGTTAGCAAGAACTTTATTGAGGATTTTTGCATCAATATTCATAAGGGATATTGGTCTGAAGTTTTCTATCTTTGTTGGGTCTTTTTGTGGTTTAGGTATCAGAGTAATTGTGGCTTCATAGAAGGAGTTGGGTAGAGTACCTTCTGTTTCTATTTTGTGGAATAGTTTGTGAAGAACTGGGATTAGATCTTCTTTGAAGGTCTGATAGAACTCTGCACTAAACCCATCTGGTCCTGGGCTTTTTTTAGTTGGGAGACTATTAATGACTGCTTCTATTTCTTTGGGGGATATAGGACTGTTTAGATCATTAACCTGATCTTGATTCAACTTTGGTACCTGGTATCTGTCTAGGAACTTCTCCATTTCATCCAGGTTCTCCAGTTTTGTTGAGTATAGCCTTTGGTAGAAGGATCTGATGGTGTTTTGGATGTCTTCAGGATCTGTTGTTATGTCTCCTTTTTCATTTCTGATTTTGTTAATTAGGATGCTTTCCCTGTGCCCTCTAGTGAGTCTGGCTAAGGGTTTATCTATCTTGTTGATTTTCTCAAAGAACCAGCTCCTTGATTGGTTGATTCTTTGAATAGTTTTTCTTGTTTCCACTTGGTTGATTTCGCCCCTGAGTTTGATTATTTCCTGCCGTCTACTCCTCTTGGGTGAATTTGCTTCCTTTTGTTCTAGTGCTTTTAGGTATGTTGTCAAGCTGCTAATGTGTGCCCTCTCCAGTTTCCTTTTGGAGGCACTCAGAGCTATGAGTTTTCCTCTTAGAAATGCTTTCATTGCGTCCCATAAGTTTGGGTATGTTGTGGCTTCATTTTCATTGAACTCTAAAAAGTCCTTAATTTCTTTCTTTATTCCTTCCTTGACCAAGGTATCATTGAGAAGAGTGTTGTTCAGTTTCCACGTGAAGGTTGGGTTTCTATTATTTATTTTGTTATTGAAGATCAGCCTTAGTCCATGGTGATCTGATAGGATGCATGGGACAATTTCAATATTTTTGTATCTGTTGAGGCCTGTTTTGTGACCAATTATGTGGTCAATTTTGGAGAAGGTACCATGAGGTGCTGAGAAGAAGGTATATCCTTTTGTTTTAGGATAGAATGTTCTGTAGATATCTGCCAGATCCATTTGATTCATAATTTCTCTTAGTTTCACTGTGTCCCTGTTTAGTTTCTGTTTCCATGATCTGTCCATTGGTGAAAGTGGTGTGTTGAAGTCTCCCACTATTATTGTATGAGGTGCAATGTGTGCTTTGAGATTTACTAAAGTTTCTTTAATGAATGTGGCTGCCTTTGTATTTGGAGCATAGATATTCAGGATTGATAGTTTCTCTTGGAGGATTTTACCTTTGATGAGTATGAAGTGTCCCTCCCTGTCTTTTTTAATGACTTTGGGTTGGAAGTCAATCTTATCAGATATCAGAATGGCTACTCCAGCTTGTTTCTTCATACCATTTGCTTGGAAAATTGTTTTCCAGCCTTTCATTCTGAGGTAGTGTCTATCTTTTTCTCTGAGATGAGTTTCCTGTAAGCAGCAAAATGTTGGGTCTTGTTTGTGTAGCCAGTTTGTTAGTCTATGTCTTTTTATCGGGGAGTTGAGTCCATTGATATTAAGAGATATTAAGGAAAAGTAATTGTTGTTTCCTGTTATTTTTGTTGTTAAAGTTGGCATTCTGTTCTTGTGGCTGTCTTCTTTTAGGTTTGTTGAGGGATTACCTTCTTGTTGTTTCTAGGGCGTGGTTCCTGTCCTTGTATTGGTTTTTTTCTGTTATTATCCTTTGAAGGGCTGGATTCGTGGAGAGATAATGTGTGAATTTGGTTTTGTCGTGGAATACTTTGGTTTCTCCATCTATGTTAATTGAGAGTTTGGCTGGGTATAGTAGCCTGGGCTGGAATTTGTGTTCTTTTAGTGTCTGTATAACATCCGTCCAGGATCTTCTGGCTCTCATAGTCTCTGGTGAAAAATCTGGTGTAATTCTGATAGGCTTGCCTTTATATGTTACTTGGCCTTTTTCTCTTACTGCTTTTAGTATTCTATCTTTATTTAGAGCATTTGTTGTTCTGATTATTATGTGTCGGGAGGTATTTCTTTTCTGGTCCAGTCTATTAGGAGTTCTGTAGGCTTCTTGTATGTTCATGGGCATCTCTTTCTTTAGATTTGGGAGGTTTTCTTCTATAATTTTGTTGAAGATGTTTGCTGGTCCTTTGAGTTGAAAATCTTCATTCTCATCCACTCCTATTATCCATAGGTTTGGTCTTCTCATTGTGTCCTGTATTTCTTGGATGTTTTGAGTTAGGATCTTTTTGCATTTTACATTTTCCTTGATTGTTGTGCCGATGTTCTCTATGGAATCTTCTGCACCTGAGATTCTCTCTTCCATCTCTTGTATTCTGTTGCTGATGCTGGTATCTATGGTTCCAGATTTCTTTCCTAGGGTTTCTATCTCCAGTGTTGCCTCATTTTGGGTTTTCTTTATTGTGTCTACTTCCCTTTTTAGGTCTAGTATGGTTTTGTTCATTTCCATCATCTGTTTGGATGTGTTTTCCTGTTTTTCATTAAGGACTTCTACCTGTTTGATTATGTTATCCTGTTTTTCTTTAAGGATTTGTAACTCTTTAGCAGTGTTCTCCTGCAATTCTTTAAGGGATTTTTGTGCTTCCTCTTTATTGTCTTCTACCTGTTTACCAGCATTCCTTTGAATTTCTTTAAGTGTGTTATTAAAGTCCTTCTTGAAGTCCTCTATCATCATCAGGAGATATGCTTTTAGATCCGTGTCTAGCTTTTCCGGTGTGTTGGGGTGCCCTGGACTGGGTGAAGTGGGGGTGCTGGGTTCTGATGATGGTGAGTGGTCTTGGTTTCTGTTAGTAAGATTATTACGTTTACCTTTTGCCATCTGGTAATCTCTGGGGTTAGTTGTTGTCATTGTCACTGTTTAAAGATTGGAGCAGAAGCTGTGTTCCACTCACCAGCAGTCTCAAAATCCTGTGGCTGGGGTCGTGGGTAGCTGGCGGTACCCCGGTGCTGGTCCAGCCGGAAGAGGCCTGTGGTCCTACTCAGGCCGGTTTTCTGCTTCCCTAACTAATGCAGTCTCAGGTCCCGTGCGCAATTGGATTGGAGCAGAAGCTGTGTTCCACTCACCAGAAGTCTTAAGATCCTGTGGCGGGTGTTGTGGGTAGCTGGCGAGTGTCAGCAGACCCTGCGCCCTCGCTTCCCAGGTGCTTTTCTGACCGGAAGAGGCTTGTGGCCCTATGTAGGCCGGATTTCTCCGGATGATCGTTTTGATGTGTTCTTGGATTTGGTTTGCGAGAATTTTATTGAGTATTTTTGCATCGATATTCATAAAGAGAAACTGGTCTGAACTTCTCTTTCTTTGTTGGGTCTTTGTGTGGTTTAGGTATCAGAGTGACTGTGGCTTCTTAGAATGAATTGGGTAGAGTGCCTTCTGTTTCTATTTTGTGAAATAGTTTGAGGAGAATTGGAATTAGGTCTTTTTTGAAGGTCTGATAGAACTCTGCACTAAACCCTGGTCCTGGTCTTTTGTTGGTTTAGAGACTATTAATGACTGCTTCTATTCTATAGAGGTTATGGGGCTATTTAGATCATTAATCTGATCCTGATTTAACTTTGGTACCTGGTATAGCGACAGACAGGTAGATCAGTGAAATAGAATTGAAGACCCAGAAATGAACCCATACACCTATGGTCAATTGACAAGGGAGCTAAAATCATCCAGTGGAAAAAAGACAGCCTTTTCAACAAATGGTGCTGGCTCAACTGGTGGTTATCATGTAGAAAATGTGAATTGGTACATTCTTATCTCCTTGTACAAAGGTCAAGTCTAAATGGATCAAGGAACTCCACATAAAACCAGAGACTCTGAAACTTATAGAGGAGATAGTGAGGGAAAGCCTCAAATATGGGCACAGGGGAAAAAAATTCCTGAACAGAACAGCAATGGCTTGTGCTGTAAGATCAAAAATCTACAAATGGGACCTCATAAAATTGCAAAGCTTCTGCAAGGCAAAAGACACTGTTAATGAGACAAAAAGGCTGCCAACAGATTGATAAAGGATCTTTACCCATCCTAAATCTGATAGGGGACTAATATTCAAGATATACAAAGAACTCAAGAAGGTGGACTCCAGAAAAATAAAATAACTCTATTACTAAATGGGGTACAAAGCTAAACAAAGGAACTGAGGAATACCGAATGGCTGAGAAGCACCTGAAAAAAAAATGTTCAACATCCTTAATCATTAGGGAACTGCAAATCAAAACAACCCTGACATTCCACCTCACACCAGTCAGAATGGCTAAGATCAAAAATTCAGGTGACAGCAGATGCTGGCAAGGATGTGGAGAAAGAGGAACACTCCTCCATTGCTGGTGGGATCGCAAACTGGTACAACCACTCTAGAAGTTCCGTAGTTCCTCCCTAAATTAGGCATAGTACTACCGGAAGATCCAGCAATACCTCTCCTGGGCATATACCCAGAAGATGTTCCAACTTGTAATAAGGACACATGCTCTTCTATGTTCATATGTATTCACTGATAAGTGGATATTAGCCCAAAACTTAGGATACCCAAGATATAAGATACAATTTGCTAAACGCATGAAACTCAAGAAGAATGAAGACCAAAGTGTGGACACTATGCTCCTTCTTAGAATTGGGAACAAAACACCCATGGAAGGAGTTACATAGACAAAGTTTGGAGCTGTGATGAAAGGATGGACCATCTAGAGACTGTCATATCCAGGGATCCATCCCATAATCAGCTTCCAAACGCTGACACCATTGCATACACTAGCAAGATTTTGCTGAAAGGACCCAGATATAGCTGTCTCTTGTGAGACTGTGCTGGGGCCTAGCAAACACAGAAGTGGATGCTCACAGTCAGCTATTGGATGGATCACAGGGCTCCCAATGGAGAAGCTAGAGAAAGTACCCAAGGAGTTAAAGGGATATGCAACCCTATAGGGGGAACAACATGATGAACTAACCAGTACCCCGGAGCTCTTGTCTCTAGCTGCATATGTATCGAAAGATGGCCTAGTGGGCCATCACTGGAAAGAGAGGCCCATTGGACTTGCAAACTTTATATGCCCCAATACAGGGGAATGCCAGGGCCAAAAGAATGGGAATGGGTGGGTAGGGAAGTGTGGGGGGAGGGGGTATGGGGGACTTTTGGGATAGCATTGGAAATGTAATTGAGGAAAATACATAATAAAAAATATTAAAAATTAAAAAAATAATAATAATAATAGCCAGAAGCTGGAAAGAACCCATAAGTCACTCAACAGAAGAATGGATACAGAAAAATGTGGTACGTTTACACAATGGAGTACTACTCAGCTATTAAAAACAATGAATTTATGAAACTCTTAGGCAAATGGCTGGATCTGGAGGATATCATCCTGAGTGAGGTAACCCAATCACAAAAGAACACACATGATATGCACTCACTGATAAGTGGATATTATCCCAGAAATTTAGAATACCCAAGATACAATTTGCAAATCACATGAAACTCAAGAAGAAGGAATACCAAAGTGTGGATACTTTGTTCCTTCTTAGAATGGGGAACAAAATACCCAAAGCAGGAGTTACAGAGACAAAGTTCAGAGCAGAGTCTTAAGGAACGACCATCCAGAGACTGCTCCACTTGGTGATCCATCTCATAAACCCAGCCACTAGGCAGTTGCCAACAAGAGATTGCTGACAGGAGCCTGATATAGCTGTCTCCTGTGAGGCTCTGCCAGTGCCTGGGAAATACAGAAGTGAATGCTCACCGTCATCCATTGGACAGAGCACAAGGTCCCCAATGAAGGAGCCAGAGAGCCAGGGAGCTGAAGGGGACTGAAGCTCCATAGGAGGAACATCAATATGAACTAACCAGTACCACCAGAGCTTTTTGGAACTATACCACCAATCAAAGAAAACACATGGTGGAACTTGTGGCTCTAGTTATATATTTAGCAGAGGATGGCCTAGTCGGTCATCAATGGGAGGAGAGGCTCTTGGTCCTGTGAAGGTTCTATGGCCCAGTGTAGGGTATTGCCAGAACCAGGAATGGGAGTGGGTAGGTTGGGGAGTGGGGGGCATGAGGTGGGGGTAGGGGATTTTCGGAGGGAAAACTAGGAAAGGGGATAACATTTAAAATGTAAATAAAGAAAATATCTAATAAAAAGAAAAGAAAAAAAAATCAAATGGACCTAACAAATATCTACAGAATATTTTACCCAAACACAAAAGAATATAATTTCTTCTAGCACTTAAAGAAACATTATCTAAAATTAACCTTATACTTGGTCACAAAGTATACAAACACAAAAAGTTTGAAATAACCCCTTGCATCTTATCATATCACTGTGGATTAAATCAGGACTTCAGCAATAACAGAAGCAACAGAAAACGTACAAACTCATGGGCACTGAAAGACTCTCTACTCAATTATTTTTGGGTCAAAAAAAGAAATAAAAAAAGAAAGAAAGTAAAGACTTTCTAGAATTAATTAAAATGAAGGCATGACATACCCAAGTTTATGTAACACAATGAAAACAGTGCTAAGGGGAAAGTTCATAGTATTAAGTGCCTTCGTGAAGAAATTGGTGAGTTCTCATACTAATAATTTGAAAGTACAACTGGAAGGTCAAGAACAAGGAGGAAACAAACACACCTTAGAGGAGTAGACCACAGGAAATAATCAACTTCAGCACTGAAATGAATAAGTTAGAAACAAAGAGAACAATGAAAAGAATCAACAAAACCAAGAGCTGGTTCTTTGAGAAAATGAACAAGATAGACAAACCCTTAGCCAAACTAACTAAGACAGAGAGACATTATCCAAATAAACAAAATCAGAAATGGAAAGGGAGTCATAACATCAGACACTGAGGAACTGAAAGAATCATTAGATTTTGCTTCAAAAAACTGTGTTCTACAAAATTGGAAAATCTAAACAAAATGGATCATTTTCTAAGTCAGTACACTTACCAAAGTTAGATCAAGATCAGATAAACAATTTAATTAGTCCTATAATCTCTAAGAAAATAGAAGCAGTCATTAAAATTCTCCCAACCAAAACAAGCCCAGGGCCAGATGGTTGTATTACAGAATTCTACCAGACTTTCAAAGAACTAATACCAATACTCTTCAAACTATTCCGCAAAATAGAAACAGAAGGAACATTGCCAAACTCATTCTATGTCACACAGATACATAAACCAATCAAAGATTCAACAGAGAAAGGATTTCAGACTAATTTTTCTTGTGAACATTGATGAAAAATAATAAAACTCACAAACTGAATCCAAGAACACATAAAAACATCATCCACCATGGTTGAGTAGGCTTCATTCCAGGGATGGTTCAATATACCAAAATCCATCAAAGTAATCCATCATATAAACAAATTGAAAAAGAAAAATATGAGCATCTCATTAGATACTGAAAAAGCCTTTGACAAAATCCAACACCCTTTCATGTTACAGTCTTGCAAAGATAAGAGATACAAGGTGCACACCAAAACACAATAAAAGCTATTTATAGATATCCAATAACCGACATCAAATTAAATGGAGAGAAACTTAAAGCAATCCCACTGAAATTAGGGACAAGAGAAGGCGGCCCACTCTCTATCTATTCAACATAGTACTTGAATTTCTAGTTAGAGAAATGAGACAACTAAAAGAAATCAGGAAAATAGCAATTGGAAAGGAAGAAGTCAAAGTGTTGCTATTTGCAGATGACATGATATGATACATAAGTGACCCCAAAAATTCTACCAAAGAGCTTCTACAGTTAATATCCAGCAAAATGTCTGAATACAAAATTAACTAAAAAAACCAGTAGTCCTTCTTTATACAAATAATAAATGGGCTGACAAAGAAATGAAGGAAAGGACATTCTTTACAATAGCCACAAATAATATAAAAGTATCTTAGTCAAGATATTTTAGCCAAGCAAGTGAAAGAGCTGTATGACAAGAACTTCAAGTCTCTGAAGAAGGAAATTGAGGAAGACATCAGAAGATGGAAAGATCTCCCATGCTCATGAATCAGTAGGGCTAACATAGTGAAAATGGCCATTTTACCAAAATCTATCTATAGATTCAATGCAATCCCATCAAAATTCGAACATAATTCTTTACAGATATTGAAAGAACAATTTTCATCTTCCTAGGGAAAAACAAAAAACCCAGGATAGCTAGAAAAAGTCCTGTATAATAAAAGGACTTCTAGAGGTATCACCATCTCTGATATCAAGCTATACTACAGAGCATATGGTATTTGGGTAAAGCCAGACAGGTTGATAAATGGAGTAGAATCAAACCCACACACCTGTGGACATTAGATTCTTGACAAAGAAAGCAAAACCATACAATGGAAAAAAGAAAGCATCTTCAAAAATGGTGCTTGCCTAACAGAATGTCTGCATGTAGAAAAATGCAAACAGATCTATATTTATAAACCTGCACAAAACTGAAGTCCAAGAGCATCAAAAATCTCAACATAAAATTAGACACACTAAATCTAATAGAAGAGAAAGTGTTCCATGAACACATTGACACAGGAGACAAATTCCTAAACAGAACACCACTAAACAGCTCACACACTATAACTAACAATTAACAAATAGGACCTCATGGAAATGAAAAGCTTTTGCAAGGCTAAGGCCACCATCAATAGAATGAAACAGCAGCCTACAGAATGGGAAAAGATCTTCAGCAACCCGATATCTGACAGAGGACTAATATTCAAAATATATAAAGAGCTCAAGAAATTAGATACCAACAAACCAAATAATGCAATTAAAAATGAAGTACAGTGCTAAACAGATAATTCTCAACAGAGAAATTTAGAACTGCTGAGAACTTTTTAAGATGTTCAGTGTCGTTAGGCATTAGGGAAATGTAAGCCAGAACAACTCTGAGATTCCACCTCACACTCATCAGAATAGCTAAGATCAAAAACTCAAGTGACAGCACATGCTGCAAGGATGTGGAGCTAGGGGAACACTTCTACATTGCTGGAGGGAGTGCAAACTTGTACAACCACCCTGGAAATCAGTTTGGTGGGAGAAGGGAGGGGGGGAGAGGGAGAGGGAAAATGGAGAGGGAGAGATTCTGGGCAGAGATGAGGAAAGGTCTCATGAAAGAACATTATTATAGGAGACAGAATAATATAAGTGTTCAGTGTCTGTACTGGCTAGTTTTGTGTCAACTTGACACAGCTGGAGTTATCACAGAGAAAGGAGCTTCAGTTGAGGAAATGCCTCCATGAGATACAAGGCATTTTCTCAATTAGTGATCAAGGGGGGAGGCCCCTTGTGGCTGATATCTACCAGCCATCTCTGGGCTGGTAGTCTTGGGTTCTATAAGAGAGCAGGCTGAGAAAGCCAGAGGAGGCAAGCCAGTAAAGAACATCCCTCCATGGCCTCTGCATCAGCTCCTGCTTTCTGACCTGCTTGAGTTCCAGTCCTGACTTCCTTTGGTGATGAACAGCAGTATGGAAGTGTAAGCCAAATAAACCCTTTCCTCCCCAAGTTGCTTCTTGGTCATGATGTTTGTGCAGGAATAGAAACCCTAATTAAGACAGTGTCAGAACAGAATGTTTCTGACTTGTGGTTTGTGCCTTCAATTCCAGCACATGGGAATACTCTGGAACTCCAGAACCAGACTGGGACTACAGAGACATCCAGCCTCAGGGACTGAATATCTACTGAATGCTCACACTTCCTGCTCTTTTCAAATGATCTGGCATGCAAGCAAAGATAATAATAACCCCTGTTTTATTTCATTCTATCTTTTCTATTCCTTTGGAGGATTCTGACTATTTCAGTACCTCTTTTTTTTTTCTTCAGCTCTCCAGTCACAGATAAATTCAAAGACAACCTGCTTGTCCAGGCAACTCATTCCTTCACTGATCACTAATATAGAAGAAAGAGTTTAACTTGAACCTGATGTCATTAACTCAGTCTACCCCCTTCCACTTTAAATGAAACCATTGTTTAAATAAAGGTCTCCTTTAATGAAAGGAGAGTGCACGGTTGCTAGGCAGCTAACATCTATATCTACAAATCATGAGGTGGCAAAATGGTAGCTGTTATCCAGGTATTACTTTTTTGTTCTTAAAGTAGAGAAACTCTTAAATGTAAGAGTAAACTGTGAAATGCATCACTTTTTTAAGGAATTTTTTCTCAACACTAACTCTAAAAAAATGTGCTAAAATATATGCACTGAAATTCTAATAATCATATCTGTACAGAAGTATAGCACAGTGGGTTGAGATAGTAATACGTATTTTATTTCAATAAATATAATTACTACATCTGCATATGACAAGTTGTGTGCTTTGTTTTAAAAGCATGACCAAACTTATCCTAATTTATGATCTGTTACCATCTGCCAAGTTAGTGCAACACAGAAATTATGAAACTGTAGTTGATGGTACTGTGTAGAAGATAGATGAAAACAAACAAAACAGGGAGAAGAACTTGCCAGGGTTTGTAAAAATCTCAGCTTCTGGCAGACAAGATGGATCAGTGCACAGGGGTGCCTGCTGCCAAGTCAGAAAGCCTAAGTGTGATCCTGAGAAGGTACACAGTGGAAGGAGAAAAACAACTCTTACCTGGTCCTATGACTTCCACACATGGACAATAACGTGTGTGTGTGTGTGTGTGCACGCGCACGTGCACGTATGTGTACCCAGTAAATAAATAAATAATGCAATAAAACCCCTTTCCTTTCCAAACAACATCGCCCTTGTCCTACATTTTGAATACATCTGTTTAAGTGCAATAGTATCTCTGCTTGGCCCTCTGCTCTAACCCAATTTATGTTTCTCATCAATATGCTATCTCATTAATTATTTTACTTTCATGTGAAGCTTTGGACATATTCCATGTCTTTGCATGTAAATTGTAAATAACAATTGTCAACTATTACACCAAAAGGTTTACATTTCTCATAGCAAGTTAATAGTGCAATCCACTAAATGCTCATTATTCGAAATCATTTCTCTTTATGCACATTCCTCTTGGGTCTGTCTATTCTAGAATTTATGCTGATAATGGGCTTTTGAATACTGATTTGGTATGACGCTGGGTCATATTCGAAAGCTTTTTATCAAAATAGAGGGAAATGTAATTTTAAATTCACCTCACTAATACAGCTGCCTTTAATCTCTAGGGATAAATAGTGACAAATGAGGCTTAGTTTTTGACCAGTTTAGCTTCATCGAAAAAAAGAATGGGTGTTTTAACGGAGCTTTTAAGTGGATAATAGGCATGCAGTGAGCATCCCATGGTATGGTAATAAGCTCTATGTATGGATACAGGACTATTTTTCACTATGCTTCTGCACAAGAAAATATTGGCAATTTATAAAGGAATCAGAAGTCTATTTACATGACCACTGGGGTATGTGCTAAATTTCCTTATGCATTTAAATATCCCTATTTTCACACCCACTAACACCATTATTTAGTTTGCAGACTCATTAAACTGCACAATGTGTACTTATTAGCTGCCAAAGAAATCATGTCAAATTAGGTGTGCATTTTTATTACTTAAAAGAATAAATAAAAGTACACAACATGCTCCAAAAAATGTTTGAATCACCCAATAGTAATAAGGGCAAAAAAATGTTCAGATAAAAATCTTTCAACCAAGCCTTAAAATTAATGTGTTTAGTGTGAATGTACTCCAATTACAGAAAACAATAGCTGTGATTTCAGCATTGGCTTGATGAAAGCAAATGTAATTCTCTACTTGCTAAAATGTGACAGACATCAAAAAATGGTCTGACTACAGCCAGAATACAGGAGCCATGAAACTATGGATCACAGCAAAAATTACTGGTCTTGGAGATCTAAGTGGCTTGGAGGAATGTATATATAAAGGGTAAAGTGAGAGACTGTGTGACCTCACTATAGAGAGCCTTGATCCCTAATAGAACCAGCAAATTGTTTTCTCAAAATCGGCTAATATGAGCACATTGACAAGAATGCAAAATGCTATTACATCTTGTATTTGTGCTGATATGTACCCTACAGAAAATAGGAACATAGTTTTAAGGAAACAGCCTGGACTTCAGTCCAGGCAACCCTGACACTTCTTAGATACACAGTTGTAGACAGACTACATATTTCCTTTTATTCAGTCATCTCACAACTAAAACAGATCAAGGAGGGGCTGGGATGCAGTTCAATTGGAACATCGCTTGCTTAGCAGACACAAAGCCCTGGGTTCCATATCCAGAACCTCATAAGCCAGGTGTGGTAGGGAGCAGATGTCTGAAACTTCAGTGGTTTGGAGGTAGAGGAGGAAAGATCAGACATTCAGTTGTTCTCAGATTTTTTTTATGAGTTCAAGACTAACCAAGGATACATGAGACCAATGAGTGAAAAAAAAAGTATTAAAGAGGCATTAAAAGAGATTAAAAGAGAGGAAAACTATAAATTAATATTCCTTAACACATAGTTAAAAGTTATTAACAAAATATTTGTAAACAGAATTCAACAATGTCCACATATAAATGTATATGCATTCATATAGATAGAGGAATAATAAATCATGAGACAATGAATGGCTATATTACACTGAGAAAGCCATATGATTCTTATGATTATCTCTTACATGTATATGTATCCTTTTCCAATACTCAACATCTCTTCATGGTGCAACCACAATTAGAGATGAAAGTAAAAAAATGTCTTAACAAGCTAAAACCATTTGAAGAGGGGAAAAATCTGTTGAGATGGCTCAGTGGACAAAGGCACTGGCTGAGTTAAATACCTCAGCCCACAGTGGAAGGAGAGAACAGAGTCACAGAAGCTGACTTCTGGCCTCCACATGCACCTTGGTATATATGAATGCATGCATGAGTATATCTGCTTGAGTGAATGTGTGTGTGTGTGTGTGTGTGTAACAACAATAATTATAAAATTTTTAAAAACCAAACACTGCAAGTGATATTCTTATCCGTAGCTGAATCTTTCTCCCCTTTAATTAGCATCGTATCTGTTAAAACTGACTAGCTCTGTAAGGCGAGAGACACAAATAAAAGCATTGTGTTTATAAAGATTATTCTTTCAAATGTTAAGTACGTAGCTTTGTATTACCTTTTAGTCTCCAAGCAAATCCATTGAGGAAAGGAAAGTCTTATATGTGTTTCTGGCTACATAGGTTTCAGTCATTCATGGTTGTGAAGGCAGAGCAAGGCAGGGCACTCATCTCAGGGGCAGATCTTCCCCCCACCATATGACAATCTTCCTAAAAATACCCCCACCTCATGCCTAGAAGTGTTCTTTACAAATCTCCTACTTGCGTCTCCACCCAATCAAGTTGCCAATCAAGATTAGCCATCGAAAAGTTCTTACATGAATTTAACTCCAATAGGAGGAATGAGGAAAATATACCTTAATGTGTAAATGGAGCTTGAAGGATAAATTACATAATTAGATGAAATCTATTTAACTAGTATTTTCAAAAAATAACTAATTTTGAGATCATATTTTTACAGAATTTGTTTTTTTTTTTCCTGTCTAAATGAAATACTGAGGAAAGATTTGGTTCAGAATTCTTTTTATCATTCATTATAATTCTTTGTAGTGCAGACTGAAGTCAAGATAATTATTATTGTATAATTAATTTCAGGTTGGTTTTAGTTTACTGTTTCAAGAACATTTAATTAGATGTTCAATAAGGGAGATAAAGCATTTATGTAGATGGGTAATTGCACTGATATTGGGAAACTAAAGAAAACTGGTATTTCCAAGGTCTGACACAGAGGTAATAATCCTGTATATCAATTTATAATTCTGCTTTTTATTTTACCACAAGAAGCATTATATCAACAAGAAATAAAACGAGCTAGAAAAGAACAATCTGGGGCTAGCTAGATTTCCGCTTAGTGGTAGTGTCTCTGCTTAGCATAGTGAGGTACAGGGTTCAATTCCCAGTACTGCAAAGAATGAGAAAGGGAAAGGGGAGAAGAGACAGAGAGACAAGAAAGAGGAGGGAAAGAGGGCAGGGTTCTCATGGCAAGCCCATTGTTTGCATTTTTCATATATAGGCCTGGCCTGCTTTATCAATTTACAAGTGAACCACTCACTTTGATGTATTTTCCCTTGGCCATATGTTATGGACTTTCCAATTTTCCATGTTCCTCATCCTACAGTAATAATGATGATGATGATGATAATACTAATAAATGATTTACAGTCTATAAATTAATACCCTGTTATTTACTGAATTTTTAAAAAATATTAATATTTCTAAATGTTAATCTTTCGATTTCTCAGCATTGCATGTAAGTTAATGAACCTTGTTCATGCAATTTTTCCATTTCTTAAAACCAATGCAGAATTCTGGCAATAGACACATAAGAGCACTTGAACAGTTTCAGTTTTGCTATTGATTAGAAAAGATTACTATAATTTATATTTGCAGTCACATACATGACTATTTCGCTTTCAGCTGAGTTAAGATAAGCAACAGTTGTAAAGGTAAGTTGTTGGGTTAGCTGGGGGAGGGGGACATTCTGAGCAGAGAACCCAGAGTGTTGTACCTGCTAGGTAAGTACTCTGTCTCCAAGGACATTGTGGCCTATACCATCTGGTTATACTTCCTTAAATTTGTAACTCATATTTGTAGCCTTTGTAGTATGAGAGAAATATTGTCTTTGGAGTCATGTAAGTGTGATTCAATACTTAGTCCTAGTTACATCCAGTTTTCTAAGAATTGTTATGTTTATTAA
The DNA here is from genome assembly GCF_978045245.1 of Mus caroli. NCBI lineage: Eukaryota > Metazoa > Chordata > Mammalia > Rodentia > Muridae > Mus > Mus caroli. The sequence continues at coordinate 102,345,860 of NW_028227261.1, read as the reverse complement.
GTATTGTTGCATCAAAAATTAGTATATATATATATGAATATATATATATATGAATATATACTAATTTTTGATGCAACAGTACTTACTATATAATATGTAGATAAATATATATTTATTTTCTATAAATATATACCTATGTATATTTACCTATATATATATTTATATATAGTAATTTTCATATATATAGTATGTAACAGAAAGTAATGAATAAAGGGCAAATGAATTTGAAAGACAAAGAGGAAAATTATGAAATTTCAATCTCAAAAAATAAAATTAATAATTTTTTTAAAGAATACAGTAAAATAAAAACAAAAACATCTCTCCAAAACACAGTGGCTTAAAACATAAGTATATTTATTTATCTATGGGTCAGCTGCATGGTTCTTCTAGTTTTGTCTTGGGCCATTCAAAGAACTATAAACAGCTTGCCATTAAGAAGGTAGCTTGGGAAATCTTGGCAGTCAGAGTGTGCAGAATTTTTGTTTGTTTGTTTGTTTGTTATGGTTTGGTTTTTTTGTCTTGTTTTGTTTTGTCTTGTCAACTTGATAAAAGATAGGGTCATTTTGGAAGTGGGAACCTGGATTGAGAAAATGTGCCCATCAATTATCTTATAGGCAAGCTTATGGTGAATTTTTTTATTGATAATTGATGTGTGACAGTCCAGTTCAATGTGGTGATTTCACCTCTGGGCTGGTGGTCCTGGGTACGATAAGAACGCAGGCTAAACGAGCCATCAGAAGAAAACCAGTTAGAAGCACTCTTCTCTGATCACTGAGTCAGCCCCTGCCACCATATCCCTGTCCTGCTTGAATTCCTGTCCTAACCTCCTTCAATGACAGGCTGGGACATGGAATAGTAGGCTGAAATAAGCCCTTTACTCCCCAAGTCATTTTGGTCATGGTGTTTTATAGCAGAAATAAAAACCAGTTTTCTCTTGTGGTGGTTGGGTAGAAATTAGATTATCTATGATGACCTCAGGTAGAAGAGCCAAGATGTCTACCATACAGAATCTTATTCTCTAACAGGCCAACATCGGGTTTTGTTTGTTTTGTTTTCTTTTCTTTTCTTTTCTTTTGTTTTCACAGAACAGGTAGACATGTTCTAAGAGTAAGCAAGTGGGAGGCCTCTTAGGACTTTATTGGGATTGGTTTTAATGTCAACTTGCCACAAATTAAAATGCCCTGAGTAGAGAGCCTCACTGGAAGTGTCCCGATTGCCTTGATTAGCATGGAATGGCCCTTCCAGTTGTGAGCAGCACTTTGCTGTAGCAGCCCACATAAAGAGGGAACAGTAGAAAGAGTACCAACTGACCTTTCCCTCACTTGGCCTTCCCTCTTGCAGAGTTCATTACCTGTTGCTGCTGCTGCTGCTGCTGCTGCTGCTGCTGCTGCTGCTGCTGCTGCTGCTGCTGCTGCGTCAGAATGGCGGTAGCTTCCTAGGCTGATATCAGAACAGTAACTTCCAAGTTTTCATCCTGATCGAGGGACCAGCACTTCTCTGGGCTTCTGACACCTGACTGAGACTGCTTAGGATATAGCCTTGTTGTGGTACCAGTTGTTGCCCTCCACTCCCCACCTCAGTGAGAGACATCATTTTGACACTACTCTGATGACTGAGAAACCCAGCCTCAAGACCACATAATTACTAGACAGATTCTCATGCTAGATCTCATACTAGATCCTTCCTCTCTCATGACTAAAGTTAACATAAAACTAGACAGCACAATAGTTTGAAAGGAATGCTAAATGAATATATTAAAAAATATTTTGGAAATGTACTGAAAACAGATTTTATAGATTTTATACATACACACATATGTATAATGATATATATATATATACATATATATGTGTGTGTGTGTGTATAGTTAATTGGATACAATATTGCCACAAAAAGTATATTTAAATTCATTTCCTATAAAATAGCCAGCCAAAAAAATACTGGTGCTAAATTCTATAGCAACTTAGGTATTTTTCTTCAACTCCTAAGTTTCCTAATTTATACTTCCAGACACATAAGAAGTGAGGATTTTAAGAGGAGATATTTGATCATACTCAATATGTAATTTCTGCAAGACCATTATTTTGGGCAATAGATTTTCTTTATAGGAGGAAAATAGAGTATATAAATTCTGCATTGCGTGCTGGGAGAGAATCAGTGTGGCTACACACATCTCATGCTTCAAGGATTTTTGCTATAATAGAAATCTATACGAACATGACACATTCGAACTTCAGTGCCTCAGTGTGTCAGTAGCAGACATGGTCAGAATACATTCCCATGAGTTCTACTTGTTGAAAAGAAGCACTTAAGCTGTGTACAGCTAAACAAATGTTACTGCTTTGTTTACAATATGAGAAGCCATTTTTCTTTGTCAGAGAACTTTGGGAAAATATGTGTGTTTTAGAAGATGGTTCTATTAAGGAAGGTTGAAAATATTGGTGTTTTTATATGTAATAACATTCAAAGCTGAAATCTGAGACAATGGGAGAATCATCTACAATAACAAAACACTTTGCCTCCCTCACTAATCTGCTACAGGTTGGGATGCTCCTATTGAATAGTGAAACGCCACTTCTGCCAGGTGTACTCATGCACACCTGTAATCCCGGCGCTCTGCAAGCTGAACAGACGGATTGCTATGATAACAAAGCCAGGTAAGCCTAAGGAGTCAGCCCAGGCCATCCAGACTAAAGATTTTTCACTCAAAAGGAAGACAGAGAGTAAGGATCACGTCAAACTGAACCCAAACCTGAAACACGTGAGCATCTGAGTGTCTTTCAAATCACTCGTTCAAAGTCGTGTCAGAGTTCAAGGAGCTGAGACAGACGTTAGAATCATGTAATAAAAATCATGAGCTCCACTGCCATTTTCTTATTTTTATATTTTCCACGTTCATCTTAATATTAGATATAGTGTTTTTCTAAAAGCCTTTGTGTTTCTGTATCATTTGCTTCTTCTCAAAGATAATCTACTTTCGCTAATTAAGTGTTCATCATTTATATTTACATTTTCAATATTTAACATCTATAAATACATGAGTGTTAAATTGATCTTGAAGGATTAGTGATATATAAGTGATAAACATACTTTATATGTAACTTTTTTATCCGTGTATTGATGAGGATTTTCTATATTTCCAGTGCTTCCCCGTTTTCAGCAATGATGTCATAAAGTTTTGAACATATCTTCTTTTGTGTGCATGGAAAGGTTTCTGTAGAAAAAAATGTTATGAAGACTCTATATCTTCAACTCTACTATATATTACTATAATTCATCAGTTGGACGTGAAAATATATGGGGTTTGACAAATTTTCTTTCCACCTTTTTCTCATGGTAGAATACTTGTAGCCTTCTGTGATTCTTTTATCTCCTGTACTAGAAATTCAGTCTAGGACTCCACTCTGACACTAGCCCACCTGTCTCTTCAGTGCTGGGACACAGTGCTAAAACAGGAAGGATCCACAGCAGCAACTGCCCCTGGATTCACAGAAAGGAAGTCTATTTTGTGTTATGTTGACACAGTAATGTGAGAATAGGCACTTCTCTGTGCCCCTATATGGAGTAAATGTCTGACTAAAGGCTGGCTATATCCAGGTAAAACTTCCTTAAAAGAGCATATAGAGATCTGGATCGTTATGTGTGTGAGATGAGGGAGGGAAGGGAGAGGAAGAAGAGGAGAATGCACTTAAGTGTTATCTATCTTGGTTTTTTGTTTGTTTGTTTGAAGATTTATTTAATTATATATAAATAAATATATAATAAATATATTATATATTTATTATATATAAATATAATATATATGAAGCTGTTTTCAGATGTACCAGAAGAGGGCATCAGATCTCATTAAGGATGATTGTGAGCCACCATATGGTTGACGGGATTTGAACTCAGGACCTTTGGAAGAACACACAGTGCTCTTAACTGCTGAGCCATCTCTCCAGTCCAATCTATCTTGGTTTTATTCCAATGAAGTCTGCATTGACCACTTTGACTAAGCCAAGCTGGCTGGCCATTAGCTCCAAAGATCTGTCTGTCTCTGTTACCCTAGGACTTTGACTACAAGTACAACATGCCTGTTTTTCAGGGGGCTTTGTTTTGTTTTGTTTTTCTTGTTTATTTTTGTTTTGTTGGTTGGTATATGTATGATGTATATTGTGTACTCATGTTCTTATGTACTCATGTACTCATGTTGTGTATGTGTGTATTTGTGGGTGCAAATGTGTCCATGTGGAAGCCAGGTACTGATACCGATATCCTCCACAATCATTTCTCTCTCTTGAACTCAGAACTCAACAATTTGGCTAGTTCAGTTAGGCAGCTTGCTACAGGTCTCCAGACAGCTTTTATGTGCATCCTGGGATCCAAATTATATCCTTCAGATTTACACGACAAGCACTTTACCCATAGATTCATCTTCTGCATCCACACATGGCTTTTTATGTCTGTTCTGAGGCTCAAACTCAGGTCTCCATTCTTGTACAGCTAACACTGCCAAGTGAGTCTTCTTCCAGCCCCTTGTTAAGCATAGTTAATCTTCTGACTCAAATTCTATGGGAAAGCCTGTTTACTGGAATGTTTTTCTTATCTGGGAAGAAATATCTTAATTTTTACTATATTACAGCTCAAAATCTAGGGTTGTTGTTTTGTTTTGTTTTGTTTTTGTTTTTGTTTTCACCCTGGCCTATTTGCATCTATGACTCTTTGGTGCTGATCATCCAAACAGTATCATATTTGTTTCATGGGTGGCATGGTAATAACTTCTCTGCCCCAAAATATTCTCTATGTGATGAGAAATAGAGAAATATTTACCTCCCTGTTACTGGAGGTGAAGCAACTAAGAAGATGGGAATAGAAGCAATCCCTCAAAGCAGCTGGAGAGTGGTGATGGTAAGGAGGTATCTCACCCTTTCTGCTTCTTAGGAAAATGTTTCCACTACACAGTTTATCCAAAATTACTGCCTCTAGCTCTTACAGTTTTTCTCCTGAAATTCTACTGATGTTGCCAAACAAATTAGGTTTTGAAAAGTATTCTTAGTAATGTTATACAAATATGAACTTTAACATCAGCATTGCATACATCCACTGTAGGCAGTATCCTAGTCAGAAACATTGCTCGGTCTATTGACTATTACAGCAACAGAGATTCAGAGAAGAAACAAACCCCCATAAAATTGGCTCTTAATTTTCATCTTAATTTTCAGATGTGATAACATAAAAAATAAAATAAAATCTAAAGAAGCTATACTACTTGCTCAGTGTCATAGTTAGTAATATGGTTTATAGTTAAGTAGAATAAAGAACAAATAGTAAATAAGTAATGTAAATTCTAGAATCATACTCAGGAAATAAAGATGAATGGTTATCCTAGGTAATGTGGAGGCATAAGAGTTTCACAACATGCCCCCAAACCAGGCATTTGGTTTTAAGCAAAGGAAATTTGAGGATACTGACATGATAGTAAAAATAAGGATTAGGCAGTTGGACACACTAGCATGGAGCTTGATGGCTAGGTTGGAGTATAGCAAGGTCTCTACTACAAGTATGGAATGAGTGGTTGTGTACCCTGATAGAGCATCCTGCAATAAACCGGCTGGCACTCAAGACTCCTTAGCTTGACTTACCCTCTGTTTATGGCAACTCTTCCTATTACAACTGTGTGAGAACAGGCTAAATATGGGTCTCCCTTTTTTTCCTGGGCTATTGGTCACTGGCCCATGAGAGCAAAGGGAACAGAAGTCATTCTAGGCTCCCCTGATATTGATGTAAGGCTCTGACTAATACTGTAGGGAAGAAGGATCTTCATTAGTTGTTGTGCATCATAGTGAGCCAAAGAAGAAGTATATATATATATATATATATATATATATATATATTACATATTTTCCTCAATTACATTTCCAATGCTATCCCAAAAGTCCCCCACACCCTCCCCCCACTTCCCTACCCACCCATGCCCATTTTTTTGGCCCTGGCATTCCCCTGTACTGGGGCATATAAAGTTTGCGTGTCCAATGGGCCTCTCTTTCCAGTGATGGCCGACTAGGCCATCTTTTGATACATATGCAGCTATTTTTAATGAGATTGTTAATAGAACAAGAACAAAGGGCCTTCTTATCTGCTGGCAAGGAGAGGAGCAGGTCTTTGTCACCCCTTAAGTAAGTAAAACTGAAGTTGTAATAGGCTCGTCAGTATGGAGAGTCAAGGTCTAAGCCAATTAATACTGTCTAAAAAACTTTTAAAGATGTTTAGGATTAATGGGTTGGGAGAGTCAATGACATGTTTAGACTAAAGGTAGGGTAATTTCTCTTCCTAGGAACATGAAGGGATGAATGAGTTGGTATTTTTGCTATTGTAAAAACATTTTTTTAATGCTGTTATGGCTTGTTGTTTAAATTCTCTAAAATTAATTTTTGACCTTGTCTTTTGCCTTGCCATATTAATATGTCATCCATGTAATGATATATAGAGAGACCTAATTTAATAAGGGGTTTTAATGTGTCAGCTACAGTTTCTTGGCAAATGGTAGGGCTATTAGCCATGCCTTGAGGGAGTACTCTCCATTCGTATTTATCAGCTGGTTCTGAATTATTGATTTTAGGTACTGAGAAGACAAAGTGCTTGCAGTCTTGTTCATAGAATGGTATTGAAAAGAAGCTCAAAGACAAAAACCACATGATCAACTCATTAGATGCTGAGAAAGCATTTGACAAAATACAATACCCAATCATAATAAAAAGTCTTGAAGAGAACAGGAATTCAAGGCCCATACCTAAACATAATAAAAGCAATATACAGCAAACCAGTAGCCAACATCAAACTAAATGGAGACAAACATGAAGCAATCCCACTAAAATCAGGGACAAGACAAGGCTGCCCACTCTCTCCCTACCTATTCAATATTGTACTTGAAGACCTAGCCAGAGCAATTAGACAACAAAAGGAGATAAAGGGGATACAAATTGGAAAGGAAGAAGTCAAAATAAAACTATTTGCAGATGATATGATAGTATATATGAGTGACCCTAAAAATTCTACCAGAGAATTCCTTAACCTGATAAACAACTTCAGTGCAGTAGCTGGATATAAAATTAACTCAAAGAAATGAGTGGCCTTTCTCTATACAAAGGATAATCAGGCTGAGAAAGAAATTAGGAAAACAACACCCTTCACAATAATTGCAAATAATATAAAATACCATGGTGTGACTCTAACTAAGAAAGTGAAAGATCTGTATGACAAGAACTTCAAATCTCTGAAGAAGGGAATCAAAGATGATCTCAAAAGATATAAAGATAGCCCATGCTCACGGATTGGCAGGATTAATATAGAAAAAGTGGTTACCTAGCCGAAAGCAATCTACAGATTCAATTCAATCCCCATCAAAATTCCAACTAAATTCTTCACAGAGTTAGAAAGGGCAATTTTCAAATTCATCTGGAATAAACATAAATACATAAATAAATACCACCAAGGCTACCAAAATTATTTTCAACAATAAAAGAACCACTAGTGGAATCGCCATGCCGGACCTCAAGCTGTACTACAGAGCAATTGTGATAAAAACTGCATGGTACTGGTACAGTGACAAACAGATAGAGCAATGGAATATAATTGAAGACCCAGAAATGACCAACACACCTATGGACACTTGATCCTTGACAAAGGAGTTAAAAACATCCAGTGTAAAAAAAGACAGCATTTGGGCTGGCAAGAAGGCTCAGCAGTTAAGAGCACTGACTGCTCTTCCGAAGGTCCTGTGTTCAATTCCCAGCAACCACATGGTGGTTCATAACCATCCGTAATGAGATCTGCTGTCCTCTTCTGTTGTGTCTGGAGACAGCTACAGTGTACTTACATGTAACAATAAAAAAAAAAAAATCAAAAAAAAAAAAGACAGCATTTTCAACAAATGGTGCTAGCTTAACTGGCAGTTACCATGTAGAAGAATTTGAATTGATCCATTCTTATCTCCTTGTATAAAGCTCAAGTCTAAGTGGATTAAGTACCTCCACATAAAAACAAAGATACTGAAACTTATAGAGGAGAAAGTGGGGAAGAGCCTCAAACATATGCACACAGGGGAAAATTCATGAACAGAACACTAATGGCTTGTGCCGTAAAATCAAGAATTAACAAATAGGACCTCATAAAATTGCAAACCTTCTGTAAGGCAAAGGACAATGTCAATAAGACAAAATGGCAACCAACAGATTGGGAAAATATTTTTACCAATCCCTAAATCCAATAGAGGGCTAATACCCAATATATACAAAGAATTCAAAAGTTAGACTCCAGAAAACCAAATAACCATATTAAAAATGGGGTACAGAGCTAAGCAAAGAATTCGCAACTGAGGAATACCAAATGACTGAGAAGCACCTTGAAAAATGTTCAACATCCTTAATTATCAGGGAAATGAAAATCAAAACAACCCTGAGATCCCACCTTACACCAGTCAGAATGGCTAAGATCAAAAATTCAAGTGACAGCAGATGCTGGTGAGGATGTGGAGAAAGAGGAACACTCCTCCATTGCTGGTGGGATTGAAAGCTAGTAGAACCACTCTGGAAATCAGTCTGGCAGCCCCTCAGAAAATTGGACATAGTATTACCAAAAGATCCAGCTATACCACTCCTGGGCATATACCCAGAAGATGCTCCAATATGTAATAAAGACACATGTACCACTATGTAAATAGCAGCCTTATTTATAATAACCAGAAGCTGGAAAGAACTCAGATGTCCCTCAACAGAGGAATAGACAAAGAAAATGTGATACATTTACACAATGGAGTACTACTCAGGTATTAAAAATAGCGAATTCGTGAAATTCTTAGACAAATGGATGGATCTGGAGGATATCGTCCTAAGTGAGGTAAACCAATCACAAAAGAACACACATGATGTGAACTTGATAATAAGTGTATATTATTAGCCCAGAAGCTCAGATACTCAAGATACACTTTGCAAAACACATGAAACTCAAGAAGGAAGCCCAAAGTGTGGATACTTCGATCCTTCTTAGAAGGGGGAAAAATACTCATTGAAGGAGTTACAGAGACAAAGTTCAGAGCAGAGACTGAAGGAATTGCCATCCAGAGACTGCCCCACCTGTGGATCCATCCTATAAAGAACCACCAAAACCAGACACTATGGCAGATGCCAACAAGAGCTTGCTGACAGGAGCCTGATATAGCTGTCTTCTGAGAGGCTCTACCAGTGCCTGACAAATACAGAAATGTATGCTCACAGCCATCCATTGGATGGAGCACAGGGTCCCCAATGAAGGATCTAGAGAAAGTACCCAAGGAGCTGAAGGACTTTGCAGCCCCATAGGAGGAACAACAATATGAACTAATCAGTGCCCCCAGAGCTCCCTCATACTAGACCACCAACCAAAGATAACACATGGTGGGACTCATAGCTCTAGCTGCATATGTAGCAGAGGATGGCCTAGTCAGTCATCAGTGGGAGGAGAGGCCCTTGGTTCTGTGAAGGTACTATGCCCCAGTATAGGTGAATGCCAGGGCCAGGAAGTGGGAGTGGGTGGGTTTGTGAGCAAGGGGAAGGGGAGATAATAGGGAATTTTTGGATGGTAAACCAGGAAAGGGGATAACATTTGAAATGTAAATAAAGAAAATATCTAATAAAAAAAAAAAGAATGCAGAGAGACCAAGCCAAAAGAAAGAAAGAAAGAAAGAAAGAAAGAAAGAAAGAAAGAAAGAAAGAAAGAAAGAAAGAAAGAAAGAGGGAAAGGGAAAGGGAAAGGGAAAGGGAAAGGGAAAGGGAAAGGGAAAGGGAAAGGGAAAGGGAAAGGGAAAGGAAAGAAGCAATCTTTAATGTCTATGACTAATAGCCAGGTATTTACAGGCATGGCAGAGGCAAGAGAGGCCACACTGGGGTGAGCCCCACATTCTCATGGCTTTATTAATTGCTCTTTGATCCTAGAGTGGCCTCCATGTCCCTGTGTTCTTTTAAAATAGAAAACCCAGGGTATCCTAGGAGCTACTAGAGGGATGAATATGTACCATATCTAACTTGTGTGTAACTAATTGTGGTAAAATTGTAATCTTGCCCTGTTTAAAGATTCTCAAATAGAATCTTCTGTGATCCATTCTAGCCAGGGAGTAAGGTATTCAACAACTGCCCTTAGATTTGGGGGTTTGATCTTGATATAGTTGATAATCTTCTATTTGGAGGCATTTCTCCTCTTCTACAGTAGCAAAGACCATATTTAAATCTTCTAAGATATGTCTACCCAGCAGAATTGTGGCCACATCAGCCACCAGGGGTTTAATTGGCCCGTTTGTTTTATCTGGATCATCACATTGATAAAAGTCTTAGGTAACAAATGCTTTGGAGAGGCCACTTATTCCATTAGTTTGGGCCTTGTTAAGATGGTCCAATGTGGAAGAACCTCATCTGGACTCGGAATGGTCTTATTTGCCCCTCTGTCTATTAGGCATTTAAAACTTTATTATCAATTTTTATTGAAAATTTAGGGTGAGATTTTTCCAGTACGTTAATGACCCAATGGACTTCTGGTTTTTTTCTCTCTTACTGGTGGGTCTGAGGATTTTCCCACAAGGAGTTTAAAGGTGGCAGGGATTTCCCATCTTTGTCATATTTGGATTTGCAATCTTTTTTCCAATGAATCCCTTTCTTGAAGCAGGGACAGATAGATTAGGAGGTTTAAGAACAGTCAGGTCATTTGGGGGTCAGGGGGAGGCAGTCTTCTTTCCAGTGTCCAGTCTTTCCAAATTTAAAACATTTTGAATTAGACTGTGTTGCAGCTGCAAAGGCTTGAGTGAGAGAGGAGACCTGGTATGAGGCAGTCCCAATGCCATGGGTAGCATTTGTTATAACGTTCATTTTTAAGTACCTGTCTGAGTTTCAAGATCATTCCTTCCTAGCTAAGATTGTTTAGGAACATCACTTTGGCTACAAGGTCTGTTAGCTCTGACTTATACCCTTAGGATAAAATCCAGGAGACTCTTGCTTGGTTTTTGTTTGAGGAAAGTCAGTGAACTTGCTCCAGACTCTGTGGACAAAGGGGTTAAATATTTCCAGGTCTGGAGTGAACATAAGCAATCCTGCTCAAAGCAGCAGGCAGAGAGAATAAGACCTGATGGATTCCTGTGGTTAAGTTACCCTGGAGGAGTAGGGGGGGGGGTTGTCCTTGTTATGGTCCTATTTGTTGATTATATAATTCATTTTTTTCTATCCTTCATCTGACATTCATCACTAAGGAAGGCTTCCCATTGTACCAACAGAAGACTAGGGAGAGTAGATCAGCATGTATCTCTCCAATCCTGAGGAATTAAGATGTTGCCATTAAACTTTGTAAAGTAGATTTGGTCATTGGGGCATGAGCTTTGGCAATGAGGACAGCTTAATATAAGTCTTTAATGGCTGTTGCTTGAAGGAAATACTAAACCAGTGGGTCTTGATACATGCAGGTTAACAGGAAATGTCCCTATGGGTGGAAGTTCTGGATCCCTGAGCCACTGTGGCTGAGGTGGCTGGGAATAATTGTTCTCAGTGTCTCTAAGATTACAGTACTGCTCAATGGCAGTAGGGGATGGTATAGAAGTTGGGGAAGGGATCATCTGGATGTGTTTAAGAGCCTTTGTCTTAATTTCCAGGTCTTTGTCTTCTACAGCCAATGAGGGTTTGTATGGGGGAAGAAGTGGGTAAGTAACTTGTGTCTGACTAAATCAATTGCTTTTTCTAGAGTGGCTAAAGCAGCTACTGGACAATCCTCAAGGCCTTTTTCCTCATTTGAGTCCTCCCCTTTATCCTTTTGTGGGTATTCCTTCGAACAGGTCATCTTTAGGCTTGGGTGTTTTCCCTATTCGTTGCCTGATGGAATCTATCATAGGGAGGAAGAAAAGAGTCAAAAGATTGCCTTCTTGTACTTCCTTTTTACAAGCCAGGTAGGCAATGTGGATCCAGATGTCAAAGATGGAAATATCTATCTTCAGGTCCCATGATGTGAACTGAAATACCTCATTCCAAAATTCTAGGCCATCCTTTTTGAAGCTTTTGAATCCTCTTGATTTAAGTAAGGCTCTCTCGGGGAACAAATTTAGAAATCCCTCTGATGTGATGTTGAGTTCTCCATTATAGAAAAGAGAAGTGTAGTCAGTGGTGCTCAACATTCCTGAGGCAAATCTGCCAGTCGGGGGTTGAAAACACACCAACAAGCACAGGCCTGTTCACAGATCTAAGACAACTGTCCTAGAGAGTTTTAACTAGTTGCTATATTACAAGTTTTTATGAGAAATGAAAAGATTATTGCCTATACCCAGTCCTGCTTTCAGGGTCTGGAAAGATGGATAGGGGGACCTTCTTTCAGTCTCAGGGGGTTCGCCCAAACTAGAGGCTTCAGTTGTCTTCAAACCATGTGTGGCCTCTTGTGAAGGTACAAACTAAATGTAAAGCAAAAAGAAGAAGAAGAAGAAGAAGAAGAAGAAGAAGAAGAAGAAGAAGAAGAAGAAGAAGAAGAAGAAGAAGAAGAACAAGAACAAGAAGAAGAAGAAGAACAAGAACAAGAAGAAGAACAAGAACAAGAAGAACAAGAACAAGAAGAACAAGAACAAGAAGAACAAGAACAAGAAGAACAAGAAGAAGAACAAGAACAGGAGGAGGAGGAGGAGAAGGAGAAGAAAGAAAGAAGAAAGAAGGAGAAGAAGAAGAACAAGAAGAAGAACAAGAAGAAGAAGAAGTAGGAGGAAGAAGAAAGAAAGAAAGAAAGAAAGAAAGAAAGAAAGAAAGAAAGAAAGAAAGAAAGAAAGAAAAGAAGAAGGAGGAGAAGGAGGAGGAGAAGAAGAAAGAGAGAAAGAGAGAAAGAGAGAAAGAAAGAAAGAAAGAAAGAAAGAAAGAAAGAAAGAAAGAAAGAAAGAGAAGAAGAAGGAGGAGAAGGAAGAGAAGGAGGAGAAGGAAGAGGAGGAGGAGAAGGAGGAGAAGGAGGAGAAGGAGAAGAAGGAGAAGAAGAAGAAGAAGAAGAAGAAGAAGAAGAAGAAGAAGAAGAAGAAGAAGAAGAAGAAGAAGAAGAAGAAGAAGAAGAAGAAGAAGAAGAAGAAGAAGAAGAAGAAGAGATAACTGATCCTCAGGCAGGATGGTCAGGCTAAAATGCTGCTAACCTGGGGGACAGAGATTCTCAGAAACTCTTCAAATTCCAGGTGCCCCTGTTCAGGTGTCAGCTTTGAGGTTTCCTTTTCTTTGTGGATCACTGGCTATTGGCCCACCAAGGCAAAGGGAGCAGAAGCATTGAGCAGGTGAGTATGATAGAAAGAAATTCTAGGAGTCAGCTCCAGAGAGACAGTTCATTTTATTGTTCCAAGGGTATAGACAGGAAGAAAGAACAGTGCTTGCAAGAAGCTTTGTGCCGGGCGTGGTGGTGCACACCTTTAATCCCAGCACTCGGGAGGCAGAGGCAGGCGGATTTCTGAGTTCGAGGCCAGCCTGGTCTACAGAGTGAGTTCCAGGACAGCCAAGGCTACACAGAGAAACCCTGCCTCGAAAAACCAAAAAAAAAAAAAAAAAGAAGCGGGATCTGTGCTCAGAGACACCCTCCAACCAAGGTTAGGCAGAGAAGAGGAAACCCCCACTAAGAAAAGGAGTCCTCCATTTTACACCAAGCTCAGAGAGCTATGTGGACATGGTAGACTGCAATGTTAAAATCAGGGCCTTCCAACAGCTAAGTTAATGTTTGTTGAATGTCTATAGACAAATTACACTAGTGGAAGCATCGTAATAGAATGGGAAGATCTTGGGTTTGAAACTAAATCATGATGATCTTTCAAGGACACTTCAACTGATGTGAGACATGAATCACATGGGCAGACAACCTTCTGTCTGCACTCTGAAGGACTGACTTAGCTATAGTTACCATTCTTTGTTTTTGTTTTTGTTTTTGAAGATCTATTAAATTTTAAAAATGTATGTGAATGATTTATATATATGTATACCTGTGCACCACATGCCTGCCAAGGTCAGAAGAGGGTGTTGGAATATCTGGTACTGAAGCAATAGATGGTTGTGAAGGTCCTTGTTAGAGCTGGTGATCAAACTCTGGTCTTCTATAAGAGCAAATGTTCATAAACACTGGGCATCTCCAGTCGCCATAGTCAATTTCTTAAGGCCATACTCTTTCTGTTGGTTTACAAGTCATGACAGATCTATCAAAGAATATAAATGCTGGAGTACTGTCTTAATTTTGTCAACTTGACACATATTAGAATCATCTGAGAATATAGTCTTGAGTACAGAATTGCCTAGATCAGACTGACCTGTAGGCATGTCTATACAGAATTTTCTTGAGTGTTAATAGATATAGGATAGCCTACCCACTGTAGGCAGCACCATTCCTTAGGCACATGGTCCTAGGATATATAAGAATAGTCAACATGAGCATGAGTCACCAAACTTTGTTCCTCTGTGGTTTCTGCTTCATGTCCCAGCTTGAACACTTGCTTTATCTAATTTCTCATACTGATGGACTGTTGCCCAGAAGTATAAGCCAAATAAATATACCTTGTCCTCTCCTAAATTGCTTTGGTAAGAAGGTTTTACCACAACATCAAAAATAAAACTAGAGCAGGCATCTAGACTTATTTTGGTATGATGTTGTAAAGAACACCGCAGAATCATCCTGGTGGTGTTTCCTAGCACTAGGACTTCCTGGAACATAGCTGTTCCTTGTGATCAGTAATGTGCTACTTTTCTTCTCTTCACAGATGTTGATGTCAAAGGTAGTCTTTAGTAAACAGTCCACAGTCTGCAATCTATACTGGCAACTGCTCATCAGAGTACCCAACTCACAATGCCCCATGTTATTTTCAGTTCCATTATTTACCATGTAAATATATTTGTGGTTGGTTGAAAACCCATTCATTAAGCTTTGGATACTATTACTAAAAGGCAGAGTCTCCATCTCAACATGTAAAAATGGCTGATGGCTGTTTCAGTGAACAGGGAAACATAGTAGGAAAGGCATTAGTGTGATATATGATGCTGGGACTAGGGAGTAAAGGACACATGTCTCTGTTTTTGTTAAGACATTCATTCTGAAGCCGGGCGTGGTGGCGAATGCCTTTAATCCCAGCACTTGGGAGGCAGAGGCAGGCGGATTTCTGAGTTCGAGGCCAGCCTGGTCTACAAAGTGAGTGCCAGGACAGCCAGGGCTACACAGAGAAACCCTGTCTCGAAAAACCAAAAAAAAAAAAAAAAAAAAAAAAAAAAGACATTAATTCTGAGAGCCTTTTTGCTATCTTGTGAGGAATTTAATTTCCATGTAGCTGCTATGGCTGTATAATAGCCAGTGTGAGCATAATAAAGCCCGTATCTGAAGAAGTCTGTTCTTACCTCTCAGATGTTTGTATTGTCCTTGAGCAGTTGCAAAATGGGTAAATAAAGTCTTGGAGGTAAACTCAGTTCCAGCCAATACGAAGTTGCAACTTCATGAGAACCACACCTAGAGAATAGCAAGAGATTGGCTCAACTAAACAGTGAATGCTGTCAAATAAAACCCCAATGGCAGAAATGGGTTTTGTCTTTTTGAACTGTTGGCCAAAGGGGTCGTATAGATGCTCTCCAAAGCTTATAGGTTGTTGTCAATGATATCGATTACCTTCTTCAACCTGAAAGTCAAATCACCTCTGAGGAGAAAAGTGATCACTGATTGTATGGACCCTTTGCTGTTGTGATAGAAACTTGCCTTCTAGCTATGCCCACTTGTGCAGTAGTGGCATAGATGTTACAGAAGTACTGAACCACTTTTAAAAATCAGATTTAAGGGCTGCTCTGTGAGATGTAATTCATATCTGATACTGTTAATGAAGCCGATAATCTAAGACTAGATAGGCTATGGGCCCTAAAGGAACGAAAACCTTATTTGGCTAAACAAACATAAGAATATGATGACTCCTGATGACATATTACTATACCCATAGATCAGCTCAACCATCATCAGAAAAGACTTTTTTTTTTCCATAAAGGGTAATTGATTTTTGAGACATACAACTGAACAAGTGTAAAAAGTGAGGGATTTTGGAGCATTCAACTCTAAATGGGATGTCTTTATCACACTTCCTGAGCAAGGCTCATGGAATTAGGCAAAAGAGGAGGTGGAAATATTAAAGAGCTAGAGGTAGACAACTCCAGGGAAACAGCAATTTTCAGATATAACAGAGCCGAGGCACGTACAAACTGTGACAGCATGCATAAGCCCTTCACAAATGCAAGTCAGACAAAATCCCAGCATGATGAATGGGAAATGGGCACAGAGTCCCATCCCTAGCCAAGAAGCTGTTTTAAACCAATAACTCCTATGGGAGAAAAAAAAAAAATCAGTCTTCTCTAATGGAGTGAGACTGGGTCCATCAACCACACGCCAGGTTATACTTCATGTTAAGGAGTAGTTGGTCAAAACAAATAAGACTTCATGTTGGCTTTGTGTGCTTGTGTTTGTGTGTGTCTGTGTGTGTTTGAATATGTGTGTTTGTGTGTATATGTGTGTGTTTGTGTCTTTTGTTTATTTAAGAGAGAGAAAAGCCAGGTGCACGCCTTTAATCCCAGCACTCAGGAGGCGGAGGCAGGCGGATTTCTGAGTTCAAGGCCAGCCCGGTCTACAAAGTGAGTTCCAAGACAGCCAGGGCTATACAGAGAAACCCTGTCTCGAAAAACAACAACAACAACCAAAAAAAAAAAAAAAAACAACAAAAAAAAAAAAAACAAAGAGAGAGAAAAATATCAAGTAGGAGGGGAGCCTGGAAGGAGTTGGGGGAGGGAAAAGTATAATCAAAACCTATTGTTACAAAAGAAAATTGATTGAGCCACAGCAAATTTCCATTGAGCAAAATAAATGAATTATTGTGTTAAGCAATTGTTTTAGGGTATACTGTTTGCAAATATAAAATAGCTGAAAAAATAATTTAATGATATTGATTCTCTCATTCTCAATTTCTTGATATATTACATGGGAATATTTACTAAGCCCCCTGAACTCATCTTACATCTAACCATATTGAGGAAATAACATTAATTGTATGTGTAAACCTGTTTTACAAGCTATAAGAGGCATTAAAGGTACAATTTATTATAATTATCACTATAAATCCTCATTAGCTAGGAGCCAATTTTACAGAATACCAAAAAAACAAGTTGCTAACCTCAAGGAGAATGATATTAGCTCTCAGTTTATAATTATTTATCCTAACCACAAGAACGTAAATAGACATTTCTTGACTGGAAATTGGAAAATGAAAAGCAAGTGGATTTAAAAGCAATGATGCAGTGTTTGTCTTTCTTAATCTAGTCCTTTTGTTTAGCTCAGATTAAAAAGGCATTTCCAAGGACATCTATGGGAAGTACAACTTTATCCTCTCCAGCTTCGAAAATGGAAACTTGGGAGTGACGTGTGTCCCATTTGGTGGGACACTTATTTAACCCCAGAATTCATGTCTCTTGTGGCCAAGACCCACAGGATCATCAGTGGCTAATCCATTAGCCCTGTTTTAAGGTTTGGTTTTTTTGCTTGTATTATAATGCTAAATACTGGCCTTCAAGGCAGATTGCCCTCAGGGTCAAGAGACTTGCAATTACCCAAGTGACAAACCCAAGTGAAGCTATGCAATCTTGCCCCACAAGTTATCCCTGCTTGGTCAATAAAGATGTCTACAGCCAATATCTGGGCAGAAGAGATATAGGCAGGTTTCCTGAATTCCTGGGTTTGGAGTCTAAGAGGACCATGAGGGGGAGAAGGAGGAGGAGGGAAGAGGAAGTCCATCATAGGGTGAGTGAGTTATGAATACATGACCATGAGGACTGACCAATTGGAGTTAAGAGCAGCCCAGACGGAAGTTATAATTTGGGGTTATTGATGGGGGAAATAGATTCTAATAACATAAAGAGTAGTTACCTGCCCAGCTCTAGTGCTGATTAAAGCTTATTATAATAAATAAAAGTTATGTGTCTTTTATCCAGGAACTGAATAATCAGAGGTGGAGTATAAGCCCCCAATTGAGATTAAATATTTTCTACAACAGCCCTCCTTCATTAGTGTTTAATCAGAAATGCCTTCTTCCTCTTCTCGCCAGAAACAGAAATGTAGCATCAATAGAAAACAAATTATTGTTGCTTTGTAAGCCTTGATATTTAGTCATCTGCTCTCCCCCTGAAGTGTAACTTCCTGAAATAGCCTTGCTGATACACTTAGTGACCACAGTTGATTGATGAGTTTGGCAAAGCTTGATAGTAGACAAATCACAGTTCAGGTACAATTTCTCTCCATTACAGTTCTTTATCAGTGGAATTTAAATTGCTTTAACAATTCAGCACAGAAGTTGGGATGCCAAATTGTTACCATAGAGACCATATAACACGTCTAATGACTGACTCATAGGCACTCTTTAAGCTTTCCAAACTCTCCACTAAATTATGTTAAAATTTTATCCCAAATTACATAATGGAGTTGTCTTTGATAATTTCCTCAGGGTAAAGTGTCAATGAGCAAATTTTATAGAGAAAGTTTCCTTGGGAGAGCCATCCAAAACATGTGTGCCCAAGTGAAGAAGATATAATTGGTCCGCAGGAGAATTTGAACTGCACTGCAGTCAGAACAATGGCCTCACCTGATGGGGCTAGGGCCTGTTTGGAGGATGCTTTAGTGCTGCAGTGAGTGAGGCAGCATTTTTATATGCCTACATGAAATAGTCTCAGATATAGAACACCCCAGAGGAGGAGGAGGGGAAACTCTCAGTTGGACAACATCTCTCAGCAAAGGCAAGGTCTGGGGAGGGACTCAGTGGTCAGGTGTCAGGTGTCATGTTCAGCCTGAAGGAACCTGTCCCGACAGGGTTTTTGCATGCTGGGATATAGCACCTATCATATGAGTAATATACATTTCTTTTTCCATTTTATCATTTTTAAAATGTGTGTGTGCACATGTCTGTGAGGATACATATGCACATGTATGTGCACATATAGGTGACAAAGATTAACAGTGGGTACTTTCCTCTATTGCCCTATACCTTATATTCTGAGAAAAGTTCTGTCAACTTAAACCTTGCTATTTCTGTTATACTCAGTGACTACAAAGCCCCTGGGATTCACCTGACACTGTCCCTTGGCACCAAAGTTACAGGTTCGTACCTTTGCACCTGACTTTTCTACATGGGTCCTAAATACCCTAACTCACATGTTCATCCCTGTACAATAGACATTTTGCCATCTCCCCAGCCTCATAAATTTCTGATAATATTATGGGCAACTCAACACCAAGTCATTTTTTTTTATCAGAACTATTACTTCAGTTTTGTCTAACCATGGTATGTAAGATTGACTACTATATCTGTATCCAACCAGAAAATGCATATCTATAATAAAGATCCAACCCAACTATTACCTAGGAAAGTTATTCCAGGAAGTTTCTTCTTGTGGACATTCTTGTACTCTATACTAATCCCATCTTATAAGTTTGATTTAGATGACGGAAAGGCTCTGTGAATGGGTGATTGTAGAGCGATGGATCCTCGGCGTTGAGAAAAAAATAAAAATGACAGGAGCCTGGAGCACAGTGGTGACAACATTCTAGGTCTCCTGTGTTTTCTGAGGCCTTGTACAGATAACTCTAATCCAGTGCATCCCAGATTATTTTCAAAACAGACATAGTGTAAGCTAAATTCTCTTTTCATCTTTCTGCAAACTATTTCTCCAGTGTTAATCACAAAGCTTTGACTAAGGCTGCTTTAGTCTTATTCCTTTTTTTTCTTATTATTGTTGGATATTTTATTTACATTTCAAATGATTTCCCCTTTCTAGGTCTCCCCTTAGGAAACCTCCTATCCCATACCCTCACCCACTGCCTCTATAAGGGTGCTCCCCTAACCTCCCACCCACTCCTGTCTTTCTGCCCTGGCATTCCTCTACACTCGAGCATCAAACACCCTCAGGCCCAAGGGCTGCTATTCCCACTGATGTCCAACAAGGCCATCCTCTGCCACATATGCAGCCAGAACCATGGGTTGCTTCATGTGTACTCTTTGGTTGGTGATCCAGTCCCCAGGAACTCTGAAGAGTCTGGCTAATTGACACTGTTGCTCACCCCATGAGACTGCAAACCTCCTCAGCTCCTTCAGTTGCTTCTCCAACTCCTCCATCCAGTACCCCACACTCAGTCCAATAGTTGGCTATGAGCATCCACCTCTGTATTTGTCAGGCTCTAGCAGAGCCTCTCAGGAGACAGCTATATCAGGATTTTGTCAATGTGCACTTCCTGGTATCCACAATAGTCTGTGTTTGATGACTGTATATGAGATGGATCCCCAGGTGGGGCAGTCTCTGGATGTCTTCCCTTCAGTCTCTGCTCCACACTTTGTCTCCATAATTACTCCCTTGTGTATTTTGTTACCCCTTCTAAGAAGGACCTAAGCACCCACACTTTGGTCTCCTTCTTGAGAGTTTCATGTGGTTTGTGAATTGTATCTTGGGTATTCCGAACTTTTGGGCTAATATCCACTTATCAGTGAGTGCATACCATGTGTGTTCTTTTGTCATTGGGTTACCTCATTCAGGATGGTATTTTCTAATTCCATCCATTTGCCTAAGAATTTCATGAAGTCATTGGTTTGAATAGCTGAATCATACTCCACTGTGTAAATGTATCACATTTTCTGTATCCATTTCTCCGTTGAAGGACATCTGAGTTCTTTCTAGCTTCTGGCTATTATAAATAAGGCTACTATGAACATAGTGGAGCATATATACTTGTTATATGTTGGAGCATCATTTGGGTATATGCCCAGAAGTGGTATAGCTGGATCCTCAGGTAATATTATGTCCAATTTTCTGAGGAACTACCAGACTGAACTGATTTCCAGAGTGGTTGTACCAGCTTGCAATCCCACCAACAATGGAGGAGTGTTCCTCTTTGTCCACATCCCTGCCAGCATCTACTGTCACCTGAGCTTTTGATCTTAATCATTCTGGCTGGTGTGAGGTGGAATCTCAGGGTTGTTTTGATTTGCATTTCCCTGATGACTAAGGATGTTGAACCTTTCTTTAGGTGCTTCTCAGCCATTCGATACTTCTCAGTTGAGTATTCTTTGTTTAACTCTGTACCCCATTTTTTAATTGGGTTATTTGGTTCTCTGGAGTCTAACTTTTTCAGTTCTTTGTATATAGTAGATATTAGCCCTCTAGTGGATGTAGGGTTGGTAAAGATAGTTTCCCAATCTGTTGGTTGCCATTTGTCCAATGCCTGACAAATATAGAGGTGAATGCTCATAGCCAATCATTGGATAGAGCACAAGGTCCCCAATGGAGGAGCTAGAGAAAGTACCCATGGAGCTGAAGGGGTTTGCAGCCCCATAGGAGGAACAGCAATATCAACCAACCAGACCCCCCAGAGCTCCCAGGGACTAAACTAACAACCAAAGAGTAAACATGAATCGACCAATGGCTCCAGCCACATATGTAGCAGAGGATGGCCTTGTGAGACATCAATGGGGAGGAGAGGCCCTTAGCCCTGTGAAGGCAGGATTTCCAAGTTGAGGGGAATGCCAGGATGAGGAAGCAGGAGTGGGTGAGTGGGGGGAACACCCTCTTAGAATCAAGGGTAGTGGGGATGGAATAGGGGATTTGGGAGGGTAAACCTTGAAAGGGGATAACATTTGAAATGTAAATAAAGAAAATATCCAATTTTTTAAAAAGAATACCTTTAAGAGAATTTTATAGTTATGATGGCATTAAGGGATCTGTGATGCAGTGATTATTCTGCATTATCCAAGTGGGTTCAATGTAATCATAAGGGTCAATATAAGGAAGGCAAGAGACTCAAAGGTAGGTAGAAGGTGTCCTAGACTTGTGCTTTGAAGATGGGAGCAATGAATGCAGGCTGGCTACAAAAACTAGAAAACCTAAGAATCTGAGTTAATTCTTTTGTTGGTGTCACAAAATTCCTAAGAAGAAGCAAGGTAAGGACTTATCTTGGTTACAATTCAAGGGTGTGATGGTTTGTATATTCTTGGACCAGGGAGTGGCACCATTTGGAGGTATGGCCTTGTTGGAATAGGTGTGACCTGGTTGGAGTAGGTGTGTCACTGGGGGTGTGGGCATAAGATCCTCATACTAGTTGCCTGGAAGTCAGTCTTCCACTAGCAGCCTTTGGATGAAGATATAGAACTCTCAGCTCTGCCTGTGCCATGCCTGCCTGGATACTGCTGTGCTCCCACCTTGATGATGATGAACTGAACCTCTGAACATGTAAGCCAGCCCCAATTAAATGTTGTTTTTATAAGACTTGCCTTGGTCATGGTGTCTGTTCACAGCAGTAAAACCCTAACTTAGACAGAAGTTGGTACCAGGGACGGGTATATTGCTGTGATAGGCCTGACCATGCTTTTATTTGAAAGAATGTGGATTTTGGGACTTTGGATTTGGAACACAGTGGACTGCTTTAAATGGGGCTTAATGGGTCATCCTAGTAGGAATATGGAAGACTTTGTTGCTGGGAGTAGTTTGAACTGTGTTGACCTGGCCCAAAAGATTTCAAAGGAGAAGAATTTCAGAATGTGGCTAAAGACTGTTTTTCTGGTATTTTGGTGAAGAATGTGGCTACTTTTTGCCTTTTTACTTTCTCAAAAGTTTGCCTGAGGCTAAGGTGAAGAGACTCAGATTAATTTCATTGACAAAGGAAGTTTCAAAAAAGCCCTGCAGAGACTTTATTCTCTGGTTAAGTCTTATGAAGAGAAGTTTGAACAAGCATAGCAAGCTTAGAAAAGAAAAATATAAAATATATGGTTTGAGTATTGAAGGGGGTACCAGGAAGTGAAATGAAGCAAAATCTTGTGTTCTAGGAGATAACAGATTAAAGGAGATTACGGGATATTGGGGCAAGATCCTACTCAGCTAAATTTATATCCAGGCATGGTGGTGAAAGACTCTGAGAGGAGCCCCTCGCTCAGGCCTCAGGACAATAGTGTAGCCACGAGAACTCACAAGAGACCAAGCTTGATGCAAACCACATGAGGCTTTATTGGGGAAAGCCAGAGCTCTGGGGACGACTCATATCCCACGCAGGGGTAGAGGAGTCGACCACGAGGGGAAAGGGGTCCCAGTCTTTATAGGCCCTCAGGGGGGAAAGGAGAAGGGAGGAGTAGGGGATTTCCAGATCTAAACAATGTCTATTCTCAAGAAATGGGTATGGGAGGGGTACAAGGAAAGAGTCTGGTGCAGGTGTAGCAACTCCGGATTGTCCCGGCTGTGGTTGCTGGGGAGATTTTTTCAACTCTTCCCCAGAAAACAATATCACAAACACCTGGCAATGGGCGTCATTAGTGGGCACACACATGGGTTGAAGGAACGGTCAAAACATTGGCAGACACATGGGTTCAAGGAGTGGCCAGAGCATTGTGCACCTCTATTTTTCTAAATCAGTGAAGCTAGTTCTGCTAACAATAAAATCTATTTTGCTAATTTCAGGGCTTCTGTGACCTTTTACATTCTGTCAGGATCTTTCAGTGGTACATACCTTTAATCTCAGGAGACAGGCATGCTGATCTCTGCCATCAAAGTCAATCTACAGAGCAAGATCCAGAACAGCCAATCTTAGGTAGTGAAGGAGTTGGAGAACAGAAAGCTGGTGATAATGTAATAGAACAAGGGGGCCATGTTCCAGCTCCTGCAAGCAGCAGAACTCTGCAGTTTCAGTCATGCAGCTCTGGCTTTAGAGTGAATAATAGAAGGGACTACTTGTACAATCGATGCAGGTTAGATGGAGCTAAGAAATTAGCGGTGATTAAGAAGAGACCAGCATCACTGAGGTGAAATCTTCTGGGAAGTGTTTTCTGCAAGCATAGAAAAACACATATAGAAGCTGTGTTCCAGAGATAGCCAAGGTTGTACCTCCCACTGCAGCTGTACTTGGTAATGGGAAAGAGTCACTAAGGTGGTACTGGTTTTGAAAGCATGAGGGGTTATAAAGAGCAGCTGAGGCTTGGCACTGTGAGAGGCCATGGAAGGCCATTGGTGAAGGTGCAGCCTCAGTTGTAGTTGATGGACCAGGACTGAAGAGGTCATGCAAAGGATTTGAGGCTTGGCACCATGAAGAGAGCCTATGAGAGGCTATTGGTGACGCCTAGTTGGAGTGGAACACCCCAGTGTATTGGAGATGTCAGTACTATGGGATGATCACTAAGAACAGCAGCCGTAGTGGAGTGGATCAACCTGAGCTTATAGTGCTACAGAGGACAGAGCAGAGAAGTGATGCCAGCCCTTAGAAGGAGCCCAAACGATCAAGAGGAATCCCAGACACTGAAACAAGAAGCTGTAGCATTGAAATTGCCTTGGAGACTCAAAGATGTTAAAGATGCCAGAGCCATCAGATACAGGGTGAGGAAAGCTGCTAACAGGGAGTGGAACCAGCCCAGGAGAAAGCAGTTTGTTGCAGTCAACAAAGATAAAAAAAGAGTGGAGATCTGAAGAATGATTTGATATCTGCCATGGAGATGCAAAGTTTGGAATTTGCCTAACTGGTTTCCTGTCTTTCTTTGAGGATTACAGTTAAGTGATTGGATGAAACTCAGAAGAGACCTTGAACTTTGGACTTTTAACACTGTTGAGACTGCTATAGACTATGAGGACTTTAAAAGTTGGACTAAATGCATTTTGCATTATGCTATGTTTAAGTAAGCCACCCCCCCCCATAGACTCAGGTGTTTGAACAAGTCTATGGGGGCCAGGGAGTGGAATGTGATGGTTTGTATATTCTTGGACCAGGGAGTGGCACCATTTGGAGGTATGGCCTTATTGGAATAGGTGTGACCTGGTTGGAATAGGTGTGTCACTGGGGGTGTGGGCATAAGATCCTCATACTAGTTGCCTGGAAGTCAGTCTTCCACTAGCAGCCTTTGGATGAAGATGTAGAACTCTCAGCTCTGCCTGTGCCATACCTGCCTGGATACTGCCATTCTCCCACCTTGATGATGATGAACTGAACCTCTGAACCTGTAAGCCAGCCCCAATTAAATGTTGTTGTTATAAGACTTGCCTTGGTCATGGTATCTGTTCACAGCAGTAAAACCCTAAGACAAAGGGTATGCTTTAATCATGGTGGAGGTGGGGAACAAGGCAGCAGTGTCCAGACACTGCAGCTCATATTGCATTGGCCTTCAGAAAACTCTAGCACTAGTTTTCTTATTTTACTCATATGCCTATTTGATATTTTTTACATTTTTATTGGATATTTTATTTATTTACATTTCAAATGTTATCCCCTTTCCCAATCCCCCCCACACCTGAAACCCTCTATCCCATTCCCCTCCTCCTGCTTCTATGAAGATGCACCCTACCCACCTACCCACTCCACCTCACTGTCCTCACATTCTCCTACACTGGGGCATCAAGCCTTCAAGGGACCAAGGGCCTCTTCTCCCATTGATGCCCCACAAGGCCATCCTCTGCTACATATGCAGCTGGAGCCATGGGTCCCTCCATGTGTACTCTTTGGTTAGTGGTTTAGTTCCTGGGAGCTCTCAGGGGAGAGGGAGGTCTGATTGGTTGATATTGTTGTTCTTCCTATGGGGTTGCAAACCCCTTCAGCTTCTTCAGTTCTTTCTCTAACTCTTCCATGGGGACCCCATGATCAGTTCAATGGCTAGCTTCGAGCATCTTCCTCTGTAAATGTCAGGCTGTGGCAGAGCCTCTCAGGAGAGAGCTACATCAGGCTTCTGTTAGTATGCACTCCGCAGCATTCACAATAGTGTCTGGGATTGGTGACTGTATATGGGATGGATCCCCAGGTGGAACAGTCTCTGGATGGCCTTTCCTTCAGTCTCTGCTGCACACTTTGTCTCCATATTTCCTCCTGTGAGTATTTTTTTCCCCCTTCTAAGAAGCACTGAAGCACCACACTTTGGTCTTCCTTCTTTTTTGGCTTAATATGATCTGTAAATTGTATCTTGGGTATTCCGAACTTTTGGGCTAATATCCACTGAATAGTGAGTACATACCAGATCACTGCAATTCCATCTTAGCCCTTTGGTCTTCCATCATTGACTTAATCCTAGCCATGGCTGCAGTGTGTGAGGAGGTCATGGTATTGATCATTGAGGACCTGTCCCAAGGAAGAAGGCTACACTGGGCAGGCAGTTCTAGGTTGCCATCTCCACTTTTCCTAGTCCAATGTCTTCTTTTCCTATAGAGTCAACCTTGGGTTATTTGTTTTAAGTTTTATTTTCCAGAAAAGCAATTACTTCACACTTACAATGAAAATTATTTGTACACAGGTTTTATTGCCTCATTAGAGCTAAAGTTACCTGAGATAGAAAGTAAATTTGGGGAAATCACCAGAAGCCTTAATTTCCCCATTTGTGAAAATGAGTAGCTATAGCTCTTCAAAGGCCCTTCCATCTGCAGACCTTGCTGATTTTATGTGAGTCAGCCTGAAATGAGAGGATGTCAGGGTTCGAGGAAGGATAAGAATACCTTTTCTGTGGTTCCTAGTTGGCTGGCAGATAGACAGCCTACATCATTTTTTGCTGCTGTCAGGAGAAATAACTGCTCTGGAAAAACACAGTGGAACGAGGCATCCTCACAAGAGCCGTCATTAGAAACTCAGGGGCAATTTGACTTAGAGCAGCTTGAAATTTCAAAGGGAACGCAGAAACTGCAATCTGTTTTCTCATTTGCTTCCTGCTTCCTCTTTAACCAAACAGGCTCTCTCTCCCCAAAGATGTTCCCCTAAACAGCAAACACATTGCACAGCTTGACCTGTAATTTAAATCACAATTAAGCTTCCAGTTAGAATGCATCTTCATCATAAATCTGCTATGGATCCCCCAGTGCTCTGTTTAATTCCCTTATCCTCTTAAACAGCATGACCCTGGTTTTATTTTCCCTTGACATAAAATGCTGAATTATAGCTTATTTATGAGTTTCATGAATAAGACTAATTTCGTTGCCATTCGCAGAGAAGTTCTCACCAGGTTATTATACTCCTAGATCCCATTAACTCATAAAATATACAAAATAAAAATTACTCTAAATTAGTCTCCCAAGCAGAATTGCAAACAACATTTCTTTGTATAAAAAGATGCCACCAACCAGCACTAATAGGAACATCTTGTCTTTCTCCCTTGCTCAGCACTGATACCTGTACTACATTCAATTGGGTTTTTAGAAAGATTTCTAAAGCTGCCTATTAACTTGTTATGGCTTTTATTCTTAATGAACATTGCCTTTACAAAAAAGAATTCTACACTGTTTACAATAGTTCCAATTTTATGTTCTTGTCTGAAGCCTGGGCACCAACTATAAACACATATTAGATTGAAAATGTTTGACCAGCTTGTGAAATAAAACAGTTGGGGTTGCAATGACTTGGGGGCTTTGGGAGTCACATGGGAAGCACAGTGGGTTCAAGTATTATAGCTAACAGCCACTGCAAGGATTGCCTAAGATTGCTCTAAATCAGTGAGAACTGGCATCCACTAGAATGTAAAGTATATGTGGCAGAAATTGTTAGGGTTCACTGACATTGTAAGGTTTCAGATACTTTAGGAATGAATGGATGGACTTTCAGTGGTGGGCAGTGCTCCATGTTCAAAGTCTAGATCAGAGACTCCACTTCCTCATCTAGAAACCAGAAATGGAAAACAATAAAACAGTGTTTCATGAAGTGGTTTAGGAAAAGTGATTGGAGCTTAGTGAAACATGTCAAGATTTTAAACAATAAGATTACTATTAATAACTATTTTAGATGACATAAGTCTAAAATTAATGTTAACTTCATTTTCCAATGAGGACAATGAGGTGAAAATATTTACAAGTGCAAACATCATTCTTTATTCTAAAGTATGAAAAAATATACATTTTAGCCTTAAAAACTTTTACTTTTGTGAAACTATATGAACATCTTTTGGGTATATGCCTAGGAGTGTTATAGCTGGGTCTTCAGGTAGAACGATTTCCAGTTTTCTGAGGAATGGCCAGATTGATTTCCAAAGCAGCCTTATTTGTAAAAGCCAGAAGCTGGAAACAACCCAGATGTCCCTCAACCAAGAATGGATATAGAAAATGTGGTTCATTTATACAATGGAATACTACTCTGCTATAAAAAATGAGGACACTATGAATTTTTCAGGCAAATGGATGGAACTAGAAAATATCGTCCTGAGTGAGGTAACTCAGACCCAAAAGGACATGCATGGTATGTACTCACTGATAAGTGGTTATTTGCCAAAAAGTACAGAATACCTAAGATACAACCCACAGACAGAAAGAAGTTTAACAAGCAGGAAGGCCCAAATGAGGATGCT
The DNA here is from genome assembly GCF_978045245.1 of Mus caroli. Taxonomy (NCBI): domain Eukaryota; kingdom Metazoa; phylum Chordata; class Mammalia; order Rodentia; family Muridae; genus Mus; species Mus caroli. The sequence goes on along the minus strand of NW_028227261.1, from coordinate 102,317,539 downwards.
TCAATCCCACTTAGAAGCGGGGACAAAATAATCACGAGAGGGAGAGGGAGAGAGGGAGCTGCATGGGAGAGGGGAGGGGGAGGGGAAAGGGGGAACAGGATCAGGTATTGGGGGGGGGGGACAAGAGAGAAGCCCTAAGGGCCAGCAGAATGAATAGAAATATGCAACCTGGAGTAGGCGGAGGGGAGGGGATCCTCTAGAAAATACCTCTGAGGTCTCAATGGATCCAACAAAATGTCCAACAGTGGGTAGAGGGAACTTGAAGAGTCTATATCCAGTAGACAGACAGGGCCTCAAGTAGAGGGATGGGGCTACTAACCCACAGTCAAGATGTCAGACCTGGAATTGTTCTTGTCTAAAAGAAGAGACTGAAGGAAAGGCAGTCCAATGACCAGCCCTACTTGGGATCCATCTCATGGGGTAAGGGAGGCAAGGGAGGCACACCAAAACCTGGCACTATTACTGATGCCATGATGTGCTTACAGACAGGAGCCTAGCATGGCTGTCCTTGTGAGGTCCTCCCAGCAGCTGACTGAGACAGAGGCAGATACTTACACCAACCATTGACTGAAGGCAGGGACCCCTGTGGTTGAATTAGAAGAAGGATTGAAGTGCAAGCAGAGGGCGACCACCATAGGAAGACCTGGACCCCAGGGAGCTCCCAGAGACTAAGATACCAGCCAGGAGCATACACGGGCTGACCCGAGGCCCCCGTGGCACATATAGCAGAGCACTGCCTGGCCTGGCCTCAGTGGAAGAAGATGCACATAATCCTAGAAAGACCCAAGGCCTCAGGGAAGGGGGATACCAGGTGGTGGTAGGAGGAAGCACTCTCAGAGACTAGGGGGAGGAGGAATGGGATGAATTTTGGGAGGAAAGACTGAGAGTGGAAGCAACAGCTGGAATGTAAATAAATAAAATACATTTTCAAAAACTATCTGAACAGATATTTAAATTTATATCATTTATAACAATATTCTGGTTGCAAAACAAAATGTTTTAGACATGTAGGTAAATAAATGAATTGCCTTCTTAATATCATACTTTATTGACTTTTATGTATGTGCCTGGGTTATACTAGGTCTACATTATTACTTATTTTTATAAAAGCTTGTTTTCCCTCTGTTGCGGTAAATCTCCAACCCAAAGAAGCCTGTGCAATGAAAACACATCTCAATTAATATGAATACAAACTGTGTGCCTAGATTGGACAGATCTACCACTTCCGATCTAGATTCCCCAGCTATGAGATCCCTTATAACTGGTGGTTTCTCCAGGTCACCTGCTTCTGCTCCATTTTCCTTCCACCTCCTCCTCTTCCATCTTTTTTTCTCTCTCCTCCTCTCCTTGTTCTTCCCTAAAACTTTTCAGCTCCACCTTCCCTTCCACTGCCCAATCAACAGCTCTAGTTTTTATTTTACAAGTTAAAATGGGGAGAAGGTTAACGAGAAGTCACTTGAGTACCTGATTCACTCTTCATCCCAGGAAGCCCCGCCCCTTGGGGAAGCGGAATCAGCATCAAAATACAAGCAGCACCTGGGCAATTCCTGGCTCTTTTCCCTCAGATACAAATTGAGTACCATTCTACAGTTTATAAAGTATAAGATACACTTAACACCCAGTCCATCAATTGTGTCGATTAAATAAAGCACTCTGCCATCTATCCTAACTTAAAGACTTATAATTCCACAGCTGACATGTCCTGGTTTTAGATTGTATGCCATCTGAAAACCATTCTCTCAAATCTATATCATCTTTCTCAATGCTAAACAGCTTGGGTTGGCTATGAGACTACAACCAGTCTTCATTCCCATCAGAAATCCAAGAATGACTAATATTATCTGAAAATATGAGAAGCACAAAACATAGCTTCTAAAACTTAGCCAATTTATAAAGACCACTGATCACCTGGACAGTCCCTCCTTCTTCAAAACTTTGGAGCATCAGTCGTTAGCCATTCAGCGTTCTGGCCCAGAATCATCTGACAGACCTTTGAAGGGCTGATTACCCTATCTTGGCAGAGATTATCTGTTGACTATTCTCATAGTGTTTCCTTTACCTGGACAGTATTTTGTCTGTAGATGAAATGAGGCAGTTCTTGCCTAGTGGCTGTCTCGCCACAACTGGAGCAACTCCACCGATGCTCAATTTCATCTTTGAATCCACGAAAAGGGCACTGTCAGGAGCAGACAGGTCTCTAGCCAAATGATCTATAATAAAGAAATGTCCATAAACGTGTTATATTCTGTGGACTTCTGACACCTTTGGAGGGTATCTATGCAAAGCATTTCTGAACTGTTAAGCCTTGACTACTCTCAGACATTTTAAATAGAAATATCTTATATTGCTTAATCATCTAAAAACAGTTTATAATAGTTATTATAGAAGGACTAGGCCTAAACTTTGTATTCTTAAATGATTGTAATTGCCCACAGTAGAATGGGAGAGGATTCCTTGAAATTATATATATATATAATTATATATATATATAAATTATATATATATATGTTATATATAATTTATATATTATATATTTATTATTTATTATATATATATATACGCACACACACATATAAACACAATTTTCACGAATTACTGAAGTCATATAAAAAGAAGTAGGCCCCAATGCTGATCTCACCTGAACTGTACCATGTCATACAAATGGAAACCCTTTTAAGAAAAAGAAAACCCCAACTCCAAAAGTGTATATTGGGGCACTCATTCATTTACTGAGGACCATTAAACTCCAAAGGGCAAAACCACTCTCTTTATGGATAAGGAGAGTAGAGATTTAAAGGCAATAAATAGAAGTAAGTGTGTGGATTCTCAGTCTGTCAGCTGCCCACAGTTGGATAGACGTGAAACAGAAATCAATGTTCTAAGATAAAGTCAGAAGGAGAAAGGGCAGGGAAATAGTGACCAACCTAAGTTCTGACTGTCCATCACTTTATTTTTTGATGAGGTGTGGAGATAATCACTAAGAAGTTTAAAAGTGCTAGAAAGGAATCCCACCAACTACCATCTGGAAAGCACAGGCAGGAAGGAAACAGGTACCTGTGGCTTGAAAAGAATGGCCACCTTATGACTGTGTTTATGTTGTTGCTTGCCCACTCAATAAATGTTCATCAACCATAACCCAGGCTAGATTCTAGATTGCCAGATACTAAGAAGTCAAGACCACTGATGACCATGTACTCACAGGTAGATTTATAGAAATGCCAATGGGGAATTAACCAGATTACTTTCAAATCAAGTGGGATGATCTACCTAATGTGAGCAACACTCCCACTGTGATCATTAACTGTACACATAAGTATTCTAGAAAAGGAGCTGAGCACACTATGTATGGATCTCTGTGTTTCCTGATTGTGGATGTCATGTGACCACCTTCTTCAAGTTCCTATTGCCTGGGTTGCCTTGTGATTGTTGAGTTTACACTTGCACTTGGAGTTGAAATAAGCCCCTTTATCGTTTAAGTTATTTTTGCCAGGGTGATTTATAAAAACAACATGAAATGAACCCAAGAAAGTGGGGAAATAACCTGGACGTGATATTTAGCAGGATTCTGTATGTGTGATAAAGGAGTACAAAGGAGGGTCATCGTGAGTCAGTGACAGCTACTGAGGAGGTAAACCTCATATTTCATCCCGACAGACTCTTATTTATTTCGAGACAAGGTCATGTGTATCCCAGGCTGGCCTCAAACTCACTCAAATTACACAGAGAATGACCATGAATATCTGAAACTTCTGCTTCTACCTAAGGGCTGGGATTACAGGTGTCTGCACAATGCCTGCTTTAGAATTGTATTCTCTTGATCTGAATAGGCTTGATTTTACTCTATCGCCCTTTCTGCCCAGATGACACATGGAGAAGAATATAGTGGGAGTGTTCTCTGCAGCAAAAAGTTTGAATGTTACTTTGTGGCAGATGCAGCTTTCTGAGTGCTGCAGTGCCATTCATGGAATTATACAATCAGTTCATTTAGCCAGTGAGGAGTGCTCAAAGTTTTCAATACGAGATCTAAGAAAAACTACCACTATTACTAACTTGTTTAACCTTCAAATATTGAATATTTTGTGGGCTATATTTTATATGTGTTACATATATATGTATGTACATATGTATGTATGTGTGTATGTATGTATGTATTTCACATTGTCAGGCTCAAAGTTGGCCCCAAAATAGCAGTGTCACTAACAATATCCTAAATGATAGTCTGGGCTCAGCTCATGCTGCACTCTGACTGGGTAAATACCATTGCTAGCAAGTAAACGAAAACCTAAACTCAGCATTCCTCGGAAATCTTCCGAAGCAGGTTTCCGTTTGTCAAGAAAAGCCATTACTTCCCTTATCTACTCTGAAACAGCCAACCCCCAGCATTGGGTATCTAGTTTCCAGTCAACTCAAACAAGTCTGTAACAGATCAAAATCCCTCACACTCAGCTCAGGCTGTTCTGGCCCTCACCTCATCTCCCACTGCTCTAATGCTCAAGCTGTTCTGTTCTGGCACACATGTCTCTCTCTCTCTCTCTCTCTCTCTCTCTCTCATAGATCCACCTGCCTTTGCCTCTCAAGTGCTGATTAAAGGTGTGCCACACAGCTTACCCCTTCTTAAAACTGATGAAACTTTCTCTGTTTTTGCTTGTTTGTTTGTCTTTGGTTTTTTGCTGTTCTCTCTAGCCACTCTCTGAGAGTGACTAGATTCCCCAGTAAGACTTTCTTTCTATCCACAGAGTTTCCTAGCTCAGTGGTTTTAGTAAGCACTGGCTTACACACACAAACAGTAATAACTTGCTCATATTAACCAATGTTTGGTCATTTTTAATAGGTGTTTAACATGGATGTGTGTCAAATGGCCGACTAGGCCATCTTATGATACATATGCAGCTAGAATCAAGAGCTCCGGGGTACTGGTTAGTTCATAATGTTGTTGCACCTATAGGGTTGCAGATCCCTTTAGCTCCTTGCATACTTTCTCTAGCTCCTCCATTGGGGGCCCTGTGATCCATCCAATAGCTGACTGTGAGCATCCACTTCTGTGTTTGCTAGGCCCCGGCCTACTCTCACAAGAGACAGCTATATCAGGGTCCTTTCAGCAAAATCTTGCTAGTGTATGCAATGGTGTCATCATTTGGAGGCTGATTATGGGATGGATCCCTGGATATGGCAGTCTCTAGATGATCCATCCTTTTGTCTCAGCTCCAAACTTTGTCTCAAAAGACAGCATTTTCAACAAATGGAGTAGGTTCAACTGGTGGTCAGCATGTAGAAGAATTCAAATCAACTCATTTGTATCTCCTTGTACAAAGCTCAAGTCCAAGTGGATCAAGGACCTCCCCATAAAACCAGATACACTGAAAATAATAGAAGAGAAAGTGGGGAAGAGTCTAGAAGACATGGGCACAGGGGGAAATTTCCTGAAAAGAACACCAATGGCTTATGCTGTGAGATCAAGAATTGACAAATGGGACCTCATAAAATTGCAAAGCTTCTGTAAGGCAAGAACACTGTCAATAGGACAAAGCAGCAACCAACAGATTGGGAAACTATGTTTACCAATCCTATAACAGATAGAGAGCTAATATCCAATATATATAAAGAACTCAAGAAATTAGACTCCAGACAATCAAATAACCCTATTAAAAATGGGGTGCAGAACTAAACAAAAATTCTCAACTGAGGAAACTCAAATGGTCGAAAAACACCTAAAGAAATGTTCTACATCCTTATTCATCAGGGAAATGAAAATCAAAACAACCCTGAGTTTCCACCTCACACCAGTCAGAATGGCTAGGACCAAAAACTCAGGTGACAGCAGGTGTTGGTGAGGATGTGGAGAAAGAGGAACACTCCTCCATTGTTGGTGGGATTGCAAGCTAGTACAACCACTCTGGAAATCAGTTTGGCGGTTCCTCAGAAAATCGGACATAATATTACCTGAGGATCCAGCTATACCACCCTTGGGCATATACCCAAAAGGCGGTCCAACATATAACAAGGACACATGCTCCACTATGTTCATAGCAGCCTTATTTATAATAGCCAGAAGCTTGAAAGAACCTAGATGTCCTTCAATAGAGGAATGGATACAGAAAATGTGGTACATTTACACAATGGAGTACTACTCAGCAATTAAAAACAATGAATTTATGAAATTCTTAGGCAAATGGATGGAATTAGAATATACCATCCTGAGTGAGGTAACCCAATCACAAAAGAACACATATGGTATGCATTCACTGATAAGTGGATATTAGCCCAAAAGCTTAGAATACCCAAGATACAATTCATAGATCACATGAAGTTCAAGAAGAAGGAAGACCAAAGTGTGGGTGCTTTGGTCTTTCTTAGGAGTAACAAAATACTCAAGGGAGCAATTACAGAGACTAAGTGTGGAGCAGAGACTGAAGGAAAAGCCATCCAGAGACTGCCCCACCTGGGGATCCATTCCATATAAGGTCACCAAAGCAGACATTATTGTGGATGTCAAGAAGTGCGTGTTTACAGGAGCCTAATATAGCTGGCTCCTGGGAGGCTCTGCTAAAGCCTGACAAATACAGAGGTGGATGATTGTGGCCAATCATTCAACTTATCACTGGGTCCCCAGTGGAGGAGTTAGAGAAAAGACTGAAGGAGCTGAATGGTTCGCAACCCATAGGAAGAACATTATCAACCAACCAGAGCTCCCAGGGTCTAAACCACCAACCAAAGACTACACATGGAGGGACCCATGGCTCCAGCTGTATATGTAGCAGAGAATGGCCTTGTAGGACATCCATAGGAGAAGAAGCCCTTGTTCCTGTGAAGGCTGGATGCCCCACTGTAGGGGAATTTGAGGGCAGGGAGGTGGGAGTGAGTGGGTGGGAGAACACCCTCATAGAAGCAGGAGGTGGGGGGATGGGATAGGGGGTTTCTGGAGGGGAAATCGGGAAAGGAGATAACATTTGAAATGTAAATAAATAAAATATCCAATTTTAGAAAACTAATAAAAAGGAAAAAAGAAATATTAAAAAACCCAAAACTATTTAGATAGAAAGAGATTAGCATCACAGAAAAGGTATAGACAATAAGGGAGGGGTGATATGAGCAAAGTAGACATACTATACATATAGAAATATGTCATAATGAAACCTATCATTTTATATAACAAATACAGCATAATAAAAGAGTACATTTAAATACTTAAGTATCTGTACATTTTTATCCAATTGTCTTAAGGATATCATCTAGCTATTCATCTATTAAAGTAGCCAACATACTAATGATGTCTGTCTTAATATCTGTCTTAAATTTTTATCCCCCAAGCAAGTTATAAAATTTGTGAAAATCCATGTTAGATTTGTCTAAAAGTCAAAATTCCTTATTCATAAAAAAGTGATCAAAGGAATATAGCAGAGCTGAAGGTAAAAATGTATAATTCAACAGAGCCAATATAAATAAGTGAAGTCATTGGAGTTCAAGAGTAATAGGAATTACACCAGACAAAATATCTTTATTAAAGTGGTGTTAGCTAATATCACAGACAAATAGGCTGATACCACAGGAAGGCAGGTAGCATACTATTATAGATACTGTACTGTTTCTTGTTTGTTTGTTTTTTGTTTCTTGTTTTTCGAGGCAGGGTTTCTCTGTATAGCCCTGGCTGTCCTGGAACCCACTCTGTAGACCAGGCTGGCCTCAAACTCAAAAATACACCTGCCTCTGCCTCCCAAGTGCTGGGATTAAAAGCAAGCACCACCACTGCCTGACTAGCTGTACTCAAAACTCCCTAAAACTGAGTTAAAGTTGGATAACAATTTCAAAACAAAAGATCTACACTCAGTCATTTAAAGCTGGTTCCAATTGCCAAGACGGCAATGTTAAAATACATTTCCATAATGCTTTATTTAAACCTCTCCCCTTAATGTTCACATTCTGAAATCCAAACCCAAAGCAATAGTATTAGCAGGTAGGGCCTTGGACAGTTGATTAGGGATTCATTGGCCTTTATAAATTAAGTCTGACACTCATATGGTTTGTTTGTTTGGTTGGTTTTTGGAGACAGGGTTTCTCTGTGTAGCCTTGGCTGTCCTGGAACTCACTCTGTAGATCAGGCTGGCCTCGAACTCAGAAATCTGCTAGTCTCTGCCTCCCAAGTGCTGGGATTAAAGGCGTGCGCCACCACTGCCAGGCAGTCTGGCACTCTTTACTTAAGAACCCGCTGCCAATGCTTGCCTAGGAGGTTTTCAGGTTTAGGAAGGCGATCTTCACTTTGCTCCCTGTCTACCACTGTAAATTTCAGCATACACAAGACCTGCAGTTCTAAGCTAGTATTGAGAGGGGAAATAGAAACAATCCTCCATCCTAACCCAGAAGCTATATCCAGTTGATAACTGCCGTTACATATTGTTGATGGGGATCAGCTCTAACTAGCTATGTAAAATTAGCAGTTGTAGATAATAAGTTTAGGAGTACACACTCTGTAGTTAGGCAGCCTGGAACAAAAAATCTCTCTTCACTTATAAGTCGTTTAACCCAGTGATTCAATAAACTCGTCTGTACAAAAGGAAACACTAGGATTCCAAGTTTGTTGAAATTCTTGACAGCCTTTGAAAAACAGCTATCCAATCTATAGAACTCTGTAAATACAAACTGTTATTAAGAAGCTTCAGCAACATTTCGTGAACCGGTACGTCAGCCACTGCTTATCATTAAACAGGTTTTCGGCATAAAAAAATCTTACAGCCATTTGCCTAGCATCTGCCACCCAACTCCACATACTGCAGGCCTACGGTCCCCTCCGGAAACTGGAACTGGTTTTGGTTTGTGTTTTCAAAGCCAGCGCCTTTCTCTTCAATTAGTTACAGCCTCCGCTTTTCAGAAATATCAGTAGTCTGTAGAAAAAGAAGCCCCAGAGGATTTTTCTCGCTAGTGTTGGTTTCCACCCTGTAATATCCTCGAAGGGCCCCGGGACCCCCGCTCCCCGGCCCCGGCCCCGGCCCCGGCCCCGCCCCGGCCCGGTCGCGCCCGGCAGCAAAGAGCGTAGCCCGGGACGGGGCGGAGCCTGCGGACAGAAGCCACGGCTCCGACCGATAGCCTGAAAGGGCCAGAAAGAGGGCGGGGCCGGCAACGCGCGAGGCCCAGACCTGGAAGAGGTGCTGCCCAAAGCATGCCTGACGCGATGTCAGCACGACCTATCTTCATTTTCGCTTTCCATGTTCAAAACGGTATAGTCCCCTACCTTCCAATATTAAAAATATTATTTATTGTCGTTATGTCGTTTCCGTGTTTTTCCTTAGGGCAAAAGAGGAAACGCTTCAGTCAGGCAGATACTAGGCACCAACAGAGGGCAGACGCCTCGGAGTTGGGGTCCTTTGCTCGCGCCGAAATTCAAAGGAACAGTTCCGGCACGGTTGTTGGCTGCGGCGGATGCGGTGGCCGGGATGGTGGTGTTCGCCCGGTAGCGCCTGAGTACAGGTCGGGTGGCCTCGCTGTCCGCCTTCGCGTCGGGTTGGAACTTTGCTGGTTCCCCTGGCCAGCCGCTTTGTGGCGGGTGCGTAGTGCTGCTCTTGGCCAGACCTGGTGTCCAGGCGGGAGATGAGGCACAGGGGTGGGCAAGATTCTCAAGGAGGGACTTCAAGGGATAATTAGAGATGTTGACTGTTGTTCATCCGTAAGGTGAATCGAGAAAGGTTTGGGCAAGCGAGAGAACACGGAATTTTAAAACGAGGCAGTAGAATAGATTCACTTCGCCCTTAAGGTCCACTAACTATCCGGGTTCTGAGAGTCGAGTGTAAACAGAGTTAAGGTCGTAAGTAGGCAAAAAAGCACAACGGAACCGAGAATGAGTTGGAAAGACGGTGCCGACTGATGTCATCTTTTACTGCTGTGGAGGAAAAAAGGAAGGAGAGGATGGGTGTGCGTGCTATTAGGGAGATCCATGAAGGACTCCTGTAAGATGTATGCAAAGTGGTGTGCAGTAAAGAGTATCCAGTCCAATGTTTCTGTGGCAAGGATAATGAAATGGGAAATAATTAATAATCTCTGTTAACTACAGTATTATTGTAGTGCAACACGAGTCTAGGAAAGTGGACAGTAGTGATAAAGATGATTTTCAGGTTGAATGGTTTAACTTGCCGGCATTGGCTAATGGCTGGATGTTTTAAAACCTGACCCAGCTGTTTTTAGGAGAAAAAGTAGTTTGGCAGTTGTATTTTTTTTTTACTTTACATTATTGTGTATCCTGTCGTATTTACTATGATTTGAGGGTTTTTAACATTCTACATAAATGATCTTATTTCTGTTTTATGCAGACGTGACTTGTAGCTTGTTGCCTAACAGGCTTACTAACCCAAGACAGTATAGAAAATGTATGTTAAATCAATCATTCTCGAAGGATTCAAGTCCTATGCACAGAGGACTGAAGTCAATGGTTTTGACCCCCTCTTCAATGCGATCACGGGTTTAAATGGTAGTGGAAAATCCAACATATTGGACTCCATATGCTTTCTCCTAGGCATCTCCAACCTGTCCCAGGTAAAGTGTCAGCTTTTCTGACTTATGTGTTGGCAAGAGAATCTGCTAATCTGGGAAGACTTTGGGTTTTCTTTCTTTGCATGTTTGTACTTCATGTGAGTTATGTTGTGTTGCGGGGCAGCCGTTTAAGCAAATACTATTACTGTTCCATCCTGTAGACAAAAGAAAAGATACATACAGAGGCCTTGCTGTTGGGAGTAACACCCATACCAGCATACCAGTACTGTTGTTTTGGGTAGTCTCTGTTCTCAGTCCATACCTGCTCTTTTTGAAGGGAGTCTAGTTGGCCTCTCATGGGAATATGGCTCTAGCAGGCCATGCCCTTCCATCCAGTCCCCCTGCCTTGCTAAAAACTGTTAGATTACATTCCTAAAGCTAGCCACCAAGGTCCATTCCCTTATTTTGGTCACTTCTGCCTCCTGAGGCTGACTGCCAAGGTCCAGCTATCAAAGTATTGAAGTCCAGCAATCAAAAGCACCCCCCCCCACTTTGGCTCACCTAATTAAAATGCCCAATCAAAATTAACCAATTTATCCTAACATGGGGGTTTCCCATTTATGTTTATAAAGTGCCGTTTGTCTATGAAGCACAGCTGTCTCCCACCCTCCCAGAGGCAGTCCTTTGTTGTCTCTACTCCCAACCCCAGGACAAATAGCCCTTTCCCTCTCCCTCTCATTCCCTCACTCTTCTTCTGTCCTGAGAACATTATCTTGGGGTGTCTTGAGCCAATACTGGTTCTTTCACTTGTGCTTGCAGTGAATGCCCTATCAGAGTGAACTAATGGGCCTGGGATGGCTAGTGAAGTTCATAGACAGTACTTCCTTGAGTTTTAAAATTAATTCTTGCTAAGTCAGTAGAAATTAGAACAGAAAGCAAGTGCTATTGAAAAAAGTACATATTATAAGTCATTGTCTGTAGTCCTTGCTTTTCTTGTTGACATATGTGGCTGCCTGTTTTTACTTAACGTAACACTATATAGGTGGGTTTTCTAGAACAAGACATATAGTATTAATCCTGCTCTTGTATAATATGATGCTTTGTCAATGAGCTTTCCTTTCCCTTTTTAATTATAGGTGCGGGCTTCAAATTTACAAGATCTCGTTTATAAAAATGGACAGGCTGGGATTACCAAAGCCTCTGTTTCAATCACTTTTGATAATTCTGACAAAAAGCAGAGTCCGTTGGGATTTGAAGCTCATGATGAAATCACAGTAACAAGGCAGGTGAGTAGCTGTCAAATATCTGGATACCTTATGTTGTGTGGCATTGTTTCTTGAAAGATCTGCCTACCCCAAGTAGAGAACCAACAATAGACCAAAGCATGAATACCACCACAGTGCAGCTTGGTAAACCATTGAATTGTACTAGGATAACTTACAGGATTTGGGGTAAGGAATTATTTACAGAAGTAGAAAGGACTCAAAGACAGCCGCGTCATCCATAGCTCACACAACTAGGAATGTAGAGCACACTGCACAGCCTGCAGACAACTTGACAGATGAGAGAGTATCTTTTCTATTATTTGGTCTCGTTTTAGACCAGTCTCACTGGGCCCACACTCTTCCAGGTAGCTGGGCTTTGTAGCTTTTCTCTTCTCAAGAATCTTCCTTGCACTTCAGCTTCCTTGAGGAAGTCGGTTTTTATTGCTTGCCCTCACAGGAAGGCACCTAGTTAATCTGCTTAGGTTTAGGGACTTCTTGAAGCTACCTTGAGTTTGTTCTGTTGAAACTTCCCTGCAGAATGGAACATTCCAATCTTAGAAGAAACTGTTTCACAATACCGCACTATGATACAGCAGTGGTTCTCAACCTCGGGGTCAAATGACCCTGTCACAGGCTCACCTAAGACCATGGAAAAACAAAAATATTCACATTATGACTCACAAAAGTAGCAAAATAACAGTTATGAAGTTATAATAAAACTAATTTTATGGTTGAGGGGGTCGTCACAGCCCGAGAAACTGTATCAAAGGGTAGTAGCCTTAGTAAGGCTGAGGACCACTGAGTTAGAGTTTCTCTTCGAGGCAGTTCAGCTGAATCCAGCATCTTTCAAGCAGTTGCTGGTCTGCAGCCTATCTTATTTGAGAGTGTCTCTCAACAGTACTTCTTGCATAAGCTTAATGGGGTGTGGGAGTGGGCAGTGAGTCTGGTCTGTTTCAGGCTTTCTTGAAGGTTTTCAATGGTTCACCTCCTGAATTTTAAAGTGCTTTGCTATAGGATGGAATGTTTCACCTCCTCTTAGAAATAATACCCTGAGTCTGAAGGAGCTTCTTGTCAGAAGGAATATTCTCTCTTGGAGGAAATTGCTACATAACTCTTGCAAACTTTTCAGATCTAATGTGTTTGGCTGTATGGCTCAGAAAAAACTGCCTGGGCAATTCTTAGGAATACTGACTAGAATCCATTAGAATATCTTTGGTATAGAGTCTTGGACAACTGTATAATGTTGCTTTAGTCAATAATGAAGTGTGTATTGGCCCATAGGCTATATCATCTTTAAGAGAAGTGAAAGAGATCTTGAGAGTCCTCCTCTTCGTGAAAGCACTTAGCTATGAATTGAACTTAAGCTATGCCATGTTTAACTTTCATCGCTTTGGATGCTTCCTTTTACCTCAGATCTTGCATTCTATTCTGGTTTTGTAAAGAGGTTTTTAAAAACTAATCTTTTTTTTTTTTCCCAAAATGCATAGTGGCCTTGACTGTTGTTTATTAATACAGTTCAGTTGAAAGTGTGGCATTCAAGTGGCAGAGGGCATGGAATTTGGTTCCAGAGATGAGAGGGTTCCATCGCTTGATATATGAAGTCACTGAAGTTTACGGTGGATCTGAGGGGCTGAACGTCAGCCAGACTTATCAGGAAGCTCCATTCGTTGGACTCAGAGCCACAGCTCTCTGGGCTAGGAAGACTTTATTCTGCACTTCTGTCTCTATCTGGCGTTTGAGCTCAGAGATGAGGCGCCTGTTACAGTTAGCCAGGGCTGCCGTATACATCATCAGGATGCTAGCGAAGATCAGAAGGGGTATAGTAAAAGCTCGGGTTCCCAGAAAGTAGAGAAAATTCTGAGTGATCTGAGGAAGGCTCTCAATGGACTCGGATCTGGGCCCAAATGAAAACCTAATCTTAAAGTCAGCAGAAGTCTGTGAACTTAAAGTTTTATGCAATTAGTCTTGGTTCACTTGAAACTTCCAAGATGAAATCTGTTTTTTCTGAATATTTCAATATTTAAGTTGTTTGCAGGTCTAAATATTTTCTAAGTGGAACCCTACCAGGGCTTTCACTGAACTTATTTCCAGTTCCTTCACTTGCCTAATCACACCAAGTATGAGCGTCCTCTCTGTTCCCTCCCCTCACACACATACAATTTTCTTTGAGTTATATGGCCTCAAATTTAGAGTGACAAAAAGGGCTAGTGAAAACGGGTATGAACAAAACTAGTGTTGCTTCATTTAGACACTCCTCTAGCTCTCAGGCTTTCACTTCAGTGTGTATCACGGGACTTGAAAACATGGAACATGTGTCATTATTTAGCTTGGTCACTACTATTTCTTTCAGAGTTATTAAGGGCCTTTTATTGGTCGTTAATTTTTTTGTTTTTTTGGGGTTTTTTGTTGTTGTTGTTTTTTCTTTTTTTTTTAATTTTTTTTTTGTTGTTTCTTTTTCTTTTTTTTCTTTTTCTTTTTTTTTAAATTTTTTTTTTAATTTTTAATATTTTTATTACATATTTTCCTCAATTACATTTCCAATGCTATCCCAAAAGTCCCCCATAGCGCCCCCCACTTCCCTACCCACCCATTCCCATTCTTTTGGCCCTGGCATTCCCCTATATTGGGGCATATAAAGTTTGCAATTCCAATGGGCCTCTCTTTCCAGTGATGGCCGACTAGGCCATCTTTCGATACATATGCAGCTAGAGACAAGAGCTCCGGGGTTCTGGTTAATATATCATGTTCCAACAATAGGGATGCAGATCCCTTTAGCTCCTTGGGTACTTTCTCTAGCTTCTCCATTGGGAGCCCTGTGATACATCCAATAGCTGACTGTGAGCATCCACTCCTGTGTTTGCTAGGCCCCAGCATCGTCTCACAAGAGACAGCTATATTTGGGTCCTTTCAGCAAAATCTTGCTAGTGTATGCAATGGTGTCAGCGTTTAGAAGCTGATAATGGGATGAATCCCTGGATACGGCAGTCTCTAAATGGTCCATCCTTTCATCACAGCTACGAACTTTGCCTCTGTAACTCCTTCCCTGGGTGTTTTGTTCCCAATTCTAAGAAGGGGCACAGTGTCCACACTTTGGTCTTCATTCTTCTTGAGTTTCATGCGTTTAGCAAATTGTATCTTATATCTTGGGTATCCTAAGTTTTGGGCTAATATCCACTTATCAGTCAATACATATTGTGTGAGTTCTTTTGTGATTGTGTTACCTCACTCAAGATGATGCCCTCCAGGTCCATCCATTTGGCTAGGAATTTCATAAATTCATTCTTTTTAATAGCTGAGTAGTACTCCATTGTGTAAATGTACCATAATTTCTGTATCCATTCCTCTGTTGAGGGACATCTGGGTTCTTTCCAGCTTCTGGCTATTATAAATAGGGCTACTATGAACATAGTGGAGCATGTGTCCTTCTTACTGGTTGGGACATCTTCTGGATATATGCCCAGGAGAGGTATTGCTGGATCCTCCGGTAGTACTATGTCCAATTTTCTGAGGAACCGCCAAACTGATTTCCAGAGTGGTTGTACAAGCTTACAATCCCACCAACAATGGAGGAGTGTTCCTCTTTCTCCACATCCTCGACAGCATCTGCTGTCACCTGAATTTTTGATCTTAGCCATTCTGACTGGTGTGAGGTGGAATCTCAGGGTTGTTTTGATTTGCATTTCCCTGATGATTAAGGATGTTGAACACTTTTTCAGGTGCTTCTCTGCCATTCGGTATTCCTCAGGTGAGAATTCTTTGTTCAGTTCTGAGCCCCATTTTTTAATGGGGTTATTTGACTTTCTGGAGTCCACCTTCTTGAGTTCTTTATATATATTGGATATTAGTCCCTTATCTGATTTAGGATAGGTGAAGATCCTTTCCCAATCTGTTGGTGGTTTTTTTTGTCTTATTGATGGTGTCTTTTGCCTTGCAGAAGCTTTGCCGTTTCATGAGGTCCCACTTGTCAATTCTCGATCTTACAGCACAAGCCATTGCTGTTCTATTCAAGAATTTTTCCCCTGTGCCCATATCTTCAAGGCTTTTCCCCACTTTCTCCTCTATAAGTTTCAGTGTCTCTGGTTTTATGTGAAGTTCCTTGATCCACTTAGACTTGACCTTAGTACAAGGAGATAGGAATGGATCGATTCATATTCTTCTACATGTTAACAACCAGTTGTGCCAGCACCATTTGTTGAAAATGCTGTCTTTCTTCCACTGAATGTTTTTAGCTCCCTTGTCGAAGATCAAGTGACCATAGGTGTGTGGGTTCATTTCTGGGTCTTCAATTCTATTCCATTGGTCTATTTGTCTGTCACTATACCAGTACCATGCAGTTTTTATCACAATTGCTCTGTAGTAAAGCTTTAGGTCCGGCATGGTGATTCCACCAGAGGTTCTTTTATCCTTGAGAAGAGTTTTTGCTATCCTAGGTTTTTTGTTATTCCAGATGAATTTGCAGATTGCACTTTCTAATTCGTTGAAGAATTGATTTGGAATTTGATGGGGATTGCATTGAATCTGTAGATTGCTTTTAGCAAGATAGCCATTTTTACAATGTTGATCTTGCCAATCCATGAGCATGGGAGATCTTTCCATCTTCTGAGATCTTCTATAATTTCTTTCTTCGGAGACTTGAAGTTTTTATTATACAGATCTTTCACTTCCTTAGTTAGAGTCACGCCAAGATATTTTATATTATTTGTGACTATTGAGAAGGGTGTTGTTTCCCTAATTTCTTTCTCAGCCTGTTTATTCTTTGTGTAGAGAAAGGCCATTGATTTGTTTGAGTTAATTTTATATCCAGCTACTTCACCGAAAGCTGTTTATCAGGTTTAGGAGTTCTCTGGTGGAATTTTTAGGGTCACTTATATATACTATCATATCATCTGCAAAAAGTGATATTTTGACTTCATCTTTTCCAATTTGTATCCCTTTGATCTCCTTTTGTTGTCGAATTGCTCTGGCTAGGACTTCAAGTACAATGTTGAATAGGTATGGAGAAAGTGGACAGCCTTGTCTAGTCCCTGATTTTAGAGGGATTGCTTCAAGCTTCTCACCATTTACTTTGATGTTGGCTACTGGTTTGCTGTAGATTGCTTTTATCATGTTTAGGTATGGGCCTTGAATTCCTGATCTTTCCAAGACTTTTATCATGAATGGGTGTTGGATCTTGTCAAATGCTTTTTCCGCATCTAAGGAGATGACCATGTGGTTTTTGTCTTTGAGTTTGTTTATATACTGGATTACGTTGATGGATTTCCGTATATTGAACCATCCCTGCATCCCTGGGGTGAAACCTTCTTGGTCAGGATGGATGATTGTTTTGATGTGTTCTTGGATTCGGTTAGCAAGAACTTTATTGAGGATTTTTGCATCAATATTCATAAGGGATATTGGTCTGAAGTTTTCTATCTTTGTTGGGTCTTTTTGTGGTTTAGGTATCAGAGTAATTGTGGCTTCATAGAATGAGTTGGGTAGAGTACCTTCTGTTTCTATTTTGTGGAAACAGTTTGTGAAGAACTGGGATTAGATCTTCTTTGAAGGTCTGATAGAACTCTGCACTAAACCCATCTGGTCCTGGGCTTTTTTTAGTTGGGAGACTATTACTGACTGCTTCTATTTCTTTGGGGGATATAGGGCTGTTTAGATCATTAACCTGATCTTGATTCAACTTTGGTACCTGATATCTGTCTAGGAACTTCTCCATTTCATCCAGGTTCTCCAGTTTTGTTGAGTATAGCCTTTGGTAGAAGGATCTGATGGTGTTTTGGATGTCTTCAGGATCTGTTGTTATGTCTCCTTTTTCATTTCTGATTTTGTTAATTAGGATGCTTTCCCTGTGCCCTCTAGTGAGTCTGGCTAAGGGTTTATCTATCTTGTTGATTTTCTCAAAGAACCAGCTCCTTGATTGGTTGATTCTTTGAATAGTTTTTCTTGTTTCCACTTGGTTGATTTCGCCCCTGAGTTTGATTATTTCCTGCCGTCTACTCCTCTTGGGTGAATTTGCTTCCTTTTGTTCTAGTGCTTTTAGGTATGTTGTCAAGCTGCTAATGTGTGCTCTCTCTAGTTTCCTTTTGGAGGCACTCAGAGCTATGAGTTTTCCTCTTAGAAATGCTTTCATTGCGTCCCATAAGTTTGGGTATGTTGTGGCTTCATTTTCATTGAACTCTAAAAAGTCCTTAATTTCTTTCTTTATTCCTTCCTTGACCAAGGTATCATTGAGAAGAGTGTTGTTTAGTTTCCACGTGAAGGTTGGCTTTCTATTATTTATTTTGTTATTGAAGATCAGCCTTAGTCCATGGTGATCTGATAGGATGCATGGGACAATTTCAATATTTTTGTATCTGTTGAGGCCTGTTTTGTGACCAATTATGTGGTCAATTTTGGAGAAGGTACCATGAGGTGCTGAGAAGAAGGTATATCCTTTTGTTTTAGGATAGAATGTTCTGTAGATATCTGCCAGATCCATTTGATTCATAATTTCTCTTAGTTTCTCTGTGTCCCTGTTTAGTTTCTGTTTCCATGATCTGTCCATTGGTGAAAGTGGTGTGTTGAAGTCTCCCACTATTATTGTATGAGGTGCAATGTGTGCTTTGAGATTTACTAAAGTTTCTTTAACGAATGTGGCTGCCTTTGTATTTGGAGCATAGATATTCAGGATTGATAGTTCCTCTTGGAGGATTTTACCTTTGATGAGTACGAAGTGTCCCTCCCTGTCTTTTTTAATGACTTTGGGTTGGAAGTCAATCTTATCAGATATTAGAATGGCTACTCCAGCTTGTTTCTTCATGCCATTTGCTTGGAAAATTGTTTTCCAGCCTTTCATTCTGAGGTAGTGTCTATCCTTTTCTCTGAGATGAGTTTCCTGTAAGCAGCAAAATGTTGGGTCTTGTTTGTGTAGCCAGTTTGTTAGTCTATGTCTTTTTATCGGGGAGTTGAGTCCATTGATATTAAGAGATATTAAGGAAAAGTAATTGTTGTTTCCTGTTATTTTTGTTGTTAAAGTTGGCATTTTGTTCTTGTGGCTGTCTTCTTTTAGGTTTGTTGAGGGATTACCTTCTTGTTGTTTCTAGGGCGTGGTTCCTGTCCTTGTATTGGTTTTTTTCTGTTATTATCCTTTGAAGGGCTGGATTCGTGGAGAGATAATGTGTGAATTTGGTTTTGTCGTGGAATACTTTGGTTTCTCCATTTATGTTAATTGAGAGTTTGGCTGGGTATAGTAGCCTGGGCTGGAATTTGTGTTCTTTTAGTGTCTGTATAACATCCGTCCAGGATCTTCTGGCTTTCATAGTCTCTGGTGAAAAATCTGGTGTAATTCTGATAGGCTTGCCTTTATATGTTACTTGGCCTTTTTCTCTTACTGCTTTTAGTATTCTATCTTTATTTAGAGCATTTGTTGTTCTGATTATTATGTGTCGGGAGGTATTTCTTTTCTGGTCCAGTCTATTTGGAGTTCTGTAGGCTTCTTGTATGTTCATGGGCATCTCTTTCTTTAGATTTGGGAAGTTTTCTTCTATAATTTTGTTGAAGATGTTTGCTGGTCCTTTGAGTTGAAAATCTTCATTCTCATCCACTCCTATTATCCGTAGGTTTGGTCTTCTCATTGTGTCCTGTATTTCTTGGATGTTTTGAGTTAGGATCTTTTTGCGTTTTACATTTTCCTTGATTGTCGTGCCGATGTTCTCTATGGAATCTTCTGCACTTGAGATTCTCTCTTCCATCTCTTGTATTCTGTTGCTGATGCTCGTATCTATGGTTCCAGATTTCTTTCCTAGGGTTTCTATCTCCAGTGTTGCCTCATTTTGGGTTTTCTTTATTGTGTCTACTTCCCTTTTTAGGTCTAGTATGGTTTTGTTCATTTCCATCATCTGTTTGGATGTGTTTTCCTGTTTTTCATTAAGGACTTCTACCTGTTTGATTATGTTATCCTGTTTTTCTTTAAGAATTTGTAACTCTTTAGTAGTATTCTCCTGCAATTCTTTAAGGGATTTTTGTGCTTCCTCTTTAATGTCTTCTACCTGTTTACCAGTGTTCCTTTGTATTTCTTTAAGTGTGTTATTAAAGTCCTTCTTGAAGTCCTCTACCATCATCAGGAGATATGCTTTTAGATCCGTGTCTAGCTTTTCCGGTGTGTTGGGGTGCCCTGGACTGGGCGAAGTGGGAGTGCTGGGTTCTGATGATGGTGAGTGGTCTTGGTTTCTGTTAGTAAGATTATTAAGTTTACCTTTTCCCATCTGGTAATCTCTGGGGTTAGTTGTTGTCGTTGTCTCTGTTTAAAGATTGGAGCAGAAGCTGTGTTCCACTCACCAGCTGTCTCAAAATCCTGTGGCTGGGGTCCTGGGTAGCTGGCGGGTGTCAGCCGACCCTGTGCTCTAGCTACCCAGGTGCTGTTCAGGCCGGAAGAGGCCGGTTTCAGGCCTACTCAGGCCGGTTTTCTGTTTCCCTAATTAATGCAGTCTCAGGTCCCGTGCCCAATTGGATTGGAGCAGAAGCTGTGTTCCACTCACCAGAAGTCTTAAGATCCTGTGGTGGGTGTTGTGGGTAGCTGGCGAGTGTCAGCCGACCCTGCGCCCTAGCTACCCCGGTGCTTTTCTTACCGGAAGAGGCTTGTGGCCCTACTCAGGCCGGATTTCTGCCTCCCCAACCAAAGCAGTCTCAGGTCCCGCGTGATTGGACTGGAGCAGAAGCTGTGTTCCACTCACCAGCAGACTCAAAATCCTGTGGCAGGGGTCGTGGGTAGCTGGCGGGTTTCAGTCGACCCTGTGCTCTAGCTACCCCGGTGGTGGTCTGGCCGGAAGAGCTGTTGTTGTTTTTTCAAGACAGGGTTTCTCTGTGTAGCCCTGGCTGTCCTGGAATCCATTCTGTAGACCAGGCTAGCCTCGAACTCAGAAATCTGCCTGCCTCTGCCTCCCAAGTGCTGGGATTAAAGGCGTGCGCCACCACTAACCAGCAGTTTTTTTCTTTTATCAATGTTTTCATCTTCTCAGTTTTGTTTTTATTAATTTTATTAATTCTATTTTTAGAAATGGAATTTATATAATTGTAATGTTAACTATATAATTCATTGTATAATAGTTAACTATAAATGTAAAACTAATTCTAATTTATACTAATTTTATAAATTCTGTCAAATTTCACTTGTCATCTTAGTTTATAAATAGGTCTTCTCCTTTATTTTATCAATCTTCTGATTGTATTTACTTGGCTAGATCAAGACAGAGTTCACTTTTTTGTTGAGTTTTTAGGTATCCATAAGCACTGCTTTTTTGGGGTTCTCTATCCATATTAAATGTTCATATTTTTTTTTTCTATTTTGGTTATGAGATTGTTCTTGCCATTTTTTTTTTAAATAAATCCTACTTTTATTTAAGGATATACTTCCCAACCTACTAATCCTGAAAAGAAAATAAATTAATTTTGTTAAGTATTTGCAAATTACTGATGTATACTGGAGATTGTTGAATGCTGTGAGCTAAATCTCTCTTATGTCTTTCCTACTCTGGTAGATGCGACAGTCATCCCCTAAATGGCAGTTGTAGAATTACCATAAAATCTAAACAAGAAATGTTCTAGGATGTCGTGATGAGCCCAAGCTGAAGTACCACTACTCTGTCTCTTTGAAGTTGTCAAATGTCATTTTAATGAATTTCTTTCAGAATTTTGTCAAGAATTCATACCAAAATGCATATATCTTTAGCTTCTAGTATTTCTGTTCTCATTGGAAAGACAAATATTAACTTCTAAGTATGGTCAATTTCAGAACATGATCAAGAAAGAAAAATGTATACATATTGAAAAATGAAGTAAGATGGGAACTGAGATACTTAGTCCAATGCAGGTTAGGAGAGTTATCCATAATTACGTTAACTAGTTAGTGGAAGTACCTGAGTTGTCCTAACCCAAATCAGCAATCCTTCTGTCTGTGGTGTATCTACTATTCTTCTGCTTTGGGTGTGCTGTTATTTATACAGAATAGCACAATTTATAAACAATACTGTATTATTTTGGTATAAAATGTTTCTGTATCTTTAAAGTTTGTGAAATGCTTTCTTTTTAGGTGGTTATTGGTGGCAGAAATAAATACTTAATCAATGGAGTGAATGCCAACAACACCAGAGTCCAAGATCTCTTTTGTTCTGTGGGCCTGAATGTTAACAACCCTCACTTTCTCATCATGCAGGTATCTTGTTGGCATCATTTTCTGTCTTTAATAGTAATTTTACTATCTATTACTTTTAGTTTATTGCATAAGAGAACTGTGGAATTTTTCTTTTATGTGTTTTCTATTTCCATTTTTATTCGCATTTTCTGAATTTTTCCTATTATGTGTTTTGTTTGCAGATTTTTTTTGTTTTATAAGTGAAACCAATATATACTAAGTTAGGGGGGGGAAGTCACATGTCAGACTTTTATAGCTGAAAAAAATCACCTCCATCTCTAGCACCTAAAAAAAGTCAGGAAGAAAGATTTTTCATTGCAGTTTCCAAGGTTTCTTGCCCATTGTTGACCAGCGCTGCTGCTGTGTGCCTGAGGTGAGGCTGAAACACCACAGTGGAATGACAAGGCAGAGTAAAGCTGCCCACTTCTCGGAGTCCAAGAAACAGAGAGAGAGAGACAGATGTGCCTTTAAAATCTAGTTCTCCAGTGAGACTGCCACATTCCCTAGTTTCTAGCCTTCTAACGTTCCAGTGATAACTACATCAGTGATTAGATTAATTAGATCAGTGTTCTCATGATCGAGTCCTCACCTAGGTATGTTTCTTTGAGGATGATGCCTTTAGCTCAAGAACCCTGTAGGGAAGTACTTGATCTCAAAACCATTGAATTGTTATCTTCTTTTAAATGATCCACTTTAAAGCATTTTATTATTTCAAGGATAAACTGAAAACTGTCCTTCCAAGACTTAAGCAGATGAAAAGTAAAATAATATACTGTTAATAAATAAATAAAACATATTGTTATTTTATTTGGTTTATCTAACCCTTAACAGAATCAAAGCAGGAGTCAAAGCCAGGATCCTGATGGGATCATGTGTTTGTTCAGTTTATGTTGCTATGAGGAACGGCGCAGACTGGTTACTTTCTAAACAACAGAATTTTTTTGTTTATTTTGTTGGTTTATGGCTATCATTGCAGGACAATGAACAAGACACAGGTGTATCAAAGGGGAGAGAATGAGAGATGAAGTATGGCTGAAGTCACTTTTTATTATGTGTTTAGAGTCAACAATAAACCATTCTGAATATCATTACTATCTTCACTAAGCAACTGTCACTAAGTCCCACCTCTCAACATTGTCCCTTTGGTGATTAAGTCCCTAACATAGGAATTATGAGGGACATATCCAAACTAACTAAAATAAAAATGTATTCACTATAGTCCGGCTTCAACGCTGACAGCTTACTGTCAAGAGACTGTGAATTGTGACTCGTAATCTGAGGCCTGAGTAGATTGCTTTTGGAATGAATGCAATTGATGATTTCCTGCCCCTGAGCGAAATACAATCTCACTTCAGGCCTGGCGTCAGGTGGTTTGCTTTCTGAAGGTAGATTTTCAGGGTTCAGAAAACGATCAAGAAATACTTAAAACGCCCACGTTTGTTTCAGAATCCCATTCTTCTACGTTTTTATTACTGATCCTCTCCGAAATGTCCTGAGTTAAACTTGTGGAATTTGTATCGTTATCTTTCGTAGCATTTAATAATTTACCTTTTGCCACACCAATGAGTAAAGCCACTTACACTTAAACATTGAATGTCCAGCTTAGATGACATTTTCTATAGCTCATTGTAGTTATGTTAAATTTGCTGTTTTCTTTTTAGGGCAGAATTACGAAAGTATTAAATATGAAACCACCAGAGGTAAGAGTACTGAGAACGATAAGAAAAAAGCTTCACGTTTAACACTGTGTCCATAGTTTAAAGATCTTGACTGACTGTATTTTAGCAGCCTAGCTAACTAGAGTTCTATGTTGGGATGAATATTTAAGGAAAAACCATGTATATGAAGTTACTTTCTTTTCTAGAATACATTATATGAAACAAAGAACTTTTAAGTACCTTGAAAGTAGTTATGATCAAGTGAATTTTTTAGTTTTATTCTTGTTATTGAAAAGAGCTAAAGGGATTGATCTTACTACTGTATTTAAATAAGGTCAAGTTTACTTTCACTCAGGTGTACTACATTAGTGAGAAATTGTTAGTTTAAAACCCGACTAACATGTACAAATTATAATGGATTCAGAAGGAAAAAAAAAAATCCTCTAGAGGAGTGGTTCTCAACCTGTGTGTAGCAACTCCTTTTGGTGGTCGAGTGACCCTTTCACAGGGGTCACATATCAGGTAACTTGCATATCAGATATTTTTATTACTATCCATAACAATAGCGAAATTATAGTTATGAAACAGCAATGAAAATAATTTAATGGTTGTGGGTCACCACACATGAGGAACTGTATTAAGAGGTCACAGCATTTGTTGAGAAAGACTGTTCTAGAGATTGGGATTGAAGAAGCTGTTTTAAAAGGTGCTGGCATGCATTTGTATTGCTTTGTTTAGTCATTAGAGACGGTGTAAGATACTACGTAGAGAAATGGAAGTATAGAGAGAGTTACTTGTCATAACTCTTAATTCATATGCCATAGTCAGTAAGCAAATATGCTATGCTTCAGCCTTGGAATAAAATAGTGAAGTCCAGTGTGAAACTGTTATAAGAGCAAATTTAAAAAACAGAAGCTGAGTGGGGCTACTTTCTTTTTAATTTTTTTAATTACCTTTTTTTTTTAAAACTTGTACTTGAAGAAAAATAAGAATTAGCAGCTTCAAGCCAGGCAGTGGTGGCACACGCCTTTAATCCCAGCACTTGGAAGGCAGAGGCAGGTGTATTTCTGAGTTTGAGGCCAGCCTGGTCTACAGAGTGAGTTTCAGGACAGCCAGGGCTACACAGAGAAACCCTGTCTTGAAAAACAAAACAAAAAACAAAAAAAGAATTAGCAGCTTCAATTTTAGAAATAAAAATTGGTAAATTAACATAGCAGAAGACTTGATTCAGGAGCAAGAGTGAAGCTTTAAATATTTCTTTAAATTAAATGTCATAGTCATATATATTTTAGTCTGATTAACTTTTATAGTATGGTGTATGTTAAATAGTAAAGTTCTTTGGAGGTAAATGTATTGTTATAGTTAATGTTAAATTTCAGTGAGACATTGCTTTGAATTCTTAATTCTATTGTTATTCCAGATATTATCCATGATTGAAGAAGCTGCTGGAACCAGGATGTATGAGTACAAAAAAATAGCTGCCCAGAAAACTATAGAAAAAAAGGAGGCTAAGCTGAAAGAAATAAAAACGGTAATTCAAAAAACATGAAATAGTTTTGGAGGAGAATCTTGCATTTGGAGTTTTATGCTGTATATCAAGAAAATATTTTTCTTCTCAGTTGTTTTCCATGTCTTAAAAAACAGACGCTTAGATGTGTTTTGTGTTGGTACCTGATTTACTGAAAATATTGGCTTCCTTTTGAATTCTAGATACTGGAAGAAGAGATTACTCCAACCATTCAAAAATTAAAAGAGGTATGTTCTATATCTTTGATATATAGTTGGGATTGTTTTCAGAATTGTTAGCAGATCCTATGTTGTACAAGTACTGATGAAGTGTCCACTTACTGGGAATTTTTCTGTGAGATGAAATGCATTCAAATTAGTACTCTAATCCCGCCTTCTCCTTCCCGTGGATGTGTTTCTTCTGCTCAATCACAATTATGTTAGAGACTGTCTTAGTCAGGGTTTCTATTCCTGCACAAACATCATAACCAAGAAACAGTTTGGGGAGGAAAGGGTTTATTCGGCTTACACTTCCATACTGCTGTTCATCACCAAAGGAAGTCAGGACTGGAACTCAAGCAGGTCAGGAAGCAGGAGCTGATGCAGAGGCCATGGAGGGATGTTCTTTACTGGCTTACCTCCCCTGGCTTGCTCAGCCTACTCATAGAACCCAAGACTACCAGCCCAGGGATGGTCCCACCCACAAGGGGCCTTTCCCCCTTGATCACTAATTGAGAAAATGCCTTACAGTTGGATCTCATGGAGGCATTTCCTCAACTGAAACTCCTTTCTCTGTGATAACTCCAGCTGTGTCAAGTTGACACAAAAATAGCCAGTACAGAGACTAATCTTGATAATTTTAGAAGTGCTAATGACAGATTGTAATACTTTATTGAAGAGTCACAAGTCTAGATTTACTGGATAGTTAGTATTGACTAGAACATTTTAAAAGATAGAACTCTTAACATTGATCCGTGTCAGAGTGAATTCCGAGTATAATAGTAGCTATCATAGTAATTACTATAGTTCATGTACAACATTTTATGGTAGAATTGGGTTTCCTGTATAATATTTGCAACACCAGGCATCTTAAAACTTGGCACTATTGGAATGCTTGTAAAACACATTGTTTTTACCCACTTAAGACTTACTAACTGCTATTTAAAATTTGGTATTCCTTAACTCTTTATAGTGTAGGTAATTTGGAAAGGCTGAAAACTGGCAAATAATAAATTTGAAGTTTAAGCCTGGCCTTCAGATCCTTTTTTGTCCGGGAGAGACAGTGAAGCTACTGCGAAGTTTTCTCTATCTGCAGCTTACAGAGATTGGTTGCTATGTTGCTTCTGTAGGTCCTTATGTGAGTCACCTTCACTAATGTGGGCACAGGTGGTGGTTGTACTTGGAAGTTCTGCAAGAATCCTAGCAACACTATTGCCAAATACGTTTAATAGTGTGTCCTGATGGCTATGTGCACTTTGAAAACTGCTATCACCAGTATATGAACCATGGAACACATTTCCTCGTTAAATAGTCTGGTCATATTTTACACACACACAGGCTTATAGAATTCTATACAGATGGTAAAATGTTGTCTTAAAAGCCAGAGTTCTGAGATTATAGTTTCTAAAAGTTTTAAATAACGTCCTTAGTGACAAAAAAACTATCAGATCATATAAAGAGACATTTATCTAAGTTTGCTAGAGTGAGGTTCTCCCTAAATTTGTTTTAAAGGTATGAATTTGAATCACTCTTTATTGTGACTTTCCTTTCAGGAAAGATCTTCTTACTTGGAGTACCAGAAAGTAATGCGGGAGATAGAGCATCTGAGTCGTTTATATATTGCCTATCAGTTTTTGCGGGCTGAAGACACCAAAGAACGATCAGCTGGGGAGCTAAAGGAAATGCAGGATAAAATATTAAATCTTCAAGAAGTACTGTCAGAGAATGAAAAAAAAATAAAGGCTCTCAATTGTGAAATCGAAGAATTGGAGAGAAGAAAAGATAAGGTCAGAACAAACAAATTAGATAAACCTCTGTAAAAACTATACCATGACTTTAGGATTCACTGGACAGTGTTTTACACATTGTTTTGTTAAAGAAAAGCAGTGATATAGCTTGTAAAAACCACAAAAGAAAACTGTAACATGATGTGTTGTGATGTGAATTGTGTGTGCTGATTTTAGGAAACTGGAGGCAAACTCAAATCTCTAGAGGATGCTTTTGCAGAAGCCCAGCGAGTTAATACTAAGTCTCAAAGTGCATTTGACCTCAAGAAGAAAAACCTAGCTAGTGAAGAAACCAAGCGCAAAGAGCTAGAAAACATTATGGCTGAGGTAAGATTTAATTCCAGTAACATTTATTTGTCTATACTGTTCATATTTAATGTCAGCTACGGGGTAAGTTTAGTTGTTTGGGTCAGGAATACAAAATTGGGAAAAAAATAATTTAAAAAAATTCTCTGCCTTTTGGGTCTAGTTGAGAAAATGCAAAAGTAAGTAAATAGATAGTTGTTATACAGTGGTAACTGATGTGGATAAATCAGTAGTGGGGAAAATAGATATAAGGAAAGTTTTGCCCAGAAGTGTTCTGAGGGCCAAACAGGATCCTGATTGCACTACAGGAAATACATGAGTGAGTGAGTCTCAGTGATTTCTTCCTTATTAAGGTGAGGCTCTAACTTCCTAGCACCCACTACTCACACACCCTTTGTAGCTGAGGGTGATCTTGAACTCCTGGTCTCGTGATTATACCTCCAAATGCTAGGACTCCAGGGGTACACTGTCAGGCCTAGTGTATGTGTGCCTCGTCCATGCTAGGCAGAACTCTACCAGCAAAGCTGGGTGTGGTAACCTCCATCTCCCCTCCGCATTTTGTTTATATGTTTCAAAGGCTCTTCTTTTGTACTCCAGGCAGTTTTGGAATTCCCTGTGTACTCAACCCTGATGTGATTCTCCTACATTAGCCTCAGGATTACTGGGATTATAGGTGTGTTACTCATCTGCCCAGTGAATAAAAATCTTTTTTTTTTTTTTTTATAAAAATCATTCTTAAGGTACATTTCCTTGAAAAGGATAGACATAATAACTGACTGCTAATATAGGAGAATTTTGAGGGGCTTGGTTTTGCTTGGAATAATAAAATATACTAAATAATTAATAAAATAGACACTGTTTTTAAAAATCCAGTGGTGATGGATTGAGTAACTCAGACTCCTAATCCCAGCACTCAGGAGGCTGCGGTACCAGTTTGAGGTCAGCTTTGGTTTCAATGAGACCTGGTCTTTAAAAAAAAAAAAAAGGTGGGGTAAAGAAACATTCATGATTCAGAAACTGATGGGAGAAGGTGAGTGTAAAAGTTGAGTAGGCAGCCAGTGCAAGGTAGGTCATTCGTATAACTAGAAGTGTCTAATCTCAAAGGCGGTATGTGTGATAGAGCCCATGAGTGGTTCAAGGATGCTCCCATTGGGTGACTGAAAGTAGACATTGCTTTAAAGTCGTGAAAACAAATTTTTTTTTTTCACAGTGTCCTATCAGATACTGCTGTTATATGTAAAATAATTATAAATAACAAGCAATGGAAAGATTTTAAATAAAATGCCAAAGCATGTTGAGTATGTTTTAACAGTTCTGTTTGTGGTGCCCAGCTGCAGAAATGTATTGATTTTATGTTTATCTTTTAAATCGGGTTTATTAAGCTTTAAAGGTGTGGTTCTCTGCATTGGTTTAGACTTATTTCTCCCTTGTTTTTACAAAGCTTTAGCTTCAACACAAGGTTATAAGACTTCGATTTCTCTCTCTTTTTTTTCTTTGTTTCCTTTTCTGTATCCTTTATTCTTGATCTGTAAATGTTTGTATGCCCCAGGCTAGTGTATAGACATCTCCATCTTCTATTTACACTTGTTTCTTAGAGAGAACTCTTACTGCTGTATCTCTACATAGTCCGTTTCATGTGTTCAAATCGAAGCCGGGCTTAAGTTTTCCCATGAACTCTGTGTAACAGTTTGACTATGTACTGGCTGCCTGGTTAGCAACTCATTTGGAAAGAAGTCTGGTAAGACAGACAGAAAAGATGCATACACAGATACTTCGTGACTCGCGCGCGCTCCAGGTTATTAGTTAGAGAGGGTCAGCAACAGTCTAGAATGTGTGAGCTGAGTTTTCTCAGGCTGAAAACACTTTACCCAGAGGAGTTCAGACTCATCTGCATCACAACTGTAGTCAAGGGACCTCAGAAAGCTGCCTGCTCTGAATTTTAAATCCCAGGGTTATTTGAGCATCAGTTGTTGAGGAGGACTGGAATGCCAATCTCTTCATATCTCAGGGATGTTGCACTACCAACAAATTTTACAGCCATTCGCTGGCACCATATCAGAAAAAGGAAATTTGTTAGTCCAGGGCCAGTTGGAAAGTTGTTTTATGTTCTCTTGTGGCCCAGAAAAATCCCCTTAGCAAAGCTAGTACATTTTCTTTGCCTAAGGCTAGCCCCAAGTCTAGAGGAGGAGATTCGTCTTCCAGTAGATTGTTACTGTGTACCAGATATACACTGCATCATTGTTGAGCCTCAGCCAGATCACATGTAACTAGGCTCAGGAGAACAACTGCCACTGCCAGATGATAGGAATGATCATATCTGCCTAGAGCACTGACTTGGCCCAAATCCTGGTGGTCCAAGTTCTGTTTCAAAAGAATGAAAAAGGAAGTTGGAGGGCTGGCTTCAGACCTTCCTCTGCTTATGTTTCAACAAAGGTGTTGCCAGTTGTTAATGTAAAAACCATAGCTCTCATCTTTGTGTGTGTGTGTGCGTGTGTGTGTGTGTGTATGTGTGTGTGTGTGTGTGTGTATTTGAGATGGTGATGGTGAGACAGGATTTTACTCTTCAGCCTGGCTGTCCTCAAACTCATACCAGAATGGCCTTGAACTCTGTCTATCTCTACCTCCCAAATTCTGGGATTATACAGGTGTCTGCCATCACACCTAGTTACATCTCTCATCTTAAGGAAATAAGATAATTCATTCTGATGGTATTTTGAGTGACCATGACCTGGGAACACAGATTTAGGTTACTCCAAATTCCATGTTCCTACATGGAAACAATTTTACAGAACAAAAAGGTCATGAATGAGGACAAGTTTAAAATACATTGGTGAGTACAGCAGAGAGGCAGGTACAGTGAGATGGGGGAGCTGTTCTACCAGCCTGAGATGCTATCTGAAGACATTTTTAAATCTTGGATTGGCAGAAGCTAATGTTATGCTTAGTTAATAGCTTCTAAGAGGTTTTAAATTATTGTCACTCAGTGTTAGTTCAGATACAGAATAGGCCAGGGCATGGCTGTTCCAGAGGGCTAAAACTAGTCCAAGATAAAGCAGTTAGTCTCCAAACACACAAAACTCCAATCTCCATAGTATTGAAACTTCACTTGGTCTATCAGACTCTGCAGAAACTAGATCTTTCAGGAGTTTTCACAGCCAGCTGCAGCTTCTTTTCAGGAATTTTAATTCATACAATCACTTTGGTTAATAAGAAGTTTACAGCAACTCTGTTTGTTGTGTTACATATAGTTTTTGAGGAAATTAAAGGGCTGCCAAGGACCATCACAACGTTTAAAAATTCAGTATTATATCACATCATTCTTTCAAGAACACTGACTCCGTTGTATGATAACAGACATAAACAGTGATTTTACCTATGGATAGGTTTCTAGTGTTCTTAGTTAGCATAGAGCTGCAGGCTCCTGACCTAGTGGTATGTAGAATTCTTAGGGGTTAGACCCTAAGGTACCCCTGGCATAACTAGTGTACAAGATTCCATCATCTGTCAGCTCTCAGGACATGACATTTTGGCCATCCCAAAGTTTGCGCAGGCCCCAGTCAGAATGCATGTAGGTTGAAGATACTTCTATTTCCATTACATGTCAGACTCACAATGTATTAAAAGCAGTGCATATAAATACCCTACCTTGTTCAGTGCTTCTAAGGCCCTATTCAAAACTGGCATCTTAACTGAGAGGATCAAAAGGGTCATCATGGGTTTCATAAATTGGTTCCACCAATGCAAACACTTTTATTTAGACTGAATCTCTAGGATACTTCCTGGACATTTTGTTCAAATGGTGCTGGCAGGCAGCCTTTTCTGTTAGTGTAGTCCCCATTCCCTAAAGGCCTTTCTAATAAGAGGGCTTGTGCTCACATATCGTAACAGTGGTTAGTAACCATGTACCTAAGAATAACCTTGGACTTGCTGAGATTATAGGTGTGTTTCACCACTCCTGGTTTATGTGGTCCTGGGGATCAATCAGTGTATCAAGTTTTCAGTTAATACAGTTAGTCTGTGTGATCATGATTTTGTTGAATAACCTATTGGGCCATGGGACATATATGTGGCATGAAGTAAGTTTGTCCGACTGCTGTAGATGAATCCTTACCTGTGAGGTAGCATATCTGCCTAGACAGAAATGGTGTTCTGTTCCATAGCAGCCAAAATGACAATGTAAATAATAGGTTCTGCAGTGGAACAAAGGCCACTGATACCCAAATGTCCCAAAGGGTCCCGCTCAGAACAGAAGCACTAGATCACTGCAGTTATTCTACAATCTGATATCATCATCTTAATTTTCTCCCTAAGAAAGCCCTGAAAAGTGAATTCATTTCTACTTGCCCCTTGTTTTGACAGGAGTAATAATGTCCGTGTCTAGTGCCTTAGTCTCTTTTTCTATTGCTCTTCATGGAATATCTTGAAAGTAACCTAAAGGAGAAAGTTATCAAAGGAAAGTTAGAGCAGCAAGAGGTTGAATTGGCTACTCACATTGCACTCAGCCATGAAGCAAATAGTGATGAATGCTTGTGCTCACCTCACTTTCTGGTTCAGAGGGTAGCCCAGGGAATGGTACCACCCTTGGTGGGTGGGCATTCTCACCTCAGTTAACCTAGTCAAGATCCTCTCACACAGGGACAGCCGTAGACTGTCTTCCAGGTGACTCTAATTCTCATCAGGCTGATAATTGAGATGAAAAATCAAGCAGCTGGTTGGGTCTATAATATCTCTTTATCATACAGATTCCTTAACTGGGTTGCATAAATCTTTCTTAGCCTTTCCTATCTTTCTTCTAGATTGTCTGGTTTTCTTAAGTCCTGTACTGTGTATTACTTCCCTCCCAGATGGCTCAGGGCCTGACAACCTACACTTCTTAAGAATTATAACACTTGGAATATGAAATTACATGTTTCCCCCAAATTTGATCTTAGGCTGAACTCCTATGTTTATACCCCCAAGCCCCTATCAGATGTGTGTAGTAAGCTCACTAACATCTGGAGAGTGTAACCACGTTCCAGTTTACTGTCTTTCTCCCTAAATTGTCAGGCCATATATCTCTGACCATAAATTGAGACGTTGTTTATCAGGGGCTAAGGCCACTTTGGCTTTTTCAGGAAACAAACTGGATCCCTAGTTTTGTAAAGCATTCTCATTCACTGCACTGGTCATCAGACTGGCTGTATCTATATCACTGAGCAAGTTAGGGGAATCAGATCTCTATCTAGGCAAGTTAGGGGAATCAGATCTCTATCTTACATATAGGTGGTGATTATGTAGAAGCCTGGGTTATATTGTGGGCTGTTTCCACATGACCCTGGAAAGTTGTCATGGGTGGATGGAGTCTGTCCATTTGACCTGCAGCTGAGGGATACCAGGAAACATCCTGATCTGGGATCACTGGAATGAATGGGATGTACCTATTGTGATGTGAAAGGCTGTGTTAAAGCCTTGCAAGATATCATATTTCTAAGGGGGAGAGGGGACCAGAACACAGGCTTAGGAAGTCTTATTGCCAGCACATTCTGCAGTTACTTTTAAGAACTGCATCAAAACAGGGGCAATGAACAAGGTCAGTCAAAGCCGTCTAAGGATTAGTCCTTTAGTTGTATTTTTATTTTCCAGCTACTTAATAATTTTTACCTGAGGGGCTAACAAAGTATGTAAACTTACCACATCCACTATGGAAGTCATAAATTTTTCCCACCAATGCTGAATTTTCCACATCAGTTAATGTAGGCCAGAAAGCCTAGAGTTGTTTGTGAGCCCACATCCATCACTGCAAGCTCATTAGAGCGATTTCCTCCCATTAGGGCTGTGCAACACTGACTCTGTAGTTGCCCGGCTTCTACTCTAGCCACTCACAAATAGTGAGAATTCAGTGTTTAAAGTTAGGATGGCTAAATTACTTCTTTTACTATGCCCCTCAAAATTATGAAATTTAATAATGAAGTAAGTTGAAAATTGTTTTCTCAAATACCTTTTCACTTTGACATTCTTCCGAAAGGATTCTAAAGCATTAGCAGCAAAGGAAAAAGAAGTTAAAAAGATAACAGATGGACTGCATGGCCTTCAAGAAGCAAGCAATAAAGATGCTGAAGCTTTGGCTGCTGCACAGCAGCACTTCAATGCTGTTTCTGCTGGCTTGTCTAGTAACGAAGATGGAGCAGAAGCAACTCTGGCTGGGCAGATGATAGCCTGTAAAAACGATATCAGCAAAGCTCAGACTGAGGCCAAGCAGGTAAGTGCACATGCTAAGCATGGTGTGGTAGCTGCTGCTGTATGCAAACCTCTGATCTCTACTATTAGCTCTTTATCCTATATTGGTAATGTTGATTGTCAAGAGCTGTGATGAAATAGGTCCTTTGCTCAGCCTAGAGCAGTGCTTATGACTGCATGTGTATATATGCTTTTTATGCTGTGAAATATGTACTTGGAAACACTTATTGTTTATTAATTAATCCTAATCACTTAAAAATATATTTTCAACTTCATTCAGAATTGACAGGCATAAAGTTTTTAAGAAATCAGTACTGTAAAAGTTTTAAATTATTGTTTTTAATCAACTTACTTTGAAGGATTTGGGAAAAACTAATTATTCACCATTGAGTTATAGGGCAGGGACACCCTGAGGATAAAAGTATGGCTTTAAGAAGCAGTATTCACTTATTCATAAGGGTAAAATTGTCACCTTTGGACATCAGATGTGTGGCATTGAATTTCTGTCAGTTTAGCTTTCCTTTTCTGTATTGTCTTGTTTTCTCATCACTCAATGAAACTTCTTTGCTGTGGAGAGACGAGATTCACAAAGGCAGGCAAATAAAGTTTAAAAAAGGCATGAGATGAAAAGGAAGACAATAAAAATAGTGAAATACCACAGTCTGGTATATGGTTAACTAGCTACTGGAGTAATTCTTTCAGAAAATTTCTCAACTTCATTAATATGTCATACTGTATGCTAAAGGCTAACTATATTAATACAGAATAAAGTATTAATTCATTTATATTAATATTTTTAAAAACACAGATAAATGAATACTTTTTAAATATCAATCTAGGATACTATGCAATTATATTTTCAATTTCAGTGTCTTAATTAAATCAGTTTGAATCTCAGTTTACTTAATACCACTCTTGTTACAACCATCCGTCACAGGCTCAGATGAAGCTGAAGCATGCCCAACAAGAACTGAAGAGTAAGCAAGCAGAGGTTAAGAAGATGGACAGTGGCTACAAGAAGGATCAGGAAGCTTTTGAAGCTGTGAAAAAAGCTAAAGAGAAACTTGAAACTGAAATGAAGAAGCTAAATTACGAAGGTTTGTCTTAAATGTCCTTAGGGTCAAATCTTTAGTAGGAGGCTTGTATGCATAGAAACAAAAAAGGAAATGAATAAGCATTAGTTTATCTAGTCATTAGAGAAGTATTATTCATAAATGCAATCTAAAATAATCCTGTAAAATTGATAATATTTAATCACTTGAATGCTTAAAATTGACATTTGTCTATTTTCATTCAGGAGGCCTTAATTCTTAGGTTGTTTCTTAGATTGAAAGTTATCTGACTTTGATGTTGGAAACATGCCCATTTGATGCTTGATAGGAATTTTAGGGTAAACAACCTTTTATTTAATACTAGCTAGAAGTTTACATTTTGCTGCTTGGAGTACTTCATAGAAGTGGACGCTCTACTCTTCCTAAGTGGTAATGCTTTTCAGACCTGGTTTCAAGCTACTTATGATTTACTCCTCAGAAAACAAAGAGGAAAAGCTTTTGGAAAAGCACAGGCAGCTGTCTCGTGACATCAATAACCTAAAAGGAAAACATGAAGCTCTCTTGGCCAAGTTTCCCAATCTTCAATTTGCATACAAGTAAGAGATTTAAACCTTACATGTTATAACAGTAAGAGCCACTGTACATTTTTATGTGAGCTGAAAGGCAATCTGAAAATTTTTCACAAAGAGATTTTTAAGTTGCGTTTTTTTCTTAAATATTAATTGATTAATTGAAGTATGTAAAATGTTGGGAAATGGAGGGGTTTTGTGAAAATAACAGATACTAGTATCACTAATTTTAAATCAAATGAGGTGATTGATTTAGTCTCAGTTCAAATTACCTTCAAAGTTATTCTGCCATTACATCTTCTGATTTGTTTTACTACATGGAATTCTTTTTTTTTTTTTTTTTTTTTTTTTTTTTTTTTTTTTTTTGGTTTTTCGAGACAGGGTTTTTCTGTATAGTCCTGGCTGTCCTGGAACTTACTCTGTAGACCAGGCTGGCTTCGAACTCAGAAATCTGCCTGCCTCTGCCTCCCAAATGCTGGGATTAAAGGTGTGCGCCACCACGCCCGGCTCTACATGGGGTTCTTAAGGCATTCATTTTTCACCTACTTTCAGTGTCAATATTGAACATTGAATCCTGAGTATCAGGCATGTGAGGGACGTACCCAGCTACTGAGCTACTGAGCTATTGCTACTGCTTTGTTAGGGCAGACATAACCAAACTTATGTGTTAAAGAGATTAGAACACCAAAGTTGTTTCCATTACATTGAAAATTTTTTTAGAAAGAGACTGGAGAAGTGGATCAGTGGTTAAGAGCACACACTGCTTGCTCTTTCCGAGGACCCAAGTTCAGTTTTTATCACCCACATCAGGTGGCTTACCCTTAAGTTCAACTCTTGGGGATCCAACACCCTCTTGTGGCCTCCACAAGAACTGCACTCATGTGCATTTACCGCCCCACAGGGACACCTCACCTGCATGCACATAATTAAAGATAAACAATAAGTCTGTGTTAATTTTATTGAAATATTTTAATTGCAATTCAGAAAATAGCTGACATTTTCTAACTATTATAATTCATTTGTTTGGAGTTCTTAACTAGGGTAGTATAATATTTACCTAACATTAACGTTTGGTTACCTCTCTAATTTTAGGGACCCAGAGAAGAACTGGAATCGAAATTCCGTGAAAGGACTTGTAGCTTCTCTGATAAATGTGAAAGATAATTCTACAGCCACAGCTCTGGAAGTGGTGGCTGGGGAACGACTCTACAATGTTGTAGTAGACACAGAGGTAAATGGATATTAATTAAAGAAAATTTAAAATTAATATTCTGCCTAAAAAATCATATAATGGTAGAAAAATTCTGTGCTTTTGTAGTCCTCTGAGCCACTTAAGCTTTTTAGTTAATTTTTTGACAGATTTAATTTTCATCTCTGCTGTCAAATTTATATTTATTTAAATTTGTAAACTAATCTCACAATTTTTTTATTACAGTAACATTGGATTTATTTACATTTCTTCAGATTTCACTGTTCTTGTTCATGTAAATTAACCTCATCACATACATTTTATGATGTATCTTTTAGTTTTCTGTGTGTTCTTCGCATGTACACACACCATGCAGAAAGCAGAAGGCATCCTACATATACATGGTATTTCCAGATACAGCTAGCTCCCTTTTCTGATTGCAGACTTGCGCCCCTTTCCTGCTTCTGTGTACTTGCTCTCTCCTCACCAATCTCACCTTCTAGTCTCTCTACATCAGCTTCTCCTTTTAAGATTCTATGCGTAAATGGCATTGTGCAATACTTTTTCTGACTTACATCACTTAGCAAAAAACCTTCCAAGTTCATTTATATGCCCACAAAAACATCTTCAGGAAGGCTGAATTATAATCTAGTTTGTATACTTTTAGAGTCTACAGTGGGAAACACACCACACATATATTTGGTGAACCCTAAACTTGTATGCGTTCTAGTTTAGTGTTTTTAATCACCATTAGTGTTTTTTCTTACAATTTCATATTTGTGTTTTAGGTTACTGCTAAGAAGCTACTAGAAAAGGGGGAGTTGAAGCGTCGATACACAATAATTCCTCTCAATAAGATTTCAGCCAGATGTATTGCTCCTGAAACTCTGAGGGTCGCTCAGAATCTTGTAAGTCTTATTTTGTCTTAATTACACATTTATCTCTTTCTTTTAACTCTAGCAAATAGTAATTTTAAGGGATATATTCATATAGAATTTTGGACAACTGAAACATGGCCCCTATTGTGCTGTATCTGCTAGTAAGAAAGTAGAAGTGTACAAGGAAATACATTTTTATTTTACCATACATTCTGATTGTTTTTAAAAGATTTGTTTTTATTATTATTACTTTTATTTAAGGCTGTGTATGAACATATGCGGTATGCGCATGTCCTTGGCTGCCCTGGAGCTGGGGTCACAAGCTGCCTGACGGGAAGAACAGCCGCTGTTCTCAACAAGCTTCTCTCCAGCACCCAGCTTGGGCGCTGAATACTGATCCAGAACATGAAGCTGGGCTGGAGAGAGATGGCTCAGCAGTTAAGACAACTGGCTGTTCTTCCAAAGGATCCAAGTTCCGTTCCCAGTACCCACATGGCAGCTCACAACTGTCTGTAATGCTAACTTCAGGGGGTTTAACACCCTCATACAGTCATGCATGCAGGAAAACACCAATTTACATAAGATCATTTTTAAAAAGAAGCCAAATATGTTTTTTCAATAAAATGATCTTGTTATTGAGCAGCTTTGTAAGGGTTTTGAGTTCAAAAGTTAGGTGAAACCCAGAAATAGCATTTGTAGTTAAGACACTAAGCAGATACCCAGTGTCTTCAGTATTATTGAGAAAATTTCAGTCAAAATAAATTCAAAATGCCCTTGTAGTTAAAAGTGGCTTCTGTTTGTTTTAGTTTGTGTCAGGAATGTTCACAAACTTAACTTGCCTGTGATTTAAGCCCTGGTTTAGTGAGTTGGAATCTCAAACACCAGCAAGAACACTTTGTCCTAGAGTTTATAGCCAGATCTGTTAATGCTGTGTCTGCTGGCTCAGGAGGCCTGAGCATGGTGCTGCCTTTGCTGTTTTGCTGCTGTCAGAACATGGGAAAGTTGGCCATTGTGAGTAAAGTTCATAAAGACGCTGTGATGGCAGTGGAAGACTAGGGCTTTGCCTGTCCTTTTTATCCTTTCATTGCGCTTATTTCCGGTTTTTAAAGTGGCTGCTGTAGTTCATTTGAATAAAAAAACATTGGCTGAAACATACTATTAATAATTGAAACCAAAATTCTGTAACTATGCTGATATAAAGATTACTGCACTTTAATTTATAGTTGTATTTATATAGCCGATTTAGATGTGTGAACTTGGTATCGGCTTCTTGAAAAAAACTTACAGTCCATAGTAGTTTGTGCTTTGGAGCCCCCACCCCCACCCCCGACCCCTCAACTACTGCCATTATAAGGTTTTTCTACATAGCCTTGGCTGTCTTGGAACTCATTCTGTAGACCAGGCTAGTCTTGAACTCAAACCTGCCTTTGCCTTCCAAGTGCTGGAATTAAAGGGGTGACCTACCACCACCCTAGTGCTTAGTATTTAAACTATTTTAGTTGGTAATAGGTCTTTCAGTGTTAAAACTATATTTTAAAGTAAAAAAAAAATTATTACTAGGTATATATATATATAAAATTTAGATATATTGTTGCAGTTCTTACTAGTTTATATTTCAAAGAAAGTAGTGTGTCCCGTGATAGATCTTTTTTTCCTTGTAGGTTGGTCCTGACAACGTTCATGTAGCTCTTTCCTTGGTTGACTATAAACCAGAACTTCAGAAAGGAATGGAATTTGTCTTTGGAACAACATTTGTTTGTAACAATATGGATAATGCCAAAAAAGTGGCCTTTGATAAAAGGATAATGACCAGAACTGTAACCCTTGGGGGTGATGTATTTGATCCTCATGGAACATTGAGTGGAGGTATGTTGTATATCTACCTGTGTTAATAATTCTCTGGTAAATTGTGTGTGCCTCTGAGTCAGTTTCTCTCTCTATTTCCAGTTGCTTTTTAAAGTACAGAAGAGTGTCAAAGCGCTCAAGTGGCTTATGATTAACTGTCATGGATCACCTCAGTAGCTCAGTCCTCTAAAGTGTATTCCTGTTTGCTCTTAGGCTAGTCCAGTCACTGGGGTAGGATCTTAGTTAGGGTTTTACTCCTGTGAACAGACATCATGACCAAGGCAACTCTTTTTTTTTTTTTTAATTGTGGTTTCATTGCTCTCATTTTTTTATAAGATATTTTCTTCATTTACATTTCAAATGCTATCCCCAAAGCTCCCTATACCCTTCTCCCTCCCTGCTCCCCAACCAACCCACTCCCACTTCCTGGCCCTGGCATTCCCTTGTACTGGGGCATATGATCTTTGCAATACTAAGGGCCTCTCCTACCATTCATGGCCGACTAGGCCATCCTCTGCTACATATGCAACTAGAGACACAGCTGGGGAGGGGGGGTACTGTTTAGTTCACATTGTTGTTCCTCCTATAGGGTTGCAGACCCCTTTAGTCTCCTTGGGTACTTTCTCTTGCTCCTTCATTAGGGGCCCTGTGTTCCATCCAATAGATGACTGTGAGCATCTACTTCTGTATTTGCCAGGCATTGGCATAGCCTCACAAGAGAGAGCTATGTCAGGGTCCTGTCAGCAAAATCTTTCTGGCATATGCAATAGTGTCTGGGTTTAGTGGTTGTATATGGGATGGATCCCCAGATGGAGCAATCTCTGGATGGTCTTTCCTTGTGTCTTAGCTCCAAATTTTGTCTCTGTAACTCCTTCCATGGGTATTTTGTTCCCCATTCTAAGAAGGAGCGAAGTATCCACATTTTGGTCTTCCTTCTTCTTGAGTTTCATGTGTTTTGCAGATTGTATCCAAGGCAACTCTTAAAAGGACAACATTTAATTGGGGCTGGCTTATAGGTTCAGAGGTTCAGTCCATTATCAAGACAAGAAGGTGGCAGCATCCAGACAGACAAGGTGCAGGAGGAGCTGAGAGTTTTATATCCACTTCTGACGGCTGCTAGGAGAATACTGGCTTCCTGGCAGCTAGGACTAGGGTCTTACCTACTCTAACAAGGTTACACTCATTCCAACAAGGCCTTAGCTCCCAATAGTGCTACTTCCTAGGCCAAACAAATCATCATGGATAGTGATGAGAATATGGGCTTCCTTAGGCATACTTTCTGCTCAGTTGCAGTTACAAAGGTTTTTTTTACTTTGTAAATTCTTAGTCTAACTACACATTTTCTCAAGAAATTGAATAACTCACTTTGCTATGTGCTGTTGCCCATGTTGAATCTTGAAGTGGTGCTTTAATGAATTGAAAACAATGATTATCCTGCAGTACTCTGGCCTAATAATATAATAACATTGAGTAATAGTATTCTGTACCAGAAAATATTGAAGATTGTTGTCTCGAGTATAGTATTTGTTTTTTTTTTTCCTTGCACTAGCTGCTTTTCAGAGTCCTAAAACAGATAGTGAACTGGTAATTGGATAACACATGTATAGTGAATTTCATAAAGCCCCATTCTATGAGCTAGTTGATTTCACTTATATTACATTTACTACAGGTCATTTGGCTCTGCTCCTGTTCTACTGTAACTCATTCTGAAGAATTCCTCTTTTCAGCATGTTTTCCTTAGAGCAAATGATAAACTGTATACTAATGTTCAAGGGTTAGGTTTCTTTCATTGGACAGAACAAACCATATGGCCAAGTTCAATGTCTGGAGTGAAAACTTAGCAAGATAGATCCAGTAGATAGAGCAGTGGTTATTTAATAAACTACCACATCTACCAAGAATTGTTTTTTTAGCAGCTGTGTATTTATTAAGGCTTGGATATTGGAATAGATTCCTTATTGTTATAAGTACAGTGTAGGATTTGCTGTTTGATCATTTCTAGTATAATTCTTTGAGAAAAGAATATTTAATAAGCATGTGGTAACTTTGTATCCAAAGCCTCTGTTAATTTGCTTCAATCCAGGTGCTAGGTCCCAGGCAGCTTCGATTTTAACCAAGTTTCAAGAAGTCAAAGATGTTCAAGATGAGCTGAGGACCAAGGAGAAAGAACTGCACGCTCTAGAAGAGGAGTTAGCAGGTCTTAAACATGTTGCCGAAAAGTAAGAGTCTCTGTTGGATTAAGCTATACACATTCTGCATGATAGAAAATTACTGGAAATTGACTCTCTGATTTTACTTTTAAGTTTATAATAAATTGAGTCTAATTTTTTACCCATTTTTCTTTTTTCCCTGATTTAAAAGAAGTTACCAGGGTCTAATTAAGTAAATACAAAAGAAATCCTCTTCTTGAAAAAATATGTGGTATTGGTGACGAGCTGGGTTTGGTGGGGCAAGCTTTGATATTCTGGCATGCTCTAGAGGACACGTGAGATCTTAGAATTTACTCAATGTGGTGTAGCCTTCAATAGTTGTCAGCCCTAAAATCTGGGAGGATGACCAGGAAAACCCTTGCCAAACACAAATACTGAGCAAACACCTACTATGCCTTAGAGTCAGCCAGGAGTCAGTGCTTGCCATGACACTTCTGCACTAAGTATTGCAAAGTTACAAACATTGCTTGAAATATAATTGTAATTTTTCCAGTCTCTCTGAAGATGGTAAGCAAAGACTTGTAAAAAAACACTTTGTTTAGAATTTACAATACTGAATAAATGTAAAATAAATCTAAAAGATAAAATGATTTGTGTAAGTCAATAACATTCAATTCCTGAAGTTTAAAATTACACTAAGATGTGAGGTCTGCTGTATGTATGGAAGAGATGTTCATATTCTGTTAGAGAGTGGCCATGCCAGTATGAAATTGTGTGAAAACACCCATTTCCCCCCACATCTTTATTTATGTTAATCAGTTGTGCAGCAGATTCATCAGAGTTTCTCCATCCTGTGGCAGCTTTATCAAGGTGCTGGCGAGTTCATAATGCTCTGGGCTTTGCATCTTTTATTTGTTTTAGGTGCAGGAAGTTAATTATTCTTCAGATTTGCTTATTGACTAGTTAGAGCACTGAGGTAAAAGAAACTGATTTTGAAAAATTAAAAAATATTTAAGGATCAGCAAAAGCCCTTCTTATATATTGTATCAGGCCTTTGATATAATTTTCTTTAAACTTTCTGTGTTTTACAAATATTTAATGACTTGGAAAAGAAAGTGCTGTTTTATTTACTGTCAAACAGTTTCAAGTAAGAACACTCAAGATAGTGTTTAGATTTGGGCCAATCCTTTCTCTTCAGAGCTTCTGAATTTCTAGTGTTGTGAATTTATATGAACTTGAAATTTCACTGCAACTGAGTTAGCTAAATACTTTGCAACGAGATGAGGAGCCAGAACGTGAGAAAAAGTATGCCATTGCTAAAGCTTATTACAGCTGCTTAAGGTGAATCCCATGACTTCCTACACTATAAGAAGTGAAACATTACTGTTACTCACATTTGAAAATAGGAATTAATAAATATGTAGCCAGGTTTAGACAATTTTTATATATTGTTTATGTATTTTTATGTATTTATATATTATGAATTGGTATTAACTTTATTTTTTAGTAATTAGTGGATAGATACAGGTATATTATTGCATTTACATAAACTTAATTTATTCAAAGATCACTTCTAGTATTTTGTAAAATTAAGGCTTATTTGAAAATAGTTGTTTGGTGTCCTGACCATTTACAGTTTACCTGAAGCGATAGCTTTCCATGGTAACCAATGTCATCGAATTCTGTTTGTGGTATGTGAGGTTATTTTGTTTGTATTGCTTTAGGTAAGAGCTTCATGTTTGAATGCATGTCACAGACACCAAGGATACTTATATTATAAACTTGTCTTTTCAAGGTATCGCCAACTGAAACAGCAGTGGGAGATGAAGACAGAGGAGGGAGACTTATTGCAAACTAAACTTCAGCAAAGCTCTTATCATAAGCAACAAGAAGAATTAGATGCCCTTAAAAAAACCATTGGTAAGATGAAACCCACTGTGCCTAATCTCTTTGTGCTGCTCTCATTTGTTTTAAACTCAGAAGATTTGATGCTCAGAGCACACATGGGTGTTTTTCTGTGGAATAAATTCAAGCATGGGACTTTTGGTTCTTTAGGTTGTGATCATCCTCATTTTTATTATGCATTGCTATTTTTTTGTTTTGTTTTGTTTTTTTGTTTTTCGAGACAGGGTTTCTCTGTGTAGCCCTGGCTGTCCTGGAACTTACTCTGTAGACCAGGCTGGCCTCGAACTCAGAAATCCGCCTGCCTCTGCCTCCTGAGTGCTGGGATTAAAGGCGTGCGCCACCATGCTCAGCCATATCACTAATTTTTTTTTTTTTTTAAAGATTTATTTATTTATTATATGTAAGTACACTGTAGCTGTCTTCAGACACTCCAGAAGAGGGCGCCAGATCTCATTGCGGATGGTTGTGAGCCACCATGTGGTTGCTGGGATTTGAACTCTGGACCTTCGGAAGAGCAGTCGGGTGCTCTTAACCACTGAGCCATCTCACCAGCCCCCCACTAATTTTTTTTAAACTAATATTCACTAACATCAGTATGGAAAAGCTCTCATTCCATGAAATCTTTGTCTAGACATTTTAGGATTCTCTAATCTTACAGTTGTGAGCAGATGACGTGAATATTTAGTATTTAAT
This sequence comes from Mus caroli, assembly GCF_978045245.1. NCBI lineage: Eukaryota > Metazoa > Chordata > Mammalia > Rodentia > Muridae > Mus > Mus caroli. Next base: position 102,273,687 of record NW_028227261.1, on the reverse strand, counting down.
TTGCACTTTGTTCATTATTAACATTTGGGATACTTTTTGTATGTACTTTATCAGATCTTTGGGTTTCTATTTTAAGTTTCCTATTTGCCCATTTTTCCTGTAGGTGATTTGTTTTCTCCCATTGTTTACATACAAAATGTTCAATATAATGCATTTTGTAGCTACTTTTGTGCTGCTACTTTATTTGGCAACATGAACCTGGAGAGTGGATCCTAACATTGAGATGAACTAAAGTCTCATGCAATAACCAACTTTATTCAGAGCATCAGACAATTTATACTCTGAGGGTATTATTGAAGGCTAAGCAAAGTCATATGAACAAAAGTCACTTGAGTTTGGCTGTATATAGTTAGAAGGGCAAAGGCACATTAGTTCAAGCTGTATACTATCAGAAGAACAATTCTTACTTGGAAACATCATTCTGAGTAATAATGATAAGATGATGGGTAATCTGAAGTAAACTCTATTCCTATTGCTACACCTAGAAGGGTCATGAAAGCACATTCCAATAATAACCAATGTCGTGGAGAAACAGGGATTACAAGACTCTTGTCCTGTTTACTTGGAGGTTTCTCACAAGATCTTAGAAATTTGACACACAGCATCATTTATGTACTGTGTTCAGACATTTTCCTGTGCAAATTCCTGAAGTGTTCCATATTTTTTAAGATACTTTCTTCCCTCCTTTAATTATAATTTAATTGTATATAGCAGCTTGTTTTATTTTTGTCATTAATTATGATAAAAGTCTACATGTGAATTTCTCTACTAATGTTTCTATTCTGCACTGAACAGCGATAGAAAACAGTTCAGTGCTAGCTTCTGGAACTATGTTTGTACCATGATCCTAGCTCTGACAGATGTGATACATGACAGGAGTATATCCATTCTCCCTTGTTTACTTCAGTTTAAACTCATCCTGATCCTCTGTTGTCATGGAAGGCTATGTGGTTGGGCATAAATAGGCAGAACCAATGTAAGCTAGGGCTAACTAGAGTTATGGACAATAGTGTTAACACAGTGTTGATTTGAACTGTAAGGTAGAAGATGTATGTAATTCAGTAGTCCAGCATAGGCTTTGTTAATACAAGGTTGAGTTTTATCCATATCATTTTAAAAACAGAAACATGCCTCTGCCTCCCCCAAATACAGAAACATGCCTCTGCCTCCCCCAAATACAAACTAATCTTTCAGAAGAAATAACGTGAGAAGTCATTAGGTCATTCAAATACTACTTTTAATAGAATTTATGTTTCACTATGCCAGTTCCAAAACATAGCTAAAATGATTTAAAATATTCAAACTCTAGCTTTTAGTTTTTCAAAGCATTTCTTAAATTGATTTGATTTATAAGCTTTTGGCTGTGTTATTAAGTTAGTCATATTTAACTACCCTTGTGATTCAGAGGAAAGTGAGGAGACATTAAAAAGCACAAAAGAAATCCAAAAGAAAGCTGAAGAAAAGTATGAAGCATTGGAGAATAAAATGAAAAATGCAGAAGCTGAAAGAGAGAAAGAACTGAAGGATGCTCAGAAAAAGCTAGATTGTGCCAAAACAAAGGCAGATGCATCTAGCAAGAAAATGAAAGAAAAACAACAGGTAAGATCTTAATCAGCAATCTTTTAAAATCAGTGTAGAATAGAAGGTGATGATATGTCAGGGGCTAGCCACTCATCAGTGTTGATTCCAAAATTAAACAAGTTATATAAATTGTAAATTATGAATCTTACAAGCAAGACACTGTTCTGTAAATGCTGCAATTGAGTCAAGCAAAGCAGGAGCAGATCATGATGTGTGTGTGCCTTTGATCAGAGGGCTAACAGATTGATGTTCCTAGTTATCATGAACTTGTGGATATGAACTGTGAGATACTGAAGTTAAGCATGCCATATTAACCAGGTCTCATAAAATTGCAGACAGATCTTTAATACTTTTGCATGGTGACACGGCTGGTATTTGAATGTATTTATGTCTCCAAAGACTGCACTCTAAATTTTACAAACTCTCCACCCAGCTTAAAAGCCTTTCATTAAATACCTTCACAAAAATTTTCCAGTGAACTAAAAATCTATAGTAGAAAACAAAATCAAGATACAAAGGCTTTTGCACACTAAAAAATTTTGTCACTAAAGCTCACTACTTCATATGTTAACATAGAATTTTTAATGTTTCTATACTATAATTACAGATAAATGCAATAATTATGCAGTTTTCTAAACTCAAAATTTATATGATTTATATGTTTTCTTTTTCTTCTGAGGTAACAGCTTGGTTTGATGGTAGTTTAATACTAAACAGTCATACTTAAATGAGAATAATGTTAATTTTTATCTCTGTATGAAGCTAAATTACTTGCCAGCAGTTAACCTTAAATGTGTGTTTCTGTAGGAGGTTGAAGCTATCACTCTGGAGCTGGAGGAGCTCAAAAGAGAGCATGCATCTAATGAGCAGCAGCTTGATGCCGTGAATGAAGCCATCAAAGCCTATGAAGGTCACATTGAAAAAATGGCAGCTGAGGTCGCTAAAAATAAGGTAAGATTTGTTACCAAATTGGAGAAATTTAAAAACCTTGGTAGAAAGGTTTCTATTTGGGTTTACGAAGCATGCTGAAGCAGATTGTCCTTTGTCCTTTGGGGTTGGAGATTTAAATAGGAGTCAGTTATTAACTTCACAGATGACAGCATGTTGTGCGTGTGCGTGGATGGGTGGCTCTGAGAGTCCAAGCCCCAGGGCTATAGTTCCACACACCGCATGAGATGGTGATAGCTCCCGGGAGAGGTTGGGTCCCTTCTTTGATTTCAGAGAAAGAGGGAGGATGTCCTTTGTCAAATGGTTGCTGAGTATTTCACAGAAATGTCTTTCAGGTGGGCATGGGTCTTAGGCTGGCCAAAACTGGGGGCTGGGAGTAGGGAGGGAGCTTGTAGTGGGAGGAAGAAAGGCAGGCAGCGTGTTACTGACTTAGAGGGTGTGGGGGAAGCTGAGTTATCAGAGTGAGGGATGTGTCAGGTCACACTCTTTCTCTTAGTCTCTGAAGAAAGTGCGAATTAGATCCTTTTCCAGATGGTGGTCACTGGGGAGCCTGTTGCAGTTTCAGATTCAGAAGCTCTTGGTGCGGTGCTGCCATATTCTTTCTGCACAGCAGCTTTGATGCTATGGGTGGGCCTGGTCCCTAGCCCAAAATTTAATGTTCATCTACTTATGAAATGTTGAATTGACATGATTGATTTAGTGCTTTAAGTCTTTTCATTTATGATCAGAGCATGAGGTGAAGTGGGGATTCTAGAAAGTTATAAAATCGCAGCAGATTTTCATTCTGAGTCTACTCAAATATATCCATGAAGTAAAATGAACAGAGTTTAAAGAAAAAAAAAATAACTGTTTGGGTGAAAGGATTGATCACTAGAGGTAAAGCGAATTCTAAGGAGCATAAGGACAACAGAAAAAAGTAGGTATTACCCCCAGGGCTGAGGGGACTGATCCACAGATACAGCCCTGGAGCCCCACTTTACTCACAAGGCTGAGAACCAGAGATCTAACTGCAGAGCTGTGACTAATTTGGCAATGATTTGGGTTTGCTAGAAAGAAAACTGTCTACAGAAAGGTTGTGTATGTGGCTACTGAGAAACAAATTTCTGTGAGCACTGATCTTTAGGTGATATCCAGCCTGGAACCATGTAAAGCCCTGTGCTAGGACATGCCTGGTACTGTCCCATGTACTTGGGGCAGCTCTGCCTTCCTACAGTGTCTCTGCAGTGATGTAACACTGTAAAGCAGCAATAGTGTTGCAGCTTATAGGGGAGAAATGGACAGTTCACAGAAGCAGCACTGTAAAGGCTAAGATTCACAGACTCTTTTCTTTTCAGACTTGCTTTAATCATTTTAAGTAGTCTTGTAGTATTTCTACTCCTGCAGTATATCTCTAGTATAACCTTCATTTTTCAAGTATTTGGATTTTTAGCTGTGATGCTGTTCTTTAGTGGCATGAGTTTTGTGTTAGTTAAATACACATAGTATTTACAGAGATCTTCCATCCACATAGGAACTTTATAGTAAAGAGCATTTTACCTTTGCCTTGTACTTCTCGTATCCTGTTATCTTTTACCGTGAGAATGATTGCTTTTTGTAATTTTTGTTTTATTTTTCATTTTATATCCCAATTACAGCCCCCTCCTCTTCTCAGTCCTACCCTTACAAATCACTGTCCCCAATGCTCCCTCCCCTTCTCTTCAGAGAAGGGGATCCTGCTTGTACCATCCCACCCTGAAACTTCTAATCCCAGCAGGACTAGACACATCCTCTCCCGCTGAGGCTCAAGCACGCAGTTCAGGTAGGGGATCCGATGGCAGGGAACAGAGACTGAGACAGACCCTGCTCTACTTGTTAGGGGACCGATATGAAGACCAAGTAGCATATGTAAGGGGTCTAGGTCCAGCTCCTACATGCTCCCTGATTAGTGGTCCAGGCTCTCTTAAGTCCCCATGGTCCTAGTTTAATTGACTCTGTAAGTCTTCCCGTTCATTTGTATCCCTAGTTCTTCCACAAGATTCCCCAAGTTCCTCCTGATATTTGGTGGTGGGTATCTGCATCTGCCTCCATCTGCTGCTGGATGAAGACTCTCAGGACACAGTTCCTGACTGCAAACATAGCAGAATATTATTAATAGTGTCGGGCTGACTCTCTCATGTGGGCTGGATCTTGTGTTGGGGCAGTCAGTGGTTAGCTGTTTCCATAGCCTCTGCTCTGTCTTTATCCCTGCACATCTTATAGACAAGACAAATTTGGGTTGAAGGTTTTGTGGGTGGGTTGATGTCGTCCCCCCTCCTCTGGAAGTCCTGCCTGCCTACAAGAGATGGCCACTTCAGTCTTTATACCCCTTCTGGTAGGAATCCCAGCTTGAGTCACCCCCGTAGGCTCCCTGTATCCTGCCCCTGTCCCAGGAGAGTTAGTCACTGGAGATGCCCATCAGTGGTTTCCATGAGAATGATTGCTTCCTTGTGTAGCCTATAGTATTTGAGAGTATTCACTTCACTCTTGACATTATTTCTGATTACATTCCATTTTGCAAACACATTATTACATACTACATTAGCAGAATAGCAATTTTTAACTACTACTTTTCTAAGAATTTATTTGTCTGAACTTTATAGTTCACGTTGATTAGATGTTTTGCAGTTTCTGTTCAATTTTTCTTTCTTGCCTCTAAGGTAAATTTTAATTTTTGTTCTGGTTTCCTTTATTTTGATTTTTTTTTCATCTCAATTTCTTCCTCTGTCTTATACTACGCTCTATCAACATCATGTTATTTTTCTTTTAATAGGAAACTGTAAGATAGATGAGTTAGTTTTTAAAGGTTGTTCAGTCAAGCTTTACCTTACAAATTATTTCCTTTTGCTGATAGAGCAGATAAGCACTCTCTCTGGGAGCTAAGGAAGGAAATTAACTTCCTACTAACTAATTGGCTTGAGACAAACAAGATTAAAACTCCATTTCTGCTCAGTCTGAGGTGATAGGGCTCATGTGTATTTTCTCCCAGTGCAGAAAACACTGGCAGCTACATCTGTAGCGCTCCTTTTCAGTCTCAGCGTGATCTTCTTAGCCGTGCCTCTGTCGAATGTTCTTAGAGTTGATAAGACTGGAGACGCTCCCCTTAAATGGATCACTTTTACTCTTTCTTTTTTTCCAAAGGGTTTTAAAGGCTAAAATATCTTTAGATTTTAAGATGAGTCTTGATTTTTTTTTTTTTCCTTGCACAGACCATTGATGAACGCATTTAAATTCACTCTGAGCACATGTAACAATCCTAGGTGTGGAACATTGCTGCTTGGAATTATTTATTTCCCAAATACGCTCCTCCCCCATCTAAATTATTATTAATGCTTACTTAAGGAAGTCATTTCTTAAGAGTCTTTTGGTAGGTTGTTGTACTTACTTGGCTTTGTCTTAGTTTTCTTCCCCCCTAATGTAAGTGTAAGATAAGCTAGGGTTTTTCTCCTTTTGTCTCATGTAAACTTTGTCCTGTGAATTTGTAAATCTTATCTTTACTATGGGCACGTTCAACACCCAGAATAAAGCAAAGGGGCTTGAGGAGTTGGGAGCAGAGGAAACCACACCTGTAATTAGTCATTTGAAAGTTAAGTAGCCTCTCCACTTAGGTGGAGCAGGTGGCCCTAAGTCAGAGTAAGAAATCTTTCCTTGCACCAAGTCTGTTGGTTTCAACAAAAAGAGGGTTCTCTCTTCATTTTTCTTTTGACCCCTGTACTCAAATGCTGTGACATTCTGTTACCAGAGGTCATATTCTTTTTTTTTTTTTTTTTTCTGAGACAGGGTTTCTCTGTGTAGCCCTGGCTGTCCTGGAACTCACTCTGTAGACCAGGCTGGCCTGGAACTCAGAAATCCACCTGCCTCTGAAAGATCCTGAGAGAGAGTGAAAAATTATGTAAGCCCCTAGACGTGTGTCCACAATAGGCCTCACTAATGGCAGGGAGTAAAAGTTTAACTCACCCCATTGTTCCAGGTTGTACTAACCACAAAGTAGAAGTTTAACTTGCTCCATTGTTTCATGAAATGTTCATACAGAATACTCTAACCGTTCTTTGAACCCGTTATGCTTGCCAAATGCTATAGCCCAATGCCAGGTGTTTGCAGTTTCTGCCTTTATAAACCTCTTACCCCTTGAGCTCGGTGTCGACTCCTCTACCCCTGCGTGGGATACAAGTCGTTCCCAGTGCACTGGCCTTTCCCGATTAAACCTCTTGCTGTTTGCATCAAGATTGGTCTCTTGCGAGTTCTTGGGCGTCGCATCATTCCGGGACTTGATGAGCCCTCCCCCCCCCAACCCCGTTTCGGGAGTCTTTCACCTCTGCCTCCCAAGTGCTGGCCACAGGTCATATTCTTATCACCTTACATTTGTAGAAGGGAAACTTCCTTGGCCACCGTATCTTATCTTGAGTCCTTATTTTTGCTCCTCTTCTTGTTCTTTGGAGATCTCTCAGTTTATCTTCTTGTTAGTTAACTTCACAGAACTTTTTAAACTGAGAGACATAGCAGGTCAGAGTTTGTAGTCCTCCTCTCAGGCATTCATCCCCCCACACTACATGTAGTCAAAAGTCTTGATTATAGCATGGATCGTATGTCATGTTGATTCTATTAGTGGTGATGTGACTCACTTTACTGTGTGTAAAATGTGAAGGGTTAGACAGCCATTACCTGTAGTCATATGCTCCAAAAGTCTGTCAGACACACTTGGGGCAGGGTTAGAGTACTTATTTGTCACCTGACTGATAGTCATTAGTTTTCCTTTCTGTTGCTATTTTAGGAATCAATGAATAAAGCTCAAGATGAGCTGATGAAGCAAAAGCAAATAATAACAGCCCAGGACAACATAATTAAAGATAAATGTGCAGAAGTGGCGAAACACAATTTGCAAAACAATGAGTCTCAGCTTAAAATTAAGGAGTTAGACCACAGCATAAGCAAACATAAGCGGGAAGCGGATGATGCTGCTGCAAAGGTATGGTTACGTTGAGTTTTACAACCTGGAGAATCAGGGGTTGGTTTCTGAGCTCTTGAACAATTCTAGTAACTGCTCAATAGGAAACTTGCTGCAAATGGCAGAAATATAGCCTAAAGTATACTTGAGTTTACAGCTGTGATAACTGCTATCATTAACAGTCATTTTCAATTATAATCAAATGATTTGTTTTTAAATTTAGTTGTAGACATTTATTTCTCTCTATATGATGTATTTCTGTAATATTTAATGGTATCCAATCGGATTGGTGTTATTCATACTTACTGATAAAACTTATTATTAGTAATAATATATACATTATCTTATCACAAGTTGAATTTAAAGAACTCACAAGTGTGTGTGTGTCTCATTTTAAAAGACATTGCTTTTTCAGGTATTCAATATGATTTTGTGCAATGCAGTTATTTCAAAATTATCCCAGCTTTTAATAGCACTAAAAATACCTTCCTTTGCTATGTCACAGTATAAGTATTTTAAGGAGTATATGGTTGCCTTTGTAAAATTATTCTATCAGACACTGTACTGAAGATACCATATCCACCCAGCACCTTCAAAGACCTGACTAGTCATCCATCTCAGAAGCCAGACTGTAATTGAAAGTTGACATAGTATTTTAGAAGTAAGTAGATTGGACAAGGATTACTCTACTGATAAGAATGAATCTCCCACAGTTTTAGAGGAAAACCATGAAGAATTGTAATTCCAAAGTTTGAAGTGCTTGTAGTAATGAAAAAGTTACATTTTACCTTGCAAGAAGAGGTGGAGGTAGGGATAGTCAACATTCAGTGCTTTTTTTTCTTAGATAATAATTCTGAGAAAATTACGTAGTCACAATTAGGCTTTCATGACTTCATCAAATATTGTGACTATTTCTAAGGAATTTTAGCTACACACAAATTACTTTTTGAAGTAATAGATTGAATTAGGTAAAATCCTATCAGATGAGCCTCATGTGACTTAATTTTAATACAGATGTTTTGAATATACAAATGAAGCATCTTCAATCTGGAAGTCTTAAGTGCTTCAAAATGTAAAAGAGAAAAATCAACACCTGGTCTACTGTACCAGGTCAGAGCAAAAGGAAAGGCACGGGAAAGATGTCATGTAAAATCGTCTTCAGATTTCCTGTCTCTGAGATATCTCATTGTATATTTGTAAATATTCCAAAATTCGAATAACCAAACCAAAGCATTTTTCACAGCAGAGTGTTTTAGAACACAGGACACTCAATTTGACTTTGTAAAAAACTTTGTTTTTCACTCATCCTTGCTAATGGTTGGTGGGAGGACTCTGTGTATTCTGCTTCTTTAGTCCACAGTCCCCAGAAAGGGATTCACCATCCTCATTCCTACAGAGGCACATGCCATCCACCCTTCCTTTTTCTGTGGCATTATGATTATTTTCCTCTGAAATAGTTGTTTTAAAAATAGTAAACCTTTAGGAAACTGGTTTGAAAAATGTTTGGTGTGAATATAATTTTTTTTCTTTTGCATATGTGGCCAGGTATCCAAAATGTTGAATGATTATGATTGGATTAATGCTGAGAAACACCTATTTGGCCAACCTAATAGTGCCTATGATTTCAAAACAAACAACCCCAAAGAAGCTGGCCAGAGACTTCAGAAGTTACAGGAAGTAAAAGAGAAACTAGGGAGAAATGTTAACCTGAGAGCGATGAATGTGCTGACAGAAGCGGAAGAGCGGGTGAGTCTGCTTCCTAGCACTGTTGGCCATGTTAGAACAGTTTAGTGTCTGTGATGGTAGATGGCCTCTTGCCTAATGTGGTTTTTGTTTGCCTGTTCCTCCATCTTTTTCATTTCTTCCTTGTTATTTTGCTCTTTTGGTACATCAGTTCCCTTTATGCTGTCTTGTATCCATGGCTTTTGTTATCTGCTGAAACTGTTTGTCTTTCTGTGATGAGACATCGTGACCAAGTCAGCTTTTATAAGAGAAAGTATTTAACTCGTGTTGCTTACAGTTTCAGAGGTTCATTTTCATGATGGCAGCATGGCAGCATGCAGACAGGTCCTGAAGCAGTAGCTGAGAGTTAGATCCTGCTCTGTGGAGGCAGCAAGGGAGAGACTCTGGTCGCCACCTGGGCTTTTGAAATTTCAAAGCCCACTCACAATGATCCACTTTCTTCAACAAGGCCACACCTAATCCTTTTTTGTTTTGTTGGGTTTTTTTTGTTTTGTTTTCGAGACAGGGTTTCTCTGTGTAGCCCTGGCTGTCCTGGAACTCACTTTATAGACCAGGCTGGCCTGGAACTCAGAAATTCGCCTGCCTCTGCTTACCAAGTGCTGGGCACACCTAATCCTTTTAATACTTTCAAATATTTCTATCCTGTGGTGACTAAGTGTTCAAATATATTAGCTTATGGGGCATTCTTATACAAACCGCTTGCTTACTCTTTGACATGCCTTGTGAATCTAGTTTGCTGCTGGTCTGTATCCTCATTCCTTCTGCCCTTGGTAAGGTCTGAGTTCTGCCTGTAATACATATTAAAACCATTGTATAAGCAATGACTAAAACTGCTAAATGGGTGTTACGCACAGTTTTACTACTCTGTAAATCTAGCAGCATTTTCTTGGTTTTAATGCTCTCAGTTACTTGATAGTGAACCCATCTCTTCTGTCAGGACAAAACTTTTGCAGTCTAGGATGAGAGTTTAGTGCCAAGGGGTGACGAACCTGGAAGGAAGTAGTCTAAGGAAACCTCCCGACTCTTGAGAATCTCACAGGGAAAGAGCGTTCTCAGGAACTGTATTTATGCTTTATGTTTTTCTTTTAATTCAGCAAAATTCATTTTGTATTTGTATTAGAGAATTAATAAGATATGTATGGAATTGATACTAATTCAAAACATGGGGTATATACATCACTGTAAAGAATTAAATTATTTGTGGCACTGATAAAACTGGCCAACTTGTACTTAATGCTTTCATTATTATTTTTCAGGTTGCCTCAAATGCTAGGAAGAAAAGGGACTGTTAGTATGACCTAAATATTTTTAGGACTTAGCAAACTCTTGGCTTCCGTAGTTGAATTTCCCTGTATGTTGATACATAAGGAGTATGTTTACTTTTCTCATACTGTTTTTGTATTATAATTCTGATACATTGTATCTTCCTAGAAAATAGGATGAAACTTCTTTATGGCTAACTAAATTGGTGAATGAGGAAGAAATTTTGTATTTTACAAATAAATTGTCTCATTTTCCTTTCAGTATAATGATTTGATGAAGAAGAAAAGAATTGTAGAAAATGACAAATCCAAAATCCTTGCAACTATAGAAGATCTTGACCAGAAGAAAAATCAGGCCCTAAATATTGCTTGGCAAAAGGTACTTGAATCCAAAAATGTAATCCCAAGGCAAGGATGAAGGATCCTATCAGTAGGTTTACACTGTAATAGCAGCTCTGTGTAGCTTGAATGGGGCACATGTTCACAGCCTGAGTTATAGCCTTGTAGACATTTTTAAATGTGCTTTGTCTTTTTGACTTTACTGCAAGACATAGATAAGTTGGTGTCATTGTCGTCTATCATGACTGTTATTTTCAAAGGGAGCGTCATCTGATCTCTTTCGTCTTTGAGATGACACCCTTCACAACTGCTTAACACTAAAAGCAACACATTGCACTTGGATAGTAGTTAGGAATAAGTGTCTTTTACGGACTCAGCTTTACTATCCATTGTTTGTCTTGCCATTTCCAAAACATTTCTGTACTCCAATAAACTGCCATGCCAAAATACAGGCTTGGTGTAGTTAGGTTTAGTATAATGATGATGGCGATTTGCAAGTTCTATAAATTGACGCTGAAAAATAAATAGCAAGACTTAAAACAATTACCTCTTTATTTGCCAGATAGTAACTGTACATATTTAAAGGGTATGTGCATTGTGTAATAATGAGACACAAACATTCAACATACTCAGTTCAAACATCTAATACTTGTTTTCTAACTATCTTAATTTACCCATTAATTGCAGTCAACAATATTTCATCCTGTGCTGTAAAACAGGAAAATGTAGTCCTCTCATCTAAAGGCGCAGTTGCACCTGTTAGCCATCTTCTCTCTAGTCCCCTCCCTGAGGAACCCTCCCTTACCAGGCTCCTAATGGCGCTTTCCTTCTAATGCTTTACCCTTCATATGGGCATTAGTTACCTTTTCTCATTGCTGCGACACAAAGAAGGGTTATTTTGGTTCACATTTTCAGGATATGTTCCATCATAGCAGGGAAGTCCTGAGGCAGGAGTAGCAGGCCACTGATCACATTGTTCCCATAGTCAGAAAGGAGAGAGAAAGAGTCAGGAAGGAAGGAAGGAAGGAAGGAAGGAAGGAAGGAAGGAAGGAAGGAAGGAAGGGAAGGAGGGAGAGAGGGAGGCATGGGGGGAAAGGGAGGGAAGGAAGGAGGGAGGGAGGGAGGGAGGGATTGGATAGTTTGCGCAGTCTGGGCAGTATCGTCCACATTCAGAATAGGCCTCATTCTATTAAACATTTCCTTTTTCATAGCTTCTTCATTTCTTTCTTCCTCCTTGGTCACCTTTGTGGTTTGGTAATTTTCTATGTTGGTAGAATTTTCTTCTCTTATTTAAATATTATTTGCATCTGGTCTACTGTGTTCTACTGTGTTGTAAGGTTTGTGTTTGTTTTATGTATTGTATTCAGTGTCCCTTTAGTGGAGAACCTAAAGCAGGACCATTTGGGTGCTGACAAATCCTGTAGTCTGTTTTACCTCAGAAAGGTTTTCTTTTTTTCTCATGGAAGGTTTGATGGCTAGCTTTGTCTTGATTAATAGGTTTTTGAATCAGAAAATCATCAGGGCCTATTTATATATATAAAAGGAAGTATTCTGTTGGGGCTTACAGTTCCAGAGGGCTCAATGCTCATCCTGCTAGGAAGCACAGTGGTGCCCAGGCAGTCATGGCAGTAGAGAAGTAGCCGAAAGCTTATATCCTGAGATGCGGGTAGGAAGCAGAGAGACTCAGCCTGGTATGGGTGGGCTTTTGAAACCTCAGAGCCAACCTCCAGTAATGTACATCTCCAACAAGGCCGTACATCCCTCCTTATCCCTTCCAAACAGTCCCGCTGAGGACCTAATGTGAGCCTATGGGAGCTATTCTCATTCAAACCACCATACCTACCAAAATTAAACCAAGATGAGATGAACAACTAAATATATAACAAGAATAGAACTGAAGAAATAATAAAGTATTGCTTAACAGTTGTTGACTGCATTTTGCTGTTTCCCAATTCTCAAGATTCTCCAGTGCAGCTACTCTCTGTCTAACAGTCAGCATCCAAGTCATCAGTCCTCTCTCCATAGCCACCAGTAGCATACTGGATCAGAAGCTATTAATATTAGCATAAAGAGCTTTTGGGGTGAGATCGTATAAATAGAGCTTTTTGGCTGAGATAATATGTTCTCTAGTTCATATTCAGGAATACTGCTAGTCTTAAGCTGCATCTTTAAGTTACTTATAGACTATCTATAATCACTTACATAATATCTAGAATAATTCCATGACCAGATGGAATCACTGCTGAATCTCACCAAATCTTTAAAGAACTAATACCAGTGCTTCTTAAATTATTCTATAAGATCAAAAGGATGAAATGCTGCCAAACCATCATATCAAATCCTGTGAAAGACTCCCACACACTCTCAAGAAAACAGAAAATTATAGCTCAATCTTCTCGTATACAGAAACTTGACTCGGGTATTCCTATAAAACATATAAAGTTAATGCTGGATCGTAGAACAGGCCCCGCAGTGGTTCCCAGATTGTGCAAGTTGAGTTTGCTCTTTCCTAATTTCAAAGGTTCTTGTAGTGCTGCTGATGGTTCCTGACTATTCAGCATGGCAGCCATCCTCCTTCATTATCTCAACTTTGAACACTAACTTAATGTGTTCAAAACTTAATGAAAAGCTATTGGGATTGGCATATATACTTCTTTGGCTAAGGTAAAATGTGTTCCTTAGTTATGTCCATATTCAGAAGTCCTGCTTGAAAAGCTAGGAGATGTTTTAATAGATTTACTTGGTGTATGTTGGTGTCTGGCCCTGAATCTGAAGATTTCCCTAGAGAACATGGCTGTTAAATCCTGGAAGACACGCGTTTGACAAGGGGCAATGCTGGTTTCTCTGTGGTATACTCATATTTGTCTTCTGGACTCTAAAAGTTATTGGTCATATTCATAAGACAGATGGCTAGATGCTGATCAGGTGTATATGTATGTGCATTGAATCACCCCATTTGCACCTGCTGTGACAGGTCAAATAACTTCCCCAGACCTTTTCTTCCCAACACACAGTGGATCTATTGAGTTGCATGCAAATATCCTAACAATTGGACAATATTCTGATGTTGTAACATGATTTTTTTAATCTAGGTGAACAAAGACTTTGGCTCTATTTTTTCTACCCTTTTGCCTGGTGCCAATGCTATGCTTGCACCACCAGAAGGGCAGACAGTTTTAGATGGTCTGGAGTTCAAGGTTGCCTTAGGAAATACGTGGAAAGAAAACCTAACTGAGCTTAGTGGTGGTCAGAGGTACGTAATCCCCTTACAACTTACAGTTTCTCATGGTTATTATATTTCATCATTTTATTTACTCTGTAATTCCGTTTCAGTTTTAGTTTGGTTGGCTGCCTAGGAGGAATTTCTGAAGCCCAATTATGGGACTACAGATTTAGTTAAAATATTTGTTTAAATTGGCAGACAGTAACTACCATAGCTAAGAGTCAAATGTAGTTGAATGTTTACAAACAAAAAAACCAAGCCAGATAACTAAACAAAATCTAGGAAAAACAACTTGTTAATCATTTAAAATCAAGCAAGCCATGTAGGCCCAGTGTACCTGAAAGGAAAAATGGAAATGTCAGGCCTGTGTGTAGCCAGGTTTCTCTCTCTCTTAACAGTTAGGAAGGGTTAACCACTAGAATGTAATAGCCTCACTGCAGGAAGGACACATGGACTGTAGTTTGAGGACGGAGCAGAGAAGTTAACGTTAGGTCTGCATGTTCCTAAAGTGAACGCTGTTTTAGACAAACTGAACAGTGGGCCTGACGTCAGTTATATGCCAAAAAAACCACTACCTCCTTTAAAAAGATAACAAAATATACAACTTAAAATAGTGTACAATTAATAAGAATTGCAAGACACTGGGTGGGATGGTTGACTTCTGTATTCTCAGGACTCCAAGGGCCAAGGGAAAAAGACTGCCACAAATTTGAGTCTATCTTGGTATACAACTCTGAGCTCAGTCTGGGTTATACAGCAAAACCGACTTTAAAATAGTAATATTCATAAGTTTGCAAGAGACAACTTAAAGTGTTGACCTAGAGAAGAATTATTCTTGAAAGGAAACTGACCCAGTGAGATTAATAAGTGTGAAATTTAGAGTAACTATTTTTCAAGAATTACATTGAAAAAAATGCTAACAAATAGATAAAAACCCTTTAAAAATAATGAAGTGAGAATGTAGAGATAAAACATAAGTAAAATACAGAGTTCACAAGATTTTTATAAAATGAAGAATTAACTTGTTATACCAGTTATATCTCTACTGAACTGAGGAAGAGGAAAAAAACCTTTGACACATATGAAATTAGTGTTCCAAAATTAGAGGAAAACAGGAGAGAGAACTACTTAAAAGAAATAATGGCATCAGATCTCCCACATATGATGAATTCTGTAGAGACAAGCATTTGAGCTATTGGCAAGATAAGCTCAGAGACACACACAGCAAGACTTACAAGATTACTGGAAAACCATGTGTATATTAGAAAACTTTCAGAGGCAGCCAGCAAAAAAACAAACAAACAAAAAAAACAGCATAGAGGTAAGAATGACTTGAGACTTTAGACTTCTTATCCCAAACTGCCAGTTGGAAGTTTTAGAACATTTAGAATGTGCTGAATGCGTCAACCTAGAATTCTGTGTCTAAGAGAAACATTCATATTGAAGCCAATAGACTTTCTGACAGAAGCCAAGAGACATTCATAACTCAGAAAATTATAAAAAAAATATTGATACCTGTGGTTTTTTTATGAAGTTGTTTGTCACCTTTTGAGTAGAAATATCTATAATTTACATATGCAGGTATAGCACACATGTACATAGTGTATATAGTATATATGTATGGGTACATGTATAATAAGATTTTTTAAAGGGGATAACTAAGTTTATATTGTTTCCTTAATAAATATATAGCCACTCTCATACCCGATCCCTAAGCTCTAAATTAGCAATCGTGGTACGGATAAATGTCACTTTTTATAAAGTAGTATGTCCTGGTGCTATCTGGAGAGCTAGCTCCTAGGTACCAGCACTGGCTGCTCTTCTAGAAGACATAGATTTAATTGCCAGCACCCACACAATGACTCACGAGCATCTATAACTCCAGTTGCAGGGGTTATAACACCCTCTTCTGGCGTGTGAGGACAGCAGGCAGGCATGCAGTATACAAACATACATACAGGTTAAAACACCAGTTCATATAAATAAAAAAGTTATTTTTAAAAGGTAACTTGATCTTTAGTATAAATGCCAAATGTAATGAGAATATTAAAGTTGTCGCAGGAAAATAATATGCTTGTGAAGAGAAGTTTAGAACCTAGGATCTCTATGACTTTAAGATGAGTGTTCTATTTATTTATTATGCTAAGGACATTGCAAATTTGCTATAGTTTTTTGGTCCAATGTCTTGCAAATGTTTATGGCTTTATTTCCTCCAACATTTTCCCAGGTCTCTAGTGGCTCTCTCACTAATATTGTCCATGCTCCTCTTCAAACCTGCTCCAATTTATATCTTGGATGAGGTGGATGCGGCCTTGGATCTTTCTCATACCCAGAATATTGGGCAGATGCTGCGGACTCACTTCACACATTCTCAAGTAAGGACCACTCCAAAAGCTCCCTCAGTAGAAGTAAAATAGGGTTTGTTTGTTTTACGAAACTAAGACCTTATTAGTAAGCATCATTAAGTTAGCTATTTGCGATTGGGGATGTAGCTCAATGCTTTGTAAATCATCAAAAACAGGGATCAGTCTCCCTTGAAGGAAAGGACTGGACATTTACACACAGGTTCTAGCACGATAAGGAGTACAACTTAAAATTGATTTAATGATGATAAAATTGTTTTTTTTAGCTATTTGCCGCAAGAATGTCGCTCAAACACAACTGCTTCAAGAATATACTTAAGGCATCAAAAAAATGTTGCACAAAATGACTTGGCTAAACACAGAGAAAAATCCCTTAAAGCTAAAAGAGGGTTTTTTTTTGTTTGGGGTTTGGTTTTTTTGTTTGTTTGTTTGTTTTTTTGTATTGCTACAAGAGCCATAGCTTCCAAATATGGTTGAATAAAACTGTTATACAGTTCTAGGATCTGTACTCATCCTTATTCAGTACTCATCCAGTACTCATCTGTACTCATGTTTATTATGGCAGCTTTTAGTGGTGCCTTTCCTAATTATATGAAGGTGATGTTTGGACAGGGACAGAGCTGTAGAAACTTGCAATCTTCTTTGGTATTATTAAATTTATCACAAAGAAAATTATTTCACTAAATGATTGGAGCTAGCAATAAAATAGGGAATGCCAGCCACAAAATTCAGTTCTGGGAAATAATAACCTTACGTAATGAAACACTGAAGGTCAGATTAAGAAACTTCTAAGATAAAAGAACATTGCTAGTCATTTGGGTACATAGTACCACAACTGTCTTCAGTTGTTACTTGAGAATGTACGTTTTCTTGGTGTCATGTGTTTAAGGAGAGAACAGAGTGACCTCTAGATAATTTTTTTTAATTAAAATAAAATTACATCATTTTTTTTTTTTTCCCTTAACTCTCCTCCCATTCAACCCCCAACCTTGTTCTCTAAAATTCATGGCCTCTTTTGTTAGACACACATCACAAGCATATGTATGTTCCTAAGTATATAAATATAACTTGTTTGGTCCATATAATGTTACTTGTATGTGAGTGCTCTTAGGAGAGGGAAGCATTGTCAGTCCAGATGGGAAAATTTATATTTACACAGACAGACAGACAGACAGACAGACACACACACACACACACACATATCACTTGGTGTTAAACAGCCAGCTACTGGGGAGGCTCTTCCTTAGTTACCTGTAGTTCTTTGTCTGCAGTGGGCTCCCACGACCTCTCTCTCTTCTATATAATCATGTCTATTGTAATTATTTGTATCTTGTTTAGGCAGCCTTGTCATTGAGACTTCATGGGTGTAGCTTCTTGGACATTTCTAGGAGACAGAACCTCAGCAGAATTTCTGTTTCTCTAGCTCTTAGAACTGCCCCTTCTTTGACATTGCCTAACCCTTAGATGCAGGAGTTGCATTACAAATGTGTCAGTACTGTGCACATGAAGTCACCTGTTCTCTGCATTCTGATCAGCTGTGGTTTTAAGAGAAGCTTCTTTGATAAGAAGTGAGAGGTACAGTCATCTGTGATCAAAAGGGTAAATATTTAGAATCAATTAGCAATTATGATAGTTTAGTCAAGTGACAGATAGATCCATGACCTCATTAGTCCTGTGTCGTTGGCCAAGTTTCCTCTACCAGACATGATTTGGGCTATAAATATAATTAGAGAGCTGTTGATGACTGCCAGGATGTACATGCCTTGGGGTTATCACTGCCATGCTGGGTCGGATTATTGGTTGACTACCCTCTTTGAAAACTGCATGGCACCTTCTGATACCATGAAAAAGCTAAGCCTCAGGAAAGAGGCTTCCAGGTGAGACTCAATCAGCAAGTGCCTGCAGATACTTTGTCCAAAGCTCATGGTATCTTTAGCAGTAGTGGACCTTCCACTTCTGGGCGGTAGCCAGGGGCAATAGTAATGGCCTGTGTGCTTTACGAGGTACTTGGAAGATCCTGACCATCAACTCAGAAGCTTCTCATGTTTATATGCCTACTATTAGTGTGTTAGCCCTTAGCTTACGGGAGAGGGTAGCATTATCAGTCTAGATGGGAAAATTGATATTTACACAGACGCACACACCCCACCACAGTTTACCATTTTTCTTGCTGTTTTCCTTATGCCTCCACCACCCCTTCCCATCCCATGGTCTGTTTTTACTTTTTTGTTTTTGTGCTCCATTCAATTCTTAAATCCTCTTTAGAGAGTGAACAACTTTAAGAATATTTTTTTAATGTTTTTTTCTTTTTTCTCTTTCCTTAAGTTCATTGTGGTATCCCTCAAAGAAGGTATGTTCAACAATGCAAACGTTCTCTTCAAAACCAAGTTTGTGGATGGTGTTTCTACAGTAGCCAGATTTACGCAGAGTCAAACTGGGAAGATTCCGAAGGAAGCAAAGTCCAGGGGAAAAGAACCCAACTGCTAGTTCAGAGTACAGACTTCTCACCTTGACGTTTTTACACATGAACTTCCAAGAATTTGGGATCCAAGTTGTTTATATAATAATGTTAACATTATTTTCATATGTAATTCTTTTTAGCACTTTTTAAATTGCAGATTCCTCTTTTCTTACTTAGTGTGATTATGGTCCAATTATTGTTGTTGTGATTGCATGTATATCATCAATTTTTTTCTTACAAAAAGCTTTTGTATGTATTAAAGAACCTGAGGTACATATAGTTGGTAAATTGTGTATGCAAATGCCCAAAATGCAAAGAAACAGATGAAATTATAGGATAAATATAGCTGACAGTCAGCTTTTAACTAGTTTAATTTCTAAGTACAGTATTAATGAGTTTTATTTTGCTTATAAAATCATTCAGATACAGAATATTTGTAAAGAAAGTCACTGGACCATTAAAGGGAACACATAGCAATTATGCATACACTGAGCTATTTGAGGTCAGTCCTGTGGAGATACCACACCAGATCCTTGGCTGGGAAATGGATCTGGAGAGACTTTTTCACTTTACTGATGTTGACTATCATGTTTATGTATGTTTAATAATTGATCTCCACAAGCTTGAACTTTGAGTGGTTTTTAGCTTTGATTATTTTAGTAGAAGCTTGGGAAGAAATGTGTTATTATACAGTATTACACTTGGATTAGTCTATCTACAGTCCTGTAATATTTTGTAAGATTTCTATCAGACTTCTCATAATCAATAATTTTTTGGTGAATGTAGGACCTAGCAGATTAAATGAAAAGTATATTTTATAAGAGTCTGGTAAATGTAACTAAGTCTGTCTTCTCTACCAAAAAAACCTCCAAAGCTTCATGATTGGTGAAATTCTTGGTGCCTTCTGCTTGTCTGGGTCAAAGGTAAAACTCCTTTAGAAAGCAGGAGGGGCCCAGTACACACCCTGAGATCCTGCAGCTCTTACTGTCTCTACGTACATTTCCACATCAGCACCTCATGCCCGTAATCCTCAGAGCGCTAATGTGATCTGATTGGATTGGACAGGTGTGGCCCATGTTTCTTCCTGATACTTAACCCTTAGTTCCTTGATGTTCTACTTTCTTTGTTGTGTCATACAGGCCCTGAGTTGGACATTTCTCAAACTTATATATGTGATGTTATATAGACCTTAAGTCATTTGTACCCTGGAACATTTTGGAAATTATTTCATATGGAGGGAAGAGGCAGTGAGCTGAAAATACTGACTAATGCATAGTATAAATCTCAGATAATGGACCTACACAATGTTTTGTTTTCCAAGGGGTTATAAACTATTGGTCAAAATAGTTGTGTTTATTTACCCTGTTGCTAATAGTGGTATTCTAATTTGATCACAATCTAGTCAATGCCAGCTGTTAATATTTTGTATTAGGCAGTTATAAAATAGCGTTGAATTGCTGTCTTAAGCTTATAAGTGACTATTTTGTGTGATTTCCTTTGTCTATAAATTATATCCTTGTATGCGTTTCTGTCTTGTTTTCTTTTATTTTTGTATTTTATATATAGTTTCACTCATATTTTTGTGCATATATTAAATTTCTGTGAGACATACTAAATTTTTGTAGTACTACGTTTTTTATTTCAATATAGCAAAGTTGTTAAATAGTGACTTTTCATGTATTCATGAGAAGGTGGGTTAACTAACATTAATAACTTAAGCCAAACATTTCTCTTTTTTTGTTTATTTTTTTTTATATTTTGTTTTTGGTTTTGGGTTTTTTTCGAGACAGGGTTTCTCTGTGTAGCTCTGGCTGTCCTGGAACCCACTCTGTAGACCAGGCTGGCCTCGAACTCAGAAATCCGCCTGCCTCTGCCTCCCAAGTGCTGGGACTAAAGGCGTGCGCCACCATTGCCCGGCCAAACACTTCTTGTTTATATGCATTTTCTTATTTAGTCCTCACATAACTCAGTAAGGTAATCCTTATCAGAATTCTGTTAGTGAGGAAGCTGAGCAGAGCTTACGTAAATTGCCCATAGTATCACTCAGTAGTATCAGATTTGGGGAATACCTTTTTTATTTTCCTAATACTGTATATCCATAGACTTTTCTACCATATCCCAGTTCCCGAATATCCATTCAGAGGCTTCATATCATTAATAAATGCCTAGGCCATGAGCTAGGCTCAGTCCCTGACTAACTCTTAAGTTATTATTCCATTTATTCTAACCTGTGTCAGCTATGTGGCTGATTTCTTTGCTGTCCTTCAAAATCTCCCCTGACTTTCTTTCTGCTGGACATGGCACCTTCTAACCCTGCCTTACTCTACTGGCTATTAGATTTTATTGATCCTTCCCACCATGCTATCTACAGGAGCCACTTCACTACCTTCTGAAAAACACTGGTGTTTAACCAGACCCTTGTAGAGGAGAAGCCTCTAACCATGGTTTATAAAATGATCATATGCTGTAAAACCCATGTTTAGCTCTTTCACCAGATCTGCCAACTCATTTGGGAGCAACAATACATTTTAAGATGAAGTTTTTGCTAACTGTAAATCCCTTAGTGAGCCCAAGGTTCCCAGATAATCCACTACCGCCTATGTGAACACATGATTTGAGGGGAATCCCATTCAGCCAGTTAACAGACAAGAGGAAAAAGCAGGATTTCAGGTCACAGATGAAAATACTGCTTGTGGATTAGTATTGGTCTGAACACCCTGAAAGATGGTGGCAAGTGAAAAATTCAATGGGTAGATTTAAATGTTGCAGTTGGCCTTGTACTTTGTGTGGAAACAAGACCTAAAGTTAAAAATGTTTAATAACACTCATAGGCAATGGTGAGTGGCTTGTCTGGTTACAGAGACTATAACAGAAGTAGTGGCCAAATTAGTACAAGTATGCAGAATGAAGTATGTGGGAAGATTAGAGGAATGGTGGCAGGCTTGCAAAGAGTACGGCCACTGGAGAATCTCCACCAGGGAAGAGGCACCAGATAGCTAAATGGTCAGTGAGCTGAGCAGCTGCCAGCAAGATTTGTGCTTCCAGTCTTCCGAGCATGGGCACTGAGACGCAGAGTTGATATTGTACTTCATTGTGGTGCTGTCCAGAACGGAGACACTGGTTCAGCTTGTAGAAAGAGCCTTGGTTTGGAAACCAGCTACTGGCTGGTGTTTGTCAGTATTCTACAGAGTTTATTCAGGAAGGTTTGCCATGACCTTTAGGAAACTATTTGTAGATTGTAGATAAATTTGATTGGGATAGGAGTAGATTTGATTAAAGAGTGACTGCCACAGATGTTGGAAGTGTCACTGGTTAGGAGTCTTCAACTGCTGTCTGTTTCACATTTTGGTTAAGCTCCCAAGAATTTCTTTGCCTCAGATTGTATCTTGGCATGGTAGGGAGGATCTGCATCTAACAAGTTATCGTTAAAAATGGACCCAAGAATCAAGCCCATGTAGCCATTTTAATGCCTGACAAAATAGACATCAAACCAAAACTAATCAAGAGATGAGTGGCAGACACTGTATACTTCTCAACAAACAACCCAAAAAACTACCCACCAAGAGGATATTGCAGTTCTTAACATCTATGCACCAAACACAGGAGCACCCAAATTCATAAAAGAATCACTACCACAGCTTAAATCACAGAGACCTTCGCAGAGTACTGAAGTCCCCCACTTTCACCTATAGACAGGTCATCAAGAGAAAAACAAAACAATAGGTAGAGTTAGATCATGTCACAAACCAAATGGACCTAAGATAGTACAGAACGTTTCACACCAAACAATATACCTCTCTCAGCACCTCACAGAACTTTCTCCAAAAATAACCACATACTCAAGACACAAAGCAAGTCTCAACAGATACAAGAAAATGGAAATAACACCCTGTATCCTGTGACCACCACAGATTAGAGCTCGATATCCACAACAAAAGGCTTACAAACTCATAGACACTGAACAACTCTCTACTGAATGGAAAATGGATCAATACAGAAATTAAGAAATGTAAAACTCTTTAGAATTGAATGAAAACAAAAACACAACAAAGCCAAGTATAGGACACAGGCAGTTTTAAGAGGAAGTTTATCATGCTAAGTGTCTACATAAATTTTAGAGACCTCATATTAGTAACACATTACCTGATAGCTCTAAAACAAAAAGAACAAATAACACCCCCCCCCAAAAAAAAATGATGTCAAGAAATAAACTCAGGGCTAAACTCAGTAAAATAGAAACACACAATACAAATAATGTAACAGTTAGTTCTTTGATTAAAATAATGGGATTTACAAACCCTTAGCCAAATTAAAGGCACAGAGAAAATAACCAGATTAATGAAATTAGAGATGGGGGCGGGGACATATTGAGATACCAAAGAAATCTAGAGAATCATAAGGACAAACTTTAAAACGCAGTACTCCACAAAATTGGAAAATCTAAACAAAATCAATAATTTTCTTAATGCATACCACTTGTCAAAAGGTAAGTAAAGATCAGACAAACTAACCTATAATCCCCAGTAAAGTAGAAGCTGTAATTAAAAGTCTCCCCAAAAAAGTGAGGAGCCAGATGGTTTCAGCACAGACTTTCAAAAAAGTGTAAGTGCCAATATGCTTCAAATTTTTTTTACAAAACCAGTTAATCTGACACCAGAACCACAAAGTCCCATCAAAGACCAATTGTCCTCGTGGACAGGTGCAATAATTCTTAATAAAATACCTGCAAACTGAAAGAACACATCAAAAAGGCCATCCAACATGATCAAGTAGGCTTTATCCCAAAGATCCAGGGATGGTTCAACATATGTAAATTGATTGACATAGAACCATATGAAAAAAAAATTGAAAGACAAAAAAATTTCTGGAGAGATTAGGGATACAGGGACAACAAAAGAGCAAAGGCAGTTTACAGCAATCCCTTAGCCAACATCGACGTAAATGGAGAGACTCAAAGTCATTCCACTAGACTCAGGAAGAAGACAGGCTGTCCATTTTATCCTATCCATTGGAGCACTTGAACTCTTACCTAGAGCAATAAGAAAACTGAAGGAAATGATTGTAAAAATTCCACCTGGAATCTCTACAGCTGGCAAATACTTTCAGCAATGTAACAGGATACAAAATTAATATAAAAAATCAGTAGCCTTCCTATATACAAAGAATGAAAAGACAGAGGGAAAACAAAATCTCTGACAGTAGCTCCAAAAATCATTAAATATTTTAGGGTAGTGAACCAAGCAAGTGAAAGACCTGTATAATAAAAAACCTCCAGATGCTGAAAAAAAAATCAAAAAAGATAACTAACAGAAGATGGAGATATCTCCCCATGCTCATGGATTGGTAGGGTTAATATAGTAAAAATGTCTACCATACCTAAAGCAATCTACAGATTCAGTGCAACCCCTAGAAAAATTCCAACACAGCTTTTTACAGATATTGAAAGATCATTTCTCAACTTCATATAGAAATACAAAAATCCTGGATAGATAGAGCAGTCATGAATGATCAATGCTGAGTGGAGCTATATCTCCAATTTCAAGTTGTACTGTAAAGCTAGAGTAGTCACAGGATGGTATTGGCACAAAAGCAGTCATGTTGATGACGCTGGATTTCAGACCTAGACATGAATCTGCACACCTGCTTTTCAATAAAGAGTCAGAGGCACACACTGGAAATAAGAAAGCATTAACAAATGGTGCTGGTCAAATTGACTGACTGCATGTAAAATAATCCAAATTTATAGATTTAGTCCAAATTAGATTCATCCTATCACCCTGCACAAAACTCAAGTTCAGCTGGATCAAAGACCTTAATATAAGGTTGGCTACCACTGAGTCTCATAGACGAGAAAGTGGAGACTAGCATGGAACTTACTAGCACAAGAAAGGGCTTTCTGAACAGAGCACCATTAGCACAGACACTAAGAAAAACCATAGGTAGAACCTTATGAAGCCAAGAAACTTCTGTATGGCAAAGGACACCATCATTCAAAGTGTCAGGCCACACTGAGAATGGGGAAAATCTGGTCTTCTTAAGACTGGAATTTTCTAGTTCAAAAGCAACTCGATAGAGTACGCTGGAACTCTCTTCAGTACTTCATGAAATTTGACTTCTTCCTCTATTCAGTCCCCTCTCAACTTTTTTTTTTTTTAACTCTTAAAAAGAACAACATTTAATTGTGGCTGGCTTATAGGTTCAGAAGTTCAGTCCATTATCATCAAGGTAGGAACCTGGCAGCATCCAGGCAGGCGTGGTGCAGGATGAGCTGAGAGTTCCACATCTTCACCTGGAGGCTACTAGGAAGAGACTGACTTCCAGGTAGCTCAGACAAGGGTCTTAACGCCCACAACTGGGGTTGGGGATTGAGCTCAGTGGTAGAGTGCTTGCCTAGCAAGCGCAAGGCCGTGCCTTCTAATAGTGCTACTCCCTGTGCAGAGCATATGCAAACCATCACATCCTGGTTAGTGTATATATATATATATATATATATATATATATATATATATATATATATATATATTTAGATATTTTCTTTATTTAAATTTCAAAAGTTGTCCACTTTTCTGGTTTCCCCTCCAAAACCCCCTATCCCCTCCCTCCTCCCCCTGCTCACCAATGCACCCACTCCTGCTTCCTGGCCCTGGCATTCCCCTATACTGCCAGGGAACAGTACCTTCACAGGAAACAGAACCTTCACAGGACCAACAGCCTCTCCTCCCATTGATGACTGACTGGGCCATCCTCTGCTACATATGCAGCTAGAGCCATGAGTCCCATCATGTATTTTCTTTGGTTGGTGGTTTAGTCCCAGGGAGCTCTGGGGTTACTGGTTAGTTCATATTGTTGTTCTCCTATGGGGCTGCAAATCCCTTCAGTGTTTTGGGTACTTTCTCTAGCTCCTTCATTGGGGACCCTGTGCTCTGTCCAATGGATAGCTGTGAGCATCCACTTCTGTATTTTTCAGGCACTGGCAGAGCCTCACAGGAGACAGCTATATCAGGCTCCTGTCAGCAAGTTCTTGTTGGCATCCACAATAGTGTCTGAGTTTGGTGGTTGTATATGGGATGGATCCCCAGGTAGGGAGAAAGAGGAACACTCCTCCATTGCTGGTGGGATTGCAAGCTGGTACAAGCACTCTGGAAATCAATTTGATGGTTCCTCAGAAAATTGGGCATAATACTACTGGAGGATCCACCAATTCCACTCCTGGGCATATACCCAGAAGATGCTTCAACATGTAATAAGGACACATGCTCCACTATGTTCATAGCCTTCTTTATAATAGCCAGAAGCTGGAAAGAACCCAGATGTCCCTCAACAGAGGAATGGATACAGAAAATGTGGTACATTTACACAATGGAATACTACACAGCTATTAAAAACAATGAATTTATGAAATTCTTAGGCAAATGGATGGATCTAGAAGATATCATTCTGAGTGAGGTAGCCTAATCACAAAAGAGCACACATGATATGTACTCACTGATAAGTGGATATTAGCCTAGAAGCTCAGAATACCCAAGATACAATTCGCAAAACACATGACACTCAAGAAGAAGGAAGACCAAAGTGTGGATACTTCAATCCTTCTTAGAAGGGGAAACAAAATACCCATGGAAGGAGTTACAGAGACAAAGTGTGGAGCAGAGACTGAAGGAATGACGGTCCAGAGGTTGTTCCTTTCAACTGTTTTACAGAGATCATTTCTAAAGGTAACTCTTCAGTAGACAGCCAGCAATCCACACTCCTTGCTTGAGTTGGCTCCTGGAGGAAGCCAACCTAAGACAGTCGTTTACACTCCATTTAATACTTTGTGTTTCATATATATATATGTGTGTGTGTGTGTGTTTCATATATATATGCTTTATATATATATATGCTTTATATATATATGCTTTATATATATATATATGTATATATATGACTCTTCACTTCATTTGAAATTGTCCTTGAGTTATAGTTACATTGTAGTCATCTTGTTCTCCAGTATAGACAAACATTTAGGATTGAAAGAAGTATCAGTGGCCATCTTCTCAGTTCTCTTCTGATGTGTTGTGGTGTTTTTTCTCTATGATATTCTGTGCCTCAGCCTGTATTTGAAGTTTTCAGAGGTATCCAGGTGAGTCAAGTACAACCTCATGCTTGCTGCCTTTTCTGGTGCTGCTCTGAAACCTGCCTGGTGTGTCTCCTATACATTTACCTTTGTTTATTAATTCATTTTCATGTGACAGTTTCAAAGAAAAAAAAAAGCATATGTCATGTCCCCTGCTAAGTCGTCTTGACACTAAAGTAAATCCAGTTTCATCAACCGTTCCCCTCAAGCCTCAACATTTTTAACATCTTATTCCACCTCTATGAACTTTCTAGAGTATTTTAACATAAGGACGCCTTTTCATTGTTTAGCCATTCTAGGATTGACTTTCTTGAAAGAGTATATATAGTTTTAAAACAAAAACTCCATACATTAACTGGAAAGATAAGACTTCAGGTTCTCTATCTCTCTGAAGGACTACTTAAAGTTTCCTAGTCTTTTGATTTAGTCATCTTTTTTCACTATAATGACTTGCCCATAGATGTGATGCTACGAACGCTGGTCTCTTTGTAGGACTTGCATGATTTATTAATGGTATTGTTATTTTCTGAAATGATTTGACCAATCTGAGGCCATCTCCCTTTTCATTCCTCTAGTTGAAAGTAAGTGGTTCCTATTCTGACCGGCTTCACTAATGACAGGGTGGGGTTTCTCACCTTCTGTTCTCAGCTTCAAGGACGGCAAAAGGGTGAACAAGCTGCCAGTTTGACTGGCATCTCAGGCAGATGACATGAATCAATGCATCTCTTGCACATGGCTCATTGAAAATTATAATGGTGTATTTAAAAATGGATACAAGCCGTATTTTATATCGAAAGCATGTGTTTTGTGGATCCAGTTACATATGACAGGAAACAAACATCTTTACACTGCTCAGGAAATGAGGCCTCTGTGATAAAGCACATACTTTTTCTTGAGAATGAGAAGTGTCCACTTTTGTGAGAAATTTTAATTATTAAAGTCTGTATTTAACTAAGGCCTACAGAGGACTGTGATCCACACAGTCTTTGATAACTTAACCGGCAATTTGGTTTGGAAAGTGGAATGGTATGAGACTTATGTCATTAAGAAGGAAATCTCATTAATTCCCAGTTCCTAATTTACTTTAGGAAATCATTAATGTTGAAAAGATTAGTTGGGAGGAAGATTGATGAGTTTAGTTTTCTCGGGGAACAGCAAGGTTGTAAAAAGAAGTCAGCTGTGATTTATCATTTTTATATTGTTTGTACTTTGTGTCTTAATGAACAAGTTGACATTTGATGCACTCGATTTTTATTATTTTATAGCTCACTAAGAGAATAAACTTTGGTAGAGTTTCCATCTTTGCTGAGATTTAATAGCATAATGGATGTAAGCAAAGATGTGAGACTCAGAAATCTAAATCCCAACTCTGCCCTATTGCCTACTTGTCTAGATTTATATTATTATTATTATTATTATTATTATTATTATTAATTATTAGCCAAATTACACTTATCTGTAAATTGAGAACAATGACAGTAATCACTTAATGGACTTGCAAGGATTAAATGAGATAGTATGCCCACTCATGGGGAGTGTTCTCAGGTGGTAGCTACTCATAATTTCAGTGGAGTCAAAATTAAGAAATGGTGCAATTAATGTTTGAATATCAGAGAAAAATAACTCTAACATGAGTTTGTGAATTCCGAAAGAATAGTGCCAAATGAATAATCTAACTATATTAAAATTCGAATTTCATGTCTTCCTACAACTTACCTCAAAATACAATCGAGTGTCTTGTGAAGAGAAGGTTTTGAAGAGAAGATTTTGACATCTCTGAAAGTGAAATATGCAATATATTTTTCTTTGGGGCTTTAGAGAGGAAGCCTGTAAGTAGCTATAATTTTTTTTGACTTGAGGTAATAACCTCAGGGACAAAATGAATATTGAGCTAAGTATCTTCAAAATTTAGAATCATCACCCACCCCTATCTTTTTCCACATTACAACTGAGCTGTCATTTTTTTAAAAATATACTGTTTTATGTATATATGTTACATATGCTATACAATTTAATCCTCACACTGACTTACATTGTTATTTTGTTTATTATTATTTGGCCTAGTTTATTTTGCCTAGTCTAAATTGAGAGGTAGAACATTGAAGGAATTTATCTCAGACTTCTATTCTGGTGAATAGTCACACTAGGCCTTGAATTCACTTCTGCTCAACCAAGACTCATAGAAGGGAGGAATATTCCATCCCAGGTTGCTTTGTTTAGGTTTAGATGAGACAGGACTGGAAAATGTCATCTCTGGGTAGCACTGTAGAGGTCACCATGAGGAGTGGTGTGAGCTGTTATCTGTGTGCCCACAGATGTGCACATCCTCTCCAGGATTTCACAGATCCCTTGATTTGTTCTCTCCTCTTGGCCTCACTCATATGTGTGTGTGTGTAACACACACACACACACACACACACACACACACATATATATATATATATATATATATATATATATATATATATACACACGCTATCATGAAATAATGCATGCATACCCCCACTGAGAAGCCCAAGTTTGTCCAATTAGTACAAACCTCCCAGCTTCTTGGAGGGACCTTGTGCTGGGCTGTCTTCTAGGGCTGGGCTGGGCTTCCACACAGCAGCTAGAGAGACTGACCTCTGTACATAAGCCTCACCTTCAGCTGTGTACGGGTGCTGCTTCCTTCCTAGTCATCCTAGACTTTGGACTTCGTCCTTTCAACATACATATGATGGAAACCTGGCTGGCAGCAGGGCCTTTGACCTGGATTTTCTCTGCTGAAGATTTTCTAGAACCCATAGACCCCCCAATGTTCAACTCATAAGTCAAAAAATAATAGCCTATTTCCTCCTTACCATGGGGCCTCGTGAATAAATGGTAGCGTTTCAGTTAGGAAACAAACAAAGTTAAAGCAGTGGACTCAGAGCCAAGAAGAAACATTTAATCAATTTTAGAGGCGCCTGGTAAATTTATAAACATAATCTACAAAGCAACTTGGACTTCTGGCATGGACTGCCAGTGTGGATCTTTTGTATTAAATTTAAAATGCTTCTATTCAAAGGCACCAAAGAGATACACAAAGGTCTCATGGGGGAAATTCTCTTGAAAGAAAATAATATATTATAGGGATAATATCTTCTTGAAGAAAGAAAAAGGGGCCTAAAGTACCTTAGATGGTTTCTTATCTGAGGCACTGAGATCTCAATTGTGAAAGATATTTCATTTGGGAACATGAAAAGAAAACATCCCAGAAGCTCTAACGAGTTCAAAAGAAAGGTCACCGGCTGAGACAATCAAGGTGAATGATGCTTGTATGATGCCGAAGGCCCAGACTGAGGACCAGAGGGACCCAAGGCTTACTGATTTCAAGGATAATGTGAAAGCTTAGCCAGTGACCTGGATGTCAGCTGGGACATCTACTAAATCAGACACAATTAATTCAGCACCCAGTGCATGATATGGAAATTGAAGAGGAGACAGATGTGTTTGCCAGTGGCCTCATGGGCAGCAGTTTATGCTGTAATTTACATTGCAACATTCCGAGTTGTCTCCTGGATCTTTCATTACAACTTTGCTGCTGACCTGTGGCTGGGATACTTAAAGACTGCAGAGGCAATCTTGCTGAGGGATGCTGTACTTAGTTCATGCTGGATTCATCATGAAGTTTGTGTGTTAGAAATAGAAAGTATAAGGTCATAACTGTCCTGCTTTTCAGTTAAAGTCATTATAAACCAGACAGGGTTATTCCACATCACAGCGGGGCTAGAAACCTGTGTCTTTTCATTTCCACCACGGTATTATTTTCCAGTGTATGTCCCTCTCAATAAAAAAACCAAAAAAGTCATTAAAAAAAAACCAGAAGAAGTGTATAATAAAAGAAGATATCCAAGGGCTCACTGAACATGCTGGAAGATTTTCCCACTGTTGGATACTGGTTTTGCTAGTGTATATATATTTTTTATTTTGTATTGGTTATTTTATTTATTTGCATTTCAAATGTTAGCCCCCTTCCTGGTTCCCCTCCAAAAACCCCTATCCCACCCCATTCCCCCTGCTTCTATGAGGGTGCTTGCCCACCCACTTCCACTTCACTGCCCTAGCATTCCCCTATGCTGGGCATCAAGCCTTCACAGGATCAAGGTCTCCCTTCCATTGATGCCAGACAAGGCCATCCTCTGCTACATATGCAGCTGGAGCAATGAGTCCCTCCATTTGTATTCTTTGGTTGGTGGTTTAGTCCCTGGGAGCTCTGGGGAGGTCTGGTTGGTTCATATTGTCATTCTTCCTACGGGGTTGTAAACCCCTTCAGCTCCTCGGGTCCTTTCTCTAATTCCTCCATTGGGGACCCTGTGCTCAGTCCTATGGTTGGTTACAAGCATCTATGTCTTTATTGGTTAGGCTCTGGGAGAGCCTCTCAGAAGACATCCAAGGCTAGTGTATTTTTTAACAAACATCTATTATGTTCCAAAATATTCTTGTTTAAACCTCTCAATATCTTTAGGAGGTAGTAATTATTCAACTTAGGAATGTTGAAGCTGAGGCTTTATGCGGTTAAATAATTCTATCCAAAAGATGAAAGTAATTACCAAACTATTTTCCAATCCTCATGTCTTTTGATTACAAACTCCACGGTAGTTTCCCTGGGTACTTAAACATGAGTTTCGCAAGTAGGTATGGCCTGGCCTTCAGCTTACTGCTTCACTAATCAATTTGCTAGAGAACTCTGAATTTGAAATATGACTTCAGAGATATTTATTGATTGAGGAAATGGTTTTCAGACATTTATATCTTGGCATGGGCCAGTGCTTTCATTGAGTGTCAGCAACAACCACCTTTGGCCAGTAGTTATCCCCAAGAACATTAATCCACAGAACAATGATTCTATATTTGTACTGCTACTGAGGCATTTTTTCTGTAATTAACCTAAACCAAGAGGCTGGTGATTTATAAATGTACAAAAGAGCAAGTATAGATCACCAAACTGAATAGCTAAATGCAGACTCCAGCAGAGACTGATTGCTCCGATGGTGACAGAGCTTGCTTGCTTATTTAACCAACATTTATTTTCTTAGGTTTAGAAGCTGGCAGCTCCTGAGGCTCCTCTGGCTTGCAGATGGCTGTCTTCTTGCTACATGTGAAAACATGGCTACTTGGAAGTCTAAATGTTTAATGCCCTAATTTCCTTTTCTAATTTTATTTTTTTTAATCATTATTTAACAATTTGGTGAGGGTTGGTTTTTGTTTTGGGGGGTTTTGTTTTTGTTTTGCCCTCATTGGTGTTTCTTTGTACCCCCTTCCACTCCCACTGAACCCCTTCTTCCCAGCAAGTCTTCCTCTTATTAACTAGTCCTTTTATGAATTTCCCTATTCTTAACGTTATCCATTGAACTTAATTAGGGTTGCCTAGTCAGGCACTGGTGAAACACACTTTTAATCCCAACACCTGGGAGGCCGAGGCAGGAGGATCTCTCTGAGCGCAAAGCCAGCACGGTCTATATATTGAGTTCCAGGACAGATGGTCTACATCGTGAGACCCTGTCTTGAAATGAAACAAAGACAACAATTGGTGTTGCTTACATGAAAGGTTGGATATTCTTTCCTGGAGCACAGACAACTTCAGAGTGCTATACCACTGAAAACCATATCCCCTCCCCCAGCAACCATTGACTGCCAATAACTCCTCCAGGAATAGTGAGGCCTCATGCGCCACTTCCTCTTCCTTCAGGGAATATTGACAGGCTCAGACTCTTGCAGGGTTGTAGATCACCACAGGTGCTGTGAGTTCATGAATGCAGTGGGCCAGTCTGGTACACAGTGTTCCACATCCTCCAGCTCTTACAGCATATTCATCCCTCTGCTTTGGTATTCCTTGATTCTTAAACGGTACCATAAAGCCATCTAGTTTGGGGTCAAATGTTTAAGAAGGACTTACTCTCCTCACTCTGACCCACTCCGAATGCATTACTTACCCATCGTTTGTTGCATATAGAAGCTTCTCTGACCAAGGAGAGCTCTCCTTGTACTTAAGATGCAAACAAACAAACAAACAAAAAAACCTACTTCAAGTTATGTGTTCTTTCTCTGTCTCTCTGTGTATCTCTGTTTCTCTGTGTGTGTGTGTCTCTCTCTCTGTGTGTCTCTGTCTCTGTCTCTCTGTCTCTCTCTGTCTCTCTCTGTCTCTCTCTGTCTCTCTCTCTCTCTCTCTCTCTCTCTCTCTCGTGTGTGTGTGTGTGTGTGTGTGTGTGTGTGTGTGTGTGGTGTCCATAGGCTACTGCACTCACTCACCTCCTCGCGCGCGCAGGAGGTGAGTGCAGTAGCCTATGGACACCACAAGAGGGCATTGGATCCTGTGGCACTGAAACAGACGTTTTAGCAGTTGTGAGCCAGTGCTGGGAACTGAACTCAGTTCTTCTTAAAAGAACAGTATCCAAGATGCACACTTCTTCAAATGATTATTGACTTTGATAACACTGTTCTGTTCACTTCGGAGGAAGACATTTTATGTAAAAAGTGAGATCATTCCACTTCATTATCTGAATCATGCTGTTTGTAAAAATATTAGTTGATGAATAAAACTATTTATGCTCAGTTTGATGTAACTGGTGCCCATAGTTATTCTCGGTATGCTGTGAAGGTGTACAAATCTTTTTATTGAATTTCAAGTAGGCAATTCAGTATCAATTTTAAATATGACACCATGAACATCATTCTACCAGAGTTCACTATAGAACTGAACTCTGTATCCTTTGATCATCATCTCCTTATTTTCCTTAATTCCTCACCCACATCAACCATAGTTCTCCCTGCACATGCATGAGATCTTTGAGTTTAGAATTTATACCACTGAATTACAGAGAATATTCTTTGTCCATTTATTTACTTAGCCTAATATCTCAAGGTTTACTAAATGTCTCACAAATGGCAGGGTTATGTTTTTATGGCTGGATAATATTTATCATCTCTATTTCTCCTCTAAATACCCCCCTACATGATCTATATCCATTCATCTGTCCTTGAACACTTACACTGATTCAAATCTCTTATTTAATGATGGATCATTCTGCTGTCATATAGAAAAGTGCAATTACTTCTTTGCGATACTGATTTCATCTTTTTAAAAATATAAACCTCAAAATGGGACTGCTCTGTTTGTATGTCAATGCTCTTTTCAGTTTTCAAGGAACCACTAATATTGTTTTTTATCCTAGTTATTACCTTTTGTCATCCGCCAAAATGTTAAAGGAATCCCATCATCTCATCATCAATCTCTCATCAATCATCAATCTCATCAATACTTACTATCTTCTTTTCTTTTAAATTGACTTACAGAGTAACAGGTGTCTGCATGGCATCTTTATACATTTTACATGTAGGTAGATTGTTTCTTAAAAGTAGGAGTTTCCAATCTCTGAATATTTGTTGTAAGTACACAAATGTTCAAGTGGGACCTAACTGTATCTCCAATTAAATTCATTACATAGTATTAATCACCTGGTAGAGATTAGGATTATATGTGTATATCCTTGCTAGCTATACAGAACATCTATCAACCTGTATGAGTAGAAGACTATTCCTATTGAGGTAAACTGGTGCTGGACCCTAAAAACAATATACCTTCCCATCCCCATTTTGCTCCCAGAATCCCCCGTTTTCTACTTTGTTCTATTGTCTGTCCCAATTTCTCTCTCAATGCTTGCTCTTTCAAGTCTCATGACTTCCTTTGTAGTTTTCTGGATTTAACCCACATTTTCTCCCAGCTAAATATGCATATTAAGCTGCCCAGATGCTAAGCTCTACACTTGAGAGAACATGCTGGTTGTCTTTCTGAGCTTGGGTTACCTTCTCAGGTAACCCAAAATAATGTTTTCCAGTTCCTTCATTTTTTTTTCTACTGAAGATTAGAACTTCACATATGCTTCATCTCTTGTGTGCTTGCTCAGGGCCATCCTAAAGACTGAGAAGTTACACCATTGTGGCTTTGATTTCCATTTTTTGGTAGTGAGGAGCTTTTCATACACGTGTTTGTATGATTCTGTTGAAAAAAAAACTTATAAATACCGTAAACTGGTGGGAAAAAAAACAGTCCAAAATTAGTATATACTCACACAATTGCAATTCCCCCTCCCCGCCCCCACCAGTGAGACATCAAAGTCAGTCAAACTCGGGAGAGAAGAAGCATTGTTTTAAAGAATGGAAGACACATGACTTTTGCCTTGGATTTAATTAGATCCTGGCAATTCTCCTTTCTACTTCCCTTTACTTTGGTTCCTTTGCAAACTTACTTTATCTGACTGTGTATAAGTAAGGCTGAAATTCCACTGGCTCCACGCAACAGCAGCTTACTCCTTGCTAAGGACATGATGTATTGATGTGAGAATCTGGTCGCTTGTGTTAATCAGAAGACCAGCCTGAAGTTCCACCATCTATGGCTGTGCTACCAAGAACCCCATATCTTTCATGTTTATTTCAGAAAACAGTGTGCTTCTATTTGCTTTTTTGTTTGTTTTACTGAGCAGACTGCAGACAAGTCTTCACCCAGGGGCAATAGAGTTCCTAACAATTATATTTACTAAGAAAAAGATTCAAAACAATATGTGGTGAGCATAGTGTCTGTCTTCGCAAAATGGTGTGTGTGTATGTGTGTGTATCTGTACGTGTGTATGTGTATGTGTGTGTATGTGTGTGTGTATGTATGTATGTGTGTGTGTATCTGTATGTGTGTATGTGTGTGCATGTGTGTGTATGTGTGTATGTGTGTGTTTGTGTGTGTATCTGTATGTGTGTATGTGTGTGTGTGTGTGTGTAGTTGTGCATGTGTGTCTGTGGTCAAGCTTGACAGCACATGAAAGTGTAGAAGCTAGAGGTTGACATCTGGGGTATTCTCTCTCACTCTAGCTTATTGCTTGAGACAGCATCTTTCAGTGAAGCTGGAGCTCACTATTTTGGAGAGCCTCCTGTGTCCACACCCATTCAATCCTGGAATTACAGCCTGCACTACTATACTTGGCTTCCACCTGGGTGCTGGGAGACCTGGCCTGGGGTGCTTGTGCTTTCTTTCAAAGCAAGTGCTTTACCCACTGGGCCATGTCTTCAGCCCCGCCCCCCCCCAGTGCAGTTTTTGATACAATTGTGGGAAGTGATTCTAGAGCGAAATGAAAGATAAGCAAGAGTAGCCATGTCTGCAGATCGAAAATGGCAAAGTATCCACAGTCTCATAGAGCTCAGCATAACTCCTAAATGCATAATGTAATGATAGCTTTGCTGTTGAAACACTGCTCCTGGAAATGCAAAGACCACACACAAGGAAGAACAAACCTGTGTATCAACAATGGCAACTCAGTAGAGCGCTTAGCCGAGACATGCTCTGGTATGATATAAATCATCGTCATTGTTTCATTAATTTAAAAGAAGAAGCTATGTTTTGGCTTGTATTTCAGAGGTTTCAACCAGAGTATGCTTGGTCTCATGTTTATGGGTCTGTGATGAAGTAAGGCCAGGTGGGAAGCCGAAAAAGACCAAAGGGACCGGACCTGTGTCATTATTTGCAACTCCCAGGACACAGCCCCAGTGTGGCTAGGCCCCACCTCCAAAGGTGTCAACCCCCCAATATTACTGTCAAATTATGAAGCAGATTAGCCCATAGATCAGGCCAGAGTCCAACAAGTTGTATTCTCCTCTCAATGGCTGATATATCAACAGAGAACAAAGATTTCAACCCACGAGCCTTCTGGTGAGATACTTAATGGCCAAACCATAACAGATGCAGTAGGAAAGAAAATGTGAAAAGACAGGGAGAATCAGTTGTTTATTTCAGTTGATCGTCATGAAATGGAAGTTACTAACCCTGGGACAGAGGGAATTGCTGCCAAGTGTCAGGAATGAAAGAAAATGGCCATGTTTAGAGAAACCAGGAGGGTGAGATACCTCAAAGAAAGACTGGCTTAAAATATTGTCAATATATAGAAAGCATGGACCTAGAAATGACTCTGAGTGTCTTTTACCTTTCTGAAGAAGACAGCTTGAAGCGATGACAGGGAAGGTCTGGTGTGATGGGATCAGCTCTGTCTCTGGGGGAAAGAAGAAAGTACCCTGCAGGAGACACTTGGTATTTCAAAGAAGTGAATTCCTTTTGCAGTGGCGAGTTTCTTTACACTTTGTATGGTAAAAATTTCCAATCTTACAGTAATGACTTGTATAAAAAAAAAAATCTACAGAGGAGCTGTGAGTATAAATGACAGCTCTCTATCTAGTGCTGAGGTGAGTGGCTATCGTACCATGTTCCCCTGAACTGTACACTCGGACATCCTTTAAGGATATTGTTATATACAAAATGAAATATTACTTTAAAATCATAATACTGAGATGGGGTCACAAAGAGTCTGGGGTCTGGACTTTCCTGTCAGAGAGTCTTACCATCTAACAAACTTAAAGGTAGTCTTACACTTGTAAATGAGGGTGCAGAGAAACAACCAAACTAGACTACTCCAAGGGTAGGAGCAAATGTCTATTGGGAATCAAACTGCCTTAACTGTCTTAATGGGACAGAGAGAAGCAAAAATGGTAGAAAAGCAAATGGTTTTCTAAGGCAGGGGCGTGGGGATCTCTGAGCTGATACAAGCCATTCAGATAAATCAGAAACTACATACCCTTGCCTGGGGTAGTTGACAGTTGGGGTGATTGCTCTTGCTTGGAGTAGTTAGTTGACTTTTGGGAGTTGATGAAGAGAGGTTCCTGTTAAGTAGAAACTCATCTTGAGAGATTACTGAGGAATGCCAAATTTAGGCTTCTATTATATAATAACCCTCAATCGTCCCAGTCTTCGCGTTTAGTACACTGTCACGAGCATTGGCATTCTGGGGAGCCAACTTTGGATCTAACCGTCCTGAGCTTCAGCAGGCGCTTGAGCGTCTGTTTCTTCTCACGAAGGATCATTACATTTGAAAAAGGGGGAAGCGTTTTTGTTGCTCTTTGCATAATTGTCATTAATAAGGCCAAAACATACCCAAAGAATGAAAAGAGGTGGTGGAGAAGGAAAGAGTGGTATATAGTGATAAACGGGGTTCTTTGTTTGGGATTTGGCGTTAAGGTAAAATGTCTATTAAGATATGTGGCTGAGGGCTGGTGAGATGGCTCAGTGGGTAAGAGCACCCGACTGCTCTTCCGAAGGTCCAGAGTTCAAATCCCAGCAACCACATGGTGGCTCACAACCACCAGAAATGTCTTCTGGTGTGTCTGAAGACAGCTACAGTGTACTTACATATAATAAATAAATAAATCTTAAAAAAAAAAAAAGATATGTGGCTGAGCACAATGGGGTTTGTAATCATTACTGTGACTACTTCAATTTTCAAATTCCTGGGTGCACTCAGAAGATTGTTTACATGGTATGAAAATGAATCCCTTTGCTGACTTCTATGGCGGAGACTGCAGTAGCAGAGACTGACACAATCAAAATGTTCTTTGCCAGTTCTCTGGTCTCAGTTGCACCAGGGACACAGTGTTGAGTACAGGGTTCACTGCTGTGCACAATAAACTGGGGAGCAGGGAGAGGATTCTATGGAGTGAAATTGCATGTGGTGGCACAGGCCTGGTTTCACTGCAGTCTGCAGGCAAATGCCTCGTGTGAGGACAGGTTTAGAGCTTTACAAGCAAGCTCTATCTAGCTTATAATATGGAAGAACTCTCAATAGTTGACAATTGCATGGACTATAGTCATGATTTAGGGGATCACTGATTTAGGAACATTTTAAAAAAGTAAATTAAATTAAGGAATCCCCCCCACATCATATTCCAGATTCTAAGTAGTTTATGGGAACTAGCTGTCTTCACACCAAAAGAATACATTGTCATCTCTACTAAAGGGACCAAGGAGTCCAGTGTAACATAGATGAGCACTTCATTTAATTTATATATTTATTTAGGGCCCAGGGTGTCCAGTGTAAGAAAGATGAGTGCCACATTTTCATGTTTGTTTGCTTACTTTGACACTCGGTCTCTTGAAGTCCAAGATGACCTTGAACTCACTTAGCCGTTGAGGATGCTGATGAACTTCTGATCTTTCTGTTTCTACCTCCCCAGCACCATCATCCCCAGCATGTGTGGTGCTGAGGATCGATCCCAAGTCTCTTTGCATGCTGGGCAAGCACTCTAGTGACCAAGCTATCAGTTCCTGTGTGCTTCTTTACACAGATTCCCCACACAATCATAATGCCTATAAGAAGATGGAAATGTGTCTATGTAGACAAAAAAAAAACTTTTATTTACAGATTACAAAGATGAAATACATAGCTGATATATAGAAGATATTTACTATTAAAGTTTCATAAACAATAAAAAGAAATTCCAGAAAGGGTTCCTTACTGTTTTTTAAGTCAGAAATGAGTTCTCTCTCTTTTTTTTTTTTTTAGCACCAAGCAGTTAGATTTGGACTTAGAAACTTCTGTTATGTTTAATTATGTGGAGATGTGGAGGTTTGAATGCAAATGGCCCCTATAGACCATGTATGATATGAATACAGGTTCCCAGTTGATAGAACTCTTTGGGAAGGTTTAGGAGGTGTGGCCTTTTGGGAGGAGGTGTAACACCTGGAGGCAGGCTTTGAGACTTCAAAAGCCTTCTGCCATTCCTAGGTCACCCTCTGCTTTCTGCTTGTGGTGAGCTGTCTGCTGCTGCTTCAGCCTCCTGAGCCTGCTGCTTCTGCCTTGATGTCAGGGATTTTAACAGGCTTTCTCCAGAATCCTAAACCCAGAATAAACTGTTCTACAACTTAACTTTGTCATGGTGTCTTATATGTATTATTTTATTGTCTTTCATCTTTCTGTACTTTTTAAAACTTCCTCATGCTGGGAACTGTAATTTAGTCATCTTTATAGCTTCTCCCATGTCTGTAATAATGCCTTAGCCAGCACCACAACCAGGGGGCTACAGATAAATCTGGGGTGTGGGCCAGAAGGTGGAATCTTGAGAGCAACACATTTTGACATGCACTTTATGAGTAGTCAAATTTTTAAACAATTTATAGCTCATGAAAAATTCAAAATGCATTCATTCTTTTAGGCAAAAACTAATATATGCTCACTCATTATCACTATATGTATTATTGATTGAAGCACTTTAGCTATAAATTGATAAAAGGGGAAATAACACAAAAAGTAAAGTGGTTTAAGAAACAGACAAAATTATTCAAAGAAAACAAATAAAAAGCAGGCTTTGGATGGCTCTGTGTGCCCTTTGCAGAGTTAGAGGCAACTCAAAGGGAGACAGATATCCACCTCTGTGAGGTGCACACCACACATTTTATTCAGCAATCTTTATTCTAAATTTCTTCCTGGTCTGCCTCTAATACTTAGCCTAGTTCAATGTCAAGTCCCCACTCATTGCTTCCCTCAAAGACTGTACCCTTCACAGCCCAGTTCTCATTTCCCCTGCTTAGTTCATTTAATGCATTTTCCAGCTGACTTGTATGTTCTAGGCCATCAGTAAGGTGTAGAGAACACATGCAAGCAAGACACGTTCCTTGTGTTAGATTTTTACATCAAGTGAAGAGGGAGGAGAGGCAGTCTGGGTTCAAGGGCAGTTTGTGCAAAGCCAGGAATTTAGGGACAGGAGCTGCATCCTCAGAAAACCAGATAAAACTCTCTGTCTGAACCCCAGAGATCAAGGCAGTTGGAAGGCAGTTAGCTTCCTGGGAAAAGGGAGCGTGTCCTTCTGCTCTGCTCTTGAGCTCCAATCCTAACTAGTCCTTTGCTTAGTTCCTAATCCTAATTAGCCTTTGGTATCTCAGGGGAGAAAAGTCATTTCTTTTGCACCAGCAAACAATTTCTGTAGTCAATTAACTTACATATGGAAAGACAATGCATACTTAATTACACCAAATATAGACCACATTCAATTAATTAATTGTTGAAGCAAATAGTTGGAAAGACACACAGTATATCTAGGACATGTAATCATCAGACCATAGTGTTATAAAGGGTTGAATGAGTTCTTTAAATATCACATCTCACTTTTTAAATGAGAATAGCTATTTCTATCTCACAAGAAAGTTTCGAAAGTTTAGATAATTCTTAAGCATGTCCGTTGGTTGTCATTTTTAATTTCCCGCCTCCCTCTAAGATCTGTTGTGCCCCACAGCAGACGTCTACCCATAACATTGCCAAGACTCCCTTGGCAGTCTGATTTCTCTGGTTCTGGCAGCCTTAAGGTCTTAGACTCAGCCACCTGCCCTCCATAGAACAATTAAAGATACAATTAGTAGTGAAAAGCAGAAAGAAGAGATTCCTGCAGTGTGGCCACAGCGGGAAAAGGGAAAATAAAGAGTGCAGTGACCTCAAAGTCCATCTTCCAAGCTCTGCAGTGAGGTGTAGGTTTAAACAGATGGTAAGCGGTATGCATTGCATGGCCATTCTGATTAATGTGTGGCAGGCCTATCACAAACCTTATGCATCATTTCTGGACTATATGTCCACCTGCAAGGTGTTCTGAAAAGTTATCAGAAGTGTGAGCTTTAAAATTCTACAAGACTTTGGTCTTCGTTCTTCTTTGCCCCTTCAAAGAATTGGGAACAAAACACCCATGGAAAGAGTTACAGAGACAAAGTTTGGAGCTGTGATGAAAGGATGGACCATCTAGAGACTGCCATATCCTGGGACCCATCCCATAATCCGCTTCCAAACGCTGACACCATTGCATACACTAGCAAGATTTTGCTGAAAGGACCCAGATATAGCTGTCTTTTGTGAGACTATGCTGGGGCCTAGCAAACACAGAAGTGGATGCTCACAGTCAGCTATTGGATGGATCACAGGGCCCCCAATGGAGGAGCTAGAGAAAGTACCCAAGGATCTGCAACCCTATAGGTGGAACAATATTATGAACTAACCAGTACCCCGGAGCTCTTGACTCTAGCTGCATATGTATCAAAAGATGGCCTAGTCGGTCATCACTGGAAAGAGAGGCCCATTGGACTTGCAAACTTTATATGCCCCAGTACAGGGGAACACCAGGGCCAAAAAGTGGGAGTGGGTGGGTAGGGGAGTGGGGGGGGGGGGAGGGTATGGGGGACTTTTGGGATAGCATTGGAAATGTAAATGAGGAAAATACCTAATAAAAATATTAAAAAAATATTCTACAAGACAACTGCAGTATCTGCGTCCCGCCTATTGATTCTCTTTTGTTGTTGAGATTATCCTGGCCTGGTCCTCGGTATAATGGGTGAGTTTTATTGAAGCCTGAACATTTTGTACTCTGTTATGAGACACCTTAGGACAAGGGCAGGGCTGTCTTACTGCTGGTGAATGATTGAGGCTTTCTCTGTGAGACTGTTACTGATCCCACCATGGCTGGGAGGAAAATGGACATTGTGTTTCTGATTCTCCTGTGGTGATAGCAAGGGGTGATGAGGGTAAACCCTGGGTGATGGAGACTCCACCTTGTCTGATACCAGCAGTGAAGGAAAGAGCTGCTTCCTTGCCACCAGGCCAGGATAAGAGAACAGGATTCCCACATGACCTCCAGTGATGTGACTGACAGGCTAGCTCACAGCTACTGAATAGGGATACAATCTCAGATCTCCACTTAGTCTTCTTTGATGCAACCCTGGCTACACTGGAGGGCTGAAAAGTTTCGCAGCAACGTTGTGAATGTATAGCTATAGCTTACACATTCAACTGGCCTCGGAATGGGAGGGGGATGACTCTAATTCTTCTCTGTCTGGTGTTACATGGTTTGTGTGTCTGGACCTGGAGTCTTTACTATTTACTTTTATTGTTATTACCAGATTA
The DNA here is from genome assembly GCF_978045245.1 of Mus caroli. NCBI lineage: Eukaryota > Metazoa > Chordata > Mammalia > Rodentia > Muridae > Mus > Mus caroli. The sequence goes on along the minus strand of NW_028227261.1, from coordinate 102,230,924 downwards.
CCAAATTCATCATATTAGGTATAAATTCACCATTCTTTTGTTCTTTGAGTCTTGTGGCCTCTAGCAAGTCTGCATTTTTCTGTTGACTTTTCAGTCTAATATTTATTTTATAACATAATACACAGGGGTTTACACTGTTAGTCATAAGAAATAATAAAAGTAATAAGAAAGAAATAAGAAGATGCATTTACCATGTTGACCAATGTTAACATGGTAAACATTGGATGGGGAAAAATGTTTGTTGTCTGAATAAACTCATGCTGTTTTCTCTCCAAATTGAATCTAGCTGTCTTCTCAGGCACAGAACAACTAGAGCAATCTGTGCCTCCCGGAGAGAAAGGGGTGGGTATGCATAACTCGGTGGCAGCAGGTCCTTGAAGAAGGACGGGATTCTTCCTCTTGGTGACGTTCTTTATGTAAGTGGCATGAGCCAGGGGGAGGAAGGCAGAGAATTTTCATCTAATACATCCAAGAAAGTGGAATCTCTTAGCTAAGAGTTGGCTGGAGGACTCATGGGAGAATTGTTGTTTCTACAGCCATCGCAACTGGAAGATGAAGATTTCATTTGCCTACTGTCTCAATTAGAAAGTACTCTTTAGAAATCCACATTCTTGAACATTGCAGTGAGCTGATGGCCACTGTGCTGGAAATTGTCTGTTCAGCTCTGATGAAGATTTAAAATTGTGTAGCTTGGTTTTAGAAAATTCTTCTAGTGCATCATTCAAGCGTCCTTTCTTACCACTCCTACTTAACCCAGGGCCTTGAAGCACTATTCATGAACTATTTTGTCCCTCTAGTCTCAGGGGCAGATCTTCATTTCAGAATATTAAAGGAATAGCAGGGAGATTTTCCTATTCTTCAGATAGGCTAGTCACACACAAGTGTGCACAGACATTGGTAGCAACAATTAAAAATGAAAAGGACTACAGAGAGACTCTGTTACTGGAGGAAAAGACGTAAAAGTAGCTGCTTGCAGATTAGCACTGCAGAAGTTCCCAAGGCAACCTGATGATCTTCCTCAAGCACTGAGGTTTAAGCAGGTACCTGTTCTAGGTGAGAAAGTACACATTTCAAATCCCATCAATAAAGTGAAGTCCTTTAAAAAAAATAACTAGGTAATAATTGTGTTAAACTGAAGGGATTAAACTGGTGAGTTGATTGTCTAATTTTCTTTTTAAAATATATTTATTAAGCTTTTTATTGGTTCTTTGTGATTTTTATATCATGCACCCAATCAATGCCCCCAACAGAAAAGAAAAAAATTGTGGAAGCTGTAGTGTGCTTCAGTGTGTCCTACAGTATACCCTTTAATCCATACTTCATTGCTTGCAAATATTCATCAATGAATAATTGGTCTGGTTTGAGGCCCCTGGCTTCTGTTACATTATCAATACTGGAACCTCACTGGGACTCTTCTTGGATATCCTGTTGTTGCCTTGTATCGTGGAGATCCTGAAGATTTGGATTTGTAGGGCCAGCCCCTACATACATTCAAGCAGCTCATCAACGGGGTAGATGTTGGGGTGGGCCATTCAAAGCCCTGGATCTGAGCCTGGTCCGCCCAGTCAGCAGGTCTCCTGCTCCCGTACCCACACCCTCAGGGCTGGCTCATCCATGTTCTTTCCATTAGGACCAGCTCTACTATGCTGCCGAGGGGGAGGTGCAGGGAAGTGTGCAGGGTAGTACAGCTGTCAGCTTTCCTGCTGTCATGCTTCCCAGGGTCAGCTCTCCCAGCGTGCACAGGAGATGGGTAGGGACAGTTCTGCACAACTGGGTGGAAGCCTAGACCAGCACATCTGCCTGGCCTTTGATGGTTACAGACACCCCCTGCTTCAGGGCCAAGGACCCTAATGTGGCCCCTGGTGGCATCACAGACAAGGACTCCACCCTGGTCCCAGATGGCATTGCTGGTTCCTCACCTCAGGCTGCTCTTCGCTACCCTCTGTTGTGTCCACATCCTTTTTCCACTTCCATTTCTCCACCACTTACTTCTCTTAGTGCTGTCCAGGGTCTCCGAGTATCTGGAGCCCTCTCAGGAGTGTTCTCGGTAGTTCTATGCTCCACTTGTACTTTATGGCTCTGAGCAGAGGTATTCTCATGGCACAGGACTGGTGGTCATCTTGGGCTCACTCTGGTGGTGGTCTTCTCGTTTGCATAGCACTAGACTGGAGGTCATCTCAGGCTTGCTTCTTTTTCGGGGAGTGTTAGTCTGCTAATCATTCAGATGTTCGTCTTAAGATGGAATTCTGAAGGATAGCTCCGATCTATTTTTTATGATGACCTTTAACATGCTTTTTGGAAATTCACGTTGAATTTCTACAATCATCTTTTCTATTTGAATTCATACTTTGTATTGCAAAAATGAGTCAACATCCTATATACATAGGTACAACTTTTGTGTGATAGTTTGCTTTAGAAGTTCAGTAGGTGTGACAGGTCAGATTGTCTCTGCCTGACTGCAGAATCTTCTTGTGTCTATGCCAGTCATCAATAGGAGTGTTGCTGAATAAATGTAAAAATTCATAAGTTATTTTCTGTTGGAATAAAAATATCAATATTTCAGGCCTTAAAACTTCTGACAGTGACAAACAGCTTGGTTTTTCTTTGTAGCAAGAAAAATGTGAAAATTATTGAAAATGTATTATTATCTAACAACCTCAGATTGAAGCCTTAGTCACTAAATATAACACCCCTGTTTTACACCATCTGTTGGTTTGGGTAATGTTTTACTACTCTGATGACTTAATTTATGCGATTACAAAACAGCTAATTGAATCACAAACACACAACACTAAATATTATTGGAGTAAATATGTAATAAAAGTAAAATGAAAAGTTGAAATCTGCTATCATCCAATTCCTAATTTCTCTGAAATACTTTCTTTCTCTGACTATAATTAGTGTTAGTATTATATATCTCCTCACTTATCCATATATAAGTGTATATTTATGTATACATAGATGTTATATTCACACTGTCTTGTTCAAACTTTATAAAAATGTTGCTATAATACATTGTGGTGTAAACTTTCTTTTTGACAGTAATATACAGAAATATCTCTCATTCTTTTAAAAAATTAACACTTACTTAATAGACAAAGCATGTCTTCACTAATGTCCACTTAAGTATCATTTTATTGTTGTTGATTGATTGATTTATATAATGAGCTCACAAATTCCCTATTATGTACTTTTTCTCTGTTTGGCACAGGCTGAGCATAAGACAAATATATTTCCAGACCTCCAAGAGGAGGAACAGAAAATAAAGTTTACGTACTTCTGTTAAATGTGATGAAGCAAAAAGGAGACAGAGAATAATAAGAGATCCGAATTTACATGGAGTGTTCACTAAAACCTTGATTAGAGTAACTATTTGAGATCCAAACACGCAGATACCTTACAGAAACATGCTGACAGGGCAAGCATCGAGAAGATGTCCTGTGGGAGGAGCCTGAGTCATTCAGAAAGATAAAACAAAGCCAGCAGTATGAGATGCTAAGACTGGCAGTGGGAGCTATGAGCTGCTGCAAGGAACTCTACCTCCTGTAGCCGCCTGCGGCCACACTAAAGGAGAGAACGGCGAGAGAAGGAAAGAGACCAAGACAAATTTTCTGATCATGGCCCAAAGTTTACAAAAAATCTGTGCTTATATAGAGGGAAAGCCTACCTCCCACAGATCCACTCTTGATGCCTGTTGCCAGCCTGTAAGCGATCTGTCTGACAGCACTGGTTTGGCAAGAAGGTGTCAATCACTGGATTGCTTGCAGTCTCAGGAATCTCTCAGGAATCTCTCAGCCTCTCAGCAGGTAGCAGTGTCTCAGAGAACAGTGCCTTGACAGAACAATAGAACCATCTTGGTGGGAAGGCTCCACCCTAGGTGGTCTCATTCTCAGTGGCAGCAAGGTCTGAGCCAGCCTACTCAGGGCTAGGGGAGGCTACACCTCCCCTCCCTCCCCCCACCATGAACCTGAAATCCAGGAAGGTGATTTAACACAAAGTCCAGCTGTATGGAGAACTAGCCAAAAGGAGGTTGAGAAGGTTAAGCAAGAATTGTTTGTGGCTGAATCTAAGTGAGACATGATGGTGAACTGGCTTGGAGTGATAGCAAGTGACATAAAGAAATGGATGGCTGTTACTTGTATCTTTCAGTAAAAGCCTGTGATAGGATTGGTGAAGCAATTGACTTTGACTTTGAGCATTGAACAAGGCTCCAAATCCTGAGATTCTTCACGCCAGGCAGAGGGTATGTGCATGGTGCTCTATTCTACCTGCCTGCAGCTAGATTCACCATAGCCTGAGGTTTTTAGAGGGCTCTATCATGGCTCAGAAGTACATTTGGAGGGAAAATACATAAATAATTGATGTTTTGTATCTATTTTATAGTAAGACCAACAAGCTCACAGAATAATAACTCATATATTAAAAATATTAATTGTTGTAAAACACACAAAGCTTGCCATTTTAACTATTCCAAGTGCTCAGCTCCTGCTACATCGTTGCTGTGCAACCGTCACCATGATCCATTGCCAAAATTCTGTGTGTTTTATCAAAGTGAAACTCAGTGCCCATTCCTTGCTCTCTTTAACCCCCGGCAACCAAAATTCTACTTTCTGTCCCTAATATTCTGGAATCTTTTAAACGACTCATGTAAAAGCAGAATAATTTCGTTGCCTCTTTGCAACTGGCTTATCTTACTTAGTATAATGTCAGTTAGGTTTCCTCATGTGCCAGTGCTTGCCAGAATCATCATCGTCAAGGCTGGATTTTATTCCAGTCTGTGCAAATGTCATCACATTTCAGCTGTTCATCCATGGTTGTCACACGCAGCAATTGGGTCACTTCCATCCTTTGGTATTTTACCTCATATGGATGCGGTGAATGTAGGTGAAAGGTGCATATTTTATAAAGCCCGCGTTTTAGTTACAATAGGTAAAAATCCTTGTATGCTTTGATAATGATTATGGTTTGTTTGTTTGTTTGTTTGTTTTTTACAGTGATTCCCCCCCCCCCTTTTTTTCCCTATGAAGCTCAAACTGTCCTAGGCTGGTCTTAAACTCACAATCCTCCTGCTCCAATTCCCTTAGTGCTAGAGTTATCAATATGTGACATCATGTCTGGCTGATAACTCCAAATTCGTATACTGCCTAATAGCTGAGTTTAGAGATCATGAGAGGATAAAAGATGTCTTCACTTAGTGACAGTGTGAGTTAGAAAACTACCCAGGATGTAAGGTCAATACAGTGTAAAAGTTAAAGCAAGCGCTTTAAAAGGCCCCTTTTACATTTATTTATTCGTTTATTTAGAGAAAGTAGGTACTATGTCGGAGGAATGGAGCTTAGGATGCAACTTGTTCAGCAGTCTGTTATCTCTTTCCTCATGTGGGTTTTGGAGAATCAGACTCCAACTGTCAGGTTTGCCATTCCGCTTGCCTTTAAGCCCAATTTTTGATGGATTTTTATGTTAGGGAAAGCTCATTTTCCTGAGTCTCAGTTTCTCATCTGTTTATGTGAATAAGATTCTTGCTTAACATTTCACTAAGCTGTCAGGAAGACAAAAAAAAAGGAAAATTAAAATGAAAATATGTTATATACTGAAAAGGTAATGGATAATAATTCAGACTCTATTTGGAAACTCAGTGAGAATTACTAATGTTTCTTCTTAGCTTGTTTTAACATGCTTGTGGGACATTGGGCTATGCACAGACAAGCTGGTCTCCAGTCGAGCTGAGATGCTGAACCCCAGGACCCGGTGGTAATAATTTACCTACATGGGATGGAAGGAGTTCTCTCATGTCTCCTGGAACTCTGGCTCCTGTCTAAGTTACCGCTCCCCACAGTCCCTACAAGAGAAGCATGGATAGAAATCATGTAGGCAATGTCCCAAGCTTCTGACCTTCAGGCTATACTCCTCCCCAGTTACCTAGCAACAAAAAAGATAGCAGCTCACTTTAAAAGGGGCTGTTTGGCCCCTTCTTGCTCTCTCATTCCTTTGTTCTCTTACCTCTCACTTCTCTCACTCCTCTCCTCTCTATCTTTGTCTTCTCCTCTCCTCTCCTCTCCTCTCCTCTCCTCTCCTCTCCTCTCCTCTCCTCTCCTCTCCTCTCCTCTCCTCTCCTCTCCTCTCCTCTCCTCTCCTCTCCTCTCCTCTCCTCTCCTCTCCTCTCCTCTCCTCTCCTCTCCTCTCCTCTCCTCTCCTCTCCTCTTTACCTCTTACTTTCTTTCTCTCTAGTCTTTTCTTTCTCTCTCTCTCTCTACCTTTTCTCTTTCTCCCTGCCTTTCTACAATAAAGCTCTAAAACCATAGACAGTCTCTGCTCATCAAGGCTGCTCTCACTCTCTCATGCATGGGATCCTCTCTTCCCGCTTCCCACTCTCTTATAACGCCCGGGGCTACAGGGTGTGGCCCGGGGACCCCAGGTTGGGCTACCCCTTGGCCACCTTCAGTCGAGTGGGTCAGAGGCTTGGATGCCCACCTGGGGCTGAGTGGAAAACATCTGGCAGCCCTCCCATGTCTGCCTGACTAGAGCATAGGTGGAACTCTGGCGGGACGTGGGTCCTCCCTCCCCCTCCTTCTCCAGCCCCCCATTTTAGTTCCCACATGCACTTATCAAGATATGATTGACAGATGATTTATAGTACACAGATAATTAACCTGTAGCACTGCTTACTATATTCATCACCCCCAAAAGCCTCTCATCTGCATATTCCCCCCTCTCAGCTCCTACCAAAGCAAGGCTTCCGCCATTATAGATTTACTTGCATTCTGTGGCAATTTATGTACATGGAATTACTAAGCACCTACTCATTTGTCTAACAACACGAGGTCTCCTCTTACTCAAGCTAATGTTTCATGACCTCATCTGACCATGCTCACATCCTTAGGAAAGAAAACCAAGCAGAGTAAGAACCAGGATACCCTATGGGAGAATGTTAATATCACAAACACTTTCTACCACCATCATCTGAATTTCAAGAACAGCTGAACCATAATTTAAGAGAGAGCTACTTTGATATAAAGGGCAGAACAGTTGATAATCTGATGAGATGTGAATATAAGGATGTTCTCCACAACTTAAACACCAAATGTCATGGAAAAGAACTTAAGTGCTTAACAGTAATTGACAAAATGACAAGTTCTAGCCATGGAAACACCATACTATGTCTTCACTCCATTATCAAGTGTCATAACTAAGGTGCAAAATCCTGGAAGGATGCTCTCCTAAAAGTTAACAGTGACAAGGTGGATGTTGAGGGGCTTCTTTTGAGAACATGGATTTCCTACAAAAACTAGTATTTTCTCTAAAAGCAGAAAAATCAATGCAACCAACGAAAACTAATAAGTGCTGTTTTATGAAGCTAAGTCTGCTTTTGCTTAGCTTTGAAACTTAAAGTCATAGCATTTTTATAAGGAATCATATATAAAAATATTTTAAAAAGTAATTATTTCTGATGAGGCCATGCGTTGCTTTAAAAAAATTATTTTTTGAGACAGTAGTCACATGTATTCCAGAGATGTCTAAAACTTACTATGAATCTAAAAATGACCTTGAAGTTCTGGTTTCACCTCCCAAGTCCTGGGATTAAAGATGCACACCACCAAACTTACATTTTGTGGTGTTGGGCGATGGAACCCAGGGCTTATGCATGGTAGAACATTATACAAGTTGATTCTGTCTGGTCAAAAATTTCGACTGTTTACCCAGTAAAGACAATTAGCAAAATATCTTCAAATTAAAAGTTATCAGCTGTGGCAGTGTGTTCTACCTTCACTAAGGTAAGGGAAAAAAAAAAGAATATTTCTACAGCTTCAAGTAATAGAGAAAATAGTTAACTTTCGGCAAAATAGTTGATAAATCTATGCTTCAATCTTGTATTTTTTTCTATTATTAAAATATTCTCAAAATATGATAGTTATTTTTATCACAGAAATGCCAGCAATTGTCAAAGCACAGGGAAGCATTGTCAAATTCTCTAATAACTGCATGAAGAAAGTCTCATTTATTGTAATGAATTCTCTGGTGTTATTAAAGAACTGGGGAGATTTAACCACATTATCTATTCATAGTCAGTTATTGACCCCAAACTGCCAAGCCATTTAGGACAAGATCCAGAGCAAATGAAGATAACTTATTACAGAAAGTCTTTGTATGAACAGCCTTCTTCTATTTAACTACAATCCACAGAGAATTTTTTAAAATGTATATTAGCCATGGAAAGATGAATGAATAAAAACTCTTCAAGGCAAAGCATTAAAAAGGTAAGCGACCACTAGTCCCAGGCTTCGCTGAGTAAAGTGTGTGGGAGATGTTGCATGTTAAGTCCTTTTTTGGTAGAAATAAAACTGAACCATGGCATTATAAAAAAAACAAAACAAGGGCGCACGCCTTTAATCCCTAGCACTTGGGAGGCAGAGGCAGGAGGATTTCTGAGTTCAAGGCCAGCCTGGTCTACAAAGTGAGTTCCAGGACAGCCAGGGCTACACAGAGAAACCCTGTCTCGAAAAACAACAACAACAAAAAAACCAAACAAAACTAATCAAACAAACAAAAAACCCTTGCCCATTTGAATGATATATTCCTGGCCATTCTGAGTTACCTAAAAGATATTTTCAATAGCAGAGACCATCCCTTAATTACTTTGTAACTTTGCATTCTACTAATAGAATAAATGTGAAGTAACTGGCTGAATTGTGGAAGTATTGACTAAGGGTATGACCTACTTTGGACAGTAGTGACACTTCTCAGGCTGTCCAGCTCCCAGAAGCCACCCTGCTACCATCACCTGTGGGCTTCAGTTTGCCCAATCCGATACTCCCTACATTGCCACACTCTTTAACAGCTGTTAAACAATTATTCATCTTAGCTCTTCTTTCTTTGCATCTTTGATGCAGCCCTGCCTCCACCTTCCTTGCTGCCTCTTCCCAGTTTCTATTGCTGCCTCCTTTTTCAGGAAGTCTGTAAATTTTTCTCCTATCTCTCTCTCTCTCTCTCTCTCTCTCTCTCTCTCTCTCTCTCTCTCTCTCTCTCTCTCTCTCTCTCTCTTTAAATCTGACATCTCATTGTTTTTGACTCCACTCTGATAACTTCCGAACATACATAGTAGCCCTTTCCTGTGCCTAAATTTAGATGAATTAACTGTCATCTTCATCCAGAGTTCTAATAAACATTTCAAACTTAATGTGCCCCAAGAGAAGCTCTAAATTGTGATTCAGCCAACAACTAAACATCTCCCTCCTCTCAGCAAATCTCAAGCCACCTTAGTTTCTTGAGTCAAATCATTAAGTCACCTTTAATTTCTTTTTTTTTCCTCATCATGTCATCACATCTTTAATTCCCATTAGTGAAAATATGTGCTAGATATTCTATTTTCCCAAGGCTTCCAAATGATTTCTGCTTTTGTGTTGCTTTGTTTTGTTTTTGAATCACCATATTTTTCTTACATGAAGACAAACATTTTTCTAATTTGTGCTTTATTCCCAAGCTTTCTACCCACCTCATTCCAATCTATTTTCTTTAAAGAAAAAAATCACAGCTTCAAGATGAAATAAAATACTGCTGTTCCATTTAACAGTTATGATTTTCCATTTTTCAGTAAATAACTTTGACTCTGTCCACCTTCCTGGCTTCATTGTGCAGAGTTATCTCTGTTACTGCCATCTGTAGACTCACCGGGTACCTTCCTCTTTGTCATACTTTTCAAGATGGATTCCATTCTCTGCTGTCATCTCCACACTGAATGCTTCTTGCCCTAATCTCACTATTCAGGACAGGCTTGTATTTCAGGTGCCTTAGATATCACATCCTCAAAGAAGCTATTCCAAATTATCCAATAAAAAAAGCCCATTCATCTTTCTGCAGATATTCTTTATAACAACATAAAGTTCTGGCTCATACCCACATAAACTTTGGTTTATACTAATAGTTATGATTGAAAATCATCTGATTTATTTGTTTTCTGGCTCTATGATTGTAGGTGATGTTTTCTAAGACATATCCATTTAATACCATCATCTTCTATGTTCACTAAACGGATAGATTTTGTCATGTTTATTCACAAGGAGGCATACAAAGGACAGTAGAAAGTCATATTTATCCATTCAATGCTCACCATTGCCTGGTACTATATGGAAGAAAATGAGAACTGAGTTAACTGCAGATATGTTAAGAGATGAGAAATTGGAAGGTTAGGAAAGTCTAAGATAGTCCAAATTAGAAGTAAGAGTCAGATGAACAAGCAAGCAATATATTGGGGTTCTAATAAAGTGATTTGTGAACTTAAACAAATCTTATGAAAACATTTTGCATTGAAAGCTACTGAAAACCACGCTCATGAGACATATAAGTTACAAGCAATGAAAAATCATCAACTTTAATTATTAACTTGCTTTTCTAAATAATATTAATTTTTATTGAAAATAGTTTTTTTCATACAATATATCCTGATCACAGTTTCCTCTTCTCCAGGTCCTTCCAGATCCTCCCCACCTCCCCATGTACCCAAATCCATGCCATCTCTTTCTCTCTTTCTCTCATTAGAAAACAATCAGGTATTGGGTGGGGAAAAAGGGCTGAAGCCCCAAGGGTCAACAGAAAGAACAGAAACAAGCAACCTTGGGAGGTAGGAGGTGGGGGACCCTCCAGAATGTACCAGGGACTTGGAAGGTGAGAAACTCTCAGGACTCACAGGGAGGGATCTTAGATGAAATGCCAGAGAGTAGGGAGAAGGAAATTGTAGAGTCCACTTCCAGCAGAAAGACAGGGCATCAAGTGAGGGATGGGGTTGCCATCCCACAGTCAAAAACTCTGACCCATAATTGTTCTTATCTGAAAGAACTGCAGGGACAAAAATGGAGAGGAGCCTGAGGAAAAGAAATACAAAGACAGGCCCAAAGTGGGATCCAGCTCAAGGGAGGGTCCCAAAGCCTGACACTATTACTGAGGCTATGGAGTGCTCACAAAAAGAGGCCTATCATGACTGCCCTCCAAAAGATTCAACAAGCAGCTGAAAGAGTCAGATGCAGATATTTATACGCAACCAATGGACAGAAGCTGCTGGCCCCATTGATTGAATTATGGAAAAGCTGGAAGAAGGTAAGGAGGAGGGCAACTCTGTAGGAGGACCAGCAGTCTCAAGCTGGACCCCAGAGATCTCTCAGACACTGGACCCCCAACCAAGCAACATGCACTGGCTGATATGACACCCCAACACATATACAGCAGAAGACTGCTGGATCTAGGTTCATTCAGAGAAGATACACCCAATCCTCAAGAGACTGGAGGCTCCAGGGAGCTTAGAGGTCTGGTGGTGTGGGGGGTGTTGGGGTGGGGGTAGGGGTGGATATGGGGGTGGAGGTAGAGGATGTGGAACAGTCAGAGGGTGAACCTGGGAATAAAATCTGGAGTGTAAAAAAAATAGATTAAATTAAATAAATACATAGAAAAAAAAGAGAAAACAATCAGGCAACTATAAACCAACCAACCAAGAAAAACATAGAAACAAACAAGCAAACAACAACAACAAACCAGACTAGGGCAAAACAAACAGAAAAAACAACAACAACAAAAGAGCAGCAGAAGAAAGACAAGATACTGAGACTGAGATACACTTCTTCACACATGGAAATCCCAATAAAACAGAACTAGAAACTATAATTTATAAGTAAAAGATCTATAAGGTTAAAAATGCCCAGAAAGGGCTATCTTGTCTATTTATCATTTCTATGCATAAAATAGTCTGTACCCATTCCACAAGGAGCCTGGGCAGCATAGGCCCTACTCCGTTCTAGTAACTCCTTTTACTTTTGAAGCAGATGTCCCTCTGTGCCACTGACAATCAGATTTTGAATAGTTCTCCTTATGTAGCACTGAATCACTGAAAGGCTTATCTATTATAATCAGGAATTATAATAATAGCAACAAAAGGCATTAATAATAAAAATGTAACAATTTTAAACTTCTGTTAGAGTGAAAAATCACTCTGTTGACATCATGTTTGAATTATCAGAGAATGAAATGTCAACCACTGATTACAACTCTAAAATATGGAGTACGAAGCCAAACAATAGGTGGAAATTGTGAGAGATGCGTGGTTTATAAAGGATGGTTACGGTTCCTTTCATCTAACCTTCCTTAATGTTTTCTAGAGTCAAAACAGAAAGATGTCGCTGTTTGTCTTTTACATGAAGTCAGGGTGCTACTCACTGAACTGTGGGAAAGTGTTTCTTGCTCTGCTTTTCTGAGAGTTCTGCCTTCCCCGTCTTTATATATTTAGAATACTCACAACCTCCTGCAGCCATTGGCAGTATTATGATAGCAATTTACTTGTGCTCATGACTTTCTGGTTGTCTTTTGACTTGTTTTGTTGCATATGCTTCTGGGGAGTTGTTTAAAGTACACAGAGTGGAAAGATGACAATGCCTTCTTTTTCTCTTCTGATTTTATACATTTCTTAACAACTGATAAAATGTCTGCATCCAAACAGCAAAGCCACTTTCTCTCCTCTGATTTTCTGGAGTTTCTTTTTGTACCTGACTTTAATACTGTGATGAGTCAGGTACACTTTGTGCCTCCAGGTGGTTCTTAGAATGGTGTGAAATGACCCTGTAGCATTCCCCCTGGGAGCATCATCTCTGACAGTCTGGACCATATGGCCATCCTGGACCACAAGTTGAAGGAATTAGATCTCTCAGTGACCCCAGTGTATTCATCCTTGAAATGAGTCTTACAGTGACAATGTTAGCTCCTAGATTACCACCTGGGCCCATATGATGATGATGTTACAGGAATTACCCACCTGCTCAGTAAGTACTGAATAATGATCTGGAAGCTTCTGACTGGGAGACATATGGGATTCATTGTATCAACTCAAATTTGATACCATAAATCTTTAAACTGGATCAGAGACTGAAGGAAAGGCCATCCAGAGACTGCCCGACCTGGAGATCCATCCCACATGCAGACACCAAAGCCAGACACTATTGCTGATGCCAAGAAGTGCTTGCTGACAAGAGCCTGATACAGCTGTCTCCTGAGAGGCTCAGGACAGATCCTGACCAATACAGATAAGGATGGGATGCTTGCAGCCAACCATTGGATTGAGCACAATGGAGGAGTTAGGGGAAGGACTGAAGGAGCTGAAGGGGCCTTACCTGGCATCGATGGGAGGGGAGGCCCTTGGTCCTCTGAAGGCTTGATGCCCCAGTGCAGAGGAATGCTAGGGCGGTGAGGAGGGAGTGGGTAGGTGGGTGGGGGAGCACCCTCATAGAAACAGGGTAAGGGGGGAGGGGAGGGGATACGGGGTTTGCAGATGGGAAACCGGGAAAAGGGATACAATTTGAAATGTAAATAAATAAAATATCCGATTAAAAAAATTAAAATATAAGATGCATGTCAAGAAAAAAAGAAAAGAAATTTCCAGCTTCCACTTTTATCACTGAGTCAGGGCCACACCTTGCCTTTGCTGAGAAACAGCTGTGGACTTTTGGAAAAATGGAAATGGGGAGGGGAAGGAGAGCCTCCATTATAACAGCTTAGAGGTGAGCCGGCTTGTCATTGGTTCTGCTCTTACCTGGGACCTCAGTTGCTCCAGCTTCACTTTGTTCCCTTAAAGATCAGGAGGAAAGGAGTTTTTATAAAGTTGGAGATTTGTTATGAGAACTGCCTTAAACACATATTTCATATTATTCATTAAATTTGCTGTGTAGCCAAGAAACCTTGAACTCCCAGTTCTTCTGATGCAGGAGTCAGGATGACAGGTATGCGTTGTTATGTGCAGCATCTCTGACTGTAAGACTCATCATTCTACATGTGTCCTCTTCATAGCAAGCATTCTGTCACTCTATTTCCCATGCTCTGGGTGTTCCATTACGTAGTGTTCGCCATTTGTGTTTCTTAGTTCCTATGTTAGAGGCTAGATTTCTTCCCAGGTAACCAATTCTTGGCTGTCCTGCCATTTATAGGGTCTACATTACTACATTGATACTAGGAGTTGGCTAATGGCTGATACTTTAGGCCATTACCAATTACTTGTTTCATTTATTTGTAGATACTTGCCAACTATTATTTAGACTGGCAATTATTTTCATGTGCTAATTTTTCTTGGCTGTACTCTCCAGTTATTTAATAAAAACTGTGTAATCATTGCCATGAATGTACTTTGTAGATGTGTTTAGCCATCATAACCAGTAAAGATTCAGTCTCATGATGGAGTAGCCTTCATCTAATCACTGGGAGATAAAAATTGAGATTTGGGTAAGAAATTCTTTAATGAGACACAAGGGGCAGTTTCTCCTTCATTTCTATGTGACTCAAATAAAGACTATATTAACCTCTGTCCGATTTTCTACTTGATCTCTAATTTTGGACTCACTGGCCTGGCAATTTCATTAAGTCAGCTGTAAAAACTATGGAACATATTTATGGAGCAGTGATTTCAGTTGCAAAGAAGAGATTTAACTAGTTTAAAAAAATAAAGCATTGATCCTTCTTGCTATTTATCATATTTTATTAAAATGTGAAAATAATTCACAGTCTATCATCCAATTCAAAAAGGTTAATTAATGTAGTTAACAGTGAAATATTGTCAGGACACTGAATTGTTTACTGAAAAATTATTCGTTATATTTTTAGCCTACATAATTGTCAGAGTCTACTACATTTTAGAAAAATATTGTTTCTCTATAGATTGATAGAGGGTGGTTGAAAAATTCTTTCAATCAGACAGTTGCCCACTACATGGGTGCTGGGAATGTTTGTTTTAAACATTGCACTAGTTACTGGGATTTCAAAGATGAGAATACAGCCATGATTTTCCCTTTCCCTCTCCATGGACAAGACTAAATGAGATGAAGTCTAAGAAGCAGTGAAGATTGTGCTGTGGAAGATGTGGAGTGCTTTGGTACCATGTGGGAAAGCAGCTAACCAGCACGTTAGGGAACTAGGAGCCAAACTGGGAACAGACAAACAAGTAAAAGCCTAATGAATACAGAGATGTCTGCTCTAGGAAAAGTTACTGACAGTATGAAGGTCAAGGAATAAGAAGGCAGTTGGGTATTAAATAAAACGTCCTAGCTTCAACACATCCGTGAGAAAGAAGATGAGTGGTAGGAGCAGCAAACAAGAGATAAAGCTGAAAGCATCATCATAGGGAGAGCTTGGCAAGCTGTGTAATGGAGGTTAGACCTGAGCCTTACAGTGGTCTCGGCTGGAAGTTATCATTTCAAACAGGAGTAGCAGCTGTTCGTACAAAGGTGTGTTCTGCTTCACACTCCCTACCAGACCTATGTGATCTGAGCTGTAATGATCCTCAAAAAACTCACTCACATGGCATTAATCTCTGGGAAGAACTGACTTAGAGTCACTGGAGAGCCTTAACTGGGACAGGTTGAAAGAGATCCTTACGCAGCCCAACTCTTGTTGTAGGTGTTGATCTGACTTAAATGGTTGTTCAGAGGACCCTCCTAGGAGCTTCCACTACAGCTCAGGGCTCGGGCTCGCAGCGGCCTCGGACTCTGGGCTCAAGGCTCAGGAGGGGTCCCCTGCTCCCAGCCTCCCTCCCTCTAATTCTGCTGTGGTTGTGCTCTCATTTGTAGCCAGACATCATGTCAAGGAGTTATTCCTTAGTACAGAAAACTTGTCTCAGCATTGGGGAATTTCACTTTTGCATTGAAACTTATGCTCCATACAACTGGATTTTTCCTCTGACTAACTTCGTTCCAGTCTGTGCTCAAATATCCCCTTAAAATAGCCACACTGTGTTACACTTGAGTTTACATTGATTTTTAGAATTGCATGTCAACATACAACATTACTGATATAGCTTTACTTTTAATAAATAGTTGCTTATTTGTTGGTAAACTCCCCCTGCTATAAGCTAGTCTTCATTAAAGCAGAGACTTTCCTTTCAATCTTATATAGTCACTGAATGAATATAATAATTACGGATTACCTGAAATAAATGAACAACAAAGGCACAAAAGCTTGAAGTTACCTATCACTGGCATCCCCTCCTAAGATAGTCACTTTATAATACAAAGGAAACCTCTTACTCTGAAAGCACAACCACTATATTGGACTTCTATAGTTTCCTAAAATATATTCTGTAGGAGGCACTTATGTTCATTAAGTATTGAGGAAATCCTGGTATGGAGGCAAAGTTCTACATTTCTTGGAATATCTATGTATTCTAGGATCAAGAGTATGTGAATCTTAGAAAATAACAAAGAGTGGGTTTTTTATTAATTAATTTATTTATTCACTTTACATCCTGATCACAGTTCCTCTCCTTTCCTCCTGGTCTTGCTCCCCCACCCAACCTCCCATTTTGAGATGGTGTATGGAGCTTCAAGAAGTATGATGATGTATGAGAAGAAGAATTTTATAATTTAACAAGAGATCCTTTACAGCGTAACATCCACCCTTAAATATCAACAACTCGGCTGTTCAATGTATTTGTTATTTATCATGTCAAGTGCTTGTAGCCTTTGCTTAGTGGTTGTTGTATTGGACAGTTTAGAATTAGATATTGCCATTATCTCTATCATTGACAAAATTTCTGTTGAACAGCAGTGTTAAAGGCTTTTGAATTCTTTAACTGTTCATACCCTAGGGTAAGGTGTGCTTGAGAAACAATCAAAATGATCTGAACACCTTTAGCCTTAATTCAGAAAAACCTGCAGTAGCAAGAAAGTTCAACCTTTAGTTTATTTAGTTTTTACAATTTTATACAGATATACAAAGTGTCCTACTTGTATCTACTCCCTCCCTCCATCTCCTCTCCCTTACCACTAATGCCAAGGCATCTCCCTCCCAACACGACATTTTTTTAAAATAACTCATGGAATACAATAGGGCTGTCCATATGTATGTGGGTGCTATGCTCTACTGCATGGCAGCCTATCAGAGGCCAGCCCCTAAAGAGAAACGACTCATTCTTCCCAAGCAGCCATCAATTGCTAATAGCTCCTCAGTTATGGGCAGGATCTTAGGAGCCCTTTCCAGCTCCATGCTGGAATTTTTAACTAGATTGATCTTGTACATGTAACTATAGCTACCACAAGTTCATATGAGCAACAGTCATGCTGTCCAGAGGACAGAATTTCACAGCACTCTTCCCCATTCCCTAGCTCTTGCACTTTTTTTGATCCCCACATCTCATCTCTACTTGATGTTCCCTGAGCCTTGGGTGGTGGATTAACATAAGTGGCCCATCTACAGCTAAGTACTCATCCACTATCAACTACAACAAAAAGCTTCTAAGATCAAAGTTAGAACAGCAAAAAAATCTGTGGATAGAAACAAAAATACATAGAAGGCAGCTTGGTATGGGGCCATTTAGCAGAGCAACATCAGTAGATGCAGCTCTTCTGCCTATAACTTCCCTTGCCATGGTTTTAATCATGTTTATATTACAGCTCAACTATGAATTCTCTCCCATGCAGCAAGGCCCAAAGCCAATCAGAAAGGCAGTTGGTTAACCCCATAACAAACCTGCCACTATTGCACATCTTGTCCACAGGCTAGTGTTCTATTGTGCAAATAGTGATAGACCATTGACATTTTTTCTCCCCAGCTTTCAGTACTGTGAAAACTAGCCAGTCAGGATGATTCAGCATATTTCTAGGTACAAGTCTAAAAGCCCCTAGCATGTCAGTGCCTTTTAGGAGATAATATAGTTTGAGAGGGAGCAATGTATAGGAAATGAAGGGAATATCCTTCGTGTCTTTCATCCAGTGTTGTATGATAGAGACGTTTGGTTCTCAGCATAGGACGTGCCTTCAATGTTTCTACAGGAAATGGCTACACAACCTCCTGGTGAGATAGAAGTGTGTGACATGTGCTAGGGGAGATTTGGACAGTCAGAAGAAGACATGAAATGAGGGGCTGTTGCTGCTTTTTGAATAGCCAGCGTTAGCAATCAAGCTTCCATTTGTGTGCGGGAGTGGTTCTGCACTATACCTGCGTTGTTCAGGCATTTTCATGTCTATACATAATAGTGAGCTTCTTACTATATTAAATAAATATAATAAAGTTATTCAAAGAGCCTAGAGCTGCATGTTTAAATAATCTTCTCCCTGTATATTACCACCACATTTCCAAGGCCTATCTAAAGTAGTTCTATTGATTCACTGCAACCTGTATCACTCCTGTATCATAACATTTCATACACTAACATTTCATACACTCACACACATGTATAATACATATCCTATTTGTGATATATCTCACATGTATATATGATATATACATGTATATATGTATATATAGATATATATATTTCAGACATGCCTTAGAATATACATATCACACAACAACAGAACTAAAGAACCCTGATGGGCTTATTTGAAAGTGAATATAACTGAGGAAAGTATTCTTGTACTTGAAGAAAATCTCACACAACTGAAAACCAAAGAAAAGAGACAGTGAGTGGCATACAACAAAACAAATCCAAACATTGTGGATCAGGTACAAAAATGTTGTAATAGACTCACACATACTGGAAATAGCAATGGAGAAAAGGTAAGGAACATGAAACCATTGAAAGAATAATGACCATGGAGTGAACCATGGCTCCAGCTGCATATGTAGCAGAGGATGGCCTTGTCAGGAGAGGAGAGGCCTTGGTCCTGTGAAGGCTCTAGTGTAGGGGAATGCCAGGGTGGGGAAGTGGGAGTGGGTGGGAGGGTGGGTAGGGGTACACCCTCATAGAAGCAGGTGTACATCCTCATAGAACAGGATGGGATGGGGGTTTCCAGAGGGGAAACTGAGAAAGAGGATAACATTTGAAATGTAAGTAAAGAAAATATCCAAGAAAAAAAGGAAAAACAAAACAAAACAAAACAAAACAAGAAAGAGCAATGGCTAGAATGATCCCAATTAAATCTCACACATGAAACCACGGATCCAGGAAGCTAGAACAGACAACTACACACCAGGAAGCTACACATAGACCTAGCATCTTCAAGTTATAGAAAATCAAGAATAGAGAAAGGCATTTCCTGACAGAAACCATAGGAAAAATCACCTCACTTCCAGAGAGCACATAGAAAAATTATCCTCCTTTCTCTCAGAAGCTGTGTAAGCAAGAGGAGAGAGGAATGAAATATTTACTGTGCTGAGAGAATAAAACATCAACCCAGAATTTTGTACCCTGTGGAATTACCCTCCAAAGCGAAGGCAAAAATACTTTTCAGACAAATCGAAGGAATTTGTTGTCAGGAGACGTACCTTAGAAAAAATGTTAAAGGAAGTTCTTTAGATATAAAGAAAATAATGAGTTCCAAGCTCAAATCTTCAGAAAGAAACAAAGAGGAAGAACAACACCCTTATTTTCTTTCTTTCTTTCTTTCTTTCTTTCTTTCTTTCTTTCTTTCTTTCTTTCTTTCTTTCTTTCTTTCTTTCTCTCTCTCTCTCTCTCTCTCTCTCTCTCTCTCTCTCTCTCTCTCCTTCCTTCCTTCCTTCCTTTCCTTCTTTCTTTCTTTCTTTCTTTCTTTCTTTCTTTCTTTCTTTCTTTCTTTCTTTCTTTTTTTCTTTCTTTCTTTCTTTCTTTCTTTCTTTCTTTCTTTCTTTCTTTCTTTCTTTCTTTCTTTCTTTCTGCAGCTTTACTGAAATATAATTGCCAAATATAAATTACATATACTTGATACTTGGGCATATGCATAATTATAAAATGGTCACCTAAATCAAACTAGTTGACATATCCAGCATCCCCCATAGTTAATATTTCTCTCTGTGTGTGGTAGGTACACATGAGAATCACTCTGCTGACAAATTTCAAGTATACAATACATTGACTTTAGTCATGACACTCTATTATAGATCTCTAGAATTTACTGTCTTATAGTTGAAAGTTTATGCCCCTTTGCCAACATTTCCTCATTTCTCCACCCTTCAGCACCATTCGATTTCCCCCCCACAAGTTCTACTCTTTTAGATTTCACATATAAAACCACACAGTCCCTATCTAACACAAGTCAGAACTTATATATGATGGCTCTGGTAGTATCTTGTTTAATGTCTGCCTTATATATTTATCTCACTCAGAATAATCCCATTGAGCACAGAAGAGTCAATACCTGTGTGGAATGCATTGAGAAACACCCTTATCCTGGGTAAACTTGTGAATCTCTCAAGTGTCTTCTTCAATCTATCCCTTAATCCGTCAATTTTGCTTCGTGCTCTATGCATTTATGTCTCAAGGCTGCCTACTTACCCTTATGCGTACAGCTAGACAGTCAATATTGCGACTAATAGCTGAGATGCTCTGTGACTTTGCCTCTGTCCTCAGACTTGATAATCTGTACTTTTTAGGCTCCATTGACTCTGTGTTTCCATAGGTAATCATTCCGACAGACTCAGCCTTGGCTTGCAATAGTCAGTTGAGATTAAGCCAAAGGACAGCTCAGCTTTCAGGAACTCCTGAGTGGAAAGGTCTGCACAAGGTGACCTCAGACCTCAGTTTACATGCAGAGGCTTGAGGACAGAAGTTTAGCTATACTATCCTTGGTTACATTTCAAGCCTATGTAAATTTACTTACTGCATTTTAAACTTTCCTTAACAGGACATCTATGAATCTTTTCTTTGCCCTGGTCATCTCTTTCGAGCCATCCTTACCTGATTTGCAGTTGGTTCTTCATTAACTCTAGTAGAGAGTAATTTTTCAATAAAGTCCTTAAAGTAATTTAGCCTTATTTCACAAAAAATAAATATTCAGGGGTTTCTCCTTTGTCGGTCACTGTACTGAACCACAGTGTATAAACCTGAATGACTAAGAGAATTATATATAATTATATGATATGTACAAAAATATGTGAAAACATGTCATTGCAATAAGCTTTGAAAAATCCTCCATGACATCCTTATTTGTAAATGCTAAAAAGGATTGATTGTGACAAGTATCAATACTTTTCAGAGATGTAACTTGCAGCTTCCTAATATAGCATGCAATATAAAAGCTTACTGTTAGTGATTCCCAGAAAAATATGTAAATCTTGTTTAATAGCATATTATTAAAATTTCAAGAAAATCCTAGTGTCTTCAGTATTCTGCAAAGACGAAATAGCCCACCAACGTGCATAGATAAATACATCTAAAACTGCTTATGTTTTTGGAGAGATGCAAAGGATTTCCAAACCTGTAAGAAAGGCAGTTTTAAGTACTGTGTAATTACGGAATAGCTGTGCTCTTCAATTTACTTAAAGCCAGAGCTCCTTTGTCTGAGTAGAATATGCTAAAAACAAAAAAGCGGCACTTTACTATTCTTCTTAGAGTCCTTTGTAAAATTATAAAGCATTTAAGGATGCTTTATATATCATTATTCTTAAATGGAGTGAACTACTTTAAACAAATCATATATGAAGCTCAGTTTTCTTCAGAGAAACCAATAGCCAACAACAACAACAACAACAAAAAATGTGCCCACATCCCACCATAGCTTCTTGCTGCATAGACATTCTTTTCCTGTTACCTAAAGTTAACAAATTTTATCTTTCTTTACTGAGCTTTAGTTTTGTCTTATGTAGAGTACCATGTCCTCAAGGGAAGAATTGTCCCATGTATGCCATTTTCAAATGTCTGTATGCATATAAATTGTCTTTAGTGTTCTCTGTCTTTTAATTAAGCTGAACATGTAGGTTGGGGTAGTTCTATTTTTCCTTGTCGGGCTTTGAATCTTCTGGAGAGTTCATGTGGAGAATAGATTAAGATGGCTGTCCACAACTTACACAAACCCCACAGCTTTTGTTTTTATGATTAAATTAAAATCAGAAGATGTGATAATCCAGTTTCACAAACCATTTTTTTTTTTTGCATTTGAACATTATAAAAAATGGGTCTTTGGAGTCAGCTATATCTAAACTAATATCTTAGGTTTATTTCTTACTGTCTATAAAAGTTCTACCTTTCCATCTTTACAGAAATGATTATCAAAGGAAAATAGTAAAATTAAATGATAATAAAAATGCATTTAAATACCTCAAGCAAGTATAGGCCATTTCCTTTTTTACTAGAGAGCAGAGACATAATCATAAGGCATGTGCAAGGTTAAAGAAAAGAAAGCTACTTTGGGAGAGAGAAAATGATTCAAAATGCTAATTTCCTTATGTGTCACTACACACTTCTATTTATGAGAGAGGGCCTTGTCATCATAGCTACACACTTGCAACAAAAGGCATCCTATTAAACTTACATATGGTTTCTTGGTAGATTAAAATGTTTATTAATTTGTGACCAAAGGAACAGTGAAGACGGCAGATTAAAATATTATGGGGAAACAAGACCTTGACCCAGAGAATGCTCTTGAAATGATTTTTGACATTTATTGTTGTCTAAATGCAGTAGTTTTCCTATTTGGAAAGTCTTACATGGAATACATTATTGAATCAGAGTTTGTTTGCTTTTTTCCTACAAGCACATATGTAATGAGATATTGGAAGGCATACAGGAAATCGTGACTTACCTTTTGGGATACTCCAGGTTTTAACGCTGTTACTTAGATTCAGTTTTTTGCATCATTTTTTTTTTTTCTGTCTTTTGTTGCATTAAGAACATTAACTCAGATCACAAGGGAAGAAAATGACTCAGAAGTCTATGTTGGGCATTGTGATGGTTTGTATATCTTTGGACCAGGGAGTGGCACCATCTGAAGATGTGGCCTTGTTGGAATAGGTGTGACCTGGTTGGAATGGGTGTGTCACTGTGGGTGTGGGTATAAGATCCTCACCCTAGTTGCCTGGAAGTCAGTTTTCCATTAGCAGCCTTTGGATGAAGACATAGAACTCTCAGCTCTTCCTGCGCCATGCCTGCCTGGATACTGCCATGCTCCCACCTTGATGATAATGGACTGAACCTCTGAACCTGTAAGCCAGCCCCAATTAAAAAAAAAATAATAAGATTTGCCTTGGTCATGGTGTCTGTTCACAGCAATAAAGCCCTAACTAAGACAGACATCCTGAGTTCGAGACAGGATCAGAACTTCCATGGATTCCTTTCTCTTGGAGCTTTATTGAGGTGAAGCTAATGACACCAAATAGCTACTATAACATATTCTTTTGGGTTTGGGGAAGGGTTTGTTTGTTTGCTTGTTTGTTTTTCCCTTTTCTCTGCATCTTGTGGGGCAACTGGGCCTTGCCATCAGACAGGAACTGGTAAGGTTGAGTGAGCCCAAGCACCTTGAAGCTCGAATTGCATTAGGTAGGAGGGTGGAACTTGTAATCACTGCCGGGGACAATGGCAATCATTTACATAGCATGAAAATCCAGAGTTCTCCATGTTAATGAGCTCTCTAGAAAGGCCCCAAGTGTTCAGCCAATGAATTTCCTTTCCTGGGCATTCCTTCCTGCAAAAGGTGTTTAATCCCTGAGTGAGGTGTATGCATTTACATCCACCATCAAATAAAGCAGTTTGGACAAGCAACGGCAGTCTCTTCTTTAAGGATCCCTTTGTAAAGAGTCAAGCACAAATCTCCCTGAGAAGGCTTTCTCTCTCCCAGCCCCTCCTACGCAAAATGGAGTCCCACCCTTAACCCCCCAGGTCTGCCTTTCCCTTCCTGCCTAGTGTGTGGGTCTCCCTAAGGGGAAGCTCTTGGCCCCCCATTTCCAACTCCTAGTGGATATACAGGAGGCTGGGATACACAGCAGTCATCCCAGATTCTGCTGTTTCCACCTGGGGAAACCCGGACTGTGAATTCCTGTTATGGACAGCATTTTGCCTCCCCTTGGACAGCATTCTGCCTCCCCTGAGCAAAGTGCTGGTAGTGCTCCAGGCACCCCAGTGTTGAGGCAGACACTGGCTCGGGACTGTATTTGACTTAGACTTTGCTTTTGATGAGAGAGAGAGAGAGAGAGAGAGAGAGAGAGAGAGAGAGAGAGAGAGAGAGAGAGAGAGAGAGAGAGAGATTTGAATGGTCTAATAGCACCGTGTGTGTGTGTGTGTGTGTGTGTGTGTGTGTGTGTGTGTGTGTGTGAAACCATAGGAAAACCAAAAGTGCAATTTCTCAGATTCCATCTACTTTTGCTTTTGTGTTTAAGAGTTCTTCTCATTGCCCTGGATTCTCCAAGTGGGCTAGTTTGTCTGACCAGTAAGAGTCAGGGATATTCCTGTCTCCACCTCCTACTTCACTCTGCTGCCAGTTTTTGGCTCCCATCTTAGTATACCTGATACTAGATTCTATGGACTGAACTCATGAACTTGTTTTTTCTAAAACAACAACAACAATAACAACAAACAAAGATAAAAGCATTTTTACATGGTGAGATTAGCTTTTTATTAGTCATGTACAGTTGTATGCACACACACACACACACACACACACACACACACACACACACACTGCTTAAATTTCTGGCCAGAAACGAAAAATGAAAACAGACAATGTTTTTATGATGGTTTGTATTAGTCAAACTCCAGAGATTACCTAATGATAAAAATCTTCACTTCAGTAACATTCGTAGAATTGGCCTTGAGTTTCTCACCATACACTCCATTAATGGTTGTACTGGCTAGTTTTGTGTCAACTTGACACAGCTGGAGTTATCACAGAGAAAGGAGCTTCAGTTGAGGAAATGCCTCCACGAGATCCAACTGTAAGGCATTTCCTCAATTAGTGATCAAGGGGGAAAGGCTCCTTGTGGGTGGGACCATCTCTGGGCTGGTAGTCTGGGTTCTATAAGAAAGCAAGCTGAGCAAGCCAGTAAAGAACATCCCTCCAAGGCTTCTGCATCAGCTCCTGCTTTCTGACCTGCTTGAGTTCCAGTCCTGACTTCCTTTGGTGATGAACAGCAGTATGGAAGTGTAAGCTGAATAAACCCTTTCCTCCCCAACTTGCTTCTTGGTTATGTTTGTGCAGGAATAGACTAAGACAATGGTAAATTTATTACTAGTAGCAGTTTTTCTTTTGGGGACATTTTATGTTGTATAAAAGTAAGTCACTTTTATTTCACTTCAAACACTTGTCTCTCCATTTGACTTTTAGAGTTATACTGTATTTAGTAAGGTATTTGTACCATAAGTAAGTCCCTTTTTTAGTGTGTAGAGAGAACACTAAAGGTGACATCATATGACTGGATTGTGATTTCAGCTCTACCATTAAGTAGCGTTTGAACCTCAACATAAGTGTTTAATGCTTTTGATATCTAAAGCCAAATGAGTGGTAAGGATAAACTAAGTGGAATTGAGTCGTATGTAGCCCTTTTGTGGTTTTCTTTTCTTTTCTTTTCTTTTCTTTTCTTTTCTTTTCTTTTCTTTTCTTTTCTTTTCTTTCCTTTCCTTTCCTTTCCTTTCCTTTCCTTTCCTTTCCTTTCCTTTCCTTTCCTTTGTTACTTTATTGAGGTCCAACCTCCCTGAAAAGCATTGAAGGAAGAACTTTGAGGTAATACACTGCAACACAGTAATTTACATTAAGCAAGTGACTTTATGATACAAAGGCCAGTATTGTATAATTATCTGGTCTGGGACACTTTCTGATTTCCCTGTCTAAGGAAATACAAATGATCAAGTAGTAAACCCTCTTGCAGGCCAGGCTTCACACCTCACATAGTGTTTGTATAAGCATGTTCTGTGTGTTTTCCTTCAGTGGTCTTCTTCCTTGGCCAGATGTAAGGGGCCTATGAACAATGTCAAAAGCATGGGAAAGAGAGCTCCAAGTGAGAAGTTGTTAGCCTGGGTTCCCAAATATTCCCAGACAGAGGATGTTCCTGTAACCAAAATTACATTGCAATGTATGTGAGAGAAAAAAATGTTCCTGGAAGTTTGAGGCTATTTGTTTCCATAGTTAGCCTTCTCTTTAACAATAGTGTGCTACTCCATGGTAGAACACTTACTGTGTAAAGCACGGCCTCCAACCCCTTGCCTCATCTATCGGATGTTCCCCCTTACACTGAAGGTGAATATAGAGTTACATAATTTATTACCTACTCACTCATTTTAGATAGCTCCTCAATTATAATTGAGATATTGTCATAATCCCTCATGGGGAAAGATGTACTTTCACTCTTATTTCAGGCCGCAGAATTTTGGGCAATGAAAAATGAATTCCAGCATACTCTAAACCAAAAACTACACCACAGTACAGAATTCATTTGTTAGGAACTTTATGCTTGACCTATGAATATTTTATTTGTATAATGTCCAAATTCATTAAAAAGGTACAAATATGGTTCTCTCTGCTTAACATTTTTCTTTCATTTATTGAGTCACCCTTCTTTTTTTTAATTTTTAATATTTTTATTACATATTTTCCTCAATTACATTTCCGATGCTATCCCAAAAGTCCCCCATAGCGCCCCCCACTTCCCTACCCACCCATTCCCATTCTTTTGGCCCTGGCATTCCCCTATATTGGGGCATATAAAGTTTGCAAGTCCAATGGGCCTCTCTTTCCATTGATGGCCGACTAGGCCATCTTTCGATACATATGCAGCTAGAGACAAGAGCTCCGGGGTTCTGGTTAGTACATCATGTTGTTCCAACAATAGGGTTGCAGATCCCTTTAGCTCCTTGGGTACTTTCTCTAGCTTCTCCATTGGGAGCCCTGTGATACATCCAATAGCTGACTGTGAACATCCACTCCTGTGTTTGCTAGGCCCCGGCATCGTCTCACAAGAGACAGCTATATTTGGGTCCTTTCAGCAAAATCTTGCTAGTGTATGCAATGGTGTCAGCGTTTAGAAGCTGATTATGGGACGGATCCCTGGATACGGCAGTCTCTAAATGGTCCATCCTTTCATCACAGCTACGAACTTTGTCTCTGTAACTCCTTCCCTGGGTGTTTTGTTCCCAATTCTAAGAAGGTGCACAGTGTCCACACTTTGGTCTTCATTCTTCTTGAGTTTCATGCGTTTAGCAAATTGTATCTTATATCTTGGGTATCCTAAGTTTTGGGCTAATATCCACTTATCAGTGAATACATATTGTGTGAGTTCTTTTGTGATTGTGTTACTTCACTCAAGATGATGCCCTCCAGGTCCATCCATTTGGCTAGGAATTTCATAAATTCATTCTTTTTAATAGCTGAGTAGTACTCCATTGTGTAAATGTACCATAATTTCTGTATCCATTCCTCTGTTGAGGGACATCTGGGTTCTTTCCAGCTTCTGGCTATTATAAATAGGGCTGCTATGAACATAGTGGAGCATGTGTCCTTTTTACCGGTTGGGACATCTTCTGGATATATGCCCAGGAGAGGTATTGCTGGATCCTCCGGTAGTACTATGTCCAATTTTCTGAGGAACCGCCAGACTGATTTCCAGAGTGGTTGTACAAGCTTGCAATCCCACCAACAATGGAGGAGTGTTCCTCTTTCTCCACATCCTCGCCAGCATCTGCTGTCACCTGAATTTTTGATCTTAGCCATTCTGACTGGTGTGAGGTGGAATCTCAGGGTTGTTTTGATTTGCATTTCCCTGATGATTAAGGATGTTGAACATTTTTTCAGGTGCTTCTCTGCCATTCCGTATTCCTCAGGTGAGAATTCTTTGTTCAGTTCTGAGCCCCATTTTTTAATGGGGTTATTTGACTTTCTGGAGTCCACCTTCTTGAGTTCTTTATATATAATGAATATTAGTCCCTTATCTGATTTAGGATAGGTGAAGATCCTTTCCCAATCTGTTGGTGGTTTTTTTGTCTTATTGATGGTGTCTTTAGCCTTGCAGAAGCTTTGCAGTTTCATGAGGTCCCACTTGTCAATTCAAGATCTTACATCACAAGCCATTACTGTTCTATTCAAGAATTTTTCCCCTGTGCCCATATCTTCAAGGCTTTTCCCCACTTTCTCCTCTATAAGTTTCAGTGTCTCTGGTTTTATGTGAAGTTCCTTGATCCACTTAGACTTGACCTTAGTACAAGGAGATAGGAATGGATCGATTCACATTCTTCTACATGTTAACAACCAGTTGTGCCAGCACCATTTGTTGAAAATGCTGTCTTTCTTCCACTGGATGTTTTTAGCTCCCTTGTCGAAGATCAAGTGACCATAGGTGTGTGGGTTCATTTCTGGGTCTTCAATTCTATTCCATTGGTCTATTTGTCTGTCACTATACCAGTACCATGCAGTTTTTATCACAATTGCTCTGTAGTTAAGCTTTAGGTCCGGCATGGAGATTCCACCAGAGGTTCTTTGATCCTTGAGAAGAGTTTTTGCTATCCTAGGTATTTTGTTATTCCAGATGAATTTGCAGATTGCACTTTCTAATTCATTGAAGAATTGATTTGGAATTTTGATGGGGATTGCATTGAATCTGTAGATTGCTTTTGGCAAGATAGCCATTTTTACAATGTTGATCCTGCCAATCCATGAGCATGGGAGAACTTTCCATCTTCTGAGATCTTCTATAATTTCTTTCTTCAGAGACTTGAAGTTTTTATTATACAGATCTTTCACTTCCTTAGTTAGAGTCACGCCAAGATATTTTATATTATTTGTGACTATTGAGAAGGGTGTTGTTTCTCTAATTTCTTTCTCAGCCTGTTTATTCTTTGTGTAGAGAAAGGCCATTGATTTGTTTGAGTTAATTTTATATCCAGCTACTTCACCGAAGCTGTTTATCAGGCTTAGGAGTTCTCTGGTGGAATTTTTAGGGTCACTTATATATACTATCATATCATCTGCAAAAAGTGATATTTTGACTTCATCTTTTCCAATTTGTATCCCTTTGATCTCCTTTTGTTGTCAAATTGCTCTGGCTAGGACTTCAAGTACAATGTTGAATAGGTATGGAGAAAGTGGACAGCCTTGTCTAGTCCCTGATTTTAGAGGGATTGCTTCAAGCTTCTGACCATTTACTTTGATGTTGGCTACTGGTTTGCTGTAGATTGCTTTTATCATATTTAGGTATGGGCCTTGAATTCCTGATCTTTCCAAGACTTTTATCATGAATGGGTGTTGGATCTTGTCAAATGCTTTTTCCGCATCTAACGAGATGACCATGTGGTTTTTGTCTTTGAGTTTGTTTATATACTGGATTACGTTGATGGATTTCCATATATTGAACCATCCCTGCATCCCTGGGATGAAACCTACTTGGTCAGGATGGATGATTGTTTTGATGTGTTCTTGGATTCGGTTAGCAAGAACTTTATTGAGGATTTTTGCATCAATATTCATAAGGGATATTGGTCTGAAGTTTTCTATCTTTGTTGGGTCTTTTTGTGGTTTAGGTATCAGAGTAATTGTGGCTTCATAGAATGAGTTGGGTAGAGTACCTTCTGTTTCTATTTTGTGGAATAGTTTGTGAAGAACTGGGATTAGATCTTCTTTGAAGGTCTGATAGAACTCTGCACTAAACCCATCTGGTCCTGGGCTTTTTTTAGTTGGGAGACTATTAATGACTGCTTCTATTTCTTTGGGGGATATAGGGCTGTTTAGATCATTAACCTGATCTTGATTCAACTTTGGTACCTGGTATCTGTCTAGGAACTTCTCCATTTCATCCAGGTTCTCCAGTTTTGTTGAGTATAGCCTTTGGTAGAAGGATCTGATGGTGTTTTGGATGTCTTCAGGATCTGTTGTTATGTCTCCTTTTTCATTTCTGATTTTGTTAATTAGGATGCTTTCCCTGTGCCCTCTAGTGAGTCTGGCTAAGGGTTTATCTATCTTGTTGATTTTCTCAAAGAACCAGCTCCTTGATTGGTTGATTCTTTGAATAGTTCTTCTTGTTTCCACTTGGTTGATTTCGCCCCTGAGTTTGATTATTTCCTGCCGTCTACTCCTTTGGGTGAATTTGCTTCCTTTTGTTCTAGTGCTTTTAGGTATGTTGTCAAGCTGCTAATGTGTGCTCTCTCTAGTTTCCTTTTGGAGGCACTCAGAGCTATGAGTTTTCCTCTTAGAAATGCTTTCATTGCGTCCCATAAGTTTGGGTATGTTGTGGCTTCATTTTCATTGAACTCTAAAAAGTCCTTAATTTCTTTCTTTATTCCTTCCTTGACCAAGGTATCATTGAGAAGAGTGTTGTTCAGTTTCCACGTGAAGGTTGGCTTTCTATTATTTATTTTGTTATTGAAGATCAGCCTTAGTCCATGGTGATCTGATAGGATACATGGGACAATTTCAATATTTTTGTATCTGTTGAGGCCTGTTTTGTGACCAATTATGTGGTCAATTTTGGAGAAGGTACCATGAGGTGCTGAGAAGAAGGTATATCCTTTTGTTTAGGATAGAATGTTCTGTAGATATCTGCCAGATCCATTTGATTCATAATTTCTCTTAGTTTCTCTGTGTCCCTGTTTAGTTTCTGTTTCCATGATCTGTCCATTGGTGAAAGTGGTGTGTTGAAGTTTCCCACTATTATTGTATGAGGTGCAATGTGTGCTTTGAGATTTACTAAAGTTTCTTTAATGAATGTGGCTGCCTTTGTATTTGGAGCATAGATATTCAGGATTGATAGTTCCTCTTGGAGGATTTTACCTTTGATGAGTATGAAGTTACCCTCCCTGTCTTTTTTAATGACTTTGGGTTGGAAGTCAATCTTATCAGATCTTAGAATGGCTACTCCAGCTTGTTTCCTCATACCATTTTCTTGGAAAATTGTTTTCCAGCCTTTCATTCTGAGGTAGTGTCTATCTTTTTCTCTGAGATGAGTTTCCTGTAAGCAGCAAAATGTTGGGTCTTGTTTGTGTAGCCAGTTTGTTACTCTATGTCTTTTTATTGGGGAGTTGAGTCCATTGATATTAAGAGATATTAAGGAAAAGTAATTGTTGTTTCCTGTTATTTTTGTTGTTAAAGTTGGCATTCTGTTCTTGTGGCTGTCTTCTTTTAGGTTTGTTGAGGGATTACCTTCTTGTTGTTTCTAGGGCATGGTTCCTGTCCTTGTATTGGTTTTTTTCTGTTATTATCCTTTGAAGGGCTGGATTCGTGGAGAGATAATGTGTGAATTTGGTTTTGTCGTGGAATACTTTGGTTTCTCCATCTATGTTAATTGAGAGTTTGGCTGGGTATAGTAGCCTGGGCTGGAATTTGTGTTCTTTTAGTGTCTGTATAACATCCGTCCAGGATCTTCTGGCTTTCATAGTCTCTGGTGAAAAATCTGGTGTAATTCTGATAGGCTTGCCTTTATATGTTACTTGGCCTTTTTCTCTTACTGCTTTTAGTATTCTATCTTTATTTAGAGCATTTGTTGTTCTGATTATTATGTGTCGGGAGGTATTTCTTTTCTGGTCCAGTCTATTTGGAGTTCTGTAGGCTTCTTGTATGTTCATGGGCATCTCTTTCTTTAGATTTGGGAAGTTTTCTTCTATAATTTTGTTGAAGATGTTTGCTGGTCCTTTGAGTTGAAAATCTTCATTCTCATCCACTCCTATTATCCGTAGGTTTGGTCTTCTCATTGTGTCCTGTATTTCTTGGATGTTTTGAGTTAGGATCTTTTTGCATTTTACATTTTCCTTGATTGTTGTGCCGATGTTCTCTATGGAATCTTCTGCACCTGAGATTCTCTCTTCCATCTCTTGTATTCTGTTGCTGATGCTGGTATCTATGGTTCCAGATTTCTTTCTTAGGGTTTCTATCTCCAGTGTTGCCTCATTTTGGGTTTTCTTTATTGTGTCTACTTCCCTTTTTAGGTCTAGTATAGTTTTGTTCATTTCCATCATCTGTTTGGATGTGTTTTTCTGTTTTTCTGTAAGGACTTGTACCTGTTTGATTATGTTATCCTGTTTTTCTTTAAGGATTTGTAACTCTTTAGCAGTGTTCTCCTGCAATTCTTTAAGGGATTTTTGTGCTTCCTCTTTAGTGTCTTCTGCCTGTTTAGCATTGTTCTCCTGTATTTCTTTAAGTGTGTTATTAAAGTCCTTCTTGAACTCCTCTACCATCATCATGAGATATGCTTTTAGATCCGTGTCTAGCTTTTCCGGTATGTTGGGGTGCCCTGGACTGGGCGAAGTGGGAGTGCTGGGTTCTGATGATGGTGAGTGGTCTTGGTTTCTGTTAGTAAGATTATTAAGTTTACCTTTCGCCATCTGGTAATCTCTGGGGTTAGTTGTTGTCGTTGTCACTGTTTAAAGATTGGAGCAGAAGCTGTGTTCCACTCACCAGCAGTCTCAAAATCCTGTGGCGGGGGTCGTGGGTAGCTGGAGGGTGTCAGCCGATCCTGCGCTCTAGCTACCCCGGTGCTGATCTGGCTGGATGAGGCCTGTGGCCCTACTCAGGCCGGTTTCTGCTTCCCTAACTAATGCAGTCTCAGATCCCGTGTGCAATTGGATTGGAGCAGAAGCTGTTTTCCACTCACCAGAAGTCTTAAGATCCTGTGGCGGGTGTTGTGGGTAGCTGGCGAGTGTCAGCCGACCCTGGGCCCTAGCTACCCCGGTGCTTTTCTGACCGGAAGAGGCTTGTGGCCCTATGTATGCCGGATTTCTCCCTCCCCAACCAAAGCAGTCTCAGTTCCCGCGTGATTGGACTGGAGCAGAAGCTGTGTTCCACTCACCAGCAGTCTCAAAATCCTGTGGCGGGGGTCGTGGGTAGCTGGCGGGTGTCAGCCCACCCTGCGCTCTAGCTACCCAGGTGCTGATCCGGCCGGATGAGGCCTGTGGCCCTACTCAGGCCGGTTTCTGCTTCCCTAACTAATGCAGTCTCAGGTCCCGTGCACAATTGGATTGGAGCAGAAGCTGTGTTCCACTCACCAGCAGTCTCAAAATCCTGTGGCGGGGGTCGTGGGTAGCTGGCGGGTGTCAGCAGACCCTGCGCTCTAGCTACCCTGGTGCTGATCCGGCTGGATGAGGCCTGTGGCCCTGAGTCACCCTTCTTGATTAATGCTGCTTCGCATTCTGACTATGGTATCATATTTCCTGAAGAAGCAAATAAATATGGAAATAGCGCAGACAGTTTTAAAAAAAAATATCAAACTGCATCACATTTTTAACTTTATGGTTCATTCACAAATACATTTCTAAACTAAATTGAAATGATAATTTGACATCTATTAAGTGTTTTCTGATTAAATTTTCCTGTCTTTACTATGTATCAAGATGATAAAACAAACCTTTACTATGGACTGGTTAAACTCGTATGCACAGAGTACCTGATTCCAACAAAGGTTGGTAGTGCTATTCAACCTTTAGCCTTGCTAAACCACTGGATCCTGA
Organism: Mus caroli; assembly: GCF_978045245.1. Lineage (NCBI taxonomy): Eukaryota > Metazoa > Chordata > Mammalia > Rodentia > Muridae > Mus > Mus caroli. The sequence goes on along the minus strand of NW_028227261.1, from coordinate 102,197,863 downwards.
AAACTGTGGGGACCTTGGTTCACTGAATATAATGAAGACTTTAGAGTCTTCTCCTAATTTGCCTTCTACTGATGTGATAAACAATAAGACCAAAAACAAGTTAGGAAGGAGTAGGTTTATTTAGCCCACAGCTCACCATTGAGGAGGCCAAGGCAGGAACTCAAGCAGGGCAGGAACCTAGGGGCAGGAACTGAAGCAGGAGTCCAGGAGCAAGCTTTCTGGTTTGTTCTATCCATTGTTTACTCCTACTGGTTTCTTATATAACCCAGGAACACCGTAGAGGAATGAATGGCACCACCTGTAGAGGTCTGAGCCCTCAATCATAAACAATAAATACTCGCAGACTTTAGCAATATCTATGTGGTCAACTTCTTTTCTTTTTCTTCGATGGAAAAATGGACCTTAAAAGAATGGAAAGCTGGGGCTGGTGAGATGGCTCAGTGGGTAAGAGCACCCGACTGCTCTTCCGAAGGTCCAGAGTTCAAATCCCAGCAACCACATGGTGGCTCACAACCATCCGTAACGAGATCTGGCGCCCTCTTCTGGAGTGTCTGAAGACAGCTACAGTGTACTTACATATAATAAATAAATAAATAAATAAATAAATAAATAAATAAATAAATAAATAAAAAAGAATGGAAAGCTAAGAACTATGAGGTCCAGGTAACAGCTAAGTAGGTTTAATAGTCAAAATCTTGGCCACTGGATATAACAGTTGACCCAGTTATATATTGAAAGAAATTATGAACCAGTACTTCTATAAGTCTGTTTCCAAAACAAATCTCTCATTTCCTAATACCAACTAAATGACTTTTTTTAATAGCTGAACTCTGGCCCTGCCCTCTGCACATTATTGCAAGAAAGTTCAGCTCAAGAAATAAGCTTGGCATTTGTGCTGGAGTAAATAAGCTTGCTCTATACTCATTCCAGCCTTTTAGTAAGAGTTGGGCCTGTCCAATAAAGTGTGATGTGACTCAGTCTTGTTGTTTCCCCAAAGACTTATTTCTTAACTTTTTTTTATTGCACAGCTTTAAACATAGAGAAAATAGAAAGAGGAAGGCAGGAGAGTCTCATCATCTAAGCAAGCTAGCTGCTACCTTGGTTCCTGCCCTGTTGCTTTCTATATATCTATATTTATCTATATCTATATCTATATCTATATCTATATCTATATCTATATCTATATCTATATCTATATCTATATCTATCTATCTATATCTATATCTATATCTATCTATATATATATATAAACCCAACATTTTATAGAGTTGCTCATGGCTTATGTGCTTTTAAGAACCTAATGTGCATGATACAGATGTTTTATGTACATGTTGCAGTGAAGTGTTAGAAACCCAAATATTAATGATACAGATATTTCAACCATTTGATAGAAATCTTAAATGGTTTTTGTTTGTTTTAAGTTTTTCCTTGTAATACAGCAGATTCTTTTCTTTAGATTGAGCTTGGAAAACTCTCTCTAGTTTTTCTGAATGAAAAATACTCTTTGACTGTCCTCCTCTGCCCACTTTGGACCCTGATTCTTGTCTGCTTGTGATTCTCTTACATAAAGTATTTCTTAGCTAGTCTTTCACCCTTACCATCAGCTGATATCAGATAGATGCTAGTGAGAGAAAGTACTCAGAATAAACTTCAGATAAATTCCTTCAGGTTTGATTTGAGAACTTATATTTTGAAATTAGCTTTGAACTCACACACACACACACACACACACACACACACACACACACACCACTTATAAAAGTAAGATTGTTTTAAAAGTTGGCATTACAAATTGTCATTAAAAACTTGGCACAGCTTGAAGTTGATAACAGGTAAATAGTATATTTAAAAAATGCTTGTGAACATGTATGGATTGCATACATGGTGTGGTTGTCAGAGGACAAACTCTAGTGTTGGTTCTCATGCACTTTCCAGTTTTGGACTGAGACAGGGTCTCATATTGGCCTGGACCTTCACCTTGTTAGCCAAGCTAGCTGGCCCATCAGATCCCAGGGTTCTGCCTGTCTCCTGCTCTGACCATGCCCACTGAATTTACAGGCACAGGGCTACACCCTACAGATTTTTATATGGGTCCTGAAGAACTGCACTCAGATCTTTATGCTTACGAGGTAAGTGATTACCAACTGAGCCTTTACCCCAGCTGTGTGTTCTGTAAATTGTACTGTCATTAAGATTTATTTAGTGTTTTGGGTAAGAGAGGTAGGTACATGTGTTAAATATAACAGGAATATGGGGCATTGTGTGATCCATGTAAAACCTTCAGAACTAGGCATTATTCATTTTCTTTTCATTTTGGGATGAACGCTTCTTTGGACTATTTCAGTTTTTGACATTATAGTACATCACATCACCCTTCTCTTTTCGCCCTCTAAAACCTCTTATAGTCTTATAGCCTTCCTTGCTCTCTTTCAAATTTGTGACCTCCCTTTTCTTTAATTGTTGTTGTTGTATGTGTTCCTAAATATTTATAAGTACAGCCTGCTGAGTCAGTATAATGTTACCAGCATGCATGTTTTCAGGGCTGACCGTAGATATTAGATATCTCTTTTGGTGTGCTCTTCCCAGGGGAATACTATTTCTCCACTCTTTAAGAAGAAATCTTAATGTTCCAGCTTTAACATATCCAAGGACAGATTACTCCCAAATGGCTGAACTTTAACTCAGTCCTTTTCCATTGTTCAACTATCACTCTTCATTCTAGATGTACACATATCTCATTTATCTTTATCTCTCCCACAGTGTTGAAGAGATATTGATGGATGACAGGGGGAGTCAAACTGCTGTTCTTAGCAGCACGAGCTCTGTAGCAGGGAGGCAAGTCTTTCCAAAACAGATTGTTGGAAGTACTTCTCAGGGAAATGCTGATTGTGAAGTATTCTGTCTGGATATGTTGATCTTTAAGTACTTTAAAATAGCCTGCTAATTATTGAAACTGGGAAATAGGAAATACATTAAAAAGACTTATATTCTGCTTCTGTAGATATTTGGATATTGCCTTAGTAAGGGGTTATAACTGAGTTCTTTTAAGCTTCACATTTATATCTACTCAATGTATTAAGTATTTAAATTCTATTTTTTTTTTTGATTCGATCAATGAGCAGTCATAATATGTACTGTCTCCTTCTGTTGTCTCACAACTTCTGCCAAAGAGAGCAGAGGTGGAGTTAAATCTTCATAGGAAGGAAGCAGTAAATATCAATTTAGTGGCTGGGAAAATAGTGTAGATTTTAAAATAGCACTTTGCCTTCGTGGGCTGTCACATGGCCTTAGAAAACATGAGATGCTACCAAGATCCCGTAAGTTTGTATAAATATTAAGCAACAAAGCACCCAAAAGATGACTGTGAAAAACTGAGTGTGAAGGTGTCATATCTTATAAGAGGAGTTGGCAAAGGAGTTTGTTGATGCAATTAGAAGACAAGACAGCAGAAGGACTAGCACTGAACACTAAGGCACAGGCAAAGAGCAAAGGAAATTAAAGCACAGGAACAGGCATGCAGACAATAAACTCCAAAGATAGTGACTGTGGTAGTACGTATGGACAGATTATTAGCAGGGTTCTTAAAACAACAGGAAAGAAAAACAAAGATATGGTACAATAAGAAAAAGACAGTTGGTAGATGAGGTCAACAGCAATTAAGAGAGGAAAAACATTAGCAGTTCACAGATACATCTGCCACTTTATTTCATTTTGGAGAGGAGCAACTCCTACTATAAGGGGTCTTACCAGAACTGGATGTGACACTAGGACAGTCACGATTCTGCAAAGGGAAGTCTAGACCAAGCTTATCAAATGGAACAACCCGAAGACACCTTCCATTACTTCCTGCTTCCTGAATTTCTAGAACCACCATTCAGCTGAGACTGCCTTGCCCAGTTGCATTTTCGAAGTTGTAAGCTATCTAGTATTTTTCTTAAAGTTCTTTTGTGCTAACCAGGGCCTGTTGAGATTCTCAGAGTGGAATAAACTTAACATGGAAAAGAAGAAAAAAGATTAAAAGTAAGGCAAGGAGGCCACACATTTCTCTTTTATATTTGTTAAAAATAAGTAATACCCAAGAGTTATTAAGTGTCCTGTCTGGCCAGAGATGTAATTCAGTTGGTAGAATGCTTACCTAGCACACATGAAGCATGCCTAAATGGAGTGTAGTGGCTGTAGACCTCATTGGGATGCATGAGACCCTGACTTATAAAGAAAAAAAAGTCAAAAGCAGAAAATATGTCTTCTCACAAATTCTGGAAATTAGGGCAGTTTCTCTGAAGGTTCATTTTCCATAATTTTTTCCTGTGCCATACTTTTACCATCAATTACTAAAATAACATTTACAGGTAAAATAAAAATAACAATATACACAAACATATATGAAATTCAAAAATCATAAACCATAAAACACAGAACTGACTAAGAATAGTTGCACATCTAAAACACTACGTGCTCTGTTACTCTGCTGTCTCTATAGGGGTCAGGTGGCCAACAATGATAGATGCTTGAGACATAAAGTTATAGAATTCAACAGATTCTATCAAGTGTCATCTCATCTCTGTATAGAAAATATATAGTTAAATATATACAACGCCGGAAGAAAATATCACAATACATCAATTTTTTCTTGCCCTCTGTTTATACTTTGCTTTTTCATAAAAGGGACACTTTCTCCCTAAAATTGTAATAGAATGATTGAAGGAGTATCAGAATATTCACATGCTAGCATGATAGTGAGGTACATCGAGTTTGAATTTGAGACCTGTTGCTCTCTCTCTCTCTCTCTCTCTCTCTCTCTCTCTCTCCCTCCCTCCCTCCCTCCCTCCCTCCCTCCCTCCCTCCCTCCCTCCCTCCCTCCCTCCCTCCCTCCCTCCCTCCCTTCTTTCTTTCTTTCTTTCTTTCTTTCTTTCTTTCTTTCTTTCTTTCTTTCTTTCTTTCTTTCTTTCTTTCTTTCTTTTTTCTTTCTTTCCTTCTTTCTTTCTTTCTTTTTCTTTCTCTCTCTCCTTCTTCTCCTCCTCCCCCTCTCCCCCTCCTCCCCCTCCCTCCTCCCCCTCCCTCCTCCTCCTCCTCCTCCTCCTCCTCCTCCTCCTCCTCCTCCTCCTCCTCCTCCTCCTCCTCCTTCTTCTTCTTCTTCTTCTTCTTCTTCTTCTTCTTCTTCTTCTTCTTCTTCTTCTTCTTCTTCTCTTTGGTTATCTATAAAATGGATATAATAACAGAACTGACTCCCTAATGAGATGCCAAAGCTTTTAAATCAGATTCCATTTTAGAGAACCTGACCTAAGTTTGAACTCAGGTAGACTAACAGGCTGGTATCTAGCATTAGTTTCCAATCCCCCCCCCCCCAAACCTCCCAATAGGACCTGAGCTTAGCTCTAGTTTCTAGGCTAATCCCCAACAAGAGTAGAATTTCCAGATTACAACCCCAACAAGACCAATGTCTCCAGGTTATTCCCCCAACAAACCTGAGCCTCCAGGTTACAAGCCCACCCCTTGCCTAAGGACCACCAGTACAGAGGGGAGCAGAAGTTAAGTTTATGATAGGACTCCCAGCACCAGCCAATTATGTTAAATTCCACAGGAGCTTTCCAATGAGATGCTTGCACACGTATTCCCTGCTTGCTGCTTACGATAAAGCCTTGCTCCATAGACATTCGGGGCTCCTACCACCAAAACTGTCCTGCATGATGGTTATACATTAGGGATCCCAAGCTAGCTTGAATAGAATAAAGACTCTGCTGTGAATTGCATCAGATTGGCTCCTGTGTGTGTTTTGGGGGATCACTAACACTTCCCTGGCACAACACTAGTTTTCTGAGAGAAAAGGTTATATTGATGGTCACCACGCATATCATTTCATATGTTCTAAGCTCATTGGTCACTGAGGTCTCCTCAGATTTATATCATAAAACTATTTGGTATGCTGAATATTTGATCTTCATTTCTCAACTCCATGGTTACAGCTCTTTGTTAATTTTAATGCAGTGTTTTGGAAATGTGTCAGCCATCTTACAATAAATCCTACCCTTGTGTTTATCACAATGCAAACAAAGGCTTCTGCTTTCCCATGGGCATGTTACAGTAAGCATGGCTTCAGCTTCTGATTAGATCAATTAATTCAGGCAGACAAGACATTTATTTTGCATTTTTTAGTTTTATGCTCCCTGGTGATTTTCCATTGCTAAAATGCTGCTTAATTCATCTAGACCAGTGACAGGAGAGATGTAATCTAAAATTACATCTACGAGAGCATTTTGTCCAACACCAGGACACCACTAATGTCTCCATCACTGAGATGAGAAACGGGAAGCTTGAAAATGGTGTGTACATCATCTGAACAAGCTCCACATGCCTTCTTAAATGGTGTCTAATCCTCAGAAATACTATTCTGCTAGGAACCAGAAATGGAAAATTGATCATGTTAGAGCCCACTTATAACCCAAGCCTTTACTAGGCTGAGGCAAGAACACTGGTGTACTATAGAGTGAGTTCAAAGCCATCCAGACCCCATCTCAGCTTTTTCCTTCCCCACAAAGAACAGAGAAACAAACTACACAGAATTAGAAACTCAGAAGCTTGGTGGGTTTATTTTTTATTATCCAATTGAGCTTCTTTAATTTTTATGTATAGTATTTTTACTATCGTATGGTAATTGTATAAGGTGGTCCTTATTTTATGCTCACTGTCCACTAATTCTTATTCGTGATATCCTCTTCCATTCTCCTTAAACAGAAGGCAGAGGCCTTAAAGGACATATGTATTTCACACAGCCCATTGACTCCAAATTACCTGATCATTATAGGGATCTTGAGTTAAATATGAACAGAAAACCGGGTCCTGTCAATGGGGGACATCTAGCAAGGATACAGCCAATCAATCATAGCTTCGTTCTAGTCTCTGTTTGGAGAGGAAACGTTACTGCTGTGACTTAGGATCTTCGGATGTTTATGTGTAATTTTTTAGTTTAATCCAGAAGATGGATTTATAGCAAGTTCCATGAGGGTGGCTGACTCAGACATACTTCTCCATAACATCCCCTCCCCAGCAAGCTCACATCAGCAATATAACAGACTCCCTCCAAGACATCCCTCTTTCAGCTCTCTGGAAAGAGACTCTTCCACAAAGTTATTAGCTTACAGTGTTCACTATTTTTTCAACTCCTTGCAGACTAAGAGCTCAGGATTCTGAGTCCAATTATACTTAATAATGTTTCATATTAAAGATCATTATCTCCTAATGGGCCCTGAATAACATAATCCATTCCCAATTCTAACTAAAGTCCAGACTAAGGTCATATTTCTTACAATTCAGAAAAAAAATCAGTCACTTGGTAAAATCACTCCATCAACTGAATTCTTATGGCATGAAATATGCTGATATTTTGCAGTTAGCCATTATTAAAGTTGGTCCTTTTGCTTAGTTCAACGGTTCTCAATGGCATAGCAGAAAGCTGAACTGTGTTAAGTCCTTTCTGTGAGGAGCTATCCTGGGCTAGCAATTTTAGCAGTTTCAAAATCTTTCCTAGTTAAGAACCACCGAATTAGAGTATTCAAAAAAGTGTAGCCCTTTCACCTGCTTGGGATAAATTTTGGATAGGAATGAAAGCAAATCTTACCTTATTTCCTTTCTCTGTAGAGATGCTTCTACTGGGTACAAAGTGTTTCTCCCACTGACTTGGAATGCCTTCTTCAGCTTTTGTTTCTTCCATTTAGTTTATTCTTTTGGACTATTTTTATAGCATTAATATTTCATTCATTTCCATGGTGTTTTAATTATGTTTTTATCTCTGTAAGACACTTAAAAATATTTGAAAAATTTGGATCCCTGTAATAATTCTCTTTCAAAATTTACATATTCATAATTTTCCATTTAGGTTTCTAAATAAGCACTTAAATGGATTTGTGAAGGTCTTTAACTGTTTCCTTTAGATTTCCAGGAGAATTACATTGAACTCATTATTCACAGTGAAAAGAACTGATGATGTTTCAAGAGCTACTGTCACTTATAGGGATGACATAGAGTCACTTATTCAAATGTCCCCCATATGAAACTCAAGGGAGCTACATTGTTTCTTCATAAAACGCAAGCTTTTTGCTAAGTTTATGTTTAGCTATTTGCTATTGAGATTGAAAATTAGGGTATTTTTGTTGCAATATATTTTCTGACTGCTCATGGCTAGCTTGAATGAAACTTACATACTTTCTAATATTTATTATATTTCTGACAATTTTTAAAAAATTATTGTTAGGCATACCTTCAAGCTAGTATTGTTGGGTGAACTAATCTATTTTAAAGCAATAATTTCAGAAAAATGTAAATTTTGCACAAAGCTATTACCTCTTTATGGAAAGAACAACCTTTATAATTTTCTTAGAGTTTTAATTTTCTCATCTTATCAAAAGAAGTTCTAGAAAAAAACAGCTTGAAAGGAAGCAACATCTTCCTAACAGTTCTCCTTGACTGACACAAAGCAAGAAGTGATGTGTTTTCTTCTTCTCTCCTTCCTTGGTATCATGAGGTCTATCCTAGACTACATTTGCTGGGAGTCTTGAGTAATGTTAATTCAGTTTGTTACCACAGCTGCTGAAGAGTTATTTTGAAGTGCACTGTTTCTCAGATATTAGGGACTTTACTAATGACTCTCTCTTACTGACTTTAAATGTCATTCCATTGTGTACTCCTGTGATTTCACTTCTTATTAATGCGTTTTTTTTTTTTTTATTTGTTTGGAGTATACAGTCACACTATGCTGAAGTTCAAGCCAAGAGCAATAATGTAGCTGGCATTATTGAGAGGCAGGTAGACACCAAGGCCTTTCTATCTGGATTAAGAAATTAGGTCTAACTTTGTCGGTGATATGGGATCAATATACAAATCTATAAGACCTTAGAGTTTATTTGGACTAGAAAAGTGGTATGACATGTGATGGAGGTATTCAGAGCTGTAAGGAAGACTAAATGAGAGTAAACAGGGTAAGGATCCTTGTTCCTGGAAGAGAGAGTTTAACATATTGAGTTGGGTGTATTAGTTGGTGCTACTATCACTGCTGCTGAAACACTATGGCCAAGGCAACTTAGGGAGGAAAGGGCTTATTTGCTTCACATATCCTAAATCACAGTCTAGTGAGGGTCGCCAAGGCAGGAGAACCTCAAGAAGGGCAGAACTTGAGGACAGGAATTAGAGACAGGTAGGAGTTCTGCTTATAGGATTGCTTCTTATGGCTTTCTCAGCATGCCTTGTTGTAGAACCCAGGAATACAGAACAATGTGGTACCACTCTTGATAAGCTGAGCCTTCTCACATCAATCACTAATAAAGAAAATATTCTACAGACTTTCCTACAGTTGGATCTTATGGAGACATTTTCTCAGTGAGGTTTTCTCTTCTGAAATGACTCTAGCTTGGGTCGAGTTGACATAAAAATAACCAGCACAATAGAGTATTCCAGAAATAAAGCAGATAACAGAACAGGATGTACCAAATGATAGTGCGATGAGTTTGTGTTGTTACAACACAGCTAACTTTCTTTATAATTTCTGTTCAGATCCCACAATGAATCTAAAAATGATTGTTTCTAATGGTTCTGTTTTTCTGTTTTTCTTTTTAAATTATTTTATTTATTTACATTCCAAATGTGGCCCTGATCCCAGTTTCCCCTCCCAGAGTTCTTCTCCCTCACTCCCATTTGCCTTTGAGAGGGTGCTCCTCCCCACCCCCACATCCTTCTTCTTTGGGACATCAAGTCTCTACAAGATTAGGCACATCTTCTCCCACTGGCCAGACAAGGCAGTCCTCTACTACATATGTGCTAGAGCCTCAGACCAGCCCATGCATGCTCTTTGGTTGGTGGCTGACACTGTTGCTTTTCCTATGGGGTCACTATCACCTTCAGCTCCTTCAGTCCTTCCCCTAATTCTTCTATACGGATCCCCAACCTCAGTCAATGGTTGGCTGTATCTGCAACTGTCTCAGTCAGCAACTGGTAGAGCCTCTCAGATGACAGCCATGCTCAGCTCCTGTCTGCCAGTACAACATAGTATCAGTAACAGTGTCAGGGTTTTGTGCCTGCCCATGGGATGGATCCCAAGTTGGGCCAGTCACTGAATGGGCTTTCCTCCAGTCTCTGTTCCCTTTATGTCCCTGCATTTCTTTTTCATTTTCTTTTTAATCAATTACTTTTTTACACTCCATATTCCATTCCCTGCCCCCCAATCCACCCTCCAACTGCTCCACATCCCACACCTCCTCCCCACATCCCCTGTCTCCACATGGATGCTCCCAGCCCCCACCTCACTTGACCTCTAAACTCCCTGGGGCCTCCAGTCTGTTGAGGGTTAGGTGCATCATTTCTGAATGAACACAGACTCGGAAGTCCTCTACTGTATGTGTGTTGGGGGCCTCATATCAGCTGGTGTATGCTGTCTGTTTGGTTGTCCAGTGTTTGAGAGATCTCAGGGGTCCAGATTAATTGAGACTGCTGGTCCTCCTACAGGATCACCCTTTTCCTCAACTTCTTTCAGCCTTCTCTTATTCAACAACAGGAGTCAGCTGCTTTTGTCCCATTGGTTGGGTGCAAATATCTGCATCTGACTCTTTCAGCTGCTTGTTGGGTCTTTCAGAGGACAGTCATGATAGGTCCCTAAGAAAGCAATCACAAGTGGGGAGGGAGGAAAGGATCTGGGTGGGAAAGTGGAGGTAGGGGGAGTCAGGGTCAGAGGGGAATCTGATCTGGTATTGGGTGAGGGAAAAGGACTATAGCCCTGAGGGCCAACAGAAAGAATGGAAACAGGCAACCTCAGGAAATAGGAGTTGGGGGGACCCTCAAGAATACACCAGAGACCTGGGAGGTAAGAGACTCTCAGGAATTAAAAGGGAGGGACCTTAGATGAAGTGCCCTATAGTAGGGAGAGGGAACTTATAGAGCCCACCAGGAAGACAGGGCATCAAGTGAGGGGTGGGGTTGCCATCCCACAGTCACATCTCTGACCCATAATTGTTCCTGTGTGAAAGAATTACAGGGATGGAAATGGAGAAGAGCCTAAGGGAAAAAAGGTCCAGCCACAGTCCCAAAGTGGGATCTAACTCAAGGGGGACATCCCAAGGCTTGTATTTCTTTTAGACAGGAACAATTAGGAGTCAAAAATGTTGAAGGTGGGTTGTTGACTTCATCCCTCCACTGGGGGCCCTGTTTGTCTATTGGAGGTGGTTTCTTCAAATTCCTTTTCCTGACTGTTGGGCATTTAGGCTGAGGCCATCCCCATTGAATCCTCGGAGCTTCTCACATCCCAGGTCTCTGGAACTTTCTAGAGGGTCCTCCTGCCTCTCACACACAGCAACTGCATATTTCCATTCATTCTCCTGGCCCAATGGGCTTCTCACCTGTCTCCCCCCCATACCTGCCCCTGCCCCCCTTCTCCTTCCCCTCTCCTCTCCCACCAAGGTCCCTCCCTCCCTCTGCCTCTGGTGATTATTTTTCTAATCTAATTATTTATCTGTTTTTCTAATTGTCTCCTGACTGGTAAAAATAAAAATATTATTTGGAACCCTCTTGTGGTTTATAGCAGAATGCCTTAGAGTACAGGACACATGGGAAGAGTAAATCTGAAGTTAATATGTTTTTAAAAGTCAACTTTGAAATGCTGGACTTCATTTGCTTGAAATCCCTTGATGCTAAGTTGGTAGAGCAGGCAGTTGACTATCCACAGTTCAGAGGAATGATGAATGGTTTTGACAACTTATTGAAATCACAATAGAAGGATTAGCTAAAATCATGAATATGTATGAAGTCACCCAGTAAAAAGGAGGTATAACAAGTGAGATGGGGGTGGGCATCTTTGGGGAAATAAAACTATTTAAAGTGTGTAGTAGGAAGAAATAGACTGATAAAAAACGGAGAAACAGAGGTTTTTAAAAAGTGATGACTTGAAAACAAGAGGGAGGGGGATACAATAGAAATTAGGTATTATTAAAAGCAAGGCTGATTTGGTACTCTGTAACAGAATTTCTTTGGGATTGTTCATGAAGACAGACTGTTTCTGGGTGGCAGGAACAGTAAAAACCAGCTGTGTGTTGGAAAGTGAAATAATGGTTGAGAATTCATCAGAAAATAAATACAATGCAGAATAATCTCTATCTATCTATCTATCTATCTATCTATCTATCTATCTATCTATCTATCTATCCGTCTATATCTTCATTGTCTTCTCAGTGGAGAAGTTAATATGTTTTTTAAAAGTCAGCTTTGAAATGCTGGACTTCATTTGTTTGAAATCCCTTGATGCTAAGTAGGTAGAGCAGGCAGTTGGCTATCCACAGTTCAGAGGAATGATTAATGGTTTTGATTAAAGATATCTATATCTTTATTGTCTTCTCAGTGGAGAAGATAGATAGATGGATAGATAGATAGATAGATAGATAGATAGATAGATAGATAGATAGATAGATGTAGCTCTATTGAGGAGAACACAGTGAAGATATAAAAGCCTTATAATTGAAATTGATAAAGAACCTGCATAATCAGAAGGAATTAGGGTCACAAGCTCAAGGAAAGGTTGTCCTTGAGAGAAACAAAGGCACTTATCAAGACAAGAGTTGCAATTTGTTGATGTTTGTAATTGTAGATGGGTTTACAGATAAGAATGTGTTCTGTTTTCTACTTTAGCTCTTATTTATTTATTTGTAACTTTCTCCTTTATGCTATATATGTTTCCTTGCATTTACACAGAACAAAATGTAGCCTGACATCAGGTCCTTCCTGTAGAACAGGTCTCAGATGCACTGGGCAGTGGTTGGTTACTATGGTAATGGTCTACCACTGTTGTACCTATGGCCATTTCATTCTAGGAATATCATCTATTATAGTTGGTAGAGATCACAGCTGTATAGAATCATTTGTAATTTTTTTCCTCACACAATTTTGCATAGTACCTTCCTTCACCATGTAAAGTAGCTAGCTTCTTGCTAAATGTTTGTACCCACACATTAGCACTGCTCTCAGCGTTCATCAGGGAAGCTTTCCTTTACAGCAGTAGTAGGTAAGGGAGAGACTCACAGCTGGAATGTGACTGTGGAGTTCTCAAACATAAACAAGACCTCTAGATCAACCATCGCCAGGCTCAGGGAGCATCAAGGAAGAGAAGGGGGGAAAGAATGTAACAAATGTAGGTAGGGAAGTGCTGAGAAACAGTGTCTCCTAGACATGACAGTCATTGCATGAATGAACTATCTTCATCTACAGTTCCCTGCATAAGACTTGCCCAAGATTGTAACCATGATTATTGTAACATGCATGAGTGAGGGGCATAAAAATTCCTATCCCTTGCTGTGGCTTCTAACTGATGCTGGTGAGGGGATGACATTCTCGTCAACTGTATAGTCACCATACTGGGTAAATACCCTTTATATTCATGCAAGTAACTATAATCAAACCCAGTGGGTCAAAATAAATCCCTATAAAATAACAACTATCAAAGTCAGAGGAGCCATAATAAAACCTAGTGGGTCAAAATAAAATCTTATAAAATAACAGCTATCGAAGTTGGAGAAGCATGCTGGGAAAAATGATTTTTTTCACTAATCATCTTATTCATTTACATTTCAAGCGATATCCCTCTTCCTGGTTACCCCTCTACAAACTCATATTCCATCTGCCCTCCCCTCTCCCTGTTGCCTCTATGAGGGTGCTATTCCTCCCACTTACCCACTCCCTCCTCACTGCTCTAGCATCCCCCTATGCTGAGGCATCAAGTCTCCACTGGACTAAAGACCTCCCCTCCTGTTGATGTCAGATAAGACAATCCTCTGCTTCGTATGTATCTGGATCCATAGCTTCCTCCATATATGCTTTTTAGTTGGTGGTTTGGTCTCTGGGAGCTCTAGGTGGTCCAATTAGTTGATATTGTTCTTTGTATGGGGTTACAATCCCCTTCAGCTCCTTCAGTTCTTCCCCTAACTCCATGGGGGTCCCCAGGCTCAGTATGATGGTTGGCTGTGAGTATCTGCATCTATATTAGCCAGGTGCTGGTAGAGTGTCTCAGAGAACAGCCATAAAAGGCTTCTGTAGGCTAGCGCCTCTTGGCATCAGCAATATTGAGAGGGATTGGTGTCTGTAGATGGGATGGATCCCTAGATAGGGTGGTCTTTGTTTGGCCTTTCCTTCAGTTTCTGTTCCATTTTTTTTTTTTGTTTGTTTGTTTGTTTGTGTCTTCCCTTAGGACAGGAACATTTCTGGGTTAAAATTTTGAGATGCATGGGTGGCCACGCTCCTTAACTAGGTTGTGACTATCTGCTGGAGGTGATTTCTTTTTTTTTTTTTTTTTTCACAGCCTAATGCTTCTTTTTTTTTTTTTTTATTTTTATTACATAATTTCCTCAATTACATTTCCAATACTATCCCAAAAGTCCCCCATAGCGCCCCCCACATCCCTACCCACCCATTCCCATTCTTTTGGCCCTGGCATTCCCCTATATTGGGGCATATAAAGTTTGCAAGTCCAATGGGCCTCTCTTTCCATTGATGGCCGACTAGGCCATCTTTCGATACATATTCAGCTAGAGACAAGAGCTCCAGGGTTCCGGTTAGTACATCATGTTGTTCCAACAATAGGGTTGCAGATCCCTTTAGCTCCTTGGGTACTTTCTCTAGCTTCTCCATTGGGAGCCCTGTGATACATCCAATAGCTGACTGTGAACATCCACTCCTGTGTTTGCTAGGCCCCGGCATCGTCTCACAAGAGACAGCTATATTTGGGTCCTTTCAGCAAGATCTTGCTAGTGTATGCAATGGTGTCAGCGTTTAGAAGCTGATTATGGGACGGATCCCTGGATACAGCAGTCTCTAAATGGTCCATCCTTTCATCACAGCTACGAACTTTGTCTCTGTAGCTCCTTCCCTGGGTGTTTTGTTCCCAACTCTAAGAAGGTGCACAGTGTCCACACTTTGGTCTTCATTCTTCTTGAGTTTCATGCGTTTAGCAAATTGTATCTTATATCTTGGGTATCCTAAGTTTTGGGCTAATATCCACTTATCAATGAATACATATTGTGTGAGTTCTTTTGTGATTGTGTTACTTCACTCAAGATGATGCCCTCCAGGTCCATCCATTTGGCTAGGAATTTCATAAATTCATTCTTTTTAATAGCTGAGTAGTACTCCATTGTGTAAATGTACCATAATTTCTGTATCCATTCCTCTGTTGAGGGACATCTGGGTTCTTTCCAGCTTCTGGCTATTATAAATAGGGCTGCTATGAACATAGTGGAGCATGTGTCCTTTTTACCGGTTGGGACATCTTCTGGATATATGCCCAGGAGAGGTATTGCTGGATCCTCCGGTAGTACTATGTCCAATTTTCTGAGGAACCGCCAGACTGATTTCCAGAGTGGTTGTACAAGCTTGCAATCCCACCAACAATGGAGGAGTGTTCCTCTTTCTCCACATCCTCGCCAGCATCTGCTGTCACCTGAATTTTTGATCTTAGCCATTCTGACTGGTGTGAGGTGGAATCTCAGGGTTGTTTTGATTTGCATTTCCCTGATGATTAAGGATGTTGAACATTTTTTCAGGTGCTTCTCTGCCATTCGGTATTCCTCAGGTGAGAATTCTTTGTTCAGTTCTGAGCCCCATTTTTTAATGGGGTTATTTGACTTTCTGGAGTCCACCTTCTTGAGTTCTTTATATATATTGGATATTAGTCCCTTATCTGATTTAGGATAGGTGAAGATCCTTTCCCAATCTGTTGGTGGTTTTTTTGTCTTATTGATGGTGTCTTTAGCCTTGCAGAAGCTTTGTAGTTTCATGAGGTCCCACTTGTCAATTCTCGATCTTACAGCACAAGCCATTACTGTTCTATTCAGGAATTTTTCCCCTGTGCCCATATCTTCAAGGCTTTTCCCCACTTTCTCCTCTATAAGTTTCAGTGTCTCTGGTTTTATGTGAAGTTCCTTGATCCACTTAGACTTGACCTTAGTACAAGGAGATAGGAATGGATCGATTCGCATTCTTCTACATGTTAACAACCAGTTGTGCCAGCACCATTTGTTGAAAATGCTGTCTTTCTTCCACTGGATGTTTTTAGCTCCCTTGTCGAAGATCAAGTGACCATAGGTGTGTGGGTTCATTTCTGGGTCTTCAATTCTATTCCATTGGTCTATTTGTCTGTCACTATACCAGTACCATGCAGTTTTTATCACAATTGCTCTGTAGTAGAGCTTTAGGTCCGGCATGGTGATTCCACCAGAGGTTCTTTTATCCTTGAGAAGAGTTTTTGCTATCCTAGGTTTTTTGTTATTCCAGATGAATTTGCAGATTGCACTTTCTAATTCGTTGAAGAATTGATTTGGAATTTTGATGGGGATTGCATTGAATCTGTAGATTGCTTTTGGCAAGATAGCCATTTTTACAATGTTGATCCTGCCAATCCATGAGCATGGGAGATCTTTCCATCTTCTGAGATCTTCTATAATTTCTTTCTTCAGAGACTTGAAGTTTTTATTATACAGATCTTTCACTTCCTTAGTTAGAGTCACGCCAAGATATTTTATATTATTTGTGACTATTGAGAAGGGTGTTGTTTCCCTAATTTCTTTCTCAGCCTGTTTATTCTTTGTGTAGAGAAAGGCCATTGATTTGTTTGAGTTAATTTTATATCCAGCTACTTCACCGAAGCTGTTTATCAGGCTTAGGAGTTCTCTGGTGGAATTTTTAGGGTCACTTATATATACTATCATATCATCTGCAAAAAGTGATATTTTGACTTCATCTTTTCCAATTTGTATCCCTTTGATCTCCTTTTGTTGTCGAATTGCTCTGGCTAGGACTTCAAGTACAATGTTGAATAGGTATGGAGAAAGTGGACAGCCTTGTCTAGTCCCTGATTTTAGAGGGATTGCTTCAAGCTTCTCACCATTTACTTTGATGTTGGCTACTGGTTTGCTGTAGATTGCTTTTATCATGTTTAGGTATGGGCCTTGAATTCCTGACCTTTCCAAGACTTTTATCATGAATGGGTGTTGGATCTTGTCAAATGCTTTTTCCGCATCTAAGGAGATGACCATGTGGTTTTTGTCTTTGAGTTTGTTTATATACTGGATTACGTTGATGGATTTCCGTATATTGAACCATCCCTGCATCCCTGGGATGAAACCTACTTGGTCAGGATGGATGATTGTTTTGATGTGTTCTTGGATTCGGTTAGCAAGAACTTTATTGAGGATTTTTGCATCAATATTCATAAGGGATATTGGTCTGAAGTTTTCTATCTTTGTTGGGTCTTTTTGTGGTTTAGGTATCAGAGTAATTGTGGCTTCATAGAATGAGTTGGGTAGAGTACCTTCTGTTTCTATTTTGTGGAATAGTTTGTGAAGAACTGGGATTAGATCTTCTTTGAAGGTCTGATAGAACTCTGCACTAAACCCATCTGGTCCTGGGCTTTTTTTAGTTGGGAGACTATTAATGACTGCTTCTATTTCTTTGGGGGATATAGGGCTGTTTAGATCATTAACCTGATCTTGATTCAACTTTGGTACCTGGTATCTGTCTAGGAACTTCTCCATTTCATCCAGGTTCTCCAGTTTTGTTGAGTATAGCCTTTGGTAGAAGGATCTGATGGTGTTTTGGATGTCTTCAGGATCTGTTGTTATGTCTCCTTTTTCATTTCTGATTTTGTTAATTAGGATGCTTTCCCTGTGCCCTCTAGTGAGTCTGGCTAAGGGTTTATCTATCTTGTTGATTTTCTCAAAGAACCAGCTCCTTGATTGGTTGATTCTTTGAATAGTTTTTCTTGTTTCCACTTGGTTGATTTCACCCCTGAGTTTGATTATTTCCTGCCGTCTACTCCTCTTGGGTGAATTTGCTTCCTTTTGTTCTAGTGCTTTTAGGTGTGTTGTCAAGCTGCTAATGTGTGCTCTCTCTAGTTTCCTTTTGGAGGCACTCAGAGCTATGAGTTTTCCTCTTAAAAATGCTTTCATTGCGTCCCATAAGTTTGGGTATGTTGTGGCTTCATTTTCATTGAACTCTAAAAAGTCCTTAATTTCTTTCTTTATTCCTTCCTTGACCAAGGTATCATTGAGAAGAGTGTTGTTCAGTTTCCACGTGAAGGTTGGCTTTCTATTATTTATTTTGTTATTGAAGATCAGCCTTAGTCCATGGTGATCTGATAGGATGCATGGGACAATTTCAATATTTTTATATCTGTTGAGGCCTGTTTTGTGACCAATTATGTGGTCAATTTTGGAGAAGGTACCATGAGGTGCTGAGAAGAAGGTATATCCTTTTGTTTTAGGATAGAATGTTCTGTAGATATCTGCCAGATCCATTTGATTCATAATTTCTCTTAGTTTCACTGTGTCCCTGTTTAGTTTCTGTTTCCATGATCTATCCATTGGTGAAAGTGGTGTGTTGAAGTCTCCCACTATTATTGTATGAGGTGCAATGTGTGCTTTGAGATTTACTAAAGTTTCTTTAATGAATGTGGCTGCCTTTGTATTTGGAGCATAGATATTCAGGATTGATAGTTCCTCTTGGAGGATTTTACCTTTGATGAGTATGAAGTGTCCCTCCCTGTCTTTTTTAATGACTTTGGGTTGGAAGTCAATCTTATCAGATATTAGAATGGCTACTCCAGCTTGTTTCTTCATGCCATTTGCTTGGAGAATTGTTTTCCAGCCTTTCATTCTGAGGTAGTGTCTATCCTTTTCTCTGAGATGAGTTTCCTGTAAGCAGCAAAATGTTGGGTCTTGTTTGTGTAGCCAGTTTGTTAGTCTATGTCTTTTTATCGGGGAGTTGAGTCCATTGATATTAAGAGATATTAAGGAAAAGAAATTGGTGTTTCCTGTTATTTTTGATGTTAAAGTTGGCATTTTGTTCTTGTGGCTGTCTTCTTTTAGGTTTGTTGAGGGATTACCTTCTTGTTGTTTCTAGGGCGTGGTTCCTGTCCTTGTATTGGTTTTTTTCTGTTATTATCCTTTGAAGGGCTGGATTCGTGGAGAGATAATGTGTGAATTTGGTTTTGTCGTGGAATACTTTGGTTTCTCCATCTATGTTAATTGAGAGTTTGGCTGGGTATAGTAGCCTGGGCTGGAATTTGTGTTCTTTTAGTGTCTGTATAACATCTGTCCAGGATCTTCTGGCTTTCATAGTCTCTGGTGAAAAGTCTGGTGTAATTCTGATAGGCTTGCCTTTATATGTTACTTGGCCTTTTTCTCTTACTGCTTTTAGTATTCTATCTTTATTTAGAGCATTTGTTGCTCTGATTATTATGTGTCGGGAGGTATTTCTTTTCTGATCCAGTCTATTTGGAGTTCTGTAGGCTTCTTGTATGTTCATGGGCATCTCTTTCTTTAGATTTGGGAAGTTTTCTTCTATAATTTTGTTGAAGATGTTTGCTGGTCCTTTGAGTTGAAAATCTTCATTCTCATCCACTCCTATTATCCGTAGGTTTGGTCTTCTCATTATGTCCTGTATTTCTTGGATGTTTTGAGTTAGGATCTTTTTGCATTTTCCATTTTCCTTGATTGTTGTGCCGATGTTCTCTATGGAATCTTCTGCACCTGAGATTCTCTCTTCCATCTCTTGTATTCTGTTGCTGATGCTCGTATCTATGGTTCCAGATTTCTTTCCTAGGGTTTCTATCTCCAGTGTTGCCTCATTTTGGGTTTTCTTTATTGTGTCTACTTCCCTTTTTAGGTCTAGTATGGTTTTGTTCATTTCCATCATCTGTTTGGATGTGTTTTCCTGTTTTTCTGTAAGGACTTCTACCTGTTTGATTATGTTATCATGTTTTTCTTTAAGGATTTGTAACTCTTTAGCAGTGTTCTCCTGCAATTCTTTAAGGGATTTTTGTGCTTCCTCTTTATTGTCTTCTTCCTTTTTAGCAGTGTTCTCCTGCATTTCTTTAAGTGTGTTATTAACGTCCTTCTTGAAGTCCCCTATCATCATCAGGAGATATGCTTTTAAATCCGTGTCTAGCTTTTCCGGTGTGTTGGGGTGCCCTGGACTGGGTGAAGTGGGGGTGCTGGGTTCTGATGATGGTGAGTGGTCTTGGTTTCTGTTAGTAAGATTATTACGTTTACCTTTCGCCATCTGGTAATCTCTGGGGTTAGTTGTTATCGTTGTCACTATTTAAAGATTGGAGCAGAAGCTGTGTTCCACTCACCAGCAGTCTCTAAATCCTGCGGCGGGGGTCGTGGGTAGCTGACGGTACCCCGGTGCTGGTCCAGCCGGAAGAGGCCTGGGGTCCTACTCAGGCCGTTTTTCTGCTTCCCTAACTAATGCAGTCTCTGGTCCCGCGTGCAATTGGATTGGAGCAGAAGCTGTGTTCCACTCTCCAGAAGTCTTAAGATCCTGTGGTGGGTGTTGTGGGTAGCTGGTGAGTGTCAGCTGACCCTGCGCCCCAGCTGCCCCGGTGCTTTTCTGACCGGAAGAGGGTTGTGGTCCTATGTAGGCCGGATTTCTCTCTCCCCAACCAGAGCAGTCTCAGGTCCCGCGTGATTGGACTGGAGCAGAAGCTGTGTTCCACTCACCAGCAGTCCCAAAATCCTGCGGCGGGTGTCGTGGGTAGCTGGCGGGTGTCAGGCAACCCTGCGCTCCCGCTACCCCGGCGCTGATCCGGCCGGGTGAGGCCTGTGGTCCTACTCAGGCCGGTTTCTGCTTCCCTAACTAATGCAGTCTCAGGTCCCGCGCAATTGGATTAGAGCAGAAGCTGTGCTTTACTCACCAGAAGTCTTAAGATCCTGTGGCGGGTGTTGTGGGCAGTTGGCGAGTGTCAGCAGACCCTGAGCCCCAGCTGCTCAGGTGCTTTTCTGACCGGAAGAGGGTTGTGGCCCTATGTAGGCCAGATTTCTCTCTCCCCAACCAGAGCAGTCTCAGGTCCCGCGTGATTGGACTGGAGCAGAAGCTGTGTTCCACTCACCAGAAGTCCCAAAATCCTGCGGCGGGGGTCGTGGGTAGCTGGCGGGTGTCAGGCAACCCTGTGCTCCCGCTACCCTGGCGCTGATCCGGCCGGGTGAGGCCTGTGGCCCTACTCAGGCCAGTTTCTGCTTCCCTAACTAATGCAGTCTCAGGTCCCGCGCAATTGGATTGGAGCAGAAGCTGTGTTCCACTCACCAGCAGTCCCAAAATCCTGTGGCGGGGGTCGTGGGTAGCTGGCGGGTGTCAGGCAACCCTGCGCTCCCGCTACCCCGGGGCTGATCCAGCAGGATGAGGCCTGTGGTCCTACTCAGGCCGGTTTCTGCTTCCCTAACTAATGCAGTCTCAGGTCCCGCGCAATTGGATTGGAGCAGAAGCTGTGCTCCACTCACCAGAAGTCTTAAGATCCTGTGGAGGGTGTTGTGGGCAGTTGGCGAGTGTCAGCAGACCCTGCGCCCCAGCTGCTCAGGTGCTTTTCTGACCGGAAGAGGGTTGTGGCCCTATGTAGGCCAGATTTCTCTCTCCCCAACCAGAGCAGTCTCAGGTCCCGCGTGATTGGACTGGAGCAGAAGCTGTGTTCCACTCACCAGCAGTCCCAAAATCCTGCGGCGGGGGTCTTGGGTAGCTGGCGGGTGTCAGGCAACCCTGCGCTCCCGCTACCCCGGAGCTGATCCGGCCGGATGAGGCCTGGGGTCCTACTCAGGCCGTTTTTCTGCTTCCCTAACTAATGCAGTCTCTGGTCCCGCGTGCAATTGGATTGGAGCAGAAGCTGTGTTCCACTCTCCAGAAGTCTTAAGATCCTGTGGTGGGTGTTGTGGGTAGCTGGTGAGTGTCAGCCGACCCTGCGCCCCAGCTGCCCCGGTGCTTGGAGGTGATTTCTATGGGTTCTATCTCCCTTTTGTTGGTTATTTTGGCTAAATTCATCAATGTTGGGTCCTGTGAGTCTCTCATTTACCTGGAGTCTGGGGCATTTTAGTGGCTAACCCCAGTTCCTCATCTCCAACTGCTACATGTTCCTATTCAATTTCATGAACCTCTGTACTCTCCTGTCCCCTCCAATACCTGCCCCTGCCTCTCCTTTTTCCCTCCCCCTCCTCCCTCCCTCCCAGGTCCCTCCTTCTCTCTACTTCTTGTGATTGTTCCCCATTCCATGTAGGATTGAAACATCTAGACTTTGGTCTTCCTTCTTCTTAAGCTCCATGTGGTTTGTAGGTTGTATCCTGGGTATTAGCTTTTGGGCTAATATCCACTTATCAGTGAGTTCATACCATGTGTGTTCTTGTGTGTCTGGGTTACCTCACTCAGGATGATATTTTCTAGTTCCATGCATTTGCCTGCCAGTTTCATGAAGTCATTGTTTTTAATAGCTGATTAGTACTCAATTGTGTTAATGTACCATATTTTCTGTCCCCATTCTTCTGTTGAGAGATATCTGGGTTGTTTCCAGCTTCTGGCTACTATAAATAAGGCTACTATGAGCATACTGGCACATGGTTGGAACATTTTTTGGGTGTATACCCAGGAGAGGTATAGTTGGATCTTCAGGTAGAACTATTTCCAATTTTCTGAGGAATCACCAGATTGATTTCCAAAGAGGTTTTACCAGCTTACAGCCCCATCAGTAAAGGAGGAGTGTTCCTCCTTCTCCACATGTGCTGTTGCCTGCATTGTTTATTTTAGCCATTCTGATTGGTGTGAGGTTCAGTTTTTCTGGTTTGTATTCCCTAATCACTAAGGATGTTGAACATTTTTTTCAAGTGCTTCTCAGCCATTGAAGATTCCTCAGTTGAGAATTCTTTGTTTGGTACTGCACCCCATTTTTAATAGGGTTATTTAGTTCTCTGCAGTCTAACTACCTGAGTTCCTTGTATATTTTGGATATTAGCACTCTCTCAGATATAGGGTTTCCCAATCTGTGGGTTGCCATTTTGTCCTGTTGACAGGGTCCTTTGCCTTACAAAAGCTTTTCAATTTTATGAGGTCCCATTTGTCAATTGTTGATCTTAGAGCATGAGCCATTGGTGTTTTGTTCATGAAAATTTCCCCTGTGCCAACATGTTCGAGGCTCTTCCCCACTTTCTCCTCTATTAGATCAGTGTATCTGGTTTTATGTGGAGGTCCTTGAGAATGTGCAATGTGCTAGGAATTGGTTAGGCACAGGAGATAGGACATAGAGAAGTGCAAATAAAGTCTTTCTTCTGCTGAGAATAGGGAGTGTAATTTAGTGTAGAACACAAAATAAGAGCAGAAAGAGATTATGATGGAAATAGTGAATTTACTAAGGAAGCTGTGTGTGCACAATGCAGAGGTGTTTGTGCTTGTGCCTACCTTGTTTGGCTGTGCCAGAGTATGCTCCTTAACTAGTTTTGCAAGCCTTCATCTGTTACCCAGCATCACAGGAAAGCCAGAGAGGTGGAGTTAAGATAGGACAGAGAGAAGTGCTCCAAGTTGTAATTTTCAGGACTTTTCATTAACTCTCCATTCCATGGCTGAACCTGTAACCTCAGACATTCAGAATGTACACTTCCCACATCTATAGGGATATAGGTACACATCTATGCCAGTAGCAGATAGATGCTAACAACAAAATGTCACCTTTTCTATGTTATTGTCAACTTTCCTTTGCATAGTTTTGTCTTAAAAATATATTCAATTGATAATTGCTTTTTCTTTTCTGAACATTGGTCTAAATTCTGTCATTGGTGGGATATTTTCAAACCCTTTAAGTGCAAGTCAAGTCAGCTAAATGGATTCTCAATTAGGCTTCCCTCTGGAATTAACCACCACAGCCTAGTTAATTACTGAGTGACTTAACATCATCTAGCTTAGAACTCATATATTAGATTTTCCAAGCTGTTAGAGGATGCTAAATGATTTACTGTAATTAGAAATCCGAGGAGACCTGAAGCGACTTATAATATCATTTCCTCATCCGGGGATTTTTTTTCTTCCACCTTACCTTTCTTTCTTCTTCACCTGCTGCCGTCCACTGTCCTCCAAGGCACCCTGTCCGAGTCTTCTTCCAGGATGAGCTGTGTGTGTGTTACTCATTTCTATTGCCCCTTATCTCAAAGCAATGAAACACCATAGAGTCTGTACACCTAGCTTTCTAGGGCTATTATTTTGTATTTTCTGAAAAACAGGATGATTGCTGGTAGAGTCAGCAGATTTATTGTTATTATTATTATTATCATCATTATTAATTACTGAATTCTACTTCCTTAAACTGCAGTGGAAGCTTCTTTGTAAATATGTATTCTTATTCGTAGAGGAGACATTTTACCATTTAAATAACAAATACTTATTCATCACTTCCCCTGTAACAACCACAATAAAAGGTGTTGGGAATTCAGCATGTGCCCTGGAAGTTTTGTAGATCACAAACACAGGCCTTCATTAGCTTATATATACTTTCCTCTGTGTGTATGGTGGACTGGGACTGAGCCACTCACAGAGTGGCAGTGACAGATAAAGTAACAAGTAAGCACACACACAGAGACACACAGAGACACACAGAGACACACAGAGACACACATACACACACACATACACACACACACACAAAACCTCAGCACCATGGCATACATAAACTAGGAGTAGAGTCCTATGCCAGATATTATAAATCCTAGTATAAAGGCTAGTACTACGATCCTGTTGCTTGCTTATAATTCCCATTTTCACTGTTTCAGACATACAGAACATTGAGGATCGTTTAAAGTAAGGTAATAGCCCACACTGCTCTCTCTTTCTGTGGTTGGAAATGCATTTAATTTACTGAGGACAGAGAACACATGTGAAGGAACAGAGCACCAATTCTAATAGTCTATACACCATTGGTCAAACTCTCACTTACCTATTTTAGACCTGAGACACAGGAGGTGTAGGTGACCTGTCAGAATCACAGATGGGTTAGTACAAGATAGTGCCTCATAATTCTCTTTGGTCCTCTCTATGTTTAGGATGCTGTATATCAGTGACATTTCTCAGCTTGCTTTTATAGGCATATCTGGCTTTGGAAAAGACACTTTTCTGTTACTATGGAAACATAGACATATGAAACTTTCTGAAAAATCCATTTGATAACTCCATGCTGAGCACTATGTCAAACACATGATGCTGTCTATTTAACTTCTTTCTTATTGTGCTTTTAGCTTAAGGTTTGCTAATTCATATGCTACTTATCATAATTAGCAATATTTCAATTCCAAAATGCCTTCCAGAAATACTTTTTTATTATACACATAAAAAATGTAATGAATTAATGTTGTGGTTCATGACCTTAGGTCAGAATGAATTGGCCATATAGAAAAAGACCCAGCCAGAGGATAAGAAATGATAATGGGAGGAGTGAGTGTGATTGAAGTACATAATAGATATGTATGAAATGTCACAACGAAGTCCATTATTTTATATAGTTAATGTACACTAACAAAAGGAATGGCTATACTAAGAGGAAACCTTTCACATGTGTTCAGGCTAAAATAATAAGTAAAAAGAAAGGAGTTGATATGGACTGTGGGCAGCAAAGAGATGTATAATGAGGTAAGAAACTCATCATTTAATGATATATAAACTCTGAACCCTCAGCTTTATGAGAATGAGTCTCATTAAGAATTGATTCTGAGCTGGGCGTGGTGGTGCATGCCTTTAATCCCAGCACTTGGGAGGCAGAGGCAGGTGGATTTCTGAGTTCGAGGCCAGCCTGGTCTACAAAGTGAGTTCCAGGACAGCCAGATCTAAACAGAGAAACCATGCCTCCAAAAATAAAAGTGTTTTCTAACAGATTTGGTGACAACACCATGTTCAGATTTTACTAATGGACATTATAGAGTTAAACATTTTTAGTGCCATACTGGGCCATATGACTAGACATGGAAGAGAAGTTTCAAGTGCAAATTACTAGAGTTCTAAACATGGAAGAGAAGTTATAAATGCAAACTGTGCGACTTGCTCAGTTTACATGTTTACCTGGAACCAGGGTTCAACATAGTTTTGCTTTTCTCCAAAGTTCTCCCTCTCTCTGATTTGAATCTATGTGTTCTTATTGGTCCCATTTTCAAAAGTATCAGGTTGTGGTTATAAAATTATTTGAATAAAAGAAATGTAGAAAACTTCCTGCGAAAATCCAAAACAAAAAATAGTTCTACTTGCACATACAATATGTGTGGATATACCGATATACATCCTATGTAGTGAGTTATTTTCAAAAGTAAAGTTTATTGAAGAAATGGCTGCCATGCAGGTATAATGTAGGTAGTTATTTATGAAATCCAATAATATGTTGTTATGAAATTAATATAACATGTAACTTAATTTATTAGAAATAATTTTGGCATTTGAATTGAAAGTATTTACAAACTGTGTAGAAGTTTGATGATCTACAAATTAATTTGATTAATGTTTGGTAGAGCTGAATTACTTACAACAAAACAGATAACTTCTTTTGAAAAACAGTACCTCTAGTTATGAGTTGCAAAATGGATTGCAAGATTATACAGATATACCTTAAAAGATGTTAATTCAGATCTGAGTGTTTGGAGAATGAAGAACTGAATGGGATGCAAGAACCTCACTGTTGGGATATATCAGTGCTACCGGCAGTTTTGCATCTTACGACTTTTATTTCACTGTAGAATCACTAGTCAGTTCAAACTGTCAAGTCTGTGAAGGGATTCCCTGCTCCCTCTCACCATGTTTGAGCAGGAGTAGGCTAACTCCACATTTAGTCCTGGAGTTGCCAGTGTCTGCTCTCTTGATTTGTCTCACCCTTTACATCCCTGGCATTGGCTTCTCTTGCTTTTTGATGATAATGGAAACTGGTGGTTCCCATCATAGAGACCATTGCTGGGGTGTGTCCAGCCCTTTGCCTTTACTTACACAATCAACATTGCTGCTCCTCGTCATTTTAATCAAAGACTCTTTAGGTCCTATAGTTTCTCAAGGATTTCTCAACTTCCCTGATCTCTCCTGGATTCACTCCTTGGATTTTCTGCATGCCTTCCAAAGTCTATGAAGAACTCAAAAGGCTACTTGAGCAGCGACTCTAGACATCTCCCTCATTTTTGGCTGTCACTATATCCCATCTACACTGGATGAGCTGTGACACAGGATGCAACATTTTGTGAGAAACTGGCACTCCCTTTTTTGGGCGTTGCCTCAGTGAGGCCCACCACTGTCCCTAGCTACTTTACCACCCATCACTCTCCATGCAAAGCCTTGACTAGTGAAAAAAAAAGAACAACTAAATGTCTTTCCCATTTCCTTTTACATAAAATTCACATTTAAAAATGTTCTATCATATCAGTGTAACTACTACAGATTTTATTTGCAATAATTTTTATGTTTTCTACTTATAGTTTATAGACCTTATTCTTTGAATCTATACAGGTTTTTTTCCATATGAAAGGCTTAAAATGAACGATTTCTTATCAGATAAATTATATTTCAAATACTCGTAGCTTAGTAGATTGCTATTTTAACATCTGCTTATAAAGTGGGCATTGCAAGGAAACAAATCAAGGAGCAAAGGTCACAGATCAGGGTGAGTGGATTTGTTTTGTACTGTTGTAGCATGAGGAAATTTGATGTCACTCTGTGCTAATAGTTCAGATGGGTGGAATTTTACTGGTACTCTTCTACAGGTAAGTATCCTATCAAACATCAGGTGTTAATTTTCCCCTGTTGGCCATATTATGAATTTTATTAGTCTACATATATGTGAGACATCCAGGATAAATCTAAGAATAAAAGACAAAAAAAAATGAACATGACTATTTATGGAATATAATCAAGAGCTGGCTGAAACTGAGAAGACAAACCGTATGCTCATAATATCTAGAACAGCTACATATTTCACGTGCTAGCAATTGTCTTGCATAAATTAGTTTAGTTACATAGCCTTGCTGCAATGTTAAATTATAAAGCTAAAGAGAATTCCAGCAGCCATTATTGATCACCAAATTAACGTGAAACTCAATTTCTCCATAAAGTTGTAATTCATTTCATTGCATTTAATTGCTATCTTTTATCCGTTATTAATCACTTCTAGTAATTCTGCCCTGCCAAATGAGGAAGGCTGCACCTTAGTGCTACCGAGCAGCAGGAGATGATGTGCTCATTTCTTGTGTCTACAAACTAAAGCAAACACTTTCTCTGACATGAATCAAGATCAAGAGACACTAACACAGGTCAAATGGGAGTGTTGCCTTTACTGACTAGACAGAGCTCTCTAAGTCAGTCACCCCACGGGGTATTTTCAGAATGCATACATTATCTTGGGAGAGGCACAGATCATCCTTGGGGTGAGGCACAAAGTGAGCTGATGTCAAAAGATACTGTGACTGATACAGCTACAATGCTATCTTTTTATATTCAACCTATACACAGGCAGCCTTAATCAACGACATGCAAAGAATGTGAACTGACTGTGGTTGCGGAAACTGAGTCTTTAAGGCAAACTAAAATGTTTCCTTTGAGAAATAAGTGTGTCGGGGCTGGTGAGATGGCTCAGTGGGTAAGAGCACCCGACTGCTCTTCTGAAGGTCCAGAGTTCAAATCCCAGCAACCACATGGTGGCTCACAACCATCCGTAACAAGATCTGGCGCCCTCTTCTGGAGTGTCTGAAGACAGCTACAGTGTACTTACATATAATAAATAAATAAATCAAAAAAAAAAAAGAAAAAACAAAACAAAAAAAAGTCTTAACTTTACATTAAAAAAAAATAAAAAAAAAAAATAAAAAAAAAAGAGAAATAAGTGTGAAACTGTGATAGAAGAGCAGGTAGTGAGGCTGAAGAGATAACCTAATGGTTAAGAACATATGCTTCTCTTCCAGAGGACTAGGGTTCAGTTCCCATCACCCACGTGGCAGCTCACAACTATCTAGAACTCCAATTATAGGTAGTCTGACTCCTTTTTCAGGCCTCCTGTGGCAAACACACATACTTCAGAAAAATATTCATTTTTTTAAAAAAATTAAATTGTAGAATAAAAGAAAAGTAGATACTGCAAAAAGCAGTAACGTACTGAGCAAATACAGTGGTTCAGACAAGATTGTGTACTCAACTGTATGAAAAAAACCTTGTTACTACCATAGAGAAAAGCTGGATAAATATGAATTGAAAAGAAATGAAGACTTGCGTATTGTGGTTCACACATATAATACTAGCACTGGGGAATATGGGGCCAGAATTTAGAGACCACCCTGAGCTATATAGGAAATATCAATCTAGCCTGGACTACAAAGTGAAACCCTATGTCAGAAAATAAATGAATTAATTAAAAGACTGAATAGTCAAGTTTAAAAGAATAGAAGGAAAGAAGGAAGGTGTCACTTATCAGTGTAAAATTGGGGTTGAAGAGAAATCTCCATCAACAGAGCATTTGATTTGTAAGCATTAGGACCCAAGGTTGATTCTCAGATTTCCACATTAAAAACAAAACCAAACAAGACCCCAAATGTAAAAGGCCAGTGTTAGAGAAGGCAGAGACAGGTAGATTTCTGCTACGTACTTGCCAGCCAGCCTACTTACTTGGTGGGCTCTAGGCCACTGAGAGACCCTGTTTCAAATAGCAAGATGGGTGGTACCTAGAGAATTATATCTGATGTCCAAAAGCACAAGCACACACGCACCTGTACTGTCACATATATATTCAGCTGTGCATTTGCACGTGTGCATATGCGCAGAATACACACACACACACACACACACACACACTCCACAAACACAAGAGGAAGAACTGAAGGTGAGGGTAGTGAGTCCACTGGTTAAAGCAGTGTCTCTTCAGTTAGCCGTGACCTGATCATTAATGCTTCCGTGAAAATAGAGAGGCCTTAGTTATGTCTACATGAGAAGCTGCAATCACATAGGATTGATAAGTAACAGAATGTAAGAATTTCGTTGTGGTCCAATCCTGATGTCTACTATGTATGACATGTAGATTTTGTGTAAGAAGGAAAACTCAGAGTGAAATTAACATGAATATCATCCTTGAAATGATTAAACAGCTTCGTATGAAAATATTGGAAAGAAGGCATTTCCTGCTGAGGAAATTTTTATCCATAAAGAAAGACACTGAAAAATTGTCTAAAGAGAACTTTAAATTATAAAAGACTGTAAGGTATCAGTGGGCCTGACTTTCTGGATCACTGTAATTGTGTGCTAACATCATAGGTTTCTAACTGTATACAAGGAAGAAGCCCTGTGATATTTTTGTTTGGTTAGTTGGTTTGGGGTTTTGTTGTTTTAGCCCCTCCACCATCTTGCATGAGTTTTCTTTATGATTTCAAATGAATGGAACGCTGCCATTTGGGACATGAACTGCTCTTTTATCCACCAAATCATTCCATTCATGTTTACTATGTGAGATTTTGAAGTTATTACAACACATAATCCTTGTACAAACCCTGTGAGACGGCATGTTGTCATCCTCTTCCAGGTGTGAGTTCAACCAGAGGAGTTTGTTCTCATTATCAACGAGCTCTCAGATGGAACCAGGTGGATTCTGCAGCTTTAGGAACAGGCATCCCTTGTTAGTGTATAATTAGGTATTTTAATGATGCCTTACTGACTCCGAGATTCTTTTTTTTTTTGAAGCTAAAACCGAGCTCCACTGAATAGTTTGACCTTATGCAGAACTAAGCAGGCATTTAGAGCATCCTCTAGTGTGCTTCCACAAACCCAGTCTACTTCTGTGGGGGAAGGAACAGCACCAATCAATACACTTGTCAGAGCGGGCAGGTTCCAGACATTCGTACTCACTTGAAAATATTGAAAAGTTACCGTTCTTATCTCAGTTTTATTGTTCACGACCTCCATATTCAACTCTTGTAATAACATATCCACAGATATATTCAACTGTTCACAACAAAATGAGGCTCTCTCCCCATGAGCAGTCAGTCAAAGCTGGCATACAGCATGCTATTTTTCTCTAATGTTGGTTCCAGATATTTCTTTATATCATCAGCAATATTTCTTCCTGATAGGGATAATAACATATTTTCAACACTGTACAGTTAATATTCATAGTCTTACTTACAGATAGCAATGATAAGGTGTAAAAATCTTACCTCTGATGGCCAATATACGAGTCATTTAAAAAAATACTAAATTTTGAAATTGTCTTTCTTTTCTCCAACACAGCTACTTTTAGGTGTTCTGACAAAGTTTTAAATGATTATTGTGGACTCAGCCTTATGAGGACATAGGAAAAAAAAAAAGATTAGTTGATTCCTTTTTGAACGGTAAGAATCTGCTAATTTCATGTGAAAATCCTGCTGCTAGGTTTTGTGGACAGGTATTTCTGAGGAAACAATATACAGTAAACCATACATCTTACTCCACAAAGGATGCTGACTACATGTTCAGTCACGAGGCAATTCTCTCATGTTTATGTACTTGTTTTTCATAAGGTTCAGAGATTGCAATAATAGGTTCTTCTCCTGATAGCTGCATTAAAATATGGATGCATTATTCTTATCAATTTTCTGTTGTTCTTGAACCTTATTCCTATAATGTATGGAGTAGAAAAATCTCTGTGATTCCTTTAGTGCTAATATTTCACTTATCTCTCCGTCTCCTTTCCAACTGCCCTCTGAGGACTCCTGACCACATCTCCCTCCAAACTCTCAACATCATGTCCTCCTTTTACAAATGTCATTTTAAAAAAAAATCTCAAAGTCATGATAGTGCTTCCCTATGCACATGGGCATGGGATTAACCACTGGGTCTTGGGGAACCTGCCAGTGGCTACACTCCTTAAGAAAGGTGATTCTCATTTACCCGGCAACCATCAACCACCAACGGCTCCTCATAAATGGTGCTAGCTCGTTGCTCAGTGAATGATACTTTACGTATTTAACTGGGGTGCTCTTGGGAAAGGTTAACACACACACACACACACACACACACACACACACACACACACACAGAGAGAGAGAGAGAGAGAGAGAGAGAGAGAGAGAGAGAGAGAGAGAGAGAGAATGCTAGGATTTAATCGTGCTTCTCCCTGTCTTAGGGTTTTACTGCTGTGAAGAGACACCATGACAAAGGCAACTCTTTTAAGGACAACATTTAATTGGGGCAGGCTTACAGGTTCAGAGGTTCAGTCCATTATCATAAAGGTGGGAGCATGGCAGCATCAGGCAGGCATGGTGTAGGCAGAGCTGAGAGTTCTACATCTTCATCTGAAGGCTGCTAACAGAATACTGGCTTCCAGATATCTAGGACAAGGGTCTTAAAACCCACACCCACAGCGACACACCTACTCCAACAAGGCCACAGCTACTCCAACAGGCTATACCCTCTAATAGTGCCATTCCCTGGGCCAAGCATATACAAACAACCATATTCCCCCCACCCCCAAACTGAAGCTCTAATTTCGGTTTCCCCATATCTCAAAAGATGACCTCATCTTCCCCAGGCCCCTCAACCTCATGCTTCATTATTCCTCTTTCTACCTTTGTGCCATTGGTATCCTATCAACTCCTTCCCTTAAAGTTTCCACCATAATCTTTTGCTGCCTTCCTTACTTCTATAGGTACTCCAATTTAAACACAAACATCTAAAGCTAGGACCCACATTTGAAACAGAATATAGAGGATTTGAGTTTCTGGGTCTTGCTTCCACAGTCAATGATTATTTCCAGCTCCATCCATTTACCTGCAGATTTCACACTTTCCCACTTAATATCAAATGTGTACATAAAATAAAATGAATCATAATAGTACATTTGACACATTTTCACAAAGGAACTATGACCCCATAGGCAGTATCTCCACCAGGAAAACAAGTTCTTAGAATTTTCATCGTGTCTCTCTCAACACCTACATCATCCAAAACCTATTGTAGACTTCTAGCCCCAGAGATTAGTTTTGCCTGACATAAACTCTGTATCAGTGTTGCATATTATAATGTAGAACACCCTTTTCTTGACAGTCTTCTTGTTTTTTAATAAGAACTTTATTATCTCTATGTTTAAATAGAAGGGCCCTACCAAGGATCACCAACATCTGACAGAGAATAGAGGGAAGAAGGAAAACATGAATTCAAGAAATAATCAATCAATCATACATACATACATATATACATACATACATGCATACATGCATACATAGATAAGTAAATAAATGGTTTAGAACATGAAAAAAGATACAGGACTTCTGGGTAAAATGGTAGATTAGAAGTCACGTTATGTAGGAGAGTGAAAGACAAAGTTGATAGGAAAAGAAAAGATACAAGTTCAAGTAGAGAAAGAGCTAAAATTCAGAAAGTCTAGGTGGACTTTCCTTCACAAAGAAAAGGCAAAGAGCAAATTCCATCTGCACCCAGTTCCATCATGCTGTCAGGCCAGGGTTAGTACTAGCTGCCACTTTCTCTTAGATACAGGCATGATAGTAACATTGCACTGGAGAGAGACTGGATTTTGAGGCAAGACACATGGTATGTGATAGACACCTGGAACACCGCAGGCTCTGAAGATACAGGCTGTCCAGCTTGTGCAGACTCAAGCAGGGGTTTCATGTTTTCTGTTTAGAGAGACTACTAGAGCAGAGTAGACTATGGAGTTGGGGACAGAAATGTGGTGTGGGAGCCTGAAGATATTATCCCCTTTGGGTACTATGGAGTCATAGCTTGAAAAGGAACCATTCCAAGAAGTCCCTGAGTGAGCTATAGAGAAGAGAGGAAGTGCAGTACTAAACTTAACACAGTCTCTTTATGAATTGAGGCAGGACAAACCTCCCAGAAACCAAGTATACTACCGTCTCTCTGCCTTAACTTAATCTAGGACATGGGTGACTTCTACTGCAAATTGATACTTGGACCTCTGTCAAAGTAGTATATGAGTTTCTGTACTTGGCTTTCTCCTAAATAGCAGAGGAGAACCTAAACCTAAATGAAGATCAGGCAGGAGAAAAAGCAAACAAACAAAAAGCCTACAAAGAAGGGAAAGGGAGGGAAGGGGAGGGGAGGGGAGGAAAGAAAAGGAAAGGAACAACGATAACATACAAAACTCAAATAAACAGATTGATGAACTGAGGAATTAATACCTAAAAAGAAATCTAACAATGAAAACTAAAGAGCATTAAATAGTTGTCAAGGGGGAAGAGAAATTGGAAACATGGAGGGAAAACATAGCAATGAATTTCAAACTCTGAAAAGGGACCAAATAGAAATTCTATGAATGGCAAGTTAATTAACTGAAAAATAAAACACAAGGAGAAGTATGATCAACAAATATGACCAAACAATATCTGGGGTAAAGGTCAAGGTTGAGACAATAATAAATTTAGGCTAATGAGCATGAGCAAAATTTCTAAAAACACTAAGGTACTTTCCAGAGGCAAATCCTAAGACTCCAGAGCCAGAGGAAGCAGCTTTTGAGATACAGTTTAAAGGAATAGATGATTAACATAAGTTATTATGACAGAAAACATCTCAATCCTTAAGACAAAAAACATACAACCAAACACAAGATAAATTTAGACCCTAAATAGACATGACCAGTGAAGAACATCACCAAGGCAAAGCATAGTCAGAATGACGAAACACACAGCAACTATTAAAAGCTCTAAGGAGAAAATGTCAACTCCTCTACAAAGGCAAGTGCATCAGAACCACACCAGGCTTGTAAATATACTTCTGTTATCCGTTCAGAGCTTCATGCAATGTGTTTTGATTAAATTCACCCTCACTTCTCACCTAACTCCTCCCAGAACCCTCCACCCTACCCAACAATTTAGTGTCTTAATGACCCACCACATCCAAATTGTATTGCCCAGGTATTCCTTAGTAGGACCGTAGCCTGAATAGTAGTTGACCTACCAGGGGACATTTTCTTAAAGGAAAATGAGCCCCTCCTCCCAGAAGTTATTAGTTATCTGTAGTTCCTCTTCTAAGGGTGAGAGCCCTGCCATGTTCCATATTTGAATGTTGACTGGCTTAGTCTTGAACAGGGAGCTAAGGCTCATGTCAGTTCATGGGTATAGTGATCCCATCATGTCTAGAAGACCTCTAATCAGAACGCCTTAAAGCCAACGAAGAATGTAACAATATTTCAAACCCTAAGAGTAGTATTTCTCTACTTGACAAGAAAATCACTTAAAATTTCTAGGGAAATAATAATATTTCAAGACAAATAATAATGTGGATGACTGGTAACAAGCAAACCAGCCCTCAGAAAACACTTAAAAGAAAACCATTCAAGAGGAAGAAAAAAGTCTTGTTAAAGTACAAAGAAGAATTCATACATGGAAGGAGAAAAGTTGTGAAGGAATCTGTCACATCTAACACCATGAACATTTATATAGGGTAGGAAGAAAACCCAGAAATAATTTAAACAATAAAAACAACCACCAATCACCCCATAAGCAAACCCTTATCTATAACAACCTTCAGTGCAAATGGTGTTAACTGACCATTTAAAAGATGTACACTAATTGAGTAGGCTGCTATCAAACAAACCTCAGTTATCTGTTGTCTCCAAAAAATATTTGTGGCAAAGATCTCTATAAACTGAGAGTCAAAGGATGAAAGTCAACATCCAAAGTCAACGAAAGTCAAAAGCAAACTGGTAGAGTAATTCTTATATCTGATACAGTAGACTTCAAACCAAAACTAGTCAGCAGAGATACGGGGATCACTATAAACTAACAAAGAAAACAATTCACCAAGAAGTTGTAGGTATAGGAGGAACAACAATATGAACTAACCAGTAACCCCAGAGCTCCCTGGGACTAAACCACCAATCAAAGAAAACACAGGGAGAGACTCTTGGCCCTAGCTGCATATGTAGCTGAGGGTGTCCTAGTCAGTCATCAATGGGAGGAGAGGCCCTTGGTCATGTGAAGGTTCTGTGCCCCAGTATAGGGGAATGCCTAGGCCAGGAAGTGGGTAGGTTGGGGAGCAGGGGGAGGGGGAAGAGAATAGGGGATTTTTGGAGGGGAAACTAGGAAAGGGGATATCATTTGAAATGTAAAAAAGAAAATATCTAATTAAAAAAATATTTTTTAAAGTTGTAAGTGGTGTAAATTTATATCATACCAATTGCATAAATGACACTAAAAGCCTAAAAAAAGTAAGGTTCTGATACAATTGCAGTGGAAGACAACATCAACACCCACTCTCATATCGAGACAGGTATTAAATTTTAAAAAATTTTTTTCATTAGGTATTTTCCTCATTTACATTTCCAATGCTATACCAAAAGTCCCCCATACCCCCCCCCCCAATCCCCAACCCACCCACTCCCAATTCTTGGCCCTGGCGTTCCCCTGTACTGAGGCATATAAAGTTTGCAAGTCCAATGGGCCTCTCTTTTCACTGATGGCCGACTAGGCCATCTTCTGATACATATGCAGCAGGGTACTGGTTAGTTCATATTGTTGTTCCACCTATAGTGTTGCAGATCCCTTTAGCTCCTTGGATACTTTCTCTAGCTCCATCATTGGGGGCCCTGTGATCCATCAAATAGCCGACTGTGAGCATCTACTTCTGTGTTTGCTAGGCCCCGGCTTAGTCTCACAAGAGACAGCTATATCAGGGTCCTTTCAGCAAAATCTTGCTAGTGTATGCAATGGTGTCAGCGTTTGGAGGCCGATTATGGGATGGACCTGGCAGTCTCTAGATGGTCGATCCGTTGTCTCAGCTCCAAACTTTGTATCTGAAACTCCTTCCATGGATGTTTTGTTCCCAATTCTAAGAAGGGGCAATGTGTCCACACTTTGGTCTTCGTTCTTCTTGAGTTTCATGTGTTTTGCAAATTGTATCTTATATTTTGGGTATTCTAAGTTTCTGGGCTAATATAATATCCACTTATCAGTGAGTACATATCATTTGAATTCCTTTGTGATTGGGATACCTCACTCAGGATGATGCCCTCCACTTCCATCCATTTGCCTAGGAATTTCATAAATTCATTCTTTTGAATAGCTGAGTAGTACTCCATTGTATAAATGTACCACATTTTGTGTATCCATTCCTCTGTTGAGGGGCATCTGGGTTCTTTCCAGCTTCTGGATATTATAAATAAAGCTCCTATGAACATAGTGGAGCACGTGTCTTTCTTGCCAGTTGGAACATCTTCTGGATATATGCCCAGGAGAGGTGTTGTTGGATCCTCCGGTAGTACTATATGTCCAATTTTCTGAGGAACTGCCAGACTGATTTTCAGAGTGGTTGTACAAGCTTGCAATCCCACCAACAATGGAGGAGTGTTCCTCTTTCTCCACATCCTCGCCAGCATCTGCTGTCACCTGAATTTTTGATCTTAGCCATTCTGACTGGTGTGAGGTGGAATCTCAGGGTTGTTTTGATTTACATTTCCCTGATGATTAAGGATGCTGACCATTTTTTCAGGTGCTTCTCAGCCATTCGGTATTCCTTGTGAGAATTCTTTGCTTAACTCTGAGCCCTACTTTTAATGGGGTTATTTGATTTTCTGGAGTCCACCTTCTTGAGTTATATATATATATATATATATATATATATATATATATATATATATATATATTGTTGTTCCACCTATAGTGTTGCAGATCCCTTTAGCTCCTTGGGTACTTTCTCTAGCTCCTTCATTGGGGGCCCTGTGATATATATATTGGATATTAGTCCCCTATCTGATTTAGGATAGGTAAAGATCCGTTCTCAATCTGTTGGTGGCCTTTTTGTCTTATTGACAGTGTCTTTTGCCTTATAGAAGCTTTGCAGTTTTATGAGGTCCCATTTGTCAATTCTCAATCTTACAGCACAAGCCACTGCTGTTCTATTAGGAATTATTCCCCTGTGCCCATATCCTTGAGGCTTTCCCCCACTTTCTCTTTTATAAGTTTCAGTGTCTCTGGTTTTATGTGGAGTTCCTTGATCCACTTATATTTGACCTTAGTACAAGGAGATAGGAATGAATCAATTAGCATTCTTCTATACGATAAAAACAAGTTGTGCCAGCACCATTTTTTTGAAAATGCTGTCTTTTTTCCATTGGATGGTTTTAGGTCCCTTGTCAAAGATCAAGTGACCATAGTTGTATGGGTTCATTTCTGGGTCTTCAATTCTATTCCATTGGTCTACTTGTCTGTCACTATACCAGTACCATGCAGTTTTTTTTTTTTTTTTTTAATCACAATTGCTCTGTAGTACAGCTTTAGGTCAGGCATGGTGATTCCACCAGAGGTGTTTTAATCCTTGAGAAGAGTTTTTGCTATCCAAGTTTTTTGTTATTACAGATGTATTTGCAGATTGCTCTTTCTAATTCGTTGAAGAATTGAGTTGGAATTTTGATGGGGATTGCATTGAATCTGTAGATTGCTTTTGGCAAGATAGCCTTTTTTACAATGCTGATCCTGCCAATCCATGAGCATGGGAGATCTTTCCATCTTCTGAGATCTTCTTTAATTTCTTTCTTGAGAGACTTGAAGTTTTTATCATACAGATCTTTCACTTCCTTAGTTAGAGTCACGCCAAGATATTTTATATTATTTGTGACTATTGAGAAGGGTGTTGTTTCCCTAATTTCTTTCTCAGCCTGTTTGTTCTTTGTGTAGAGAAAGGCCATTGACTTGTTTGAGTTCATTTTATATCCAGCTACTTCACCGAAGCTATTTATCAGGTTTAGGAGTTCTCTGGTGGAATTTTTAGGGTCACTTATATATACTATCATATCATCTGCAAAAAGTGATATTTTGACTTCTTCCTTTCCAATTTGTATCCCCTTGATCTCCTTTTGTTGTCGAATTGCTCTGGCTAGGACTTCAAGTACAATGTTGAATAGGTAGGGAGAAAGTGCGCAGCCTTGTCTAGTCCCTGATTTTAGTGGGATTGCTTCAAGCTTCTCACCATTTACTTTGATGTTGGCTACTGGTTTGCTGTAGATTGCTTTTATCATATTTAGGTATGGGTCTTGAATTCCTGATCTTTCCAAGACTTTTATCATGAATGGGTGTTTGATTTTGTCAAATGCTTTCTCTGTGTCTAAGGAGATGATCATGTGGTTTTTGTCTTTGAGTTTGTTCATATACTGGATTACGTTGCTGGATTTCTGTATATTAAACCATACCTGCATCCTTGGAATGAAACCTACTTTGTCAGGATGGATGATTGTTTTGATGTGTTCTTGGATTCAGTTAGCGCGAATTTTATTGAGTATTTTTGCATCGATATTCATAAGGGAAATTGGTCTGAAGTTCTCTATCTTTGTTGGATCTTTCTGTGGTTTAGGTATCAGAGTAATTGTGGTTTCATAGAATGAGTTGGGTAGAGTTCCTTCTACTTCTATTTTGTGGAATAGTTTGTGCAGAACTGGAATTAGATCTTCTTTGAAGGTCTGATAGAACTCTGCACTAAACCCATCTGGTCCTGGGCTTTTTTGGTTGGGAGACTATTAATGACTGCTTCTATTTCTTTAGGGTATATGGGACTGTTCAGATCGTTAAGTTGATCCTGATTTAACTTTGGTGCCTGTTATCTGTCTAGAAATTTGTCCATTTCATCCAGGTTTTCCAGTTTTGTTGAGTATAGCCTTTTGTAGAAGGATGTGATGGTGTTTTGGATTTCTTCAGGATATGTTGTTATGGCTCCCTTTTCATTACTGAATTTGTTAATTAGGATGCTGTCCCCGCGCCTTCTAGTGACTCTGGCTAAGGATTTATCTATCTTGTTGATTTGCTCAAAGAACCAGCTCCTTGTTTGGTTGATTCTTTGGATAGTTCTTCTTGTTTCCACTTGGTTGATATCTCCCCTGAGTTTGATTGTTTCCTGTCGTCTACTCCTCTTGGGTGAATTTTCTTCCTTTTTTCTAGAGCTTTTAGGTGTGTTGTCAAGCTGCTAGTGTGTGCTCTCTCTAGTTTCTTTTTGGAGGCACTCAGAGCTATGAGTTTCCCTCTTAGAAATGCTTTCATTGTGTCCCATAAGTTTGGGTATGTTGTGGCTTCATTTTTATTAAACTCTAAAAAGCCTTTGATTTCTTTCTTTATTCCTTCCTTGACCCAGGTATCATTGAGAAGAGTGTTGTTCAGTTTCCACGTGAATGTTGGCTTTCCATTATTTATGTTGTTATTGAAGATCAGTCTTAGTCCATGGTGATCTGATAGGATGCATGGGACAATTTCAATATTTTTGTATCGTTGAGGCCTGTTTTGTGACCAATTATATGGTCAATTTTGGAGAAGGTCCCGTGAGGTACTGAGAAGAAGGTATATCCTTTTGTTTTAGGATAAAATGTTCTGTAGATATCTGTCAGATCCATTTGTTTCGTAACTTCTGTTAGTTTCTCTGTGTCCCTGTTTAGTTTCTGTTTCCACGATCTGTCTGTTCATGAAAGTGGTGTGTTGAAGTCTCCCACTATTATTGTGTGAGGTGCAATGTGTGCATTGAGCTTTACTAAAGTGTCTTTAATGAATGTGGCTGCCCTTGCATTTGGAGCATAGATATTCAGAATTGAGAGTTCCTCTTGGAAGACTTTACCTTTGATGAGTATGACGTGTCCCTCCTTGCCTTTTTGGATAACTTTGGGTTGGAAGTCGATTTTATTCGATATTACAATGGCTACTCCAGCTTGTTTCTTCAGACCATTTGCTTGGAAAATTGTTTTCCAGCCTTGCACTCTGAGGTAGTGCCTGTCCTTTTCCCTGTGTTGGGTTTCCTGTAAGCAGCAAAATGTTGGGTCCTGTTTGTGTAGCCAGTCTGTTAGTCTATGTCTTTTTATTGGGGAATTGAGTCCATTGATGTTAAGAGATATTAAGGAAAATTAATTGTTGCTTCCTATTATTTTTGTTGTTAGAGTTGGCATTCTGTTCTTGTGGCTGTCTTCTTTTTGGTTTGTTGAGGATTACTTTCTTACTTTTTCTAGGGCGTCGTTTCTGTCCTTCTATTGTTGTTGTTGTTGTTGTTGTTGTTGTTGTTTTTTCCTGTTATTATTCTTTGAAGGGCTGGATTCGTGGAAAGATAATGTGTGAATTTGGTTTTTTCGTGGAATACTTTGTTTTCTCCATCCATGGTAATTGAGAGTTTGGCCGGGTATAGTAGCCTGGGCTGGCATTTGTGTTTTATTAGTGTCTGTATAACAGGTGTCCCAGATCTTCTGGCTTTCATAGTCTCTGGTGAAAAATCTGGTGTAATTCTGATAGGCCTGCCTCCATATATTACTTGACCTTTTTCCCTTTTAATATTCTATCTTTATTTAGTGCATTTGTTGTTCTGATTATTATGTGTTGAGAGGAATTTCTTTTCTGGTCCAGTCTATTTGGAGTTCTGTAGGTTTCTTGTGTGTTCATGGGCATCTCTTTCTTAGGTTTGGGAAGTTCTTCTATTATTTTGTTGAAAATATTTGCTGGTCCTTTAAGTTGAAAATCTTCATTCTCATCTACTCCAATTATCCGTAGGTTGGTCTTTTCATTGTGTCCTGGATTTCCTCGATGTTTTGAGTTAGGATATTTTTGCATTTTCCATTTTCTTTGATTGTTGTGCCCATGTTTTCTATGGAATCTTCTGCACCTGAGATTCTCTCTTCCATCTCTTGTATTCTGTTGTTGATGCTCGCATCTATGGTTCTAGATTTCTTTCCTAGGGTTTCTATCTCCAGTGTTGCCTCACTTTGGGTTTTCTTTATTGTGTCTACTTCCCTTTTTAGGTCTAGTATGGTTTTGTTTATTTCTATTACCTGTTTGGATGTGTTTTCCTGTTTTTCTTTAAGGACTTCTACCTGTTTGTTTGTGTTTTCATGTTTCTCTTTAAGGACTTGTAAGGACTTTAGCAGTGTTCTCCTGTATTTCTTTAAGTGAGTTATTAAAGTACTTCTTGATGTCCTCTACCATCATCATGAGATATGCTTTTAAATCCGGGTCTAGTTTTTTGGGTGTGTTGGGGTGCTCAGGACTGGGTGGGGTGGGAGTGCTGCATTCTGATGATGGTGAGTGGTCTTGGTTTCTGTTAGTAAGATTCTTATGTTTGCCTTTCACCATCTGGTAATCTCTGGAGTTAGTTGTTATAAGTTGTC
Organism: Mus caroli; assembly: GCF_978045245.1. Classification (NCBI taxonomy): domain Eukaryota; kingdom Metazoa; phylum Chordata; class Mammalia; order Rodentia; family Muridae; genus Mus; species Mus caroli. The sequence goes on along the minus strand of NW_028227261.1, from coordinate 102,155,970 downwards.
TCTGGTTAGAGCTTGTTCCTCAGGTGATTATGTTAGCCTCTATCAGCAGACCTGGGAGACTAGCTCTCTCCTGAGTTTCAGTGGTCAGAGTACTCTCTGCTGGCAAGCTCTCCTCTTGTAGGGAAGGTGCCCAGATATCTGGCATTTGAACCTGCTTCCTGGCAGAAGAAATTGTGTTCCACTCACCAGAGGTCCTAAGATCCCGTGGAGAGTCCTCTGGGTACCTTGGGTGTGTCTGCTGACTTTGCACCCAAGGTGCCCTGGTGTTGGTGCTGACCGGAAGGGATTTGTGACCCTGGTCAGGCCGGGTTTACTACTTCCCTCATTAATGCTGGCTCAGGTCCCACGAGATTGGATTGGAGCAGCAGTTGTGTTCCACTCACCAGAGGTCCTAAGATCCTGTGGAGAATCCTCTGGGGACCTTGGGGCTGTCCTCAGACTCCGAGACCAAGGTGCTCCAGTGCTGGCACTGATCAGAAGGGACCTAGACAGTTATTATAAACTAAAAATCTGTAAATAAAACCACAGGTAAATTATATCATAGAAAGTTGGATTTAACAGATATATCTAGAGTATTCCATTAAGCAGATACAGAATACAAAGTCTCCTTAGTGTCCCACCAAAACTGCTCAAAACTATACAAAAGAAGCCTTAACAAATACAGAAATGTTAGAGTAATTCCTTGTATCTCACCTGATCATAGTGAAGTAAAACCAGAAGCCAGCACTGTAAGAAAGTGAAAGAATCACACTGCTCTGTGCGGAATGAGGAATCATGTTTGATTGATCAGCAGGCATTGAAGAAATTCTGGTAGAAATTTAAAAAGTCCTAAAATCAACTAAAAATAATATCACAGTTTACCAAAACCTCTGAGGTATAGTTAAGGCAATTCTAAGAAAGTTAACAGATATAGGAGTTTACAATTAAAAGATCAGACATATCTCAAATAAGCAACTAATGATATACTTCAGAGTTTTAAGTTCCAAATATTAAGCAGTAGATGTCAACAATAAAAATTATGGCAGAAAATCAGAAATAGAGACTAAAAGAGCAACACACTGAATCAATCAAAAAAGATTTGACTCTGTGGAAAGAATATTTACAAAGTCTAAGACAAGGTAATAAAAAGAAGGAAGGGAGGGAGAGAGGGAGGGAGGGAGGGAAAGGCAGTAGAAGTATGTGACTTTAAAATGAATAAGCTGAGTCCCCAGTTGGTCAGACTACTTGGAAGGATTAGGAAGTGCAACCTTACTGAAGATAACATGGCCTTGTTGGAGAGTTGTGTCACTGGGTGTGGGCTTTGAGGTTTCAAAAGTCCGTGCTATTCCAGTTGGCTCTCTGCTCTATGCCTCTAACTTTAGGATAAGATGTAAGTGCTCAACTCCTGCTCCATTGCCATGTCTGCTACTCCTCCTGCCATGTTTCCTGCCACTGTCGTCATGGATCTGCTCTCTGAAACTGCAGCAAGTTCTCTTTCTTCTATAATTTGCTTTGGTCATGGTGTCCTTTCACAGCAGTAGAAACGTAACAAACATAGGAAGAAAGAAAGAAAGAAAGAAAGAAAGAAAGAGAGAGAGAGAGAGAGAGAGAGAGGGAGAGTCGGAGGGAGGGAAGGAGGGAGGGAGGGAGAGAGAGAGAGAGAGAGAGAGAGAGAGAGAGAGAGAGAGAGAGATTGCTAAATTTTAAACAGAGTACACATATACTTTCCACAGGTGTAAGATAAGTGCCAGGCAAACTATATATAAAACTATATATATATATATATATAGTTATATGTGTGTGTATATATATGTATATATAATTATATATAACTATATATAATTATATATATAATTATATATATCCTAGCTTGAAAAACAAAACAAAACAGAATGCAAGCACCTTAGATTTATATGTGTGTGTGTATGTATGTATATATATATATATATATATATATATATATATATATGTTTCACTATGTAGTCCTGGATGTCCTGCAACTCCCCTTGTAAAGGAGAACTCAGAGATCCACTCGCCTCTGCCTCTGGAGTGCTGGGATCAAAGACGTGAGCCACCATTGTCAGGCTAGAAATTTTTAAAATTGTAAATTATTCACTGACAGGATGTATTCTGGGCTCAGCACTAACCTGTAATGCTGGAGAGAGTCCTAAGGGTACAAACAAAAAGCACAGAATTCTTTTAAGGCAAGATTTATCAATTTTTTATTGGGAAGCTGTAGGAGTTATATGAAAATATAAGAAATATATATGCTTTACATAATAGGATGTATCATTACTTGTGAAAAGTCAATGACTGTTTAGATTAAAATCATGTGCTCTATTATGTTCATAGCAGCCTTAATCATAATAGCCAGAAACTGGAAGCAACCCAGATAGATATCTGTCAGCCAAAGAATGGATACAGAAAATGTGGTTTGTTTATACGGAATATTATTCAGCTATTTTTAAAAAAAGGGATATCATGAATTTTACAGGCCAATGGGTGGAACTAGAAAATATCATCCTGTGTGAGGTAACTCAGATCCAAAATTACATTCATGGTATGTACTCACTGATAAGTGGATATTAGCTTTAAAATACAGAATGACCATGGTATAACCCACAGAAATTAAGTTTAGCAAGAAGGAAGGCCCAAGTGAGGATGCTTCAATCCCACCTAGAAGGGGAAACACAATAGTCATGGTAGGCAGAGGGAGGGAGAGACTTGGGTGAAAGAGGAGAGGGGGAGGGGGAAAGGGAGTCAAGACCAGGTATGGGGGAAAACAGGAGAAAAGCCCAGAGGACGAGGAGAATGAAAGGAAATATGATGTAACACTTTCTAGTCAAACTTTGTCTATTTCCAAAAGAGGAGATTAAAAACAAGATGAACACTTTGGAGTGCAAACACCATATCCTGCATCAACATGTCTGGTACCTAGGGTTTGTAATGGTCTCTACCATCTATCTACTTTTACTGTCTATAACACATGTGGCCCCTCTTGGGCAACTTATAGTTGGTGCTTGCAATTTTCCTTGGCAGACAGAGTACATTTTTGGCATCTCCAATATCCTAGAATCTTCACAGCAACTTCAGCTTCACCTTTCACAGCTTCATGTGTGATATACTCAGGAGCTCACTAGGGAAACTTGTTACATGCAGCTGGGACTCAATGGCTTTACAGAACCTTGATACAAGCCTGAAGAAACACTAAATGATAGGTAATGTAAAGTTCTACTTTCAGCTTGACATCCTTGGACCAAAGTTATAGCAACTGATCTTAAAGAGTTCCTCCATCTCTTTGTTCAAGTGTGCACCCATAGCTAAGTTCCCTGCATGGCCCTTACCATCAAAGCACCTTTCCCATTGCCTCAACGAAATTGGATTTTAATCCTCATTGATACTATTAACAATCACAATTGTTTTTATCAAAACCTGCTTTATATTCTTGACCTTCACTTTAGCCATGTTCCTTACCAAAGTACACATTTCCACAGACGCATGCTGTCCCTCACTATAAACTATGTCTAAATGTGATGGGCAGTAACTGTGCCATAGCCTGAACGTGATGCCATCTTTAACTTTCTTCTGCCTAAGAATATAGTCAATTACTTCTAAATTCATCCTCACTCAAGTTTCAGGACACATGATGAAAGCAGCCAGAATTTTCTGCAGAATACAACAGTGAAGGACTCTAGCCAAGTTTGAGAGATAATCTTTGTTTCTCTGTGAAATTTCCTGGGCTTGGCTGCCACTGTCTACATTCCTCTAGGGATTTAACTTTGCAAAGTGTCACCAAAGTTCTGACTTTTCAGTATTTCAGCACTTCTTTAACCCACAATAGACATTTCCACCTTCTTCTAAAATCTAATTCTAAAGCCTTGCACACCATATGGCCAACTTGGCCACAGAGTGTCCCACGACTTATTACCAATTTTCTTGTCATTTACTTTTCTCATTGCTGATACAAAATCCTTAGTTAAAAAGCAGCTTACAAAGGTAATGTTTATTTTGGTTCAGTTTTAAGGGTTATTATAGTCTATCGTGCCTCGAAAGGCAGGACAGATGTGTCTAGATCAGGAGTCACAGATAAGACAGGGAATAGGGCCAGGCAATAAGCTTTAAGGCACACTTGCTATCAACTCATTTCCTCCAGGTAACCTTTACCACCCAACAGGTCTATAGTTTCCCCAAGCTGCATTGTCAACTTTGGACGGAATGGTCAAATACCTTTGGTGAACATTGCACATTCAAACCATGACATTTGATTGTAAACCCTAGATATTCCATTATGCATGTGCTAGTGCCTCCCAAATCTATCTAATTCTTTCTAATTTGATGTAATTCAAAAAATATTGTCTTGGTAATTTTTGAGGGTTTTTTGTAGGTTTATTATTTTGTATTATTTTTAAGTGTATGTGTGCACAAACATATGTGTATGTGACCACACATGCCAATGGAAGCCAGATGTGTTGGATCCCCCCCTGAAACTGGAGTTGCAGGCAATTGTGAGCTACCTACCACCAGTGCTAGACTGAATTTGGGTCATCTTTAAGAGTAATGTGTTCTCCTGACTGCATAGTTATCTGCCTAACTCTGGATTTTCGTCATTTTGAATAGACAGTGAATAATGTTCATTAAACCCACAACTGTACAATAAATTGAGACCATTTCTTTGCTTACCTAATTTTTAACATTTTTTTTACTTAATCCTAAATTCAAACCTTCCTAGAATTAAAATATAATATTAAATACTTTTGCAAGAACAATAAAGGATTTGGAAATGATAAATATGAGAGTCATTTTCTTAATGACAAAAGAATTATTAATGAATCTTTTTATTAATAATCCATACTGCTTATTTCCAAAAAATTCAAATATACTTTTTGAATATATACCAATAGTGAAATTTCAAAAAAAATCTTGTTATTTAAAAATAGCCTGAGAAACAATTGTTTTGACTCTGTTCCCCTAGACGCAATCCACACTCTTGTCCCAGTACTACAACAGAAAACCAGCTGCAGCCGTCCCTCCCCCAATGCCCAAATATCCTGAGGACCCCACAGACCTTTCCCTCCCACCCCCACTCTCCACACTTGTTGCTGTGTCTCAGCCTGCAACCCGAGCAGGCACACTCTGTTAACCCATAGGCCATGCCTGCAAGAAAACCAGGTGGGCTGTTATAGACAGTCTCTTGTCTGTCTCCCCAAAGTCAGTCTGTACTCTTGTCCCTAGTGTTGTAATGGAACAACAGCTGCAGCCTTCCCTAAACCCTGCCCATATCTTGTGTGGATCTTACAAGCCATCACCTCCTAACCAACCCCTGCCACTCATCACTCTATCTCAGACCCCAGCTCCAGCAGGCACCCCCTGATAACCCAAGGGCCACTATTCCCAGGGCAGCAAGGAGACAGACTCAAACCTCTCCTACTGCTCTTGGGATCCAGTCCCCTTAGTTCCATCCCCAGGTCTTAGCTAGAAATTTGCTGTGGTATCCCTCTCCTCTCAGACACCATTCCAAAAAGATCACAAGGACCTTCTCCTCCAACCTTTCTTTCCCAAACTCATCCCAGTATCTCGGCCTCTAATACCAATCAATGGGCCTTCCTGGAGAACATGCCAGGTGAACAGGCCAGGAAATAGGTAACACATAGCCACCATGCTTTGAAAATACAGTGAGGAAACAAAATTCAAGGAACAAAACATCCACCCAAAGACAAATCCAGAAATTAGCACTTGGACTGTTAATTACTTCCAACCCCAGAAGCCAGCATTAAATAAAACACGTTCAATAACAGACAGGGCAGAATGTCTCCGCTAGACCCTAAGTATTGTACCACAGTACGAACTGGATATTCCACCATAGCTGAAGCACAAGAAAAAGATATCAAAACTGCCTTTATGAATATTGTAGAGATCTTTAAAGAGAAAATGAATAAATCACTTTAGGAAAACACAAGCAAATGGTGTAAAGAAATAAATAAGACTGTTCAAGACCTGAAATTGGAAAATAGAATCAATAAAGAAAACCCCCACTGAAGGAATTCTGCAAATGAAAAATTTAGGAATTTGAAGAGGATGTGAAGAACTTGAAGAATGAAAAAAATGGTCAAGACAGAAATTAAAGACATTCTAGAATTTAATGAAAATGAGTACAAAGCATACCCTAATTAATGGACACACTGAAAATGGTGTTAAAAGAAAAGTTCATAGCACAAAGCACCCACATAAAAAATTGGGGAGATCTCATGCTAGCAGTTTTAACAGCTCACTGGAAAAGTTTAGAACAAAAGGACATAATCACACCTAAGAGTAGAAGATAAGAAATAATCAAACACAGGGGCAAAAACATAAGATAGAAATAAAGAGAACAATACAGAGAATTCTTGAATCAAAAAGTTGGTTCTTTGAGAAAATCAGTAAGATAGACAAACCTTATCCAAAATAACTAAAAGGCAGAGGGAAATATCCAAATTAACAAAATCAGAAACAACAAGGAGGATATAATAATAGACACCAAGAAAATCCAAAGTATCATAAGGGCATATTTAAAAGACCTGTACTCCACAAACTGGAAACTCTAAGAGAAATCAACGATTTTCTCAATAGGTACCAATTACCAAAGTTAAGTCGAGATCAGATGAACAATTAAAATAGACTACAATTCCTAAGGAAATAGAATCAGTCATTGAAAGTCTCCTAATCTCCCTCATCCCTCAAAAGCAAAACCAACCAACCAAACAAACAAAACAGAATGCAGGACCAGAAGGATTTACCACACAAATTCCACCAGACTTTCAAAGAATAATCAGCATCTATATTCCTCAAATTATTCCATAAAATAGAAACAGAAAGAACACTGCCCAATTCATTATATGAGGCGACAGTTACCCTGATACCCAAATTAACAAAGAAATGGTCCAGTTTCTCTTGTGTTCAAAGATGCAACAACACTTAATAAATTGCTTGCTAACTGAATCTGAAAATACATCAAAAAGATCACTTACATAACCAAGCAGTTTTCATTTCAGAGAAGCAAAGATGGATCAATATACAAAAATCAGTAAGTATAATCCACCACATAAACAAACTGGAAGAAAAATATGATTATCTTATTAGATGCAGAAAAGGCCTTTGATAAATTCCAACACCCCTTCATGATAAAAGTCCTGGAGAAATTAGGGGTAAAAATGGCATACCTAAACACAATAAAGGTAATTTACAACAAGCCTATAGCCAACATCATATTAAATGGAGTGAAATTCAAAGCAATTCCACTAAAATCAGGATCATGGCAAGGTTGTCCACTCTCTTCATACGTATTCAATATAATAGTGAAAGTTCTAGGTAGAGTAATATGATAACTAAAGGAGATCAAGGGGATACAAATCAGAAATGGAAAAAGTCAAACTATTCTTATTTGCAGATGATATGTTATTATATGCAAATGACTCTAAAAATTCCCCCAGGGAACTCCTACAGATCATAAACATGTCAAGTACAGTGGCTGGATACAAGATTAACTTTAAAAAATATCTGTAAACCTCCTACACACAAATGAAAAGTGGACGGAAAACAAAATCAGAGAAACAGCATCCTCCCCAATATCCTCAAATAATAGAAAATATCTTACAGTAACTCTCACCAAACAAGTGAAAAACTTGTATGATACAAACTTCATGTTTTGAAGAATGAAATTGAAGAAGATATCAGAAGATAAAAAGATTTCCCATGCTTATGGGATTATTTGGATTAATATAGTAAAAATGGCCATCCTACCAAAAGTAATCTACAGATGCAACATAATCCCCTTTAAAATTCTAAACCAATTCTTTAGAAATATTGAAAGGACAATTCTCAACTGGAATATGGAAAAACAAAGAGCCTAGAATATGTAAAATAATTCTGAAAAATAGAAGAGCTGCTGGAGGTATCACATTCCTGATTTCAAGTTGTATTGTAGAACTATAGTAGTGAAAATTCCATGGTGCTAGCATAAAACAGATACAATCATCAATGAAATTGGATTGAAGACCAAGACATAAATAAACACTCAGGTGCCCATCTGATATTTGACAAAGAAGTCAGAATACACATTTAAAAAGGAGAACATCTTCAACAAATGTTGCTGGTGCTAGTAACTGTATGTCTGCATGTAAAAGAATGCAAATAGATTTATATTTATCACACTAAACAAAACTCAGGTCCAAATGGATTGAAGACATCAAACAAATCTGGATACACTGAACCTGATAAAAGAGAAACTCAAGAATTACCCTGAGGCATTGGTAGAAGAGATGACTTTCTGAAAAGTACACCACACAGACACTAATATCAATGATTAATAAATGGGATCTCAAAAAACTGAAAAGCCTCTGTAAGGCAAAGTACACAGTCAATCAGACAAAATGGCAGCCTATAGAATCAAAAAACTGAAAAGCCTCTGTAAGGCAAAGTACACAGTCAATCAGACAAAATGGCAGCCTATAGAATTAGAAAAGTTTTTTTTTCAACTCCACATTCATTAGAGGATTAATATACAAAACGTAAGGAATTCAAGAAACTAGATATTTTAAAAAACCCTCAAATAATCCCATTAAAAATGGGGAACAGATATAAACAGAATTCTCAATAGAGAAATCTCAAATGGATGAGAAACACTTAATGAAATGTTCAACATCCTTAGCCATCAGGGAAATGCAAATTGAAATTACTTTGAGATTCCATCTTACAGCTGTCAGAGTGGCTAAGGTCAAAAACGCAAATGACAGCTCATGCTGGCAGGAATGTGCAGCAACAGGCACACAACTCCATCGTTGGAGGGAGTGCAAATACATTCATTATGAAAATCAATATGGCAGTTACTCAAAAAGTTGAGAATCAATCTACCTCAAGACCCAGTTATACCCCTCCTGGGCATATACCCAAAGGACTCTCTATCCTACCACAATGACACTTGCTCATAACAGCAAGGAAAGAAAAACAATCTAGATGTTCCTTCAACAGAAGAATGGATAAAGAAATTGTGGCACATTTACAAAATGGAGCATGACTCAGCTGTTAAAAAATGACATCATGAATTTACAGACAAATGGCTTGGAAGTAGAGGAAATCATCCTGGGTGAGATAACTCATACCCAAAAAGATAACTATGGTTTGTATTCACTTATAAGGGATATTATCCGTTAAGTAAATGATAACTAAGCTACAGTCCATAGACTCAGAGAGACTAGGTACAGAAGAGGGGTCCAAGAGAGGCTCAGGGGACTTCCTGGGATGATGAACTAGAATGGATTTTAGGAAAGGGCTGTGTGTAGATGGAGATGGGAGTGGTGGATCAGGTAGGGTTATGAGATGGGATGGAGAGGGAGAATGTGGGGAGAGGCAACTGGATGTAATAGGGCATTTGAAGGGTGGTGTGGAAACTTATTGCTGTGGGAACTTCCTAGAATCTATGAGAGTGATTCTAATGAGGACTCATAGTAATGGAGGATTCAGAGTCTCAACTTGCCATCTCTTGTAGCCAGGCAAGGCTTCCAGTGGTGAGACTGGGTTGCATTAAATTGAGTCATTGTCCAAGGGGGTCCCATAAAAATCCCCAATCTAGGACATTGCAAGGACAAAAGGTTGCTCTCTGCAAACTAACAATGGTACCCCATTGCTTAGGACAACACCCACAGAACTCATTGAACAGGAGAAGTCCAATTGCTGCCTCCATGGACATTCCATGTTTCTTTGGTATGGGAGGGTACTCTGTTGGTTACTGAAAGAGAAACATAGATGGCGACCCAGCCACAAACCTTTGGCCCCAATCTGTCCTACCTGCAAAGTATACTAGGGCAATGGTGGCAAAAACTTGTGGAAGAAACTAATCAGCGTCTCATTGGACCTAAGGACCACTCCACAAGCAGAAACCCATACCTGATACTGCTTGGTAATGAAGAACTAGAGACTAGATAGCCCAGAGTCCTAGGCTAAACCAAACACTACTAATTTAAAAACAAACAAACAAACAAATAAATAAACAAACAGGAAATCAGTAAAATGACTCCTAATGATATTCTGCTGTATTCATAGATAAATGCCTTATCCAGTCATCATCAGAGAGGCTTCCTCCAGCAGCAGACAGAAACAGGTGCAGAGACCCACAGCCTGACATTACCTGGAGAGACAGTCTAAATTGATGGTCACCATCAAACTCCTCCTGTCAGAGCTCTGGAAATCCAACTGAAGAAGATGTGGGGAGGGGCTGGTGAGATGGCTCAGTGGGTAAGAGCACCCGACTGCTCTTCTGAAGGTCCCGAGTTCTAATCCCAGCAACCACATGGTGGCTCACAACCATCCGTAACGAGATCTGGCGCCCTCTTCTGGAGTGTCTGAAGACAGCTACAGTGTACTTACATATAATAAATAAATAAATCTTAAAAATATATATATATAAAAAAAAAAAAAGAAGATGTGGGGAAAGTGTTAGGGCAGAAGGGAGGGAGGACACCAGGAGGACAAGGCCATGGTCCCTATGAGCTACTGAGACTGAAGCAACAGGACAGAGCCTACATGGTCTATACAAGGACCTCTGAGTGTATGTATTATAGCTATTAAGTTAGCATTTTTTGTGGACCTCCCAACTGTGAGAATGAGTGAGTATTAGACTCTTGTGTCTACTCTTGGGACTCTTTCTCTTGTGGGGTTGCCATGATCAATGTCTATAAGATAGTTTAACTTCATCTTATTATATTTTATTTAGTCCTGTTTGGTTGTTATCTCTTAGAATCCTATTCTTTAATAAAGAAGAATAGAAAGAACATGGATATTGAAGAGAGGTGAGGGAGTTGAACTGGGAGGAGCACAGAAAGGGGAACCTCTAATCAGGATGTATTGTATGAGAAAAGAATATAATCTCAATAAAAGAAAAACTAGCCATTTCCATTTTATAGGAAAATATTGGGACTTGAGAACTTCAGGATAACAATTGCCAGTACCTTCTTAAGCAAGAGATGAATGCAGATTAGACTTCCTAGTTAAACATGCCATTCTTACGCAGGAGGGCTTGCTAGGATAATGCATCTACTCCACAAAGCTTGACCCTTTGTCCATTTACTTGTGTTCCCAGTGCTTTGATAGGCAGTTAACAAAACCTGTCCTGACTTGTCCTTTATGAAAATTAAAATTTCTATTCTCATGTTTATGTATTTCTTGTGTGTGCAAGCATGCACACATGTGATCGCATATATATATGCATACACATTTGGTGTATGCACGTGCATGTGATGGGGTGCACTTGCCGGTGCATGTGCACAGGGATTATATATGTGTACCATTTGGTCTGGCTTTTGTGTGGGTCCTGGGAATTCATACTCAAATTCTCATGCTTGTATGAAGTATCCTCCATGGGAACACTAGTCTAAGTGTTTCTATGAGACGCTATATTTTAATAAAAGGTCTGTATTCTAGCTCATATATGCTTGAAAATTGTTGTGAATGGCTCTGTGCTGCTTGCTCTCCAGGGAGAGGCTGTCTGACATGAGCAATGAGTCACATACTCTGGTTGCTTCTTGTGAACCAACCCCCTAATGAATAAAGGAGCCAATCACTGGGCAAGTAGGTGGGACTTCTGGGTTGGCGAGAGGAAGAGAGAAAGCAGGAGAGAGTTAGAATCTCTTTGGAAGGGGACAGCAGAGGGGTAAGATGTCGCTGCTAGAGTTTCCTGGTATCAAGGCAGATTTGCAAGGATTCGACACCACAGAAATCAGATTTTAATAAGGCTTACAAGATTAGGTTTTAGTTGTTGTGCCCAGAGAGTGAGTTACCATTGCTTCTGAACTAAGTTTGTGAAGTGTTTTCCTTTATGCTGTGGCTCATCTGGGTTCAAGAGAGGAAGGTATGGCAGCCAAGCATGGGTTTGCCAGATGTGCACCACAAAGGCCTTGGGGGATTTGAAGCATGGGGCTGGCATGGTGGCGACCCACAAGTGGGAATTTAGAGAGCTGGTTTGGAGAGATTGTGGAATTCTAAGTCAGAGTCTCCATGAAATAAAAGAGATAAAAACAGGTCGGCCATTGCACACTAGTGCATGGCCTGCCAGGCTACCAAAGCAGAGGCACAACTGCAGGAATGTGTGGTTCCTACATTTTTGAATATTTCCTGCAACAGAAAATCTTTTGTTTTCTTGCCTTATAAGTTGGTATAACTTAAAGTACCAGAACGAACTTCATACTTAGAACAAAGTAGTTTTAGGCAGGAGATTCTTTTATCTACCTTACAATTTAAGCTTGCCTAGCATTATTTGGTGGACTGTTATGTGCAGAGGAATTTTGATCCAGCAACATGGCTTTTCGGGGAAGGGATCACATCCAAAACTATGATCTAGCCAGAATGCATGTACATCTTGGATTAGAGTATGGTCTGGCTGGAATATAGATATGCTTTCAATGCATACCTTTCCTACCTAACAATGAGGGCAATGTTAGTTTGCAGAAGGAAGCAGACATGTTTGAAAGTGACGCCTAATCGAGAGGCAAAGTGGTGAATCATAGAAAGATTTGACAGAGTGAGTCAGAGAGCTAGGATATGCCCAATTCACACAAGAACAGCCAAGAAATAGAGGCTACTTGAGGGCAGAGAAAAAGGGTGTGTGTGGTGTGTGGTATGTGTGTATGGCAGTTTTACTCGCACAGTTTTACAGAGACAGGTTAACAGGTTAAACACAGGTGAAGACAGAAATAGTCAGAGAATAAGAAGGATCCAGAAAATTGGAACATATTGCCAATGATTGTATGAGGCCAGGCAGAGCAATTTGGTCAGAAGCAGAGGAAAAGCTGATCGAACCAGCCAACTTGGAAGATAAAATTGTATGGAGCCTAGGAGCTTGCAGGCTTAGGCCTAAGGATGGTTAAAACAGAACAGGAAATGCTCTGGGTCCAGCCCAAACCATGTATTCACACGACACCTTGGGTACGACTCTTATCACTTCATCTGGGAAGTAAACGTGGCATTTACAGTGATCACCAGCCCACAGGCAGTCTATTTGCATGAGGACAAATGGATACCAACTAGAGAAATGAAAGACACAAAATACAGACATGTGCCGGGCGTGGTGGCGCACCCCTTTAATCCCAGTACTTGGGAGGCAGAGGCAGGCAGATTTCTGAGTTCGAGGCCAGCCTGGTCTACAAAGTGAGTTCCAGGACAGCCAAGGCTACACAGAGAAACCCTGTCTCGAAAAACCAACCAACCAACCAAACCAAACCAAACCAAACCAAACCAGACATGCACAGTAACACAATTCCAGCTAAAGCAAACAGATGAATCACAAAAATCGCTCTTGTGAGCCCCAAAAGTCAGTTACAAGAGACAAAGTAGAAGTCTTGTGCTACATACTACATATTTAAAATCTTACCTCAGATATTTTACAATCTGATAGTTTAGAACATACTTTCAAACAGTGATTTTTTTGGTGTGTGCTAACACAAAACTGATTGGCAGGAAGGAGAGCTCACACATACATCCAACATCAACAGTAGTTGATGAGGTGAGGGTTAGACAGTCTGTCAGTGATAGAGCTTTGACCTAGCAGCATAGAGCCCTAGATGTGGATCTCTCAGAAAAATACTTTAAAATTACAGGTTTAAGGTGGAATATGAGCGCTAATAGTACTGGCGGCTTAGGTCTCTAAACAGTCATTTGAAGTAAGCAATCACACTCACTGGCTGTGTGGCACTCTGGCTTAAAGGTCAGGAGAGAAAGTAAACATGGTTACAGTGCAATGCAACAAGCATGAACCTAAATATTCTTACTTGTGTTTTTTTTTTCAACAACCTTGAAAACCACAAAGCCCCCCATGTTGATGTGATTGAATGCCGAGGAGCGTTTAAAGTTATTGCAAAGGAGGATTAGACAAAATACACCTAGGGTTCACTGTGAATCTTAATATATTTGAGATGGTCTGGTCCTGGGATGTATCCTGGCACCTGGAGATCTTAAAACTGGCAGTGGGATAGGAGATGAGAAAAGCCTTAGTAGTCATTCATAATATTATCAAAAGGTGAATTCAATTCCCATGCACGCGTGAAAATGAATTTCTTTTCTTTGATTTTTTTTTCCTTGAAATCACAGTTACGACATGTGGTTTTGCTAACTCATGCTAGCTAGATCTAGTCATCAGGTTTACTTTTATTTCAATAATGAAGTTCAAGAAAAATGAATTGCTCTACAGAATAATTGTTTCTATTGAAAACTTTTCAAACCATTAATATATATAAAACAGTAGTATTCTTAATAATTAAAGGGTACAAAATGAATATTTATGCGTTTGGCCTCTTTAAACTTTTTTTTTTTTAAAGCAATATCTATTACATTCACTTATATTTGCCACAGTGCATGAATGGAAGCAAGAGGACAATTGAGGCAGTCTTTTCTCTCCTCCTACTATGTAGGTCCCTAGTGTCAGCTTGGCCGCACTCAATAGCTTGACTACCTATTGAGCTCTTCCACCAGCCCTAGACCCTTTTCTAGAAGCTGAGAATCTACAAAGTTTAATGCTCACACGTCAGCTGAAAATAAGGTTTCATTGGTCTCCTGGGTCCTTTGCATACTAATAAATTATCATCTTGTTTATTGAAAAGAAACTAGATGGGAGACTCCCAGACTGACAGGAATTTCAAATAAGTAACTCACTAAAATTTCAGTGTTTCCTCAAAGAAGTTAATTGCTATACATGTGCATCCATTTTTGATGGGAGACGGTAAAAAGTAGTTCTCATGGATGCGTGTCAGAAAGTGCTTGCTGACAGGAACTTGATATGGCTGTCTCCTGAGAGGCTCTGCCAGAGCCTGACAAATACAGAGGAGGATGCTCACAGCCAACCATTCATTAGACTGAGTGCGGGGTCCCCAGTGGAGAAGTTGGAGAAGGGACTAAAGGAGCTGAGGGGGTTTGCAGCCCCATGGAGGGAGCAACAGTGTCAACCAGTCGGACCCCCCAGAGCTCTAGGGGACTGGACCACTAACCAAAGAATATACATGGAGCAACCCATGGCTCTGGTGGCAGATGATAGCCTTACTGGACATCAGTGGGTGGAGCAGTCCTTGGACCTGAGGGTGTTCAATGCCTCCATGTAGAGGAATGCCAGGATGGGAAAGCAGGAGTGGGTGGGTGAATGGGGGGAGCACCCTCATAGAGGCAGGGGGAGGGGGAATAAGATAGGGGGTTTCTGAAGGAAAGACCTGGAAAGGGGAAAACATTTGAAATGTCAATAAAGAAAATATCCAATAAAAAGGAAGAAGAAAAAAAGAAAGAACGTGACATTGACTAAGAAACTACTGAGTTGCAGGTGTGACTCGCCCATTATTTCATCCACTTAATGTCACTCTCTTGACTTCTTATTGCCACTCTTACTTCAAGAACAATGGAAGTGCAGGCTGCCAGGATCCAGTGCAGTCCCTCAGGATCCAGTGGATTACCTGCTGCCCGGTGGAAAGCTCTGAGCCAGCACTTAAAGCCAGAGCTATTTCTCTACTTTAATCACTTCTGAGTGGGGCAAGTTTATTAGAACTTGGGCTCAAGCATTCATTTCTACATATTTCCCGATGAGAATCTTTTTGTACAGATTGACAAATAGCTCAAAACCATGCTTTAAACTCCATGCAATAAGATTATGTAGACATAATATCCTATATCACTTTATGTGTGCACAATTCCTAGGATGGAATAAGACCCCAACGGAAAGAATTGGAAAGAAGTACAGCCTTTAGAAGAAGCTATGAGTCAAGTTCTCGAATTTTGCTGATCTGCTTTAGCTGGGTTAAAAAATGTTGCTGAGGCCCAGAACCCAAGGGAAACATTCCAACATGGAATAGCTAACTGACTACTGAGTCACTAGTGACTGCCATCTGTGAAAGAGCTGAGAACCTACCATGCGAAAATCTCCACAGAACCCAGTGTCCTGAGAGAGGGACATTAATTAGCCTTGGTATAGAAATGACATTAGAATAGAAAGCAACAGATAACCACAGGCACTGGAGTAGAATGACCTCATTTCTACCTGAAATTGCCTAAAAATATGGTGCATTCTGAACCCAAAGAACTCTAATAAAATTAGTTAGGAATTGGTTGGGAAACATCTCCTGATTGCAGTGTCTACTGGGATTGTGAATGTTAGTTGTTATATTCATTAGTTTTTGCTGGAAACAGAGGAAGCCCTGATAGAGTGAAGTCCTAAAAAAAATGTGTACCATTGACATGGGCACAGTCATGACAAAGACCAAGGCCCTGGACCCATGGTAGACTAGCAAAGCCATTCACACCATGGACCATGCTCTAGAAGGATGGTAAAGATTTCCGGGGGGGGGGGTTCAAGTACGAGTATTTATGGATAAGTGTGCCCAATAGCGAGCAACTGTAACCTCTTCCTCCTGAATGTTTATAGCCCCAGACTGCTCACCTACAGAGACCTCTTTCTGAGACTGCCTAACTCCTCCTCCTGAACTGCACATGATAAATGGGCTTAGATTCTGGGTTTCTGGCATGGTAGGTGTTCTCCATTAGTGAGTCCACTTCTGCCTCATACGAGCTTTCCTCTTTCTGCCTGCTTGTCTGTCTTTTCTTTGTTTCCATGCTTGTCATGCTTTGAGGACACAAAGCAGACAGGATGTGGCAACTTTTCTCCTCATTGTATGCAAATACCTGGTAGAAACAACTTAAAAGAAAGATTTAGTTTTGCCTCCCTGGCTTAAGGTTTGGTTCACTGTTGCATGGCTCCATCACAGCAGTAGAAGCGTGTGGTGGAGATGAGATGCTCAACTCTTGGTGGATTTGAAGCAGAGAGAAGACATAGGAGACTATATAAATAGAAAATAAGCTTCCAAGAACTTACCCTCAGAAAACCAGTGCCTCCATGTAGACCCCAACTCCTCCCTTCATGTTCCCCCAGTACTTTTGTCATGTTAGGAGATTTTTCCAGGGATTAATCCACTCATTAGGTTAAAGTCTTCATGGTCTAGTTGTTTTTGTTTGTCCCATAAAATATTCACCCAGTATTGCTTTATTGATCCTATTTCAATCAAGACAGTTAATTAAAATTAAACATAACAGCCATCATAGTCTCTTAGGGCTGCTTTAACAAATTATATGACATTTAATGCCTAAAACCAAAATTATTCACTTACAGTTCTGTATTTCAGAAGTCCAAAATAACTCTAAGTGGCTAAACTGATGTTGTTAACAGGTACTTTCCGCAAGCTCTTCCAGAAAAATTTGTTTGCTTCTTCTAGATTCTAGAGCCAGGGGTCTCAATCTATAGGTTGTGATCCCTTGGAGATCACATATCAGATATTTATAATTCATAATAGTAGAAAATACAATTAAGAAGTAGTAGCAAGATAACCTTGTGGTTGGGGGTCACCACAGCATGAGGCATTATACATAAAACGGCCACAGCATTACAAAGGTTGGGAACCACTCATCTAGAACCTGCTAGTATTCTTTGGCTTATCCTCCTGTTTCTTCAGATTCAGTCATATGCATTATTATCAGCTGAACATTCTTTTGGTCAATTTAGGTATAAATTATGAGCTGGAAAAATGCAATTTCCTTAATAGTAACTGCTGAGCATTGAGTGAGAGCATATGGTTCTCAGCTCCTAGAGTCTGTAGCTATCCATTACTTTTCTAGCAACTGGAGCCAACAGGTTACTGACTATTCTTTGCTGCTCCATCATTGTCCACCATGTGTCCCCACACATGGTGCCAGTGACCCTCAGTATTACCAGCCTTTAGTGTAGCCAACTCAGCGTGGTCCTCTGGAGATCAAACTGTAGGCTCAGTAAATTGTTCCAAAGGAGGATTTATTAAGCATTAGGCTGCAGCATACGAGGCAGCAGTACACAGTGACCTGGTAAGGGTGATAGGAGTGCTGTGTATCAAGATGGAGACAATGGCTCATGCACAGTCTGCATCAGTAGACAAGGGTCCCTTTGTAACCCTAGAGTGAGGACATCTGTAGTGGCTATAGATCATGGGGGTCATGTGGAGGACCTGGAGTAGGGTCATCTGAGATGGATGGTCTTAACATATCTCAGGTTCCTGTGGAATATTTTCCCAGACTCTTCTAGCTCAGCATCTTCAAATCCCTCTCTGAAATGGACTCTTCCATCTTGATTATGCCAGGCAATCGAGATTAATCTTGGCATCTCAAACCCCTTAAAGTGCTCTCTTCTGCAATCTCCTCTCTGCTGTGTTAGGGAACACTCACAGGTTCCTGGTAGGTGCCTTTGAATCTAACTAGCACATCGGAACTTCTGTACATCCTCCTTGCAGGAAAGACATTGTCAGAGAGTACTCTGCTCTCTTTGGCTCCCACAGGAGAAGTATAATATACCTCTCACAACCACATCGCTCCTAACAGCAAATGAGTAGCCACCTCTCAGTGACAGGAGCTGGTACTTCACAAAGATCCCAGTGTGGGAAACAAATCTATCCTAAATCCAGAAATTTGCACATAAGAATGGCAAAAATAAAAAAATAAAATAAAAATCAAGGCTACCGTAGGTCTTCTTTCAAATATCCACATAATTCTCCTCTCAGCTATGTCCTCAAGGTTCTAGGCTGATAACATGGATACTTTGCTATTGAAACACTTATTATTTTATGCTTAACCTATCTCTTCAGAAAGATGAGAGACCATTGATAGCAAAACAATGAGCAACCACAAAACTTGGTTCACATTAAATATACAATATATATTGAATTGGTCTCAATTTGTTTGAGTAATTTTACCACCCAAAAGCACTCCATAGACATGATATTTTCACAGTGTTTGTTACATATATCAAACATCGGGGGTCTCTGTGGACAAGAGGTCTACAGAATCTGTGGTGTGTGTATGTGCACCAGATATCAAGGCAAAACCATTCTTTTCTGCTATGTAGCATTCTGGAATATAGCATCCAGGTCCTCCCATGTCTGGCTTTCCTCCTGGCAGAGACATTGCTTATATCCTTGGACATTTGACAGGGTGAAGGTTCAACCCCACCCAGAGCAGAATGAAAGATGGTCACACTTTATTTTTGAGAAGCAATTGGCTATCTTAACCGTGTCACTGTTGAATGGCTACAGTTACTTTTTCCATAATGAAAGGTCTAATTGTTTTGGGTTCCAGCTTTCATTTTCAAGCTGGCCTGGGGCATTAGTGTCTGTCTCCATTAGCCTTTGCTGGAAGTTATTTGTATGACACTTTCTGTGCCAACTGCATTACAGAAATGTTGACAGCCAGTATTTTGTCCTGTGATAATTGGTTGCTTTCAATGTGAGACATGCCAAGCTGTTAATTAGCTTGAGGTAAGGACGGAACAAGCACATTTTATCATCATTCCAATCTGCCAACATTATCTTCTTTTAAAGTAGATATCTGTTTAAGTGTTTTTGAGAAGTGCTTGTTTTCACAAAATAATCATCCCGGATTACTGAGTTATGAACAGCTGCCTATTATGAGCGTTGCCTTAGTTCATTGCTCAAAGCATGAACCACAGCGTTAATGGTGCACAGAGAATTTACCGGAAACCCTCTTTGCCATGCTCTTCAACTCAATGGTTGCCCCGAGACTGACACAATTTCACTATTCATAGAACTTTAACGTCTGATGGTTTTTTGATTAGCAACGAAAAGGGTACACATGTTAGAACGCAAGAGAAAAGAGAGATCTTTGCATCTTCTCCGCGTGTGTCGACTTTTCTGTTTCAGTGTGTCCATTCTAAAAGGTTTACAGCGTTAAGTAAAAGTTTGATTATGATGGTCCTGAACCGATGGGATTTGGATTTCTAATGCATGCTCCTGCTGGTATCAGTCATTTTACTGACAGATTTTCATACTGCACGTTGAGTCTGCTGACTCAGCAAATCGGCAAATAATCATTAAGAATTAAGATGCAGTGGCTACCATAGTGAAGTCCTTGAGCTCCTTTGAAATCTAGGAGTAACTGGAGTCACGTGTGGTAGCTCCTGCTTCAGGTGAGATCATCTATGTAGTACAATGCCCCAACTAGGCAAACAGCAAGCATTCCGATCCTCAACAAGAGTGGTGAAACGCTAATGAAAGGACGCTAATAAGATGATGCTTGATGTGACAAAATAAGGCAATGCCAGGTTCTCAAATGTCACTATCATCAAACATCACAGCAAAGATTTGTACAATTAACGAATTTGGATATCTCCTATTCTAGACCTGTTCAGCCCACTCACTTTTATACCCTTAATAGAATGAAATTATTTCACTGGCTACCAGTTTCCTCAGTAATAAAACAGATAGAATGGGGAGCTAACTACACATGTACACATGAAGGCTTAGTGTAATGACAGAAAATGAACTGTGCTCAGAAATGTTAGCCTAGTACTTATTGAAAATAATCATGTTAGACGATGTTTTAGTAGACTGTATTTTCTACAAATGTGGGGGCTTTTAAGTTTTAAAATTCTTACAGTAAATGCATACCACATTCTGTTTTCGAAGAGTTCATAATCTGAAGTTGAAGATATGCAAACAAGTTTGCAATTACCCTCTTATCACAGTGTCACCTGCCAGTGTGGCATCTGGTCACTGCCACACACTGTCCCAGGTACTGCACAGTGCTATTCTTTTGCTCCTTCATCATGGATACCCTCCTCTCTGCATGCAGTTGAGTTTCCAGACCTCTGGAAACCATCCATTCATTATATGGTGGAGCTGAAATTCAAATCCGGGGCTTTTGGGCAACAGACACCTCTGATTTTACATCTATTTGTCTCTATTTAGTTTTATGTCATAAATATGTCCCCTTCATTCAAAGAAACTGTTCATGTAATCTTCAGAATTCCAGACATATTAGTTATTATAAATTATTTTATTCTCTAACCCTCTTGTCCTTTTGTATCTTTTTCTTTAGCTATTAATTGTGTGTGTGTGTGTGTGTGTGTGTGTGTGTGTGTGTGTATCTTGTTGATTCTACTTATTTTTGTGCATATGTATGTGTTTTTAGGGCTGACAGCTTGGCATTAGATCAACAATTAGAGGGATCTTTTTTTAGGGAAGACTCATTCTTCCTCTCTCCAATGTCATTAATAACCTGTAGCTCTTTATCTAGTTGTAGGACCTTGCCCTCTCTTCTGAGAGGTTCCCTGAGTCTCCAGTGTACTTGGTATAGATTTATTAGTTGAGGCTAGGCACCTCATTGTCAGTTGTTCTTGCATTTTTGACCAGTTGTGATTTGCTCTGATGGTCTCCATCTGCTGGAAAGTGATGCTTCACTCATGAAAGGAGGAAGCTACAGGTCACTGAGAGGACAAACATAAGTATTTAGAAGGCAGTTAGCAGTTAAACTGATTTTTGAAGGTTCTAGGAGCAGATCGGACTTCTCAGTGGTCATAACGATAAAAATACAAGGTACCAGGACTTCCTACAACAGCAACTTTTCCAGAAATAATTTTCTTCTCTTTTTATTAACTAATTATTTTATTTATTTACATCCAAAATGTTGCCCACCTTCCTGCCTCCCCTTACAGATGGACCCCTGGGAGCTCCCAGAGACTGAGTCATCAAACAAACAGTATACAGAAATGATTTTCAAAGGAGCTGTGAAATATGTGCTAAAAATTGACTAAGAATTTACTAAGCCATCAAAGTTAGCAAATGGTATATGCAGATGAGACAAAGTGGAGAACTCATTTACTATTTCATGTGGCTTAATGTTGGCACTTTCTTTTTGCTATATAATTTTTTTTCTGTAAGTTATCTGGTACAAATCATCAAACTATGACCCTTTGTACCTGTGTACTAAGAGGAATCTCATGGCCAGCCTCCTGGGAATCCACAGTGCAATGACGCTGTCTTAGTTTCCATCTGAGCCAGAGAGGCAGATGGGAATGCAAGGGACCTGAGGATAGTAGGCACGGGTCCTGAGTCCAATCTAACTCAGTCAGGATTACTTCATGGAGGTGGCCTTGCATGCAGGCATATGGCCTCGTCCTACACAGTACTAAAGGAATGAATCTGCCAAAGGCTGGCATTTAGCTTTCCTCTCAATGACTTGGGTCACTGATCTGTTTTCTGATAATATCCTCCTCTGGTAATCATTTTACAATGCTATCTCTAGTTTCTTTATCCACTCTTCCACCCCACTTGTCCCATTTCAGAGTTCATGTCTATGGACATCTCACTCAAGTCTTTGTACTCCTATGCACTACTTTGTTTAGTTCTTTTATGTAAAATCTTGGTATACTTGCTCTTCTTCTTGGATTGCAAAGAAAGTTTGTAAAGCTACCGACTTGTGTGTAAGCACAGCTTTGGCCACTTTAAGCTTTCCTATACTCCTAGTTGTATAGATTCTTTGCATGAATAGTGCTAGCCCAGTGAAACATACACAGGAAAGTGGGTTGAACTCTCCTTTTAGTCAAGAGCTTCTCTTACTTTTTATCATTTTTTTGGGCAGATTTCATAGCACCTCTGATTATTAAAATTCAGTCCATGTATATATTTTTTCACAATTCTGGTGGGTTTCTTAGTGATAAGAGTAAAATAAAGTCAAGTCAACGAAGTGTGTGAATGTGAGAGATATAGCAACACAAGGAGATTAGTCTTTTACAGGAAAAAAGGCATTCAAAATGGTTCAAAATAAATCGTGTCATGGTCTAGCTTTCTGTATGAGATTGATAAGAGTATCCTCAGAGGAGAATAATCTTTTGAAAGGCCACAATCAAGTAGATTAATAACAGTAGGTGCTGGTCATAATCTAGAACAGGGTTTTGAAATATTTTCTGCAAAGGGGTGAATAGAAAATATTTTCAAACTTGCAATTTATATATTAGTGTAGCCGCTGCTGGGCTCTAGGCTCATCACAAGAACGCATAATAGAAACAAGCAAAAAATTGGGTGTGGCTTCACTCCCAATAAGCTTTGTTTTCCAAAATTAGTGCCCTGGCTTTGAACTGAATGATTGTGTGTGACAGGAATATTAAGAAAAGGAAAGGAACTTTTGGAGGACTATGCAGAAGCAGTAAACTAAATGTATGCTGATTACATTCAAGTCGTGTTCAGAAAGGGGAGGCTTACTCATTCCAATTGATAGAGTCATGGGACCATGATTTCCATGACATTGAAATATTTGCTTTCCATTTGACTCTTTGACCATGAAAAATATTGGCCGTGCCATTTCCATTTTTAGCAATGCTTGAGAAATTTATGGCTTGGGAAGAAAATAAATTCTTTGGGGGAAGTGGAGCAAACTCCTTCTTGAACAGAGGAAGCCCGGGCCCAGGGAATATGTCTGTGAGAGAGCAGATCAGCCTTGGTCATCTGGGTGACCAAGAAAACTCATGGATATGAACCCTGCTTCTCAGGCTTCTACATTCCTAGGCCAGTGAGGCTTCTGTTGTAGCTACTTGCATGCTGAGATGGCTATTCATAAGCAGTCAGATGATTGCAGGAAGTCTGGATAATGTGCAAGCCATGCTTAACTCCGTGGACACTGGGGTGGTCATATGAGAAGAGAGTTCACTGGCCTCCATATTTCATAGGAGTCACTCTCTTCCATCCATTTTCTTAACAGTGCATCTCCTGGCACTATTTATGATGCTGCAGGGGTAGAGCCTGATTGAAATGTGGATGCATGCTTGGCTTGAAATGACTGCTAGTACACTCTGAGCAATTGTGATAGATAGGTTTTGTGTTTCTCCTGGTGCCTCTCCATGTAAATTGATGACTGTTGCCCAGGGGAATGAGCTGGGCCTGAAAACACAAAGAGAGATTAGTTTAAGTGTGACAAGGCCATCATCTATAACGAGGGGCATATATCACTGTCGAGTAAGAGAGCTGTGGTGCCAGGAAGACCCCTACTGCATATAGAAGGTCTCCGACTCCATGGCTGACTGTCTAAGCCTTCTTAGCTCAACTGAACTTGTTCCCTCCAAAAAGCACTCTTTATTCAAATACGACAAAATAATTACTACTACCATTTGGCTTTGAATGGCTCAATTATGGCTGCAGTCACTTGTGCTAGTAATTACTAAAATTATGGTTTGGGCCTAAGGCCAGTTCTATCTTTCTGCTCTTCCCCATGGAAGCAAGGAAAGACATTTTATGGGAAAATAGATGATTTCCAGAGCCAGGTTGTAACAATTCATTTTAAATGACCTCAGTCAATTAGAAAATAAAATGAAATGGTCTGGCTGAGAACAAGGTTGCACTGTTTTTTTGTAAATGCTCTTTAAGAAGTCTGGCACCTGATGATGGTGATCCTTGAATAATTCTAGTCTGCAAAAATGCAGAAAAGCCTGTGTTTCCCTCTTATAGTCTTGTTACTATGCTAACCCTGTTAGAACTTCTTATTAGTTGGTTGTTATTTGATCCATGATACTTTGATTTTCCTAGAGCCGATATTCGGATTCTTAACATAGGCTTCTGGAAATAAGAACACACTGGGAATGTTTGCAGGTTTAGGGGCTTTCTCCATGTTTTATTTCTAAAAGTCCTCAGTAAATAAATAGGAGGTGATACTCATGTAAAGAACACAGACAACCAGAGAGGCTTCCTCCAGTGGCAGATGAGAACAGATGCAGAGACCCACAGCCAGACATCATGTAGAGTTGAAATTGGAGTTCTTCATCAAATTACACCCCCTCAGAGCTCAGGCAATTCAGCAAAATAGGAGGTGGGAAGATTGCAAGAGCCAGAGGAGGTAGAGGACACCAGGAGAATGGGGAACTCTGAATCCACTAATCAAGGCAAATAGGAGGTCACAGAGATTAACAGCAAGCGCAGGGCCCACATGGGCTTACACCTGGTCCTCTGTGTACCCTATAGCTATCAGCTTAGCATTTATATGGAACTCCTGACTTAGAGAAAGGGGCGGGGGTGGGATCTTTGACTTGATTGCCTGCTCTTGGGACTCCTTTCCTCCTCTTAGGTAGCTAGGTCCAACTTCAATACGCATTTTTTTTTTTTGCTTCATCTTATTATATTTTATTTGTCATGTTTGGTTGTTATCTCTTAGAAGCCTTTTCTTTTCTAATGAGAGAGAGAGAGAGAGAGAGAGAGAGAGAGAAAGAGAGAGAGAGAGAGAGAGAGAGAGAAAGAGAGAGAGAGAGAGAGAGAGAGAGAGAGAGAAAGAGAGAGAGAGAGAGAGAGAGAGAGAGAGAGAGAGAGAGAGAGAGAGAGAGAGAGAGAGAGAGAGAGAGAAAAGAACATAGATGACTCTCAAATTCTAGAAGTCAGTTTTCTCCAAAATAGCTTTGGTTAATTAAGTCAGTTAATACTCCTGATTTCTTAATCTAGAAGTGGGAATGCATACAAGAAATATTTGTCTTGATGTGTTGGTGAGCCTCAAATAAAGAACTAGAAAGGAAACAAATCAAAATGCTTCAAATAGAAAATAGCTAAAAGCATGGCCTGCTGGGTAGACTTCTATTGTCTACCTGACACATACCAGAGTCACCTGGGAGGAGGGAACCTCAACTGAGTAGATGCTTTGATTAGATTAGTCTGTTTGTATGTCTGTGCAATATTTCTTGCTTGCTAATTGATGTGGGAGGGTCCAGCCCACTGTGGGCAGTGTCATCCTTGGGTGCCTCCTATATAATAAAGCAGATAGAGCAGAAGCCAAATAGAACACACCAGTATGTAGTTTTCTGCCATGGTTCCTGCCTCTGCCTCTCTGCCTCTGTCTCTGCCTCTGCCTCTGCCTCTGCCTCTGCCTCTGCCTCTGCCTCTGCCTCTGCCTCTGCCTCTGCCTCTGCCTCTGCCTCTGCCTCTGCCTCTGCCCCTCTGCCTCTGCCCCTCTGCCTCTGCCCCTCTGCCTCTGCCCCTCTGCCTCTGCCTCCTCTGCCTCTGCCTCCTCTGCCTCATCTGCCTCTGCCTCCTCTGCCTCTGCCTCCTCTGCCTCCTCTGCCTCCTCTGCCTCTCTGCCTCTCTGCCTCTCTGCCTCTCTGCCTCTCTGCCTCTCTGCCTCTCTGCCTCTGCCTCTGCCTCCTCTGCCTCTGCCTCTGCCTCATCATGAGTCCCTACCCTGTATTTCCCTAAGTGATAGACTGTAACTTGCCAACTGAAATAATGGTCTTGTACCTGGTATTGTAAGGCTAATAACCCTCTGCCCCCAGTGGCTTTTAGTCGTGGTGTTTATCACAGCAACAGAAAGCAAACTAGGATACATGGCAAGTATTAATTAAACTATATCAATAACCATTTTAAATGTGAGGCTTCTAACTAGACTGATTGAAACACAGTAGATAGAAAAATAAGACCCATCTATATGCTATATACATGAAACCCAGTCTAACCATGAAAATTATATTCAGAGTAAAAGGATAGTGGATTGCTGGGGGCTAACCATGATGCTTCTCTCTTGAGGTCAAGGGGGAAAAGCTTCAGCAGGGGCAAGACGTGGCCTTGTGAAGCAGGGCAGTGGTCCCAGCACTTGGGAAGCAGAGGTTGGTCTTGTGAGATACTTAGAGTTGCCTTTCGATGATCAAATGTTTACCTGTCTTAAGTTTAAGTTACTTTGGAGTGGTGGCTGACCTGCCTAAGTTCCTCTTCAGCCAGAAACTTCAGTCTCTGGCTTTTAGCACCTCAAAGTAAGACAGAGGGGAATTAAGTAAAAGGATTTATGGCCAGTGCTCCTTTCTTGGGTGAATCAGCCAGAACCCTCTCTGGCTAAGCTGATTAACTCTTTGTAGACCAGAGCAGAAGGAAAGGAAAAGAATTAAGATGGTTTATGCAGTCAAATATGCACAGGCACACATACATTTAAACATTTACACACCCACACTCTGGCCAGGCTGGACTGTCACAACGAACTCCACAAGTATTCATAGATGCTTACATATATAAACATATACAGTCACACAAATATATAGACAAATATACACATTTGGATGGATGGGTGGGTGGGTGGATGGGTGGGTGGGTGGATGGGTGGGGCAGAACCTCCCCAAGTAAAACCACTCAACCAACAACTTTATTTCTTCTCTCTGGTCTTTTATACCTTCTTAGACAAAAAATTCTTTAGAAAATTACCTCAGAGATAAATGTTACATAGAACGGGAGTTTAGTGTAAGTATGAAAGCTCATTGTATTTCTTATGATGCAGCCTTTATTTACTAGTCTGAGGAGTGGGCGCATTGCATTCTTGACTTTATTACGTTTTTTCTAGCAACTAAGACTATCTCTAAAAACTTTCTTCCTAAAATTATTTGAATGAAATCAGGAATTCTATAGAATCATTCTCTATTTGTCTATATAGCATTACTAAAAGATAGTGCATCTTCTTAGGTCTGCATAAATCTGCTCAAAAAGGTGGTTCAACTCCTAATGAGTGTTATTTATTTAATAATAACAGGAAAAGCATATTACTAGCAGGAATCTTTTCTCGGATATAATCTCAGCCTTGCCTACAGATGCAAATCCATCATAGAGTGACAGTTTATGGTGGAACTCTCAGGAAGATCACCTGCTAGTTTTTAAGCTCTTTTAGATGGCTCTTGTCAGAAAATGATACTATGCTAACACTAATTAAAAGAAAATTAAAATTGCTACAGAAACTTGTCAAAAAAGCAAACATCAACTCAAGAAAAATTATCAGAGAAAAAGATATACATTGTATATGGTAAAGAGCTCTCATTGTATATGGAAATATCCACCTAGCAAAGGGACATCAATATGTATGCAGCCTGGTGCACTAGAACTGCAAGGAGAAAAGGGCAAATACAGGATTATAGTTGGAGATGCCCATACCACCCTTCTTTCAGTAATTGATAGACCAAGCAGGCACAGAATCAGTAAGGATATGGGTGACTTGAGCTCTGCTGTCAATCAACTTGATCTAGTTGACAGTTATAGGACAGTCCACCTACCAACACCAGATTGCACATCCTCATCAAACTCACATGGAATACTCATTAAGACAGACAATATCCTGACCCATAAAATATACCTTAGGAAATATAAAAAGGGCAGGAATCTCAGAGAGTATGCCTTCAAATCACGATGCAGTCAAACTAGAAATAAATGACAGAAAAATGCCTTGAAAATCCCCACATATGTGGAGGACATGGAACAGAGGCATTGAACATGGCATTTAGTCTTGAGGTCTTACGTGTGGGACTTACAGACTGACTAGTTTTGATTTCTCAGTTAACACATTAGTATATTAAGCATGGTATCTTTAACAAAGATGGGCAAAATAAAACTATGTTATTACATTGATTAAAATGTTGTTAGAGTCTTGACAAAACCTAATCTGCATTTATTCAGCAGACACTGCTATTTGTGAAATATTTTCATCTTTAACTTTTATTTATTCTTTCTCCCCACTCCCTCTCTCTCTCTGTGTTTCAAGGTATGTGTGTGGGTACACAGGTACCAAGGCCCAAAGACAAATTCTATGGAGTCAGTTGTCACCTCTCAACCGGTTGAGGCAGAAACATTTTCATTTCTGCTGCTGCACTGAGTACCCTAGGCTAGCCAGCCTGAAAGCATTGGAGTGATTCTCTGGTTTCCAACTCCGTCTCTCTGTAGGGTACTGAGATCACAGACGCACTCCACTATGTTGCTTCCCCACTTTTAATGTGATTTCTGGAGATCAAACTCACGTGACTGGGCTTATATGACAAGTGCTTTTACCTGATGACCCATCTCCCCTGTCCTCAAAATTCTTTAACCCCAAATTTGTTGAACAGTTACCCATAGGGCATCCTTCCATGTCAGTTATTTGAAGCAATGGACACCCAGTGATGTATAAACCAAAGATACAATCCTGTTTTCATGAAGCTTCTATTTCAGTAAGAGCAGAGAAGAAACAGACACATGTTAGCATAACACATTGTGGTGATGGGTGCTATAAAACAAACAAACAAACAAACAAGCAAACAAACAAACTTCTCATGGCCCAGCATCCAAGTTAAGTGATTAAAACACAGTGAAGTCACTTAAGTTACTTATCTAAAATTTTTTCAAACAAAAAAAAATATCAAAATGTAAGATTAGATTTTTTTTTTCTGGTGTCAAACTCCTGATCTTTAAGCTACTTTATATGTGGGTCTTTCTTACAAATGTGTGTGTTGTGATTTTGTTTTTGCTTTTTGTTGTTTGTTTGTTTTAGTAGAAGAATTGCTCTAGTACAGCAAGGAATGCATCTCCAAACATACTAAGCTAACACTACAAATAGGGTTCTTAACTGGGCAGGGTGGGCAATACCAGTATCTGGAGACCTTTCTGCTTGGAGTAGGGTACCACTGGCACCTTCTAGGTAGGGACTAAAGACAATACTTAGCATCCTACAGTCTATAACAAATAATTATGCATCCAATGAGTATAGAAACTCTGCTCATAAACAAAGTCAGAAGATATGGTCTTCCAAGTCCTGTACTCAGGACCCAGGTCAGAAAACAAAAGATCAAGTTTCTAGCCCCTGGTTATTGGATGAACTGTTTGGAATCGTCTTACCATTGCTACATCATAATCTTCCTTAACCTGATGAATCCTCACTTTAAATGGCAAGACATGCCCTTCCCAGTATCCTCTTCATCTCCACGCTGCTTTCGAATTCTGAGACCTTAAGACCTGAGGGAGGAAAAGAAAAATTAAAAAAGGAAAGGAAGAGAAAGATAGGAGGGGTAAAGGGGATGGTCAGATTTGTTTCTGTGTTCACTGATGTGTATATGAGTGACTTCTGAAATACGTTAACTTCTGCCATCTACCATCTCATCTAATCATGTCACAAAGCTCAGGGAGTAAGAGACTAGTATTAGAAAAGCATGTCTCCCCTTCACTTCCCTCTAAGTAGGGCTGGTAGTGGGTATTGTCCTAGAGTTGCAAACTTTCAAAAATTCTGCTTATCTGAAGTTACAGAATTATTATATAAGACACTTTTTTTTTTTTTTGGTAAAAAAAGAAGGGCTAGAAAGATGGCTAACTAGGTAAAAGTGCTTGTTTTCCATGCCCGATTCTTTGCGTTCCATGTCCAAAACCCATGCAAGAAATCTGGCAATAGTTGTACAGAATTGTAATCTGAGCACTCTATGGTGAGATTGAAGAGAGTGAAGAATCATCCCAAAGTTCATGGGCCAGCCAGCCTAGTGTATGCGCATGTCAGAAATAGCAGAAGAGATCGGGCCTCAGCACGGTGAAAGGAGAAAAATAACTCTTTCAGAAAGGTCTTCTCTGATCTCTGTAGATAGGCTTACACACACACACACACACACACACACACGTAAGAGGTGATACAGTGTATTGCATGAAACCCTCTCTGAGTAACACTTAAAATGACTGTTCTATTAAATAACTATTAGATGCCAGAAACCTTCTCTGATTCCTCCCAAATGCCCTTCAATCTTTGGTGTTTCATCCCAGGTCTGAGTAACTGAGTGACCTGAACAACCACAACCAAGCTACTGCAGCACAACAGAGAAGCAACAACAACAAAGAATAATGTTCCAATAGTACGGTCTGCTAACTACTATTTAGACATGAATGAGTAAAAAAATGTGAAAAAAAATGTGAAAAAAAAATGTTTAAACTCATTTTGCTTCCAAAATGGTAGTTCACAGCCAAGACGTGAGTAACTCCACCTTGTGTACATATTAAACTGTTTATTCATTGTTTAAAGAGAAAGTGACAAGTTTGTGATTAAATAATTTAAATCCAAACATTTGCATATTTTTGGGGGGAGGAGCATTTATTCATCAAGAAAGACTGCATTCCATTTAGTGTTTACTATCTTCTGAGTCAGACTTCTTGCTAGAGTGTTGCTTTAAATCTACCAGAAGATGAAAGATTCCTCTAAATCATTGGCCTGAATCCTGTCTTATTCATCATTGCATCTTAACATCACTTGCTGATTCGAAATACGATATGCCAAGCTTCATGAGGCTTTCTCTGTAACTTCAGCCTGAAATAGAACTTGCCCTGAGTTCTGAATTCTGTCTCTAGGGTAAACAGAACAGATTAGTCAGTATAAACAAAGGAATCCAGCAGCTAAGGTTCAGCTGAATGGGGTCTTGTTCATTTACTGAGGTATGCAACACATGCCCTTTTCCTTTTCAAGATGAAGGCTTGGTGAGAAAACAGTCTATTGAAATGAGCTGTGTCTAGAATATTGAGCTAATTTCTGAAATTCATCTTCTCTGACCACATTATGGAATGACAAGTTGGCTTTAACTTAGGTCTTTGAATACAGATTCTTCAAAGGTGAAAGTCTGTCATGTGATTACATAAGGGATTCCTGCAACAGTTACACATGGAGCAACAAGGCCATAAAGTTGATGGCCAAGGTGGATAGGAGTTTTGTTGTCATCTTAATTCTTAAATCATCTTTGGGATGCTATTCTGCACACTGCTTCTTTATATGGATCCATGCCATCCATGCCCACCATGCTCTCTTGCTAGTCTCTCTTCCAACTCTTAATTGTTTTCCTCCAGTATTTTTTCTTACAGACTATACTTCACACACATTCTTCTTGAGAGGATGCTGGTGTGTGAAGTTTTGGAGCTTTAGTTCCCCAAAATGTCTCTCTCTGAAATCCTATAAAATTTCGATCTGCTTCATGACGGCCACATCTACTGACTACATAATTCCAGAATGGTATTGGCTTTAAACAGTTTGAAGATATACTCATCATTTTTAGTGACAATTGAAAAAGCACCTTATGTTTCATGTACTGCAGCTTCACTTTGGTTTATTTTGATCTGGGTTTCTTTATTATTGGCTACAGTTGAATGTTATTATAATTCTAAGTGATGATTTACATATTTTACACATCCTTGAAAGATGTGAGCCCTTATCTCTTTCACAACTGCCTTTTCTAGTTTCCATCTTAAACCTAGTCATTTTGTTTTCTTTCTCTTATCTTCCAGTTTGTTTGCTTGTTTGTTTGTTTGTTTGTTTTTGCCTCTCTTAATGCAGTCTGAGTAATGGGTTCAGAGCTCTACTGTGCCATGGCAGTATCTCTCTTTGGCTGTGCTTATATTGCTTGATCCATTTAAATTTTCAATTTTTGTCATTTTTATTTCTCTTAATATTATTTGATTGTGTTTCATATCCTTCTGGGTACACACACACACACACATTCTCTCTGTTTGATTGCAATGATACCAGTAGTTAAAGCAAGGTCTTCACACATGTTAATAAATTCTCTACAATTACTAGTGCTCTACATTTTTAATTTGGGGACATGATCTCAGCTAAATTGCCCTGGATAGCCTTGAACTCCTCTGTAGCCCAGGCAGGGCTTGAACATGTGATCTTCTTTCCTCGGCCTTCCATGTATCAAGGATCGCAGTATTGCACCAAGTTTGTTACTGATTTTTAGTTATAAATTCATTTTTGGGAAATTTCTCATGAGACTTGAGTGTCCTGTGTTCCTGAGAGAATTTGTTTGCCTTTATTTATACTAGAGTCATTGTAAAATTAAAATTATGAGTCCTTCAGCTACTTTCAGAAACACATTGTTTGATATTAATCTATAAATATGTTGGCTTATTTCTAGCTATAAGTTTTTATGTTGACTCCTTGGGGTGATATTTTAAAGCTAATCTCCTTTAAGACACCAACATTTGTATACACAGACTGAGAAAGGTGTCTTGTATTGAATGTTCAACCTCAAACACCTTCTATTCATTGACCCCTGTCATTTGTAGCTGTCAGTTCTGCCTATCAGAACTGAAGCTTGAAAGCACCAGATGTAGGCAATGACCAGTGTTCATGTCATTCTCCCAATATGCTTTAAAACATCTTACTTCTGAAAATTTTTCTCATAATCATCCACACAAATATGTATAATAGAGATCTAACTTGTTATTCCCAGTGTAAATGTATTGCTTCTATTTGTACCTAGTTTATAGCACTCGCATCAAATAATCAGTGTCTAAGAACCCAAGCTGGGTCCCATAGAAAGCAACCTCCTTCCCTTTCATCCTCCCCAGTGCTAGCATAACAAGTGTGAGCCACTAAGTCTGACTGTCCAACAGTTTACATGGTGTTCCATATTTCTTTATTTAAGTTAACAGTATATTCAGCCATCTACTTTTCTTGGTAATAAGCCTTCTCATTTCACTTGAATAGATGCTTAATATTAAATACAATGAACAGAGCATCATTCATCCAACACATCTCTCACTGATGTACATTTAGGTTATTTTCAGTTTTTTTAACCACCATGAAAACTGTCAATTTGTGTACTTTCTGTATATCTAAAATAAAACTTTATAGTTAGAATTGTCAGGTCAAAGAATAGGATGCTTAAAATTTTAAAAATATATTCTCTGAGATTATAATATAATCGCATCATTTCCATTTTCTTTTCCTCACATGTACTCCTCCTCCTTGCTCTCTGTCAAATTCAGGAATTTTTCCCCTTTAATTGTTGGTGTGTGTGTGTGTGTGTGTGTGAGAGAGAGAGAGAGAGAGAGAGAGAGAGAGAGAGAGAGAGAGAGAGAGAGAGAGAGAGAGTTATTAGTAAGTAAATAAATACAACCTGCACAATCTGTAGACTACTACTTGTATGCGTATGTTTTCAGGGATAATGTGTATTTTCTTTTCTTTGAGTTTGCCTTTCAGACCTTGAAAAACTACTTTGAAAAAGAAACAACCACAACATGCCCGTATCTTCACTCCGTTATATTCACTGTGCACCCTGTGCATGTTACCAAGAATTTGAGAAATAGTTTGTCTCCTCCTAACGTTGTTCCAGCATTAATTCCAGAGTGAGCATGTTATAAGCACATGCATGGAGTACTTTTAATAGATCTTTTTCATGCAAGATGAAAAACTGATTTGAAGCTATATTTTTTTTTCTCACCTTCGACTCATGAAATACCATCTGTTAAACCAATGGCGATCGAGCTTTCATCCAAGTGTGAGTGCCCTAGCTGTGTGGAAGGTAGTCCGAGTGAGTCTGACTGGAATTACTCTTCCGGAAAGAGAGGGGATGGCGCTTCATACTCAAGGTTAACTAAGAAATCCACAATCTCTCCCATCATGCAACGCTTCCTTTCTCAGTGTTGTTCTAACGAACTGGGAAGCACTAACAAGGAAGACTTCACATTTCTCGCTTCAGAGGAGGAAAGTTCTGTGGACTTCTCTCAAACACAAAACCTCAGCCAGACATCAAAGAAGACCAAATCATTGAGAGAACTGACTATCCAAGAACTACTGAGCAAGTTTGGAGACAGTGAGAGGCTTCCACCCCACTCTGTGTCCTTGAGCCATTTTAGAGACCATGTGGTTGTGAAGTTTAGACGAGCTCTGTACTATTCTGGGATCTGGGTAAAATATGTCCAGGGCTCTGGACTGAAAAGGTTCTTTTCAGCTCATTATTTTAAAAGAAATCCCAGTAGCCTGCACCGGCTGATTCCCTGGCTGAAACGAGAACTCACAGCTATCTGTGGAGACTATGGTTACACAGTGAAGAATATCCTGACTGCCATTCTCCATCACATGACGAAATTTAACTTGAACAGTGAAGCTTTCACTCACCTCCTGGAGCCTTATCTCTTCCAATACACCCAGCACTTTCTTCATGAGTTTATCAGTTTTGTTGATTCATCTTACAACATGGAGACCTATGACCGCAATGCCATCTATCAGTGTCCTGTTTCAAGGTGTTCGAAAAAAAAGAGCACAGTTTCAGCTCCAGCCTTTTCTTTCCCACAGGAGCTCTCCTTCATGAAATCTCAACGAGGCATAAAGCAGTCCAAGAAGACCTGGAATAAGACTGGGCAGAGCTCTGACTCTGGCTTGAAACAGTTTCCTAAGGGTCATTCCTCAAAAAATCCCCAAATCTCAACAACCCATCAGAAACCAGCAAACAAACGCCATGTCTGGACCAAAGATGAGTGGGGGTCAGATGATTTCAGAGGCGTGATTTGTACTACTAATTCACTGAATTGGGCTTATCTCAGGGCAAGAAGGCCAGACAAAGAGTATTATAGAAATGATAACCAAGAGAAAAAGGCAGAAAGCACAAAACTGCTTCCTCACCATGTCCAGGATCTAAAGAGGCAGGAAACAAGTCCAAACATCTTTAGAGCATTGATAGATTCTAATCAGGCACTCCCCAAAGAGTGCACTATAAGGGAAACAAATGTTTTGAATCCTGGCCAACAGGTACATTATCAGAAAAAAGAAACAGAAAGAAAGAAACTTGAAGAATCTTCACTAAAGGCTTTTCAAAGTTTGCCCAAAGAAAGAACCTTGATAAAAAGCAAATCCAGAGAAAGTAATCATTCTTGTCTTTGTGTCTCAGAAAATAGCACCTCTCCTACTAGAAATGATAAGATGCTGACTTCTATTAGTAAAAAGATGGTAAGGTACAGCCAGTCCTCCCAATGTGTAGAAGTTGGTTCACACCACAGTAGAAGAACCCAAAGACAATACAGTCCCAGGACACCCAGATCCAAATCCTGGTGTGTCAGAATTAGAAAGCAATCCGTGAGCAGAGGTCAGAGTAATCTCTCTCTGAGAGCACTGTCCAAAGGAAGTGCTCATGGCTGTGAATCAACCTACAGGGTGGCATCTTTGAGCCCAGTCCACCATGACCAGGCTTGTTTAACAGCTGGAAAGAATTGCAAATGTGCTTCCACGGGTGAAGGTGAATCTCAAACTGGAGGGCATTGTGACAGTCTCTCATGCCTAAAGACTGAGAAATGTCACTCTCCAAGTAAGCTTGGTATGAAGGGGAAGCGCCTAGTTGGTAGAGTTACGAGAATCAGAACACATAGGCGCAAAAAACCCAAATACCAGTGTGTGGGTACACAAACCACAGCAGAGTTCAGGGATGACTTGGGGGATCTCGAGGGTAAAAGCCAAAATGGCTTTTGAATTGTCATCCTGAATGTGTGACTTCCTGCCGAAGGTAAATTAGAAAAAGAAAGGAATTCAAGACTTCAGAACCTTCTAGCCAAGAATGAATCTAAAATAGATATCATCAGAAGCATAAAGATCTAAGTGGTTTTGAAAGGCAAATTAGTCTACTTAGTCACCAAGGCTCATTGAAAGTATGGATCTAATCTGAAATATATGAAAATATTTATCATAGCACTTGGTAACTAGAACAAAATATCTGATGATTAAATTCAAAGCTCTTTTTGGGCACAAGTATACATTATTAAATTATTCATTTATGTAAATATTTCTGTCTGCCTTTTGTAAATGAGTAGATTTCCTAAAAAAATATTTTTACTTGGGCTCTGCATAATGGCTCAGTGGGTAGAAGTGCTTGCTGCCTAGAGTCAATCTCTGGGAACCACATGGTAGAGGGAAAGAACCAATTCCTTCAAGCTCTCCTCTGACAAGTATGTCATGGCATGGACATGCCACCCTCATTCCAAACACACCCACAGTAGGAAGGGGATGTAGTTTAAACTTTCTTTTAAATACGTTACTTCTATATATTTTTGAGCTCAACGATGAACATTGGTTGGTCAGATTCCCCAAAACTACAAAGACTATATTAATAATAGAAATATAGATTACTTAACAAAGTTATACATATTAAGTTAAACTTGCTTGTGTGTGTGTGTGTGTTATATTTTAGAACTAGTAGAATTAGTTCACACCAATCTATTTACTAGCCGAACTAGTGTGCCTAGAAAATATGACAGGACCACTGTCTTACCACATCTACTTGTCTCTCTCTCTATATATAATCACTGTTCAGCCACTAGGATTTTAAATCCATTTATGTAAACTCTAGTATTTTACAGCCTTCTCCACATAACCTGACATGTAGGTATTTTAAGGGGATATGTTTAAGCAGTTCTGATTCTTCAATCACAGAAGCCAGATCCAATGATGGGGGCTACTCCTCATAAAGCTATTCAAAGTATTTTGCCTTTGGCCACAGGATTGATGAGTCAGGTAGTGATTAAGCTATTCTTGTATGTTCCAAGAGTTTTCAAACTATTCTGAGATAAGAGTGTTTCTTCCAAATGATTTTGAGAATTGTTCTTTCTAACTCCATGAAGAATTGAGTTAGAATTTTGATGGGGATTGCACTGAATCTGTAGATTGCTTTCGGCAAGATGGCCATTTTTACTATATTAATCCTGCCAATCCACAAGGAACCCATGGCTCCATCTGCATGTGGCAGAGGATGGCCTTGTTGGACATCAGTGGGAGGGAGGAGCAGCTCCCTTGGTCCTGTGGGGCTTTGATGACCCAGTATAGGGGAATGCCAGGGCAGGAAGGCAGGAGTGGGTGGGTAGGTGGGCAGGGAAGCACCCTCCTATAGGCAGAGGGAGGGGGATGAGATAGAGGTTTCCAGAAGGGAGACCTAGAAAGGAGGTAACATTTGAAATGTAAATAAAGAAAATATCCAATAATAATAATAATAAAAGAGTGGTTCTTCTTCCCTGATGGCAGATGGCAAAGGAGCTAAACTTGCACACTACCAGTAGCTATTTTTTGTGAGTTTGTGAAGAATATGAGTTTAAGGTGAAGGGGAGGAAAGCCAACAGAGAGGAAAAACTAGATGAATCATAAGGAGAGGGTACTGGAAGCAGAGGCTGGGTCTTTTGAACTTGATTCATCTTCCTGGCTTTCAAGTGCTTTTTTAATTTTAAAATTTCACCGAGTTTTGCTGAGTCAGTGCTGTGCATCTTTGCATCCTTGCATCCTTTCTGAAACCAGGATTGTGATGGAGTTATGCACAGGTGTGTGGCATGAGAGAACACACAGAAAACAGGGGCCTTTTGGGGGAAAGTTTTGGATGTCTCTTGTGTAGCTTGAAGATTTAGGAATCTGCCAGGCAAATTTGTTGTCAAGGGTTACCAAGAAATAGAATTGACTTTAAGAAAAAGGAGCAAATGAAAATGTCTAGAACTTCCTTGTCATGTCTTTGGAGATTTCTGAGAGACATAGTTGAGAAGAAAGGCTGATGTCAAACTGTTAAAGGAGAGAAATCATATTTCTGACTCCAGTGCTTCTGGTTCCTTACAAAACTCCAAGAGATAGCACAGCATCACAAATGCAAATGTATTGGCTTTGCAACTTTTTTTTTTTTTACAGAAATCTTAGAAAATGTACACAAGAGACATTTTATCCTAATGTATATTCATTTATGACCATTACTAGAATTCCAGGTTTTTTTTTTTCCTATAAATACACAGCTCCACTAAGCTGGGTGAGCAGTCTCTTATTGACCACGAGCTGACCAGTCATTGCTATATTAGGAGCATATACAAGGTACTGAAGCTGGGAACAGGAAATCAATTACAGTGGTTCAGAACATCCCTATCTATCTGCAGTTCACTTAAGTGTCTATCTGGCAAAAGGTATGCGCAAGAGCCAGCAACGGGGTTTCCTAGCTTGGACAAGCTGATATCTAATGGGCAGATGAACAGATGCTCTCCAAGGAACAAGGCTTCTCTGATGTTTTGGAAAGAGTGTATTTGTGAGCATGTGTAGGTACACACACACACACACACACACACACACACACACAGTGAGACAGCCAGACAGCCAGACAGTCAGACAGCCAGACAGCCAGACAAAACATAAAGGATGCAGAGTTGCAATTCATTGACTCAAAAAAATAGAGCAAAACATTAAAAGGAAAACAAAAAATACTTGTTAGACAGGAAGACGGGCCAAGTGAAAACAAGACGAAGCTTCCAAGACCTTCTCCATATCTCTCTGCTTAGTTTCCTCTCCTTTGCCTTAAACCCAGCTTCTTCACAAACTCACTTGTTCATAAGGCTTCCCTCAGTCTTCATCTTCTAGATGAAGAATGTGATTCAGTGTGACCCTTGCAATGTAACCCGCAGCTCCAGTGGCCCAAATGGATGATCACTTTCAAACAAGGAAAACAGTCCTTAGAGAGATCTTAGATAACTTGTATGGTCTTATGCAAGCAACTTATCATGACTCTAGAGTGGCATGCCAATATTTTGGATTACTTTAGATTCTGTTTTTGAGATGAGAGGCCTCTGTGGAAATCTCCATTTGGGTTGACCTTATGTTACAGTTGATACAACTTACTTTCGTGCAGTCACATTTTTTTCACTTATCAGTGTCTCATATCTCATAGCAAACACACCCACAAAACCTGTCATTTTACTCAATCACACATAAAGTGGCTTTAATTATGCTTGAGTTTTCAACTAGGGAGAATAAGTTTCAGAGAGGTATCATCACAAACAGAGCTGAGAGAGAAGTGCAGGTCTAACTGAACACGTTTTGTGTTTTTATAGCTTATTATGCTTGACTGAGTTTTTCAAATCTAACCTAGACATAGTTAGGACCTTTAACATCCAGTCTTCTCCACTGCTGAGAACACATTTTCATTCATAATCCAGAATGCGAACATAACCATGGAGGTGAAGGTTCTAAGGGGTCACTTCTGTTTATTTGTAAGGATAAAAACCAATTCCTCACTCCCAAATCCACTCTCCATTGTCCTTTGATGCTAATGGGTTCATCTGTGTTAGCTGGGAGGAGGAAGGTGACTGATTTTCAATTCACATGCTTCAGTTCACACAGTATCTTCTGTGACTCCGTGGGTCAACCAAAGCCTCCTAGGTTCAAAGATGTTTTTCTCTGTGTCCTTGACTCTCCAATGCTCTAGGTGCAGTTGCTCCTTGAGGCATAGGTCATCTTTCTAATAAAAAGCAGGTAAGCAGAAATGAGGTGTTGAGACATTGGCAGGTGCTAATATAGAAAATAAAAGACATTGAATACTTTTGCATTTGGGGCACATATTTTAGTTATTGTGCATGTATTAATTCCCACAGCTACTGCATGAGAAAACCCTGATATTTGACCTTGCCAGAAAAAGCAGAGTAAGCTCTTAACTGTTGTCCTTGACTCTGGGTTCCCTTTCTCCAGAAATTCTAATAGTAATTCTATTATATATTGTATGAAATATAATATTTTATTTATTATATTACTATATATTATATATGATACTAAAATTCTAATATATAATTTTATTCATGTAACTTTCTTCCTAGTTTCCTACCAGTACCATATATACATATATATATATATATGTGTGTATATATGCACAGCTGACCCATGGTGTCACAGAAAATGCATACACACATGCATATATATATGTAAATATATATACATATACATACATATATACACACATACATATATATGTATATATATATATATAATCTGACATCTGCATAGACTATCTTTTACCAGTAGAATACACTATAAATATCCTGCTTTAGATGAATACCTCCTTCTCATAATACTTAATCCATGGTTTTCCATGTGGAAATCGTTTATATTTTACTGTGGTATTATTGAACTGTATGATCTCAGATAAGTTCTCTGTGATCTCGTTTTCACCTCAGTTAAATGAAACTGATTCAATCACTTTTGAACTGTGGAGTTGAGAACTCTTGAAACAATGATTGTTCTGTAAACCACGTCACAGACTTTAATTCTGAACACATCCTGTCCTCCCTGCAGCATTCGTGACCAGAATCATGTCTTACCACCATTTTGCCTTCTTTGTTTTGTTACTGGATCTAGGTAGATAGTAACCTGTTTAGTGGCCTGTAGTAGATTTTGGGCTGTACAGCAATCTGTGGAGCACTACATTTTAATTTTTTTTTCTTTTTTTTGGTT
This sequence comes from Mus caroli, assembly GCF_978045245.1. NCBI lineage: Eukaryota > Metazoa > Chordata > Mammalia > Rodentia > Muridae > Mus > Mus caroli. The sequence continues at coordinate 102,115,398 of NW_028227261.1, read as the reverse complement.
TTTCAAGACAGGGTTTCTCTGTATAGCCCTGGCTGTCCTGGAACTCACTTTGTAGACCAGGCTGGCCTCGAACTCAGAAATCCGCCTGCCTCTGCCTCCCAAGTGCTGGGATTAAAGGCGTGTGCCACCACACCCGGCTTAAATTTTTAATTCTATAAGTTTTTGACTTTTTATGTTATAGAAACACACACACACACACAAGATCACCTCCAGTAGCCAGACAGGACCTCCAGCAGAGGAATGGGAACACCAACCCACCTACAAAACATTTGACCCAAAAGTGGTCCTGTCTAAAAAAAAATGCAGGGACAAAGATAGAGCAGAGGCTGAAGAAAGAGCCAACCAGTGACTGCCCGATTCTGAGACCCACCCCATGGGCAGGCACCAATCTCTCACACTATTAATGATGTCATGTTGTGCTTGTAGACAGGAGCCTAGCATAGCAGCTCTCTGAGAAATTCTACTCAGCAGGTGACTGAGACAGATGCAGATATCCACAGATATCTGGGAGAGTTAGGGGAAGGACGGAAGACTCTCAAAGAGATAACTAACAACCCCACAGGAAGACCAACAGTGTTAACTTACCTGGATGACTGGGTGTTCCCAGAGACTGAACTACCAACCAAAGAGCACACATGCACATATGTAGCAGAGGGCTGCCTTGTCTGGCCTCAGTGAGAGAGGATGTGCCCAGTCTTGCAGAAATTTGATACAACAGGGTGGGGAGATTCCTGATGGGGAGCTGCCCTCTCAGAGGCAAGGGGGAGAGGGAAGGAACTCTGCAAGAGGAGGCAGGGAGGAGGTCAGCATTTAGGATGTAAATTAATAAATAAATAATCTTTAATATGTGACATAAAGTATTGTACTTACAGGTAGTATCAATAATTTTAGAAGTATTATAATTACTTAGTGGGTTGAAAATATTTTCCATTAAGCTTTAAAACAAGATGTATGTGTATACATTAAATATTATTTAAGTCATATTTTGAACTATAAAGGCTATAGATATATAATATTGTGTGTAACTTATAATATATGTATATATTGTATAGATATGTATATATGTACACACATATACACATATGTTATATTATAAATGTATTTGTCAGGAACTAAAGTATCTAAATATAGAGTCTGCATATTAAAATAATCAAGGAAAAGACATAGCCTGACTAGCTGCAGATGCAACATAACAGTTCAGCTGAACCCTGTCATGTTTTCCCAGTGTCTGTTATGACAAGCTCTTTTTGCCCATGCTAGACAGCATCTCTTATTCCATGTTGCTAAAATTCCTTTCCATATGGATGTAGAAACAGCTTCTATCCATTGTTCTAAGGTCCCAGCAACAAACCAGTGTACTAGTCTATGAAAAGTTTACTCTAGAGAACCAATGAGTCAACTGGGTTTACAGAACCTAAGGGATTACTTACAAGAATACAGGTGTTCTTCCTCTCAAAAAAGGACACACTGGAAAGTTTTTAACCAACAAGAATGATGCCTTTTCTATACCTACATACGTGAAGTCTCTCTCCCTCATTTTACCTGGCTTATAATTCTAGCTTGTCACTGAGACCACCTGCAATTAAGGCAGAATTGTATACATGGGTGATATGCAGTGTCTTGTTGTGACAACTTTGGAATTTAAAAAAAATACAGAAATATTTTATGAATATATTTCTATTTTAATCCCAGATGTGGGGTATGGCATTACTTCATATTGTCCACAGCAGGTGACTATGACTTGCCCTGTGCTCTAGAAAAAGTGTGATTTTGCCAGCTGCAGATAGTTTCTGAGATTGTGTGACATTAGGAATTCTGAGTATATAAAAAATGCTAGGGCCCTGAGTGGTGTGGTGAAATGTAAGTTGGTTGTTGTTGGTTACAGTTTGTTAAGTAATTATGCACAAAGAAAAAACACAGTGAAGATGAAATTAGATATCCTGATAGCAAAGGTCAAACTTTCCCCAAGGAATTTGAGAGTCAGCAGGAAGAAATCTAACATCTTAAAACAAACACACTCAGTATGTAACAGGACTGAGTCCTAAGTTGTTTCTCATACTAAAGCCTGAGTGTAGATTTCTGTATCACCTGGACTTGAAAGCAACCAGAATTTGACTAGTTACTAAGAAAGGCCCTTCTTTAAGCCAAGGGAAATGTTTTTGAGCAACCACAGCTTGTTGGAATTTATCCAGAAAACTGCTACTTCAATACATGAACCACTTGCTTTGCTGAGGAGTGCATGTTATAACCCTAGGATAAGGGATCATGTTCGCAAACACCCATTCTCCAATGGTTATGAGGCATTATATTGTTCTCAGGTACTGCTCTAGGCCATACTCTCTGCCATGATGATAATGGACTGACCTTCTAAAACTGTAAGCAAGCCCTAATTAAATGCGTTTCTTTATAAGGGTTGCCATGGTCATGTGTCTCTTCACAATAATAGAAGAGTGACTAAGGCAGACAATCGGGGAAAGACATAAAGGTTAAAAGTGTGATATCAGGGCAAGGCAGCCACGATATAAAGGCTTACTCTGTTCTTAACTGGGTAACTTTAGTCAAGTTATTTAAAATGTCCCTTTCTTAATTTCAGTGCTCAGCAATGTTAACAATACTACTCTAAAGAGTATTTATGGGGCACCAATCTATGTAAAACATTTGGGAATTCCTGAAAGGTAGGTAGAGACAGGTGCCAGAGGGAGACAGTAGGGAAAGGAAAAGGGAAAAAAGGACTGGGAAAGGAGGGGATGAGGGAAGAAAGGAAGAAAATCACAATGTGAGTAGTCAAACATTGGTCTAGAAACAAAAACTAAGTCACTACAAAATAGAAGTGTTTTGTTCAAAGGAAACAGAAATGACAGACTATATAAAGAAGGAGAGTTATTACATAAATTGATCCACTTGGTGGTGAGGCTGAGAACTTTCATGTTGTTACATCTCCCAACTAGAAACTCAAAAAGCTTTGGGTGTGGTTTAGCACAAGTTCAAAGGCCTGAGCATGAGACAAGATGATGGCCTGAGATCAGTGATGCTTGGTATATGTCCCAGAGTCCAATCATGTACTCTCACATGGTAAGGGCAAGAGATGCTTGATCTTTCCACTCAAAAAGAGCAGAGAAGTCACCCTTCAGATTAAATAATGCTGACCCACTTCTGGGAGTGAAGTAGGAAATTGGGGTGTAGAAATACTAAATGAACTGAGATTTTAAAAGTTAAAGAGGGTGCAGATCTTAACTGGGACACTAGAATCATAGTGAGACTTTACAATCTTGTATCTCACATCTACCCAAAAGAAATGGATTTTAATCAGCCCTTGGGAAATGAATTAATTCTTTGTAACACAATCTAAACTCTTAGCATGTTAGCATTAGTTAGTTAGTTAATTCATGTATTTCACAGAGTACATGTGGAGATCAGATGGCAATTTGGAAGGATCAATTCTCTCCTTCTACCGCATGGGTTCCAGGATCAAACTAGGACCTTAGGCTTAATAGCACTTTTGCCTACTGATCTACCTGGTGCTCCCACCTCCATTTAGGCTCTTTTTAAGAGAAGATAATGATGATGAAGAAGATGAAGAAGAAGATGATGATGAAAAAGATGATGATGCAGATGGTGATGAAGAAGAAGAAGATGATTGCGATGAAGAAGATGATGATGACTGGCTATACTGAGCTTACCTTTGTGTTGACAAATGATCTCCCAAACAGCTTTCTTGTAGTAACTCTTTTAATTTTGCCAGGATTCTTATACTGATTGCTGTTTTACAGAAAAAGAAACTGAGGCACAGAGGACTTTAGGGATTTGCCTGAGCTCATGTGGATAATAACAGCAGAGCTGAGGCCAAATAATGAGAGCAATGGCAGTGATCTTTACAAACACTCTACCGCTTCCCATGTAAAACAATAGCAAAACACTGGCACGTCAGCAGTACAGTCTTGCTTTTGAGGTCCTGCTATGTGTTAAAACACATGCTTTCATATATAATTATCACCATGCTTTGGAAGTAGTAAGAACATTCATTGGCTGTGAGGATTTAGAAAACTGAAAGAGAAAACAGATTACATAAACAGGGAAAATAAAGGATCCTTGAAAAGAACACGTTGCAATTAAGTTAGAATTTACAAAACATTCTTGGTCAGGCATCAGCGACATTTTTTCCATCAAGGGGGCAGATGATAGTTCGGACATTTGGGGATATACTGTCTGGTATAACTCTGATCTTATAATAAAAAATAGTCAATGGTAATGTAGCAATGAAATGGGCTGGTTGTATGCATAACCTTTGTTTGCAAATGCTGTTTGCAAACTGCAATTACTGAGTCAGGTTCTCCCAAGTACAGTTGCCACCCTCCTTAATATTTACATGATACAATTTATGATTTTAAAAGATTGTTATTTTGGATTCTAATTGAGGTTACATTGGAGGAACCTACAGAGATGTTGAACTACAAGAGGGCAATGAAGAATTGAGTATGTTGGCAATCTGTTTTGGAAAGAACAAACTGTCTTAAAGGGTGTGAATTCTTTGCTATATGCTACAAGCTATGGGTAAATCCTGAATTGTCACAGACAGCAATAATACATTGGGGCAGACCTTAAATTCATTAAAATAAGTTAAAGGTTATTTTCCTTAAAGACATCTTCCAAAATAAGGTGTCAGCTCAACATCTCAGATTGTGTCCTCTTCTGTTCCCTTCACCATACCTCATTCCATAACCAGACAACTGGATCGTCTCCTTGATGAAAACTTAATGCCATCTCATCTAGAGAGATATATTGCATCCACATGTGAGCCCAGTGATTTAATCTTGGTTAGTGCTGTCTGTGTGCTTGTCAGATGGGTTAGCAATTGGTCATGTATTTCACAGCACTGCTATTAAATCCTCTGGGAATTAACATGTTAAATCCATAATCATGCTTTATTGCCTGTATAATCCTAGGTTAACTGAAAACGAAGTTGATTCATTTTTCACATGTTCACCAAAGTGAAGTCATATTTTTTCCTTAACTAGTAATTAACCTTTATGGCTTTATTAACTGCTTTATTAAATTTAAATGAAATGTTTATTGGGGAAAGTTCATGGTAAGTATAAACTATGGTGACAGTGCCACCCTGGTAATGTCCTGTTTTTTGGAACTTCTCTATTAAAACAGTTTGTATTACATGGAGTTCATTTTTTATCTTAAGGTACCAGCACTTGTAATGAATGTGGGATATAATAATAAAAAGAGGAACATCTTTGGAGGCAGGCAGATGTGTATTCAAATTTGTATCTAATTACTTACTGGTTTATTGGCTGTGTGACCTTGGGCAAGCTACCCTATATCTCTGAACCTTAATTTCTTTCTATGTAATTTATGAATAATAATGATTGTATTTAGTCTGTTGGTGATAAAGAAGGGGAAGGAATTAAAGTTGAAAATATCAGAGGTAGCTAATTCACAATAGGTAATTTTTTTTATTAGAGTCTATTTCTGGCTGAAACGAGACTTTCCCACTTTACTCGGTTAAAAGAGAGAACAAAAAAGATGGTTTTTCCAATCTCTCCCTCATGAGATGGTCCTAGCAATGAAAGAATCTGTGGCACAGACTTCTGACATACTTCATAAAGAACTGTTTGAAATCTCCCTAGCCTAAATAGTCACTCTTCTGTATATCTTAAGCAAAGGTGCAGGTTAGGGCAGAGATGATGCTACAGAAATACAGCTTTATAAGCAGAGATTTGGGACAGTGGTTTGCTAAGCAGAACTACATTATCATGTCCCCAAACCAACAGGATTAAGGAGCATTTGGTAGTCTGTCTAGGCACAAAATTCCAACCCTCTATTGCAATAGATGAGGTTATGTGAATCAGTTTATTGCTAATGGAATGCACATAGAAGCTATGCTTACATCAGTGCCCAGACATCTCCCCAAGCAAGGCTCCATTGTCCTCAATCTTCTCTATCCTTTTCTGTTTCTAGGACATGGTGACAATGAATATTCTTGGCTAAAGAGATAGAGGCTCTATTTTGAACATAGTAGATATAGTCCATCAACCTGGGTAGAGCAAAGCCGTCAACATTACCCATGAGCTCCTTCTAGGAAACAACAATGGAGATTAACTTCTACCATGTTTAAGTGTTGGGTTTTGTTCTTGCTGTCAGTATGTTGGTCTAGTTTGTATTGTAACTAATATGGGAACTTTGACATTAAAGTTGAAGGGATATTATGATGATAGATTCTGATGTCTAGTATCACAAGTAATATTACTTAGGGCCTCACATATATAGATAATGCAGAGACAAGCACATGCAACATGAAGTGCTTTCACCAGTGACCATGTCTAAGACAGATACATAAGCAATGGAAGTTAATGCATGGTAGATGATGGAAGATGTCTAAGAGACTGAGCTCTGTAGGGACTGTGTTAGCACACAGGTGGCATTCATTCTATACTTGCTATTACTCTCAAGGTAGAGAAATGTTTCAGGTTGTGAGATCACAGGTAGGGGATGGAGAAGTCCTCAGTGTGCAAGGGCACTTGCTGCTCTTGAATAGGATTCAAATTTGATTCTTAGAGCCCTGTGGCTCACAAGTACCTGTAACTAGAGCTTCAGGGGATCTAACACCATCTTATGGTCTTTATAGGCACCCACATATGCATGCACATACTTACACACAGACACACATGTAAAACCAAAACATACAAAAATATATAGATATACATATATAGAGATAGATAGAGATAAATATCATGATAGAAATATAGATACATATGTGGATGAGGGAAAAACAACCAAGTCCAGAGTGACTGTTGTTGTTTTGATCTCTCCAGCACTCACAGGCTTGATTGAACCTTGATTCAATCAGGGACATTCAGTCAGGAAATGAGAAATGACATGTTGAAGGTATTTGTCTCAAAAGAACTTGAAGAATTAGAAAGAAAAAGGAAATAACACACTATGCAGATGCAAAAGGTAGAAGCCATGGGAAGTTTCTAAATCTGGAATTATAACAGAATGGTACTAACAAACCTAGAATGTAGTCACTTCTGATGGTGACTGTGAGACCATCGCTGCTATTGTTGCTGTTGCTCCCTGAGACCTGGAATCCTAGCAGGCAGCCTTGCCCAGGGTCCACTCTTTTTTTTTAATTGGAGATTTCATTTGTTTACATTTCAAATGTTATCCTCTTTCCCGGTTTCCTCTCTGCAAGTCCCCTATCCCATCCTCCCTCACCCTGCTTCTATGAGGGTGCTTCCCCACCCACCTACCCATTCCCACCTCACTTCCCTAGCATTCTCCTATGCTGGGGCATCTGTCTCTGTATTTGTCAGGCTCTGGCAAAGCCTCTCATGAGACAGCTGTATCAGGCGCCTGTCAGCAAGCACTTCTTGGTATCAGCAATAGTGTCTGGGTTTGGTGTCTGCCTGTGGATGGATCCCCAGGTGGGGCAGTCTCTGGATGGCCTCTCCTTCAGTTTCTGCTCCACTCTTTGTCCCTGTATTTCCTTCAGACAGGAGCAATTCTGGGTTAAAACTTTGGAGATGGATGGGTGGTCCCATCCCTCAAATGGGGGTGGGGAGCATGTCTAACCTCTGGATATGGTCTCGGCAGGTTCTCCCTTCCCTTTGTGGGTATTTCAGCTAATGTCATCCTCATGGGGTCCTGGGAGGCTCTTGCTTTCCTGGCATCTCAGACTTTCTGGATGCTACCCCCAGATCCCCATCCTCCATTGCTATACAACTCTGATCAATTTCCTGACCCTCTGTACATTTCCTCCATCTCCTTCCATACCTGATTCTTCCCCTCTTTTTCCCCTCCCCCTCTTTTCTTCCTAGCAAGTCGCTCCCATCCTCTACTTCCCTTGATTATTTTGTTCCCACTTCTAAGTAGGACTGAAGCATCCACACTTTGGTCTTCCTTCCTCTTGAGCTTCTCGTGATCCATGGGTTTTATCTTGAATATTCCATGTTCTTTGTCTAATATCCACATATCATTGAGTACATACCACGTGTGTTCTTTTGTAACCTCACTCAGGGTGATATTTTCTAGACCCATCCATTTACCTGTGAATTTCATGAAGTCATTGTTTTTAATGGCTGAGTAGTATTCCATTGTGTAAATGTATCACATTTTCTGTATCCATCCTCTGTTGAGGGACATCTGTGTTGTTACCAACTTCTGGCTACTATAAATATGGCTGCTATGAACATAGTGGAGTATGTGTCCTTATTACATGTTCGAGCATCTTCTGGGTATATGCCCAGGAGTGGCATAGTTGGGTCCTCAGGTAATACTATATCCATTTTTCTGAGAAACCTCCAGACGGATTTCCAGAGTGGTTGTACCAGCTTGCAATCTCCGTATCCTCACCAGCATCTGCTATCACCTGAGTTTTTCATCTTAGCCATTCTGACTGGTGTGAGGTGAAATCTCAGAGTTGTTTTGACTTGCATTTCCCTGATGACTAAGGATGTTGAACATTTCTTTAGGTGCTTCTTGGCCGTTCGAGTTTCCTCAATTGAGAATCTTTGTTTAGCTCTGTTTTCCATTTTTATTAGGGTTATTTGGTTCTCTGGAGTCTAACTTCTTGAGTTCTTTGTATATATTGGATATTGGCCTTCTATCGGATGTCGGATTGGAAAATATCGTTACCCAATCTGTTGGTTGTCTTTTGTCCTATTGACAGTGCCCTTTGCCTTACAGAAGCTTTACAGTTCTATGAGGTCCCATTTGTTGATCCTTGATCTTAGAGCATAATTCATTGGTGTTCTGTTCAGGAAAATTTCCCATGTGCCCATGTGTGGGGCGCCGCTATCTTCCGGTACTGAGTCATTTCCTCAGTACCAACTAGTAAACATCTAGTTTGCGCCTGCGCTGGAAATCCCCGCCCCGGGCAGCTCCGCCTCAGGGATAATGTCATATGGGGTGATCAGTGTTGAGCCAATCATGGCTTGCCACGTCCGAGGCGGGGAGAATTTCCTATAAAAAGGAGGGGCTCGGACTGCCTGGGGTCTCCGGTTGTGAAGCTTATGCTCTCCCTCTCAAGACGCATAAAGCTTACTGCAGAAGAACCCTATTGTGTGTGGTGTCCTCATTCGCGGGCGAATCAGCAAACACTCACATCTGGTGCCGAAATCCCGGGAAAACGAAGAACATCGCGAGCACCGTCGGAGATCCCTCGGTGACGGGGAGGGTCCAGAACTGCAGGAACTACGTCTCGGAAAGGTATGCCTGAATTTTACCTGACCCTTTCGCACTCCCTTCAACTAACCGGGCCGTGGGAGGGATTGCCCGAGGCTTTAATTATCGTCCTCGTGGCCTTGGTTGTATGGTTCCTAGCCCTCTTCCTTTGTGAACATAGAAGGTTGTGTTAAATTGAAGTTCTTACAACCCTAGCGCGCGTCAGTCTCTCGTAAATAAAAGAGCAAAGAGCGGAACGCGCCTATACGATCCCGGAGACATAAACTGCAGTCTCCTTTAGAGTATCATGGGGGCTTCTCAATCAGTACAAACTTCATTAAAAGAACTTCTCAAAAGAAGGGACCTGAAGCTTGGGGATAGAGTTCTTCGCCGCTTTGTCGAGGAAGTTGATCGAGTAGCTCCCTGGTATGCGGTGTCAGGATCTCTGACGCTGCCGTCATGGAATAAGCTAGGCAACGATCTAGAAACCTGTTCAGACCTCAGGTTGGGAGTTAAGGCCATATGGAAACTAGTTAAGAGTTGTCTTGAAGATGAGGCCTGTGAGGAGGAGCGAAAGAAAGGGCAAAAGGTTTTAGAAGCTATGCAGGAAGGTATGTCAGAATCCGAGCGTAGTGAGAGGATGGGTGTGCGCACAAAAACCGTAAAAAAGGCAAAAAAGGGAAGTGAAAAAGGACCTCCCGGGAGAAATAGAAAGGGAGAGAAGGGGAGCAGCAAGCCCGGGTTATATCCGACCCGAGAACTGGCTGCCCTCCACCTAAGAGATACCTCGGATTCTTCCGAAACCGAGGATAGTAAACTGACCTCGGAGGAAGAGGGCGAGTTAGAAGAAGAAGCAGTTAGATATAAAGGAGAAAGGTATCACCCAGATGAAGGCGGGCGACCTAAGTCAAGTAAGCCCACGTCCGGTGTCTCCTCTAAGGATAGGAGATTGTTGGCTGCCGCCATTCCCTCCGCTCCCCCACCTTATGAGGCCCGGTCATCCACAATTTCCTTTTTTCCCCAAAGGATCCTCCGCAAGCTACACTTAGCGTTTCCTGTTTATGAACAGGAAGGGGGGAGAATCTACGCTCCTGTAGACTATAGTCAGATAAAAGATCTTGCAGAATCAGTAAGAAAATATGGTCCCAATGCTAATTTTACTATTATGATTCTTGAAAGAATGGCACAAACTGCCATGACACCTAGTGATTGGCAAATGGTGGTTAAGGCCGCCTTGCCTACTATGGGACAATACATAGAATGGAAAGCCTTGTGGCATGAGGCAGCCCAGTCCCAGGCCAGGGCCAACGCAATAGCCCTTACGCAAGAGCAGCGGGATTGGACATTTGACCTTTTAACAGGCCAAGGCCCGTGGGCCGCAGATCAAATTAATTACCATTGGGGGGCGTACGCCCAGATTTCCAGCACAGCCATACGGGCCTGGAAGTCACTTAATCGCAAGGGAGAAACCACCAATCAGCTTACAAAAATTGTTCAAGGGCCCCAGGAGCCCTTTGCCGACTTCGTCGCACGCATGATGGAGGCGGCAGGAAAAATCTTTGGGGACCCAGAGGGGATAGGACCCTTTATTGAGCAACTGATCTTTGAACAAGCTACCCAGGAATGCAGGAATGCCATTGCTCCTAGAAAATCAAAAGGGCTGCAAGAATGGCTAAGAGTGTGTAGAGAGCTTGGAGGTCCACTTAGCAATACTGGCCTCGCGGCCGCCATCATGTTAGCACAAAAGCATCCTCCACAAAAGAAGACCGGTGAACGGACCTGTTTTAATTGCGGTAAGCCTGGACATTTCAAAAGAGATTGCAAAGCCCCAGACAAGAAAGGGGGGGTCTTGACCCTCTGCACGAGGTGTGGTAAAGGGTACCACAGAGCAGATCAATGTCGCTCAGTGCGAGATATACAGGGAAGGCTTTTGCCTCCATTAAATGTTCCTGCTCCCAATGTGTCAAAAAACGGGTCATTGGGCCCACGGTCCCAGGGCCCTCAAAGATATGGGAACCGGTTTGTCAGACCCTCCGGGATGGCGGAAGAAGCGACCCAGGAAGACCCACAAGGGTGGACCTGCGCGCCGCCTCCGACCTCCTACTAATGCCCCAAATGAGTACCCAACCAGTACCTATAGAGCCAATGTCACCTTTGCCCCCTGGGACCATGGGCCTTATCCTCGGACGAGGGTCACTCACCCTACGGGGCCTAGTGGTCCATCCTGGGGTTGTTGACCACCTACATTCCCCCGAAATACAGGTCTTATGTTCCAGCCCCAGGGGCGTGTTTTCCATCAGTGCAGGGGATAGGATAGCTCAATTGCTGCTCCTCCCCGACACCCTCTGGGAGGGCTCCCCAGGCCCCAGTCCCAAAACGATGGGGTCGTCAGGAACTGATTCAGCCTACCTTGTTGTATCCCTGAATGAAAGGCCCAAACTCTGCCTCGAAGTAAATGGAAAAAGGTTTGAAGGTATTCTTGATACCGGGGCAGACAAAAGTATTATATCCACGCACTGGTGGCCAAAAGCTTGGCCCACTACGAAATCGTCCCACTCTCTACAAGGCCTGGGATATCATTCATGCCCTGCCATAAGCTCAATGAGTTTGACCTGGAAGGCTCCTGAGGGACAAAAGGGTAAATTCGAACCTTATGTGCTCCCGCTCCCAGTAAACCTTTGGGGAAGAGACATTATGCAACATTTGGGCCTAACCCTGTCCAATGAAAAAATTGTGTTGGGGGAAGGTTTGAACAAGGCAAAAAACATGATGCTAAAGATGGGCTACAGGACAGGCAAAGGATTAGGACGGTCAGAGCAAGGAGGAATTGAGCCTATTTCACCAGTAGGAAATATAGCCCGACAAGGACTGGGTTTTTCCTAGGGGACATGGGGACGGTTCGGCCTATACCGTGGAAAACAGAGGACCCGGTGTGGGTCCCTCAATGGCCCCTATCCTCTGAAAAAATGGAGGCCGCAATACAATTAGTAAATGAACAACTAAAATTGGATCATATAGAACCTTCTACCTCCCCCTGGAATACTCCCATATTTGTTATTAAGAAAAGATCAGGGAAATGGAGGTTGCTCCATGACCTTAGAGCCATTAATGAACAAATGCATTTGTTCGGCCCTGTGCAAAGAGGCCTTCCTGTGCTCTCCGCCCTGCCCAGGGGTTGGAATTTGATTATAATAGATATTAAAGACTGTTTCTTTTCTATACCTCTATGTCCAATAGATAGGCCCAGATTTGCTTTCACCATACCCTCTGTTAATCATATGGAACCCGATAAAAGGTACCAATGGAAGGTTCTACCACAAGGAATGTCCAACAGCCCTACTATGTGCCAACTTTATGTGCAGGAGGCCCTTTCTCCAGTAAGGGATCAATTTCCCTCGTTAGTCATGCTCCATTATATGGACGACATCCTTCTGTGCCATAAGGACCTTGGCCTGCTTCAAAAGGCCTACCCCCTTTTACTTAAAACTTTGAGTCAATGGGGACTTCAAATAGCTGTAGAAAAGGTCCAAATTTCAAATACTGGACAGTTCCTGGGTACCATGGTGACACCAAATAACATCATACCTCAAAAATTAGAGATAAGAAGGGACCACCTCCATACCCTAAATGACTTTCAGAAATTGTTGGGGGACATTAACTGGCTTAGACCCTTTTTAAAAATCCCCACTTCGGAATTAAGATCTTTGTTCAATATCTTAGAAGGAGATTCGCACATCACGTCCCCCCGAACATTGACTCCAGCTGCTGATCTGGCCCTACAAAAGGTGGAAATGGCCCTGACACAAGCGCAGCTGCTCCGTATCGAAGAATCACAACCCTTTAGTCTGTGTGTCTTACAAACTGCCCATTTGCCAACTGCCGTTCTTTGGCAGAATGGGCCCTTGCTATGGGTTCACCCAAATGTATCCCCAGCAAAAATAATACATTGGTATCCTGAAGCCATAGCTCAGCTTGCACTCAGAGGCTATAAAGCAGCCATCACCCATTTCGGGCGTAGCCCCCACCTCTTGGTGGTGCCTTATACCTCTGTGCAAGTTCAGACCTTGGCCGCCACATCTAATGACTGGGCTATATTAGTTACAACTTTCCCTGGAAGCATAGACAATCACTATCCCAAACACCCGATCCTACACTTTGCCCAGAGCCAGTCAATTGTGTTCCCGCATGTAACGGTAAGAAGCCCAATTAAGGAAGGGCTCATGGTGTATACCGATGGCTCCAAGAATGGTGTAGGGGCCTTTGTGGTCAATGGCAAAATATGTTCCAAACAATATAAAGAAGCATCACCTCAAGTAATAGAGTGTCTAGTGGTTCTGGAGGTATTAAAAACCTTCTCTGAACCCCTCAATATTGTGTCAGATTCTAGTTATGTAGTAAATGCAGTAAACTTGCTGGAGGTGGCTGGAGTAATCAAACCCTCTAGCACTTTAGCACAAATTTTTCAAGAGATACAATTAGTGTTGCTTCAAAGAAAATTCCCAGTTTTCATCACTCATATCAGGGCTCATTCAGGCCTACCTGGCCCCATGTCCCTGGGTAATGACTTGGCAGACAAAGCCACCAAATTAATAGCCACAGCCCTGTCATCCTCTGTGGAAGCTGCAAAAGGATTCCACAATCGCTTTCATGTAACGGCAGAAACGTTGCGCAGTCGCTTCTCCTTGACTAGGAAAGAAGCTCGTGACATCGTCACTAGCTGCCAAAATTGCTGTGAGTTTCTGCCCCTCCCTCATGTGGGGATCAACCCCCGCGGCATTCAGCCTTTACAAATATGGCAAATGGATGTCACACATGTCCCCTCCTTTGGCAAGTTACAATATCTTCATGTGTCCGTTGATACCTGCTCTGGCATTATTTTTGCATCTCCCCATGTGGGAGAAAAGGCAACACATGCGATCCAACACTGCCTCGAGGCTTGGAGCGCTTGGGGACAACCTAAATTTATTAAAACTGATAACGGACCAGCTTATACTTCACAAAAATTTCAAAGCTTTTGTCGCCAAATGGGAGTAACGCATCTAACTGGTATCCCATATAACCCACAAGGTCAAGGCATTGTTGAGAGAGCACATCGGACCCTTAAATCTTATGTTGTTAAACAAAAAGGGGGCGCTGATGAAGCTATACCCCGTACGCCAAAGGTGTCTGTGTCATTGGCACTATTCACCCTCAATTTTTTAAATCTTGATGCACATGGCCGTACTGCTGCTGACAGACATTGTTCTGAACCAACTAGACCCAAAGAATTAATAAAATGGAAAGATGTCCTAACCAACAAATGGAGAGGCCCGGATCCTATTCTGATAAGATCCAGGGGAGCTGTTTGTGTCTTCCCGCAGAGCGAACAAAATCCATTCTGGGTCCCAGAAAGACTAACACGATCAATACCCCAAGATGATGAAGATCGCCCTGCTGATATTGGGAACCACCCTGCCTCTGCAAGTGATGTCCCAGGAAAAAGGGCTTCGATGGGGAATAATGTCAACATTCCCACTCCCCATGCCGGTGATGTATGATGCTCAGGTATTTCCCCGCCTTTTTTCTACCAACGAAAGTCATGGACTTCCATATTTACCGTGGGATCCCCAGATTGAAAAGGTCACTGAACAGAGAAAACATAATTTGAGGGGGAGCTTATGTTTCTCCCTCAATAGTTCTTTGACCGAGTGCATTGGGTTATCATATCAGTATGTTGTCCATATTCCCAATGCACAAATGAATGATACATTTTATGGTGGAGATCTTGTTGATTTGTCTGGAGATTGGCCCAAGGTAACAAAAAATATTAATCATACTGAGTATCAGCAACCAAGGTTAGCCCCCTTTTGTGTAGCAAAGGACGAGCTGTTTTCCTCCCTGCCTTGGGCCGGCTGCCAAGCGCGTCGAGTGGGGCGAGTTAATGATTATTTCACATTATCCCCACCCTTGATTAATGGTTCATATAATGTGGCAAGACGCAATGGCGAAGATAATCCCTCGGCCATTGGCTATCCTTTCAATTTGTGGCTTTTGTGTGGCATTAATGGAAGCTGCACCGATATTACGCCTCTGGCATTAATAGAGGGAGGCTGGTCCCAAAGGGGTTTTATGCGATTCAGCCTAAATTCCTCCTCCACATGGTGGGTGGGATCGCCTCAACAGTTTCAACATCCCCCTACGCCTGTTTGTGTTTGGCCCCCTTTTTTTTGGCTTGTTAGTAATTCTACCTTGCCTAATAATTTGACTGACATTTATTGTCAAAATTATTCCTGCTTTTATGCTACATGCTGGGATGCCAAGGCTTTTTCCTTTGCCATGGTTGTCCGTTTGCCCCGCTTTGTTCCAGTCCCGGTGGTGGCCCCCAGCTCCCTGTCCCTTTTTAGGGAAAAGAGGGATTTTGGTGTCTCTGCAGTGATTGTAGGAATCGTGGCTGCTGTGGGCATAACCGCCTCAGTAACTGCATCAGCTCTGGCCCTGTCAGGGACTGTGCAGACCGCAGATACTATTAATCAACTGTCGGCCGCTGTGTCTGCAGCAATTGAAGATAGCCATCTTGCCTATACCCAGCTCCGGGGAGGATTATTACTGGTTAATCAACGTATAGATTTGGTTCAAGAACAAATTGATATCCTCTGGCAACTCGCGCAGTTGGGATGTGAAGTCAGAATGCCAGGGTTATGCATCACATCAGTACAATATAATAATTTCACATATGCCGCTAATCTTTCTAAGAGTTTGTCCCAACAGCTGCTATATAATTGGACGTCTGATTTTGACCAAACCCTCCAGAAACTTCGATTGGCCATCGTCCAAATCAATTCCACCAGACTTGACCTCTCCTTGACCGAAGGCTTTACGTCATGGATTTCTTCTGCTGTTTCTTATTTTAAGGAATGGGTGGGGGTGGGTTTGTTTGGAATTCTCCTTTGCTTCGGATCGGTATTTAGCCTATGGTTAATTTGCAAATTATATAAGAAAAATAATAGAGACAAAATCATGATATCCCAGGCGCTTGCTGCCCTGGAGCAGGGGCAATCTGCACAGGTATGGCTGGCGGCGCTTAAACAAAATTGATTTGCACCACTGGTCGCTGGCTGCCCACGCCTTAGCGGGTGAGCTTCAGCAGCCCTAGAGGATTGTAGAGCAATGCATCGCACAGGTGGTCCCCCCGTCCCACCTGGGGAATATGCCGTCTAGTGGGGGTTTCCTGCCCTAGTCTTCCCCTCCTCGAAAAAATGGCAGAGGGACAGGTCGGAGCAACTTCGGGTCCCACTCAAGCCTAGTTGTTGCTTGCGGACATAGTTCTTACATCTCTGAGTAAGAGGATTCGGCCAATGTTCCCGTCCTCTCATACTGGGTGTCCAGTTGGTTTTATTAGACAAAAAAGGGGGAGATGTGGGGCGCCGCTATCTTCCGGTACTGAGTCATTTCCTCAGTACCAACTAGTAAACATCTAGTTTGCGCCTGCGCTGGAAATCCCCGCCCCGGGCAGCTCCGCCTCAGGGATAACGTCATATGGGGTGATCAGTGTTGAGCCAATCATGGCTTGCCACGTCCGAGGCGGGGAGAATTTCCTATAAAAAGGAGGGGCTCGGACTGCCTGGGGTCTCCGGTTGTGAAGCTTATGCTCTCCCTCTCAAGACGCATAAAGCTTACTGCAGAAGAACCCTATTGTGTGTGGTGTCCTCATTCGCGGGCGAATCAGCGAACACTCACACCCATGTGCTTGAGGCTTTTCCCCACTTTCTCTTCAATTAGATTCAGTATATCTGGTTTTATATGGAGGTTCTTGATCCTCTTAGACTTGAGCTTTGTACAGGGAGATAAGAATAGATCAATTTGCATTCTTCTACATGTGAACTGCCAATTGAACCAGTACCATTTGTTGAAAATGCTGTCTTTTTTACCACTGGATGGTTTTAGCTTCTTTGTCAAAGATCAAGTGACCATAGGTGTGTGGGTTCATTTCTGTATCTTCAATTCTGTTCCATTGATCTACCTGTCATTGTACTAATACTATGCAGTTTTTATCACTATTGCTCGGTAGTACAGCTTGAGGTCAGGAATGGTGATTCCCTCAGATGTTCTTTTATTTTTGAGAATAGTTTTCACTATCCTGGGTTTTTTGTTATTCCATATGAAGTTCATAATTGCTCTTTCTTATTGAAAATATTATTATTTGTATGTTGACAATCAATTTTAGTATATGTGCTGTTGAAGCAAGCACATATATTGACAATCAAAACAAATGGGGTCAAAATGACCTCTTTTACAGTGTTTTACTTTTTTTTTTCAGTTTTTAAAGTCTATTTCAAACATTAAACACAATTGAAGTAAAAAAAAACTCTCTTTTTTATTATTTAACCAATTTTTTATTAGATATTTTCTTCATTTACAATTCAAATGCTATCCCGAAAGTCCCCTTCCCCCTGCCCTCCTCCCCAACCCACCCACTCCTGCTTCCTGGCCCTGGCATTCCCCTGTAATGGGGCATATAATCTTTGGAAGACCAAGAGCCTCTCCTTCCAATGATGGCTGATTAGGCCATCTTCTGCTACATATGCAGCTAGACACATGAGCTCAGGGGGTACTGGTTAGTTCATATTGCTGTTTCTCCTATAGGGTTACAGACCCCTTCAACTCCTTGGGTACTTTCTCTAGCTTCTCTATTGGGGGCTTTGTGTTCCATCCAATAGATGACTGAGTATCCACTTCTGTATTTGCCAGGTACTGGCATAGCCTCACAAGAGACAGCTATATCAGGATTATGTCAGCAAAATCTTGCTGGCATATGCACTAGTGTCTGCATTTTGTGGAATGAACCCACACACCTTGGTCACTTGATCTTTGACAAAGGAACTAAAGCCATCCAGTGGAAAAAAGACAGCATTTTCAACAAATGGTGCTGGCTTAACTAGCAATTATCATGTAGAAGAATGCAAATTGATCCATTCTTATCCCCTTGTACTAAGCTCAAGTCTAAGTGGATCAAGGAACTCTACATAAAACCAGAGACACTAAAACTTATAGAGGAGAAAGTGGGGAAAAGCCTCAAAGATAAGGGCAGAGGGGAAAAATTCCTGAACAGGACACCAATGGATTGTGCTGTAAGATAGAGAATTACAAATAGGACCTCATAAAATTGCAAAACTTCTGTAAGGCAAAAGACACTGTCAATAAGACAAAAAGGCCACCAACAGATTGGGAAAGGATTTTTACCAATCCTAAATCTGATAAGGAACTAATATCCAATATATACATAGAACTCAAGAAGCTGGACTCCAGAAAATCAAATAACTCCATTAAAAAATGGGGCACAGAGCTAAACAAAGAATTCTCAACCTAGGCATACCGAATGGCTGGGAAGCACCTGAAAAAATGTTCAACATCCTTAATCATCAGGGAAATGCAATGTTTGATTATTTCCTACATCTACTCCTCTTGGGTGCATTTGCTTCTTTTTGTTCTAGAGCTTTCAGGTGTGCGTGCAGTCAGGCTGCAGTGTATGCTCTCTACAGTTTCTGTTTGGAGGTATTCAGAGCTATGAGTTTTCCTCTTAGGACTGCTTTCATTGTGTCTCATAAGTTTGGTATGTTGTGGCTTCATTTTCATTAAATTCTAAAAAGTCTTTAATTTCTTTCTTTATTTCTTCCTTGACCAAGTTATCATTGAGTAGAGTGTTGTTCAGCTTTCATGTATATTGGGTTTCTGTTGATTTTTGTTGCTACTGAAGACCAGCTTTAGTCCCTGGTGATCTGATAGGGTGTGCGGGATTATTTCAATCTTCTTCTATCTGTTGAGTCCTGTTTTGTGACCAATTATATGGTCAGTTTTGGAGAAGGTACTATGAGGTGCTCAGAAGAAGGTATGATCTTTTGTTTTGGGATGAAATGCTCTATAGATATCTGTTAAATCCATAACTTCTGTGAGTTGCACTGTGTCTCTGTTTACTTTGTGTTTCCAAGATCTGTCCATTGATTAGAGTGGGGTATTGAAGTCTCCCACCATTATCGTGTGAGGTGCCATGTGTGCTTTGAGCCTTACTGAAGTTTCTTTGATGAATGTGGGTTTCCTTGCATTTGGAGCATGGATGTTCAGAATTGAGAGTTCTTCTTAGTAGAGTTTTCCTTTGATGAATATGAAGTGTTTTTCCTTATCTTTTTTTGGTAACTTTTGGTTGAAAGTTGCTTTTATTTGCTATTAGAATGGCTACTCCAGCTTGTTTTGGGGGACCATTTGCCTGGAAAATTGTTTTCCAGCCTTTTAAAGTAGTGTCTGTCTTTGACATTGAGGTGCATTTCCTGTATGCAGCAAAATGGTGGGTCATGTTTATGTATCCAGTCTGTTAGTCTATGTCTTTTCATTGGGCAATTGAATCCATTGCTTTTAAGATATATTAAGGAACAGTGATCATTGCTTCCTGTTATTTTCATTGTTAAGAGTTGGAATTAAGCTTGTGTGGTTATCTTCTTTTGTGTTTGTTGAAAGAAGATTACTTTCTTGATTTTTCTAGGGTGTAGTTTACCTTCTTGTGTTGGAGTTTTCCATCTATTATCCTTTGTAGGGCTGGGTTTATGGAAAGATATTGTGTAAATTTGTTTTTGTCATGGAATATCTTGGTTTCTTTGGCTATGGTAATTGAGAGTTTTGCTGGGTATAGTAGCCTGGGCTGACATTTGTGCTCTCTTAAGGTCTGTATAACATCTGCCTAGAGCTTCTGCCTTTCATAGTCTCTGGTGAGAAGTCTGGTGCAATTCTGCTAGGCCTGCCTTTATATGTTACTGGATCTTTTTCCCTTACTGCTTTTAATGTTCTTTCTTTGTTTCGTGCATTTGGTGTTTTGACTATTATGTGATGGGAGGAATTTCTTTTCTGGTCCAGTCTATTTGGAGTTGTGTAGGCTTCTTGTATGTTTATGGGCATCTCATTCTTTAGGTTAGGGAAGTTTTATTCTGTAATTTTGTTGAAGATATTCACTCACGCTTTAAGTTGGGGTCTTCACTCTCTTCTATACCTATTATGCTTAGCTTTGTCTTCTCATTGTGTCCTGGATTTCCTGCATGTTTTGGGTTAGGAGCCTTTTGCCTTTTGCAGTTTCTTTGACTGTTGTGTCAATATTTTCTATGGTATCTTCTGCACATGAGATTCTCCCATCTCTTGCATTCTGTTTGTGATGCTTGCATCTATTCCTCCTCATCTCTTTCCTAGGTTTTCTATCTCCAGGGTTGTGTCCCTTTGTTATTTCTTTATTGTTTCTATTTCCATTTTTAGGTCCTGGATGGTTTATTCAATTTCTTCATCTGTTTGTGTTTTTCTGTAATTCTTTAAGGGGTTTTTGTGTGTTCTCTTTAAGGGATTCTAGCTGTTTGCCTGTGTTCTTCTGTCTTTCTTTAAGGGAGTTATTTATGTCTTTCTTAAAGACCTCTATTATCGTCATGAGATATGATTTTAAATCAGTCTTGCTTTTCTGGTGTGTTGGGTTATACAGGGCTCACTATGGTGGTATAACTGGTTTCTAATGATGCCAAGTAACCTTGGTTTCTGTTGCTTATTTTCTTGCCTTTGCCTTTCACTATCCGGTTATCTCTGTTGTTAGCTGGTCTTGCTGTCTCTGACTATGGCTTGTCTCTCCTGTAAACCTATGTGTCAGTATTCTTGGGAGACCAGTTCTCTCCAGAAGGAATTTGGGTATGGAGAGCTGTGGCACAGGGTCAGCTCTAAGTTGCAGATGGAAACCAGAAGGATCCTATCCCTACCTGTTCCTTGGTTCCTGTGTCCTGATGGCTCTAGGCAGGTCCCTCTTGGGCCATGAATGTGAGATGAATTGGTGGGCTAGTGTTCACAGGTGTGTCTACACTCCTGGGAGACCAGTTCTCTCCCAGCAGTATTTGGGCATGGAGAGCTGTGGCACAGGATCAGCTCATGGTGCAGAAGGAAACTAGAAGACAAGAACTGCTCTATCTAACTCTATGAAGAATTGAGTTGGAATTTTGATGGGGATTGCATTGAATCTGCAGATGCTTTCGGCAAGACGGGCCATTTTTACTATATTAATCCTTCCAATTCATGAGCATGAGAGATCTTTCCATCTTCTGAGGTCTTTTTGATTTCTTTCTTCAGAGACTTGAAGTTCTTATACAAATCTTTCATTTGTTTTGTTAGAGTCACTCGTACAGCTGATAAACAACTTCAGCCAAGTGGCTGGATATAAAATTAACTCAAACAAATCAGTAGCCTTCCTATACTTACAGGATCCACTCTTACACCTGAGGGGAACTAGGAAGCTCACTAGAGATTATAGTCTATGGGAGAGGGAAAAAGGAGAGGGTGGGTAAAGGAGGAGGACAGACAGGGTGGACAGAGTTGGGAAAGATGACATTGGGGAGAGAAAGGGGAAGAAATATGGAGAGTGAGAGAGGAAGTGCTATCACAAAAACTGAGGTGGAATATTTACCTAACTTATGTTCATGTAGACAAATGAGTCAGAAGACAGAAGTGGGAGGAGGGGAAGCCACACTGAAGAGTGTGCTTTCCCAATGATCTTTGTGATAATTACAGCAGATGACAATCCTCCTGTTTGAATGAGGTCTAGAAATTAAGTCATTTGTGTTCTATTGGCCTAGAACAAGTTCTGTGTTCGTTTTCAACACAAATATTTAATTTCCAGACATAAATAATATTTGGTGGCAGTGAATAATCTAGCCATACACTTTGCATATGCTGCCTTTGCATCACATTTTGTAAGTTATTCATAGTATGAAAGCATTTACTTCACTGCAAATTATGAAAAAAAACCCCACTGATTTAAAGATAAGGTCAAGTGCTAATGGGGTAATAAGTGTATGCTCGTGATTAAACTTAAATTCAACTTTTGAGCCTTCAAAGTTGAACACAAATATTATCCTTAACAAAAATAAGGATATACATATTGAAAATAAGTACTATGTACCTGCTGATATGTTGACATTTTCCTACTATATTCTTTGGTTGTTTCTCAAGGAGCTATTCTACCTGTGATCTGGATGATTGAGTAAAGCCATTTTTTTTTCCCTCAGCTCCAACATTGAAGCAATAGGTCAAACATTTGTATGACTAAGCTGTTGCAGGATATTTGATCACACTGTGAACACTGAGTTTGTGTTATTTACTAAAAAGAAGCTGTTCCTATTTGTGGTGTGGTTTAGCCCTTAACACACACTTTTAATCCCTCTGGCTGAAATACAGACATGCTCTTAGTGCAAATCTTTAATCCCAAACAATGAGGTGAAGTTAGTCTGTGGAGGGAAGTAGCAGAGTTTGAAAGTAATGTCTAATTGAGTGGCAGCAAAGTGATGAATCAGAGAAAGTTTTGACAGAATAGTCTATGCCCAGCTCTCAGGAGGACAGAGAGGAAAAGGAAGCTATTTAAGAGAGTAGTCTGGAGAAGAAGAAAGGAGGGAGTTTTACCTGGAGTATTTGATAGATACAGGTTGAGGCGAGAACAAGCTAGATAGAAGTAAAGACAGCATGAGCCACACAAGGAGAAGGAGCCAAAAGATTAGAACAGATAGCTAGAGTTAGTCTGAGATCAAGCAAGAATTCAGGAAAGGCAAGTAAGAGAGAGAAGCCAGACTGAAAAGTAGGTGAATAAGTCAGCTTGGAGGGAAGTTTGAGCCCAAAACATATGTGTTGAGCCAGTCAGCTCCAACTCAGAACAAGAAAGAGTGAGCTTATTCAGCAAGGAGCCTTAGAACCTGAAAGCATTCTAGGCCTCAATTAGATTGTATAGAGTCTAGAAGCTTCCAGGACTAGGGCTAGTTAGCAGAAGGTAGCAGTAAGCTCCTGAGAGTACTATGTATTGAGACTGCAGTGATTGCCTAGCTACATGTCAGAGCAGGCCCACAAGATCCAGTGACCCCATGCCTGACTCCTCATTTAGATGACAGAGCTTCACTTGTCATTTGAAAATGATGCCTGTTACACCTTTCTGGTTTCATTGGGTCAATATCACTGACAAATGGCTCTCTCATTCAAGACCGAACAGTGACTTTCATTATCAAAAGATTAGTTTAAACACCAAGAGTGCACTTTCAAGCCAAGAGAAATCACACCAAAGAATCTGTATATGTTCCAGAGTAGCCAGTACTGTACTATGTTCAAAATACACCAACTATGTAAGATAATAGCTGCATGTCTGGAAATAGGCCAAGCATCTCAACACACATGGCTTTAGTTAGTCTAGTCTTCAGTTATGCTGAGGATGGACTTTCACTCTGTTTTATAAATCAGGAGACAGAAACTTAGTTTTCATATTTGTTCTTGATTTTTAAATTGTTTAAACCTGGAATCAACAAGGGGACAGGACTCAGGGCTAGTATGTAAGGTTATTGCAGGAAGGATTAACCAAGAGGAGACTATTGTCTTCCAAAGTGGGCACCACCCTCTTGTGAAGGCCCAGATAGAGGTTCTAGAGAAAAACAGGGATAGTTTTGCCTGCCTGCCTTTGGTCCTTGCTGGTGAGTAGTACATCTAGTTAGTTGATGCTGTTGCTGCTGCCATCTTACACTGTCATGAGAACTCAGATTCATTGGTCTTCCAATGTGGACTGATAACAAGTGTCCTACAGGTCTTCAACCTCATAGGGTAAGCAGTTACTGTGGGCCTTTCCAGCACACAGACATCCCATATCCAACAGACAATCTAATAAATCCCCTTTGATATTCTATTCCTCTAGAGAAGCATGATTAATACTTGAGTGACTGCATGCAATTTACCAAGAACTACAGAAACTGAGCAAATGGTAGACCTAGGCTTCTAATCAATTCTGTCTGAAGCCAACATCTGCATGGTTTACTACTCAACATAGTTTCAACTATGCCCTCTGAGGTTAACAGTCTCTCTTAGTAGGAAGACTCATTGAGAATGACTGTTATCCAAATGAACTAATGATTCCCATCAGCAATGAAGAAGCTCCAAACTTTTTTTTTTTGTTTGTTTGTTTTGTTTTTTCGAGACAGGGTTTCTTTATATAGCCCCGGATGTCCTGGAACTCACTCTGTAGACCAAGCTGGCCTCGAACTCAGAAATCTGCCTGCCTCTGCCTCCCAAGTGCTAGGATTAAAGGCATGTACCATCACTGCCTGAAAGCTCTAAACTTCTAAATAAGATGTTTTTAGCTCTTCACGAGTTTGTCTCATGGGCCTGTTTGAAACAAGTGTCTGTGAGTTTTGTCTGTCTCCTACTTTAGCTGGGGAATGTGCAGGTGAATGTGCCCTTACAGTTACTTCCTGTGTTCTTGCTGCTGTTGGTGACAGGCTGATGAATGAACTCACATCAGACAAATGCAATTGTCTGTAACTTAGCTTCTAGTTGACATTGCCTATGAAGCACGGTGGGTATCCCTAGAGCAGGGCACATATTTCCCTCTATTATGCTCACCTGCCAGTATAATCGCTCTCTCTCCAAATCTGTCTTACTCTCTATCTTCCTCCGCAACTTGATCTCCATTTCTCCCCTCCCCTATCCATCTCTCTGCTCCCCCTCTCCCCTCTCTTGGTGGTATTGGAACCTATGGCCTCTTTGTTGACTCTTTCAAGCTCCATCTCTTTGCATTATAATCATATTTCTTACCCATGCTTTCTTCAGTGAGGTGTTCTTGGTGGCATGGACCAGATTGTTTATACCTGTGTTCCTGTAAGTATCTGGATCCCCAAAAAACAAAAACAAAAATCTAACATTTGAAAACTGCCTGATGAATAATCGCATGAATGAATGAATAGATAAGTGCCTGATAAAGGTGAATAATCATCAGAGCCCTGTGCTTCACATCCCAAAGCCAGGAAGGTAAATAGCAATTATACACCCCTGTGTTTATATGATTCACATCACATCACATCTTATGCCAGTTTTTTTTCTAACTTAAGGATGTATAAGAATTGGTCTTTTCTATCAAGAAGAGGCAGTATGCCAGTCTGATGTGTGTCTTGTGGCTAAGCAGTATCCTTCACAAAGCAATTGCCTGTCAACTTGTGACACGTTATGGCAGGCGTCACAGCAAGCAGCTCCCTTTGGCACAGAAGAGCGTTAATGAAGGAGTGGGGGACATCTAGACAGATGCAGACAGCGTGAGTGGGAGCTGGGATTGGAGGAAAGCATGAGACTTTAATTTCTCAGACATAGCATCCGCTTGTCAACCGGAACAAGGGTGTCAGAGAAGCCTGCAGTCCCCACCTTTACAAGTGCTTCTGTGGTGGTGGGGGGGGCACATTTCTTTTTGTCCCATCCTCTGAAACAAGCAACCAATGTACTCCTGGAGATAAATTTGGTAATAGGACTATCAAAGACAGGCTCAACCTCATCTGTTCAGATGGGGAAAATGGATGAATGGGAGGGTATCTATCAATAGAGAATTATTTTGTCTACAGAGTATTCTCATTGTTCTTCCTTGTCATAATATACAATATGAGATAACACAACACCTCAAGTCTGGAAAACAGTTGTCCTATTAATTTGTGATGAATATTCCTGCCTACATCTGGTTCTCTGACAGATTAAGATATGGGCCCTGTCATCAAGGAGAGTAAACTTGGAAAATAAGCATACAAGTTATCAATGACCACCCCTTAACAAGCATCCTTTGGAGAAGGAACCCCACAGAAAGGCACTGTGAGACTGTCCTAGGGGCTCCTTATCAGACTCACAAAAAAGGTAAAGCAGGATATGAGCTGAGTTATAAAAAACAAAACAATAGTTTAATAGGTTAAAAAAGTGAAGGATGCCACCAGGCCAAGTGAATGATTAACATTAGAGAGCAATGTGGTACTTAGAGATTACACTCTGACAGAAGTACATACTCACAAGTTGAGAATGAGAACATCAATGAGAGAGTATCTCAGAGAAGATTGTGGTGGATTTTGTGAGCAACACTGAGGTACTAGGCATTAAAGGCTTCAGTGGAACAGCTAAGGGTTCCACTCTAGGATTCCACTTAAGGTCCAGGAAGAGCTAAGAAGATAGAGCACCAAGTCCTATATGGAACACACAGGGTTTTCTTTCTGTCTATTGCAAATCCATTTATTCAAGTCAGTGCACTTCCACGAGTCTCCATCTTTTAAACCTATGTGACATTAGCTGTATTTATACAACATTTAGTGATTATCAAATCCATGTAGGGATGGAAATGAACAAAACCATACTAGACCTAAAAAGGGAAGTAGACACAATAAAGAAAACCCAAAATGAGGCAACACTGGAGATAGAAACCCTAGGAAAGAAATCTGGAACCATAGATACGAGCATCAGCAACAGAATACAAGAGATGGAAGAGAGAATCTCAGGTGCAGAAGATTCCATAGAGAACATCGGCACAACAATCAAGGAAAATGTAAAATGCAAAAAGATCCTAACTCAAAACATCCAAGAAATACAGGACGCAATGAGAAGACCAAACCTACGGATAATAGGAGTGGATGAGAATGAAGATTTTCAACTCAAAGGACCAGCAAACATCTTCAACAAAATTATAGAAGAAAACTTCCCAAATCTAAAGAAAGAGATGCCCATGAACATACAAGAAGCCTACAGAACTCCAAATAGACTGGACCAGAAAAGAAATACCTCCCGACACATAATAATCAGAACAACAAATGCTCTAAATAAAGATAGAATACTAAAAGCAGTAAGAGAAAAAGGCCAAGTAATATATAAAGGCAAGCCTATCAGAATTACACCAGATTTCTCACCAGAGACTATGAAAGCCAGAAGATCCTGGACAGATGTTATACAGACACTAAAAGAACACAAACTCCAGCCCAGGCTACTATACCCAGCCAAACTCTCAATTAACGTAGATGGAAAACCAAAGTATTCCACGACAAAACAAGATTCACACATTATCTCTCCACGAATCCAGCCCTTCAAAGGATAATAACAGAAAAAAACCAATACAAGGACAGGAACCACGCCCTAGAAACAACAAGAAGGTAATCCCTCAACAAACCTAAAAGAAGACAGCCACAAGAACAGAATGCCAACTTTAACAACAAAAATAACAGGAAACAACAATTACTTTTCCTTAATATCTCTTAATATCAATGGACTCAACTCCCCGATAAAAAGACATAGACTAACAAACTGGCTCCACAAACAAGACCCAACATTTTGCTGCTTACAGGAAACTCATCTCAGAGAAAAAGATAGACACTACCTCAGAATGAAAGGCTGGAAAACAATTTTCCAAGGAAATGGTATGAAGAAACAAGCTGGAGTAGCCATTCTAATATCTGATAAGATTGACTTCCAACCCAAAGTCATTAAAAAAGACAGGGAGGGACACTTCATACCCATCAAAGGTAAAATCTTCCAAGAGGAACTATCAATTCTGAATATCTATGCTCCAAATACAAAGGCAGCCACATTCATTAAAGAAACTTTAGTAAATCTCAAAGCACACATTGCACCTCATACAATAATAGTGGGAGACTTCAACACACCACTTTCACCAATGGACAGATCATGGAAACAGAAACTAAACAGGGACACAGTGAAACTAACAGAAATTATGAATCAAAAGGATCTGGCAGATATCTACAGAACATTCTATCCTAAAACAAAAGGATATACCTTCTTTTCAGCACCTCATGGTACCTTCTCCAAAATTGACCACATAATTGGTCACAAAACAGGCCTCAACAGATACAAAAATATTGAAATTGTCCCATGCATCCTATCAGATCACCATGGACTAAGGCTGATCTTCAATAACAAAATAAATAATAGAAAGCCAACCTTCACGTGGAAACTGAACAACACTCTTCTCAATGATACCTTGGTCAAGGAAGGAATAAAGAAAGAAATTAAGGACTTTTTAGAGTTCAATGAAAATGAAGCCACAACATACCCAAACTTATGGGACGAAATGAAAGCATTTCTAAGAGGAAAACTCATAGCTCTGAGTGCCTCCAAAAGGAAACTAGAGAGAGCACACATTAGCAGCTTGACAACATACCTAAAAGCACTAGAACAAAAGGAAGCAAATTCACCCAAGAGGAGTAGACGGCAGGAAATAATCAAACTCAGGGGCGAAATCAACCAAGTGGAAACAAGAAAAACTATTCAAAGAATCAACCAATCAAGGAGCTGGTTCTTTGAGAAAATCAACAAGATAGATAAACCCTTAGCCAGACTCACTAGAGGGCACAGGGAAAGCATCCTAATTAACAAAATCAGAAATGAAAAAGGAGACATAACAACAGATCCTGAAGACATCCAAAACACCATCAGATCCTTCTACCAAAGGCTATACTCAACAAAACTGGAGAACCTGGATGAAATGGAGAAGTTCCTAGACAGATACCAGGTACCAAAGTTGAATCAAGATCAGGTTAATGATCTAAACAGCCCTATATCCCCCAAAGAAATAGAAGCAGTCATTAATAGTCTCCCAACTAAAAAAAGCCCAGGACCAGATGGGTTTAGTGCAGAGTTCTATGAGACCTTCAAAAAAGATCTAATCCCAGTTCTTCACAAACTATTCCACAAAATAGAAACAGAAGGTACTCTACCCAACTCATTCTATGAAGCCACAATTACTCTGATACCTAAACCACAAAAAGACCCAACAAAGATAGAAAACTTCAGACCAATATCCCTTATGAATATTGATGCAAAAATCCTCAATAAAGTTCTTGCTAACCGAATCCAAGAACACATCAAAACAATCATCCATCCTGACCAAGTAGGTTTCATCCCAGGGATGCAGGGATGGTTCAATATACGGAAATCCATCAATGTAATCCAGTATATAAACAAACTCAAAGACAAAAACCACATGGTCATCTCTTTAGATGCGGAAAAAGCATTTGACAAGATCCAACACCCATTCATGATAAAAGTCTTGGAAAGATCAGGAATTCAAGGCCCATACCTAAACATGATAAAAGCAATCTACAGCAAACCAGTAGCCAACATCAAAGTAAATGGTGAGAAGCTTGAAGCAATCCCTCTAAAATCAGGGACTAGACAAGGCTGTCCACTTTCTCCATACCTATTCAACATTGTACTTGAAGTCCTAGCCAGAGCAATTCGACAACAAAAGGAGAATAAAGGGATACAAATTGGAAAAGATGAAATCAAAATATCACTTTTTGCAGATGATATGATAGTATATATAAGTGACCCTAAAAATTCCACCAGAGAACTCCTAAGCCTGATAAACAGCTTCGGTGAAGTAGCTGGATATAAAATTAACTCAAACAAATCAATGGCCTTTCTCTACACAAAGAATAAACAGGCTGAGAAAGAAATTAGGGAAACAACACCCTTCTCAATAGTCACAAATAATATAAAATATCTTGGCGTGACTCTAACAAAGGAAGTGAAAGATCTGTATAATAAAAACTTCAAGTCTCTGAAGAAAGAAATTATAGAAGATCTCAGAAGATGGAAAGATCTCCCATGCTCATGGATTGGCAGGATCAACATTGTAAAAATGGCTATCTTGCCAAAAGCAATCTACAGATTCAATGCAATTCCCATCAAAATTCCAAATCAATTCTTCAATGAATTAGAAAGTGCAATCTGCAAATTCATCTGGAATAACAAAAAACCTAGGATAGCAAAAACTCTTCTCAAGGATCAAAGAACCTCTGGTGGAATCATCATGCCGGACCTAAAGCTTTACTACAGAGCAATTGTGATAAAAACTGCATGGTACTGGTATAGTGACAGACAAATAGACCAATGGAATAGAATTGAAGACCCAGAAATGAACCCACACACCTACGGTCACTTGATCTTCGACAAGGGAGCTAAAAACATCCAGTGGAAGAAAGACAGCATTTTCAACAAATGGTGCTGGCACAACTGGTTGTTAACATGTAGAAGAATGCGAATCGATCCATTCCTATCTCCTTGTACTAAGGTCAAGTCTAAGTGGATCAAGGAACTTCACATAAAACCAGAGACACTGAAACTTATAGAGGAGAAAGTGGGGAAAAGCCTTGAAGATATGGGCACAGGGGAAAAATTCTTGAATAGAACAGTAATGGCTTGTGATGTAAGATCGAGAATTGACAAGTGGGACCTCATGAAACTGCAAAGC
The DNA here is from genome assembly GCF_978045245.1 of Mus caroli. Taxonomy (NCBI): domain Eukaryota; kingdom Metazoa; phylum Chordata; class Mammalia; order Rodentia; family Muridae; genus Mus; species Mus caroli. The sequence continues at coordinate 102,085,148 of NW_028227261.1, read as the reverse complement.
TTCTGCAAGGCTAAAGACACCATCAATAAGACAAAAAAACCACCAACAGATTGGGAAAGGATCTTCACCTATCCTAAATCAGATAAGGGACTAATATCCATTATATATAAAGAACTCAAGAAGGTGGACTCCAGAAAGTCAAATAACCCCATTAAAAAATGGGGCTCAGAACTGAACAAAGAATTCTCACCTGAGGAATACGGAATGTCAGAGAAGCACCTGAAAAAATGTTCAACATCCTTAATCATCAGGGAAATGCAAATCAAAACAACCCTGAGATTCCACCTCACACCAGTCAGAATGGCTAAGATCAAAAATTCAGGTGACAGCAGATGCTGGCGAGGATGTGGAGAAAGAGGAACACTCCTCCATTGTTGGTGGGATTGCAAGCTTGTACAACCACTCTGGAAATCAGTCTGGCGGTTCCTCAGAAAATTGGACATAGTACTACCGGAGGATCCAGCAATACCTCTCCTGGGCATATATCCAGAAGATGTCCCAACCGGTAAAAAGGACACATGCTCTACTATGTTCATAGCAGCCCTATTTATAATAGCCAGAAGCTGGAAAGAACCCAGATGTCCCTCAACAGAGGAATGGATACAGAAATTATGGTACATTTACACAATGGAGTACTACTCAGCTCTTAAAAAGAATGAATTTATGAAATTCCTAGCCAAATGGATGGACCTGGAGGGCATCATCTTGAGTGAAGTAACACAATCACAAAAGAACTCACACAATATGTATTCACTGATAAGTGGATATTAGCCCAAAACTTAGGATACCCAAGATATAAGATACAATTTACTAAACGCATGAAACTCAAGAAGAATGAAGACCAAAGTGTGGATACTGTGCCCCTTCTTAGAATTGGGAACAAAACACCCAGGGAAGGAGTTACAGAGACAAAGTTCGTAGCTGTGATGAAAGGATGGACCATTTAGAGACTGCCGTATCCAGGGATCCATCCCATAAGCAGCTTCTAAACGCTGACACCATTGCATACACTAGCAAGATTTTGCTGAAAGGACCCAAATATAGCTGTCTCTTGTGAGACGATGCCGGGGCCTACAAACACAGGAGTGGATGTTCACAGTCAGCTATTGGATGTATCACAGGGCTCCCAATGGAGAAGCTAGAGAAAGTACCCAAGGAGCTAAAGGGATCTGCAACCCTATTGTTGGAACAACATGATGTACTAACCAGAACCCTGGAGCTCTTTGCTCTAGCTGCATATGTATCGAAAGATGGCCTAGTAGGCCATCACTGGAAAGAGAGGCCCATTGGACTTGCAAAATTTATATGCCCCAATATAGGGTAATGCCAGGGCCAAAAGAATGGGAATGGGTGGGTAGGGAAGTGGGGGGCGCTATGGGGGACTTTTGGGATAGCATTGGAAATGTAACTGAGGAAAATATGTAATAAAAATATTAAAAATTAAAAAAATCCATGTAGGGTATGTATAACATTTACTTAGTGATCATCAAGCTTGTGGCTATGTTTTGTCATATTTAGAATGCCAGATTGGCACCCTATAAGCAGGAAGTTTGTGGGTGATGGAAATGTCTTAGACATTTACCATCTAATACTATGGCCATTAACCACATGTAGTTGCTTGAAATGGGGCTACAAGGGCAGAACTGACTTGTTTATTCTATCTCCCTTGACTTAGATTAGATAAGCATACTTGGCAAGTCTCTAGTATATCTGACAATCCAGTTTTATTTGCTGAAGTGGAAACTTCTGATTTCTTTGGAAACCTAGGTCATAATGAAGTTTTGCTGGGGCAGACAGGTGAAAGGGTGTTTTGCTAAAGCAGGTAAGTGAAAGAATGTTTTGCTGAAGCAGACACAGGTGAGAGGATGTTTGGCTGAAGCAGACACACGAAAGGACAAGTGATGATGGTTATAATATTAATATGACTATGGTCAGTGGGACAAGGCTCAAGCATTGGTTCACTTTGCTCTGCCTTGCTAGTCTTCACTGATGATGCTCTGACACTAACTGGTCTTGCACCAAGTTGCTGATCTTTGCTTCTCATGACTTCATAGAGAGTAACTCACCAAAGAACTTCTCATGATATTCCAGTGGCATTTTGCCATCCATTGGAGCCTCGGGGTTTATCCTAGACTGAGCCACCACTGATGATTCATGTGTGGCGTCTGCAGGGTACACAGGACTGCAGTTGTTGATTTGTGCTTGGTGGTGTGCTAGTAGGCTGAACTACTGATATCCTGACAATGAAGATTGGAATCCCCCCAAAACTATTTCTAAACTGATCTACTTTCCCCATGTCCTAATAACCTTTCTTTTCCTCTAGTGAGTGGTGGGCTAGAAAGGAGCCTAAAGAATTTAAGAACTCTTATTAAAGTAGGTTTTGAAAATTCTAAGCCTACAATTTTCCACAAATCCTTAAATTTTCAAATATGTATTTATTGCACATGTTCATTACATAATTGCATTACTTCATGCTAGAAATATAAGCCCATAAGTTGAAAATGTCCACCTTTCGCTCCTACAAAGCACTGCAAGACTTAGTAGTATTCTCTATTTGCCCCCTACATTCACTTAAATAAAGGTTTAAAACATGGGAATAATTTTGATCATAGTATGTCTGCATAAATATCATAAAATAGATTCATTATATGGTTGGTCAAAATAAGATTATATAATAGCATATACATGATAACTTATTCTGGAAAGATCACATATTTTAGAAAAACAACATTTATTTTGGAAAGATAAATTTAAAATTATAACACTTTATCCCAGAAATGCAGGGTTATATGTGATATTTATCTCCTCTCTGGATGTTTTCTTACTGTGAGAATGTTTGTAAAGGCTCAGATATTAATTTTCTATTTTGAATTCTTTTGTTTGCATTTCAAAAGTAAAACTATATTAACTGAAATGACTTTAGAAAATGGAATAAACAAGACAACCTCTTGTTTGAAAAACAGCCTCTACATTCGTCTCTGTTTAGGATACTTGATTCTATCTTTTAAAGTAGCAGATTGCACTCATTTTTATGTGAAACTGGGAGAAAATGATTGAGACAGACACTTTAACATCCATTGGCTCCACTTACCAAATAAGTGAGATGGGCCATCCTACCTAATCTTGCCAACAACTGAACCTCTTGACAGGTAGTTGAATGATTTTACTAGGACTTTTGGGTATGGACTCTAGTTAATGTCATGCAAATAAAATGCTTTGTTAATCAACAACTTCAACTCTTGGTTTACTAAACCACTAATCCTTCAGAACTTCTCTACTCTGGGGCAGTGAGCATCTGTTCTCTGAAGAAAAGAAGACCTGGGCTACAGCCTCAGCATCTTAGACCTCTCCTTGCTTTATCTGAGCCTCTGAAATGCCCTTATAGGTAACATTGTTAGTGATGTTTGATTCTCCACAAACTCTTGCCTGATTTGACAGTCTGAAGCAGTTGAAAGCTTATGCACACCTGCTTGTTTTACATTTCAGTGTATGCACATGAAGACAGAGCAAGAATTTCTACTTTGTCCATAAGCTCATCTCCCTTTCTTCTATAACCTCCATGGTGGAGAAGTATATAAAATAACACCAATAAATGATTTTTGTTCACTCTCTATCTTCATGAGATGACTTGAGATGCTAACCTTGAATGCGAGCAACATTTGACATTTTGTTTAATAAAGTGGTATTGTTTATCTTAACATACCACGAGTTTTCCAAGCACAATGGAAGTATGCCATATTCACCACTTTTCAGGAGCAAGGCAAATACCTTTGTTTGCCAATGTGTTTCTTTCTATCTCTTAGCCTCTATTTCAGTCCCCGATTCTGCCTAACATCAGAGGAGACTTTAGTCACTTTCAGGTTCATCAAACACCCTCCCACCCTGATTTTCTTGGCTTTTCTGGACAATTTTATTCTGTTAGTTTAGGAATTGAATTCAGTTCTAGTCTATATTATTTTCTAGGACCTTTCTCTCCCTAACTACTATCTATAATACAGAAAACTTAATGCATGATGGTAAAAGGAAATAATGGTCATTCCTTGTCCTTTACATTCTAAGCTAAGTTTCTTCTACGGTCATGTGCTTCTCCCACACTCTCATAATTCTGGTACCTGCTAAACCATTCTGGAATTTCTTTGCATCCATTGCAAATGGATGTATTTTCTGTAGTAAATGGCTCATACCCTTATGTAAATGTCAGTGTACCTTCATGTTGGGGTGTTGGTCTGATGCTGCTATGTACTCAAATGTTAGAATCTGTACCCCCAAATCTGACTGTCCCAAGACAAGCAAATGTCCAAGCACACCAGCCTCTATTGTATAAACCTTGCTCTCCAATTTAAAACTATTGGCTAAATAAAATTGGTGACAGACGATTACTGGGGAGAATAGAAGGAGGCAGTGTTTGAGTTGGAGTATGGGTCATGGGAAGGACCATGAGGAAAAGGAGAAAGGAGAGAGAGAGATGGAGTACAGAGGAGGAAGAATATGAGAGAAGAGGAGGTCTCCATTAGATGTGATGGGCCAGGAACAGGTGCCACAGTAACTCCCAGCCCCCCCCTCACCCCAGCACAGACTGCTGGGGCAGAAATAATCTGAGAAGATTCAAACAGCAAGTATTTAGGGTGCACAGTTGAGAAAGTAGCCAGTCTAGTCATTAGAGAATTAGACTAAGGATAATTTGCCCAGTGATTGCCCTAAAGCTAAATAAATAAATCTAAATCTGGGTGTCATTCATTTGAAAGCTAGATGGAGATAGAAAATTTCAATTAAGTTCCACCATCATGCTAGCCCTAAGGACATTTGTGAAACTTCTGCTTCTCACAGCTATTTCCAACTAAAAAAAGAAATGGTCTCACCTCAGAGACCGAGTTCAGATGGTTTCTGTGAAGAACAGAAAATTCTTGGATGTTTGCTCAATTTCTATCCCACACACTCAGCATTCTCTGAAAGTGCCCTTATATCCACACACTTAAATAGGCATTTCAACTTCCATCCCACCGTGTTCCAGAACCTCATGATGCTTCTCTATGACGGAGCCGCTGAAAAATGAGGTTTTACACGTGGAATTCTTTCCTGGCATTGCTAATTCCTGTTTTCAAATTTTAAATTTTCATATACCTGAAAATTTCAAAGAACTATATTTTTATATGTGTGTGTGTGCATGGAAAATTTAAAGAATACAATTATATATTTCAAAAAGTACATATATTTCAATGACTGAATATATATATATACATATATATATATATATATACATATATATATATATAGTATACTATGACCATATCTACTCTCATTTCTCTCTCCAAGGCCCCCAGGTACATGTGAGTATGGGAACAGAATATTGAGATTTCATATCTCAGGAATTATCTCAGCAGTTAATTTCATTGTTTTCAACCACAACGTCTTGATATTTTCCTCCTCGTTGCTCTTCCCCTGACAGAAACTCAAGTCTTCATTACAAGCAGTACTGTACCAACCCAGTTAATCTTTTATTCTTCTTAACCAAAGCCAACCTTTAAAAACTCAACTGAAGAAGGAGTATGATCTCATTTTAAAAAGGAAAGCAGAACAGGCTATGGAATTTACCTCTACATGTCATATGACAGAACCTATTGTACCTAGTATATTAGTAGATTTTTTCTCAAATAAAAAAAGAAAGAAACTACAAAATATTTAACCAGTAAATCTAAATGACTTTGTTTCTCTGCCCAGAATTCTATCATTCCTTCTGTAAGCAGAACGAAGTAGAGTGACAAGGTAACAGAGACCAGCTATGGAGTCAGAAGAACCAATGGTTCACTCTGCTTTTGGAGCAGCTAAAGGGGAGAAGTTACGTCATGTTTCTAAGCTGACTTACGCATTCTGTGAACTACTTGGACAGCTAGGAGAGTCAGAGTAAACCCAGACATGAACATTTGGCAAGCGTTTGGATTCTTATTTAATCACTTACTATCTCAACAATTCCTTAAGATAATCAATGACGGAGACACACAATTCGATGCTGTGACCAGAAGCTGCACAGGTAGTTGTCACCAGGCCTCTGTGCTCAGCTCAGATGATCCCTCTTCACGAAAACACTGATATACAAACTATTTACCAAAACTCATGTGGGAAAATGCACTTTATTTTGTGATTTGGCTATCACATCCTTGTATGTATAAATCTATACACATATATGCACATATCTGAAACAAATTAATGAAAGCATACACATTCTTCATTTTTTTGTATCTTTTTTTATTACATATTTTCCTCAATTACATTTCCAATGCTATCCCAAAAGTCCCCCACACCCTCCCCCCCCACTTCCCTACCCATCCATTCCCATTTTTTTGGCCCTGGCGTTCCCCTGTACTGGGGCATATAAAGTTTGCATGTCCAATGGGCCTCTCTTTCCAGTGATGGCCGACCAGGCCATCTTTTGATACGTATGCAGCTAGAGTCAAGAGCTCTGGGGTAGGGGCTGGTGAGATGGCTCAGTGGGTAAGAGCACCCGACTGCTCTTCCGAAGGTCCAGAGTTCAAATCCCAGCAACCACATGGTGGCTCACAACCATCCGTAACGAGATCTGGCGCCCTCTTCTGGAGTGTCTGAAGACAGCTACAGTGTACTTACATAATATAATAAATAAATAAATCTTTAAAAAAAAAAAAAAAGAGCTCCGGGGTACTGGTTAGTTCATAATGTTGCACCTACAGGGTTGCAGATCTCTTTAGCTCCTTGTATACTTTCTCTAGCTCCTCCCACATTCTTCTTAATTAGCCTGTGTTCCCATGGCCTCCAGTTTTTTCTATTCTAATTTGCTATAATAAATAAATAAATAAATAAATAAATATACAAATAAGCAAGCACTTCTGGTCATCCAGCGAATTGGTTTTATGACCTACTAACATGAGTTAGAAAAGGCTGAACTTAAATATTACCTTTTCTGTTTCCCACCTCCCATGATCCAGCTCAAGTGTCAACTTTACCATACAAAAATAGTGAAAACACAGGCTGTGACTGCTTCATGTATTTTGTCTCATCCCCTAAGTCTTGATAATCACAAAGCAAACACTGAAAAAAATCCTGTAATGTTTATTGCTAAGCCTTTATTCATACACTGCGATTTATAGAATGTGCCTTATAAATTGCAGCTTTATAGTCCCGACAGACATGGCTTTACCAGCCTCCTTAATGTACATCTGACTTATGCATTGTAACTCAAGGGACAGGCACACTGCCTCTAGAACTTTTCAAAATCTTCGAATTGGATTCTATGCCAGGTTAAGTTAATGAATCACAATCAAGCCAATTCTATTGAAAACTCTCTTGCTTAACTTTTAAGTGCTGTCCACGTTGAGAACTTTTGCCTTATGGGAATCAAATGTGTGATTACTGTAGTAAAATCTCAGAAATGAAGACTGTAATGATTTCTAGTTGCAGCCCCATGATAGTAGTCCTTAAGGATACATTCTCAGAAAAAAAAATTACACATAAAATTCTTCTAACCACAGAGGTGTGAATTGTGCTTTAATCAGTAACTTACTGAAGATTCTTATTTAAAGCGTTTATGGATTTCTCCTATTTTGTGAATATCTGAATTTATATATCTGTGGAATGTTTCCTTTTCCCCTGAGAATTCTTAATAAGGCAATAAATATTACACTGAGAGAAATCTGATCATACATCTATCATTTGAAATAAAAGTAGAACGATATTCCAGAGTGTTAAATGATTGGTGGAACGTATTTCTATGGAATATAGAGTTTGTGGGTTTTTTTTTTCTCTATTTGAACTGCAATATCCCAAAAGAAATCAGTTGGGTCAAGTTTCAGTAGCAACCACTCAGCCCCTGCTAGTAACCTTTAATGAGAAATGAAAAGAGCTTCCACCAAGACAGAATTTTCATTTTAACTAAAGTAACATGGGAATAAAAAAACAGAAGCTTGAACAGTATAGAATATGAGTATGAAAAACATAGGCTCAGAAGAAAAAGAAATGAAGTGTTTTTGGAAAATACACTTCACTGAAGCTTAGAGATGAGGCTGTGGCTCAGAGGGTAGGCTGCCTGCCTGGCAACGGAAAAGCCTTGGGTTCAGTACCCAGAACCATGTAAAACCAAGGATGGTGGAGTCTGTGTTATCCCAGCACTTGGGAACTGAATGCAGGAGGATCAGAGCTGAAATTTGTTCTTGGCTGCATGGTGTGCGAAGGGTAGCCTAGCCTAGACAAGATCTTGTCCCAAAAATAAAACAGAGAAAGAATAGAAAGTGGAGATCAAGTAGTTTCTGTTTACTCTTTTGGAAAGCTCCCAAAAGAAAAAAGACAGATAAATCATTCATATGTAATAGATAGTATAAGAAAGATTCAGAGTATGGAAATCACATTCTACCAAATAGAACAATTCCTTCAAAATATAATGTCTTACATGAAGGAAAATGGTTGTCAGAAATGTTCTACAATGTTATATGTAAATTAACCCGGGGAGATGGGATGGCGATGCTATTTCTTCTTTGTAATTTTCTTTATTGTTCCCAGTTGGAGTAGACCTAAGTACATTGCAACAGAAATAGTTTCCAGTTTCAAGTGCATTTACAATGAATACCATGTTTTCTGTTCCCATTTTTCTCTGGAAACAAGCAAATATGGAAGTGTTTCAGTGTTAATAGAGCAATCATAAGGACACGTCACAGCACATTTTAGCAGGGCTTAATTAGCTTTATTTTCATTACTACCCATTCCTCAGAAACAGGAAAAAATTAAATAAATGTAAATAGCAATAATGTATATAGTTAAGTAAATCATGCCACTCTCCATCCTGGGATGTGCTAGGAGTCGGGGGATTTTTCAATCAGTGAAAAAAGGAGAGGATATCGCCAAGAATATGTTTCATTTCCCAAAGTCAAAACCACAAATCTCAGGCTAGGGAGATGGCTCAGTGGGCAAACGCAGTTATTGCACAAGCACAAAAAGTTGGGTGTGGCAAGACTTGTACCTGTAACCCCACCATTGTGGGGGCCAGAAACAAAAGGGTAGCTGGGGCTTGCTAGCAGCCAGCCTTGTTTCAAGTTCAATGAGAGACCTTGTCCCAAGAGAGTGAGGTGGACAGGGATAGAGCAGGACATGCAAAATCTTCCTTGGCATCCATATACCCACAGGTATATGTAAATCACCCACATAACACACGCGCCCACACCAGTAGATTTCCTGGATTCCTTGCTTGTTAGGTCCCACCTGAAAGAGTCCACTTGCTCCTGAACCTTGAGCAGGGAGCAGAGCCTCTTTCCTACCATGCCACCCTTCTGCACTTCTGTGTCTTATCCAGCTGCTGATTCGCATGCTACAAATAATCATTTTCTTATGTGAACATTTCCCCATGCAGCTGTTAGCTTTCTATACTCAGGAAAATACATTTCCAGCTCTCTGGCCTTGGGGACCCATTCTGGGACTGCAACCTAATGATAATCAGCTCGCATTCATTTAATTGAGCTGCAATCCCAGGGGATCATTTCCTGCTCCTCTGCTTCCAGGCCTGCAGGCAACCCCTTACTTAACAAGCTGCGGAGTTTAACAGATGGATCTCAAACTCCAGGAAATCCGATTCCAGTGTCTTGTCTTGTAACTATAGGCTAGCTCTTCTTCAGATCTCTGCTCCTTTTAGGAAAAGAGATGAGAACAGGCTTTAAAACATAATCTTTTAAACTATGCTCTCAAGACTCCTTTGGAATATCTGCCACTTGAAATCTCTTTATGTTTTGAAGGAAATATTCAGTTCACGATCATCTTGAGATTGTTGGATCATAATTACCGGTTTCTACATCCCAAACCCTGGCTGTCATCTCAATATCCTTTGAAAAAGCATACGTCAGTCACTCCAGCAGGCCCTGACTTTGTATTATTATACCAGTCCTAAGCAGAGCACATAGAAAAAAAAATCATAATGTCCCTATTACAGAATCATTCATGCAGGACAGGAAGAATTGCAGAACTGGAGAATCTGACTTGAATCATTTCTTACCGGATGGCTCACTCAGGACTGTTCTATATACAATAATGTGTCTCACACTCCAGTCATACCTGTACCCCAGAAGTGCAAAGAAGCATAGGGATTCACATCTTTCAGACCCCTACATTTGATGGGGGTAGCTTTCAAAATAGTTCTTCTAAAACAATGTTATTCAGTTAAGACAAAGCTAGGGTATATGCTGGTTATTCCTGCCCCAGAGTTGAGGAAGCCTCTACAGTAGCTTGCCTATATTCCCACAAGCTCTCAAATCCTGGCCATGGGGGAAAAAAAACTCACCTCAACATCCAGTTAGTCTTACCTGGGAATTTTTTCATCTGCTTTCCACATTTCTTGGCATGAATTTTATCCAGCTTTCTCAGAGAATTAGTCTTTCTTCTTCTGGGTCTCTGTCTAAGCCTGTTAGTAAAGCTTTCCATACCAACATACATAATATAGCCATAATTCCCAACTCACAGAAAATTCTATTCCCTTTATTTTGTTCTATTTTTATGATCTGACCTCTTATTTTGTATTTATGTGCATGTGGTGTATGCTTGCTCTAGGAAGTGTGTACATGGGGAGGCAGTCATGTGAATATGCTGTGCTTGAATCCTAAGGTACCAGTGTCTTTTATCTTGGATGTCTTTCACTGAACTTGAAGCTCACAGACTCAGCCAAACTGATGTCCAGTCATTTTCAGGGTTCAGCCTGTCTCTGTGGACCTCACCCCATGCTGGGGTTACAGGAATACAACACCACCCCTGGCTCTTTATGTATATTTTGAGTTCATGAACTCAGGTAATTGCATTTGTACCACAGGTCCTTCATTATCTGAGTCATCTCCCCTGACCCCGACTTGTTATTTGTATTAGTTTGTTTATGTTCACCCAGTATCTTCTCATAACAAAATCTAAACTCATAGTTCAGGCACTTGGTTTGTTTATGATAGTATGATGTCGTTTATGACAGTACCAGTTCATGCTAACTGAATATACAAATGAATTGGCTCGTGCATGTGACAAGAAAACTAAGATGCCAGCTATTTGTCATGTACATAAAATTAAAGGTCTAACAGTACAGAAAGCCACAAGACATTCAGAATAGAACCTTCAGGAAATAATTACCACCAGACGCAGAACACTAAAAAGGCAACTGAACACACAGTCCTCATGCACACTAGAAGTCAAAGTCACCTATATTTTCCACAGTAAAACATATGCTGTGATATATATATATATATATATATATATATATATATATATAATTTTAAATTGAACATAAACCACACTGTAATATTCCCTTTTTGTCCATGTTTTTAAAAGAGATCCCACACCATGAAACTTCAAATAGTACCAAAATTTATAGACTTTCTCCCAATGTACATATATGTGCCATAACATTTAACTTATAAATTCGACACAAAAATATTAGAGACAACAATTCATAATATACTAGGACAAGACAAGAGAACAAAATAGAGGCATGGGAAAAGGACCTACAGAGTAGCTGAAAAGATGTCTTCATTTCCAGGCCAACAACCAAAGTACTGTCAGAAGAACCTTTGCCTTACTTAGTCCATTCCTTCTTCAGGAACTACACTACAGTATGTATCCACCAGCCATGTGTTGAAGTTCAGATTCCTGGGGTAGTCTCTCACAAGCCATAATCTAAGTGCTAAGGATGGCTGGTAAGTTCTCCTGGATCGATGAGCAGATGGATTGAAGATATGCAATTAAGGATACAAACATGCACGATATATGCATACATTCAAACAAGGAGGAAATACAACCTTTTCATTATCTCACAAACTTTCATTGTCCTAAAAATGATAAGAAACCAGAAAGTAGGAAAAGCCTAGAAGTATTTATATGTTCTTGAAAAAGCAATCACTCTGAAGTTGATCATGATTTCTTAAGCTGTAAGGCATGTTTATGCCAAACTGCATGATTCCCCCTTTTATTTTACTCTTACAAATACCTACATAGATTTAATTCTGATGCCCTTGGGATGATTATGACATGGCTATGAAATAATTTTCTATGTTTTGCCTTTTGGTGGTAACTCTCACTAATGGTAAAACTGTGTGGTGTTGTTCTGTGTGTTTTGCAACCCAGCATGCTTCTGTGACTAAAACTGTGTGAAAGGCAGTCTTTATTTTTTGTTATGTGTTGCTCCTGTGACCTCATAGTTCCCTTCAGAGCTTTCTTTTCCCTCAGAGTGATAGATTTCTTCATTTCTATAACACAATTAGAGCTCCATTATCTACTTCACCTCCCACCAGGACTGCACTGCTTTCTTGATGGCATAAACAATACTCAGTTCTATATTGAATAACATTTGCATAATCAAAATCTTGCCAATATGGCTTATTGATTTTCTTACAAACTCAGGCTGTAGAATAGACATTGAAGATTATTATAATTATAGAGGAGAATTCAAAGTCAGGTTGTTAGCTTAAAGTCAGCTAAAGAAGTAAGCAAAGCCTGTACCACGGAGTCAACGTACCATCAAGCTACTGACATGAGGCTCTGAAAACTGGCTGTGTTACTGTATAGACCGGAGAGCTTCAAAGTAAGTAGGTCGCATTATATCCATAGTAAAAACAGGCACTTGTATATATTACTTGGAGTTATAAATAAACCAGTGTAAGAATTAAGTAGCTAGGAATAACAAAAGTAGGGAGATGTTGAATATATTACGTGCATACTTTTCTTAGGCACAATCTTCAGTTATCTAAAACAGATGAGTCTAGAAGATAGATTTCAGCATATTTTTAAAATAACTATGCTAAAATATCTGTTCATTTAATATTGATTCAGCTCTTGCTCTGTGCATATGTTACTTCAACACAGCTAAGATTACAAAAATAAACACACATGAACTGTCATAGTGAATATGAATAAATAACTTGTGAATTTAAATTCACGAAAAAATTGTAAACATTTGTTAGGTGTGTGTAGTGTTCATTTTTTAGCGAAAATGTTCATTTTTTACGAAAAAATTGTAAACATTTGTTAGGTGTGTGTAGTGTTCATTTTTTAGCAGTTTCTACATTAATTGGTTTCTGTGAAATCTTGCTAATGTCCCTATTAAGTAAATATTATACAAGAGCCCCTTTAAAAATTAAAGGGAGAAAGGAAGGGTACATTTGTTGCACGGCCTAAAGTATTATTGGTTCATATACTAACTTTGCAACAATGTCAGGATCTCTTCGTTAAAGTGTAGAGTGAGATAGGGGTGGAGAGACAAGGGTATTATTCTTTGACCACGCTTGCTTAGCTACAGGTGGGCAAGCAGATTGACCTGTCCATCCAAGCCAAGTAATTCTTCACTCGTTCACTCTTTGTTTATGACTTTATTTCTTCATCCTTGGCAAGAACAGAAAGTAAATCATGGCATTTCTTGGCTGAAAGGCAGAGTGAAACAGCTGTGACCCTTGAGATATTGTTTACTTTACTGCCTCCTGCTACACACTCAGTCACTTTCGTTGGACTTGCTTGATGACTTCGCTTCACACGGTTGGCTGTTCCGTCTGCTCCATCAATTGATGGAGAGGCAGGCAGTGGCTGCTTTAAGCCACATTTATTAGTTCATTCATTAACAATTTATGAGGACCTACAGTCTGCCAGATAACGTAGCAGCTGCAAATAGGAACAGAGAAGATAACCTACCCTTCAGAGCCTAGCAGTTTTAGTAAGTGAGGACAGAGACAGACAGGTGTGCTACTCATGATGCAATAAAAAGGGGTATAAGATGAATAAAGTACTGTGAATCAGTTAAAAACATAATTCTATATTTGAAAAGAATGTGGAGAGAGGCATGGCACAGGCAAGCTTTGTGAAGTGATATTTATTCCTTTGGGGTAGGCATTGGTCTAAATCTACAGAAGGATTCATGACAGTAAAATGTAGAATCCAGAAATCAGTAACTGGTACAGTTACATATCCTAAAAGGTAGATGTGGTATGTCACTCAGATCATTACCCCCTTAGAACCAGAGCATTAGCACCAACTGTCAGTAGTATTTTGTGCTGTAGACACAAAGCAGATATTTCCCCAGAAGTTACCTTAAGACAATAGGTTTCTTGACAAGGGTACGTGCTTACACTTAGGCACGCTCTGGCTCATGATTTACCATCTGAGGGATACAAAGGCTTGACTGCCTTGCCCCAGAGCAGAGGTGAGTATGACAGGGGTTCCACAAGTTCTCATATGTGGATAGCTAAGAAATATGGAATCCAAATGTTCACAGATATGATTAAATTAAGGGTTTTGAGGCTGTGGAATGATCCCACATTTTGTAAAGATCCCAACCAATAAAGATAAAATAATGTGAGGGCCTATAGAGGTTTGGAAGTTGCAGCTACATGTCAAGAAATGTTCACAGCCCCATGAAGAGGTGAGGTCGAGAGTTTCTCTAGAGCCTCCCTAAGGAGCAGGGCTCTTCATAAACCTTGATTTTGGCTGAGTGGTCTTGAGTTCAGAGTCCTGACCATTACACTCTGAAGATTTAAAAGAAGGGTGCTTTGCTTTAAGTCGTAGATTGTTGTAATTTTTAAAGTAGCCCTAAGAAGCCAACTTTATGTTGGTCTAGTTGATTCCTCTGCCAATCCTGTGACAGAAATTAAGTTCAAGTAATCATTTTCATAGGTCCAATAATCTGGAGCTTTTTTTTTTTTTTGTGGTCAACTTCAACAAAGTAAGAAAAACGAATTTCATAGAAATTGAGTGTGATAGTTTAATTTGTATATCAAGTTGACTAGGCTAACAGGTGGCTAGAGAGTTGGTAGATATTATTTCTGGATATTTCTTTGAGGATCTTTCTTCAAGAAACTAGTAATCAAGTGCCATGAAAGGTGCTTGCTCTCACCTGTGTCTGGCGCATCATCCAATCCAGTGATCGACTGAAGAAAACAAAAGGTGGACAAGAGGCAGACTTCCTCTCTCTGCTTAGGCTAGGATGTCCTATCCTTCTGCCCTCAGATGTGAGCACTCTTACTGACAAGGCCAATGGTCTTGGATGAGTATAACAAGGTTGGCTCTCTTTGTTCTCTAGCTCACAGAGGTCAGATCTTAGAACTTCTCAGTATCCATAATCTTAAGAGTGAACCCTTCATAACAAATCTCTTCTCTATCTCTTTATGTCCTATTGGGGCTGTTTCTCTGGGAAAGCCTAGAACATGGTGTACAGGAAAGTCAGGAAAGAGCGTGTGCAAATGCAGAGAGAATCTAATCCTTCTGAAGAAGTTGGGGGTCATTTGGAGTGAATGTGCTATAGTGGACCTTACTTGTTGAAGTGTCACTGAGGGCCTCTTTATAAGTTAATTTTCATGTTGCTTCTTTCTCCTTTTAAGCCAAAATCTGACCACAGAACAATGGTCCTGCTACATGGAAGCATTCCAGTTTATGTTTCAGTGTTTGAGCACTGTCTCAAAAGCAGTAGGACTAGTAGCGAAGGGCTTTTTCTGGTGGTAAATTAAACATGCGTATGCTTTATAGGGTCAGTGACTGCAGTGTGCAAACTGGAGTGAAGGACAGAAGAGCCAAGTGGCAAGGGAAATGAGTAATGGGAAAAAAAGAGCCACAGAGGGACCAAGGGTGCATGAGCTCCCGGTGGCTGCCGTCTGAGCTTTAAAGGTAACCACATCCGCAAGCAGCTGTGCTCAGTTAGTGGTGACCTTGAGCCACATGAGGGAGGCTTTAGAAGCTAATATGTCGAGAAGGCAGCAGTAAAGCACACCCTTGATCATGGCTGGCAGAAAGCTGTGAGATCTGGTTCGTGTCATCTGGATTTGGATCCTAACTCTCTTAATATTTTCCCACTTATCTGTAATACCAACTGAAACACCATTCAATAGTGCTAGTAATGCTATCTGCTATCACAAATGTTATTGGATTGATCAATTGCATTCATATACATAAAATGCATAGAGAAAGCTTGGCACATAGTAAAGCTTAATAGTCTTGGTCACTTGCTGATTAGTTTCCACAAATACTCTATAATGGGAGTCGTTTTCCATGAGCTCTGGCCATGGGACTCCAGGAAACCTAAGGAGAAAGGAACATGTTTGTCAACAGTGAAAGCATACACCCTTGGAGAGTTCATGCATGCTGGGTCCCATCCTGACCTCTCTTTCCCCTTCTATCAGTAAGAATGTAATACTGGGGAAGGAAATTCCACAAGTTTATAAGCAGAAGCATATTCATGGCCATCTTGCCAAACTACACTCAAAGCTGGATTCCTATTACATAGTCTTCTTCATGATTTAGTTCATGAACACAATCAACAATGATAAAAGTTCACACCATCTCCATCCTCCTGAAGAGACAGTCTAGTGGAGGCCCAGGCATTAAGAAGCACTGTGCTTAAATTGCAGTACAACAAACTGTATATAGAGATCAACTTCAGAGTATTATGGGAGTGAAAACAAAAGAACAGTATCACCCTTGGACAGGTTGGCAAGTGTTCACCAAGACTGTTTAATTAATCTATGAATATGAGGGATCAAACTGTCCCTGTTAGCAGGGTCGGGGGCAGTGAACATTTAATGTAAAAGGAAAAGCCAGCAAAGGCAGAGTCTGGAAAGAACCCAGATTTTAGGGAAACCTTTGGTATCTGGAAGATTGCTTTAGCACTAATAGGGCAGGCTAGCGAGAGAAAGGACAGAAGTTTACTAGGGACCTGCTCATGCAAAGCCATGCTAAGGTTTTCATGGCTGTCCTGCAAGCAAGAGGCAACTGGAAAACTGTGTGGTGCAACTATGGGTGAAGGAGGATCAAATTATTCCAAAATACCCTGAAAAAAACTGAGAAATGAAACCTGTTTAGGATAGGACACCAAAGTCAAACATCACAGTGATAACACAAAGCTCTATCTTAATATTAATGCAAAATCCCAAGCACAAGGTGATTAAAACCACCCCTGGGAATGTATATGTCCTCGAGTGTATTTTTATATTGTTCAGGCATTTTCTAATTGTTTATATTGAATGTATACTTCATTTGTCCTTGCCAATTTTATAGACAATGACGTTCAAAGGATTTCCTTGCTTCTTAGCCCAGAGCAAATTGAGAAGTGAAAAGATCAAGCTAGGATAACTGTGTTGGTGTCTTGGGTTTTAGTGTAAGTGTGTACAAAGAAAAAGTATATATCCCGTGAGTGGGATTGCTCTATCAATCTCTACAAATGTTGCTGTTATTGAGAAAAACCAGTCTGCATTACTCAACACACGAGCCCGTCAATCTTAACTAGGTAGCACGGCCAACAGAATAAAAAGTACGAAGTTGTCACTTCCTAAAACTAAGAGTTCTCATCCACAAAGGTAGGCGTAAAGGAACAAGGTTTGGATTAAACCTAAAAGCCGTGTGATATGTTTTGGAAGCCAAAAATTGTATGAATAGTGTTGTTTACATGTCCTCCCCAGAGACATTCAATACTGAAATGATATTTAATACCTTCATTTTTGCTGAGTACATCATATGCTTACAATAAAGCATAGATAGCTATATTATGAGGAAGAACATTTTAAAAATCCAATAATTAGACCCAGGTATAATTACCTCAGAGGTTCTTCAGGTGTTTTCATGTTTGCATACATATATATGTTATGCATTTATCAAACCTCTATACATTTAAATTATATCTTGTGTATTCTCCTACTACGGTTACCTGAATGTTTCAGAAGTTATTTTGCCATTTGGCTCCATATATGACCTAATTATTGTGATTCTTTTATCTTAAGCAGATGAAATAATCACAACTTTCCCCACAAATTGTCTAATTCTTTCATTTTTGTTTTGTGAATTTTGTAATCTACTAGTAATATTTACAACAGGAATTCATTTTGGACTATTTTAGAAAAATCTTTTCTTCAGATGACTTAAACATCTCTTTCACATCAAGTTTCATTGGCCTCATTTAAAGGATTTTGCTGGGAGGTTTCAGAAATGATACTAGATGTCAAGTGGAGATGGAGGTAGAGATGGGCTGAGGACTGGGACTCAGTCACTCATTCCCCAAGCTAGATCTCCCTAGAGCGTAGGAAATCAAAAGTCATGTGATTCTGCCACCTCAAAGATTTCAATGTGACAGCCTTATCCATGCATTTTTGAAATTCAGATCTCTCTTCTTAGAACTTTATGGTGCTTTGAATGAGAATGCCCCTATAGACTCATGTTTGAACACTTGATCCCAGTTGGTGGCGCTGTTTGGGTAAGTTTACAAGATATAGACCTTCTGGAGACTATATATCACAAGGAGTTAGTCAGTTTTGATGTTTCTAAAGCCACGTGCCATTTGGAGTTTGAGCTGTCCTTTGCACTGCCATCATGGGCTATAACCCTCTGGGACTGTAAACCCAAATAAACACCTTCTTGCTTCTGTTGCCTTAGTCACAGTGTTTTATCACAGCAACAGCAAAGTAAGTAATACACAATTGAACTCTATTATTTTGTCAAATGGCATCTTAGGTTAATTAGACTTAACTGGCTTTAAGCCACATCTGCGATTTCATTACAAGACATCCCACCTTAAATTCAAACTAAATTTCATCTACTCCCACTGGCTTCTCTCTGAAAAAGCAGCCTTGGAATAGAAAACATTTTAAAGTAAAAATTTACCAGTGCACCTTCCACCTACACTTAAAATGTGCCCTTCCTGGGAAACTGTCATTAGTTCTATTAATGAGCCTTTTCTTTTTGTATCAATACCTGAAATACTTGATTAACCCAAATCATTTTTCATTTCAATTTTAAAATTTTAACTAAAATTTATAACTTAAAAATGCTCTTGAAAAATCTATAGGGCTGCTGAAGTAGTCTTATCATTCGAGATACTCAGGTGGCGACAGAGAATCATGAGCAGAAATCTTGCCTAGGCTGCATAATGATTTGAAACACAACTGGAGTGTCATACTAATATTGTGATGGTTTACAGATTCGTGGGCCAGGGAGTGGCACCATTTGGCGGTTTGGCCTTGTTGGAATAGGTGTGACCTGGTTGGAGTAGGTGTGTCACTGTGGGTATGGGCTTAAGACCCTCGCCCTAGTTGCCTGGAAGTCAGTCTTCCACTAGCAGCCTTTGGATGAAGACATAAAACTCTCAGCTCTCCCTGCGCCATGCCTGCCTGGATGCTGCCATGCTCCCACCTTGATGATAATGGACTGCACTTTTGAGCCTGTAAGCCAGCCCCAATTAAATTTTGTTTTTTTGTTTGTTTTTAATAAGACTTGCCTTGGTCATGGTGTCTGTTCACAGCAGTAAAACCCTAACTAAGACAAATATCTTGTCTCAAAATGCAAAAAAAGACTGGGTCGTACCACACTGGTAGAATACTCACCAAGTATGCAAGATCTTGGATCTGATTTCCAGTATTATAATAAATTCATAAATAAAACATTGCCAAGTCAATGAATCCCTTGACGGGGTATTTATTTCAGTGTATTTTAAAATTTATTTACCAAAACAATAATGTGGGTCTCTTTTTCCTTTGTGAGTCATTGACCACCAGACCAAGAAGTGGTCGTAAGCAGCGTTCAGACAGAAAGACTTCCAGGAATCTGGCTATAGGAACAATTTCTTCTTTGGAGGTACAATAAAAAATAATGGAATCTGTGGCCAAAACAAATTTAGATTTGGTCATCTATCTAGTCTCAATCTAGTCCATTAAATTTTATGGAGTTCTTGAAATCTTAAGGAGAAAGAATTCGGTGGAATTACAAAAGGTGAAGTTCCCGGTTGAGCTTAAAATTAACAGTGACTGTATGTTCAAAGCCACTTAGTATCTGCTTGGACCTTGCTAATCATACTTTCCTTTTAATACTAAAAGAGATAAGCCTTTTCTTATGAAAGCTAAAATCTATTATGGCTTTGGGACCAAGGGTCACCTGGGGCAGTCCCCGAAGCCTGTGACCCATGATGGTGTGCTCAGCTCTTCCAGGACAGGTAGCCACAGATCTTTAAAGACACCATTGGCTATTTATAGAAACTGCACACAGACAACTTGGAAGCTCTCCTCCTCGGGGCTGAATAGGAATTGGTTGTAGCTGCCATCTACACAAATCACAACGACAGCCTTTGGTTCTGTTCTAAAAGCACAAATACAGGGAAAGCCTGGGGGAAGCTGAAACTTGGGAAAACTCCATTTGGAACTGAAGTATTTCAAAAGGAAAGTAGCTAATGCTATTTATTCCCTTTTAAAATTTTCAACAGCAAAAAGGTGTGCTCTGGAAGGATCATGGAAGAAAATATGGTAAATATTTGCTCCTAGACATCTATATAGCTCCTGAGCTAATTGCGCAGATGAAGTGGCAATTGTTCTAAGGACCTCTCTTGCGGATGCAATCACAAAACCAACTTCTTAGCTTGTGGAAATGTTAAGATAAATTAAAACAGAGACATGCCATGATGACTTGCTGACCAGAAAGCTGGTTAGCATTCAGAAGGAACCTTAACGGAGCTTAATGTTAATTTGTCCTTTAATTGTAACATGTGTTCCACCAGGCTTATTTGTTTGAACTCTTGGTCTCCAGCAGGTGGTACTGTTTGGGAGGTTGTTGAACTTTTAAAGGTAGAAGTTGAGTCTCATTGGCAGAGGTGGCTCAATGAGTGGTGAACCTTTGATGTTTGTACCTAACTATGGCTTACAGTCCATTTTCTGTAGTTCACTTTTCTGTGTTCTATCTGCCAAGATGTGAGCACCCTGTACTTCCACGTCCGTGTTAACCTGCCTTCCCTACCAAGATAAAGTAACATAGCTTGAGGATGTGAGAAAAAAATTATGTCCTTTCTCCATTAGTGATTTCTGTCAGATATTTTGTCATAGAAGTAAGAAAGTAACAAGCAATGGAAACGTGTGCCAAGAAATTAAGCCAAAACTGTGATAAACCTGACCGTGGGAGTCTTGGGTCTTTGAAATTAGATTACAGGAGGAATATAGAAGAGTGTAGTGATGCAAAATAGAAAAACCCTTAAATATTGTAAGCAGAACTTAGTGGGGCTTTCTACTGGGAGACAAGAAAGTCAAAACATCAATAGAAATGCAAGCAACAAAGGTTGTGCTTCTGGGAGTGATGGTGAGGAGAGGAACCTTAGGCTTTGGGTAGACTCCATCTGTGCTGCATTCTGCAGAAGAATCGATATCTATTATATGCTCATGTCTTAAACATTTTAAGTGAGGTTGATTTCTAAAGTAATGAGCTATCTTACGTTACAGGCAAAATTCCAAGACAATGTATTATTCAGACGTTAGTGTGGTTATCACTTGTCACTTTTAGTCATGCTTATAGTAAGTACACAGAGCAAAATTCGATCAGATGTAGAAAATGTGCAGTTTGGTAAGGGAAGGAGACTGTGCATTTACAAGTGCAGACAAAGCAGGTATGGGCAAAGTGGCTGTAATTGTTGAAGAGATTGGTTCATTGGGCACGAGAACAAGAGGAGAGGTGTCTTAAAGCAAAAATGCTTCCAATTAAAGTCTTCAGGTTATAACAGTGCAAATTAATTTGAATTTTTTCTTTAAAAAGAGAGTGTTGGGCTAGAGAGATAGCTCAGTGGTTAAGAGCACAGAAAATTGGATTCCCAGAACTCACATGGTAGCTTGCAACCACCTGTAACCCCAGTTCCAGGAGCTCCCCTCACCCTTCTGACCATAGGCACTAGACATACTCATGGTCCACAGACATTCATACAGGCAACACATTCTTACATGTAAAGTCATTAAATACAAATACAAACAAATTACAAATAAAGTTCTTTGTAAAGTTAGGTCTGATGAGGTACCTTATACAAACTGGGCCACCTAGGCAAATATTTTTCCAAGGTTCAAATATACAAGTAGACTCTTAATACTCCTATTTACCTATTGATAAGGCAATGTGGCTTAGGGCATCTACCCACGCATGGAGAGTAGGTGAGTCACTCGGGTGCTAGACAACTCCACACTCTTCAGGTAACCTGTGTCTTCTTCAAGGAATACCTAAAGGGGGTTTACTATCGGGACTCAAAACACAAAGATTCTTCAGGATTATAGCAGGCTTCAAAGACACATGACTAGTAGAAGCTGCTTGGGCCCATAGTTTCTGTAATACAGGGTCCAAATGTCCACAACTTTCTTACTACAATCAGAAAATTCGCCTTCAAGAGCTGTGTGTGCACAAGTATGTGTACTTCTTCTACTGACCATCTTATAATATCATCTTACTGAGAAGATAGTTTAGATTATTTTCTACCAACTGAAATAAAATAGTTGAAGTAAAATCTTATTTTAGCTTCTGGGGCTGGGGAGATGATTCAGCAGATAAAACATTTGACCGTGTGAGCAGAAGGATGAGATCTCCCCAGGGCTCACACACAGGCCTGGAGAGCTTGGATGACTCTCTGTAATTCCAGAGCTCAGGAACCAGAGATAGGATGGCCAAAGCAAACTGCCTAACTAGACCACAATCTGAAAGCTCTGGGTTCAGTGGGAGACCCTGCCTCACTCAATATGGAACAACTGAAAAAGACACCCAATATTAATATATGACCTTCACATAGAGGTGTAATACGTGTATGCACACTCCTCATGCTTCCACATTCATGTACACACACACACACACACGCACACACACACCAACAGAGAGATTTCAATTCCTAAATCTGTAAATATATTTGTCTTGTTTTTCTTTTAATAAATAAATGTTATAGAGTTCTAACCTAGTTTTTATTCCATGAGAAAAACATGGGCAGAATCGAAGCCAGCTGGTCCAGTCTATTGCTGTGGGAAATAGAAAGGAATTCATAACATCATCCATAGATGCGGGCTTGCCAACTACTCAGCATAGCTAGAGGCTCAGAGAAACCGGGAAATAAGACATGCTCACCAAATGCCAAGGCAGGAAGTGTATGAGCCCCAGGAGTCCACGAGCATCAGCCCATCTATCAGGGATCATACAGGTCTCTCATCACTGTTGATTTGAGCCATTTGCTGTGCTAGAAGATAGAACATTATAGACATATTTTTTGACATTAAAATTATTGGTTCAAGGCAAGTCTGATGAGTTTGTTATGAATTATGTCAGATGAACATAAAATGCAACAGAAAGCATTGTTTGAAATGAATTAAGAAAATATTGGAAAAGGAAATTTACCCTATGAGGTGATAAAATGGTTTACGTGAACCAGAAGTTTAATGCCATGTAGAGTTATTAGATATATAATAAAATTTAAATTTATCACAAGTGATGAGGTCTACAGAGAAAGATGAATAACCAGTGAATGGTAAGAGCAGAGCTAACTAGTCCTTAGTTTCCATATTACTTTTCCAGAAGATATTAATATGGTTTAATCCATATTTAATATCTTTTAATAGCTCACAAAATGTTTTCAGACTTTCTTATATGTCACTCAATGCACAAATAATAAAAACAAATTTTTATGAACAAGAATGGGAGAAAATCATTTTTAATAATTCTCTTTGCTTTCTGAAATCTAGTCAGAGAAAGGAGAAAAATGTAAAGAAATATACGTACCAAGAAGGCCAAAAGGGGGATAAAATATTTATGTATACATGTGCAATTTAATGATCATGAAGTTTTTCTGAAATTCAGTAAGACCTGAAGAAGAATAACTATGCATGACTGGGGAGATGGCTCAGTGGTCAGGATCACACATTGCTATAGTGGACGCTAGAAGCTGAGTTTCAAATATCTGTATCAGATGGATTACAAATGCTTGTTATGCTTCAGGATGTCTAAGCCCTCTTCTGGACTCTGAACATCTACACTCTGAACATCTACACTCATGTGTGTTTGCATATACATACACACGCATATGCGCACATACAGAGAGAGAGAGAGAGAGAGAGAGAGAGAGAGAGAGAGAGAGAAAGAGAGAGAGGATTAAAAAAATATTCCTAAAATATTTTGAAGAATAAATACATCACAAAAATCAATATGATCAAGAAATATAACTTTTCAACCTTAGTAGAAGCAATAAAATAATTTGGAAAGAACATATTGTCATCCATCAAACTGACAGTTTTTTCTTTAATTCTTCCATGTATTATACTCCAGCCACAGATTTCCCTCCCTCCCCTCCTGCCAGACCTACACCCCCTCTGCCTTCCTAGAAAAGAGCAGGGCTCCCCAGGAACATCAACCAACAGAGCATAAGAAGCTACAGTGATAGCAGGCAAGATTAGCAATGGCTAGCTTTTGCATAGACACTACGGACACTTCTGACCCAAAATTGCCCTAATCTTTTTAGAAGGGATACCATGGTACTGTTCCTTACAAGTTTTAATGATAGATTACAATTTGAGATGACAGTCCAACATCCAGGCTGCTATCCAATAGAAGTGTCTATAGATATATTCACTGCTTTCCTTACTCAAGTGGACAGCTCAGCATAGCTTGGAAGAGCCTAATGTTAGACACAATTTAATTTCTTACGATTAGAAATGTATCAAGGAAATTACTTCATCCTTCAAAGCTACACTTTGAAGAATCTTTGTGAGGGAGGAGAGGATATGGATACTTGTGTATTTAGCATGAAGTTATATGACTGAATATACCCAGGAGGCCATGTTTATGTATATGTTTTCATCACTTACAAATTCTGCTTTACTATCAATTCCTAATTTCTGTTTTAAAGTTGAAGATGTGAAACAGTGAAGAATAACTATATGATTCCCCTGAGACAAGAAGGACCAGGCTATACACACCCCTCTGTTGGCTGTTTACAGAGAGCTGGGGAATGTAGCTCAAGCACTGTATTTACACTGTATTTGAAGTACCACTTAATATCTCGAGTGTTTGTCGAGTGCCCATTTCTAGTTTGTTAGGCTCAGGCTGCAGAGATGGCTTGGTGGTTAGCAGAGGTTACTGCTCTTGTGGAGGACCAGAGTACAGTTCCCAGCACCAAGGCTAGGTGGCTTACAACTGCCTGTAATTCCAGGTCCAGGAAATCCAATGCCCCTGGCCTATGAGGACACCTGAACTCATATCCCCACCCCAACACACACACACTCACAATTAAAAACAATAAAATAAATGTTGAAATGTTTTTAATTGTTTCCTCATCAGGCATCTAACAAAGATTGTTTGGTTTGCTCACTGTGTTCCACAAAACATTTGGTACCAAATAGGAGAAGTAATGTAAACAAAATCATTGCTTTTATGCAGGATGTATTAAAATAGACAGGTTGAATGGAAATTTTGTAGGGGTGTGTGTGTGTGTGTGTGTGTGTGTGTGTGTGTGTGTGTGTGTGTAAAATCTGTCACTAGGTGGCACATGCCATGGAAATAAAGAATAACACACAATCAAGAAGAAAATACAGCTTTTGGCTGCTGGTAGAAGAATAAAGGCTTAGGCAGGAGGAGGGAGGATATGGCTCAGTGGTGGAGAGTTTACCTAAACATATACAAAGTCCTAGGTGTGACCTGTACAATCTCAAACCAGAAATAAACAAAACTCACTTGTCTTAGCTGCTTTTCTATTACTGCTAAGAGGCATTATGACCAAGGCAAATTATAACAGAAGAAAGGCATTTAACTGGGTGTTTGCTTACAGTTTCAAAGGTGTAGACCATATGCATCATGACAGTGACCAGGCAGCAGGCAGGCATGGTGCTGGAGCAGTAGCTAAGAGCTTACAGCCAATGCAAAAGCAGCAGGCAGAGAGGAAATAAACTGGGAATGACTGGGGGTGGGGACTGGAGGGCCGGGTGGACTACAAAACCTTCAAAGCCCACCCCTTGTAACACACCTCCTTCAACCAGGCCACACCTACTCCCACAAGGCCACAGCTCTTTATCCCTCCTAACTGTTTTACCAATTGGGATTGAGCATTCAAACAAGTGAGCCTAAGTGGTCTATTCTTATTTAAATCACCACAAGACCTTAAGGATACAAAGAAGCGAGCACAACTGATTTGAAAGAGAAAGGAAGCATTGTAGCAGAATGGAAGGGAAGGATTCTGAGTCAGGAGTGTGCTTGGAAGGGTCAGAACACTAGCAGATCAAAAATGCTGAAGTGTGGTGAGGTAAAGGAACTGAGTCAGAGATAAAGCCATAGAGAACAGATCCTGCAAGAAAACACGGAGCTGGACAGACTCTATGAAACTCACAACTCATCTACAATCCCAAACAAGGAAGAGAATAACTAAGTTCTGTTGGCTGGTATGAAAGGTCTTTGGTGACAGTAAGGCTCAAAAAGTGGGGTTAGGGCTTCCTACAAACTCAATATTCTTCTGAACAAATTCGCATGAAAATACACAACATTTTTAAAATGATAGTTTACTCTTTTTTTTTTTTTTGAAAATATGTTAGAAATGACTGACTCTGTGCATCCTCATCGAGTCACCAAGCATGAAGATTGAATATGCTATGGTTCATTTCTGCAGTCTGCTTCCTTTTAAATGCTATGCATTCAGACTCGCTGTGGCTTGCTACAGAGAAAATGAGTGATTGGAGTTTTTCTCCAGGACTCAAAAGTGATCCAGATTATTTGGCAACTTCTCCAGTTCGTGCTGCATTTGCATTTTAATGTGGTGTTGATAGACACGGCTATCTTCCCTGAACATTTTATTCCTTTCCTTTACAGAACAGATATTCTGATCGGAGGGTTAAAATAACAACTTAAAATGAAATTTCTGATGGAAATCAGGCCAGCCAATTGAAATAATTTAAAATGAAATCTTACTTCAAGATGCACATGTAATAGATCAAAATGATATACTTCTGCTGTTTTAGGGGGAAAAAAATGAATTGCTATGAATACTGCCTAAACAAGAGAAGGAATACTGGCATCAAAAATACAGAAAGTTTAACCAAGTAGAAGGGGCCACCATGATACAGATAGATACTACATATTTCAAACTATACATGCCTGAAGAGGTCTGTGCATTGATTTTTTTAAAATTCATAATGTTTTGTTAGGTATTTATTATGTATACAACATTATATGTAAGAGCACAAGAATAACTCAGTCTTATAGGGAATCATGCATTAACTATAAAATAAGTATGATTTTTTTTTTTAAATGAGCCCTGGAAGTAGATAGAGTTATCGTAAGAATGTAAAAGACCAGAAAATTAGAACATTGTTCTTTAAGGAATATCATTTTTATTGACAATTAAAAGGAATGGAGTGGAGACTCAGCAAGTCAGGGTCTGGAGGGTGGTCCAGCGGGATCATTTTTGAAAAGGCATCAAGGGCCTCAGCTTCCATCATGAGCTCTGCCCCTAATTAAACTGGTTAGTTGAAAGATGGTAGAGTGTAAAGTCAGAGAAAAGACCCAAAGAGCAGATGTTGTTCAATAAAAAGGTGCTTGACACAGGTAAGCTCAAAAGACTGGGGACCTCCGGGAGTGTGGCTGCAGCCTTCTTAACCAGATGCATACATTTGGGCTACCACTTATCTTGGACATTTTTAGGCTTCAGAAAGGCAGTGTTGATAGCGTTGATGTCCTTCTTATATGTCTCCCACAACTGACTCACTTTCCAACTCTCCCTCAGAATATTTGCTTTTAAAAGCAAAGGATAGTCCAACTCACTGACCTTAGGTGGATGGCACAGAAATCTCCTGAAACACAGCCACCACGGATTTTATTTTTAAACGAATCTTGAGTCTTACCTCTTGATGACTCATCATAACACCTGAGGCAACTGTTAAGAGATTGCTAACTGTAGACCTATTCTAGAGGATTCTGTCTTGTGAACCTCATTCTAGACTTCCTGGTACATCTTCCTTGCCATGCAAAGAAGCCTGTACACAGTTGCACCCTCTGACAAGGACCCACAAGGAACTGAAGAATTTATTTTTCAGTCTGTTTCCCATCTCTGAGCCAAATTATTTGTGTTTAACCTTTTAAAACTACTTAGTGTTTCTAAAAGTAACATGGGAGAACTCTTAAACTATGCAACTGTGTCCTGTAATACTTCCATCTCATCTGGGAACAAATATATTCATAAAAATATTCAAAGGAAATATTTCTAAAAGTCAGCTTTTGTTTCTTCTCAACATGATTTTTCCCCCTGATTTTTCTCTTTCTTTTTTCCCATGATTTGTGCTCTCAAAAATAAGTACATATTTCATAATAAGAATAACCCAGACCCTTCTTTTAGTATGGAACACAACTAAAATAATTGCTTAAAACTCAGTGACCTGAAGAATAGTCAAGGTGTCTCTGTTGGCTTGTGCTTCCTGCACAGGTTAGACATATTCAACACCCTCTGCTCTGTTTCAGGTTTGAACATGTTCTTTGATCATCAACCTTTTGCCCTACTTTTTCAGAAAAAAAAATAAGTCATCAGAAACTCTGGCTCAGGGCCACCAAGGGCTTAGAAAGTTTCCGTTTGGGGCATGAAGGGAAATCACAGGGGGACAATGTCTGTTCATTTTTAAGCTCTGTAAATCTTATGGTAAGAAAATTTAAAAGCAGCTTTAAATTCTTAGTCCAGGATTTTAAAGTTGAGGATAAAGAGAATCTTTCCAAACAGAGATACAGCCAGGATCTTAGAAGATGTTTGGCTTTCTTTCAGTGAATGTTTCAATTATGAAGCAACTGATTATTTTAAATCTATTTTAATTCATGTAATATTTTATCACATATTATGTAAAAACTATAAGTGATATATTGATCATCCATAGTCCCACCATCATTATCTATCTATCTATCTATCTATCTATCTATCTATCTATCCACCCATCCATTAAACACATAATAACACTAGTGTGCATATACTTTGGAATCTTTATAAAGATATAAAGTTACAGTGTTCATGTTTCTCATGTTGTCTTAGTAGTATAGTGCACATATCCTACTAGATATCTATGTAAAAATATAGAAATATCAGCCAATTCAAAGGTATCTGAAACTGCAAAACTGTTCCTATTAAATCATCTGATTGAATCCATCAGCATATGTGTGAGTTCTCAGCATACGTGCAAATACTCAGTGAGCATTTTGTTTCCTTTCACTGGATCTCATAATACTCAAAGCTAGGGAAGCAGACATAAAGGGCAACATGAGTTTAGGTGAGGACCTAATTCTCATAAAAATATTCACTCTGTAGTCTGTGATTCATAGAGTTTATAAGTATAGAATTAATACCAACTTAGGTATTGAACCTAATTGGTAATAATGAACAAATATAATCAACTTTTAAAGGATCAATTTGTTAAAGTATTTTTCACTCCCTGACTCCTTTTAGAAACCGTCATCCCTACAGGTCTTTTACAGAGTTGAGAAACTTGATGTCTATCAAGCTTGTAGGCTTTGACAGACAACAATGTTGAAATATAGATCTGGGCCTCTGACATCTGGGTATTGATGCATCGCTGGGGGAGTTCCCTATTTTCTTCCTCAGTAAATCACATAGCATCCAGATTAGATAAATCTTAAATTTTGCAAGGCAAGTACTCTGAGGTAAGTGACATCCCAGGTAACGACTGGGGACACATACGAAAGGCTCTATGATAAAAGGATTTTAATAGTGTAGAATCCTGAAGACCACAAGTAAAAGCATAGGAGATGGTAGCCTAGTTTATCTGCCTTTCCAGGAAGGAGCAGAATGGTTCCCCTCATTTCAGCTCAACTCCTCACAGAATGAAAAAGGGGAAGTGTAACAACCCCAGGTAGTCTTTGTACTAGAATTTCTCTTTCTTATTCAATAATGGTACCTGACTTTTATATTAGCCATTTTGTGCCTAAGAAATGGTGAAACTGATTCACAAAAATCATAATATTATGTGGCTCTCTTCCTAACTCCAAGTTGTTATCTTATGTGGGTATCGTGCAATCATCCCACAGCAAGAGCACTTTGGATAGTAAGTCAACAGCACCACACATCAGACCCTCAGTTCCCAGATGGCTCAGCTGGCCAGCCGGTAACTGTCTGTAGAACTACATGCATGGCTGATGAGTGGGCAAAGCCTGATAATCAGGCAGGTGATGGCCATGATAATGAAACAGGTGTCCTTACTTGGCCTCCTGGGCAGAATGGTGTAGAGACTAGAGAGTGGGGCTCAGCAGCTTCCAAAGAAGAAAGCAAGCCAAACTGCTCACATAGGAAATCTATAGTGACCCAAAGTAGAGCTCAAAGGTTACCTTCCTCCTCTTTTAATTCAAATAGAAGGAAGACAGAGATGAAAGAGAATGTAGATATGGAGAAAGCAGAAGAGGGCATAGGAGATGAAAGAAGAGCAAAAAATAAAAAGAATGAGAAAGGGGGACTGTCAAAAATGCTGCTCTTTCCAGTGACCAAAACGCACGGCCATTACTCATGCTTTGCTTCACAGGCACTTTTACTGTAGATTTTATTTCCCCATCTATTCTCCTTTACACCAGTATTAGATTCTCTCTAACAGGCCTTGTTAACAGTACAGTGGTATTCTGGACCATGCTTTATCTGTGCCTCAAACTCCAAGACTGTCCATGCCTGTGAGGGCTCTAAACTTAATTAATGAGTCATAATAAAGCATCCTATTTCCTTGGCTCAAGGGACCAGTGAGGACTTCTCCAATGCAGAAGCGCTAGCTGCAGACAAGATTAGGCTAGAGTCAAAGACTGAAGATCAGTAATTGCTTTTTAGAAAGAACGAAGAGTTTAGATCAGAGTCATTAAGGAGCTGCCTTTCAGGACTGTAAATTCCTCATTAAATGGCTTGACTCTAACTTCTCAAAGACCTTAAATATAGCTTATCTAAGTTTACTTGTAATCCAATAGTGCCTTCCTTTGAAAAGTCCCATTAGAACGTTCTGAATATTAGAAACATTATCAAGTGAGTTATCAAACGTCCTCCTTTGTCAGTTACTTCAGCATCGCAGCACACATTATGTGGTCTCAGACAAGGCATGACTTCTGTCAGTCTGCCTGTACTCTGCCAGCGTCCTCCAGAGTCAGAACACAGAGGCCATGAAGGTGAGATACGGGCACTAGTTTGTGGTTTATATCATAGTTCAGGTGCAATGTGATTTGGCAGTAAATTCAGACAAAAAGCAGTAAATAATTCTTAATTATTGTTGATAAGAAGACCACAGCACATTTTCTAATAAAATACAGAAAACAATCAATGCTGTGATGCCCATGAACCACAACAATGACCAACAAAGCAAGGCATTTCTAAAGGTGCGGTGGTGGCACTTAGGGTTTGGTGAGAACCAACAGCTCTGGAATTGGACTCAAGACCCCCTTACCAGGAGGGAAATCATGCCTGCTAGTGTAACCAAAGCAGGTACACGAGGCCATGGACATTAGAGGAGATCCTCTATCACTTTCTTAAAGGAGTGCAGCTTCTAACTTCATTCTAAGCACTCCCTCTTATATCCACACATGCATGTAACTTTCACCCCTCGTTGAAGAAACTTCTTTTTTCAGAAGGAGACGTTTATAGCAAACAACAACTCGTCATAGGTAGAGAGCAACTATCTGTGGGATGCCAAGGCCCAAGTGACACATCTACAATACAGCTTCTGTGCCTAGGAAGCAGTGAACAACTGGGTTTTGCTTTTGGTTTGTGACAGGATTTCATGCAGCACAGGGTGTCCTTGAACTCTCTATGTATCCAAGGTTGGCTTTGAACCCCATGTCATCCTGGCCCCAATTCTTAAGACCTGATTATGAATAAGGACCACCAAACTAGACTAAAACAACACCATTGATGTGTACTCATAGGCATTTGGTGGCAAAGGAGAAAACACAGATTAATTAGATTGAAGACCCGAGATCTTAAAAAAAAAAAAAAAAAAGCAAAAATCCAGTTAACTGACATGGAGCATGTTAATGTTAAATGACACGGGCAGCTTGAAATCCCTGCAGGTTCCCACTGGAGCCGGCAAAAACTCTGCTGGGGCCTTAGACCTGCGTCAGAGCCTTAGACCTGCCTCAGCAGTTGTAGCTACTTCACTGAGCATACATCAGCCTTGCATGTCTCAGAATGGCAGTCACATGCCACATGAGGCTGTGATGTTTGAAATGTGACCAGCCCCTAACAACGATTTTCCAGTTTCAAATGACCTACATTCTTTTGCCATCTAAAGACCCAAATTCATTTTATATTCTCCCAGACTTTGTAAACTGCTATGAATGCACTCAGACACACTAGAGCAGCCATTTCTTAAGAGAAAAATTATGGTTATCTACTAAGGAAGGTTTTTTTTTTTTTGGTCATTAAAATTAGTTTATGAATATTTTAAGAATAGACTTGCTTATGGAGTCAGCTAAATTACCCTTGTCAGACTTAATTGTACAGCTAATTAATGCTAATTGGGTACTCTAGGCTCCTTTATACTACTTGTAGAAGTAAATTCTATTAATTTCATATTATTTGGAGATGCATTTAAGTGCAAGTTTCTTAAAAATGATTTCTAAGGTTAGTTTTCAGAAATGTAAGGTTTGGGCCTTTCTTTTTGGAAAACTTAATTCTAAATTTCTTCTAAATAAAAAAGCCAAGATGTTTCTCACTTGAAAATAAGGAAAAATACTTTAGAAAACACCCACATTTTTACCTCCATAACAGAAAGAAAATATACTGATATGTAATTCATTTTGTTAAATTATCTTGCAAGAGTTATACAGTTCCATACATCCATAATTTGACTCTCTTAGATCATCTAACAATCTTTAACCATAAAGTCTTAGCATTGGCATTTAGATCAACAGAGACAGACCTTTTGAGAGTGAAGTCTTGATTTAAATTTTTTCTTTATTTTGATTATTTTTGTTTATTGTTTTTGCATGACCATGTATGCTTCTATGTATGTGATATGCGTGTGTGTGTGTTTACAAGTGTGTATTCATATGTATTTATGAACATGTGGAAGGATAAGCCTGGTATTTGCAGTCTGCACACTTCACCTTATTCATCGAAGTAGGGTTTTGCAGTTGAACTTGGTCCAAGAATTCTGCTGCCACCTTAGCCACTAGAATTGCAGATGGGAGACCAGGTCCACCTATCATTTATATGAGTTCCTGGAAATCTAAATTTGGGTTCCTATACTTGAAATGGTCAGAACTTTATCCACTGAATCAACATCACAGCCCCTCTCGAGGTTATTTTGATGAACAAGTAAATGTAGATAAAATATTCTAGATACATATACACTTGCTCTATCACTACTCTCACTATCTTTCTTCCATGTAGCCCAAGAAAAAATTTCAGCATACATAAAAATGAGAGAAGACAAAATTAAAGAGCCCAGTTTTCTCTAATGTAGCCTATAGTTCACACACAACAAAAGAACATCTCCTTTGGACAGTTCTGTAACACAATCTTTTGATATCCAAGGTAATTGCAACATCATCAGAACTACATTGCTTCTAATTGGCATATACATTACAGAGCAAACAGGTGATAAGATTTTAAATATGGAGAATAACCATTAGCTTTTAAGGGCTAGCTCTGATTTGTGAGCATTCTCCATCACTAGGAAGTATTTTTAGTGAACTTTATTGTGAAAAGACTTAGACATTTCTCAGTGGTAAATCCTTCAAACCAAAATGAGATTCTACCTGTAAAACCCAGAACCTAGAGCATCATTTTGTTAGCCTGGGTTTTCTCCATTTCTCCAGAATTTTAGCATCCTGGGTTTAGGATGCTAGTCTGAGATTTGGTTAAAGTGCAGGAATTTGGGAAATAATTATGCAAGTTAAGAATCAAGAAAGAGAAAGGGGGAAGGAAGGGAGGAGGGAAGAAAAGAAGGAAGGAGGGAGGGAGAGAGGGAAGAAAGAAGAAGGATCAATGTCTGACAGTCCCTGGACACTGAGGCTAGATTCTGCTGGAATCTTCTGAAGATGAGTATAGAATGTGTTCAAGAAAAGAGAAGATGAACAGGCACTCATCTTGCACCCAGCATTGCACTGTTGGCTGTTTATTCTTTCCACTCACAGTTTGTACATGTGGAGTGTCAACTGTTCCCATAAGCTCTGGACATCACAATACAATAATAATAATAATTATAAAAATAAAAAACCTGGAGCAAAAATGGGCAAGTATGCATACAAGCAAAAGCAAAAATGAGCTGCTGTTAAATCATTACACCTGCTTATATGACACTTGCAGATAAAATAAAGGGTGCACTGAAAGATGGGCCAAAAGACCAAACAGCACAGAAGGTGTCCGCCTACAGTCATATATACACCAAGGGACTGCTGTCTATAGCTTAAAGGTACAGACTACATGCCACAGGACTGTTACTTGTAGATTGAGGTTGCCGAAGCAACTGCAGTTGTGCTTCTTACCTTCATTACACTGACAGAGGAAACAGTGTCCATGGCCTCATCATACACTAAATTTCTTCTCATCCAACTCTGTCCTTTTCTGTTCCTATTGAACACAGCTTGGCATCTCATCTGTAACCTCTCATCGGTAAGAAACAGCTATCCCCTAAATAGATGGTACCTATTTAGCAAGCAACTGATGTTCGAAAAGTAGGACGGGGTCTTAACTTCTCTGTGATGCCTTTGAGATGGCACCATAATTTCTAATGCCACCTCTGTATGGTCACCACCAGAGAAATCCAGAAGGCTGTCAGTTACTTTTCAATTGGATTTTCTAGAAGCATCCAACCAGAGCAGAGTATGCAATTCTGAATATTCACGCTACTCTGAAGATTCATAGCCAGTGGCACTAGTGGAAGAAACTGTCATAATACACCCACCTGACACGTGATTGTCAACCATGTTTCAGGAGAATAAGCTTTGCTCTTTGGTGCTGTCATATTTCTCCAGGATGATCATGCTTTCCTTGACAAACCAGTGTCATCACAATGTTGTTTTGAAGATCAAGTTTCCATTCTATTCCCAAGACCAGCTTTCTTTTCTGAGCTGACTTTTGCTTCTAATTCCATGGTTTGAATATCATCTCTGATTGATGGTGGCTTTTCTGCATTTATTGCCTATCTGTACTTGTGATCTTGTGAGCCTCCATACTTATCCTGCTTATATTTAGATGACCCTTTATTCCCAACAAAATGTTGTGTCAGCATCTGAAAACACTTAGTTCAATCCCTCTCTGGAAATGAGTTGTTATATAAAAAAAGGACTTGTATAAAGTATTTTAATATTACTTAGAAATATTAGATTTGTTGTGGTTTCTTAGTTATTAATTGCTGAATTTTCATGCAGGGGCTCAAGAAGATGACTCTTATCTAAAAATAGTACAAAATCAAGAGGAAGTATTCATTGAACATTCTCTTCAAGTTTTTTAGTTTATATGAACTCCTCATCTTTAACCCTATCACTTAATCATATTAACTACAACTCCATTTCCTTTGTGGGTTTTTCTACTTAGGCTTAAAGATAAAGAAGATGTGTTAGCTCAAATAACCAAATAAGTAAAAAGGCAGGCATTTGACACACAATAGAGCATTACATGTTCCATAAAAAGCAACCCAACATCTCTGCCTCTACTTCTTAGCCTACTGCCAGAGTGTTGGGTGTGTTTTCTAAAGCTCCCCGTCCCCACACAGTAGCTAGATGATGATGGCTACAGTTCTAGTCCTGAATTCTCTTGGCTAGTAGTGGAAAAAAATGAGAGTATTCCTGGAAATTCACAGTTGAATATTTATTGAGATTTATTGGCTTGGACTGGTTTATTCATTTATATTGGACAGTTATTCACTGAATTGTTTTCCCAACATTTAACCTTTATATTTTGGACGTCCTAACCTTCAATATCTGTAAATGTTAACTTATGTGGAAGTGGGTAGTGAAGATCTAATTTATTAAGGTGAGATTGGATGGCAGGAGATGATCATATAGGCACTAATTTAAAATAACTGATACCTTTATGAAATGGGGACATTCCAGAATATGTGTGCAGAGAAAATGTGATACAGACATCAGGCAGTAATTACAGTACTACAGTAGAATCTCAGAAACACCAAACCTCACCCCTAGAGTATCAGAAACTGAGAGAAAAGAACAGATTGCTATACCGCTCCCTAAAGGAACTACCTCCTCACAACATGCTGATCTCAATTATAATCTCAGAACTGTAAGACACACTCTAGGAGTCGAAGTCACCCGTTTTTTTACACTTTAATCATAATATCAGAAAATGAATAATTTGACCTAACATCATGACAAGATGAAAACACTGTTCTGTTTTTTCCCACTGAGCCCTTTTTTGGTTTCTTAGCTTCTCTGGGTCTGTGGACTGTCATATGGTTATCTTTTATTTACAGCTAATATCCACATTTAAGTAAATACATACCATGTTTGTCTTTCTGGCTCTTGGTTACATCATTTGGGATTTTTTTTCCTAGTTCCATTCATTTGTCTACAAATTTCATTATGTTACTTTTTTTTTTAATGACAGAGTAATACTACATTGTGTAAACATACAACATTTTCATTAACAATTCTTCAGTTGAGAGACATCTGTTTTTTTTCCAGTTTTTGACTGGAAAGTAAAGCTGCTATGAGCATAGGTGAGCAAGTGTCCTTATAGTAGAATGGACTGTACTTTGGGTATATGACCAAGGATGAGATAGCTGGATCTTGAGGTAGGTTGATTCTCAATTTTTAGAGAAATCACCATATTGATTTCCAAACTGGCTATAAAAGTTTGCACTCCAATTAGCAATGAAGGATTATTCTTCTTGCTCCACATTATCACCAGCATAAACTGTCACTTGTGGTTTTGATTTTAGCCTTCTGACAGTTGTAAGATGAAATATGACAGTTGTTTTGACTTGCTTTTCCCTGATGGCTAAGGATGTTGAACATTTTTTCATGTGGTTCTCAGTCATTTGAGATTCCTCTATTGAGAATTCTGTTTATATCTGTGCTTCATTTTAAAATTGGCTTATTTGGTTTAGGTTTGTTGATGTCCAGTTTCTTTCTTTTTTTTTTTTTTTTTTTTTTTTTTAGATATTTTCATTTACATTTCAAATGCTATCCCAAAAGTCCCCTATATTCCCCCACACCCTGCTCCCTACCCACTCACTCCCACTTCTTGGTCCTGGCATTCCCCTGTACTGGGGCATATAAAGTTTGCAAGACCAAGGGGCCTCTCTTCCCAATGATGGCAGACTAGGACATCTTCTGCTACATATGAAGCTAGAGACATGAGCTCTGGGGGTACTGATTAGTTCATATTGTTGTTCCATCTATAGTGTTGCAGACCCCTTCAGCTCCTTGGATACTTTCTCTAGCTCCTCCATTGGGGGCCCTGTGTTCCATCCTATAGATGACTGTTAGCATCCACTTCTGCATTTGCCAGGTACTGGCAAAGCCTCACAGGAGACAGCTATATCAGGGTCCTTTCAGCAAAATCTTGCTGGCATATGCAATAGTGTCTGTGTTTGGTGGCTGATTATGGGATGGACCCCCAGGTGGGGCAGTCTCTGGATGGTCCATCCTTTCGTCTTAGCTCTAAACTTTGTCTCTGCAATTCCTTCCATGGGTATTTTATTCTCTATTCTAGGAAGGAATGAAGTATCCACACATTGGTCTTCCTTCTTGATTTTCTTGTGTTTTGGAAATTGTATCTTGGGTATTCTAGGTTTCTGGGCTAATATCCACTTGTCAGTGAGTGCATATCAAGTGACTTCTTTTGTGATTGGGTTACCTCACTCAGGATGATATCCTCTAGATTGATGTCCAGTTTCTTGACTTCTTATATATATTTAGAAATTAACCCTCTTTTAGATGTGGCATTGGTGAATACTTTTTCGCATTCTGTAGACTGCTGTTTTGTTTTATTGACAGTGTCCTTTGCCTTTCAGAAGTTTTTCAGTTTCACAAGGGCTCATTTATTTATTAATTGTCGTCGACCTTAGTACCTGAGCTATTTGTGTTCTCTTCAGGAAGTTGTCTCCTATGGCAATGATTTCAAGGTTATTATCGACATTTTCTTCAATCAAGTTCAGTGTATCTCTGTGGTTTTTCCATTAATTTAACTATTAATTTTGCATCCTGATCACTGTCCGCACTCCGAGCCCCTCCCTACGAAGGAGCCTTCATCATCCCTCATCCCCTTCTCCTCTGAGAGGATATGTTCTGAGAGCATACACCTTGGGTATACCCCTACTCTGGCACTTCAAGTCTCTGCAGGGTTAGGTGCTTTCTCTCTCACTAAGGCTAGAAAAGGGAGCCCAGTTGGGAAACAGATTACACAGAAAGGCAGCAGTTTTAGGGACAGCCCGTGCTCTGGATGTTGGATG
The DNA here is from genome assembly GCF_978045245.1 of Mus caroli. Lineage (NCBI taxonomy): Eukaryota > Metazoa > Chordata > Mammalia > Rodentia > Muridae > Mus > Mus caroli. The sequence continues at coordinate 102,047,007 of NW_028227261.1, read as the reverse complement.
ATGAACATAGAGACTGAGCTACACATCTGCTACATATGTGCTGAGGATCTCAGTCTAGCTTGTGTATGCTCTTTGGTTGTTACCTCGGTTGCTGAGAGCCCCCTAGGGTCCATGTTAGTTGAATCTATTGGTCTTCTTATGGAGTTCCTATCACCTTCAGGGCTTCAGTCCTTTCCCCAACTCTTCCATAAGAGTCCCCAACTCCATCCAATGTTTAGCTGTGAGTCTGCACATTTGTTTCACTCAGCTGTTGGGTGGAGCCTCTCAGAGGACAGTTATGCTAGGCTACTGTCTACAAGCATAAGAGTATCATTAATAGTGTTGGGGATTGGTGCTTGCCCATGGGATGGGTCTCAAGTTGGGCTGGTTATTGGTTGGCCATTCCCCTAGTCTCTGCTCCATTTTTGTCCCTGCATTTTTTGTAGAGAAAACATGTTTTGGGTCAAAAGTTTTGTGGGTGCTTTGATGTCTTTATCTCTCCACTGGGGCTCTTGCCTGGCTACAGAAGGCAGTCTCTTCATGTTCCATATCACCACTTCTATGAATCTCAGCTAAGGTCACCCACATTGACTCCTGGGAGCCTCCCCTATCCCAGGTCTCTGGCATGTCCTAGAGATGTCTTCACTCACCCCTGTCAGCGGCAAATTCCCATTCATTTTCCTGACCCTCTGACCCTTTCTCCTAGATAGGAGATATTTTCTGTAAATTGCCTTTATTATTTTTAAGTATGTCCCTTGTATTCCTGATTACTCCAAAACTTTAATCATGAAGGTGTATTGGATTTTGTTAAAGGTTTTTTCAGTATAATGAAATGATTGTTTTTTTTCCTTTTAGTTTGTTTATATGATAGATTACATTAACAGACTTTCATATTTCAAACAACCCCCGCATCCCTGATATGAAGCCTACTTGATCATAATGGATAATCTTTTGATCTGTGTTTGGATTCAGTTTTCAAGTATTTTATTGAGTATTTTTGTATTAATGTTTATGAGTAAAATTGGTCTGTAATTTTCTTTTACTATTGAATCTTTTTGTGTTTTGGGTATCAGGGTGACTATGACCTCATAAAATGAATTTGATAATTTTCATTCTGTTTCTATTTTGTGGAATAATTTGAGGAAGGCTATATTAGCTCTTCTTTGAAAATCTGAAAGAATTCTGGGCTAAAAACATCTGGCATTGGGCTTTTTTTTTGGTTAGGAGACTTCTGATGGTTGTTTCTATTTTCTTAGAGGTTATATTGTCCACATTGTTTATCAGATCTCTATTTAACTTTGGTAAGTGGTATCTATCAAGAAAATTGCCCATTTCTTTTGGGACTTCCAATTTTTGTAAAGCACAGGGTTTTTTTTTTTTTAATGTATGCTCTAATAAGAGAGTCTGTTGTTATATTTCATTTCCAATTTTGTTAATTTGGATATTCTCTATCTTTCATTAGTTTAGATAAGAGTTTGCCTATCTTGCAGATTTTTTTTAAAGAACTAACTCTTGATTTTTTTTTAAATTTCTCTCCTTTTTAAAAATTTTACTGATTTTAGCCTTCAGTTTGATTATTTCTTACCTTTTACTCCTCTTGGGTAAACTTTCTTCTTTTTGTTCTAGAGCTTCTAGGAGTGCTGTTAAGTTGCCAATATGAGATGCCCCATATTTCTTTTTGTAGGCACTTAGTGCTACAAACTTTCATCTTGGCAATAACATGAAAGCATTGTGTCCCATAAGTTTGGTTATGTTGTGCATTCATTTTCATTGAAGCCTAGGAAATCTTTCATTTCTTTCTTTATTTCTGCCTTGACCTAGCAGTCATTCAGTAGAGAGTTGTTCAGTTTCCATGAGGATTTAGGTTGTAAGTTTTCTGTTATTGAAATGCAGTTTTAATCTGTGGTGGTCTGATAGGATTCAGGTGGTTATGTTAATTTTATTATATCTGTGGAGACTTGATTTATGACTAAGTATATGTTCAATTCTGGAAAATGTTCTAAGTTCTGAGAAGAAGGTATATTCTTTTCTGTCTGGGTGAAATGATCTATAGCTATCTGTTGTTCTTTGGTTCATGGGGTCTTCAGCTTCATTATTTCTGTGTTTACTTTTTGTCTGATGACCTGTTCATTCATGAGAGTTTGGAATTGAAGTCTTTCATTATTATTGTCTGATGGCTAGTCCTGGTTGTTAACTTGACTACATCTGGAATGAACTAAAATCCAGAAATGGAGGGTATACCTGTGATCCAGATCTTGTAGCTAGAAGGCACAGGCTTCTGTCCCAGATTTTTACATGGAGATCTTGAGGCATAGTGGCCATGAAAAGCTTAGGCGCAGGCAAGGTAGTGCATGCCTTTAATTTCAGGAGAGTAGATATGAGTTCAAGGTCAGCCTGGGACAAAGCAAGTTCCAGATCTAGGCATGGTGGTACACACCTTTAATCTGAGCCACACCTTCTGCCAGAGGCTTAAGTAAGGACATCAGAAGAAGGAAGACTCACTCTTCTTCACCTGCTTGCATTGACTTGCCACCACATGTGTTGGAACCTACTTCTTCAGGATTCCAGTTTATACAGAAGACCAGGTGAAACAGCTAGCCTTGTGGGACTGAGCAACTACTAGGATTTTTTTACTTCTCATTCACAGCTTCCTATTGTTGAGTTAGTTGGACTACAGCCTCTAAGTCATTACAATAAATTCCCTTAATATATAGAAACGTTTTAAAAGTTCTGTGACACTAGAGAACCCTGACTAATACATATTATATGGGGTTTAGAGTGTGATTAAAGCTATAGTAATGTTTCTTTTACAAATGTGGGTGCCCTTGCATTTGGGGCAAAGATATTAAGAATTGAAAAGTCATTTTGATGACTTTTTTTTTCCTTTGATGGCTATGAAGTATCTCCCATTGCTTTTGAGTAATCTTGACTCAAAGTCTATTTTGTTAGATATTAGGATGGCTACACCCACTTGCTTTTTGTGTCTATTTGCTTAGAAAGTGTTTTTCCAACCCTTTACTCTTAGGTAATATCTATCTTTGATGTTGAGGTATGTTTCTTATATGCAGTATGAGGGTAGATCCTGTTCTCACATCAATTCTGCTAGTCTATATCATTTTATTGGGGAATTAATTAAATCCACTGATACAGAGAGATATTGACCAATAATTGTTAATTCCTGTTACTTTGGTGGTGGTGGTGATAGGACACACACACACACACACACACACACACACACACACACACACAAACGGGGGGGGGAGAGAGGGCAGAGAGAGAAAGAGAGAGAGACAGAGAGAGAGAGACATACACACACACAGAGACACACACACACAGAGACACACACACACACACACAGAGAGAGAGAGAGAGAGAGAGAGAGAGAGAGAGAGAGAGAGAGAGAGAGAGAGAGAGAGATCTTTCTTTTGGTTTTACTGGTATGAGATTATTTTATGTGTTTTTATGGGTATAGTTTACCTCCTTGTGTTAGAGTTTTCTTTCTAGTACCTTCTGTAGGGCTGGATTTGTAGATAGATTTTGCTTAAATTTTACTTTGTCAAGTAATATCTTGTTTTCTCCTTCTATAGTGACTGAAAATTTTGATTGGTATTCTAGTCTGGGCTGGTATTGTGCTTGCTTAGAGGCTGTAGGACATCTGTACAGAAGTTAGGTATAATTTTATTAGTTCTGTCTTTGTATGTTGCTTGTTACTTTTTCCTTGCATCTTTTAATATTCTTTCTTTGTTCTGTATGTTTAATGTGTGAGGAGATTTTTTTTTTGTCCAATCTGTTTGGTGTTCTGTAAGTTTCTTTGCCTTTATAGGCATCTCCTTTAGGGTAGGAAATTTTTCTTTCATCATTTTGTTAAAAATATTTCCTGAGCCTTTGGGTTGGGAATCTCTTTCAATTTCTATTATCCCCAGGTTTGGGCAGTGTCCCCAAATTTCATGGATATTTTGTCAGGGACTCGACATTTAACATTTTTTTGATTAATGTATCAATTTCTTCTATTGTATCTTCTATGCGTAAGAGTCTCTCTTCCATCTCTTATAGTCTGTTGATGGTACTTGTGTCTCTAGTTCCTCTTTGCTTACTGTTTGGAGATATTTTTGTGCACTGTGTATTTGAATGCTGATTTCTTGTGGTATAGTGAGACATTTTTAGGGTATGTGCCCAAAAGTGGCATAGCTGTGTCTCAAAGTAGAACTATTCTCAATTTTCTGAGAAACTGCCAGATATGTTTTCAAAGTGGTTTACAAGTTTGCCCTCCTACCAGCAATGGAAAAGGATTCCCCTTGCTCCACATCCCTGACAGTATGTGCTGTCCCTTGAGTGTCCATCAGAATTGGTAGCCAGACCTCTTGTAGTTAGTGGGGCTTTTGGTCCAGCAGGAAATCTCTGTTCTTTTGACTGCTGTGGTCTGCACATGATCAGTGGTTATCTACTTATGTAGAGGATGGAGCTGGCAGCAGGGGTAGATGGTGGTGGGGTGTCAAATGCTTGGGTCCTTGGCTTAAATCAGGGGAATCGGGAGGAATAACATGGGAGGTAGGGCTCTGCAGATATCACTTTGGGGACATGGCAGTGGGTGTAGGCAGTAGGTAGAAGTGGGGGCTGGAGTCAGCATCTTGGGTGTTTCTTTGGGCTCTAAATGGAGGGAGTTTGAAGGTTCAGATGGCAGGAGGGGCACTTACCTGTTCTGGTTGAGAGGACCTGTAACTGAGCAGAGGGCATCTGCAAGTGTAGGGTTGTAATACAATTTAAAAAAAAAGAATAGTTTTAGCTTGAAATAAATTCTATGTAGTAGTAATATATGGACACCCTCAAACTGTGCTTTGGGGGAAGGTTGAAGACCCTGCAGCAATCATTGATTTGTATATTTAGATAATAAATGTTCATCTATTAGTGTATGTATTCATGAAATGGGCCATTAACATTCTGTTTGTTTTATATTTGACTCTATAGGGTCTACTAATTTACAATTAAAAATTTAAAAAATCCACTTGGACTAATGAGCTAATAATTGCAGAGAACTCAGAGCAGAAATAAACTTCTATTTGTGAAACTCAAAACACCAGAGACTTTAATTATATCTTTTGCCTAACCTGACTTGTAATCAGTTATGGAGGCTATCTCATTAATGTCTTACTATGGAGTTTCTAAACAACACGATGAAAATAATTTCATTTCCAAAATTTGAATACTTAGAGAACAGGGATTTTCTGATTATTTTACATCAAGCCAATGATTTCTCTGTATTTATTGAAGTTCAAGGGGGCTCTAATTAAGCCATTGGAATGTCCATTTAAGTTTTTAAATTGAGCAATGAGTACATGCTTGAGGGATGACATATCTAGGACAGCAGAAAAAGTTGAATCTACAAAAATATAAATTAGGAACATGTACACAGAAAGGCAGGTGGAGCTAGGCTCTGTATAAACCATTGGTTTTTAGTACTTTCTTTTTATTGATTCACTTTACATCCTGCTCGTGGCTCCTCCACCTATTCCCTCTCTCCCCCAATTCTGCCCCCACTCCCCCTTCTCTTCTGAGTGGTTGGGGGTCCCCCTGGGTATCCTCCCATCCTGGCACATCAAGTCTCTGCAAGACTATGCTCATACTCTCTCAGGCCAGACAAAGCAGCCCTGCTAGAATATATCTCATAGACAGGCAACAGTTTTGAAATAGCTCCTGCTCCAGTTGTTCAGGACCTATATGAAGATCAAGCTATAAATCTACTACATATGGGTGGGTGGGTAGGGACTAGAAGCAGTCTGTGTATGCTCTTTGATTGGTGGTCCAGTCTCTGAAAGTCCCAAGGGTCCATGTTACTTGACCCTGTTGGTCTTCCTGTGGAGTTTCTATACTTCCTGCCTTAAATCCTCCCCTCAACTCTTCCATAAGAGTCCCTAAGCTCCATCCACTGTTTGGCTGTGGGTCTCTGCAACCATGTGAATCAGCTGCTGGGTGAACCTTCTTAGAAGACAGCCATGTTAGATTCCTTTCTGTAAGCATAACACAATGTCATTAAAAGAGTCAGGGATTAGTGCTTGACCATGGGATTGGTCTCAAGTTGGGCCAATTATTGGTTGGCCATGTCTCTCCATCCCTCGTCCCTGCATTTCTTGGAGAGATAATAAGTTTTGGGTTAAAATTTTGTGGGTGAGTTGGTGTTCCTATCACTCCATTGGGGTTCCTGCCTGGCTACAGTAGGCAATCTCTTCAGGTTCTGTATCCCCAATCCTGTAAATCATAGCTATAGTCACATCACCCCATTAATTCTTGGGTACCTCAACTATCCCATGTCTATGTAATACTCCCAACCTCCCCCCTCTACCTCACCAACCTTGTCAGTTGCAGATAGTCATTCTCATTACCATCTGGCCATCTCTCCTGTCCCTCCCATACCTGATCCTGAACCTTCTCACATTCCTCTCCTTATCCAATTTCTCACCCAGGTCCCTCCCTCCTCCTGTCTCATATAACAATTTTATTTCCCTTTCTAAGTGAGATTCAAGTATACTCCCTTGGCCTTTCCTCCCTGTTTAGCTTCTTTGGGTTTGTGGAGTACAGCATGGGCATCCTGTATTTTATGGCTAATATCCATTTATGAGTATATACTATGCATGTCCTTTGGGGGGTCTGAGTTGCCTCACTTGGTATATTTTCTGCTTCCATCCATTTGCCTGAAAAATTCATGATGTTTTTGTTTTTAATGTCTGAATATTATTTCATTGTGTAGATGTTCTTCTCTGTTGACAGACATTTACATTGTTTCCAGTTTCTGGCTATTGCCAATAGAGCTGTATGAATATAGATGAGCAAATGCCTTTCTGAGATGGTGGAGCATCTTTTGCGTATGTGCCCAGATATTGTATAGCTGGGTCTTAAAGTAGGACTGTTCTCTGTTTTCTGATAAACCACAAAATTGATTTCCAAAGTGATTGTAAAAGTTTGCACCCACCAAAATGGAGGAGTGTTTCTCCTTGCTCCATATGCTGGTGAGTGTAAGATGGTGTTGTTTTGATTTGCATTTCCCTAATGAATAAGGAGTTTGAACATTTCTTTTTTTTTTCATACATTCACTGTACATTTCTTTAAGTGTTTCTCTGTTGAGAATTATCTATTTATCCCTGTACCCCATTTTTAATTGGGCTGTCTGGGTTATTGGTGTCTAACTTCTTGAGTTCCTTATAAATTTTGAATATTGGTCCTCTGTCAGATGTGGGATTGGTAAAGATCTTTTGCCAATTTAAAAGCTGCCATGTTTTCCTATTGATAGTGTCCTTTGCCTTACAGAATGTTTTCAGTTTACTGAGGTCTCATTTATCAGTTGTTGATCTTAAAGCCTGAGCCATTGTTGTTCTGTCAAGGAAGTTGTCTTCTACACCAATGAGTTCAAGGCTATTCCCCACTGTCTGTTTTATTAGATTTAATGTATCAGATTATATGTTGAGGTCTTTTGTCCACTTGGACTTGAGCTTTATGCAGAGTAATAGATGTAGATCTATTTGCATTCCTCTACATTTAGACATCCAGTGAGGCTGGCACCATTTGGTAAATATGCTTTCTTTTACCCACTGTATGGTTTTGCTTTCTTTGTCAAGAATCAAGTATCCATAGGTGTATGGGTTTATTTCAGGGTCTTCAGTTCCATTCCATTGATCAATCTGTCTGTTCTTATATGAAAACCATACAGTTTTTATTACTATTGCACTGTAGCATATTTTGAGGATACCTCAGGGATTCTTTTATTTTTCGAGATTCTTTTTGCTATCCTGAGTTTTTGCTTTTCCACTGAAGTTGAAGTATTGCTCTGTCAAAATCTATAAAAATTGTGATGGAATTTTCATGGGAATCGCATTGAATCTGTAAGTTGCTTTTGGTAAAATGGCCATTTCCAATAATGTTAATTCTAACAATCAAGGGAAATCTTTTCATCTTCTAATATCTTCTTCATTTCTTTCTTAAGCAACTTGAAGTTCTTGTCATATAGGTCTTGTCATATAGGCTTGGTTAGAATTCCACCAAAACATTTTATATTATTCATGGCTATCTTAAAGGATGTTGTTTCCCTAATTTAGCTTAGCTCATTTATCATTTGTATAAAAGAGGACAACTTATATCTTTTGAGTTAATGTTGTATTTTACTAGCTTGATGAATGTGTTTATCAGAAGTAGGAGTTCTCTGGTGAGTTTTTGGGCCACTTACATATACTATCATATCATCCACAAATAGCAATATTTTGACTTCTTCCTTTCTAATTTGTATCCCCTTTATCTCTGTTATTTGTCTTATTGCTCTGACAAGAACTTCGAGTAGTATATTGAATAGATAGGAAAAGAGTGGGCAACCTTAATTTTAGTGCAATTGTCTTAAGTTTCACTCCATTTAGTTTGATGTTGGCTATTGGCTTTGTGGGTATGCGTTTTATTATGTTTAGGTATGTGCCTTGTATCCAGATCTCTCTAATAATTTTAACATGAAGGAATATTGGATATTGTCAAAGGCTTTTTAGCACCTAATGAGATGATCATGTGATTTTTTTCCTCTTACAGTATGTTTATATGGTGGATTACATTGATGGCTTTCCATACATTGAACCATCCCTGCAGCCCTGGGATAAAGCCTATTTGATCATAGTGGATGATGTTTTTGATGTGTTCCTAGATTCGGTTTGTATTTTATTGTATAAATTTGCATCAATATTCATAAGAGAAATCTATCTAAAATTCTCTTTCTTTGTTGAGTCTTTGTGAGGTTAAGTATGAGGGTGACTGTGGCTTCATAGAATGAGTTCGGCAGTGTTCCTTCTGCTTGTATTTTGTAGAATAGTTTGAGAAGTATTGGTATTAGCTCTTCTTTGAAGTCTGGTACAATGCTGCACTAAAACAATCTGGCCCTGGGTTTTCTTTGGATGGGAGACTTTAATGGCAGCTTCTATTTTCTAAGAGTTTATAGAGCTGTTTAAATAGTTTCCCTGTTCTTAATTTAACTTTGGTATCTGTATAGAAAATTGTCCAATTCGTTGAGATTTTCCAATTTTGTGGAGTATGGGCTTTAGAAATTTTTGAATTTTCTGAGTGTCAGTTGTTATGTCTCCCTTCTCATTTTTTGGTTTTGTTTATTTGGATACTGTCTCTCTGTCTTTTGGTTAGTTTGGCTAAGGGTTTGTATATCTTGTTGATTTTCTCAAAGAATTTGTTGATTCTTTATATTGTTTTCATTGTCTCTAACTGATTGATTTCAGCCTTGATTTTGATTATTTCCTGCCTTCTACTCTTCTTCCCTGTATTTGGTTCTTTTTTTCTTCAGCTTTTAAGTGTACATTTAAATTGCTTGTATGATATTTTTCAAATTTCTTTATGGAGGAACTTAGTGCTATGAACTTTCCTCTTACCACTAGTTTCATTGTGTCCCATAAATTTGAGCACATTGTGCCTTCATTTTCATTGAATTCTAGAAAGTCTTCAATTTCTTTATTTCCTCCCTGACCCAGAGATCATTGAATAGAAAGTTGTTCAATTTCCATGAATGTGCAAGCTTTCCAGTTTTTCTGTTGTTGTTGAAGTCATTTATTTCTTGTGTTTTCTTGGGTATAGTTATTCTACCTGGTTTGGAGTTTTCCTTCTAATATTTTCTGTAGGTCTGGATTTGTGGATAGATTTTTTTAAATTTAGATTTGCCTTAAAATAGCTTGTATGGCTCAGGGATCCCATGGTCTGAAGAAGATTATGCCAAAGTTTCTCAGGTCTGGTATTTTTCATTTATATGTTATGCAAAAAAATGTAGGAATGGTTTATATGCATACAAATGTATATACATGTAGATTTTTTTCAAATGTGAAACATATCAAAGCTATAGAAAAATAGGAACAGTCAAAGACATTCAGATATGGTTAACTTAATTCTACCAAGTGTGTTTTGATCAGTTTCTGGAAAAATCTGAATCTAATTTGCATTTCTACTTATATAGATTATATTGGTAAATGTCCATTATTTATCAACTAAAAAGAATTTCAAAGACTTCGGCTGATTTTTAATTTACTAGTATGTATGCATTTCTTTCACTAACTTAAAACAAACTATATATCCTGAATAAGCATTTTTATTATCTTTTTAGAAAGCATTTCATTTGGGGAGCTAACCAAGGTTCAATAAAGCAAGTAGGTCTTGCTTTTCCCCATTCCTCCAAGACAAATCCCCAAATATCACCCCCAGAACTGTAGCAGACCACATGCTGCTGCTTTTCCTCACTCTCTGCCACCACTCCCAGAGTACTAATGACATCATTGAAAAAATACCTTGCTTTGCTCCCCCTACCTCATGAGCCCCATCAGCCCCCTCTTCCTATCCTATCTCCATTCCTAAGAATCAGTGTCCAATACCTAGAAGCATATTTTACCTGAAATTCCCAGTAGCCCCACCTATCATGAATCCAGAAGAATTTACTATCAGGCAACAAACAGCTTCTACACTCTTCTAAGAATCAAAGAAGGCAATAGAAACATAGACACACACACACACACACACACAGCAAAGACAAGAGAGATATCAACACCTAGAATTGCAAACATTCCAAGCCCATGTGCCTAGATGATTAAAAACACAATCAGAAACAGCCAGGACAATATGTAACCACTAAAGGCCGACAACCCTACCACAGCAGTCCCTGAGTTTTGCAATATAGTTGAAGTACAAGACAAAGACCTTGAAATAGCATTTATGAATATAATAGAAGCCTTTAAAGATGAAATGAATAAATCCTTTAAAGAAATTTATGAAAACACAAACAAAAAGTGGAAGGGAAAATATTTCTAGACTAAAGAAAGAAATAGAATCAATAAATAATAAGCAAAATGAGGGAAATCAGGAAATGAAAAATTTAGGGACTTGAACAGGAATAAATCTCACCAACAGAATTCAAGAGATAGAAGACAGAATATTGAGGATTGAAGACAAAATAGAAGAAATGGATACCTCAGTCAAAGAAAATGGTAAAATAATTAATAATAATAATAGCACAAAACATCTAGGAAATCTGGAACACTTGGAAAATACCAATTTTAAGAAAAATAGGAATAGAGAAAGAAGGTGAAGAAAACCAGGCAGGTGGCATAAAATATATTTTCAACAAAATTATACCAAAAAAATCTCATAACCTAAAGAAGGAGATATCTATAAAGGTACACGAAGCATAGAGAATGCAAAATTGACTAGAAGAGGAAAAAAGTTCCCTCAGCACACAATAACGAGTACATTAAGCATAGAACACTGACTACAAAATTATTAAAGGCTGCAAGGGTAAACGACTAAGTAATATGCAGAAGCATAACTATTAGATCAACACCTGATTTCTCAACTAAGACTCCACAACCCAGAAGGGCCAGTATATATGTTCTACAGACTCGAAGAGACCAAGATGCTAGTGCAGACTATTATACCTGGGAAAACTTTTAATCACAATAGATAACATTGCTAAAAACAACTAAAATGAGTAGTACCAAGTGAACACATAATGCAACTGGCATGATGACAGCATGAAATCATATAGATCTCATTCACTTTTTATCAAGTGATGTCACTTACGTTATGGTCCCTCTCATGCTCCAAGTGGTGACACGATAACAACACTGACAAGAATATAGAACAAAATCAAGTTTGTCCTGGAAATAATCAGTATGGCACTGAGACCTAACCAAGATATCTATACACTCAGTGTCATGTTAATCAGGCTGTGTTTTTCTGCACTATAGATACTTGATTTTCCTTGTCACCCATTGCCACCTTTGTACTGTATGTCTCTGCATTTGTGTAATTTTTTTATTTAGAGTTTTAATAGGCTTCTGTTTTTACATTTAATTTTCCACACAATGTATTTTGATTATGTTTCTAATATTATGGTCAGCATACTGAGAATAAGAGACTGTGGAGTGATTATCTCAAAATGAAACATTTATGTAACATCCCTTTCTCTCAAAGGCTTAGGGATTATTGAAGAAGAGAGACTGGAAAAATTCTAAGAGTCAGATGTAGTACACAACTGCAACGTATTAGATGGGCATGTCAGGGCCATTGAACACAAGAACTTGCATGAAGAACAAGCTGCGACTACATGCACAAAGCCTATACAAATATTTAAGATCAAATTAACCAAAATATCCACATAGATGCGTAAGACTCTTGAAGGTTAACCCCAGTTTCTGGTGATGCAAGAGCCAGTTTGCTTCTGAGATATGATTCATGCTCCAGTAGATGGTCATAACACCCATTCACACATAGGAAGCAATAATTGGAATGGTGGGGTGGCGAGGGTTAAAAACAAAGCATGTGTTTGGAAAAACATGGTGGTTGGACAGGCAGGGGAAAGACTAAGGGAGGATCTGGTCAAAACACCATATATAGAGGGAAGAAGAAACCGGCCTGAGTAGGGCCACAGGCCTCATCCTGCCGGATCAGCACCGGGGTAGCTAGAGCACAGGGTCGGCTGACACCCACCAGCTACCCACGACCCCCACCACAGGATTTTGAGACTGCTGGTGAGTGGAACACAGCTTCTGCTCCAGTCCAATCACGCGGGACCCGAGACTGCTCTGGTTGGGGAGGCAGAAATCCGGCCTACATAGGGCCACAAGCCTCTTCCGGTCAGAAAAGCAACTGGGAAGCTAGGGCGCAGGGCCGGCAGACACTCGCCAGCTACCCACAACACCCGCCACAGGATCTTAAGACTTCTGGTGAGTGGAACACAGCTTCTGCTCCAATCCAATTGCGCGCGGGACCTGAGACTGCATTAGTTAGGGAAGCAGAAACCGGCCTGAGTAGGGCCACAGGCCTCATCCGGCCGGATCAGCACCAGGGGAGCTAGAGCACAGGGTCAGCTGACACCCGCCAGCTACCCACGACCCCCGACACAGGATTTTGAGACTGCTGGTGAGTGGAACACAGCTTCTGCTCCAGTCCAATCACGCGGGACCCAAGACTGCTCTGGTTGGGGAGGCAGAAATCCGGCCTACATAGGGCCACAAGCCTCTTCCAGTCAGAAAAGCACCTGGGAAGCTAGGGCGCAGGGTCGGCAGACACTCGCCAGCTACCCACAACACCCGCCACAGGATCTTAAGACTTCTGGTGAGTGGAACACAGCTTCTGCTCCAATCCAATTGCGCGCGGGACCTGAGACTGCATTAGTTAGGGAAGCAGAAACCGGCCTGAGTAGGGCCACAGGCCTCATCCGGCCGGATCAGCACCAGAGGAGCTAGAGCGCAGGGTCGGCTGACACCCGCCAGCTACCCACGACCCCCGACACAGGATTTTGAGACTGCTGGTGAGTGGAACACAGCTTCTGCTCCAGTCCAATCACGAGGGACCTGAGACTGCTCTGGTTGGGGAGAGAGAAATCCGGCCTACATAGGGACACAACCCTCTTCCGGTCAGAAAAGCACCTGGGTAGCTAGGGCGCAGGGTCGGCTGACACTTGCCAGCTACCCACAACACCCGCCACAGGATCTTAAGACTTCTGGAGAGTGGAACACAGCTTCTGCTCCAATCCAGTTGCGCGCGGGACCTGAGACTGCATTAGTTAGGGAAGCAGAAAACAGGCCTGAGTAGGACCACAGGCCTCTTCCGGCTGGACCAGCACCAGGGTACCGCCAGCTACCCACGACCCCCGCCACAGGATTTTGAGACTGCTGGTGAGTGGAACACAGCTTCTGCTCCAATCTTTAAACAGTGACAATGACAACAACTAACCCCACAGATTACCAGATGGCGAAGGGTAAACGTAATAATCTTACTAACAGAAACCAAGACCACTCACCATCATCAGAACCCAGCACTCCCACTTCGCCCAGTCCAGGGCACCCCAACACACCGGAAAAGCTAGACACGGATCTAAAAGCATATCTCATGATGATGGTAGAGGACTTCAAGAAGGACTTTAATAACACACTTAAAAAAATACAAAGGAACACTGGTAAACAGGTAGAAGACAGTAAAGAGGAAGCACAAAAATCCCTTAAAGAATTGCAGGAGAACACTGCTAAAGAGTTACAAATCCTTAAAGAAAAACAGGATAACCTAATCAAACAGGTAGAAGTCCTTAATGAAAAACAGGAAAACACATCCAAACAGATGATGGAAATGAACACAAACCATACTAGACCTAAAAAGGGAAGTAGACACAATAAAGAAAACCCAAAATGAGGCAACACTGGAGATAGAAACCCTAGGAAAGAAATCTGGAACCATAGATACCAGCATCAGCAACAGAATACAAGAGATGGAAGAGAGAATCTCAGGTGCAGAAGATTCCATAGAGAACATCAGCACAACAATCAAGGAAAATTTAAAATGCAAAAAGATCCTAACTCAAAACATCCAAGAAATATAGGACACAATGACAAGACCAAACCTACGGATAATAGGAGTGGATGAGAATGAAGATTTTCAACTCAAAGGACCAGCAAACATATTCAACAAAATTATAGAAGAAAACTTCCCAAATCTAAAGAAAGAGATGCCCATGAACATACAAGAAGCCTACAGAACTCCAAATAGACTGGACCAGAAAAGAAATACCTCCCGACACATAATAATCAGAACAACAAATGCTCTAAATAAAAATAGAATACTAAAAGCAGTAAGAGAAAAAGGCCAAGTAACATATAAAGGCAAGCCTATCAGAATTACACCAGATTTCTCACCAGAGACTATGAAAGCCAGAAGATCCTGGACGGATGTTATACAGACACTAAAAGAACACAAACTCCAGCCCAGGCTACTATACCCAGCCAAACTCTCAATTAACATAGATGGAGAAACCAAAGTATTCCACGACAAAACCAAATTCACCCATTTTCTCTCCACTAATCCAGCCCTTCAAAGGATAATAACAGAAAAAAACCAATACAAGGACAGGAACCACGCCCTAGAAACAACAAGAAGGTAATCCCTCAACAAACCTAAAAGAAGACAGCCACAAGAACAGAATGCCAACTTTAACAACAAAAATAACAGGAAACAACAATTACTTTTCCTTAATATCTCTTACTATCAATGGACTCAACTCCCCGATAAAAAGACATAGATTAACAAACTGGCTACACAAACAAGACCCAACATTTTGCTGCTTACAGGAAACTCATCTCAGAGAAAAAGATAGACACTACCTCAGAATGAAAGGCTGGAAAACAATTTTCCAAGCAAATGGTATGAAGAAACAAGCTGGAGTAGCCATTCTAATATCTGATAAGATTGACTTCCAACCCAAAGTCATTAAAAAAGACAGGGAGGGACACTTCATACTCATCAAAGGTAAAATCCTCCAAGAGGAACTATCAATCCTGAATATCTATGCTCCAAATACAAAGGCAGCCACATTCACTAAAGAAACTTTAGTAAATCTCAAAGCACACCTTGCACCTCATACAATAATAGTGGGAGACTTCAACACACCACTTTCACCAATGGACAGATCATGGAAACAGAAACTAAACAGGGACACAGTGAAACTAACAGAAGTTATGAATCAAATGGATCTGGCAGATATCTACAGAACATTCTATCCTAAAACCAAAGGATATACCTTCTTCTCAGCACCTCATGGTACCTTCTCCAAAATTGAGCACATAATTGGTAACAAAACAGGCCTCAACAGATACAAAAATATTGAAATTGTCCCATGCATCCTATCAGATCACCATGGACTAAGGCTGATCTTCAATAACAAAATAAATTATAGAAAGCCAACCTTCACGTGGAAACTGAGCAACACTCTTCTCAATGATACTTTGGTCAAGGAAGGAATAAAGAAAGAAATTAAGGACTTTTTAGAGTTCAATGAAAATGAAGCCACAACATACCCAAACTTATGGGACACAATGAAAGCATTTCTAAGAGGAAAACTCCTAGCTCTGAGTGCCTCCAAAAGGAAACTAGAGAGAGCACACATTAGCAGCTTGACAACATACCTAAAAGCACTAAAACAAAAGGAAGCAAATTCACCCAAGAGGAGTAGATGGTAGGGAATAATCAAACTCAGGGGCGAAATCAACCAAGTGGAAATAGGAAGAACTATTCAAAGAATCAACCAATCAAGGAGCTGGTTCTTTGAGAAAATCAACAAGATAGATAAACCCTTAGCCATACTCACTAGAGGGCACAGGGAGAGCATCCTAATTAACAAAATCAGAAATGAAAAAGGAGACATAACAACAGATCCTGAAGACATCCAAAACACCATCAGATCCTTCTACCAAAGTCTATACTCAACAAAACTGGAGAACCTGGATGAAATGGAGAAGTTCCTAGACAGATACCAGGTACCAAAGTTGAATCAAGATCAGGTTAATGATCTAAACAGCCCTATATCCCCCAAAGAAATAGAAGCAGTCATTAATAGACTCCCAACTAAAAAAAGCCCAGGTCCAGATGGGTTTAGTGCAGAGTTCTATGAGACCTTCAAAGAAGATCTAATCCCAGTTCTTCACAAACTATTCCACAAAATAGAAACAGAAGGTACTCTACCCAACTCATTCTATGATGCCACAATTACTCTGATACCTAAACCACAAAAAGACCCAACAAAGATAGAAAACTTCAGACCAATATCCCTTATGAATATTGATGCAAAAATCCTCAATAAAGTTCTTGCTAACCGAATCCAAGAACACATCAAAACAATCACCCATCCTGACCAAGTAGGTTTCATCCCAGGGATGCAGGGATGGTTCAATATACGGAAATCCATCAACCTAATTCAGTATATAAACAAACTCAAAGACAAAAACCACATGGTCATCTCGTTAGATGCGGAAAAAGCATTTGACAAGATCCAACACCCATTCATGATAAAAGTCTTGGAAAGATCAGGAATTCAAGGCCCATACCTAAACATGATAAAAGCAATCTACAGCAAACCAGTAGCCAACATCAAAGTAAATGGTGAGAAGCTTGAAGCAATCCCTCTAAAATCAGGGACTAGACAAGGCTGTCCACTTTCTCCATACCTATTCAACATTGTACTTGAAGTCCTAGCCAGAGCAATTCGACAACAAAAGGAGATCAAAGGGATACAAATTGGAAAAGATGAAGTCAAAATATCACTTTTTGCAGATGATATGATAGTATATATAAGTGACCCTAAAAATTCCACCAGAGAACTCCTAAGCTTGATAAACAGCTTCAGTGAAGTAGCTGGATATAAAATTAACTCAAACAAATCAATGGCCTTTCTCTACACAAAGAATAAACAGGCTGAGAAAGAAATTAGAGAAACAACACCCTTCTCAATAGTCACAAATAATATAAAATATCTTGGCGTGACTCTAACTAAGGAAGTGAAAGATCTGTATAATAAAAACTTCAAGTCTCTGAAGAAAGAAATTCTAGAAGATCTCAGAAGATGGAAAGATCTCCCATGCTCATGGATTGGCAGGATCAACATTGTAAAAATGGCTATCTTGCCAAAAGCAATCTACAGATTCAATGCAATCCCCATCAAAATTCCAAATCAATTCTTCAACGAATTAGAAAGTGCAATCTGCAAATTCATCTGGAATAATAAAAAACCTAGGATAGCAAAAACTCTTCTCAAGGATAAAAGAACCTCTGGTGGAATCACAATGCCGGACCTAAAGCTCTACTACAGAGCAATTGTGATAAAAACTGCATGGTACTGGTATAGTGACAGACAAATAGACCAATGGAATAGAATTGAAGACCCAGAAATGAACCCACACACCTAAGGTCACTTGATCTTCGACAAGGGAGCTAAAAAACATCCAGTGGAAGAAAGATAGCATTTTCAACAAATGGTGCTGGCACAACTGGTTGTTAACATGTAGAAGAATGCGAATTGATCCATTCCTATCTCCTTGTACTAAGGTCAAGTCTAAGTGGATCAAGGAACTTCACATAAAACCAGAGACACTGAAACTTATAGAGGAGAAAGTGGGGAAAAGCCTTGAAGATATGGGCACAGGGGAAAAATTCCTGAATAGAACAGTAATGGCTTGTGCTGTAAGATCGAGAATTGACAAGTGGGACCTCATGAAACTGCAAAGCTTTTGCAAGGCTAAAGACACCATCAATAAGACAAAAAAACCACCAACAGATTGGGAAAGGATCTTCACCTATCCTAAATCAGATAAGGGACTAATATTCAATATATATAAGGAACTCAAGAAGGTGGACTCCAGAAAGTCAAATAACCCCATTAAAAAATGGGGCTCAGAACTGAACAAAGAATTCACACCTCAGGAATACCGAATGGCAGAGAAGCACCTGAAAAAATGTTCAACATCCTTAATCATCAGGGAAATGCAAATCAAAACAACCCTGAGATTCCACCTCACACCAGTCAGAATGGCTAAGATCAAAAATTCAGGTGACAGCAGATGCTGGCGAGGATGTGGAGAAAGAGGAACACTCCTCCATTGTTGGTGGGATTGCAAGCTTGTACAACCACTCTGGAAATCAGTCTGGCTGTTCCTCAGAAAATTGGACATAGTACTACTGGAGGATCCAGCAATACCTCTCCTGGGCATATATCCAGAAGATGTCCCAACCAGTAAGAAGGATACATGCTCCACTATGTTCATAGCAGCCCTATTTATAATAGCCAGAAGCTGGAAAGAACCCAGATGTCCCTCAACAGAGGAATGGATACAGAAATTATGGTACATTTACACAATGGAGTACTACTCAGCTATTAAAAAGAATGAATTTATGAAATTCCTAGCCAAATGGATGGACCTGGAGGGCATCATCTTGAGTGAAGTAACACAATCACAAAAGAACTCACACAATATGTATTCACTGATAGTGGATATTAGCCCAAAACTTAGGATACCCAAGATATAAGATACAATTTGCTAAATGCATGAAACTCAAGAAGAATGAAGACCAAAGTGTGGACACTGTGCCCCTTCTTAGAATTGGGAACAAAACACCCAGGGAAGGAGTTACAGAGACAAAGTTCGTAGCGGTGATGAAAGGATGGACCATTTAGAGAGTGCCGTATCCAGGGATCCATCCCATAATCAGCTTCTAAACGCTGACACCATTGCATACACTAGCAAGATTTTGCTGAAAGGACCCAAATATAGCTGTCTCTTGTGAGACGATGCCGGGGCCTAGCAAACACAGGAGTGGATGTTCACAGTCAGCTATTGGATGTATCACAGGGCTCCCAATGGAGAAGCTAGAGAAAGTACCCAAGGAGCTAAAGGGATCTGCAACCCTATTGTTGGAACAACATGATGTACTAACCAGAACCCCGGAGCTCTTGTCTCTAGCTGCATATGTATCGAAAGATGGTCTAGTCGGCCATCACTGGAAAGAGAGGCCCATTGGACTTGCAAACTTTATATGCCCCAATATAGGGGAATGCCAGGGCCAAAAGAATGGGAATGGATGGGTAGGGAAGTGGGGGGCGCTATGGGGGACTTTTGGGATAGCATTGGAAATGTAATTGAGAAAAATATGTAATAAAAATATTAAAAATTAAAAAAAAAACAAAAAAAACAAAAAAAGCAAATGTCTAATAAAAAATTTTAACGTTAAAAAAAAACACCATATATATATATGTATATGAAATTCTCAAATAATAAAAGGGTGATAAATAAACTATGTACAAATAAACTATGTAAAAACTAAATCTATTTACTTATGAAATGCAAAAAAAAATCCAGAAATACAATGAACTACTTTAAATTGCACACATACATCTAAAAGGAAGAGGAATATATCTGGACATTAGGTAGAGGCAAGTCAAAGGGGAGAATGGAAACATTATCATTCATCCTTCCGGGAGATTCAGAAACAGACCTAGAAATAGAGTGTACGCAGCCATTGAAGTTGCATCCCCAGTCATGGTAAGAGTATAAAATTAACCTGAGAGTGAGGGTGCGGAGAGCGAGAGGATAATAATTAACGCAGAGTTTTGCTGTGTTCTTACATGCTTTTCATCTTTGTAATTAAGGTAAAAAGTTTACCACCTTAGTAGAAGACCTCATATACAATAGTGCTCAAAATTATGTATTACATCTACTTAGAAAATTGATTTTTATTGCACTAGGAAGTTGAGAAATACATTAGGATGTCTGTGAGCATCCTTTCTCATGAAACTAGATTAAATACAAATCATTCTTAGGGACATCCATTCATTCATTCATTCACTTTGTTTTGTTTCGTTGGTGTTTTTGTTGTGTTGTTTTGGTTTTGTGGGATGAGGTTAGGAAATGGAGTTCACACGGGACCCAAAAAGTTGGTGTTAGACATATTCATAAAAACTAAACAAGCCATCCTAAATATTGCACGCTAAAGAACTGTATTTTTCTCTGCTTTTACAAGCAGACATGGGATATGCTGTCAGTAAAAAAACGAATTGTGAATTTATAGTACATGTCATCCAATCAGGCTCTTTATGTACCTGCTCTCTGGGTCTTCTTGAACTGGGGGCTCTGAGGAGCTAACAAGTGAAGTATAAAGAGACTTGGATTCAATGACTAAGTCCTCTGTGCTCCACTCCACATCAAAATATCAGCACTTCTACAGCTTTCACTACAGCATTTATAATTTAAGAAACTGCCAGGATAATGCTAATGTATGGCTGTGATTACGATGCTTAGATTGGATCCTTACAAGAATTTCTTTCATACCATGACTGAAGATTTTTGCACATCTGTTGAAGGCTGGATCCTTCCAAGACTTTGTCAGAGCTCCAGTGAATTGACAAAGGAACCTAGCTCTGCAGCCTAGCTCAGGAGCTGGCTGACTTGGCAAGGTAAGGCTAGAGCTGAGGCCAGAGCCTAAAAGAAGTCAAGGTTTTGGTTCCTGGGAACTTGGCTTTTCTCCCCAAGAGACTACAGTTATCAATCCCAAGGCCACTGTGTGGTCTGTCTGTAATGCTCTTGAGATATTCTCTGTTCTCATTGCTTGATAGGCTTGCTGTTGACCTTGTCTCATTGTATGATAGTCTGCAGACTCTGTCCCATTTCTTTCTTGAAAATAGTATGTAAGGTGCAGTACTTAATAAGTTTTCTTGGTATAAGACAAAATTTGTACAAGACCTCCAGACCCCAAACTTTATCTTCTCTTTCTTCAATCCTCTTTATTTTCTGGCATCCCAGTCTTCTCTTTCAGTATCCTGGCACTCAAGAATGACCTGCCAGTACAGGTCAAATGGAGCCTGAACAGGAACACAGAACTAGGTAGGTTCTTTTTGCACCTTTATCAGGATTCATGAGAAAGCCTTGGATTGATCTAGCCCTCAACATACATCCTTCGTGTATTTAAGGAATACAATGGATTTTACCAGTGGTTGGCAGTTCTGCTGGCTCTCAGCTATCCTTCAAATTCAGAACAGTTTAATTTGCTTTATGATTCCATAGGGATAAGAGTCCTTCGTGACCAGGAGGCATGGCAGCAGTTAGACACAATGGTTATATCAGGACACTGAGAACTCACATCTTGAACTGCAAGCACAAAACTGAGAAAACTGGAATAGCACAAGGCTTTTAATCTGAAATCCTACTCTAGGGACAGACTTCCTTCAGCAAAACCATACCTCTTAAATAATTCTACCAACTTTGAACAAGTATTCAACATCTGAGACTACATCGGGACATTTCTTATTCAGGCTGCCATGGTGATTCAGAGGAAAAGCAGACATGGGATTCTCTCACATTATCAAGACTTCAGAACCTTGGGTAAATATGACATGTTAATAAACAGCAACTTGTATAAATGGTAGGAAATACGTTTAGCTGAGATGCTGATAACAATCAACCAAAGACATAATGGGTTAAAATACATCATTTCTTTGTGCTTCCTCCATGCAGGAAAATTAAATTTTATCTCCACTGCCTATTTCTCTGTTACTTCGTTTAGCCCATGAAATGGCCACAAAAGTTGGCATTGTCATTTCCACCAAACTTTTATAACTAATATATTATAAAACTTTGGAGCAGAGTAGCAATCTGCCTGCTAATGGGTATCACGAGCAATAAGTAGCTTTATATCACTATACGGCACTGAAATTTGGCAGTCATTTATTGGGATTACAAAATAGCACTTGAGCTGAATGGCAGAAGGATTTCATACATTTTGCTAGTACATAGATAAATACAGAATTATGTGAGGACTTATGGACCTTTTTATACTAAGACTGAAATTGACAAAGGCTCAGTTAATAATGAGGGCTACAGTGGAAAACCATAGAGCAACAGAAGAATTCTAGGCATGTGTGCTTTCTCAACAAATGGCGCCATCATTCATATGAAAATGTTTTAAAATATTATCATATGTGGCTGAGGTAATGGTACAGCTCTTACGAGCTCTAGCTGCTTTTGAAGGACTACAGTTTGGTTCCCAGCACCCATATTCAGTCACCTGCAACTCAAGCTCCAAGAGGTTCAAAGACCTCTTCTGAAATTCTGGGGGCACCTACACCCATGTGTGCCCCACATGTACACAGAGAAACACTCATATGTCTATATTAATTAAAAATAAGAGAAATCTTCACGAAAACTATCATCTAAAAGTACAATAAACTTAGAGAATTAGTTAGAGTATAATTTTTACTTTTAAACCTTTTGGCAGTGCTGGGGATTAAATCTGAGGCCTCAAGTAGGCAAATGATCTACCACCAAGTTATACTGCATTATACCAGATCTGTAGGTTGTTTTTCAATTAAACTTCTAGAGTCCTTTATTACATGCTAGTTATTGATATTCCTATCATTGTTTGCATTAATCATGTGTTTCTAATTTGCAATTATGGGTTCATCTTTATGTCTGTTATAGTGCTTGCTCCTGCTCTTAGAGTCTTGAATTCTATAGGTTTAGAAAGTATCAGAAATTGACCTATAGCACTGCTTGGAACATGACTTGATTGGAATCTCAAAACTCTAGAAAAACATGGTTATTTTATTCCTGAAGTTTATAGCATTGTTTACAGTCCTGCCAAGGGAAACTTTGCCCATATCGATAGCTTGGATGTGTCTAATTTCCATATATGGTTGAGCATTTAAAAAGAGAAATGGGCTCAAGAAACAATGAGAAGTTGTACAGACAGGACGAATTCCAGTAGAGATGATTTCCACTGTAAGCTGTGAGGTTTTGTTCCTAGAGAGGAGGGATGGCAGGTGCTCACTACACCTGAAACCTGCTGATAGCAACTCAAACAATCAACGAGATTTATGTATGACTCCCATTTGGGGAAGTCTGAGAAAGAAGAGGCTGTCAAATTTGGTCCATGACATCAGAGTAGGGGGATTCAGTTAGGGAGCATGTTCTTTCCTGCTGACATTCAGGTCTAAGAAGCAGGATTCAGTGGTGCACAGACAGATTGTTAGTGAAAGCAAGACCATAAATGTGTCTTCAAAGCAGCCCTAAGCATCCATCTGCTGGAGAGATGTGACTCCCTCTGAAAGGAAGTTATCTAAGTAGACCCTAGGTAGTACTACTGGGCTAGCTAAAGAACACTCAATGTTTCCAAAAAGAAATATTGGTCCTGATCCTCCTGTCATTATAGGGAATTTGGCAGCTAGTAACAATAGTCACCCAAGAAAAACACCTGGTGATTATTACATCTCCCTCAATCTTTCCTCTTCCTCTGCATATGTGCTTAGACATTTCAAGAACTATGGTTTTTATAGCATGATTTTGCATATAAGCTATAGAAATAGAAGAACATGTGGGTATAGCTACATTTTTACTAAGAATATCAACCGCTAACATCATCCTTGGCAGAGCGCAAGGCATCACTGTCTATTCTACCTAATGCTTTCTATTTAAATGGTCGTCATATTCCTTCCCTAACAATTACATTTTATTTTTAGAAAAAAGGAAATAAAATTTTCACAATACTATAATGGATATCTAGAAACCCACCACATGAGTTCAATATGGGATTCCCAACACTGAGCTGGCATTCAGCCAGTGGATGGAGAAAGACAGAAGAAAGAGAACTCATAAGTCATATCTTAATGGTCCATCTTGGCAGTGAAGTATTTATATGTTATGGTCAGAATGCATTCACAAGACACTGCCTCGAGAGACAGAATGGTAAGGAAGCACAGTCGTTAGCTGGATGTCTAAGCTAAGTAATAATTATAGATTGCAGAGTGAGAGTGTGAGTCTATCTCACTCACCTGACTGTCTAACCACACTTGTTTTCCTACTAGTTAGGTCTCATGAATTTAAATCTAAAGTGTAAGTCCTCGGGGTTCACAGCTTGCCTAGCCTGCACTTGTCCCTACTACCACAAAAGAATATATTGGGACGATGAGGGCGAGTTACTAGGAGTTAATAATGCAGAAATTCAACTTTTTGGTTATCTGAATTTAACAATTGGCTATGACATTATTGAACTGAGATTATCTGTAGGATTAAGGTGACAAGAAACTAATTTTTCTAAATGAGAAGCCAGAATACCTATGGAGGGCAGTTAGAAATTAAATGATAGCTTCCGGTCAGAAAAGCGCCGGGGTAGCTAGGGCGCAGGGTCGGCTGACACTCGCCAGCTACCCACAACACCCACCACAGGATCTAAAGACTTCTGGTGAGTGGAACAAAGCTTCTGCTCCAATCCTATTGCCAGCGGGACCTGAGACTGCATTAGTTAGGGAAGCAGAAAACCGGCCTGACTAGGACCACAGGCCTCTTCCGGCTGGACCAGCACTGGGGTAGCTAGAGCGCAGGGTCAGCTGACACCCGCCAGCTACCCACGACCCCACCACAGGATTTTGAGACTGCTGGTGAGTGGAACACAGCTTCTGCTCCAATCTTTAAACAGTGACAACGACAACAACTAACCCCACAGATTACCAGATGGTGAAAGGTAAACGTAATAATCTTACTAACAGAAACCAAGACCACTCACCATCATCAGAACCCAGCACTCCCACTTCGCCCAGTCCAGGGCACCCCAACACACCGGAAAAGCTAGACACGGATCTAAAAGCATATCTCATGATGATGGTAGAGGACTTCAAGAAGGACTTTAATAACACACTTAAAAAAATACAAAGGAACACTGGTAAACAGGTAGAAGACAGTAAAGAGGAAGCACAAAAATCCCTTAAAGAATTGCAGGAGAACACTGCTAAAGAGTTACAAATCCTTAAAGAAAAACAGGATAACCTAATCAAACAGGTAGAAGTCCTTAATGAAAAACAGGAAAACACATCCAAACAGATGATGGAAATGAACAAAACCATACTAGACCTAAAAAGGGAAGTAGACACAATAAAGAAAACCCAAAATGAGGCAACACTGGAGATAGAAACCCTAGGAAAGAAATCTGGAACCATAGATACCAGCATCAGCAACAGGATACAAGAGATGGAAGAGAGAATCTCAGGTGCAGAAGATTCCATAGAGAACATCAGCACAACAATCAAGGAAAATGTAAAATGCAAAAAGATCCTAACTCAAAACATCCAAGAAATACAGGACACAATGAGAAGACCAAACCTACGGATAATAGGAGTGTATGAGAATGAAGATTTTCAACTCAAAGGACCAGCAAACATCTTCAACAAAATTATAGAAGAAAACTTCCCAAATCTAAAGAAAGAGATGCCCATGAACATACAAGAAGCATACAGAACTCCAAATAGACTGGACCAGAAAAGAAATACCTCCCGACACATAATAATCAGAACAACAAATGCTCTAAATAAAGACAGAATACTAAAAGCAGTAAGAGAAAAAGGCCAAGTAACATATAAAGGCAAGCCTATCAGAATTACACCAGATTTCTCACCAGAGACTATGAAAGCCAAAAAATCCTGGACGGATGTTATACAGACACTAAAAGAACACAAACTCCAGCCCAGGCTACTATACCCAGCCAAACTCTCAATTAACATAGATGGAGAAACAAAGTATTCCACAACAAAACCAAATTCACACGTTTTCTCTCCACGAATCCAGCCCTTCAAAGGATAATAACAGAAAAAAACCAATACAGGAACAGGAACCACGCCCTAGAAACAACAAGAAGGTAATCCCTCAACAAACCTAAAAGAAGACAGCCACAAGAACAGAATGCCAACTTTAACAACAAAAATAACAGGAAACAACAATTACTTTTCCTTAATATCTCTTAATATCAATGGACTCAACTCCCCGATAAAAAGACATAGACTAACAAACTGGCTACACAAACAAGACCCAACATTTTGCTGCTTACAGGAAACTCATCTCAGAGAAAAAGATAGACACTACCTCAGAATGAAAGGCTGGAAAACAATTTTCCAAGCAAATGGTATGAAAAAACAAGCTGGAGTAGCCATTCTAATATCTGATAAGATTGACTTCCAACCCAAAGTCATTAAAAAAGACAGGGAGGGACACTTCATACTCATCAAGGTAAAATCATCCAAGAGGAACTATCAATCCTGAATATCTATCCTCCAAATACAAAGGCAGCCACATTCATTAAAGAAACTTTAGTAAATCTCAAAGCACACATTGCACCTCATACAATAATAGTGGGAGACTTCAACACACCACTTTCACCAATGGACAGATCATGGAAACAGAAACTAAACAGGGACACAGTGAAACTAACAGAAGTTATGAATCAAATGGATCTGGCAGATATCTACAGAACATTCTATCCTAAAACAAAAGGATATACCTTCTTCTCAGCACCTCATGGTACCTTCTCCAAAATTGACCACATAATTGGTCACAAAACAGGCCTCAACAGATAAAAAAATATTGAAATTGTCCCATTCATCCTATCAGATCACCATGGATTAAGGCTGATCTTCAATAACAAAATAAATAATAGAAAGCCAACCTTCACGTGGAAACTGAACAACACTCTTCTCAATGATACCTTGGTCAAGGAAGGAATAAAGAAAGAAATTAAGGACTTTTTAGAGTTCAATGAAAATGAAGCCACAACATACCCAAACTTATGGGACGCAATGAAAGTATTTCTAAGAGGAAAACTCATAGCTCTGAGTGCCTCCAAAAGGAAACTAGAGAGAGCACACATTAGCAGCTTGACAACATA
Source organism: Mus caroli (assembly GCF_978045245.1). Taxonomy (NCBI): domain Eukaryota; kingdom Metazoa; phylum Chordata; class Mammalia; order Rodentia; family Muridae; genus Mus; species Mus caroli. Next base: position 102,019,998 of record NW_028227261.1, on the reverse strand, counting down.
CCTAAAAGCACTAGAACAAAAGGAAGCAAATTCACCCAAGAGGAGTAGACGGCAGGAATCAACCAAGTGGAAACAAGAACTATTCAAAGAATCAACCAATCAAGGAGCTGGTTCTTTGAGAAAATCAACAAGATAGATAAACCCTTAGCCAGACTCACTAGAGGGCACAGGGAAAGCATCCTAATTAACAAAATCAGAAATGAAAAGGATACATAACAACAGATCCTGAAGACATCCAAAACACCATCAGATCCTTCTACCAAAGGCTATACTCAACAAAACTGGAGAACCTGGATGAAATGGAGAAGTTTCTAGACAGATACCAGGTACCAAAGTTGAATCAAGATCAGGTTAATGATCTAAACAGCCCTATATCCCTCAAAGAAATAGAAGCAGTCATTCATAGTCTCCCAACTAAAAAAAGCCCAGGACCAGATGGGTTTAGTGCAGAGTTTTATGAGACCTTCAAAGAAGATCTAATCCCAGTTCTTCACAAACTATTCCACAAAATAGAAACAGAAGGTACTCTACCCAACTCATTCTATGAAGCCACAATTACTCTGATACCTAAACCACAAAAAGACCCAACAAAGATAGAAAACTTCAGACCAATATCCCTTATGAATATTGATGCAAAAATCCTCAATAAAGTTCTTGCTAACCAAATCCAAGAACACATCAAAACAATCATCCATCCTGACCAAGTAGGTTTCATCCCAGGGATGCAGGGATGGTTCAATATACGGAAATCCATCAACCTAATCCAGTATATAAACAAACTCAAAGACAAAAACCACATGGTCATCTCGTTAGATGCAGAAAAAGCATTTGACAAGATCCAACACCCATTCATGATAAAAGTCTTGGAAAGATCAGGAATTCAAGGCCCATACCTAAACATGATAAAAGCAATCTACAGCAAACCAGTAGCCAACATCAAAGTAAATGGTGAGAAGCTTGAAGCAATCCCTCTAAAATCAGGGACTAGACAAGGCTGTCCACTTTCTCCATACCTATTCAACATTGTACTTGAAGTCCTAGCCAGAGCAATTCGACAACAAAAGGAGATCAAAGGGATACAAATTGGAAAAGATGAAGTCAAAATATCACTTTTTGCAGATGATATGATAGTATATATAAGTGACCCTAAAAATTCCACCAGAGAACTCCTAAGCCTGATAAACAGCTTCGGTGAAGTAGCTGGATATAAAATTAACTCAAACAAATCAAATGCCTTTCTCTACACAAAGAATAAACAGGCTGAGAAAGAAATTAGAGAAACAACACCCTTCTCAATAGTCACAAATAATATAAAATATCTTGGCGTGACTCTAACTAAGGAAGTGAAAGATCTGTAAAATAAAAACTTCAAGTCTCTGAAGAAAGAAATTATAGAAGATCTCAGAAGATGGAAAGATCTCCCATGCTCATGGATTGGCAGGATCAACATTGTAAAAATGGCTATCTTGCCAAAAGCAATCTACAGATTCAATGCAATCCCCATCAAAATTCCAAATCAATTCTTCAACGAATTAGAAAGTGCAATCTGCAAATTCATCTGGAATAACAAAAAACCTAGGATAGCAAAAACTCCTCTCAAGGATAAAAGAACCTCTGGTGGAATCACCATGCCGGACCTAAAGCTTTATTACAGAGCAATTGTGATAAAAACTGCATGGTACTGGTATAGTGACAGACACATAGACCAATGGAATAGAATTGAAGACCCAGAAATGAACCCACACACCTACGGTCACTTGATCTTCACAAGGGAGCTAAAAACATCCAGTGGAAGAAAGACAGCATTGTCAACAAATGGTGCTGGCACAACTGGTTGTTAACATGTAGAAGAATTCGAATCGATCCATTCCTATCTCCTTGTACTAAGGTCAAGTCTAAGTGGATCAAGGAACTTCACATAAAACCAGAGACACTGAAACTTATAGAGGAGAAAGTGGGGAAAAGCCTTGAAGATATGGGCACAGGGGAAAAATTCCTGAATAGAACAGTAATGGCTTGTGCTGTAAGATCGAGAATTGACAAGTGGGACCTCATGAAACTGCAAAGCTTCTGCAAGGCTAAAGACACCATCAATAAGACAAAAAAACCACCAACAGATTGGGAAAGGATCTTCACCTATCCTAAATCAGATAAGGGACTAATATCCAATATATATAAGGAACTCAAGAAGGTGGACTCCAGAAAGTCAAATAACCCCATTAAAAAATGGGGCTCAGAACAGAACAAAGAATTCACACCTGAGGAATACCGAATGGCAGAGAAGCACCTGAAAAAATGTTCAACATCCTTAATCATCAGGGAAATGCAAATCAAAACAACCCTGAGATTCCACCTCACACCAGTCAGAATGGCTAAGATCAAAAATTCAGGTGACAGCAGATGCTGGCGAGGATGTGGATAAAAAGGAACACTCCTCCATTGTTGGTGGGATTGCAAGCTTGTACAACCACTCTGGAAATCAGTCTGGCGGTTCCTCAGAAAATTGGACATAGTACTACTGGAGGATCCAGCAATACCTCTCCTGGGCATATATCCAGAAGATGTTCCAACCGGTAAGAAGGACACATGCTCCTCTATGTTCATAGCAGCCCTATTTATAATAGCCAGAAGCTGGAAAGAACCCAGATGTCCCTCAACAGAGGAATGGATACAGAAATTATGGTACATTTACACAATGGAGTACTACTCAGCTATTAAAAAGAATGAATTTATGAAATTCCTAGCCAAATGGATGGACCTGGAGGGCATCATCTTGAGTGAAGTAACACAATCACAAAAGAACTCACACAATATGTATTCACTGATAAGTGGATATTAGCCCAAAACTTAGGATACCCAAGATATAAGATACAATTTGCTAAACGCATGAAACTCAAGAAGAATGAAGACCAAAGTGTGGACACTGTGCCCCTTCTTAGAATTGGGAACAAAACACCCAGGGAAGGAGTTACAGAGACAAAGTTCGTAGCTGTGATGAAAGGATGGACCATTTAGAGAGTGCCGTATCCAGGGATCCATCCCATAATCAGCTTCTAAACGCTGACACCATTGCATACACTAGCAAGATTTTGCTGAAAGGACCCAAATATAGCTGTCTCTTGTGAGACTATGCAGGGGCCTAGCAAACACAGGAGTGGATGTTCACAGTCAGCTATTGGCTGTATCACAGGGCTCCCAATGGAGAAGCTAGAGAAAGTACCCAAGGAGCTAAAGGGATCTGCAACCCTATTGTCGGAACAACATGATGTACTAACCAGAACCCCAGAGCTCTTGTCTCTAGCTGCATATGTATCGAAAGATGGCCTAGTCGGTCATCACTGGAAAGAGAGGCCCATTGGACTTGCAAACTTTATATGCCCCAATATAGGGGAATGCCAGGGCCAAAAGAATGGGAATGGGTGGGTAGGGAAGTGGGGGGTGCTGTGGGGGACTTTTGGGATAGCATTGGAAATGTAACTGAGGAAAATATGTAATAAAAATATTAAAAATTAAAAAATTAAAAAAAACAAAAAAAAAGAAATTAAATGATAGGTAAAGACATAATTAACCTCATAGACTTTGAGTGAGCAAGAGCAAACAGGAAAAAAAATATCCAACATATCTGTGATGGTTTGTAAATGTTTGGCCCAGGGAATGGCGCTATTAGGAGGTGTAGCCTTGTTGGAATAGGAGTGTCACTGTGAGTGTTGGCTTTAATAACTAGTCCTAGATGCCTGGAAGTCGGGATTCTGTTAGCAACCTTCAGATGAAGATGTAGAAATCTTAGTTCCTCCTGGACCGTGCCTGCCTGGATGCTGCCTTGTTTCTGCGTTGATAATCTACTAAACCTCTGAAACTGTAAGCCAACCCCAATTAAATGTTGTTCTTATAAGTATTGCCTTAGTCATGGTGTCTGTTCACAGCAGTAAAACCCTAACTAAGGCAACATCTAAGTTCTACTTTTCTTTGATTTAGCACTGAAAAACTATACAAAGCCCTTGATTTTAAAATTAATTTAAACCATTCTCTACCTTTAGTTTACCCCACACTTAGAATAACTTAATGGAACAGATAAATACATAACTGTCTACTGACCACAACTCTTTTTTGTTTGTTTGTTTGTTTTTGTTTCTTCGAGACAGAGTTTCTCTGTATAGCTCTGGCTGTCCTGGATCTCACTTGGTAGACCAGGCTGGCCTTGAACTCAGAAATCTGCCTGCCTCTGCCTCCTGAGTGCTGGGATTAAAGGTGTGCACCACCACAGCCCCGCCACAACTCTTTTTTATGAGACATAATAAAATGTAAAGATGAAGGATGATCTCTAACCAGGAAATGACATCTAGAATGAATTTTGGTCTTTACTCTGGGTGATTGATTAGTTAGGAGTTCTGTTCTGCTTCTGTGTTTTTGAAGTTAAGGGATAGATGATTTTTTTTTTCTCTGCACACTTCATGTTTAAGAAAAACCAAAGCCAGTATAATCAACATTCCTCATGGAGCTTGAGGAGAAGTCACTGGAAATAAGAGTGGGTCCCATAATAAACAGGCTGAGAAAGAAATTAGGGAAACAACACCCTTCACAATAGCCATAAATAATATAAAATACCTTGGTGTGACTCTAACTAAGGAAGTGAAAGATCTGTATAAGAACTTCAAGTCTCTGAAGAAAGAAATTGAAGAAGATCTCAGAAGATGGAAAGATCTCCCATGCTCATGGATTGGCAGGATTAATATAGTAAAAATGGCTATCTTGCCGAAAGCAATCTACAGATTTAATGCAATCCCCATCAAAATTCCAACTCAATTCTTCAACGAATTAGAAAGAGCAATCTGCAAATTCATCTGGAGTAACAAAAAACCTAGTATAGCAAAAACTATTCTCAACAATAAAAGAACCTCTGGTGGAATCACCATCCCTGACCTCAAGCTCTACTACAGAGCAATTGTGATAAAAACTGCATGGTACTGGTACAATGACAGGCAGGTAGATCAATGGAATAAAATTGAAGACCCAGAAATGAACTCACACACCTATGGTTACTTGATCTTTGACAAAGGAGCGAAAATTATCCAGTAGAAAAAAGACGACATTTTCAACAAATGGTGCTGGCACAACTGGTGGTTATCATGTAGAAGAATGTGAATTAATCCATTCTTATCTCCTTGTACAAAAGTCATGCCCAAGTGGATCAAGGAACTACATATAAAACCAGAGACACTGAAACTTATAGAGGAGAAAAAGAGGAAAAGCCTCAAATATATGGACACAGGGGGAAAATTCCTGAACAGAACACCAATGGCTTATACTGTAAGATCAAGAATCAACAAATGGGACCTCATAGAATTGCAAAGCTTCTGTAAGGCAAAGAACACTGTCAATAAGACTAAAAGGGCAACCAACAGATTGAGAAAAGATCTTTACCAATCCTAAATCCGATAGGGGGCTAATATTCAATATGTACAAAGAACTCAAGAAGTTGGACTCCAGAAAACCAAATAATCCTACTAAAAATGGGGTACAAAGCTAAACAAAGAATGCTCAACTGAGAAATACCGAATGGCTGAGAAGCACCTAAAAAACTGTTCAACATCCTTGGTCATCAGGGAAATGGAAATCAAAACAACCCAGAGATTCCACCTCACACCAGTCAGAATGGCTAAGACCAAAAACTCCTCTACTGCTGGTGGGATTGAAAGCTGGTACAACCACTCTGGAAATCAGTTTGGTGATTCCTCAGAAAATTGGGCATAGTACTACCACAAAATCCAGTAATACCACTGCAGGGCATATACCCAGAAGATGCTCCATCTTGCAATAATGACATATGCTATGTTCATAGCAGCCTTATTTATAATATCTAGAAGCTGGAAAGAACCCAGATGTCCCTCAACAGAGGAATGGATACAGAAACTGTGTTACATTTACACAATGGAGTATTAAAAACAATGAATTTATAATATTCTCAGACAAATGGATGGATCTGGAGGATATCATCCTAAGTGAGCTAACCCAATCACAAAAGAACACACACAATATGCACTCACTAGTAAGTGGAGATTAGTCCAGAAGTTCAGAGTACCCAAGATACAATTTGCAAAACACATGAAGCTCAAGGAGAGGAAGACCAAAGTGTGGATACTTCGATCCTTCTTAGAAGGGGGAACAAAATGCCATAGAAGGAGTTACAGAGACAAAGTTCAGAGCAGAGACTGAAGGAATGACCACCCAGATACTGCCCCACCTGGGGATCCATCCCATAAACAACCACCAAATCCAGACACTATTGCAGTTGCCAACAAGTGTTTGCTGACAGGAGCCTGATATAGCTGTCTCCTGAGAGGCTCTGCCAGTTCCTGGCAAATACAGAAGTGGATGCTTACAGTCATCCATTGGATGGAGCACAGGGTCCCCAATGAAGGAGCTAGAGAAAGTACCCAAGGACCTGAAGGGGTTTGCAGCCCCATAGGAGGAACATCAATATGAACTGACCAGTACCCCCAGAGCTCCTTGGGACTAAACCACCAGACATATGTAGCTCTCACTGCATATGTAGCAGAGGATGGCCTATTCGGTCATCAATGGGAGGAGAGGCCCTTGGTCCTGTGAAAGTTCTATGCCCCAGTATAGGGGAATGCCAGGGCCAGGAAGCTCGAATGAGTGGGTTGGGGAATAGGGGGTGGGGGAGGAAGGGGAAGGGGATAGAGGATTTTTGGAGGGGAAACTAGGAAAGGGGATAACATTTGAAATGTAAATAAAGAAAATATCTAATAAAAAAAAGAGTGGGTCCTATAGCCTTATCTGTTCTTATATATGCTGTTTTTCAAGTTTCATTAATAAGCAAGCTCTAAGTTTCAGATGATGTCTGTTTCTCTGGGCACCCTTTAACAGGCTTAGTGTATATTTGACACTCTTAGGTGAAAAACATGAGAATATTCAATAAGGGAGTATCAATATTCATTGAGACTCAACGAGTCAAAATTTTTTCATTGATTTTTGTCCAACTATAAGCCATGAAAGCTAAGCGATTTTTATCTTTTGCATATCTTTTACATAAGATACACATAAGAGAAAAAATGAATAACTAAGTCCATTCTTCAGTAGCATTTCATAAAAAATTTTCAATTCAGTCCATTTTGTTATCATTATAGGCTACCCAGTTATTTGACAATGTAAGTTTTGAACATAATCACAAGATGAAAGATGAGACAGCTTGAATTTTCATTTAGCCACTAGCTAATTAGAGACATTTTCTTGGATAATTTTCTTTGTATTTTTACTTGTGATCTCTCAATATGTTATGCTGTTCAGTTTCATATCTGTATTTTGCTTGGGTCACTTCCGTGTGTGTGTTATTAGTACAGAAACAAAAAGGTGTTTGACCATATGCAGTAACTAGAGAAAAGATAAAACAAAATATTCCAAGTAAAAATTATTTGGGTCTGGCACTGGGTGGTTCCTTTAATATTTCCATTTTAGCATTTTATGAGAGATATGGAAATATATATATATATATATATATATATATATATACGATATATATATATATATTCCTTTGTCTTGAAGTAGCTTTGATTTCAGATACCACTACTTGAATTTTGAGTCAGAAAATATTCCACAATGCTCAAAAAGTCTATTTTCAACACAGAGAAAAGAGTTCTTACATCAATGTTTATTCTATTCTATTATTCAGGGAAGGCTATTTGCTCAAACAAATAGCTTCTATATCTTTCTCAGTGTCTTAGCAAAATATAATTCTACTCTTTATTCATTCAAAGCCCAATTGGATGGAGGGAAAGTGTGACTGTTATGCTTCATCAAGTCTCCCAGGAACACAGAATCTTCCTACCATGTGACCTCAGTGGTTCATAGAGCCTGGCAATTCTCACCTGTGTCTTCTTTCTTTGACTGGCAGGTAAAGAGAAAGAGCTAAGACTACAAAAGTAATCACACTGCGGGTTTTCAACAAGCCAGCCTGCAGCCTGGGAGGTGATATACATTAATACATTCATGTTGCAACTGGCATACCTCAGTATCTGGAAAGGAATGGTAATCTAATTGTGAGACTAGGGAGGGAGAAAATATGCTTTTATGAACATATATTCTCTGCCACTCTTCTCAGTGAGCTCCAGTATTCATATTCATTCCCAAGATCATGGGAGATTCACTTCAGAATTGTTAAAATCCCTGTCCAGAGGTTTCTTACTTTCAGATTAATGCATTTTTTACCAGAAACTTTTTGTCTTCTTTCTTTCTGCCTGCAGCCAAGTTCAGAGGGACCAATTTGTTGCTAAGTCTTGATAACAACATAGTCTTGAGGGAACTCGGATCTTAGGATGTGCACACCAGCACAGCTCTTTTCTGAAGTTCAAAAATTCAGAGGAAAGAGAATCACTTCCATATAGAAGTTGTACTCTCTTTTCACAGGGTGATGAAGGATTGTGTGCATTCATCAAAAATGTGGTTGCTGTGAACAGTGACTCTGGTTCTAAGAATTTCAGAAAGAGGGTAACCACAGTCAGCAGGTGAGAAACTTGTTTATTCTTTATAAGAAAACTGTCAGGAATGTAAGGAATACAGAAATTCTCTTACACAACATTTTCATATGGCAGGTGAAATATGAGCCATGGGAAATTGTAAAAGAAATATGGGAAGAGACTCAAACTCAGCCTCTATTAATTTTATGCTGAGTTAAGGAGGGATGGATCAAACCAAGCAGCATGTTCAAATGTTCAAATCTCACCTGGCCTTTTCAAAACGACATTAAGAGCTACAAAAGGGAATAACGAGGAAGAATACCAGAGTTGGAGCAATCCGATTTCTCTCATATAGGTAACAAATTACAGATGCAAGGGGTATTTCTTTTGCAATTGGGATGGGAAAAGTTTTTGAAAGTCAAGGAATTCCAGGACAGTGATGTTTGAAGAAAGAATATGTTCAGATTCTCACCTTGGACCCAAGGGCATGCTTTAGGAAAGAAAAGGAAGTTAATCTGCAAGAACTGGGCAAAGTGGAAGTAAACCTCCCAGGGAGAGAATCCAAACTCAGCAGAACTGAGGGCTGAGGGGCTGAGGGGCTGAGGGGCTGAGGGGCTGAGGGGCTGAGGGGCTGAGGGGCTGAGGGGCTGAGGGGCTGAGGGGCTGAGGGGCTGAGGGGCTGAGGGGCTGAGGGGCTGAGGGGCTGAGGGGCTGAGGGGCTGAGGGGCTGGTGATGTAGTCATTGTGATGTAGCTTCCACAAATGGCTAAGAACTGTGGTGGCTCTCCTGGGAATGAAAAGCTTGAAACAATGGAATAATTTGGAAGAAAAGGAAATGTGAGGCTACAAGTTATACTGGTTCCTCTCATGGGAGGGAGGAATTGAAACTGTGCATAACAACAACAACAACAACAAAACAACAACATAACCATTACCAACATAACATAACATAATATAACATAACAATTACCAACATAACATAACAATTACCAACATAACAACAACAACAACAACAAAACTGGAGATGGTTCAGTGGGAAAATGCTTGATGTGAAAGCTTGGGGACTTTACATTAGGTGCCTAGTATCCACGTAAAGTCACACACAGTAGTGTTCTTATAGAGGAATTTTAATCCAGCAACATAACATGGCTGCTCTAGCAAGGGATCATATCCAAAGACCTCAATCAGTGTGATCCAGCTGGAATGCAGATAGGAAAGAGAAGACTTTCCTAGCACACATATCTAAACAGAGAGTGTGTGTGTGTGTGGGGGGGGGGTATGCTATGATGCCTCTGTGATCCAGGTATCTCTTCAGGGACATGGAAGGAAGAGACAGGAGAATTAGAGTTACCTGGACTTCACAGCCAGCCAGCCAGATTCAGTTGTGAACCAGGGGCCCATGCCCAACAGATGCAGCAGTGAACAAGGGGCTCATCGTTAATACTTAATACTGTGGGAGGTGAAGACCAGCTCACACCTAATGTTGTTCTCTGATTTTCACACAATCAAGCATGTACACATTCACTAAAAAAAATTAAAAACGAACCCTCTGAACCTATTAAGTCTAGTCTAAATTTTGAATTAAGAGCAACTAAATATGATGTCAAAGAAAAGTTGGCACCAGTGAGGAAAGTCTTGAAAGCTAACTTCTCTAAGCTAGTGTAGTAAACCTCACTTATTTTTATGTAGGCAGGGTACTTTAAAGATTATTTTTCCCCTCTTATTATTTCCTCGGAATGTAAACAGCAGTGTCACCTCAGAGGAAAAGATTTGGATCCTAATGGGGATGAAATTCACAAGACACTGCCTTAGGACTCTGGCAGATATCCTGAAAAACTAAAAGGATGATGTTTTCTCTCTAAATTCAACAATTTCCTTCGTGTGTCTATGCACAGCAACCGCACTATTATAATAGCGCATGGGTCTGTCACTTAGTAGCTCTTGATTTTTCCTTGAAAATACTGTTTTAAAAACATGGTATCCTGCTAGGATTTTAGGGGCTTCGATGTCATTTCCTCTCTGGGTATTTTGCGTGGGAAGTATAGGCTGGTTCCGTGATGACCTCAGTCACCTTTCATAGCTCTAGGAAAACATAAACCAGAATGAGAGTTGCTATTGATGGGCGTTTTACTTTTTACTTTAGTTCTCGTGAGACAGGGACTCACTATTTAGACCTGTCCTGGAACTCACAGAGACCTGCCTGTGCCCGAGTACTAGGACTAACGGCAATCACCAGTACACTGAGTCTAAGACTCTTGTTGGAAGTCACTCCTGGGTGAGGCTGGAGAGCCTCTGCTGCTTCGAAGGGATCGGGCCAGGGCACTGGTGATAAAGAGGATGCCCGAACTCTTCTAGAATGCCGAGGTGTGTTCTCTGGACAAGTGATACAAGAATGACAAGTCCGGAGCTGCTGCCAGACATGATCTGGGATTTTCATGGATCTACAAAGAGAGTGCTGATGTTTTGTTTCTACTACATTTTTAGTAGTTAAAAATAAATGTTTCTACAATAATATGCAGGGTTAATACTGTTTAAAAAATCCTCACAAACTTTATGCTCAATTGGAGCAATTAGATAGTTGGCCTTGTGTTTCTTGGTCTCTGCTGTTACCTGCCACATCTTTATTAATTTGTCTGGTGGATACATAGGGGAAAGAGAAATGGAAACGAGGATAATTATCCTCATGCCTCCATCCCCATGGATCGATCATCACTAATCCCTGCACGCACCCATTTTTAGAGGCTTTTGGGACACTGTTAAGAGGGATTTTAAGGAAGGCCCAAGGGCATTATCTGCCATTCTAATTGGTTTCTGCTACACCAGAAGCCCTGTGGAAATCAAAATTAGGAGGGTTGAGGTTTTTTTTTTTTATTACCTTGACATACTTTAGTTATATAAAAAAATTATGGGTGAAATTGTATCTCTTGCTGTGTGAACTTGAAGAATGTAAATTTCCAACTGAGAACTTCTTTCTGAACAAGGCAAGAAGCTGAAGGACTGAGAGAACACATGCATGCTGTAACCACAGGGGAAATATAAATGAAGATGCTATCCAGACATAAAATGGGTTTTTAAAAGGTAAAATTATGCATGATGTATTCCTTGTCATTACTGATTTAGAGATCTTTTGTATGTTCATCAATAGTTGGTGCAACAAAATAAGATTTTTTTGAACATCTGGAATATTGAACTACACATAAATACAATAGCTAACTAAAGGCTTCATTTTGCAAGCATTTCTGTATTGTAAAGTTAGATCTGTTTGCTTTAAATGTAGACTTGTATTAACATTTAAATTTTGACTCTTCTTTGTAAATGACCTTGCTAGCTTTATCCTAATGATTTTCTTATTTTTAACTCCAGAGTAAAATCTCTTTTTTTAGGTCAAAATAACTTTGCTCTGGGTTCTGAGTGATCTAGAAAATGATTTCCAATAGCCACACTATCCAGTGAGTTAGTTTATTGCACATAGAACAAGCAAAAACCAAATAATAAATGGTGTATAGTAGACAGATACGAGCAGCCAACAACAGAACACCATGAGAACCCGGGCTTGGAGCAGCTATCAGAGATGAGTGAAGTCACTTGCTTGAAAGAGCAAAGGTCACATCATCAGAACAATGTTCACAACACCCAGCAGAATCTACGGGAGAAGTGGAAATGCTCAACTGGAATTCTCCACTGAGCTTTCTTTTCATGGGTGACTTCCCATGTCTGAAATGTTGACTCCCTGTTGCCACTGTAGGCATTTTTGTACCATGGAATGAAAAAGTCTAACCTCAATCAGAAATATTTTATCTTCAAGATATTCTTTTTTTCTCCAGTAACTTCACTTTATATCCTGATCACAGCACCTGCTTCCTCCCTCTCTTCCCAGTTCTACCCTTATAAGTCCCTCCCCCATTACCTCCTTCCCTTTTTCCACAGAGAAGAGGAAACCTCCTTGGTTACCACCCCACCCCACTTTGAGACATCTATTCCCAGAAGGACAAGACACATCCTCTTCCACTGAGGCCCAGCTATTCTTAAGAATGGACTGTTTATAATAACCCTTAACTGTTAGCTGTTTGTGTCTTTCCCTTACAGACCCAGGAGAGAAGCCTCACCCAGGACAGGGGGTTTGAAGACTATTTGACATAAAGATGCTTGAAGAGAGTAACCCTCCCTCTTGATCCAGCAACTCTGTGACCTTAAACAACCCTATGACAACTTACCAATATAACGCAAATTACACTTCAGTACAAAACTCTGGGTTTGCTGTTTTTGTAGAAGTCCCTCATGACAAATAGAAGCCTGACTGATTCAGTTGCTGTGCACAGTTCACTGCCCCACAACTCACAGCTACAGCCTCCCACAAGTTACTACCTGATATCCGAACCCAGGCCTGTGTTCTCAGCATCATGTCCCTAATGCTGAACACAAATGAGTGCTCAAGTTTTCAAACATGTGACTACACATGACTTGTTAAAATTAGTAATGGGAACATATGAATGTGTAAAGAGTGTTCTCTGAATCCAGGTGGCTTACCTCCTCATCTGATCACCTAGCTCCTTGTTAAGCTCAACCTACTATTAAAAAAAGCAATCAAAGGTAGGGAAAGGTGACACCTGAGGGAGACTTTGGCTCCTTGTAGCTCAATGTCACTGGTCTACATTGGGTTCCGTAGTGTAGGACATGGATCTTTAATTCTGGGCCTTTGGAATCTTGTCATCAGGCTCCACATGCCTGAAGGTGCAAGCAAGTCATATGTCTTTACCCTAAAAGGGCATCAAATGGGTACAGAGGTATTGATAGACAGAAGAGGTAAACATTCTTCTCTTGATAATGACAACAAACAGTTTCTAATTGTGTTTCAATTGTCGCCCATTAGGTGTGAAGCTCTGAACTTGTTTTTGTCATCAACACTCCTCTTATTTCCAGTAATTTTTGAGGCTACTAAACCTTTCATCTGGAAAATGCAATGAGGACCATTCAGAAACACCTTCCCTGACTGTACACTGGAGTATATGGGTATGCTAAGAACAATAGTGTACAGGTCTCTTTTTCAGGCTCCTTTATACAGGGAAAAGTTCCCTCAATTCCTCATTAGGAATCAATCAGATCTTCCCTCAAAACAAACTTATTCATGTCTCTAAACTTGTTTTATAAAAATATTTTGACTATATACCAAATGCTGTTCTAAGAGTATGACAAATGTTCCCAGAACACTAAATTTTCTGATACTAGTATTATTTGTCATTTAAATCACAAAACCGAAGCTCTGGTGCATAAAGTGATTTTTCTCACTTGTAATGACAGGCACTGTCATTGCAGCATCTGCATCCCTAGTCATCAAACGCCACTCTCTTAAGGTACCGCGTTATGTCTATAGTATCCATAACCACATACATTTTCTGCCCTCTAATATTTTCAAAGAAAATTGTTATCAGAAATTTATTCTTGCTAATCCTGCTACATGTTTCACTCTATGAAATAATATTAGAAATAGCAAAAGATTAAACCATATGGAGATTATACACGGGGCCTTCAGTTCTTTTGAAGGGAAAGCTGTATAGTCTAGGGACTTCTGTGGCCTTTTAATTCTACACTGGAGTTGTCTATTCTAGGCATTCACTGAAATCACTTGGGAAGGCTGAACAATTACTGATACTTAGATCTAACTACTGTGGATTTAGTTGATCATAATTCTGGCCAACTAGTTTTTAATTTAAAATTATTTTTGTGGTACTAGGGGTGGAACCTAGGGCAGGTTCTACACATGTGAATTAAGACACTGAGTGTAATGGTCCAGCTCTCAGCAACTGTATTACCAGAATTTTTCTTCTTCCATATAGTCCAGCATAGTACTATGCACATAGTTGATGCATGCCCAGAAAATTAGTAAATAAAATAAGTGTGTTTGAAGGTAAAGAAATGGCCAGGCAGTGGTGAGGCAGGCGGATTTCTGAGTCCACAGCCAGCCTGGTCTACAGAGTGAGTTCCAGGACAGTCAGGGCTACACAGAGAAACCCTGTCTCAAAAGGGAGAGAGAGAAAGAAAGAGAAAGAGACAGAGACAGAGAGAGAGAGAGAGAGAGAGAGAGAGAGAGAGAGAGAGAGAGAGAGAGAGAGTCTAGCAGCGTAGTTCAAACACTTAGCAGTTTTTAACTGGAGATTGGAAGGTGGTCACTTACTTTTGATTTACAGTTGGTCACACACATATCAAAGGAATGGGCAAAGAACCAAACTGTGACAAGAGAATGTGTTGAAATGATTACATCAGCCGAACAGCCACAATCAGGTGACAGATCTTCTCTGTGACACATTCACAGGTACGTACATGAGGATTCTAACACATTACAAACTGTTGTTCTATAGGATGCTACTTGTAACAGCTATGGCGACATATGGGTTTGGTGTGCGCTATGATATAGTCAGAGAATCTGTCTTTCCATCGTGTCCCATAATTTGCCTGTTAGATTCTACATAAGTCTGTAATCTCCCTTCGGGGTCAGATTTTTATTTCTTCACAAGAGGATTAAGAGCTGCTCCACTTGGTTGCTGAAATGTGATGAAACGCATTCTATGTAATCTATGTAATTATACGCATTCTATGTAGTGATGAAGGCCATCACTATACCTTTCTTGACTTACTTTGAGTACTCTCTAACCTTCTGGCCCAATCTCTCCATACCTCCCTGTTTAAATTTCACCCAAGGACTGTTTCCCACCTATGACGCTCTTATTTCCTCAAAGGTTTAGAAACTCGCCTTATTCTATTTTGTATGCCCAGAACCCAGCTCATTTTCTGACACACACACACACAAAGTATTTAATAAATGTTTCATGAAAGAACAAATGGAAATCAACAAACCATAATTACGAGCAAATGAATTTTGACCATGGTCATTTCCCTGGAAGAAAGCTGTCAGGTTATGCAAAGCTCTGAGAAGATTAGAGTCTTCACACCCGGTTTCACATCCCCGATGTCCAACATGGCTTGTTTTGAAGGCAAGATTTCAGAGCTGTCATGTCAGCCTTACAATGCATTCAAGTCTCATTTACTAGGTGTGATAAAACTTGGGATTTAAGACCCCCAGCTAATTAACTAAGTGTGCTTTCAATTCCAATCCCTGTTACCTACAAATATTTGAATTAGCATTTAATGTTTATTTTGAGTTATCACTTTTATTCCTAGGCCTTAGCAACTCAATTAGAAATGCTTTGCATTTCCTCCCAGCTTAGCCCAAGGAGATGCAGTGACAGTTGCTAGAGGAGAGCTGCTTCAGATCGAACACTCCATAACTAGAATTAGTGCTCCAGGAATTTATAACCACATAAAGACTTTGCTCCTCACTAGCTCCAGCCTCTGGCCTTCTGCCACTGTCCTCCGTGAGATCAAATTACTGTATTCATTTCCTTTATAGTCAAACTAAGCAGGCTTTTCCTCCCCTGTGCTATACCCAGGTTCTAAAGCACTGCCTCTGTATTTATTAACTTTGTACTAATGAAGAATTGTGACTATAAAATTCTGGAGATCTTTTAATCTGTCTTTCAGATGCATCCTAGGTCAGATATTAAACCTTAAGGATCCTTCAGACTTTCTGGGGATCTTATTAAAAGGCTGATTCCAGCGCAGTCTGTGGTGGGGTGGGGTGCTAACAGCACACTCCCAGACAATGCTGATGAGGATCTGGAAGCCACGGTTGCAATAAGAATGCTGGAGGTTGTCTCCACCACTGGAGCTTTCTCTGTATCCCTGGATTCTTCATCCCATGTTAATCTCTACTCACTCGGGATTTCTAGAATCACTACAGTGATTCCTACAGGAGACTGGAACATTTAATCATTTGAGATTCCACTTACTCCAACTTAGTTAATTAGTTAGTCAGTCAGTCAGTTAGTTAGTTAGTAGCCAGAGCTCCCACATCTTGGCTTTTAAAAAAAAATTCACCTTCAAATAGAACTCTAAGAGTTGTGGGGAAATATTCAATAACAGTCTGTGATTAAGCAAATCAGTTAGACCGAGTCCCAGATTCTGTGTGTGTGTGTGTAAGCAAGAGATGCAAATGACTTTTGTAAACATTCACTGAATTCTTGAAAATTGCAATGTTTTAAAATTTGTTAATTATATTATTCAAATTATTAATGTCTCTTCCTTCAGTTATATTTCAGATAGCAGTGAGCATTTTGTTTTCAAATGTGATTTTTATTAGAGTTTTCCATTGTATCTATCAATCATTTTATTTTCAATTTTTAATCTTTCTATGCTTTTATGTATTATGTACTTTATTTTAAGCTTGAGAAAATGAGACACTTGACACGGTGTGCAATCTTTTCCTAAATTGGTTTGGGATAGATGATGACATCTTAGTAGCATTTATGAAACAAAGAATGCTATTAAAAGCTAAGAGACCCAAAGTGGGATCCAGCTCAAGGGGAGGTCCCAAGGCCTGACACTATTATTGAAGCTATGGAGCGATCACAAAAAGAGATCTCTCATGACTGCTCTCCAAAAGACCCAACAAGCGGCTGAAAGAGTTAGATGTAGATATTTGTACCTAACCAATGTACAAAAGCAACTGACCCCTGTTGTTGAATTAGGGAAGGCTGAAAGAAGCTGAGGGGAAGGGTGATCCTGTAGGAGGACCAGCAGTCTCATTTAATCTGGACACCTGAGATCTCTCAAACCCTGGACCACCAAACAAAGAGCATAAACCAGCTGATATGAGGCCCTCTACACACATACAGTAGAGGACTTCCAGGTCTGTGTTCATACAGAGATGATGCACCTAACCCTCAAGAGACTGGAGGCCCCAGGGCTGGGGGCATCCACATGGAGACAGGGTTGGGTGGGGAGGGGGTGTTCCACATCTCACATGTGGAGCAGACAGAGGGTGGATGGGGGGTGGGGAATGGAATGTGGATTGTAAAAAAATAAATTAAAAATAAAATAATATTTAAAAAGAAAAGCTAAGACACCAGTCTGTGTTCTCTTGAACAGGTAGTTACTAAGACATCCATAAGGTAACAGGAAGTCATGAGTTATTATGGGATAATTTGGGCATAAGGCACAGCTGCTATTGGCTATTTGTTCAGAACTGGATCTCTCAGCTCTGTACAACCGTTCTTACATTTTAATTTCTCTGCTTTAGTTACTTATACATTACTTGCCATGTTCTCATTTATTATTACTGAAGTTTCACCTTCAATAAGTCCTTGTTTAAACTTTAGCTTGACTTCATGTGCGCCGCTGGGAATTACTAATGAGGAAATGGTTATGCAGCCTATGTCTTGTTTGAGGGCAAATACAGGTTAGGGGATCTCAGGGTCAAAGATTTTAGTTGTGACCTTAGACTTCTATAGCAGGTACACAAACAAGGAACTGGACCATGTATCGTTCCCTAGTAACTTGATGGCTGATATATACATATAAGAAATATATTTAGGAATCCTAAACTGTCAGTTATCTCAGATGGTATATGAGCAGCCTAGCCACTTAGGTTTCTCTACACTCTAGCTCATGCATGCAGACACACATATATGCATACAGAAAAAAATAACACAGAAAAGTCAGATTTGATTCATCTGTGGTACATATTATGTGTCTGAAATACGTTGATAAATTGGAAAGAAGAGAAAATTTCACTTTCTCTTCCATGCCCATATAAGAATAGAAGGCTCATGAGTTGGTGAGAACTGTTTCAGAAAGCAACATTTTCTGGACTCCAATCTGAATCGATTCTTCCTACCTTCATCCTCTTTCAAAAGCCAGTGGCTTTCAGTTCCACATGTGCCAGCCACTCACTAAGGTGCTAATCCCAACAGTTGACTTTGGATGATAAAAGCCATACAAATTAAAATTGTCATAAGGTAACTTTACTGTAAAACTAATAATTAAAGAACTTCATTCCCCCTATTAAAAAATACCAATATTATTACTTCCTTAGTCTGGGACTATGTAAGAACAGAACTTATCAAGTGCTGGGATTCTCGAGACAGTTGCACTTGCTATACTGTCTCTTGCTGACAATCACTGTGATGGTTTATATATCCTTGGACCAGGGAGTGGTACCATCTTAAGGTGTGGCCTTGTTGGAATAGGTGTGACCTGGTTGGAATGGGTGTATCACTGTGGGTGTGGGCATAAGATCCTCACCCTAGTTGCCTGGAAGTCAGTCTTCCACTAGCAGCCTTTGGATGAAGACAGAACTCTCAGTTCCTCCTGTGCCATGCCTGCCTGGATACTGCCATGCTCCCACCTTGATGATAATGGACTGAACCTCTGAACCTGTAAGCCAGCCCCCAATTAAATGTTGATTTTTATAAGAGTTGCCTTGGTCATGGTGTCTGTTCACAGCAGTAAAACCCTAACTAAGACAGAAGTTGGTACTGGGAGTGGGGTATTGCAGTGATAGGCCTGACCATGCTTTTATTTGAAAGAATGTGGATTTTGAGACTTTGGATTTGGAAAGCAGTGGAATGCTTTAAATGGGGCTTAATGGGTCATCCTAATAGGAATATGAAAGACTTTGTTGCTGGGAGTGATTTAAACTGTGTTGACCTGGCCCAAGAGATTTCAAAGGAGAAGAATTTCAGAATGTGGCATAAAGACTGGTTTTGTGGTATTTTGGTGAAGAATGTGGCTACTTTTTGCCCTTGTCTGAAAAGTTTGCCTGAGGCTAAGGTGAAGAGACTTGGATTAATTGCATTAATTGCAGTGAAAAAGGAAGTTTCAAAAAAGCCCAGCAGAGACTTTGTTCTCTGGTTAAGTCTTATGAAGAGAAGTTTGAACAAGCATAGCAAGCTTAGAAAGGAAAAATATAAAATATATGGTTTGAGTATTAAAGGGGTACCAGGAAGTGAAATGGAACAAATTCCTGTGTTCTAGGAGATAACAGATTAAGGGAGTGGGACCTTGGGGCAAGATCCTACCCAGCTTAATTAGATCCAGGCATGGTGGTACACACCTTTAATCCCATAAGACAAGCATGCTGATCTCTGCATTCAAGGTCAATCTACAGAGCAAGAACCGGGATAGCCAAGCTTAGGCAGTGAAGGATTTAGAATAATGTATTAGTACAAGGGGATCATGTTCTAGTTCCTGTAAGCAGCAGAACTTGGCAGCTTCAGCCATGTGGCTCTGGCTCTAGAGTTAAGAATGGAAGGAACTACTGGGAAAAATGATGCTGGTTAGCTGGAGCTAAGGAATTAGTGGTGATTAACAAGAGACCAGCATCGCTGAGGTTAAATCTTCTGGAAAGTGTTTTCTGGGAGCACAAAGAAGCTGTGTTCCAGAGATAACCAAGGTTGCACCTCATGCTGCGGCTGGACTTGGTAATGTGTAAGAGTCACTCAGGTGGTACTGCTTGTGAAGGAATGAAGGGATAATGGAGAGAAGCTGAGGCTTAGCACTGTGAGAGGCCAGGGAAGGCCACTGGAGAAGATGAAGCCTCAGCTGTAGTTGATGGCCCAGGACTGAAGGGGTCATGCAAAGGATTTGAGGCTTGGCACCCTGAAGAGAGCCTATGAGAGGCTATTGGTGAAGCCTAGTTGGAGTAAAATACCCCAGTGTATTAGAGATGTCAGTACCATGGAGTGATCACCAAGAACTGCAGCCGTAGTGGAGTGGATCCACCTGAGCTTAGAGTGCTACAGAGGGCAGAGCTGGAAAAGTGATGCCAGCCCTTAAGAGGAGTCCAAAAGATCAAGTGGAATCCCAGACACTGAAACAAGAAGCTGTAACATTGAAATTGCCTTGGAGACTCAAAGATGTTAAAGATGCCAGAGCCATGGGACACATGCTGAGGAAAGCTGCTAACAGGGAGTGGAACCAGCCCAGGAGAAAGCAGTTTGTTGCAGTCAACAAAGATGAAAAAGGAGTGGAGATCTGAAGATTGTTTTGACATCAGCCATGGAGATGCAGAGTTTGGAATTTGCCCAGCTGGTTTCCTGTCTTGCTTTGGAAATTACAGTTAATTAAGTTGGATGAATCTCAGAAGAGACCTTGAACTTTGGACTTTTAACATTGTTGTGACTGCTATAGACTATGAGGACTTTGAATGTTGGACTAAATGCATTTTGCATTATGCTATGTTTAAGTGTGGCCCCCATAGACTCATGTTTTTGAACAAGTCTATGGGGACCAGGGAGTGGAATGTGATGGTTTGTATATCCTTGGACCAGGGAGTGGTACCATCTTAAGGTGTGGCCTTGTTGGAATAGGTGTGACCTGGTTGGAATGGGTGTATCACTGTGGGTGTGGGCATAAGATCCTCACCCTAGTTGCCTGGAAGTCAGTCTTCCACTAGCAGCCTTTGGATGAAGACAGAACTCTCAGTTCCTCCTGTGCCATGCCTGCCTGGATACTGCCATGCTCCCACCTTGATGATAATGGACTGAACCTCTGAACCTGTAAGCCAGCCCCCAATTAAATGTTGTTTTTTATAAGACTTGCCTTGGTCATGGTGTCTGTTCACAGCAGTAAAACCCTAACTTAAGACAATCACTATAAACCCTTTATACACATAGAGTATTACACACATAGAGTATATCTATGGCTGTTTCTATATTTATACCATCCAAAAGGAAGAGAAACTTGAACTGATAAGCTACTTAAAAGGATGAAAGAGCATTGGGCTATTCCACACTTAACTGACCTTTCGCATGCCTGTGAACCTAACTCACTCAGTGAGAGTTAAATGCATGAAAAAGATTTAAAAAAAAAAAAACTACAGATGGTGTGACCTCCAAATCTGTGCATGGAACCCCTTAAAATCTGTCTGCACATGTTAGTAAGATTTGAATCAATCTAGCAGAAGCAGGACACAACTTAAAAGGCTAAATAGCTGAGCAGGAACTTCAGTAGCTACCTGGCTCTGGGAAGATGCTGGTGACATTCAAACCTTGGATGACCGGAAGGCTTTACTCTGAGACTTGTCACTGATACTCCAGGAAAATAGCATTTATAGCACTGAGGGTCACTTCCAGGACTGTAGTCTATAACCTGCGGCTAAGAGAGAATTTGAATGGCAGCCTTCCTAACAAAAGAGAAACAAATTTTACATGGATCAAGTTGTTCTATCAATTTAACAAGTATAACAAGTAAAACTAACACCGTTTGGAAGGTTACATAATCCTTGCAAAATATCATCCCTGTACCTTAAAATTACTTAATTATAAATAAGTAGAAAAATATAACCAATAGTTTAAAAAAAGTTAGTTACTGCAGCAAGGCCAAACTATGACACTCCATATTCCCAGCAGTAGGAGGTTGAAATGGGAAGACTGTGAGTCCTAAGCTAGCCCAGGCTACATGGTGTAACTGGGTCTTAAAAACATAGAGTCAAACAGAAAGGACGTGCAGATGTAGCAGATATTATATTTAATAAGTTTAGAACAACTGTTATAAATAGTAGCAATTATAAAAGCATTGTCAGAAAAAAGGATAAATCTACAGAAAGTTTTGGGAGATACATAGACTAAAATAAACAAAAACCCCAAATATTATAGAGTTGAAAGATACAGTGTCTGAGATTAAAATTTAAAGGAGTTTTCAGAAGCAAAGTATAACTGAAACAAATACAACTAAATTTAAGGTAACAAATCCGAGCATGGAGATCCTAAATAAGAAGAGAAAGGAACAGACAGCCAATGGCTTATAGAAGAGTGTCTGTCAAGAAGCATAGGCATTCTGCAGCTTTCCTGTGGTACATGGTTCCACACTCATCTTGCTGTGCACGATAAATTTTGAAAGCCGTCTGTGTCAGTCTCTTATTCTTACTGCAGCAAATCCCTAGAAACAACGCAAATTTATTCCCCTATAGAACTAAAATTTGAGAGCTATCTCTGTATTGCAATAAAGGCATCAATAGAACAGACCAGAGGCTAGAGGGGAAAAAAATCCATCTTTTCCACCATCTAAGAGTCACCTGTGTTCTAGGGCCTCAGTCTACCTGCAAAGGCAGCATCATGGTGCTTTCTCTGTGTCTCTCTTTATCTCTGTCTCTCTCTCTCTGTCTCTGTCTCTTTCATTTCTCTTTCCATCCCTCCCTCTCTCCTTCTCTTCACTATCAAATCACCTCTGCTTCCTCTGGTAAGGGAACTGATGATTTTACTTACTGTCCACCCAATTTATGTGAGATAATCCTCCCCATTTGATGACCTTCAATAATATCTGCAAAGCCTTTAAAAGATAGGGACGTTCTATTCAGGAATTTTTCCCCTGTGCCCATATCTTCAAGGTTCCTCAGAAAATTGGACATAGTACTACCGGAGGATCCAGCAATACCTCTCCTGGGCATATATCCAGAAGATGTCCCAACCGGTAAAAAGGTCACATGCTCCACTATGTTCATAGCAGCCCTATTTATAATAGCCAGAAGCTGGAAAGAACCCAGATGTCCCTCAACAGAGGAATGGATACAGAAATTATGGTACATTTACACAATGGAGTACTACTCAGCTATTAAAAAGAATGAATTTATGAAATTCCTAGCCAAATGGATGGACCTGGAGGGCATCATCTTGAGTGAAGTAACACAATCACAAAAGAACTCACACAATATGTATTCACTGATAAGTGGATATTAGCCCAAAACTTAGGATACCCAAGATATAAGATACAATTTGATAAACGCATGAAACTCAAGAAGAATGAAGACCAAAGTGTGGACACTATGCCCCTTCTTAGAATTGGGAACAAAACACCCAGGGAAGGAGTTACAGAGACAAAGTTCGTAGCTGTGATGAAAGGATGGACCATTTAGAGAGTGCCGTATCCAGGGATCCATCCCATAATCAGCTTCTAAACGCTGACACCATTGCATACACTAGCAAGATTTTGCTGAAAGGACCCAAATATAGCTGTCTCTTGTGAGACGATGCCGGGGCCTAGCAAACACAGGAGTGGATGTTCACAGTCAGCTATTGGATGTATCACAGGGCTCCCAATGGAGAAGCTAGAGAAAGTACCCAAGGAGCTAAAGGGATCTGCAACCCTATTGTTGGAACAACATGATGTACTAACCAGAACCCCGGAGCTCTTGTCTCTAGCTGCATATGTATCGAAAGATGGTCTAGTCGGCCATCAATGGAAAGAGAGGCCCATTGGACTTGCAAACTTTATATGCCCCAATATAGGGGAATGCCAGGGCCAAAAGAATGGGAATGGGTGGGTAGGGAAGTGGGGGGCGCTATGGGGGACTTTTGGGATAACATTGGAAATGTAATTGAGGAAAATATGTAATAAAAATATTAAAAAAAAAAGAAGGTCAGATGACAAAAAAAAAAAAAAAGATAGGGACGTAGAGTTGTTTGAGGCTGTTGTTCTGCTTGCCACCCCATCGTTTTTTCCCACCTCAACTTTTCTTTCTCTAGAGGTACTTTCTTCTGCTTGTACTTTAAAACTGCATGTTGGACCCATCTATCCATGTGCACTGGTATCCCTCTAATCTGAGCGACTTCTAATCTGCATCTAAAAAAACTGTTCCTCTGCTTGAACACACTTCTCCCTGGGGCTTTGCTGTCATCATTTATCTCTTTCTCATACGTCTGTCACATTAACAGTAAGGCTTATTAAGACAAAATTATCTCCTTCTGGTCAAGGGAATAAAACCTCTGAGTATTGACCTAACAAACCAGTTGGGCAGGTCAATGACTTGGCTAAAGGACCACCCCTCAGGAAGGCAGAGCTACCAGGAGGAGGGTAGCTTCATCTTAACCCAGGTTAAAGGAATAAAACCCTTAATGGGATATTGTTCTCTTCCTTCCCAGCATTCCCCCATAGCATAATCCCTACAAACTAAGGTAAGGTTCTGTTGGGTCCATCTGCCATGTTTATTTCTGATTTATAAAGATGTAACTTTTCTATTTTTTGTTCTGTTCTTCTTTTGGATGGATGCTTGCTACAGTCTAATTGTGCTTTTGCAGCAGTTGGAGCTCCTGTGTGGTTTCTCTAAAGGTCCCCTCCCTGCCATGTGGCTGCTTGTGTGCAGTGTGGCTGGCATGGGAGTTTTACTATTCTTAACCATTCTCCTTTAAAAACATTATCAATTTACAGCTTGCATGTCCTAAGATTTTTCTTTTCAACATCAATAAAATTGTCCTCAATATTCTGTTTGACTCCAGTTTTAAACTCTTTCTTTATTCATGAGGTTAAGAATTCCAAGAATCCCCTGACTTCCCACTATCATATCCAAACCCTGAGGGATTCCCCAGAATTTCAGTTAATACCTTGAATTGTAGTATAAAAAGCCTCCATTAACTCTGACTCCTTCAGAGGACTTAACACACTTTAAGTAAGTGTATTCCTTTATTTCTTCTATCAATTAGATTTAATTGAAAAAAAAAAAACAGAAACACTTTCTAAATTTTTTAAATAGGTCAGGCATGGTGTCTGTTAAGACCTAGGTAACCACTGCCTGTCTGACATTACTGTAGCCATTTTGTTTTAGGCCTATATCCAGCCATCTTAAATTGCTACAAGGACCTTTCTCATGCCCAGTAGATCATTAACCAAAAATCCTGTTAAATTCTATGCTTTGGTGTTCTTGGAAATTCCCCAGATCCCGGCTCTCCTCTAGAACCAATCACAATAAAGGTCAGTAAGAACTGCTCTATAGCTATAATATGCTATAGTATATAATATAGTATAGCTATAATATGCTAAGACTGAACCAATTGCCACAACCACCTGATAGCACTTCCTAAACTTGTGTATGAACTTTTATGGTTGTTATGCTTATGGTTGCTATGAGTTTTTGTGGATTTCACCTTTATGTCACCCCTGGGAAACAGTCAGCGCCTCAGTCTTAGCTCCCAAGTCTGACTTGTGCCCTTGATCATCCAGTCTCAGGGTAGGTGTTCAATAAACTATCCCTACTTGCAAAGATAGTCTATGGGGTGATTCCTGGACCACCAACCATGTCACAACACCTGTAATCCTGTCCCTTGGGAAGCTGAGACAAAAGCATAGCAAGTTGGAGCCGAGCCTGGGCTACTATATAGGAAATCTTATCTCAAAAACTTGAGTAATAAACAAAAAGATTTTAAACAAAAACAGTTGTCCTCCTAATGTTGGAAAACAGAAGACACAGCTGGGGCAGGGGTGGGGGTGGGGTGGGGTGGATGCTAGAGGAATGAACCGGATGAAGAGGCGTAACCTAGAGATGAGAAGAGGGTCTTATCACAGTGCTAGAAGACATTTCTTCCTGGATACTTAATCCAGGAGTAAATCTAGGATTCAATAATCATGAAGATAATCTAAAGACACCCAAGGTATACTGGAGAGATGGCTCAGTTGATAAGAGGGCTTACTGTAAAAGCAAGAGGACCTGAGTTCAAATCCTCAGCATCCACATAAAAGTCAGGTATGACACTACATTCCTATAACAACAGCCTTAGTGGGTGAAACAAAGACTAGTACATCCAAAGAGCTCATTAGCCCGTCCAGACAGCCCAACCAAGATGGCAAACTTCACGCCCAGTGAAAGAGCCTGTGATGATAAAGGTCATATAGCAAGAGTAGTGTATGCGCATTGATTTCTCAAAAGCTGTTAGCCCTCAACAGGAAATACATTTGGAAAAGCTCCTGTTAATAGCATCTGACATTCTGTTTTCCTCTGTGTACCCACAACCAAATGCTCTATAGCCCTGAGCTATTCCCTCTTCTCTTGGAATCTATCTGTAACAATTGACCCTGCTGTTCTAAAGGCTGTTTTCAGTGTTACATTTCCTGAGAAACACTTAAGGAGATGTAGAGGTCTCAACAGTGTGGACAGACTTGGGTAGATTGATCTTGTTTCCCAATAAGTGAAAATTACAAATGGCAAAACAACTTTGCAATACTGTATGGGATCAGAATGTATCTTCACACCACCAGAAGCCTGCTCATTAGAGCAGGAGCCCCATGGGTGATCTCTATTGGGATCCTGACCTTCAGAACAAGATGTTAAATAATTAGCATTACTAAGCAAAGAGAGCTAAAAATAACCTGTGTGAACAGATCAGCTCTGAGCCAATGACAGCAGCTATCTGAGACAGAGTACAGAGGCCAGAAAGATCCACATTTATAGAATAACTACTATATGCAACAATTAAATATATGTATATTAATATACTGTATATGTTAATGTATGTAGATTTAGTTAGGAATGGGGGAGTAACTCATTTGATAAAATGCTTTCTCTGTAAGTAGGCAGACCCACGTTTACAATCTCAGCATCCAGTGGGGCTGCTGCATTCCTAATACTGGGGAGGCAGAGACAGGAGATTCACTGGGACTCTGTCTCAAAAAATAATGTCAGGATGTGGCTGATGAGATAGTTCATTGACTAACTTTCTCAGATGACCCAGGTTTGATTTCCAGCATCCATATAGAGGCACAACCATCTGTAACTCCAGTTTAAGGTGAGATCCAATGCAATCTTCTCACCTCAATGGGTTCTCTTTCATGTACATCATGCCTGGCACATGCATACACATTAAATTAATAAATAATATTTTTTAAAGCAATAAAGTAGACAGTGATTTTTAAAAGACACATGCACATATATACACATGCTTGCACACACATGCACACAGACATGTACACACATATACACAATTTCAAAAAATAAAATTGATTAAACCAAATGGGTTTAAGAAGCAGATACTTGGAGCTGGAGAGATGGCTCAGTGGTTAAGAGCATTGACTGCTCTTCCAGAGGACCTGAGTTCGATTCCCAGAAACCACATGGTGGTTCACAAATAGCTGTAATGGAATTCTGGTGTGTCTGAAGACAACGACAGTGTACTCATATGCATAAAATAAATGTTTTTTTTTTTTTTTTTTTTTTAGAAAAAAGAATCAGACACTTATATAAAAAGGTGAGATCTGTTGTTTTAAAATCGTGCAACTCTGGGAAATGTATTTAACTTTTCAATTTCAGTCTTCTGAGGTGAAAAGTTGAAGTAAGAATTGTGATATTGAGGAAAGAGGGGCTAGAGAGACCCCTGACAGGCATATATCCAGGGAAAGGGCCACTGAGAACTCATACTAAAGATTGTGTGTGTGAGATCATGTGATTTTTTTTCAACCTTAATAAAGAGAGCTACCCATTGCTGCCTACTGAGTCTGTGATTTCCCCTGGCTTTTTATTCTTTAGTTGGCAGAGACAACAAACCCAGACAAGCCCCTTACAGGTTAACAGTCTCATCCAGGAAGTGTGTGGGTGACTTAAATAAGCACGGATGCAGTTGCTTGCAAAGTGAGTACTGTTTAAATACTTTTGATTTTATGATTCTCCAAAAATCAAGTTAAAAAAAATAATAGAAGCTGCCCACTTAAGGCATTTGGCTACAGAAACAGGAGACGGTACTGTTAATACATCATTTTGAAGGTGTTTGCTGATAATGTGACCCGAAATGAAGATGGTAACTCCTGTTCTGCAAACGGGAATTCATCCCTGTGCGTTCTATAGGATAACGGATGGGAAATCACGCCAGTGGGACACTAACAGCACATCGAGTTCAAAGAAGACCCTAATTCATTCTGTGTCCGGACCTGCTGTGCCAACCAAGCTGCTTAGTGAGTTTGAGGTGTGGGGTTGGGGTGGGGGTGGCGGTGGGGGTGGGGATAAGTGGTTGAATTTCTTTCAAGAGCACGACAGTCCTGGGGGATTTCTGTGAAGGGAAAAGGTGACATATTCGTGGACCTACAAATAACATGATTTGCAATTTCTTCTTCATAGGAAGCTTGGATGCACGTGGAGAGGACCAAACCAAAATTCCTTCCCTACCATGGTAGTCAGCAGCCCTACATGGCTCTTCCCAGGATCTAGACTGCCTGACTCTAGTTGACCATTTGCACCTCTGGATCTCTGTGTAAGCTACAATATCTGGCCCTACACTAATGCAGTCCAAAAGAGAGACTAAGTTAGCTTATGTGTCAAGGATCATAGGATCGGCTCTCAGCTCCAGACATATTCTTCATCACTCCATCTGGATGGATCCAGACCCTTAATTGTTTTGGGCCCCTCTTTTTCTTTGCTAAGAGAGTTCTGCATAGATTCAAGAAAGAAGGAAAGAAAGAAAGAAAGAAAGAAAGAAAGAAAGAAAGAAAGAAAGAAAGAAAGAAAGAAAGAAAGAAAGAAAGAAAGAAAGAGATGATCTTTCTGCTTCCAATGTACCTTGTTCTGTGGTTTCTTGCAAAGGCTGCGGTTTCTTTGGTTCTGAGTTCCTGCAGTACACACTGACTGCCTCTCCAGTCCTGGCTTTGGCAGCAAGGGTAGCTTCCCCAGCACAGGCTTCCTCTATCAAGATGGCTTCGCTCGCACGGATTCCTGCTGCTGCAGTGTCAACACAGTGGCTAACCCACAGGATGGCTTCCCTCGCGCGATTGCTGCTGCACTGTAGACAGTGGCTAACCACATTGACAAGCAGCAGCTGCCTTTTTCATCTCTTTGTGGCTTACAGAGAAGTAAGCCAATAATACCCGAGTGTCAGGCACAGGCATGAGGTAGGGAGCCTCAGTTTCTGGATGCTCGATAGCTTCCCTCGATGTTCCCTCTGCATCTTCCATTCCTCCATTTTTAAAACTCCTCCTCTTTTTGATGTTTCTTCTTCACTTTCACTCCCCACTATTGTTAATGCTTTTCTTTTTTTTAATCGAATTTCCTTTCTGCAAATCACTACTGGTTCCCATCTCTTGTCCATACACTAACATAAGCCAGGCTGGCATTGTAGGCTAAGCATTGCATTAAACGGAAGAGAGATGATCATAGAGCCCGTGTCAGGCACTTCATCCCCATCACCTCATTTGATAAAGCAAGATCTCAGGGCTGCAGCAGGATATTATTACTGGTGTGTCTTACATTTCCGGACTGAAGTACTGAAAAAAGAAGTCACTCGCCAAGGTCCCTCAGCAGATACATCACAGAGTTTAGGATTAAACTTCTATTTGTGTAGGTAAAAACATGTGCTAAACATGTCCAGGCATTTTTCAATATTAAGCTCTCATGTATAGATTTACCTCTCTAGTTAGTATATGAAAAGATCCTACATATTTATCCCATGATGTCCTTGCTAGTTTTCACTGAAATAGCAATTATATTCCTTTTGCAGCAATATAAAACTGATCTTTAATAGAAGCCGGGTACTTCACCATCTTCTCGTTCCCGCAGAGTTCTACAAGGACCCTTTAGAAGCAGCGTAGATTGAGCTATCAACAGCCTACCTTGAGAGTGACTGCTACTATGCTTCATTGTCTACTGATCTTTTAACTCCAATTGATTTTTCAAACTTTTCCATTTCCCTGCGATTCCCTGCTTTCTTGCTTCTCCTATCTTCCATCATAACATCACACACTTTGTCTTATATGTCTTGGCCCAGTGGGGTGATTTCTCAGATGCAATAACTTGTTTTGTTTCTCCAGCTCAAAAAAAAAGAATCATCAGAGGAAGAAGTAACATGAGAGAGAGTTGTGCTGTGTGTTCTGAGGATCATAAATTACTCACTGGAAAGAAAATGATAGATATGTTTTTCTGTGCTCTGAATAGATTATGCATTTGTCTCAAGACCCATTTTGTAAATGTTTTGCTTTGACAAAGCCTCCCCTGAACACTCCCAGTGCAGTTAGCAGGTCTCCATTCTTTTTGTATCTGTTCCCACTGAGCAGTGGAGGGCGGGCATGAAAAATACCACTTGGCAAATGAATTTTAAAAGTTCATCATCTTGTCGGGATGAATATTACATTCATGGCATAGATTGTCTGAAGAATACCATCAATATCTATCTTCCCAATAAGCAGATGACGCAAGTGGGGAAAGAACCAGAGAGACTCAGAGAAAATCAGCGATGGGTGGGGCATCTCCTTGTCTTTGTTACCTTTCCACTGTGCTATCTACTTTGCTCACCTGAAGATGAAGTCACAAACTGGGCTTGTCCTGATGTGAGAGTTAAACAGCTTCATTTTGGCTTTGGGGGGTTTGTTTGTTTGGTTTTCTTGTTCAATTTTGCATTTTGCATTTTGCTTTACATATGCATTTTCCTTGACTACCACTATTTATTAAGTAACTAAAATACAATTTAAAATATATTTTACCACATAGACATTATTAAAATAATAAAAATTAATAAAATTATAAAAATATAACTACGTTACTGAAAAAAATAAAGAGCTGACATTCAGAAGATAGGTAGATAAACATTGGTTATAGTATTCAAGTTATTTGTTTATTTAATTCATTTATACCTTTTTGATATCCAGGATGAAACAGGGTTTTTGAAGGTTTTCATTCCATTAAAACTTTCTTCAATTTTTTTTTATTAAATTCTATTTTCATTCTTTTGTTACTATAACAAAATAATGTCTTTAATATTATGTGTGGTTGCATTTAAGATAAACACATTGCTTTTCCTAGGTATTTTTTCATGATAAACCCTGGGATTCTGAATTGTCTATGTATGTGTTTAAGTACTACTTACGTTTTCTTTAAGAACAACCCCACCCCCCCCACCCCCCGAATCCCAGGAACCCTGAAAACATGGTCATAAAAAAAAATAAGCTACAGACAAAAGCCAGGGCCACATGGGTCACCTGGAATCAAGGACAACACTCTGCAAGTCACCTAGAATAACCAACAGTGCTGTGTGAGTCACTTGGAGTGGCCCTATCGATAGAAAAAGAAGTGGCTTTCTAGTGGCTGGAGCGCAGAAAGTGTGGAAAGAAGGTTGTTTAACCAGCTATATAGTTTCATCTTTTGCAAAGTAAGGTGTTCCAGAGATTGGTTGCACAGCAACATGAGTGTTGAAGCGTGCATCGCTGAAATGGGTCAAGGTGGTAAGTTTTACTTTATGCATGATTTGCCACAGTTGAGACAGCCACAGATTCCCCACCTACAGCCTCCAGTGTGGTTGCTGCTTGTTGCCCGACCTGTTACCTATACGCATGCGTACCATTGCATGGTCCCATTTTACATCGTCATACTCTCAACCCGCGTCAGGATGGACAGCAGCACCATCACAGGCAGTGAGAAATCTTTCTTTTGATTCTAAACCATTGTCATAAATGGACACCGGAGTCTCACTGGGTTGTTGCTAACAGAGTTAAAGCGAACGCAGCCAAAACAGGTTTGAAAACTTCTCAGTGTCGCCATACAAGTCAGTAATTCTAACTTTACATTTTAGCTGCTGAAATCTGGCCCAGGTGTTTGTGGAAGGGATGCCAGCCAGGCTGATTTGCATCTCTTATCCTCTATTATTTCCAGTCAGATGTGTGTGAATTTGCAGAGATAAAGTTATCAGCATCAGTTCATATTCAGTTAGAGGAATAAAACTCACCCGGTGTCATGCACACATTAGGAGTTTAAAATAGAAATTAGGCATTCCCATTCCCTCGGGAAGAGCTGAGGAGCTAAGGTCAGAGAAGCTACCGC
The DNA here is from genome assembly GCF_978045245.1 of Mus caroli. Taxonomy (NCBI): domain Eukaryota; kingdom Metazoa; phylum Chordata; class Mammalia; order Rodentia; family Muridae; genus Mus; species Mus caroli. Next base: position 101,988,132 of record NW_028227261.1, on the reverse strand, counting down.
CAACAGCCTCAGTCTGAACGGTTGATCTGAATGGCTCTATTATCCCCTAGGGAATAGTTTGACCCTTATATCTCTATCCAGGTGCCCTCCTGCAACAGTCTCCAAAATATAATAGCTTTTCCCTTACCCACCTTCCAAATCACGAGGCACTTTAAAAATTTTCACAAATGAAGAAGAAACTTCTTAAAAATATACTTGTTGCTTTTCCTCTTCTAATAATAAAGATATGTGAATAAGGTGGTGTACTGTATACTTAATAAAGCAAAATTTAGCAGTCAGAGAAACGACACCCACCAAATAGGGATCGGTTTACTTTCAGCTTTGTTAGAGACCACCACTCTTAACCATGTGCTTATTGTTATTGTTGTGGTTGTTGTTGTTGTTGTCGTTGTCGTAATACTCACATTTTTAACCTTCCACGACGTCAGCAATACTACCAGCTCTATCCTTGGCCACAACTATTGTGTCCTATTCTTGTCCCCAGGAGAAGTTGGGGGCCCTTCTTTAGAGTTCTTAGTTTCATTATTATTAAAGAAATAATGAACTCAGATGGAAACTGAATTTTGAAATTTCTTTTGCAATGTTCATGTTTAAAAGAACAATTTCCTCCAGGCAGGTGAGTTGTAAATCTCATCGGTTGCCTGGAGGAGGAAAAGGAAGGACATGAGGAGGGAAAATGCCATTTGAGCTGGCATGGTGGTCAGACACATGTGGACAAGCATCCGCATGACAGGTAGGGAGGCTCTAGAGACAGATTAAGGACATCCGAAGTATCAGAGAAAGCCAACTTAGACTCTGGCCATTATCCAAAGGAAGAGTTTCAAAGGGAAAAGAGAAAGTGTTGTAACTTTCTAGAGTCAGGACCCAGAAGGTGGGCAGACCCAGATGAAACTTCATGACTGCCGCTTGTAAGGACGTGTGTGTGTGTGCGTGTGTGTGTGCGTGTGTGTGTGTGTGTGTGTGTGAATATATTCTGGGAAGAACAATATGATATCTTATTAAAGGAGAACTATTATTCCCATCTCTTCTGCATGGATTATAGTGAGCTCACCTCCCTAGGATGCTCCCTCTGATGGGTAATTGACTCAGCCCAACTTGAATGTTAGCTCTCCACCTCATCAGGAGATTCTTATCTTTTAAAAAATTAGATATTTTCTTTATTTACATTCCAAATGTTATCCCCTTTCCTGGTTTCCCCTCTGAAAATCCCCTATCCACTCCCTCCTCCTGCCTCCCAGTCCCCAACCCATCCACTCCTGCTTCCTGGACCTGGCATTCCTCCACACTGGGGCATAGAGCCTTCACAGGACCAAGGGCCTCTCCTCCCATTGATGTCCTACTGGGTCATCCTCTGCTACCTATGCAGCTGGAGCCATGAGTCCTACCATGTGTACTGTTTGGTTGGTGTTTGAGTCCCTGGGAGCTCTAGGGGTACAGTTATTTCATAAAGTTGTTCCTCCTCTGGGGTTGCAAACCTCACCAGGAGATTCTTATCCAGAGGCTACGTCCCTTAATATCGCCTTTAGTCGTACTCTAACACTAACATTTAAGACGTGGAAGATTTTATAAGACTCAAGACTATTGATATATTCCTAGTGATAGGTACCTGTCTCAAAATTAGTAGTGAGACCAACACACTAGACACTCATATACCCACCCACGCTCCAGCCCAGACCTTCCTGCCTCTTTTCCACTCCAGGAGATCATTGATCTGGTCAACATTTCGTGGTAAATCTTGGGACTCAAATGACAGTTCCAAGATTAATTTCTCAGACTAGACACCGACACAGCCTCACTGTGAAGCAAACAAGCCCAGTCTACACCTTAGGTTGTTTTGAAGAACCCCAAAGGAGACTGCAATCACACAGCCCTGACAAGGCTGAGGCAGGTCATCATCTCTAGCCAGTGTTTTGGAGACTTACCCCTTTCTCTACTGCTGCAGATATTCATTCCCACCCCTGCGCTTAGAAGCAGACTTATTCTCCTCTGCATGAGGCTGGACACACTGTGGTGTTGGACACTATAGTTAGTCAGATGGTCTCTTCCACAATCCAGTTCCTTGAACCTGTCATACCCTTCCCATCTCTGCTATATTTGAACTTTCTCATTCAAGCTCAGTCTCATTTTGGGCTGCATTAATAAACCTGTAGTTTCTTTCCTAAAGACCGACTTTTCTGACACTGTGTGTATACCATGTCCCACCACCAGAATTGAAGAACTTCCCTCACCCTCTGTGCTGCTGAGAAAACTTCAGCCCTCTGAGCATACCTGACAACTCTCTTAGGTTTAATCATCCAGTGATGCTATGCTGCCTGGTTTTGTGTCAACTTGGCACAGATAGTTATTGAAGAGGAAGGAATGTCAATTGAGAAAATGCTTCCATAAGACTGGGCTGTAGGCAAGCCTGTAAGACATCTTCCAAATTAGTGATATCGGAAGAGGGCCCAGCCTGTTGTGGGGTGTGCTACCAGGCTGGTGGTCCTGGGATCCATAAGAAAGCATGAGCAAGCCACAGGAGCAAGTCAGTAAGCAGCGCCCCTCCATGGCCTCTTATCAGCTCCTGCCTCCAGGTCTCTGCCCTGCTTGAGTTCTTGCCCTGACTTTCATTGATGTTGAACTGTGGTGTGGAAGTATAAGTGGAATAAATCCTTTTCTCCTCAGAGTGCTCCTAACTGAGACAGCCGGTCTTCTTCCATCCTCAACTGGCTAGAAATTACACAGAAAGCCAAAACCCTGAATTCCTAAGCCACGCAGAAAAGACATACAGACAGACAACAAAAACAAACAAACAAACAAACACCAATGCTATAGGCACTTTCTACCACCAACACATGTGCTGAACAGATTTGGCCCCCCTCGTCCATTCCATGTAACCCACATACCACCACCACGCCACACAGTGTCTACCAAAGAGGGAATACAGGATATACTCTAGATAATTGTTCTCAAACACACGGTGACTACTCTTCCAAGTTGTAGATAGTAGACTTAATACCAATTACCCAAAAACCACACATAAAATGTCAGTATTTGAAAACACACTGGCTCAAGACAGCTTTAACACAAAAAGCTATGTCTTTGATTCTCCTTCCATAGTATTTGAACTTTATGGATCCATACTCAAGGTATCTGTATTTTTGGCTTTGTCTCTCTTCTCTTTCAGTTTTCTGTCTCTGCTCCTCACCCCCACCCCCCACCCCCGGGTATGTATGCATGTGTGTGTGTGTGTGTGTGTGTGTGTGTGTGTATGTTGCATCTCAAATACTCTTTAAATGACAGAAGGATAGTGACAAGGGGTAGCTCAAATCATTATTGCAAAGAAAGGCGCTAACAATGTTTGCATTCTGGAAATGTATATTTGCCAAAGAGGGTAGTTGGGTGTGGAGGAATATACTCAAAGTATATTATATACTTTTTGAAAATAACCTTGTGTAGTTTTTCAAAGAGAAAGATATAATTTTAAAGACCCAATGGTTTCCTTGGGATTTAATCTAACCTATTTCTTTCTCCAATTTTTGAGTCATCTAGATCTGATAGCCGACCACATAAAAGAACACAGAGATGGCCATGCTCTGTTTGTGAGGCCTTCAGACATCGATGGTGCAGCACAGCCACACCCCATTCGTGAGGCCTTTAGATACAGCTGATCGGGGCTCACTTCCGCTCTCCGGCTGCAGATGGCTCCTGCCTACTTCCCTCTGATGGCTACAAGAGTGAATTCAAATAAAACAGCCCAGGAGGATGTTGACTCCTATTTTCTTCTCATATCAAGAGAAAATTACATGGTATCCTTTCCCAAGGTATGCAGCCGAAGAGTTTCGTGCGACACACGTACTGCTTTATTTTCAATTGTCTCTTCTTTGAAAAAAATCCAAGATCAAATGCATTTTGCAAGTTCCCTTCATAGATCTGTTTCATGGGGAAGAACTTAGCTCGCATCCAGCTGCTGTCAGGTGGATTCTTAGTGAACACACAGCCGTAGCCAGGCAGAGGGGCAGGGATACAGCCTTCAAGTCTGCCTTCAACATGTTTGCTGCGCTGATGTTCCAAAACTGTGGTCTGAAGGGTGGGTGGGGAAGAGAGTGTTAGAACGCTACATTAAAACAATGCAATTATCTTAAACTTTTCATACTCAGACCTTTATGAGCTCACAGCTTAAAATAAATTTTCTATTGATTTTGCTATAATGATTCACAGCTCCTAGCTAATCAAATTGAGGGGTAACGGTTGCGATAGTCGTAGATGTACGCAGCAAGAACCAGGCATAGGAATGCGTTTTCATTAGCAATATCAATCTCAGAATTCCTAAAGCCAATACGTCTTTTCTTGGCAAATATCTGCAGAGATAACAATTATTCCAGGAGCAACCTCAAAGACCACTAGGGAAGGATGGCGAGATAGCATGATAGCGAGATGTAGAGCTATTGCCATCTAGCGGTCAGTTTCGGAACTGTCCGGTGCTATCCCACAGCCCAACAAATCTTTCAACAAAAGCATAATTTTGCTATTTTATCTCACTCCTCTGTGCATATATGGTTGGATTACAATATTTTGAAAGAACTCTTGGATAATTACATTATTAAAATTTAAACGTCTATCTAAATGGAATTTTTTTATTTACACCTCAAACGTTTATTGAGCACAGCCAGCTTTGGCTATGCAAGTAACAGGTCATCATGTTCTAGCTTACTGCCATAAACAGTCGCTGTAGAGAACAAGTCTATTTCTGAATTGGTTTTTAATTCATTAATATGTATAAAATAGATAATAAAAGTAGGCAGCTGTCTATATGAACACTTACATATATCTGTAAAGGTACTTAAGAGTAAAACCACTTTTCAATGTAGATGGTACACAAAGACTATAATTAACATACGCTGTGAATAATCAAACATTTTAAACAGTATTTCTTGATTTTTCTATGATCACCATATTTTCTGATAGAAGCTCTTGTTATGTCAAGCCCAGGTTGCCCTGGAACTCACTATGTAGCCTAGGCTCACTTTAAAAACTTGTAATCTCTATGCTTCTGTCTTAGTTCTGAGACGACAAATATGTCCCCCACCGTGCTCAACTTTAAACTATGTTTCTTAATGAAAGCAAACATATTTACCATCTCCTTAAAATTATTATTAATATTTTCACAGTATTGTGATGTTGTGTGGACTATATACTTCATTATTTAAGCAAAACCTTGGTTAGACCTTGTAGTGAAAGGTTGTGATCCCATCTACTTGAGAGGCTGAGGCAGGACAACCAAAAATTCAAGGTCAGGCTGGGTTATATGAGGGGTGGGAAGTGAGCCTAGGTGACTTAGAAAGAATCTGTCTCAAACCAAGACTATACAAGGAGCTGAGGCTGTATCAGGGTTTAGCACTGCTTAGCATGTGGGGAGCCCTGGGTTTAGTGCCCAGTATCACCCACAAAGTTTTAGATAGCAGAAGCTGCAGAATTCTGTTCATTTCATTCTGATACACATGTCTGATGACTGCCACCCTTGCAAAATACTTCTCGGAGTTCAGCTGATCCAGCTGCAACGTGACCGCCCCCCCCCCCCCCCCCCCCGTCTGTGCTGTTCAAGTTCCTCACCTCGGATGTCAAAATCAGATTTTGATACGTATTTAAAGCCTTTTCCACTTTTATTGATAAGCAGCAATTACATACATGTTGGGGGTACAGTGATATTCTAATGTATGCACACATTGGTGGACTGAAGGGGCACAAGACAAAGAGGTTATTTTATCTTCATGTTCTTCACAAAATGGGAGATTTTTTAAAGCAGGTTGGAGGACTCTGTCTAAAACCTTTCTAAAGGAAACTTGTGTGAAGTTAAAAACACAAGAAGTGACAGTAGCTCTTTTGATGACAGCACTGCAAACACCCATCTTCCACCTTCTTCTCCCCTAGCATGGCTGCGACCAGCCAAAAGTGTCCTTTCTCGCTCACTGCTCCACTGTCACCTTTACCTTCCAAGGAGACGACTGTCTTTATCTCTTCTGAGGATCAGCCAGGTGGCAGGCTATTGACAGCCACTTGTCATCACAGAAAAGGTCAGCATATTTGGAACCCTGTCCTCCTCTAGTTTAAGAAAAATGTCTCTTCGATTCTTTTGTCCAAGGGTAACAAGGGTAATTGTGTTGCAGAAACAGAACCAAGAACAATCCCTAAAATAAATCCCCGTGGTCCTGCCTATGTCATTAGGAAATGCAGGGCTAAAATATAATGACTTCCTTTTCTTTTTTCTTTTCTTTTTTTTTTTTTTTTTTTGAGAGGGAGATTATGGGTGTGGATTTGGCTTAGGGTTTTTTTTGTTTGTTTGTTTGATTATTTGTTTGTTTTGTTTTGAGGGCAGGTTTCTCTGTATCGCCCTGGTTATCCTAGAATCTGCTATGCAGACCAGACTGGCCTCAGACTCAGAGATCCTCCTGCCTCTGCCTCTCAAGTGCTGGGATTAAAGGCATGCGCCACCACTCCCAGCAGGAGTTTATCTTTATTGCAGTTATTTTTTATCTTTATTGCAGTGGTTCTCAGCCTTCCTCATGTTGTGGTGACCCCCCACCCCCAACCTTAAAATTATTTTTTGTTACCACATCATAACTGTAATGCTACCGTTGTGAATCATAATGCAAATCTTTTGGAACTAGAGGTTTGTAGAAGAGATCATGGTTGAGAGTCACTGCTGTAACCAAAATTCATCAACCCACAAAAGTCCAGCATGTGTGAACTGCACTGCAGTGCACTGAGTTTAAATGAGTGGGCACATATGCAGCTGTCCGACCCTTGAAGTTTTGGAATTTACATTCTACCCTTGGGACAGAGTTACACCTTGTGTAACACCCCGGAACCAGCGAGGAAATCACTACCAATCATATATGTCATTAATGGGTAATTTTTAGTGTATTAGACAAAGTGAATATAAATAGTAGACTTAACATTTTCTTTCTATACATCACTTTGAAGACCTTTGAGGGCCAGGCCTTGGAATCCTACTCAGGGTTTGATACTGTTTCTTTGGCCCTAAGAAACAAGGAGCACTTAAGGGTTTAATGTGGATGAGCAATTCCCAAATTAGAAGGGCTGCTCATGGGAATATGGCTGCTCCCAGGCCAGCCTGACGTCTAGCTGGTATCTTAAGACTCAGATTTGTCTGTGCATATTTATTTGTGCTCTGGAAGAGTTCATTTGACGTCTTCATAAACTGTCGGAAGCTCTTATTTAGTGCTGGTTTGAGGGTACACAGCCTTTGTCTTCCCTACAGCTGTCTCTGGTTTGAGAGCAGATTCATTCCAGCCTCCCTGGGTGGTAATTTTCCTTTCATAACTGGGCTGTCTGTCATAAAGAGTGGGACAGGATAGGAGAGCTTTGCCCCTCCATAAGATAGTCTTTCTACCCTCCCTCTGCTCCCTGCTCCATCTTTGTGAGACGTACAACCATGCCAGGAATTTGGTTAGGTAGAGCAGGTTGAGACCTGGAGCCTCTGTGGGCACACACCTGTGGTATGGGTGACTCCCAGCTGCCTGCCATACTCCTGACTTGGAATATGTGCCATGCTTCTCACATAAGAGACATGACCACAGTCAAGTAGGTCCAAAATAGTTTTCCTTGCTTATGAGGTACCTAGAGGACCAGAAGACTTAGACAATAAGCTTCCTTTCCCAGACATTTCTCCCTGAAAAAGGTATTTAATCTCAGGCCCACCCAGAGAGACAAAATGTCTCTTTTCATCTAGATCCACCATGGGGGAGCCATGAAGAAAGGCCTTCACCTACAGAGCTGCAGCCTAATCTCCTGTAAAAGGCCACACCCACCACCAAGCTTGTCTCTGCCCAGATAAGGACAATCATTCCCCCTGGGACAAGCTGAAATTCCCCTGTCCCTCAGCCCCAGGTTAGACACTGACTGTAGCCCATGGCCCCCGTCTCTGTTTCTCTGCTCTTTTGAGTCTCCCACCAGGCCTGGATGTCCAAGTGTCTGAGAACCCCGTGGTCCCCGCCTTGTCACAGGTCCAGGGACCCCTGAACCAGCTCCAGTTTTCCCACATCTCAGACACGCTGAGTGGTGTTACTGCGCTTACCCTAGCAGGACGTGGGATAAGGACAGCCAAACTCCCTGCTTTCCACCTCCCCAGATGGCCATGCCCGGCGGCAGAGCAGACTCGGGCCCACAACCCTACACCCAGATACTCACTGTCACAGGTGACTCTCCACTTTTCAGTTTCTCCCTTCTTTTCCACACCTTATGATACCCTCGTTCTAGTTCTTCAATAACATGGCAGCCAGAATGGGCCATCCCTGGAAGCTGGAGTGGACAGAAGTGACTAGACAAGTCTACGTCCATCCTGAAAACCAAGTGCATGCATAGGCCTGCCATTTCAGTCCATGTAGCCCATCACCTCTTACACCCATCACCTCTTACATCAGCTTGACTAAGTTTCCATCCCATGCACTGTTTCCCCTTACTCTGCAGGAAGGCTTAAAGAAGCCTACTTCAGATGGTTTGATTTTGTCTGTCTGTGATTTAGCTAGCCAAACCAGTTACACTAAGAGCTGGGTAATATCAAGTGCCACTGGCCCTAAGAATGGCTGGCAGCCAGGCCTTCCCGAAAAGCTCTGGTTCCAGCTGCCTAGCTATAGGAGGAACTGTTATTGCCTGCTGCTCACTGCTGGATGAGTGAGGGGACAGTTGTGAACACATCGAGCTTGGCACTCAGTGCTGAGAACTGCAAATATTAACAAGTCACACTGCCTTTCCGTGATCTCTACCCCCTCATCAAAAATAAAACAAAACAGCAAATAAACGAAAACCCACATCACTCAGCGAACTGGCAGTCAACTCATCTGTCTCCCCAATCTGCAGGCCTTTCCTGGGGGTCCTTCCTAGTCACTCCCAGGAGTATCATAGTAGAGCCAATGCACCTTATTTTAAATACTCAGAGCTAGCATATTGTAGTCCCTATAAATCTTATGCTATATCCCAACCTTTTCCCTGCTTTTATTTATTTCTTCCTAAACTAGGAGATATTAATTTCTCTCCCTTCCTTCTCATCATATCTTCCATGAATTTAAGTCTCCACAAAGATTACAAAGTATGATTTCCTTCCGGTAATTTCCCTTTGACTCAGCAATTGCACTCCAGAGAAGAGAATTCACAGTTCTGTTGCCTTTTCGAGAAGTAAACCACAAAGCATAAAATGCCACATCAACTCATTCTTTTTCTTTTAATTTTTTATACCCAGAAAAGCAAAACACAATTTAATATTTCAAAAAATTACCTGCCATGCCAGCTTTCCATGATTAAGAACAATGCTTCAATAAGCACACTTGGTGTTTCACCCCAGCATCTGATATATCTTTTCCTTCCCGCCAGCCAATAACCAGCTTTGCAGTCACGTTGGCAACTTTTTGAAGGTATTTATCATTCCGGAGGAACTCGCCAAGGAAAAGCCAGACTGATTGCTGGCAGTGTCTGGGGCACAGAGGGAGAATAGAAAGAGCACAGGATTTACAATCAGAAGCGAATCCATCCAGCTGCTACCTGTGTGACTTGGCAAGTCACTTGCAAATGCTGAGCCTTCGATTCCTTAAAACACAATAATTATAAAACCACTGCTGATAATGTATGCTATGACATCACTGCAATTATCAAAGCAGTAGATGTATGTAAAAATCTTCTTTAGGACAGAAACAGAATGATATATATATATATATATATATATATATATATATATATATATATACTATATTATAGAGTGTATATCATAAATTAGAGTAAAATAAAGCTTTTGAAATCACAACTCAAATGAGTTTTCGAATTCCAAGTCTGACTTGCATATATTTTGCTATATAATTACCTAGAATGCATCAGGCTTTGTTAAGCACACCTAAGTGGTCAGTATACACAGATGAAGAATGCCTACCTATACTGTCTGGCTGCTAGAGATGAGCCTTCACAACCATCTTTTATCCCAAGGACATTTTGTCATTACCAAGAAATGACAGTAGCACGTGAAGAAAGAACTTAATTTGTAATATCTGGCACATTGAAATCTTTCTCATTTCACTTTTCTGAAATGGAAAATGAACATGCCCGGTCTAAGAGTCACAGTGAGACTGTGACAATCCAGCATGAGACTGGCCTGGGTGGCATTCCTGTCTCTGGCTCCCAACTTGATACAGTTACTTGAACGCTGAGCTACAGTCTAAAGCTAGAGACTGTAGTGGTTTCTAGAGCAGAGCTGTCTATAACGATGAAATCGCATGTGTCATTCTCAATAGAAGCATGAATTACTGTTACTGAAACACTGGTGTGCCTGTGATTCCCCTTCCTACCTCCAGTTAGATGAGAAGAAGGAAGGCAGTGAGCGCATGAGACTTCCTCTTACTTCACTCTGTACTTCTCACAACAGACACGAGTTCTCAGGATGTGTGACCTTTAGACCCCTGAGCTTCTTCAAGCGATACACTAAGAGGGAACTCTTCTCTTCTCGGCCATTCTGAAGAATGAGAGAAATTAATAAAAAATCAAACGCCAAACCATGACCTTTCCTATTGATGAAGCTAGGTAGAGAAAGGTTCTTGGGAAAACTGTCAAATACATTGGTGGGGGTGAAAGAAACCCTGGAAATGGAAATAATTATCTACTAGATTTCAGGCAGCAGTGGACGAGGGCAGCAGACCACTCGTGCTATCTGCAGACAGGTTGTTTCCACTATCAACAAGCAGTGCCACTGGAGGGGTGGCCTGGACTTCTAATCTGAGGGCAAACGGTGAGAACAGATAAAGACTCTGCACACCACTACTAAACCAAAGTGTTTTAAGCAGAACTGTGCGTATTGATTCTCAGTCAAAAGCACCATCAGAAGTGCTGAGTGGATTCTTCGGGGTCTTGGGATGCCTTTCAGAACCCAGGCAGAGGAGAGAAGTGCTAAGCCATAAGGACTCCACACTCCCATGATGGAGCTGGAAGTAAGAGGTTCCTGGTAAGTCTCCAAGAAGCTATCAAAGTGCTCTGCCCGTGATGTGAGGGCATTTGGACACCTGCCACGCTCAGAGAACATCCATGCCAGGTTATGTCTGTATTGTGTAAGAAACATTTCCTGTCTCTTACCTGTCCAGGTTCCCCAATTCCATCATTAGAAGAAAAGGAAAAAGAGCAAAGAACGGAGCAAAGTTATATTATGGGATTGTGGGATTGCTCCCAACCCCCACCACCAAGAAGAGTGAGGTTGGGTATGAAGGAAGCTCTGAAGCCAATGAAGTGTTGAAGCTTTAGGCTGGCTGAGTCTTAGGCTGTCTGTCTTAACCTTAGGAAATAAAACTGTTACTACATAAAAGACAGGAGTGTCTGGAATTTCATCCAAGAGAAAGACTCCCAAGAGAGATGGTTAGAAGGCATAGCCAACTACAGAGACTTTTAAAAAGATAAACTCTTTTGTTTGTGTTATTTTTTTTAAGCAATTATAAGATTGTCCCTCTTTCTGGTCTACAACATCATTTCTTACAGGTGATTTACGTCGTAGGAGGAGTCCTCTAGCTAGTGAGTGTGAATCGCCTCAGTTACTGTTTTAGTGAACTCCTTAAGCACCTCCCTAAGCTTCTGCAAGATGACAGTGTAGTCATGGCATCCCCATATCCAGGTTTATATTCTTTGATCAGTCCCCATCCCATGACCACTGCCTCAGCATCTTGGAACCATTGCTCTACTCCATCTTGATGAGTTCCACTTATATATAAGATCATGGGGTATTTGTGTCACAAACCTGGCTTATTTCACTTAGCATAATGTTAGTGACAGCCATTCATTGTTAGGTTATGGGTGTCCCGCATCCACTCTGCCACAGGATACTCAGGGAGGTGGGATGTTGGAAGTTTTGACTGTGCTTTTCCCATGCCCATGCCGGCAATGGTCGGGCATCGGGCTATGGGAAACAGCGGGATCCCGCTCCCGGGGTTTGGGAGCACAGTCTGTGGTCCCGGGGACAGCCGGAGCCGGAGCAATCTGGCTCTCAAGCACCTGGGCACCCAGGTGCCCCTGGATGATGTGGTAGAGCTGAGAACAGAGTGGGAGCCTGAGGTCTAGATCTAGACCCGGCCAAAGGGGAAGAGGGGGAGAGCTGTGACTGGGTCCCTCCAGGAGGAGAGTCATTGGCTTGCTCTGTGGGTGGCTTGACTTAGTGGAGGTGGTGACTGGGAGCGCTCAGAGGCCTTTGACAAGAGATTAGGCAAAGACCTGCTCCATTGCTCCCCACAGTGGGATTCTGATGAAAAGAGACAGTTCATGGTTTTAAGGCATTTATTGTCATGGGGGAAAGTGGTGATGAATAAAACTGTATCCCACTTTCTCAGGGCAGGCCTGAGGTTAAATACCTTTTGTAGGGAGGAGTGTCTGGGAAGGGGAGTTTATTAGCTAAGCCTCCAGGTCTTTAGGTACCTCATTAAAATGGAGATCTATCTTGAGGCTATGTGACCACAGGTAGAGGACATGACCTGTGGAGGGGTTTGGGGTGTTGCCCATTGCCCATATGTGACTAATGGCCACAGAATTATGGAGAGCTTCGGCCTCGAGTCAGGAGCCTGGTGTCCTGGAGTGTGGCAAACCGCCTACTGTTCTTTGCAAGGTTACCCCCTGCAGGGTCACCAGCCCAGGGATGGTCCCACCCACAAGGGGCCCTTCCCCCTTGATCACTAATTGAGAAAATGCCCCACAGCTGGATCTCATGGAGCCACTTCCCCAACTGAAGCCCCTTTCCTTTCTTGGTGATAATTCCAGCCTGCATCAAGTTGACACACAAAATCAGCCAGTACAATTGACCCCTTGTCAACTTGACACACAAACACACCACTGTTAAGCATCAACCCTTACTTTCTTATTCATCCCCAAGATCTAAATAAATTTAAAAGTCCCACAGTATTTACATATTAAAAGTTCAATCCCTTTAAAATATACAAACTCTTTTAAAATTCAAAGTCTCTTAACTGTGAGCTCTACTAAAATATTTTCTTCCTTCAGGAGGGATAAATATCAGGGCACAGTCACAATCAAAAGCCAAAATTAAACTCCAACTGTCCAATGTCTGGGATCCAACTCACAGCCTTCTGGGCTCCTCCAGGGGCTCCTCCAAAGCTCTGCACTTTGTAGCACACACCTTGTCTTCTAGGCTCCAGATGCCTGTACTCTCCTGCTGCTGCTGTTCTTGGTGGTCATCACATAGTACTGGCATCTCCAAAACACTGATGTCTTTCACTGAAACTAGGCTTCACCAACAGCCTCTCATAGTCTCTCTTCATGGAGCCAAGCCTCAATTCCTTTGTATGACCCCTTCAGTCCTGGGCCATCAATTGCAACTGAGGCTGCACCTTCACCAATGGCCTTCCATGGCCTCTCATCGTGCCGAGCCTCAGCTGCTCTTCATGACCCCTTCATACCTTTAAAACCAGTACCATCTGGGTAACTCTTACCCATTACCAAGTCCTGCGCAGCATGAAGTACAACCTTGGCTATCTTCTGGAGCACAGCCTCTTTGTGCTTTCAGAAAACACTTCCCAGAAGATGTCACTTCAATGATGCTGGTCTCTTCTTAATCACCATTAATTTCTTAGCTCCAGCTAACCAGCATCAACAGTCTCAAAAATGCAAAGTTTTCGCTTTAGTAGTTCTGGTAACTTGTTAATCACAGCTGATTCTTCAGCCCCAGCTAAGCAGAACCACAGAATCTTCACAATCAAAATAGCAAGAGCCCTGATAAGAGTCTTTTAATTTTCCCTCTGAAATTTCATGAGCCAGGCCTCCATCTTCTGCACTGTTCTCAACATTATCTTCCAAGCTCCTACACAACATCCCACAGAGCTCTTAACACCGAATGGATCTTCTGGCCCAAAGTTCCAAAGTCCTTCCTCAGTCCTCCCCAAAACATGGTCAGGTTGTCACAGGAATACCCCACTATACTGGTACCAATTTGTGTTAGTCGGGGTTTCTATTCCTGCACAAACATCATGACCAAGAAACAACTTGGGGAGGAAAGGGTTTATTCAGCTTACACTTCCACATTGCTGTTCATCACTAAAGGAAGTCAGGACTGGAACTCAAGCAGGTCAAAAAGCAGGAGCTGATGCAGAGGCCATGGAGGGATGTTCTTTACTGGCTTGCTTCCCCTGGCTTGCTCAGCCTGCTTTCTTATAGACCCAAGACTACCAGCCCAGGGATGGTCCCATCCACAAGGGGCCTTTCCCCCTTGATCACAAATTGAAAAAATGCCTTACAGTTGGATCTCATGGAGGCATTTCCTCAACTGAAGCTCCTTTCTGTGATAACTCCAGCCTGTGTCAAGTTGACACACAAAACCAGCCAGTACACCAGGGTTTCCGACGTAGTTCAATCAGAAACCAGGCTGCCTTTTATGGTCCTACAATTCATGTCACAAATGACAGTGTTTCCATCTTTAAATGACTGAATACTTTTCCTTGTGTGTGCATATATGTGAGGGCATATATCACTTTTTCTTCTGTTGGTAGATACTAGTCATGATTCATGTCTTGCCTGTTGTAAAATGCTACACGATGAACATAGATGTCTTCGAGACATATTGTTTTCATTTCCCTGTGAGATAGGTGCACTCAGTAGTGGGATTTATGTAGTAAATGCTAGCTCTAGTTTCAGTCTTTAAAAAACCGTGAAGATTGTTTTTCCACAAAGGTTTTTGTGATGGTTTATATGACCACCAATGGTATATAAAAATCTATTTTCTGTATCTCCTTACCTTAACTGGGTATCTTTTATCTTCCTGGTAATAAGGTAACTTGCTGTGCTTGTGCTTTGCATTTGTCCAGTGATGAGTGATGGTTGACCCTTCACATACATGTAGCCATCTACATGTCACGCTTCAAGAGATGTCTGTCCGTACACTATGTATATTTCTTTAATTATTATTATTTTTTAAAGTTTATTTTTCTGCAGGTGTATGCATGAGATAACAAGTGTGTATGTGATGGGTAAGTGGAGAGGTGCACATGTGTATGTACATACTCGTACACATGTGCAGAGACCAGAGCAGGGTATAGATGTCCTGCTCTGTCACTCTGTCTGTTGAGGCAGAGTCCCCCCACTGAATCTGGAGCTAGGTTGGTGGCATCACAGCCCAGTCTCCCTCTTGTTTCCACACTACAGGGTGCTGGTGTTCAAGGCATACATATGGGCATACCCAGCTTTTATGTGGATATCCCTGGTGATTTTTAACTCAGGTCCTCAAGCCTATAAAGTGAGTATTCTGACTCACTGACCCACTGACCCACTGACCCACTGACCCACTGACTCATCACCCCAGCTCCTCTCCCACTTCTTTTCTAAATGGCCAACAACTCTGAGAATTAGTAAATTAAAATGTAAGTTTTATTTTATGTACACATTAAGTAATGACAGAATTAGGTTAATTAGCATGTCTGTTGCCTTAATTTTGATCATTGCTCTATGAAGACTACACTAACAATCGTCTCTAGCCATTTTAAGATACACAATACACATTATGTGAAGTATAATAACTCAGGCACAAACAGACTACAGAGAAATACCACATACTGACTCATATGTAGAGCCTTAATAGCTTATCTCATTGCATTTAACCATAAAAGAGTGATAGGTCACTAGTTGATTGAAGAGTGGAAGGAGGCTGGTCAGTAGATCCTAAGTTATTTTAAGCTGAAGGATAAATTCTGGTGCTTTGTGGCCCTGTAAGTGGATATAGTGATCACCCACATTTCACCTCTACTTTAGTTACATGATTTATTTTGTTACTATTGACTTGAGTTTCTTAACTATTACAAATCTTAACTTTGTATCACAATCCATGATTTGAAAAGATTTTCACTAATTCTATGGGTTTTCTCTCTCCACTCTGTTAACCATTCCTTTATTCAGAACCCTTTATTGTGATCCTATTTGGTGCTTTTGGGGGGATCTAGAATTAACCTAAGTGTCAGTTGGCAGATAAATTGATAATGGGATATCTATTATATAATATATACACAGGCAGACACACACACACACACACACACACACACACACGCCAAAATGGAATAATATCCAGCCTTCCAAAAGAGAAATTATGTGAAATTATGACGTAAGTGTCAGGCATCATACTAACTCAAATATGAAGAGTATGGTGTGATCTCATACGTGGCATCTTTCAAAGCTGAATTCACAGAAGCAGAGAGAACAGTGGGTGCCAGAGGCAGACATGGGAGTGAAAAATAGAAAGCTGCTTCTCACAGGGCACAATGTTTCAGTTACAAAGAAGGAGTCACTTCTAGAGATTTCATGTACAGAGCTGTGACTACAGTGAATGATGTAATGCATGGTTGAAAGCTGCTAACAATAGACCTTAAACAGTGTCAGTATGAATGAAACGAATCATATGAGATGGTGGATATGTTAAGTGGTTAAATGAACTTGACTTAGTAGTTACACGTTGTACACAGAAATCAGAACATTATTTTATATACTACAAAATACATGGCTTTTATTTGTGAACTAAGTCTTAGTAAAACTGAAAATAAAATAAACTGTTGATCAGATTTAAAAAGAAAAAGAATACAAGACTTATTAGCAGATAAAAGTGTTTGCTATTCGAACCTAACAACCTGAGTTCAAGCCCCAGAGGCCACATTAAAATAGAAGGAAGTTGTCCTGTGACCACATGCACATCTCATTTGGACATGCACACCGCACACATATCACTCACATACACAGCAGTAAATATATAAATAAGTGATACTTCACTGAACAGGACCCTGGTTGTCAGCTCAAACCCTCAATTCATGAACCTAAACCATTTTGCTGAAATATTACAAGGAATGACTTCATTTTTTTCACCTTAAATAACTATGATTCTTATGATTTGAAAACATTGCTTCATTTTTACCGGGTCAAATGTTGATGGGGGTTTAAAATACAGTTTACTTTCATAATGTTAAATTGCCCACAGTTTGTAAAACCTGTCCCACGTAATTGTAGACATTCAAGATTCCTATATCCTTAATTAAACACCATGTGTGACAATGTCCCCTGGTGTTTTAGTAGAATGTGTGGTACAAATCAATAGAGACTACCTCCCTCTGTACGACTAATTATGGAGAAGATGCTCTTTAGAAATCAGGCAGTGAGGTACTCAGAACCAACAGGAAGAGGATAGGCAGAGAGTTCCTCACTGAGATGCCAACTGTCTAGCCCCTAAGTAGCAATCAGGTAGCAGTCTGATTTCTCAGCATCCAGAGAGTGAACATTTTCTACTTTGAGTTTCAAAAGTCTGGGACCAGAGATGTTATTGTGTCAATCACACAGCCCCCAGCTGTCTCATGAGGAGGGGGCATAAACAGAGTTCATTTGCAGTCCAGCCACATAGGCAAACCCCTGTCATTCTTTCCTTCACTGAAGTGACCTTGCTTCACATACATCCAGGGACACAATGACACCATTGGGAAGTAGACGTGGCTGGTTCTTTCTCTAATAGAGCTATTATGAAGTAGCAATCATGTAAAATGTTCCTGACATAATGAAAAATATATAAAGGGACTTAAGTGCTCTCATTCTGGATCTTGTTATGACAAATGAATTAGCTCAGCGGAATGAAGGAATGGATTGATACGTGGTACAGGCTGCATGGCAGGTTAATTACATTTGTTTGTTCTCTGAAGGATGCTGTTGTCACATGGCGGAAGACCAGGAAGTTTGGGTCTGTTCAAGCTGCCTTCAGCCACGGTCCTGAGCACCAAAGCACTGACGTCCTCAGAGCCCCCCTTGGTGGCTAAGAAGTTTTATCATATTAAACCTGCACCAAACCTTCTGAGGTCACCAGAGCACTGGCCCTACATTCTAGAGCATCCATAGTGTCTATCACACATGGTTGTTTCCCTTTGCTTCTGTGCCAGTCTTGGTGCACATTTTTTAATCACGTTAATGTTTTTAAAGACACTTTATTTCATTGACATGCTTTATATCATATTATAATGTGTCAATGATTTTTATTCTTTTTATTATTTCCCCATCTGTTTGATCTGCTCTTCTTTTACTCTTCTACTTTTAGACTCCTGGTCTAAAATCTTAAATTATGAAATTAGAATATTTTTTTCTTAATTCCTTCTCTTCCTCTTTTCCTTTCTTCCTCTCTCACACTCTTCTTTTCCCTCTCTCTTTCTGCTAGTTCTGACAAATGAACTCAGGTTTTCCTGTTTATATGCACACCCTTTTTACCCACTAAGCCTCACATTTCCTCTTATCCAGCAAGGTTATTTAATCCTAGAGATTTCTTGCCAGCCATCTTGAACTACACCCTTCAAGTTTTTATTGTCATAAAATATACATGATATAAAATGTATGGCTTTAGCTATTTTGAATTCAGACTGTCAAGCCAGATGTTTCATCTTATCAAAATGAAACTATGTGCCCAATGACGCTAGTTTCCCATTTCTATATTCAGACCCAGGTTTTCCATTCTATTCTGATTGTAACTTCTGTTAAGTGCTTCACAGAAGAAAGATTATCCAATGTGGGTACTTTTGTCACTGATAGCTTCCATTCAGTATATCTTCCTGGTCCATTCAGATTGTGAAAAATACTATAGTCTAACCAGGTAGTGGAAGTGGATCCCTATAATCCCATCACTTAGAAGACAGAGGCAGGTAGATATCTGGGTTCAAGGCCAGCCTGGTCTACAGAGCAAGCTCCAGAGCAATCAGTGCTACACAGAGAAACCCTGTCTTGAAAGAACAAACAAACAAACTATAGGCCCCTTCTTTTCACAGCACAGTAATATTCCATGATATGTACCACATTTTCTTTATTCTTAAATTGGCTCCCATTTTACGGCTGATTGTAGCAGTAAATTAGTTAAACCACTTTGGCTCCTGGTCTCAGGCATGCACCTGCCCAAGAGCTCTCTGGATTTGCGAACGAATGACACACATACACCATCTAATTTTGATATATTTTGACTAGCTCAGTGACTGGGCATTTCTAAAGCTCCCCATAGATAGCAAACACTTCCCTCCAGTATTCCTGAGTTAACAGTTTTTAAATCTATATTTCATCTTGGCTACCCCAGGCCCAATCCGGGGTGTGGCAGCTAGGGCCATTTTTCCAATTTCTTACATGGCTGGTTGCTCTTTTCCTACAGCTTTTTTTTATTAGATATTTTCTTTATTTATATTTCAAATGTTATCCCCTTTCCTGGTTTCCCCTCCACAAATCCCCATCCCCTCCCCTTCCCCCACCCTGCTCACCAACCCATCTACTCCTGCTTCCTGGTCCTGGCATTTCCCTATACTGGGGTCTTCATATGACCAAGGGCCTCTCCTCCCATTGATGACCGACAAGGCCATCCTCTGCTACATATGCAGCTGGAAGCCATCTGGGGGCAGGACCCTCAGGTCTGGAAGTGCAGCATTTTGGGAGCCAAAAATGAGACGAAGCATCAGAGCCAGTTCCCAACAGCTGAGTGTAAATCCTACCACTAAGAGCATGGGTGGAAAAAAATCTCTCTGCATTCCTTATTTTAAGTCTTTAAGGTACATCTCCTGGAGAGGAATTGTTGGAACATACAGTAATTTTAATTCCCATTATTGGCAGCACAGCATCTTATTTCAATAGTAGCTGCATCACTTTGCATCCTTCTGGGTTCTGATTGCTTCATCTCTTCCACACTTACTTTCTCCTTGCTTGCCAATCACTACCCTAGCAGGTATGAAGTAGTACATTATTTTGGTTTTGATTGTCACTTCTCTAGTGATTGGCAAAGCTCAGCATGTTTCTGTACAGCTGCTAGCCTCCTGTGCATCTTCACTGCAGACAGGACTCCTTAAGGGTTTCTACTCTTAAGCTTGTCTTACAAGATTTAATTTAGAAATGTACTGTTTCATTTTCAAATATCAGGGGTTTTCCTATTATTCTATCCGTGTGTGTTTTAAACTTGCATCCATTACAGCAGTGAACACTCCCTGTACAATTTTAATTCTTTTAAGTTTGTGAATATTTCAGTGACTAAGTTATGACATGGGTACATAAAGATGTTTGTTCAGACCTTACCAAATATTGCATATACATTAAAAGTCAGCTATGCACTATTACTTCACAGTGTTGCTCAGGTCTTCCGTACACTTCTTTGGTTTTCTGCCTACACGTCTTCTTAATTGACAATGGGCATTTACATTTTCAACTTCAGTTCTAGATTAATGTATTTCTCTTTTTAGTTCTAAGAGTTTCTTGACACAGTGTTGCCACTTTGTTCTTTGATATATTGAGGATCCCTTTAAACTGTTACCCACAATGTTGAATTTAACACAAAATCCCCCTCTCAGTACCGGGGCTGTACTCATGGACACCGTTGTGCTACTCAAATGTTCAGACCAATTTCACAAGTGATTTTGAGGCTTACACTCCAGGTTTTGCTGAGTATGAATATTGGATATAACACGATCAGATTCCTTCCTTAACAATAGAGGGTCATACTCAGCCTAAATGCACATCTGTCAAGGAATTTGGTCTCCTATAACAAGAGAAGGCCACTGTGTCCTTCTTTCATGATGAGTCATTTTATTACACAATTTCCCAGTCATTAATGCTTTAACCCCATTCAGAGAAGTCATTATTTAAATGAATCATTTAATTTATGAATATACTCTTTTATTCTGAACTCTCAGAATAATTTTATAAAATGAATATTGATATATTCCCTCCATAATAACCACTGTGGCAACACCAAGAAATAACATACTTTATTTATAGTTAAGATAAAAAGACAGGTAAACAAAAAGACCTACAGAGTCCACTAACCTGCACCCAGAGACTAGTCCACCAGTCAGGGAGTATGCAGAGGCTGGTCTTAGGCCTCCTACACATTTGTAGCAAGTATACAGCTTGGTCTTTATGTGGGTCCCATAAAGTGGGGCGGGGGCTGTTTCAGTCTCTGTTCCCTACCATTGGATCCCCTCCCCCTACCTGAACTGCTTGGTTGGGCCTTAGTGGGAGATGATGTGCCTAGTCCAGAAGGGACTAGATCTCCCAGGGTGGGTTGATAACTAACAGTGGCTCCCCTTCTCTGAGGAGAGAGCGAGGAAGCAATAGAGAAGGGATTTTTAAGGGTGGGACTGGGGAGAGAGAAGGGAGGAAGTTGTGATCTGACTGTAAAGTGAATTAAAAAAATATATTATTGGGGACAAAAGCAGGTACTACAAAGGAATTTTATATAGCTATGTAACATCAGGTGCCACATCTAGGTCACAGAGTATTTGAGGGAGCTCTCATAAAAAAAATTAATTCCACGAGGGGCTTATATCTTCCTTACGTAATTGGGTTTCATTATAATCTCAATATCTGAAGCTATGAATGGACATCCTTGAAAACTGTTAAAATAATTCAGGGAGAAAAGAAATCAGACTCAAATAGGTTAGTGAACATTTTTCAAGGCTCATGAGATCTGAACTACCAGACATTTTCTAGTATTAGAGGTAAGTAATCCCAACTAAGCTGCCAACCAAAGAATAAAAATCCAGACGAGCAGGAGAGATGAGCTGGGAAAGGAGAAGTTGCATCGAATGAAAATAAAAATAATGCAAAGAGAAGAATGCAAGGGTCCACAATGATTACAAATGCATGTGTGCAAGTCACCTAAGGTTCCTCCATCTTTTATACAAGGGAAATTACTTTTCCTTGGCTCTCAATCTTGGGAAAACCAAGGCTAAGATGCTGGCTGGTGCCTGGTGATCTCTCCTCTTGGCCTGCAGTTGTCCTTCAGTGATAGACAGAGCTCTGGTGTCTCTTAGTCTCCCTCGAGAGCACCAGCCCTATCAGACTTGTGCTCCATCCTTATGACCCCTTTTAACCTTAATAAGACCTCTCTGACCTCTGCCTCTAACACAATTACAATGGGGTTAGAACTCTAACATATAAATGGGAAAGTGAATGACACAGTCTACAGATACTGAGCTGTGAAGAATTAAATATGAATTAAGCTGATAGTTAATCAACTATACCTAAGTTAGCTGGATTTTATTCATCAAGAGGAAAAGTTGAGGTACAAATATGTCTGTGGCTCTTTTTCTGCTAAATAGAGTATACCAAATGTCAAATATCCAGCACCTTTCACCTCATCACTATCCGTGTGTCTCTTTGCATATGTATGTTATCTATTTGCTGAAAAGGCATGTACATACACATTGCACGCTATCATCATTTTTCTCCTGCTACCTGGCTTGTTTTGTTTGTTTGTTGTTTTTAATTTGTACAGAGAATAGATGAGAGAAGAGAGAATTGAGAAAGGATAAAATGTGCTTGCCATGCCTCTATCTGCAAGGAAGACTTGTCATTTGGGTAGTTTTTCTCCAACGTCTCCAAGCCAAGTTGAAAAACCATGAGATTATCTTTGAGATTGATTTTTGCTTCTGCTCAATCTTTCTCTCCCACAAAGATTAAGCATATAGTCAGAGCAATGATTCTCAATCAAGCTTTCTGTGCTCCTGGTGGTTCGTGGAAGTCCCCTGTAGTTCCTTTCAATGGCTGATGTACATCCTTGGTTCCCAGAATGATTTTTAGGTGTTACTGTCAGTGGGCTTTTCTGAGTCACTTATCGGGGAAAAGGTACTGGGAACGTTAGAATCTGAATCAATTTAATTTCTCCTTAATGCTCCTATTAAAGTCCTGGTATCAAAACATTCTCTCGCAGTGGAACCGTGTGTGCTCATTAGTCCTCTCTTACAGCAGACCAACACTAGTCTCTTAATTGTCCTTGCTGTGCCGTTCCCTTTTGATCTTTATAGCCATGTCTGGTTAAGTGATGGTTCCCATGCATTAAGTTCATAGGATAGAACAAACTAATGACCTCCCAGACATTTTTCCCTCGTGTCTCTTGGTCTCGCCCGATAGACTTTCAGAATGTGTGCCCTTGACATGCTTTAATACCAAGGTAAATTTTAATGATCAATTAATCATCTTTGCTCAACTCCTCCTTTGCCCTGCACATTAATTTTTTTTTTTTTGTCAAGAATTTGTCTATAGTGTTTCCACTTAAAACTTCATCTCTCGTCTTCCTTTCATTACTTTTGGTCTTGGTGAAACTCTAAAGCCACACCATAGACAAATTATTGAGACAGCCATTCTAGGGGAAAAGGAAGAAAGAAACAGAAACAAAACGTTTACCTAGTCCACTCTTTATCTTGCCTGACGTCACATAAAGTTTCCCTCTTAATTCATGTTTTACCTTTTATACTAATTCCAACAAATTCTATAAGTGGATTGGTATGTAGCATAGTGACCAAAAGAGAAGAGAAAGTCGTTGGGATCAGATAAAGGAGCTGGAATTTCATCCATCACTCACATCTATTACCCACAAGCTTCAGCTTCTATGTGCCTCCTGGTGCCTAGTCTTGTGCCAAACACGGAGCTGGTTGTCTTCTCAGTGCAAAGTTGCTGCAAGATGTTTTGTTTGGAAAGGTGACTATTAACTTCTTTGTCTTACCCATATATACTTAGAGACATCCAACTTCTAATCTAACTGTTGAAAACAGGATTCTATTAAGCACTTAGTTTTCTGGAACATCATCCCAATGAATAGATAAAGAGAAAGGTACAATGGGAGCCAGGAAAAGATAGTCATGTGTGCCACAGACCCTCTGGGTCCCTGTGTCTGCGTGGAACGGGACTCTCGATGCTGGTGGGCAAAGCGTGGATGAATGACAAACAGACGCACACAGGAGAGATCATGTGGAATCTGAGTGTAATTTTCGAATCGAGCATCAGACTTTTTATGCAGAGGACAATAAGGAAGTTGGGTAACATATTCGCAAGGTACAATTGAGGTACCCGGAATCTTTTTTTTTTAATTTTTAATATTTTTACTACATATTTTCCTCAATTACATTTCCAATGCTATCTCAAAAGTCCCCCATAGCGCCCCCCACTTCCCTACCATCCCATTCCCATTCTTTTGGCCCTGGCATTCCCCTATATTGGGGCATATAAAGTTTGCAAGTACAATGGGCCTCTCTTTCCATTGATGGAAGACTAGGCCATCTTTCGATACATATGCAGCTAGAGACAAGAGCTCCGGGGTACTGGTTAGTTCATCATGTTGTTCCAACAATAGGGTTGCAGATCCCTTTAGCTCCTTGGGTACTTTCTCTAGCTTCTCCATTGGGAGCCCTGTGATACATCCAATAGCTGACTGTGAGCATCCACTCCTGTGTTTGCTAGGCCCCTGCATAGTCTCACAAGAGACAGCTATATTTGGGTCCTTTCAGCAAAATCTTGCTAGTGAATGCAATGGTGTCAGCGTTTAGAAGCTGATTATGGGATGGATCCCTGAATACGGCAGTCTCTAGATGGTCCATCATTTCATCACCACTCCAAACTTTGTCTCTGTAACTCCTTCCATGGGTGTTTTGTTCCCAATTCTAAGAAGGTGCACAGTGTGCACATTTTGGTCTTCATTCTTCTTGAGTTTCATGCGTTTAGCAAATTGTATCTTATATCTTGGGTATCCTAAGTTTTGGGCTAATATCCACTTATCAGTGAATACATATTGTGTGAGTTCCTTTGTGATTGTGTTACTTCACTCAAGATGATGCCCTCCAGGTCCATCCATTTGGCTAGGAATTTCATAAATTCATTCTTTTTAATAGCTGAGTAGTACTCCATTGTGTAAATGTACCATAATTTCTGTATCCATTCCTCTGTTGAGGGACATCTGGGTTCTTTCCAGCTTCTGGCTATTATAAATAGGGCTGCAATGAACATAGTGGAGCATGTGTCCTTTTTACTGGTTGGAACATCTTCTGGATATATGCCCAGGAGAGGTATTGCTGGATCCTCCGGTAGTACTATGTCCAATTTTCTGAGGAACCGCCAGACTGATTTCCAGAGAGGTTGTACAAGCTTGCAATCCCACCAACAATGGAGGAGTGTTCCTCTTTCTCCACATCCTCGCCAGCATCTGCTGTCACCTGAATTTTTGATCTTAGCCATTCTGACTG
Organism: Mus caroli; assembly: GCF_978045245.1. Lineage (NCBI taxonomy): Eukaryota > Metazoa > Chordata > Mammalia > Rodentia > Muridae > Mus > Mus caroli. Next base: position 101,963,122 of record NW_028227261.1, on the reverse strand, counting down.
GTGTGAGGTGGAATCTCAGGGTTGTTTTGATTTGCATTTCCCTGATGATTAAGGATGTTGAACATTTTTTCAGGTGCTTCTCTGCCATTCGGTATTCTTCAGGTGAGAATTCTTTGTTCAGTTCTGAGCCCCATTTTTTAATGGGGTTATTTGACTTTCTGGAGTCCACCTTCTTGAGTTCTTTATATATATTGGATATTAGTCCCTTATCTGATTTAGGATAGGTAAAGATCCTTTCCCAATCTGTTGGTGGTTTTTTTGTCTTATTGATGGTGTCTTTAGCCTTGCAGAAGCTTTGCAGTTTCATGAGGTCCCACTTGTCAATTCTTGATCTTATAGCACAAGCTATTGCTGTTCTATTCAAGAATTTTTCCCCTGTGCCCATATCTTCAAGGCTTTTCCCCACTTTCTCCTCTATAAGTTTCAGTGTCTCTGGTTTTATGTGAAGTTCCTTGATCCACTTAGACTTGACCTTAGTACAAGGAGATAGGAATGGATCGATTCGCATTCTTCTACATGTTAACAACCAGTTGTGCCAGCACCATTTGTTGAAAATGCTGTCTTTCTTCCACTGGATGTTTTTAGCTCCCTTGTCGAAGATCAAGTGACCATAGGTGTGTGGGTTCATTTCTGGGTCTTCAATTTTATTCCATTGGTCTATTTGTCTGTCACTTTACCAGTACCACACAGTTTTTATCACAATTGCTCTGTAGTAAAGCTTTAGGTCCGGCATGGTGATTCCACCAGAGGTTCTTTTATCCTTGAGAAGAGTTTTTGCTATCCTAGGTTTTTTGTTATTCCAGATGAATTTGCAGATTGCACTTTCTAATTCGTTGAAGAATTGATTTGGAATTTTGATGGGGATTGCATTGAATCTGTAGATTGCTTTTGGCAAGATAGCCATTTTTACAACGTTGATCCTGCCAATCCATGAGCATAGGAGATCTTTCCATCTTCTGAGATCTTCTATAATTTCTTTCTTCAGAGACTTGAAGTTTTTATTATACATATCTTTCACTTCCTTAGTTAGAGTCATGCCAAGATATTTTATATTATATGTGACTATTGAGAAGGGTGTTGTTTCCATAATTTCTTTCTCAGCCTGTTTATTCTTTGTGTAGAGAAAGGCCACTGATTTGTTTGAGTTAATTTTATATCCAGCTACTTCACCGAAGCTGTTTATCAGGTTTAGGAGATCTCTGGTGGAATTTTTAGGGTCACTTATATATACTATCATATCATCTGCAAAAAGTGATATTTTGACTTCATCTTTTCCAATTTGTATCCCTTTGATCTCCTTTTGTTGTCGAATTGCTCTGGCTAGAACTTCAAGTACAATGTTGAATAGGTATGGAGAAAGTGGACAGCCTTGTCTAGTCCGTGATTTTAGAGGGATTGCTTCAAGCTTCTCACCATTTACTTTGATGTTGGCTACTCGTTTGCTGTAGATTGCTTTTATCATGTTTAGGTATGGGCCTTGAATTCCTGATCTTTCCAAGACTTTTATCATGAATGGGTGTTGGATCTTGTCAAATGCTTTTTCCGAATCTAAGGAGATGACCATGTGGATTTTGTCTTTGAGTTTGTTTATATACTGCATTACATTGATGGATTTCCGTATATTGAACCATCCCTGCCTCCCTGGGATGAAACCTACTTGGTCAGGATGGATGATTGTTTTGATGTGTTTTTGGATTCGGTTAGCAAGAACTTTATTGAGGATTTTTGCATCAATATTCATAAGGGATATTGGTCTGAAGTTTTCTATCTTTGTTGGGTCTTGTTGTGGTTTAGGTATCAGAGTAATTGTGGCTTCATAGAATGAGTTGGGTAGAGTACTTTCTGTTTCTACTTTGTGGAACAGTTTGTGAAGAACTGGGATTAGATCTTCTTTGAAGGTCTCATAGAACTCTGCACTAAACCCATCTGGTCCTGGGCTTTTCTTGGTTGGGAGACTATTAATGACTGCTTCTATTTCTTTGGGGGATATAGGGCTGTTTAGATCATTAACCTGATCTTGATTCAACTTTGGTACCTGGTATCTGTCTAGGAACTTTTCCATTTCATCCAGGTTCTCCAGTTTTGTTGAGTATAGCCTTTGGTAGAAGGATCTGATGGTGTTTTGGATGTCTTCAGGATCTGTTGTTATGTCTCCTTTTTCATTTCTGATTTTGTTAATTAGGATGCTTTCCCTGTGCCCTCTAGTGAGTCTCAAAGATTTTCTCAAAGAACCAGCTCCTTGATTGGTTGATTCTTTGAATAGTTCTTCTTGTTTCCACTTGGTTGATTTCGCCCCTGAGTTTGATTATTTCCTGCTGTCTACTCCTCTTGGGTGAGTTTGCTTCCTTTTGTTCTAGTGCTTTTAGGTGTATTGTCAAGTTGCTAATGTGTGCTCTCTCTAGTTTCTTTTTGGAGGCACTCAGAGCTGTTAGTTTTCCTCTTAGAAATGCTTTCATTGCGTCTCATAAGTTTGGGTATGTTGTGGCTTCATTTTCATTGAACTCTAAAAAGTCCTTAATTTCTTTCTTTATTCCTTCCTTGACCAAGGTATCATTGAGAAGAGTGTTGTTCAGTTTCCACGTGAAGGTTGGCTTTCTATTATTTATTTTGTTATTGAAGGTCAGCCTTAGTCCATGGTGATCTGATAGGATGCATGGGACAATTTCAATATTTTTGTATCTGTTGAGGCCTGTTTTGTGACCAATTACGTGGGCAGTTTTGGAGAAGGTACCATGAGGTGCTGAGAAGAAGGTATATCCTTTTGTTTTAGTATAGAATGTTCTGTAGATGTCTGCCAGATCCATTTGATTCATAACTTCTGTTAGTTTCACTGTGTCCCTGTTTAGTTTCTGTTTCCATGATCTGTCCATTGGTGAAAGTGGTGTGTTGAAGTCTCCCACTATTATTGTATGAGGTACAATGTGTGCTTTGAGATTTACTAAAGTTTCTTTAATGAATGTGGCTGCCTTTGTATTTGGAGCATAGATATTCAGGATTGATAGTTCCTCTTGGAGGATTTTACCTTTGATGAGTATGAAGTGCCCCTCCCTGTCTTTTTTGATGACTTTGGGTTGGAAGTCAATCTTATCAGATATTAGAATGGCTACTCCAGATTGTTTCTTCATACCATTTCCTTGGAAAATTGTTTTCCAGCCTTTCATTCTGAGGTAGTATCTATCTTTTTCTCTGAGATGAGTTTCCTGTAAGCAGCAAAATGTTGGGTCTTGTTTTTGTAGCCAGTTTGTTAGTCTATGTCTTTTTATCAGGGAGTTGAGTCCATTGATATTAAGAGATATTAAGGAAAAGTAATTGTTGTTTCCTGTTATTTTTGTTGTTAAAGTTGGCATTCTGTTCTTGTGGCTGTCTTCTTTTAGGTTTGTTGAGGGATTACCTTCTTGTTGTTTCTAGGGCATGGTTCCTGTCCTTGTATTGTTTTTTTCCTGTTATTATCCTTTGAAGGGCTGGATTCATGGAGAGATAATGTGTGAATTTGGTTTTGTTGTGGAATACTTTGGTTTCTCCATCTATGTTAATTGAGAGTTTGGCTGGGTATAGTAGCCTGGGCTGGAATTTGTGTTCTTTTAGTGTCTGTATAACATCTGTCCAGGATCTTCTGGCTTTCATAGTCTCTGGTGAAAAATCTGGTGTAATTCTGATAGGCTTGCCTTTATATGTTACTTGGCCTTTTTCTCTTACTGCTTTTAGTATTCTATCTTTATTTAGCGCATTTGTTGTTCTGATTATTATGTGTTGGGAGGTATTTCTTTTCTGGTCCAGTCTATTTTGAGTTCTGTAGGCTTCTTGTATGTTCATGGGCATCTCTTTCTTTAGGTTTGGGAAGTTTTCTTCTATAATTTTGTTGAAGATGTTTGTTGGTCCTTTGAGTTGAAAATCTTCATCCTCATCCACTCCTATTATCCGTAGGTTTGGTCTTCTCATTGTGTCCTGTATTTCTTGGATGTTTTGAATTAGGATCTTTTTGTGTTTTACATTTCCCTTGATTGTTGTGCCGATGTTCTCTATTGAATCTTCTGCACCTGAGATTCTCTCTTCCATCTCTTGTATTCTGTTGCTGATGCTCGTATCTATGGTTCCAGATTTCTTTCCTAGGGTTTCTATCTCCAGTGTTGCCTCAATTTGGGTTTTCTTTATTGTGTCTACTTCCCTTTTTAGGTCTAGTATGGTTTTGTTCATTTCCATCATCTGTTTGGATGTGTTTTCCTGTTTTCTTTAAGGACTTCTACCTGTTTGATTGTGTTATCCTGTTTTTCTTTAAAGACTTGTAACTCTTTAGCCATGTTCTTCTGTAATTCTTTAAGTGAGTTATTAAAGTCCTTCTTGATGTCCTCTACCATCATCATGAGATATGCTTTTAGATCCGTGTCTAGCTTTTCTGGTGTGTTGGGGTGCCCTGGACTGGGCGAAGTGGGAGTGTTGGGTTCTGATGATGGTGAGTGGTCTTGTTTTCTGTTAGTATATTATTACGTTTACCTTTCGCCACCTGGTAATCTCTGGGGTTAGTTGTTATCATTGTCACTGTTTAAAGATTGGAGCAGACTCTGTGTTCCACTCACCCGAAGTCTCAAAATCCTGTGGCAGGTGTTGTGGGTAGCTGGCGAGTGTCAGCCGACCCTGCGCCCTAGCTACCAGGGTGCTTTTCTGACCGGAAGAGGCTTGTGGCCCTACTCAGGCTGGATTTCTGCCTCCCCAACCAAAGCAGTCTCAGGTCCCGCTTGATTGGACTGGAGCAGAAGCTGTGTTCCACTCACCAGAAGTCTCAAAATCCTGTGGTGGGGGTCCTGGGTAGCTGGCGGGTGTCAGCCGACCCTGCACTCTAGCTACCCTGGTGCTGGTCCGGCCGGAAGAGGCCTGTGGCTCTACTCAGGCCGGTTTTCTGCTTCCCTAACTAATGCAGTCTCAGGTCCAGCGCAATTGGATTGGGGCAGAAGCTGTGTTCCACTCACCAGAAGTCTTAAGATCCTGTGGCGGGTGTTGTGGGTAGCTGGCGAGTGTCAGCTGACCCTGTGCCCTAGCTACCCCGGTGCTGTTCTGACCGGAAGAGGCTTGTGGCCCTCTTCAGGCCAGATTTCTGCCTCCCCAACCTAAGCAGTCTCAGGTCCCGCGTGATTGGACTGGACGGTAGCCGGAATCTTACATAAAACAGAGGAATGCAAACAAAAAGGTCTAACGGGAACCACCAGGGATAGAATTCATTGATAACAGCTGGGATCAACAAGGGCTCCACCTAAGATTCACTAATCTTAGAAGCCAGGGTCAAGGGCTTCGCGCCCTTGTCATAGTTCCTATTTTAGTCTCTTGTATAGTCCACCTTCCCCTTAGGCCATTGTAAATACGTGTGTATGGGTGTAACTCTGCTATGGTTCTAAGTATCTATTCTGGTTTCTCCTTTGGTCTGAAACTTCCTTCTTCCTTAGTGATGGTAAATTCCTGTGTAAGGGAGTGACTTAGCTTTTACAATCTTACTGAATTCCAAGCCCTTGATCTTGGTCAAGTACGTTCTAGGACTGTTGGAACACTTATAATAGGAAAATACTGAAAGAGAGCACGTGGATCCATACACTAGACTAACTCGGGCATGGAACTCGGGAATGAGAAATTAATGTATGAGTAGAGAACGCTAGACTCCAGGAGGAGAGCTTCCTTGAAACTCTTTTGCCTCATGAGTGACTTTTAAGCCTTTCGGCTTGTCCAGCTGACTCGACCGGAGAGCATAGTACGTGTGGAAATTTACGATGCCACCGTGATTAATTTACTTTAAATGTAATACAAGTACCCAGTAAAGATGCAGTTGGAACACTGCTAAATGAGCATGTCCCTCCCAACAGATGGGCTGGCAATGACTGCCCTTCACTCAACTCCTTCTGTATGTTAGTTGGGATTTTAAGTACAGTAGCTAGGTAGATATTGATCATTGGCCAAATCCCAGCAGGTCACAGTTCTCCCCCCGCCCCCCACTAATAAATTCCTTGATAGATGGAGGATAACTAGTGATTACCTCAAGAGGAGCAATTTCTTTAGAAGAACACTAGTAAAATGGAGCAGAGTCTGGTAGATTTGTGTCACAAATGCAATCTTGCATAAACAGGTGAAAGAAAGTCTAGGCATGAGGAATAAGGAATCACTAATATGAATTCATATACAGGCTTAATCCCTAACCTCCCCAGTTAGAAAACTCCCTTTATGAATTCTTCTGCAGTTAAGAAATGATGGTGATTGTCACAGATAATTTTGTTTGCCCTGCTCAACAGTGAGAACTGTACTAGTTATTAATAAATCAGCAAAAAGAATCTGTCTCTCTCTGATGAGAAATTAGGCAAACATGTCTACAGTCACAGGCAATAAAAGATAAATATAAATAAAATTAAATCCATCACAATTTTTAATAAGATTCAAGGCAGGCAATAAAAATGTTGTTTTCCTGATCTCCCCTTGTGGTAATTTGAATAGGCTTGGCCCCATAGACTCATGTGTTTAAGTGTTTGGCCACAGGGAATGCCACTATTAGGAGGTATGGCCTTATTGGGAGAAATGTGTAACAGTGTAGGTGGGCTTTGAGCAGTGCCAAAAATAGTCTCCTCCTAACTATCTGTGGAAAATAGTCTCCTTATGGGTGCCTTCAGATCAAGATGTAGAACTCTCCTCTCTTCCAGCAACATCTCTGCCTGGATGCTGCCATGCTTTCTGCCATGATCATAATGAACTGAACCTCTGAAACTATAAGCCAGCAACAATTAAATGTTCTCTTCTATAAGAGTTGCCTTGGTCATAGTGTCTCTTCACAGCAATAAAAGCCTAAGACACTCCTACATGTCATATTTGTGGGACAGGCTACCATATGACATTGGTGCCATAGAGATACACAATGCTCTCATTGTCCCCAACCCATCTCACAGTGACTCAGGGATGTTTCTTTAACTGTAAAAGAGTTATTCACTATTCAGAGTGTCTCAATAGCCTTTTGGTGGAGTATTCCTGAGATGAAAATGTTTAGTAACTATTTCATGTGATTCCCTCACACACTGCAGTTAGAACACTGTTTCATCCACCCAGTGAATCAAACTGTTTCAACTCCCAATGCTTCTTCCCAGACCCTGCCCCGATATATGTCATTTTTATAGCATTTTTAGCCATAGTCTAGACACACATTTATACTCTACTTAAATGATTCATAAGAATGTTCTTGTTGCTAGTCTTTTTAATAGTCATTTTAATGACTACTTATTATTTTATTGTGATATAAAGCATATTCTGTTACTCAATTAATCATATGCAATTATTTTGTCCCCTAAAGTCTTCTTCATCCGCTTTTTGGGTTAAATATGATAAAGTCCTACAAAATGGTCTGGCTTTGCTGGGTCAATGATTTGGCCCCATTTTTTTAACAGTTTGATAGGAATATATGCACAATGTCTATAAAAGTCAGCAATTTCACTTCACCCTCATAAAATGAAGCATGACAGCTAAGGCATTGAGAGGTATTTAGCCAGATGTAGAGAGAAGGGGGGTGGGTGTGGAAAGAAGGCAAGAAATACCCAAACCCTGAAGGTTCCACAGTATGAGGGGAAGCTTCCTGCTGTACCAACTACACAGAAAACCTCATGAAGTCAATTGTGATTGGTGGTCCTCCAATCTCACCATGAAGTCAATTGGGATTGGAGGTTCTCCAATCTCACCAAGATATGGTATCTCATATTTTCATGAACTTGCAAAAAACAAAAACAAACAAACAAAAACAAACATGTCCCTCATATTCTCACCAGTGCCCTGCCTTCTGATCCCAACCGTGTTGTCTGCCTCCCTAATAGAATCTTAAAGATCCCCTGTGATTTTCACTCTACTTTCTGATAGGCAAACACCTAACATTTAGATAGGGCTTCCTACATTGGCTTTCTGTTAGCTTCTCACTCCTGTAACCTGCTCACTAACTTTACTGAATTCAAGGCTGAATTCCCCTAAAGCAGTTGTATTACAAATTGTTACTTCTTGTTATGTGTATTTTAAAGCCAATTATATATTTTTTGATATTGAGATGTTTTCAAATACTGAAAAATATTTCTCTTCTCCCTGTGATTTATTTCTTTGCCATTTTTAAAATTAGAAGGGCATTCCTCAAATAAATGTGGAATACATGTTAATCTATAACTAAAGGCTTTAATTTTATTTTTAATTATGCTTATATGTGTCTGTGAATGGATTTGTAGATGTACGTGTAGTGCCCATTAGGCCAAGAAGGGGGCATCAGATTCTCTGGAGCTGGAGTTATGATTGTGAACCGACTGATATATAGGTGGTAAGAGCTGAATTCCAGTCTTTTGCTATTACTGGACTAGTAAAACCTGTTGAGAAAAAAATTGCTTCTTTTAAGAGTATCTAAAGCTGAAGTCATTATGTGTTTTTCAAAGTTTACTGCAAAAGTCACCTCTGGCTGAAAATTTCCATATTAGGGTATTTTGAATGGCAGTCTCAGTATGTTTAAAGGATGTTCATGCTCTCGTTTACTCTAATAGTGAATCCTGAACTTGATTCCAAAACTAGTTTTAGGGTGTGGAAGAGTTTCAAGTGGGAAGGAGTGGTAACATGATTAGATCTAATAACTGTTGGAATCTCAGCTGAACAGATATGCAACTAAGAAACTGTGGAACACACAATGAGTACACAGTGACAAGGGACCAGTGATAAGGCTCTGTGTGTGTTATTGTGGCTGTTATTATTGCTGTTGTGTGTGTGTTCAGGTAGGCTTGTACACATGTTTCTGTATCATTACAGTCCTCTTTATTATTCTAGAAGCTTAGGATAGAGTTTGATGCTTCAGTAGAAGTTTGTATGGTAAAATTTCCATACCACAATGTGAACTGAGTGAGTAAAAGAAATAGTTCTACAGCCATCAGTACATAACTCTCTGGCAAAATCTGATTAGGCACAGGCCATGTAGTGAGAGGAAGGACCACTGCCTAATCTGGAGCCCTTTCTCTGAGTTTCTGATCTTTCTCTAAACTCTCCAAGTATTCAATTCCTCCACATGGCTCAGGATGACCTATGACACCCAGGAAAGGATTTACCCACATCATAAGCAGTTCTCCAGATGCAAACCATGTTATCTAGAGAAGCCAACCAGGACTTTAATAAAGTCATTGGTGGTGCTCCTTTACCCCTGTAACCCACAGAGGTACAGAGGCGAGAGCTCAAACACAGCTTTAAAAACCCAAGTGTCAAGAGTTAGAAAGATGCTGTCCTCTGGTGATGGTTACCAGTATATTGTGCAAAGAAAGCTTCCTTCATGATGATGCCTTTAGATGAAGACCTGTGTTCCTATAGCCAATCAGAATCACTATTAATAAAAGAAAAAAGAAAAAGAAAATCCACATCCTTCTTTTTCCAGAACTGAGATATTGTTGTATAGAACAGGCTAGAAAACGTGTCTTTCTCTACCTAAGAAATAATTAGTGTTATTGAGAATAAAATCCCATCATAATCTTAATGAAGCTTTAAGATCAATTATTTGAGAAAGCCTTAATTAAACTAGTCTAGTGATTGAAGTCTTATTTCAGAAAAGACAAGACCCAAAACTATTTTTGAGCTGTATTAATTAAAAAATAAATACTTAGAATACTGCATACAAGTATATCAGTATGTGGTTGTGCACGCGTGTGTGTGTGTGTGTGTGTGTGTGTGTGTGTGTGTGTGTGTGTGTGATAATCTTTAATTGTTTTGTCCTGAGAGTTCTACTAAGCCCAGAAGAGGTCAGTTCCTGTCTTGAACTCCTCCACAAAGAGTTAAGCTTAATTATCTCATAATTGTGTTGGAAACCCAAGCAGAGTTTGCTCTTGCAGAAACAGCGGGATGGTGCTGCATCTCTGTGGGGTGCAATGTGGATGAGAAACTCCTTCCAAATTGCATGGCAAACCATGGCGGGAGACAAGCCACATTATACTGTGTGTTGGACTTTAGCTTTGGGATTTTTTTTTAAAAAAATCAATTTTTATATCTATAAATACACATTGTCTTAATGCTGATTTTCATGGACATTTTAATAAAAGAACATCATTAAAGCATGCAGCAAATGAACTTGGGGTTTAAGAGAAATTTGCCTGTAGGCACAATCCCAGGGTGTCATGGGAAATTGACTTTCTCATTTAATTTAAATTTAAAAACGTAGTTTATGGGGAAACTCACTAAGAGAAAGCGTCTCATTAACTGGAGCATCCAATGGGACTGAATTATGACTTCCTAATATAGACGTAAATACAGATTGATTCTATTGTTAATTTGAAGGTTCATCGTGTGATTATTTATTCCTTTGAATTTAATCGAGGTCATTTAAGTCCCCAAAACTATATTCCCAAAGACTATAAGTACAGTCAGCTAGGGAGCTCATATTTTTAGGAAAGTATTTTATAAAAGTTCCCATGTACTAGGGTTCTGACTGTGCTAATGATACACATTACTTCCGATTCATTAATTTTACTTTCTGGTATCCACTGGAATCATGTGTCTTTTTGCCATTTACATTCTTTCCAACCATCCTCCACTTCTCAATCCTGCAAGTAATATTTATTGAGCACATATTCAATATTAAAACTATTATCCAAGACATTCATGTTCTCATCGAATCATTATCAATTACTAGGGAATATGACTATACCCGTTTTTAAAATGGAAGCACTGAGATTTCACAAATTTTAAGGCAAATTTTACCTTTCGATTTAATTGTATGATTCCACTTTTTAACATTTTTCTTTAATTTGGACCAGTCTTAATTCCAAGAGTGTTCTTTCCAGGACAGTTTCTCCCCACACTTTTTAATGTACTCTTACCATTTAAAATTTGCCTTCATATATCTTGTTCCCATTACATCCTTACCTGTAGAGTGAAATAAGTCCATCATATTGCCCCACTCACAGCTTCACTTGTTTCTGTAAAATACAAATCATCCAGGCCATAGCACATAAAGAAAATCTTTCACAAAATATTCGTCATGGTACAAGCATGTATGTAAATATCTAGTAATGTGTAAAATATATGAAATATATGTTTAATGTGATAATAATTTTGTTGGTTTTTTTCCTAGAAATGTCTTATTCCTCAACACTTGTTGAAACCATGTTCTGATTGATCTATTCTCCCCTCAGCATTTCTTACTTTCAAGCCAGACTATAGTGCATTCATTTTCTTAAAATTTAATTCTAATCCTGTAGCTTTTTAAATACTTCTAAGGGCTCCCTGCTTCTTACTGAGTAAACTGTTAAAACAGCACTTTGTCTTTTAATGATCTACCAGTTTGGCTCCAAGTTTCTTTCTAAACCCAGTTTCCTATCACCTCTTTTAAACAAAATCAGGAAACAGTACTTATTATTTGCTATATACAAAATTTTAATATACGTTATTGTGACTACTATAGATATAATTGTGATCCCACAGACGGTGAAACAGAAAATATGGTGCGTATGTATTTTTGTTGATATGTCCTATGCTCCATCCAGACAGAACTGTGTGGTCTGTCTCAAGTACTAGGCAGAATGAGTACTAAGCATGTTGATGTGGATCACTGCTCATCAGCTTCCACAGCGCTCATATGTAACCAAGCACCAGCGTCACATTTTCTGTGGACTCTACTCTTCCTATCCAGAAAAGACCTGCACACTGCTAAGTCTTCAGAGCACCAATGGTCCCATTCATGTAGTTTGCACGATTCAGTCCTACATTGCTGACATTTAAATTCTGATAAAATTGTGGGAGAATTATACCCATTACTTCTTTCTTTTTACTTTGAAAAACTTAGCAAAGTCTTGTGTTATTTTATTATCATTTTCATTAAAACTCACTGAGAGTCACAAAAGGGCATCTACTCTATAAGAGAATAGTACCGAAGACCTCAAATTATAAAATCCTCAGGTAAAGAAATTATAATTTTTCACCTATTCCTGTAATGATAAGGACTATCTATTTTCAGGAAACACTGTATTTACATACCTCTTAATATGTTGCAATATAAATAGTTTAGTTTACCCATTCTTCTAATTATATTTTCTATTAATTCCTAAAAAAATAATAATCATATATTATTTAGTTTTGTATCTCCAGATTCAACTTTTTCATGTTATTTGATACTTAAATATGCATTTGAATTTAAAATGTGATAGCAAAATAGCGAAAAGAACCTTGATCAAATTGAACTAAATATTCAGAGGATATCAGAAAAGATAATATTCATATTAAATATTAATTAAAATCTAGGAGCAATATGCTTAGTAAAAAGCCTTGGCTTTTAAAACACTCTCAAATGCAAGAGAAAAATAAGCAAAATGATTGCGCTGACAATTTTAACCTTTCCAGGCAAACGTTATCCAAAAAATAAAATACTTTGGTGAAAAATCATTTCAACAGAGTGTAGCAGGATGTGTTCCCAATAGAATAACCCCAATTATTGCTACCCCAAGCCCCAGCAACCAACAGAATAAAAGCACATGCAATATTGTGACATTGCTTTAGAAACTAGCCTAGAGTCTCCAATTTGAGGTCAAGAAGTCTGAAATGAAGTTTTTCTTTTACAATTGCAAATGCTCCCATTTTTGTAAACTATTTCTCTTTCCTACAAAGTGAGACAATTTGTCGGCATTATCTTCTTTGAATTTTATGCTTCTGGCATTTAAAGCATAGGTGTCATAGCCTCTAATTGAGAATCATGTTTTCATTTGCAAGTTGATTTTAATAGTCAATTAACTTATTGGTAGTTTTTTAAAATTTAAATTAATCATTTATTTTATTTCCTAAAGATTTTGAGGGTATGCTTGTTTGGAAGATGTATGAACCACATAGCTTAAAATTTCCTGCTGAAAAGTCAAAAACAGGAAACTGGCCTTTGAGCTTTGCTATGCTGGTGTGTCCTGGAAGGTTTCTCAGAACACAGTTATAGCCCCACTCGCCTCACACACATGTGTCTTTGTTAAGGCTTTCTAAAAGCACTTTTCAAGGTAGATATCGGTTCTCTTTATATTTTATAGCTCTCTTCCTAACTGATTGAGGGGACAGGTTTCTAACACACTTTGAAATTATCAGTAGTAGCTATCTGAGAATTTGGAATGGGCACAGTAAATAAGATTAGATGAATTCATGCTACCTCAACTTAATTGAGAAGCCCACCTTGAGTGGGGACCCTGGGGCTTCTCAGGTTTCTTCCATTCCTTATCTACCATTTAAGTTTCGCTCTGGTTCGAGTGGAGACTGTCTCCCCAGATCTCCATGTTTCCGCACTTGTTTCTTAGAAGCCAGGGCTGGGTTTTTTTGGGGGGTGGGGTGGGGGGTGGGGGGCTGTGGACCCTTTAAGAAATAAGGCCTAACGGAAGGGAGTTGGATAATGGGAGGCAGGTCTCAGGGATTATACAGGAGGCACACTTGCAGCTCTTCCTTCTCTGTCTCTGCTTGCTCGTGCACTGAGATATGAAGTATACCAGATACACACTTCCAGCCATGAATTCGGTCATACATCCCCACCAGTAGCCAGAATAAATACTTTCTCCCTTGAGTTGTTCTTTGTCAGGTGTTCTGTAACAGCAACAACAAAAGCAACAAATATGGGGTCCTTGCAGATTCACTAACATACCTCAAAACCATTGTTTGGTAATTCTTGTGGCACGTATAGCAGGGCTGAATTCTGTTCCTTTTAACTGTGAGGTTCTTTAATTATCACAAGGGTACAAAAGGGTGATGGAGGACTGGTGGCTGTAAAACGGAGTTTCCTCTCTGTTATCTGACTAAGAGCTTTAATATTCTAGATAAAAGTATATCTTACATAAAATTATATTTTAAAAATTAGGAATAGTTCAGTTTTCTAATGCTGTCCATATTATCCATAATTGCCAACCTTAACTTTCTTTCTTTTTTTTTTAAGATTTATTTACTTATTTATTATAGTTAAGTACACTGTAGTTGTCTTCAGACATACCAGAAGAGGGCATCAGATCTTATTTCAGATGATTGTGAGCCACCATGTAGTGCTGGGATTTGAACTCAGGACCTGTGGGGGAGTAGTCAATGCTCTTAACAGCTGAGCCATCTCTCCAATCACTTAATTTTCTTTTGTAACCTATCCTGTGCCCTTCCCAGCCTTGAGCAGGCTGAATAGATCTTGAGCGTTTGCCACACTGGACCTTAACAACTTAGGGGGAGACATCCTACAGGGACTTAGAAGAATAGACTGCCCACTGAGCTTGCTTTACAAAATAATCCAGCTGAAACAAAGGATGGGTCTGCAGGTTTTCCTTATATAAACGTAGTGCTAAATACTAAACTTGAAGCCTTGATCAGAGCCTTGTCTTGGATTTATTCTTCTCTCCCCCTCCCATCCTTTTCATTTCTAGCCCCCTTTCATGTAAACCCAGTAAGTCCCTGGCCGCTGGATGGCTACATCTCCCTCTGATAATCACAGCTTTTAGTTGTGGCTCAAAAAGATATTCCAAGTTTCTTTAATAAGATTAAGAGACATCAACAACTAAGTGCTTCTATTCCAGATATCAAAGAAAACACATAGGCTCCTTTCTATACCTCCCAAGATACCATTAGAATGATTACGAGGCTAGGTTCAGTATGAGTGTAAGAACAGCATTTCATATGGCAAAATAAGCTTAGAGTATCATATAATCCATGAGTTAGATACATGTGCATGAATTTCTAGAGTACGGTTATTGGTCAACATCCTACTAATATGGATGGAGAGAACTCCAACACTGAGTACACACTGAAGGCAGGTGACAGACAGGCATGCTGTCTCAGGATGAACACTGAAGGGATCTCAGGTACACAGTTGTTGTTAAAGTTGATCGTGTATGAAAAGGGCAAAGGGGACACCCCTGGTAGAAGACAGTTCATTTCCCATCAATATTGGAAACAAAGAAAGTAGAGAGAGACCTTTCATGCAATTTTCGCAAATTTTGAAAACCGAATGAACTTGATCCTTAGTTTTCTACACTCAGAAAATTGGTAAACAGCCATGAAGGTAAATTAAAGGTAACATTGCACAAACATGAATGCTTCTAATTTTATCTTCTCTGCCCTTAGGTGCATTTGGGATGCTGCTGCAGAATGAAAACGGTGTTCATAAAACAAGAGTGGCATTCCAAGGATGAATGAAACCCAAGAGTACAGTATGCAGCCAGCCACGCAGCAGGCATAGGAAACAAGCGCTTTGAAGAATGGCTTTCCTAACATGAGCACTTTTCATTTTAGTCATCCCGGTTCATAATGTCATCTCATTTGTGTTTGGTTTCCAGTGAGGTCAAGCATCTTTTCATGTATGCGTGATGCTTCCTCACATCTTCTCCCCTGAAGTGTGTACTGTCTGGTTCTCTGTGTCAACTTGACACAGCTGGAGTTATCACAGAGAAAGGAGCTTCAGTTAAGGAAATGCCTCCATGAGATCCAACTGTAAGGCATTTTCTCAATTAGTGATCAAAGGAGGGGAGGGCCCACTGTAGATGGTGCCATCTCTGGGCTGGTAGTCTCGGGTTCTATAAGAGAGCAGACTGAGCAAGCCAGGGGAAGCAAGCCAGTAAGTAACATCCCTCCATGGCCTCTGCATCAGCTCCTGCTTCCTGACCTGCTTGAGTTCCAGTCCTGACATCCTTTGGTGATGAACAGCAATGTGAAAAGTGTAAGCTGAATAAACCCTTTCCTCCCCAACTTGCTTCTTGGTCATGATGTCCAGGAATAGAAATCCTGACTAAGACGAAGTGTCTTTCCAAAGGATTTGCTCATTTTCCTTCAAACGTAAAATTAAAACTTATTTCATTCTCGTCGCAAACTGTTTGAATACCACTAGCTTTCTTACGATGATAATGTCATTTTTGTTCCTCCTCCTCAGAAATAGAATTATTTACCTAATTAAAGTTATAAAAACTGTTTTCTACTATATGATTTTAGTTGTATGTTTAGAATTATAATGTAGTTAGTGTTAATGTTGAAAATTATATGAGGAACTCACATACTTTCGATTACAATCTTTCAATTCTCAGATATAAATGTTTTAATTCTCAACAAATTAAACTTCATATTCAACAAATGTATTTCTGTATCGTGTTTTTGCAAGGAGCTAGGGACAGGACTTGGTCGTTAAGAGTTTATACTGCTTTTGCAGAGGACCAGAGTTTGGTCCCTAGCACCTGCATCAGGTGGCTCACAACTGCGTGTGACTCCAGCTCCTGGGGAACCAATGACACTGGCATCTGTGAGCACCAGTGAACAAATGACACTGACATCTGTGAGCACCATGAACAAAACCCACAAGCACATAATTGAAAATGATAAAAAGTAATTTAAATATTTTTAATCAATTCTTATATGTCTATTCTTTTTTGCATATGCCTGCATATACATATACATGTATTAGTGTGTATATATGTGTATATGTACATGTATATATATATGTATATACATGTGTGTATGTGTGTACATGTGTGTATGTGTGCATGTATGTGTGTGTGCATGTATGTATGCACATGTATTGGAGACCTAAGGCTGATAATGAGTTTCACTTTCAATTGCACTTCATTTTATTTTTTGAGACAATCTATTGGTATCTCTATCATTTCTGTTTATGTCTAACTCTATGCCTATGTCTATGCCCCTCCCTCTCCCTCTCCCTTCTACCCTGTCCCCTCTCCCCTTCTCTCTCTCTCCTCCCCTCTTCCCTTCCCTCTCCCTACCTCTGTTTCTATCTCTCAGCCTCAAGGGATCCTCCTTCTCTTCCTCAGTGCTGTGGTTACAGAAGTAGACAGCCATGCTCAGCTTTTGTGGGACGCTGGGAATCTAAGTCATGGTTTCAAAGCAACACACTCCTGCCACTCTCTCCTCACAGACATCCATGTCCGTTCTTATATTCCGATAGCATGCTGTCTTCACCGTTTTAGGTACAGCAGCTCCTGACGTTCATGCCAATCTTACAGCTTTCCTTCTGTATTCACACCTATTGTGGTACTTTAGGCTATTTGTACTTTCAAATAAAGTTCCTAAGAATGTTTTAAATTTCTATGATATTCTTTTGGTATCTTGATATTTCAGATGGAACTTCATTAAATCTGTTGTGCAATTAAATGAAAATTAACAATTCTAACAATGAGTTTTAAAAAAATCCATTAACATTATATCCTTGCATTGCTCCATTAAATTGTCTTCATTAATTCTTTTTCATAATTTTTCATTTTAATGAAACACCATGCATACATATTGTCACTTTTATTCCTAAATAAGAATCAGTCTGTGGTTGTAATGGAACTATTTTGGGTTGTGAATCTAGTCACAATTTGCCTTTCTTTCTTCCTTTCCCTTTTTTAAATAAGTAATTTTGTGGGGTTGGGTTAGAAGTTTTTACATATTTTTTCTTATAGAACCAATTTACTATCTAGTTTATATTCTCTTCATCCTGAAAATGCTCTTTGTCACAGTGTGTACCTCTTCATACGTGTGTGTGTGTGGTGTGTTCTTGTGTGTATGTGTGTATTCATGCATGTATGGCTCATATATGTGTATCTGTGTCAGTGTGTGTGTGTATGTGTGTGCTTGTGCTATCATGTGCTTATATTTAGTTGATGGATTCTATCTTATTTTGTCTTATTGTTAAAAGCATTTCCCTAAACAGACTATTGATTGGCCCTTTTGTTTTACTCTGTTTTATTTTTATTTTTAGTGTTTGAAAATATGCCATTGAAACAGCTATCAGCTCCCCTTATTTGTGAACAGAAGGAGGGTCAATAACCAAACTGTTTCCTCATATAAAAGGTCATTGTCAGTTGCCAAGATTATCAGCCTTTAACATCTAACAATTCAACTGTAACATTGTGTTGTGTTCCTTGTGCTTGTTTTATTTGGGATAAAGTTTGTGATCACAAATTACTGTTTTTAACCATATTTTGGGAGCTTCCCATTACTATTTTTTCAATTCATTAGTAGTGCTACTCAACTTTTGGCATTACAATGTGACATCATCTCCAAAGTGTGAGCCTGGTTCCTCACCATACTAGACTCATGCAGCCCCTAGGTTCCCAGGCCACAGGGTGGATTGGCCTAGTTTAGTGCCTATTCCTTTGGTAACTTCTTTTTTTGTCTTACTATTATTTTCTGAATCTCGTGTGTGTGTGTGTGTGTGTGTGTGTGTGTGTGTGTGTATTTCCCTAGAAGTTTTCTTTCTTTAATATTTTCTCTTTCTTCTTGGCGGGATCATGTCTACTAATTAATACTTAAATTTAATCATCCCCTTCTACTTTCTCAAGTCAACTATTTTTTAATTTGGTTTTATTTTATGTGAATGAGTGTTTGCACTATGTATGTATGTATGTATGTATGTATGTATGTATGTATGTATGTAAGTGCGTCATGTGCCTTCAGTGCTCATGGTGGCACAAGGGGGGCATTGAACCCCTAAATGACACAAAAACTTGAAAAAGAACCTTCAAGCCCTTTCTTTCATCTTTGTTCAGCCATTGACCAGCAACATTCCAAAAGGATCACCTTGGCTCAAATAGTATGTCAGTTCTTCTCTTGGAGGATTGCATTCCATACTGACAGCAGACTCTTCCTTGGAAGAGAGCTAAGCACTCCTCTACATACTTGAAACTGATAGAAATAAAAAAAGACAAATTGAACTCGCAGAGAACACTCTGGCACCAGAAAGTGTGAATCCAAAACCATCTGGCACACAGTTGCTTTAAACCTGTGTATCTCATCCGGTATTTCTTACCATCGTTTTAGGTCTATAATGTGAAATGATAATTATTTTGTGGTTACCCATTGAACAAACGAGTAAAATTATTATGAGAATTAAATGACATAGCACATGGGAAGCACCTAATAGAGTTTAGCAAATGAATGTGCGGAGAGCATATGAAAGTCACAAATCATCTTAATTTGGAGTTTATGAGAGACTTGAATTCCCAGCTTTGATGAAATAACTTAAATAATCCTTTTCTCTTGGACAATTTTTGCACAATAATGACATTGCAGCATGAAGGCGCCTCCTCCACCTTGGAGGGACTTGTTTTTCTCTTTTGCTGATTCGTGGGGTTCTCTGTCCATTTCTACATGCCTGCTACATGAAGCCATGAGGGAAAGTACACTCTTCCTATCGAGTATGCCGTTTGGCAGTGAGTCAGAAGCTTGCCGTCATTATGATTTGGAGCATAGGAACAACTTTCTGTAATTAAACCATTCTCCCTAAACCCTTCTCAAATGAGCTCTATTGTCTGGCAATGTGCCATGCCTGGTTCCTCTCAGACATATGAGGAAGAATTGCTATCAATGATTTATCGACACAGAGCTATCTTAGCTCACGACTGTAATTTTCATCTCATCTATAATTGATCCTTTCATTAAAAGCCATTAAAGATATTGTCACAATTATTCTCCACTTTAGGCAAATTACATGATAATAATTATCATTCTACACTATTATTAATATCTAAGGCTATGATGATGACAATGGTAATAATAAATTTAAAATATATTATAGCTTACTTTGCTTGGGTGTACTGTTACTTATAAAGTCATGTTACTACAGTCAGCTTATTGAATAAATGTCCAACTACCGGTTGGTTTTCTCAATTTTTAGATTAAGTATTCTTTGGAAGGTTGTATCACAGTGTTACTATTGATTGATAAAATATTAACATCTTCTTTTTCTCTGGTGTATATGTGTATGGTGTGTGTGTGTGTGTGTGTGTGAACATAGGTATGTGTGTGTACATCTGTGCAAAGGTTTTTATATATGTATACACATGTGAAAGCCTAAGGTTATCATCATGCACTGATATAAGGTCTTTTAACTGATCCCAGAGCTTGCTGACACAGCTAATTTGGCTAGCTAGCTTATTCTGGGAGTCATATCTTTCTGCCTTCTGAGTGTTGGAATTAAAGAGGCACAATGAGGAGCACTCAAGTGGATTCTGGGGATCCGATCTCTGATCCCCATGCTTGTATGCTTTAACCACTGAACCATCAACCATCATGCAAGCTCATTATTAACAAGCAGCATGAAGAAAACCTGCACACATGACCGCCCCACTCCACAAGGGGATTATTCCCGGCTGTGCTAACAGACACCTCTTTCTGGGAGCAGAGCACACACCTTCCTGGGCACTTTGGTGCCATCTGAAAGCTTAATTAAAACTTCCTTAGACTAAACAGCATTCTACTTGTGCCCACTGGCTTCCTGTCATGTTCCCAAAGCTAGCCCAGTTTCCCATGGCTACTTCCTATTTACATGCACAGCCATTTCCCCCAATAAATCCATTTTGTTACCTGGTGCTGGTATTTCTATAGTAATTCACCTACAAAGTTTGGTTTCCACATACTTTTCATTCTCCCTTTTAAATAATGCTTTGTCTGGTAATTTCTTCCCTAAAGACGACACACTACATGAATGAACAACAACAAAACCAACCATCCAAGGAAATAAATTTCCCCAGTGCTATCTTCTCAGTATACCATAAAGCATTTGGGACATAAGTGCTAATAAATATATTATAATGAAATAATGAAAACCAACAGTATACAATACCACTCCCACTTTTTTACTACTGTCAAATAACAATACAGTAAAACAAAACAAAACAACAAAACAAAACCAAAAACAACAACAACAAAAAGCATGCTCAAATCATGTTTTCTTTGCCTTTTTCTGTCTTACCCATCCAGGCTTACTGAATTCATATCTGTATTTTTGCATCTATTCCCCAGAAATACTTAAATGACTATAACTTACCCCCCTAGAAATAAAAGTCCTTTATCTATTTGTAGTCTTGAAAACCACATAGTTTATTACATTTGAAATGTTTACACCAGTTTATGTAAACATTCAGGTGCATAATAGTAAGTCCAACTAATTGACCTGTATCCCTCTAGTTTTCAAGTACTTTGAGGATAGGAATGCCGTAAATTTCAGCTACATGGGTCAAAAGATCAACAAATTTAAGAACAAATATTTGCACCAGCAAAGAATAAAGTGTTCAGCCATAAAGCTGCACAGATAATTTGATGCAATTACGAGAAGAAAACAGAGCTGCTGGTGTAGCTGGCAGTCAGATCACTATTGTACTCTTAAAGAGACTAACATTTACAAAGAAATATACTATGACCAACTGAAGTTCAAAGTGTTTTCCACAGATGTAATACAAACCAATCAATCCCCTGAAAATAAATCTTTGTTGATTAGATCCATAATGTGCTATTAATCAAGTAGAAACATGCGTGATCTGGATTAACACACCGAGGATGACTACTTGGTAAGCATCAGTCTTGGCCATGAGCTAACTGCTTTATGTTAGTTCTCTATTGTTACACCTTATGGAGTTAGTCCTAGATAATTCCCTTGAATAACAAATATAATATATTGAATAAAATAATATTAAATTCTATTGGAATAAATAATAATGTAAACCTTCACACCATTGTGGAGCACCCTGCATTTGGTTGAGAGAAACAACAACATGTAGCTGGTATGTTTACTCAATTGGCCCATATCATCATATTTGAAAAGGAGAGAAGTCCTCTATTGTTTCCTGAGCCCATGAGTATTATTCAGTGTTATACAATGGTGAGTGAGTGTCTACACAACCAAAGTCACTTGATACTGGGCAAGATGTCCCGGCATAATCAAGACTACAATCCTTGACAAGAGGTTCCTGGGCCCTCTCCAAGTTACTAATGATTATAAGTCAATACAAAGCCCTTCCACTCTGCTCCTGTATTGCATTTTCATGCTAATGACGTGGTATGGTTTTCTGCAATGCATGGTCTAACTTGCCTGTGTGTCTGTAGCTGTTTTTATCTTAGAACTTGCCAGTTCTACCACTATTAAATTCCCCATTTCAATGATCCTCTAACCCACTTTCTCTTATCTCCCCTAACTATAGCCTAAAGAAATATATTTTAAGTTTGGGAATATATTCATCAGAAGCATTCAGCATAACCTTTCTAATGGGCTTAAGCTCTTAGAATTAGAAATGATTCATTAGATATGAAAACTTTGGGTGTTGGCAGTGCTCTTAACTTTAACTCTTGATTTTAACATTCAAAGGCTACGAAGGGGGGATGTCAAAGGGCCAGGAGTTCTTTATTCCTCATTATTCTGGAAACTCTCAAGTCAATTTTTCACTTAGTTTCCTCTCTGTTTTGCTAACCAGAATTCCAAACTTCCTATTTCTCATTTGTCACCCACATCTTTCAGACACTATAAATGTATGTGATCAACGGCACAACCATGCACCAGCCATTTGTCAAGTTAATAGTCCTTTTGCCTTGAAAGGAAATGGAAATATTTCTTGTTCATTCTCCATCGCCTTCGAAGGCGCCTTGAACAGTGCTTGTTTCTTTTCTCTTGCCATTGTGTCTCCAATGTGCTAGATCATCCCTTCAGATTTTTGTAATTTACAGTCTTGCAATGGGAAGTAGTAAAATGGCTGTTTAATAACTTTCACCTCTTAGATTTTGACCTGTGTTTCCACTTATCTCTAACTTCTACTTTCAACTATTATTTGATTTCAGATGTTTTTAGGTCCTTGTTGGCATATGGGCCATTTTATTGATGATGAATAAATATGTAATAAAGATTACAAAAACTAAAACATAACATCAGGAAAAAAAAATTAACCCTGTGCCCTCAGAATAAACTGTTATTGCTTTTCATGATTGACATTTCCAGACTAAATCAGTAGACTTACTAAAAAAAAAAAAAAAGAAGAAGAAGAAAAGAAAAGAAAAAAAGAAAACTTGGGAGTATCTGATGGAATAATGACTAAAACACCAAAGAAAAAATGGCCTATAGCAATTTAGAATGATCCCAAATTCACTCAAATTATTTCCTAAAGATGTAAAGGCAATACGAGATAGCTATTCCCAGGAACAAGAGAGCATGGGAAAGGGGCAAAGCCAGTGATAAGAGGCAAAACCATTGTACCCCAGCCATCAACTATTTCCTAACAGTAAGCAAGAGGATCCTAATTTCAGCAAAGGTATCCATATTATGATGAGACAAAAAGAAGTCAAGAAAGTCAAACACTGCAGGAAGATTTGTATTCTAAATAGGGACACACTGTCCTGAGATGCGCACTGTTTGTGCTGGCTATCAGCTTCTACATAAGTTTGATATTAAAATGCAAAGGGTTGCTTTGAATGAAAAATTATTGTATATACTGTCCTCTATTGCCATACAAAAACTACAGTTATATTGACTGAACTTCACTGGTGTGGTTTCAGTTTCAGGTAGAAGTAACTGGGTTGAAATATCTGTGCATAGGCATACATCCACACATAGCATGCTTCAGAACTGCCTACGAAACACAGAACTGTAATCACAGCATAGAATCTTTTTTATTTCTCCCTTTCTGTAGCACCTGTATGGCATTCTTCCTCTTTACATCTTCCAAGTTGCTTGCACCAGCTTGGTTATTCTCTAATAAATTCATTCACCACCACAATGAACTCAAAGGAAATCCCTTTCTTCATGGAGTTTGCTTTCTGCTCAAGGACAATAAATAACCATATGTGGGAGAGGAGAGAGAGAGATGAGGAAAGTATATAAATAATATTACTATTTAAAATTTGTATCAAGAAAGGGAACAGAGATCAGTTAAGGTCCCCACAAAGGTCACAACATAGCAAAGAACTGAATGAGATAGAATGGATACTCAGGGAAGCATGTAGAAGAAGGTTGGAGGGGAACTGTGTGCTAAGTGAAGTGTTTTTGCTCCTGGAGCCAATAGATAGCTTATGGTCGTGACAGCTGGAGTAAAAGGAGATGGGAGAGAGTGGTAGAAAATAATAAAATCCGAACCATAGCTTTAATTTGAGTGACTGCTTTAGATACAGTTTGGAAGATAAAATTTCTTGGACTAGTGGAAAGAGGAAGCCAGTCAAGAATTAATTCAAGTTTAGGACAGGGTGGTGACAGTGAACATTAAATTCATGATATGCATTAAGCTGATATGTTCACTACAGAATAGCAAGGAAATTGGAAAATAAAGGGGATAGAGGCTCGAAAGATGGCTCAGTGGTTAAGAGCACCGACTGCTCTTCCAAAGGTCATGAGTTCAAATCCCAGCAGCGACATGGTGACTAACAATCATCCATAATGAGATCTGATGCCCTCTTCTGGTGTGTGTGAAGACAGCTGCAGTGTACTTACATATAATAATTAATAAATCCTTAAAAAGGGGGGATAGAAAGTGATGAGTCCAATGTCAGGAGCCAACAAGTAAAAGCTAAAAACTAGCAGGTGATCTTCCTGAGATGAGTCCGCCTTGGATTATAAGCTATGACAGATTTTCTCTTGTAGGCAAGGCCCAGAAGACATTCATTTTAAGAAAGATTCCTGCTATTAATATGCTTTTCTCATTATTATTAAATATATAAAAATCACTAGTTTTGACCCGCCCTTTTGAGCAGATATCTGCATAGCTATGAAGATGCACTATCTTTTAGTAATGCTATAAAGACAAATAGGGAATGATTCTATAGAATTCCTGGCTGGATTCAAATAATTTTAGGAAGAAAGCTTTTAGAGATACTCTTAGTTGCTAGACATATGTAGTCAAGTTAGAATCAAGAATAGAGGGCTGGAGAGATGGTTAAGAGCACCAACTATTCTTCCAGAGGTCCTGAGTTCAATTCTCAGCAACCACATGGTGGTTCACAACCATCTGTAATGGGATGGGATGCCCTCTTCTGGTGTGTCTGAAGAGAGCAATGGTGTACTCATATACATAAAATAAATAAATATTTAAAAAAAAAGAATTAAGAATATAATGTGCCAGGTCCTCAGAATAGTAAGTAAAGGCTGCATAATAAGAAATACAATGAATTTTCATAATTACACTAAAAAGAGAAATGTACTTGGCACAATTTTGTGTTCAAGTAAAAACATTTAGGTCCAAGGATAAAGTCACAGGTGTGCACTTGATTAAAAACTGTTGCTTTGAAATTTTAATGAGTATATTACAATGAAGCACTGCCTTGAACTTAATATCAACATCCTTCTGTAACTCCCATTTTATGTAACATTTTATCTCTGAGGTAATTTTCTAAAGAACTTTTTGTCTAAGAAGGTGTAAAAAGTCCAGAGAAAAGAAATAAAATTGTTGGTTGAATGGTTTTGCTTGGGGAGCTTTGCCCCATCCATCCATCCATCCACCCATCCATCCATCCATCCATCCATCCAAATGTATATGTTGGTTTGTCTATATGTTTGTGTGTTGGTATATGTGTGTATGTGTAAGCATGCATAAATACTTGCGCATTTGATTGTGGCAGATGGTTGGGCCAGGCCAGAGTGTGGGTGTGTGAATGTTTGAATGTGTGTGTCTGTGCATATTTGACTGTATACAGCATCTTAATTCTTTTCCTTTCCTTCCTCTCTGTTTCACAAACAGCTTAGCCAGAGAGACTTCTGGATGATTCGCCGAGAATAAATAAACAAATAAAAGAGTACCAGCAACAATCTTTTTACTTAAGCCCTGCAGTTCTATGATGAGATGCTAAACAGTTTCTTACCTCAGAGGAACTCTCAGAAGGTAAGTCACCTACTGAAGCATAGTGACTTAGACTTAAGACAGACAAGCATTTTATTATTATACAGCAACTCAGTATCTTATAAGACCAAGTCTTACCCCCACTGACACTCTTCTTCCTCCACTGCTAGAGAAAGCACCCAAGGAGCTGAAGGGGTCTGCAACCCTATAGGTGGAACAACATTATGAACTAACCAGTACCTACAGAGCTCTTGACTCTAGCTGCATATGTATCAGAAGATGGCCTAGTCGGCCATCATTGGGAAGAGAGGCCCTTTGGTGTGGGAAGCCACATACGCCATTACAAGATGGCACTGGCTACCGCTGGTCACCGCCCATAAATTCGGGTAAACAACCAATGTGCGCATGTGCATAAGGGTTTCGGGCCAAGTCACAGTCCATCTGGGGGGGAATGTAAATGAGGTACTGAAAGCACAACCAATCAGGTACAGACACGCCACTCCTAGGCCTATATAAGCAGTGCCAGTTCTGGAGCTCGGGGTCTTTGCCTTTGCTATCAAGCTCTCCCAATAAACATGTGCAGAAGAATCCTGTTGTGGCATCTTCCTTGCTAGCGATTCGGGCGTCCACACTTTGGTATTGCAAACTTTATATGCCGCAGTACAGGAGAATGCCAGGGCCAAGAAGCGGGAGTGGGTGGGTAGGGGAGCAGGGTGGAGGGAGGGTATAGGGAACTTTCAGGATAGCATTTGAAATGTATATAAAGAAAATATCTAATAAAAAATAAAAGAAAAAAGAAGAAGAACCAAATAAGAAAGAAGAACCACCTGGGCTGGTCCTGGCCGTCCAAGTTTGAATCTAAATCACTCGGAGAATGGGAAGTAGTGCTGTATGGTTCTTCTGTATGTATGTATCTTCTAATTCAGATATGAGGAATAGTGATCTAAGTAGAAACTATGCCTTACTATCTAATGCACACACACACACACACACACATACACACACACACCTATACTTTTCTCTCTTTCTTTATGAAGTGAAAAATTATCTAGCTTTGGTCTTGATGTCTTCCTCCCTTGGTGATGTGGCAAATACACCTTGGTTGGTAGTGAAATCCCATTTAGATTAGGACCCTTAAAACTGCCCAATCTGTGGATTACCCTTTTCAGCCCACTAAGGCATGTGCCCTTTCCTTTCATAGACTCCTTTCAAGTGTGCCTCCTCCTACTAACAGATTAATTTAGGATTCCACATCCTGAGTAAGAACTATGCTGAATGGGCTTCACTCAAACTCATACTAGCAATGTTGCCAAAGCTCTGGGTATCTTGAGGGCTTAGATA
The DNA here is from genome assembly GCF_978045245.1 of Mus caroli. Taxonomy (NCBI): domain Eukaryota; kingdom Metazoa; phylum Chordata; class Mammalia; order Rodentia; family Muridae; genus Mus; species Mus caroli. The sequence goes on along the minus strand of NW_028227261.1, from coordinate 101,936,252 downwards.
GCATGTTCATTAATGACCTGAGTCACAAAAGTGAAGAGGGCATGAGGCAGTTATAACATCAGTGACAGAGAAAGAGTTGGCCCATAATAGTGACAACTTTAAAATTGGTTCTCCCAATACCCTGCAGTTAAATAATGTGATCACCTTTTTGTTGTCTAAAATAAGCTAGAGAGAGAATTGGAGAATTTGGAGCAATGACTCAGTTACCCAATGCTCTCTCTGGTCCCTAAGGGCATGTATACAAATAAACATATATATATATATATATATATATATATATATATATATATATATATATACAAACAGAACAACCATGAACACAAAATTTAAAAACTAAAAATAAATTTTCAAATTACCAAAAATAAAATAGGCCAGAGAATGTTTTCTGTAGCACAAACATCTTTTTCCCTCAACTGGGAAGAAAAATCACGCAACTCAGAATCCATTTCTGTGAATGGTTTCTGATACAAGGGTCTTTTCCAATGAACAGCTATAACAGGCACTTGGATGTGGTTTTTACTAAAAAGCATTAACTCTGAACTCTGGCCTTCAAGACTGAAGGCACGAGGAAAGGTGAGTGTTATCCTGTAGTCATACTGGATTCCAGAAATAGCAAAACTTCAAAGGTTATACCATCTTCCATGTGAAGGCAATTGTACCTGAGCAGAAATGACCATTTCCTGCAATTCTGCATGTCACCTTCAGTGATAACAGAAATAAGGACCTTCTTTGCAGATTCTGCAGAAGGGACTGACACAACTCTCAATTAACCATGGTAGCTCAATTGTGTCCTTTGTCCAGTTCCTTTCTGGTGCAACAGACACCTCATATTGGTACGCGGGGGCCACTAGACACCTATATTCTTCCTAATGTAGCCACATCAATTATATCACCTCTCTGTTTTTCATCATGGTTCATCTTTTACATGATACATTAGGACCAATGGCAGAACTTAGCTGTTGGGACTTCGAGAGTTCCAAATAGTTTAGTTGCATACTAAGTCATTTACTCAAAACAGTAAAATATTAAGAAACCTTTGTCTCAGAATGAAGGAGATAGCGGAAGGACTGAAGAAAATGAAGTGGTTTGCAACCCTATAGGAAGAACAATAATATCAACAAACTAGACCCCACAGAGCTCCCAGGGACTAAACCACCAACCAAAGAATACACATGGAGGGACCCATGGCTCCAGCTGCATATGTAGCAGAGGACTGCCAGCATCAATGAGAGGGGAGGCCCTTGGTCCTGTGAAGGCTTGATGCCCCAGCATAGGGGAATGCTGGAGTGGTGAGGCAGGAGTGCCCTCATGGAGGCAGGGGAAGAAGGAAGGGATAGGGGGTTTGTGGAGGGGAAACCCAGAAGGGGGATAACATTTGAAAAGTAAATAAATAAAATAACCAATAAAAATTTAAAAAAAAAGATAAACCTTTGTCTTCTGGTAGAGCAAATGATACAAAAAAAACCTTTGATGTGATATTGGCTGATAGAAGGCAGGGTTCCATTCTCTGAAACTTACCATGGTTTTGTCAGAACTGAAGGTTCATTGATCAACACCTTACAAAACTATAGACAGACAGGACTTCGTAGAAGAACATGGTTCATTTACTGATGTGTCCAGAACTGGAGAATGAGAGGAATTCTCAGCCTTCTTCCTCTTTGTCCATAACCATCCACTGTTAAAGAAAAGAGAAACCAAAACCCAGGAAGCACACATACTCGATTCACCTAAGTTCCTCCTCCAGCACCAGGGCTACTGTTGTTAACCTGGCTCTCATCGCCTGCGTGGAATTCTCCTGAAGAAATTCTAATCTGTAGGTTCCAGATTACAGTGATACTAAGCTTTTTAGAAGATTGAATGTAGAAGTCTCAGAAACTTTGAAATTTACAGTCTTGGCAGTAACATGGCAGTTGTTGTTCACAGAATATTAATTCAGAACACATCAGAGCTAGTTTTATACTTCGTGGATCAACTTGCCACCATCTCTTCAACAAAGCAGCAGCTGTTTGAGTTTTAAATATTCACATTCAGAGGCGGGGAGTCATAGTAGGCACACTTATGCAAGCGTAAAATCATATATATATATATATATAAACACAGATTGATGGGACCATTGTGATGACACAAACCTTCATTACTAAACCACTGCCAGCATTTTTAACTCTTTCTTAGCCATCTTCTCGTCCTTGCAGATGCCAGGAAAATATAATTTAAATAAGTCCTTTTCCCAAACCAGACTTCACAAGATGAAAGAGAGAAGGAAACAAGTTTATAATTAGTCAGGCTTTTGTGATTCACATTACATTCCGTCTACTAAGAGTTTGCAAACCCCTGACCACAAAACAAAACAAAACCTCTTTTATGTAAACAAGCAATAAATCCATTATTATAAATTCTCGAGATAAACTATATTCCTCAGGTATGCTGACTTGACAGTGCAATCGGTCATGTGTAGCTCATCCTGGTTCATCTTCGCTTTGCTTGGTAATTTGCTGACCATCTGTTAGCTAATTGGCTTTGTCCAGAAGAAATGTAGCTTCCTATTAAATTTATTACACATGTAGTTCTGAAAGTAAGAGCAAGCCACTTGACAGTGGTAGGCTGCTGCCCTCTCGGAGACGTGGAGAAGAGGGAGCTCTCTTCTCTGATGTCTGCGTTCCAAAGATATGGTTTGAGTCTTTGATGTAAAATTTCTGTGCCAGAAAGCTGACAATCGATAGTCTTATTTAGCTTTTAAAAGTCACAGGTACCTCAAAGAAACAGAGAAAAATGTGTTTCCAACTAAATAAGGTAAACAAGGGATCTAAGTGGAAAGGGGTATTTCATTTTCTGATGAGACAGCTACTTAGTATGTTTTCTTACAAAACCACATACATAGGTATTCAATACATCTTTGCTATTGGATATACTTTTTGGCTCTACTTATTGACATGATTAACAAGGTGAGAAATACACAAGTTGATAGAAAGAGATTAGCAAAACCAAAATGCCTACTGAACAAAATGTAGAAAGTTCATGTTTTCAAGAAGGCATAGATAGCTAATGTACAATGAGATCCTAGAGACCAATACTTTCCAGTTGTAGGGGCAACAAGAACCTCTCACTTCCCTTGAATATGAGCCTGTGCGCATTGCTAACCTCACTGGCTATTCACCTGTGAAGCACTTAATCACGTGTTTTTAAAAAATATAAGGTAATGGTGTTTTATATGGTACAACTCTTAAGTAACATGAAAATGATAGGTTATTTCCCTGCCAGTGTAATGAGCTAATCCAAGCCAGATTAGAATATATTAAAGGCAGGTTTTTTTTAGGAAGCTGCTCATGAAAAAGAAAGTGGGAAGGCAGGCAAGTTCCCTGGCACCAAGCAAGGAGGTCAAGGAAGTTGCCATGGGGACAAAGGGCTGGGAGCAGAGAAAGAGAGAAAAGGCTCTTGCACAGAAAGAACAGAAGAAGAAAAAAGGAGAGGGAGGGGAGGGGAGAGGGAGAGGGAACATGTAAAATGTCTGGAAGGAGCCTCTAGGGAAAGGGCAGTTCAGCTCCTGGGCTAGAAATTTCAGGGTTGAGGGCAGCATATACCAGAAAGGGACTAAGGAATACTAGGAGAACCGGGAGGCCAGGTCTGTTTTGCTTTGTTAAAAACACCTCAGTCCCTTGATCCAGTGTCTAAGACCAAACAGAAAAGAAACATGTTTTTATGAAAATTGCATGGTGCTATTTATTGTGTTAACTATCAAAATGTTAATGAATTAAGTTATGGAGAAACATGTATATCTGAATCAATGAAATATACTAATAGCTCATAATGAAGTTTTAATAACTAGTGTAATGTATAAGGGTATGACTGAATATCTTGCATATAATAGATGTTCAATATGTTATCAGTTATTATTGATAACAGCAAAATGTATTGATATTTCTTATTGCAGAAATAATATATTGAGATGCCAACATATTTAGGAATAGAAAAATTTTCACCAATAATCATCAGAGTACATTCAGTGAAAACAATTGCCTTATCTCTGAATTTAATAAGATACTTTCCTTCATCTCAAAGGTTAAGAGTGCTGATGTAGAAATTTCCAGTTTCTTTGGAAACTCAGTTGTGTCCTGTGATGTTCCTTTCTGGAACCTGTCTTGGGAGAGGTTGTTTTGCTGAAGCAGACACATGGGAGAATGTTCTGCTGAAGCAGACACATGAGAGTGTGGTTTTTTTGTAGTGGATGCTTGAGAAGGCTCATGATGTTTGGAAAGGAAATAAATGGAACTCCACAGTGATCTTCACTGCCCTTCACTGGTCTTCACTGGCTCTGCAACACTGCTGGCTGTGCAACATGTCGCTGGTCTTCGCTGGTCTTTGCTGGTCTTAACTGGTCTTCACTTTGTAGAAGAAAATGAGCCAAAAAAATTCTCATGGTATTCCAGCTGATTCTTGCCGCTTCTGTTGATTTGTACTGATTTGGCAGAGCCTTGTGGTTTCTGCTGGATTGAGCGACTGCTACTGATTCTTGTTTGGCGCTTGCTATTGGGCTGGACTGGTTAGCAGTTCTGACAACGAAGTGGAATTGCCCCAAAGAACTACATCTAAAGAGGTCCACAAACCCTTTTCCTATTAGCCCCCTTTCTCCTCAGCCTCCAGATGGTAGGTTAGAAGGGAAGTTGAAGCATTCAAGAACCTAAATAAAGTAGGTTTAGAAAAATATAAGCTGGGGGGGGGAAATAAAGTTGCTGGAACTTGTTGAAGCTTGCTTCCTTCACCCCATGTGTGTTTATGTATGTAATTCTTTTCCCCCTCTTCTTGTCAGCCTCCAAAGAATTTCTCAGCAGCCCCCCAGAAGTCACTCATCGACCCCAAAGAGTTCTTCTCTCACAACAGGAGTACTTCACCAGCCCCAGGGAATCAAGTTTTATTTTGCCCTCAAATAAAAGTCTGTTGAGTGATCAATCAACAACCGTACGTCCTACCTCAGTTTATCCTGACCTGTCGAAGCTGGCCTTCAACAAGATGCACTAATCTATGGATATAAGAGATTTGGAAACAGCTTAATACTATTTGCAGAATAATAGTATTAAGTTCTCTCTTTTTGCCCAGTTAATGATGCCAGACATGATTTCCTTCAATGTAGCAGACTTTACATTTAACCCTGAAGTGATTGGTTACATCTATGTTATTTGTGTCACTTTTGTACTATTAAGCATATACTGCCAGGCTAGTCATAATTGTAGCTGACAGGGTTTACAGCTAGGTAAGATCATTAAATACCTTTCTTTCTCAGTATTATAGATAGAACATTCCAATCACACCTTAAAAGTTAACCAGTAGAGATGAAGTTTCCAGGCTTCCACTCACTTGACTTTTCCACATCCTATGACTGCAGAATGTAGTGTCTTCAGCAATATGCTCTTATCATTTTATCATCAAGTTATCTGGGAGAACCAATAACAATAGCAGTAGCCTATAATTTGGGATAAATTCGTGACTGTTTACAACCATTAATATAAGCAAAACTGATTGTTCATTAATTACTGTATTATAGAAATTTTTAACTAAAGTTAGTCTTATTAGCATTTCATTTTCATATATTCTGTAATCTGGAGCCTGTTGTAATTTGTTATGCAATTTTTCTTCTTAATTAACATTATCTCAGTTATACCTATACCCTCCCATGCTCTTCTCATTTTATTGTATTCTTTTCCTTTAATGCTATTTTCATAATGATTTTCTCTTTCTTTTATCATCTCAGCATTTTTATAGACTCAAGGTTTTACTCTGGGTGCTCTTTAGAGTGAGCTGTATTGATAGTTCATAGAGAAGTTAAATCACCACAAGGTTTTCTTGTAGAACACAGGATTGAATGAGATAATACAGAAAGAAAACACTCATACACATGAATGATGATCGTTTGGGCTTGAGGGAAAACTCATAATTTTAGTCAAATGGAAAAATCTGAGAAGCTCTGAGAGACATAACTTGTAACTATTTACATTAATACTTAAAACTTCCACCCTGAATACTGTAACTCAAGTCCAAACTCCCATCTATAAGGTCCTTAAATATGTAAAACTCTAGGATCTACATTTAAAGTACTTTTAATAGCTTCTCCTAATATAATTGGAAGAAAATATTGGAAGAAAATATTAGAATTGGAATAAAAATGTCAAATCTTACATTAGCTAAAAAAAAATTTTTCCTCCAAATTTAGGTAGAATAATCCCTTGAATGGTTTACAAAATCCTTTTTAATCTTTTCAAAATCTATAATGACCTCAAAAATATTTACATGATGCTTAAGAAATACGATGTTACCATTTTATTCTATGGTAATATCAAATATTGACCAATGCTTTCATGGTAATTTTAACTTTTAATAGTGAACTAGTGTAAGAGAAATTCTACATGTACCCGTCCAACATTGGTGTCTTTACCTGCAATATATTGCTTTAATATTTCCTACTCTCAGTTACCATCTCAACTGTTATATGTAAAAATTAAAATATTAATTCATTAAATCATAGTTAATTGATAGATTTAAAATGTTCTCTGAAAGAGAGCATCTCATCCTATTTTATACTTTCTGAAATTAAGGGTAGACTAACACTTTTCCTCTACTCCTACACCAAATGACATGCTAACTGTTCTCAATGTTTGTTTCCTGGGATAAGTAATGCAATAGTGACAAGTCTCCTAAGAAGGAGAATGGATGTGCATAGGAGAAGACAAGCATAGGTATAGAAATAGAGTGCTCTAAACGGTAATTACAAGTCACTGTTCTAGGGTAGTCGGAGGCTCTCCTACATGATGTTAAGATTTCGAAGTTATACAAAGTTGCAGACACTATCTCTCAATATGCTGCTTCAAAGTACATGCAGCGACTGTTAGCTACAGAAGATGAACTTTTCTAGAATTAATGAAATTGCCTAATTAAATTTCAGAATGCTGAATGCATGTAGGATTAAAATCTATTACTGTAAAAGCTTTGAATCTCTGGAAGTAGAAATGAACTTGGAGTTCATCATAGAGGCAGATTCCCTTCAACTAGCTCCAGTTGTCTTTATTGTAACTGCTGATTTCAATCTGTCTCTCTCTTTTTTTTTTTTTTGCATTAACTTTCATGAATGGTTAGGTACAGAGTTAACTATAGTCCTTTAAAAATCAATAATGTGCTTACCAATCTTCAGTCTGGTACATTCTTGCTCAGTAAGGAAAACTATTATTCACCCAAGAATACGTATGGTGGAAACAAATGGTCATAATAATTGGAATTGTCGCCCCTTAACTTATCTGGAAGAATTCCTTTCTGTCATATAGTGGACATTTCTCTGAGTCAGCCTATACTTTTATTCTTTAATCACCTGACAAATGCAATAGATCACTAAATCTCCAGTATTGTACCTTATAAAATCTTTAGTATGTAGACTTTCCCTCCATCCACAGCTAAAGCTTTCCGGACATTACCATCCATTACCTAAACCCTACATCTGTCTTTTGACTGCTTTGTTCATTGCCCATTTCTTCTTGTCTCAGTGTGTTTCTATACAACTACCAGAATCCAACTTATCCTCAAGACTCCTTCAATTCAATCTCTTCCTTTCCATACTATAGCATGGATCAAGTCTGAATCTATTTGCATGTCATACAGAGCTGGGCATTATCTAGCCTGTGTCTGTCTCCCAACCTCATCTTCCCTGGAAATGATGCCCCGTCTACCTTTTGCCAGGAGATATGAGCTCTGGACCATAAACATTTCTATGTCTCCAAGCATCTTTATTCTGATTACCTCTCTCAGAATCTTCTCTCTTGCAAGCTTATTCATTCTAGTCTAGAAATAATCTTTATTCTTCTTCTTTGAGTCATTTCAGAGGTACCTTCCTGTAGGAAATCTTTCCAGACAGCTGTTAACAGAGTATCTAATGAAAATGTCTCGTTGTGACTAAAAACACATTAGTTTGTCTGTGTTACAATGAACCTAGGATGCAGTGGAATAGAAAAGAAAGAGAGTGACTCACAGAGACTGTGACAAGATGCACAAGACCTGCCCAAGTTCAATCCCAATGGAGTTCCAGCACAGAGACAGGGACTAAGAAGCTATTTGCAATTGATACTTGGTGGCAAAGGGAAAATCAGTTTTCTCTCAATGAAGTGTCACTGAGTATATCAACCACACTGCACGGCAGGTCCTAAGCCCAGGAGTAGCTGGCAACACAGAAAGACTCGTGTTTGCTTTGCTTTGCTTTCTTTTGTGTAGGCTTTTTATTTGTTGTACCATTTTTGTGTGTCTTACTTATTGTGTTTTTGTTTGTTTTTTGAAAGAGAAAGAAAGAACATGAAATTGGTTGTGTAGATAGGGAGGTGGCAATGACTTGAGAGGAATTGGAGGGGATACATGCCAAAATGCATGGGAAAATGTCTGTCTTTCATGTGCTAGACATACTGACCTTGACAATGGGTCCGAAAATCAGGAAGAGAAGTATCCCTCTTTCTTTTCATTCTTCTTTTTATGGAATTTCATTTTTCTGTAATCTCTGATGAATAACATGTTGCACAAACAAACAAACAAACAAACAAACAAGAAGGAACAGGCTATCTAGATATAAAAAAGTGAATTCAAATAAATATCATCATATTTAATTGTAAAAAAAATAAACAAGAAAATAGATCAGTTGGGTCCCTCAGTAAACCCAGCAGTTCTGAGGTCTGCTCCATCCCTTCTGTGCTGCATTTTCTGGTCCATACCTCTACCTACCATCCAGGGTCTGCACTCCACTCCCTAAGCCACAGCTCTGCCTGCATTCCGGGGACCTGTTGTCATCTGAGACAATGAGGTGAGATTGCCCAAGACTCAGCCCATTCTCCTGCCTGCTGGGTCCCCCAGTATGCCTAGCAGCACTGAGGTCTTCCCTGGCCCCTCTGTGCTTCAACTTCTGGTCCACATACACCTCTACCTGCAATCTTGGAGGCTGGCAGCCATCACAGACCACCAGTTCTACTTACATTCCTGGAAGCCTGCTGCCATCATGGACGGCCCGACCTGCCAACATCAGTGACAACCAAATGGCTAAAGGCTAGCATAAGAACACAATCAACAAAAGCCAGGGAACTATGACACCACCAGAACCCAGCTCTCCTACTGTAGCAATCCCTGCATACCCTAACATACCCAAAGCACAAGAAAAGGGCCTTAAATTAAATCTTATTAAGATGATAGAGGAATCAAATAAATCCCTAAAAGAAATACAGAAAAATACATTCAAACAGGTAGAGAACTTTAAAGAGTAAATGAATAAATATAAAGAAACAAAAGGAAAGAAACCAAATGGGTGAAGGAAATGACTAAAACTTTTCAAGACCTAAAAATAGAAATAAAAGCAATAAAGAAAATACAAACTGACTTTAAGCTCTCAGATATTCAAGTCCAGACTCAGTGGTTGGAAGGAAGGAAAGGAGGGAGGAAAGAAGGAGGAAAGAAAGAAGAAAGTAAAATGTTTCACAAATCAGAAGTGCTTTAAAAAGTGCTACCACCCACATATGGCCTTTCTTTCAATATAATTATCATATTCATTATAGAGATTTTTACTAATTTCTAGCCTGCAATATAGACTTTTTTTTTCTTTTTTTGTTTTTTCAAGACAGGGTTTCTCTGTGTAGCCCTGGCTGTCCTGGCACTCACTTTGTAGACCAGGCTGGCCTCGAATATAGATTTTATTTTTACCAGTAATTTTTTTCTTCTTTTCAGAGTCCTGTACTTGGTGCTTCGGGTCCATTCATTTTCCCAATAAAGACTCAGACTTCCTCTGCAACCTTCTAGCTGTGTTTAAGCAGTAGCTTTCACCACTGTTGAGTTAAAATCCAGGGGTATCTAAGATGCAGACATGAGCTGCTTTTTAATCCATTCCATTGACAGCTGTTTACAGGCTGCAGCTTCTCCATTTGTGCACCTGTGCACGAGCGCGCGCGCGCACACACACACACACATTTCACTCATAGGCCCTTTAGTTATATCTTATTTACAATGTGTTGTAAAATTTAAGTCATACATTTCTGCACTGAATGTTAAAAGTCTCTGCCATCAGAGAGGAGCATGAACCTGTCTGCATTATATCAGCAGTAACTGAGACAAAACTTCAAAACGAAGCTCAGCTTTCCAGGACCCTGTGCTAGTGGTTTTGCATCTTTCCCTCTTCCTTTCCAAGCTTCACCTCTGCTTTCTCTGTTTTACTCTTTCCCTGAGGGACTGAAGGTCCTGGATTTCATGTTTCTCATTTCCTACCCAAAGCTTCGAGCTGTGCTTGGATCCTGGAGGCTCCCCCCAGGCCTTCTAAGGGAGGAAGAGAGCTTTTCTTCTTCCTCCTTTTCTGTTTTCTTTCCTCCTCTGTCTGGCTGTGAGTTTCTGGAGAGAGGCTGGGCCTGCAGCTCACTTCCCGGTAGTTTCACCTCTCACTAGGTAGGAGAACTCATTCTGTCCATCTGCCATTTGATTTTAAGTGTGACTGTTGTTTTCCTCTCCTTCTTTTGTCTAGGTGTCTCCCTCATTAAATTCTTATTGCTTGAAATATTGGAGGACGAATTCTGTTTTCTGTAGGGAAATTAACTGAAGAAGACATGATGTCTTCCTAGTTGATATTTTCAAAATCTCAATTATACGAACTGTATTAGGTGAGAGCCAAACTAGCAACAAATAATAAAATACCTCACTCAAGAGACTTAAGTGAGAACTACGGGTGTAGACAGTGGTGTGACATTTGCTAAAATGCATGAATTCCTGAAGTCACTTCTTAACATTGTGAGAATTAAAACCGAAAGATTAGAAGGACCTAAATTAATTAAGGCTTATTAATTTTGCATAACAAGAAATCTTGAGGTAGATGGCCACCTATTAATTTTGGGCTTTACTGTGTAGGAACTGACATTTCCTTGGCTCACCTAGCCTTTATCTTAGGGTCATACAGTGACTGTTTTTAGCTCCAATCATTTCATTTAATCAGGGGGCGGGACGTGAAGAGGAGGACACATGCTGTGTTTGTCCTTAGTGAGAACTTAATTTCCTGGAGGCTGCTCTTGGCTACTTGATATGCAGCATCTTTGCCCTTTTGGTTGAATTGTGTCCTTCAACAAATGTTCAACAGTGTTAGGAGCACTGGCTGCTTGGCCAGAGGACCCAGCTCCAGTTCCCAGCACCTACATGGCAGCCATCTCTAACTCCATGCTCAGGAGATGAGATGCTCTCTTGTGGCCTCTACAAGTACTACATACAGGTACTACACAAAAGACTCATACACATAAAAAAGTGAAATTTAAATGTTTGTGAAAGTGACAAAAAGTAATGAAAACAGAAGGGTGGGACATCGTGCTACTCAAGGGGAAAGATCACATAATCCAGGTGGAAGAGGAAGAGTTATACATACGTAAGTGGTGAAAATGGCTGTGCTCAGGAGGCCTGCTGTGCCTCTGCATTACTGAGATCAAAAGGAGAGACCTGAAAGGTACTTTTTCTATCCTTTTCAGCATTTAGTTTTTCATAGCCAGCACTACATACTGAATTTTATTCTTGGAAGTTGACCAAAGTCTCTTGGCATAGTAAGTTTGGAACTAAAAAATAAAATTAAATTAAATTAAATTAAATTAAGGGGGGAAACATGCTACATTTGCATAATCTGAAGGCAATTTTCCTCTTACTCAGACTTTTACATCCTCAGAAACAACCTATAATTTGATGATAAAAAGGATCCATGAGGCTTGGCTGAAATCAAGTCTCACAGATGAGATAGAGTATGTCTCCTTCAGCCACTCTGGTTTCTTGAGCTCATACTGCTAGCACTTGAAGGTTTTGATCAGGTTAATTTTCTCTGACAGTTAAAGAATTAAAGGGCAGGAAAAACTCAAGAGCAACAGGTAGCAGCATGGGAAAATCTCAGACACAGCAGGCAGAATCAACCAGTAAATACAGTTTTTTATTAGGAGTAGGGAAACACACACACATCACATTACAAACACACACACAGAAAGTCACACACACACATCACACATGCATAAACACTTCACACATAAAGCAATGCACACACACTTCACACATAGAGCAAGGCACACATGTAGAAAGGCCCTCTGAAGGGCTTGAATAGTAGCAGGAACCCCAAATCTGACCATCTTTGAAGGCTATGTTTTAAGGAACTTTGAGGGGTCTTCCTTTACTAATTTATGTTTAGTTAGTTTGAAAAAAGACAGGGAGGCTATGGGACGGAAACTTTTGGTAAACCAGTCCTGATCCAGCCTTGAATTTGTTGCACTGATTCATAGGAAGGGAAGCCTTGATGGTAGGAAAAAGAATGGGCTTTTATGCCTTTGTCTCCAGCGAGGAGCTTATGGTCTATACTATCTGTTCATAGCCCATCTTTCTATCTGTCTGCCTGCCAGGGGTCTGTCTAACTCTTTGTCCCTCAATATTTTCATTATACATTTCTAGATAAAAATAATAAGAACCTTGGTCCTGATGTTACCGCATAAATAGTTCTTTGCACATCAGCATCCATTGCATTGATAATATCTTCAGCACAACTAATTGAAATTCCAATTCATTGGCTGGCCCCTTGTGGCCAAAAGCTAGTGCTGGGTACTGAGTTCTGAAGGGTAAAGTCAGAGAGGAGCCCCCCTTTGCAAGAATGGAATGCCAAAATTCAGCTGCTGCTCACACCACAGCCCCTGCAGCAGCCTCTCAGCTTTCGCAGATACTGACAGCTGGCCCTTAGAGACACACACTCTGTGAGTTCCTAGCTAATGTACTTGAGTTCTCTCACCTGACCTTGAAAAGAGAGCGTATATCAAAGAAGTATTGGTAGTCATGCATCCTGCTTGACTATTCCCCACCTCCTGAACAGGAATGAAAGAGCCGGGATACAGACCTGAGCTGTCAGACCTTCTTCATCTTCACAAAAAAAATATAAAAAGACCCTCCTATTTCTGTCACATGACCTTGATTTCCAGAGATCCTACAGCATTGGCTGTCTCTGGTCCTGTAGCCTAAATTCTCCTTAAATCCCCAGTTGTGCTTCTGTTTGTCTGACCAAGGTGTTGAATTAATGCTGTAAACACAAGGAACAATCTCTATCTCAATGTCCTCTATGATATCCAACGGCTTTCCTCTATCAAAGTGAGAAACTAATCACAAAGGGGATCAGGTCTTTATCAAACCACTTCAAACCAAAGTCCAGGAGAAGCAGAGACAAAGAAGCGCCAAAAGAGGGAGGGAAGAGATCAGAGAATGGTGAAGAGAGTTCTGAGTAATTGCTCAAAAAAAAAATTGACAACCACTAGTAACTTTACATAGTCAAGTATGTTATGACTGGCTTTTGGCATGACAGCTGAGGACAAAGAGAGGGAGAGAGACAGAGACAGAGACTACATGTGCATCAGAACCTGAATGATCTTGATACATGACGGGTCCACAATGTTCTTATTATTCCAGGACTAGAAATGTGTTACTATACCATTCTCAGTCATATGGAATAAAGAGTGAAATAGGTTGGCCTTAAACCAGCTGCTTCAGTCACCTCAGGGCTCAGATCACAGAAGAATTGGGACAGAAGGGCTCTGCAGTATTGTACTTTCAAAAGCAACCACAAACTAGAAGCACAGTCTTTAAGCAGTTAACTTAAAATATAATAATAAGTAATAATTATTTTTGTCCCGTCACAGCTGGGACAATGAGTATTAACTGGAGGTGTACATGGTGAGCTGCTGAGCATTATATGATTTTTTTATGGGGGGAAGCTAAAAACAATGCAATCTAATTTATACTAATGTGAAATTTTAGAAAATTGTGCAGTTTCTGTACACCTTTTATCATCCCTGTGATAGCTACAGTTTGGAGGAGGAAAGATTTATTTGGGTTCATGGTAGGCTGGCTCTACTGCTTCGAGTCTGTGATGGGGCCGGAGCATATGGTATAGTAAAGGCTTTTCAAATCATGGCAGAAAGGAAGTTGAGAAAGTGATAAAATCCATTGACAAAGTGTACCCTTGCCAGGATGCTCCCAGGGAATTGCTTCTTCCATGTAGGTCTACCTCCTAGGTTCACCATGCCTTAGAGGCCATCATCAAGTGATGAATCCACTAATGGATTAACTCATTGATTAGGGCCAAGCCCTCATAATCTTACCATGCCTCAATAGTGACACTAGCAGAGAACACCAAACCTTGAACTCTTGAGCCTTCTGTGGGACACAGAATTTACTTGCCTAGAGTGGACTTTTGTTTGAATGGCCAGTATCAGTTTCTGATAGGTCTCTCTGGATCCGAGAATGAACGTGCGTGAAGTTTTATTAATAATATCCTCCCTCAACCTCCCTGCAATTAAAGTCCCTAATGCACTAAGGAATTTGGGAGAGTTTCAGAAGGAAACTTTCCACAACTGTTTATCAACTTCTAGGAAAAGTATGAGGCCTAGTCAGTCAAGCTACTTTAATATAGAAATGGGTGGTAGACAGCAAATGTATATCTCTCTTACTTTGTATGCAACTGTGTGTGTTTCATTCTATTTCCATGCATGGTGAATTCTGTTTCTGTATCCTTCCTTTCAGTACTGATGCTAACATGATATTGTCCATTTCTTAGCTTAGCCTCTCTTGACATATTCACACATGGTTATTCATATGTTCTCACTATTCCTACGGTACAATTGTGTGAGAGTCTCTCAGAGAAACACTGACAACTTTGCACCCAAATTTTAATCTCTCCTGCAGGTGAGAGTCAGTGAGTGGGTAGGAGATGGAAGACTGCTTTTGCTATTAGGAAGCTCTGAGGCCAAAGAGCTGTCTAGATAACAAATTAGAGTCTCAAACTACTCATATTTCTTTGTTAATAAATATTTTACTGGAATTGTTCATTAGCAAAACATTTGCAGTTTTCAAGATTAGATTTTGCACCTCAGATCATATTTTTTAAATGTGATCTGCTTTTTCATAGCCATGTTTATGACCTACATACAAATCTCCAACATTTAATATAATTAAACATTCATTTCTTAGCAAATCTTAGCTTATCCACTAGTTCTGTAACTTCTAGTTGAAACAGAAGCAACTCTGAATTTGGAGTGACGACATCGGGAACAGATCCAAGATCTATTGTTTTGTGTCTATGTGACCTTTGGGAAACAAATCAAATACTAGGAATTTTCAGTTTCTCCACTCTAAAACAAGAATTTGCCACTTGCTTAGCTAATAGAGTTGTTGTAAATTAAGTGAGATAACACAGATGAACAGTCCCAGCATCTGAGTCCCCTCAGATGTTTTCTATCATTTGGTAGAGTGATGTCATTGCCCTTGAGATAAATCCCAGGTATATAGAGTCATTGAAGTGTAGAGGTGCTGGCTAAGTCAGGTCAGTTCAGAGCTGTAAAATGAGCCAAGCATTTATGTTTTCTGAGTTATGTTTCCTCTGTAACTGTTCATGTATACAATAATTGCATAAGAGAATGTTCACATTTAGCAAACTTGCTCCAACAGGCAATGGTATCCTTAAGGACAAAAGCAAATACCACCCTGAAAATCAGCTATGTGCCCACTCTCTGTTCTCCAGCACTCTTCATCACATTCCCTTTCCACCCAACTTACATTCTCATCTTCCCACTCATGTTTCCAGGCTCTGTAGCCTTACACCTAGACCTTGGCTTCTAATGTCTCATCCGACAGGACCTCAGGGTGCTGCCATGACCAACAACGACACGAACTGGAAGCCTCTCAGGAATATCCAAGTCAGAACTACAAAATCACAGTCAATGTTTCAACAAGACTCTGGGTGGTTCCTGCGTATGGCAGAACTTGAAAAGCACAGTCTAAACTGGTTTTCAACTCTAACTACATATCAGGAACCATTTGGAAAGTAAAAATATGTGCTTATGTTTACTCATTGCCCTTACAATATACTCTGATTTTTACACATTACTATGATGTGTGGACTGACCGTTTTGAATATTTAAAAGCTCCCAGGTGCTTGCAATCATTTTGAGAGTTTCTTCCCCAGCCTCTGATGTTATAACGAAATGTTTTTTTTTTTGTTTGTTTGTTTGTTTTGAATTCCTTTCTTAGGCTAGCAAGATGGCTCAGAGGGTAAGAGCACTGACTGTTCTTCCAAAGGTCCTGAGTTCAGATCCCAGCAACCACATGGTGTCTCACAACCACCTATAATGAGATCTGACATCCTCTTCTTGTGTGTCAGAAGACAGCTACAGTGTACTTATGTATAATAGTAAATAAATCTTTGGGCAGGAGCAAGCAGGAACTGAGAGAGCAGAGCTGACTAGAGGGAGCGGGGTTCACCAGAGTGAGAGGGTTGACCGGAGCAAGCAGAGATCCTAAAATTCAGTTCCTGACAACCATATGAAGGCTCACAACCATCTGTACAGCTACAGTGTACACACATACATAAAATAAATAAGTAAACCTTTAAAAATTTTCCTTTCTTATCCAAAGACATTAATACACTGAAACAGTTTTATCTGTCACCTACTTAACAACACTGAGAAGGCTAAGCCAGCAAATACACTCCCAAAACAGTGTGTGCGCTAACACTGATACGAAATCCGGTCAACTCTGCTTGCTCCCATCAACCCCACTTGCTCTGGTCGACCCCACTCCCTCAGTCCCAGCTTGCTCTAACCCAAAGGTTTATTTATTATTATACATAAGTACACTGTATCTGTCTTCTGACACACAAGAAGTGGGTGTCATATCTCATTATAGGTAGTTGTGAGCCACCATGAGGTTGCTGGGATTTGAACTCAGGACCTTTGGAAGAGCAGTCAGTGCTCTTACCTGCTGAGGCATCTTGCCAGCCCAAGAAAGCAAATTTAAAAACAAAACAAAACAAAACAACAACAAACATTATTGTGCTATAACATCAGACAGAGGCTGGGGAAGAAACTCTCAAAATGACTGCAAGCACCTGGGAGCTTTTAAAAATTCAAAATGGTCAGTCCACACATCAGTACATCATCATTACATATGAACATTCAATTATCTCTAAAACATAGAATAAAAATTAAAATGTATAAGTACATATTTTTGTAAATGTATATAATAAAAACTTGACCTGCAAACAAACCCACCAGTTCACATATCTCTTATAGTCATTTAAAAACAATACATGTAAGCTGTGTAGGATATCCAGAGGCGCTCTAATGGAAAGTGAGAGGCTTTCTTCTCCAGCCACTCTCTTTACAGAGGTGTTTAACAACTGCAGTTTACTATCATTTTCTTCTTCAAGAAAATACATGGCACAGAGGTAATTCCTTTTTATTTATGCAGATTAGAAGCGACTATGCATTGTTCCCTTTCTATTGCTTCTAACACATCTTACAAGTCTTCCCTTCTCCAAATGTACCTTACTCTTTGCAGTTACATCTTTTCAGATTTTGTTGATTGAAATCTTCCTTGTACTTGGTTTTGTTTCTTGGTGTCTACTTGATTCTTTGCATGTAGTTGCTGATTATTTTTTCTTATCACAGTGTTAAATGAGTACAGAAGATATTTATCCCTACACAGTTCAGAAAAGGTGTCTACGAAGCATGTTTTAGTGATGTAACTCTTTGGATAAATATTAGCGGCAAGTTTATCTCACTTGTGTGCTGCCAATTGACATGTAACAAATATGCTTTCTCATCACCAAATATGCTCCTATGTGATACTGTTCCTAGAAGCACAAGATGTCATCAAACATTTGGTTTAGAACACAATAAAATTTCTGTGCTTGAGTGATGTGTCAAATATCTGTACATGCATTAGGAACAAACATTTTCATTTTGTTGTTGCTATCGCCTTATTTTTTTTAATATATACTATATCCTTTTCTTAATGTTAAATCCAAATAAATAAAGTTCAGCAATCAAATGATCAGCAATGGTGAGATCTCCTCTGCACCTGCGTCTTGACAAAGAACACTAAAAGAAGTAGGGCAGAGATTGGAGCCATTGGCATGTCCCACTTTAACCCACAAGGAAACAAGTGGAAGATCCCACATGGACAGAGCCATTTCCTTCTGCTCTCTGGTCGCTTACTGATAATGGGAGGAATCGTCAGCAGACGCTACAGAAGGTTGGCTGTAGGGAGAAGGGACTTATGAAGACTAATGTCCTTGTCTTTGAGCCAATGACTCAGCATCTGTTCCTACCTCAGGGATGATATGGCCTCCAACAGAAACAGGGTCATCTGACCCCCCCCCAAAAAAAAGCTCAAGAATAGAAAAAGACTGATTACAAACTAACATTCCCAAGACGACAAGCAAAGAAGTGTGGCCGAGTTCATTTATACAGGTCTAGCTTAGAAATCTTAATTATCACTTAATAACAGTAAGCAAATGATTGTTTTCATCTCTGACATCTTTCTAGCTGGTCCTCTATCAGGAATTTATTATTAAATATTAGGAAGGACTTATAAGGAATGACTAAGAAAAAGAAGAAATATAAAGCTAAACCTAAAACCATTATTCCTTAAAAGTATATTGACCTGGAAAAGTCATTAGATAGAAAGATTCCAGACATCAGGATACTGAGTTAACAGCAAGACCACGGGTGTGGAAGGCATCACTCCAAACAAAACAGGTTGCCTTTTGTCATGCACCTTCCAATTCCTATTGTGTACCCACCATGAAGGGCTATGAAATCAAGGCAGCTACTCTCACAAATCCTAACAGATTAGAGCATCCATTGTATACTTCTTTATATCTGAAGATGTAACTTTAAGAAAGAAAACAAGGATTTTGCTTCTGAGAGAGTGCCTTTTTTCCCTTTGAAATACTTAATCTATTTATGCATTTATTTGTAACTCAGACTGCACAGAGGTCCTGTGCATCTTGCCATCACCACAGTAGTGACAGCAATCAAGATTATGGCCTTAGATACACGAGTCAGTGGTGGTGGCAGCATCCCTTTAGAAAACAGTTCTTGGGCTGGAGAGATGGCTCAGCCACTAAGAGCATTGTCTGCTCTTTCAGAGATGCTGAGTTCAGTACTCAGCAACCACATGGTGGTTCACAATCATTTGTAATGGGATAGGATGCCCTCTTCTGGTGAGTCTGAAAATAGGTACAATGTGCTCATATACATTAAATAAATAAATCTTTAGAAAGTAGTTCTCAACCTGTGGGTCATGACCCTGCTGGGGGGTTACATAGCACATACCCTGCATATCAGATTTTTACATTAAAATTCATAACAGTAGCAAAAATCACAGCTATTAAGTAACAGTAAGATAATTTTATGGTAGGGGATCACCAAAACACAAGGAACTGTACTAAAGGGTCACAGCATTAGGGAGATTGAGAATGATGGCCTTAGAAACTGAGGTACACTGTGGAGATGAGTTCAAAGTTAAAGAACAGGCAGTGGAGTAGGAACAAGTATTAATGTGGCACCTGTGGAGGCAGCTCACCTGTGGGGCACAAGAGCCTGAGGAAGGTCACCAGTGTCACATAGTATTAGGAGTAAGACCATTGTCTTCCTGCCAAGCAAGGAGGAAGGAAAGATGAGAGATGCCATATGACAATGATCAGATTTGCTGACACTCACCCCTGTTATCCATCCAGGTGACTGGGACCAAGGGAAGGTGGCATTCTCCTCTGAGAATATAAACCAGTGAAATAAAGCTATTACTTATTATCATGCCACCAGGGCACACTAAGGGAAAGACTATGCATGGATATACTTATTTACAACTAAAATATGAAATAAAATTTCAAAATATATGGCCAGGATGATAGAAAGCCTAAATATTTAAAAAGCTTAAGAAAACGTTATATAGCGAGGAAGAAAAGAATACTAAATTATATATACAATACAGAAATATGTGTTTAAAATATATAGGTAGAGATATAGAGGATATATCAAAGTATTAATGCTCTGACAGAATTATGCTGTTTGCTGTGGTGTTTGTTGTAACTTTTGAATAATGAAAATGGTAATACAAAAAATACTTAATATAAAATACTGCGCAGATAGAGCAGACTCATAAAAATAGTGCTGTGATTAGCATTCTTACACATGCCTTTTGCTTATGGGTCGCATCATTACTTTATGCACAATGACATAAGGTTAATACACAGAGTGGCTGTAAAAGCGGTATAGTCAGTACTTTAGAGCACACCTGCACACTACCCAGACATCTGTTAATGATGATAATTTCTAGATGGAAGTATGTAGGAAATTTTTATGGATTTTAACACTATTTTTCTTCTCTTCATCCCTCTTCTCTTTTAATTCTTTCAAGTTAATCAAGAAAATATGTATCATTGATCCATTGGAGTGTATCTGCATTTTGATACTTCACAAACACTTAGGTCCCAGCATATTTTCTTTGAGTGACACTAGAGAGAAGGCCAAGATACATTCCTAAAAGCAAGCCTGAATTTCACCCAGTCCCTGAGATGTGCCAGATCACATGGACACGTAATTTGTAGAATGCTTTGCCTTAAACTGACACTAGAAAATGAACCTTGTAGAAAGAGAATTCTTCCCTCAACATCTCCATCTCCTGGAATAAAACTGCTGCCTAATATCAAGTAGGCAATTACTATTATTCAATCCTCACTGGATACTCTTAACCCTGGGTTAATTATCCTAATGCTAGCTTATTTTACAAAATAATTAAAGGAAGACTTGTGAAACTCCTCTCACTGACCCAAATTCAGTCGTTTTAAAACACGATGGTATAATTTTGATGTCTATCAAAATGAAAGCACTCATGTCAATCACGTCTCCTCGTGCCCACATCAGAGGATGGGGACATGTGTCTGAGTTCCAGGAGAGTCACGCCCTTTAGACTTTCTGTCCAAATCCTGAGTGTGCCGGGGACAAGGAGCACTTTTTAAAGCTTTTCTTAGTGAAGTTCTTCCTGTGGCTCCAATATTGATTTATGAGCATCTGTTTACTCACAGAGCAAAGCCTATCGACTTCAAGTCTTGCTTTGTGTCTTAACATCCTTCAGACCCACCCCACCTCACCCCAGTTCTCACTGCCACTTGCCAAAACTAACATACTGCTCCCTGGTTCTCAACGTCATCTCATTGTAATCATGCTAATGCGATCCAATGGGCACAGAGGTTTTCAGACACACAAATCTCATTTTTTTTCCACTTCTATCATTGAAATTTTCCTGTACTACCTGTGGATTTTGGAGGAAATTCAAATTTATTTTAGCAAACAAGACTTTGATGATCCAACTTTTTCTAGCTTTTATACTCCTTCTGATATGATTGGTAGTGTGATTATAGACTTTGTTACTATATGTCTGATACTATTAAATATATGCAGCAATACTTCATGTGGCATGAAGAGGGGCAAAAGACATACAAGATACTGTATGTTTTAGAGATAAAGTTCCAGAATTCATAAGTTTTTTTTCCCTTAAAGACATTTTAGAGTCATGAGTCACCTCCAGAATGTCTTGAAAAACCTTTGTATAATTGCCTCTGCAAAGTGAGTAACTGAGACCCAGAAGGTTATCCAAGAGATGCTATAATCTACCAATGATGTCACTGCTAGGATAGCCAAGGCTAGTAAGCCAGGTTTTATTATTTTGTAAAATATAAAATGATACAAAGAGATACATGGAATGAGGTAGGGTGTCATTTGAAATGTAAACGGATGGAATAATTAATAAATTAAAAAAACAGTGAATTTATAAAAGTTTAAAACATCAATTATATTTCACTTTAAGTATTTCTTCAGGTTTAAGAAGATGGGTAAAGGGAGCTTCAATTGGGGATGTTTATGTTTCAGCTTTTGTAGCAACTATTTGGAATTTTATCACGTTTGCTTTTGTATTTCAAGTACTGCAGAGAACTGGAAATCCTACTGTACAGAAGAGCAGCCCTTGAGTCTAATTTGGAAACATGAATGCCTTTCGCTTACCACAGATGAAAAAACAGTACGGAGTAAAAGAGAGATGTTAATGATTCTTATTGTCAAAGGCACATTCGGATGAGGGCTGTGTTCGGCTGTGAATCTGTACAGTGTGTTTGCCAAGCTCGGATACTGACTTGGCTCTCGGGAGCAGAGCAGACTTACAAAGGCCATTCAAGTACATTCTGTATGAGTTCTTTGGCTTTTTAATCTCCTCACTGTTAATAATAAAGGGGGAAACATGGAACTTAATGTAGAAAGAATAAAGAGAGCACTCCTTCCGAAGATTTCCTGAGTTGTAAGTGGGGAAAGATCTGTCTGTCTCCTGGAGGCTCCTGATGCTCACCAAGCTTCTGCTTCCCCAACTGAGGATGCAGGCATCCCAAGACTTCACTCTAGTCCTCGACCAGGGAGCCTGCCCTTTCTATGGTACCAGGAGGATACAAATTTCAGCAGGATCACCATCATGAACCGAGTCTTGTGCGAGGTACACGCTATGTGAATTAAGCCTGAACCAGTTATTTGTTTTCTCTCTGAATGTTGGGCTCACCTCCTCAGGCAAGGAAAAACGCAACACGGTTGGATTCTTCTCAACAGCTTTATTCCAGGAACGCCTTGATGCTACGGGAACCCCAGGAACCCAGGGAGGACTGCTTATATACACCCCAGCACTGGGGAAGGCTATGTGTCCTCCTGGGATTGGTCAGTCTGCCTGCAGTTTAATTTACATGCACCCACTCAGGAGGGGTTGGCCCCAGATTCAGGCTAGGGCCTGCAGTGGTGTTGTTTACGCGACAGTGTACCGGAGACCGGCGCCATCTTTTAGGCGCCAGCTGCCTACATCTGATGTAGAAAATGAGTACACAGACAACCTAAGTGGCTTGTCTAAGTTACAAAGTTGGAAAACCTGGAGGCCATGATTGTGTCACAATATCTAACTCCAGCTCCTATGTTCTTGGCCTCTTTGCTCTAAAACAGCCCCACCAGAGTCCTGTTGCAGACAACAAACCTGTCTTCTTACCAGAATAAGAGGCTGGCCTTTGTTGGTAGTGTTTTCTTGTTTATAAATTATTCTTCTAATTAGAATTAAGTGTCCTACCCTTTTGAAAATGATGCTACTTTAAAAAAAAAGTTTTTATTTTTGAACTCTTACATTTGTACAAGTATTCCATTTCCTCAATAAAGGAAAAATGAGTATGCTATCTTATCAGAGAGCTACAAAAAAAATTTTAGTAACATATTCTATGTATATGAATCAATAGAGTTATAGGAGAAGGAAAACCATCATACTATGTGTCAAAGTTAAAGCACAGGGCCTGACACAGAGAGGGCTCTCTGTAAACTCCAGTGCATACCAACATAGAACCTCACTCTTACAGAGTGCCCCAGAGAAGCCTCTGGTTTTCTGACCATAATCATTGTCTTGTTTGTGTTAGATCAGAACAAGAACACAGACACTGAAATTTCCCATGGGGATTCAGGGCAAAACAGAAAATTATTCTCTAAGTGTCTGCCAGAAAAATCAAGAACTATCCTTTTGAAGAATCACTTCAAAGTTATTTTATCCTTTCTTCCCCTAAAGTTACTTCTAAAGAAATTCTGAATGTGCAGCTTTCTTGACAGCTATATGGTTTGTTCTCTAATTCCCCAAATCATAAAGACTAGAAAACGATTACTGTTGGGTTTTTTCTTTTTAGTTAATTTTTGTTTTGTTTTATATATCTGGGGCCCCTTGGGATAGAATTCCCATTCTGTAGAATGAATATAATTCCTATTTTTATTTGAAGGTGTGAAGGTCTTGAGAAAGTAATCACAAATTGGTACTGCCATGAGTTGAGTTGCTCTGTCTAAATTTCAGTCAATTGATCAGGCTGAGAAACAGAGGTGAGTTCCCAAATTACAAGAACTTGACTAGGTTATGTATCTGAGGTCTCTGGAGTTTATTTTATCAAACACAATGCATTATTGCTCAGATCTCACTCTCTTTCGAAACTAGCCCATCAGTATCCTAGACAACATCTGTAGATAGCTGATACCCAAATCAAGAAGTACACTCTTTAAAGATGATTTCCTATAACCTTCTCAGTAGAAAGTTTCCTTGACCTTTGCAGGGAATGATAGAGTTGTAGCTGCCTTCAGGGGCATGTGTCATAAGATTTTCAGGTTAGAGTCCATGGCTCCTGTGGCACAATGTGACATCCAGTTCCTGAGAGACCTACTTATGCACTCCCTCAGGCAGTGAAGTGTTAGGGCTGCTGACACTGGTTGTGTCATATGATGTTTTGCTGAGGCAGAGTCATGTGATGTCTTGCTGAAGCAGACTTGTGTAGTATTTTGCTGAAGAGGACCTGTGATATTTGGAGAGAGTATAAGTAGGACTCAACTGATAGTGACGTTGAGCTTGCTTTGCTTCGCTGCTCTTGCTTCTTTGCTGATCTTTAGTTCATTGATAACATGGCAGATAAGTGCTGGTATTCCTATTGGTGATTGCCCTTGCTGATTTGTGCCAATTCGGTGGAGGCCTGGCAATTTCTGCTGGGTCTTGCCACCGGTGCTGATCCGTGTTTGGTGAACTGAACTGTTGGTATCCTGACAATGGAGATTAGAATTGCCTCAAAGATCTACTTCTAAACAGGTCCACAAACCCTTGTCCTATTTATCATCTTTTCTCCCTTACCTTTGGATAGTGGCTAAAATGAAAGTCAAAGCATTTCAGAACCCTGATTAAAGAAGGTTTTGAAAACTCTAATCCAACAGGCTACTTCATGTATCTCTGTATGTCTCCTTGGAAGTGAAGGAAACATGGAAGCCTGACAGGACAATTGTTCTCAGACATTAATTCTCTATACCCTGTAAAGTTTGCAATCATCATTGAATCCTGACAGCTGCAACTGTATTGATCCTGGCAATTTGCACTGTATTCTGTTTCAGCTTAAGGTATAAAAAGTCTGATTGTTCTCAATAAAATTACCAAGGTTAAGTTTTCCTGTGGGCCTTCCAACTGTCCTGGTTTCATTCCTTGTGGCCCCAGCCATATCAGGTGGCTTTGACCCAGTAAGCAAGCTCTGGCACCTACAGGCCTTTGTCAATCTTCTGTGCTTAGATGGAATGAAAGAGCAGCCTATGTGACTCTGTGATGCTGCTCTTACCTTGAGACATTCCTCTATCTCCAAAAAGCTTTACCCTTTTGGTCATTCAACATAAATCAGTATGGAATTCAACCCAATCCTTTCATGACAAGGAATATCCCTAAAGGAGCCCACACAATACCATACTGCCATATTATTTGATCTGAGAGGTTGCTAAGAAAATTTATTTTTAACTCCCCTAGCATAGCCATTCCCTTGGGGACCTTTAATCAATACCCTCCCTTCCCCGAGTCATTCTGCAAAAGGGACTTTGGGGAGTCAAAATAACTTCCACACTTGTGCAGAACATGGCTAGAACTAAGCCTGGAGTAATGAAACACACTTGAGATACTCTACTCTGTGAAGTAAAATGTATATGCATTCCTACTGCTTCCAACTATTTCTTTGTTTATGTTAATCTCTTACAACCCAATTTTCATCTTTCACTTGATTTTAAAGAGATTACTATGTGGATCCTGTGGAGCAACCTCTTCCCACTCTCTACCTTGTCCTGTAGTTTTTTTAGTCTTCATCTTACTTGGCTTTAAGCTGTTTTCACAGTTCTTTTTTTTTTTTCATGAGTTATCCAGATAGTTTTGGATTTTACCCTTTCAGAACTTGGAAATATACTAAAGCCTCAATTGTCATTATTTTATTGAACAAGCATGTATTCTGCATCTACAGTATAGTATAAGGTAGATATGGAAATAAAATTGTCATAGCTTCCAATTTTTTATTAGATATTTTCTTTATATACATTTCAAATTTCAAATGCTATCCCGAAAATTCCCTATACCTCCCCTCTCCCCAGACCCTGCTCCCCTACCCACCTACTCCCGCTTCTTGGCCCTGGCATTCCCCTGTACTGGGTCATATAAAGCTTGCAATACCAAGGGGCCTCTCTTCCCAGTGATGGCCGACTAGGCCATCTTCTGCTACATATGCAGCTAGAGACATGAGCTCTGGGGGTACTGGTTAGTTCATATTGTTGCTCCACCTATAGGGTTGCAGACCCCTTCAGCTCACTGGGTGCTTTCTCTAGCTTCTCCATTGGGGGCCCTGTGTTCCATCTTATAGATGACTGTGAACATCCATTTCTGTATTTGCCAGGCACTGGCATAGCCTCATATGAGACAGCTGTATCAGGGTTCCTTCATCAAAATCTTGCTGGCATATTCAATAGTGTCTGGGTTTGGTGGTTGATTATGGGATGGATCCCCAGGTGGGGTAGTCTCTGGATAGTTCATCCTTTTGTCTTAGCTCCAAACTTTGCCTCTGTAACTCCTTTCATGGGTATTTTGTTCCCTATTCTAAGGAGGAACAAAGTATCCACCCATTGGTCTTTCCTCTTCTTGATTTTCTTGTGCTTTGCAAATTGTATCTTGGGTGTTCTATGTTTCTGCGCTAATATCCACTTATCAGTGAGTGCATATCTAATGACTTCTTTTGTGATTGGATTTCCTCACTAAGGATGATATCCTCCAGATAGATCCATTTGTCCAAGAATTTCATAAATTCATTGTTTTTAATATCTGAGTAGTACACCATTGTGTAAATGTACCACATTTTCTGTATCCATCCTTTTGTTGAGGGACATCTGGGTCCTTTCCAGCTTCTGGCTATTATAAATAAAGCTGCTATGAACATAGTGGAGCAGGTGTTCTTATTACCAGTTGGAACTTCTTCTGGGTATATGCCCCGGAGAGATATTGCTGGATCTTCCGGTAGTATTATGACCAATTTTCTGAGGAACCTCCAGACTGACTTCCAGAGTGGTTGTATAAGCTTGCAATCCCACCAGCAGTGGAGGAGTGTTCCTCTTTCTCCACATCCTCGCCAGCATCTGCTGTCACCTGAATTTTTGATCCTAGCCATTCTGACTGGTATGAGATGGAATCTCAGGGTTGTTTTGATTTGCATTTCCCTGATGATTAAGGATGGTGAACATTTCTTCTCAGCCATTCGGTATTCCTCAGTTGAGAATTCTTTGTTTAGCTCTGAACCCCATTTTTAATGGGGTTATTTGAATTTCTGGAGTCCAGCTTCTTAAGCTCTTGTATATATTGGATATTAGTCCCCTATCAGATTTAGGATTGGTAAAAATCCTTTCCCAATCTGTTGGTGGCTTTTTTGTGTTATTGACAGTGTCTTTTGCCTTACAGACGCTTTGAAATCTTATGAGGTTCCATTCGTCAATTCTTGATCTTACAGCGCAAGCCATTGCTATTCTGTTTAGGAATTTTTCCCCTGTGCCCATATCTTCGAGGCTTTCCCCCACTTTCTCCTCTATTCATTTCAGTGTCTCTGGTTTTATGTGGAGGTCTTTGATCCATTTAGACAAAATTTTAATCTACATTCTAATGGGACAGAGTGATGGAGTCAACAATTAAGAAAGGAATACTAATATAGTATTTAATTGTGAAAGTTATATGAGAGAAAATTAATAGAATCAGGGAGGAAAGCATAGAGAACAGGAGGAAAGGTGAAGCATAGAAAGAAGGGGGAGGATGAAGAAGAGCAAGGGGAGGGAGAGAGAGGGGGAGGTAGGGAAGGGAGGAAGGAAGGAAGGAAGGAAGGAAGGAAGGAAGGAAGGAAGGAAGGAAGGAAGGAAGGAAGGAAAGTTTAAAAGTCCTTCCATCCTCGTATCCCTTAGCACATCCATTCCCATGGGACCATTAATCAATGCCCTCCATTCTGAGTCCCTCTGCATAGTCCCTCTGCCTCCAACCTTAGTTCTCCCCCAGGCCCCACCCCCACCTCAGGCAGTCTCTGTCTCCTAACAGCTTCCCAAAATATGCTTTAAATTAATTCAGCCAGTTAGTTTTAATGGGCTTGAAATTATTTTCAAAATATTAAAGGCCATCATGTTGGCTACAATTCACAAAGGAAAGGAATTTGATCTGTGAAACATCATGGTACACTCAATGGATGTCCAAGCTTATAATGCTCAATAAATTCTCACACATGCTTCCATCAGGACAGTGAACTGTCAGCCAAATGGGTCATTTACACATTATTTGTGAAATGGATGCTGAAAGAGTAATTTCAAGCATTTAACCCTAGCAACTCCCTTTAAAACATAACGTACATGAGCACAGCTGAAGCGCACTGACAACTTTCACTGGAGCCTTAACCCACATCAACTTTTGCAGATGGCCCTTACAGAAACTGTTTTGCAAAGTTTTCCTTACCCATTCTGGCAGTTGGAAGCAGAGGAATTTATTTTCATAGCATCCTCTATGCAAACCATATATCCATTCCCCAAATGTTCCCTTGAATTAAATAAGGCAGAAGTGTAGACTGAATAAATTAAAGAAAATCATAGCATGCAAATTTCATAGAAGGAATTAATTAAAACCTGCATAGCCATTTGGCCAGAAAAAAGGGAAGAAACTAATAAGTCAATCCAGGAATGGGGGAAAATACTTTAGATGGTATTTATGGAAAATGGAGTGTAGGAAATGAGAGGAAATAGTTGAAATGTATCATTATGAGGGGGATTATAGGTGTCTTCACTAAAAAGAGATTAAGCGAAATTGAGACTTAAATGGGACTTTAATGTTCTGTAAGTCTGGACTCAATCATAGAACAAGATTTGCTTCTAAGAAATTATCACAAATTGCACTTGGTAAGATATAGTTCCACTACCACATGATAGGAAGAATTTGAATGGAGACCCTTAAGTCTCCTTTGATAGATTGAACTTTATTTTAGAAGTTAATAATAATAATGAAATAGAAGATAATGTGTTACATAACTTGATGCACTCCTACTTAATACCCATGAGTGATGTCGAAATCCTTGCTTATTCTCCCAAAATAATGTGAGAATTTACGCTACTAAGGCAACTCAAAATTCAGCTTTTTGGGATTATCAAATCTCATTATTTGTGACCCTGAAGACATTAAGCCTATATAAAGGTTGGTTGTTTTTTTGTTTTGTTTTGTTTTTTTGTTTTTTCAAACACTGAGTACTGAATAAACAAAGAGCCCTTTGGTAGAGAGTTTCTAGTAAATAGCTGACAGTGGGTTATTGGAAGAAGAGGCCTGGAGAACAAAGTTCTTAGAAAGCATAGTGAAGATTTAACACAGGTAAGAAGGCATTGTACCACACTTTCATTGTATTTAAGAGATGACTAACAACAAGAAATAGAGAAGAACACTTCTTGAGCCAAGAAAGAATGTGTGTAAAGAAACAGAAGTCTGGAAGGTTCTGTTTAGTCACCTCCTAATTGCTGGCTATAATACCTAAGCATGTGAGGTAAAAGAAAGGGGCAGGGAATAGAGCCAGGATGGAACTTACTCCTTGCAGGCAAGTAAGGAGGCAATTGCTACAGGCCAGGCAAAGGACTAGGGTCCAGGAGATGGAGTGGGCACTGTGATAAACTGAAGATACATCCTAAAGGATCTGTCCTTTGGCCAGCTCAAGTGTATTTGCATTGTGAGGTACCACACTCAAACACTTAGATCTATAAACTAGTCCATTAATGCTTTATTTATGCTATCAATACAATACATTATCTTGTGGCTTCTTAAAATGGCAAATGCACTTGATAGGTGAATTACAATCAATTTAACTATGCTTTTAAATTTTTTATTTTGTAGAGCAGGGTCCATACTTTTATGTAGATGACAGAATCTTTGCTAACAAATTTCATTTCTTGGTGCCAGTGTTAAACCAATAACAGAATCCTAGAATACAGGAATCTGCCTTTTCAGGAAGCCCTTGAGTTTTTCACAACATTAGCCTATTAGCCTCATATTAACAAGATTTTATTTAAAGAGTATTCAATGTGAGGGGCTGGAGAGATGGCTCAGCCATTAAGAATGCTGGCTTCTCTTCCAAAGGACCTGGCTCTGATTACTAGCATGCAAATGGCAGCTCACAACCATTTGTAAGTTTAGTTACAGGGAATCCAATCCCTTTGCTCTCCATGGGATACCAGGCATGCACATGGTACACAGACAACATGTGCATACACATAAAATAAAATTTAAAATGTTAGAAAACATACCCGGTGAATGAAAATATTCATCTTTTTCTTCCATTACTTATACTGGATGTGACCTGAGTCAGAGTTTAGTAAAAGTCCAGAAATCTGGGATAATAATGGTAGTCAGTTAGATCTAACTTTATTATGGGGTACTCAGTCTGACCTATCAAGACTTCCTTTAGACTAGCAGTAATATGCTAATGAGAAATCTAAATAACAGAGTGAAACATTACAGAATGTCAAACATTGTGATTTAGCTCTAGTTCACAAGATACCTACCTTAGCCTCCAAAGAGGCTGCTCATAATCACCAGAAATAAACAAAAAGAACCACCACTGTGTTACATATCATTATTATTCTACAGCCTTGCCTAGCAGAGGGCACTCTCTGCAAAGCACATCCCTGTACTCAAACTCCAAATTCATATCTTTCAGATATGACCTAATTGACTCCTCATGATCAGGATCAGGTAATATGGGTGCAGCAATACATTTTATTGAAATTATATCTGTCCCCCTATCTTTCTTATTAGACTTTGAGGTATTGAGAATACTCCCTCTAAATGGTAAATGTATTAGCTCTTCACAGACGCCTGACAAAAAAGCATGTTTAAATGTATCTGTGAAGACTGATAAAGCAGAGGACCCTTGAGCAACTAGGCCAGAGACAGTCAGCTCAGACAAACCAAGTAGAATTCTATTAAAATCTCTAAATGTATTCAATTGCTACATAATATATCCTGCATTCCATTGTTTTAATTGGTGAGATCTATTACATTGCAACATGTAGACCATTCACAATAAAGATTTTGATACCACAGTTGTCCTAGTAAAGGACAAGATCTTTATTAGAAATCATTTGATAAATTCAAGAAGACAGCATATCATAAAATACATGGATCGAGGAGTCAAGTCAGTCCAGGCTCAAACTACACCATATGAATAGTTTACTTTATAGTCAAAAACCTCTATTAGTTAATCTAATAATAGGAGTTACTTCACAGGTGAAGAGCTAAATTAGATAATTAAATATGGATGAAAATACACGGTATCTTAACTAAGCCATACTAATCATACGTTCTTACTTGCTGCTGTCCTTCCACTGAGCTGAACTGTTGACTCAGGACCAGTCCTTTCATTTATAAGGCCTGGACAAACTAAGGCATGAAGGAAAGGTGTGTCATTTGATTGAGCCCAGCCTTACAAAAGACATTAGCAGAAGAATTAAACATTCTGGGATGTTTGATATTAAAATACAGCCTGTAAGCTATTAGTTGGTAAGTCTGTTTTTAGTGTAAAAAGCCTATTTCTGAGAAACTTTGGATGCTTATACCTGCATGCCCGCCAACACATGATTAGAATATGTAAATATGGAAAAAGTACGGGACACACAATAGGTCCATGCAGAACCCTACAACCTCCTTCGGGACCTGTGTAGGGATCAGAGTCAGGCCATTGACATTTTAGTCCCATAAACTTGAACATAGTGCATCAATAGTTAACCGGTCTCTTTAAAGCCAATTCACAGAAGAAGAAGAAAAATCTCTAGAGCTAGAGGACAAAGCAGACAGTACCAGGTTTGTTAACTCACAGCGGGAGAATAAACATATGCAACAGACTCAGGGCCTTCTCACCTTGGTGCAATAAGTCAGGAAAAGGGTGGTTTGAAAATGGGTTGTGTGGTCAGAAGGTTATTCAGAAACCGAGAATCAGAGGAAAGGAATGGGACATGTTTGAATAACATTCCACAAAGATAGAGAGAGCTAAAACTCTCTCCAGGGGCACCAACCTGTGCATTTTCTAATGGTTGGACTGTGTCCTGTAGATAAAGGGTCTCTATCTGATATGAAATTTCTCCTCTTTCTAGACTCAAGTTGATAAAACTCTTTTGTCAATCCAAATGTGCAAACTGAAGATAACTCAGTAAGAGCTCCCTAGTTATAGCCAGGTCGCTTCAGGAAGGTGTGGACACTGTTCATAACTCAATCATTTATCTCGATTCTAGTTTGTAAGCTATATAGTTATGACTGAGGTCCAGGAGACTGTGCACTGGGTCTGATGAGTTGTCTTCCCCAGGGAAGGATTTTATCTAGCTATGCGCATTGAAGGCACCTTATCATGACTTCTGTAGAGGTGACAGCACAGTGCTCAATGGTCCAG
This sequence comes from Mus caroli, assembly GCF_978045245.1. Lineage (NCBI taxonomy): Eukaryota > Metazoa > Chordata > Mammalia > Rodentia > Muridae > Mus > Mus caroli. The sequence continues at coordinate 101,904,091 of NW_028227261.1, read as the reverse complement.
CGGGACACATAAAGCATCCTGATTTTACATAGCACAAAGGCCAGCAAGTCTGCTTGCAACTGACCTCACAGTAAATGCTGTAGTCATCTCTCAAGGACATGTGTTGTTATGGGTCATCTCTTTACCTGAAGTAGTATAGAAATATTTAAATGTGTTGCAGCAAGTTGAACATGTCAGCACCTGTCAAAACACTTAGGTAATAATGAGAGTCTATGACCTTAGGACAAACATGATGTCAATAGCAAAGACCTCATGCTATAATTAACGTCCTCTATAAATTGAGTCTCTTTGAAATGACTCTTTACCAAGCCCTTAAAATAGATGTTCATGGGCTCTAAATGAAATATCCACAGTATTCATTTTATGGAATTAAAGAATCGTAACAACTAGAATTTATTTCATTTGTCACAGTAAAAAGGATTGTATTTCTAATAAAATCTTAAAAAAAGAAATGTCTCTATTAATAGGTGTGAATGTACAATATTGCATCAAAATGGTTAAATTTTTTGAATAAGCTGGGCGGTGGTGGCACACGCCTTTAATCCCAGCACTTGGGAGGCAGAGGCAGGTGGATTTCTGAGTTCGAGGCCAGCCTGGTCTACAAAGTGAGTTCCAGGACAGCCAGGGCTACACAGAGAAACCCTGTCTCAAAAAACAAAAAACAACAAAAAAATTTTTAAATAATGAATAAAGGTCAAAGAAAGTTAAAAATCTAGACAGTCTATATTAAAAAACACCCAAACAATGTTAAATGGAAAATTTATACATGTTATTATCGTACAAGTTTTTTATTAGGAAAATTTACCATGATTTTCATCTGAGATTACCTTTTGAACATTTTTTTTTCAGTTTCAAATGAATAAATGGTTTTTGATCCCTGAACAATACAAGTGGATACATTGTAATGGTTTGTGTCAAGCACAATGATAAACTAATAGTAAATCAGGATTGCATACAGTGAAAGTATACTATATGATGTACAGTTTTTCTGGTTTTTTTATTTCTAAATTTTAATTCTATTTAAATATCAAAGATAACACTTCAATTATTTTCAAGTTTTTTTTAAAAATTATGATGTTTGTAGTCTCTTGTAATCTACCTGAAAAATATTTACCAAACAGTTCTTAATAAGTTCTTGATAGATCTCTAATCCCCAAACTACTGGATTATCTATTTCAATCTATTCAGACAAGTTCAGTTAACATGTGCATTTGTATAGCACCAATATTGAGTAGAATATTGGCAATGCAGTGTGAGCACAAAGAGATAAGAGGCTGTGAGTCTCATAAGATTACGTAGAGATTTTGCCTACACACCTTTCCCCACTTCCATTTTTTGGCTGAGTCTTACTAAAAGTCCTTTCATGGGGATTTAAAGGAATATGCATTTTCTTGGCAGCCCTTCACCATCTCTCTGCTCGGTTCACTGACATCAGTAGTTCTCATGTCTGTTCCACTAGGAAAACACCTGAAGGACACAGTTTCCCTTCCAAAGAGTAGTTAACCTGGCATACAAATTAGGAAGGCCTTTTCTACTGAAACAGAACTCTCTTCCATCATCAAATTATAAAGAGAAACGTGGTGTTCTACGTGTTTAAAGGCTATTGAGTGAGGTAAAACAAAAATTTATAAGTAAAACATACACTGAAGGAAGAGTTAGGTATTTAAACATGTTGTACAATGACGCTAATGAACTGAAAAGCTAACGGGCACACCAACGCTATTGGAGGACATCCAGGCATTGCCCTTCATGTTGACAATCATACTCAGGAAAAGGTCTCAGAGATCTGTCCAAGTATTCTATCTATGCTCATGTGTTTGACCCATATATGTGGCAAGAAGAATGGCCAGTAAGGTTTTTAAAAGAGAGGCAATTTAATTACAAGGACACACAAAAACTATCAGAAAGCTGGTGTGGTATCACCACAAACTACCCCCAGGGGCACTCAGCCAGCAGTCTGACACTGATCTCAGTGCAGATTCAGCTGTGTGAGATACATGTTTGTGTAACCAAGTTGTTGAGTGAGCTAGGCTTACTGGGCATCACGGATACTTCTAAAGATAGAGAGTATGGTTGGCCAGCTCATTATCATTTGTCCTAGACACCAGCCTTCAGAAAATTCCTCCAGACTGTATTGTCGTTATTATTGACAAACACACATTTATAAATGTGTGGGGGACATAAATAGCCCCTCTTTGTGAAAGTAAACTTAACAGAAGACTGAGACCAAGCCGCAATGCAGCTGCAGTTGGCTCTTGTTCTTGCTTTGGCAGAACCACTTTCTAACATTCTCCTTTGGGAATTCTTTCACGAAGCTCACGTGGCTGCTACCAGACACAGTAACACCTGGAAGAAAGACACAAAGAAGTGAAGAAGGAAAGAAAGAAGTGAAGGAGGAAAGGAGGGAAGGAAGGAGGGAAGAAAGGAGGGAAGGAAGGAGGAAAGGAAGGAAGGAAGGAAGGAAGGAAGGAAGGAAGGAAGGAAGGAAGGAAGGAAGGAAGGAAGGAAGGAAGTTAGGGCATCCTTGTTTATCAAAAGAACTAGAATACTTATTGGAAGGCCTGGTCATTTATTATTTCTAACAGTTACCTCTACACTGTCTTTGTTTTCTTTAAAAGATAAAATATGAGTGCTAAGGCATTGATAAATTATAAATATTGCTTCTTTCATACTCACATGTGTCTCCTATTGTCTAGCAATTAAATATTTTTTCAAATGTGTTCCAGATATAAACATGGCATCATTGTGTGAAAAATGGAGGAAAGAAGGAAGGAAAGAGGGGAAAAGGAAGAAGGAAATATTTATAATATTTAATTTAGTGATTTAGTTACATATTTTATATATTAATATAGATTGCCCATGCTAGCCACTCACGAAAATTTAGCCACCCATTTCAGTAAAAGAAATCAACTAGGTTATATTTATATTGATTTCTTGGGTGACAACATCAAAGCCTTTTGTTTGGGCCAATCCGGTCCTGTGAAGATTCCTATATAGAAGTCGTAATCCTCAGTACCTCTCAGTCTTTGGCATCATTTGAAAATAATAGCATTATAAATGTAATGAATTAAAATGAAGTCACACCAGCTGCCCGCAGTTCCCTGTGTGCAATGTGACAGTTGTCCTTATAAAAAGAGAGGCTGTACACAGAAATGATCACAAGGGGAATACTACAAAATAAATAAATAAATAAAGGCAGAGACTAGAGTGAAAACTCCCTCAAGCTATCAACTGTAAAACACCATCAAGCCACAAGAAGCCAGAATGGAGGTTAAGTTGCAGAGTTTGTAGTCCTCCGAGGGAGCCAACCCTTGAACCACCTCCAAAACTGAGACAATGTACATTTCTGTTGCACAAGCCACCAAGATTAGAGTACTTCCTTATAATAGATTCAGAAAACTAAGACACTTTCTTTGGCATTTTCTAGAAACAATGGTGCCCTTCTTGTCAGGGAAGCGCCTTCTCTTTCTAACGCCTCACTGAAACCTGGCTATAGGATAGACATGCTTGAGCTCTGATTTGAGAATCACTGACTGCGGCCACAGCTCTGTATCAGGACTTGCACAGTCATGATCACACAAAGGATACTCGGGCTTAGCCTTGCTGCTTCTCCTAGAGTATTCCTGTATTTATCATAAGCACTGGCCAAGCAAGGCAGCAACTGCTGGAACACTAGTGTAAGACACACTGACAAGCACAAAAATAGGGATAACCTTCCTGTTGCCACCTTTAGCCTCCACCTCAACGTTATGCAATTATTTCTTAGTATTTAATCTTTGATGTGACATTAGCAACCCCGCCAGTAGTTTACTTTGTCTTAATATAATTTGAATAAAGCTATAAGCAACTACATTTCCTGTTATTTAAAAAATAAATAAATAAATAAAGGCAAGATCTCTGAGTACTTTCTGCCATCTACTGGCATGACAAAGTATAACACCCTAGAGCTAAACTTTTAAGTCTTCCCTCATTCCCCTTTGATTTATTTAAAGAATACTTTCCTCTTAGCACTGCTTTCTTTGTGTCCCATAAGTTTGGGTATGGTGTGCCTTCATTTCCATTGAATCCTAGAAAGTCTTTAATCTTCTTCTTTATGTTTTCCCTGACCCAGTTAGTGATCATTGAATAGAGAGGTGTTCAGTTTCTACAAGTATTGTAGGCTTTCTGTTGTTTCTGCTGTTGTTGAAGTCCAGATTTAATCCGTGGTGGTCTGACAGGATAGAGGAGTTATTTCAGTTTTCTTGTACCTGTTGAGGCTTGCTCTGTGACCGACTATATGGTTTGGGGAAGGGATCCATGAAGTGCTAAGAAGACGATATATTCTTTTGTGTTTAGGTGAAATATTCTACAGATGTCTGTTAGGTCCATTTGCTTCATAATGGCTGTTAGTTTCATTATTTTGCTGTTTACTTTTTATCTGGAGCACCTGTCAATTGATGAGATTGGGGTATTGAAGACTTTCAGTATTAATGTGTGGGGTTTGATGTGCAATTTGACCTGTAATAATGTTTGTTTTACAAATGTGGATACCCTTGTGTTTGGGGCATAGATGTTCAGAATTGAGACATTATCTTGTTAAATTTTTTTTCCTGTGATGAGTATGAAGGGTGCTACCAGCAGGAAATATGGAAACTGGAGTGTCTACTTCCTTTAGCCGGGTGGGACTTCTTGTGAAGGGAGGGAGATATCAACCCACCCACAAAACCTTCTACCCAAAATTTGTCTTGCCTACAGATGCACAGGGATAAAGATGAAGGGCAGATTGAGGGAACAGCCCACCAATGACTGCCCCAACTTGAGACCCATCCCATGTAAGAGTGCCAACCCCTGACACTATTAATGATACTCTACTATGCTTGCAGACAGAAGCCTACCATAACTGTCTTCTGAGAGGCATCATTCAGCAGCAGATGGAAACAGATGCAGAGACCCATAGCCAAACATCAGGTAGAGCTCAGGATGTCTTGCAGAAGAGTAGGTAGAAGGCTTGGGGGATTCAGAAGGATCAAGGACACAACAAGAAGACCTAGAGTCAACTAACCTTGGTCCATGGGGGCTTAGAGAGACTGAACCACCAACCAAAGAGCATGCAGGGTCTGGACCTAGAGCTCTGACACATTTGTAGCTTATGTGCAGTTTGTTCTTCGTGTGGGATTCCAAACAACTGGAGCAGGAACTGTCTATGACTCTGTTGTCTGCCTTTGGATCCCTTTGCCTAACTGGGCTGCCTTATCTAGCCTTCATAGGAGAAGAAATGCCTAATCTTACTGCAACTTGATATGACATGCCTGGTTAATATCCATGGGAGGCCTGCCATTTTCTGAAGAGAAATAGAGGAGTGGATGGGGGAACTGGGAGGAGAAGAGGGAAGGGAAAGAAAGAAAGAGAGAGAGAGAGAGAGAGAGAGAGAGAGAGAGAGAGAGAGAGAGGGAGGGAGGGAGGGAGGGAGGGAGGGAGGGAGGGAGGGAGGGAGGAAGGAAGGAAGGAAGGAAGGAAGGAAGGAAGGAAGGAAGGAAGGAAGGAAGGAAGGAAGGAAGACTAGTAAATTTAACTAACAATAAGGAAGTCTGAAAAATGAAATTTTCTCATCTGGGCTGACAATAATATTCCTAAGAGCGGTAGACCATCTAACAAAGGCATGAGAAGTCCTTGTTAGTATTGTATGTTTTGAGTGGTTGGTTGAAATTGTCTGAAAGACCCCCAAACATTAAAGGATATTGCTGTCTATAGGATCTAGCTGTTTTCCTCTTATTGTCTCCCAGAGGTGGGAAGAAATTTCCTATTGCTGGAAACACCCTGCACTTCAGACACAGAACCTGGAAGATCAGAGCTGTATCTGACCTGAAAGTCTCCTCCCTGAAGAGTAGCTTCCAAGGGAGAGAAGCAAACATCAGTCCTACTTACCTATGATGCCAGTGGGAAACAACTATGACCAGCATGGCACAATAAGCCTAAGGGTGCAATAGTGTCCTTGATATCCTTGTGGTAATGGCTGCTCTCTAATAGGCCTAAGACTGCCTCAACAAAAGGGAACCAGTCCTAGTTCTGGAACCTAGTCAACTACCCAGGGCAAGTGAAATGGACCTTGGAGATGAAACTAAGAACTGCCAGTCTGCCAAACCAGTGTAATTCCTAACCAGGCTCTGAAGTATCAGTCTTTGTACCCACAGACAAGTGTAGTCCCCATTCCAATATCAAAGAGACTTCTCTTGGGAATGGATGGAGACCATTACAGAAAACTGCAATTGATTCAAACGCACATAACAAGAGCTCCTGAGATGCCCAGTCCCAGCTGGTACCTCTACAACTCAGCTCCTACACTTGAGGCTCAGGAATGACTGTAGACAATGGGCAGAAGGATAGGAAGAGCCAGAGGAATGGAAAGGTTGCTAAGACTGTCTCCTAGGAACATCAGAGAAACTACATCCATGGAGTTTTACCAACATGGCTGCCTGAACAAGGCCTGCACAACAATGGTGATACCAATGGAGGTGCTAACATGAAAAGGAAGGAGATGGTGGGGCCTTAACTCTAGACAAGAGGTTAGTGTAACTGGAGCATGCTGAGAGTGGGAGAAAGGGTTTTCTCCAGGGAAGAACCCCAATTGGTAGTCCTGAGGTCAGATGTGTACAGGTAACATTATACAGACTAAGCCAACGCGTGCATATGTGTGTGTGTGTGTGTGTGTGTGTGTGTGTGTATGAAAACATTTTTCAAAAGAATCTATGTAATAGTTAAAATAATAATTATCAATATTCAATAATGTAGAGCTGTGTTGAATATTGTACATAGGCTTGTTTGCAGAACAAATCTCCATTTGGCCAAACACACTCACTTATCTGTAGTTCACCCTTTCACAAAATGTCCACTTTCCTGTCTATTATGTTCCACCGCAGTTTATATCTAACTTCCCACAGTTTGCAAACTCCTTGGTTTTACCTCATATTCCTGGCCTCTCTTTTTGCTTTATTTATTTGGGCTCCAGTTAATTGACTTTGTTCTTTAGAAGCTACTGGAGAAAGATAAAAAGAAAGGATAAAAAACAAAGGAGAAAGAAAGAAAGCAAGGAAGGAAGGAAGGAAGGAAGGAAGGAAGGAAGGAAGGAAGGAAGGAAGGAAGAAAGGAAGGAAGATCATTTCTCGATAACAAATAGGTATGACTATTGGTGTTATGTTAACTCACACAATGTAAAACGTTTCCCACGTTCCAGGTGCTGTACTCTCTACAAGGCCCTGGATATGTGCCTGAAAAACATGAAATCCACTTGTACCTAGTGAGTACAGCATGTTATATGAACTTAGCTTTGTATAATTTGAAGTCCTGGCCCAAATATCTCAGAATGTAACCATATTTGAAGATAAGACCCTCGAAGCGACTACTAAGTTAAAATAAGACTTTTTAAGGGGTACAATTGCAAAAAACAAAAAACAAAACCCAAGTTCCTTCATAACAAAAGGGAGAAAGGGAAGAAAAGAGGGACAGACAGACAGGCAGGCAAATGAGCTTATGAACACACCAAGAGTTATCTGTAAGATAGCACCCGCCCTCATGAGATACTTTGCCTGCTGACACCTAGTCTTGAACTTTATGCTCCAAAAAAAAGGTGAGTAAAATGTAAAATATAACTGTGAAATAAAGTATAAAGTACTTAACATAGTCACCCTGGGGCATTTTGCAATGACGGGGCTGGCATGTTAATGCACTTCTCTATGCAACAGCCCTAATCTTGGTTCAACAGGCTTTTGGCTCTAGAATGCATAGATGACTCCATAGTATCTTCAACTTTATTAATAGTCTCACTTCTTGGAAAATGAAGTTGTCTTTCCTTTAATCCTGACTCATCTTTGGGGAAACATAATGATTTTTCAAGGAGATTTTTGTTAATCCAGGAATGAACAGCTGTTTTCTTTTTAAGAGTTCAATGAATTATCAAATAAATTTTACAAGGCTCACATACTGATCACTCTTATGTAGGTACATGTCAGTTGTTATCTAACCAGGCATGCAATCTTCCTGTGATCACTGAAGAGGGTTCCTGGTACCCTTTACAAATACACTTTTGCCAAAGTTCCTAAGAACTCCTACCACAAGTCAAAATTAGCGATTAATCCAGTTTCTGATAGGCTACACTATAATCTTGGTTGAGAGATTATTTTAATGTTTTTAAATCTTCTCATGGTATGCTCTACTCTGTTACTCAGACTACTCAAACTGAGTTATATTGAATAGTGAACAGCAGATGATGATATAACCCAAGTAATACACAAAACTCTTAACCTATCAGGACTCCGACTCTTTCTTATTTTGAAATTTTCTGTTTCAACTTTATCTCATTTTCTGATCACCTTTGTCAATCACAGCAAAGTGAATTACTAAAAATACAAGCTATGTGGCTGATAATTGCTTTTCTGTTGGACCCTGGTTAGCCCCTAAATGTTAATACAAAGCCATTCAATCAGAGACACTACCCCACATGCTAACACCAACATTACCACTGACAACCCCCTCTTTTACATTTAAACACCCAGCCTTGCAGATCTACTTATCTTTTCCCAGATGCAAAATGGTATTTTTGAAAAGCAAGTTTAAATGCATGTTATTCTCCTTGCTTGGAGGGCTTTTATTTCTGTGGCACATTTGACTGCTATTAAAGGCTTTTCAGAATCAACTGTGGTTGCAGGTCTTTAGTAACACTTTATAAAGCCACCCCAGACCACAGCAAAGGTTGCTCATTCATTCCCTCAGCTCCTAAGAGCCTTTATCATTGCACTGTATTTCCTGGTTAGACCAGCAAGTTAATAAGGGAAGGGTTTATGAATTCATTATCTTCTCATTTCTTTATACTTAGCACAATAATTTAAAACTGGTACCTGTTAATGAAATGATTTATTTAGCATCTGGTAGGAAGAATCTATCTTTATTCATTTGTTTGCTTGGAGTTTTGTTGTTGTTTTTCTTTTCCAGTTTGGGCAATAGAAAGCAATGAAGTAGAAATACTAGATGAGTTGATTTTTGTAATGCCTCTGTTACATCAGCAAAAGAGCACCTTAACCTGACAGCCTCTGTGATCACCCCTGGCCTGCACTGTAGTTCACATTGAGTGTTAGCCTAGGACAAGCATCAGTGTTTCTATACTATCTACTGTCATCTCTTTCAAGGGGGTCATAGACTAACCCTATGCTCTGCATCACCCTTAAGCATATAAAGGCACACCATTGACAGGCTGTAAGCAGCAGCAAAGTTCTACTAGGAAAATCTCAACTTACTACCCTTACAGACAATGTTAGTATTTTTCCACAACATTTCTATTATTCCATCTCATAAACACACAAATGCACACACACAGACACACACACACACACACACACACACACACACACAGGTACACATGCACCGCTCTAAAGTAGACCATCTGGGTTTCTTTGAGTTCTCAATGCAGGAGCAAACAACAGAGATTCATGTCTTGACTACTCACTACTACAGGTCACTGGCTTTAATCTTACTGGTTCTTTTAAATTACCATCTGGACCACGTTTCAGATGCTCATTCCTCATTTGTTCTTCCAACTCAATGCCTGTTACTCTTTCACGATGATTCAATTACTTACTATATAAACGCCTTAAAATAATCACCCTTTGATTCTCATCTTTCAGGGTTTATACTTTAGTAGTGACAGATTAGGGCTTGTATGATTAGTAACGTTAATAAAACAAGAGATATTTGCATGATTGGATGTAGACATAAAAACAGAATCTCATACTTGATGTAAGCACACACAAAAAGTAGCAATTCCAATGCTATATGCATCTTCTAAGAAAGAATCATTGTATAGCTGAGAAGACACTTGTGCAACTGAACACCAGAGTTCAGAGATGTCATAGCTGCAAAGATGTCAAAATGACTAACTTCAGTCTCTTCTGGGTTACTCAGGGTTTTTGTTTTTTTGTTTTGTTTTGTTTTGTTTTTTCCTACTGTGACAAATACCTGAGATAAACAATTTTAAAGGAGAAATTACTTGTTTTGGCCAACAGTTTTGAGACTTCAGTTCAAGGTTGACTAGATGAATTGCTTTGTGCCTGAGGCAAAGCATATGATGTCCTGAGGAGGTTGGTCAGCTCAGGGTGCCAGAAAGCAGAGACATCTGTCTTGTGAGCTTCCCTTTCCCCTTTCCTCCTGTCTGAGTGTGCAGCTATTGCATTCCACTGCCCACATTCCATGTAAAATCTTCCCTGCTTATTTGAATGTCTGAAAATGCTCTCACAGACACACTCAGCAGTACACAGTACTAATTTTATGTCTTCCAAATGATTAGTTGTGCGTAGTCTGGGCCTTCTAGGTTCTTGGCATCTTATTAAAGAATGAAACAAATCACATAGATTGCAAAGTAACCTGGATCTTTATTCAATATGAAACAATAGTATAGATTGTAAAGGAACATGCTGTCAAGACTAACCCTAGACCACATAAATGAGAATATTCAAGGACCTGGATTATTGTTTGAGGTGACCTTTTTTTTTTAGGGGCTGAAAAAAGGAAAGTTTGGTTGCTATCTTAGGGTTTCTATTGCTGAGAAGAGACACCATGACCAGGGCAACTCTTATAAAAGAAAACATTTAATTAGGGCTGGCTTAGTTTCAGAAGTTTAGTCCATCATCATTCATGGTGTGAAGCATGGTGGCATGCAGGATGACATGGCACTGAAGAAGGAGCTAAGAGTTCTCTTGATCCACAGGTAGCAAGGAGGAGATTGTCGCACTGAGCACATCTTGAGCATATATAGCCTCAAAGCCTGCCTCCACAGTGACATATTTCCTCAACAAGGCCATACCTGCTCCAACAAGGCTACCCTCCTAATATTGCCACTCTTTACAGGCCAAGCATTCAAACATGAATCTATGGGGCTGTATTCAAACCACCATAGTTGCCAGGGAGCATAGTGTGGTGGTTCTTTGCTTTGACTAACAGATTGAGTTTAACAGGACTATCTTGATATTCGCATGTCTCTTCCCATAATGTATGTTATTTTAATCATATGCACATCCAATTTTGCAAAGACACATGGTGAGGATTTGCCTTAAAAATTTACTTAGAGTACCAAGTGCACTCAGAACCAATCTTGGCCAGACTGGCTGTTGCCATTAGTTACAGGGTAATGTTCTAGGGTGTGTTTGAATAAATATATTATTGAGGGAGTTGTTAGGAGGAGTTGTTTCTTTCCATTGTTTAAAACAATTATTTATTCCTTCTCTTCTACCCAAGCAACAAGTGTGGCAGAGATCCTAGATTGCTAATGGGTTGCTAGGGACATTGTATGGAGAGGGGCGCATACCTGACCTAAACAGTATAAAGTATAGCTTGCTAAACTATTCTTTAACTTGCTTACCAACAAAATTAGTCATCACATCCTCCAAGCATTAGTTAGATATAGGAATATACATAAAGCATAACAATGGTATAAAGTCAGTTGAATAATCTAAATAAAGAATAGTTAAAGAGTATGCACCATCTCTATTTCTGTATGACATTGTACTGGGTGTCATGTCTGATGTACAAGGCAAGAGAAATACTAAAGAATTAGAAATAAAAGGAAAGACAAACTATTACTATTCAAAAGCAACTGGTTTGTGGATGTATACTTTCTCTACAGAGAGAGAGAGAGAGAGAGAGAGAGAGAGAGAGAGAGAGAGAGAGAGAGAGAGAGAGAAGGAATCCACACCACACAACTGTTATTAAAAGTAAGACATTTGACCCAACTGTCAAGATGTATCAGGTTACGTGACACAGGTACAACAACAAATAACTACGAAATATTTCATCTTAAATACTGTTTATAATAGAATTAAAATAAAATAACTGATAGAAACCATCAGAAATAGTACAAGGTTTAGAAAAATGAAAGCTACTAAATAGTTTAGACAGAATTTAGAAAGAAGCAATGAATACAAGAGATATCCTTTGGGGGGGGGATTGGAGGACTAGGTCTTATTCAGAGATCAGTCCTTTGCATTATAAAATATAGATTAATGTCATCTCACTTTAAACACAAGCATGATCAGGCATGGTGTCACATGCCTGTAACTCCAGTACCTGAAAGGCTGATGGGAAAATCACTAGTTTAGAACCAGCCTAGAGCACATAATTAATTTGAGAATTTAAGGTCAGAGTGGGCTACATGGAGAAACTCTGTTTAGAAATAAATCTAGGCAGAGAGTTTGAAGAAATAAACAGGATCATTCCAGAACTAAAGAAATAAAAATGATCTAGAATAAGAAGACAAAGGTTAAATGATTTCCACTATCTTTTTAAAACACAGGATAGTATAAGCCATTAATCCAGCCACCATTTCGCCCGTACAATGAAGGACAAGTTTAAAATGGAACAAAATACAAGGGAGGGGGGAGCAGAAAGGATCTCACCCACATCTGGTTAATTGGTTTCAATGCATAACTAAAATGGTTTAATGGAGAAAGGCTCATGTTTTCCTGCAAAGGGTGCTGTAATAACTGTGTGTCCCTCTTGCACAACAGGTGCAACATTTATTCAAAGTATATCATAGGCTTAGCAAAATGTTTGATAGACCTTCCTGCAGAACACCCAGAATCTTCTTTTTAACTTTCGAAAATCAAAGATTTATTACACAAATGTATTTGTTACTTTTTATTTCCGATAAAACGCCTAGTATAAGCCATCAAAAGGAAGGAATTAAATATTTTGGCTCACAGTTTCCAAAGGTTCAGTCTAGATTGTTTCATGCCAGGCAGAAAAAGCATGCAATAAAAGAGAGTTGTTTACTTCATAGTGATCAGGAAAAAGAGATGGTGAGTGCAAAAGCAAGCCACTCCTGAGAGTCTGCCTGTAGTAACATATATCCACCTAGGCTGGATCTCAAGATGGCACCAGCAACTGTGGTCCACCCTCTCAACACATGAAAAGCTGAGAGGGCTACTTCGTAACAGATCAAAATATGTTTTCTCCACGGTCTCCCAAAGGAGAGCTGGATCCCCAGCAGGTTTCTTTAAGGTAGCCCCAGTAGGTTGACCACATTCTAACAGATGAACCTGACCTACGCACACATGCACACACACACACACGCACACACACACACATCCATCAGCCTGTGGCAGCACAAATTGAACTCAGTGGGTAAAAAAATGATGTTGAGCTGCCGCCATCTTGGTTCCGTGATCTCCGCACAAAATACCCGGTGAAGCCACAGAAACCATCCCTGCTACAGAGCAGGGGTTGCCACAGCCTCAGGCTGAGACAGGATCGGGAACAGAGTCTGACAGTGATGAGTCAGTTCCAGAGCTCGAGGAACAAGACTCCACACAGACGGCCACGCAGCAAGCCCAGCTGGCAGCCGCAGCTGAGACCGATGAAGAACCTGTTAGTAAAGCTAAGCAGAGTGGGAACGAGAAGAAGGCAAGGAAGGCGATGTCTAAACTGGGTCTTTGACAGGTTACAGGGGTTACGAGAGTCACTATCCGAAAATCTAAAAATATCCTCTTTGTCATCACAAAACCAGATGTCTACAAGAGCCCAGCTTCAGACACCCAAACATAGTGTATGGGGAAGCCAAGATTGAAGATTTGTCTCAGCAAGCACAGTTAGCAGCTGCTGAGAAATTCAAAGTTCAAGGCGAAGCTGTTTCAAACATTCAGGAAAACACTCAGACTCCAACCGTCCAAGAGGAGAGTGAAGAAGAGGAGGTTGATGAAACGGGTGTGGAAGCTAAGGACATAGAATTGATCATGTCACAAGCAAATGTATCAAGAGCAAAGGCTGTTAGAGCCCTGAAAAACAACAGTAACGATATTGTAAATTCTATTATGGAATTAACAATGTAACTATTTGACAGCGAAGACAACCCCCCCTTCCCCCCTTTTTGGTGTTTGAAAAGTGGAACTACAGCTTGGTTTAAAATTTGTACTGTTTCTATCACTAATAAAGTTGTGGCTTCTTGTTGGATGGATTAAAAAAAATGATGTTGAGAGATGAGGAAGCATGGATGGATAGGGAGGAATTAAGGAGGAGCAGTGAGGATGAATATGAATAAAATAGGTTGCATGAGGCTATTGCAAGGCTATTGTCTGCTCTCCACAACCCAATAGTAAGGACCTATTGCTGACGGCAACCTTTAGTTGGGTTATCAAGCACAGAGAAATCTAGCTGGTACCCAAACTAGACATTTCACCCTTACCAACAAGTATTCATCGTGATGGGAGGTACTCTTCATGTTACCAGAGGAGAAAGATTATTAATATTACCCAGCTACAAACCTTGTAAACTAAAACTGCAGCCTGTATACCAGTACAATAGTGGCACAAATGTTATGAAGGTAACCAACCACTTTTAAGTTCAATTTAGATCAAATGCCATCAGATGGAAACTGTATCTGACACTGCTAAAGTCGATGAGAATTAGCACAGAAACCTATAACCGAGAAACATGAAGTGAGAGACATTAGAATACTGAGTTCTAAGTTATCTAAATAGAATGTCTTTATCAAGTCCCCTCCCTTAAGGCTTAGCAATCTATGTGGAAGAGGAGATGGGAAGATTCTAGGGGCCAGAAATGGTAGATAAATCCAAGGAAACAGTGTCTTCCAGATGCAACAGCATTGACATGCATATGAATTTACAGAGACTGTGGCAGCACACATAAAAACCTACACAGCTTCAAGCCAGGTAGGGTCTCAGCATGGAGGAGAAGTAGAAATAGGCTGTCATCCCTAAGAAGCCATTTGTAAGTGATGCCCACTAGCAAACTAAAAATGGTTTCTTCAATGGGTCAACCAACTCTAGGACAGGCCTCACACCTAGGAGTAGTTGGACAACACAAAATACAGTCCATAGAGGGTTTTGTGTGAGTGTGTTTTTATTTCATTTGAGTGTTTTTGTCTCATTGATTTACTGTTTGTCTATTTTGATTTTTGTTTCATTTGTGTATTTTGTTGCTGTTGTGAGGGTTTGGGGGGGTTTCTGTTTTTGTTTTTGTTTTTTTGGTTTTTTTGGTTTTTGTTTTTTTTTTTTTTTTAGAGAGAGAATGAGAAAATGAAGTTGGGTAGTTATAGTGGTAGGGAAAATCTGTAGGGGGGAGTTTGAGGAGGAGACAAAACAAAGAAAAAGTGAAAAATACATTGTAAGAGATTCTCAAAGAATTAATAAACCATATTCAAAAGAGGATAAGGGATCAAGGTTTACTTCTAGTTTTCTGACTAGAGAAAATTCTAATATTTAAGTACCTACCACATTGGGTACTGTGTCAATTCCTTTACTGAATATCTCTTTCCTCACAATGGCCCTAATAAATACTGACACTTCCCTTTTACAACTCAACTGAAGTTAGCAAGACTCTCCAATTTGTCCAGAAAACAGAAATGACATGTGGAAGTGGAAAGTGTTTAGTCCTTTTTGTGAACAATGCAATCCCAAAGTTAAAAAAAGTATTAATTATACACATGATCCCAGGCCCTTGGGTAAGAGTGAATAAACAGTAGACCCAAAGGGTACATGTTGATTGCAAATTCAGGTTAGTAAATATAGGGTTTGGATTGTAATGGCTTAATTTTAGGCAATAGTTCAAATACATAACTATCTTTATCTGAAAATGAAGAGGCATTTGATAAGTGAAGTAGACTATATAATGGCCATGACTATAATCTATTAAATGAGAATAATGTTATTCAGCTACAATTTCACAGCAAACATTTGGCAATGTATTTCCCCCATACCACCATACAGTGTCAAACTTCAGAGCATCTCTCAAAAGCAGGCTAGCTGTAAACTGGTGTTATACAGCTCCGAGGGATAAAGCCAGCCATTAGCATTCAAAAGTCAAGATGCTTTTATATGCATCAGCTAACTTCCCCATATGAAATGCATTCCTTCATCAGGTGCAATTTCATTTTCCATGAAGATTGCCTGTAAGTCTTCTCATTAAGCCATCATCAGGAAGAGCAGTTACCCAGGCTCTTGTTCACCCATCTTGATGCTTCCATATCTAGCACAGCTTGTCTCATGCATACTATGAAACTCTCCTAGTTGAAAGAGGAAAATGACACTATCTTTTTCTTTTCCATCAATGCAGCAAGCCTAACTTACTTCATAGCATATTTGAAAACGAGTAAAATTCCTCCTCCTCAAAACAGTGACAATAGGAACACGCTTATTTCTTGTTTGAATAACACCACAATTAGACTAAGCAAACTACTGATGATAATTGGATCTATGGGACATCATCCCTGGAGTTTCAGTATTTGTAATGCTGTACTGACAGATTTGCAACTTTAATTTGCTGCAATATTGGAAATTTTTCAAAAGCAACAAATAGACTAAATTGTCTTCCAGAGGCAGAGGCTGGTCCTTTGGAGAATATTTCTGTAGCTCAGTCGCTAAGGCAACTATAGACATGAAAAATGCAGACATTAGGTATCCTTCACCATGAGAATATCCATCATCACTTTCTTAGGTTCAAAGGGAAACTCTGATTTGTTTCCCAATGTTCAAGGCCTTCAATTAGTTTCTTTTATATCTTCAGAAATTTGTACATTATTTTACGTATTGACTCTCCAAACCATTGTGAGCATCTCTCTAGGATTGGCAAAAGAAACTGTGAACTTGGGAGCTAGAGATTTTCCTTCATGAAGAATATTACCAAGCTAAGAGAAGAAAATCATCTTAGTAACTTAAAGGTAAAGACACATTTGTAGCTGATCTACAAATGTAGTTTTGAGATAAGGGAGGAGCAAACGATTGTTTCTTTTGTTATTTTCTTACCATGTTTACTTAATGAATTCTTCTCTCGCTCCATCTTAACAGGAGAAAAGGTCTTGCTGCAAAAGCAGCAAGTTCACCATTTACTGGTGACTTCATGGCTAAGTTATATTAATAACCAGTTGTTCAAACATGCACTTCTACAATAATACTCTCAATTTAGAGAGGCACTTAAATACAAAGCCTAAGTTCATATGAAGGAAATTTAAAGCAGGATTGGTTGCTTTATATATTTCTGCTGTGTGATCCATTAGGACATATATATGAATATACTACCATAAAATGGTTCAGGGAAATTGGACCTCTGTCACAGTGTTTGTTTTTCTGGGATTTTCTCACTACCCCAGAATTGAAGTCACCATATTTGTGCTGTGTCTGCTGATGTATCTGATCACCTTGCTGGGAAATACTATTCTGATCTCCATCACTATCCTTGATTCTCATCTGCACACTCCCATGTACTTTTTTCTCAGCAACCTCTCATTTCTGGACATCTGGTATACCTCTTCTGCTCTCACTCCTATGCTGGCAAACTTTGTTTCAGGGAAAAACACCATTTCCTTCTCAGGATGTGCCTCGCAGATGTACTTCTCTCTTGCCATGGGCTCCACTGAATGTGTGCTCCTCTCTATGATGGCCTATGACAGGTATGTGGCCATCTGTAACCCACTGAGATATCCCATTATTATGAACAGGAGAGTCTGTGTACAGATTGCAGGCAGCTCCTGGGTTACAGGCTGCCTCACTGCCTTGGTGGAAACTGGACCTGTGATTCATCTGTCTCTCTGTGGTAACAGCATCATCAATCATTTCACCTGTGAAATTCTGGCTCTCTTAAAAATGGCCTGTGGAGACACTTCCATGGTGCAGTTAATTATGTTAGTGATCAGCATTCTTCTTCTCCCATTGCCAATGTTGCTCATTTGTGTCTCCTATGCATCTATCCTCTCCAACATCTTGAGGATCAGCTCAGTGGATGGCCGAAGCAAAGCCTTTTCAACATGTGCAGCCCACTTGACTGTGGTGGTTCTGTTCTATGGGACAGCTCTCTCCATGTACCTGAAGCCCTCATCTGTAAACTCACAGGAAATAGATAAATTTATGGCATTAATATATGCTGGACTAACACCAATGCTAAATCCTATTATCTACAGTCTACGGAACAAAGAAGTAAAAATGGCTGTGAAAAAATTGTTGATGAGAAACCCCTTCAGTGCTATCTTAACTTCTGTCCTCAAATAATATTGAAATAAGGCATACTCATCTAGATAAATCTTCAAATTATTGAGAAAACTGCGTAATAATACAAGCCATTTTCCCAGAAAACACTACTTTTAATCACAACTACCATTATGTCATATATCCTGATTTGCCTTGTAAAATGTTTTATATCAATGAATCATTTATATAGAAATATGTTGTTAAGAAGGTAGTTAGTATTTATTGCATATTAGTATAAACTTAAAATGATGTAACTACCTATTTTTCTATATGACCTATTAAGTGATCTCACTATCTACCAATGACATAACCATGAAAATAAGTAATATAATAAGGATGCAGAATTGTTAGAAAATTCTGAAGTAATATTTTCTCAGTGATTTGCAAATATCTCTGCATTTAAAAAGAAAGATATTTTAAGTTAGCATGTACATATGACCATCACTATCTGGTATTCTTCTAGTTTCTGAAACATTAAAATGTTAAATTTATTTTTTTCAGATTTGGCAAGACCAACTTTGAATGACAACTTATTTAGGTTGCATATGTTGAAAAAGGATAAATATCTGTAACATAACAAGAATATCATGATAAGGATTGCAAAATTATATTTTTATTTATGTGCTTCACTAGAAGTATAAAAAATGGGAGGTCTGGAATTATGGGTCTAAGATGGAACAATTTCATATTATACTTCAGTGTCTTAATAAACTCATCAGTTACTCACCCAAATTATTACACATTAAACAACCAGTCTGGGATTGTAGCTTGATACAGCATGTACAAGGATTTAGTTTTAACCCCTCAGCACTGTTGAAAAGACATTTTAAAAACATGTTGCTTAACTGACCATGTAGGACTGATAAAGAAAGAACCCTACTCCATGCTGAGTGTAGTTTAAAAGAGATAGTGTATCTGTCTTTAAAATATATGGACTAAAACATTCATAAACGTGTTTCATATGTTTGAACAAAACTGCAAACTAAGATGTCACTATGATACAAACTAATGTGTTTTCCTTTTCTATTAAATCCTCCTGGAATCTGGACACAAAGCTGACATGTATATTACTTCCTTGAAGTTATGTAAATGATGGCTTCATCCTGTGAGAGTGTGTTTCTTGCGACTGCAGACAAGCTTTGTGTGGACCTTATGTTTAAGAAAGGAGAGATGATCACACATAAGTCTCACCCAGCACTGGTGTGAACTCTTGTAATCCCAACATTGTGGAGGCTTAGGCAGAAGGATTATAAAGCCAGCTGTGACCACATACTGAGATCCTCACCCAAAACACAGAGGATCTGAATAAAGAAAAAGAAGAAGAAAGTAATGAGGGGGAGAGAGAAAGAGACAGAGAAACAGAGGGGGGAGGGAGGATGAGGAAGGGAAAAGGGAAGGGAAAAATGAAGGAAAGAAGTTACTACGTGAGACCCATACCTGAGCAAGACAGGACTCACAAAACATAAGTCAGTCACTGGTGCATGGATTTAGGAAAGAAGCTTGTAAGAAGTATGTAAGGATTCAGTGTGGGTAGAATTCTTCTGGTGATCTTAATTCAAATGCCCTCAGTGTGTAAGAAAGAAGTTCTCACTCTCAGCCATCTGATACTACAGCCTGTCAACTCAAAATTCTCCAAAGGGAGGGACGGTTATTTTTATTTCATCTCTACTTAAATAGCTCATTGTAAACAGTGACCACAATATAATATTGGTTTGGGCTAAGAGTCTACACTTTGTAGAGGACATATATGAATGAGGAATTTCCTCTGGAATAGCTTATGAAGCTGCTCAGGTGCAAAACCCAGTAACATGGCCTCAGTTGCTCTGGTTGGCTCAGTAGCCTAAACAAGATCCTCAAATTTCAAGAGTTTGAGGAGTAAGTTTTTTTTATATAGTCTAGATGTTTTGTGTACCCCACAGATAAACCTGTGCATGCAATCTTGGAATTTGCTTTAATTACTTCTGTTACTTGTTCTATTGGGAGTAGCCCCCACATCTGCTGCAGCCCTTACTGTATTTAGAGAGGAAACAGTTCATTGGAATGTGCCTGACTGAATCACACTACAGTTCATTTCTGCTTCTCTGGAGCAACATCCAGCTTATTCTTTGTTTGTAATGTTTACATTCATTGTTCTTCCATACTTCAGTGCACAGGTGATTGACTTTGGTGAATCAGTGGGTTTTGTTTTGGAAGCTTTACCACTTTAGCTTTCACAGAGCAGCCATGATTTCAAGGTCTAAGGGAGAATCTCACTCGCTATGAACCACCTTTGGGAACCACGTCCAGGTACATTCGTGCAAAACTGATAGGAAACACCTTCTTGTCAAATAGTCTGAAGGTATCACGTGGGGTAACTCCATTGATACCGTGCACATGTGCGTGTGTGCATGCACATGTGCTTGTGTGTGTGTGTGTGTGCGCGCGTGCGCGCGCGCATTTGTATGTGTTTTTAAGTAACTTTATCAAACAGTATGCTTTCCTATAGCTTGTCAAAATATGCTTAGTATTGCCTATTATACCTGCCTCTCCCTCTGTATCACACCAACTCTCTTCTCTCCATCTTTCTATGTAAATTCTAAGTTATACACACAAAACAAATGATTCAGAGCTATGATCCACAAATAAGAAAGAACATATGGTGTTTGTCTTTCTAGTGTGGTTTACTTTGCTTAGTGTAGTGTTTCTATCAGTTCTATCCATTTACCTGAAATTTTCATGATATCACTGTTCTTTACCACTGGAAACATTTTGATTGTGTATATATACCACACTTTAGTTATCTACTCATCAGCTGATGGACATTTGGTTGCTCCCGTTTCAAAGCTATTGTGATCAAGCAGCAATTAATATCATCAAGCAAGTTTCTATAGAGAGCAATGTCCAGTCCTTCAAGCATACATCAAGAAGTGGTGTAGCTGGGATATATGGTAGGTCTATTTTTGATGGTTTATTTTTACTTTATGTGAGTGTTTTGCCTACATGTATGTATGTGCAATACATGCATGTAGTACATAGGGCCAGAAGAGGGCATTGGATTTCCTCAAACTGGACATACTGACATTTGTAAGCTGCCATGTGGCTGCTGGGAATTGAACCTGGGTTATCTGGAAGAGCAGCCGGTATTCTTAACTGCTGGCTGAGTCATCTCTCACCCCAGCTTATTAGTTTTATGAGTTTTAACTTGTCAATCGCCGCTTTTAATTCCTGAGCAAATGGAGTCTAGTTCATTCCTACACCCGTGTCATGTAGGGTGGTGCCTATGTTTTCTTCTAGTACTTTCGTTTTTTAAATTGGGGGTTTTGGTCCATTTGGAGTTGACTTTTATACAGGTTGATAAATGTGGATCTAATTTAATTCTTCTTCATGTGGGTATCTCATTTTCTCAGCACGGTTTATTAAAGATGCTCTCACTGATCACTGAAAAAGCAAAAGTTGTGAATGGAGTGGACCTGTGAGAAAGTATCATTTTAAGAATATGATGGCTGGCATGCAGATTGTGTAGTAAATGTGACAACTAAGCAGGTGAATATGTAAGACTTATATTTAGAAGAGCTCAGGCTAAGGATAAAAGCATGGGCTACCATGCAAATAGTAACAGAAGACTGGGAAGATCAGCAAGGAGGGGGTTGTAGATAACAAAGGAAGAGGTTGAGCTGTCAGGCAATGTTGCAGGGCTTTGTCTGCTCACAGGTAGAGATGATATATATGACAGTGCAACCTCTATCTATTGATAGTGATATCAATGTCCTAAGCTGGTCAACACAGCTGCCACTTTTACATGTGACTTCCTCTTTCATTAGCCACTCATATTGATTCATATGGATATAAAATACTTATCTAGATCAGCAGTTATCAACCCCTGGGTTGCAACCCCTTTGCCAAACCTCTATCTCCAAATATATTTACATTGTAACTCATAACAGCAACAAAATCACAGCAATGAAATAGCAAAGAAAATAACTTTATGATTGGTGCTCACCACAACACGAAGCTCTGTATTAAAGAGTCACAGTGTTAGGGAGGTGAGAACCACAGGCTGGATGGCTCCTCCTCCCAAAGTTCACAGCATTAGGAGAAGCACTGATCTACACGATTCCTTCAATCAAGGTTATTTCTAGTCTGCCAACTATCACTGCTGATCACAAAAAAAAATGACTTCTTAGTCTGATTATACTCTTGCATCATAATCTCAGGAAAGAAAAAAAATCTGGAAGTAATTTCACTTCTCCAAAGATAAACAATTTTGTGCTTCTTGTTAGAGAAAGTTTGTGGTTCCTAATATTTAACCCCAAATAGCTCTCTAAAGCAACTATGCCAATTTTCTCTACATATTTACATGTCTACCCAAACAGATAGTCTTAAAGAAAAGAACTTACCCAAAAAATTCAACAAAACTGAACTAGAAAATTGGTCTTCACCCAATACAGTCTTATACATAACTGTAACTATCTGGTTTATTTCCTTTGTGAATATTCAGTGTGTCTCTTCATCATCTCTCCATAAGGAAGTCGTGTGATTGGGTGTTCACATGCAGAGGAAAATTGAGTTCAGAAAGGATGTAGTAGCTGGAAGTAGGGTGAATCAAAAGTTCAGACTTAGAAATCATCCTCTGGCTACAGGTATACTTCTAGTGTCTGTGATGAATAGGTCAGCAGTAATATTTTTTTGAGAAGCTGAGGAGGTAGATTAATTATGACTGAAGGTAGAATGTGAGGCTGAACCATTTCATCATATTATCAATAAAGAGTGAAGGGAAAATCATTAGAGGAAAAAGGATAAAAAAAAAAGCAGAACCTTCCAGATCCCAGACTATGTATGATTCTGTGTACCCCTGGGTTGGACAACACTCTAGAGAAGAAATTGTTAGTGAAAAATATGCAGTCAACTGTCACTTTTGTTTCACAATTTATCTTTGTATGGTCATCCCTAAAATTCTGGAAATTTATAAGAAAAATTTTAAATCCATCTAACATTAACAAAACAATTTTTATTATTTCTGCCATCATCATGCCTGACTTTGCCAATATATTGGATTGCAAACTATATATGATTAGTTTAAACTGGTTTCCTAGGAAACAAACTCAGATGTAGGTTTGCCACTGAAGGATCACTGGAGAATGTCCTTAGGAATATCACCTGTCAGAGGATAAGAAGATTGTAAAGAGAGAGAAGTTAGCTGTGCTTACTACTTCCAGGAGCCTCTGGGATTCCCACAGGAATCAAGGAGGCTAGCAGAGGCCATTAGCAACAAACCAGATTAGAGATCTAAGATGAAAGCTTACACTTCTAGCTACAGCAGTCACAAAATGCAATCTTTGTCCAGGAAAGGGATAAAAATCTTGAGCAAGCAACTCTGCAACAATTCTCAAAAAGGTACCTACCTCCACAATTTAGTCACCAGAACTCCCCTAGCCTGAGGGAGAGGGTGCCTCACCCTATGAATGCTAGCTTGCATTGTCACACCTACCGCAATGAACAACTGAAAAACTACAGATAAACACTTTAATTTGGCTCATGGATAGAGGAAGAAAAGACAGAAAGGGGGAAGAAAAGAAGAATGGACTCCTAACACTGAAAACTGAAATAACCCACATGCTAAGTGCATTTAGAGCAGTTTTACACATGATAGGATTAAACTCCAACAGAATTAATCTAGTCCCTTGTGCTACCATGGTTAGATGATCATACAGCAGGAACTTAATCCTTTATTCTATTTACGAAGCTCACATTTCTCCCAGTTTGCATCTACTGCTAAAGAACGCATCTAAGCATCCCTTAGATCCTGGGTCTTTCCCACTCTTTTAACACTTTGGCAGAAGAAGCAGGAAAATTTTGAGTTCAAAGGCAGCTTGGGTGAGACAAAAAGCTCATTTCAAAACTCTAAACAAATGAATACAATATCACTTGATTATTTAAAAAGAAAACTCAAGAATGAGTCTTGGCAAGCTAAATAACCAGCGTAAGCCTTACAGTTAAGGGCACTTGTTTGGGGTCTGGAGTTGTTCAGAGATTTACAAGTCTGACAATGAATATATTTTAAAAAGGAGAGGTGGTTTCATTTCTGGCACCAGGTCTACACCTAAGATTCAGAATTCTCAAAGTGTTGCACTGGGCTAAGTTAGCTTAGGGCTTAGGGCAAACCCCACAACATTACATGTATCCTGCCTATGTGTAGGCAGGACTTATATTAATACATACAACTTGCAGCTGTCCTAGTCATCTTTTTGAGGAGAGTAGCCAAGCTTAATTACAGATGCAGAATAGCAGCCTCGTGACCCACCACCTTGCAAGAACAGTTAAATTTTAGAAGACCAGTCAACCACAAGAATAGTCTTCAGCATCTGGGGAAAAGAGAAGTGGTATGCTAGGTACAGCATGTACAAGATATGACTACATGCTAAAGGCATTTTTTGTTTTATATATATATGTATATATATATATATATGTATATATATATATATATGTATATATATATATATGTGTGTGTGTGTACACACACACACACACACATATATGGTTATACGTGTACATTGTTATATATTCTAATCATAGTATATACACTATGCATATACACATATATACAAATGTGTAGATACATATATAGCACATGTATAATATGTGTATATATAGTTCATATACATAGAATATATATACACACACATATATGTATATATTCTAATATATATATATTCTAATCATAGTCATTAAATTATATATATATATTCTAATATATAGAATATATATATTGTATATAAAATATATATATTCTAATATATAGATATCTAATATATATTCTAATATATATATAATATATATATAATATATATATTATATATATTATAATATATAATATTATAATATATATTATATATTTATATATAATATATATATTATAATATAATATATATATTATATATATCTATATATATCTAATATATATTCTAATATATAGAATATATATATATTCTAATCATAGTCATTAAAACCTTAAGCATAATGTTAGCCATCACATAGTCTGTGCACTCTGACTAATTGGAGGAAAACATGAAGTAAGAAGAAAATGTAAAAGTAACACAGAAAAGTAAAATGTAGAAAAATATCTGTGTAGTATTTTATTGTGCCAGGTTCTATGTTTGAAAATTAGTAAGTACCTATGAGAAGTATATACTGTTGTTTTCACATGAATAAGGGAAAACTGAAACTCATAAACCTACTCATAAATATCTTCTTAATCATTCAGTGTATAAACAGTACGTCTAGGGCCCAAATCTGATCTATTTGAATCAAAAGTATCCATTTTCAGTACATTTTTCTTAGTGAAAGCATATTCCCCCACAAATTGTATTACCTTGTACTTAAAAGAAGGATGTAGTAATTTAGAAAATAAATTATGATGAAACACCAGGCCATCCTGACCTAAGTAAGGATATCATGCCTCCCAGACTATTACAATGAGCATTGTAAATGCCTTTAATGTACATTATTATACATATATCACACTCAGTCCAAGCGCTGACATTTTGCTGACACTTCTTAATTTTGCATAAATTTATAGAATTTTACTAAAGATAACTCCTCCATATATCAAATAGGGAAGAAATATCTACTTTCATTGATATTTCAGGATTAAATTAAATGTCCTGGAGGTAACATTTCAGGATTACAGTGTTTCAAATTAAAACTATCCCCAAATAATCATATTTAGTCCATCTGAAGTTGACAGAGATGAACAGAGAACAAAGCTTCCTGATGATGACATGAAATGCTGGCTTCCAGAAGCTTCCCCGTAGCAAGAGCACAGTTCCCTCCAAACTACAATAAATCCAAAATAAATTTTTAGGTAGATGTTTTTCTTCTTTATAAAAGATAAAAGATTAATTTCATTTGCACACAGTTGCAATCTTGATTGATTTTAATGAGCATGCAACATCCTAAAAATAGACATTTAAAAATATCAAATAAGTAGCCGGGTGTGGTGGCACATGCCTTTAATCCCAGCACTCGGGAGGCAGAGGCAGGCAGATTTCTGAGTTCGAGTCCAGCCTGCTCTACAAAGTGAGTTCCAGGACAGTCAGGGCTATACAGAGAAACCCTGTCTGGAAAAACCGAAAAAAAATATCAAATAAGTTCTCATAGCTTTTATATTATTATCATTCCTGATAAAAATAAGAACATCTTGATGCTTTGCCTTTAACCTCTTGGGCCCTACAGCTTTATTAATAAAGCTCAGAAAAACAAAAAATCACTGAAGTGGCTGTTTGCAGCATACTTCATGTTACTTTTCATAGTAAGTGTTGTCAAGTAATGTAAATACTGCAAAATAACAGACTTGTGGATTTTTGTCGTTAAAAATAAAGACAAGGCACCATTACAAACTAAAGAAGACTAGGAGATGTGACCACTCCACCAGGAGACAATTAATTTTCTGCAGAAAGATCATTTTAGAAATTGGTGAAACTGAAATAGATTTGTCAACTATTCCAGACCTCAAAAAAAAAAAAATGTTACCTGAAGGGACAGCTAATAAACATTTTATGCTCTTTGTTCTACCTAGTCCAGTCACATCTTGACTCTGTGGCATAAAAGTAGCCATAGACCAGACATAAGTGAATGGTTTGCTGTGTGCAATGAGATTAAGAAGAGAAATTTTGTGTTTGCCAGGGCATGAGGCATAAAGAGCAGAGATAGATGGATTCATATATGTTAGAGTTGTTTAAAGAATACAAACTTGTCAAAGTTGCCAAATCTAAATTTACAAAGCAGACTGGCAGGCCACAAATTCTAGCTAAGGTTAATGTCATGAATAAGAAGACAATCTAGAGGCAAAATTTCTTGCTTCTCTAAGGATTCAGTTTGCCTAAAACCACCACTTGACTGCATAAACCTCAAACAAACTGTGAAGGATAATCAATTTTCCAAAAGTCTACTGACTTGAATGCCAATTTAAAGTAAAACCCACTTCATAGCATCATCCAGATTGGTGCTTAGCCAAACATAATGGTAGCATAGCTCAACAGAGTTGACATAAGATTAACCTTCATTAAATGGTAAAATCTAGTTTCTTGATAGTGATATAAAAGTAACATTTTTCAATATTTTGCTCTATAAGATTGTCTTTTCTCATAAATACATCCAGATTACAGCTTCTCCTCCCTCTACTGCTCACATTCCCTGCCTTCCTCCCCTCCACTTCATATCTACCCTTCTTCTCTCATTAGAAAAGAACAGACTTCTAAGAGATGACAACCAAACATGACAAAATAAAATGTAATTAAAGGGAAAACTATCATATCAAAGTTGGACACAACAATCCAACAGAAGGAAAGGAGCACCAAGAGCAGGCACAAAAGTCAGAGAATCACATTTTCTCATAGTCACGAGTTCCATAAAAATAGTAAGCTAGTAGGCCCCGTGCTTGCTGCTCTGTCTCTGTTAGCTCATGTGTGCGTTGCTTCATTTATTCAAAGGTATTTTCCTCTTGGTGTCCTCCATCCATTCCCATCTGCTACCAAAGTCTTTCTGATGAAGACTGGATAATGCACTCATCTAGTATGACGGAATATCATTAGGGACTGTTTTACTGATATTTTTAGATCAGTCATCTTTGCTTTTACCATGGGTCTCTAGGCTGTCTATTCTCTTATTCTTCGTTACCATGGAGGTATAAATTCCTTCTCATGGAGCGGGTCTTAGGTCAAATCAGACATTGTTGGCTACTCACCAAGTTCTGTGGTATCATTGCCTTAATGTTTTTGTAGGGAGGACAGATTATGGATCAAAGTTTTTGTGGCTGAGTTGGTGTCCATGTTTTTCTTTTGGTAGCCTGTTAAGTACCTTCCTGCACTGAAGATTCTAGAACATAGGGGCAAAGACTGCATGTAGGCATCACATACTTCTCCATGCTCAATGAGTTGTGTTGGTGTTGTCATTGACAATGGAAACCCCATGTCAGTTTTCAGAGAACAACCTCTTGTTCAAGCAACAGCCTTGGTTGTTTGAGGATTTTCACAGGTCCCCTTGGTCAACAGTTCAACTGAATGCAATCTAATCCTGCCATTGGAAGACTTGCCTGGCTACAAGACATTCACAATTGAGACTCCATATCCCCTGTGGTGACTCACCAATAGACTCATGTGTTTGAATGTTTGGCCCATAGGGAGTGGTACTATTAGGAAGTGTGGCCTTGTTGGAGTAAGTGTGGTCTTGCCAGAGGACATTTGGGGCCTGAGAGAGTAGGCTTTGAAGTCTTCTATGCTCAAGCAACATCCAGTCATACCCTCTTCTGCTGCCTTCAGATCAAAATGTAGAACTCTCAGCTCTGTTCAAAGCACCATGTTGGCCTGTAGGCTGGCATACTTCCTGCCATGACAATAATGGACTAAACCTCTGAAACTGTAAGCCAGATCCAATTCAGTGTTTTCCTTTATAAGAGTTGCCTTGGTCATGCTGTCTTTTCACAGCAGTGAAAACCTTAACTAAGATACCTGTATTACTAGGAGTCTTCATTTGGCTCACTTTCATTGATTCCAAAAACTTTCCATTTCACTAGCTTCTCACCCTCCCTCCTAATGCCTCCTCAATTTAAGCCATCTCTCTCTGCATTCTCTCCCTCCCATCTCCAACCCCACCTAGTTTCTTTGGTCCACTGCCCTCCCATGCCCCTGTTCATCCATAAATCAACTATATTTCCCTCTCCTTGAGATCTACCTTAAGTCTTGGTATTTACATATTGTGCCTTAGTTATCATTTACTATATCCCCCTATAAGTGGACACATACCATATTTGTCTTTCTAGGTCTACATTACTTTACTCAGGGTGATTATTTTCTAGCTTCATCCATTTGCCTGAAAAGTCCATGATGTTTTTTTTAACAGCTGAATAATACTCCATGATGTTAATGTACCACACTTTCCTTGTCCATACTTCAATTGAGAGAGACATCTAAGTTATTTCCAGTGTCTGAACATTATGATAAAACATAGTAGAGCAAGTGTCCTTGTGGTAGGATGGAGCATCTTTTGTGTATATGCACAAAAGTGGTACAGCTGTGTCTTTAGGTAGATACCTATTTTTCTAAGGAACTTCTATACCAACTTCTATAGTGGCTGAACAAGTTTCCACTTCCACCAGCAATGGACAAGTATTCCCCCTTGCTCCATACTCTTGCCAGCATGATCTGTTACTTAAGGGGATTTTTTCCTAGTCATTCTGACAGGTGTATGATGGTATATCAAAGTCTTTCTGATTTCCATTTCCCTGAAGCCTAAGGATGTGGAACATTTCAGTGTTTCTCAGCCACTTAAGATTTCTCTATTGAGAATTCTGCTTATATTTCTTCTCTGTTGGGAGACCCTACTATTAAGGTAGCACTCCACCATGTCTGGACCTTCTTCATATAAATGAAGCATTCCCAGTTTCTCTGCCACAGCCAATAATGTACTCTCACCCTGAAAACCCCTACCCATTCCCCAAGGTTTATATAACCCTTGTTCACTCTAAATAAAGAGAACAAGCTGTTTCACTGGATATCAATCATTTAAGAGAGTTGTTTCAATGAATACTGTCTAAAATAGCTATAAAGCTAAAACCCTTACAGAAGACTCCAAGCACTTCCAGCCAGACTCAGATCCTGCTGCCCCCCATCTAATGTGCAGTGGCAGGCACCTGGACACCCCTATCAGAACCACATTTCCCCACTTTTTAAATGGTTATTTTATTTATTTACATTTCAAATGTTGTCCTCCTTCCAAGTCTTCCCTCTGCAACCTCCCCATTCCGTCCCACCACCCCTTTGCCTCTAAGAGGGTGCTTCCTTACCCACCCACACACTCCAGCCTCACCACTCTAGCATCCCCCTGCTGGGGCAATAAGCCTCCACAGGACCAAGAGCTTCCCCTCCCATTGATGCCAGATAAGGCAGTCTTCTGCTTTATATGTAGCTGGAGACATGGACCCATCTATGCATACTCTTTGGTTGGTGGTTTAGTACCTGGGAGTTGTGGGGATCCAATTAGTTGATATTGTTGTTCTTCCCATGGGGTTGCAATCTCCTTCAGCTCCCTCAGTCCTCCCCCTAACTCTTACATTTGGGTTTCTGGGCTCAATCTGATGCTTGACTATGAGTATCTGTACCTGTCTTAGTCAAATGCTGGTGGAGCCTCTCAGTTCCCCATTTTAATTGGATTTTTTCCTGATATCCAGTTTCTTCAGGTTTTTATTTTATATATTTGGATATTAGTCTATCAGATGTGGTGTTCATATTCTTTTTTCCATTCTGTAAGCTACTGTTTTGTCCAATTGATTGTGTCCTTTGCCATACAGAAGCTTTTTCAATTTCATGACATCCCATTTACTAATTGTTGATTTTAATGCCTGCACTATTGGTGTTCTGTTCAGAAAGTCATCTGCTGTGCCAGTATGGTCAAGGTTATTCCTCACTTTCTCTTTTATCAGGTTGAGTGTATTTGATTTTATGTTTAAGTCTTTGATTCACTTGGATTTTAGTTTTGTGCAAGGTGATAAATATGTATTTAAATTGCATAATTCTATGTACAGACATCCAGTTTGGCCAGCACCATTTGTTAAAGATGCTATCTTTTTTCCAGTACGTATGTCTGGCTTCATTAGCAAAAATAAGGTGTTGATATATGTGTATATTTATGTCTGGTATGTCAATTCTTTCCCATTGATCAATGTGTCTGTTTTATGCCAATACAATGCAGTATTTATTATTATAGCTCTGTAGTACAACTCGAGGTTGGAAATGGTGGTATTTCCAGCCATTCATTTATTGGTCAAGATTGTTTTAGATATTTTGTGGGGGGGTGTTTCTTTGTTTTCCTTATGAAGTTAAGAACTTTCATTTCAAGATCTGTAAAAACTGTGCTAGAATTTTGGGATTGGGATGAGTATGAAGATTGCTTTTGATTAGATGGCCATTTTCACTATGCTAATCCTACCAATACATGAACATGAGGGAATCTTTCCATCTTCTGATATCTTCTTTCATTTCATTCATAAAAGACTTGAAATTTTTATCATATACATCTTCCATTTCCTTGGTTAAAGTTACCCCAAAATACTTTATGTTATTTGAGGCTATTGTGAAAGGTGTTGTTTCCCTGATTTATTTCTCAAAGTATTTGTTATTTGTACATAGGAAGGCTACTGTTTTTTGTTTTTGGTTTTGGGGGTTTTTTGTTTGTTTGTTTTTTTGTTTTGTGTTTGTTTGTTTTTTAGTTAATTTTATATCTAGCCACTTTGCTGAAAGAATTTGCTGAAAGCAGAAATTCCTTGGTGAAAATTTAGATTTAGTTATGTATACTATCATATCATCTGCAAAAAAAAAAAATGATACTTAGACTTCTTTCTTTCCAATTTGTATCCCTTGATATCCTTCAGTTATCTTATTGCTTTAGCTAAAACTTCATGCACTATGTTGAATAGATATGGAGAAAGTGGACGACCTTGTTCCTGATATAATGGAACCACTTTGGGTTTGCTATGGGTTTGCTGCAAACTGTCTTTATTATATTTGTGTATTATGAAGGGGATATTAGATTTTGTCAAAAGTCTTTTGATCATGGTGGATTTATTTATGTAATCTTGGATTCAGTTTGCTAATATTTGAATTAGTACTTTTATATCTTAAGGGAAAGTGTTCATAAGGGAAAGTGGAATGTAATTATCTTTCTTTGTTGGGTCTTTATGTGGTTTGAGTATCAGGATAACTGTGGCCTCAGATATTAAAATGGATATACTAGTTTGCTTCTTAGGTCCATTTTCTTGGAATATTTTTTCCATCCCCTCACCCTGAGGTAATGTATATCCTTGATTTTGAGATGTGTTTCTCAGATGCTGCAGAGGTATGGAGCCTGTTTTTACATCCATTCTGATAGTCTGTATCTTTTTATTAAAGAACTGAAATCACTGACATTGAGAAATATTAATGACAAATACTTTGTTATATGTTGTTATTATTGTTATTGTTCTTGGTGGTGGTGGTGGTGGTGTGTGTGTGTGTGTATGTGTGTGTGGTGTGTATGTGTGTGTGTTCCTCCCTTTCTACATTGCTGGCATGAGATGATTTATTGTCTGTTTTCATGATTGTGATTTACCTCCTTAAGTTGTTGTTTTCCTTTTATCACCATCTGCAGAGCTGAATTTGTGGGTAGATATTGTTTAAATTTGACTTTATCATGGAATACCTTAATTTCTTTCTCTATGGTGATTAAAAGTTTTGCTGGATAGAGTAGTCTGAGCTGTCATCCATGGTCTCTTAGAGTCTACTGCACATTTGTTCGGATACTTCTGACTTTTAGAGTCTCCACTGAGAAGTCAAGTATAATTATTTAACTCTACCTTAATATGTTCCTTGTTCTTTTCTTCTTTCAACTTTTAATATTTTTCTTTATTCTGTATGTCTAGTGTTTTGATTATTATGTGACAAGGGGACTTTCCTTTCTTATCAATCTATTTTATGTTCTGTAAGCTTCTTGTACCTTTAAAGGCATCTCCTTTAAGTTTAGAAATTTTCCTTCTATGATTTTGTTGAAAATATTTTCTGAGCCTTTAAACTGGTTTCTTTACCTTCCTTTATACTTATTATTTTTAGGTTTGGTTTTTTCATGCTGTCTGGGATTTCCTAGATGTTTTATGTCAAGAATTTTTTTAGATTTATCATTTTGTTTAACCAATGTATCCATTTCTTCTATTGTATTTCAATGCCTGAGAATCTCTCTTCCATGTGCTGTACTCTGCTGGTGAAGCTTGCCTCTGTAGTTTCTGTTCAAGTTCCTAAATTTTTTATTTCTAGAATTCCCCAAACCTGTGTTTTCTTTATTGATTCTGTTGAATTTCAGGTCTTGAACAGTTTTATTTATTTCTTTATACTCTTTGTGCTTTCCTGTATTTCTTTAAGGGATTTATTCGTTTCCTCCTTAAAGACCTCTATCATTTTCACATATTTGGTTTTATGATCTTTTTCTTGTGTTTCAGTTATGTTGGAATATTCAGGGCCTGTTGTGGAAGGATGTCTTCTAGTGAAGGCATATTACTCTGGCAGTTACGAATTATGTCTTTACACTGGACTCTCAGCATCTGGGTTTGGGTGATTAAAGGTTTAAGAGCTGATTTCTAGATTTGTCTTTGTTGGGTGGGAATTTGGTTCCTTGATTTCTGTTTCTTCTCTGGAGTCTTAGAAAGTGAGATGGCTCTATATTGCCTTTCTGTTCTGTTCAGCTGGTGTGTTCACAAGGAATGTCTGCTGGTATTGGATCTATGTAATTGAGATGAGTTGGGGTAAGAGAGAAGATCACTGTGATCCCTTGGGGATGGGCTCAGAGAGGAAAGGGAGACTACATCAGGTTTCTAGATATAGAGCTGGGTCTCAGTGACAGAGAGGTGAGGGTCTGTCTTCAGCATACTTGATATCCTGGGAAAGGAGGCCCTTGGGTTATCAGGGGTGCCTGCTGAATTTGGGTGTGGGATAAAGCAACTAGTGTGGGGATGATTAGGAGGGTGTGATCTGTGGGATCCACAGAAGATGTGGGCAGGCATGAAAGAAGGCTACAACTAGAGATGAAACTGTATGGTTGGGTCTGGAGAAACAGAGACACAGGAGAAGGTCTGTAGGCAGCCTACCTGATTTTCTGGCAGGCATAGCATGTGGTCTAGTGGGGTATGTCTGCAGGAATTGAGGGCTGGGACATAGTAACCAGTGGGAGGAAGGAGGTTAGAAGAGGTTGGTCTGTAGGATACATAGGAGAGGTGAGCAAGGGTGTGGGGTTGGAGAGATTGGAGGTTTCAGCTGAAGTTCTGGTGCGTCATTAGGGAATAACACTGTGGGATTGTATCTAGGGAAACAGAGAGACAGGAGACAGTCTGCCAAGACATATATTTTTAATTGTTATGGAGGTTACAAAAATCTGTACATGGAAACAAATTACACAGAGTTATAAATGCAAATGTGTGCGTACACAAACATAAATATATTTCAAAATAGTAAACCAGAAAAGTTGTGTATTCTATCAATAACTTTAAATTAATGACAACTTTGTGGTTTTGATGTTATGCTACCACAACATGAAGGTCAGAATTATGGCACATAATGTCCCTTGAGTCTATAGTTATTTAGAAATAAAATCATTTTCAAACATTAGTAAAACCTAAGTTTGAGATGTATTATGAAGTAGAAGCACTGTTATTTTAATTTCTTCACTAGTTCAAAAATGTAATCATTCCTAGTTGAGTTGGCCACACAGAAACCAATGATATGACAGGTTTGCCCAGGGTCATTATTTCCTGGTTTCTAAATTATATAGCAGTGTGTATTATAGCTCTGTGTTGTTAATTGCATAGTTGTTATGTAAATGATGTCTTCAAGTAGCTCCTGGAAAGATCAGGTAAAATCTTTAAGTAAAAATTTTAAAACTGTCTTGTTATTTTCAGACCCAAACTATTGGTGCCGACTTTCCTCAAGACTAATTCCTGTGCCTGGGAATTTAGGGGAAAGCATCTCAGGCCCTCTCTCCTCCTTGATTTCCATGGGAATCCTTGTTGATGCTTTCTTCCTTTGTAGAAATATGTTAGAGAAAGGATGAGAAGGAATGGTGAAACATTTTATCATAAAGACTTATGAGAAAGATGCTAAACTCTAACAATTAATTAGTAGCTCACAAAAGCCTGTGATGTTAGCTATGATTATTTATCTTCAAGCCAGCATCTTTACCTTAACCCTCAAACTCAAAGCCAAAGGTATGAGTCATCCTCGCTACACTCTGCAGAGGGGAGCAACTGACAACTTGGCACAATTCTGATGTTTTTGTGCAATTTAATGAAGTCTTCCAATATCACTGAAAGCTCAGCTCACTTACTTGTTCCCATTTTGAAAATGAGAAAACTACAGTTTTGAAAAGATAATAACCACCCAATACTATTTAAGTAGTTTATGACAGAACAGAATTTATACTTTGGATGCCTACTTACAAAACTTACATGTGATATTTTCCATTCTGATGACCCACCGAAAAAAATATTGAGAAAGACTCAGTTCAGATATCATCAGGGATCAGACTCAAAAGCAATTTGTTGTCTTTGAAAAAGTTGGATCTGAGATAATTTTATAGCAATACTTTCAGTGATTCTAGTTGAGTAAGTGAAGGTAAAGAAAGAAGCCATCTCTCCATGTCTTTGTTTTCAACATCATTCATGGTCAACTAGTTATGTTTTTTATACCACTTTTAAACCTTAGCTTAAATGACAACTTTGAAATATATATTTATGTTATGTAATATGTTTTGATAAACCAAGTTCATTATTGATGTCTTACATTTCCCTTTGGTGGATTTTCATTAAGAGATTCACAATACAATACATATTTCACAGCAGCTTTTACATTTTTATTTTTATGCTGTAGATGATAGAATTTAGCATAAAAGTTACTGCCCAATAAAACACATATGAGAAACCCTTCTCTAGCTTGTAAACTGGCTTTCCAACGCTCCTGGGACTTGTGTTTTGCATATAAAAAATGGTACTATGATCATCACTGTAAGATGAGCTGAGCAATTGGAAAAAAAACCTTGAGTCTCCTTGTGATTGAGTTCTTATCAAAATTGAGTACAGTGTGAACACATAGGAGGAACAGACCAGATGCTGAAGAACCAGGAAAGACATATTTGACATAATTAAATTAAAAGCATTGAAAGATATGTCAGTTCATGTTAACAAGAAGGAAGCTGAGATCTCACACACAAAAAGTAATTAACAGTGTTATTCATCTGGGTGTGGTGGCGCACGCCTTTAATCCCAGCACTCGGGAGGCAGAGGCAAGCAGATTTCTGAGTTCTGAGTTCCAGGACAGACAGAGCTATACAGAGAAACCCTGTCTCGAAGAAAACAAAAACAAAAACAAAAAAAAGTGTTATTCCCTCAGAAGGTCAATCACCTGGCAAAAAGAAATATTTGTACATTTTTTGTTTGATTACAGCAGAGAGCCATGACACAGAAGGCATCAGTACACAGACCCTCTTGCTGCTGTTGCTGAGGTATCTAAGGTTATAGATGGCCATATATCAGTCAAAACCCATCATGCTCAGCACAAAACATTCTGTTGCTCCCATTGCAAATCTAAAGAAATTTGCAAGAAACATACAGGGACAAAGAAAGAGAACTTCAGACCAGTCTCACTTATAAATATCAATGCAAAAATACTCAATAAAATTCTCACAAGCTGAATCCAAGAACACATCAAAACAATCATTCACCATAATCAAGTAGGCTTCATCCCAGGGATGCAGAGATAGTCTAACATATAAAAATTCATCAATATAATATACTACATAAACACACTTGACCCGTCCAGCAGGTCCAGTTATTTGAGGGTCTCGAGGGGACCTTCTCCTAAGAACCAAATGGGGGGAGGGAGAGACGGACACCAAGTGCAAGAACGACACGAAAGCAGTCTGAGTAGCATCAAGGTGTCTCTGTATTCAGCAAGGCTCAAGACTTAAATGCACAAGCAAAAGGGGAAGTACTTCTCAGCAGGAGGAATGGGGCAGCAGAAATGTACAAGCAAAGGAGGAAGTACTTCTCAGCAGGAGGGATGGGGCAGTGTAAATGCACAAGCAAAGGAGGAAGTACTTCTCAGCAGGAGGAATGGGACAGTGGAAATGCACAAGCAAGAGGGATGGGGCAGCGGAAATTTTTCTTTTGGCAACTACACGGGGAAGCAGGAACTTGGTGGTATCAGGGTACATCTTGTGGTCAGGACATCTGGGGCTGACTTAGGGCTGGAACATTCTGTGGTTGTTCTCAGAACGGTGCATCGGTGGCCCGCTTTTGACTCCCTTTTCTTCTCAGGAGGTAGGGGGAGAGGCCCAATTCGGAGATCAAGACAATAGAGTTGTCTTAATAGCTCCCAACACACACTCAAGAAAAAAAAAGCCACATAATAATCTCAATAGACACCGAAAAAGCCTTCGACAAAATACAACACCCCTTTATGTTGAAAGTTTTAGAAAAAACAAGAATTCATGGCACATACCTAAACATAATGAAATCAACATATTGCAAACCAACAGCCAACATCAAATTAAATGGAGAGAAATTTGAAGCAATCTGACTAAAATCCAGGACAATACAAGGCTGCCCACTCTCTCTCTATTTATTAAATATAGTGCTTAAAGTTCTAGCTGGAGTAATTAGACAACAAAAGGAGATCAAGGGGATACACATTGGAAAGGAAAAAAATCTAAGAATCACTATTTGCAGATGATATGATGGTAAACATAAGTGACCCCCTAAATTTCACCAAAGAACTCCTACATCTGATAAACTACTTCAGCAAAGTGACAGGATATAAATTAAATAAATTAGTAGCCTTCCTTTTTACAAATGATAAACAGTCTGAGAAAGAAATTACGGAAACAACACCCTTTATAATCACCACAAATACTATAAAATATCTTACTGTAACTCTTACCAAGCATGTGAAATATCTGTATGACAAGAACTTCAAATGCCTGAAAAAGTATATCAAAGAAGAACTCAGAAGATGGCAAAGATGTGAAGAAAGAGGAACACTTTTCCATTGCTGGTGGGATTGCAAGCTTGTACAACCACTCTGGAAGTCAGCCTGGAGGTTTCTCAGAAAATTGGACATAATACTTCCAGAAGATCCAGCAATACCTCTCCTGGGCATATACCCAGAAGTTGTTCCAACTGGTAATAAGAACACCTGTTCCACTATGTTCATAGCAGCCTTATTTATAATAGCCAGAAGCTGGAAAGAACCTAGATGTCCCTTAACAGAAGAATGGATACAGAAAATGTGGTACATTTACACAATGGAGTACTACTCAGCTATTAAAAACAATGAATTTATGAAATTCTTGGACAAATGGAGGATATCATCCTTAGTGAGGTAACCCAATCACAAAAGAAGTCACTTGATATGCACTCACTGACACTTCTACTGATGCTATGATGTGCTTACAGACAGGAGCCTGGCATGGCTGTCCTTTGGGAGGTCCTACCAGCAGCTGACTGAGACAGATGCAGATACTTGCACCCAACCTTTGGACTGAAGTCAGGGACCTCTATGGTTTAAATGGGGGAAAGATTGAAGAAACTGAAGAAAAAAGTGACCCAATGGAAATATCAGCAGTCTCAACTAACCCAGACTCCAGGGAAGCTCCCAGAAACTGAGCCACCAACCAGGAGCATACCCAGGTTGGTCTGAGCCCCCTAGCACAAATATAGGAGAGGTCTGCCTGGTCAGGCCTCAGTGGGAGAAGATGTGTTTAATCCACAAGAGACTTGAGGCCCCAGGGTAGGGGGAGGCTTGGGGAGAGGACCCTCTCACAGGCAAGGGGGAAGAGGAATGGGATGAGGAACTGTGGGAGAGAGGACTGAGAGAGGAGGGCAACAACTGGGATGTAAATAAAGCAATAATTAAAAAGAAAAAAAGGAAAAAGAAACATGCAGAGAAGGAAATATTTCTCTTGAGATTAGTCTCACCAGCATTGAGGAAACAGAAGAAGCGGTGTAGCAGGCATCCAGGAAGAATGACATGGACATGTGAAGAGGGGAATCTAAGATGCTTACTATGATCAGAACATGGTTGCCAGTTAGAATAACTGGTAGGTACACTACCAGTCTCAGAACATCAAAAACGATCTCAAGTTCTTGCTGTCCAGAAAGATCCAGAAGAACGCACTTCTCCACAAATGTGAGTGAAGGTTATCCTATCCATGGCCCACCATTCAGGATGTCAGAGGAGGAGCCTGTAAACGTGTGTATGGCAAAACAACACGTCTAACAAACACCTTATTGTTACTGTAAGGAGAAAGTGTTTTAAAGCATTGATATTCACTTAGCTTTAATGGCATTCGCACCTAAAATAAATACCAGGACCTTGAGAGTGTCTGTGCCAGAGAGTTAATATATGAAGATTTATTTAGGATCAGAAACAAATTTGGAAGGAATCTTCATTACTGAGGATGCCTGAGTTTTCCATACAACCAACTAAGTCATTTCCTCACTTCATAAATCTCAGTGAGAGACGAATGAAGACAAGAGAACTCAACAGAGACTGGAAATTCAATATCAATTTATACCAGAATGGCACAGATTAAAGAAATCTATGCAAGTGTTTGTTGACCTAGAGCTGACCTTTCAGTCACTTTAATGTGTATTTCCGTAGGATAGCCATTTCCTCACAGCAAATCAATGTGCACAAACTGCAATAGCATCTATCAGGGATGAAGCACATGTCCACAGTGAATACATGTATTATCACTAAAGTGTTTAGCTTTCTTTCTATTTATTATTTTGGGTAAATTAATTTCATGACCAATCATTTTGGAATAAAAAAGCAGATAAATAATGAAATAAATAAATCAACAAGACAAAGGTAAATCCCTTAAAGAAACAAAAGAAAAATAAAGTTGGATTGAATAAATAAGCTATAGATTTAGATAGGTAGATAATATATTATTTAATTATGGTGATTTGTGAAAGTTTGCTAAACTATAATGTGGATGTTAATACGTAAATCACAACTGTGCTTTTCCAAGAGATGTCTCAATTACAGTGAAATATTTGAATTCGAAAAGACAATAACTTACTCAATATAGCAAAATTATATAAAAACATGTACACACCACAAACCATGTAATGTGTTCATTAAAGGTGATGAAATGATATCAAAGTCATTTCTACACTAAAATATCACAGGATAAATAATAAAAGAAGAGACTGTGGGTGTGAGAAAGGAACACGGGTGTTTAACAGGAAAGGGGGGATTGGAGTGATGTTTACAAGATGTTCATGTACAAAATTCTCAAAGAAAATATAAAAAGAAAGATCACAGATGCACAGGGCCAACAAAGCTAAATAACATTTAGTAAGTTTCTACAGATGTATACATGGAGCTGTGAGTGATGGATAATATTCACAGGTTATTGTGAATAATTGATTTAGGAACACTTAATAACAATATTCCTCACTCATCTGAGGCACTAGAAAATGACAACAAGATGCCACGTGAACTTTTAACATGGTTTTTCTCAGAGGAAAACTAAGTGAATACATGGTACAGTCTATAGATCCAGGCTTTCTGTGGCTGTAGAGCCATGTGAGGTATAAATTGTGACAAATCTTAACTTATGGGTGCAAAGTGTTATCAAACTTGAGCAGTATCTGTCTATGTCTGACAATAATAATAATAATTAATAATAATAATAATAAAATGAAAGTAAAAACCCCTTTCTTTCGGAATTCAGAAAAGACTAAGGGAAACAGAACGCTTTGTTCTCTCTTTGGAAGTGGCTTCCTAGGGAACTAAGATAAAGTGAAATGAAGGCATTTGGCCAAGTAGAGAACAAAGGAGAGAAAGTGTGAAGCTTTTCATTTCCCCTGAGACAATTAGTAAACATAAGATTGTTCTTTTGGTCAGCATAAAAATTAAAAGCTACCAGATGGCCACAGAGGGTTCAGAAAAAGCCATAGCTGGAAAGTGAATGACCCTGGCTGGTTGCCCATGTTTACAGGTGGATAACAGTGACCCTCAGTGGAGACACAGACACCCAGTAAATGAAGTTAATTACTCTTGCCACTGCAACAGGAGTGTTTTTTAATTTGAATGTTAATCATCTAATTAAGACACTTCATGTAAAATTCAACAATGTGCTAAAGAGAATCACAGACTCACTGGATGCATTCTCGCTCACAAAACATGGATGACAACAGACCTGTATGTCTGCATGTGTCCAACAGTACTTTATATAACTGGGTCTAAAGAGGGACATATTGGCCCCACGTATATTGCTGCTAACTTTGGGAGTCAGTTACCTGGCTAAATCAAGCAGACAAACTCCAAGAAGGATAATCAAGATGAAATAAGCATAAGGTAGAATACTAAACAGATTGCCAGTTTTATGTACAAGCCTACAGGAAGCACTTTAGCTTGCTCAGACAAGTATATTTTGGGGTTGCAGTGGCAACCTGGGGAAACTAGCGTTTAAGATCCAATACTTATATTCAGAGACTGAACAACATGACTGTTATTGTACAACAGGACCGCTGTACAAGCCAACACTGACAGAAATGTTCTAAAACACAGTTGGAGCAGTTTGAACTAGTTCCTGATTCTCCATCTGGTCCTGAAATATCCTTATCATGGATAATCAGGCCTATCTATGTCTTTACTGAAGCTCCATTTGAGTACATACTACAGCATCTCATGTGTTCTGTAAAGGGTGACAGTGAGCAAGAATGAAGTGTTTGAAAATAAGGCCTGTCTTGAAATTAAAAAAAAAAATCAACATACTGACTGAATTACCTCACAGCAGCAATGCCTT
Source organism: Mus caroli (assembly GCF_978045245.1). Taxonomy (NCBI): domain Eukaryota; kingdom Metazoa; phylum Chordata; class Mammalia; order Rodentia; family Muridae; genus Mus; species Mus caroli. The sequence continues at coordinate 101,862,731 of NW_028227261.1, read as the reverse complement.
GGAAGGAGTAATTATGGAGTTTACATGGTTCAAGGGTCCATGCCCTGATCCATTACTCAACTATCAGGAATATCATGTGATATATTGCAGTTCTAAGGAACTACAGTTGTAGCATGTGGACTGGTGTAAGTTACTGAATAGTCATGCACACTTCTATCTACTGATGTAATAATATTAGGCACTGATATACAGTTATTTACATAACACATGAGCTCTATATAATATGATTATGCCCAGGTTTTGCCTCAAGATAATCAGGAGGATGAAAATAAGTCAGTATGGATGAGGAAGATTGACTGGGTTCTGGGGATTACATTAGCTTTATAATTTGCAAATAGGGCTTTATAATTCTTACTATGGTTGTGTGTGTGTGTGTGTGTGTGCGCACACGCACGCACATGCTTTTGATGTCTGTATACATATGAATAGATTGCACTCCCATGTATGTATTGAAGTCAGAGGAAGTCATAGAGAAATTCATGTTTAAACAATCTTTTGATATAAATATGTTACCCTTCATTCAAGCTTAAAGCAAACTTGCACACTAATGAGATGCAATGTTCTTGTTTATTTTTTACAGAGAGAATTACATCTGGGCTTGAACATTTGGTATAGAAGGCTGTAGATTCAACATTTTTCATACTTGGGTGGTAGTCTGAACTTATAATCTTCAATGTGAGAGAGCACTGTATTGAAAAATATATACATTAAATATAGCAAAAGTATCTTAGAGCCATTTTAAAATGTTGGAAGTCTATTTTACATTCAAACCAACATACTTTTAACAATCTTTATATGAAACCCAAGTCATCAACTAAGCCACAATTTTAAAATTAAATACTCTGACATGAGTGATTCAACTGAAAGTTCTACTGCTCTGGTAATTATATGCTGAGCCGGGCCAGGAGGAAATATTAAACGTCTTTGTTTGCTATAATTAAGCCATTGTGTTTCTAAAATGGAGATAGTCAAGGAAAGCCTGAGTGAGTTAGTTCCGAATAAATGTGTATGATTCACACGAGCACAGCCAAGTCAAGGACTCCAGGACTTCTGACCCATGGGACAATTGGAATTGCCTTTATCTGTATGGGGCAGGTTGAAGCAGGATGGCAAAGGCCTCCTCCAGACTCCAAGTATAAGCTGATGAGGGATGAATCACTGTGTGGAAATAGTAACTTTAGGGTTATTGGTCTGCATCAGCTCTGCCACTGGGCACCGACTGCTTGGGGATGCGGAACACAGGAGTTTGACTGCAATCACCCCACGTCACCACTAAGGTGGGTGCCAGGCTGTAAGGAAGCACTAAGACATCACTCTGAGGATAGGGCAGTCTGAGACATGAGAAAGCCAGAGCTGGCTCGGGATACCTGGGCCTGCGACAAGGCTGTATGTGGGGCTAAAGCACTGCTGGGAATCGCGGAAGAGCAGAGAACGTAGTTGAGGGCCCACAAGCTGTGGACAGCTTCTAGCCCAGGGCGAGGAGGATGGGGATTGACTGTCTTTAGCTTGGCAAAGGCAGGCTTGGTGGGGGTTGTGGCTGGGAGCTCAGCAAAGCCTTATACTGGAGACTAGTCTGAGGCTCTGTAGACAAAGGCCTTCTTCATGGCTCCCCATGGCGAATCTTGGTGAAAAGAGACATTCCATGGTTCTAAACAGTTTATTGTCATGGCAAAATTAGATGCATAAAACCATACCTCACTTCTCAGGGTGGGCCTGAGATTAAATACCTTTTTCAGGGAAGAATGTCTGGAAAGGGAAGCTTATTGGCTAAAACCTCCAGGCCTCTAGGTACCTCATTGGCATGAAGACCTCTGTCTTGAGCCTACATGACTATGTTGGCAGGGAGCTGGGAGTCACTAAAGCCTCATTCAGGTGTGTGCCCACCTGTCTCCGGGTCTCGACTTGCTCTACCTTACCAAACTTCCTGGCACGGTTTTACAAGTAGCCACTGCCACTTTCATCTCCTAGATGTTTCCAGTCTGAGACCTCCTACAGAGACTAGCTCTTCTGCACTATACCTAATAAAGAGGACTGAAGTTTCAAGTTCGGCAGCAATGGTTGCAGTAATCCCTGACTACAGCATCCCCGTGTGCAACTTTGTGTCTGTCTGTCTGGTCTGCTCTCTCCTTTCTTCATTCCTTTGCTATCCCTAGTCACCATTCAGGACCCAAACAGCTTGGGACTAGGCACTAATGGGGCTGAAAAACACCTGAAATAAAAGCATTGCAATTCACAGTATACTATAGTCTTATTTATTGGTATTCTGTGGTGGGACAGCATGCTTCATGCAAAGAATGCATGATGTGTCAGAGGCACAGTGAATCAGATAATGAAAAATGCCAAAAGTACCACAAACACTTCAGATGCATTTCGTATTTGATTTTGATTAACTTCCAGTCACTGAGCATTTATAAAACTTGTACATGTTTACAACTCTTCCACTCAGTGAGTCTCACATTGGGGGTTTCAAGGCAGCTTAAGAAGTGGGGTGTTTTCTACCTGATAAAAAGCCTGCATGTAAGTGGGGGACATTCTTGATACTGTGATGAAAACTTAAGGTGAGGTTGGATGGGCTGGCCAAAACAAAGGAATATTTCCACATACTTAAAGTTCTGTAATTGTCAAAAGTAATAGACATCACATCAAGATATCTCATAGTAAATAAGCTTGCCATGCCCCGCCCCCATGACCTATATTCTGGAAGGAAAGCATCAACAGGTGCAGGTTGACCTCTGACCTCTACACATGTGCTCCCCTGCATAATAAGAGAGAGAGAGAGAGAGAGAGAGAGAGAGAGAGAGAGAGAGAGAGAGAGAGAAGCTAGTTTTTATTAACAAAGATAAAGATTTAGAAAGAGTGAAACTGGAATCTGTCAGTGTAAGGTCTGTGGCAGAAATGAATCAATGCCATTGGGACCGAACCACAAGTATCTATAGGTTCTCTACAGTAAAAAATAATTCCTTTTCAGGAGCAACAGGAGAAGACAACAGGATTTCGGAGCTACACCATTTAAATATAAGCCTGGACTACCTGAAGGTTATCGCTGAGCAAAGAGTGAAGTATTTTAGGGGAGATGTGGAAGGATGACAACAAATGGGACAAAGAAAATGGATCAGGAGAATAAGGTCAAAGCCCCACTGTCATGGTGAGCTCAGAGATATCCGTGAGCCTGAACAGGGCAGACCAGCTTTTCCTGAGCTCAGATCTTCTCTCTATGTCGTCTACAGAAAAGGAAAACATCATACTAAATTTATTTTGGAGCTTCAACCTCATTTGAAAATAATTGGCTGACTTTATATCACTAATCACGAACTATTGTTAATCTTTCTTCCTGAACCTGTGAGAACATAACAGGGACACGTGAAAGCATTTCTGTTCGCTTTGGCTATGTACACCCACCTTTCTCACTCTTCTAGACTACCTCCTCTGCCAGTCTGCTTTCTGGAGGGTGCAGCAGGCCTCCACTCATCAAATCTGTTGCCAGCTCTTCCTGCCTCCCAAATACTCCAAACAGTAATGGGCTCTCTTTCAGGATCCTCGGCCTCCAATTGAATTGAACTTGTGTTCTCTCACACAGACAGTACGGAACTGGGCTCCCATTGGGACTGGGCTCCACAATTCTGCATGTTTATTAGTGGTGGTTTTCCGTAGACATTCCTCCCACTACTCATGGAACATTCACATATCTTCTTCCCTGAGCTCTTCATGTAGATGTGCATGAAGAAGATGTGATTAATATTAATGGAGTGGATAGGAGAGGCATATATCTGGCTCTAATAATGAATGGCTTTGTGATTCCTCACTGTGGCACCTGGGCTTCACTTACCATGACACTGACCTCGGAAACTGTGTTTTCGAGCTTAGAAAAACTTCAAAGGATACTGGGAACTTGACTTCCTTTCCTTATCGCTAACAAGTTAACTGTGGATTTTAAAGAATGAATAACCTAACCAAAAAAATTGATTAGAGTTTTGAGAATAGAACCATTTGCACACTTGTCTCTCTTGCTTCCTGAGTTTGGATGTAGTCATTCCTCAGTGTTTCCACACAGCCCACTAGATGCACTTAACTCAGACCAAGGATAGGACTATAACTGGAATTCATGGTGCTGGAGAGATCAAGACAAGTTTGAAGATCCATTTGAAGCAAACACTAATCCTCAGTAAATGTAGCTGAGCATGACGAGTGAAGGCAAAGAATGAAGATCTCTCTCCCTAACCAAGGGTTCTCTCTTTTATTTTATTTTTGAAATTATAATTTATTTACAACATTTCTCCCTTCCCTTTCCTCCCTCCAAACCCTCTCATATACTCTTCCTTTCCAATATATGACCCTTTTAACTAATTGTTATTGTATGCATATATATTTTCTTTTCCTTTATCACTAGCAAATATGTATATCTGTATACATAAATTGCTAAATAGAATCTGTTCAGTCCGTATAATACTACCTGCATGCATGTTTTTAGGGATTACCATTTGGAACTGTACAACTAACTGGTGTGTTCTTCCCTGGGAAAGGCTACCTTTCCCATGCCCAGATTTACTGAATTGCTTGTGGTTCTTTGTAGAGGGTTGCTGCGTTGTGAAATCTTCCTTGTGCACTTTGGCATGTTTGTTTGTGTCCTCTTTGATCAAGCCATATTTGGGCACTCATGTTAGTGAGACTTTACAAGTGTAGCTTCTCGTGATACAAGAGACACAATCTCACAGCAAAATCCCTGATACTCGGGCTGCTACAATCACTCAGCCACATCTTTGGCAATGTTCCGTGAGACAGAAGTGTGGAATTGTTTGGTAGATAACATCCATTGTGACTGGGCTCCACAATTCTGCATGTTTATTAGTGGCGATTTTCTGTAGTGGTCTCTGTCTGTTACAAAAGAAAAGTTTCCTTTATGAGGAGTGAAAATTCCAATTATCTGTGGACATAACAACAAATATACATATATATATATATGTGTGTATGTATATATATACATACATTACATATATATGCATGTGTGTGTGTATATATATATATATATATATATATATAGAGAGAGAGAGAGAGAGAGAGAGAGAGAGAGAGAGAGGGAGGGAGAGATGCCATTACTGTGCCCTTAAGATCACTGTGCACACTGTTCATTGAAATGGTTCATAGGCATCATAGCTAAGTAAGACTGGTAGTTGTATTCCTCCTTATACAGCTTGCATTGTGCTTTCTGGTACCATGACAGCTAGACCTCAAGGAGGGATCTTTAAGGTCCATCTCAGGAGTTTCTGGGACCTGTTTCCAAATTTCATGGTGCCTTTAGCACTAGGGCTTACCTTCCACTTCTGGGAGGCAACCAAGTAGCCTAGATTTTTCCAAAATGAATAAATAATTAATGAAAATGTGCTCACAGATTTGCAACTAAGTCAACCTCATGATTGCAACACAAAAACCTGTGTTTGCTGACGTCTCTAAGGAATGTACTTTTGTTTCAGTATGTATTTTACGGCAGCTTTAACATCTTTATTCCTCAAGCTGTAGATGATTGGATTCAGCATGGGGGTAACTACTCCATAAAATAAAGAAATGATCTTATCTGAGGTTTGGAACTTGTCTTGCCCAGTCAGATCTTGAGATTTGGGTTTTGCATACATAGAGAAGATTGTTCCATAAAATATGATCACCACAGTCAGGTGGGCAGAGCACGTGGAGAATGCCTTTCGTCTCCCTGTGGCTGAGTTCATTCTCAAGATTGTGTGGAGGATGAACAGGTAGGAGAAAAAGATCACTAGTAGTGGAAGAACCAGGAAGGCCATATTTGATATGACCATGGTAATGATATTGAGAGATATATCAGCACATGCTAGCTTGAGGACAGCTAAGACCTCACAGGTAAAATGATTAATAACATTATTCCCACAGAAAGGCAACCGCATGGCAAGGGATGTTTGCACAACTGAATTGATGCTGCCAGAGAACCATGATGCAGATGCCATGAATACATACACTTCTTTGCTCATGATGATGGAGTATCTCAGAGGGTTGCAGATGGCCACGTAGCGATCAAAAGCCATCATGCCAAGTAGCAAACATTCGGTTGATCCCATTGCAAATCCAAAGAACATCTGCACTGCACAACCAGAGAAAGAAATGTTTCTTTTCTTTGAAATTAGGCTCACCAATGTTGAAGGGACAGAAGATGTTGTGTAGCAGATATCCAGGAAAGAGAGGTTGCCCAGGAAGAAGTACATGGGTGTGTGAAGACGGGAATCAAAGATGCTTGCTATGATCAGAACACCATTGCCAGTTAGAATCACTAGATACATGACCAGAACAATAACAAAGTAAATGATCTCAGTCTTTGGGTATCCAGCAAGACCCAAAAGAAGGAATTCAGAAACAAACGTCTGGTTATTTTTATCCATGTCATCTACGGTCAGCCATCATTGGAAGATCTACCATAGCACATATCCACTGCGCCCAAAACAAATGGTACAAAGTACCTGAAAATCATTTTTCATTATTAGAAAGAGTTCAATTCTTAATCTCTGGCATTGATACCCACAGTAATGTATATTTTTGAATATAGTGAAATTAAATATGTTGAAAGTATACATGCCCACTGTCACCATGTGACTATCTATCCATATCAGATGCACATTCAAAATCAATACATTTTTAATACTTTTTATTGTTGAGAATACATTCCTAAACTGATGTTTTCAAACCCCTGGCTAATTATCCATTATACACCTGACTTCTTCATTTCATCTGCTCTAGCAAACTAGCAATAAAGAAGACAAAACAAAAGTCTACTAAAAAAAAAAAAAAAAGAAAAGAAAAGAAAAGAAAAGAAAAGAAAAGAAAAGAAAAGAAAAGAAAAGAAAAGAAAAAACTGTGATTCTGAGTGAGTGGTTGATAATAGTCAAAAATTTATAACAACTTTTATTTTTTGAATAATATTTCTTTGTAGGCTTGATGTTGCATACACTATTAATACTTTTAATTATATATTACCAACATTTTCTCACAAAAAAGTTAAGTGGTATAAGCTAAAATTTAGCATCAAACCAAAAGCATAGCTGTTATCTACATATTTTAGCCCACTCTTAGCATCTTGTGTGATTATTCCTATGACAAGACCATTACACAGACTAGATCCACAAAAATGTGATTGAAAATCTGCAGCACAAGAGTTCATTTTGACAATCTACTTGTTTAAAACAACTTAACGATAGCAATAATGAAAGACTTAAATGAACACAGAGCTGGTGCTTCTGGCTTTCTTCTGATTCACATCCATTTCATTTTGCCATATTATACAGGCTGGCATAGAAACTGTGAGAGATTCAAGAACAATAATTCTTTTGAATTTTATAGATAACTCCAGATTAACATAATGGTAAATATTAAAGAAATTTAAAGACACATTTTTAACGCATAATCAATTTGTACCAAACTACTATAATGTTTTAGAATGCTGCTAGTAGCTTACCTTGCAGTCAATCTCATTCTAAAAACAATTAAGCGTCAATAATGTAAGAAATTACCATTTTGAGGTTGACAGTAGAATTTAGAATACAGAAAAGGTATTCTATAGAGATATATTGTGAAGACTAATATTCTGTATCTTAGGTTAAAATTATGAGTTTGCAAGACAGTTAATGTTTATGAGAAAAAATCATCAAAGGAGACTCAAAGGAATGTTCTGGACATTCTGGATCTAGAAACATGGAAAGGATCGGAAAGGTTGGGAAAGGAAAAGAGGATGGGTAAATGTAATATGAGAAGCTGAGCCAGCTTCAGGAGAAGGCAGGTTGGCTGCATATCCATTTTATTCGAGCTGTCTCTGTGAGGCTGTACTGGTAAGCACACTTAGGAAAGTAGTAAATGGGGACCACTGATAGCCTTGCCTGACTGGTAACACTAAAAATGTCTATAGAAATCCTCTTGTCAACAACAGAGTCGTCAGCAAGAACCATAGAGAAATTAGTCACGATGGTGAAGAATTGTATGGATTAAACTTTGCTCAGAGAAATGGGGCAATGATTTTATGCTTATCTAATAGTACCTGATAAATCAAATTCCCCTGCAGGTGAATTTCAGAAATGGCTCAAGAGACACTGGATCAGTGACATTAGCAGAAGGGTCCATCCAGAGACATGAAAAGGGAAGGAGGGAGGGACACTGACTCACCTGGACGTGTGGCCATGCTGAGTCTTCTCATAGTGGAGTCCAGGCATATGGAGGCCATCTTCCTCATCCAGACAAATGTCATGACGATGCATCTTAGATGACCTGGATGGCTTCTCCTGCCACAGATCTCAGTCTTTTTCTCCTTAGCTGAAATCCCATCACCCACCAAGAACCAAGCCTGTCTTTCCGTCTTTGGTTCTCCTCTGCTCGTGACACTCTAAGTGGGTTCACTTCTGGGTAGAAAATAAGTAAGAGGAGGAATGAGCCTGTCTGCATTGCTCATATCTTTCCTCAAACACAGCGACTAGACACAGTGCAGGGTTTTAACTGACTGCATCACCGTTTACTTTCTAAGCAACTTTTCCCTGCAGTATTTACGGAGTCGAGTCCAAGGTAACTTAATGTACCCAATTGCTGGCTAGTAACAGACTTTAGTTGTCTTTCAGCTTCTTTTAGTCAGTACTAACAAGCAGTAGTCATAACTAGATACCAAATAATGACAGCACTGGTGGTAACAAGGGCACCCAACACACTCACTGAAGTACATATGAAACAAATTGAGAATCAAGGAAAGGCATTCAGACTAGAATTACAGACTAGGTTTGAAAATCTCTCTTATTTTATAATTTGTTTTGCATTTTGGATGTAGCATATAAATACCTTAATCTTTTCCATGTATTACATATTATAATAAAAAAGTATGTGGAAGTTTCTTTAAATATTAAGAGTTATAAAATTACAATATACAGTAATAACTCAGAAATATTTGGGAAAAATAAATTACTATATGGCTTCTGGCCATTTGTATTATTAATGCATAATAATGAATGCCTTTAATTACAGAAAGGCTTTAATTGATTTAATCGACTCACCCTGAGAGTCTGAATTTTCACCCCTTATAAGAACCAGTTATATTTTTATAGAATTAGTTTCAGTATTCTGAAGATTCAACAAATATGCCAGATTCCACAGATGTGGCAGAATAAATATTTGTTATGCAACAACTATTATAATTGTTCCCCAAATCCCAAAGCAATTTAAAGTTGGAGGGAGGGATGTGGGATAGAGAAACTTCTTATGCGATTGGGATAGTGTCCCACAGACCCAATTAAGTGTAGCTGAGAGTGTACTGTAGCTGCACAAACACCTAAGAAGGAAATAACGTTCTCCATTCCCAGTGACTTTAGGGAAAGGCAGCAGATGTACAATAAACAAACTTCCAAGAGTGGTAATCTCCAGTGTAAAACACAACTAGAAAAGCAAAGTTAATCATAAGAGATTAGTTATTTAAACAATTATGACTCTTGTTTAATGTTATAACTAAACAAGTGATCTCAGGGCTAGAGAGATGGTTCAGCAAATAAGAGTATATTCTGCTCTTGAAGAGGGTCTGAGTTCAGTTCCCGGGAGCCATACCAAGCAGTTCACAACTGCCTGTAATTCCAATTCTAGAAAGATCTGATGCCTCCCTGCATGAAACTTGCACTCACAAGTACACACACACACACACACACACATTTAAAAATAAAATCTTTATTTAAAAATTAATTTTTAAAAAGAAAAACTTAAAAACACTGACCACACATTGGTGAACATCATTTAATTTTTCTTTTACTACCTCTCGATTCATTTGTTACATTAAAACATGGATAATTTCATTACCAGCCATTTTTTTTAAATGGAAATAAAACAATATAGTAAATACGCCTACAGGATATACTGGTTTCATATGTTAAGGTCACAGAATTTGGGTGTTGTTTATTTGTTTGTTCATTTGTGGGTTTTCTTGTACTCATGGTAAAGAGTTTGTGAGGAATCCAGAGTAGGTATTAAACCAAAGCATTGGAGGAACTGCTATAGAGAGAGGTTGACTGCAAACCCTCTAAGTTCTGAAACGGAATCATTTGCTTAGCAGAGCAGGCACAAGATAGATAGATGATAGATAGATAGATAGATAGATAGATAGATAGATAGATAGATAGAGAGATAGATGATAGATAGATAGATGGATAGATGATAGATAGATAGATAGTAGATAGATGATAGATAGATAGATAGATAGATAGATAATAGATAGATAGATAGATAGATAGATAGATAGATAGATAGATGATTGATAGATAGATAGATAGATAGATAGATAGATAATAGATAGATAGATGATAGATAGATAGGGAGAGAGACAGAGAGAGAGAAAGGCATTTTTTAAAAGTTGTAGAAATGCCACAGAAGCATTTACCCTCAAAGATGAGTAAATTAGGATGTGTAATGCTAAAACATTTTGAGGTTAAACAGTGATATTTGAATAATCAAAACTTGTGGAATTCAAATAGTTAAGATTATGTGTATTGAGACTCCCATATGCTTTTTTTTACAACTTTCCTATCAATTACAAACTATTCTAAAATTGCAAGATAATTTAAATAAGTATAAATTAAAATACATCTATGAACTGTTTGTATTTTTCAATTTAGACATTTTAAACTGAAAATCCTATGAATTCTGCTGGTTCCACTTTTTAGTGACTCACTGGTCAACAGCTATAAAGTGGTAAAACAAAGTTCAAAGTCACACTAGCTCTTAGTATATTAATGAGTAGTGGCTACAATAGCTAATATTTAAGGTGATAAATCTCTCTAAAATGTGTCTTAAGCAACATTTTATCTTTGGTAACCAACATTAATTCATTACAATTTTAATTGATTAAGTCAATTTAATAAAAATTATTTGCCACCTATGAGCAGGTTCTCTGGGCACTGATGTAGCAATTTGCAAGGAACTCGGGTCTAGTAAAACAAATACATATTAAATGCACAAAACATATGAAGATTACATTGTTTTGTGAGGAAATTTTCTTACAAACTGCTTAAAGTGGCAATATTCTCTCAATTTACATAACTCATATATATGCAAATATGTATATATGATGTCGGAGTTTAAATAAAATACCAGAAAATCTTGTTACTTTTTTAAAGATTTTTTTTTAACTTATTCACTTTACATCCCACTCACTGCCTCCTCCTGGTCACTCCCTCCCACAGTCCTTTCCCCCTCCCCTTCTCCTCTGAGCAGGTGGGGTATCCCCCTACCCTGGCACATAAAGTATCTGTGAGACCAGGTGCTTCCTCTTCCACTGAGGCCAGATAAGGTAGCCCAGCTAAATGAACATAACCCACATACAGGCAACAGCTTCTGAGATAGCCCCCGCCCTAGATGTTCGGGACCCACATGAAGGTCAAGCTGCACATCTGGTACATATGTGCGGGGAGGCCTAGGTCCAGTCCATTTGTTTATTGGTTGGTAGTTCAGTCTCTGAGAGCTCCAAGGGTCCAGGTTGGTTGACTCTGTTTATCTTCCTGTGAGTTCCTATCCCCTCTGGGGCCTGCAATCCTTCCTCCTATTCTTGCATAGAATACCGAAGTTCCATCCACTGTTTGGTTGTGGGTGTCTGTATCTGTCTGAGTCCTAGCTGCTAGGTGGAGCCTTTCAGAGGACAGCCATGTTAGACTCCTGTTGAAAGCATAACAGGATATCATTAATGGTGTTGGGGACTGATCCTTGTACATGGATTGGTCTCAAGTTGGTCTGGTCATTTCCTCATTCTCTGCTTCATTCCCCATCCCTGCATTTCTTATAGACAGAATACATTTTGAGTCCAAAGTCTTATTGGTGGATTGGTGTCCCTATTTCTCCACTGGGATTCCTGCCTGGCCACAAGAGATGGCCTCTTCAGGTTCTATATCCTCAATGGTATGAGTCACACCTAATAACACTCACATTGATTCTTAGGCACCTCCCTTATCCCAGGTCTCTGATTCTTCCTGGAGATGCGCCCTACCTCCCACCCCTGGCAGTTGCAGATTTCCTTTCATTCTCATGGCCATCTGGCCATCCTCCTATCCCTTCCCACATTTGATCCTGAATCCATCCCATTCCCCTTCCCATCTCCTCTCTGACCCAGTTCCCTCCTTCCATCTACCTATTATGACTATTTTCATTTCCTCTTCTGTACTGGTTAGTTTTGTTTCAATTTGACACAGGCTGGAGTTATCACAGAGAAAGGAGCTTCAGTTGGGGAAATGCCTCCATGAGATCCAGCTGTGGGGCATTTTCTCAATTAGTGATCAAGAGGGGAGGACCCCTTGTGGGTGGTACCATATCTGGGCTGGCAGTCTTGGGTTCTATAAGAAAGCAAGCTGAGCAAGCCAGGGGAAGCAAGCCAGTAAGAAACATCTCTCCATGGATTCTGCATCAGCTCCTGCTTTCTGACCTGCTTGAGTTCGAGTCCTGACTTCCTTTGGTGATGAACAGCAGTATGGAAGTGTAAGCTGAAGAACCCCTTTTCTCTCCAACTTGCTTCTTGGTCATGATGTTTGTGCAGGAATACAAACCCCGACTAGGACACCTTCTAAGTGAGATTCAAGCATCCTCACTTGTGCCTTGCTTCTTGTTTACCTTCTTTGGATCTGTGGAGTATAGCATGGGTATCCTGTATTTTATGACTAATATCCACTTCTAAGTGAGTATGCATCATGCATGTCCTTTGGGACTGGGTTACCTTACTTAGGATGATATATTCTCAAGGTCCATCCATTTGCCTGCAAAATTCACAATGTCTTTGTTTTTAATAGCTGAATAATATTCCATTGTGTAAATGTTCCATGTTTTCTTTATTCAGTCTTCAGTTGTGGGACATTGAGGTTGTTTCCAGATTTTGGCTATTACAAATAACACTGCTATGAACATAGTTGAGCAAGTGTCTTTAATAGTATATTCTTATATCAAAAATTTAAAATGAAAATTGAACTGTGAAACATGCATATATATACATATATAATAAAAACAAAATAAAAATTACTTGTATAATTTTCTCCATTTTCTTCACTAAGCAGAATGAGAAGCTTTTCTGGAAAAGTTAAAGAAAACCTATAACATCATATTAGCTTATGATAGCCAGATGTATACCAACACCAAGAGAGACTCTGAGTCAAACAATATTTTACCTTCATTTTTCTAGGCTTCACTTTTTCAGAGTAAAACCCCAAAGAAGCTTAGAGCTCACAAGCTTTGCTCATACTTATAATTGAATTTAGCAGGATTTCTGAGTGTCTATTATCTGTAAGACAATGAAGTCATTATAATTCCTCTCCTTGGATTTTTAACACAATGGGATAAACAGACCTATGAAGGACTAAATATAATACAATTTGATGAGCAGTTGAAAATAATTTATGAGCAATCTTATTGTATTTCTATAGTAATTTCCTCTCTCTCACTTTAATGTGCCTAGTAATTCTAAAAGAGCACAAGACATTCATTAGAATTTAATGCCTTATGAAACTATCGGTGTACAATTTAACACCAAAACTCCACAGCTGTGTGCAGTGAAGTTTCTCAGTATTAATCTTTCTCTACATCTCTCCAATTTATCTACCGATTAAACCATTTCTAGCTTCGTTTTATCCAAAATTGGCCAATGTCTCTATTTTGATACTGAAATAATTATGTTCTCATTTTAATCTGAATCAATTTTTTCTTACTCAAAGATAGATTGATTAGAGTGGACATTTACAAAGCTAGCTCGCTATTGGTTTAGTTTCAAATAAATCATATTCTCCAACATATTTTAAATTCAATATCACTAGAAAGCTTGATTATTCCCTTCACATGTTGCTCATCAGCTCAAATACCAGGAATAATATTAAGTTTTAAGGGGAAAAAAGCAGAAAAAAATTTTATTTTTAAAAAACATATAGAATATAAAACAAAGAAGGAGGGCGGTCAGATCGCTCAGAATATCAAACACAGGCACTTGCCATGCAAAACTGATAACCTGTGTTCCATGTCAGGAGAAAACATGGGCTCTTAAATGTTGTTCTCTGATCTTCAACAGGAACCACTGCAAGCATGTCACTATAGCCACATTGACACGTGTTTGCGTGCGTGCATGAGCATAAAAGCACGCTTACACACAATGATAATAATTAAAACTTAAAAGAAAAAAAAAGAACAAGGAAGATACAGAAGTACTCAAGATGCTCATCACAGGCAGCAGATGGGAGTGGGTGCAGAGACCCACAGCCAGAAATTACGCGGAGAGTCTAAATTGGAGATTTGTATTCCCTTCCCTCAATCCCTCCCCTCAGAGATCAGGGAACCCCTCAAAAGAGGGGGAGGAAGAACTGTAGGACTCAGAGGAGATGGAGGACACCAGGAATACATGGTCCACAGAATCACATAGGCTTGCAGAAACTGAAACAGCAAGCATGAAGCCTACGTGGGTCTGCACTAGGTCTCTGTGTGTATGTCATGGCTGTTAGCTTGGTACTCTTGTGAGACTCCCAACAGTGACAGTGAGTGTACCTCTGACTTGTCTGTTCTTGAGACCCTTTTCTCCTGTTGGATTGCCTTGTTCAGCCTCAATATGAGGGCTTTTACCATGTATTATTTATTGTATCCCGATTTGTCCTGTCTGGCTGTCCTCTCTTAGAGACCTGATCTTTTATGAAGAGAAAATGGAGGGGGAGTGGATATAGGAAAGAGGAAATGTGTGAGGAAGCTCAGAACGATGGAGAGATAGGAGAGTGTGGTGGAGACGAATTGTATGGAAGAAGAATCTATTTTTCCATATTTACTTATTTATTATTCATCTCTCATACAATACATCTAGATCACAGTTTGTCCTTCCTCCACCCCTCCCATTCTCCAATATGTACTCCCCCAGATGCACTCCTTCTCCAGTTTCCCTTCAGAAAAGATGAGGTTTCCAGGAGTATCAACCAAGCACAGCATAACAAGTTACAAGAAGGCTAGGTACAAACTCTTTTATCAAGGCTGGGCAAAGCAACCCGTAGGAAGGCAAAGGAGTCAGAGACACTCCTCACTCCCACTATTAGAATTCTCACAAGAACACTAAGCTACACAACCATATGCAGAGGACTTAGCACAGACCAGAGCAGGCTGAAGCCTTTGTAAAGCCCTATGAGCCCTGCTTAGTTGATTGATACCAGTGCCTTGTACTCTGGGTGTTCTCTATCTAAATGACTCCTGCAATCCTTCCTCCCTATCTCTCAGGGCATTCGACCAAGCTCCATCTAATGTTTGGCTGTGTCTCTGTACATCTGCTCCCATCAGTTGCTGGGTGAAAAAGCCTCTTTGATGATAACTGGACTAGGCACTAATCCATGAGTACAGTAGAATATCATTTGGAATCAAAAGAATCTATTTTCTGACTTTTTTCTTTATTTTCTTCTCACATATTAAATCCTTATCCTCTCCTTATCCTTCCTCCAGCCTTTTCCCATGCCGCTCTTCTCCCCCAGAACCACTCCCCTTCCACATCCCCTCTGCCTAATGCTTGGATGTAGTACTCTGCATCTGCTTCCAGCAGTTGTTGA
This sequence comes from Mus caroli, assembly GCF_978045245.1. Taxonomy (NCBI): domain Eukaryota; kingdom Metazoa; phylum Chordata; class Mammalia; order Rodentia; family Muridae; genus Mus; species Mus caroli. Next base: position 101,847,165 of record NW_028227261.1, on the reverse strand, counting down.
ATGAAGTCTGTCTGTCTGGTCTCTTTGATGATTCTGCTAGGCTCTGGTCCCAGCACATTCTGCAGGCAGGATGAAATGTAGGTCAAAGGTTTGGGGGCTGTGTTGGTGTCCCAGTTGAGATCTTGCCTGGTTACAGAAGATGGCCAGTTCAGGCTCCATGTCCCCCATTACCAGGAGTCTTTGCTAGGGTCACTCTTAGATTCCATGCAGTTTCCCTTCCACTAGGTTTCTTCCTTGTCCTGAAATGCCCCCTCCCCCCAATTCCAGTCGTTTCTCTCAGTATATTCTCCCTCCCTCCCACTCAAGAATCTATTTTCAATTTAAAAAGAAAAAAAAATAAGAGAGAGAAATACTCAAGAGAAGTTTGAGTGGTTTTGAAGGGAGAGAAGTACAATTAGCCAGGAGGGCACTGATCCGGTTAATTAAGCATGAAAAGTAATTTGAAATTTTACCAGGATGCTATGGAGCTAGTGGAAACAGATACTTGGTTTTTGTATTTTATCACCTACCTGTGAAGTATCTATTGGAGCCTGGTGAAGGTAATCAGCATTTTATATAATGAAGAGACAAATGAGTGTAACAGCTGCATGTTTACAATTATGAGAACCTAGAAATTGACACTTGGATGACACAAGGGTGAAGTGTCTAAATTTGTGATCAACTTATTATGTAGAGTCTGAAACTGCCCTGCAGACACTCTGTGCTCGCCTGTTTATGAAAATGACCTATGTGGGGTTTAAATCCCTCGTGCAGGGTGTTGCATATATGGCTAGTGGATACTAATGATCTCTTACCCAACTTTAACTTTGGTTCTCTGAGGCCAAATTCCTTCAAAACCTGTCTTGGTGTTTTAAATAATTGACATTAATTTATCATGAACTATTTTACAGAATTCATCAGTGAATTCGGCATGACCTATATTTTCTCTGGGTGAAAGCTGGTGATTATTGATTTGTTTTTCGTATCTGTTGGTGATCTCTTCGAAGTATCTATTTCTTAATTACTCAGTTTTGGTACAGACTCATTTCTTCAAGATTTTCCAGTTCATGGCGTATTGTGTAAGACAACTCCATGATCTCTCACACTTCAGTAGCATCATGTATACTGTCTTATCCCTCGGTTTTATTCCATTTACATGAATTTTCTCTGGCACCTTTAGTTATGTAGAAGGCCCATGACTTTTGTTTATCTTACAAAGGACAAGTCTTAGTTTCACTAGTTTGTGTTTCTGCTCGGGTACTCTCCATTCCATCTATTTTTCCTCTAAGATTTTGCTACAAGACAAGAAAATGTATAGACCAACATTTCTAACTAACAATGATAGAAAACCATCAACAAAATGCTAACAAATCCAATGACAGAGGAGTACCTTCCACTGCCATTGGTCCCCTTCTTCCTCCCAACCATTTCCCCATTCTACTCTCCTGTAATAATCAAGTATATATGTAAAGTAAATAAATAAACAGAGACATAGAGAAAAATAGCAAGGCTCCACACATGGAACAACATTAGTCTTTTTATATTACAGAATTGGTAGTATGTTAAGCTGAAAAGAGGAATCAGGAAGTTTCAAAGAAATGATATTAATTAGTTCACATTTTCTTTCCTATAACACTTTAAGGACCAGTATCTAAATGGTCTCCATTAAATTGTATAACTCAATGTATTTCTAAATAAATAAACTGTAAGAGTGAAGCTGAAAATATTTAAAAATTCTACAAAAGTGTTGTAAGTCAGAATGAGTGCCTCTGTAACACAAAGATGACCATAGTATACGTATTATCTAGATATTGCCTGTTTTATACCGTAGAAGAAAGTAAAAGCAAAAATCAAACTTCAGCCAAATTATTTTTTAATTTATTTTTATTAGATATTTTCTTTATTTACATTTCAAATGCTATCCCTTTTCCTGGTTTCCCCTCCAAAAACGTAGTCCTCCTACCCCTCCCCTCCTCCCCCTGCTCACCACCCTACTCACTCTCACTTCTTGGGCCTGGCATTCCCCTACATTGGGGAATTGAGCCTTCACAGGACCAATGGCCTCTCCTCCCATTGATCACTGACTAGGTCATTCTCTGTATTGAAACTTCATGAAACAAAGTCTGAAGGCATAGCCATTACTTCTGTTGTATTTTCTGTTATAGTGACTGCTGAATAGTTGGTATGTCATAGTTTTTGTGACATATTCTCACCGTCCCTTCTGTTAATAAGTTATCTATGAGAGAATAATGTATATTGAAATTGACTAGATGCATAATTAGTATGACAATTTGTAGGAAAGTGGTCTATATAAGCTAATATATTTTAAAATTGTTTCCCAGTTGGTGGAACTATTTGGGGAGGATTAAGAGGTGTATCACCTGGGTTGATTTGGGGGTTTTAAAGTCATGCTCCACATCATGGTGGTCATGGGCTTACTCTGTGACACTCTAAGCAAACTCCCAAAAAATTCTTTCTTCTATAAGATGGCATGATCACGGTGAGTCCTCACAGCGATAGATAGCTATCTAAGACAATTAGTTTTGGAGGAAATAGTCATATATAAATTCTAATACTTGGAAAGGAGGAAACAGAACAGATAGTGGAAATGATGCAAAAAAGAATCTAAACAATTCTAATTCAGAACATGTATGCCAGATGTTATACTGTATTCATATCCTATTATTTCTTAATAAAGTTTCACAATAATATTAAAGGACATGCATAATTTCATAATTTATGGCTGAAGACTCTAAGTTTTATAGATGTTTATGAAGGATGTAAATGCTACAGATAGACTTAAATTTCCAGATTGGAATTTTCTTTCCTCCAGAGGCCAACTGTCAACAAAGAAATACCCTAAACTCCAATTATATTTACATCTGGAAAACAATTATTGGGGCTTCTTTGCATTTTCCAGAAGGGAGCATGGGAGCAGCAGGCAGACATGGTGCTGGAGCAGTAACCCAGAGCTTACATCCTAATTTTTCCACAAGTCCAGCTAGATAAACAAACCAAGGAGGTGGAGGAGTTCACTTATAAAAAGGTTTTCTCAGGATGACAGAGGATCACTAAGTTCATAGTATCTAGCTAATATAGAGAGACCTGATGTTGTATGCTGTGATGAGTACTCACTTTGTGTCTGTATAGAATATGATTGGTGATGCAAATATAGCCCTTGCAAGTGTATAAAAAAGGTACAGTAGTCACTAGTAATCTAATCTCACTTTAAGAGAAGTGAGGCCACTAACAGAAGAGGCAAGAGCTATGTCAAAAGAGTAAGAAGGGAGCCATGGCTGTGTAGACTCACAGAGATCAAAAGAAAGGACTCTCTGGGGGTCTGAAAGGGAATATTCTAACTTAGGAAAGTACATTGGAGATGCTGAGATCAAAGATATTCTTGCAGAGAAAACTCTGAGATGACTTTGGTAATGACTCTTCTGGGGCAGTTAAAGAGTCACAAGGAATAAGTCCAAAGTTGGCATATGTCGATGGGACTCTAACCAAGATAAAAGACCAGCAATTTCCCTAAGACCAGATGAGGCCAACTCTTTTAAGTAACTCCACTCAATATCCTTGAAGTTACCTACTGCAGAGTAATTAAAAGTGAAGCTATCATCTCTTCATTGTGTATTCCATTGTGCAGGGAAAGAAGCTCATTGAAAACATTATTCTACAGATAGATTTATTCCTCACAAAAACTAAAAATATGCAAATTTATACAATTAAGTAGTTAGAGTCCACATAGTTCAGGGGAGACTAGAACAATGGGCTTGAAAATTCATACTATCAAATCATATGATCCTGCTGTGTTTCTGGCTGATGAAGATATATTAAGACCTCTTTCTTTAACTACTAGTTAATAACAGTTTTAAGCTCTATAAGACTTAGGCCAGGTAAAATAAGGTGCTTTCAAAGAGGCAGACAGCACGAGAAGTCACCATTTCCTTTCTGCTTGTTATCTCATAACTTGGTAATCCCCTCCCACAGGAGTACAGAACAGAGTCAATATTTATACCCGAGCACAGAACATCTCAGAGGACATCATTATAAGTTTACTGACCTACTTCTGTCTGATACCAAGGTACAAATAACTGGTACATTGGTAGGGTCCCATGTGCCGTTAACAGTCTAACGTCAAGCTTGTTAAAGTGTTTGGGTAACTTTAACATCACTCTATTCTCTGAAAGTTTTCTAGAGGAATTCTGGATAAAGGGGCTCCGAAGACATTGAGTCAGTTCCTCACGTACCACTAAATGGGGGCAAGGGAACGACATGAGATCATCATATGGAAAAGCAAATCATTCTCAGTGGATTTCCAGAATTCAGATTTGACATAGTAAGTGAGACAGACCTCCATAGAACCAGAACTGTAGTGATTAGTTACTAAGAAAATAAGCATGTCAATGTACATCTTTCTTAGAAACATGGAATTAATGATTGACCACAGTCCCCACCCTCCACAGTCTGTTGTACCAAAATACAAATTGGTTTCATAGCTGTGAAGATCATTTGAAGTTTTATCCCCTGTTTTGCAACAAACTGTGCAATTGGTTAATATTAATCACAGAAGAATATACATAAATGAATTTGCAGTTGAATGGACCCAACATTTTGTACGGGCAGTTCTTTCTCCTGCAATGGTCACATGGAGCCAAGACAATCATGGGATGCAATTACATGGAACTCACTATGCATCCAGAATTTTTGTTTTTTTAATTTGATTTGAATAATCTAATGACATTCAAAGAAGCACTCAGGACCAAGATTATGAAAAATGGGAAATGGAGGCCAGTGAAGAAATAATCACACTAGTCAGCGCAACCATGTGATAAGAGCAGTCTTCATTTTCACATTGATTCAAAACCACTATGAAGTAATCAATGCCACCACAGGAAAAGGCTGTGAGTGTGAGTGTGTGTGTGTGTGTGTGTGTGTGTGTGTGGTCATTTGCATCTCAAATTGTTAACATCTATACTATCAAAAATTCTTAACAGTGACTATGTGATCAGGCATGAATGAGAAGATTCACTGAGAATAAACCCACATTAACTATAACACAAGCCTAAGCTTGATCCCTTGGACAAACATGGTGTAAGGAAAGAACCAATTCTGGTATGTTGTCCTCTGACCTCCAAGTATACACTTACACATACATACAGACAGACTGACAGACACATACATATATACATACATACATACATACACACACAGATGTGTAATAAGATCCTCTTTACCTTTTATTGGAGTGTTTTATTCCTTGTTCAAATTTGTGATGTCATTTTAGAGAACTGTACAATGACTCACATAAGTATACTATTCTACACATACTCTGGAAGTAATCACAACTAAAAGTTAATCAGTGTCTCAAATACCTGGTAGCATAGAACACTGGAACACACTGTGAGAAGTCAGCTGAGTCATACTGATCTGCCAACTCCAGTATTTTGCTTTGTTTTGTTTCTGTTCTGCTCCATGCCTTTCACCCACCTGTACTCCACACCAAACTCTAGGAGATGCAAGATGCTAGATCATCCTTGACCACAGATGACTCAGTAAGGGTGGTCATGATTTGAGGAGCTCATCTGTTTCAGGAAACGGAATCAGGATAAGCAGTGAAACCTATGAGAGTGGCAACCCTGCGCTTTGAAAGTCACCACCTTGCTTCTCTTAATTTTCTGCAACCTTGTTCTACAGAAACCTATGCTGCTAAAGAAAATCGATGATGTATAGTCAGTATGTACCAATTGTTGGAAGACAATGCTCACAAATAGCCAAGACATGGTGTTATTCATGCTTATGAAACCAGGGACTGAGATTAGATGATTCCAAACAATAATTTTAATGAATATGGTATGGACAGATCAAAACAGATGCCCAGCTGGTAGGAAAGACATAAATTTGAATAGTAGTTTGAATTTTTTCATCTTCTAAGAAAAGCCACCGCACTATTATCTGTATAACATGCTAAAAGAAGATGAGAGTAAACACTGAGAGACATAACAAGAAAATATTGAAAAAATTCGACTTTTAAATTTTTATTCTTGTTTTAAAATATTTAGTTGTCAAATAAATTTAAAGCATACTCAATATTATACTTTATTATATCTAAACATACCATTAATATCACAGCCAAATTAACTAACATTGAACATCACTCAAACTGTATATTTGATATCTAGATGTGATTTATCATATAATAGAAAGCTTGTACACTTTGATGACAATTTCCCCAGTTTCCTCCCCATCCCAGACAACTATCATCCTAATATTTGTTTCTGTGAATTTGGACAGGCTGGGTACATATTAAGCAGAAATTCAATTCTTGGAGTTTTGCATTACTCTTCCCTAGGTTTAAAGGGTGCCTGCTGAACTAAATTGACTTAAATACACTTATCAAAATAAATGAGCCTTGCCAGGAGACAGTGACAGGTACCTTCAATCTCAGCACTTGGGAGGCAGAGGTAGGTTGAATGAGTGTGAGGCTAGCCTGGTCTACATAGCAAATTCCAGGATGTTATGGCTATACAAAGAAACCCTGTCTCAAAAAAGAAAAAAAGGAAAACTAAACTATACTAAAGTAACATAACTACCCTTTTCTAAGGCAGACAGAATTATCTTAATCAACTTGTAAAAATGTATACACTCAGATCCAATATGGTTCCATATTTTCTTGGCTCTTTAAGGAATGCATTCTATATTTTGGTAGCAATGATCCATTTTATGCTCTTTTTTCTATTGATCTTTTTTCTTTTTGTTTTATGCTGAAGCACAATTAACACAGGTGTTTTATTGTCCAAAACTTGCTGAAAGTGATCATATGTGACATCACTGTAGGCAAACACTTCTTGGGCTCACTGGTTCCCATGCAAATATTACAATGCATATCACAAGTCAATAAGCATGAAAAACACGTTCAAACTTTATCCTAAAACAGATAACTATAATACTCATTTTATCTCTTCAGTGACTTACTAAAGTTTGCTAAGCCACAAGCCAGGAGACTGGAAAATAAATTATTTGTATTCAACTACGAACTCATTCTCTTTTGAAAACATGCATATTTGTAACCTTGATATAATTAGAAGAGCAAGGACAGTGCCTCCTGTACATCTCCTTGTTAGTTCTCAGAATGACAACATCAATCACAAATTCCACTAATCAAATTGTCACTAATCAATATGTAGACTGAAGCTCAGAAATGCTTAGTGACTTCTACGATGCTATAGAGGCAAAGATGGCCCAGCCAACTCCCAAGTTCATCTTCTGGATCACCTTCACTTTTCCTTCTGCCTCTCAAGTGAAGGAGATATTTTGTTTTTAGAGTTAAACCAAACCAGTAGCCTGTAGGAAAATGCACAGTGGAGTCCTCTAGCCCCTGTCCCTTCTAAGATGTGTTCTTCCTCCAAATGTGCTCTTCGGTGTCTTTTAAAAATGTGAATAATGGCAAAAGGAACAGAAGAACTCTAGGCTAAATAAAGAAAGACAAAGACAGATGTTATATTCTGTACTTGGAAAGCAGTTTTGAGAAGACAGTATATTTAAAGATGATATGACAACCCAGTTTGGATTCCATAGAATTGAAATGGTGAATTCTTAGTAAGAAAAAGATACAAATATACTTGAAGTAATTTTAACATGTCTGAGAATTTTAGACATGCTAATTCCATTCCCCATGTGTACTTAGTCCACTTAGTTCACTCAGGAGCTCAGTTAATATTCTAAGAAATTGATCTTTGGTCTGAATAGAAACCAGGCAATTTGTCTATAAGAAATTCCCAGTTCTTGACTTACAAGCTCAGGGACTAAAGTACTTTGTGTAAACAAAAGTCAAGTTTACCTCAAAAAGGAGATGTCTCTCCTGAGTAAGTGACATCAGCATAATGAATCATGGGAAACATTTGCACCATGGGTCTTCATGGTTACCAGACTTCACAACTCTGACATCCTCTTAGAAGATTGGATTACAGAACGTCTCCTGGTTGTGGCTCTTAGTTCTCACTTTTCTTTTTAGGAAAGAAGACTCACCATCTTTCAAATAGAGAATCTCCTGCTTTCATCTGAAAATGAAGTTCAAATTTTGGGGAAATTTCTCCTTTACTAAATACTGTGGAATATGCAAATAATTTAGAACCCATGAGAGGATGAAAGAAGAAAAAAACAAAAGAAAGAGGGCAAACAGTTCATTACTATTATCTCAAAAAAAACCCTATAGATAAATATTTTTAGTTGAGGTGGTCATTGCTTTCTGAATTGTTTTTAAAAATGAATATAAAATGTAGTCAGCCCACAACGACCAGTTAACGTAGGTACCTCGAATGGAAGTCTGGGAATTAAAGGACAAGGAGGAGAGAAGAATGGAGCCAAGACAAAGTTCTGATCAAGGCTCAACTTTATTGCAAAGAAACAGGCTTAAAGGCAAAAACCATAAGCCCAACCCCTAGACGTGACTGATGACATAAACCACCTCATGCCGGCAGCCAGTGGCATAGGTTTCCATTTCTCAGCACAGGTCTATTTTATCAGACCAAAAGCAGAACTCCTAACTCAGGCAGATAAATGCCACCAAGCACTGTGATAGCAATAATAGCTGATGCAGCAACTCCTGCTATGCAGGGCAGGGCAGAACCTCCACAATAAAAGCCTAGGCACCAACTAGCAAGCCCAGTTTTTATTTTATTTTATTTTATTTTATTTTATTTTATTTTAAGCTCCAAAATGTTCCAACCATTGGCAGTCATTTTTAAGACCATGTTATTTTATTATAGAGGAAGACTAGATTGTTTGCAATGCAACTGAGCCTCAAGTGTGACACTTAAGCCTTATTTATAATAGCCAGAAGCTGGAAAGAACACAGATGTCCCTCAGCAGAAGAATGGATACAGAAAATGTGGTACATTTACACAATGGAGTACTACTCAGCTATTAAAAACAATGGATTTATGAAATTCTTAGGCAAATGGATGGATCTGGAGGATATCATCCTGAGTGAGGTAACCCAATCACAAAAGAACACACATGATATGCACTCACTGATAAGTGGATATTAGCCCAGAAACTTAGAATACCCAAGATACAATTTGCAAAACTCATGAAACTCAAGAGTGAGGAAGACCAAAGTGTGGATACTTCAAACCTTCTTAGAAGGGAGAACAAAATACCCAGGGAAGGAGTAACAGAAACAAAGTTTGGAGCTGAGACTGAAGGAAGAACCATCCAGAGACTGAGCCACCTGGGGATTCATCCCATAAACAATCTCCAAACCCAGACACTATTGCATATGCCAGCAAGATTTTGCTGAAAGAACCCTGATATAGCTGTCTCCTGTGAGACTATGCCAGGGCCTAGCAAACACAGAAGTGGATGCTCACAGTCAGCTATTGGGTGGATCACAGGGCCCCCAATGGAGGAGCTAGAGAAAGTACTCAAGTAGCTAAAGGGGTCTGCAACCCTATAGGAGGAACAACAATATGAACTAACCAGTACCCCTAGAACTTGTGTCTCTAGCTGCATATGTAGTAGAGGATGGCCAAATCGGCCATTACTGGGAAGAGAGGTCCCTTGGTATTGCAAACTTTATATGCTCCAATAAAGGGGAATGCCAGGGCCAAGAAGCAGGAGTGTGTGGGTTGGGGAGCAGGAGGAGGGGGAGGGTAAAGGGGATTTTCAGAGAGGAAACTAGGAAAGAGGATAACATTCGAAATGTAAATGAAAAAAAGTCTAATAAAAAAAAAGGCTAAAAAAAAAAAAGAAGAAGGAAAAAAGAAGTCACGCTTAGATGATTGTACTCAAGAACCTGCCACATGCTGTCAATTACTCTTCCATTGTGAGGTAAAATACTGTGCTTACTCTTAGTGCACAAGGAATTGGAGTTTCTAAAATCTATACATTGAGAATGGACTTGTCCACTAACTTTCCACAACACCAATTGTGTTGGTTGATCTATTTTAAATGGTAGAAAAGAATACCTGATTGTTTTAGGGTAGAGATATTTTAAATGGAAAAAAATCACAAGCATTCAAGCAGCTATGATGTTCAGTAAAGCGAAGTACTGAACTTCAAGTAGGTAAGTTAGTGCACAAAAAAGCAACCTGGAAAAGATAAAAAGGTTTATGAAATGGAGCAGGGAACTTTTAGCTTACAAGTCCCACTTAGTTTTCATCTATTAAAATAGGAAATCAGTAATGACATCCCCATGAAAGACCATGAGGGAGAGGAAATGATGAGAGTGTACCAGGACCTGAGGTAGATCAGAGCATTTTACAGATAGGAGCTTCATCTTCTACTGGAAATACTTCATTAAGCAACCATTGTCGGCAGTGTATTTTGAGAGTGTGTAATTCCATGAAGAAACTAGAATTCTTAAGCATAGTGTAGCTACTAAAGACAATGAAGATTGAAGATGTTAACGGTCAGGATAACACATGGTCTCTTTCCAACATAAAACCTGGTGAGTTCCTATAGATAAGAGGAAAGGGTACAGTTAAGCCTCCGGCACACTCTCTAGTCACCTGAGATAGTCTCTGCTGTATTTAAACTGCTTTTACGTTTATGACATAGTGTGGGTTAACTGTGAGTGTAATTATGAGCAACTGTTTCCATATTTTCCTCCTTAACTACATTCTTTACATATATATTTATCTTCGAAACTGAGATAATTCAGAAAGGTAGAAAAAAAGATCTCTATGCTAACCATCAACATTCTGTATGTCTATTTCAACCTGTATAGTCTGTTTAGGTTGTTTTGCTTGTAATTTCCAAACAACATTGTATAATATCCTTTTATGTCACCTTTCAGTCAAGTGCATAAAAAATAATTTGCATCACCTTTCGGTCAACATGGATTGCAGACAAATATCAAAATAACTGCATAGTAGCCATAAGACAAGAGTCTTGGTTTTACAAAATACATAAAACACAATTTTAAAAGAAAAATATCAGTGATAGGAAAGATCTGGTAAAAACAGAATAGCACCTGGTACTACAAATCTCAGGGAAACTCATTTATGAGAAAACACTCACAGTCTTAGCAATTTTCACTCCTGTTCAAAAATGGATCCTGGGAATCATTGTTATAGGAATAAATTTAAAAGTAGAAAACAATCCTGTATGATGATGTTCAACTGGGTGTGTAGTAATCAATTATTTAAATTTATACTACGATTACAAGGGTGATGGAAATTCATATCTCCACACTATTTGTTAATTATCTCCCTTCTCTCTCCCATTTGCAAGCATCAAAATAGATTGGTACTTCCTTTTATAAATATTTACTAATGAGATTTCTGTTGCAGCAACCATCTGAAGACTGTTAAGATACCATATGTCTACCATTCTTATTTTCTCAGATTAAATTTCAGATCAGAATCAATGCTTACATGTTCCTGGGAAGGAAAGGGCATTCTACTTAATTTATACCTTTATGCAAAAATCTCTAAACAGAGACCAGACAAACTGTTGTTTCTGCCAAGTCTGTGTCAGAATTGCAGGGGCAGACTCAGAGAGGGCCTTAACAGTGTTGCTCTCCTTTGATGATAAGATAATCAAATTCCAGTCTGATTTCTAAAAGAACTGTGCTGGTCTAAGTCACACTTCCCACACTTGTAACGCATGCTTCCCAGTTTCAGACTGAAGGGGATTAGTGCCCTCATAATCAACATAGTCAACAAAATAAGAAACATGCCTTCGTGGTAATTAAATTCCCTTGCAATTGCAAACTAGATTTTTCATAGAAAGCATACCCTGAAGCAAGCAATTATCTCAGGAAAGGTGATATTAATTCTTATACGAGAAGCACATTAAACTTTTGGAAACACTGGGTAGCAATTCATCCATTTTGTCTGTCCACCCCTCTTATATACATTAAAATCTTGTGTGTATTTTAGGTATATTGTCATAACAATGGTGGGTTTTTTAAGATTTAGTTTTATTTTTAATTATGTGTAATATGTGTGTCTGTGCACATGAGTATAATGGCTGCAGAAGCCATAAGGGGGCATTATATCTTGTGGAGCAGGAGTCCCCAGTTCAATGCCCATCACCTACCATAGGCAGCTTGTAATTGCCTGCAGTTTCAGATCCTAGCCTCCATAGGCACCCACACTCACATGCAAACACTAAAACGCACACACACAATTTAAAAGTCAAATAGCATGTATCTTTTTTTTAAAGTTTTTTCTCCAATGTTTTTCCATTTTGTCTACTTTATTGCCTCCTATCTAGTTGTCTCACATACAACTGAAGCACCCATAGCATTCTCTAATGGTATCATACAGAAATGTCTGGAAGGTCTGGCTGCTTGTGGGCAATCTGTAGAAGCAGAAACAGCATCACTCTGAAACATTAACAAATGGAGATGTCAAAACCCACCTCAGACCCACTGAGTCTGCCACAAAGATTCCCCAAATCCTACAGGTTAGGAACAGCATGACAGAAAGGGAGGGCTTCTTCCTCAAATTCATAATAAGATACAAAGGAAATTATGGGGAAAAGACTATACCTGAGTCTGTCTTCTTAGTCAACTTGCCTAGTTTTTATTTGTCGGCTCTCTCAGTTACTGCTCCATTGTGAAGACATACCATGACCAAGAAAACTTATAAAACATTTAACCAGGGACTTTCGAAGGGCTACTCCATTATCATTACAGCAAGAAATGTGGCAGCAGGAAGACAGGCATGGTAGCTAAGAGCTTTAGATCCTGATCCACAGCCGGCAGTCAGAGAAAAAGGTGACTGGCCTGGGTGTGGACTTTTGGAAACACACACCTTCTTCAACAAGACCATACCCAATCTTTCCCAACCGTCCACCAACTGAGAACTAAGCATTCACGTTCTCATTCTCATTCAAACCCCCACAACTGATCAACGTGATAGAGAGAGAGGACACTGTATGTGGTAGGCAAACTCTACCACTGACCTATTCCTCCACAACAATTCACATAATTTCAAGAGAGCAATAGGGGGTAATTTCAGAAACTAGGACTTAAAACACAGAAAAGAAACTTTCTGTAATAGTGTTCACTTATTGTAATACAAATCAATTTTTCTCACATATTTATTTCCCCAGAGAATTTTCATAATGAAAATACATGAACATCTGTAAACAACAAGATCCTAAATGATTGGTGCCATTAGAGGCTGACATTGCCATTCAGTAACATCAAGTAAATAAATCTTTATTGAACAAATTACAACATTCTGCCTCCAAACTATGGGTATCAAAGTGGGCTGCATGAAATGACTGCATCAGAAACAACGGCTGCTCATTAAAAATGCTAATAGTTCTCCCCTGCGTTAGGACAAGAACTTTACCATCTCAGGAAATAGACTACAGGCACATTCATTGTTCGGAAGCTATCAATGTCATTTTCTGTGTCTTTGACCAACTGCCCTGTGAACAAGCAGAGGAATCACAAGAGTATAACTCATGGCTATTGAGCTGCTGTTACACTAGCCAGTGCTGATTGGTACATGTATTGCCTTCCTTCCAGTTAGCTCTTTCTCTCATTGTATGATAACACTATTAAATTCCTCAAGTTCCAAGTATGTACAAAGAAGTAGAAAGGACCAACTGGACAGAAACTGGGTGACTTCAGGGGCTTCCAGAGTACCCAAGTGCTAAATAATTCTGCTTTGTAATATGTCTGATGAGTTTCTAGTAATCCTCCCAGAGAACCACAGCTTAATTACCCTAACTCTTTGGGATTCCTACCTGCATATGCCCATGTTCCTCTTCCAAGGGAGTGTTCCCTCCTAAACATTGGCTACATAGCCTCCTTTGTCTCCATGACATTGAAACAGTTTTCCCAGAAAAGAAAATTCTCCTTCACATGATGTAGTATGTGTTATTTACATGTCTATCTCCTACAGTATGGGATCCATGGAGTATGTCTTCTTGGCAGCAATGCCCTGTGGTGGGTAGAAGACCATCTGGAACCCCTGCAATACTGGGCTACCCTAAGGAAGGTTACACTCAGGTGGCAGCCCTCTTCTCAACTCATTAACAGAAACCATTTTTTCATAATGGTTCCTCTATAGAAAATACATTAGTCATTTGTTTCTGAAATATTAGCCTCTATCAAGCTGGCTTACATGGGTATTTCTTTGGATGAGACCAGTGGATGAGACATGGGCAGTGTAATGGTTTTGGTTTTCATTACTGCATGTGTGTGTCTTCTACTTCTTCATTCTTTGTAGGATAAAAATCAATTTAGCTGAGGGAAGAAAAAAAAAAAGCAGTTTCCTCCTGACCGGGCTCCATGATGGATGAATATGTTTGTGGGAAAATTCTCTTCATACACATGTGCCTAAGACTCTTTTAATAGACTGACCCCTTGGATTTGTGGTACAGTGACCCTGTGCTCAATTCTGGCTCCTCAGGCTTAGGAAAACAGAGGGGCTTGGGCTATGAAAAAACCTGTTAAGTTTTGTCGTTCTGTAGGAAACCCCCACCTTTGAGCTTAGGCACAAAATAAGCTCCTGTATTTACAGGAATGATTCTCGATGTAAACAATAAAGGAAATGAGGTTATATGCCAAGTCACAGAATTTCAGCTAAAAATAAATGTAACATTTAATCATCTCAGTGTATTACTCTAAGAAAATGACTAGGAGGTCATAAAATACAGAATGCCTAGTATAAGAAATAAGTTAATGCTTTAAAACAACGAAAATTTTTAATTTGTGCCTTTCCTCGGGAATCCAGCCATGCATCTACTTTAGTAAATAAAATGCATAGAAATATTTCTGACCTCTGTTTTTTAAAAAATTATTTCATGGTGCTTTGCTTTTTTTATTCTATTCTTGCTTTTATTTAGTTCAGGAGTATGATGTGGCTCCAGCCTCCACTCTAGCTCTGCATTTGACTGTCTTTCTCTGTGTGCATCCCCAAAGCCCCAGCATACATGCTGGACTCCAGCAACCAACAGTGAGATCATCCAGTTATGTCGCTGTCTTTCACATCTAGTGCCAATCACATATGCTGCTTTAGCTTCCTTTGCACACTTCTCCTTCTTGGAAAGCCCTAACAACCATCTCATCACTGGGTTCCTCCCCACTACCCTGACTTTCCCTCCATTACACCATTTTCATTGGCACCGTTATCATGTTAGCTTCTGACTCTCCCAATAACAGAACTGGGATAACTGTTCTCTATGTGAAATCCAATGTCATGCTAATTAAAGGCAGATGGCAGTAATTACTAGTAAATTCATTAATTAAAATTGAAAGGATGATTAAAAAATATAGACCAAGTTCCAGAATTACTATGAGGAACTTAGACAGCTGTTATTTATGCACTATGTCATCACCAAATGATAAACATAAAAGTATTTGGTGCAGTATCAAATAAGCTGTCTCCTGTGAGGCTTTGCCAGTGCCTAGCAAATACAGAAGTGAATGCTCATAGTCAGCTATTGGATGGAACACAGGGCCCCCAATATAGGAGCTAGAGAAAGTACCCAAGAGCTGAAGGGATCTGCAACACTATAGATGGAACAACAATATGAACTAACCAGTACCCCCAGAGCTCATGTCTCTAGCTGCATATGTAGCAGAAGATGGCCTAGTTGCCCATCATAGGGAAGAGAGGCTCCTTGGTCTTGCAAACTTTATATGCCCCAGTACAGGGTAATGCCAGGGCCAAGAAGTGGGAGTGAGTGGGTAGGGGAGCAGGGCGAGGGGAGGGTATAGGGGACTTTGGGATAACATTTGAAATGTAAATGAAAAAATCTAATAAAAAATGTGGGAAAAATAAGAAAATAAATGAAGACCAAAAAAGAAAGAAAGAAAGAAAGAAAGAAAGAAAGAAAGAAAGAAAGAAAGAAAGAAAGAAAGAAAGAAAGAAAGAAAGAAAGAAAGAAAGAAAGAAGAAATGGAAGACTGGCTGTGATGTCAAAGAGATTGCTAGAGCTGGATCAAATAAAGCTTTCCATGAACATTATTCTTAAATAAACAATTGCAGCAAAACTATGTCAAATTTATATGCATTCTGTTGGGAATTTGTTGTAATGCTTTGTCTTAATTCAGCTCTCAAAGCCGCACTTCCAGATCTGAGGATCCCTGCCCCCAGCTAGCTTCGACTGATAATAAAGAACAGCCACACAGCCAATGGGTGGGCAGAAAGACGGAGGCAAGGCTTTTAGATTGCATGGCAAGGAACTTGAAGTGCAAGGAACTTGGAAAGAGGGAAAAAGAAGAATCGCCATGACTTGGAGGGAGAGGGACCAGATTTAGGAGCTGCAGAAGGAAAATCTTTCAGCAATGTAGGTGGAAAGAGAAAGTGGCCCTATAGGGGTGGGGTGGGGGGTGCTGCAGTGTAATAACAGGGCAGCAAAGATAAAACATAGATTTAGAAGGTGTTAAACCAGGAGTACTGGAGGGGAATGTATGCTAGCCGTGGGGAGGATTAGAAATGCCAACCATTAGGCTAGTCAGGCATATCAAAATTAGCTGGTGTGTGTGTGTGTGTGTGCGTGTGTGCGTGTGTGTGTGTGTGTGTGTGTGTGTTTATCTCATTTGTGAATGCATCATCTGTGACTCACCAGGAGCCAAAGTGGTTTAAATAATTCACCACTACAATATCACTTCAAAGAGCACCAGAAAATATCACTTTTCCAAAAGGAGTTGCTGTCTTCTTTTAGTTTCACTTATGAGTGTGGGTGCTTTTGCTCTTGTGTATGTCTGAGAAGGGTGTTTCAGATCCCAGTGGAACTGGAATTATGAATGGTTGTAAGACACCATGTGGGAATGGAACACAGGTTCTCTTGAAGAAAGAGCAAGGGTTCTTAAGCACTGAACCCTGCTACTTTTTCTTCCTTCCTTTCTTCTTTCTTTTTCTTTTCTTTTCTTTTCTTTTCTTTTCTTTTCTTTTCTTTTCTTTTCTTTCCTTTCCTTTCCTTTCCTTTCCTTTCCTTTCCTTTCCTTTTCTTTTCTTTTTTCTTTGAAACTGGTTCTCACTCAGTATCTCTCTCTCTCTTCTAGTACTCACCATGTAAACCAGACTGGCCTGGAACTCACAAAGATCTGCCTGCCTCTGCTTCCTGAGTTTTGGGATTAAAGTTTCCATGATGCCCAGTTATATTTTTTAATCTCAAAACAAAACAAAACAAAAATCTTAAAATGTCTAGCAGGTAATAAAACATTTTGCAAAATAATTATCATATATTGTCGAATTGCCGTTTACAGCTTCCCAGCCAGAAGTAGCCTGAACTGGTATGTACTCAGGGTCAGCTCAGCAAAGGGTTTTTTTTGTTTTGTTTTGTTTTTTTTACCATAAAGACTGAACTATAATTGCTTGTTGAGTACAAAAATGCAAGTAACAGAATAAGATTTATAACACAATTCCATTAAAGTAGATTAGAAACATAGACTGGTGAGGCATTGAAACACTTTTTTTTTTTCAAGGCATTAAGATTATTAGCTGTGCAGAGGGTGGGAAGGGCTGAAGTGGTGGAACAATAGAAGCCATACTTAGAACGACGCAAGTGAGCAATAACCCACCATAGCCATGATCTGAGCCAGAAGAGGAGAAATCAGAAGTACTTAGAAAAAGACCCACACTGAGTTATTAACTTACATGGATTATACATATAAACTATGAGATCAAATTAACTGTTTGGGAAATGGTTTATTCCCTAACATTGATTCTTTCGGCTCATCTTTCCATAACAAAATTCCAAATAAAGATCCCGTGTAGGGACTAAAAAGGGGAGAAACACAAGGCTTGGCCAAGTGGCCACTGAGGCCAGGATTCTTCTGCCCAGACCAAGCAAGCCAAGAAACTGCACCTACTCCTTATGCAACAGATAGTGCTGCGTGGGACCCATGACACCTACACAACCATACATGGAGCACTAATGTCAACTGGAACCTTTCTTGGAAATGCATTGTCTTACTAATCAACCTGTTTCAACCAGGTTGCTTCTATGGTTCTCATACTTTAAGACACAGTTTAAAAGCAGGAATTATAGAGGTGCACAGGTCAGCAAAGGTTTTAATTACACAACAATATTAAGGGTGGCTAATTTTCCAGGTGCAGCATAGTATTTCAGAGGTTTGTCAGAGGAAAGGAGATGCCACTGTGGAAGAGGCTCATTCCAGTTTCCCAGAATACATACATCGCAAGAGGAGCATCCCGTGAAAGATGGGCTACAAGTCCCAATACCTGGTTGAGAATGGTATCTGCAAAGGAAAGCTGACTGGCAGAGGATTTTAAAACCCAAAGAGGGTAAATAAAACGTCTGCACAGCATAAGTAACAGTTAGCTCCACTAAATTGGCCACTCTTTAGTGGAAAATCACACATCCGAGAATATCAGGGCAGCACAAATTGATTTTGTAAGGTTTTTTTTTTCAATTTTTTATTAGATATTTTCTTCATTTACATTTCAAATGCTATCCCAAAAGTCCTCTATACCCTCCCCCTGCCCTGCTCCCCAACCCACCCACTCCCACTTCTTGGACCTAGTGTTCCCCTGTACTGGGGCATATAAAGTTTGCAAGACCAAGGGGCCTCTCTTTCCAATGAGGGCCTACTAGGCCATCTTCTGCTACACATGCAGCTAGAGCCACGAGCTCTGGGGGTACTGGTTAGTTCATATTGTTGTTCCAAGTATCGGATTGTAGAACCCTTCAGCTCCTTGAGTAGAAAGGTTTAGTTTTGTTTTGTTTTGTTTTGTTTTGTTTTTTATATTCGCTAAGTTTAATAAAAGTTTAATAAGTAGGTAGAGGAGTGTGAATGTGAGGAAAACTGGAAAAGTAATAAATTTTTAAAGCACTGAGAATTTATATATATGATCCTTGAACTAATTTTTATATAGTATCATGAATTTTTATATAGTATCATGATTCTAAATTTCTAGAATACATTTAATTAAAATACTAGGAGTGCATAGGGATATAAAATGAATAAATTGAAATTTTGATGAAGAGCAATACAATAAATAACACATTAAGATTAAAGAAAGAAAGAACATTATTTTCATGGTGACAAAACCATCATCATTATGTGTTCCAAGCTAACCCTGATAATGATGAGGCAGATTGAGGTCACAGACCTCTTTCCAGAATGCAAAGAGAACAAGAGATCATGACCTTTGTCATTTTCCTATCAAGTCCTCTTTCTTCCAAAACCATCACAGTGACTTCCATTGAAGGATATTCTGCAGCACATATGGATTATAGTCTTCAAAATTAGTCAAGATGGAAAGATGGGCCTGCTTCAAATAGAGAGATTCAGAGACTAAAAAGGCATGAACGTGCAATTCAACATAAGATTTTAACCAAGCATTTTGTTTAAAAAGGCATTATCAAAAAATGATCTAAAATTGATTGGAAGCTAGAGATTACATTGGCAGTAGATCCATTCCAAGGGGTTTATTATGGTCATAGAGAAAGTTTTGCTCATTTTTATGAAAAGCATAATACAACTGAAATAATGCGGTACTATGTTGACTGGGATCTCATGTGTAACCAAGAATACTTTTAACACATTTTCTGATCCAATCAGAAGGCAGTTGGTTACTGCACCGGTTATGTCAACTATTGCACAGATGGGCACATCTGGCAGGTTGGTCATGCTTCATAGTATCCACATCTGGGCAAAGCTAATGATACCTTTTCTCCCCCTGTAGCCCACACAGCACCCTCCAGTGCTTTAAAGACAGGACAGCTGGGAAGATGTTTCCAGCTTGGTACCAGCTTGCTTTCTAGGATCTTGTAGCAAAGACAGAGGTGTCTTCACCAGTAGGGTCTTATCCTCTATTTCTGGTGGACAATCAAAAGAATGGGCAAGGGCCTGGGGCATCCTGACCCACTTCTATAGAGGTATTCCATACCTGGGACTAGAGACTGTGTTCAGTAACCCTTTGCTTCAATGAGAAGCATGTTCAAAATGTAGAATAACTTGCTCCGATCCCTCTGTTGTATTTTTGAGTTACAAGACAGCAGGCTTCCATGTGACTTCTTTATACTCCTTCTGTCCTAGTTCATAATTCTCCTTAGCCAGGCAGTGGTGGTGCATGCCTTTAATCCTAGCACTTGGGAGGCAGAGACAGGCAAATTTCTGAGTTCAAGGCCAGTCTGGCTTATACAGTGAGTTTCAGCACAGTCAGGGCTACACAGAGAAACCCTGTCTTGAAAAACAAAAAAACAGAAAAAAAAAAAAAAGAATTCTCCAACACCACACTCTCATCTCCACAATCCCCAACTTACTTTTCCACCCACAGCCTTCACCTCCTTCCTTTTCCTATATTTTCTTATCACCTTTTCCTTCAGATAATCAATCCCTCCAAACCCACTCTCCACAGTAGGAGACCTATGCCTAGTACCATAAGACCACCTAATAATCCAGCTGCTTCCATTCCTTTAGATCCATGAATCTCCTTACACAATTCATATTTTATCCTCTATATTTTGCATTGGTATTTTGAACTCATGTTTTTAAGAGTTCTCTTCCACAGCATTAAGGGTTGTCCAGAAAGTCCCAGTGTTTACTATTTTGTTGCAACATTAGCTACATCTATGCCTCCTGGACTCCTTGTGTGCACATTGCTGAGCCCATCTGGTTACAATAGTATTGAAGACCACCATACAATCTCTTCAGTATCAAAAGATATTTTCATTAATACTGGATTCTTATGGATGTTCTAGCTTTGCTTCAGCTTCTAACCTCTTCCCTTTGTGTGTATGTGGGGTGTGTGTGTGTGTGTGTGTGTGTGTGTGTGTGTGTGTTGGGCACATGACTGTGTGCATGTGTGAGTGTGTATATGTGTGCATCTCTATGAGTGTGGATAGACTTGGTAACGATGGTTAGGGTATAGGAACAAATAGCCACTGAACCTGTGTGGCTTACCACAATCAAAGTTTACTTACTGGTTCTGTGGCATGTTTGATTTGTGTCAAATAGCATACAAATAAACTAGGGAATTGACACCGTAGTCACATAAACCACACCTAATTTTAATAAAAATTTTCCTACCCATAGACACTAATACACACACATCCTCACACCCTATTCAGTTTCACTACCAAAGCTCAATAATACACTGTATTGTGGACCATAAATGAAGAGTCAGAAGGGTGACAGCCAAAGAGGAAGAGTAAATTGAACCCCTTTCTAAAAATCTACAAGACTAAAATATAACAGGATTGCAAACAAGATAATTAAGCACAGATCAGTGTGCTGTGATAAACTAAGACATGACTCTGATTTATGTGGAAGTGAATTTAAATCCAGGATGAATAGTCAGCGTGACTAATGATATCTTATTAACATGGAATCATTGTATATGGAACAATAGTAAATATACTTAACTTCTGTTTTGTGATATTTACATGTTTAAATCAAATAACTTATTAAACATTCAGAATGCAATAGATGATGATGATAGATAGATAGATAGATAGATAGATAGATAGATAGATAGATAGGCAGACAGACATACAGACATAAAGTCTCAGAGCCCTTACTTTGCCTGCCTTTTACATATCATAATACTTATGCGCCATATTCTGTAATTCTTGTTCTCAATCCTCAGTGTTGCTGGGGAGTACTATGAGCTGGCTGACTGGAGATATAACTATTATATTTACTTTGGATTCTATTGATTCTCTGAGAACTTCAGAACATTTTCCTACAGAGTCCTTACACATTTGGGTCATTACAGAGTTTAAAATATTGCCACATCTGCCAGGTTCCCATACCACACTATTTCTCTGCCCCCTTGATCATTGTCTCTCAGAAGAGAATGCATGTTCTACAGTACTGAAAAGCTAAGGTCATCCTGGGGAAACGACTTTACCCTCTACCCTTCTCCCACATGCTTATACAGATACTCAGAAACAAATCATTCTTATTCCTAAGGAGGAGCAGTCTATTAAAATCTGTAAAGCCAGATGCAGCTGTATATATCTGTACTCCCATCTGCTCAGGAAGATGAGCAGAACGATCATAAATCTGAAGACATAGTGGTCAACAGTAAGATCTCATCTCTAAACAAATAAACATAAACAGGTTATTTTTAGAAGAAACTGACTCTCCAGTTTTTCCAAATATGCACATTCAGAATATAAAGAATAAAGACTATTTTGCCACTGGCTACTTCCATGTCTTCCATGGTATTTGCGCTTGCATTTCACTGTAAAGTATGGCCCATCTGCAGGTCACAGACCGTGACTTCTGCTGTCCTCAGCTAATTCTATCTTCTCTTCTTGTGTCTAGTCACCTGTAACCCCTGCCATCTCAATCAAAGTCCCTTCCTTTAATCTCTCCTCTCCTGAATCTGTTCACGGATTCACTCTTGAAACTAATGTTTCAGAGTGAAACTAATTCAATCACAATACTTTTGCTTACATAAATGAGGTGTTTATTTTATAAATATGGAAAGTGCTCACAATATCCTAAATTTAAAGCATTCTAAGATCAACCAAGCTATCAGGAACCACTCTTACATACATGTACACACACATATGTGTACACACATGTAGACACACATGCATGTGTGCATGTATGTGTGGGTTCTGTGATGTACTAAGATTAAATGATATTGGAATAGTGGGGATAGAAATTCCACTTTAAGGAAGACAGAAAGCACCGTGACCAAAAAAAAAAAAAATCGATCACAACTAGAAAATAATAACACTCTTCACATTAACAGTTATTTAAGTATAAAATGCTTAATGTGATTGATGTTCTGAAATGGGCTCAACTAAGAGAGTAAACCACAATCCTAGTGCTCTGGGATCCTATAGAAGGCTATAGGCTTCCATCATACAACAGTGGTTCCCTATGCTTATAGATATTGGGTAAAATCAACTAAAGGAAAGCACACATTTGGAAACAATAAGCATAGAGAAATCTTTTAAGAAAAGTGCTACATAAACCGGGCATGGTGGCGCACGCCTTTAATCCCAGCACTTGGGAGGCAGAGGCAGGCGGATTTCTGAGTTTGAGGCCTGCCTGGTCTACAAAGTGAGTTCCAGGACAGCCAGGGCTATACAGAGAAACCCTGTCTTGAAAAGAAAGAAAGAAAGAAAGAAAGAAAGAAAGAAAGAAAGAAAGAAAGAAAGAAAGAAAGAAAGAAAGAAAGAAAGAAAGAAAGAAAAGAAAAAAGAAAGAAGAAAAAGAGAAGGGAAGAGAAGAGAAGAGAAGAGAAGAGAAGAGAAGAGAAGAGAAGAGAAGAGAAGAGAAGAGAAGAGAAGGAAAAAAAGAAAAAAAAAGAAAAGTGCTACATAAAATACAAGTTCCATGACTTTGATAGTTTTCCTTCACAAGTCATTTGTTTCCTCCCCTTATGTGGACAATCTCATCACAGGGATGCCATGAATATAAATAAAAGTATTAATTGTTTGGTGAAAACCATTGCACTACTGCTAGCTGTGTGTATGCTGTGTTCCTCTTGAAGTACACAGTCTTTCTTCTTGTCTCTTACCCCCAATTCCCTTACATTTCTCTGAGTCAAGCTGTTACTACTTACAAGTCTTATGATTAATTCAGTGACCTCCAAACTACCTGCTTGTCCTGATGAGGCTGTCACTGGGGGACATATTAGCTCTGTATTTGGTATGACTTTCTCAAAGGTCCTGCGGCTCAGCCCTGTATCACTTCTCTTCCTCCAAAAGGCAACACGAAGCCTGAGTCAAAGTCATCACCACAATTCTGTGAACCTGTGACACCTCTGTAATAAATGGGAAATAAGGAAGTACAAATGAGCCTTACATTAGTCACCAGTCCACAGGGGAAATGCCAGTGCTTCAGAAGTTGCTGACCGTGCACGCTGTCCTTACATCGATGCTCTTGTGGGCTCGTATCCTTGCTCATATTCTATGGTTCTCTCATGTCCTCGGTCATTGTAATTTACTTCTGTTCTTACTTTATATGTCTGTGGATATATTACTAAAATTTGATTCATACTAAGACAATATGGTTTAGAGTACTTAAAACATAGTAATGTGGGCTCCGTGTAGGTACCAATGGGTTCATTTTTATTCTTAGATGGAACCAAAAACCCAGGGAAAGCACATCAAAATGTACTAACAGTGGCACTGAGATACCTTGTAGCTTCTTTCATCTATAATAGAACATCAGCATACTAAGATAGCTGCTGTACTATTAAAATGACTAAGAAAGCATCCTCTCGGGATATTTGAGATCTCTGCTTTGTACTCTGTGGGCTGAGTAGGTTCTATCCCTATACCAAGACTCCCCAGATCAAAACCCTTGTAGTAGCTAATGTTTTAGTTGAGTATATCTCCCAATTGCTTTGGCAGCATGGGAACCTAGCATCAAAGCATTGAGGCAGAGAACCTGTATTCTCATTATCAAGACCTCCTGAGTTTTAACCACCCTGCTTTGGGTATCAAGTTCTCTTATAACTGCAGGTTTGATACTCAGTAGCAGTACATGGGAACTAAGTGACTTCAGCATCTGGGGACCCAGCTCAGTGCTGTCAAGCTCCAGCATCCTTCTCTGTTGACAAGATCTGTTCCTGGCCACCCACAGCATGGCTGTCTTGCTCCTTTCCTTTGGCTTGGCAGCATCAGGACCTCCTAGTGTCTACAGCTGCCCATCCTGGTCATTCTTTGGGTTCAGTCTGAGGCAAGTCAATGTAAAACTTCATTGGCACGTGACATTCCCTGGGAGTGTCGTGTGTGTGTGCATGTGCATGTATGTGTGTGCTCAGAAACATGCAGGCGAGTACCATGTGTGCATGCACTCTTCTTTGATGTGTTTTGTGGGTGTTTGTTTGTTTGTTTTTACCCCCCTCTGCTTTTTCTCATACTTTTCTCTCCTCTTAGCTCCACTTAGCTTTGTCATCTTGACTCAGCCTAGGGTTATCTGATCAGGGACTCTCAGTTGAGGGATTGCTCAAGTCAGATTGGCCTGTAGACATGCCTCTGGGTATTGCCTTATTAACAGATATGGGAGGGCCCAGCCCCCTGTGAGTAGCACTAATCAGAGCAGGAGGTCCATGGTTGTATAAGAAAGATAGTTAAGCAGGGCTCAGCAAGCAGTGTTCCTTCATGGTTTCTGCTTCAAGTTTGTGCTGTAGTTTTAGCCTTGGCATCCTTTTTTGTTTTTTGTTTTCTTTCTAATGTTTTTTATTATATATCTTCTTTATTTACATTTCAAATGTTATCCACTTTCCAGTTCCCACCCCCAAAATTCCCTATCTCATCCCCCTTCTCCTGCTTCTATGAGGGTGTTCAAACACCCACCCACTCCCGACTCCCCACCCTCAAATTCCCCTACAATAGGGCATCAAGCCTTCACAGGACCAAGGGCCTCTCCTCCCATTGATGCCTGAAAAGGTCATCCTCTGCTACATATGCAGCTGGAGCCATGGGCCCCTCCATGTGTACTCCTTGGTTTGTAGTTTAGTCCCTGGGAGCTCTGGGGGGAGGGGGAGATAGTTGGTTGATATTAGTTGTTCTTCCTATGGGTTGCAAAATGTTTCAGCTTCTTCAGTCCTTTTTCTAACTCCTCCATTGCAGACCCCATGCTCAGTCCAGTGGTTGGCTGAGAGCATCTGCCTCTGTATTTGTCAGGCTCTGGCAAAGCTTCTCAGGAGACAGCTATATCAGGCTCTTGTCAGCAAGCATTTCTTGGCATCCACAATAGTGTCTGGGTTTGATGACTGTATATGGGATGGATCCCCAGGCAGGGCAGTCTTTGGGTGGCCTTTCCTTCTGTCTCTGCTCCACACTTTGTCTCCATATTTGCTCCTGTGAGTATTTAATTCCCTCTTCTAAGAAGGACCGAAGCACCCACACTTTGGTCTTCCTTCTTCTTGAACTTCACATGGTCTATGAATTGTATCTTGGGTATTCAAAGCATTTGGGCTGAAGTTAGACTTCAGAGAATCAAATAACCCTATTAAAAATGGGGTACAGAGCTAAACAACGAATTCTCAACTGAGGAATACCAAATGGCTAAGAATCACCTAAAGAAATGTTCAATGTTCTTAGTCATCAGGGAAATGTAAATCAAAACAACCCTGAGATTCCACCTCACACCAGTCAGTATGGCTAAGATCAAAAACTCAGGTGACAGCCAATACTGGCTAGGATGTAGAGAAAGAGGAGCACTCTTCCATTGTTGGTGGGATTGTAAGCTGGTACAGCCACTCTAGAAATAATTCTGGCAGTTCCTCAGAAAATTGGACATAGTATTACCTGAGGATCCAGCTATACCACTCCTGGGCATATATCCAAAAGATTCTCCAACATATAACAAGAACTCATGTTCCACTATGTTCATAGCAGTTTTATATGTAATAGCCAAAAGCTGGAAAGAACTCAGATGTCCCTCAACAGAGGAATGGATAGAGAAAATGTGGTACATTTACACAATGGATTACTACTCAGCTATTAAAAACAAAGAACTCATGAAATTCTTAGGCAAATGAATGGAACTAGAAAATATCATCCTGAGTGAGGTAACCCAATCACAAAAGAACACACATGGTATGTACTTACTAATAAGCCCAAATGCTTGGCTTCCCTTAATGATGGACTGTAACCCTTAAGATAGATGGTGCCCTTCCTCCCCTAACTAGGTTTTGGTCATGATGTTTGTCACAGCAGAGACTATAGCTGAAATGCTTCTCTTGTGGATTTCCAAAGTCTCTTTAATTCCTTGAAAGTAGAATTTACATTTGCTTCTCTGACTCTTACCACCTATGGCAGAATCATTTTCTTGTCTATCATCATTCTCAGAGCTGTAATGTTATTTTATAGTTTCTGGAAAAAGTACATTTCACTAAGTGAGATTACTAAACTTCAGCCTATAATTTTCACATTTTGGACATTTCTACTTGTTCCTAATTTTTCTGAGTTTCTAATATAACAGAGGCTGGTATCTTGTATTTGAATATCTAATATGCTTTGCCTTTACTAGAAACACTTTAAGATACATCTATAAGTAGGCCTATATGATGAAAAGATATGACCTGTGAGAAAATTCTTAGTACACATGGGAAACTATTTCCTCAAACTTAACATTTTTCACTACTCCTCAAATACTTTTTAAGAGCATATACTGTACACTTCCTGGAACCAGAAATGTTTCTATTGGTATAAAACATATTGTTTTACCCATATAGGCCATTGCCATTGGCTTTGGTTGCTTTCCAGAACTTGAGGTTAAGATGCAATTGCTGAAGACATCACACACTTGGGACATAAAACTTGGAAGACTCAAGCTAGAACTGATCTGGAAGCTTCATCTCTGAGGACGAACTCTCATAGCACCCAAAGATGTTGTGTAAGATGCCAAGGGAGAAAAGCAAGCTGTAAAGCCTTTGAACCACAATGACAAGTATGATAAAAATAGAACCAGGGGTAAAATAGTAGCACTTTATGTCACGAGAGTAAGCAACAGTCATCTAATTGGACTTAAATTAAGACCTGCTCATCATTTGAAGGAATTTGTGCCTGGTATTGTAACCTAGCCAACTACTTGTGGCTGGTGAAGTCAGATCTTAGAGAAAAATCTGCTACTGACACGTCTCAAAACCACTATACCCCCAGCAGCATTCTAAATACCTATCCTTATATTCACAGATAAGTTGGCTTTTACCCCATTTGAATGAAGCTTAATTTGAAGCAGAGACCGTCATAGAAAGCTACAACTGACCAGAATGCAAAGAACAACTGACTTTGGGGTACCCAATCCTAAATGATACATCTACAACACATTCCATATACATACGGTTCAGGGAAGATTGCAGAAGACAAGGCAGAAATATTGTAAGAGTCAGAGAACCAGGATAACTGTAGTGAGAGAGTTTCCTCACTTATAGCAAGTAAGTTGCACTCATGAAATCTTAACAATATAGCCCCCTAAACAAGATCTTCATAGAGATAGCATCAGTTTATATGGCAGTATTGATGGGTGAAATTCCACATAGTCTCACCCCTAAATAAAGAACTATAGGAAATCAATGGCTATTAATCAATGGCTATTGAAGGGAATCAATCCTTATCATGGAGGAGCCCACAGATAAATTTCTCAATACCATGTGTTCAGTCCTAAACACATATAGATATAAACCATACTAACTGGTGTGTGTGTGTGTGTGTGTGTGTGTGTGTGTGTGTGTGTAAATTAAAGAAGAAATTAAATATTTGAGAGTGAGAAGAGAGACAGAAGTTAAAGGGATACAGAAAATAATGAAAATGATGTAAATACAAAAGTCATAAATGAAATTCCCCCAAAATTGAAAACACTTGAAAATTAAATATTGCTTTATTGCCTTGCACCCACCTCTGTTCATGTCGAGGCCAGAGGTTAGCAATCGGTATCTGCTTTTGTTGCTATGACCTTACATGTGCAGGCAGAATTTCTCATTGAATCCCCACTTATTGATTTGGCCAGACTGACTATCCAGATACCTACAAGGGTCCATCCACCTGTCAGCTTCCCCAGCTCTTAGAGCTGGCATCCCAGATGTGCATCAACATGCCCATTTTTTTATGTGGGTACTTGGGATCCGAACTGAGGTCCTCATGCTTGCACAAAGAGCACTTAATTGACTGAGCCTGATACACTGCCTTCATCTCTTTTCCTTTAATTCTGTGCAGGTTTATAATGTGCCTTAACCACAGCCAGCACCATCACTCTCTCTTGTCAACCCTCGTCCTTCCTGTCAGTCACATGACTAATTGCACTCCTGCTTTCATTTTTTTATTTAAATTTAAGTATTCCTCTGTCAATGGGCACCTAGGCTGATTCAACAACTTGGTTATTATAAATAATAGTGTATTACAAATGAAGTACGGGCCTTTATTTTGCATGGTCATATATATTCCTTTGCCTGTATACCTGTGACAGGTATAGCTGGATTTACTTTCCATTTCCATACTGCTAAGGAAATTGAATGGCTCCTCTCTGCTGACCCAAAACCAACCTTTTCCAGCATCTCATCTCTCACTGTCTGACACTTATGGCTCCTTTTTCACTACACTTTTAACCAACTCTTGGTATGGAATTTTAAAATCTTTCTCTTAATTCATTATGAATGTTGACTAGGCTGAATGACTGACATTTGTTCTTCAAGAGTTTTGCAATTAAGCTTTTTTTTATATTTTGATCTTTGCCATTTTTAATTGTACACAATCTTTTTCATTCATACTGATTTCTTGACTTTTATTGAAGACCTATGGCACTGCTTGTCTGTTATATTTACGGTTTTGACTGAAAGTTTATGTTTCCTTTGTTTTGTATTTTTATTGAAAATATTTTTTGTTCTGTACATTATATTCCTCCCCCAATTCCTCCCAGATCCTCCCCACTTCACCACCTACCCATACCCTTTCTTTTTCTCTTTAAAAAAGACATCTTAATAATGATTATTATTGTTAATAATATAAATAATCATGTACATTAAGAACAGAAACAGAATAAGAGAAAACAGGGCATAAAAAAGAAACAAAGAAAAACCACAGGAACACACACAGATGCTGCTATACACACATTCATATGCACAGAAAGCCCATAAAAACAGAATTAGAAACCATAGTATATCAGTAAAATATCTGTAAGGTTTTAAAAAGGCTCAAACAAAGCATTATGAGATAGAAGGAAAAAGACCTCCAATAACACCAGTAAGTTCATTTTGTCTTGGCCATCAACTGCTGGGTACAGGGCTAGCACACAACTGTCCATTGAAGAAAACTAATTTCTCCTTTGCAAGCAGTTATCAGCTGGAGATAGCTTCTGGGTTAGGGATGGAGGCTTGTGTCTATTTTCCATCTCAGCCCTGTATCCCATCCAGCTTAGGCCTGTTGTGCATTCTACCAGTCTCTGTGAGTTCATACATACAGAAGTCCTTGCTCTGTCTCAAAGGCCTTGTTTCCTTGTTGTTGTCGTCTTCTAAGCCCACTGGCTTGTACAATCTTCCTGCCACCTCTTCCACAGAGTTTCCTGAGCCCTTGAGGGTCAAGATTTGATGGAGAGTTCCATTTTAGGACTGATTGTTCCTATGCCTCTCACTCTGTGTACATTGTCCAGTTGTGGATCTCTGTATTTGTTCCCAACAACTGCAGGAGGAAGCTTCTCTATGACTGAGCAAGGCATGTATCTATGAACACAGAAGAAGACTGTTATTAGGAGACATTTTATTGCTGCATTCTTTTAAATAAGCAGTAATACTTGTTTTTCCTTTAGGTCCCTGAGCTATCTAATCTCAGGTTCCTGGCCATCGAAGCATAATCAGAAATAGGTTCCAGCTCATGGAGAGGGCCTTAATTCCAATCGTAACACAGTTGTACAGCATTTGATTGCAAGCAACATTTCAAAGTGTGGTTTTCCTTCTAACTTTTTAAAATTGTTTTCCCCATTGAGTGAGATTTTAATGAATGCAACCATTATTTGATGACGTTTTAAATTTGTGTCTGTATGATGACTGTGTTCCTTTATGTCACAGCCATTGAGCAGATTGTTCTTTTAAATGATTTAACTCTTCTAAAATATTTTTAATGGTGCTTCCTCCATTATTCATCCATCAAATACTTACTAGACACCTGTTTATGTTGGGCACCTTGATCATCCTTGAGATGAACTTGAACATAATTGGTCAAAAATACTGTAGGCTCACAAATTTTAAAGATAAACTTGAAAAGCACCATGCTATAGCATAACACATCTACCTTTATCTCTAATTGCATTCTTTTTGTGCTCAATATTGTATCATAATCGGTTTTCTGCATACTATCAAATTCCAAGGGAGCACATGACTTATAGCAGATTGATAGGATCCCATCTATTTATGTTTCATTTTTATTTAATAGGTGATCTGTTTAAATAATGATTATTTCCTGATTTCTCATTTTTAATAACGTTATAATTATTATAACTTATTCTACAAAAAGAATGTTTCTATTTTATTTTTAATCAATTAAGTTATTTATTTACATTCCAAATGATGCCCCCTTGCAGGTCCTCCTCAAAGAGTTTTTAACCCCCTCTTCTCCCCTTTGCCACTGGGAGGATATACCCCCACCCACCCACCCACCCAACTCTACTTCACTCCCCTTCCCTGGAGTATCAATTCTTTACAGGATTAGGTGCATTCTCTCCCACTGAGACCAGACAAGGTAGTCATCTGGTACATATGAGCCAGAGACTGGAGACCACCCCATGTATGTTCTTTGGTTATGGCTCGGTCTCTGGGAGCTCCCAGGGATCCAGGTTAGTTGACACTGTTGGTCTTCCTATGGGGTTACCATCGCCTTTCCTTCTCTAACTCTTCAATAGAGATTGTCTGTAAGTATATGCATCTGTCTCAGTTAGCTACTGGTATAGCCTCTCAGAGGACAGCCATACTAGGATCCTATCTGCAATCACAACATGGCATCAGTAATAGTGTCAGGGTTTGGTGCCCACACATGAGAAGGATCCTGTCTTAGTCAGGGTTTCTATTCCTGCACAAACATCATGACCAAGAAGCAAGTTGGGGAGGAAAGGGTTTATTCAGCTTACACTTTCCACACTGCTGTTCATCACTAAAGGAAGTCAGGACTGGAACTCAAGCAGGTCAGGAAGCAGGAGCCGATGCAGAGACCATGAAGGGATGTTCTTTACTGGTTTGCTTCACCTGGCTTTCTCAGCTTGCTCTCTAATAGAACCAAGACCACCAGCCCAGAGATGGCACCACCCACAAGGGGACCTCCCCCCTTGATCACTAATTGAGAAAATGCCTTACAGCTGGATCTCATGGAGGCATTTCCCCAACTGAAGCTCCTTTCTCTGTGATAACTCCAGCCTGTGTCAAGTTGACACAAAACTGGCCAATACAGATCCTAAGTTGGAAAGGTCACTGGATGGTCCTTCCTTTGGTCTCTGCTCCATTCTTGTCACTGCATTTCACTTAGACAGGAATGATTCTGGGTCAAAAATTTTGAAGGAAGGTTGGTTACCCCATTTGTCCGCTGGGGGTCCTGTCTATCTACTGGAGGTGGTCTCTTCAGGTTCTATCTCCCCTCAGTTGGGCATTTTGGCTAATGTCTTCCCCCATTGAATCCTAAAAGCCTCT
Organism: Mus caroli; assembly: GCF_978045245.1. NCBI lineage: Eukaryota > Metazoa > Chordata > Mammalia > Rodentia > Muridae > Mus > Mus caroli. The sequence goes on along the minus strand of NW_028227261.1, from coordinate 101,815,156 downwards.
CATATCCCACGTCTGTGGGACTTTTTAGAGGTTCCCCTGACACCTCACCCCCTGCAGCTGCATATTTTCATTCCCCCCATACCTTATCCTGATCCCATTTTTCCCCTCCCTGTCCCCTCTCCCACCCAGGTTCTGCCCTCTCTCAATCTCCCATGTTCATTTCCTTCCCCATTCTAAGTATGGTTGAAGCATGCTTACTTGGGCCTTGCTTCTTGTTAAACTTCTTACTGTCTATAAGTTGTATCATGCGTATTCTGTACTCTGGGGCTAATAATTACTTATTAGTGAATACATACATTGCATGTCCTCTTGGGACTGGGTTACCTCCCTCAGGATGATATTTTCTAGTTCTATCCATTTGCCTGCAAAATTCATGATGTCCTCGTTTTTAATAGCTGAATAGTATTCCATTGTGTAAATGAACCACATTTTCTATATCCATTCTTCAGTTGAAGAACACTCAACTTTAGAAGTTATTTCCAGCTTCTGGCTGTTATGAATAAGGCTGCTATAAATATAGTGGAGCATGTGTCCTTGTGGTATGATGGGTATATGCCCAGGAGCAGAAGGGTCTAAACAGGCTGAGATATAAATTACGGAAAAAACACCCTTCACAATAACCACAAATAATATAAAATATCTCAGTGTAAATCTAACCAAGCAAGTGAAAGGTGAAAGGTCTGTATGACAAAAACTTCAAATCCCTGAAAAAAGAAATCCAAGAAAACCTCAGAAGATGAAAAGATCTCCCATGCTCATGGATCGGTAGGACTAATATAGTAAAAATGACCATCATACCAAAAGCAATCTACAGATTCAGTGCAATCCCCATCAAAATTACAACTCAATTCTTCACAGACATGGAAATAGTAGTTCTCAACTTCATATGGAAAAACAAAAAAAATCCAGGATAGTGAAAACAATTCTCAACCATAAAAGAACTTCTGGGGGAATCACCATCCCTGACCTCAAGCTATACTGCAGATCAATAGTGATAAAAAAAACGCATGGTATTGGTACAGAGACATATATATAGGTCAATGGAATAGAATTGAAGACCCAAAAAATGAACCTACACTCCTAGGGTCACTTGATTTTTGACAAAGAAGCCAAAACTGTACAATGGGAAAAAGTATCTTCAACATATGGTGCAGGTCTAACTGACAGCCTGCTTCTAGAATTGATCCATATTTATCACCTTGTACAAAGCTCAAGTCCAAGTGGATTAAGAACCCATTTTATTTCTTTAAAATATATTCTCATTTACTTAAGCTATAAATTATAAAAATCACAAAGATAATGAATCATTCTAGCAAAATATCCAAATTTGTCATGATAGGGTATTAGAGGCAGATATTTTCTTATAATGAGTCATCTCTGATTCATTTAAGATGACAGACATGTACCTGTACAATGACTAATGGTCACCATTCTTCTACTTTCCCAAACTACAGTTCTTTATGAGGTAAGATGAGTTATACTAGGATAATCACAACCATCATAATGCATTTTGTTTTCTATTGTGTTTACAGATATGTGTTTAACCTTCATACTTCTCTATAGGAATCAAAGTATCAATACATATTCGTCTCTCATGACAGCTTTTCAAGAATTTATAGGCTACTTCTGTTTCTTGCTTGTTCCAGCCTTCAGTTCTGTTCCATATATTGCTGGATAAAATATCTTAAGAGTGAAAGATGTAGAGAGAATATCTTATAAGCATCACCTGTCAATAAAAAAAAAAAAAACTAATGGCCAATTAGCTGAGGCAGGAAATAAGGGGTAGGACACTGTCAGGAAGACAGATGATTCTTGGAAATAACACAAAAATAAAAGGAGATGTAGGGAAAGATTCAAGAGAGAGGAGACAGACATAAGCCAGCAGGTAGATGAACTCAGGAAGATGCTGAGGGAGATGCTAAGAAAGTGCTAAGGAAGAAGCAGGCCATAACTAAAGAAGAGATAATGAACCAAGGGGTAAATATAGAATATACGTTAAATAAGTTAAGAGCTAGTCAGAGAATGAGCCAAAGTTTATGGTCTAGGTATGTAATAATAACTAATTAGTCTCAGAATCTTTATGCCAGGAGCCAAGGCTAGAAAAGTAAAAACTGGTTTGAAATTTTATGTACAGAGAGGTATTCAAGGGCCCCTACTTGTGCATTCTGCTTCTGACTACTGTCTTGGCTTGTACAGGAACAAAGTATCTCTGACACTTGAGAGACAGAAGTGCAAAGTGAATCAAAATTGGATGACACAGTCTGCTGATTCCCCCCAGCTCTGGATAGTCGACTCTGCGTCATGCCACCATGATGGGCCATCATCCAGTGCTCGTGCTCAGTCTGAATACAAAGTGTGAGTCTGGAAGAAAAGTTCAATCTGGAAATATCAATGCTGCAAAGACAATTGCAGACATCATCCGGACCTGCTTAGGACCTAAATCTATGATGAAGATGCTTTGAGACCCAATGGGAGGCATTGTGATGACCATTGATGGCAATGCCATTCTTTAAGAGATTCAAGTCCAGCATCCTGCAGCGAAGTACATGATTGAAATTAGCAGGACCCAGGATGAAGAGGTTGGAAAGGTGACCACATCAATAATTATTCTTGCAGGAGAAATGCTGTCTGTGGCTGAGCACTTCCTAGAGTAGCAGATGCACCCAACAGTGGTGATCAATGCTTACCGCATGGCACTCGATGATATGATCAGCACTCTGGAGAAAATCAGTAGCCCTGTTGATGTCAATAACCATGAGATGATGTTGAACATCATCAATAGCTCTATTACTACAAAAGTCATCAGTCGGTGGTCTTCTTTGGCATGCACCACTGCACTGGATGTTGTTAAGACTGTGCAGTTTGAGAAGAATAACAGAAAGAAAATTGACATCAAGAAATATACGAGGGTACACCAGCAAGATTTTGCTGAAAGAACCCTGATATAGCTGTCTCTTGTGAGGCTATGCCAGTGCCTGGCAAACACAGAAGTGAATGCTCACAGTCATCTATTGGATGGATCACAGGGCCCCCAATGGAGGAGCTAGAGAAAGTACTCAAGGAGCTAAAGGGGTCTGCAACCCTATAGGTGGAACAAACAATATGAACTAACCAGTACCCCCAGAGCTCATGTCTCTAGCTGCTTATGTATCAGAAGATGGCCTAGTCAGCCATCATTGGGAAGAGAGGCCCCGTGGTATTGCAAACTTTATATGCCTCAGTACAGGGGATTGCCAGGGCCAAGAAGTGGGAGTGGGTGGGTAGGGGAGTTGGGAGGAGGGTATGGGAGACTTTTGGGATAGCATTTGAAATAGAATTGAAAAAAGAAAATACATAATAAAAAAGGAAATATGCAAGGGTAGAAAAGATACCCAGGGGGTGGGGCATCATTGAAGACTCATGCGTCTTACGTGGATTATGATTAACAAGGATGTGACCCATCCACGAATGTGCCGCTATAATAAGAATCCTCAAATTGTGCTACTGGATTCTTCTCTGGAGTACAAGAAAGGAGAAAGCCAGACTGACATTGAGATTACATGAGAGAAGGATTTCACCTGAATCCTGCAAATGGAAGAAGAGTATATCCAGCAGTTGTGTGAGGATATTATCCAGCTGAAACCTGACGTAGTCAACACAGAAAAGGACATCTCAGATTTAGCTCAGCACTACCTCATGCGGGCCAAGGTCCCAGCCATTTGTAGAGTCTGGAAAACAGACAATAATCACATTGCTAGAGCCTGTGGGGCATGGATAGTCAGCTAACCCAAGGAACTGAGAGAAGATGATTTTTGTATAGAGGCAGGCTTACTGGAAATCAAGAAGATTGGAGATGAGTACTTTACCTTCATCACTGACTGCAAAGACCCAAAGGCCTGTACCAGTCTTCTTAGAGGAGCCAGCAAAGAGATACTCTCAGAAGTAGAACGCAACCTCCAGGATGTCATGCAAATGTGCCACAATGGTCTACTGGACCCTCAGCTGGTGCCTGGTAATGGAGCCTCTGAGATGGCTGTGGCCGATGCCTTGAGAGAAAAATCTAAGGCCTTGACTGGTATGGAACAATGGCCATATAGAGCTGTGGCCCAGGCATTAGAGGTCATCCCTCAGACCTTGATCCAGAATTGTGGGGCCAGTACTATTCGTCTGCTTACCTCCCTTCGGGCAGAGCACACACAGGAGAGTTGCAAGACCTGGGGTGTGAATGATGAGACTGGTACCTTGGCGGACATGAAAGAGCTGGGTATTTGGGAGACATTGGCTGTGAAGCTACAAACATACAAAACAGCAGTGGAGACTGAAGTTCTGCATCTGTGGATTGATGACATTTCCTCTGGCCACAAGAAGAAGGGTGATGATCAGAACCGGCAAACCAGTGCCCCAGATGCTGGCCAGGAGTGAGTGCTGAGCAAGGTGACTCCATGCACAGAACCACCACTGAGCAAGGTGACTCCATGCACAGAACCAGCAGTCTCCCCTTTCGTGAGACAGAGTTCCAGGAACACTGTGGACATCTTTTTTTGTGAGGGATCAGGTTGAGGGGCAGCCCCCAGGCTGTCCCATCTCGGTTTGCAAAAAGCACTGTCACCTGACACTTATCTCTTCTATTGTAAGCTTTCCATTTAGTTTGCTTCCAATGATTAAATCTAAATCATTTTTTTAAAAATGGATGTCACAGATTGGTCGAGCACTACCTCTATAGCTGCACAGAAGTCACTACACATTTCTCAGTCTCAGTCTCCATATTGGTTATTAAAAAGAGGAATGTAGACATTTCTATCAGATATTATATATTTGAGAATTAATAAAGAAAGATATTTGAAAACTTTGACATAATCATGGACAGAGACACTCAATGAAAATGTTCAATGCTTCTCTAGCTATATAGAAATTACAATATGCATCTCTTAAAAAGAGAATGGCTTTGGAGTTGCATGTGCATAAGTGAGCTTTCTAATGCCTTGACCTGTGGCTTAGCAGAGTCTAATAAGCTATTTGAGTCCTAAAATGAGCATTATAAATACTTTACAGGCCAACTATATAAAATTGTTTAAACATACTTTTCATGATTATTGACATTTGATAGCATCTCTATCTACATTGACATTTGATGGCATCTCCATGACAGTCTATATTATTATATTTGAACATGAGCTAGAGTGTTTGAGTGGTTTTGCCTCAAGTTGGTACCACACATAATCACTTTCAGTTGGTTTTTGTCAATGAAACAGGTGTGTTAAGTCATTCTGCTTCAATATGGAACCAAAAAAATCATAGAAAATGTATCAAAAATGAACCATTGCCACCAAAATATATAATGGATTCATGGACACATTAGGGAAATATAGATTATTTCCTTGTTTGAGGAAGTGTGCATTGAAGATGGGCTTTGAGATTTCACAAGCCTATACCAGGCCCAGGCTTCTTCTTCTCCCTCTGACTCTCCCTCCTCCTCCTCCCCTGCTTTCTCCCTGTCTCTGCCTGATGGTCAGGTCTGTCTTCTTCCCACCATGATAATAACTGGCTAACCCTCTGAAAGTGTAACGAGGTCTCCATATAAGTGTTTTCTTGTATAATAATTGCCTTAGACACGCTGTCCCTTTACATTAATAGAATGACTAAGACAGACTCTATCTCTCTATCTTGGGTTACCACTGGAGTCTTCTTTGCATACTACCCATAATTATCTTGGATTCACACAAACATTGAAAGAAAAAGAACTTCCCTCTCCAAAATTTGGGCAGATTTTATTCCAAGCAACTCTATTACTTTTTTTTTTTAAGTGTAACAATTATATGGACTGTATATTAACTTCCAGGAATTAAATTTAACTGTTTCCACAATTCGACATATCCTGGGGGGGTCATAAGTTAAATATTTTCATAGCTATGTAATTAGTGTATTTGAGTGCCACAGACTGAATAGAAAGTGGCAAAACCTTTAGTCCATGTGACTAAACAAAATGCAATATTGTATATTCCTTCTGCTACCAGTCAGTCACTCTGATTCTGTTTGTCTTGCGATACATTTCATTTACCCCATTGTTTGTGCTGTTTTGATTTGTTGTGCTTGGTTCTCAGGTTTCAGAATGTCTTACTGATGGAAATACATGGAGGGTGACTTGATTTTCAGACTACTGAATACATTTTGCGATCTTACCACATGGTGACCTCATATGACTCTTTCTTGTTTAGTTTTAACTATGGAGGGAATCAATCTCCGAGGAACCCCACTCCACAGATTCCCTCCAGAAAGCTTGTGGAGGGAAGAGAGATGTTAAAAAGTTACCCTTGCACTTTAACAAGCTTGACTTTGGACTGTTAACAGGCACATGGGATCCCACCCCTGTGCAACTTATTTGTACCTTGGTATCAGACAGAAGTAGGTCAGTAAACTTATAATGATGTCCTCTGAGATGTTCTGTGCTCGGGTATAAATATTGACTCTGTTCTGTACTCCTGTGGGAGGGGATTACCAAGCTATGAGATAACAAGCAGAAAAGAAATGGTGACTTCCCGTGCTGTCTGCCTCTTTGAAAGCACCTTGTTTTACATGGTCAAAGTCTTATAGAGCTTAAAACTGTTATAACTAGTTGCTAAAGCAAAAGGTCTTAATAGGTCTTCATCAGTGAACACAAATGAAGTGAAGTGATATTGTGGGGCCATGGATATTTGAACTTGGAGTTCATTTAGTAGTTTTCTATCCTTAACTAAACTGCATCCAGATATGTTTACAGAATGTATATAATTTGTAGATCAAAACATACATATATTTCAGTTTTTATTAAAATTAATTGCACCTCAGCAACTCATGTTTAATGGTTTCTTCTCTAAATTACCAAAACGTATTTGTCACCAAAGTGGTTGCTTCATTTCTGGTGTGCAGCATGAATGTCCATAGATAGTAAACATAAATTCCTATCTGGTCTTTTGAGGATTCCTTTTTAAATTTTTGTCATTTAGGTCTTTTGAATTTTTATACAACTCTATGTAAGACATTCGCTATACTTCTTGCCCTTTGTGCTCTGTTAATAATTCTTGTTCCCATTCAGCCCCTATTTTTTATGTCATATATACATGCATATATTATCTTATGCATCTGCACAAAATATGAAATTATAAATAAGAGAAAGCATAAATGTCTTTCTGAAATGGGCTTAATTTGCTGAAAGTCATTATGTACATCTGTTCATCCATCTTCCTCCAGACAACCTCTTTGCAGTTAATCAAAACAATTCAATTGTGTGTGTGCATATACACATATATAAAATATTTTCTTTATTCATCTGTTGTGAGATATCTAAGTTTTTTCTATAGTACAGCTATTGTGAATATACTGCATTAACCATTGGTGAGAAAAAATCTCCATGATATTTATAGAGTCCCACTGATAATTGACAACCATTGACTTCCCACTGATGCCTCTAATCTGCCCCACTGTAGGCATTACTAAATGTATCAGGTCAGAGCTCTCCTCTTTTATATGAAAATATTATTTATCATTGATATAAATATCTAAAATTTTCTTTCCTAGTATTAGGATACTCCCTTTTAGGTTTTTAGACTGGCTTCATTGTGTGATCTCTGTCTCTACACACCAAGCCTTAGCAAGCCTCCTTGCCTTTCCTGTTAATGAGTGTACTTGCTTCCCTGAAGACTGTGAGGAGGTTAGAAGTGGTGGCTTTGAGTTGCTCATACACTGAAAAGCCATGATGTGTGAAGAATTGTATTGAAGCATCCAATGGAGTGCCTAGAATTAGTATTTGGGTGTTGACTTGTTGCCTTCAACTTGGAAATCTATTATTGCCCTTGGCAATGAATGACCCTTAGTCTCTTGTTTATTGAATCAATCACCCTCCAGCATGAGAGAATATCTACATAACATGGACCATTAAAGTATTATGTTAAATACTCAAAATAGGTGATGAATATTAAGATTCAGAAAGAAAAATGTTTTCATGGGCTCTTAATGTGGATGTAAATAAGGCAAGTATGAAGGCAAGCATCTCATCTGCACTGTTTAAAACTGAACATCCATACTTAACAATGAAGGGGGTTTGCCTCTATTACTAAGTGAAAACCTCTTCAATCCACTCTTCTTCCTTAAAGACCCTAGTCCCAGCATTTTCTGGTTTGATAAAGCTCTTGATCTCAATGCTTACTGTCCACTTCCTTTAGGAAGTTCAAGTGTATGTATAACATTCTCAGGAAAAGGATGCTATAACAGGCTCATAAGCCGATGAAAAGGCTATCCATGACTTCTTTCATAATCAGCCTGTATTTGGTCACAGTCCTGAAACTTTACCTACTTGTTCAGTTAACAGCTTTGAAGAAAAACCATAGTAAAATGTAACGAAGATGCTGCAACTTGATATGCCAAAGCTGTTTGATATTCATGGGAGGCCCTCCCCTTTCTGAAGAGAAAGAGAAGTCTGAGCAGATGGGGTGTGGGAGGAAAGGACTGGGAGGAGAGGAAAGAGGTGAAACTGTAATCAAGATGTAAAGTAAATAAAGTAATTAATCTTTAAAAAAACCTAGCTAAGACACTTTCCTGACTTCCAATAACTATTGATCAGTAATCAAGATGAAAGGTATAAGGTATGAAAATTTGTATTTGGGAGACTGTCTAAATTTTATTCCTGTCACAATAAGTGCCAACTTGGGGGAACAATAAATGATTTGGTTTTTTTTTATTCTGGTTTGGTTTGGTTTGTTGTTGTTGTTGTTTTGTTTTGTTTTGTTTTGTTTTATTGGATTTGGTTCAGTGTTACCACTCCTCATAGTGGGGACACCAGAGCATGAATGTGAAACAGCTGCTCCCATCACATCAGAGTCAGGAACAGAGAGAGATGGCTGCATCCATGTTCATGCCCTTGCTTGCCTGCCCACAGCTCAGTTTCTTACCTTTTGCACAGCCCCTCCTAGGAAATGGTGTGACCAGTGTCAGCTGTCATGACTGCTACATTTTGCATCGTTACATGTGGCATGTGACAAGTAACATGTAATCTCTGACCAAACAACTTAGAGAGTTAGGTTAATGAAACTTTTTTAAGCTGTCAAGTTTTACTTTATGAAATAACAATAAGTCATTAATAAGAAAAGTCTTAAGACTTAGAGATCTGTGGATCTACTCAGGAACAGTCTGACAGATTAACTCTAGGATCTATTTTAAAATCAATTTCCTCCTTCTCCCTTCCCTCTCCCTTCCACTCTTCAGCATTTCCATGATTTCACATACTTTGGATTGTTTTCCTGAATCAACTACATAAGTGGACTTTGAATTTCCCAACTGATCTATCAGCCTTAGAGGAAGGCAACCTAACTACAGTATCCAAATGTGTGTTGACTTCTGCCAGTCTTAGAATCTTTGCCTTTATCATAACAATGAGGACACATAATTCTCAATATTGTGAAAATTTAATCAGAAATTGCATGACATGAATATACTAATTTAAATTCTCTGCTTTTTCCCTCTTCATCCTCCTTTTGTATTCTCCCTTCTCTCTTCTATTCTCTGAAATCAACTTTCTGCTAAGAACTTAAATATGAATATTCCCCAAAGACTATATGTGCATTTAGCAATTTTAATATACATCACTCAATATCAACAAATTATAGTTATGGTAAAATATTTTACAAATATTATGGCATATTTACCAATCAGAATAGGCACTAAATATGAACAATAAAAACAGCTGCAGCAGTGACTAAAATCACAGGCTCAGTTTAGTTCTTTCTTCCGATCTGTAAAAAGATCGTTATTTAGCTAGCTCTTAATTCCTATGGTCATATTAGATGTTTATAACAGATAGGCATTCTAACTGATATAAATTGAATTAAGCATTTTAATAACAGTACTGCTCTTTAGTTGTTTACAAATGTGTTTTAATTGTGCCAGATTATAAGAATACATTTTGTCTTCATTCATTTATTTATTTACTCATTTTGCAACCCAAGTGCAGCCCCCTTCCTCTTCTCCTTCCAGTTCCATCCTCCAACCCCTCTTCTAGTCCCCCTCCCCTTCTCCTCAGAGAAAGGGAGCCCCAACCCACACCCTACCCCAGTACCAACCCATCCTAACACATCAAGTCATTTAAGGACTATGTGCACCATCTCCCACTGAGGCCAGAAGACACTGACCAGTTAGGGGAACAGGATCCACAGGCAAGCAACAGATTCAGGGACAGGCCCCCTCCAGTTGTTGGGTAACCACATGAAGACCAAACTGTACATCTCCTACATATGTGGGACAATAGGTCCAGTCTATGTATGTATTCTCTAGTTGGTGGTTCAGTCTCTGTGAGCCCCCATGGTTCCAGGTTAGTTGGCTCTGTAGGTCTTCTTGTGGTGTCCTTGACCCTTCCAGCTCCCTCAATCCTTCTTCCTGGATTTTCTGTCAGACTCCCTGAGCTCTGCCTAATATTTAACTGTGAGTCTCAGCATCTGTTTCCATTAGCTTTGGATGAAGCCTCTCAGATGACAGTTGTGCTAGGCTCCTGTCTGCAAGCATAGCAGAGTATCATTAATAGTGTCAGGGGTTGGCTCTCTCCCATAGAGTGGGTCTCAAATTGGGACAGTCATTGGTTGACCATTTCCTCAATCTCTGCTCCATATTTATTCCCACATGTCTTATAGGCTGGGCAAATTTTGGTCAAAAGTTTTGTGGTGGGTTGGTGTTCTCCCCCTCCGTTCACTGCAAATCCTACATGGCTATATTATCTTTAAAGTGCATATAGGAGAAAGAATAATCAATTTTCTTTGGAATTGCTGGTCATGCATAAAATTTGACATACAATTTTAAAAAACAATCTACATGTGTTTTAGAAAAATATATGTTCTGTCAGAGTACAATTTATTTTTGCTCAAATATTTTATACTTGAGAAGAATGTAAAGTTTATTGTATTACTTCCTTCTTAACTGTTGAAAGTCCTTTTTGAGGAGACCTAACACTCAGAACTGTACATCATCTTCTTTAATTAACCTTCTAGCACAACACAACTATCCCTTTGTTAGAAATAATTTTATTTGGTCATAAATCCATCTTAGTTATTAATATAGAAATATGAGTGTTTGAATAATTTCCCTAGGATGAATATCTGTCTTTTAATTTCAACCTTTTGTTCTTATACATAGATCTATCTCCTTAAAACATACAAGCTGAAGTAAAGTAATGTGCCCTTTTCTAAAGTCTTTTTCCAAATAATATACTTTTTAAAAACTGTACTATTACTTTCAAAATTGACTTGCCCTGCTTACCTTGATTGTGGTCATAGTGCATATGGACTCTCTGTAAAATGGTTTACTTCAGTATATTTTTATACAGTTTTTGTTTGGACCTTAAATGATTAAAAATACAGATTATTTCTCCTAAAGAACCTTAGAATTTATGATTGGTATAAATGAGGAAGTGATACTAATCTGAAATCTCATGAGCTGGTGGTAGCCTGGATGTGTCTATTGAGCTAGAAGATACACTCCAACTGAAAGCAGTCACTTGACCCATCTCGTGGGAAATCACTCTATTGACATGTCATGTGAGTCATCCCCTGTTTTCCTGACAATTGTTATATTCAAGCCTGTGCTTCCAGGATGTAAATAGCATGTGTTTGATGTTCAGTTGTGCAAAGTATGTGCTGTCAAACCAAACAACAGTTCTGCAAACCCACTTTGTTCCGTTAGGATGTTCAGGTTTAATGCAAGAAGAATTCTGGGATCAGCTCTCCAAATGAGCATCAGGCTCAAGCTCCACTGCCAAGCTGATGCTGGCATTTCCCACCAGGATAGCCTTATTACTATGGCATCCCTGCTGTTCTTCCAGCTTTGCTGCACCTTGTAACTTCTCCTTTTAATGTAAACAAATGGCCATGCCTTAGCTACTAAATAATATTGTATGACAAAGTACCAATGCATACAGTATATTTCATTTAAAATAGTTCATCTTATCAATTTCCTCCTTTAATAAATTTTTCTGCCTCAACTATGACAGAAATATATTTCTAAAATCATACATCAGATGATCCATGCATTTATTTAAAAATATTTAGCATTTATTATGGTCTAGACTCTGTTACAAGTTGGGTTATTGTAAAATACACAGATAAGACTCTGGGAATTCACACATGTGTTGAATGAAAATAATAAATAGGTGAGCAAATAAAATAAAATAAATGGGTTACATCATGTACAATTAATATTCACTTCACCTACTCATCAACAGTGTACCTACTACAGATTATAAAGTGCTTTTGAGAATCCATTTTGCCTATTAGTTTCTGAATGTCTAAGTGTTTATTTTCCTTCCTAGCAATTATTAAAATATTTTAATCATTCTTGCATTTCTGTGATAGTGTGTTCTACAAATGTCCATATGTCTAATTCATGCATTTAGAATAAAAACTTAACTAACAAAAGCAACCAAAATATTTTTAATGGTTGTGAGTTTTCATGTGGCATTTTGATCTTTAAGAGCTTTGCGTCTATAACAACTTCAAGTAGACAGTCCTGTAGTGTAAATTATCACTTACATCTTACGCAACGTTTTCCTCCCCAGCATGTTCTGAACAGCAGCCTTCACATCCTTATTCCTCAGACTGTAGATGAGAGGATTGAGCATGGGGGTCATCACCCCATAGAAGAGGGAGATGAGGGCCTCCATCACGCTTTGATGGCCTGCCCCAGCGGTGTCTTTAGACTTGGGCTTTGCATACATGGAGAAGATGGTTCCGTAGAAGATAATTACCACTGTCAGGTGGGCAGAGCAGGTGGAGAAGGCCTTCCGTTTTCCTTCAGCAGAAGGAATCCTCAAAATAGTGGCAATGATGAACAGGTAAGAGACAGCAATAACTAACAACGGAACCGCTAGAAAAAGCAGATTTGACCCTGTTAGGCTGATCACGTTGATTGAAATATCCGCACAAGCCAGTTCCAGAATGCCCAGAATTTCACAGACGAAGTGGTGAATGACATTATTAGTGCAGAATGGTAATTGCACTGCAAGAGAGGTCTGCACCACTGAGTCAACAAGCCCAGCAACCCAGCATCCAGCTGCCATAGGCACATAGGTATCCTTGCTCATGATGACAGGATACCTCAGTGGGTAACAGATGGCCATAAAGCGGTCAAGTGCCATCGTGCCTAGAAGTACACATTCTGTGGCACCCATGGCAAAGGAGAAGAACATTTGAATCATACACTCAGAGAAGGAAACTCTCTTCCTTACTGTCAGGAAGCTACTAAGAATTAGGGGGACGGAAGAGCTTGTGTAGCAGATGTCCAGGAAGGAAAGATTACAGAGGAAAAAATACATGGGAGTGTGCAGGCGGATGTCATAGATGACTACTGCGATAAGAACTCCATTTCCAAGCAGGATCATCAGATACATGCCCAAAACTAGCACAAATAAAACTGTCTGGAGCTTTGGGTGATCAGAAAGCCCCACCAAGAGAAATTCTGTCAACATGGAATCATTGGTCCTCTCCATATGAGGATGCCCGCCTTCCAGCAGAACTCTGGGGATAATAGAAATGCAAAACTTATATTATATAATGCAAAGTTGACAAGATGCATGTCACAAAATAACCACTTTTTTGTTGCTCTTGGCAGTGGGACAATGGACTGTATGAGGAGACTTGGTAAGGCTGAGTGGGTATGAGACCCCGGCACCGAGGTACCCCTCTGAGATAGTAGGTATCTCCCTGTTCCCTACTAGATTCCTGGTCTGGAATATATGTCACACATCTCACATAGGAAATGTGAGCAGACAGCCACAGCCATGGCATCCAGAGCAGGCCCTTTCCCCCCCACACACACACCTAGGCAAAAAGAGTCCAACAAGAAAGGACAACAGATAAGATCTTGCTGCTAAGAATTCATAAAAAACACACCTAAAACCCTTAACCCAAAAATGTTCATGCCTCTTTATTTAAATGTTTATTTTTCTCCCTAACATTCCTTCTAATATAAAATTGTCCTAAAATTTTTCAATTTGTTTAAAATTTCTAAAGCTCAAAAATCATATTTAATCTACTCCCACAGGTCAAACCATTATTTAATCTTTAGTTAACAACCAGATGCTGTTCCTGCCTATTCCAGATACATAATTAACATGACATTTTCTTCCTCAGCCATCCAAAGCAGATAAATCCTCAACTCTTCTCTCTGCTTTCCTTAATACAATACAGGTAACTTCCCACTGGAAGGATACCTTCCAGGACAAAATCCCTCAAACACCCATGCCTTTTTGCATAACAACAGAGTGTGATGTTGCTCCCTAGCAAACAGTCAGAGGCTTCAAATACACTACCCACTGCTGGAGTTCTGCTCCCATGTTGTGATTACTCTCACAGGGTTATCTCTACTAAAGGAAAAAGACAGAGCTGCTGCCACCCACGGGACAGATGGAAGCTGACCCACCCTCTCCTTGAACTTGCCTAGGGCAGTAAAGCTGCCTTTGTCTAGACACATCATCTGACTGAACCAAGATGACAGATTTGGGAACTGCCAGTGACAGAGGAACTCTCTTGCCTGAGCCTAATGGCTACTGAACTTGGGAAAACTTACATGATATCTATATAAAACCGAAGTTAATACCCTCAAAAAACAAATCCACTGAACAAGTAATTGGTTCAATAATGCCTTTCCTTCTGAGTCCCCACCCCTAGTTACCAATCTGGATTATGTTGTGTTTTATTTTGATGCTTACACCCCACCCACTACAAATAACATAAGAGACATCACTCCGATGACGCCTCTCCTTTACAAAAAGAGGAGGAGATGGGGGACAGTGGACCATACCAGAAAACTTGGTTAAACGGAGTGGGTCTGAGACCCTGGCACCCAGGTACCCACCTAAGATGATAGGTTCTCCCTATTCCCCACTAGATCCCTGGCCTGGAACACATGCCACACTGCCCACATAGGAAATGTGACCTATAGTCAAGTACGCCAGAACAGAGTTCTCCATGCTAACAGGTATCTAGAGACCCTGAGAGTTTAGACAATAAGCTGTCCTGCAAAGGGTATTTTATCTCGGGTCCACCCTGAGGAGGCGGTACGTATCCGTTTTTTCCTGATGAACAACCAATAAATAGTTTGGAATCAAGGACTGCCTCTTTCATTATGAACTGCTGTGTGGAGCATGGAGACGACCTCAGATTATGGAGCCGCACCTACAGAAGGCCCCTCTGTCCCCCCAGACAACCATTGCCAAGCTAAGGATAATCAGCAATGAGCTAAGCCAGAGTTTCCATTCCCCCGGCCCCAGGCTCATTGTCATCCTCAGCCCACGGGGGCCCCAACTCCCCCTCAGTAGCACCTGGATGTCTAGGAGTTTGGGAGCCCCTGGTCCAGCCTTGTCATGGGCCCATTGACCTCTAACCCTTCATTTCCGACTCCTCTGTGGTTCCAGTGGTTACTGGATGCCCGGTAGCTTGGTAACCCCAGCTTCAGTCCTCCACATCCTAGGCTGGGTTTTCCCACCCCCTCAGCAGCGTCTAAACCCCAGCACCTGATGGCAGCGGAGGGTATACCGTCTAGTGGTCCACATTCAAGGACCCACACTTGACTTCTACTTACAGGTCACAGCATAAAGGAAGAAAGTTATTTCTTCAACATCGTTAGTTTTTGTTTGTTTTGTTTTGTTTTGTTTTGTTTTGTTTTGTTTTGTTTTGTTTTGTTTTTCGAGACAGGGTTTCTCTGTATAGCTCTGGCTGTCCTGGAACTCACTTTGTAGACCAGGCTGGCCTCGAACTCAGAAATCTGCCTGCCTCTGCCTCCCGTGTGCTGGGATTAAAGGCGTGTGCCACCACGCGCAGCCATTGTTAGTTTTTAATTAAGAATTTTGTTTTGTTCCTTCTCACCTTCCCTCCCTTGAATCTTTTTCATACCTCTTTACTCTCAAGTTGATAGATTTTTTTCTTTGACTATACTAATTCCATATGTGTGTGTATATGTGTGTGTGCATGCAAATATACATGTAAATACAGTATGCTGGGTCCATTTTGTTATTTTTGTGTATAAGTTTCTCACCGTAAATCTAGTCCTTACATAAAAAATTTCTACCTGAATGTTCACCATTAAGAGAGCAAATCTTTAGATCCCAAAGAGTTATAATGTTACATCTACAAATTCTGGCTTAATTGACTGGAAATGAATAGCTAATGACATGGATTTCTGCAAAAATGTGTGTGTGTGTGTGTGTGTGTGCACGTGTGTGTATGTGTGCGCGTGTGTGTGTATGTGCGTGTGTGTGTGCGCATGTGTGTGTGTATGTGTGTGTGTATACTTTGTTGGGTATTGTTTATAATACAATGTTTTGTCTCAGTTTATGATAGTTATGAATGGATATCAATAAAATAAATTAATGGGTTTCACTGCCACCTTATCTTTGTTTTCATAATTACTGTTTTGGTTTTTGTTTGTTTGCTTGCTTGCTTGCTTGCTTGCTTTGTTTTGCTTCTTGTTGTTTTAGTCTTGGTTTTGGGTTTTGGTCTTGTTGGCTTGTTTAATCTCCTTTCTTGAGATGAGGACTCACTCTGTAACCCAGGGAGGAAACTACAAAGTAGCTTGGCCGACTTACTAAATGTCAGAATCTATATCTTATATAAATATTGTAGCACATAATCTGAATAGTGTTCATCAAATGTTCAAACATGATAATTTAAAGACACATATCGAACAATCACAAGCCTGGGGGTCAGGTAGAATCCTAGTGAGAGGATACGCTAGTGTCCTGGAAAGACTTTCTCTGCATTCAAATTGAACAGGAAGCCAGTGAGATGGCCCCATGGTGCCTGCTACCAAGCCTGATGACCTAGATTCCACAGCCAGGATGCATGGGATAGCAATAGAGGACCACGTTCTATAGGTGGTTCTCTGGCTTCTACAATTACACCATGGTGTGTGTGTGTGTGTGTGTGTGTGTGTGTGTGTGTGTGTGTGTGTATTTAGGCACACACCCATACACACATACACATAGATGCACACATGGATGCATACTTAAAGAAAAACAAAACAGCAAAGGCTGGATAGGGGACAGATATACATACACACACACACACACACACACACAAATACACACATACCCACATACAGAAAAAAAACCAGCAAAAGCTGGATTGGACCTAGTGCCCAGCACATTCTAGCTAAGCTCTTTTCGAAATCTGTCTTGACGCTATTAATCATGACATTGCCTGTGGACAAAGGAGGCTAGCCACAGATCGGATGTTCATGAACTCAGTAACAACTCTGTCACATGAGCAAGTACCTGACAAAATTTTCAGAATTTGGAATCAAATGAACGAAATATCTACAACACCATATACAGATTACTAATACGTATAGTGATTTCTAATACATATAGCATAATAAAATGTAGGAATTGAAATATTTCACCAGGATTCATGTGCTTTTAGTGATAAATCTAAAGAAAGCGTGAGCTTCAGGAGAGAAAGCTAATGGGATCAGAGTATAGGTAAGAATAGGAGGCTTTTAAAATCATGGAAAATAATCTGTAGAGAAATAGAAAATAAAATACAGAGAACAATTAACAAAGGCATAAGTCCAAAAAGGCAGAGACAGGTAAAAACACATGCAAAAATTAAAGGAAGCATGCAGATAAGGCATATTTTTATGGAACACCAATAAAGATGCAGTGTTAGTGGTGGAGACAATCATTTGTGTAACAACAGAGGAAACTTGACCAATTCACCATTAAAACAATAAATAATGGGTTGGAGGGGAAAGAAAAGCAGCTGTCTCTTGTGAGACTATGCCGGGGCCTAGCAAACACAGAAGTGAATGCTCACAGTCAGCTATTGGATGGATCACAGGGCTCCCAATGGAGAAGCTAGAGAAAGTACCCAAGGAGTTAAAGGGATATGCAACCCTATAGTTGGAACAACATTATGAACTAACCAGTACCCTGGAGCTCTTGTCTCTAGCTGCATATGTATCGAAAGATGGCCTGGTCGGCCATCACTGGGAAGAGAGGCCCATTGGACTTGCAAACTTTATATGCCCCAATACAGGGGAACACCAGGGCCAAAAGAATGGGAATGGGTGGGTAGGGAAGTGGGGGGGGGGTATGGGGGACTTTTGGGATAGCATTGGAAATGTAATTGAGGAAAATATGTAATTAAAAAAAAAAGAAAAAATGTTTTCAAAACAATTTGTAATCTACAAGGAAAGGTCATAGAATGGGGAGCTGGACGGCAATGGGAGAGACTGAAAAGCAGTTTCCAGGGTCAGGGGGAGCTGTGCACCTAAGAGTCTGCAGTCTGATGGAGATAGGTGAGCATGGCTTCTACTCAGTTCACTGTCCGCAGGAGAAACAGTCTCCTTTTGGCTCAGCATCCCCTCCTGGTGATATGCAGCCATGTTCATAACGCATACAATAAAACAAAACAAAAACAAACAAATAAACAAGCCCTAGTATAATACCATTTCTCAAACTGTAGGTCAAGAGCCTTTGGAAGTGACATATCAAATATCCTGTATATTAGATATTTACATATATATAATTCATACCAGTAGCAAAGTTACAGTTATGAAGTAGCAACAAAAACAATGTTATGGTTTGGGGTCATCACAACTCGAGGAACTGAATTAAAGGGTCGCAGCATTGGGAAGGTTGAGAACCACTGCTGTAGAAGAATCAAGCAAGGGGTTGCTCCCCACTGACCTTTCTGTTTCTTATGGTGGGTTGTGGAACTCTGCTTTATAACAGAATTTGTGAGTCACTGTAAATGTCTCTCTTTGGGGCAGGCCAATCTCTTCTTCCTTTAGAGAATCCATTTGAGTGTGTGGAGTGCTGGAACACAATACGGTCATTGATGAAAAGCACCATGGCAATGCTCTACGGTGAGTATGATTTTTAGGAAACCATTTACCTTTTCCCAGAAAGCCTCTGAATTGGTCAGTGAGTAAACACAGGTGGAGTTTAAAGAGTGGGAGGGAGCTTGTGGAGAAAAGACTATCAAAGGATTTCATCACATGGTCTTAGGCAATTGACTGAGGCCAAAATGTGTCCTCAGGACATCTAGAGAACAGACAATGTGTAGCAGGAATACAGCATTTGGTTGGGTAAGGCAAGGAATGCTGACTTGCAAATCTGTGAGGTATATTAAACGTAAGGTTAAGCAGTTGTAATTTGTGCTTGAAGTTATTGGGAGCCACTGAAGTTTGCCCAGGGGACATTCAGTATGAAAGCCCTAGAAATAAAATCAATATAGGGCCGTTATGATGAACTGTCCCCTTCTTAACCACACTCAACTGTCAGCTGCACATCTGTCCTCGCTCTGCAGGGCAGCCACTCCTTCCTTCTTTGAGGCACAGTAAAAGGAACTCAAAATTCATCTTCTTTAAGTAATAGAGACATAGTTCATTTTAGGTCAACTTGGTATCAGAAAGCTTTTATTTTCCCAGAGAGAAAGACAATCTGCCTACTGCCTATGAGTTCTCAGCTCATTTCTGTAAATAGAAACCAAGTGTTATCTACCTAATTTCAGCTTGAGAACCAGGCTAAGGCTTTGGTGGGCTCTTCACAACTAAGTGCTGGCTGTACTGAACTACTAAGCCAACTAATACCATTCATTACATAAACTGCATAATTCCCTCTGGGTTTTCTGGTCTCTTTCACTTTTGAATGTGAAAGCTACTTCTCTCTGGTGGTGGTAAGGGGGACGGACCTATAGGTTAAGTTCAGGGCTTGGTGCCCCGGGCATCATAGGAACCTAATTCTTTCGTTATTCATGGTTTCTCTATTTTTTTTCTCCTTTAAAAGAAAGGTAATTTCTGTCTTCTGGGCCATCTCTAGCCCCTCTATCTCCTGAAAGCAGTAAGTTTGTCACGGTATTGCTCACTGGGTAGAAAAATGCCCCTGATAGTCACATAGGGCCCCGGTGTCTACTGGACATCGTAAATTAGCACATCTGGGTGTGCCTGTTTAAAAGGCCTTGGCCACTGCTACATGGCAGTGTGCTGAATTTCTAGTTTCTCCCAGCTTATGTGCTCACATATGGCACTAACAGAGGCGCATAAGGCCTGCTAAGTTTTGATGTGATCATTTATGCTCAATTTATGGTAGAATATAGGAATTAAAACATATTTGATTCTTCCTTGGGTCATAATTAGTTGCAGTGAAGAGTCTCAGACCCAAAGTAATGTTCCTTGGCAAATAATAAACAAGAATAAAGAGGCTTTAATTATAGTAATTCTAGCTTAGGGAAAGCCAGAAAGTAATTTTAGAAGAAGGTAGTTTATGGTTATTTACATTTACAGAGAATAATATATAATATAAATTCATTCACATTCAGATATAAGAATCGTATCTTACTATAATTTGAAACAAATAGTCATTGTGACTATATCTCAACTATTTAAAATTGCTTTTCAAGCACTGTGGTCAGAGATATAATCAAATTATTGTATTGTGACTTTACAAATTTAGCATGGGAATTTTTCAGTATATTGTGTGTATATTAATAGTGCCCAAGTTACTTTCTACTTAAGAAAAGAGATCATAGCTGTTTCACAATGTTTCTAGGCTCTAGACAAAGGAACCCAGTATCTATTCTGTTTGCTGGAGAAGGCAAGAATAAAGCAAAATAAATGCTTTTAAAGAGGCAAAAATGATGCTGGAAACAAAACTGAACTTGATTTTAGAGTGCACAAAGACCTTTCCTATCATCTTGTTTAAATGGCATCAGTTCTTACCAAAGACCTTTCTGGTGGATAATATCCAGTGTTCTGAAATGCAAATCTCTATGACACCAAATGAAGAAAGCTTCACATGTGTAGGGGTGGGGCTAGCTGGCTCTTCAGAACTATCTACGTTGATAGCTTCTCCATAGCATCGCACTCAGTATTTACAGCGCAAAACGACAGAAAATGAAACAACCCTGTGGTTCAGAGACTGAAGAATAGTCTCCTCTCCTGGTTAAAGTCATGGGTGTTCCTTCCCAGCTGTGCTTTAATTATGTTCTAAAACCAACATTCTTTATTCTGTGTATTGCCAGGATGCAGGGAAGGGAACAAGTGAGAATGAGATAGCATGAGGTGTGTTCCCTGTATTTCATTCAAGATTCTACTTACCTATAGTTTATTCCTCGTGTAAAGCCAATAGATGCACCTATCTAGAATATTCTCTGTCTTGTTCAAAGATTCTGGCTGAATCTTGGAAAACAAATATAAAATGGACCAGAGTTCCCTGTGAGTCTTTGCTATGATGCAAATGGTTGTTCTCATTTTAAGCTTCAGAAATATCAACCAAAGGGCTAGCCATTAGCAAGTCAAGACGATTTAAATCGTTATTTGAGTGAACTAGGGAGGGATCACATATTTGTAACAAAGTTAGAAACATAAATACAGAGAGAGAGAGGAAAAAAAAAGCTTTCCAAAACTCCAGGGAGAATGTTGTCAGATCCAATTATGTCTTGTAATTAGTATATTCTTGCCATAGTTGTTTGAATACAGAGATATTCATACTAACACAGTATGGAAAGAGTTTAGGGTTTATGTATTGTAAGCAGAAAATCATTTCTATTCTCTGGCTGTAGATTCTGAGATACTGAAGTTGGACTGTTTTACTGATAACTGCACAGAATTTACATAAGAGCACTGTATCATCTCTCCCTGAGAGTCAGACATACGCAGATATAAAACCTGCTTCATGCACCAGAGGAAAAACTCTACAACCCCACTTTTAAAACCATGAAAAGCAGGAATGCCCATTCTGAAGGAGTGACTGGCACTTATATTTGGAAAGAGTTTCACAAGGTCATGTTCAACAACTGATCCTCCAAAACTCATAAATGCAACCCACCAGTGTAGAATTGAAGAAAAAGAATAAGAAAGAAATGTTTCAATAAGCACTATCACTGCTCCAGTAATCTATGAAATACCAATCTGCCCTTTCCTTCATTTGGGTTAAATTTAACCACAGGAAGAATTGTGAGAACTACTTGTCATCCTCACAATTATCATCACCAACTTCAGTCAATAGGGGTTTCCAATTTTCAGTCAACCTGCTTCTTGGTGTATCAGTGTATACCAGCCCATTGTGTATTGTGATTCATAACTAATTTAATTTTACTTGAATTCCTTAGCTGTATGATTAAACATTAAAATGACTATAGCATTTTTTTGCTATGAGCCTTTAATGGTGGTTTAGGTATTTGTTTGATTGCTAGACATGTAAATCCTGAAGGAGTGTATTTCTTTTTTTTATTAGATATTTTCTTCGTTTACATTTCAAATGCTATCCCCAAAGCCCTCTATACCTTCCCCCACCCTGCTCCCCAACCCACCCACTCCCACTTCCTGGTCCTGGTATTCCCCTGTACTGGGGAATATGATCTTTGCAAGATCAAAGGCCTCTCCTCCCATTGATGGCCAACTAGGCCATCCTCTGCTACATATGTAACTAGAGACACAACACTGGGGGTGGGGGGGATACTGGTTAGTTCAAATTGTTGTTCCTCCTATAGGGTTGCAGACCCCTTTAGCTGCTTGGGTACTTTCTCTAGCTCCTCTTTCTGAGTTATGAACTACTCTTTTCTACTTGGAATCAAGTTTCTGAGCCATTGTAATCTTCTTGCCAATGGTGAAGTCTTCTTGTATCCACCCTTTGAATAAGCACTCTGCTGTGGGCCTTCATTGAGACAACCACAGGAAATTAGTACATCATCCATAACTAAAAAACCTTACACAACATTTTCAATTTCTGAGGGAAATGATGGAGTACATGATGCTTCATTGCTTGCTGTCTTCGCATATTCTCTCACCCTTTTTCCCAGACTTATCAGTCACTTCAAAAGAACTAATGGAGAGTCCCATTGTTAATCCCTCATGTTTTCTAAATTCAGATGTGATCTTGTCATGAGCAGAGTCTTTTTGTTTGTTTGTTTGGTTTTTGGTTTTTGTTTTTTGAGACAGGGTTTCTCTGTGTAGCCCTAGCTGTCCTGGAACTCACTTTGTAGACCAGGCTGGCCTCGAACTCATAAATCCGCCTGCCTCTGCCTCCCAAGTGCTGGTATTAAAGGCGTGTGTCACCATTGCCTGGCCTTTCATTCCCTTTCATTCTCTTCTCTTCTCTTCTCTTCTCTTCTCTTCTCTTCTCTTCTCTTCTCTTCTCTTCTCTTCTCTTCTCTTCTCTTCTCTTCTCTTCTCTTCCTCCCTCCCTCCCTCCCCCTCCCCCCTCCCTCTCTTTCTCTCTCTCTTTCTCTCTTCTCTCTCTCTCTCTCTCTCTCTTTCTTCCTTCCTTTCTTCCTTTCTTCCTTCCTTCCTTTCTTTTGGTTTTTCGAGACATAGTTTCTCTGTGTAGCCTTGGCTGTCCTGGAACTCACTCTGTAGGCCAGGCTGGCCTCGAACTCAGAAATCCGCCTGCCTCTGCCTCCCAAGTGCTAGGATTAAAGGTGTGTGCCATCACTGCCCAGTTTATGAGCAGAATCTTAATCTACTTTAACTATGCTCTTCAGGCATAAAATGTTCTATAATGTATATAGAACATATATGTGTGTATAAATATATATTCCTTTAAATCATCTTATCTTTCAGACCATATTTTCAGTTCTTTTTCTATCATCCAAGAGTTGACAGAAGTGTATACCATATTATTATTGTTATTGTTGTTATTATCCACTTTCTCTGAAGATGAGAACCAGTTCACTCTTCCCATTGAGCAGATTCATCTTTTGCCTTTTCAAAGTGCAACTAATAGAGGTTGATTTTTCAGCTTTCTGCTTTTGAGCTAGATACTCAACTCCCTTACTGGGCATCCTTTCATACCTGGTCATCCTGAGAACCATATATATCCATGGAATAATGATGTCCTCAGATAGATTAATGTACACCAAAGACTCTTTGTAAGTGTTATGGGTGTCTCCAGTTGTTCTGCAATTCACATTCTTTACAATTAACTAGGCACCCTGTGTTTTCTTTCTCACTAAAATGTTCTTCCCATATAGTCCATGCATATTACAGTTCCCAAAATAGCTTGATACTCTTCTATAACAAAAAATGCTTAAAATAATGTTCAACTGGCCTTTCCAAAAGGCACAAAACTGAAAACTTCTTGTGATTATTGTTCATACAAAAATCCCAACAGCTGTTCCAAGGTAACAATACGGAATTTGCTCAAATGCACCTATCAGTGTGATAAAATGTGTTAATACTTATAATTTTATCTGATAATCATGTTTTTATGATATTCTAGGGGTTGCTTTAGCAATACCTTTGAACATTTTCTGAAGCTTTATGGGTACCTGCTGCTATTCAGCGCCCCGTCTCATTCAGAATCCCCCATCTTCTGGAAGCTTTATAAAAAAGAAATAACATTTCTAGATATGACATTTGCCTTCTTCATAAATCAAACAACTCAATATTATTGTTCTCTTGTTTTCATTTTGGAGCTCACAGAACTCTCATTCTATGTTTCTTTTGATTGTTTGAGCAATAAAGAGTAGTAGATGAAACAATTGCTGAAAGTGTTATTATTTGTGATTTTCCTGTGCTCAAGAGAGTCCAGGCAATCATTCCCATATTATTCACAATCATTTGTAATTCAGTATTTTTAATATCTATATTCATTCTGCAGAATTATATCACCAGAAAAATTATGAATAGCAATTTTCAATTGTATATACTTTATCATGTTCTCAGATTGTGGAAAAAATCATAATTTAAATAGCTTTAAGGACCATATTACAATAATTATTAATTAAGCTCCATCTACAATTACTTTGAATTTCTTCTGAAGTAGAAATAGGAAAGAATGTATTAGTTGAACAGATAACATGCTGGGTAACACAAGAGAATTGTTAGCATTACTGCATATATTTTAATTAAAGCAAGAAGATTTTTTTATGAATTCCAGATATCAAACATTAACCAGTGATTGTGCTCAGGTAGTGATAAGGGTGCCTATGTAGCATATTCTATTTAAAAGGATAGAAAGATTTTTGCATAAACTTTCAGAAAGAAGTATCTTCCATTCAGACTTGAGATGTACTGCAATAATATTTTACAGATAAGGTATATAACATATATAGACAACTTTCAGTTTTAGTTAAGTGATTTACTTTTTTTGTGACTTCCATTTTAAGCTCATATTTTGAGACCTATTCTTACTTTTAATTTACCTGCAATTTGATTTGTTGGTCCCTTCATTTAATTCTATTACACGTTAGTTCCTACTAACAGGCTGAATTAGCAGTACAGTGAGCATTAGAGTCCACATATAGGAAACTGCACACAGAGACAAAATATGTTCTGGGAGCCTTTGCTTGATTTCTACTAGGAGAACCTGGTCACAGACTTACTCAGAATCACAAGTGGAAAGAACAGCATACAATTTGTGAGTGTCCTCCTTCTTTCATGTGTGCCCTGAGAATTAAACTTAAGTCATCAGGGTTGACTAGCCTCAAGTATCTAAACCTGATGAGCCATCTCTCTGGCTCATAGATTTTTCTTTCCTATAAATTATCACACCATATTCTAAATTGGTCAAATCTGGGATAATTCAAGGCAGCCTGTTACAGTCATTGCAATGAGATGGGATAAGGCCACTATTCATTCTTTTACTCTGTTTCTGTTCAACATTTTAAATTTTTCTTGAGAATTTCATACATAAGTACTATACTGACATCATTGTTACCTCTCCTTTCTCCTCTCTCTATAAATCTTCTATGTCTCCTTCTCACTACCTCTCAACTTTAGAACCACTTCTATAATTATATCTACACACACAAACACATACTGAGTCCCTTTAGTGTTGCTCTTATGTGACAACTTGGGATTTTATAACCTATCAAAGGGCTCATCCCTGAAGAAAAATTGGTTCTTCTTCTCACAGAAGCCATTGGTTAGCTCTTCATCCAGGGGTAGGGCCTTGTGATAACTAAAATCAGGGGGAAATAAATGAATTAAAGACTGTAAGAACAATAGCATAAAACAATAAACCTTCTTGTGATTTCTTTTTAGTGTGTGTGTATGACTGTGTGTGTGTGTGTGTGTGTGTGTGTGTGTGTGTGTGTGTGTGTGTTCAGAAGACAATCTTCACAACTGTTGATACTCTACACCCACTCTAGGCTCTGAGAAACTGAACTCAGGTCATCAGACTTGCCCAGCTAGTGCTTTTACCAGCTGAGCCATCTTGAAGGCCTGAAGCTGGTTGTTTATTGGCTCTACTAGTGCATTCTGTAGGGATCTGTCTCAAGTTAATGGCAACCCTTTCAAAGCACTGCCTAAACACTGAGGAGGAGGGGTCATTTCCAAGTTCATCTCATGGCATCAGCATTACTCCATTTTATTCCATGTTAACTTAACCATCTAAACACTCGTTGGGTTTAGTTGTCTTGAAGACTCTTCAGCTTTCTTACTCCAATATTACCTGTCTTCTAAATAACTATTAAAAAGTCTCCCATTGTTAAATTCCATTTTGGAGAGCTAAGCTTGAGGGGTCAATACACCTTGTTCTTTTACCTTAGTACTTTCTACGATAAGTCCACTGCATGACTCTGAGCAGTTGGAACCTTTTGATATCCAGGTCAAATCAAAATGCTTTAGGATACTTGAGTGTCATTACAAAGTTAATACAAAGTTCCTTACATTCTCAGAACACTGTCTTTAAGATAATAGATACCCAGAACTATGGCAAAATGCAATTATGGAGATAAGCATATTTTGTGAACTCCAAAACTTTGTTGGGTATTACTACAAAAGAAGTTAAGTATATGAAATGAAAGGAAAGTACAATTTCAGCACTGTTATCTACTGAGGATTCTTTGACTTGAGTAAAGAAAATAAAATAATACAAAATTATGAATTTTGTAAAGCTTTTGTAGTTTACTTATGGGTAGAAAAAATATAATTTATTTTGATTTTATTTCTATTACTCTATTAATAGACATATTTACATTTATACTTCATGCTTTCATTTCCATCTAAAATATTAATCACAGTCTATTCTGTTAAAGTAATAATTTCCTATCATTCTACTTAAGCCTACTCTTTGTAAAATGTTACTTCCTTATAAGAAAAATCATTTTTCACATAAATATGATCTTTGTATGTTATGTACATTTGTGTGGAAACTTTTCCATCATATGATTCTGACAGACTTTTGTTCTCCGTTCTTTGTCTTCCTCATGTGTCCATCTGCAGATCTTTTTGGATACTCCTCCCACTTGCTCTACTCTCTTCAACCTTGTCTAATTTATTGTTTACCTCATTTATTTAGATTATAGTCATTGCAGTTATCAACTCCATAGCTGTAATTAGTTGTATATCATTTCAAGTTCTCTTGTTATCTGCACTTTATTAACTTGGCTATCTATTTTCAAGGGCATAACAACTTCAGTTACTTTAGAGCAGTGGTTCTCGACATGAGTGCCATGGCCCCTTTGGCAAACTTCTATCTCCAAAAATATTTACATTGCATTTCATAACTCTAGAAAATTTACAGTTATGAAGTTGCAACAAAAATAATGTTATGGTTGGGGGGTCACCACAACGTGACCATATGAAAGGGTTGCAGCACGAGGAAGGTTGAGAGTCACTGCTTTGGAGCCTGCGTTTTAAAGCAGCTACTTATGGACCCTCTGCTCATTATCCATCATTGTCTTTCCGTCCTGTTTTATAGTAATCCTTGTAATTGTCATTAAATGTCAAATTGTACGTAGAAACAAATGTAGGCTTTCTGAGGGAAGTTTTACTCATCAAAATAAGATTTACTCTATCTTCTAGAAGCAACCAAGAGTACAGGAGATTGCCTCACCCCAAAGATTGATTAAAATATTTCAGTTGGATTTCTGACTTTGTAAGGTCTTCTTGGAACCTGACTCCCTTCTCTTTTTCAGTCTTGTTCCTCCATTGCTCTAACTGTAACCTTGGAGAGTTTTTAAAAAAAATATATTTTCCCATCATAGGACCAAGACACTAATTTTCAGGTTACAAGTAGTTAGAGTGCCAAAGTCTCAACTAATGTCAGTCCTTTGGGAACAACAATAAAGAGCAGATATTGGTATCTTGTTATTCCATCCATAGAACCATGCATGTCATCTCATTTGTAACATTCTGTTATTTAACTTTGAAAATAACACACAAGGATATTACGGTGTTAAATTGTCAATAGCAGAAATAATGTCTAGAATGCTTTACAAAGGAAAGCATTCTAAAACAATCATTTACAGAAGATTAAAGAAAAGAAAATCTATGTTGAAATGTATAGCCATTTGGAAATTTTAAGAAATTGTTACAAATGATGTTAATTAAAAAATGTTTAAAAAATTGTTTCTCCTTGTCCATAGGGATTCCCCATTGTATTTTAATATTGAGAATGCTTTGTCAGTCGAGGTGTACCCATTTAAAATAAATCCTGACTGATACTCTCCTCATCATAAAGACAAAGGCAGGAGACAGGCTCTGCCAGTGACATAAGCGGCATGGGAAATGGAAAAGCATGAGGTTCTCTCGTGTAGCCCTCCATCCTTGCATTTTATTTACTTATCAACCCCATCATATTTTAGATTGCTGGTTACCAATCTGTTCATAACTTTTAAGAAAAAAGGATAGGGGCAACCACAGGAGTGAAGAACTGTATCCTGAGGACTATGAACATCAACAAAAGAAAGAAAGCACAAAGTAAGGGGAAAGGTATCTCACATTCATGGGCTATTAGAAAGAATGCTGTCAAACCTGGTGCTGCTATAACCAGGTGCTGAAGTACTTAAAGTAGTCCTTTTGGTTTCCCCTTATTTAAAAAAGTTAAGACAGAAATTGATAAAAGAAATTTGTGCTTACTTACAGTATTTCCAGAGCTAAAAAGAGAAACATTCCTAGCTCCTCTTCAAGGCCGCCTGTGTAGTGGTTACAATTTTATAGGAAAGATAAAACAGAAACCATGTAGTGTGCATGTGACAGCTGTGAGGGAAGCTGTCCGAACTCCTTAAACCTCTTCCTGGGAAGAAATTTCCTCCCTCTCTGGTGTGGGCTTGTCATCATAGTTTCTTCCCAGCACTAGATTTTAGAGGTACTTTTAATTCTTTAGATCTATGTTTTAGGGTCCCTGTTCCATTATTCTAATTTCCCGTCTTTGAAAATTTAGGATGTTGTCTAATTTATTGCCAGACTGATGTAAAAATTGTCATCAATATGTCTATGGCTAAAAGAAATAACACAGACAGAATGCAAGATGAAGTCAAAGTTTAAAAAAAAATCAGTTAGGCACTGCTGGAATAAAACATGAATCATTGTTTCTCAAAAGGCAGCAATAAAGGAGAAAAAGTAAAGATGGGTGGGGGAGAAGACAGGTAAGAGACAGGTTTCACTATGCAGTGAAACCCAGAAGTACTCCTAAAATGCTCACTCTCATACACATGTGTGCATTTAAAGCAAGCATGACAAGAATAATTTTGAGTGTGTGGGAAATTGATGAGCTGCAGACACTCCAGTCAGTTATGTACAGCAGTTCTCATTCCCCTGTTCTGTGTCAGGTCTCATTGGGTTGGTCAGTTTCACAGCTAAAGGAAGAATCCATTCCAGGGAAGAGTTCGGGTTCAATAAGGTGTTCTGTTTAGGGAGACAGAGAGATGGTTCATCTGATAAGAGCATTGACTGGTCTTGTAGAGGACCCAGAGCCCACATGGTGGCTCATATCCATCTGTAATTCCAGTCCCATGGGGAGACAGCACACTCTTCTGGCCTCCTCGAGTCCTTTACACATGCAGTAAACATACATACATGCATACATACATACATACATACATACATACATTCATATACAAAAAAAGAATAAATAAATCTTAAAAATTAAAAAGTTCTGTATAGTTTAGAATCCTCCTGAATCAAATATCCTTTCTCACATTTCTCAGAAAACCCCAATACAAAGAAGTGCAGAGTAGCTCAAAATGAAGGCTAAACAACACAATGTGCTGTGTATCTGCATCTCTGGATGATCTGCTAGGATTCCTTCCAATTCAGAAACAGGACTCATACATTTGATGTGATTCCCTAGAAGACCACTGCATGCAATAGAGTTAGACATCCTCAGTACACCAGGTCAGGAGCTTGAGAGATGACTCAGTAGTTAAGACTACTCGCTACTCTTGCAGAACACCTAGATCCAGTTTCCAGCCAGGTCAGGAGCTTGAGAGATGACTCAGTAGTTAAGACTACTCGCTACTCTTGCAGAACACCTAGATCCAGTTTCCAGCACTCAGATGGTTCCTCTTTTTTTTTTTTGTTTTTTGTTTTTTGTTTTTGGTTTTTTGGTTTTTTGGTTTTTTGTTTTTCGAGACAGGGTTTCTCTGTGTAGCCCTGGCTGTCCTGGAACTCACTCTGTAGACCAGGCTGGCCTCAAACTCAGAAATCTACCTGCCTTTACCTCCCAAGTGCTGGGATTAAAGGCATGTGCCACCATTGCCCAGCCCAGACGGTTCCTCTTAACTACAAGTACCTACAGTTCTAGGGAATTCAGGCTCTCTTGTGGCCTCCTCAATCTCCTTGCTACACACACATCATACACTCAGGAACACATGCATACACATAAAATAAAGTCAACATTCTTTCAAAACACCCCACCTAAGACCCTAGTCACCTAGGGACATATAGAGGGAGCCTGGGAGAGAAATTTTCTCTTTCTATCAGACTCTATGAACCTTCAAATAGACAACTCTATAATGCTACTATCGCAGCTATCACTTTCCAGCTTCTATCAAGTTTGTTATCAACACTGTAGTCTAGTGCTCAAAATCACATATGGTAAATTACAGTGAGTCAGAATACAAACTAAGACATTTGTAAAACAACTGTTCAAATAGAATTCTACCTAGAAGCCACCAAGACAGTATATCCCATGCTTAAAAATGAAAGGTCCCCTACATATTATTAACATCTAAATACAAGCAAATAAATTTCCCATGAACTATAACCTTCTAAATCTTTATTCCACAAGACAAGAGTCCAGCATTCACTGCTCAGACCGATAGTTGTATTGTGTCAGTTGGTACTGCAAAGTGACCCAAGGCAAGTCCAAATAGCTGTCACACTTCAATTTGAAGGTCAAGTTTAACACAAACTCTAAACACAAATGCCAAATTATGTTTTTCTAAGCAAAGTGAGTGTGGCAAGAAAGTAGAGACTGGCTCTTCTGGTCTGACCAGCACCGGGGTAGCTAGAGCACAGGATCGGCTGACACCCACCAGCTACCCACAACACCCGCCACAGGATCTTGAGACTCCTGGTGAGTGGAACACAGCTTCTGCTCCAGTCCAATCGCGCGGGACCTGAGACTGCTTTGGTTGGGGAGGCAGAAAACCAGCCTGAGTAGAGCCACAAGACTCTTCCGGTCTGACCAGCACAGGGGTAGCTAGGGCGCAGGGTCAGCTGACACCCAGCAGCTACCCACGACACCCGCCACAGGATCTTAAGAATTCTGATGAGTGGAACACAGCTTCTGCTCCAATCTTTAAACAGTGACAACGATAACAACTAACCCCAGAGATTACCAGATGGCGAAAGGTAAACGTAATAATCTTACTAACAGAAACCAAGACCACTCACCATCATCAGAACCCAGCACTCCCACTTCGCCCAGTCCAGGGCACCCCAACACACCGGAGAAGCTAGACCCAGATCTAAAAGCATATCTCATGATGATGGTAGAAGACATCAAGAGGGACTTTAATAACACACTTAAAGAAATACAAGAGAACACTGCTAAACCGGTAGAAAACATTAAAGAGGAAGCACAAAAATCCCTTAAAGAATTGCAGGAAAACCAGACCAAACAGGTTATGGAATTGAATAAAACCATCCAGGACCTAAAAAGGGAAGTAGAGACAATGAAGAAAACCCAAATTGAGGCAACGCTGGAGATAGAAACCCTAGGAAAGAAATCTGGAACCATAGATGCAAACATCAACAACAGAATACAAGAGATGGAAGAGAGAATCTCAGGTGCAGAAGACTCCATAGAGAACATCGGCACGACAATCAAAGAAAATACAAAATCCAAAAAGATCCTAACTCAAAACATCCAGGAAATCCAGGACAAAATGAGAAGACCAAACCTACGGATAATAGGAGTAGATGAGAATGAACATGTTCAACTCAAAGGACCAGCAAATATCTTCAACAAAATTATGGAAGAAAACTTCCCAAACCTAAAGAAAGAGATGCCCATGAACATACAAGAAGCCTACAGAACTCCAAATAGACTGGACCAGAAAAGAAATTCCATCCAACACATACTAATCAGAACAACAAATGCACTAAATAAAGATAGAATACTAAAAGCAGTAAGGGAAAAAGGTCAAGTAACATATAAAGGCAAGCCTATCAGAATTACACCGGATTTTTCACCAGAGACTATGAAAGCCAGAAGGGCCTGGACAGATGTTATACAGAAACTAAGAGAACACAATTTCCAGCCCAGGCTACTATACCCAGCCAAACTCTCAATTACCATAGATGGAGAAAACAAAGTATTCCACGACAAAACCAAATTCACACATTATCTTTCCACGAATCCAGCCCTTCAAAGGATAATAACAGAAAATAACGAATACAAGGACGGAATCCACGTCCTAGAAAAAGCAAAAAGGTAATCAATCCCTCAACAAACCTAAAAGAAGACAGCCACAAGAACAGAACACCAACTCTAACAACAAAAATAAAAGGAAGCAACAATTACTTCTCCCTAATATCTCTTAATATCAATGGACTCAACTCCCCAATAAAAAGACATAGACTAACAGACTGGCTACAGAAACAGGACCCAACATTTTGCTGCTTACAGGAAACTCATTTCAGAGAAAAAGATAGACACTACCTCAGAATGAAAGGCTGGAAAACAATTTTCCAAGCAAATGGTATGAAGAAATAAGTTGGAGTAGCCATTATAATATCTGATAAGATTGACGTCCAACCCAAAGTCATCAAAAAAGACAAGGAAGGGCACTTCACTCTCATCAAAGGTAAAATCCTCCAAGAGGAACTCTCAATTATGAAAATCTATGCTCCAAATACAAGGGCAGCCTCATTCATTAAAGATACTTTAGTAAAGCTCAAAGCACACATTGCACCTCACACAATAATAGTGGGAGACTTCAACACACCACTGTCACCAATGGACAGATCATGGAAGCAGAAACCAAACAGGGACACAGTGAAACTAACAGAGGTTATGAAACAAATGGATCTGACAGATATCTACAGAACATTTTATCCTAAAACGAAAGGATATACCTTCTTCTCAGCACCTCACGGTACCTTCTCCAAAATTGACACATAATTGGTCACAAAACAAACCTCAACATATACAAAAATGTTGAAATTGTCGCATGCATCCTATCAGATCACCATGGACTAAGACTGATCTTCAATAACAAAATAAATAATAGAAAGCCAACACACACGTGGAAACTAAACACTCTTCTCAATGATACCTTGGTCAAGGAAGGAATAAAGAAAGAAATTAAGGACTTTTTGGAGTTTAATGAAAATGAAGCCACAACATACCCAAACTTATGTGACACATTGAAAGCATTTCTAAGAGGAAAACTCATAGCTCTGAGTGCCTCCAAAAAGAAACTAGAGAGAGCACACATTAGCAGCTTGACAACACACCTAAAAGCTCTAGAATGAAAGGAAGCAAATTCACCCAAGAGGAGTAGACGGCAAGAAATAATCAAACTCAGGGGTGAAATCAACCAAGTGGAAACAAGAAGAACAATTCAAAGAATCAACCAATCGAGGAGCTGGTTCTTTGAGAAAATCAACAAGATAGATAAACCCTTAGCCAGACTCACTAGAGGGCATAGGGAAAGTATTCTAATTAACAAAATCAGAAATGAAAAGAGAGACATAACAACAGTCCCTGAGAAAATCCAAAACACCATCAGATACTTCTACAAAAGGCTATACTCAACAAAACTGGAGAACCTGGATGAAATGGACAAGTTTCTAGACAGATACCAGGTACCAAAATTAAATCAAGATCAGGTTAATGATCTAAACAGTCCCATATCCCCTAAAGAAATAGAAGCAGTCATTAATAGTCTCCCAACCAAGAAAAGCCCAGGACCAGATGGGTTTAGTGCAGA
The DNA here is from genome assembly GCF_978045245.1 of Mus caroli. Taxonomy (NCBI): domain Eukaryota; kingdom Metazoa; phylum Chordata; class Mammalia; order Rodentia; family Muridae; genus Mus; species Mus caroli. The sequence goes on along the minus strand of NW_028227261.1, from coordinate 101,781,056 downwards.
GTTCTATCAAACCTTCAAAGAAGAACTAATCCCAGTTCTTCACAAACTATTCCACAAAATAGAATCAGAAGGTACTCTACCCAACTCATTCTATGAAGCCACAATTATTCTGATACCTAAACCACATAAAGACCCAACAAAGATAGAGAACTTCAGACCAATTTCCCTTATGAATATTGATGCAAAAATCCTCAATAATGTTCTCGCTAACCGAATCCAAGAACACATCAAAACAATCATCCATCCTGACCAAGTAGGTTTCATCCCAGGGATGCAAGGATGGTTCAATATACGAAAATCCATCAATGTAATCCATTATATAAACAAACTCAAAGACAAAAACCACATGATCATCTCGTTAGATGCTGAAAAAGCATTTGACAAAATCCAACACCCATTCATGATAAAAGTCTTGGAAAGATCAGGAATTCAAGGCCCATACCTAACCATGATAAAAGCAATATACAGCAAACCAGTAGCCAACATCAAAGTAAATGGTGAGAAGCTGGAAGCAATCCCACTAAAATCAGGGACTAGACAAGGCTGCCCACTCTCTCCCTACCTATTCAACATTGTACTTGAAGTCCTAGCCAGAGCAATTAGACAACAAAAGGAGATCAAGGGGATACAAATCGGAAAAGAAGAAGTCAAAATATCGCTTTTTGCAGATGATATGATAGTATACATAATTGACCCTAAATATTCCACCAGAGAACTCCTAAGCCTGATAAATAGCTTCGGTGAAGTAGCTGGATATAAAGTTAACTCAAGCAAGTCAATGGCCTTTCTGTACACAAAGGATAAACAGGCAGAGAAGGAAATTAGGGAAACAACACCCTTCTCAATAGTCACAAACAATATAAAATACCTTGGCGTGACTCTAACTAAGGAAGTAAAAGATCTGTATGACAAGAACTTCAAGTCCCTGAAGAAAGAAATTAAAGAAGATCTCAGAAGATGGAAAGACCTCCCATGCTCATGGATTGGCAGGATCAACATTGTAAAAATGGCTATCTTACCAAAAGCAATCTACAGATTCAATGCAATCCCCACCAAAATTCCAACTCAATTCTTCAATGAATTAGAAAGGGCAATCTGCAAATTCATCTGGAACAACAAAAAACCTAGGATAGCAAAAACTCTTCTCAAGGATAAAAGAACCTCTGGTGGAATCACCATGCCTGACCTAAAGCGGTACTACAGAGCAATTGTGATAAAAAACTGCATGGTACTGGTATAACGACAGACAAGTAGACCAATGGAACAGAATTGAAGACCCTGAGATCAACCCACATACTTATGGTCACTTGATCTTTGACAAGGGAGCAAAAACCATCCAGTGGAAAAAAGACAGCATTTTCAACAAATGGTGCTGGCACAAGTGGTGGTTATCATGTAGAAGAATGCGAATTGATCCATTCCTATCTCCTTGTACCAAGGTCAAATCTAAGTGGATTAAGGAACTCCACATAAAACCAGAGACACTGAAACTTATAGAGGAGAAAGTAGGGAAAAGCCTCGAAGATATGGGTACAGGGGAAAAATTCCTGAATAGAACAGCAAAGGCTTGTGCTGTAAGATCCAGAATCGATAAATGGGACCTCATAAAGTTGCAAAGCTTCTGCAAGGCAAAAGACACCGTCAATAAGACAAAAAGACCAGCAACAGATTGGGAAAGGATCTTTACCTATCCTAAATCAGATAGGGGACTAATATCCAATATATATAAAGAACTCAAGAAGGTGGACTCCAGAAAATCAAATAACCCCATGAAAAAATGGGGCTCAGAACTGAACAAAGAATTCTCACCTGAGGAATACCGAATGGCAGAGAAGCACCTGAAAAAATGTTCAACATCCTTAATCATCAGGGTAATGCAACTCAAAACAACCCTGAGATTCCACCTCACACCAGTCAGAATGGCTAAGATCAAAAATTCAGGTGACAGCAGATGCTGGCGAGGATGTGGAGAAAGAGGAACACTCCTTCATTGTTGGTGGGATTGCAAGCTTGTACAACCACTCTGGAAATCAGTTTGGCGGTTCCTCAGAAAATTGGACATAATACTACCAGAGGATCCAGCAATACCTCTCCTGGGCATATATCCAGAAGATGTTCCAACCGGTAAGAAGGACACATGCTCCACTATGTTCATAGCAGCCTTATTTATAATAGCCAGAAGCTGGAAAGAACCCAGATGCCCCTCAACAGAGGAATGGATACAGAAAATGTGGTACATTTACACAATGGAGTACTACTCAGCTATTAAAAGGAATGAATTTATGAAATTCCTAGGCAAATGGATGGATCTGGAGGGCATCATCCTGAGTGAGGTAACATATTCACAAAGGAACTCACACAATATGTACTCACTGATAAGTGGATATTAGCCCAGAAACTTAGGATACCCAAGATATAAGATACAATTTGTTAAACGCATGAAACTCAAGAAGAACGAAGACCAAAGTGTGGACACTGTGCCCCTTCTTGGAATTGGGAACAAAACACCCATGGAAAGAGTTACAGAGATAAAGTTTGGAGCTGTGACGAAAGGATGGATCATCTAAAGACTGCCATACCCAGGGATCCATGCCATAATCAGCTTCCAAACGCTGACACCATTGCATACACTAGCAAGATTTTGCTGAAAGGACCCAGATATAGCTGTCTCTTGTGAGACAATGCCGGAGCCTAGCAAACACAGAAGTGGATGCTCACAGTCAGCTATTGGATGGATCACAGGGCCCCCAATGGAGGAGCTAGAGAAAATACCCAAGGAGCTAAAGGGAACTGCAACCCCATAGGTGGAACATTATTATGAACTATCCAGTACCCCAGAGCTCTTGACTCTAGCTGCATTTGTATCAAAAGATGGCCTAGTCGGCCATCACTGGAAAGAGAGGCCCATTGGACTTGCCAACTTTACATGCCCCAGTACAGGGGAATGCCAGGGCCAAGGGGTGGGGGGGGGTGGGTGGGGGACTGCGGGGGGAGTGTATTGGGGACTTTTTGGATAGCATTGGAAATGTAATTGAGGAAAGTACCTAACCAAAAAAAAAATGTAATAAAAAAAATAGAAAGTAGAGACTGGAACCAGTAGCATCAGGACTAACATATAAATAATAAATAAATAAATAAATAAATAATAAATAAATAAATAAATAAATAAAAGCCAGGGGCTAGAACCCTGGAAAACCTGGCTATCTGTAACATAATATCTCCTAGAAAAGCCTGCAGTTTACAGAGTGGGACAGGCAGGTGCGGTGCAGACACACATAGACTCATGCTCCTTCTGCCCAGAACTTTCTGAGCCTTGGACTAGCGTCCATGTCCATTCTTGAAAATGTTTCCCTTTGCTTAGTAAACTATCTCTATTTCTGTTTCTAATCATGTATTCCCTGACCCAATCCTTTGACCCGGGACACATTAATCTAGAAACATCAGAAGGTACCCCCAGGCTCAGATTTGTGCCTTTGACATTAATTTTTAAGTTTTTAAGCCATTCTGATTGGGGTGAAATAAAATATCAAAGAAGTCATACTTTGCATTTCCCTGATGGCTAAGGATGTTGAACATTTCTTAAAGTAAATATAATTAGGGTTAATTTAGGGCATCCAGTTCTTTCAAAAGATAAGTACGTGCTAATTTTATGGTTATAAAACAAAGAGATCCACTGACTCTTAATTTTATTTTATTATAATAATAAAAAAAAGGACTGTGCTCCAAAGTTTTCTGTTTTGCCAAATCTGATTTTTACTTTTCCTAAAGTCAACTTACCATTCAAAATGTCTATCAGTAGATAGAAAAGGCCAGAATCATCTCCTTATGATTAGTTTGCATAAAAATTTAAGAAAAAATGATACAGAATAAACTGTAGGTCAAGGAAAGTACAACCTATCTAAGGAAACATGTGTTTCTGTTAGTGTTTATGTGTGTGAATCCACACAAGAAACCCCTTTAAAATGTCACTGTGGATAGATAAACACAAGATGTGTGGATAAACACCCTGAAAAAGAGAACAATTTTGGGCAAAAATGCTAATTGTATGAAAGTGAATATTAATTATACTTTAAGATATGTAGCAAATATGCATTTTAATACATACTTTTATTAATTCATCAAATACTTTCCTACAAAAGTTATATATAATTTATCACAAATTACACACAGATATGTTATGTAAATTCCCTCACATACTTGAATTCATACACATGATAACTACTTGACTTTGTCAAAGACCTAAAGAATCAAACTGAAAACATCAAAAGTCACTCCAAAATTTGGTAGAGGAGACACACCATGAAGCGCCATATTTAAGCTGGTCTTTCCTAGAACACATTTGGCTTCACTCCCCATAGACTCCTCTGATTTCAACCATTCTCCCCTTGTTTCCTCAGTGTCAGCCATCTGGGCCTTACTGAAAGTTCTCAAATATATCAGGACTAAACCTCGTTGTGTCTTTGCCCAGTTGATTTCCTCTGCCTGGAGTTCTTCCTCGCAAGTCATTTATGCCTAAAACTCTTACAAGGTCTCACTCAAACATTTCCTTCAAAATGGAGGACTATGAAGTCCCGGCTGCCAGCGATCCCAGTGTTTTATACTGATCTCATTATTTTTCCGATAATCTTAATGCTTTGTAAGTTATTGTTCAAAACTAAGTTGCTTCTGATGACTTTTATAGCATTATATTGAGCCTGTAATACTGACACTTATGAAATTGCCAGACATGCCAGGCATGGTGGTGCATACTTGTCACCCAGCACTCTGGAGACAGAGACAGGAGGATCTCTATGGGTTCATGGCCAGTCTGGTCTACATAGTGAGTTCTAAGACATCCAGAGCTGAAAAAAGAGACCCTGTCTCAAAATACCAAAAATAAAAGAAAAATAAGAACTAAAAATGAGAAGTGACATGCACACCCCCATCCCTAGCCCAGAAGCTATCTCTCCAGTTGATAACCACTTCCAAATGAAAAATAACTTCCCTCCAACAGAGCCTCACTGGAGAAACAAACCCTTGAGAGTAGGCTGCATGCCCACCAACAGAGAGGGAACAGAAAATGAACTCCACAGCATCTTTGGAGGCTTCTTGTCTTACAATAGTGTGTTTAGATTTTTTAAATTTATATTTCCCTCCCTCTTTTCACCCTACAGGTCCTTTGCATATATATTATGACTTCTAGTTTATTTTTTTATGAAGTTGCTGAGTGTATGAGTGAGTGGGTCTCTGCTTCGTGGGCCTTCACTTGGGTTCTTTTCCTTATGCATGTTTATTTTGTTTTATATTATTATATGATTATTATAGGTAAGATGTATTTATTTCTGGTTTATATTATTACATCTTATTTCCTAATAATCCCATAGAAGCCTGCTTGTTTTCTGGTAATGCGGGTGGCAGCAGAGGTAGAGCAGAACCGGAAGTGGGAGGAGTGGAGAAGGGAAAACCATAATCAGAGTATATTATGTGAGAGAAAAGTCTATTTTTAATAAAGAAAACAAAAAGAAATCGCCTAACATGTCGATCTAAATACACCATGCTAAGTTTCCTTTCTCCATAAAGCTACATAAACTTTGCGGTAGCCACATAGGAAACAGCAAGGAGCTGTAAGGAACCGATGCACAGTGCAATCCTAGCAAGCCTTAGTGGATCATACAGGAAAAAAGACAAAAACGCAGGAAGGGAACCTGTGGAGAAGCAAGCTTCAGCAAGGGAGGGAGCGGGAGCGGGCATGAGCTAGTGTGGTGGGGGTGACAATGTGTAAAATCCACTTAACACACATATGAAACGGTCAAAGAATGGGAAGGAAAGAAACCTTTAAAATATGAACGCACTGACATATAAATGCCTTGGAAACAATTTTGAACGAAAATAAAACCCATTGCATAAAGTAGATATTAAATATGAAATAGTTTAAGATATGTATTAAATGTATATATTATGGAAGTGTGTCTCCATAAGTCACCAGACACCATTGCATATAAAAGCCATATAATGTATTTACAAATTATACATATGTATATTATATAGAGGTCTCTCCATATTTTAATTTGTACTTTGTACATTTTATAGTATTGGGTTACCTTGTAACAGATATCACTTTTAGAATCATACATGTACAAAACTCAAAGTAGTGATGACACAAAAATAATAACAAAATTCTACGAAGAGATCCATTATGATAAGGGCTGGAGACAGTGCACTACTTTAGACTTACTAACGCTGCCCAAGGCTGGATGATAATGAGTTGAAAAAGTACCCAAGGAGCTGAAGGGGTCTGCAACCTGATAGGTGGAACAACAATAAGAACTAACCAGTACCCATAGAACTCGTGTCTCTAGCTGTATAGGTATCAGAAGATGGCCTAGTCAGCCATCACTGGGAAGAGAGGCAGGCCCCTTGGTCTTGCAAACTTTATATGCCCCAATACAGGGGAACTCCAGGGCCAAGAAGTGGGAGTGGGTGTGTAGGGGAGCAGGGCAGGGGGATGGGGGTGGGGGTGGAGAGGGTACAGGGAACTTTTGGGATAGCATTTGAAATGTAAATAAAGAAAATATCTAATAATAAATAAATAAGTAAATAAATAAAATATACTTTAAACTAAAAGATAAAAAAACCACTGAGGTTTAATTTCAAGCAGATTTGGGTTAAAAAAACAATAATAAGAAGAAAATAGTCAGCTAGAAAAATGTATTGTTTAGTTGATGTTGTTGTTCTTATTATTTTGGGATTAAAAAGGACAGACTGTATTTGTAGACCAAGTGAGTAGCAAGTAGAGACACAGGCAGCCCTGATGATGCTCACCCTCTGAGCATCCCTGAGTGGTGCCTCACTCATCTATTTATCTGTCTTCTACTCCTATGCCTAAAACAACATTTAAAAGATACACTGATTTTTTTACTTCCATTAGCTGGTCCTCCTCTAGAGTGGTTGTGTAAAATTCCACACTCACTTATTTTGCTCAAGCAACTAAGCAATTCTCTAACTAAATTAGAAAACACTTAGAACACTGCATTAGTACACAGCCACTCCAAGCACACCTAATCTCTTCTAGAATATGATGTCAGGCAATTGTTTCCCCAAGCCCAAGTTAGTATCCACCTGGCTCCAAGTAGCATGTCCATGTTCCCAATTATAGTTCCATCTTTTATTTATGACTAGGTAGCTGGTCAGAAAATTCCAGATTCATAAAGCCTAACTGCATCATATCGAACTTTACTTAGAAAGTGATTTTTACAAAATGGTGAAAAACATGTTCTTTAGATTACAAGATCTACTAGAATATTTTATAATATCAAAGAAAATGTTATTTTCATGCTGTAAATGTGAAACACGTTCACTTTTGTAAAGCAAATGTTATCTCTATGGAAACAGAAAGAAAAATCTTCAGGCTTTCACAAAGAGTCTTTTCTGGAAAATTAATGTTAATGTCAAATCCATCTCCTTTTATGTCCCAATTAGCTTCAGGTCTTCTAGTTTAGGACTTTTCTGTGAAGAGTGATTAGGCATCCTTTTCGACCCACATCAATCATATTAGATATGGTACTGAAATACACTGGTATGTGACATCACCCCTAGAAACCTGGAAGCTTAATGGCTTGGACTAAGCAAAGATTGGGGGGGGGGGGAGAGAGAGAGAGAGAGAGAGGGAGAGAGAGAGAGAGAGAGAGAGAGAGAGAGAGAGAGAGAGAGAGAGAGAGAGAGAGAGAGAGAGATCAGAAATACCTGGCATTCTGAAACAGCTCATCTGACTACGCCCCCACATTAAGAAGAAAACAACCAAATCACTCTCAGTGGACCTTTGAAACAAATCTTTTTTAAGCAAAATCCCTCTGAGCACACAAATACTGTGTTTGTGGTACTCAAGTAGGTCAGAATTATAACCATACATTTGTCCATCAATTTGAACACATGAACATATTGAGAGGAGAGGCAATTCTTTGCAGACTTTGATCTTACAACTCTGTAAGAATAAAGAAAACCATTCTGGTGTCCTACTGTGGAGATAAGTTCACTCTTTCCTGTCTTCTTCTTTAAGTAATTTTTCTACCAAAATGAATAAATGTCCTTAAAAGCCAAGTCTCTCATCCCAGACAGTTTGTGGAAGGGCCTGGATTTGATCCATGTGGTTGTTGGTTTAATGCCTGGGTATCAAATATTGCCAGAGGTGAAACATAGCCTAACTTGAAAAATTGTTAATGGTAGAACATCATGGGCTGATAGTGGAAACTAGGTTTCTTTATTATATATAGTCTGCTATATTGGGTTGGTGATATCTGCCCTTGCTGGTAGATTTAACCTATAAATAACTATAATACATTCTAGAAGTAATAAAATAAAGGTCATTAGTGCTTCATATTCCTTCCTCTAAAATTAAAAATGAAACTTTAAAACATTAAGTGAATACCAAATATTCTAAATTTAGCCTGTGTTCCTCTTAAAGAATGTTCATGCTCAACATCCTTTGAATTTACTGATCCATAAAAATACAATGTACTCACTTAAGTAGACATCTTAGACTATGGCATATTATTAAACAAACTCTGTTACTAATCTTGGGTAGAAATTTAGAAGTGTTCTTCAAATAATGTCAAACTTGAGGAAAAAGTAAAAACAAAAAAACAAAAATACATGTTACCTGTCTAACAAATTTTGAGCCTCTATGTCCTCATATTGTTGAGGTCACAAAAGTATCTACAATTTCCTCTGAGCTAAAAAGAATCTCTTAGGAATGGCAACCAGTATGACTCTCCCTCCAACGAAATATACAAATATTCCTACCTGAACCAGTAATATACTTTTTAAATTTATAATTATCATCTTGATTCTTTGTGTATGTGCATGATATGAGGTCACCCATGCCATAGCAAACATGTGGAAGTCAGGGGGTGATTATGTGGAGTCTCTGTTTCCACCTTTATGTGAATATGGGAATCACAACCAGGATGGCAGGTTTGCACCCACTGGGTCATTTCTTGGCCTTAGTAAGATAATGTTAAACCTATATTTTAGTTTTGTACATTTGTTATGTTAAAGCTAACATATAAAGCTGAAAGGAGGCTTTTTTAAAGAACATATACATTACCTGTATAGACTGTACACAAAAATCCTATTTATCTGTTTCATTTATAGCTCCAACCCTCAGCACTCTTAGAGCACCACAGGAAAAAAATACTGTGAAAAGATATAGCATTTGGTGACTTTTAAAAACGTGAGATTAATATACTGTAACAGAAAAGTCTCCAGGGGCAAACATCAATAAACTGCTTTCAGATTTTTCTGTTTTGCATTTTTTCATAACATAGACATATTCATATTTAAGGATTTAAAGAACAATTTCTTGTACAATAGTGTTTGTAAGAATGCAACATTTGCCCAACTCTAATATTTTAAAATAATAAATGTAGAACTATATGAAGATGCTGACCAAATTGTTAAAAAGTGGCTATGTCTCAATGTTACCTTAGCTTTTTCCTTATTCTTTGTAGAACCTTGAGCATTCTTTATAAACATGCAATAATTTCAAAATACTGTATCTCATTATAAAAGTGTGAACATAATGCATAAAAAGGCAAAGAAGAAAGGAAAGTAACTAAAATTCCCATCTGAGTTTCAACTGTGTCTAACATGCTGACCATCATTTGCCTAAGAGTCTTCCCTTCAGATTTTTTATGGCCTCTTTCACATCTTTGTTTCTGAGGCTGTAGATTAAAGGATTCATCAAGGGAGTCATCACCCCATAGAACATGGATATAAGTTTGTCTGTAGCATCCAAGTCATCTGCATTGAATTTGTCTTTAGACTTGGGTTTCATGTACATGAAAAGAATGGTCCCATAGAAGATTATCACTACAGTAAAGTGAGCTGAGCAGGTAGAGAAGGCCTTGCTTCTCCCCTCAGCAGAACGAATGCTGAGGATGCTGGAGATGATTAATGAGTACGAGATGACAATGAGGACCAGTGGCATCAGAGTGAACAAAGTTGTGGCCACAAGCATGATGAATTCATTGCCGGAGATGTCAGTACAAGCCATCTTCATGACAGCCAGGATTTCACAGAGAAAATGATTGATGACATTTCCACAGAAAGGCAGCCGCATCACAAACGCAGTTTGCACGGCAGAGTTGGCAACCCCTGAAAACCAAGACCCGGTTGCCATGGTCACATAGGAACTCTTGCTCATGATGAGAGGGTATCTCAAAGGGTTGCAGATGGCCACATAGCGGTCAAAGGCCATCATGCCCAGGAGCACACACTCTGTTGTTCCCATGGCCAAGCCAAGAAACATCTGTACTGCACAGCCAAGGAAGGAAATCGTTTTTCTTTCTGAGAGAAAGCTTACCAGGGTGAAGGGAATAGAGGAGGTAGTAAAGCAGATGTCCAAGAACGACAGGTTCCCCAGGAAGAAGTACATAGGGGTGTGCAGGTGAGAGTCGAAAATACTGAGAATAATAAGGGTGCCATTGCCCACTAGGATGACTGCATACATCATTAAGATGACCACAAAAAAGAGATGCTCAAGGCCTGGGTAACCAGAAAGCCCCTTCAGAAAAAATTCCTCCAAATGAGTCTGGTTTTCCCATTCCATCGTATTCTCTCTCTTTTTCCTGCAAGAATTAAAAAAAAAAAACAAAAAACAAAAAACAAAAACTTAAGTAGCATATTCTGTACTACAGGAGGTTTAAATTTATCAATGCAAGTATATAAAATGTGTACTAAATTCAATGAAAGAAGGAAAGAACTAAATGAAAAAGGAGAGAGGGGAAAGAAGGGGGAAAGAAAATGAAATAAAATAAGCAACATAAGAGATAAATTGTTATATTGATCATAAATTCTGAGCTAAGAACTCTGTGGCTGGTTTTTAATAGACTGGCATGTAAACACCACAACATTACCATTCTAAAGATGATGGAGCTAAGGTGGCATAGGTCAGACCCTAGGCTCAAACTCAAGCCTCACTTCCTGAGGCTTATGCTTAACTGAGGTTTTTTGGATTTTTTTTGGTGGTTTTTTTTTTTTTTGTGAACACAGAGGCAATACTGAATGTGTTATATGCTTTATTATTTTTAAAAGAAGATTGGGTTCAACAGAAGAACTAAACAATAACCCCTGAGTGCAAAAATATCAAAAGACGCATATGATTCTGCAGAGACAAAGCCAGAAATGAACATAACCACACAAAGAGCATATTTACTCAAAAACCAGATTCAATTCAAGAGAGCCTAATAATAGGAAATCTTCTTGTCAAAATGTAAATGTCTCAGTGGGAAGCACTTCAGAATACAAGATAAAATCATTCTTTTCATTTTTAAATACATACATACAGTTAAGCATTGTGTAGAAAATTGAAGTCTAATCTTTTAATGTCAAATTAGGAAATTTAAAGCACATATAGATGCATGTAATTACCATGACCAAGTCATATATATGTCCATAACCTGTCTCTTCTATAGTACCCCATCTTTTAGTAACCTCTTCATCTTGTTCTAAAAACCTGTTAAACATGGAGATATTTTCTGTCTCTAAAGTTTCAGCTTTTTAGAATCTCATAAAATAAAATCATGTTGGGCTTCTTTTATTTACTAAAGTCCTCTAAAATTTATTCAAGCTGTAAATGCTGAGTAGCTTTTTATTGCATAGAGATACTAAAATTATCTCCTCAGCTATCCTTGGAAGAACATTTGAATTATCTCCATTTGGGAATAGTTGCCATAAATATTAGAGCTTTGATATTTGTGTGACCCTAAACTCCCAAGTTTCTAGGGTCAAGATCCTGTAGTGGGATAATAATTTCATAGAAAGTACATAGTATAGTTTGCAGTAAATTGACAGCTCTCCAAAGTGGCTGTATTGTATGTGCATTCCAAGCAACAGCATGTAAAACTCTCAGTTGCTCTGACTTCCATCAACACTCAGTATTGCTAGCAGTGGCTTCTGATTCATTTCAATGGGTATATAGAGACATCTCGTGAAGGAATTTATTTATAATAAAATCCACAATAAGCACTTTCCTTATTCTTTTTTGCCCTGTGTATATATATTTTTTGTAAAAAGTTTGTATCTTTTTCCTATTTCCTACTCAAAAATTTTTTGCTGTTGAGTTTTCATAGTTCTTCATACACACACACACACATACACACACTCACACAGATAGATAGATAGATAGATAGATAGATAGATAGATAGATAGATAGATAGATAGATAGATAGATGATAGATAGATAGATAGATGATAGATAGATGATAGATAGATAGATAGATAGATAGATAGATAGATAGATAGATAGATAGATAGATAGATAGATAGATAGCTGAGTCTTTTGCCATATTTGTGATTTATCTATATTGCTTTCTAGCCTATGGCTTATTTTCTCATTTTCTAATGCAAGCATCTTTTAATTGATAGCTACCCAGGTCTAATCTGAAGGAATCCAAAGGAAAGCCTGCAATTACAAAGACATTCACCAACAGGAAAGTTTCATGACCTTTCTCACTGAGTGATCATCAGAAAATATCCACTGCAATCACTCAGAAATCAGGGGTGCTGGCTCTCGCCTCCAGAATCCTTACTCGGAAATTCACAAGCCATTGTTTTTAATTACCCTTAGAGACATGCCCTTTTCTTCTGCCTCCCTCACATACTAACACACACACACAAACACACACACACACTCACTCAAGTGATATTTTTGTACATGAACAGAGAATCCATTGACTGTACTCCGACTAATTTATGAAACAATTTTCTCAAAACAGGAAGGCACATAACAGAGTGTTTCTCCATATTCACAAAACTTGACACATGTTTAGAACCAACCTTTAACTACTTTTAATGGCTTCTGGCCATAATTAGGGTAACTTTTTCTCCATTTTGTCCTTCTCTCCATCGACGTCATCCTTTCTACTTTGAGACTCTTTTATACCTTTTATTACCTGAATCTTTTCTGTCTGGATCCCAGATGCTTTGGAAGCTGGATTATAAGCAATGTCTCCCAAATCTCAATTCGCTAGCACATGATATCTGAAAGGTAGTCTCACTGTGAGACTCACTCTTCCAACCACTGCCACCATTCAATTTGTTACAAAGTCAAATCGATTTTGTCTACATAAAAGATCATGCGTTCAAATATTAACCTGGCAGTTTCTGAGGTCTGTGACTTTGGATAATTTTATTCCCTTAGTTTTGATATCTTCTTCAAAACAAGGGAATTTTAACACCCTTATAATCAGGTTCTTGAGAAGATAAAGTAATACACAGGATGCTTTACAGTATGTGGCAAGAATTATTTTGGCTTCCTTCATCTCCGTTTTTAATTCTTTAGAATTATTTTACATTTTCTAGTATCTCCCTACTATAAGAATATATTCAAAGTCTATCAATCAGATGTCTTGTTCCCTCTTCATGAGTTAAACCTAGATCGCATCTATGAGTTGAGATGGGCACGGAGTTTACCAAAGGCCACTTTAGTTTACAGTGAGTAGTGTTATACTATTATTACAAAGTTTCACACCATTTTCAAATAAAAAGCTCGCAGGCTGAGCATTATTTTTAATGGAAGCTACTTCAGTTCATTCATCTAAAATCCAACTTAGGATATGTCCAGAAGTATAGCTCCATTTAAGATCATTCCTCCAACACTCACGGAAGCCTAAGTCAACATTTTTCCTGTTCATGAGTCAGTGCTCCTCTCCATTTCTCCTCCTGCCCCTCATCCAACACCTCCAAGTGCAGAGATGTATTGAAGAACAAAAGGAGGCATCCTAAGTTGCTTTCTCAGGTAGGTGATCCAAACCAGGGACCAAGGCAAAATGCTGTCCATTCTTGGTTGACATGACACTCGGTTTCGAATCCAAACCAAACAAAACTGAATTGTTGTTGTGAGGTGATCACTATAAACATTGACCTTTAATATAACATCCTACTTTACATTGGATCAAGAGAACAAATCCAATACCAAATGTGCAACAATTTCATTGGAACAAAAAGAGAGAGAACTTTAAGATTCATAGACACCTGTAATGAAGTAAGAACCAGGTAACTGTATTTTGACTGAAGGAATTTCTATTCCAGTTAGAAATTATAGCCCCAAATATCCATTTGATTTCAATGTTCAATGTTCAAACAACAGGATTTTTAGATGGTAAATTTTTTCTCAGTTTTCTACATTCAAGAAAGTTCTCCTGAATTTTTTTAATTTATTTATTTAATGCACACTTTCCCTAGTAAGAAATGCCCCATCCTTACAGCATAGAATTTATTTCAATTCAGTTCATGAAGACACCCTCTCTTGTTAATGATGATTGGCAGATTCTGAGGGAGGACCAACTTACCTCCAAGCTTGCAACAAGTAGCAGACTATCTTTCCATGCTTTTCTACTTCCAGTCTATGCAGCAAAGTTTCCCATGAGTCTGATGCTTCCTAAAGAAGCAGTTACTACTGGGAAAGCTTTGATGTAACAAGACACTTTACATTTTACTATTGGGCAGCTCAGTTCGAGAACACAGCACATTGCACAGTGCTCGATGTAAGGCCCAGGAAAGTCTCCAAAGAATCTTCTTTAGACTCAGAAAAGTAATTTAAATAGTTCTTGCTCTTGGGGAATAGTGTGTGTGTGTGTTTAAGCTATAATTTTAAATTGCTTCAGGGTAAGGATGCACAAAAGTTTTGGAACTTCAAAAACAATACCCTAAAGATTTAATTAGACTAAACCAATTAGCTATATCTTTTAACAACCAATCAAAAGGTTTCAAGACTTGGTTTACCTTACCCACTACTGTAAGATACCAATTTCAACGATATTCTAATGACATTATCCAGGTCTTTGCTTAGCCTATCCCATCTTATTAGTAACTACAAAGAATTAAGTAGCTCTTACTCTCTTGTTCTCTTGTTCTCTTACCCTCTTCCCTCTCTGTCCCTTCTCTCCCTCCTGCCCCTTCAACATGCTCATAGACAATCTCTACTCCTCTTCTCTTCTCTTCTCTTCTCTTCTCTTCTCTTCTCTTCTCTTCTCTTCTCTTCTCTTCTCTTCTCTCTCTCTCTCTCTCTCTCTCTCACTCTCTCTCTCTGCCTTTCTCTGTCTCTACTACCCTCTCAACTCCCCTCCTCATGCTCTAAATTTTAAAAAATAAAATAAGTGGTACTAATTCTTAGTTGTTTGCAAAAATAATATTTCATGGCTTTCCTGACATTATTGCAAAAGTTTGTTTTTTTTTTACATGTTAGGTCACTTAACTCATAATTGTTAAATTAGTAACAGAAGAAAAATTCATTCCACTGTATGATTAATCTAAAAACTATCTATTCAACTTGGGATCTCTAGGCTATTGTAAATGTTGGTTGTATTTTGAAGCACCCAATAAATTTAGAAAATATTAATTTATCAGTAGAAACTAGAAGTTACCTATCAATTTAGCCTTTCTTGTAATTTTTATAAGAAATTTTGTAATCCATCCTGTTTCATACGATCAGAATATCTGAAGAGTTCATCTGATCAGAAGTACATCACAGAGAGTAGTGAGTGTCAAAGCTTCACCCAGTTGCACTTCCAGGGTCATCTATATGTCTGTGTGGTCCAGGACTCACACACTTCCACCCCCCAGTCACCACTGCTATACACAGTGTTCCCTCTTACTTGAGCTGTTTCACCCAAATAATGAGTGCAATTTGATAACTTGGGTGCTGCAGACAAAACCAAGGAAAACATACTTAACCAAAGTTTTGCAGAATTAGAGAAAAACCATAGCTCTAAGGAGGAAACAAATCAAAACTGAGAATCTCTGTCTGTCAGTGAAGACCACTGACCATCTTTGATCATAAAAAAAACTGATTCTCGGCCACTATGTCGATTCAAAACAACCCATAGCTAAACTTGCTTCTAAAGACTATAGTGTTAAAGTCTTTTTTTTTCTTTCTTTTTTATTACGTATTTTCCTCAATTACATTTCCAATGCTATCCCAAAAGTCCCCCATACCTTCCCCGCCACTCCCTTACCCACCCATTCCCACGTTTTGGCCCTGGCGTTCCCCTGTACTGAGGCATATAAAATTTGCATGTCCAATGGGCCTCTCTTTCCAGTGATGGCCGACTAGGCCATCTTTTGATACATATGCAGCTAGAGTCAAGAGCTCCGGGGTACTGGTTAGTTCATAATGTTGTTGCACCTACAGGGTTGCAGATCTCTTTAGCTCCTTGGATACTTTCTCTAGCTCCTCCATTGGGGGCACTGTGATCCATCCAAGAGCTTACTATGAGCATCCACTTATGTGTTTGCTAGGCCCCCGCCTAGTCTCACAAGAGATAGCTATATCAGGGTCCTTTCAGCAAACTCTTGCTAGTGTATGCAATGGTGTCATCATTTGGAGGCTGATTATGGGATGGATCCCTGGATATGGCAGTCTCTAGATGGTCCATCCTTTTGTCTCAGCTCCAGACTTTGTCTCTGTAACTCCTTCCATGGGCGATTGTTCCCAATTCTAAGAAGGGGCAAAGTGTCCAC
Source organism: Mus caroli (assembly GCF_978045245.1). Classification (NCBI taxonomy): domain Eukaryota; kingdom Metazoa; phylum Chordata; class Mammalia; order Rodentia; family Muridae; genus Mus; species Mus caroli. The sequence goes on along the minus strand of NW_028227261.1, from coordinate 101,764,558 downwards.
ACTTTAGTCTTTGTTCTTCTTCAGTTTCATGTGTTTTGCAAATCGTATCTTATATCTTGGGTATACTAAGTTTCTGAGCTAATATCCACTTATCAGTGAATACATAGAAATACTATTGGAGGAAAAACCTCATGAGGCAGGAAAGATGGCTCAGTGGTTAAGAGCTCTTGCTGCTCTTTCAGAGTTCTGTTCCCAAAACCCATGACAGGTGACTCACAACCCCAGCTCCAGGGGTCTGATGCCTTCATCTGGTCTCCACACATACCTGCATACCCATGCACATAGGCAAACACATATGCACATAATTAAAATAAATAAAATGGGTTTTTTGATGCTGGAGTCTAAAAACAGAAGTCTTTGCCAATTATTTCTCTTTCCTTATTTACACCTAAATTCTACCCAGTGCTACTTAAATAAACTCTCTAGAGCCATCACATCAGAGCAATTCAAAGTTGTGAAATTATTGTCTGAATCACTATGTTCTCAAATTATCACATTAAAGCTGAAACATGGAGGTTAATCATGTAAAACTAAGCTATTCATCCATATGTGCCCCCTCAAAAGCTTTATTTTAAAGTAAGTTTTTCTATCTCTCATAAACTAAGATGTGGAAAATTCCTAATGTATATAGACTACAAATAAATGTCAATGTGTAATTGCTATAAACTCAATTATGTTGCACAACCATTTAAAATAAGATTTTTAAACCACTGAAATGATTCAGTAGATAAAGATGCTACACATACACACACACACACACACCACACACACATTCATACTCACATACACAGACACACACTCACACTCTCACACACACACATACACACACACACACATACACACACACACACACACACACACACACACACACCAAGTAAATAAGCAGACTGAATTGGTTTTGCTGAGTAATTATTTCTTATTTATGGATCTGCCTCATTTTTTTCTTCTTTGAATTATTTTTTGTTTTATCGATATAAATTTATATTTATATAAAATATTTAGAAATTTCAGGAAAGATGCTGTGGTTAATTTCTGAAAACTTTTTTTTTTTGCAGGAGTTCTTCTGGTTTCAGTTTTGGTTTTATAAATAAAATGATAAATATTGTTTCAACGATTCTTTTACTTGTTTGATTAATTATAAAAAGATAAATATCACAGTATAAACTAAAATTCTTCAAAAATACTATAAGTTAAAATATCCATTAAAGAGATATGCTGTAATGATTTTCCACAAATCATTGGAACAGATAAATATTAAAAAATACAGTTTCTCACAAGAGACAGCTGTCTCTTGTGAGACAATGCCGGGGCCTAGCAAACACAGAAGTGGATGCTCACAGTCAGCTATTGGATGGATCACAGGGCCCCCAATGGAGGAGCTAGAGAAAGTATCCAAGGAGCTAAAGGGATCTGCAACCCTATAGGTGGAACAACATTATGAACTAACCAGAGCTCTTGACTCTAGCTGCATATGTATCAAAAGATGGCCTAGTCGGCCACCACTGGAAAGAGAGGTCCATTGGACTTGCAAACTTTATATGCCCCAGTACAGGGGAACGCCAGGGCCAAAAAGTGGGAGTGGGTGGATAGGGGAGTGGGGGGAGGGTATTGGGGACTTTTTGGATAGCATTGGAAATGTAAATGAGGAAAATACCTAATAAAAAAATTGATTCTAAAAAAAAATACAGTTTCTACATGGACTACACCTATGTCCCCCACACATATGTAGCAGATATACAGCTTGGTCTTCATGTGGGTCCCCCAATAACTAGAGCAAGGGGTTGTCTCTGAGTCTGTTTCCTGCCTATTGATCCTGTTCCCCTAACTGGAAGGCCTTTTCTGACCCTACTGACAAAGGATGTGCCTAGTCCTGCAGTGACTTGATGTGTCAGTGCGGGTTGGTACCCAGGGAGCCTCCCCCTTCTCAGAGAAGAAGTGAGGGGGAGGGGCTGAGGTGGACTGAGAGGAAAGGGAGGGTTGTGATCAGGCTGTAAAGTGAATAAGTAAATAAATTAATGGAAACAAAAGGAAAACAACACTGTTTCAAAGAATAATGTGTAAATTATCCATAACACTAAGTCCTACAGGAAAACCATTTGTTATGGACTATCCATAGTCCAATTTTTTTTCTTCTACTTACCAAGTCAAACAATGAGCCTTTATCTTAGAAAGAAAAGCATGGATACAGGACAACTTTCCAACATAACAGTATTGGACACAGTGTTCTTTTGAAAGATCAAACATTCAGAATCACTTCCTTTAAAGGAATTATTCTCTCAAAGGGATATACAAATAATGGCCTCCACACATATTATCTTTATTCCAAATTATTGGATCCCATAACAAAAAGTTTGCAAGTAAAGTTGTTTGGCAGAAATCACCTGGAGGACATGGAAAGCTAAAAGTCTGTAACATCTGCATTACATAATTGTTTTCTGACAGCAGTTAGCAAATAGAATTACAAGAAAAGAAACCCTACTTGATTCCTGTCTTTCTGAATGTCTTCCCTACCAAAACCAGATGACTGAGGCTCCTTGTCAGCCTTGACCAGAGATTGCTGGCTGGCTAAGAGTAGGATTAGCATGCTCTATGTTCAGTCAAGGTCCAGTTATAACCATACCAAGTGTGGTATGCTCTGGCCTGCCCGCCCTTTACTACGCTATCTATAAGCTTTTATGGTTTAATGAAATGTGAGTTTGATAAGAGTTCTTGCCAGAATTGGTACCATCAGAACTACATTTGATGCGGATGCCTGTCACCTTAAGAAGTAGAGCCATCAGCTAGCAAATAACTGATACAGATAAATCCCATACCCAAACCATAAAAACAGGTCATAAACCATCCATTTGACCAGATAATCTATTTATCTAGACTTATATTTAACAGCCAAGGTAGAATCCCAAAGAGACATACAGCTATTTTTAAATGTTATCTTATGGCTTCTACACTGTAAGGCAGGAAGGTCACTCAAAAATGTTTAATTTTTTTTTTTTAACTGAAGTCATTTGTGTTGCGGCCCGCCCGCGGTCCACAACACGAACGGTTCAACTGAGAATGGCAGTTCCCTGCAAAGAGAGGTAACTAGATAGGGCGGAAGAAAAGAATGAAGCCAGGACAACAAGTTCTGATCGAGGCTCAATTTAATATTTCCAAACACTCAGTTTATAAAGGAAGGGGGAGGGAACCCAATTTCCCGCCAAGTAACTCAGGGTCCAGTAGCAGGACGAACACGTGTGTGCCTTCAGGCAGCAAGGTCAGGTTCCAGCAGTGGGCGTGGCAGGACGAATGAGCCGGTAGCTCCACCCTAGAGCAGGCAGGTTCCAAGCTGGGGGGAAGGGAGACCACATTTCCCCCCATTAGATAACAAAAATAAAAATAAAAAAGGGGTGGCCTGTGGCAGAAAGATTATCTATGTTCAATAGTTCTGCCTAAGTTCCTAGGGCTAAAGAAAAAACCTATTTCCGTGGGATTTCTTAACTATTCTAATGGTAAACTGTATCTGGCTAAGGCTGTAGGCTCTGACTTTATAATGCTAATTAGTGCTGAATAGGTAGCTACCTGTTTGCCTTTTAAGTAGGGCGTTGGAACCCTGGCTGAGTTTAGCTAAACAATTTTAGAATAACACTGAACTGATAATTATCCACAATTTTGGGTGACAGGCAGGGGAAACAGTGAGAAGCGATTAAGACTGGCTGGCTCCTAGTACAAGGCCAATTGGCTTTTTTATTTTTTGGGTGGGAGGCAGTGAAGGGCCTGCTCTTACAACAGCAAGGTCTCCAATCTCTCTCCCCCCTGTTAATTAAGTTTAAATAGGCAATGCTTAACAGAGGTGATCAAAAGATTTTCTCATCCGTAGATGAGTGGGCCTTTAACCTTGACTTGGGTGGACATTAACCTGATTCCTCCCGTGAGTATCGTAACAACTCACATCTGTGGCTCTTGGTATCTTTTGGGGAGGGGAGGCAGAGCCGTAAGTATTTTTAGTGTTTAGCTGGAGTCGGATACCAACCTCTTTCAAATCAGGTGTGTCGCACAGGGAACTCAGAAACGGTCAAACTGGACCTTCCCTCCGCAGTGATCTCCTGCGCCAAGCGGTACCCATACCGTATTCATATGATTATGAATCAGTATCGCAATTCTGAGTTATTGCGAGGCCTCTATGTGAGACTTGTCAACCTCAGATTTAGCAAGGCCTAGACAAGAATTATGTCAGTATTAACACCATTAATTTTGGTTAAAATAGGAGCTAAAAGTCTTTTCTCTTCATCTCTGTTATTCCCAGTAGCCTGAGGAACTAAGGACACCTTGCAGTAACAGCAAGGGTGAAAAGCCAGAGGCCAGTTAAGGGACTAAGCCTGTATCTATCAAAATAAGAACTAATCTTTGTAAATATATATGAAATTTCTACTTCCCTAGCTCTCCTGGTAAATCTAAATCTTATCTTAGACTGAAAAGCCACATGCTGGGATGTCCCTGGAAGGGAGATTAGCAGAACCACCTGTTTGCTCTTAGGGGCTGGGCGGAGAACCGGAGAATGTAGATTGACCTGCTTGAGAGAAGGAAGAATACTAAACAATTAGAGTGTAGTAATGTAAATTTTCTGTTTGGAGAAGTCAAGGTACTTTATTTAGATGCAAATTGTAAAGCTAAAGTTTATCTCCGGCCTTTTGTAGGGGAATTGGCTCAGAGGAAACAGTGTTTTTTGAGAGCTTCCACTCCCAGCTCAAGAGGAATTTTAGTTTGTAGATTGATACTTACGAGGAGAGACAGAATCTGTGTTTACCTGACGAATTAATCTCTCTGGTAGCCACCGTGCTTCATCTTCATCTCGTGAAAAAACACAAACCGACCCTCTTCCCCAAATTAGGACTGGATCTGGACCCTTCCATTTATTAGTCAGGGGGTCCTTCCATTTTACCAATGCATAAGAATTAGAAGTAACTGGGTGCCAGTGGCGTTCCGCTGCAGACTGACCTTTAATGTCAGTTTGCAAAAAGTTTAGGACAAATAAGGTAAAGGCAAGGTGAGCCTTTGGTGACCTTGGGGGATATGCTCTGAATTAACTTTGTTAGGTAATTTAGAATATAGGAATCTCTAATAATTGAACTGAATATTAGACCAGTCTAAGATTGAGTTAGAATGGCTGGTCACACTGAAGAAGAGTGAAAAATCATTATGACTCTATTAAATGACTAATTTTACTAAGTCTGAATATACAGTCTCTGATGTACTATTGCCATAAAGTTAAAAGGCTAGAAGCTAGTCTAAACTGGAAAAATGACAAGCAAGGATGGATCTAAAACATGAATTTAATCTTTTAGTCCTTTTAATCAGGACACTGAGTTAACTTACCTGTCAGCTCAGCACACGAATTACCAATATGCTTCTGCAGAGTTCTGTGGAGAGAACCTGTTTTTCCCTTTCCTAATAAGGTAGCTGTTTTAGGATCAATCTATAAGCCAATAAGTAGACCCTTTTAAGATACTAAAAAGCATTTATTAAAGTTGACATTTTAATCTCAAATTTTGAAAATAAAGGTATGTTTTAAATAGTGTGCATGGAAATGCACTAAATAGTATATATGGGGATACAATTTCTCTCTTTTGTCTTTTAAGAGGTTAAAGTTTAAAATTTTACAATATCTAACCTTTTGAATTAATAACTTTTTGGACAAAACATTTTAAATATTTGGCTGTAAAGGGGCAGTGACTGATTGCACTTTCAATCATTTTTCTTAAGGAACAGTTGTAACTAGAAGGCTAGAAAAGTTATTAAGAGTCACACGTGCATAATTTATTTATCTATTAACTAGAAATATGTATAAGCAATTGTAAATTTGAGAATTAGTAGTATCTGAGGGACGAACAATTTTAAGTAATTATGAGCTCAGAGATATAGCATTGACTATCAATATATAAATTAAGGTTTGATTATTCAGCATTTTAAAACACCATCTACAGCACACAACCAGATTATTTGTGCTGGAATAGGGGCAACTGTGTGTCTTAAAACTCCGCTCCACAGCAGCTAGTTGGGCCCACGTGGGCTAACGATCGGCTGGGAGGATGAGAAAAATGACTTTACAATAATGTTTTTTCTGGCCAAAGAATTGTCTTGGGCACAACTAATTTTTAATTACCAATTAACAACAATTATAAAAGCTTTCTTTATTTCCTGCAAAACCCCTTGCAGCAAACCAAAACACCAAATAACAAAAGGATACTGTCTCTGAATCTTTTGGGTGAGAGCAAGGATTTAAGGTAAACTTCCCTTGAGAAGCATTAGTTAATAAAATACTTTCCACTTAGGAAACAATATATACTGAAAGATTAAAACTTTTGGCTTCTCGTAAAGAAGCAGAAACAATAAACATTTTTCTTACATAATGTAAAGCTATATTAGCCATACATAGAGGCAAAATTTTCTAATGATTACCAGTTTACTAGAAGCCAAAAATCTTTGAATTTAAGCATTATTTTAAACATTTGAATAGATCTGTAACACTGTTAAAAAGAAATTTTCTTGAACACAGGGAAAAACTTTTTTAGGCATTGTTTGCAAAACAAAAGAAAGTTCACAAGCCGCTCTGGGACTGCCCAGAGCCCTGTATTGACTCAAAGGTAAAATACTTTTTAATCTGAGCATCAATCTTAAATTTGCAATCAAACTGCAAGCTGCAGTCAATGGAACAATGGCAGATTTAACCATAATTTTTAAGTTTTTGTGCAAGGTTAGGATAATACCTATAACTTTGGGAAAGCAAAACCTATGTTTAAAACAATTTATCACTGTTAAAATCAATATTAGAAGCATTACTATCATATTACGAAGTTTGGATATCAATTAATACCTATGAATACCTATTAAAGCAAGCTTTAACGCTTTAATAAAGAGGCATTGCTTTATATCTTATCTTAAATTTTACTATTTAGGATAGGAACCACATTTATCAATTTTTGAGTTAAGAAGATTTTTTCCTGAGGAGGCCTTCTCTGATAGTCACTCCTCCTGAGATACCACAAGCTCCGCCTGAGGGCAATTTAGCCCTGGGGAAGTTGCATTTTTCATAGCATCATTTACAAGCGCCCAGAGACCTAGGGTAAAATTATCTGTCTGAGCGATATTCAGGGCCTCACCAACTTTTTCCCAGGTTCCACAATCTATCGTTTCTTCTTCTTTGAACCATGGACAACAGCTATCTATCTTATCTAAAAAATTTCTTACTAATTGTACTTCAAGCCTTATTCCTTTTTCCTTAAGCAACTCCTGAAAACTAAACACAATTGCCTGATCCATGTTTTAGAACCCTTCTTTCTTCCACCTAAGCAGTTTTCTAAAAAAAAACTGCGGCACACCGCCTGTCTCCGTATCTAGTTCCGATTTACGAACTGCTGACCCCAAGTAGAACCAGTGTTGGGTTAGCACTGCTTCAAACTTGCTTCGTATCCTACTGCATCCCCGCAACACTTTCAAAACTGAAATTTTTTTGGGCTAGCGCTAGCATGTGTACCTGTCCGTTGCTCCGATGCTCCTCCTCCGATACGAAGATTCTTTCCTTTCTTGTGGAGCTCCACACAGCAATCGTTTCTCTTAGCATCTCTCTGCCATTCTTCAGGTCCCAGTTCTGGCGCCAACTGTTGCGGCCCGCCCGCGGTCCACAACACGAACGGTTCAACTGAGAATGGCAGTTCCCTGCAAAGAGAGGTAACTAGATAGGGCGGAAGAAAAGAATGAAGCCAGGACAACAAGTTCTGATCGAGGCTCAATTTAATATTTCCAAACACTCAGTTTATAAAGGAAGGGGGAGGGAACCCAATTTCCCGCCAAGTAACTCAGGGTCCAGTAGCAGGACGAACACGTGTGTGCCTTCAGGCAGCAAGGTCAGGTTCCAGCAGTGGGCGTGGCAGGACGAATGAGCCGGTAGCTCCACCCTAGAGCAGGCAGGTTCCAAGCTGGGGGGAAGGGAGACCACACATTTGGTCCCTGATCTTCCATGCCTGACTCAGGCTCTTGAGTGTAAACAAAATGCCTTCTTTAGGCAAATGGTGCTCCTACCTGCAAAGTCACCTAGAAAGGTAAGACTGACATTCACAGAAAGGAGTAGAGGACCCACTCTTCTGTGTCTCCTTCTGTCCTAAAATTTAAACAGAGAAGAAAATCACCCACCACAATAGTCTCACTTCCAGGTGACATTTTCACATTTGTAGTTAAGGCCTGTGACACTGAAGCCCATCAGCAAATCTCTGTAAATCCCCACTAGCATGAACAAAAATCTTAGTGTTATGTGGTAGGTGTCCATCCCTTGAGGATTAAAAAAATTCCACCTGCCAAGCCCATGTAAGAATGTGACAATCCTCTTCACGCAAGAAAGTAGCTTCCAAATCCATAACTTCAAAGGGGCTGGTTGGATTCTCTCTGGGGTCCTCAGGCCATGTTTGATCCTATCATCTCCAGCCTGAAGATTATGGAGCAATGAGGGCACATCAATGAAAGCCACATGTGCATTATCACCGTGGGCATTAAGGAAAGTGATTGTAAAACATGCTAAATGACAAACAGCTAGCACACCTTAAAATATATTGTGCATCACTGAGGTAAGATTATCTTGTCTATCAAGTTGTCTCCTTTGGCTGCTCTCTGATTCTTGTGAATAAGAGCATCTCACAAGGACCCCTTGGCGTGTGTCTGAACCAGGTAATGGGGAAGCATGGGTTATACTTTCAACCAGCTGTATCAATTACAGAGAATGTAGAAGATAACATGCATGCACTCCCCAGTACATTTAATGGTACTTATTATGAAGCATTTAACTATATGCCTCCCTCAGAATCCACGGGACTGATTCCAGGACCCACCCCACCTCTACACAGACAATCAAGGAATATTCAAGGTCATCGTGAAAACTGATGTAGTAATTGTTTGCCCATAACCTCTAATAAATTTTATTTTTAACATAAAAACAATACTTGTAATTTACAAAGATTAGCAAACATCCCATACAGCACATTCTCTAGTGTGTTTTTTTCTTGCACAGTGTTCCACGTTGTCTTAGTCAGGGTTTCTATTCCTGCACAAACATCATGACCAAGAAGCAAGTTGGGGAGGAAAGGGTTTATTCAGCTTACACTTCCACACTGCTGTTATCACCAAAGAAAGTCAGGACTGAAACTCAAGCAGATCAGGAAGCAGGAGCTGATGCAGAGGCCATGGAGGGATGTTTCTTACTGGCTTGCTTCCCCTGGCTTGCTCAGCCTGCTCTCTTATAGAACCCAAGACTGCCAGCCCAGAGATGGTCCCACCCACAATGGGCCTTTCCTCCTTGATCACTAATTGAGAAAATACCCCACAGCTGGATCTCATGGAGGCATTTGCCCAACTGAAGCTCCTTTCTCTGTGATAACTCCAGCCTGTGTCAAGTTGACACACAAAAACAGCCAATACACATGTGAAGGCATAGGTATGAAAAAGCTTAAGAAACCTCTGTCATCCTTGTCACCCAACCCATTCTTTACATGGGTTAAAATTTGTATGCATTTTTTTATCTTTATTCTTCTCTAATGTATTACATCATGACCTCAGTTTCCTCCCCAACCTTTCCCCCTCCCTCATATCGATCCCTCATCCCCCAACCCACCTACCCTCAGAAAAGAGAAAGCCTCCCAGGGACATCAACCACAAACAGCATAATAAGCTACGATAAGGCCAGATACAATATTATCACAGCAAGGCTGGACAAAGCAACCCCATAGGGGGAAAGGGACCCACAGGTAGGCAAAAGAGTCAGGGACAGCTCCTGCTCCCACTGTTAGGACTTGTACAAGAACACCAAGCTATTCAACCCTAGTATACATGCAGAGGACCTAGGTCAGACCCCTACAGGACCCCTGACCTCTCAAGTTCCTATGAATAGAGGTCAGTTAATTCTACAAGCCATGTTCTCCTGGTGTGTCCTTGACTCCTCTCTTCCTCTAAGCCTTCTCCCTGCTCCTCAGCAGGACTCCCTAAGCTTTGCCTAATGTTTGGCTGTAGTGTTCTGCATCTGCTCCCACCAGTTGCTGTATGAAGTCTCTTTGGTATCTGTGATGATAGCTCTGCTAGGCTTCTTTTCCAGCACACTCTGCAGGCAAAACAAGCTGTAGGTCAAAGGTTTTGAGGCTGGGTTAGTGTTCCAATCTCTCCACTGAGGACTTCCCTGGTTACAGAAGATGGCCCGTTCAGGCTTCATATTCCCCATTGCTAGGAGTCTTTGCTAGGGTCACTCTTAGATTCCGAGGAGTTTCCCTTGCACTACATTTCCTCCTGCCCCTGAGATGCCTGTCAAATTCGGCCATTTCTCCCAGTATTTTCTTCCTCTCCCCCAACCTGATTTTTCCTGTTCCCAACCTCACCCATTCCCAGTCTATCTGCAAAATCTCTTCTAGTTCCACTTCCCAGGGAGATCCTTGCATGCCCTCTTGAGCCTTTCTTGTTACTTAATCTCTCTGGATCTGTGGAAAGCAGAAGTCTGCTGGAATTGGGGTCAGGGCCCCAGTGCAGGGTGGGCTGAAATGAGTTGGGAGTTAGTGAGGGGTACAATGTGTCTTTGGGAACAGAGTCTAGGAAGTGGTGCAGTTCAGCTGGCAGACAGATCACTCACCTGCTCTGAATAGTGTGGCCTGCCCCCTCTTTAATGAATTTTAATCACCTCTAGATTGGGTATAGTACTTAATACAATGCAAATGTATTGTATACAAATGCAATGCAAATGTATTGTATACAAATTTTACAATGCAAAAGTGTTTGTTATACAAATAGACAAGAATGCCTATATGTGTACAGTATAGATGGTTTGGGTTTTTTGTTTGTTTGTTTGTTTGTTTTGTTTTGTTCTTGTTTGTTTTTTTAATACTTAGAACATGCAGTTGCTTAAATATGTGACTGGAACCTGCAAATATGGAAAGCCAACTATGCCAGTTTTATCTCCTCTCTAATCTTCATTTGCATTAGGATTCTGGGAAATAAGTTAATCATAGTTTCTGGGTGGTCTAAAACACTACAGACCAGAGGAAACATAGCAGAAAATAATCTGAGAATGGCTGAGAGGAAGAAACTCTGAAAGGCATCCTTCATTTCACCTGGTTAGGGAAGAGACGGACCAAGATAAAAGGAAGACTAAAGAGCCAAACTGTACAAAGAGAAAAACAAAATGTAAAGAGACTCTCCTGTGAACTATCTGTTTTCACAAAATGCTTCATCCAACCTTTTATGAGATTAAAAAAAATATTCAAAATACAACTATGAAATTAATTTATATTATTTAACCCATATGAGATGTTCAACCCTCGCCCCTTAATCATCATAAATCATCATAAAGCATTCCAAAAATTGACAAAGTTTATTTTTTGTTTGCGGAGGGGTGTTTTGGTTTTTTTTTTTGTTTTGTTTTGTTTTGGTTTTGGTTTTCCTTTTGTTTTGCTTTGCTTCTCTTCATTTTCTTTTGCTTTATTTTGTTTTGTTTTAGAGATAGGTCTCACTATGTGGTCCTGAATGGCCACTCCATTCAATTACTGGTTTGACTTGGTCTTGGTTTTCAGCACAAACTTGTTTTTGTTTAGGCATATTAAGAAACCATGTAAGTGTGCTCAGGCTACTGAGTAAGGACTGAAGCCATCCTGGGAAAAGGAGAAAGCCCAGACACACATAGGAAGAGGCCACCTCTGGGTGAATTCAGATCGGACTCACACATCTCAGAGATAACAACCATGAGCTTCATGCCAAAGGAAAGCTATTTAAAGACTCACTTCACTTGAATGTTTGACACGGTGGTGCACTCCTGAAATCCCAGAACTTGGGAGGGCAGCAGGAGGAGGTGCAGAAGTTCAAGACTATATAAAATAAGAGACTCGGTGTCAAAAGAAGAAGGAGGAGAGGAAGAGGAAGGGGGAGGAGGGAAAGGGGTGGGGAGAAGTAAAGGAAGAGAAAAAAAGGTACAGAGATGATGGGAGAATGGGGAATGAAGGGAGGGAAAGAAAAAAATCACTTGGAAGAAATAAGCGTTTTGCATGAATTTCATTTTCATGGTTACTGGGGTAATAAAAGCTTAGAGTGAACTGGAAGCCTTTCTGGACCATCCAGCAGAATCCTGAGTAAAAAGCCACTGTTGGGTAAGGGAGGAATTCCAGTCGAAGGAAAGCCTGATGAGACAGTATTAAATTCTGCTTAAGACTTTGGCTTTCCTTCTCTGGTTGGTTCCTATACCATGAATGTAAAAGTTGACTCCTGGGCTAGAGAGATGGCTCAGGGGTTAAGAGCACTGACTGCTCTTCCAGAAGTCCTGAGTTCAATTCCCAGCAACCATATGGTGGCTCACAACCTTCTGTAAGGAGATTTGATGCCTTCTTCTGGTGTGTCTGTAGACAGCTACAGTGTATTCATATACATAATCTAAATAAATAAATCTTTAAAAAGACATAATTTATTTTTCCAAAGTTGACTCCTGTATCATGTTATATACAAGTTAGATAAACATTATATATGTATTGAACAGAGCTGAGATAACTTCTACTAGCACAAATATCAAGTTTTTAGGCTTGGGCCAACCTGATTCTCCAGAACTGAAAATACCAAAATTCTTCAGAAGAATTTAATAGAATTCTGAGTTTCTGTAAGATCACATTCACAATATCAAGGCTACTACATTGACTTTCCTAACAAAGGCAAGGATCCATGTAGACCCTAAACCTGAACGATGTTCTCACTCGCATCCTCAATTGCTTCAATCAATTAAAGGAAACCTTGAAACCAATGGGTCAGAAAAGGGTCAGGAATTTACAACAATCAAAAAAGGGAATAAAATCTAGAAGGAGCTGGGTAGACACTCGATGTTTTGAAGCCTGAAAGAAGGAGCAAGGTAAATGTTGGTGGCTAAAGAGGCCATGGTAATGGATGAATGATCAACCTGGGCACTTTACCAGAAAGGGGGTTACTCCTTCACCAATACAGACCTATGGAGGCATTTTTTAAGTTAAGGTTTGCTCTTTCTAGATAACTCTGGTTTGTGTGTCAAGTTGACAGAAGACTAGCTAGCACCACATTTAAGTTTTTCTTTCTTGTCATCTTTTCCTCCCTCCCTCTCTTCCTCCCTTCCTCCTTCCCTTTCTCCCTCAATTCTTTCCTCCCTTCCTCCCTCCCTCCCTTCTTCCCTCCCTCCCTCCCTTCCTCCCTTCCTTCCTTCCTTCCTTACTTCCTTCCTTCCTTCTTCCCTTCCTCCCTTCCTCCCTTCCTTCCTTCCTTCCTTCCTCCCTCCATATGGCCTTGACATACAGCCCAACTCTAAAACTCAATAGCAATTCTCTCTCCTCAGCCTCCTAACAGCTAGAATTACAGTCTTGACTTTAGCTACCATGCCCAGTCCTATATTTCATAAATCCTTGTACTGATTAGGAGTTTGGGGGATTTTTCCACTTTATTTATTTTTAATACATCATAAATAATTAGCAGGATGCCTGAGGCAAAGTAAGACTTCAAGTATTTATTGGTTGTAAAGTTGAATAAGCAATAGGTGACTGAATAAATGAATGATTAGAAAGCTCATATCTTTCAGGAAATTCACATATCTGGGGGAACAACGGGTAATTTGTTGCACAGCAAACCTATTATCGTTGTTTTCTCAAAGAAACCAAATAATTTTCTGGTCAATTTGACAGTAACAGGTTTTCATTCAAGGATACCATGCTCACTTATTGAAACAAGTTAGGTCCAATTCCTCCTCAGCTGGGTTGTCTCCACAAAACTTCATTCTATGAAGAAGAATGTTGCCAATTAGAAACTAAAAAGAATATAGCCCTGGAGGAAATAGCTTCCTTTTTCCATTTCTTTTCTTGCTATGACATAGTAGGTCAGACACCTAAAGCTCTATTTCTCCCCTCTCTATGATTATGTAATGTTGTGTCTATGCTGCACTCTGACTGTCATGGATATGCTTGGTCATCAACTTGACTACATCTGGAATAAACTAAACCCAAGTAGTTTGGAACACATATGAAGATTTGAAGTGGGAAGATCCACTTTTTTTTTTTTTTTGGTTTTTTTTCGAGACAGGGTTTCTCTGTATAGCCCTGGCTGTCCTGGAACTCACTTTGTAGACCAGGCTGGCCTCGAACTCAGAAATCCGCCTGCCTCTGCCTCCCAAGTGCTGGGATTAAAGGCGTGCGCCACCACCGCCCGACGGGAAGATCCACTTTTAATCTGTGTCTTTTGAGGTGGGAAACTATACCTTTAATCCAGATCTTTTAAAATGGGAAGATTGATTTCTTCACTGGCATTAACACTTACTTCTAGATTTCAGTGTCTGCTGAACACCAACTGAAACATCTGATCTCATGCACTGAACTACTCAGATCTTGGATTTTGCACTAATAGACAGCCATTGTTAGACTAGTTTGACCACAGTGGTAAGCTTTTCCTATAGATCCCAAATATATAATATATTATTAATATGTATTAGCAATACATATATAATAATATGTAATACATATTCATTCTATTAATTATGATCCTCTAGAGAACTCTAATTAATATAATTTTGGTTACAGGATTAGTTCTAGAGCAACAGAAGTATAAGGATAACTTTTTTAAGTATCTAGAATAGGATTTCCAATTTGCCAACAAAGTGGGGAAAAAAGAAGGGGGTGGTGATTAAGATGGGAGTTATGTATGGGCTAGACAACATGGAATGTCATTCACCAAGACTGATCTGACTACAGCTGCTACTGAGTGCCTGGTCTGCAGAGACCAACACTGAGCCCCAGATATGGCACCATTTTCCCTGAGATAGCCAGCCAGTGTCTTAGTAGTAAGTTGACTACGTTGGACCACTTCCTCCATAGAAAGGACAATACTTACTATAGTAGATACTTTTTCTGGTTATGGATTTCACTTTCCTGCACAGAATGCTTCTGCCAAAATCACCATCCAGGGACTTGCAGAATGGCGTATCTACCGTTATGGTTTTCTACACAGTATTGCTTCTGACAAAGGAAATCACTCTGCAGCCAAAGAAGTGTAACAGTGGGCCCACAATCATGGAACCCACTGGCTTTATCATAGTTCCACAATCCTGAAGCAGTTGGTCTGATAGGAGGATGGAATGGCCTTTTGGAGACAGTTACAGTGATAATTAGGTGATGGAAGCCTGGAGGTTTGGAACAGGGCTCTTCAGAAGGACATATATATGCTTTATATCAGTGTCCAATATATAGTACAATTTCTCCAAAAGCCTGTATCCACAGGTCCAGGAATCAGGAGGTGGAATAGGGAATAGTTCTACTCACTATCTCCTGTAGTGACCTACTAGTAATTTTTTGCTTCCTCTTCCCACAACCTTAAATTCTGTTGGTCTGGAAGTGAACCAAAGTGGAGAACACTCCTGCCAGGAGCCACAGCAAACACTCAATTGAACTGAAAGATCAGACTTCTCTTTGGCCACTTTGGGCTTCTGATGTCCTTAAGCCAACAGGTTAAGAAACACATAACAGTGATAGGAAGGATGTTGATCCAGATTACCAAGGGGAATTTGGATTGCTTCTCAACAATGGAGGTTAAAAAGAGAGAGAGAGAGACTATGTCTTGAGTGCAGGAGATCCTTTAGGGCATCTATGTGCTACCATGCCCTTTTTTTAAAGTCACTGAAAAACTACAGCAGTCTAATCAAGGCAGGATGACAAAGAGCACAGACCCATCAAGAATGAAGCTATATTCCACTCCTCCAGTAGTGTAAGGTAGTTACAAACACCAGCTAAGACCACATGTCCAGTTGCAGAGACAAAGATTATAATTGGCATTAGTGTTTCTGTTATATTTTATTAAGAATGTGACTGTGCAGATATTTGTGTTTTCTTTCTTCAATTTCCTTATCATGTAATGTAACATCAATTAAGAAAATACCAGCAATTATCATATTTAAGTTTGATATTCTAAAAAAAAATGCCCCTCAAGGAACATTGCCGCCTATTTAAAATTCAGTGTGTTTGCAGTTGTACAAGGGAGAGTTATATCATGTTAGATGTAAATATAATCTAGTTAAATATATAATATATTTACAATAGTATGTGGGAGAGTTATATCCTGTTTAGGAGTTATTATGAAATAGTGATTATTTTCATTTGGAAGTTAATAATGACATAAGGAGATATGACTGTATGTCAAGTTAACAAGGGTTGGATTTGTGATTATTGTTCGTGGCTGTCAACTTGACTACTTCCAGAATTAACTAAAACCCAATGGTTGGGCACACTTGTGATAGATTATTTTTCTTAATTAAATTATTTGAAGTGGTAAGACACACTTTTAACCCAGGCCTTTTGAGATGAGAAGATACACCTTTAACCCAGTTCTTTTGAGGTGGGAAAGTCGACCTTGAATCTGGACCACACCTTCTGATGGCAGCCTATATAAAAGAAATGAAAGAAGGAAGCTTGCTTTCTGCCTGACTATTCTCGCTTTCACTGGATAATCCATCCTGTCACAAGCATTAGAGCCAACTTCTTAGGATTCTAGGGTATACTGAAGACCAGCTGAGACATCTGGCCTCATGGACTTACTGAACAACTACTGAATTCTTGAAACTTTCCTTGATAGGCAGCCATTGTTCTACTAACCTAAGAAAAATAAGAATAGAAGAATACAGAGAGTCTCAGCTCCAAGACCCAGAAAGTATTTTCAACAAAATCATAGAAGAAAACTTCTTCAACCTAAAGAAAGAGATGCCTATAGACATGCAAGAAACCTATAGAATACCAGTCAAACTGAACGAGAAAACAAAATTCTCCTGCCACATAGTAATCAAAACACAAAATCTATTGAAGAAAGAAAGAATATTAAAACCCACAAGGGAAAAAGGCTAGTTAACATAGAAAAGACAGACCTATCAGAATTACACTTGACTTCTCAACTGGGACTGTAAAAGCTAGGAGGGCCTTGATAGATATCTTGCAACCTCCAAAAAACCACAAATATCAACCTATACTGCTATATCCAGCAATACTCTCAATCACCATAGGTGGAGAAAACAAGACATTTTGAGACATATCCAAACTTAAACTATATTTATCCACAAATCTAGCCCTACAGAAAATATCTGAAGGAAACCTCCAATTCAAGGAAGACAACTATCAACAGACCCAGGAAGCAAATTGATTAGTCATTCTAATATCTAATAAAATAGAATTTTAACCAAAATTAATCAAAATAGACAGGGAAGGACAATTCATACTCATCAAAGGAAAATAACTATCAAGATGATATCTCAATTCTGAACATCTGAGCCCCAAATACAGGGGCACCCACATTTAAAAAAAGAAACATTGCTAAAGCTCAAATCACACATCAAACTCCACATGTGGGAGACTTCAACACCCCGCTCTCACCAACAGACAGGTCATCTAGACAAAAACAGAACAGAGAAATAACAAAACTAACAGACATTATGAATCAAATGGATGGAACAGAGACATCTATTGAATATTTCGCCAAAACACACACAATATACCTTCTTTTAAGCACCTCATGTATCCTTCTCCAAAACTGACCATATAGTTTATTACAAGGCAAACTTCAACAGATAAAAGAAATTGAAATAACATCTTATCAGACCATCATGGATTAAAACCAAACTTCAATAACAATAGAAACACTAGAAACATTCCACACTTGTGGAAATTGAACAGCTCTCTACTCAATTATCTCTGAGTAAGGAAAGAAGTAAGAAAGAAATTAAAGAAATTCAATGAAAATGAAGGCAAAACATAACCAAATGTATGGAATACAATGAAACTAGTGCTAAGAGGGAAGTTCATAACACTAAGTGCCTCCATAAAGAAATTAAAATGTTCTCATACAGTTTAAAAGTACACCTGAAAGCTGAGGGGTGGTGGGGGAGAAGCAAGTACAGGGAAGAAGCGTAGAAGGCAGGAGTTAATAAAAATCAGGGTGGAAATCAAGCAGTTAGAAACAAAGAAAAACAACACAAAGAATCAAGAAATCAAGAGCTGATTCTTTGAGAAAATCAACAAGATAGGTAAACCCTAAGCCAAACTAACAAAAACACAGAGAGACAAAGTCAAAAAATGAAAAGGAATACATAACAACAGTCTCTGAGGAAATTTGAAGAATCATTAGGTCTTGCTTCAAAAGCCTGTACTCCACAAAATTGGAAAATATTAATAAAATGGATGATTTTATACACAGATACCACTTGCCAAAGTTAAATCAAGATTAGGAGAACTACTTAAACAACCCTATGAACTCTAAGGAAATAGAAGCCGTCATCAAAAGTCTCCCAACTGAAAAAAAGCCCTCAGCCAGATGCTTTTAGTGCAGAACTCTACCATACTTCAAAGAAGAGCCAATACCAATACTGCTTAAACCATTCCTTAAAATAGAAACAGAAGAAACACTGCTGAACTCTATGAAGCCATAGTCACCTTGATACCTAAACCGCACAAAGACTCAACCAAGAGAGAGAGAGAGAGAGAGTTTCAGACTGATGTTTCTTATAAACATTGATGCCTAAATACTCAATAAAATACTCAGAAAGAGAATCCAAGAAAACATAAAAAAACACCATGATCAGGTAGGTTTCATCCCAGGGATGCAGAGATGGTTCAATATACAAATATTCATCTACATAATGCACCATATAAACAAACTGAAAGAAAAAAGAACACATGATCATCTCATTGCTGAAAAAGTCTTTGACAAAATACAGTACCCTTTCATGTTAAAAGCATGATAGATGAGAGATACAAGGCACATAGCTAATCATAATCAAAGCAATATACAGCAAGCCAATAGCCAACACCAAACTAAGTGGAGAGAAATTTAAAGCAATTCCACTAAAACCAGGGACAAGACAAGGATGCCCATGCTATTCAGTATAGTACCTGTAGCTATATCCAGATCAATAAGGAATCTAATGGAAATTATGGGGATACAAATTGAAAAGGAAGAAGTCAACAACGTATCTGTATTTGCAGATGATGTGATAGTATATATGTGACCCCAAAAAAATCTACCAGAGAACTCCTACAGCTGATAAACACCTTCAGCAAGGTGGCTGGATACAAAATTAACTCAAAGAAATAAATAGCCCTCCTCTATACAAATGATAAACAGGTTGAGAAAGAAATTAGGGAAATTCTACCCTTTACAATAACCACAAATAGCATAAAATATCTTGGTGTAACTCTAACCAAGCAAGTGAAAGACCTATATTACAAGAACTACAAGTTGCTGAAGAGAAAAAGTGAGGATCATATCAAAAGATGGAAAGGTGGCCCATGCTCATGATCTGCAGGATTAACATAGTGGAAATATGTAGGGTTAGTGGGTCCCACATCCGCTCTGCCACAGGGCTCAGGCGACAATGGGAGGCAGAACCCAGGAAGTTTTGACTGCACTTACCCCATGCCTGCACTGGAGGGTGTCAGGTTATGGGAAGCCATGGGGCACCACTCTGGAGATAGGGGAGGACAATCTGAGCTGGCCCAGGGATCCCCAAGCCTGTAGGGAGGCTGGGACCAAGCTTTGGGCACCCAGGTGCCACTGGGAGACACAGAAGAGCTGAAAACAGAGTGGGGGGGGGGCACAGGCTGGATCTAGCCCAGGCCAAAGGGAAAAGAGGGGGACTCTGGCTGGGTCCCACAGGAAAGTCCTTGACTAGTTGGCGGCTAGCTTGGCTTGGGCTTGATGGTCGCTGTGGCTGGGGCCACAGAGAGGTCTTCTGCAGGAGATTAGGCAGTCAGCTCTTTAGGCAAAGGCCTGCTCCATTGCTCCCCATGGCAGATCCTGATGAAAAGAGACAGTCCATGGTTTCAAGACATTTATTGACATGGCGGAAAGTGGTGATGAGTAAAAACCATACCCAACTTCTCAGGGGCAGGCCTGAGGTTAAATAACTTTTGCAGGGAGGAGTGTCTGGGAAGAGGAGTTTATTGGCTCCAGGCTTCTAGGTACCTCATTAAAATGGAGATCTGTCTTGAGGCTACATTACCACCGGTCACATCCTCTATTCTCTTATGTGACTGATGGCCACAAATCTATGGAGGGCTGCAGCCTAGTGTCTGGGAACCAGGCAAAACGCCTGCCGTCACTCAGGGTCACTTCTTTTAAATAAGGTTTACTTTTTTGTGAGGATAATATTGTCTTCACAATATATTGCCCTTGTGAAATCTAGAGTGTCACAGAATTTGCTCTGCTATTAATATTTATTAGTTTTGTTCTTGCTAATATGACTCCTGTGTGTGTGTGTGTGTGTGTGTGTGTGTGTGTGTGTGTGTGTGTGTGTGTGTGTGTAGAGGGAGGTCCTGATGCTAAAATCCCATTCCCCAATTGGTTCTTGATTTGTCAATAAAGGAGGCTGGGGGCCAATTGCTGGATGAAAGGTATAGGTGGGACTTCCTGGTCCCAGGAGGGAAAAGGGAGATGCAAATAAGGAGAAGAGGCTTTTTCTACCATGCTTGGAGGAAGCAGGATGCAGCAATCATGTAAGGCCATATCCCCAATGCTGTGAGTCACAGCTATAGTCACCCTCATTGATTCTTGGGAGCCTCCCCTACCCGAGGTCTCTGTCTTGTCCTTGAGATGTCCTGCATATCACCACCCTTGTCAGTTGCAGATTTCCATTCATTCTCATGGCCATCTCGGCATCTCTCCTGTCCCTCCCCATACCTGAACCTGAACCCCCATTCCCCTCACCATCCCCTCTCTCAACAAGTCTCCTCCATCCCTCTGCCTCCTATGACTATTTTATTCCCCCTTCTAAGTGAGATTCAAGCGTCCTTTCTTGTATTCTTGTTTACCTTTTTTGGGTCTGTGGAGTATAGCATGGGTATACTAGGTTTTATAGCTAATAACCACTTATGAGTATATACCATCATGTCCTTTGGGGCCTGGGTTACCTCACTCAGTAATTCTCACCTTCAAATAAACTAGTGTATTGGACTAAAGAAAACCAAAATGTGAGCTAAACATGAGTATTTGTCTTCCTGCTCCCAGACTGCACAGCATGAGAGGCTGCCTCACTCCCTTGTCACCGTTCCCCACCCCACCCCCATGATGGACTGAACCTTCACACTATGAGCCAAACAAGTTCATTGTTTGTGAAAGGTAGTTGGTTACAGCAAGAAAGAAAGTAGCTAAAACACTGTTAACATTTTCTTTCTGTAGCAGGAATTCTTCAGTGGTTGTCACACACATGTGTGGCAGTGTCTGTAAGAATGTCTGAATTCTAAAGTGGCTTCCCTTATGGAAAAAAAAGGTCTATAATTGGATACATAAATAACAAGAATATGTTCCAGTCCTCTAAGTTAAGATTAGCTAGATTTTCTGATCTCATGAAGGCTACTTTACCTGTAAAATATATGCCCTTGTTGGAGAGTTGATTAAGAATAGAAGCTACTGGGTTAGAATTATGTATCTCATTTGCATTATGAATCTGAAATTATTTTAACACACTGTTGTTATATTTCAAGCAAACAACATAGAACAAGCATGAAGTATGTAAAATAATATCAGCAAATAGGTATTTAATCATTTCAAGCATCATATATATCATAGCCTAATTTTTCTCCTAAACTAATAAGCTATTCTTGACAAATATCACCATTCTTCAGTTGCTAAAATAGAAAGTAGTATACATAAATCCTACAACAATGGGGACTTAACCATGGTTTCAAAAGACTTTTATAAAGAATGAGTAGAAAAGATACATTTTTAAAGAATGAGCACAAATGTAGTATCATAAAAATATCAGCGGCACCACTTGTAGCATTTATAAAAGGGAAAAGAAATATTTTAGCTAAGAAATTTTTTTCATCTTTTTAATACAATTTAGCAAGTGTCTCTGGGCCATTCTACTGGCCTGCCTGACATCTATAATGAATGAGAGAAACTATTGCCCCAGTTACAAGCAAACCACAAAGTTGTGAGTCACAAAGTGTCAGCAACTGGACATTTACATGAATATGAAAATACATAGCAGCCTCCCTTGCCCAGATGCCAGCTAGTTCCCTGTGCCCTGAGGTTGCTGGTTGAGGTTATGAATACTCTGAACTATCCATGAGAAGGCAGGAGAAGTCACTCAAATTTCTTAAATGTAGCAATTTGCAACAATCATTTGTTGCAAATGATTTGCACTGAATACAGGGTGTTTTGGTTTTAAAACACTAGAAACAGATATCCGACTTTCTTAAAATACTGGTTATTTCACATATTCCATCTCCATAATTTCATTAAGAGAAGTAAAAGAAATATTCTACTTGGTTCTCATAAAAATCAAGTAGCTGTCATTGCTGCCAGAGAAAAACAATTATCAATGACAAAATAAATATAACTTCCAGTTATTGTGAAGGCTGAGGAGTTCTCTTTTTTTAACTTTATCAATTTCTTATAAGTGAATCTTTTAAAAGACCAGCCAATGGATCACCAAATGAGCTTAAAGTGTTTGAAGCACTTTGAGATTGATGTAATCTCCTACGCGATATTAAATTTACAATGTAAATTGAATACAATTTAGAAACATTTGGTAATTGTAGATTAATGCCCCAGAGATAATTAAAACAAAATCCTTCATACAATTTAGGTATATAACTCACAAAACAGCACATTTCCTCCAAAATTACTCTCTAGGAAAAGGAAGTGTCAACAATAGAGGTATGGAAATGAACACTGACTATTTCTGATGGAGACCTACAGTGGAAATCTATTGCTGTTCAAAATGCTACTTTTTTCTTAATGTATTAACTGAAACTCACATTTACTTTGATATTTAATCGTGGCATGCCACTGCCCAAAGCATCCTTCTGGTCTCTTTACCCCTTCAAACAATACAACCATATGCATAAATATCCAACCCTGTTCATGCATGCCTGTGTTTTGCCTCTTCTAAAATGTCCTTCAGTTTTTGATAGGTGTTTCCTAGAAGATACAGAAGAAATGTTTGCCTCCAAACTGGAATGATCCCAACAGCCCAAACAATGGCACATGTAAGTCCCATCTGATAGTGATGTGAGTTTAACAAGGGCTTCTTACAGATACTGGCGGTTATACTCACCCAGCTTCACCAAAGATGCTGCCACCTGCCAGCTTGCCTACTATGCCTACTGGAAGTCTAAGCAAAAATCCAGACTTAGAGTGCCACCTACTGTCAAAATGCCAGTGGCTGCACAGCATATGAGAGCCAAAACCATAAGCACACTCCATCTTCCCATTCTTAGGGATTCTGCTGATCTCAGCAAACACTGACTGTGTGAGCAATGGCTCTATTTTGCTGAAGCCTAACATGTAAAGCACAGACACGGCAATTTGTTGACAATGGGACTCCTCTGGCTAGGCTCCAGAGGACAGCAGTCACACAAACACTAGCCCATCAGAAGTGTCAGATAATCCAACCATTCTCATGCCCCGGGTAAACCAGGCTTTGCTTTTAGACAGGAAAGCCAATTCTAACTTGAAGTCATTATTACAACATTTGTTGTGACAAGCTGTCGAAGTGAGTATAAACTCTTGAAAGAATTCTCTTTTTTTTTTTGAGATTGTAATATAATTACATCATTTTGCCCCCCCCTTCAATTCTTTAACATACATGTGATATAGCATTCTTCCAGCTTGGAGACAAGAACATCAGTAGCTCCAGCATTAAAAACTAGGAGATACAACTGGAGAGCAGAGCTCATTTTTGTCAGTGGACAATAATTTTAATTTTCATTGAGCAAGAGACGCAAAATAAGAAAGCAGTGTGTAAATGAAAGGTGGTACTGTTTGCTTCAGCAAATCAAACTTGAAAAGCAAGTCTCAGCTCAACTGTTGACTTCATGTGAGGACAGATACTGTCTGTTATAGTGAGAGGCCAAATCTTTTAAGTTCAGACTTCATTTTAGAGAACCTGACCTAAGTTTAAATTCAGATAAATTAGCAAGCTGGTTCCTAGCATTAGTTTTCAAATTACCTCCCAACAAAAGATGAGCCTAGCTTCAGTCTCTAGGCTAATCCCCCCAATAAGACCAGCATCTCCAGATTACACCCTGAACAAGACCAGCATCTGCAGGTTATTCCCCCAACAAACCTGCACCCCCAGGTTCCAAGCCCACCCCCCTGCCTAACGACCACCAATGCAGAGGGGAGCCGAAGTTAAGTTTATGACATGACTCCCAGCACCAGCCAATTGTGTTAAAGGCCACAGGAGCTTTCCAATTAGATGCTTGCACATGTATTCCCTGCTTGCTGCTTACTATAAAGCCTTGCTCTGGTAGATATTTGGAGCTCCCCCACCACCAAAACAATCCTGAGTGGAGGTGGTGCATTGGAGGGGCCCAAGCTAGCTCGAATAGAATAAAGACCCTGCTTTGAGTTGCATCAGATTGGCTCCTGTCTGTTTGGGGGGATCACTAACATTTCCCTGGCACTACAATATCATGATGCAAATGTTCAGTGAACAAAAGTAAGCTGATGTCATCACTCTAGAAGCTATGTTTCACAATAAATGAAATATAAAAAAAACAAAAAGAATGATTTTATAAGCAATTCTATAAAAGAAAGACATGCCAAGTAAAATTAAATAAATATAGAAATAATACAGTGTATTATTATAATTGATTTTGGCCAAGTTTAGAAGTTATGGGTATTATCTAGAAGTGTGAAATAAATAACTTTAACTGAGTATGTGTCTTAGTTACTTTGCCATTGCTGTGGTAACCAAGACAACTCATGGAAGAAAGAATTGGTTGGGGGATCATGATTTTAGAGAGTTAGAGTCCACAACCATCATGGCCAAAAGCATCATGCAGGCACAGTGCTGGAGCAGTAACTGAGAGCCGACATCGGGATCCACAAGCACAGGGATGGGGGAGGGAGCCTAGTGGCTCAGAAACCTCAAAGGCTGCCCCCAATGACACACCTCTAATACAGCCCTCTCTCCTACATCTTCCCAAACAGCTCCGCAAATTGGGGACTGAGTCTCAAACAAATGAACCTAGGGGGAACCTTTCTCATTCAAGCCATTACAGTGTGTTTTAGAGAAACTACTTACTCTAACGTCCTATCTGCTAAACCATAGCCCTAGCCGAGACTCTCACGGAGTTCATTGCAAGACTAATTTGTCCCACTCAGCTTTCTTAACAGTTGCTGCCGTTTCCGCACACTGAAAAGAATTTGGGACCTAGGTCACTGTATAGGACCACTCACAACAATAAAGCCAAACAGTACTTCTTCAGAAACTTCAAACGAGGAAGAGAAGACATTCACTCTTTAGTACACCTGGGTGCTATAACAAAGCACCTAAGACATTGAGGAGTGTATAAAAAGCAGAAATTACTTTTTCCAGACTCTGGAGGCTGGAAAGACCAACCTGAAGGTATCAGCAGATTCAACATCTAATACAGGCCCACTTCCTTACTGCTGCCTCACATGGAAGAAAAGATGAGAGCTCTTCCTGGGATCTCTCTTATAAAGGCACCAGTCCCACTCAGAAGGGGTTCATCCCCATGATCCAACCACTTTCTAAAACCCCTGCCTCTTATTTTCAATAAAAGGGGGAAAATATTGTACAATGATAGATCTCTTCCCACACATCCAGGTAAATGTTGTTTAACCTTGCCTTTAAAAATCTTGCTACAGGTTCAAATATCACTAAAGCTGTAGAAGCTTCATTTCTTGGATTTATCACATTAAAAAAGACCTACCTCTTTCAACCATCACTCTCTACTTAAGATTCCAAAACATGAATGTGGAGGAGATTTGTATCTAGCCATCACATAAATATTACCTACAGCTATAATCTTGCAGCCTGCTTGAAAATGGCCAGAAGAAACAATTAAGATGACTTTGGCAAGCCTTCAATGTTTCAAGCCCTAATCTACCATCTCGTCTTCTCTCTCTGATTTAACTAACTGAGGTAACAATTTCTCCAGGAACTATTCCTGTTTCTTCCATAGATCCCAAGATTTATTTTAGCCCCCTGTCAGGTGCCACATCGTACTGTAAAAATGGCAGATTAATGCCTAAGGATTAAGTGTCTGAGACCAATTTTGCCAGTGTCAACTGTCTGTGCAATAGAGCCTGCCCTGGCTTCTCCTTTTTTTGTCACTCTGCCTCAGGCTGAGCTCTCACACATCAATCCGTGGTTTCCCTTGAGAGAGGTACACACGCTGCTCAAATTTCTAACTCCTAGGTCCTGCTCCCTCTCTTAAATAAATGTCATTCAAATACCATTTTCTTATCCTTCTACCAGGAAACTGGTGTTCTTGTCCATTTCGATCCCCCTAAAGACAAGCTAACAATATAGTTAAGTACAAGACACTTAACCTTCTTCAAGCCTCTTCCATTCCCTAAAATTATTTACTATATTAAAACAGCTATCTCGAATCCTAATTATTATTTTTCTGATAAGTCTCGAAAAATTGTTTTATCACCTTGAAATCAGATATGGGCTTCTTATACTTTCATTGAATGGAGATAGAAGCTCATTTGTCTTCTCAGGCTAAAACTTACTAGCATGGTCTCTATGGTTACACACTACAGCTACACCATCAGTGTGTCCGTCCATTCTGTCATCTTATCTCCCACTGTCTCATCAACATTCATTTTCCTGTCTAGAGCTTGTTTCTCTAACAAGCAGATTTTGTTCAGATTAAAGAGATAACAAGTAAGTGTGAAACCCGCGATGTAATGATTAGAACAGACACAAGAAACTGGTACCAGGTCAGTAAGGTAGCTCCACTGGTAAAGGTGCTTGCCAGCAAGCCTAATGACATGAGTTCTATCCCCAAAACTCATGGGTTTATAGGGATAGAACTAACTATTACAAGCTATTCTCTGACCTCCACAGGTGTTCTGTGGTATATGCATGGGCACAAATTCCCACAAAATAGAGCAATAAAGATATGAAATCTGGGACCACCTAACTAAAATCTAAGTAAGATATCTTTGAAGTTATGGAATGGAAAGATCAGAGATGCAGTAAAAAACAACGAAACCACCACCAACAAAAAGACAGATCGGTATCTTTATACTAGGAAAAGACACAAAGTTCAAGAGTTGGATCTTCCATTCCCCACACCGTCTTCTCTCTGCTCTGTGTCTTTGGGAAAGAAAGAGAAGCTAGACATTGGGCTGATCATCAATAGCCAACTGTTTAATCAAGTGCTCTTACACAATAAATTCTGTATAAAAAAAAAAACCCGAGGGACAGGTTTCAGAGAACTTCTAAATGGGTAAACATATGGACCATAGCATCCACACAAAGTCTGAGCAGGTCTCAAGGTGCCCTCCCTCACACCTTTCCTCTGTACATCTCTTCTATTTCACATTTGTTTGGATTACACTGTTTTTTTTAAATGAATAATTAAGTATAAAATAGCTACCTTTCAGTATCTGTAAGGCATTGATTCCAAAACACCAAGCTGAAGCCAAAATCTATTTGGATCATTTATACAAGTGTAGAAATTGCATGTTACCTCAGCACATCCTCACATAAACATAAAATTCCTTCTAAGTTACCCGTATACTTAACACGGTGTAGCTGCTATAAATGTTGTCATACTATATTGTTTAGAGAACAGCGACGAGACAAAAGTCAGTACACATTCAGGATCTATGCAATTTTTTATAATTGAGACTTATTTGTTTTATGTATATGAGTGTTGTGCCTGTGTGTGTGTGTAGGTTCACAGAAGACATTGTCTTTCCAGAAGCTGGAATTATGTGTGCTTGTGAGCCACCATGTGGGTTCTGGGAACCAAAGATGGGCCCTCAGCAAAAACAATGGGCCCTCTTAACCACTGGACCACCTCTCCTGTCCAGAACCTATTTGGATATAAAATGTCCCCAAAGACTCCTGTGATGACATCCTACTATCTAGTTGATAGGATTACTAAGATGGACTTGACTAATGAGAGTGCTAACCTCACCAATATATTGCTGAGTTCTTAGTTGAATAGGCTATAATAAAATAAAGAGCCTAATTTGAAGGAAATATGTCACCATGGAGTGCCTTTGAAAAGTCTCTGAAGTCTCTCTCTCTCTCTCTCTCTCTCTCTCTCTCTCTCTCTCTCTCTCTCTGTATCTCTCTCTGCCTGCCTCTGTCTCTCTCTCTGTCTCTGTGTCTGTCTCTCTCTGTCTCTCTCTGTCTTTCTATGTCTCTCTTTCTGTTTATGTTTCTGTTTCTGTTTCTGTTTCTGTTTCTGTTTCTGTTTCTGTTTCTGTTTCTGTTTCTGTTTCTGTTTCTCTCTCTCTCTCTCTCTCTCTCTCTCTCTCTCTCTCTCTCTCGTTTCAGCTACTATTAATGTGAGTATCTGCGTTCCATTATTTCCCTCACACCATGATGTTCAGCCTCACCTCAGGCCAGAAGTAATTGAGCCCAGAGAATGGACTGAAAAACCTTCAAAACAATGAGCCCTGATACATCTTCCCTCTTTTAAATTGATTTTTACCCTCATTTTGTCATAGAAATTGCAAGCCATTTACTATATGAAATTTACACAAAAAAATCTACCAAAATATCAGCAGCTTTATCAGAAGTTATAGAACACTTTTATATCCACCTTTGTCCTTTCCTGGATGTTGTAATATTTGACAATAAAATATATTATTTCTATAATGAGGAGAAAACACTGAAAGAAGAAAAATGCTATTTAATGAGTTAAATAAATTAGGTCTTGAAGCATCGTCCTTGATATTCTAAAAATTGTTATCTGTAGGAAGATTTAAACATTCAACTTTAAATTACTTGTGGGATTATAGGTTCGCTTAGAAGAAAACAAAGTTGTTTTTAAATTGGCTGCCAGAGGCACTTCGAGGTCCCCTGGAAATACTTAGTGCCCAGAGATTAAAGAGTAGGGAGGTGGCGAGTTGACATATTTGCCCTGGCCACACACACATAACACCACACCACACCTCACCACACCACATCACACCTAGCTGTCATCCAGGCTCTGGGTTACTCTTGTCAAGATTCTACACCTAACTGTGGCTCAGAGAGATTGCTCCAGTTCAAGCTACATGACTAAGAACAGCCACTGTGCTCATTTCTATGATGTCTTCCTTAATTATTGAAGGTTGCAGGTAGTACCAACCAACTATGTAATCTATTAGATGTGGATAACCTGAGAACTCTACACTAATACTTAAAGGAGGCAGACTAGAGCATAAACATAACGTAAGCAGTTATTTTCAGAAAGTAACGATCATATAAGAAACCAGAATCCAGAATAATGTGTCTTATTTGAAAAATTTGTTAACTAAATAGAAAATTATTTCCTAAAGGAAATAGGTTGTTACTTGTGAATATAATTTCAAATTGACTTCTGTTTACTTTAGAATGTGAAAGGATGGTAGTTTAGGAATTGAAAATACTATATACTGTTCACTCTCTCTGGCCAAGATCTTTCAGCTGTTATGGAAATCTTTATGACAACCCGATGGCTTGAGCACTGCTATTCTATCTATCATGCTTGGGTTAAGTGCTGTGCAGGGTTTGCACAGCTGACAGCACCTCTGAATAAAGTCCCCTGTCCCCAAAGTAACTCTTCTGGAGTGACACAGAACTCTGTAAAAACACCTTTTCAACAGAAGAACAGGAGATAAAGATACTATCTCCTGTTCATAAGCATAGTAAGGATACCACAGAAGGCCGCTAGAGCTGTACCTTAGCAGTAATTGGAGGAATTGCTTGTTCTAATCAATCCTACAAGTAGGCCTTTGCACAGCAGAAGAGTCCATAAGGTAAGAGAGTCAAGCTTCTGAGGTATTCTCTGCAATGAAAGAATGTACTCTGTATCCACTTGTGGAAAGTAGTAGTGAGCACTACGGGGGCGGGGGGAAGAAAGAGGGGGAGAAGGAAGGAGGGAGGGAAGGAGGGAGGGAGGGAGGGAGAAAAAAGGAAGGAAGGAAGGAAGGAAGAAAGAAAGAAAGAAAGAAAGAAAGAAAGAAAGAAAGAAAGAAAGAAAGAAAGAAAGAAAGAAAGAAAGAAAGAAAGAAAGAAAGAAAGAGAGAGAAAAATCTTCCTCCCCCATGCTTTTAGCAGTAACTCCTTGTAGACTTCCTGGGAACTCATCTGTTTAGACAAACATCTTTCATGTCAAGAACAAAGACTCTCTCAACAACTGGAAAAACTGGATAAAGGAAGTACAAAACGTCTCCTTAGTGCTGAGTATGTTCTCCTGAAGAAACCTTCCAGGATTAATGAGTGCTAAACTGCTCAAATGATTCCTTGGGCTGCAGTCAGGACCTAAGAGAGCAACACCCTTTACAAAGGATATGCTCATCTTTCCTGTTGGTTAAAAGGGTGAGGGCATAAGGGAGCCGTGCAAATGCTTCATATCCACATTTTGTTTCTTCCTTCGCTGATGGACAATAATAAGGACCAATGTTCCAACCAAGCCAATAGACACACATCAATACAGTGTGAAAGAGCTAGAACCAAAATGTTAACTACCATGGAAAAAAGTGCAGGAAGAGCAGAGGTAACACTACCCTGGGTGCTACCCCCACCCCTTCCTAGCCACAAGGTTCTCCTCTTTTTCTCCCCTGTGTGTGACACTGCTAGATGGTTACAGTGCTACTTGCTATTCTGCTAAACATGAACACGTTCTAAATACTGAGTTATAGACTTAGGTTATCATAATTGAAGCTGTATAGATCTGTCTGCTGATTTGGTAGCTGTATGAGTTTTGTCAGCTGAAATCAGAGCATCAAAGGGCATTGCACTCATCCATAGTATAAGAAGTAGCATAAAGTCTTTCTCCAGTTTTTTGACCATTTACTGTTTTCTTTCCTATTGGAATGTTAGAGAAAATCCACATCAATATTCCGGGTTCTCCTCTGAGAAAAATTTGAAAATGACCTTTCTGGTGTTTATAATAATAAAAGAAGGTTAACTAAAATTTATTTTAATTAGAAAATAAGATTAGATTATTAATACCTTAAGTCCTGTATTATAGATAAAAACCTCAACTTTTCTAGGCATGTATATAAAGAGCATCATTGTTTATAGTGTCAGGAAGTTTTCTTTTTCCTGTATTATTGTGAGCATCCTCATCTACTGTCTTTAATCCTTCTCTAAGACTGCAATTTTCCTGGCTTATGCATGTGACACTATGTCTTTTTCCTTGTCACGCCATGACCTTCACATGAAAGGTCTCTGTGTCCTGAGGGAAAAACTTGTAGCAACTACTAAAACATAATTTAAAATAAAATAATAATAGCATATGTATGGTTGTTTATTTTGTTTTTAAGAACACATCCCTAGCCTCTCATCAATGAGAATTATACTGATGGATAGTTTGACAAAACTCATCCTTAACATCTTAATGACTTTTTCCCTAGGTCTAAATTACCAAAAGTTTACATTAAGACAGGATTTTGTGGGTGATCAAACATTCTTTGATATCTAGTTACATAGCTGATAGAAATCTGTTGGATTTTTTTTACCTGTTTGTTTCACATATTAGAATAAATTTTCAGGTATTAATTTGGAATTCTGTGAATTAATAAAATAAATGACATCATTTTTAACATATGGTTTAATGTGCCCTATATGTGTACCTACAAATTGAATTTATTAGAATTTTATTGTCTTTGCTATGACAGATTTAGATAAAAATCTATAATATTTTTCTTATGAATATTTGGTATTAGCATATAAATTACTTTTTAAAAAGCATAAATACCTACCATAAGCATGCTGAGCCCTGTGTCTATTTTAAAGCAAAATACGAACAAAAGAATACTAATAACAGAACCTATTGTGAATCCTATTATGCATGGCTTAGTTTGTGATTTCAGACTTATTAATTTCAAGAGAGGTAGGAATGAGCCTGATTGCTGCTTGGGCTAAAGACCATCTTGAAGTTGCATAAGATAGTATATGCATTGTTTTTCCTTGCATTTTATTTCTATCAGTGCTTTTGGGGAAACTGATTTTTAAAAAATCACCGGATTTCTATTTCTCTGCTTCATCCTCTATCTGAAAGCAATAGCCTACCTTGCCTGGATCCATTTTTAAACAGAGAAAAGATGCCACGGTCCCTTCCCCACCCTGTCATCAACAGCCCCACTGCCATTCTATACGGATTCTGTTCGCACACTTTCTCTAAATTGTAAGTGCTCTCTGTCTTTAATCTTCCCATTTTCCCTTCCCCCAAAATCAACAATTCAGCCTTCACCTTTTCCGCTGTAGTAGTTGGTCCTTGTAGCCAGTGTGGCTAGATAGCAAAGTACAAGGAGAAAAGAGCATTTCCTAATGTGCTAGGATATGGTTGCCATCATTTCTGTTTTAACCTTTGCCAGACTCACTGCCCGGATGATATTCTCTATGGGAAAAGAACTGACTTGGGAAGGAAATGGAGAGAAAACGGTTTTCCTGTTCTGTTCCACATAAGAAGATGAAGAGTGCCATGGCCTACAACCAGCCAAGCCGTAAGCCCTTTATCCAGTCTTAAAGCTCATTGGACACAGAGGAGCCAAGAAAATGTGTGATATGGGATAAGGATATGATCAGAAGAAGAAAAAATTTCATTCTAGCACAATCCTGGAAACAGAAGCTGTGACAGGAATGACAAGCTACAGGGTACAATTCTTTATACAATTAGTCTATCATCATGTTTAGACAGCCTAAAAAGTAAATATGGGTGAAACAAAAAAAGGTTGGGTCTTTAATGTTGTTGTAGGGCTACAATTTTAAGTAGACAACATGGAACAGAAAGGTAAGCCATGTGGAAATGAAAGAAAAAGTACTAGACCACTTAAGACTCTAAAGTGTGTATTGATTGGCAGAGTGAAAACCAAGGCTAAAGGATTCCAGGTGAATGGTTGGTAGAGACAAATCAGATGGGGAGGATCCTCACATTGTTGTTCTTGATGATGGTAATCCCAATAACTATGAAATGGTTACAGGAGGAGGCTATGACCTGGCTGCAGAGTTTTTGTCTATATCACACGGCCAGAAGTAAAACAAGTGATGCTTGCTATCAAGTTTAACACAGCAAGAAGAAACTTCCTCCTAATAGTCTTTTCTTGCTGAGAAGTTGTGTAGGAGTCTGTGAGACATGATCCAGTCTACTGGTTTCTATAGCCAGACTTAATGAGCTAAAGCATTCAATCAGCTTGCAACAGTATAATTAGGTTACAAAAAAAGTTCTCAAAAATTAGCCATCAATTTCATCACATACAAAAGTTTCATAGCACAAGCAAAACTTCTATGGAATATCTTGAAATGTCTCTTAAAGTGCCAAATACAATAATTGAAATTAATATATATATGCAATTATATATGATCCTAGATTAACTTATATGGTAAAACAAAATATAAGCCTAAGAGGCACATGGAAGAACAAAAATGAGAATTTAGGGCAACTAGGAAGTTGCAAAAAGAAGAAATGTAGTTCTTGGTGGTTTCAGTTAATGGAAGGAAAGTGGATTCCAGGCTGAACAAAACAGCATATAGGAGTGTTCAAGTATCCCTATTGCTTAGAAGTTCCTGAGAACGAAATCCGTGGTTCCCAGACTATTACTGCTTAGATGCTCAAATATATATGTGTGTGTGTGTGTGTGTGTGTGTGTGTGTGTGTGTGTGTGTGTGTGTGTATTCTTGTTATAACTTTAATTCCTTTACTCTAAAATAAGAATTTTTTTGCAACAGGGTCTCATTATGTAACACTAACTGGTCTGGAAATTGCGTAGTCCAGGCTGGCCTCAAACTCAGAGTTCATATGCCTCTGCTTCTGCTTCTGCTTCTGCTTCTGCTTCTGCTTCTGCTTCTGCTTCTGCTTCTGCTTCTGCTTCTGCCTCCTCTGCCTCTGCCTCTCTGCCTCTCTGCCTCTCTGCCTCTCTGCCTCTCTGCCTCTCTGCCTCTCTGCCTCTCTGCCTCTCTGCCTCTCTGCCTCTCTGCCTCTCTGCCTCTCTGCCTCTCTGCCTCTCTGCCTCTCTGCCTCTCTGCCTCTCTGCCTCTCTGCCTCTCTGCCTCTCTGCGCCTCTGCCTCAGCCTCAGCCTCAGCCTCAGCCTCAGCCTTAGCCTCAGTCTCAGCCAATCAAGTGCTGAGATTAAATGTGTGCACCACCACATCCAGGCCATCTAAAACACAATTTTAATTAAATCAAACTTCTTCCTTTTCATTAAATTAGACTTTAAAATATAATTTATTAAATATGAACATGAAGCTGTTATGCTTTATTATGTAACTTATTATACTATATATTCATCTATTAGTGACATATTGGGACTACCTACAATATCATCTAGTAGATTATATCTAATTTAATTCACAAAACATTATTGTTTCCCTCACTTTGCTAACTGACACTAGCCTAGTAATAAAAAATACCTAAATGACCTCAATTGAAAGAAGTTTGACCTGCCAGTTCCTAGCACAATTCTAGGTCTCTGCTGCCATTTGATGCTAAGCAATATTACCTGTATCTGCATCTCATAATTAGTGAAAATATAATAGCCCTGCCATTGCTGATTTTAGGAACTTTCATAAGAACCAAAGAAGATAATATATGTGAAAGTTAGCCTATGAGTCTCTATCAAGAACCTAAGTTTCCTTGACTCACATCCTTGTATGAATTCTGCTGGTGAGCTGAGTAGGTGAAGATGGGCAATTACTCTGCAGTGACAGAATTCTTTCTCGTGGGACTTTCCCAGTACCCAGAACTCCAGCTTTTCCTATCTGTGCTCTGCCTCATCATGTACTTGATCATCCTCCTGGGAAACAGTCTGCTCATTATCATTAGTATCCTGGATTCTCGGCTCCACACCCCCATGTACTTCTTTCTGGGGAATCTCTCTTTTTTGGACATCTGTTACACATCCTCATCCATTCCTCAAATGCTCATCATGTTTATGTCAGCGAGAAAATCCATCTCCTTCCTTGGTTGTGCTCTACAAATGGTTATCTCCCTTGGCTTGGGCTCTACAGAGTGTGTCCTCCTGGCTGTGATGGCCTATGATAGGTATGCAGCCATTTGCAATCCACTGAGGTACCCTATAATCATGAACAAGGTATTATATGTGCACATGGCTGTGTGGTCCTGGGTCATAGGCTGTCTGAACTCTCTAGTGCAAACAGTCTTGACAATGGTGTTACCTTTCTGTGGCAACAATGTCATTGATCACCTTACCTGTGAGATCCTGGCTCTTCTTAAACTTGTATGCTCAGATATCACCATGAATGTGCTTGTCATGACAGTGGCCAGTATTGTTTTGTTGATGATCCCTCTGATGTTAATTTTTGTGTCCTATATTTTTATCCTTTCTTCCATCCTGAGAATTAATTCTGCGGAAGGAAGGAAGAAAGCCTTTTCTACCTGTTCAGCCCACCTAACCGTGGTCATCTTATTTTATGGTTCAGCCCTTTTTATGTATATGAAACCCAAGTCAAAGTACACCAAAGCCTCTGATGAAATCATTGGACTGTCTTACGGAGTTGTGACACCAATGTTGAATCCCATCATCTACAGCTTGAGGAATAAGGAGGTCAAAGAAGCCGTGAAGAAAATATTGAGCAAACGTTTGTACCTGCAGAAAATCTGAAAGGCCTTAGGGCCTCTGAAACTCAGCCTTGAGATCAGAAGACGGAAGCTACCATTCTCTTCAAGATATGTTGTGTAAACCTTCTGAGTAGTGTAGTGTCTGCAGACTGTGAGGTTGTGTGTAGCTCTTCGCATCAGCCCCTTGAGGATGCTCATCAAGTCCGTCTTTAGTGTTCCTTCTGTCTCCCTTCTAGTTCTATTTCTTTTTTCCTTGTGTTTGTCTTCTTCCTCTCTCTGTCATTTCTTTTTTGTTCTTCCTCTCATCCTCTCATCGTCTACTTTTTCTCTTTCTAATCTATTTTTCATTCATTTTTAATTCAACACCCATTATGCTGTGGCCTAGAATCCCCTCTAAGAGTAATAAGTATCCTTTCCATTTACAACTTAATAGCTCTTGCTTTGATTCCCTGTGGTGTTGGGAAAGGCTAACCTCACCTCCTAGAAATAGGGATATGCAGTGAGCATACACCTAGCTGATTAAGTGAAGCTCTCTAACCCAGTGACTGATGCTACTACCCAAGTCAGCCAGGTCAGGTGAGCCACATTCAGTCCCAAATGCTGCTGCAGTTTGAGAAAAGCCTCAGTCTTTCTGAGCTTGGAGGCCCTGTCTTTGCCAGAATCCAGAAAAGGCCCAGATGAAGGCAAGTGGGAAGCTCAAGGAGAAGACAGGGTGCCAGCTACTGCCGCTTTAACTCTGTGATCCAGCTGTGGCTAAAGCAAACTTCGCCAATACTCTTTTGGTTATGACTTAATAAAGCACAGTCCTACGATGCTCCCCCAGTTTCTAGCTGGATTCTTGCTGTTCACAATCCTATAGCCCTAACTGACTATTCCTTGGCAACTCCTTATTCCTGCTTTTCCCCACTCTTATTTTTGAGGAAGAGGTTAAAAGATTTAAATGAGTCCCAAGAATCCAGTATCCATTTGTTTTTAACGTGTGTTTAACCATTCTGTGTGCATGTGTGTATATGCATGCCACAGTGCAAGTGCAGAGGTTAGGTGAAAAGTTGTATGAGTCAGTTCTCTGTCTACCATGAGGCTTTTGGGGCTCAAACGCAGGTTCTCAGGCTTGGTAGAAAGAACATTTTCCTGCTGCTCCATCTCACCATCCCTCCTTCCTTTTAATAACTAAAGTATAATCATCTGATCTCCTCCATTCACCATGCCCACAAATAGTCTACTCACCTCCCAATATTTGCTGAGGGGTATTCATATATTCCTAGAATCTAGCTTTCATTTTGGCTGCATCACCAGCTTCCGCACCAGTGTGCATTTTAAAATACTGAAATCCAGTCTATGAAATACCTCAAGTAGTATGTTATATTTGATAATGGCATCTAGCTCTACACTTACAATTTGTGCTCAATACAAAGTCAAATAATGTAACCCATAGTCTCCCCTTGTTATGAGTACTGGCATTGCCCTCACAACACTATTAAAACTAGCATTGACGTGGCTCCTTCTTACCAAAGAAAGAACCATGATTGGAATCAACCAAAAGCACTTTTAACTTGAGTTTCTTTAAAACTGCTACATCACAGCAATACTTATAAAAAATACCACTGTGTTTTAGTTCCCAGCTGCTCAGAAACATCTTTTCCAACATCTCTTATTGCCCAATCATCCCACCATTTTCAACCTCTCCTCTGCTCCTTTTCTTAACCAGGATAATTTTTTATGCAAAATCAGCCCTCCTGCTGAGGCAAGGAATTTAGAGAAAGATGGATTTTTAAAGAAGTTGAGAAATTTGGGCATGTTATGGGAGAAGAGCTGTTAAAACTCCCAAGTTCAGCACTTTTTTTTTCTCCTAAGAGATAGGGAGATGGTTCGGTGGGTAAGAGAGCTTACTGCATAAACCTAAGGGCCTGAGTTCAGATGCCAGCATCAGTTTCAAAGGTCAGACAGGGTCTCACTGAAGCCTTTAACCCCAGTGCTATGGAAGCAGTGACAAGAGGATTGCTGGAGCTTGCAAGCTTCCAGCCTAGTTCTACGTTCCACGAGACACCCTGTCTCCTGTGATTAAGATGGAGAGACATGGAGCAGGTCACCTGATGTTGCCCTCTCCTCTCCTATGTGCACAGGAGAACGCATTCACACACATGTGTACATGCACCACATAGGCACATGCCTCACACACATGCACAAGGGAATTCTTGTCCTCCAATATTATTTGTCAAAGCAAATCTTACCTTTAAGGTCACCCTGCACTACCTGTCACAAAATAAGCAAAAGTAAAAAAAGAAAAAGAAAAGAAAAGAAATGAGTATCCACTGAGGGGAAAACCACCAGGGAGCTGAGGTGCTGCACAACTTGTGGAGGATTATCCTGGATGTGATACGACCTTTCCTTTCCCTGGGCTGCAAGTGAGATGAGAATGGGCATTTGTCTTTCTGACTATAGACAAATGTAACCAGCTGCCTTAAGCTCCCGTTTCCATGACTTCCACATCATGAACTATGAGCCAAAATAAACTCTCTTAAAAAAAAAAAAAAAGTGTGTGCTGAATGAGTGAATGAACCAATGTGGTTGATTGTCTTGTACTGAAAAAAAATAAGGTTTTGCCATTGCCTGTGTGATCCTTATGGTTGTTATTCTATTTAAAACACTCTCTCTCTCTCTCTCTCTCTCTCTCTCTCTCTCTCTCTCTCTCTCTCTCTCTCTCTCTCAAACTGAGCATGCCTCCCAACCTGAGCATGCTTCCCAACACGTCTCCTCTGACCTCAAGTGTTGTTACCACTCTTCCTTGATTTTCTGCACTTAAACTCCTACAGCAATGTAGTTACGCTGATGTGCTAACTATGTAAAGATCTGTACTCTCTTTAACTATGTGCACAGCGAATGGTTTATTGAATGAGCATTAGGGGAAGAGCTGAGAATTATCTGGCTTTGTAATCCCACAGATATTAGCAGAGTGGACTTATGTCATATGATTCATTGAATTATTTTGCACTTTTGTGGTCTATTTGTCCTTTTAAGAAATAATTTTATTGCACTTACTTGTTTGCTATATGTGTGCACGTGCACGTGTGTATGTGTATGTGTGTACATATGTGTGTATGGCATGAGTGTGTTGATCAGAAGACAGTTTTCAGGAGTCAGATCTCTCCTTCCCAGGTATGGAACTTGAGTCATCAGTGCTAGTAGCCAGCATCCTTACTCACTAAGCCAACTTATTGACCCCTATTTTTCTTTAAAGAGAATTAATTTTAAAAAATGTGTACAGTGTCATTTAATGGATGCAACTACTGCAGCAATATCTTGAATTAAAATGATATTCCCTTGGTTGTGTATATGGTTTTCTTTATTCTGGACATAGGAAGGTTCTAACTGACAGATTTTACACAGCCCAACCACACACAGATATGATCACTGAACTCACTTATTGAACCCGTAATTTGACAATGACCAACATAAAAGATTAATATATAGAACAGTGACTTTTGCGTTACCACAAACCCTGAGGCTTACTCTAGTGGCTTCTCAAATCCATGTCCAAAACAGAACCTTTAATTGCCTATTTTCAAAGTACTTTCCTTTGAAGCTTTCCCATCTCAGGAAGTGAAACAGCCACATCCAGCCCACCAGCAAATTCTATCTATTCTACATTCTATAGAACAGATAGAATTAAGTGATTGTGTTTTTAAAATCAGAAGTACATGCCTCTGTTGGGGCAGTCACTGCAGGTATTATGAGATAAAACAAGGGGGAATCTTTCTGAAGTTAATGTTCTATATTCTTATAAGGATTCAAATAGTACAGGCATGCATTTGTCAAAACTAAGTATGGCACTAAAGTTTGTTATTTTACAGCATGTAAATTTATTTTATTAAAAATTCATGCAACATATTCTGACAACAGTTTCCCCTTCATATAGTCTCCCAGATCCTCCCCCACCTTCCCTACCTATTCAACTCCACACCTTCTTTATCTTTCTTAAAAAACAGACAAAAGAGAGAAAAAACACCAGAAAAAACCACAAAGAAACACACAGACAGACAGACAGACGGACACACACACCACACAAACAATCACAAAATCAGAAACCATAGCATACAAGTAAAGATATAGTAAGATTGAAAAATATTCAAACAAATTAATACCAGACAAAAAAAGCTAAAAGAGTTTAGTTTGTTTTGTGTTGGTCAGCTGCTGCTGGGCATGGGGTCTCTCCTTATGTGTTGCTTGTGAACAAAAGTAAAACCTAATTTTTCTTTGGAAGTGGTTGTCAACTGGAAATACCGTCCTGGTTTGGTTTGGTTTGGTTTGGTTTGGTTTGGTTTGGTTTGGTTTGGTTTGGTTTGGTTTGGATGGGAGCTTGTGTTCACTCCTTGTAAATTTCAAATTGAAAAGACAGCTATAAATGAATACTAATGAACCACATGATGATGTAATATTTATGGTATAATATAATGATATCTAGAGCTTCCTTTAAATACATCCAAAACATGACTTGCACTTAAAGGAGGAACAGAGAATACACTCATCACCATTGACTGCACAAATTTTGTATATTTACCCATTAAAGCCATGTATATTCTAAAACTTTCAAACGTAAAGGGGAGCAAAGAAAGGCTAATGCTGAACACCATATTCCTGCTATTCAGCTTTCACCCTGAAGAAAGGGATTTGATGGAGCAGACCATTTTAAAGCTAAAAGATCAAGGGTTCTTACTCTCTGAATATTGTCTGGCTGTGAGTCTCAGTTTGTTTCCATCTCCATAGGAAAGGGAACTAAAATAGTTATAGTTGCAAAAGAGAGGGATTGGAGTGGAATGATCACAGGAGGCAGAAAGAAGGAGCTAGGGAAGGAATGACAGCTGAAACTAAGGGCCATTTGAGAAGTTGTATAGAAGCCTTACAGTTGACGCTTCCAAAAATATATACCTATATGGACACAATCTGCATTAAATCACCAAATAACAGGGGAGATAGAGCCCCAGATGTACATCTCTTGTCACCAAAATGCAGCTTCAGGAACTGGGGATGGGTTACATTTAATTGAGTTCTTGGCCAAAGGTGCCCACTCCTAAACAGCAGTGATAAGGTTCCATTGAGGAAAACAACACGTACAGAACTTACTGAACACAGAACACTTGAGCCTTCACTCCTACTGACTAATGTTCATGGTTCTGCACACTACCAGAAGAGAAAGGTAAACACCAACGCTGCTACAAACCTTCAATCTACAGTAGTGACATGCCTGCAAGATGTGCTTGGTGGGGTTCTGGCACAAGACTTATGGGAGTGACTAACCAATAACTGATTTGAGTTAAGGTCTATTCCATGAGATAGAACCCATCTTGTTGTTTGGCCAGTGTTGTTTGGCCAGCCAAGAACCTGAGACTAGATAGACTCACGGACGTGGGGGAAAAGCAAGAGCCAAATATTTGCTAAGAAAACATAGCAATGACTCTTAACAATATTATGCTATACTCATAAACCAGTGTCTTGATCAGTTATCATCCGAGAAGCTTCAACCTAGAGCAAATTACAAATATTCTTTAACTTAGGAAGAAATTCAACTATTTTTCAACAGTCAAAACTTTTTAATTAGGCTATTTACATCCCTTACAAGAGAAGAATCTTAAAATAAATTTAATAGTCCCTGTGAAAACTTTATTGAAAAGTCTCTCGGCTTAGAAAAAAAAAAGTTCTGTTATTTGAAAAGCAAAACTTAATAGGTACTTACAACTCTTGCAAGTGAGAAATTAAAAATAAAGTTTAATGGTCCCTGTGAAACTTAATTTACTATGCGCAGCTTTGACAGGGTTTCAGTTGTTATTCCCAGGGGATGGGTACAGGGAAAGAAAAAGAAAGCAAAGAAATATATCAGATTTATCAGAATCAAGTTGGCATGATGCGCTGTTTTCAATATTCTCTCAAATAGCTTTGACTACTTCTAATGTGCTACTGTTTTCCCAGGCATGTCAGACTGTGTGAACTTTAGCAAAGGAAAGATGGGTTTTTCTTACCGTTTTTTACTTAACAACTAATACAATTAAAGCCAGGAAGTTCTTCAAGCACCTATATATCTACATGACAGTTGCCTATTTACTGTATAACATTGCTGTTCTTAGAACAATGAAGTTCCATAATCACACTCATTTTCCCAAAGCCTCTCTGACATTGAAGCACTAGAAATTAAGTTAAAGTTTAATGCAAGCAGAGTTGGTTCTTCCTGTGTCTTCTCAGACCAGATGCAGGACAAAATAAATGCCAGCTACTGTTTGTTTAAGACAACATAACTGAATAGCAGTTGTGTTCTGGTAGTAATTCAGATGGTTATAACTGTTTATCGGGAAGCCTCGTATCATTATATCAATAAAGTTATGAAATTCCACTTACTATAATGAAATTATTACTAGCCATGCCCTACACAATTTAAATGTTATGTTTCTGAGCAAAACTTCTGAAATTCAAGGCATTTTGAAAGAGCAAAAACACATGTCAGAGACAGTGACAAATGAAAGAAATTAAGTCAGCCAAGTAGATGGAAATGACTTAATATTAAAATAAATTTGTACTCAAATAACAGAAAATTGTTGGTAAGACTGAGGACTCATGGGAAAGGCCATCTTTGGAGCCTCCTTGGAGGGCTAGACCTGTTCAAGTTCTTTATCCATTTTTAATTGCTTATGGACTTTGTTGTAGCTGCCTTATGAAATATTATGCTTTGTCCCTACATGTAATCGTATTTCGTTACCTCCCCTTTTATAGTTCCTTGAAATCATCATGTAGTGATACTTAGTGCTGATTTCTCAGTATACGTATTGGACAAAAAGATTCCTTTATCTCACAGATTTTTATAGCAAATGTATTATCATCAAGTTTGTGAATATTTACATCTTCTCCATTATGATATTTGTAACCTAAATATTATTTAGAAATATATTTGTAAGAGTCCATGTTTAAACTACATTTTAGGATTTCTTTTTATAATACAGATTTGAAGATTGTAGCATATGACTCTAGAAAGTGACCTAAATTATGTTGATTTGTTGACATTAAAAGACTTGCTTTCTGAGAAGGCAAGAAGACAGTAAGAGTCAAAGGAGGTGAAGGACACTAGGAGCACAAAGTCCTCTGAATCAACAAAAGCACGGCAGATATGAACTCATAGAGACTCAAGCAGCCGGCACAGTGCCATCATGTCTCTGCACCAGGTCATCAGTGTATATATTATAGCAATTAGCTTAGGATTTTTATGGGACTCCTGACTGTGAGAACGAGTGGGTCTCTGAACCTTGTGCCTCCTCTTGAAACTCTTTTCCTCCTGTTGGGTTGCCAGGTCGGTCCCAACTTGATACGATAGTTTTGCTTCATTTTATTATATTTTATTTTGTCAGATTTGGGTGTTATCTCTTAGAAGCTTGCTCTTTTCTAATGAGAGACAGAAAGGGACTGTATCTGGAAGGGAGGGGAGGTTGGGAAGAACTGGGAGTGGAGGGAGGGAAATTATAATCACGATATAGTGTATGAGAAAATAATCTATTCTTGATTACAAAAGAAGAATGGCATGCCTAATAAAGTATGTTGTGACTCAAAAATAAAATTTTAAAGGCTCCCTTTCTTTCCTAAAACAGAGACAGGAATTATAAACACCTTAGACTACAGAAGACAAAAGTGTCTTGGAAAATGTGTTAGTCCATGCGCTAAGAGAAATAGTATTTAACCAAAGA
This sequence comes from Mus caroli, assembly GCF_978045245.1. Classification (NCBI taxonomy): domain Eukaryota; kingdom Metazoa; phylum Chordata; class Mammalia; order Rodentia; family Muridae; genus Mus; species Mus caroli. Next base: position 101,721,317 of record NW_028227261.1, on the reverse strand, counting down.
TGACACTACAAGTCAGCTACAGGAAAATATAAAGGAATGCTCCAAACACAGGGAAAGGAAAAGTGTACATTAAATAAGGCAAAGAGGACATAAAAGACTGGGAATTTAACTTAAAAAAACTTTTGTGGAAAAAAATTACAGCTAAGACAGTTTAAAATATGACACAGAGGTAGTTATCACTTACACATAATTATACAAAATGGATTAGAATCCAGGTTGCCTTTTCCTTTATTTCTGTGCTAGAGATTGAGCCCCCTTCACTGAATGGATACCATGACCAGAACAGCATGACCTGAATGTAATGATTCTACTAAGAGTGATGTGAGAAGCTGCCTGTAAGGTTCCTCTCCAAAGCATAACGTATAGACTAAATGTATAGGAATACTGCAGATGAGAGGGGAAAGAATAAACCACAATACAGGCATGAACAGGTTACAGAAAATGATAGAAATGAACCAGCCTGAGCTAAATTATCCCTGTGTCCCCTTTGGTGAGTCAATGTCTTTCAGACTCTTGTTTACTGTGTTTTGTTTTAATTAGTTACACTTAAACATCAGCATTACAACAGAAAAAAAAATATATGTGACATTAAGTACCAAGTAAGCAAAATAGAATGTGATGATGCCCTGCATGTGAGATAGTATTAGTGACATTCCCCAAGAGTAAAGGAGAGAAGGGGAGTTACAGTTGAGGAATCTGAGTTAGCTGCTATTGAAACGTTTCCTAATATAAGGCAGAAATTGTTAAACCATTTTTAATTAGAAGGGAAGCTGCATGGATATGAGGATTATCCTGTCACGTGAGGGTAATAATAGAGAAGGCTCTAGCAGCATAGGTTGGCAGATAAGCCTCCTCCAAAATGCAGATGCAGAGACAATTGATTCCAACACAATAGGGTATGAAATAGGCGTGGTACTGGCTTAGTCCTCAAAGTTAGGGAAATCAAGAAATAAACACACACACACACACACACACAGGAATTACATTTTTAAAACAATGAGTTGTCTTTATAGGTAAATAAAATAATTTGGTAAATGAAACCTACTTCTCTCCAGACCTACTTCCTTTTCGAACCTACTGAAAGAATTTAACAATTTTTCCCCATTTCCAATCTCTTAATGTTGACACAAATTTACTTACAGTGAGACTGATTTTAAAAACACACAGGATGGACATAAATGATAAGGTTAAATCCAGCATTGCCACTGTGATGAATAGTAAAAGAGCAGGTGCTTTTAAAAGAACACTGATAGCCTGAGACTTTAATCCTTACAGCAAGAGCTGTTTAGGGTACCAGTTATAGGGATTTGCAGGTGTGTTTTGCATTGTTTATTATTTAATAACAATTTGCATAAGTAAATGGCCTTTATAGGCAACATTTATGCACCTAGTATAAATAAAGCATTGCCTACAATTGTGTGACTATAAGGTCATGATATTGTTTTGAACAAACCCCTGATTTTAATGTAGAAGTCATTTGATGTAAAGTCATTTAATGAATGTTATTCATGCTTTTGAATCTTAGGTGTTTTAACTGACTTTCAGTTATACTGTTGAAACTACACATGCCGTGTTAGCATATAAAAATCATGCTATTTATAATTAATATAAAGAAAGTTGGTTTGCTACAACATAGCACATATTCATCTGACACGTTTCACGTTTCCATTAGCAATGACAGATACTCCACAATGGGGTTTCTGCCCCTCTTTTCCTAAGAACCACTGCTTTTCCCTGTCTTAGGTCAGCTGTTTTGGCTTCTAAGCCACTGTGGGAAGTCTCTCCTCTCAGCTCCCTGCTCCATAGCACAGCAGAGTCATTGCCCCCATCTGTGGAAAGCACCCTATTCTCACAGCTCAATTGAAAAACAGCTTTAGTAGCTCTCTTCTTGGATACCTACCATCTCCCCCAGTTCCTCTTCACGTCTATCTGTGATATTCTCTCTTTACTCATCCTGATTCTTTAAGTATTTTTTTATTTCCTCTTTAAGAACCTCTATAATATTCATAGAGTCTATTTTAAAGTCCTTGTCTTAGGCTTCAGCTATGTTGCAATATTCTAGACCTTCTGTGGTAGGGTAGCTAGGCTCCAGTGGAGACATATTGTCCTGGCTATAATGGTGCTTCTATGCTTGCATCTAGGCATCTGGGTTTGGAAATATTGTCTAGGTCTTGTCTTTGGTGGGTGGATGTTTTGTTCCTGGGTTTCTGTTGTCCTCTCTGGTTCTAAGGATACTGTGGTGGTATCCTGATAGGTGTGTGTGGCCATTGGGGTTCCAGGTAAAATGTGTTCCTAGGTATTGAGAGCTAACACTTAGGAATGGGGATGGGAAGGGGATAAGAAGAAGATGCTGGGGCTAGAGAGATGGCTCAGAGGTTGAGAGCACTGGCTGTTCTTCCAGTGGTCCTGAGTTCAATCCCAGCAACCACAAAGATGTACACATTTCCCTATCCTTAGCCCAAAAGCAATATCCAATTGATAGCCACTTGCATAACCACATCCCCAAGTTTAATTTGTATAATCATATGATAACCATCTATAATCTAATGCCTTCTTATGGCATGTGGGTGTACTTGCAGATAGAACAATCATATACGTAAAATAAATCTTAAAAAAAAACTGAGAATATGCGAAGGGGATCCACAGGATGAAGAAAATCATGACATTCCGTTATGATCTGCTTAGTGCCCTGAAATGGGAACAGAGGGTAAGGTCAGCCACAACAGACAGTCTTCTGCAGAGTGGCAATGAGACTGGGAGATGGAACATAAAGAGAAGAAGTGAAGACCTGAAGCTATAGGCCACAGTGGTCTGCTGGTGTTGGGGACTGGGAGAAAGTGCTGCCTCAAGGAAGCAAGGTAGGAGGGCTGATCCACAGGAGATGGGGGCGGGGGAGGGAGCCTGTAGCAGGAGTCTGCTACTGAGCCAAGGTGTAGATGGAGGATTGAATTTGGAGAAGAACATGAAGAGGTGAAAATCTACAGGTAGCCTACCTGCTTTCTTGGCCTTCAAGGCTGGTGTGTTCCTAGGGAATGCCTGTTAGTGTTGGAGACTGGAAGATGAATGGGGGAGGGTCCCATGTGGGTGGTGCAATCCCTGGGCTAGTAGTCCTGGATTCTATAACAAAGCAAGCTGAGCAAGCCTTAAACATAATGAAGGTTTCCATGAGAAAGTCCTGTGGAGAACAGAAGAATGGTTTAGAAAACAGGCCCATTCACAGAATTTCTCTCAGCAAGAACCCCTAAGTTGGGATAACACATTGAAGGTCCCATAGTTGTGATCTTTCCCATAAAGTTATTATGAACAATGCATTCCTCTATATAACTGTTGCATAATTTGATTTTGCTTTGGTTTTGGTATCATGAGACATGATGTAATCTAAGCTTGGCCTCTTGACTCTGTCTCCCAAGTGTTGGGCTTACTAGTTGTACTGGCTGATTTTGTGTGTCAAGTTGACACAAGCTGGAGTTATCACAGAGAAAGGACCCTCCCTTAAGGAAATGCCTCCGTGAGATCCTGTTGTAAGTCATTTTCTCAATTAGTGATCAAGGGGGGAGGGCCCCATGTGGGTGGGCCTGCAGCAAGGATCTGCTACTGAGCTAGGGTATGGGAGGAGGATTAGATTTGAAGCAGAACATGAAGAGGTGAAAATCTACAGGTAGCCTACCTGCTTTTTTGGCCTTCAAGACTGGTGTGTTACTAGGAAATGCCCGTTGGTGTTGGAGACTGGGAGAACGGGATAAATGGGGAAAAGAAGGGCTGAAGGAGCAGTTCTACACAATCCATTAGAGACAGGGTTCAGAGAGGAAAGGAAGACTGCAGTAGGTGTTCTGCTACAGAACTTGGAGTGTGTGCTATAGGGGAACTGGATGTAGGGAAGAGAGCAGAAAGGTGAAGATCACCAGCTACCCTACCTGCTTCCCTGGGCAGACTGTGCTATGAGTTCCAGAGATGGAGGGCTAGGCTAAGAGAGGGAAGGGAGGGAAGGCAGGGAGAGAAGGAAGGCTGCATCGGGAGGTCTACAGAGCAGGGGATGAGAACTAGGGGTTGGATTTGGAGGAATGGAGGAAGAAGCAAAGATCTGCACTTAAGCCTATCTGCTTCCCTGGCCTGACTCTGTCAGGCACCTTTTACTATAGAGTCCAAATACAATGGTCAGTGGAAACAGAAGGAAGCCCCTTTAAAATGTCTGCTAAGGAGATGATGTCTTTTCCATCATACCATATGTTGCTCATGCTCAAAGTAGCTTCAGACATTGGTTTAAAATGAACTCTTTAGGATGGAAAGATTTTTCTGATCAATCCCATACTCAATCAGAACTTCTTTTCAAATTATTTCATAGCATTTCTGTCTCCCCATCTAGTACTGCTCAGACTGAAAGCCAGTTTTTCTCTATTGTGATGAATGTCTGTTTGAGAAACTCTACAGTGTTAGAGTGAGGTAGGCAATCACTCTGGGAGCGCCTCTGTCAATTCTACTGGATATCCAGCCATTATTTTTCCATATCACAATTAAAAAGAGAAATTGAGACCAGAACATCATTTCTCTTTGACTGCTAAAGTACAGTTCTGTCCAGTGACCCTACAGGTTCTCCTCCTGTGATCCAGGCACCCCAGCTGTGATGAGACACCTCACAAAGACTCCGCAGTAGGATCCACGCCAAGCTACAGCTAAGCATGGCAGAGGCTGCTAAGAAATGAGCACACAAAAGGCTGTAGGTCAGTCAGTCCTTGTTGCGGCCTGCCCGCAGTCCACAACACGAACGGTTCAACTGAGAATGGCAGTTCGCTGAAAAGAGAGGAATCTAGACGGGGCGGAAGAAACAATGGAGCTAAGACAACATCCTGATCAAAGCTCAATTTTACTATTTCCAGACACTCAGTTATAAAGGAAAGGGGAGGGAACCCAATATCCTGCCAAGTAACTCAGGGTCCAGTAGCAGGACGAACACGTGTGTGCCTCCAGGCAGCAAAGGCAGGTTCCAGCAGTGGGCGTGGCAGGGCGAATGAGCCGGTAGCTCCACCTTTGAGCAAGCAGGTTCCAGGCTGGGGGAAGGGAGGCCATAAGTCCTCAGTGAAGACCTGGCCAAGGGAAGCCTGTGTCCTACAGCACCGCCAATCTGTGTTGAAGAGATAACTTGTCATGTTTCAGAAAGGAAATTTTCGTCAGTTCTGATTTCCCCCATAAACTCTTTGCCCACTTTCACAAGACACAAAAGTGCATTTGAACTTAGATCATGCAGAATGTTTGTAAGTATCCTAGGCAGAGTCCTAAAACATCTGGCATGGAGGACAACAATATGACCCTCTTGTTTGAACACAGCCTGCAAATTCTCGTGCTAATATTCCAATCTTCAACATAATACTGACAATAAGCAAAATACAACAAATTGTAAAAAGTGCCTTAAAACAAGTGGTGAGATTCGAGTAAAATTAAAATAAGTTAAAAAGTCAGTTTGTCAGTTAGGAAATATCTGGGATCCTGGAGCACTGAATAGTGGATGTACACTTGATATTCATGAAAAAATGTCAGGACACAGAGCTAAAAGATGTGTCAACTCATAACACAAAACCAAAAAAAAATTTTGTTAAGTAATTTTTAAAATCCAGAAATATTTTCTATGTAACATTTCTCTTGAATTCCAGAGAAGTAATTTAACAGATACCAACCCCATCTTCCTACATAAAGCCTAAGGACAGCCAGCTCCATTAGAATATCTACAAATGGTGGTATGTACACCAATTTGTTTTATTAATACAATCATTAAATAAGTTATTGCTATAGTTAAATATTGAGCTGCTCAAAATTTTTCTACTTGCTCTAATAAAAATAGCAACAAATAGGCTAGTATAGAAATGCCAAGATTTATTAATAAGCTCATGAAATATGCAGTGGTTTTATTTTAATCCCCCTTAGAGCATTTTAAATTCTTTATCCCTCCCTAAAGCAATGTTCAACATAATGCACTCAGTCTATTAACAAATATTCAATGACATAATTAAGTCTCTTTATAATAAAGTGGCAGGGAAACTTTCCATTTTTAATTCTTGCTTTTATTGATATTTTAATTCTTAATATTGTTGATAATAGTAATAATAATGCAACCCATAAATGTTATAATTCACTTTTTCTCTATGACACAATTCATCACCAAATGCATAAGCACAAAACAAGACAAAAGTACCCTGAAAGCTAAATCATTCTAAATACTTATAGTTTATAGTAAACAAACTCAAAAATCTCACCTGTCTCTGTCTCTGTCTCTGTCTCTGTCTCTGTCTCTGTCTCTGTCTCTGTCTCTCTCTCTCTCTCTCTCTCTCTCTCTCTCTCTCTCTCACACACACACACACACACACACACACACACACACACACACACACACACACACCATGCAAAAGTTTGTTTATGTCACCATCTAGTGGCTACAAGAAATAGCACACTGATACACAAAAGTGCTTACCTAGGGAAGTAACTGCAGAATGCATTTGCCCAGAGGTATTGATCCAGAAGACAAACATCTGACACATAACTGTCCTCCTACGCAGCTAAAGTAACATCAGCTCAACCTCACCTGCTTCCCTCTGCACAGTTTCATGAGTTTGACAAAACCAAGCAAAAATAACATTAAATTGATTTTTAGCCTGCCTCAATTTCTAACATCCTGTAACCTGGTACCTATTTGTTATATGAAGTATTTACATCAGACCACAAAAAAAGATAATAAGGAGTAAGAAAACCCCATCTGCGACTATGAAGAGTTTAAATTTGTAAAACATACTGGTACAATTTAGTAAAGATGACTATGCATATAACTTACGAACCAACCGCTCCACTCCTGGGTAAGAATTCTTGAGCGGTGGTCTCCTTCCCCCGGGACACAGCCTAAAAGGGTATACTGATGGTAATCCAAGAGCCAGTAAGATGAATGGGTCAAGGGTTTAATCTTAATAGTAACCAGTTGCTAACTAAAATTAAGCATTTCCTTTTGTCACAATAGGAGACAATAAACAGCATAAGGACTTGTGGCATTCTAGACAATAAATTCATAAGTACTATGATCTAATCACGTTTGTTAACTACATGGCAAAACTCTCCATCTCCTTCTCATCACTACTCAAAATGTTCTCACATCCACCATTAAATGCTCTTATTCTGTGCCTGATGGATATGTCTACTTTTTTTTTTTTTTTTTTTTGGAAGCATTGTTACTTTCTTATTTCCATCACTTAAGTTCAATTCTTTTCTTGTATTCAATTCTTGATCATTTGTTTTCTTTACAACTCTGTGCATGTTACACATTTAGAAACAAGGATTCTTATCATACTAAGAATAATTAGAAATGCCTTAGAGAAAGGCCCTGGAGGAGCGATTACCAATCAAGCTGGCAGGAATCACCTCAGCTCTGCACAGACAGAATCATGGGTAAGCAAGGGAAAGGAGCTGGTTGTTGACTGCTTTCATTTCTCCCTCTGGCAGCAGTCAATGGCATCAGCTGGCAGGAATGATAGCAAATGGTAACCTCCATGTGCCAGCCTCATAGAAGCTTCCAGAATCAGGACCCTGGGTCCTGCACATGCTAAAGCCTGAGTAGACCTAGAAAGTACAATTCCTACCCAGTTGGCTATGGCAGATTCTAGTCATACCCAGTGTCCTGATTCATCAGCTCTTAATGGCACCCCGTGTTACAGTTTTTATGCAGGCCTAGGTGCCGGGGACCTTCCCAGCATCACAAGTACTGAGGTAGGACACAGAGCTGGATGAAGGCCAAAGAAGGATGATCTACATGGCCTTGTAACTCTCTCTTACTGTTCTGGGGGCCAGAAGCTGATGGCCTCTAGAAACTTAACCTTGCTAATCTGTGCTAATAAACACTAGTTTCTTTCCTCTGTAACTCTCCTCCTATTTTGTGCTAATTAACATTAGTTTCTTTTCTGTTGCTTAAGAACCTCTCTCTGGCCAGGCAAAAGGCTTGGACTCCTTACCTCTTTTTGAGCCAGTAAGAAAGGAGAAGAAAATCTTTTACATAGGCAATATACACAGACACATATACATTCATATACACACATTCTGGTGGGGCCCAACCACCTGTCTCATCAGCTCCACAAGTGTTCATGCATACTTACATGCATACACATATATACACATATGTACATACATGCATATAGACAAACATATACATGTATACATTTGGATGGATGGGGCAGAGCACTCCCCCCCCCAAGCCACCACTTATGTCTTCTCTCTTGCCTGTTTATACCTTCTTAAACAAAAGTTCTTCAGAAAAATTACCTCATAAATAAAATATTACATGAAAGGAGACTTACAGAAGGATGTTGATATTAAGTTCAAAGCAGTATTTCATTACAAGTTCAAAGCAACCTCTTTCACATAGCTTTGCTTTATCATAGTGCACACCTGTGGCTTCATCCTTGGATCTGACCTAGAATGAATGTTTTTCCATGATCATAAATTTGTCACAAGCCTATTTCTCTTCTTAGTGTAATTTATGATAGCTCCTTGTATTCCTAATCATGCAGCCTTTACTAATCTATGAGGAGTTAATGGGCACATTCTTGACTCTGACTTTACTATATCTCTCTGGCAAAACAACTAAAACCATCTCTTAAAACTTTCTTCCTAAAATCATCTGAATCAAATCAGTAGTTCTATAAAATCATTAATTCATCTAAACAGTGTAAATTCATGAAAGCTCATCTTTATGTTGATCTGTAGGAAATCTGCCCAAAACGTGGGCTAATGCCCAAGAATCGTTATACTATACAATAATGAGGAAAGCTCTATCAGCATCAAGCAATCATGGAATGAAATCCCTGAAGGCCCTGAGGTTTAGAGTTTACCCATTGCAGTGGGTCATCTCCAGGAAGCTTACTTATTTGCCTTTACCCTTTCCTAGATGGCTCCTGAATCCTAGGTATTGAGGCTCCTTATTCCTGATCACCTGACAGTGACACAGCTCTCAGCCTGAGATCTAAGATGCTCACCCCTAAAACCTCCACGACTCTCTGGAACTCTTATGGTGACCAGGGCTACGGTTTCATTCTCTGGCTCCTTTCATCCCCCATCTGTCCCTGCTTTGACATCCCTCTGCTTAGCCATATCTCAAGGCACTCAGTTGCTTCTTTGGCCATCAATTACCTGGCTGTGATACATATCTTGCCTGCTAACCTCTTAGCTTTCACTGCCTTTTGCCATCACTGCCACTCTGATGGCTCCTCTGCATCTTTCTTAGTGTTAACCGGCACAACCCACAATACTGAAAGCAAACAAGAAAAGACCACTTGAGAGAAGTGCCTGTTGGGTCTGATCGTGCAATACCAAGGGAAACAGCATGGAAGACTGGCTCTGAACTGATTCACTAAACCTGAGCACTCAACATACAGCCAGAGATGAGATGTCTAGACCTCCTAGACATAGAATTGGGGACAATCATAGCCTTACCTCTTAGTACAGAGACAGCAGTGGTGCTGCTGGACTACCTTGGGAAGGTGCTTCCCCTCTGACCCAGATAGAAATGGGAACAGGGCCGTCTAGAGTTCATCTACACTTGTGAGAGCAAAAAAAGCCAGCCTAAAAACTGTTGTAAAAATCCTGGTTGAGGCTATACTTTCAGAAGCCAGAGAGGCCAGCTGTGTGTGGTTTTCTCGAGGTGAAGGCAAAGTGATAAAGATGGTTGGTGCTGGTATTAGGGTAGTCTTCTTGGCTATTAACCATCTTTTTGTTCAAGGTAGCTAGACTGCCAAAAAGGGAGAGCCCAATTTGCTAATAGTAATAGTTATAAATTTAACAGACATGAAAAGGTGGATTCCCCTTAATCATTTAACTGACAAAATAATGTATATCCATACATTACTGCCCATGTAATAGGATAGTATACAACAGAGATGTGAACAGATTCTGCCACCTGCAAGAGTTTTGAAAGCCTATATATATAAAGTCTAAGTAAGAATCACATGACAACAATAAAAAAAAGTCCTACTTAGCTTAAACAGCAATCTAGATTGCAAAAATGAAAGCAGTATAATGTTGAGAGTTACATACAACAGTAGGTTTTAAAGAAAATCAAAGTAACAATGAAATAAAAATTTGGAGCATGTGAGGTCAGAAGAATGTGATAGGAAGGAGCAGGTGTGGAGCACACAGGTGACATCAGTATCCTGGTTCTTAACTCTGGTGGCAAGAGTGCAGCCACTCATAACAAACGACTCCGAGAGAAATGATGCTGAATCCATAGCCCCAAAACAGGATGAAAATGTAAAAAGCTGGGCAGGAAAAATGGAAAAGACACATTCCAGGAGAGGGTGATAAACGGAACTTTTGAAACAAATACTGTACTTTTCAAAATTGAAAATGTTCATGAGTGAACTAAGAGATAAAAGAAGGGCACTACCCCAACCCGTCTATAAACAATAAAGACTTTAATTGTTTTGAGAATGTCATACATGGACACAGTATTGACATCATTCCCACCTCTCACTTCTCTAACTCCTCCCTTGTCCCTCTCTACTCCCTCTCAAATTCTTTCTGTGATTATTGTTCCATACATATGTGGACACAGACACACAAAACCTATGTAGTCCATTTACTAGTTGCAGAAATGTACATGAGTTTAGGGCTGACCAGTAATGGAAAGTGATTGATAAACACTGATTCTCCCTCTAGCAGTCACTGATTGCCAGTAGCTCTTCATACACTCTGGGACATTGTGGATTTCCCCATCCACGCTGATGTGCCAACTGGTGTTATTATGTAGATCTTGTCTTATATTGTTGATATTCCATGGGTACAGCAAGAAAAGGAAAAAGAAACAGAGAGGATCAAGAACCCCAGTGCTGAGCAATACAAGCTCTGGAGACAGGGAAGGAAAGAAAACATTCTAAGACAAAAACATGAATGTTTTGAAAGTGAGGATTTCCAAAAAGCAAGGGATGAAACTGAGCAATTACAACATTCACCTACCAAGCTTAACCTCCAAGATGGCAATTTGATAAACAAATACTGTATTAAGAGACCTATGGGATAAGGAAGAATAGATGAAAGCCTATCCACAAGGAATGTCAATTGTAAGGTTTCAGATAACAGGGAACAGAAAAACATCAAAGGCTCTAGGGTTAAAACAAAACAAATAAAACAAAACCAAGCACTACACTATGAGTTAAGCAGAACACATGGCTTTGCCTTCTGTGCTTGTCAATGCAATAGTCTCAGAAACAAATTAGTCCTTAACACAAAAAGTCATAAATTCTGTCTTAACACAGAATTTTTAGTCTACACAAACTAAATTAAGGGAGATGATAAAAGATATTTTTAAAAAGATCTCTGTCTCAAAAGTTTAAATTCCATATTCCCCTTCCTTAAAGTAGATGTTGGGCAAAAACAAACAAAAGCAGAAAAACTACATCTTGGAAAGTGTGTTCAGTGCAAAGTGAGTGAGAAGATTCCAGCTCCATTTGCCACCTTAGAGAGTGCTTAGTCCACACTAGATAATAAGAACTAGGGTGTAGGTCTAGATAGCATAGCTCTTAGGAATGAGGCTGGCAGAAGGACTGATCTCACTGGTTTTATGCCTCTGGAATCTGGGAACTCAGGTCAGGAATAATGTAAATGGTATAAATTAACGCAAGAAGAAAAAAGTAGTCACTCTTCTACTAAGATTAAGGCAAGCGGTGGCTGAAACTAGTAGATGATTTCTCACATAAAAGAAGCCCCTGTGAAATGGCAGAGCAGGACTAGTGTGGTGTGCCAGTTCCTTCATCCCGTAGGTACTCACGCTATGGCAGCCTCCAGCTGTCAATCAGACATGGGGAAAAAAAATAAAAGAAACAAGATCACTTCTCTTCCTCCCTCAAATAATTTACATTACTCTACTGACATTTCCCAGGGGTGAAGACCATCCAGGACCACAGCAGGCTAAGTTTTCTAGTACGGATATTTTTAAGGCCAAAGAAATGAATGGATACACACACACACACACACACACACACACACACACACACACACCTTTGTTATCTTTCTCCAGCACTTTAATTCTTTCTGTTCTACCATATTGTTCTCCTTCATACTGTTGACTAATTCCCTTAGAAAGAGAACATACTATATCCAGGACCCAGTGAGAAAGATACCAACGTTCACGTATACTCAAGTCCCTTCTACAGTGTTTGCAAATAACACACATTTGATTTCCTGTATCGTTAAATCATCTCTAGATTACTTAAGTCATGTAAATACGTGTGATACTCCATTGTCTCAGTAATGCAAGAGGAAACGTTTGTACATATCCAGAAACAGATCCTTTCCCCCCACCATTTTCTTTTCTCCTGTTAAATCCACAGATGCTGGCCTCAGCCACATGGAATTGACTGTATTTTTCTCTTTGGTAATTTTTTCTGCAAACTATAAGCTCCAATAGGGAAAGAACTATACCTTTTTTCCACTTCTATAGTTTCTGGGAAAGTGCCCACAGCATAGAAGAAATGCAATAAGCATTAATTGAATAAGCAAATGAACTGTTAACTCAAGGCTGAAAAAGCATTCTAAGTGACAGATTTTAATCAAGTAGATTACATAAATGACGCTTCATTTGCATTTGCTGGTTTAGGAAATAACATCTTCAGAGGAAAAAAAAAGGCTAAATTCTTTCAGAATTACTAATTTTTTAAAACCTCCCTCATCTAATTCAAATCCCTTCCACAAGGAATCCCAATAGAACCATATGTGATAACCTTATAATTCTTCCCAGTCTCCAATGATATAAGGAATGTTACTTCAGTGTGCGCAGTATTACCAAGAAGTCATAAATTACAATGTAGTTTAATGCAGTAATTATTTTAAACTTTAAAGATAGATGCCTGAAGGCAAGTGCTATGACGTGAGCTAAAGTCTCATCTTTCTAGTAAATGGACATTATTTGTAAATAGAAAACTACAGAATACCAGAGTACACCTAACAGGGACATAACCATAGGGGAAAACAGCTTTAACATGTTAGATGAAGTTCTTCTGGGTACCACCAATCCAACAAGAAGGGCTTAAGAGGTCAGCCACTTCAGTAGTATAGAGGAATTTACTTTTGATCCCTCTGTGTATGATAGTAAAGGTCTCAGTTCAGGTCTGTGATCCCACTGTTCTTGGCACCAGGAAAATGAATCTATCTTTATTCCGAGCCTGGTAAACTATGCTGGGATCAACAGGGATATAGAGTGCTCTGTGATGAAGGCGAAGGCTCTTGAGCAGTATCACAAGACCCCCACCCCAAGATGTTAAAACACACAGATGCATCCACGCCTCGCCCAGCATTTTGGAGTGTTATTGTCCTGATGGGGCAGGACGGGGGAGGGGGGTTGGGGAGGAAGGGGGAACGTAAAGTGGTAGCCCAGAATGTAGAACTGCACCAAGCTCAAGGTTCTGCTCATTGCAACATCATCTCTTACATCAGGGCCAGAACCTTATAGAACAAAAGGCAAGCAAGGGATCAGAGCTGACACCACAGACCATAAAGTGGGTCCTCTGCTACCCGGAGAAGTGTGGTGCCGCTCCGCAGAGCCCCTTCCCAGTCCAGCGTGGATCAAACCAAGCAGGAGCAGGCAGCAGAAAGCAGGAACAGCACGTGTCCCAGCACCCTACATCTGTCTTGCTGCACACTGCAGGCTGCGCCATGCTTGCGCTCCGTGGCAGCCTAAGGAGGCTATCGCAGGCTCTGGTGCATCAGGTAGAGGCTACCGGTTGCCAGCGGGGAAAGTGGGCAGAGCTGAGTGGGGTACTATAGTACTGCACATTCTGTTAGCGCTTGAGGCTGTTGCCAGTGGGATGTCTCAGTTCCCAGGTACCAGCATGTTGTGGCATGGGAGAACCTTGTCAGTTAGGACGGGACTGGAGCTTCTGGAAACTGGACTAAGCTGTGATGAGACCGTCACTAAAGGAGCCCACCATTCAGCCCTAACTGTTGAGCACAGGCTTATCCAGGGAATAAACTCAGTATTTTGGTCCAGACTTTTACTTACCCTAGTGGAGGAAGAAAAATCAGGTTAGTCTCGCCTAGAACCAAGTAAACCCTGAAGAAGAGACTAAAGGCTACTCATCCAGTGCTGTCCGCGCAACGTCACCAATGGTCTCCTTACGATGTTTCTCTGACTTTGTTTGGTTTTTGATTTTTAAATCAACGTTCTTTTTAATGAGTCAGTGCTGGCAAGATCAAGTCTTAAATTGGACATAATGAAGTCTATGACTTTTCCCCATTGTAATTCTGACTCTGCAACAGAAATCTGGGAAATGATTTTATCTAGTCACACACACTTCCTCCTCTGGATAGGTTTCCTCCTGTGTATCATGTCCAGGAAATAATAAAAAGTCTGTGGCCTTGACAATTATTGCATTCTCCAAATACACACTCACTCTTTGAATCAACCTATAAAATATTGTGAATGCCATTGGCCCACTTCCTGGGGTTTTATTCATTTCTAAACTATAGATAATAAGCACTTGTTCTAACAATCTCATTAGTAGATTTTGGTTCAAAGCACACACACAAAAAAAAGTCCATCAAATGCAGAGCTGCCTGCAGATTTTTATAGGAAGTTTACTGTTTTGAGCAGTGTGGTGGTTTGCATAAGTATGCCCCTTATAGACTCACATATTTCAATGCTTGGCCCATAGGGAGTGGTCTTATTGGAGTAGGTGTGGCCTTGTTGAAAGAAGTATGTGTGTGTCACTGTGGAGATGGGCTTTGAAGTCTTACATATACTCAACCTATGCCCAGTGTGGCACAGTTTCCCTTCGATGACTATGGATCAAGATGTAGTACTCTCAGCTCCTTCCTTAGCACCATGTCTGTCTAGATGCTGCCATGCTTCCTGCCATAATGACATGGACTAAAGTGTAAGCCTCTGAAAGTGCAAACCAGCCCCAATTAAATGCTTCTGTATAAAGTTTCTATGGTCATGGTATCTCTTCACAACAATAAAGCCCTACCAGTTAGTACCAGAAGTGGGGTACATCTCTGTTCTTGGGATATTTTAGCAAAGAATTTGGTTGCATTTTGCCCTTGTTCAAAAAGATTGCCTGAGGCTAAAGTGAAGAGTTCAGATTAATTGCCTTGGTAAAGGAAAGCTTAAAATAGCCTAGAATAGACTCTGTTATATGTTTACTAATGTTCATTCTTATAAAGAACATTTTGATGAAGTGGAGCAAGCTGAACAAGGAAAAATACAAAATGTATGAATTCTAGGAGAATAGGAACACCAGGAAGTGAAATAGAGCTAACTCCTGTGTTCAAGGGGATAAACAGATTCAAGATATTAAATGAATACAGAGAGTAGAGACCTCAATGCAAGATCCCACACAGCTAAGTTTCCATCTTGTAAGAAGGAATTAAAGAACAGTTTAGGTCCAGGCATGGTGGTACATGACTTTAATCCCAGCACTCAGGAGACAAAGGCAAGCAGATCTCTGAGTTCAAGGTCAGTCTACTGAGCAAGTTCAAGAACATCCAAGCTTAGGAAACCACAGTATCCAAAAAGTTGGTAAAGGTGTAATTGAACGAGGGGGGCATGACCCAGCCCGAGAAAGCTGCAGAATTTGGCAGCTTTGACCATGTGGTTCTGGTTTCTGAATCAAGAATAAAAGAAAGAGGTTATAGAATCTCCGTCTGCAACTGAGGAAAGTTTCTGAGTCCAGGTGTATGGCAGGGGTTTCTCTGCATGGAGGCCAAGAAGGGCCATTGTTTGAAACTGTAAAGATGGAGCCCCCAAAATGTTATAGATGCCTGAGCCATGGGATAACCAGTGAAGAAAATGGCTAACAGGGAGAGGAATCAACTCAAGAGAAAAAAAAAAAAAAAGTGTGTTGCAGTCAACAAAACTGAAAGGAGTTGGAGATCCAAAGAGTACTTTGACATCAGACATGGAGATGCTGAGTTTGGAGTTTGCCCCACTGGGTTTTGGTCTTGCTTTGGTCCAGTATTTCCTCACTATGCTCCCCTTCCTATGTTTTAGAACAGTAATTTATATATTGTGCCATTATATGTTGGAAGTAAGTGATCTGGTGTTTTTTATTTTTATTTTATAGGGGATTATAGTTAAGAGATTGTATGAATCTCAGAAGAGATTTTGAACTTTGGACTTTTAAACATTGTTGAGACTGTGATAGACTATGTGGAAATGTATTTTACATCATGTTATGGCTACAAGCCTATGGGAGCCAGGGAGTGGAATATGATGGTTTGAATAGGTATGGCCCTCATAGTCTCACGTGTTTGAATACTTGGCTCAGAGGGAGTATCTAGTCTTTTTTGAGTGGGTGTGGCCTTTTTAGAATAGGTGTGGCCTGTTGGAGGAACTGTGCTACTGTTGGGGTGGGCTTTGAGATCAAGCTATACCCCCAACCCATGTGACTCACAGTCTCCTCCTGCTGCCTGTGGACCAAAATGTAGAACTCTCAGCTCCTTCCCTAGCACCATGTTTGCCTGGACACTGCCATGCTTCCTGCCATGATGACAATGGACTAAACCTCTGAACCTGTAAGCCAGACCCAGTTAAATGTTTACTGTATAAGAGTTTCTATACTCGTGGTGTCTCTTCATAGCAATAAAACTCTAACTAAGACAAGCAGTAAGAATATAGTTTAGAGTAGAAATCAATGGAATGCACTGAAGGGAGAAAATTGTATTAAGCTTTAAATAAAGTAGTGTTTCATAAGCAAAAACTTATAAAGAAAAAAAGATTTCTTCTACTACTCAGACTAAGTTGTCAATGTGTATAGTGATTTTTCCAGTTTTATATTCATTTGATCTGCTTTAGCAGATTCTTCTGGTATTATTAACTTCATGAAATTGGTGCATGATAACCCAACTTGAAAATAAGATGGGTTTTTATAGTATGATGTCATACAGTATATGGACACATACTCAAGGTAATTTCCAACAAAGTATTTCCTAGGGAAAAGTGCTCTCAGAACAAAAAGTAGAAACTTACATAGTAAGTTAAAAAAAAAAAAAAAGAAACCTTGAGAGGCATTTCTACCATGTTGATATAACTGAATGCATTAAACTCCATCTTCACTCTATATTTCTCATAAGAAACTGATAGTGATTCCAATTTGGGAAATGATTTTTTAGCATCCATGCTCTATTTGCATAGTTCCCAATCTGTGGGTCATGACCCCTTTGGGGTCACATTTGAGATATCCTCCATATCAGATATTTATATTACTATTCATAAAAGTAGCAAAATTACCATTAAGAAGTAGCAACAAAATAATTTTATTGTCCAGGTCACCACAACATGAGGAACTGTACTAAAGGGTCTCAGTGTTAGGGAGGTTGAGGACCACTGATCTATTACCAAATTTATGATGCAGTTGGACCAATAGCATCCTAGTGCATTGCCTACATTCTAGTTCTATTTTTGCTGAATGTAGGAACAATTATTTGACCTGAATAGCAATTTCTCTTTTTAAGAAAAGTTTTCTTTAAGCTGGGCATGGCAGCATAAGCCTTTAATCCCAGCAATCAGGAGGCAGAGGCAGGCAGATCTCTGTGAGTTTGAGACCAGCTTATTCTACAGACTTCCAGGACAGACAGACATAGAGAAACTCTGTCTCGAAAAACAAAACAAAAAGCAATTTTTCTTTGGGTAAACATGTTCATTGTGTATGCCCAAAGATATGCAGTCTACAAAGTTCTTTCAGATATGAGCTCTACTCACATACACTATGGATTAAAAGAATATAAGGGAAAACAATTTATGGGACTATCACCAGGCGGTGGTGGCACATGCCTTTAATTTCCCCAGCATTAGGGAGGCAGAAACAAGTGAATTTCTATGAAATCTAGGCCAGCCTAGACTACAGAGTGAGCTCCAGGACAACCAGGTCTACACAGAGAGACCTGTCTTGAAAAAAAAAACAAAACAAAAAATTAACAACAACAACAAATCCTAATTGATTCTCTGGCACAAGAGACTTTCTAAGATAGCACTGCCTTAGTCTGGGGCAACTTTCCATGAAGAGGTTACTTAACGTGTTTAACAGTAGACATCTTTGAATCTACTAAAACACGTCTATGGAGAGTTGAAAAGAGAAGTGGAAACAGGGATTCCAATTCAGTGCCAGATTTGATTGGAAAGATGTCTAAGTTCTGCCATCCCTCAAATGCTCAAATTTGGTTTATCTTCCCTCAGGTGTGCTCGTCTTTCACTACTGGCCACAGTCAACAAGAAGGAACATTCTATGAATTTTGTACTTATTACCTTAAGCCCGCAAATGTGGAAGAGTTCCTGTACAATTTTAAGAAAAATGTTCATCTTCGGACAGCTCACTCTGAATTGGTGGGATATTGGACTGTCGGATTTGGAGGCAGAATAAACACTATATTCCATATTTGGAAATATGGTATGAGTTACCCAGTTCAAGTGTTCACTATAGATTTTTATCATGCTACATGAGTCTTAGATGTCTATACATTAGTATAGATACAGATGAAGGAGAATTGTTTTTAAAAGCGTACAGAACCAAAAAGTAAATTTAGGACCATTCTTCTTGGCCCATCTTTTATAACCCTTTTCCAGAATCTAACATTATAGCTGGGAAATTACGAGCTATCTATCAAATCATTAAATTTTAGACTCCTCTTCTCAAAAACTTAGAGACTTATTAGAACACTGATTTAATGCAAGACTTAAAACTGTTCACAAAACCCAATTAAGATGACAGAATGAGAGAAGTATCTGATGCTAGCTAGACCTGGTTATCAACATCTTAGTGGAAACACTTCACACATTCAGGATTTTGTGTAAATGGAGGCTGAGAGAGGATGGCAGTCAACTTTTGACCTCCCCTCAGCTCCAATTAATTTTGGTTCCTTTCTACACCCCAGAGTGTTACAGAAGTCACTGCCATACTACTTTAAGAATTAAAAGAATTTTACTTTAGCATTACCACGTGTTCTCCTACTGAAGCTATGCTGCCTTGAAAAAGGAGAATAAGTCACAAAATTATTCAAAAATGTTGGTTAACTTGTAAAATCTACTATTAATAGACTACATTGGGATTTGAGCATGTTCAGCAAACTCTTAATAATTAATTTAGTGTTTGGTCATCTATGTTCAATTAATGCTCACACAATTCTTTAGTGAGAAAAGATTCATTCTGTGGATGGCATGGGTATGCTTTGGGTTTGGTTGGATTTTGTTTTGTTTTGTTTTTCTGTTTTGAAAGATAGAAGACACCAATAATATAGCTTATGCTTCAAATGTGGTTCATGTTAAACCAGGACCCACTGGAAAAAGTAGTTAAGTCCTGCTTGTTTCACTTTAGGCTGTAAGACGGGTGTTATTTCGTATCCCTCAAATAAACTATATAAATACTTTACCTTAGTCTCATGAGGTCTTTACAATAAATATAGTAGTAGGCTCATACATTGGTAAACATGTCTGTTTCCGTATCTTAGAAAGCAGAGAAATGAATGCTGGGGAGAAATGTTGGGTGACAACAGTAAGGGAATTAGCACTTGTCCTTTGGAAGTTATTTGTTCAAAGGAAAAGATATCAAATACATTCAAGTTTCACTTAGGTTAACATGTATTCAAGATATATCTTGACCATCTACCATTACTACCAAAGTAGAATTTATCTTTCAGCCGATACTGTTAAATAATAAGTCTGGTCCATATGGCAGTGTTAAAAGCTGCAAACCTGAAAGCTGACATTATATTATTCACCATGTCACAGACTGAGAAACTTAGCTCCTGTCCACAAGTTCCTTCAAAGACCCTGTGAAACGCATTCAATGTCAGTGCAATAGTTGTCTCCCTTTCTTTCACCCTAAAGATGAGGAGCAACTTGATGCTGATGTCACATCAGCTGTCCCCAGATCCACAACATGGTGGACTTGCATGTTCTAGGTTAATGAGGTGGGAGTGATCCAAAGAAGCATAGCTATTAAATCAATTCTTTAAAAACAACAACAAAAAAAAAAAAACCCAACTTTTCTTGGTGTTTTTCTTCTACTACAGATAATTTTGCTCACCGTGCTGCAGTATACAAAGCCTTGGCCAAGGATGAGGATTGGCAAGAACGGTTCCTCATACCAAATTTGCCTCTCATTGATAAACAAGAGAGTGAAATTACCTATTTGGTACCATGGTGCAAAATAAGAACGCCTCCCAAGGAAGGTGAGTCTTTCTTAGGCACTGTGAATTGTCATGACTGAAATAGTACATATTTTAAGTTCTAATGTGCTTTGGGACTGAGGGAGAGTCCTTTTTACTTGTGGACATAAGAGATTGCTGAGATAAAACAAAGTGCACCTCTTTTTTTTTTAAGATTTATTATTATACATAAGTACACTGGAGCTGTCTTCAGACATGCCAGAAGAAAGCATTAGATCTCATTACAGATGGTTGTGAGCCACCATGTGGTTGCTGGGATTTGAACTCAGACCTTCAGAAGAGCAGTCAGAGCTCCTACTTGCTGAGCCATCTTGCCAGCCCCAAAGTGCACCTCTTTGTTTATCCTTTATCATCTGTGTAATCTTAATAGCAAAAATAAGTTTAAACATGGACAAGGGGGTTTCTAGGCACAAAATTAATGGAAAATAATACAAAAGTAATTACTACATCTGTATACATGTGTATACATGCACAATCCTTCAAATATGAGCATGCAGAGCAGGCTTCTACTGAAACCAAGTAAATATAAATAGAAATAGAAATTCCTTGGCTATCATCTTTAAAAGCGTTTTTTCCAAAATCTAGGAATCTATGAACTGTCTACTTTTCTGATGAAACCTGGTGGCCCAGCTCTATGGGGTGACGCATTTCAAAGGGCAGTAAATGCCCATGCTGATCAAGGCTACATTAAACTAATTGGTGTGTTCCATGCAGAGTATGGATTGCTCAACAGAGGTACAGCTATATATTTATTTTTAAATTTCCGTGTATGTTGGTGACTTATTCATCTTCTAAGATATATTGTTACAGTTTATATGTATCGACAAGATCTTGTACATTTTAAGTTTTAAGAATCTCTTATTTATAATTATATATATTTATAATTATATATAACATATATAAATAAATATATAACATCTCTTATTTATAATCTAACACACACTAAAACTATTTTGAAATGCTAAACTTCTATTTTTTTTCTGACCCATAAAATGAGCAAATTTTAACAACTACAAGAGCCTCAAGAAATAGTTTATTCCTTTTATAATCCTTTTATTCCCCTAAATATATGATTTTCAGTACTAGGGATTGAACCTAGGACCTTCTGCATGGGAGGCAAGTGCTCTACTACTAAGTTATATTCCCTGTCCTAAGTAGGCTTCTATTGCTGTGATGAAACACCAGGACCAAAAGCAACTTGAGGATGTGAGGGTTTATTTCAGCTTATACTTCCAGTTAATAGTCCACCATGAAGGAAACTCAGGGCAGCAACTCAAGGCAGGAAACTGAAGGCAGAAACTGAAGCAGAAGCCATGGAAAAATGTTGGTTACTGGCTTGTTCCTCGTGCCTTCCTAAATCTGCTTTCTTACCCTACCCAAGTTCATCTTTAAGCCAAGAGTGACATCATCCTCAATGGCCTGGATTTGTCCCCACCAGTCTTTAATCAAGAAAACTGCTCCACAGGCTTGCTTGTGGGTCAATCTGATGGGACACATTTCCTCAGCTGAGGTGCTCTCTTCTTAGCATCTCAAGTTAACAAAAAAAGAAAGGAAAAAGAAAAAAACCTAAAAAAAAAAAAATACTCATTTGTCAACCTGGCATGTAAACACACCATGATAATGAACTTTCCTTTCTTGTTTGTCCTTGTCTTATTCAGAGTTTCTATTCCTGCACAAAACACCATGACCAAGAAGCAAGGAGGAAAGGGTTTATTCAGCTTATACTTCCACATTGCTGTTCATCACCAAAGGAAGTCAGGACAGGAACTCACATAGGGTAGGAATGTGGAGGCAGGACTGGATGCAGAAGCCCTGGAGGAATGCTGCTTACTGGCTTGCTTCCCCTGGCTTGTTCGGCTTGCTTTCTTATAGACCTCAAGACTACCAGCCTAGGGATAGCACCATCCACAATGGGCTAGGCCCTCCCCCCTTGATCACTAATTGAGAAATTCCCTCACACCCGTATCTCATGGAGGCATTTCCTCAAGGGAGGGTCCTTTTCTCTGTGATAACCCCAGCTTGTGTCAAGCTGACACACAAAACCAGCCAGTACAGTCCCCAAGACATACTGTTAATATTACCACAGTATAAAACCTAGAATAACTTTAAAATTCACACAGTCTTTAAAAGCTCAAGCTCTTTAAAATATCCAAAGTCTCTGTGGGCTCTTGTAAAATCAAAAGGAAGCTACTTTCTTATCCTAAGATGGATGAACCAGGGCACAGTATCAATTAAATTCAAAGCAAATCCAAAATTCTAACAGTATAAAAAGTTCAGTGCCTGACATCTGGGATCTATGCAAGGATCTTCTGGGCAGCAAGGGCCCTTGGATGCTCCACACCTCTAGTTCTGCCAACCTCAGCCCACACAGCTTACCCCTTGGCCCACTCGGAACCACAGCTGCCACTGTCCTTGGTAATCATCCCACTCTCCTGGCATCTCCAATATCTCTGCTGCAACTGAAGCTGCGTCCTCACCAATGGCCTTTCCTGGATGCTCTCCAGGGACTCCAGCCCAGCTACACAGGGCCAAGTCTAAGCTGCTCTCCATGGCCCCTGTATGCCCTCAAAACCAGTACCACCTGGATGACCCTTATGCAGTCATTACCAAGTTCAGCTGCCAGCAGGAGATGGAAAGACAACATAAAACATAGTAGGAAGTCATACAGTTTGGGTCTTGAATTCCTTTATCTATCTTACTTTGCTTGACTTTTCAAGTCTGTTTCATTTCTTCATCTATAAAATCAGTTTGACTAGTTAACCTATAACCTTCTCTGCCAAGTCTCTGACTCCTCTGAAATCTTACCACTGAAACACTTAGTATCGCTCTTTTAACTTGAAACCATTGGACTTTTTAAGACTTCGTTTCTCTGTATGAATGTGCAACTGAAACAGCTTTTGATTTGCCTCTGCAGTTCATGTTCTGTGGTGGTGTGAGAACGCAGACGCTCGGGCAGCTGGGAGACGTCAAGCCCATGAAGATCCCAGAGTCGTGTCTGCTGGTGAGCTCTTTCAGGAGGCAAGCGGTATTTTTAGAACCAGCTTGATGCATCTAATAACGTTCTGTGTTTTATGAAATGTCTTTCCAGTCCGGGAAAGTGTCAACTACCTAGATGCTCAGCAGAACATGTTCCTCATTCCGTGGTCATTTTCACCACTGAAATAGTTTCCTAACGACTGTCTTAGGAGCTGATGTGAGATGTGTCAGGGGCCAATGCTTCAATTCTCTCTAGAGAATTATTTCAGCTTTTATTTGAAGGGAGTGGTAAGTTAATTTACTATACATTTTAAAGCCCATTGAGGGCCCTTTTATTAAACCTATCTCTACATGGAAAATAAAGTTCATTTCCCCATTCATTAAAAGTAATTAATTTTAAAATAATGTTACTTTGTCCCCATGAAGTCTTTGAAGACTCTTTGGTTTATACGCTGACATGCCTTATTGTTTGTACTAGTATCTACATCAATGAGATCCTTTGTAACAAAGGATCACTAGTCACTTAGTGATCTAGCCACTAGATCACTTAGTCACTAGATCAAGATCCTTGTTCTTCATTTGTTTCAGAATACCTCTTCTGTAAGACAACCCTTTGTTCAATGAGATCGGATTTCCAAGTTTGTGACCATATTTTTTAAATTATTAATAAATATATGAATCGTTTTCATCTTGTCTTTTTGCCTGAGATGATTTTTGCTCTAGTAGTTTATTTCATACTATCAAATGGGATTCATAAAAATATTAACTTCTTTCATATGAAAAACTATAATAATCTGTGTTGTCTGTATTAATCATCAGTCACTCACTTAGAAAACAATAGATCAGCATACTATAAGTTATAATACCTCAGGTTTATATGCTGAAATATTATTAATAATTTACTAATATTTATCTCAATTTTTTTTCCTATTTAACAAAGACACTTGCGGTATCTTTACTTAAATGAGGTCATTTTAGATATGGAAACATTTGCCCTAATAAAAAATTACCAGAACAGGGTGTGGTGGCGCATGCCTTTAATCTCAGCACTCGGGAGGCAGAGGCACGTGGATTTCTGAGTATAAGGCCAGTCTAGTCTACAAAGTGAGTTCCAGGACAGCCAGGGCTATACAGAGAAACCTTGTCCTGAAAAACCAAATAAATAAATAAATTACCAATATATTCTGATGCTTTCATCATCTTCTTCAGAATTGATGTCATGCATAGAAAGGAATAATTTATCATCCTTATTGTAAATATGCCTACATTAAGGAAATATGGTACTTGTTATGATTTGGACCTAGAATGGTGCCCCTCCACCATCTCATCAGCTGAACCCTTCACCAACAAGTGACAGGGTTACTGAGTGGTGCTAGAAAGTTTACAAAGTAGGGCCTAGATAGAGAAAATACATCTCTGGTCTTGTGTCCTTGAAAGACATATTGGAATCTTGGCCCCCCTCTCTCCATCATTATTTCTTAGCCACCACATAGTGAGCTGCTTTCTTCCACCATAATGTGCTACCTCATGACAGTCCAAAGAGCAACTGTGCTAAGCAACCGTACCCCAATACCTCTAAAAACATAAAGCAAAATAAGCCTTTCTTCCTCTAAGTTTATTCTTCCCAGGCATTTTGTCATAGCCAGCCCTTCTCTGTTCCATCAGCAGTACAGGATCATTTCATCACAACTACACGCATGCACTTAGCCTGTACCATTTGGAAAGGAGTGACATGAGTCTCGCTGTTAGACATAGCATCATCCCACCCCCTGGGCAGGAAGGACAGGCAGTGTCCTGGTTTTTGCTTCTGTTGTACTGGCAAGTATGTGAGGGGTTCTCTATACTCCAATTCCCATTCAAAAGAGGTCCATGATGCTCTGGGGAACTAAGGCTATGGTGCACTCATCCTCACCAATCATGCAGGTCACATGTCTGCAAAAGAAGGACATAGTAGGGTCACCTAGGAGAACCTGGACTGTCGTGACACACCAGGATCTTTTGGAAAAGATGACAATGGTCTCATTTGTTTGTTCTTTTTTGGTCTTCAGTTTGTTTTTTTGTTTGTTTGCTTTTTTTGAAAAGGGGTCTTAGGCAGGCTAGACTAGTCTAGGACTCACTGTGTGGCTAATGATTTCCTCAAGGGCCTATCCTCCTGCCCCTACTTCTGTGCTGGCTAGTTTTATGTCAACATGACACAATCTATAGTCATCTGAGAGGAGGGAATGTCAATTGAAAAGCTGCTTCCATAAGATCTGAATGTAGGTAATCCTGTAGGGCATTTTCTCTATCCCTAACTGAAGGAAGAGGGCCTACCTAGTCCATTGTGGCACCACAGTGGACTGGTGGTCAAGGCTGGTGGTCCTGTATTCTATAAGAAAGCAGGCTGAGCAAGCCTTGGGGAACAAGACAGCAGCCCTCCATTGTCTGTACCTCAGCTCCTGCCTCCAGGTTCCTGCCCTGTTTGGGTTCTTGTCCTGACTTCCTTTGCTGATGGTCTATTATGTGTAGTTGTGAACCAAATCAACCCTTCTCTCCGCAAGTTGCTTTTGGTCATGGTGATTCATCATAGCAATAGCAACTCTAACTAGGACAGCTTCCTAAATGTTGGGATTACAAGCCCATGTCATCATAATTGACTCTTATTTGGTTTGTCTGATTCATAATAGCCTTTAAGCTAAAGCATCATTTTATAGATAAAAATGTTTTTTTTAATCCCCTAAAGAGTGATCTCTCTTCAGTCTAATCACAACCAGCATCTGACACACAAAAGATATTCATTGAACTATATGCCAGACATTACCTATGAGAAAGTCCATGGTTAACAAGACAACATACCTGCTTTCACGTAGGCAGTGTTCCTGAAGAATTATATAAGATACACAGCTAAAGAGCATAACCTTGCCTTGAAAGAACAAAATAGGAGGGCCGTGAGTGGGGTGCCAGGGTCTAGCTAGCTAGGTAATCGCTCTGTGATGATTCTTTATCCAAAGCCACACAATGAGAAAGGTCAAAGCCAGGAAGAGTTAGAGAGAAAGAACACTACAGGGGAAGGTGCCAGAAGGTGTAGAAACTAAAGTTCTCAGAAGAAATGAGTTTAAATGCCCAGCAGGAAGGCAATAGGCAGGAATGTAGTAAGCTAAGAGAAAGACGGAAGTGAAGAAAGAGAAGTAGGAGCTAGTGCATAGAACTGGTAGGTATGTGTGTGCGTGCACATGACTGCAAATATCAGTGGAGGCCAGAAGAAGGTGATGGGGCTCTGGGATTTGGAGGTACATAAGATTGCAAGCTACCTGATATGGTGCTGAGAACTGAGCTCAGGTCCTCTGTAAGAACCGCATGTGCTCTTAACCACAAAGTCATTTCTCTAGCCCTTAAATCTTAGTAGTAGTCTAAAGAAACAAGCATCTATAATAATTCTCCCCCCTGCCCCCGAGGACATTAAGTCCTCTGAATGCTTGCTTCTTCAGATTATTAGGTTACTGTATTTGTTTTTTCAAAATGATGTGACTCAAAAGGCAAACAATGCTGATAAGTGCAGTGGTAGGGACACTAATCCAGGAACCTCAGAGAGTAAAAAATAATCCCATGTCAATATTACACTAATGCCATTAGTTCTATTATTCCACAATATCAGTGTAGAAACTTATCAAGTGAATACAGTCACATAGTTATAAAGGTTTTGTTAATTGTGGACTACATAGAACACAGGAATCCCATAGAATAAATGGTCTAATGAAATAGTGAATTTGTAAATATATTCTATGATCATTCAAGTATAAAAATCTCAATATTTCTTAGAATATCCATCATTACATAACACATGGCTATAATTCTATAGGGAAAGAAGGTAGGGCAAATTATCTCATTTAATTATCACTAACACCTTAAGTAACAGTATCATTTTTACCAACCAACAATCAAGACAAACTACCTTGTAACTTATAAGGTCACAGAACTACAAAGTTTCAAAACCAGAATTGAAATCTAAGAATGTATGCTCTAAAAACACAATTAATTCTTCCCAGAACTCATACTTTCTACAGGGAACACTCTCTGTAGAGTCTATCTTTCTGAAAGGCACAGGGCAAAATATTCTCCCTTCTACTAAAGTGAGTTAGCAAACAAAAATTGACCTGTGGGCAATAACAAAATAAATCTCTTCTATTGGCCAATTGTTTTCTAATCTTTCTGATTGTCTTAGCTTGCCTGTTTGAGTTAAACTTCAACTTAGATAAAAATCTGTTTTTCAATAAGTTCCTATGTCAAGTACATCTGGTATATCATCTTTCATACTGTGAAAGTTTAAAGAGAAACCACAATTCAGTATCAGTCCCCATTATAAACATTTGTATTTTTTTCTTGTAATAACCCTGTATGTATCATAGAGAGCATAAAGCAGTACATCTCACTCACACACACAAACTAATTCTATGTGAGTTTCTAGCCCTTCACTCAACATAATCCTCTGCCCTCTGAGTCACTAAACATGTGGATTATACAAGAAGCCAACATTGAAGGTCATTATCTTATTTCTGTTGTCACTGGGTTTCTCTGTCCAGCATCTTCAGTAAGTCTTCAAATCAATAAGAAAAACAATAACTGAAAAGTGAACAAATGTAATAAACCAGGACCTTAAAAGTGATATAGCTTAAAAGTCAGTCAATCCACAAGAAATCAGAGAAGTAGAACTTAAACTGAGACACATCAATTTAATAAATTGAGACAAATGGTAAAATTGTATAGTAGAAAAATTGGTAGAAACATAAGGGAAAGAAAATTCAATCACTTCCTGTAAGATGAGTGGATAATGGAAAGAAATCTGCAATGAAGTTGACTCAGTAATTTCATTTTGGGGTATATAAAAAGATAATTAAATCAAGTTATTCAGTGAACATTTATTGATCAGGTATATGCATATGTATATGTATGGAAATGGTTCATAGAAAAGGAATAATGTTTTGAAAAGCTCACTGGAAGAGTGATCAGAAATGAGTGCCCCAGCGATGGCCAAGTCTCACAGAGGAGATAAGTCAGTGAAGGAGGAATAAGTCAGACATGATGGCTGGGGGAATTTTGCAGCCTGACTGGCAATCTGAGTGTTTATTTAAACAGAACTCAGTAGGCATGCTATTCCAAATCATAGATCATATCATTTTTGTCTCTGGACATATGTCTTAACTTTCTCTTGATCATAAGCTTAGTGATCAAACAGTGACAGAACAGTTATCTTTTACAATCATTTCCCCTCATCAACCCCATAACCCAGTTCTTTAAGAATCTTGTGGTTTCAAGGGCACTAGACAGAAGATAATCCCCAAGCCTGCCTGCGTAGATTGTCGTGTACAGAGCAGCATATGATTAGCTCTTAATGATCAGAGTGCCAATTGTCATTAGGCCCAAGAAAAATCTTCATTCCAAAGTTATTACTGTTATTATTCAATTTCTGCCACAATACAATGTTTATATTTTGTATCCTTGTAGAATTTATTTATATGTCCAATTTTGGTATTCTTTTGTTCCCTGGTCATACACTACCACAGTGTGTCTGCATGAGTTAACTTTTCTAAGAAAGGGAAGTCTTAATACTTTAGTCTTAGATCATTTCTCCGTACTATTCTTTGTCCATCAGTATAAGCCACAAACCAATCTTTGTTGTTTATCTTTTCCTCAAGCTATCAGCAAAAAGGATATAGAAATATGAACAACTCTTGGCAGTTCAAGAAGAAAGCCTTAGTCTTTTTCCTTCTACACAGCATTTTATTTAATATTCAACACACAAAAGATACTTTCGTGATATAAGCAGGACACTATTAATGAAAATTAATTTTTGTCTTTACTACAAGATCATCAAAGGAGTTCATAAACTAGTTAAAGGGACATTGAATGGAAATCAAGTTTACCTCTATCACAAGCTCCTTTTAAATACAATAAAGCAACTCATAAACATTGTGATGGTAATTGAGCTTTACTGAAATTAAGCATCACAGAGAGAGAGAGAGAGAGAGAGAGAGAGAGAGAGAGAGAGAGAGAGAGAGAATTGACTCCACTCTAAATACTTGTAGTTTAACTTATAAGAACTCAAAAAAATAAAAATTAAGAGCTGGAAATACAACTCAGTTGTTAGTACAATTGTCTGGCATTCATTGAAACACTGGGTTCAATCCCCAATTGTGCATGTAGAGGAGGGGTGGGAGGGAATTGGAGATAATGCCTAGAGAAATAAAAAGTTAACCTATGTCACCATCTAGTGGCCTTAGAATATAGTTCTGAAAGGAGAAATTTCTCCAAGGAGTATGAATCCAGAAGGGGAACATCCAGAGTTCTCCATGCACTGGCCTCCTCCAGACTGGGCTAGGCAAAGATGCACCTTACAGGGACCAGTATTGGCACAAGACACCCTAAGACCAAGTCCTCAGCACAAAGATTTGTTTGCCATAGAGAGCAAAAAGGCAGGGAATAAGAAACAAAGACAGAAAATAGGGATAAGGGAGTAGGGAGAAAGGAACAAGGGAGTAGAGAAGGGATATTTTATCCCAGGGACAAAGGATTGTCTCTGGGAAGTGACGACACTGATGTGGCACATAGGAAAATGGCAGTTTATAAAGGAACAAGGGAACACCCTTCCCCCATGTTTGGATGGGCTGTTTAATTTTGATTGGACATGTTAATTAGGTGAGCCAAAGGGTGATTCTGATTGCTGGACTTCAATACTTTGATAGCTGGACCTTGGTAGTCAGCCTCAGGAGGAGGAGGTAGCCAGTATAAGTGGCTGGCTTTAGGAATGCAATCTAATGGTTTTTAGCAAGACCGAGGGAATAAATGAGAAGGGCAAGGCCTGCCCGAGCCATGTTTGCCATGTTTGTCTGGAATGTTTGTCCCTTCCTATTGCTTCTGTCTGCACAGTTGCACAAGTCTAACCTTTGGACAAAATCAAACAAGAATGCCACCGAGGACACTGTTTTGCCAGCATCATAAGTCAACGATCCTGCACTGGGCACCTATTTGTTTTTTGAGGTGAACAAATGTATTTTCACAAAAGCCAGGCTAAATGAAAAATAACGTGGTCGGAAAAGCCTTACACAAGGATATATGAAAAGTGTAAATTTATAACCTATTTTGATAGTGTTTAGTTAAGACTAAAGTGCACTCGACTTAGAAGTCAGCAATTCAATGGATATGCACTCTAGAGCATTATGTGCACATAACAATGTCAACAATTCAATAGGTATGTTCTCTTTGAAATGGAAATGAGGACATGACCACTCCTGGTATGGTTAAGGAGAAAGTTTTTATTGTGGGTATGAGAGAACAGCCCAAGGCATCTGGAAGGGTCCAGACTGAGCATGGCCTGCAGAATAGACAGGGCCATGAGAGGGGAGAAGAGACGGGGGGGGGGGGGGGAAGAAATGAGGGGGCGGGAGAGAGAAGGCAAGGGGACAAAGAGAGAAGCCAAGAGGAGAACCAAACAAGATAGCATCTAGCCAAGATAGCTGAGGTTCTATAGGAAAGGGGAGGTGGGGAAAGGGCAGTGAAGCTCAGGGCTGGGATGGTTTAAAGGATTTGGGATGAGAAGTGCTAAGGAGCCAGGCCAGTGTATGCTTTTAATATGTTAATAGACACCTCTGTTAGCCGTTGGTCCCAGGTTTCTCTGAGACCTTATCCTGTAGAGCAGAGGTGTGTGCATACTCCAAAGCAGTCTATTGACTGCACCCAAAGCTTCTGGCTACTTGGATGGTAAAAGCTGTAACTCACCTTCATTGTTCATAAACGAACGGAACAAAGGACAATACTATCAGGACTTGTGACGATTTAGTCAATAAAAGGCATAGATATCATATTCTAGTTAAAGTTGTTGCAAATATATCAAAAATCCTTTTCATGCTCACCACTGCTTGGAATGTCTTGAGTCCACCTTAAATTGCCATTTAATACCTAAAGAAGCACGCCTGTTTTTCAGTAATTTACCTTTATATTTTGATGGTATTTATTTGTTCAGTGTAACTTGTTTTTAGAGCTATATGTATTTGCTAAGCATAAAATCGTTAGGAGTTTAAAGGCTAACAGGATTTCCAAGTTTATGACGCTAAAACGGTTTTAATCCCTGATGCCCAGTAAATAATATAGCTTAGTGTACATTAGTAAATTGGCCAAGAGGCAATTTTCAGGGAAATCATTGCGATTACTTAGCTATTTAATGTTTGTGAACAGTGGACCCAATGAAAACAGTGTATTTAAAAATGGTTTCTAAATCTTAGTTGGAAAGTCATGAAACTGTGCTTCACAGAGAACACAAACACGCACTAGAAAAATATAAATTGTAATTGAAGTTTCTCTGAGGGCCAAAAATCGGAGGCCGTCAGAGGTCAGCTTTCGCATCACACAAAATTATTTCAATCTCCATGTGTGACTCTCAGGCCCTCGGGCCCACTCTTCTGGGCTCCAGGAAAATATCCCATCTTTGTTCAGAGACTCCCAGGCCATGCTGGGGATGGGTTTTGGAATTGGAATGGGGATGCAGAGTACTCTGTGATACAGAAGGCTCGCGGAGGGTTGCTACAAGTTCACCCCACCCCGAAAAGCATCCACGCCACGCCCTACATTCTGGAGCGTTAGCGCCCTTACAGTTGAGCTGATGCCTCGGGATGGAGGAACAAATCTGCGAGCTCTCTGTCCGCCTCAGGCGCCTGCGGGGAAGGGCGGAGTCACGCCGCCAAGCCACGCCCAGTCCAGCAAGGACCCAATCGAAGCTGGCCCGCGCACCAGGAAGCGAGGAGAGCGCGTATCCCAGCGCCCGGCGGCGGTCTTCCTGCGCGCTCAGGACTGCACCATGCTCGCGCTCCGAAGCGGCCTGAGGACGGCGCTGGCCCCGCGGGTTCTGGCGCCTCAGGTAGGGGACGCGAGGGCGTGCGAGAGTCCCGCGCAGGGAGGTGGAACTGTCCTTAGGTGGTGCAGTAACGGGGATCAGGGAGGTGGGTGCGGTCTGTGGGGAGAGCGAGCCTAGTCTAGGGAGGTGGGCGGGGCGTGTGGCGGCCACGAGCAGCCTTGGGAGGTGGGCGGGGTTCGTGGTGCGCGTGATGACGACGCTGCGAGGTGGGCGGGTCTGCAGAGAACCGGACGTATTTTGGGAACTGGGTGGAGCCTGTCGAGTGGAGGCTGGGGGTGGGGCGGGGCCTTGCTCTGAGGGGCGGCGCCGGGAGGTGGGCGGGGTCTGTAGCGAGAGCTGTCCTTCGGAGGTGGGTGGGTTTGTGGGGCAGGAACCAGCAACACTATGAAGTGGGTGGGGTCTGGAGCGCGAGTAGGCCCCTGGTCCGTCTAGCCAATGCCCGGTTCAATCGATACCCAATATTTCGTGAGTCCAGGGTGAACCCGCTTGTTAGGTTGCCTCCCTGGACAAGGGACAGAGGCCTTTCCTTGACACCGGGTGTCCCCGAAGCCCTGAGCATTGTGTTCTTGCAGTCATCACCATCGTGACTGCCACTCATTGAAGGTTTACAGTTCCTGCCTGGTTCAAAAGCCGGCGTTTTATGGAGTTCAGGGTCAACCTGGGATCATCCCACCCTGCAACTCAGGGTCTGGAGATCTTAAGCCGAGCATGGCTTTGGAGCCTGCTGAAACTGGTTGTGCCTGAGATGGGACTTTCGTAAAAAGGAGGACACCTACCAGCCTCAGCTGTTGACCCTGGGCCATTTGTGACTTGAATCCAGAAGTTCTTGACTTCCTTTGTTTAGGAAGAGCGTTAAGAGCTGTCTAGAGACAGACTTTGTGTCGAATACTAAAGAAGAACATAGTATTCATATGGCCGCTGTCCTCTCTGTCTTCCTAGTATGGTTGACAAAAAGCTCTAATTTGGAGATAGGAGCAAGCAGATTTCTACCCTGTCACTGTTTGACCCAGCCCTGCAACAGAAAATTGCCTCACCCCTTAACAAACACCTTTCAATACAGATTTCTTTAATGTATATTTTCTGTGTGAAAGATTATAGTAAAAGTATCTTTGATCAATAATTTATTTCTGTTCTATCAATACAAATTCCTCGAATCATTCTAAAAGATTGTTATAAGTCTACCATGTTTCCTTTTTTGATCTGGTATGTTTTTACAAGTTTAGATTTATTTTTATGTGTTTGTGCACCCTGTACATGCCTGGTGCTTGAGGAGGTCAGAAGACAATGGCTTCTCTGGGACTGGAGTTACAAACCATTGAGAGCCACTGAATGGGTACTGGAAGTGGAACCTGGCTTCTCTGCAAGAGCAACAAGTGCTGTCAACCACTGAGCCAACTCTCCAGCTTTTATTATATATTTTAAGCTACAAGTATGAAGCAGTTATTTAGAGTGTGATTATAAAGGACAAAAAATCATTCCTGCCACACCCAGGAACACCTGCAGTGTGTTTTATAGCAAGCTTAGTTTTTTGAGACAATAGCAAACATAACTCATAATAATTGTGAATGAAATGAGATACGTGGGTGATTATATTACCCTGTACACAGGAAAAAATCATATATTATTATGTCTTCTAAACAAAAATAGAGTTAAGGCATTTTGCTTTCATTAGTCCTAAAGATGAACAAGGTAAGCACTAATTTTGTCATAGCTTTACTTACCAAAGTGGTTTTGAATATTCTTCTCATTTAATCACTTTCAGAAAGTGGATACATGCTAACTCAACCCAGTTAGGAAGGTGCTATAAACTAGAATGCCGTGTGTGTGTGTGTGTGTGTGTGTGTGTGTGTGTGTGTGTATGTGTAGGTGTGTGTGTGTGTGTGTGTGTATGTGTAGGTGTGTGTGTGTGTGTGTGTGTAACCATACACAGGGTCATCAATGGTAGGGTGCTTTCTAGCAGTTATTAAACCACAACATGAAGATTTTCATACAAAGCATATGGCTGTTAAAGGATATTTCCATCAACCTGATACACTTGGGTGCGTTAAATGCCCTACTTTGAATTGCATCTTTCTTTTCAAACTGAGGAGACTCCTGCAGGTGTCCAGGCATAACAATGAACCTGCAAAGAGATGAGAATAAGAACTTGGTTCAAATTGACATTGTCAACCTGGATTAGACCCTGGGGATTCTAATGCCAGGCAGTTCCTTGTAAGCATATTTAACACAGTACAGTTTGGGGGAAAGTACAGCCGTTTCCATTCTGGGTTTCCAGACAACAGTCACCAAGTCCAGGTTTGACTATATAGAAACTCCTTTGCAAAGTACATGTGACCCTGGAGGCAGGTTCTATAGTTTAGGGGCCTAGAATCTAGTGTGGTCTCTGACTAATAGCATAGAGGTCAGCAGGTGATAAAGTACCCGTGACATGTCCTCTAAGGATGGGTTTAACCGGAGCTAAAGGCAACAGCCTAAGAGGGAAAGTCTGGAGTAATCATTCTAGGGAATTTGGGTGAGGTCTGCTTCTATAGCAAAAGGTGGGTGAGGTCTGCCACTACTGATAGCAGAAAGGTCTCTAGATCCTCAACAATACCCACTCCTAGCCTTCGGGGCAGGAAAACAGGTAATCACTCCATTGAGGAGAGGTCCCTGAGCGAGTGGTTAACATTCCTGGTTCCCTAATTCTCTGTGGATACAATGCCTATGAGCCCCAACATGAGACTAATGTTTCTGAGCATTTCTGTCTCCTTGAATTCTCCCTTTTTCAGCTATTATACAGCCATCCACTCTATTACAGAGCAATTTTAATGGTTCATAGCATTTTTTGACAAGTAAATTACTTCACTGAGTACTTAAAAAGAAAAGTTTAGATCTAAGTAATACTTCTTTTAGAAACCCAAAAAGTCTTCTGCTAATAGAGATTTTCATCATATCTGTCAAAAAGACAACGTACAGAATGTGCAGTCTTCTTTTAAATGAGTCAGCCATACTATTGACTGTTGGTTTTGGCCAAATAAGAGAAAACTCCAAAGTTGTAAGGCTCTCCGGGAAACCTAATTCCAACCTTATTGATTGCATATCAGCAACTTTTCATGTGCTTAAAGATGGCCTCCAGCTAGGGAGAGTAATTCTACTCAGCACACTTACAAGCAGTTACCTTTATTGGTATCTCTACATAAACATGTCTGCCTATAAAGAGTTGACAGGAGAAATAGAAATATGAACTATGTATCTACTCTGTGTCCCTTGTTTCCAGGCTCAAATATATGATTGTAACAGCATGATGAATCTTTTCCAAAATATTTCAGTGTCCCCTGTCTTTTTTAGGTATGTTCACCTTTTGCTACAGGCCCCAGGCAAAGCGATGGGACATTATATGAATTCCGCACCTATTTTCTCAAGCCCTCAAAGACAAATGTGTTCCTGGAAAATTTTAAGAACAGTGTTCACCTTCGGACAGCTCACTCTGAAATGATTGGCTATTGGACTGTAGAATTTGGAGGCAGAACGAACAGAGTTTTCCATATTTGGAAGTATGGTATGAGTCACCCAACTTCTGCTTCATGCAAATGCTTATGGCTAAGTAGTCTATGGAGCCGGGTTCTTCAGTCTGTGTTACTGTATATACACATGGGTTACAGAAAACATTTTGAATGAAGTATAGTAAATTTTAGCCGTTACTTAGTGGCCACTTTGTATCAACCACTTGCTTAGACTCTGAGGTTAATATGTATGGGAATGTATTGTCTCATGAATCTCTAATATGATGAACTAACTTTAATTCTCCGGTTTAGAATGGTTTGTTGGAAAAAAAAATACCTTTTGTAAAATTAAAATCTGTGCTTGCAAAAGTCTAAGTGTGTGGAGAATACAAAATGAAAGTATCCTAGAGCTTGATATTGACGTTTTGGTTATTTCTTTAATAATTCTCATATTTAGAGACTTTGAGAGGATATCTGACCATCAGCTTTTAAGTTTCTCAACTCTAAGATTTAATGATTTTGTTATATTTAGCAATCACTTTTGTTTAAGTTCTTCAGAGTTTCAAAGTCACTGTCTTGTTCTATCATGGAGATAGAGGCAGAGGAATTGAGAATGTCCTCATGCCACACAACAAGTGTGAAGAATCTGTGAACTTTCTTACTCCGGTGTCTGGTCTTCCCAGCCTATGTCAAGGCCTGAGGGTGCCTAAGGAACCCGTAATCATTTCGTTTGGGGCTTCTCCATCCGTGTCCAAATTAATGTTCCAAAACTGCTTTACTATAAAAAATATTCATTCTGTCCCTAGCATGGCACAGTTTGGGACTTCTTCATGTTATAGTAGATCAGGTCTCATTAAAATTAATATAGGCTTCAGATGCTATACCAGTTAAAACAAGACCTATTGAGAGAACTAAGAAGAGTGTGAGAATCAATGCCATTTTGTTTACCGTAAGGAGAACAGGCTTGATGGCTACATCTTCCTTTCACTTATGTTGAAATTTGCCCCAAGGTATCTTGACCACATCCCATCATCACCAAAATATTTCTCTCTCAACTGGCCCTGTCAGGTGGGTGTTTCAGTCGAGTAAGAAGATTCCACATATATTCAATTCACAGTGCTGAAGTCTGTTCTAAACCCTCTTCATGGATTCGTTTAATCCACAAACCTGGTGGTTGATGTTATCTTATTTCCCCATATCACAGACTGAGAAACATATAGTAACTTAATTCCTGTACACAGCTAAGTGGTGGAACCTGTGGAGCCCATTCAGTAAGTGTCTTAGTCAGGGTTTGTATTGCTGCACAAAACATCATGACCAAGCAGCAAGTTGAGGAGAAGAGGGTTTATTCAGTTTACACTTCCACACTGCTGTTCATCACCAAAGGAAGTCAAGACAGGAACTCACACAGGGCAGGAACTTGGAGGCAGGAGCTGAGGCAGAGGCCATGGAAGGGTGCTATTTACTGACTTGCTCGACCTGCTTTCTTATAGAACCCAAGACTACCAGCCCAGGGATGGCACCACCCACAATGGGCCATCCCACCTTGATCACTAATTGAGAAAATGTCTTACAGCTGGATCTCATGGAGGCATTTCTTCAAGGGAGGCTCCTTTCTCTGTGATAACTCTAGCTTGTGTCAAGTTGACACAAAAAATAGCCAGTACAATGAGATTACAATAGTTTCTCTTTCTTTTACCCTGAAGACTGTGATTTGATGCAGATAGCACATCTTCACATGTAAGTGTTTCCAAAACCGTATCACAGCGTCTTACATGCTGTGGATAAAATGTTTGCTCATTTGGGTGAAATTCAAGGAGGGGTAGACAATTTTCAATAAAACAATATAAACGTTTCTCCATTTTTTTTTTCTACCATAGATAATTTTGCCCATCGAACTGCAGTCCGCAAAGCCTTGGCCAAGGATAAGGAATGGCAGGAACGATTCCTCATTCCCAATTTGGCTTTCATTGATAAACAAGAGGTTGAGATTACCTACTTGGTACCATGGTGCAAAATAGGAACGCCTCCCAAGGAAGGTGAGTTTGTCTTGGGCACTGTGAATTGTCATGACTGAAAATGTTCAGCTGTTAAGTGATTTAGAAAAAGGGGGGGAAAAGTG
Organism: Mus caroli; assembly: GCF_978045245.1. Classification (NCBI taxonomy): domain Eukaryota; kingdom Metazoa; phylum Chordata; class Mammalia; order Rodentia; family Muridae; genus Mus; species Mus caroli. The sequence continues at coordinate 101,683,675 of NW_028227261.1, read as the reverse complement.
CTCCTGGAAAACAAAAACCAATGAATTATTTGTTTTATATAGAAATGATGCGGTGAGTATTGAGATTAAAACTGATCTCAGTTTATTCTTGAAAAATGAGAATTAATTAATGAAGAATTTTCCAAAGCATGATATATATATTGGAAATACACATATATCTATGTACATATGTTTGCATGTATGTATTTTTTGATGGCTATATGTTTGTCTGTATACAACAGGCATGCCTGGTACCTGGGGATATCAGGAGATCCCCATGGAATTCGAACTACAGACAACTGCGAAGTGCCATGTGGGTCCTGGGAGTTGAACCCAACTTCTCTGTTAGAGCAACTAGTACTCTTGACTACTGAGCCATCTCACCAGCCCTTCTAAACATTATGGATTAAAGCTTAATTACATTGTAGAAAAAAATCAGTATAATATACAGTTTTTAGGGTCAAGACAAGATCTCATGATGTAGCCCAGGGTAAACTCTAATTCACAATTCTCCTACTTTAGACTCTCTAACACAGAAATTATAGACATGTAATACCATGCCTGTTTAAATAATATAAACATTTAAATACAAAAATACTTCTCACAGATTACAGTATTTTAGACTAAGTATATCTTACTTATAGACTGGCATTGCCAAGGTACACTGCAGTTAACCTTACTGTCTTCCTCTTTCTGTTTGAAAGTAATTCCTTACGATATGTCTTCTTGCTGATTTAAAGAAACTGTTATCTCAGTCCAGTTTTAAACAAAGGTCAGATTATAAAAGCATAACATTTTAACTTTTATTTCCCATTTTTCCTAACTATTTTAGAGTATAAGAAATTTGAAAAGTCTCATTGAGACCTTACCTATAGCGAGCAGAGGAAGCCCTGAGTGAATGTGTATTCTAACATGAGCACAGCCCATCCAGGCTTCACAAGGCCTCAGACCCATAGGAAAATTGGCAGAGCCAATATAAGACATATAAGCCAGGCTCGAGGGAAAAAGAGCTTTCCTTAAGACCCATGTATGAATATTTATGAATGATCTATCCTGAGTGCCAACAACAACTGCAGCTTCTTCCTGCTGGATGTTTACAGCCTGAGATTGCTCACCTACAGCAACCTCCTGCTAGGCTAGATAACCCTGCCCCCCTGTGCTGCACCTAAAAAAACAAGGGAAGGTTTCCAGTGGTGGTGGTAGCAGCAATGTTACAAAACCTCACCTGACCCCAGCATCATTGTATGTGTGTCTGTATGTCTGTCTGTTCTTCATTCCCTTGCCCCATCTAACCTGGATTCTGGGACCCAAGCCACAGGTATGCAGCATTGATCTACTTAGGTCTGCCCTCTGCTTGCAGCACTGTGCAAACATCATTGCCATCTCTTGCAGTGTCAAATCTTGGTTAGTCTGGTTTTTTGTTTGTTTGTTTGTTTGTTTTTTGCACTTTCCACATTTATTTACTTAGGTATTGTATATGCATGCCATAATGCACACATGAAGGTCAGAGAACAACTTGGGGGAGTTGGTTCCTTCCCAACATTGTATGTGTTCCAAGAACTGAGCTCTGTCAGGCTTGGCAACAAGCATTTTTACACACTGAGCCCTCTCACTAGGCTTCAATGTTATTTTCTTCTACATTTTTCATAATTCTTTCGTGTCCTTGTTCTTTTTCTATCAGATCTACTTATCCTCCAGTTTCTTATTTCTGCTTTATATTTCTGACTAGAGGTCAAAAACCAACAACAAAAGCCTCTCAAACAATACTTGGATATTTAAGAACACTAAAACCCTATGCTGAGCTTCTTTTCCCTGGAAGTCAGATATGACTTCAGGCCAACTGTTTCCTTGCTGCTCTTGTTAGGAATAGACTCTCAAAGGAGGAAATTACATGAAGAATAGTATCTCCCCTCTCAGAGTTGAAAAGAAGAGGGAAAAGTATAAGATTGGGAAATACTTATTTCTTTCCTTATAGACCTACCCAGCTTAAAATCCTATTTTGTGACAAAGTATCAATATCTGGTACATTGACAAGTTCCCAGATTAAAACTATTTAATGTAATATAGCTTTTGTTTCCCCTCAGTTATTCAGGTTAACCTTAAACATAGATAAGAACTTCTCAACATAAAAACAAGGAAAAATAATGCAAAGAATTAACAAATACATCTGCATAAAACTGTATCTGCAGATGACCCCTTTTTTTCATTTATTTATTTATTTATTTATATACTTGACATCCCAGTATCAGTCCCCCTCGCTCTCATCCCAGTCCCATCCTCCCACCCCCGGTCTTCCATTCTATCCTCCCCCTCTGAGGAGAAGGGGAGCTTGCCCACCCCCTGGTACCAACCCGCCCTGGCACATCAAGTCACATCAGAACCAAGTGCATCCTCTCCCACTCAAGCCAGAAAAGGCAACCCAGCTAGGAGAGAGGGATGCAAAAGCAGGCAACAGAGTCTGAGTCAGAGACGGTCCCGGCTCCAGTTGTTGGGGAACCCAGTTCCATATGACTCCATGAGCTCTTCCTAATGTTTGGCTGTGGGTCTCTGCAACTGTTGCATGAAGCCTCTCAGGAGACAGTTATGTTACGTCCCTGTCTGCAACCATAGCAGAATATCATTAATAGTGTCAGATGTAGGCTCTCTCCCTCTCCGATGGGGTGGCTCTCAAATTGGGTCAGTCGTTGGTTGGCCATTTCCTCAATCACTGCTCCAGGAGGATGACCCTTTAAGCAGATCGTGTGTGTGTCTGTGTCTATATCTGTGTGTGTCTCTGTGTCTGTGTACATATATATTATATACATAGTAACTTCCCACTCCAAGAGTCAAAGCAAATTGACTAAAGAGTAACTGTTGAGTAATTACTTAATTATTTGATTCTATCAATTCTAGGAGTCTATGAACTGGCTACCTTTCAGATGAAGCCTGGTGGCCCAGCTCTGTGGGGTAATGCATTTAAAAGGGCAGTAAATGCCCATGTGGAGCTTGGCTACTCTACACTAGTTGGTGTTTTCCACACTGAATATGGAGCCCTCAACAGAGGTAACAGCTGTCTATTTCTGTGAGACTGTGATTGATGCATGTTGATGATTGTCTGTGTTTCTTGTTTTGTTTTTTTTTGTTGTTTTTTTTTTAACGTTGATTTTAGTTTTGAGTGTTTTTTCCTAATTGTTAGGTATGAAAACACTAATTTGTATCTTATTTTTTATTGTGATTATTAATACCTTTTGGAGCTATTTCACAGGATAACAGTTGTTTAGAAACTGGAAGAGTCTTTAAGAAAATTTTAACTTTTTTCATCATTTTTCTAAACATCTCATGATTTATTTCAGAAAAATAATATTGGAGTAAAGGTGTTGTTTGTAAATGAAAATATAAATATACATTTATAAAATTTACCTGCTGTGTGATTGTATCTAGGGGCTGGAGAGATGGCTCAGTGGTTAAGAACACTGACTGCTCTTCCAGAGGTCCTGAGTTCAAATCCCAGCAACCACATGGTGGCTCACAACCATCTGTAATGGGATCAGATGCCCTCTTCTCGTGTGTCTGAAGACAATGATGGTGTACACAAAATAAATAAATAAATCTTAAAAAAAAAAAGATTATATTTAGAATATAGTACACATATACACACATACCACATGAACTTGTATGCAGACAACAATAAAAAAAGAGGGCATGAATTTGAAAGAGAGCAAGGAGGTTGTGTGGGAGGGTATGGCAGGAAGAAAAGGAAGGGAGAATGGATATAATATAATCTCAAAAATGAAAGAAATGCCTAGTATTATGAGGAAAATTACAGCTAACTCATGATCTAATTCTGCAGTTCATGTTCTGTGGTGGAACGAGAGTGCAGACAGCCGAGCAGCTGGGAGACACTGGTCTCACGAGGACCCTAGAGTGGTGGCTGCTGGTGAGCTGATTGATTAGGCATGAATTATTTTTAGAACAAATTTGATTCCGCTGAGAGCTTCATTGTCTTCTAACATGTCTTTCCAGTTCGGGAGAGTGTCAGTTACCTAGAGTCCCAGCAGAATGCGTTCCTGATTCCAACATCATTTTCACCACTGAAGTAGTTTCCTACCCAGCCCCGAGCATCCCATCACAGAGGTGAGCTATATCCACAGCGGGCACTTCCTGTCTCCAAGAGAGTCGCCCTGTTCATTGTCTGAAGGACAGGCTGAGCTACTACACTGTGACCTCTGCATCTTGAAGGCTACCTGAGTCATTTACTACGAGTAGTTCAGGAAATGTTTCTGTTCATTTTCATAACTACTGGATATCAGAAAGCATTGTTACTCCACTGTTTCACAATATCTTGCCTTCTGCTATTTTTATGACTAAGTCTTGTATTCAAAAATGATTTTGAAATTTTTTCCCTCAAAGTATTTGTAAATTAGATAAATACAATGTCTGCCTTTTTATCATGTTAATTTTTCCTGAAATTTAAAACTATTTTTTACCAGTAATCCTTTCTTTGTGATAATAAGTGGGGTTTATAGAAATATTAAATCTAGTATTTGTCTTTATACTTTAGAAAAGTATTAATTATGGTTTCACATTCATTAAGTCAAAATTGGAAAATAATATATTCTTGAGACTTAGTGTATAATACGGTCTTAGTGTGTTTGTTTTTAATTGCTTTGTACTACTTTTTTCTTTTTTTTTTTTTTTTTTTTTTTGGTTTTTCGAGACAGGGTTTCTCTGTATAGCCCTGGCTGTCCTGGAACTCACTTTGTAGACCAGGCTGGCCTCGAACTCAGAAATCCGCCTGCCTCTGCCTCCCAAGTGCTGGAATTAAAGGCGTGCGCCACCACCGCCTGGCTTTTTAATTTTTTTTTGCTTTTTTTTTTTTTTTTTTGCTTTGTACTACTTTTAACTTTACCTTGAATTACTCATAAATATTATGAGACACTTACTTATTTCAATGAGATCTTTAGAATTATGGAAATCTCTGACCTAATAAAAGCCTTCGCATTCATTCTAATTTTTTATCAAGTGTGTCTTCTATATTTATCTCTTCTTTTTGTGGAGCTTTTCCTGTATTGCATAGAGTGATGACATCATGACAGTGTGGCAGCTTCATTCCTGTTAAGTACACAGTGGAATAGCATGCTTGCTGGCTCTGAGGGCGAGCTTCTGTACCACTGCTGTCTCAGCTGTCAGCACTGTGAGATGCTGCTCAGGAAGGCAGGCTGTGGGGCTGTGGCATCCATTGAGGCACTCTTCAGGCAGCCCTCAGAACGTTGTAACATTTATGTGACACAGCTGTAGCTTGGTATGTGCTTCACATACACATTTCAGATAGATGCAAGACTCAGAAAGACAAGTATGTGACCCTCAGATGTGGTCCCTCGATTTTCTATGCACTGAAAATCATGTATGTCTATATAAAATGAAAGTAAAAACAAAACTTGTCTATGGTAACAGAGGGGAGTAGAGATGGTGAAACTGGGAGAGAGGTTTGATGGAGGGAACATAACTCAGTGTACAATGTGTGCTTGTGTGAAAACTTCCTTAGTATAATACCATATGCAATGAATGTATACAATGAATTTTTTAATTGTTAAAAGCCCAAATGCACATAATGAACATTTTTTTAATTTAATTAAAAATTTAGCATTCATTTATACAATGTTTTTTCAAACATTATGTTTTTCTTGGTTATTTGAGAATTTCACACAGTGCATCCTGATGACACTCATGTCCCATTCCTCCCAGGTCTACCCTTCCACCCTTGTGCCCTCCCCAAAGATAGGAGAAAAGAAAAACAAATAACATGGGGCCCGATATAGAGCATGGTCAAGCTAAGAGTGGTCAGCCCCTTAAAGAGACCAGAGGCCTCCCTCCACCTCTGCTCTGTGAACTCTGAAGAGCTATATACTTCATCATCCCTATCACAAATTTCAAGGACTCTTAATGGCTTCCTGTCTATACTGTTTCTTTTCTTTTAGCAGGAAGGAGTAGTCACAGATCATGGACACCAGCATGGTGTCCTATTGTAACACAAACCATGAATATCAACATGGCCCTGGCAGCAGCACAGACCATGAGCACCAACATGGTCTCCAGTCTCCAGCGGCAGCGCAGACCATGGAGGCCTTTCAAAGAGGCCTAATCCAGAAAATGAGGCAGAATCCAGAATTCTCCATCTCAGATATCTGTCACTGCCCAGAGCCAGGGCAGTCATACGGCTGGGCAGCACATTCTGGGGCAGAGTGGGCACAAGATCAAAGCTGCTACACATCACGCTGTCGGCCCTACTCAGCAATGGCCTGTTCCCAGGTCCGCTATAGCTGCGCTCCCACACTTGTCACCACAGCCACAGTGTCTCTAGCTCTGCCTCTCCATATCACGTCACTCAGCTCAGTCATCTTTCCCACCTTTCTTTCCATGGCACATTTAATCACCGAAGTGACACTGCAGACTGTAGTGTGTTACACTTTTTTTCCCCACCCAAACAGCTTTGTATACAAATACTTAACTGCAACAAGTCATTGGTCTCGTTCAAGGTTTCAGTTTCTGATGCACTATAAATACTGGACTCTAGCTGCGATTCCTCTCAGATATCCTGTCGTTATCCAGAGCCAGGGTGACCCTTGCAACTGGGGCAGAGATGAGAGATTCCAGGCCAATACACAACACTCTGCTCTTGGTGCTGGCTGCTCCACAGGCTCACCTGTATGGCTGCTGGCAGCGCTGCCTCTCCTCCCCACATCAGGGCAAGCAGCACAGACTGCAGCAGCAACTGCAGCTTAGCCCTACTCAGCGATGGCATGTTCTTTGTCTGTGATCACATGACTGCCCAGATGCCATACTTCACTGGGCGGGGCTCTGCTCTCCCTTCTAATTTCATGCAACCACGTTTTAAAAGCATCTTCCCATATGACCTGCCTTTTTCAAAGTTGTTCTGGAGATACTGCAGGCTCTTCAGACTCCCCTTTTGCCACTGTGTCTCTCCTCTGAGCATCCATGAGCCTCAAGCTACAATGTCCTTCAGGTGCTGGTGGCCACTGCCAAGCTCGGCTCATTATAAAATGTTAGTTACCAAAAGCATTTTTGCTTCCTTAACTTTTTGAGCACCTATCTTCTTTGACTGTTACTGTAGCAAAGTGAAAGTTAAGAGCTGACATTTTGATCTTTATAATGGATACACTAGGCATCCTATCCGTTCTCCTTAATCTAAATCATATACTTATATGCTTCGTTTAGATCATATATACCTTACTTGTATTTAGCTCCAACGGCATTTTCACTTTCTGCTGAACTTAAAACAACAGAGATGTGCCTTGCAAGAGGTTTGAAGAGGAACATAGCTAATATGCACAGGTTCACATAGTAGCACTGATTGTTTTGCAACTTGATTTCCTTCCATTCCCATAGATTGTCCTCAGGACTTGCTCCTCCTCTTCACTCTCTGTTGTTGAACCTTCTTCCTTTCTGGAAACAAGCAAGCAAATGAAAGTAATCAGAAGTGAGTTCAACACTGTCACTGCCTGCAGGCAGGTCCCCATGCCCTACTTTTTCTCCTACTCTGCAGCTGGGGAAGACCAGCTTGTCTACTCCTACTGGAGGAAATAGCCACAGAACATTCTGTCTCCTGAAGCTAGTTTTTCCAGTTCTCAGTCCTTCTCAGCGTACAAATATGATTATTCCATCTTTAAAAAAAGAATCATCCTGCCCTGTAGTAACACAAAAGAAGGGTCGTAAGTCCAGCCTCTAATTAATTCTCTCTTAAAGACTCAGTACCCCACAAGCCAAATAGCTCTCACCAAACTCACTTCCAAGTTCTCATTTTAGATTTCCTAGCAGTTGACCTGTTCTTTGTTCTAGATTTTTCTTCATTCTCACAAACACCATCTGCTTAGTCTTCTTTACTTATTGATGCTTTGGGGTCTCTATCTTATCTCCTTCATCTCCAATGATGTCACACTCCAGAGCTGACTCCGTAGACTTTTTTTCTATCCTGCACTCACTTCCTGGATTATGTCTCAGTCATACGTCTTCAACTGGCACCTATATTCGGATGGTCCATCCAATATATTTGCATTCTCTAGAATTCAGCCTTACTTCACTGCCAGTCTTAGCACCTCCACCTGAATATATTAGAAACTTCACAGCACACTTGTTGAAAGCTAAGCCCTTACTCTTTCCTGGGAAGTCCCATCTCAGTGAATAACACCTCCTTCCCTGTCCATTTGTCCAGGTCATTACCCCATTACATACCTATCATTAAATCCCAAAAGTCCAGAATTTGATTGCTTCACATTCCTGCAGCCACCATTCTGGTTTGAGTTTATCATTATTTGGATTTAAAATGACAGCTCTTCACTGACCTGCCATCATCCTAATCTATTTTCAACACAGCAACCAGAAGAATATAAAATACAATCCACACTAATTCACTTCTCTACTCCCTCATGTCTCTGATAGCTTCCTGTCTCCCTTAGGGTCAGTGTGGCCTGCAAGCCCATTACATGATCTGTCCCCTGTTCTGTTCTTTAGTGTCATTCCACTCTCTTGGTTCCAGGTGACTTACCAGCTTTTCTTCTTTGACTTATTATCTTGCCATAAAGTCTATTTCCCCTGCCTAGGATCTTTGTCCCTAGACATGGATTTTCTTGGATCATCTCCACACCTTATTGGGATCTTTATCCAAGAGCCTGATTCAGCCCTCCCAGACAGCCCCATTTAAAGTCTAAATCCCTGTTTTCTATGGAATTAATTTTCCCCCTTCAAAATACGAATGTAATGATGTTTAGAGGTGGAGACCTTATGATGTATCTTAGTGTTCTATTGCTGTGAAAAGACACCGTGACCACAGCAACCCTTCTGAGATTGTCTGTATATGCTCAGCCCAGAGAGTGGCATAATTAGAAGGTGTGGCCCTGTTGGAGTAGGTGTGTTACTATGGGTGTGGGCTTTAAGGCCCTCATCCTAGCTGCCTGGAAGCCAGTCTTCCACTAGCAGCCTTTAGATGAAGATGTAGAATTCTCAGCAACAAAGTCTTTCATATTCTTAGTAGGATAGCCCATTAAGCCCCACTTAAAGTATTCCAGTGCTTTCCAAATCAAAAGTCCAAACAAAAACATGGTCAGGCCTATCACAGTGATACCTCACTCCTGGTACCAACTTCTGTCTTAGTTAGGGTTTTACTGCTGTGAACAGACACCATGACCAAGGCAAGTCTTATAAAAGACAACATTTAATTGGGTCTGGCTTACAGTTTCAGAGGTTTAGTCCATTGTTATCACGATGGGAAGCATGGTGGCACATAGGGAGGCACACATGATGCTGGAGAAGGAACTGGTTCTATATCAAGATCTGCAGGCAGCAGCAAGAAAGATAGGAATGGGCCCTTGAAACATCAAAGCCCACCCATCAAAGACACACTTCCTCCAACAAGGTCATACCTTCAAATCCTTTCAAAGAATACCACTCTCTGGTGACCAAGCTTTCAAATCTATAAGCCTCTGGGACCATTCTTATTCAAATCAGCACATGAGGTAATTGGGTTTATGTGAGGGGATGAGCTCTTAGATAGAATGAGTGTCCTTTATAAGTATTCTCTCCATATCTCTACCATATGAGTTAACCAATGAGGTATGCACTCAAACCTAATTGTTAATTGTCGTCATGTTAGCATCCTCATCTCAGATTTCCCAACCTCCAGAATGGTAAGAAATAAATGTTGTTTAAGCTACACAGTTGACATTATGCCACTTATTAGCATAACAAACATTTTACTATTTTAGTTATATGTGATTTTATTGTATTCTTCCACTAGAAACTAAAATCCATGATATCATGGGGTTTTGTTTGAATCACTGCAGTATCACCAATCAGTGCCTGGCATCTGGTAAGTCATTAGCAAGCACTTATTGATTGTATTCACATATGAGGTGTGCTATAGCTTAGATACAGTTTGCAAGTGACACCCTCTCCCAAAGATTCATGTGCTGGAGTTTGATCCTTACAGTGATAATGGAACCTTTGAGATATGGGGCCCAGTGGCAAGTGGTTAGTTAGGACTTTGGTGGTACCAGTTTTGGAAAGGGTTAATGTAATATTATTGGGGCCCATGTTGGTTCTCTTGAAATTGAGTTATATTGGTTACTTTGTTCATCTCTATGTCCAGACACCTGACAGACACAAGGAAGGAAGGGTTTATTTTAGTTCGTGGTTTTAAGTTGTACAGTCCCTCTTGGTAGGGGAGACATAACAATTCATGGAGGTGGGAATATACAGCTAGAGTTCCTCATATCTGGGTAGATTATGAAACAAGACCTGGACAGAAAGTAGACCCTTGCTATGGTCCTCAAAGGTTTAATGTTACCCCAAACAATACCACCAGCTAGAGACCATGTGTTCAAACATGTATGTGGAGAACAATTCACTACATTCAAATGTTAATAGTAAGATGTTTATAACTCCTGGATCTCTTTGTATTTATCTATGCTGCTGTGTGACCTCTCCATCTTGCACATGCTAGCACCATGATGCCATCTTCCATGAAGCTTAAACACCACCTGTTCTTCAATTTTCAACCTCCAAAGTTGAAAAGTTGTGAGCTAAATCAATCTCTCTCCCTCTCCCTCTCTTCCCCTTCTCTCTCCACACTATTTTGACAACAGAAAATAGATGAATTCAATCCTTTTTGCATTAAAAAATAGCACATCATTGCTCCATACTTCATCTTGTCCTCTATTATCAATGAATTATTGAAGGTTCCCTGTCACCTTCTTTGCAAAGGATCTATGAGAGACACAGTGAAGGACAAAGGAGACATTCTCACCTTGAGTGTGATCAAGAACAACCTTTGCCTATTGGCTCTGAGATGACTTTCTAGACTATAAAAACACAGCAATTGTATTTCTAGGAAGAAAACAGATATACGACCTATTGAGTCTAATCTGTCCTCCACTAAATAACTTCCAAAGGATAAGAACATTGGTGCTTGCAGACTCACAGGCTGGACTTTATTCCCAGCATCAATTGCTAATCTACTGAGTAAAGCCTGGCCACTTAACTACTGTGGAAACTGAAGTTGTCGTACTTTCAGTCATTAAAGGAGTATGAACCTGTAACGTGTTGAAAGAAGCCAAAGGCTCATTAGAGAGACTTTCTTCATAAACTCTGTTACTTGGAAAGGTCTCTCTCAACTCATCTTCGTAAAAAGAAGCAAGTTGTTCCAGGAAAATGGGGTTTGATTTCTTTAGTTTCAACTAATTGACCCAAGACCCTGAGGTAAGGGAAGAAGTGAGACCAAGTGTGGTAAGGGAGTCTGGTGGAAAAAAAAAGGCTCCTGGCAGTAAACATGGCTAAAGGATTAAAAACAGCCAGAAAGGAAAAGGAGAATCCCAACTGTAGTCTACAAGCAAGCAGTCTAGCTCTGTTTGTCTGTTGCCTTCAGAGCGCAGTGGCCTGGAGAGTCAATGACATTCACTATTCCTCCTCCTTACCTCTCATTTGTCCTGTCAGTCCAGGGACTGTAAAAGCCTCTCCAGGAATCACTGTCTTATGAAGTCCAATGGTCATTCACACAGTGACCTTGCTCACTTGGCAGTTTTCAGACCTAAGTAGTATTCTGTCTCCCAGGGGCACATGCTAGTGTACGGCATGTTTGCTCCTTTTCTCCTTCCTGCTGCCCATTCCCTCCCAGTTTCCTTTGGTAACTTCTAAATCTCAGGCTAAAATGTTCATTCTCTTCAGGTAAGTAAGCTCATCCAGTCCCATGACTTAAAAAATCAAAACAACTCTGTTGGTGTGTGTGTGTGTGTGTGTGTGTGTGTGTTGTGCTGTTAACGTGACCATTTTTACTTTCTATCATTGCCCCTGAGCTCTCGACTGAATACCAACTGCCACATGCTTCAATATAGGCATCTCTGTCTAGTTCACAAACTAGAAGCCATTTTTGATTTTTCTTTTCCTGGACCCCTACCTATGGCCTGCAAGCAAGTGCTACTGGCTCTGAATTAGCTACTGACTGACATCCTTCCTCCCTGTCCTCTTCACTGTCCTCTCACCCTCTTCTACTGCCCTGTCTTCCCATCAAAGACCACATTCTCTGAAACAGGGATTAGATCATGCCATGCCCACCATGCTCACCACCCCCATTACTCTGTGGAAAAACTCCAGGCTCCTCATTATCCTAACAATGGAAGACAACTCAATGAGGCGGCTAGATCCTGATTCCACCCCCCACTCCCTGACCAAGAGAGATTGGATTCTTCCTCCTCCTTGGCAAGCCAAGCATTTTCCCAATTGTGTTTTTTATACTCCATGTTTAAGATGTGTTCTTGAAGCCCACCATCCACTGCTGCCCCTGCTCATTTTGTTCAGAACTGAGCTTAAGTGTCTCTCCTCAGACAGGCTGTTTCTGACTCCTCCCCACTGTTAACTCAACACCCGCAGTGTTTTCTGTTCGTCAAAGCACTTACTGTGCTTGTCCACTGTCATTTGCCCTTCACCAATACATCATTAAAGATAAATTTGATTTCATTCAATATAACATCCCCCGAATCAGGATGGATGGCCATCATTCAAAGCTCAGTAAATATTTGCCAAATTAATACATAACAATGCTTAGCACATTTACCAAGGACAAGTTTAACTGACACCTAACTTCAAAGGGAGAACCATTTCTTGTTTAATTAGCTTTGTATCTTGAGGCAAATTTCTCTGAGGTATCATTTATTCAACATGTAAAATGTCTTGATTCCCCGTGCATAGGGTAGGTTACAAGTATCTGGCAAGTTGAAAATAGTTGCTAATTTTCTCCTGTGTTTTTTGAAACTTAATACATGCAGTAGCACTACCCGTATGGCCCAGAATGGGTTTCTAATCTGGGCTTTGATCAATATTTTGGTCAAGATTTGTGGGTAACTTGTATTTTCATCTGGGTTAACTAACCTTTCATGATACTTTTTTTTTTACTCTCAATTATGAATTTTCACAGGCATGGTTGCATTAAGCTGTTTCCTCTTCAGCTTAATGATTAGCAGCCATTACTCCATCTAAAAAGCTTCTGACCCCTCACCTCATTTATAGTGGCTACTCAGTCACTATAAATGTCAAGGGCATCTGAAAGGACACAACAAGCTTCTTTAATTTTGAGGTAGCACCCCGAGTTCATTCTTCAGAACCTTTGAACTTTCCCTGACACTTACACCAGCAATTAGAGCAGCTTCCTCTCTGGGCTTTAGAACACTTAAAACAGCAGATGGTGCTACGGATGCACAAAAGGAAATTTGTGTAGACCAGCAGGACTGTCACAGCTTTATTTTGTGACTCATAACATAGAAACAAGCTTTTAAAAAACACATCATATAAAGTTATTCACAATACAATTTTTTTTCGTTTTTTTTCTTTTAATGAAAATGATTTAACTTAGAAATCTGCTCTGAAACTTTTGTCTAGTTTTGCAAATGTCAGATATTCCAGTGCAAAAATAGATCCATTACAGACAGCATAAAGTGCTTGGAATGAGGGCCAATGATAAAGAAAAAGCACAAAACCAGCTTCATCCTAGGGCACGAGGGAAAAGAACATACCGAATCCTTATGGAAATATAAACGTTCTACAAAAAGGGATGCAACAGTTTTGAATCAGAACAGTATTACTGTGGCGTTACACTATTACCAGCAAATAGTAATGAGAGTACAAATTAGTATTTCAGTATCAAAGTGGTTCCCCATTACACAACACATGGCTCTTTGGAACAATTTTACCTGATATATACAACCATGAGAAGACAACAAACAATCCCTTTAAGTCAATGCCTATTATACTGAGAGCAAATGATGTATGTAACATTTAATAGTCATGAGGCATATGCTTGTGGTACAGACACCTAAATACAGTAGTTTGAGGTTTGTTTCATAATGAATTATGCTAGGTATATCTAGCGAGAGGACTCACTTTCTTTGTCTTTCTCATATTCACAGTTAGTAAGTTTTCCACTATTTTTTTTTTAAAGTAAACCAGAAGTGTTTGCACTTGAGAATTTCTCAACTCACAATGCACATCTCCATAGGGAATCTAAGAAATTCTTATTTGAAGATAGGATTGATTTTTAACTTTCTAAAATAATTACGTTTAAACAGGAAAATTGAAGATTGCGTTCAGATAGTGTAAAAGGTAACATAATAGCTACAGATTGTCTCTAGCTTCAGAAAAGATTTCAAATCTACACTCAATTGATTTTGTTTTCAAAAATGGTGCCTTACTTTTGTTGTTGTTTGTTTCTGCTTAATGTGGCCTCAAAAATCTGAGTAATTAAAACAAGGATTTTTCTAAGGGCTGTAGTATACTGAAAAGTTAGCACATGATGATAATGGATTGAGGAAGCCATCGGAAGTTTGTTTTTGAAAAATAAAGACATGCTTCTTTGAATTCGGTATCTTTGATATCTAAAATAAGTGGTATACCAATAACTACTGGAAACACACTTTCCTTATCATTTTAGAAACCTATGTTGACATTAGTATCAAACTTGTCATTTTTCCTTTCAAGCAATGAGTTACATAACATTATATAAACGTAATTTGAAATAGATCTGAAATCTTATTCTTCCAAATTTTTAGAAGTTAAATAAGGATAGCAAAAGCTCACTTGAACTTTGCCCAATACAGGAATTTACTCATATTTTTGTTTTGTATGAAGACGGATGACATTGAGCATTGGTGAAATAACTATTTTTTTCCATGTTGCTTGCAGATGAAAACAAATTAAGCTTGGGTTAGAAAAGTTTGAAAAAATATTTCATGTGGCAGAGTTTGTTGATTGTTTTTCATGACTGGTTAATGACGGAGGAGATGGACCATTCAAGATCGTCAGAGGTTTAAATGGGTGTCTCTCATTCTGCAAAGCCCATTGTTTGCCCATATTGTGAGGGCCCCAAAGGTCAAACACATCACTTGTATCCGAGAGATTTCAAGCTAGCTGCTCTCCCTGGAGAGAGGTGATTACTTAGTGGTCCTTCTTGGCTTCTGTATTGATACTATCAAGTAGGCAAGGGTGTGGCCATATTCTTTCAGTGGCTTTTACAAAATAACCTATTATTTACAAAATAATCTGTACATCAGTCAGCCGAATAAATGGCACAGAAAATCTGCTAGCTCCCCCTCACTCCTATTCAAGCATCTACATAGTAATTATGTTTCAAAAATACTCAAATCTGCAACCTGAAATGAATGGTGTTCTACAAGATCTTAAAATATGGCCTGAGATGTTGACTACCACATTGTTTTCTGGTCACTGCGCTAGTCAGACATTCTATCTTCAAATTTACCAAGGAAAATAAAGGCATGAGGCAGTCCAGGCACATTCCTCTATGTGACTGATATCACACGTGTACAGTTCTAAGCTTCCAGAAGCATTGATAAAACTTAAAATTCCAAATAATACTAACAATGCAAACATTTTTGTCAAAATGAAATGCCACCCTTTCATTTTCTAGGTTAATTCAAACAGAAAGAACTACATGTCTGTTAAATAATGAAGGATCTCAAGGTGTAGTGTACCCATCTTGTGTTAGGAGACAGTCAGCACAAACCAACCCAGACCTGCCACGTGTAAATGCACCGGATCTTTCATGCCACACCCTGAATTGAGCCGCTTGCAGCCCCAGCAGTTTGGTTGCTAATCTTTGCTGCTTAGGAAGATCTAATGTATTTGAAAAAGTCTCAGAAAGATGCTATGGCAAGCCATGACAGGGGCATGGGCAAAACTGAACAAGAGAACCAAGTACCTGGGTTAGAGAGATGCACATTTTGTACAAGACAGCCACAACAGCAGCTTATCAAAGAGAAGGAAAATGGGGATTTAGTCACACGTGGCACCGTTTTTGTCACCTGATATTTAATGATGTCGACCGACAGTAGGGCGGTTTTCACAAAAGTGTTTGTGACACACTCAGTGCTTCAGACTTTCTGAGCAACTTGGCACTAGTAACTCTGGCACACTCATTGCCAGCAATGGATGTGTCACCGGGAAACCTGTTTTGTGGTTCAGCATGGCTTAATGGCTTAATGGACGAGGATGTGTGTGCCTTTGACTTTGATTATCACTGGCCATGACTATTTGATAGATTGTTGTTGCAATCCTAGTGAGAATACACAGGAACAAAAAAGTATGAATCCAAACCCAGAGTCTGCTTGGTTCCACACCAAAGTTTCACATCTGTATAAGGTAATGAACTAACTTCAAGTCATTTCCACTAGAGAGCCATACAAGACATAGGCTACAAAGGCACTGCCCCTGTAATGGAATTGTGTTCTCGTTGCATTGAAGTGCATTGCATTGAATAGTGTCAGTACAGTATCCAGTTTGTTCTTCTCCACAGAAACGCAGGACGCTTTCTTCTGGAACACTTGACACAGTGCAAAGGAAGACCTCACTCTTCCTTCCTTTCATTCACCCTGTGTGAACGGGATTCTTCATACATAACTTTCTTTCACTTTCTCATCCTGCAAAAAGGATGTGAGAACGGCCACATCCACAATGGTCTGGTTTTTGTGTAGTGACAGGTCCTTTAAGTGGTCATCATCACTTTGGTCCTTGGCAAAGTTCACAAATACCTGGCAAAAGGAAGACAGGTGGTCATGAAGGCCTCTGCACTGAATCTTTGGTTGTTGTAGCTGCATTTTCATTTATGGTTGCATTTTTCTTTGTGTTGAGATTAGGAGATCAGTTAGGAGAACACAGAGTTGACTAAGTACTTGAAGCAGACATCCCCCATGAAAGGGAGAACTCTCGAGAAGCACAGAAAGCATTGAAATCCTTTTCTACACTACCCACATCACTAACTACTTAAACCATGCGTTTATCAATTGTCCACTTTGGCATATCTAGGATTAATTAAGAGGAAATGAAAAAATACTTGCTGGATACCTACTAACTGCCAAGCTCTGTCTGGCACATTGCTGGGGATTGGTTTTGATTCATTGTCTTAATCTGGCTCCCACAATCACACAGGAATATACACATCCAATTGCTGAGGGTCCCTGTCCCCAGTTAGTTTTTAATTGGTCAATAAAGTTACTAACAGCCAATGGCTGGGCAGGGAGATGGAGGCGGGACTTTTAGATTTCCTGGACAAAGGACTAAGGGAAGAAGGAGGATCAGAATCACCATGACCGTGATGGGGAAGCAGAGAGGTCAGATCTAAGAGCTGCTGCAGGACAGACATTATCCAGCCATGGAAGCCATCAGGAAAGCATCCCCAGGCCAATCCCCCAGTTGCGTCTGGGGCAGTAGAGATAAAATATAGATTTTAAAAGGTGATAACTCTGGAATATCAGAGGGGAAAGTGGGTTAGCCACATGAAGTTAGGGAGAAGCCCAGCCTTGTGCAGTGAGGGCATATTAAAATTAACTCGGGTGTTTGTGTCTTTTATTTCAAGGATCCAGAGAACTCTCGTGGGTGGCGAGAAGTGCGATCATCAGCTAGGACCTCAGAGCAGTTTCACAGATTACCGCTACAGCATATCTTGTTATTTGGAAGAGATAAAGTCTTTCAGGATAGCATTTGAAATGTAAATGAAGAAAATATCTAATAAAAATGATAAGAATAAAAAGAAAAGAAGAAGAGAGAATGCTTCCGGCAAAATGCCTGACTCATGACAGGTAATCAATGGTAGTTATTGTGACTACTGTTACAACAGTCACAATAACTATATATAGGAGAAAGCATCAACTTTTTGCATGTGCCCACAGAAATCTGTATAATATAGGCAGTAATAGCAGGAATGGAATCAAAGCACAGACAGGCTGAACTTCTCTCAAGCTGATGGTGGGGAGAAAGGAGCAGGCATCCTAAGCCTGTAGCTAAAGGTACTTTTGACTGAAAGCTTACTTGGTCAAGTGTTGTCTGAGAGACAGAGTAGTCTTCTATGTGGAGTCGCTTTTTGCTCTGGGAGAGGATGCTGAATATCCTGGCTAGAGATGACAAGGAGGATGGAAGCTGGTACTGAAGCATGTTTCGATGTTTCTCTTTTAGGACACTTCCTGGAAATGCAAGTCCAAAGAACTCCTGGACAGGCTTCAGGTCAGGGTTGGAGCCTGCTATTCGTACAACTATTGTATAACCATCTCCAAACCTGAAAGCAAAAACCCAAACACACACAAATGGGGCATTCGTAGCAAACTACTCAGGAGGATACTCAATTCTGAAAACCCCAACTTGTACCAAGAAAAAAATCAGACCCACGGAGCAGTTTCTGAGAGAAAGAACCAGTTTTATCTACCAAATACCTAGTTGTGTATGGTGCCTAGCTCACAGCCTTGAATACGAGATTCCATTAAAACCTCAATGTGGACCTAGGAAGTCTGACACAGAGACAAACAGAAGCCCAAGGAATGTAGTCACCTGTCCATGTCCTTGAGTTAACTCCCAGTTACGGCAGGGTAAGAATATAAACCTCTTTGTGTTACCTCCACAGTGTGTCCTCGTTATCATAATATCACAAGTGAATTATTAAATTTCACTTATATAACTAAATTCAGAATAGTCTCAGAAACTGACTCCCAGAGATGCTGAGTAACCTGCCTACAAATCACACAGCCAGCCAGTACAGGGCAAAGGCAGAACTGGAATACTGCCCATTTAGGCTTTAGAGCCTGTGTTCTTTTTCCTATACTCTTCTGTTTTTATTTTAAGCTATCATGCATACACTCACCAAATAAATAAATAAACCACAAAACAAAACAAAACAAAAACCCCAGTGACTTCAGTATGTGCTATCCCAAAAAAATGGTCCCCGTTACCTGTTTTTCAGATGTTGGACACTGCCAAGGCACCTGAACCTTCCATTGACCATTATGGCCATCCTTGTACAAAGAGCTTCACATTCTTCCATACTGTGGGGAAACAGAATGAGGTTTTTCTTTCAGACAGATGCTCCTATAAGCATCAGAGGATCACTATGAAACCTGGCCTTTCAATGAAACAGATCCCCATTATCCTAGGACATCCCTTGCCATGAAACAGAAATAATAGATCTTTTCTGTCATGTGCCATACAATTGTGAAAAGGGAAAAATAATTCAAATGTTTACAGGAAGAACAGTTGCATAAATTAGGGCAGATCTTCATAAATGACAATGCAGCTGCGAGACATGATGGCACACCTCGATTATATGACTTGAAATTTTGTTTTCAGTACCTATGTTATAATTAAATTTTTGTTTGTAAAATACTTAAGTGCTTATAGCTTTGCATAAGAAAAACCCTGGAGTAGATACAGACAAATGATAATAGTTATCTCTAGATGGAATAATTCCAGGTGATAGCTGTTTCAGTCTTTGTCTTTGTTTTTTCATTTTTATAAAATGACCAGATATAATAGCACCTTACAGAAGCCAAGATTATACAGTACAGACCTATGAGATGTAAGGACTACAGACCTATGAGAAGTAAGGACTACAGACCTATGAGATGTAAGGACTACAGATCTCCCCTCCTTGACAATGCTTAGGGCACAATTCCACAAGAATCTCCGGGCTTTAGGGTCCATGCCTGTGGTTGGTTCATCCTATAATTAGAATAAAACAAGTTTATTTGCTGGAAAAAAAATGTCAAGGACAATTTTTAAAAGGATTTATTTATCTATTTTATATATGTGAGTACACTGTAGAAGAGGGCATTGGACCCCATTACAGATGGCTGTGAGCCACCATGTGATTTCTGGGAATAGAACTCAGGGTCTCCAGAAGAGCAGTCAGTGCTCTCAACCACTGAGCCATCTCTCCAGCCCAAGACAATTTTTTTTCAATGCTAATGATCATGCTGGGTTTCCCAGAGTGGGGATGGGGTGAGACATGTCGAATTCTATGAGCTCAAGGTCAGCCTAGTCCACATAGGAAGTTTTAGGCCACCCAGGGCTCCATAGTGAAACCTTATAGCAAAACAACAACAACAACAAAACAAAAACCCCACAACTTTTTGTCCAAAATTATTTTTGAAGTCAGAGCAGTGAAACTTACACTCATATTTTTCTCCTTGTTCTATTACATTTGCTAATCGTAGAGAAATGTCATATCCACATGGTCAATAAAAATTAAAGCTTCAACCCAAGGCTTCTTCCCATACTCCCAGTGTTCTCTACAAAATGAGGATCAAGGACCACTGCCCAGTCTGGTCTGGTTTTTATTCATCTACTGTATGGGAGCAACTATGATGCAGTGGCTACCATGGTCATCTGTGGCTACTATGTCCATCTAGAAGCCATGTCCTCACTTCTACCTTTGGAGGATGAGCAACATAGAGTCATGAAGAATATTCCTGAGAATATTCAAATAGCACATTCACCTTCAGCCATATTTGTAGGGATTATCTAAGGCAAGGAAACAAGATGTGTAGAGCTTGTCTACTCGGGAGCCTGTGAAGGTACAGCCGAGCCACCCAGTGTGCTGTGAGGGAGAAGCTTCCCCTTGCTTCTCTAAGCCTGCTCTGGACCAGCAGATGGACTTGCTATCACCATGCCAAGTACGCAATATGTGACTTCAGATAAGCCATACTGTCTATTCAAGATAGAAGAACAATTTCCACCCTCCACTCACTCACACCCCTCTCACACTCACCAGAAACACCACAGGAGGCCCGCCAATCAAAGCCATGGCTGTGGAGAGCTTTCGTTTGTTGCCGCCACTGTAGTTACTGGCATATTTTTCTCCATACTTTACCAGGCCCAGTTTGCGAATTGCCCATTCACCAACCTAGAGAGATTAAAATGCGTTTTGATTTTTGTCTGGCTGAGTATTGTCACCATGCTTTCTTACACACAATGTAGGAAAGTTCTTTCATTGAACTGGACTCAAGTCTCAGCTACCTCTGAGGACTCACAGGAGGGAGAAGGGACTTATATGTAGTGGGACCTGCACTCCCTGCCCCTGCCCCCTAGCCTGTGCATGCCTCCCTTCCCCTGGAGTCAGTGCAGAGACTGCAGTGTGAGCAAAGAGACAGTCTCAGGTTGACGTCATGTATGAAGAAGGTATTCGATATAAAGGTGTCAAAAGAGACAGTCTGCCTTTCTGGTTCCTACAATACCTTGCCAACTTCCTTTTCTGGGACTCCCCTCAGGAGGGCAAAGAACTCCACATGCTCTCTTCCAGTCAAGAGCTCTGTGATGGCATCGAACTGAGGGCAGTAGCCCATGTTCTGGTGTACTTCATGGATATTTGATAAGATGCTGTAAAGGAAGACAGAACCAGTCAGGTTTTAAGTGTTTAGAGATATTCTAAGGAGACAATCTGGCTTGACAGTTCTTAAAAATATATGCTTGTATAGAACAAATATACACCTGCTTCTATTCAGAGGAACAACCTTTCTGTCCCTAGGATGTCAACTCTTTCTATCAGTAGGGTCCTGTCTCAGCCCTGCATGCTTGGTCCATGAGTCTATACAATATGGGCTTTGCCAACAGACTCAGTCACACCAATCTGGAATTTCAACATTAAGTCTCCACTGCAAGTCTGACTCTGTGAGCTGGTCATATGTAACAAGTGTCTCTATACTCTAGTCTTCCTTAAGACCACGCAGTACCACGTAAGTGCCAGAAATGCTGGGCATGAGTTCTTGCTGCCTTCTGCTCCCCATTTACTGATTTGGAACATTCATGTTCCAAACGTTCTAATTCCACCAAATATACAATGCAGACTGCCACTTATTCCTCTATTTATTTAATTATAGACCTTCTTATATGTTAACAGGAAAAAATACACATATAAATAATTTTACTTACATCTGTAGGGGCAACCTCTAGGTTCTAAAAAGCCTGTCAAACTAATAGTTGCTATTATCTAAAAATTGTGACATTCATATTCCAGTCTGATGGATGCCTTTCAGTCACCTCCAGACAGCCATGAACTTGACATATAGGTACAGTCCTTTCTGCTTATTTAGTATTCTTGGGTTAGCCTTCTCAAGACTTAAAACTAAGGTACCGATGGACATTGTGCCTGGCTCTCTCTCACAGCTACATTGCCCAAGTCTGTTATATAATCAGTAGCTGAGGTAAACCTTAGGATGGACCGCTTATTGTCTTTCTGCATGTTCCAGGAGCTTGGTACTAGAAACACTAGAGAGTCATCATTATTCCAAGAATTTCTATTCTTTTAAGGCTCCTGTAGATTGCTACTGTAAAATAAGTCAGTAAGAGACAGAAGATGGATGCGTTCATTATGCCTCTGACTCTACAATAATATTGACTATCTCTAGTCAATGTTTCTGAACTGTGAGCAATCTCCCATTACTAGGTTGTGAAATAAATTTAGTAGGTCACAGCCAGCAATGTTTAAATGGCATGATGCACACTAGTCTATGAACTATTAGGGTAAACCACAAGTAGTAACAGTAGGTGGGTGCCATTTTAATTCATTAGGTGTACATGTACCTCTGTATCTGTATATATGTACTACACTGAGATGTAAAATGTACTTTCTATATGATCATGAACAGAAAAGTTCAAAAGGTACAACTTACATCTTTATTCATATAAAAAGCCAAGAGAAGCCCCAGATCTTTAGAGTACTCATGGAAAATACCACCTAGCAGGTCTCTGATACATAGCTTTATCCACAAAGATTAATAAATGGCTTAATGGTGTCTTTATCAATTGGTACACACTTTACAGAGGGCACTTTAACAGGTATATGCCCTTTTACCATGTAGGGAATTTTCTGAGGAAATGACCGAAATTATCTACAAGGACATATTTAAACAGCGAATAGAGAAACTAATTTATATATATAATAATAAATATATATAATATAATATTTATTTTTATTTTTATATATAATAATAAATATTCACGAATAGAGAATATTTATTATTGTTATTATTAATAGAGAAACTAATTTATATATATAATAATAATATATATATAATATAATATATATTTTTATTTTTATATATAATAATAAATATAAATATTATATATAAATATATAATATTTATAATGAATTGATCAAATAAACAGATTTACTTGGTAGAGTTTCTAGATTTTAGAATATGTAACTCATTGTAAAATCTTCATTATAAAACTATTTCTAATACAAACTCAAAGTCTGTATAGAGCTGTGCTCTGTTGTGGCACATATAGGTGCATAACAGATCGGAGCCAAGGGATAGCTCTAGAATTTGGCTGTGATCATGTAATTCAACGAATTGACTAAAAATCACAGATCCATTTTCTCAGATCAAGGAAATTTTATTTATATATATATATATATATATATATATATATATATATATATATATTATGGATAAATAATAGGGAAACTGAAAGAAAATGTAAAAATAAGGCTTATTTCCAGGTAGTGAACTTGGACATGATTTTAAGAAGTTTTGAACTCAAGAAATTTCAATGTTTTTACAAGCTATAGTAATAAGATAGTCAGAAAATAACTGTATATTTATTTCTTAAAGATGGAGAAAGAAAATCTCGGCAGCAAATACAGGCTGCTTCTTTGCCCACCTGTTTTTGTTAAGGAAAGCATCCCCTCTGGTCACAGGGGTATCTCCAGTCAGCATCTTGAAAGTTGTTGACTTCCCAGCTCCGTTAACTCCCAGGAGTCCAAAGCACTGAAAAGCAAGACTAGGTGAGCAACAGGAACAAACTCCCAAATCTCAGTCTGAATGGCCTAGCGAGCCAGGCCCCTAGGCCTGGATGTGCTTCACCATTGAGCCCAGAGCTTCACTCTTAAGTACCAATGAGTTCCATATTCAGATATCACGAGAGCATGTATGCCTGCCTCTGTGTGTGTGTGTGTGTGTGTGTGTGTGTGTGTGTGTGTGCGCGCACACACACGCCCGTGTATGATAGAGAGGGGATGGGGAAGGAGAGAAGGAGAGAGTTTATGTATGAGCCATGTTGTTTGTGGGTCTTTTTTATAAAGACTGAATCATCAAGTTGAGACCAAGGTCTATCTGTAAAGAACAATAAAAAAGCCAAATGGTCAAAACTCACACCTACCATCTACCCTAAGAACATAAAAGAAGTCCAAAAAATATGTGAAAGGAGAAAATCTACTTTTTACCCTACTTGAAATTCATCCCTGAATGGATCCCCCAAGGCGTAATGTAGATGTGAATGTTTTCTGACACTGTCTGAGAGCGTCCAAACCTGTTCTGTTCTGACACAAGAGGTTCTCATTCTCTCCATGACTGATCGCTTCTCACAGACACAAAAACAGAAGCCTTGAAAAGCCATTTTCCATAGTTACAAGACACTGTTGTTTGGTTTTGTAGCTACGGTCGGAATTAATAGAGACAAAACACAACAGGAGCACAGTGCATTTACCTCTCCGGGAGGGATGCCGATGCAGATCCTGTCGACTGCAGGCTTCCGCTTCCTCCTATAGATCTGCAACCAAGAAAACAGAGACCATGCACCTTGGAGGCTCTTGCCTCTCCCAGCCAACTGTGGAGGAAGGGGCTCTAAAAGCCACACCCCCCACAGAACAGAACTCATCAGATGGCTGCACCACACACGGATGTGCCAAGGACCTTTCTCTGTCTCCGCAATGAGTGTAGCCTTTCCCTGACTCTGAAACTTTTTATTCCTGAGTCTTTTTTCCTTAAAAGACAGTGATATATTTTAAAATTAAATTATGTAGGTTGAAATCTATAATAAAATGCTTCAATCACCATAGACTAAAATTTGAGGGTCGTGGTATTCAGAAAGGGTTGAAGCAGATTGTCTCTCTGAGAAACGGAGGTAGAGTTGATTTTTGAGCCATGAAAATCAAAATCAACTATTTGTTCTCTGCACTTTGTCTCGACATACAATGTTAGAGTGTTTTAATAACTAACATGAATGCAAGTATGTTCAATAAATAAATCTGAAGAGTGGGAATTGCATTACAGAAGTATTCCCAGTAGGATTTTGTTTTTTAATTAAGAAGTCTCCATGGTGTAGTTTAAGTAAAATTGACAGAGCTTTGTGTAGAGGCACATTTGGGGAAGCACTGGGTTTTGTTTTGTTGTCATGAATTAAGCAATTCAGCAGAAAGCTAGTGAAGAGATAAAATGCAGGAAACAGAAGAGAAGCTGTGGGGTCCACAGTCGCTGCCCACCTTGGTCAGTTCCTTGATCTCTAGGATGTCATTCTGTCCGCCACCATCCAGAATCCTCTGCCTCTCCCGCCTCACATCCTCGTCTTCATCATTCAAAGGAGGAAGCTTTGCCTTTACAGGTCTTGGGAGAAATAGTGTTTAAGAAAAATCAATCTTTTCAGCTCTTTTCCAAGGCGAAATTCAAGTTTCTAAAGCACTTTTATCAAGGCCACGTGCCATCATTTCTAGGGTGGACAGAGCATGCTCATGGCTGGAAAAATCCCTTTAACTGGGTGAGTTCAGCTCACCCAGAACCTGTGAGTTCTTTTTGCACCCATCAAGTTCCTGTAACAGTTCTCAGATAAAGCTCACCTGGGCCTGATGAAAAATCTGTACTGGATCAGAACAGTAATGAGGAAGAACACCACCCCTTCCACAGCCATGGCAAAAAGGTTCCGTCCTACTAAGTCCCAAGAGAGCGGAGAGACAAAGCGGTTCTCCCCTGTGAGACACAATGCAGACATCATCTGGTCAGAGGGGGAGACATCAGAAATCATGGCCCTACTTCCTGTTTCTGAGATGAGATTCCCTTTGAGGGTACACAGAACAGCGCTATGCACAGCGCAGGCACTAGGGCTGTGTGTGGCTTTGTTGTTTGTATGCTTTTTCATTTAAATTAGTTAATATTATGCTAAACCTTAAAGTCTAGCTTAATGTAAAATTTCGGGTTTTTTTTCACACTTGAAATATTAAAGGACTCCCTTCATATTAAAAAAAAAAAGGAAGGATGGGAGGAAGGAAGGGAGGAAAAAAGGAAGAGAGAGAGGGAGGGAGGGATAAAGGAAGAGAGGGAGGGAGGGACGAAGGGAGAGGAAGGAAAGGGAGGAAAGGAAGAAAGGATTTCCTCATTTGGGGGGTCAGTTTCACACAATTTTTCTAGAAACATGACTCATGACAAGAAGGAAAAGGAGTAACGTATGTGTCTACTTTGAGATTTCATTTGGAAAACTATAATACAACCTGATATCAGGTCAGAATTTTGGAGTCAATTAGCTTTTAGATCTGTAAATTCATTAGGATTGATAAGATTTCCTTTTTAATGAGACATGCCCCCACCCAAACCCAAACAATTCAAGTCTGGGTTGACCAATAATCCTGGATAATTTGGAGGGTCAGATTTTGTTTAGTTCTAAGTTTTAAAAGTATGGGTATTAGAAAACACATTCAAAAGATGTCTACTTCTACAGCATCTAATGTAACCTAGTGACTTAGGTTAGGATAATATCCCTTAATTCTTCATGTCTCCTCTGTATCACTAAACTGAAAATGTCCCTCTTCTATGTTTGTTAAGTAGCATAGCCCATCTAACTCAATTAATCAGCAAATGAATAATAGTCACATAATGGACAGAGATATTTTAACCATTATAAAAGTAGAAAAAAGCTTCAATAAATTATCTCTTTAGAGAAGGCATAAAACACAATATATGAGCACACCTGTAGGCCCAGGTTTTCTTAGTAGAATCAAAGGGTATGTCTCTCTCTCTCTCTCTTGTTTTTTTTTTTTTTTTATCTCCAGCTTCACCTACTTGCCAAAGCTTTGGCTTGATTTTTTCCAGTGATTTGACAAGCTCACCAGTGGTGTTAGGAATTTATCTCAAACAAATGCTAGCATTTTCTTGTTTCCAATCCCCCCCTGCCCCCCGACATTTATCTCAGTGCTATCAGAGGCACGGATACACACCTATATGGTGGGACTCATGACAGACAGAGCAGCTGTGTTGCCATTGGCCCATGACAGTTGGGACGGCAGATGGACTGCACCCAGTCCCCCTTCTAAAGCAGCAATCAACGCTGATGCCTACAAAACTGTCACACCGCCATTGAAGCTTCCCACTGCCTTACTCACCAAACCTCTCCAGGGCATCGGCCATGGCCTGGTTCTTCACCATGTCGATGAGCCCTCGCCCCAGGCAAAAATGTGGGAAGATAAGAAACACAGACTTCAGGATGTCATTGATGTCATTGAGCTTCTGCAGATGAGAAGGAGAGGGAGAGAGAGGGAGAGACACACATCACTTACAGTCTACGTTACAATTCTATCAAAGTCTAAAATATGGACTTGAAGTAAAGCATCTGAGGTCCTGGACCTGTGGATGCAGATACCAGTGAACAGCGGCGGGATGTTCCTCAGGAACTCTGCAGTGATAGTGTTTGAAAGTAACCAAACCTCTATGCATGGTAACTTTTAATCAGACACAAATCCACAATGAAACATTGGCTCAGCATTTTTAAAGCAACTCACTCCTATCTAGGTGAACATCTGAGTTTCAGCATGATGTTGGAACTTCAAAACCATCTTCTCAATTACATCAGAACGTATTATGACCCCATAAGACAAGGTTGGTTAAATATCAAGCCCCTGGAGCTAGACATATGACTCAGTGGTTAGAGAGGACCAGGGTTTGGTCCCCAGCATCTACAGGATGGCTCACAAGTGGCAATAACTCTAGCTCCAGGGGATCCAACACCTTTGTGTGGCCCCTGTGTGCACTACAGGCACATGGAGTACAGACATATGTGCAGGCAAGGCACCAATAAACATATAATAAAAATAGAAAAGATCCAGCAAAGTTGTTACTTGCTGGTTGTGCTGGGCCAGAGCCTGGAGGATGCTTACATTGCACTGAAGGAAGAACTGAGGGCTCTGATGGTCCAGAGAAAAGAAAGCTTATATCTTACTGGGCAGATGAGGAAAGCTTCACATTAGACTTAAATCTTAAAGGGTATGGAGACACTCTCAGGTCCCATGACAAACAAAGGGCATTTCAAGACAGACCTACAGGAGTATGGTGGTTTAAGGGAAAACTCAGCTGAAATTTTAAAGCATTGGGAGGGGATACAGTAATGTATAGCCCACAAGGCACTATGTGCTGAGCAAGGGCCACAGAGAGTCTTGTTTATGAGATTTGAAACTGGGAGAATTCAGATGAATCATATATAAACAGCAACACAAATGGATGGGTCCAAGAGAGGTATGAGAAACTGCAGAGATGTCACCAAGTAAACAGAGATGGCAAGAGGACCAATAGGTTCTAGTGGGAAAGACAATGTGTCTAGTGTTGGTACCTATAAATGACTTAAATGGAGTCATCCAGTAGGCTGTGAGAACTGGAGAATAGAGATCCAAGAGACAATCAAAGCATGGATCTGAGAGATAAAAATGAAATCCTGCAATGATGGTAAAGGCCTGAAGATGAATGGCATCGCCCAGACATGCTGCCTAAATAGGAAAGCAAGCCAGAAGAGAATGAACACAGTCTTTTCCAAAGCAACACTGAAGGAGAAAGAAGTATGGAAAAAAAATAAAGGAAACAGAAAGACTTGACCAGAGAAATACAAGGCACAGCAGGACAGAAAGAGAGTTATATGTATGGACACAGCTTGCAAAAGCAGAGAGGTCAGTGGTGTGGATGTTACAGGCAAGTGGAGTAAGGTTGGAGACAACCACCTCCCTCTTGAACCCGGAGTGCAAGCCAATGGGACATGCTCTGCCCAATGGGACACTTACATTGTTTGTAAAGAGCTCCAGTACGAAAGTGGCCACACTGCCATTGATGCCGATGAAGAGGTTCACACTGGTGAGAACCACATAGGCGGTGCTGGGGATCTTGAACACAAAGGATGCTGGGTACATGAGAGGAGTGATCGACCACCTGGTGAGACACAAACATAAGCATCCACTGGCAGCTTCTGCCCTCCCTCTAGCACTGGGTACCATATGCCTTGTTCCCTGGGGGGAGAGCTCCACTCAGAGTTGCCTTACCCATACAGCAAGAGCAGAAGGGCTAGAACGGGCAGGTTGGTAGAGGACACATAGGACTTCTGCTGGAAGCAGATGAAGATGATAATGACCAGTGTAGCAGGGACCACATAATTGCACTAAAAGAGAAAATAAAAGTTGGCCCCTAAGTCAAATATACAACACACCCCAAGTCTTCACCACCATCCGACAAGAAAGGACAGATATATATGTTGGAGAATAACTTTGAATTAATGAAGCCACATAAACTATTAATCAAAATTCCGGACAATACAGTTTGACAAGCATTTTACCCTTGGCTGATTTTATAAACTGCATGCCCTCTCTGTCTTTCCCAGAGCTCAGCCAAGGTGTCACGCTCAGTAAACTTACTGAAGGATGGATTCTCAGGCAGAGTCATTTCAATTTCACAGGAGGCAAATGAGTTTCCATTATTCTACCCAGAGATGATTGCGTCTGTTTCATCATTAATGCTATATTATGGTCTGCCCGCATTCAATCCCACATGTAATCTACTTGTGAGATAAGCACTCATAACATGAATGTCAAAATTGTTTCATCACACCGGGAATAATTTTACAGTCTGTCCTGACAGTGCTTCAAGCATTAAAATGAAGAAATAAAGACTTGACCCAGGGACAATTATGAAAATTCATAGCTGGCAGAGAGGTGGGGGGGGGGGGGCGGCACATGCATGGAATGGAGGTGATAGTGGATTGGCAGACTGTAAAAGAATTGTAGCTTCAGAAGGTCTCAGTCCCACCCTGCTTAATGTGTTTATCAACGACTCCAATAGACACATGCTTGCAGCAGACTGCAGGCTCTTAGGCAGGGAGGGTCAGAAGTTCATAGAGTCCAAGTGATGTCCCTGAGGTCAAGGACTCACTCTTCCATCTCTGAATGACCTCTGCCTAGCACAGCAAGACACCATCAAACACGCAGTAAGCACTCAGCGGATTTTAAATGAATGGATTGCTACATCAAGATAAAAGAAAGCAAAGAAATGCTGACAAGATCCAGTGTTAATAGCAGTTTAAAAAAAATGATTAGGTCCAAACACGTTGATTTGCGCATTAGCACAGAATGAACAAGACCCTGATTAATAGTTCACAGGAAATAGGTTTCAGTTTCATTACCAAGTAGAAATAAGGCAGGGCAACTTTATTTATTTATTTTATATATATATATATATATATATATATATATATATATATATACAAACATGAGATATGGTATTATATGTGTGTATATATATGTATACATATATATATACACACACACAATATCTTTTTTTAATTTTTAATATTTTTTATTACATATTTTCCTCAATTACATTTCCAATGCTATCCCAAAAGTCCCCCATAGCGCCCCCCACTTCCCTACTCACCCATTCCCATTCTTTTGGCCCTGGAATTCCCCTATATTGGGGCATATAAAGTTTGCAAGTCCAATGGGCCTCTCTTTCCAGTGATGGCCGACTAGGCCATCTTTCGATACATATGCAGGGCAACTTTAGATAAAGATTAGCTTTCTCTAGACTCAGAACCATTCAGACTACAGCCTGAACTCAGAGTTAATTCAGGGCTTTGCTTTTGGAAAGGAATATTGATAGATGGAGTGGTCAGATCAGGAGACTGGCAGGTCTTAGAACTTGTCTTGATTAGCATATGCAATTTCATTATCTCCGTCATCATCATGCATCTCTGTACAGTGTCTTAGAGAACCTGGGTGCTCTCAGATACCATCTCGTCTTCGAGAGAAGTTTCTTTACTGAGAGTTGCCTTTAAACGTCTGGGGAAACGTTTATTGGGCAAAGAGTTAGATCTGCTTCGGGTAGCTCTGAATTAATGAAGGCCATAAGGGCGTAAAGTTGTCAATAATTGGAACTTCATGGTTCTATGAAGTCGTTCATATTGATCCAAACGAAAACAATGCAGTATAGTTGATACAAAACAGATAAACGACAATGGACAGACAAGATGCTGGAGTTTTCAGTGGCAAATGGCTTCCTTAGTAAGGCAAAAAACAAAACAAAACAAAAAACCCAGAACAACAACAAACAAACAAATAAAACACCTGACTCTAAGTTAAAACACATCAGATAAGTCAGAAGTTCTGGCTTGGGTTTTTATGAAGTCTAATTGTAGTCTAATTTTTAAAGGGAATTCTGGCTAGATTTATGTCAACTTGACACAAGCTAGAGTAATCTGAGAGGAAGGAACTAAATTGAGAAAATGCAGCCATAAGTTCTGGCTGTACAGCATTTTCTTAATTAGTGACTGATAGGAGAGGGCCCAGCCCAAGTCTGGTGGCACCAACCATAGGTTGGTGGTCTTGGGCTCTATAAGAAAGAAGGCTGAGCTAGCCATGGTGCTGGTCCGACATGGGCCTTGATGGGAACAGAATGACACGGTTCCTGCCCCTGGGACAGGGCCAGTTGACCAGATCCCACCCAGCTAGCTTATCCTTTGTGCTTAACAAAGGTAGGCAAATCTCTGAATCCAATGTTAAAAGGACATATGGGTTGCTGTCTCCTAAGGATCAAAGCGCTGGGTCACTGATTCCTAGGATAATCAAAAGGGAACCTGGAGCAAATGACTGGATTGATATATAAAATAAAAGACTGGGCTTATGATCTGCAAGAGATGCATTGTCCAGAGAACTTTTTAGAATAGTAAGAAAGGACTGTCTCAGCAGAGAATAGCAAGAAACAGCTGTCTAGAGAGTGTGTGTGTTGTCTGAAGATCGATCTCCAGAGAAAGCAGATCAGAGAGAAAGAATGCAGAACAGAGAGAAAGCAGCTTGGAAAGCTGACTCTAGCAGAGCTTGGAGTCCTTTGTTTTCACCACTCCCAGACACTCCTTCCTCAGAACCCCTCTCCAAGCCAAGGCTGGTCCTTGGTACCACTAGGAGCAAGCCAGTAAGCAGCATGCCTCCATGGCCTCTGCAGTAGCTCCCTGTTCAGGTTCCAGCCCTGCTTGACTTCCTATCCCGATTGCCTTTGATAGTGAACTGTGGTCTAGAGAGTAAGGTAATCGTTGGTAATAATTGTAGTCACGGTGGTCAGATGGTCCCATGGTGTGCAATTACATTTTAAGGCTAACATTATGTTTGGTGTCGTGGGGGCATCCAGTGGGCTCTCCTTTTTCCTATTTTACACTGGTTTACACTAAGTGGGATACTTCCCAGGGTTAGTGGCCAGCTGTTTTTCCTTAGCCCCATGCCTTCACAGTCCCCATTGAGATTCACACAGAGATAGAAGGTCCTGTGTCCTCACCATATCCCAGACAAAATTGGACAGCCAGTAGATGACGGGCTTCACGCCGCTGATGAACTGAAGGTGCTTGGCTTTGCTCACACGCTCCTGGATCAAGAACACAACAAAGCTGGCAGGGACAAAGGACATCGCAAAGATGACACAGATAGACACGAGGACGTCGACAGAGGTGGTCATCCTAGAAGGGAAGAGACAGTAAGAAGATCAGAGAAGATCAGAAGAAA
This sequence comes from Mus caroli, assembly GCF_978045245.1. Lineage (NCBI taxonomy): Eukaryota > Metazoa > Chordata > Mammalia > Rodentia > Muridae > Mus > Mus caroli. The sequence goes on along the minus strand of NW_028227261.1, from coordinate 101,651,316 downwards.
CTTTGACGCAGCTGGGGACATGGTAAATAATTAGCTAGACATAAGGACAACCAAGGCACAGCTGGAACAAAACCACAGTCGCCAAACATTTTATCTCAAGGGTCCATCTAATTATTTTCAAGTAACGTTAAAACAACAACTCAAACCTAAAACTGATTTGGATAATATTAAAATGGGTCAACTCTCATAATGAAACTACAGAACAAAGTATGGGTGTGGCCTAATAGCGGTCATTTGTCTCCAGTTTCTGATCTTAGAGTAGTGAGTTGTAAACTCCTATATACAAAGAAGGTGTGGCTTGGAAACTATTTCACACAAGAAAGAAATCTAATCTGGAAGTTAGTCATACAAGTTAATCATATGACTATACTATAAGTAAGTGGAAAGCAACAGGATACATATATCAGGCTAAGACATTTTAAAAATTACACATATACATACACACACATTATATATCAGTCTAACACCATCTAATATGTACAAAAAGCCCATTATACAATGTCTTGTAAAGATCCTGGGGGCTGGTGAGATGGCTCAGTGGTTAAGAGCACCCGACTGCTCTTCCGAAGGTCCGGAGTTCAAATCCCAGCAACCACATGGTGGCTCACAACCATCCGCAACGAGATCTGGCGCCCTCTTCTGGAGTGTCTGAAGACAGCTACAGTGTACTTACATATAATAAATAAAAAAAAAAAAAAAAAAAAAGATCCTGATGATCAACATTAATATTCTACAGTGTTTATAGTAAAGTGCCATTCCCCACATATCCAAGAGGGGATCTAATATGCTGATTATCAACTCTGTGCTGGGTGCTGGCTGGAGAAATGTATACAAATTACCTCATCTAATATTACATACCTACAAAGCTTAGACACCAAATTTAAATCCAGATTCTTTTATTCCAAGACTTTAAAATTTGCAGACATGTACAAGAGAATACACATGCATGTGTGTGTGTGTGCCACACATGCATACACATGGGTGGGTAGGGAAGTGGGGGGCGCTATGGGGGACTTTTGGGATAGCATTGGAAATGTAACTGAGGAAAATATGTATTAAAAATATTAAAAATTAAAAAAAAAAGAAAGAAACTATTAAATGCATGTTTCACTGAATTTAAAAACCTCATTTTCAAGCAAATGAAATAGTAATTACTCTTGGATTTCACTAACAATTTTAATTCCCTACATGTGAGTCTATCAATGTGATGATTTTCACATATCTGGTCTTCCTTCTTCAAGTCAAGAAAGATTGCCAGTCAGTGCATAAACCAATCATTTTCTGCCCAGAGTCTGGATCGACTCAGGCTCATACAACATAATTATTACTAGCTGTTACAACCAGCTTTGCGGTCCTTTCCCCTGGTGCTCGGTCACCCTAAGGTCTTCACGCCCATCCCTTTAGACACACTTACAGAGCCACCTCTGAGAGCTGCTGCTTAGTGAGGTTCAAGGGATGGTTGAAAGCAGTGATCCCATACTGGCTCGGGTTCTCTCCCTTCTGCAGGTTGGCCCGGAGAATGGCATTGTTGATGACATTCAGGAACGAACTGATAGCATGCCAGCCCTTGTTATTGAACCACACCTGAAGTAAAACAGACCAAACTCAAGGTAATGCTGCCAAACTGTTCTTCCAGAAGTGATCGTATATACACAAAACGTGCATGGAAACTTCAGAAACTTAGTGACACACCAAACAAAAGCATTATAGATTCGGGATCCACCAACCACTGGCTGAGGGACTAGGTGAAGACCTTTACACTTTTAACTAGTTACCCACATCGAGTTAGAGGCAGCCATGGTTGCCGCCTTCCTGCTGCACAGGAAATGGATACTTAAACAGGTCAGGTAGCTTAAGGCAAAAACCACAGCAGTTCACAAGTTAAGTCTGGTGGCAAAACACATTCTCTTAACCACTAACTATGCTGAGTCATGTCACTGGCAAGACTAACAGTTTGCCCTTTTCTACCACGAATGTCCCTAGCTACTTGCCCGTAAGATTTCAAGGAACACGGGATTATTGTTTAGCAAGAAGCTGGCAGAACACAGGTAGGGGTGTACCTTGACATTGTTTTTCGTATCCAGCCCTGCCATGAACCTTCCCAGGCTGCTGAGGAAGCGATCTGCGGAGCTGTCCTGTAAACAACAGAATCCTGCCTCAGGTGTCTGTACGCACACACAAGGGGTGACAGCAAGCAATGAGACAGCCCTGTATCAACCAAGACAACTTCCTCTTCATTCACTGAAATTAAATCTAAAGCCATTGCATATGTGGTTCCTGAGCACCAAGTCACTAGAATCCACCGTACTAATGTTGCCATGAAGTCACAAGTCATGGGAAAAAAAATATCTCTCTCTCTCTCTCTCTCTCTCCTCTCTCTCTCTCTCTCTCTCTCTCAAACACACACACACACATAACCTAAATCACACACACAAATACATAAATACACAAATAATCCCAAGAATTTGGAGCTAGAGATGGATTAGAGGTGAAGAGGACAGTCTGCTCTTCCAGAGGACCAAGGTTCGATTCCCAGCGCCCACATCGGGGCTCACAAGCATCTGTAACTCTAGTCTCAAGGGAGCAAATATACGCTTCTGGCCTCTGTGGGTACCAGACCACACACGTGGTATAAACACATGCACGCAGGCAAGCCACCTATACACATAAGTGAAAGTAAATTAAATTTCCAAGATTCTTCAGAGTCTCTTGGCATCATCCCAAGAACTAAAACCCACAGGTCATGCAGATGCATCCTACGGCTTAAGCGCCCTAGGCCCAGGACTACTGTGCAAAACCCCAGAGTCCACATCACCTGAACATTTCAACTTGGGCAACCAGAGATAGGGAGAAATAAATGTGGCCTTAGCTGCTCTTAAAGTCCGGCCAACCAACATGGAAAGTGAATGAACTCATTTTTCCCATTTCCTGTCTAGCCAATGGCCGTTTTAGGAAACTGTTTGAAATTCAATTTATTTTGCCCACTAGCTAACTTAGCAGCTTGGCTTTTGTAAGAGCTTTTAATCTCTGAGTTCATTTTTGACTTACACTTTCAGAAACGTACGTTCGTGTGTGTGTGTGTGTGTGTGTGTGTGTGTGTGTGTGTGTGTGTGCGTGTTGGGTATGAGTAGTCTGGTTTATCTGAACTGCTTTGTATACAAACCTCTTCAGACTACTATCACTACACCTGTGTGCCAGCAATTCCAGACCCACTTTTCTGACCCGTGTCTGGATGGATGCTGTACCTTGGTCAGCTTCAGGAGTTTCTTCATTTGCTTGATAGCATCATTAACTTCATGGCTCGGAGGAAGTGCTTGGGAATTACTGACACCCAGGGAAAACCCGCCATACCTAAAAGAAAGGCTCACCGTTAAAAGCCATACCCAAGCCACAGCAGCAGATACCGCAGTGCACAAGGTTCTCGGAGAGCCACCTCTTTTTCAAACTAGAACCAACGTTTGGCTTAGATAGTTACATGTTGCCTCCCCTGGTGAAATCTAGCCATCTTAATTCTCAAAATTGCTGCCCAGTAGGGAAGGCCTAGAGCTAATGATAGGCACCCATGCTATAGGCAGGAAGACAGGAAGATGGGCAGTCTTGAAAGCCAGGGAGGGATCACAGACAGGTCTTATCTTCCCTGGCATTAAGTAAGCCTATGACTGCTCTGCTCAGAGCTCCAGGGACCCTGACCCTTGCAGAAAAGGCAGGGTGGAAAATGGAAATTTGAGAATAAAGCCTTTTGAGGTCTTTCGAACAGCTACATGGGCCACTCATGACTTCAAGAATGCTTCCTTCCCTACTCTCAACTGCTCCTTCAAAATCCAGTAGGGAAAAATCAGTGGAAATAGGGTGGAAACAAATGCTTTTGATGTCTTTCCTTTCCGCCAAGACCTCACGTCATATGAAAGGCCTGAAAGGTTTTCCTTGAGTCCCTAGGCACACTTGGGAATCTGTCTGGGGGGAAAATACAGCTACGATAGTTTTTTTTCCTTCATGACATTTTACTTTCTTAAGTCTCAAGAGGCCCACAAGTGATTTCTGAAACTCCTCAAGGAAATCACTGTATCAAATATTTCAGGGGCCTTCGGAGTGAAGAATGAGTTACACAAATTCCACAGTGAGTCTACTATAACCGTGCCTCGGTGTGTTGGTCTGCAGCACCCCAGTCCCCCTCAAGGTGAGGTGACACCCAAGAGTGTGCACAAGGCAACAGTCCCCACACCTGTAACTCTGTCTTGATTCAAGAGCCCTACATCTAAATCATTCTCCTGAGACCTGACGTGACTCAGGGAGAACAGGGAGAAGGGAATGACTTACCGAAACTCGTTCACCCAGATCTTATTCTTTAAGCTGCAGAGAGAAAAGAGAAACCAAAAATCAGATCTAGAAAGCAGAGGTCATACTGATGAGGCAACAGTCATCATTTACTTGAGGACAAAGCACAGAAACGGGCACTCCTTTCACTAGGCCTATGACCAGTGCTGTAGAGTTGCATGCATGTAAGGAAGGCCACTCTCAGCATGTCCTGTCTGCTGTCTTAGAAACCTTACTCTAATGAGAATCACATAGTAAATTAAGCCAATGTAAAAACCCACCTTACATGCAGGCATGGTGGTACATGCCTTTAAGCTCAGCACTGCACTCAAGAGACAGAGGCAGATGAAACTCTATGAGTCTGAGGCCACCCTAATCTATATAGAGAGAATTCCAGGACAGCCAGGAGTAATGTAGTGAGACCCTGTCTTAAATAAACAGACAAATAAATAAATGCCTTACAGACCCAGAGACCCTGTCTAAAACAAACAGACACACAAATAAATGCATTACCATCCCAGATATTACTGAACTAAACGCTGTTTATTGTGACTCTCATGTGGCAACGTTACAGCTCTGAGAAATGCATGGCCTATTCTTATTCTATCATATCCTTGTCATTTAAAGTTAGTTCAAACATTATGGACCGGACACCTGACCATACTTATGGAAAGGAAACATATTCTCTGCACACTGACTAAACATCGGTCACTATATGATCATGTCCCAGGAATTTACACGTCTCTTTAAAGGTTCCATATGAAAGAAAGGCTACTGTGTCTACCCTGACCTTGTTTATGGAGCCATACAGGCAAGAGGATCTACAGGCTTTTGCTCGTATCATCTCTCTTACCCCTCACCACGAACTTAAGAGTGCAACACTAACATCAAATGTAAAATAAAAATTAAAATTCACATAAGCGAAGATGTTATGAGACTAGTGGGTCAGAATTCAAATCTGAGTCCACATTTGTCACTTATTTTCAGCCTAAAGCAGGCAGCCTCATTCTCTAAGCTGAACTTTCAAGGCTCACAAGCTAAATTTCCCACAGAGCCATGATTGTCCATTTCCCTACCACTCAAGTCTACACATGCAGCAAGCCAGGTTCCAACAGGACCATACCTTTTTGCTATGATCTGCACGTACGTCTTCACCAGGTAATCTGAAATATTTCTTCCTGTCAGATTCTGAAGGATGTCTGCGGTTTTCTGTTTTCTCTGTCATCACATAGGAACCAAGCTCACGTATCATACAGGTAAGAATCAGGGCAGAAAACAGACAAAAACAATAGGGACCCCAGGGCCTACGCAAGACCCTCAGCCAGTCACCACCAAGACTGTTGGCACTTGTCCCTCGCTCATACCAAGCCAAAATTATCTCCAGGAAAGTATTCACTGAGTATCTAGGTGGGATTTTCCACATCACCTGAATATTTAAGGAAGAGCATTATAAACTGCCCATTGAATTCTTCTGTACTTTTGAGTCATGTTGGTGAGTGGGCCAGATGATTTTAAAGTGACAAGCATGACTTCCTTAAGTTTTCACATCCACTAAAAGTTCCCTGTCCCCACCCTCCAACCTAGACTCCTGTCCTGAAATTTTTAGGGGAAACAAACAAACAAACAAAAACAAAACACCACAGAGAGAGAGAGAGAGAGAGAGAGAGAGAGAGAGAGAGAGAGAGAGAGAGAGAGAGAGAGAGAGAGAGACTTAGATCTCCCTCCAAATCTCAGAGCCCAGAGAATGTCAGAGTTGATGAGATACACCTAAGCTTTGTGGCCCATTTATTCTGAAGTGAAAACACAGGTCCAAAGAGTTAACAGGGCCAGCAGCTCCCACTGTGGCAGAACCAGGGTAGGAAGCTGTGCCTACAGATGCTCTGTGACAGACACTAGCACAATGGAGCTCACTCGCCTCTCTCAAAACCCACTCGCTCTTCTCAAGAGAGATCAAGAGTGACTTCACATGTCACTCATTCTTGCTGCCACACAGAGGCTACCAGGTCCTACCCTGAGCCAACTTCTCAGTCATGCCGACAGGGACTCACCTGAGGAGGTGGCAGCCCCCCTGCCCCTGGGGGACACACAGGCAGCATCTTCTTGATTTTGTCACTGCTACACTGGCACGCAGGTGAGGGGTTCTTCATGGTCCAGTTCCCATTCTGGAAGAGGTCCACGATGCTCTGGGGAACGGGGCTGATGGTCCAGTCCTCCTCCCCAGCCAAGCAAGGGGTATCTCTGTGAAAGGAGATAGCAAACGTTCTAGGCTCTCCTGAAAGGGGCCTGTCTTTCCTTGATGCTTTTAGAGCACAGGTTTGCTCTTTAGTAAGGACCCATGTGCCTAGTCCTACCATTTGAAAAACAACTTGACTTCATTATGTTTGCTCTCACAGAAGCCTGTGGAAGCTGGGGAATCACAGAAAACCCAGGAAAATTGGAGGTGAACAGGCTCCAGATGGTCATGCAGAGCTCTGTTCAACCCAGCTAACCAATCTGCTGACACGACACACAGAAGAGTCCACTATGGGCTGCACAGTGTTCTGCATCTTTGGGAGTCTGGAGAAAGCAATACAAACTCTCTGACTTCATGGATTCTTCATGGACTACAAGTCAACAAATCCAATTTTACATAACCCCAGATAAAGCAAACACAACAGGAGGGTACATGGAGAAAGCAGACCTTTGAGTCAGCTTCAACCAAAACATAAACAATCAGCTAGTTAAAGAATTGAGATAATGGGCTGGAGAGATGCCTTGGTAGATAAATGTACCTATAGCCAAAACTGGATTCAATCTCTCAATCTTGTTATACTCTGACCTCTGCATGTGTATCATGATATGCATACACACACACACACACACACACACACACACACACACACACACATAAACATACACACACAAAAAAACCCATCAATTAATTTTAAAAGAACAGGGAAGAATGAACATGCCAGGCAGGAGCTGTGGGCAGTCAGATACAAAGGCTCTGCAAAGAAATGAATGTATGTGTTTGATGAAAACAAGAAGGTCGTGAGATGAGCTCTAAGACAATGAGGAGGGAAGAGGGGGAGGAGCTTCATGACAGAGACATGGTTAGGAGCCTGTATTTTTAGGCTCAGCATGTTCAAAGTCTTGTGGAGAATGGCAAGATCCAAATGATGTTCTATAATAAGCAAAGACTTGAGCTGAGTGGAGTGGGAATGCTCACTGTATGAAAGGGGAGGTTGTCTACGAGCATCCTCAGAGACAACGCAGGGCCCTAACTGTTTGGTGTGCATCACAAGTCCCTTGCAATCTCAGGGTTCATTTATCCCTACTGATAAAATAAGAGTATAAAATGATGTCTCATTTCTAGCCTCTCATCCATATTTCCAATTTTCAAGATTCCACAATTTAAACTAGGGACAACCTTTATACCTCATGTCTGTGCACATGTGTGTGTGTGTTTATAAATATGCACACAAGTGCTTTTTACACAAATAATTCCTCATTTTCTCTTTAAAGCTTCTTCCCTAAAATATTTACCCTTATGAAACTCATACCAAAGACCTTTAAAAGACAACAGGCTGAGACAAACTAAAGACCACTTGAAAAAGCAACTTAGTCAGAATTCTCTATCCTGATGATCCCCAGGAACCTAAAATTTGAATTTTAGTCTGAGATGGTGGGGTGAGGCTCTGCCTTTCAGACTGCTTCCAGCAGAGCATCCATGGTGCACAGACAGCACACATACTTTCTGATGTCATGGACATTTCTTTTATCTCTGCAGGCCAGCTGTCGGCTCAGTTCTCTCTCCTATAGATCTGGCCTTTGCTGGAATCAATCCACGAATCCATACAATTCAGCTTACCAACAAAGGACCCAGCTACCCAGATTATCATCTTACCTCATCATTCTTTCCTACAAAACCTTCACATGGAATCTTAACTTTTTGGTGAAGTTAAGGAGAAGCTGTGTCCTTCTAGTAAGTACTAAGGATGATATTTAGTAACTACCTACTATGGCTTGAGTCTTCAATATTTTCCAAAGGCTCAAATGCTAAAGGCTTGATCCCTAGATTGTGGTGTTACTGGGTGCTGACAGAGCCTGTATGTAAGTCACAGGACCTAAGAGAAGTAAGATATGTCTCTGGGGACATACACTCAAAGGAAATCATAGAACCTCAAGCCTTCTTTCTCTTCTTTTGCTCCCTGGCTTGGCATCTATGATATAAGCAGCTATTATATTGTAGGGAAGCACATGTTCCCTACCATGATGCTCTACCTAACTAGGGACTCCAAAGGGGCCCCAAACAACATAGCCAATTAGCTATGAACCAAAAGCTCTGACACCACAGGTCACCAATAAATCTCTGCTCCTCATAAGTTGATTTTCTCAGTGACAGAACATTGTCTAACACATCATCTGATACTGTGGTGGTTTGAACCATCCCAAAGGCTGATATCTGAATACTTGATCCCCAGTTGGTAGAACTGTTTGGGAAGGATCAGGAAGTGTGGCTTTGTTGGAGGAGGTGTGTCACTGGGAGCAGACTCTGAGATCTGAAAAGACTCATGCCATTCAAAAGATTCTGTTTCCTGTTTGTGGATTAGGAGGTGAGCTCTCTGCTGCTGCCTCAGCACATCCCTCTGCCTGCCGCCAGGCTCCTCACAATGAGGCTCATGTACTCCTAGCCCACTGGAACTGTAATTCACCTCCCCCCCCCCCGCCCCAAAGCCCTTCCCTCTATAAGCTGCCTTGGCTGTGGTGCTTTATCACAACAGAAAAGTAATTAAGCAAATAATAATTAAGAGCTGATAAATACACAGAAATATTCATCTCCAAATCTGCTAGGTCTTTTATAGACGTAGCCATCGGATTCAGTGCTCTGACACAAGACTGGCCATGTTCACCTTCGCCGTTTGGGATTCAAATGTTCCTTTCTGTGCTTTTCTATCACGTTCCACAGTTCCTTAGCTATCGCGCACTGCCTGTGCATGTGGACCTCAGGCATAAATTCTCTCTGGACCTGCAAACGTGAAGCTAAGTCTACTAGCTCCAGTTCACTCCACCTCACCTCTCCACTGGTTTTACCACAGTGTCTCAATGACTTGCTTCTTCAGTACATAGAGATTAAACTGGGCATATCACCGAGTTTACCCACTTTTTAAAACTAGTCCTGAAGATCTGATGAAAATATGCAACTGCACAAAAACAAAGTCTTTGTTGTTATAAATACAATCAGCATGTCATCTCTGCTGGTTAAAGAAACTGATAAGCAAAGCTGCAAGCTTCACACTCCACCAGTCTACTATGGCACACAAGTATGGGAGCTGGGGTCAAGATGAGAAGGGGAGAGCATTTGGTCAGTAAGTGCATGCTGTGATTTAAAATCAACATACAGCAGAGTAAACAAACGTTGGTAATGATTTGGTGTACAGGATGCTAGAAGAGTCTACTTGTTCCTAAATTGATTTGGCTATCCTCTGGCTTTTTAAAATAAAAATTGATTGAAAGAAAAAAAAAAAAAACCTGACAGTGGTCACAATGAAACAGGCAATACCACCAGAAAGAAAACCCGGCAGCCGTCAGGAGAAGGCAGCTCAAGGCTGAAGTGTCACTCACGGGATTGGGTTTCCTTCCATACAGCGGGTCCCGAAGCCTGGATCTTTGGTCAGAGCATTCAGAAGTTCCTGGGTGCCCATGTCCTCGGGAGCATCGTTACTACAGATACAAGAGAGACATCCAGGTCAGTCGTTCATCCAAACCAGGACTTGGAGGCAGGAAAAGTTTTCTACAGAAAACATTCTGCTAAGTGTTTTCTGAGGAATAGGCTTCTAAGACTAAAATTAATTATATACAAAGCCACCTGCAAGGAGCTTCAAACATCTGGCATCAGGGTAACATACAGTGCCCCCAATAAAGCATGTGCAGAGATTACATGTGAAGGTGTGCATATATATACACACACACACATACATATGCACTTAATTTAAAATAAAGAAAATCATTAAGGATCAGTATTTCAAAACTACTTTGATAAATACCACTTGACACTGACAGCTAGGATATTCCAAGAACAGACAGGAAGATTTTATTGATTATTTGTATGCACAATTAAAAAGTCCAAGAAATAATGGGTCTAGAGCACAAACCAATGTCATGATCTGTAGCCATGGGCAATGCTAGGTCATCAGCTAGAAAGGGATCAAACGAACTTTTAACTATAGGAGATGAATGGATACAGAAAATGTGGTACATTTACACAATGGAGTACTACTCAGCTATTAAAAAGAATGAATTTATGAAATTCCTAGGCAAATGGATGGACCTGGAGGGCATCATCCTGAGTGAGGTAACACAATCACAAAAGAACTCACACAATATGTACTCACTGATAAGTGGATATTAGCCCAGAAACTTAGAATACCCAAGATATAAGATACAATTTACTAAACACATCAAACTCAAGAAGAACGAAGACCAAAGTGTGGACACTTTGCCCCTTCTTAGAATTGGGAACAAAACACCCATGGAAGGAGTTACAGAGACACAGTTTGGAGCTGAGTCTCTAGAGACTGCCATATCCGGGGATCCATCCCATAATCAGCCTCCAAACGCTGACACCATTGCATATACTAGCAAGTCTTTGCTGAAAGGACCCAGATAGAGCTGTCTCTTGTGAGACTATGCCGGGGCCTAGCAGTCACAGAAGTGGATGCCCACAGTCAGCTATTGGATGGATCACAGGGCCCTCAATGGAGGATCTTGAGGAAGCAACCAAGGAGGTAAAGGGATCTGCAACCCTATAGGTGGAACAACAATATGGACTAACCAGTACCCCCCAGAGCTCGTGTCTCTAGCGGCATATGTATCAGAAGATGATCTAGTCGGCCATCAGTGGAAAGAGAGGCCCATTGGTCATGCAAACTTTATCTGCCTCAGTCCAGGGGAACGCCAGGGCCAAGAAGTGGGAGTGGGTGGTGGGGGAATGGGTGAGGGAGCGGGTGGGGGACTTTTGGGATAGCATTGGAAATGTAAATGAAATAAATACCTAATAAAAAAAATAAAAATAATAAAAAAAGAAAGTGAGCTAGAGCAAAAGAGGCTAATAAACAATCTATACATGATCTATAAATATCCTACACACACATTCACATAGATTTTTTAAAACTTCCCTCTATATCCCTGACACTTTCTCCCATCTACAGACCTGCCCTGCATCAGAACAGAAGAAAACCTATACTAAACAAGGTCTCGAAAGTCCCCTATCTTCTGATTTTAATAGGATCAGTATGGAATAGGAGCATTCTTGCCTGAAGACGCACACTTAGCTAACATCCTAACCTGCAAGATTTACTGGTTACAGAATTAAAGCATACCTGACAAGAGCCTAACAATACAAGGGGAAATGCCCAGCAGAGATTCACCTGTATTTTCCAGTATCATTTACTATTGTTCTTTGCTACAGTAGTGGCTTGTATAGGAGCCTGAACCATCATGAGAAGACCCATTCCACTGCAGAACTGTGGATTCTGACTCCTTGGCTCTCAGCATAGGAAAAACTGTTGGTCTGTTTCAACCCTCTCTGCCTTGAGGCACAAAGGACAAACATACCTGACAAATGTATACTGCTCATTATACATCCAGGGCTGAAGTTCCAGGCTGGGGTACTTGCCAAAGGGTGGCACAATCAGGCTGAAGACCAGGGCAATGCAAACAAAGACAGCTGGCAGGACAATCTATAAATAGGCATTGGTGAGGGAAGAGACAACAGGACATGTTTTTAGAAGCCTGAAGAGCAAGCCCCTGAAAGTCTAGCCAGCCCCATAGACTAGCAACACAGGAATGAGGAATACAGGCAAGGCCTGGGGCTAAGTTCTACCAAGGTATTTCTGGCAGCTTGGAGAGAAAGGAGACTGAAAATTAAGCCCCTTTCTCCCAAGGCATTTCCAGATGCTAACAGCACAAAGACAGAGGCTATGGTCACCTAACAGAGGCACAAGCCGAGAATGTCACAGAGTAAAGAGTCAGAGTGACTGACTCTTTAAGCTCAATCCTTTCTCCCCTCCAAAGACTGAGAAAAACCAGCCTGGATCATAGACTCAGGTAGAAGGCAGAACAGCCCTGGACTGGGAGCCAGGAGACTGAATCCTGGTATCATCTCCACTTGCAGGGGTCCTATGTGACATCAGTAAATCTGAGGACTGAGAACATGACACCAACTCCCCCGCCAGAAGTAGCAGCAGCCAGCGTCTCTCCTATGAGCACTGTGAAAAGCATAACTATCTAAATCTTTCCTTGAAATTCCCCAAATTTCCTATATCCCTTCTCTGAAAACAACATAATGCATGGGTCAGCTAAGGGATCTCTTCCTTCCTTTCTGAGAAATTTACCCTTTAAAAACTTCAGTGATTCAATGGTAACCCTGGCTGTAGGTGTAACTTGGTAGTAGAGAGCTCACACACCCTGGGATTCCATCCCCAGAGCCATAAGAATCCAAACAGTCACTCTGATTTTAATATTCCTGTATTTCAATATAGAAAATTATCACTGGATGAATAATTCCACTGGAAAGTACTGTAGTGAGAATCAGCCCCTTTAATATCCTATTTCGTAGTTATTGGTGGTGTTAGTATCATTATCACTGTTCACAAACTAGAGCATCATGGATCTGAGGGAAGTCAGCCAGTGATTCACTGAACCAGATTCCAAATCCAGGTCTGCAGGCTTCATGCTCATGCTCTGAGTTAGTGTTGCCCAGGTGGTCTGCAGGGAGGGCTTCATGGACGTGTTCTCTATAATTCTTCATTTTGTAGAATGAAGTAACTTTATAGCTGACTTTAACTGATAAGTCAGCTTGCAAACTGTGATATGGGAGAAATCAATGTGCCTGTTCCATTCCTAGCTCTCTCGCGCTTGTCAATTAAGAGAAAAACATACCCACCATGTTTCTAATAATAAGTACACTGCCAAACACAACTCAGCATGGCGACTCTCATGTTATGAGAGTTGAATTTGCCCAACTGGTTTATCTAAACTGTGTCCCTGTCATGATCTCCTCTAAATTATAGCCACCTCCCCAAGTAATGTCAAAGTCCATTCTAAATAAATTCGTTTCATCCTCCTAACAGCCACATATCCCCACTCATTTTCAGATGAAAAATTTGAAGCCCAGGGAAATCACTGGCATACTGGTCCCAGCATCTCTATCTTGACCACAGTCCTAGCCTGTCTTCACTAGTCCAAGAGCCTGCAGTCCATGAAGGCAGAGCCCAGCACACCTCACCTGAGCAAAGAAACCCTTCCGGCTCCGTCTGGCAATCAGCAGCCTCTTCCACAAAAGGGCCACAAACTGTTGCTGGGTGAGTTTCCAGCCCTTCAGCTGGTAGGAGCCTTTGCCGTCCATCCCACTGAGCAGGTCCGTCTCCCTGGATTCTGTAAGCAGCACATATGGAGGGTTGGCTATAATCAATGTCTCCTGTCTCTGAATGACTCTACTCTTCCCTCTACTAGCTTCAGCAGTCATCTTGGAAGCTGGGGTTTGAAGCCTCCAGTACCTCACAGGAGTAAATAGGTTTCTTGAAAAACTCAACTTTCAACTCAAAGTTATATTTCTCAACATGCATGCTTTCAGTTCCCATCTGATGAGCACAGAGAATGAAGATCCCTCAGGACAAGCAAAGATGTGCACACAAATAACAGAAGCAATCTGTGCCCAATTCCATGAACTGGGCCATGTAGGCTGGCACATGATGGTTATTAGTCTTCTATCTTTTATATGCATGGTAAAAAGTGGACACATTTAAAACATCTAAGTCCTGACAATGAAACATGAAGTAAGTACAAAAAGGCAGACTCATAAAAGCAGATAATTTTCTGTCCTCACCAAAAGTTGTCTAGAAATCCTTGTCTGAAACTAATGACTGCTAACTGAGGCACTTAGACAAGTCTACGAATTTGTTTCATTTCATACTGCCTTTCTCCATCTCAACCACATATGGGCACAGTCATTAAAAAATATACATGTCAAAGAACACAACTTCCTCTTTTATTCCTTCAAAATCAAACACCCATTCAAAACACTTTCATTCAAAGCTTAAGCACTTAGGTGTGCAAGAAACTGGTGCCCTAGAGAGATGACGATATAAACAGGTTCAGAGCATGGATGGGTCATCTTCTCATACCCATCCGAGAAAACCTTCTTTTAAATGAAGTGATAAGGGTGGGTTTCTTCATGTTTGACCAGATATGCCACATTGGAAAAGGGGCTCTTTCATCTTTTCTACTTTTCTTTGGAACCTGTTAGGATCTGTGATCTTAGCCAAAAGTGATCAAAGAGATAGCTAAGAAACACATAAAAGACAAACTCAAGTTCAAACAACAGAACAGAGATACTGCCCATGCGAACCTGGGTCTATGTCAGAGTCATTGGGATCAATAGCATCATCTTCCGTAAATGGGTGCAGACAGCTCTGCTTGTCCCCGAAGGCCCGTCTGTTTCGTCTTGCTGGCAAAGTACCATCTAAATGGAAAAGGAAGGAATCCTATGGTTTATTTATTTATTTGTAAGGCAGCAAACCTTCCCAGAGCAAACCCATACACTAAAAAATGGGATTGAATCAGACGAATGCAAAGGGAAAGGCACGAAAGGGGTTAGCTCCAACAGCCAACAGAAAGCCTACCCAGTGTGCAGCCCTCTCAGACAGGTTACCTGAGGTCTCAGCATCCACCCCGCTCTCTTCAGCCACTTTGAGGAATATCTGAGAAATTAAAGCAGGATACAATATAAGTGAGCACATGTTTTATGAAAGAAGTTATCACTTCCCAGATTTAGGTTATGGAATCCCACGTTAGGCTCTTAACATAAAGAAGGTAGAGGCTGCATTTATCAACAAGAATTTTATCAGAACCACTCGAGAGAAGCTGTTTGGGGCAGAAAACATTTCCTCACATGTGATAGCTATCAGTCCAGGCCATTCTTTCTAAAACAAACCAGTACATTATGTCTGTAGATAAAATTCATTCTGAACCTACAGAGAGTGAGGCAAGTCACTTTTGTCAGATCTGTGCTCCCAGACCTTTGAGCAGGACAGCATTGGGATCACTTATGCAAGACAAATGACAAGGAAATGAGCTTCTTATCACTAGAAATAAATATTATAGTAGAGGGACATCTGAATGAAGTCACTGATCTCCAAACCCGCCTACAGACCATTCTGTCGGAAGCATGCGGCAGAAGTTCAAAGTCATGTCTACAGAAATCCCAACTCAAAGGCACAAGAGAGGAGCTTTAGAATCTCTACTATCATCACAGATGACTCTACTGCACAATCTACCCTGGGAACCAGCCAAGCCAGACAATGTTTACAGCCATCCCAGGCCTCAAGGCTTGTGATGTTGTATCTCTAAAGAGAAGCATTGCTACGCAGGAAAGTTACCTGGGCTTTGAAGCCCCAAACCTCTGATTCATAATCTTAAATCAACATCATTATTAATTCTCATCCTGCTGTGATCATTAAAAGAGCCTTCAATGTTTAAAAAAAAAAAGGCCACCAATGGAGTGACACAGGTATACTGACCACACTCCAGGCCACACCCCACACCCAGGAGCAGTCCACCAACACAAATAGATCCCATGAGCTTATTTTGTCTTTAAAAGAGAAAATAGGAAGTTGGGTAGGTAGAGAGGTGGGGATGAGGGATCTGGAAGGAACTGAAAAAAGACCACTAATATTCTGGAATATAGTCTCAAATAGTAAGTAAAAATATTATTTAAAAAAATAAAACACAGGGGATGGAGAGATTATTCAGACATTTAAGAGCACTGACAGAGAGCCTGGTTCAATTCCCAGCAACCACATGGTGGCTCACAACCATCTGTAATGAGATCAGATGCCCTCTTCTGGTGTGTCTGAAGACAACTACCGTGTACTCAAATAAATAAAACTTAAACAAATAAAATACAAATAGTAATAACAGATTAAATAATAATAATAGATTAAATAAATCTTAAATAAAATACAGATACTGCTACTTCTAATGATAATAATGATAATAAAAGAAACGAGGCCAAAGTTTGAAGGTGAGCAAGGAGAAGTGTAAGGGATGATTTGGAAGAATGCAAAGGATGGGAGAAATGCTGTTAGTCAAGTTTCATCCCAAACAAACAAAACAAAACCACCTAACTTATCAAGTTCAGCACCTGGCTCCAGTCGACTGTCCATAACTATCAGTGATTTACTATGTGTGAGTGTTGTCACCCGGTCACAATACTATTCACTCCAGGGAGCAATCCTAACACTCCAATACACTGCTGTCTCCCACTACCTACGCTCTTACATTGTTTAACTTGGGCTAACGTTACCCAGATGCGAATGCCTTAAACTCTCAGGAACCAACTCTATAGCCATCTGGTTGCCAGGCTAAGTGGCCTCTCTGGCCTTGGGACTATTGAGCTTACTTCTTCCAGGGTGGTCTCCGAGATGCCATAACTGGAGATGCCCAGGTCTGAGAGCCGGTCATCAATCTCATGGAAGAGTTCCACAAAGGCTCCCTCCTTCGCGGCTTCGTACGGCAGCACATAGGTCAGTTCATGCCCAATGTCCTCCACCAGCCGGGCTTCAGACACGTGCTTCCTGATGAGGTTGGAGATAGCAGAGACATCTGCAGGGACCAGAGTGTGAAGGTGTTCAGTCATCACAGACTCCACAGAAAGAGCCAGCTTGCTTCTCCCTTTCCCAACAGCTCAGAAGCACCCCATATATACTGTCTGTCCTAAGATGCCAAACCCATTGGCTTATTCATCTCTAGCAGGAGGGCAAAGACTGTCTCTAACTAATTCTTACATCACAAAACCTAAGCCCACTGATGGTCACTAGGTGTGTGATGGATAGGTGTCTTGTGTCTAATGTGTCTGTACCAGGACTCTTCAACAGAATGAGTTTAGAAAGCATATAAGACCCTGCCCTTCTGTAAACTTTCAGATGAGGCGATCCATGGTTTACCTCAGGAGATGACTAATCAAACAGTTTGTGGGAGCAGAAACCTTCCTGGAAAAAGCCAGCTGTTGGGACAGTCAGCTCTATATTTTTATTCCATATGCCACTGGTGGTACTAGTCTCTCATAGGCACTGCTCGAGGGAAATTGAAATGGGAAATTCCTAATCTCCTGGGCTCTCACCATTCTTAGATGTGGAGTTCAACTCCCTTCCAACTGGCTTGGCCCTCTACATCTCATCCAGCATCTGGCTAAATCCACTCCCCCACCCCCCAAGGTATTCCCCAGACTCCCAGTCACATCTGTTCTCTGGAATCCGGCCCTCCCAGCCCCAAGACCAAGCCCCATGCTCCCCAGCAAGTATTAGGCCAAGCCACCACCAAGCTGCATTCACTCCCACGGCCACCCAGCCCAGCCCAGCCCAGCAGCAAACCTTGAGTCAGCGCCACCAGCCTCTGCACCTCTCCTCCTCTGCCTCCACTCTGCCCAGCTGCGGGGAGCCCAGGCACCACCTGAATAAGAAACCCCAGAATCCTTACCGATGGTCAGCGTGTCACTTTCATGGTCGCTGCCCAGGCCAGCATCAGAACTGCTCTGAGAAACACTGTCCTCCTGATGACAAAGAAGGAGGTGAGAACGGGTCAGGGGTCAAACCGGGCATAGCCACCACCACCTTTGATGGACAGAGCATCCAGGAAGTTCTACGGCATAAAACTAGAGCAGAAAGCTTTCCCTGGGAAGTGTGCCACTGGCAGCCATGGCTTCGGACACCACTGCTGCCATAAGTGTGCTCAATATGGACCACCTCACTGACCAGGGTGAGAGGGGCCAGCAAACTGAGTGTCAACAGAACTGTGGCCACAGATCAATGCTGCCACTGGTCATTTGCCAACCGCTCCCGCGTGGGATTTACCTGAACACTTAGCTAATTTAACACTTCCTCGATGTGAATATGCATTCAGGCACTCAGGCACCTTATTAACATGCAGAGACAGATCCAGTAGGTCTGAATGGGGCCCAAGTCACCATGTGTGTAATGAATTCCCAACTGAGGCTGCTGTGCTACACTTCAGACCACACTTGAATGAGGAGGCTCCAGTTAACAGGAAAATAAATGGATACGAGTTCAAATCAGGTAGGAGTCAGGGTAGGTAGGTAGTCTGCTGTGACCAACCACACAAACACATCTCAGACATATAAGAAACATGTAACATGTAAGAAACACGTAACAAACCAGATCCAGGATTCTGGTCCTCACTTTTACATCCTTGCTGGGAGACCTTGAATATGCTACAAATTCCTACAAGCCTCACTCCCTTCATTTGAGATTATAAAAATAATCCTGTCTTCCCTGGTTTGCTCTACACTTAGAAAATAAAAAATATATAAACAGAACAAAAATGTACTGTTAACATTATTGTTTTCTAAACCCACTGGTTATAAGGGGATGGGAGAGTTTAAAATCAGTATCTTGTAAATATTTGGTGTTTCATAGTTTCAAAGTCAAGACCAGTAAGATTTAAGGCAAGGCTCCCCTTACCTCTTGGCAAGTTCTCTTTTCTTTGATAGGATAAAGCCCTCAAAGGACTTGTCTGCATAACCCAGGGCACTTGCAGAGGGAATATAAAGGGGCTGTGCCAGAACTAATGTGGCGGGAGCAGAGGTCTCCTGGCCTTCCACACAGGAACCATGATGCACTGTAACAGGCCCACGAAGCGAGGGGAATGTTGCCTTAATCTTAGCAGCGTGGGGCGCCAGCGTACAAGCCATCTATGGAAACAAGCCCTGGCTGCCTCATCCCCACACCAGCCCAGCCCCAAGATGGCTGCTCACCTTTTTCAGACAAGACACGGTGCTGCTACTGTTTCTGCAGGAACTGAGGGATGATTCCACATCTTTCTTGACCAGGGTCAGATAGTAACCCGTTCCCAACTGGTTTTTCAAAAACAGGGAGGAGCCCACACAACACAGCTTCCCATGGGAAATGATGGCAATTCTGTCCCCAAGGATGTCAGCTTCGTCCATGTGGTGTGTAGACAAAATAATGGTGCGGCCTGCCAGGCACAAACACAAGGAGATGGGACAGTGGGACTTGTCAGTTCTCACCGATCATAGTGACACAAACGGCAGAAATGTCACATATGAGAAAGACATGGGGAGGTCTTTAACCTCCACAGATGTGACCCCAGCATGGCAAGGCTTGGGGGATGGCAGTTTGCAATTGTCACAAAAAGGAGAGCAGTATTTATTTGGGATCCTGCTCCATCAAGTGTGCTAAGAAGTTTACAGACATTCCCATTAGTCACGGCCAACATGAACAAGGACATGGTCTAACTACAGTATGTATGTGTATGCTCATACCCCCCTTTCTGCTCTTCTGGTAGGCCCTTAAATAATGAAGTATACGTCTTAAGAATCTTGCAAAGCCGGGCGTGGTGGCACACGCCTTTAATCCTAGTACTTGGGAGGCAGAGGCAGGCGGATTCCTGAGTTGGAGGACAGCCTGGTCTACAAAGTGAGTTCCAGGACAGCTAGGGCTATACAGAGAAACCCTGTCTCGAAAAAAAATCCCAAAAACAAACAAACAAACAAAAAAGAATCTTGCAAAGCAGGACAGAAACGGAGCTTCAAGGAGGCTCCCAACTTTTCTTGAGAAGCAACTGTTACCCTAACACAACTAGCCACAATTCCCATGAGCCCTTCTCTACCCCGGTCATGACTGGAAATAAGTAACAGCATGTACCTTGTCGGTATTTCAGCAAGAGTTCCCATATTCCCCTGCGAGAGTACGGGTCCACCCCGGCTGTGGGCTCGTCCAGAATGACAACCTTGGATCCACCCACGAAGGCCAAGGCCACAGACAGCTTTCTCTGCATCCCACCTACAAGACAGAGCAAGACACATCCTCAAATGGTAAGTGGGGGTAGGCGTGGTGAGAGATGACTGTAGACATAAAGAGGGTTAGGATTCTGTCACCAACCATCCAGACTTGAACTCTAGGGTGCTTGTCTGGAGAAGGAAGGTAAGGAAGATGTCCAGGGCTCACCTGAGAGCTGACTCGTTTTGCTTTTCAGCTTGCTCGGGGGTAAGCCAACATCCAGGGCCATCTGCTCCATCTCTGCTTTCACATGCTTCTCTGAGAGCCCCTTTAGGCGGGCATAGAACCAGATGTGCTCTTCAACAGTCAGCCTGGGGGAAAAAGGGGTAGGTCAGCTCGGGGCCCAGTAGGATGGACGTATCTTGGCACAGTTTTCCTCTCTTCCACACAATTCTTGTCTTTAAAAAGCACTCAATTTCTTTGAAAAGGTAACCAGAAGGGAGAATTCACAGTACACAAATAGCCATACAATGGAACAGATATATCCTATAGCCAACAGGCCTGATCACCAGGCACCAGGCCGTTAAAACTTTAAATTCCAGGTTCTCCATTCAGTTTTTTAGTGACCATGTTAGCTCATCATTCACTAATGTGAGTGAACCTCAATGGGTCTCAAGTTCTAAGTCTAAGGTAAAGGAGGCCCTGGGAGACTCAGAAGCCCAAGCCATTGAATTTAGAAAAAGGGACCTTAAAACCTACAAAGTGGAAAGGCTTTGCCTGCAGTCAGAGGGCTCAGGACATTCTTTGTTCCTCCACCAGAGTGCTCAGGCCTTCCTCTGTTCTACTACCAGGGCTCCTTTAGGATCCAACTTGCTGGTGGACAACCTGGGTGGGAGCAAACTTGAGCAGAGAACACAGGGCCATTGTGCCAAGTGTCTTTTGAGGTTCTTGTACCATGCCTTAAGGATGGTTAGTCTACACAGAAACTAGAGCCACTCAGGAAAAGGGTTCCTCAATTGAGGAACTGCCTCTACCATATTGTCCTGTAGACATGTCTGTGGAGCATGTTCTTGATTAGAGGCTAATGTGGGAGGGCTGGGCCAACTGTGGGTGGTACCATTCCCTAGGCAGGTGATTCTGGACTGTGTAAGAAAGTAAGTTAAGTTAGCCAGTGGAGGGCAAGGCTGTAAGCACCATTCTTCTGTTGTCTCTGCTTCAGCTCCAGCCTCTAGGTTCCTGCCCTGAGTTCCTTCAGTGATGGTCTGTGACCAAAGAATTGTAAAATTAAATAAATCTTTTCTTCTCCAGGTTGCTTTTGGTCATTGTTTTATCACAGCAACCAAAAACAAACTAGAGCAAGGAGGAATGCATCAGGAAGATGGCCGAGCTAAAAACAAAACAAAACAAAACAAACAAACACCCTCCAATCCAGTAACAGAGAACATGGCTTTCTAAATCCCATCAGCCGATACACCAACTTCACCTTTTTCCCCTGAAATTAAAAGGCAACTTGTCACTGTGTGTCAGAAGAGGAAAGACCTACTACCACTCCATACCCAAAAGGAGGAATTCTTTAGTAATATTCTACTCATACCATCAGGACTCCCAGGTCCCAAAGGAGGTAGGGGCTTTGGGGGGGTTGGAAGTGGGGGAGGTGCTCCTCTCTGTGCACTTCTGCTACTCACATGTCAAACAGCACATTATGTTGGGGACAGACTCCCAGGTTCTGCCGGATGGAGCTCATCTCCGAGCGAATGTCCTTCCCCAGGATGTAGGCTGTGCCAGAAGTTGGGGGAAACAGCCCAGTCAGTATTGACCTGAGGACAAGAATAACAGACTCAAGAATCAGGAAGACCCAGCCTCACCAATCAGGGCTGCAGAGCCCGGGCAAGGAGAACAGATCACACCACTTAACTCGATTCTTTCCTTTCTAATCTAATCTACTCCAATCCAATCTAACAGATGCCCACGGAGCAGAGGCCATTTGTTTTAGTGAGTGGCTAAGCATAAGCCTATGTCTTAGGAAGAGGAGTTTACTAGGAGCATCTGAAAAATGACACTCTTAATTTGTACCACGATGTACTCCTCAAAACAAATTTTGTATGCCTAACATCTTGTACAGAAAAATGAACAAACAAGAACATACTGTTAAAAGAAAGAAATGACTGTGTTGCATAACAGAATTTCTGAGTATCTCAGTCATGTTCATAACACAGTGTTTTATGTTGAAGAAGAAAGCCTGTCACCCCGAGAAGATCAACCTCTGGAATGGCAGAGGGACCACACTACCATAAGCAAACTATGATATTCTATAGCCCTTCTTCTGTCCTCACAGGTCCCTGGGAAGGCAGAGGGAGAGAGCTGTCCAGGCCTTCTCTCCTCTGCTTAGAGATAGATTTTTTGGGACTGTCCTTTTTCCTCTAGCTTGTTTGATCTTTCTTTCCAGTCTCATGCTTCAAATTTCTGAACCAACAAGTTCAGAAACCTCAGATTCCAAGAAAGCTGAGGAATTCTGAGTACTGCATGGGAAAGCTCATCAAAAGGAAAAGACCTAGCAAAATGTAGACCTCAGAAAGCATTCTCATGATTGACACATTTCTTCCCATCATGCTCCACTCTTAGCCAAGTGACCAATTCAATTTCCTTAGGTCTATGTTTCTAAGTAGGGATTTCCTGAGGTAGATCTTGGGAGAGTCACACCATCTTCTTACATGGTGGTGGTCTTCCCTGCTCCATTGTGGCCCAGGAAGGAGGTAATCTGGCCTTCATAAAAATTGAGCGCCAAGCCATCCACAGCAACCTTCATGCCATCTCGGTAAACCTTCACCAGGTTCTGAATGGACACCCCCAGCCTTAGATGAGTGGGTTCCTCCTCCATGCAGACTGTGACAAAAGAATGGAGACAGAGATGATCCCACAGGAAACACTGCCCTGATCAGAAGAGTACACAAATACAAAAGTCTATGCTTAGACTTTCAGAACTAGTTTCTGTCTATGCTCAACCTTTAATGTTGTAGACAAACACAAGATGAAATATTTTAAGCCCCTTGGAACACGTGAGCTGAGAGTAGCAATGAACTTATAAAAAAACACATTAGTCTTTTGATGAAGAAAGGCTGCACAAACAATTAAAATACAGTATGCCAACAGCCATTTTAAAAAACCTATCTAAAAGTGTCATGGATGTCTATACTGTGCAATACTACTCATTAAGGAAAAAAATGAATTAAATATATCACAATTTGAGTGGATCTCAAAAGAATTATACCAAGTGAGAAAAGGACTCACCAAAACAAACAAACAAACAAACAAACATAAAACCAAAAATAATTTGGCCTTCATGTGGGTACCAAACAACTGGCATGGGTGCTATTCCAAAAGCTGTTTACTGTACATGGGTTATGTTCTACTCCCTGGGCAGCCTTGGCTGGCCTCAGTGAGAGAGGAGGCACCTAGCCTCGCAGAGACTTGAAGTGCCAGGGTGCGAGGATACTCAGAGATGCTCTCATGTGCTCAGAGGAAAAAGGGAGGGGGAGGGGAGGGGGAAGAACTATGGGAGGGGGTGATGAAGAGGAGGGCAGTGAGCGGGATGTAAAGTGAATAAATAAAGAAATAAAATAAAATTTTAAAAATTGCCTGTTATTCACACTAGGGTGTACCAATAGCTAACAACTGAAGATCTGAGGAAGGGCAAAGAAAAGAGACCCTGACAGCATAAGGAGGAAGCAGGCCTATTGACAGTGTAGAGGGGAAGCATCTCTGACAATGTAGGAGGTAGCAGACTATGGACCATGTAGGAAGGAAGCAGGTCTACAGACCTCACAGGAAGAAAGTGAACCACTGACAATAGAGAAGGAAGCCACACCAAGAACAAAGACACAAACAGAAACCCTGGGAAGAACGGGGGCACCTCTACCTGCAGTCAGGAGCTAAGAGGGGATTAGTGCCCTGTGTAAGAAAGGATGGGAAGTTACAAAGCATAGGCTGCATCTATAACAGCCCCCTGGCATTCACGTACAGATTCCCTGGCCTAGACCACCCCAGCAAGGCAGGCAGAGAGATGAGGCCCACAGTGATGGCTAACTGTAGTTATTCCTCCTGGATTCACAGAATAGCACAATTATCCAAGACGGGAAAAAGATGGTTACACTGATCAAAATATACTTTCCTAGAACTGCTCCTCAGGAGCTAGATAGGGTTCCCTTAAGTGCATGCGACAGCAATGGGAGAAGTGCATTTGGAGAGGGTGGACTGCATGGGGTTTTTCTAGCATGGTTGTGGCTTTGGGATCACATGTAGATGTAGGAGGCATGCCCTGCTCTGGCAGGGCAGCAGCTGCATTAGCTGTGGGAGAGTGCTGGCAATCGGCACTTACTTTCTGACACTCCTTTCTGGCTGGAACCAGGGTGGCTCTTCTCATCAATTTCCTCACCAAACCAGTAGGACTTGGTACAAGGAAAATACCAGGGCCTGGGAATTCCATACTGTCCTGAAAGCAAAGCACAGATAACACAGGTATGACCCAAGCTGGTGCAATCTGAGCATTTCTGACATTGTCTAGCCAGATCCTCTTTCTCCTTGACCAACCCTATGAGAAAGGAATAGGCTGGAGGGAGACAGCTAACTTTTGCTGAAATCTACAGGGCAGATCATATATTCTTCACCTCTCCATGGCTTTCCAACAACTCCCAAGGTAGTAACAGCATCCTCATTTTAGAGATGAGCAAACTGAAGGGCAAGTAGCCCTATCCAAGGTCAGTTACCCCAAAAAAATAAGGATTCAGAGTTTGAATCTCAAAATATACATGCAAATTGCACGGTCAATGGAGGAAGTTCAGATACGGGTTTAAAAAACATTTCAACTGGGCTTCTTTGGAGGAGATTCAGAGGGTGAGCATGAGTCCTCCCCTAAAATCTGATCTCAGACAGGAATGTATCCTAAAGAGAGTCCCTGTTCTGTTGTACTTGACAAAGAAGGGTAAGAAAGCATCAAAATTAATTTTTGGTGAATACTAATTTCCCACAAGCAATAGGCAAGGGCTAAGACCCAATATATTATATTACTTATAACCTGTAGTTAAGAGACAGACGGTCTCCTAGGGCTTCCTCTTCTGGAGACATAGTCCTAAGAACCCAGTCAGTACTGAGAGGAACCTGCTCTGACCCAGTATAGCCCAGCTGAGGTCATCTCCAAGCACTGACACTTAACAGACACATGACTTTAGGTAAGTCCCTCAAACTCTCAGTTAGCTCTCTCTTTTAGAACCTGTTTACCTTAGCAAACAGCCCAGAATAACCTTCCGAACCAGAGTCTGTAAAGTACTTTGCTAAGCACCTGGCACACTGGGCTCAAGAGATGTGTAGCACAATGCCAGTAACATGCATGCTTTCAACACAAGGGCCTTTCCTTAGACTATTTGTTTTTCATAAGCTAAAAGCCCAAGCCAACTCCCAGGGAGCTCCCTCGTCCTTCAGCAACTGCAATGCAAAGAAAGGAAGAACCTACAGGCCGAAAAGTTGCTCTCCCCCTCAGTTAGCCAAAGCAGTATGGAAGCCTGTGGTACCTGGAAAGACGGCTTCGATGTACCATGTCATCACGCCATAGAGAAAGGTGTCAAAGAGCATCATGGACACTGCAGTGGTGAGATTGAAGCCGTCCTCCTCCACCGGGCTCTCAAAAAGATTGTCCCATTGGACCCCAATACCTTGCTCCTCAAAAAGGGCGAAATACTCACAGCCGAATCCAAAAGCCACAGGAGACAGCAGGCTCTGAGAGAAAGAGGCAAGAGGAACTGGTCTACATCCTTGCCTCTCTCATTTTTCTCTTCTGATGTAAATTCCACCTTGAGAAGTTTGACTTTGTAAATTACATCAATTATAAGGCACGTAAGTATTCTCCTAGAGTCCCTTTGGAGAAGCGGACTCACTTGCAGCATAGAAAATGATTTCATTTATAAGCACTCATTATGCTGACACGTTTCAGAAATGTATGCACGAGAGCAGGTGAGACCTTAGAACTGTATGCTTCCCAAGACATTACAAGGCTCAACGATCCTGTTCCCCTCGTCCAGCCTCACACTGACATTCATCAAGGACTTTTTTCACTGATCAGTCATTGAATATTCAGGATCAGAGAAGCCGCTTTAAAGCGTCACATCTAGGAGACTCAAGCTTTCAGCACTTGGAGCATCCTGTGAGCATAATATCGTATCAGTGACCCAGCAGGGCAGATAGTGAGTGGCTTTTATTGGTATTCTCACTTGCTTAAAGACTACACACCTACATTTCACAAAAGACTAAAATGTCCTGGTCAGAGATTTGTGGGAGGGTAAGTCATGTTTGGTTTTGTTCAGTCTGGAAAATATTTCCCAAGTCAAACAACACAATGGATCTAAGAAAGACAAGGGACAAGAATGAACCATTTGTGGCCTCAAGCTGTCCATGAACATAACCTTGCTGTGAGCTTTTATGGCCAAAGAGCTAGAAGTTAAAGGGTGGACATGGTACCTACTGGCTAAACTAGATCCATTTCTGAATGTCATTTATCTCCAACCAGTTCAAGGCGCAATCTGATGATCTCTGACAAAAACCAAACCCAACCTAGTATTTACACTAGGGGCAAAGGAGAAACAACTTAGCCAGAGGGGAGAACAGGATTATCCAACACCCTGGGGAGCTGGAGGGGCACCAGGACTACAACCTCTGCAGAGAGATCAGAGTTACTTACAGCAAAGATCTTGATGGAGAAGCCCACATAGTCCTGCCAGGCTACGCACAGCACATAGGGCAGGTACAGCGTGAAGTAGATGATGCCCCCACAGGCTGCTGCCAGGTTGGCACGGGAGAAGAGCGTGCTAATGAGGAAGCACTGTAGGATGGTCACCATGGCAAACACCGACAGGAAGACGAACACCACGCTGGGGTCACTATAGGGCAGCAGGTTTCCTAACTGGAGAGGAAGAGTCTGGATAAAGTACAGCCTTGGCAAGCCCAGCCGCTCACTTACATGATCTTAATGCTGGTTTTGACACATAATTCTTTCAGAGCTAAGGCAGGGGAACCCTGCTGCTTGATTTTCTGATGAGGAAATGAAGCCCATGAGAAATAACTTACTGGAGAGACTACGCATGAAAAATCACAGCAGAAATACGGTTAAGGACAAAGTCCAGGACTTTCTACTTGATCTTAGTGGATAATTTTGATCTCCGTCTCTCACAGAGATCAAGGAATTTGGCTTCTCCTTGTCTAAGGACAACTATTGCCTTTAAGAAAAAAGCCGTGTGAGACAACAGCCTACACATCCTTTCTCTCCAAAAGCCTAGGGAAAAGGCCAGGCAACCTGAACTTTCCCCTGGTAAATACAGAGTCTTCATTCATCCTCTCATCCCAAGTTCTGTGGATATTCTGAGCTCTGAGCTCATCGGTAGTCACTGTGGACACTGAACCAGGCCCTGTCAACACACAGCTGACTTAGTCAGTTCCCACACACAGGCCACAGGATCCCTACCCTTGTCACAAGGCTTAGGTCCTTGCCCTCAGATACCAGAGCATGAGAAAAGAGTTTGTTTCAGAACAACATGCAAATAAATCTTGATTATGCCGTCCTTGGGTATTTTAGTGAGGCTCTGACTTTCCCTGAGCACTCAATGGGTTATTGTAGGGAGGATACGCTGATGCAGTTCATAGCACGTCCTCTGACCAGTGCCTGGCATCAGTGAGCACTCATATGTAATATATAGTAGCTGGTATTAGGACGAATGTTAGATTCTCCTGCTCTGCTCTCTTGCTTTCCTTGAAACACTAACTTTTATAAGAGGCATCTTTGTATGAAGTAACTATTAAAACATAAACGCTTAAAAGTAAATTTGTGTATGAGGTAAACCCTCACTGCCCAGATTCAACTTTAAGGCAAGCAGGGGAAGGGGGGCTTACTTGACTATAGGTAAAAGACATCCAGATGTTAGGACCTCTGTTGTCATAGCTAGGAGAGCCAACAGGCCCTGGAACACCCTTTCCCTGGTGAGTCCCATGAGCCCCGTCCAGTGACTGGCTCAGTGAGGGAAACTCTTGGACAAGCTGTATGTTCTCCAGAACATTCCACTGGGCTGTTGAATCATGGCTCAACTTCTCCCTCTGCATGACCCAGCGCTCCACCCATCATACTAATCCCTAATAAATATCCATATTCCAAAATATGCCTCAGCCTCTTCCTCCAGAGAGCCAAACCTTTAATAGCATCTGACTTTCTGGTTGTTGCATTTACAAACTTGGAAATAACCCCCACCCAGTACCAGTGTGGCACATGTAAATTTGTACATGAGCCCTGAGTTCTAGCTACTTAGCTGCTAACTATCCCAGTGGGCTGACTGGAGCAAGTCCTTACCCTTCTCTGGCTTTCCTCAGTTGTGAATGGAGGGAAGCACACAGGACACTGCGATCCCTTTACCCCCTTAGGCCACTCAAGAGTTCCTTGCCAAGAAGAGTGAGTGAGTCCACCTCACCTTCAAGATGACCACCAGCAGGCCAGCGCTCACAAGCAGAGGGATGAGGCTGCTAACGAACCAGCTAAACCAGAGGATGCCATTGTCCAGACCCATGATCCGCATGGTCTCCTTCAGCCGAGCCTCCTTCTCATACACAATGCCCTTGATGATCACAGCCACAGAGTAGATCCAGGCCAGAGTCATGAAGAGGGGCATTGACCGGCTCATGACCCGCAGAAAGCTGGAGGCACAGAGAAAAGGCATGGGAAAAATGAAAAGTGTGAGCCCGGCACCGATCCGAGGCCTTGCACACTGGAGGAAAAACCTCACCAGGGTCGCTTAGGAAAGGCCCACTGAACTCTCAAATGACCAAAGGTTTCTTTAGCAGTAGAAAGAGATGAAACCTGGGCTTCAAGGGTATGGCCATGCAAAATTTTTTCAGGGGCTCTCTTTAATAGCTAGGAAATGGATAGGGTAATATTAAGATAAATATAAGTTACTCTACTAAGTACCAAACACAAAGGGCGGGGGCAGAATCCAACTTGGTCTTTCGCTAAAGGTTAGTATCTCTAGGATGGCCTATTGACTTGCTTTCGCTCTCACACCGTGGAAAACACACACATACACGCACTCTCTACAAGGACCTGGTTATTTAAGGGAGATGCTGGCTTACACTCACATGTCATCAACATAACAGGGGTAGGGCATCTGTTGCACATAGACACCCGTTTTCTTCTCAGTTCCCGTCAGCACTCTGATGATCGCCTGTTCCACCACATCCTGCAAGTAGGCGAAGCCACCCCAGACATAGCGCATATCTTCAAAAGGGTCAGCCCGAGGACCAGGGTCCCAGTACCTGAAACCAAACATCAGGTGATGAAACACTCATACAAAACACACCCTGAAAAATCCAATTACCCACGGTTCCCCTACACTTCCTAGGCCACTCCTCCTATTTTTCTATCTCTCATTCTTATCACAGCTAACAAGTACATAAGTTATTGGATAGAAATAATCAATGAAAACACTCCTTATGGGTATATTTTTCTTTTCCCTTTACTGGTGAATAATATTGCACCTGATGAACATACTGGAATTTACTTATCAGTTATCTGCCTCTTCTTGTGAAAATATGTATGGCTAGCATGAAGACTCCTAGTGGTTTTCCTTTCTTTTTCCTGACTTTTAAGTCCTTCAGTCTTTTAAACAGAAATGTGAAAACGGAAAGAGTAATAATTTATAGCCTTTGAATAACAGTCCCCCGCAATGGAACTTTACGGAAGTTGTGCCACGGCTGCTTTGTTGTTGACATTCCTTAATAAAGTACCACCAGTCATAAAAGTCATCCAAGTTACATGCTGGAGCTTTGCAAGACTGGGTTTCATCTTACCCATCCTTGATCTTATTAGTTCTCTCAACGTTGTCAATGTCCATCCGGATCTTGTACTTCACATGATGGGGCAGCTCCACACTATCTGGAGTGATGCCTGTGAACACGATGCCAGCCCAGAACTTCCTCTCATCCAGCAGCTCCATGGACTTGTTGATGAGCCTGACTTCCGTTGGAATGGGCTCCAGCTTGTTCAGGTTGACACACTGACAGACGGAAGGAAGCCTCATTAGAACACTGGAGACCAGAAAGACAAGCAGGAGCCAGAACTCAGCCTCCTTTGAGAGTCAGGAACTAGCTGCCCGAATTCTTAATCTGCTCGGCCTATCCATCTCTAAAGTAGTTTTCCAGGTTTCAGAACTGAGTTTGAGTGAAATACTCAAAGTTACTTATATTGCTTTGTGTGAGGGAATTATTCTCTTAGCAATTTTTATTCTCTTAGCAACATGTCTTAGCAATGTCGAGTCACAGCAACTAACCAACTAAAACTCAGATAAGAAAAAAATTCTAGTCAGCCTTTTTCCTTTCCATCCTTTTTAGGATTAAAGATTTAAAAGTTTTATCGGTCCCAAATTAGATTAGATAAGTTTCATAAATAATGCCTTTATAACAAAGCAGTTTATTATCATTAGGATCTAGAATATCAAAACAGGAAAAGCTAGAAGATAAAGGATAGAAACGCTGGAGTCAATCTGAAGCAAATCTAGAAGTAAGCTTATGTGCTCGTCAGGCTATTCATCTGGTGTTTATCTTGCTCACCAGGCCTGCAGGATATAGCTGTACATGACACTGCACATTCATTCTAAGCTCTCCTTCTGCCTGCATCTTTACTGCAACAGCACAAAGGGAAAAAGCCTCTAGCCTTTGCTAAAGGGTGTGTACAGCAGACCCTTACCTCCATGAATCGAGATATCGTCTGGATTGCCTGGTTGGTCTCATTGAAAGCTTCTCTCCAGGTATACACAGAGCCATTTGGGGACTGAACATCCTCTGGGTTCTTGGCCAGAAATGCCATGATGTCTTGGGCAGTCCAATCTAATCCATCCAACTTCTGTTCCCAAAACTGGTCATTGCCTCTGCTGTCTAACAGCGTCTGCCATTCCAGGAAGAACATGTGAACAGTGATCATCAAGTGTCATGGTAAAGAGCACATCTGACAAAGATTGAAGTTTCTCATGGCTGATGTTGGCCAAGGCTAAGTGATAAGCTGAGAAACAAAGTCAGACCTCTGACTTCGAAGTTCACAGGTTTCCCACTGTACCAGACAGCCCAGGTTAATTGTTTTAACTCTAACAACAGTGACAGTAGGATGCTGAGGGATCTACAGGCATCAGAATGCCCCAAGGGTGTGGCTTTGGTACTGTCCACCTCACAAACAGGAAAATGGAACTTCGGGGATATTAAGGTAGCTAAGGAGCTTTCAGCAGCATACGCATTGCATTGTACCACCCTCTCTTTTGAGATAGAGTCTGGTGATGTCAAATTAAAACCTTGTCTCTAGACCGAGCCCACTTTTAATGCTTAGTTCAAGGAAGTAATACTCCTGGTTAATCCAAATAAAAGATGGTCTTTCCTAACTCCAGGACATGGGATCATGATGAAGAAAAGAAGAGCTGTTTCCCATCACCTGTCAATGTGAAAGGGTAAGCTATTCTGGTCCTCAACCAGCCTGCCCAGGGGGACTGGGGCAAAAGTCTACACTGATGCACTGCCAGGAAAATGAGGCCACTGCTGACTGGGCAAAATGGAAACACAGCTGCTATGCTCCTTTTCCAGTTCCTAGGGGGAGGGGGAGGTCCTTGCTCTACTGAGCAAGATCTCCAAAACCCTAAGACTTCCTTCATCAGTCTTCTTGCAAGCTCCCCCCACCCCCACCCCGTGGCTTTCTGTTATTTTAATGGTAACATGATGATTTTACAGAGTGTATCTCCTACAATTTCATTAACTACTCCTTTACTGTATACCATCTAGTCTATTCTAAATTACTTGCAATAACAGTTATTTCAGTAATAACGTTTTCTCTCCCATGATGACTTCTTTAAAATTGTTGCTGTAGGATGCTGGAATAGAGCTTCCCTGGTTTCCACTGACAGGGTGGCAATTCCTTACCATTAATCCCATGCCAATCAGCCTCTGTATTACAGACCCCAGGAGCCATCATTCTGTTGGTCTCTTGCTACCCCCTGCCTGTCCAGGTAAAAGTCAAGACTCTCCTGTACCAGTCTCTTCTTGCCTATCTACCTTAAGCTGCTGCCACGCCTCCTCTTCTGCACTCAGCCCTTGCCACTCACCTATTCAATCTGTATTGAGGTCCGTCTCAGCCTTGCACCCATCTTTCTTCTAGAATACTGCGTCTACATCTCCACTTGCTTAAAACCGTCTGCTCTCCCCCCTCTGAATATAAGGATCCTTACAGCCTCCCAGGCCTTTCCTTCCAGGCTACTTCACTTCTGTTACATTCTCAAGATTCTCCTACACATGCATCCCTAGTGAACACCACCACATGTTTATAAGGACTTGTGCCTTAAGAACCAAGAGCTGATGAACAACTGCAGCCTCCAAAGTAAACCCTTGATCTAAAAGCAGGGAAGCCCAGGCACGGTGGTTGGTATCTAGAATTCCAGCTCTGGGGGAAGCTGAAGCAGGAGGATGGCCATGAGTTTGAGGTCATCTGGGGCATATAGTGAGTTGCAGACAAGTCTGAACTACACCGTGAGACCCTGCTTTTTGTTGTTGTTGTTTTTAAAAAGTGTAAGGAAATATCTACATATGCCCAATTCAAAATCCCTTTCCTGTCAAACACAGAACAATCCCAAGAGGTAGATAATATGGATGCCAAGGAAACCAGGCCTAGGGTCCACAGTGTAGTGTGTCCTGTGGGAGCATCCCACGAATCCCTCAGAAACGAAAGAGTAGAGCACACACAATGCACCGCCAGCGCCAACTTGCACCACGACTGGCGTGAATGCATAAGACTGTTGCTCTTGCTTTTCTCACTCACGTCCCATGTATACAAAGGCTCCAAGTTAAGCATTCTGCACAGGTGTAACAGCACGGGTGTATCAAAGGAGGCTCTGGCTCCTTCATCTCCAGACGCTCTTTGATCAGTAACCTGTCCCCCAAGGGGACCTAGAGCACCCCTAAACTCCCAAAGAAGTGCAGCCTCTAAAAACCAGCAACCCCCAGGGCACAAAGATTCAATTCCAAACCTGGCAAAAATCCTCCCTTGCTTCTTAATGGCAGAAGAAATAAAAGGAAGTGGACTTCCAAGGAAGTGGACTTCCTTGCCATGGCAATAAGACTTTGTCTAATGATCCTGACTGAGACTGAAGCCCAGAGGAGTGGTTAAATGGCTCTTCTGTTGATGCAAAGGCGACACTGCATTCTCAGACTGCTCTCTCTCTCTCTCTCTCTCTCTCTCTCTCTCTCTCTCTCTCTCTCTCTCTCTCTCTCTCTCTCTCTTTGAACCTGGTTGTGTCTGGAGCATGCTTCCCTTTCAAGTGCCCCCCATATGTTAAGTGCAATTTCCTCCCCTCCACAGCATTGGCTGAGATGCTGTACTCTCTCTGTGCCTGGAGAACCAGTATCCCTGACCTGTCCGCATGCCAGATCACGCTTCTGTCCCCAAACCTCCTTCTGAGATATGGCAGGCTAAAGAAGATACTGTGCCTACCTTAGTGACTGGAGACCAAATGAAAATACTCTAGTGTCCTGCAAGCACCCATTTCTGATCTTCACTGGGTTTTGTGCAAAACTGCTACTGGGCCATGAGGGACAGCGATGCTGGCATTCCCATGGCTATCACTGCACTGAGGCCTTTGCTTCTACAGAATTGGTGGCTGTGTGGCTTCAGCTGATACCAATTGCTTTAACTTACAGAACTGTGATCTTAGGGATTTCTGGGAAGATGTCCAGAAACCTCTTCTAGATCAAGCCAGCAAATCCGAGTAGAAAGTCACTCACCCGGACAAGGTCCATCTCTTGGCTGTTCTCCATGAAGGTCCAAATTTGGGGGCTGAGTTCTTCCCACATGCCCTCCAGGTCATGGAACACAGCCAACTCCTGAAAGGTCTTGTTCACCTAGAGTCAGGTAGGGAATCGGGATTCATACAAATAGAAGAGAGGCAGAGGCAATGAACATTCCAAGATTCCCTAAAAAACACCACTCACTACAGAAACCTCTGCCCAGTCCTTTCCTTCCTCAAGAAACCCCTCCTACAGATATAATTCAAACACTCAAGGCTGGGGATATGAATCCCAAGACTACATGTGGATTTGTTTTGTTTTGTTTTTGACTACTTAAAAGCCCCATTATGGCCAAGAGTATATTCAGCATACACTATCTGAAGCTGTCTTCACTTCCTACCCCTAATTCTGGAGAGATTATGGGGACAGAGTCCTAAGCCTGGACAGCTTACCTCAGCCATGACCTGCCTTGTAGCTGGTGTGTCAGGTGTATAGAGAATCTTTCCAACAAGCAGTGGCTTGAGTGCCTTCCAAATAATTCGAGAAAGAGGACTAGACTCCAAGTTTTTCATCAAATCATTGCAATAAGGACCTACAAAGAAGACGGAGGACAGACATTCACATCTATATCATGGTCAGTTGCCAACAGGAACTTAGAAGGTTTGGGAGCCAATGCAGCCAGTCCAGGGTGCAAATCCCCCTCCCCACATCACCTAACAGTCATGCAGCGGACAACTTCCTTATGTGAGCCTCAGTTTGCACTGCTGTAAAATGAAAGTTGGAAAGTTCGTAACATCCACTTGGCAGGGCTATGATGAGGAGTAGATGGGGTATTTCCAGTGAGGTCTTTCCTCAGTGCTCGAAAGAATCAGGCCTCTCTCAGACTCACGTCTGAGCTGATATGAAGGAAGGTTTTGACTACGCCATCCCAACTCTAGCTCCACACCCTCATGCCAGCCCTCACAGTGCTTTCACTGGACACAAGCAGGATTCTTCCTGGGGAAGCCGGAAGACTGCATTTAGACTTTCATTTGAAAAAGAAAAAGCCAAGTCTGTCCTTAGTAATTAATAGATCCTATCACAACCAATATTTATATTTAATAAAAATTCAAAACTGAAATATCCAAAGTTCAAGAGGACAAAACGGGCTTTGCTTAGATACCACACAACATCTCTGAGCTGCATGATACACAGGTGATAAAATAATGATAATAAAGGTAATGAGTTGGGGGTGGGGCATACTAGAAATGACCCATGGCCTCACTCGAGGTATGCAAGCACTCTATCGTTGTGTCCTATCTCCAAGGCTAGAATATTTTCCTAAGGAAACAAGCCCTCAATTATATCTGTTGTATAAGCAAGCGATGCCCTTGGATTGATCTGCAGGCTGGGGAAGAAGAGCTGGTTTCTTAAAACTGCCTACATTACCATCTTCTTCAGGCTTCTAAAGCAACTTGTAAAGTGCTAGAGTGCTGAGCCCCAGAGGGCACAGGCTGTGTTACAGCCACACAGGAAGCTGTCTCACTTCTTGCCTGCAGCTGGAAATCGGGAATGGCTCAGCTGTATGGTGTATTCAAGGCAAAGATGCCATTGTTAGACCTGTAGCGCTGGACAAATGCTACTACATATGATCAGGCACAGGACAGACACACCTCCACAGAAAACTGCCCGAGTGTGGTGACTAAATATAGAGTTAGAGGTCTCTTTAACACCCAGAATGCAAAATAAATAGGCAGCTGAGTGTCTGAGTGTGACGGTGCAAACATGCCACCATTAATGAGGCAGTTCATTGCAAAGGCCAAGAGGACTTGGGCTTGAATCCCAGCTCTTGGGGATTACCTAGGAGTGCAGACTTAACCAAGACACTTAACCTCTGGGCCTATAAAATTTGAGGTTCCAGAACCTTCCTTGCAGGGTTACTGTAAGGATCAAATAGGTAATTTAAACAGAATGCATTATGCATAGGGAACTTTGCTTTAATGTTAGGTTTTCCTGTAGCTGCTGTAATTGCCATTATTACCATTACCCACTTTTAGGTGTTTATTGTAAAGCTTGCCTCACAGTAATATAATAATAATTATAGTGATAATTATAATGATTATGCTATTTTATAATTATTCTCTTTTATAATAATTATGATAATTAAATGTAATAATTAAAATAATATAAAATTAAAATATCTCATCATTTTTAGAAGGTTTTCTGGCTTTACTCAGGTATTAATGAACAACAAAAATGATACGTATTTTATACAGACTGATGTTTTGATACACTTATCTGCTATGATGTGATTAACAGCCCAGTCAAGCTAATTAATGTCTCCATCACTTCATGTAGATGCCCACTGAATCTGTGCAGTAACATCAAGATGAGCTCACTTACAAAGCTTACAGATAGGACACAGTGTTACCACACCCTTGCATTTTTGCACAAGTGCACTTTGTATTCTAACCAACGCATCTCATCTCATCCCTCTATTGCCCCCAGCAACCTCTTTTCTTACCTGCTTTGTGTAGCTTTTTTTTTCTTTTAGAGCCCACATATGAAAAGAACTGGAAAGACTGGCTATCAATCACTCATTCATCTTGTGGGTATTGTTACTAAACACCTGAGCGAGATCAGGCCCCTCCATTCAAAGAACTGAGAGAGATTCATTTATCAAGGACTCTGTACTTGAGGAGCAATGTCGTAAGAGCAAACAGAGAGGACAACCTTTGCTACTACACAGAATAAAGGAAAGCATGGGGTCTGAGTGACACAGGCTGGGCCAGACCTGAGCTGGGCATGAGGACACAGGGACTGGGTGACACAGGCTGAGCTAGACCTGAGCTTGGCATGAGGACATGGCTTTGTTCTGCACAGTCAACTCACTTGTAGAATTGTCATAGAAGGTGTCCATGTCTTCCTCAGTGTTATTCCCTCCAAAGAGGGCTTTGTAGTTGTTATCCTCGTACCAGTTGAGGGACTTGATCTTCAGGCCCCCGCCCTCTGGGTGACCACACACGATGCGGGACACTGCCTGGTAGATCTGGGTGGAGGAGCTGGAGCTGTTCACATTGGTCAGAAACATCACCTCCTGCCGCATGTCGCTCCAGCTCTTTGTGCTGAACAGCTGGCGTCAGGGTGGGAAGAGAAAGGAGAGGGGGCAAAGGGCCAAGCAAAGGATGGAACAAGAGAGAAGCAAACACTTTATTCTCTTAACCTAAAAGCAGTGTTGCAGAACATACTGTGTCTAGCTAGCATCACCTTAAAGCCCTCTGGTGATTAGCCAAGACCTTCTTCCCTCCACCTGTGGTGCTGGGACCTGCAGTATCTTATTATCCCTTGTTATCCCCATCTGGTGGCTCCCCCTAGCACCTGCCTGAGGAGAGAATTTCTGCCCACTCTCCTTCACCATAGCTCTCACTGGACACGTTCTCTGTGACTGGCCCTTGGCTCACAGGGGAGGGTAACCATTCATCTTCCAGGCTAAGAAGAGTGGTTGCACTAGAGGTCATTGAGTAAACAAATGGACCAGGGCCATGCAGTCTCCATCTGTTGCAATGCCCCCACCCTCCTTATTCTCGCTTCAGCCTCTTCCTCAGTCCAACAGCAAGAGTGTAGTCATTTGCAAAGATGAAGCCACATTAAACACCCTCTTTTAACTCCTCTGGCTTCCTTCATGGACCTTAGGTGTACGCTCTCAAGCACGCCATTCCTGTGACTGATATCTGCTGCCCTTCCTGTGCAGTGTCCTAACTTCTCTAGGAATAGAGCACCACTGCCTTTGGAGTCAACTCACCCTGCTCTCTTTAAAATGGCATCTCATCCCTCTTTCTACGTCTCTTACATGGTTTCTTTTATCTTCGCTGCACAGATGCCTGTAGTCACATCATCAGCTGGACTGGTTTATTTCTGACTTCCACCCTTCCGTGGGCTAAATGATGGTGGTGAGGTGACTGTGCTCACTGCAGAGCTACAATAGCTGGCAAGGCCAAGCACCTGACCCTGCGATCAATTAACTCTCTACAAGACTGTGGGCAAAGACTTTTCTGAGCCCCAGTGCCATCTGTGAAATGGGCACAATAAAAGGTGTTCCACTGGACCCTGAGGATGAACCAGGCATATGAAATCAAACAGCCACAATCCATCTATGATACCTTGTGTTTTCGTGTCAACAGTTGGCCTTTGAACATAGCAACTAAGTTTCTTTCTAAACATGAACCTTTCTAAAAATGCATTTCCTTATTGTTACTCAGAGAGAGCACTGAGAGAGACATGACCAAAGTGGCTTGGGGGTGACCTATTGGGAGAAGTGGTTGCCCATCACTGATGTGGGAACAGGAGTAAACAGGTTCCAAGAGACAGTCAAGAAAAATGTACACAGTACACTGCTGGAGGTTTCCACCCATTCAGCCACAGGGCACATCAAGGGCTTTGTAATTATTTTGTTTTAGCCCAGAATAAAAGCAGGTACAATGACAGAAGAGAAACTTGCTGCAACAAACCCTGAATTTACAAGTACTACCCCACCACTCAACCACCCAGCCACTACTACACCCACTTGGCTTTCTCCAGGAATGAGCAGCAGAAAATGAGACAAGGAGGGGACCCTCCAGAGCACTGTCAACGCACAAGGCCTTATGGAAACAGATGGACTTGTAGGGCACTTTCTCTTTCTGCCCTTTGGCAGAACTCCAACTGGTCCAGTTTCTTGGCCTATCCAAAGGTCACTCACCCTCCCTAACAGAGGAACCAATAACAGGCTGACAAAGTCGGCTCCTAAAGTGGAGAGTATGAGAGCAAAGCCCCTCTGTCAAAGATGGCTGAGCAGAGTTACAATAAATGGACAGAAGGAAGGAAGGAAGGAAGGAAGGAAGGAAGGAAGGAAGGAAGGAAGGAAGGAAGGAAGGAAGGAAGGACGGACGGAAGGAGAGGTATTGTGCTTGGTCTCAGGATTTTCTAAACTTTCCAGGTGCACTGCTTGTTCACTGATGAACGTGAAATACCTTTATTGTCAGAAAACAAGGTAATGTTTTTGATATTCAGAAGGGAAAAAATGATACAAGCATAGAAAAGGAGCTAAAGACTCAGTTAAAAAATCAGGTTGGGCCAAGTCTGAGAAACTTTCCCCCCATGGATTACTGTATTCCAGTGTCCTGAGCACTGTAGCCTGCCTTGAGTTCTACCCATGACCAATGGGACAGACAGTGGTGGGATCCACAGGCAAGGTGAACTGTGATCAAGGTTCACTCTGTCACATGGACAACATGTAGACCTAAAGGCCAAATCAGCTCAGCACTCACTAGGAACCGAATTCCCAATGCTGAGCCTCAGAGACCAGATTTCCCAAGGCAAAAAGCAGGGTGGGGAAAGCCACAGCATTCCTGTTGGCTAGCAGAGGTGTATTCTGATGCAATGGCTGAATGGATGGCCTTGCTGTTGAAGAAGCAACATGAAGAAGCTGCTGTCAAACAGAGTCAGTGCACAGGGTAGGAGGTGGATCGAGAGACAGTTCTCTTCACAGATGTACACAGGGGCAGAAGGAGCTCACAGAGAAAGGTCTAGACTAAACATGGGGTTCTGAGGCACTAATTATCTCTGCAACATTGATGTATTTTAGTTTCTTCCTCTCCAATGGAGATCAAACCTGACTCATTTTTAAATTACTTGTGCTTCTAAAATTGAGTTTGATGCAGCAGGTGATATTCAAAGTACAAGGACCCTGTTGTCAGAACTCAGAACTAAAGAAATGACAGTAATTAGTCTGTCCACTGTGGCTTAAAAAATACAACTTACCTCTTGGGCCAGGCCCCCCAAGCTGTCAAGCAATACTGTGGTGGCTTCAGCCAGATGCTGGGTTGGGAGATGAGATGTGGAATTTAGTTTTGTCTAGAGAGAAGGAGAAAAAATCTTAGTGTATGGGCTCAAATGCAGGCTTAAAATCTCTACATATAAAGTAAATAAATCAAAACAATTCCTAATCAAGATTAAATTTAAGAAATTTCTAGCCAAAATAAAGAACACTGGACAATTTACTCTAACTGCATGCCTGTGTGTTTCTTTTCTTCAGATAAGGATTTCTTCTTCATGATGGTTGCAGGAGTGCAAATTCAAGGCTAGTGAATAGACAACATATACAAGTATCTTATGTGCTACACACAGGTAGGCACAGGCTTGTGTTGCGCGCGCGTGTGTGTGTGTGTGTGTGTGTGTGTGTGTGTGTGTGTGTGTGTATCCATGCACGTGTGTGTGTGTGTGTGTGTGTATCCATGCACATGTGTGCATGTATGTTCAATAAAATTCTAACCCAAAAGTCCCAACTCTATCTACAGTTCTACAAGACACATGTTTATAGGCATGGCCTGAGAAAAGAGTGTGTGATGGTTCACAATCAATCAGTCAATCAATAAAGTAGGAAAAGACAAAATTCAATAATAACCAAAGCAAGAGAACAAGTCTCCTTTTGTTCTGTTGAGTCAGCAGATTTTCACTATTTTTAAATACTGGAGATGTAACATAGAACACTGTTTTTGTGTCTAGTGTTAGTCATCACCTTGTATTTACTAATTAACATATTTAGTTGATATAATACATAACATAGCTGCACAGTAAACAAGAGAAAATAATTAATGAGACCCAAAGGAAAGATAAATTACTATAGAAAGTCGGGGCAGCTGGGACAAAACCCCACAGGCTGTGTAACCAGAATTGCTGTAGAAGGAATTTCAACTTCAGTCCCACAATTAGGAAGGATAAGGAAGAAAGTCTCCAGGGGGAAGGCAGCTTTTCCTAGTGTTTTCACAGGTTCTGTTTTGTTTTATTCAGTAGTTTATCTAACACCTTGAGAATTTTAGACCGTTTTGACAGCAATTATCATGTCAAAGATTGCTGAGAGACTGGAACTGAGAGTGCTAAAAGTGTACAGGACTAATATAAGGAACAGCCTCGGAGATGTTTTCTATTTGTATGTTCTTTTTTATTATTATTGGATATTTTCTTTATTTGCATTTCAAATGTTATCCCCTTTCCCGGTTTCCCCTATCTCCTCCCCCCTCCTCCTGCTTCTATGTGGGTGTTCCTCCACCCACCCACCCACTCCCACCTCCCCGCCCTAGATTCCCCTACACTGTGGCATCTATCAAGCCTTCATAGGACCAAGGACCTCTTCTCCCATTGATGCCTGACAAGGCCATCATCTGCTACATATGCAGCCGGAGCCATGTGTACTCTTTGGTTGGTGGTTTACTCCCTGGGAGCTCTGGGGGGTCTGGTTGATTGATATTGTTGTTCTTCCTGTGGGGTTGAAAACCCCTTCAGCTCCTTCAGTCCTTTCTCTAACTCCTCCATTGAGGACCACATACTCAGTCCAATGGTTGGCTATGAGCTTCTGCCTCTGTATTTGTAAGGCTCTGGCAGGGCCTCTCAGGAGACAGCTATATCAGGGTCCATTCAGCAAGCATTTCTTGGCATCCACAATAGCGTCTGGGATTGGGGACTGTATATGGGATGAATCCCCAGGTGGGGCAGTCTTTGGATGGCCTTTCCTTCAGTATCTGCTCCATACTTTGTCTTCATATTTGCTCCCATTAATAATTTTTTTCCCTTTCTAAGAAGGACCGAAGCACCAGCACTTTGGTCTTCCTTCTTGAGCATCACGTAGTCTGTGAATTGTACCTTGGGTGTTCCGAGCTTTTGGGCTAATATCCACGTATCAGTGAGTGCATACCATGTGTGTTCTTTTATGATTGGGTTAATGCAAATCAAAGCAACTCTGAGGTTCTACCTCACACCAGTCAGAATGGCCAAGATCAAAAACTCATGCAACAGCAGATGCTGGCAAAGATGTGGAGAAAGAAGAGCATTACCCCACTGCTGGTGGGATTGCAAGCTGGTACAACCACTCTGGAAATCAATCTGGTGGTTCCTCAGAAAACTGGACATAGTACCTGAGGACCCAGTTATACCACTCCTGGGCATATACCCAAAAGATTCTCCAACATATAACAAGGACACATGCTCCACTATGTTCATAGCAGCCTTATTTATAATAGCCAGAAACTGGAAAGAACCCAGGTGTCCTTCAACACAGGGATGGATACAGAAAATGTGGGACATTTACACAATTATTCAGCTATTTAAAACGATGAATTCATGGAATTCTGAGACAAATGGATGGAACTAGAAAATATCATCCTGAGTGAGGACGTGTTCTTTAAAGTGAGTTCCAAATGCAGAATACTGAGTTATGAACATCATGGTCTCAGTGGCTGGTGCAGTCCTGTATGCACATTTCTAAGGACATCTGCTTAGCATGATGAACTAGAGTTGCTGGACACGTAGCTTCTCCTGTGAGTAAGAGCCAAACCCCAGAACTCCCACACTCACATTCCTCCGAGGGACCTACGGTCAACCCATAGATGCTATACTCGGGGATGCCTGTGATATAACTCACAGACCACTACAAAGGCTGTTCCTTCCAGACTCAGGAGCAGAAACAGTGGGGTGCTCAGCTCTCACTTTCTCTCTCTCAGTTCACTACATAACTGAAGATCAATCGGCACAGCAAAAGCTGAACCGGTGATTTCCCTCAGTCAGGGAAATGCTCACCAACGAAGAGGTCCCAATTAGAAGGGCAGGAGGTAAACTGGTTTTGTGTTTAGCATGGCCCACCCCTATTGATTTTGAATTAATTTATGATTCAAGATTATAAATCAAAAATAAATAAGGACAAAGCAAAATTTCCGGAGTCAGAAATGTAAGTGGATGCATTTCTCTTTTGAAGCCTACAGAACCCAAGGCAAGACAACTCTCCCCCAGCCGCCGCCGCCACACTGCCCCCCCCCCCACCTCCATAACCTCAGCTATTCTGCTGCAGAGCGGCAGTGCTCGGTGCATCGCAGAGTTTCATAAACACTGACTGTAAGATGCCTACGAAGTGCTTTGAGTAGAGTCTGCCAATCGGTAAGATTCAGGAGGAAAAACACTTTCATCTCCCACTTCTTTCCTTCCTTAAAAGTAGCTTCCCGGTGATCACGAGGACAACCATCCTGCCTCTGTGCCTTGCCCTGTGCCAGGCAGGTCTACAGGACACCAAATGCCCGAGAGAGTCTATCCTGTTAATATAGTGAGCAGTCAGTCCTATATAGCTTCTCCATCTGAAAAAAATTGCATCTTCCTAAGTCGTGACCAGCCCTCGATTTGGTTTTTAATTTACACAGTTTAAAGTAAGTTTATTCTCCTTGGTTTCCCACAATTCAAAAACCGCTGGTATGGACCTCGCACCCCTTTGAGCGTAACTAGCCTTTTATGCAAGCACAAGGACCTGGTGACCTCTACCATGAATATGGGAGCTTTGATAAGCAATGTCTTATAAGATGATTTGACGGTCAATAGTCAAAAGTCTAAGTCTGTTGGCTTAATTGAGGCATTGGGGTGTTAGCCTCTTATTGGCTAAACCATCCATATATAATATGGTATAGCAGTCAATGTCACCGTGAAGGTCAGGGCTGGTGAGATGAGGAAGGTGCCTCCTGCCAA
Organism: Mus caroli; assembly: GCF_978045245.1. NCBI lineage: Eukaryota > Metazoa > Chordata > Mammalia > Rodentia > Muridae > Mus > Mus caroli. The sequence goes on along the minus strand of NW_028227261.1, from coordinate 101,607,847 downwards.
GTGTGCTCGACCTGAATCTGACCTCCATGGTGGAAGGAGAGAACTGATGTGCACAAAGTGACTTCTGACCACCACACATGTGCCATAGCACGGCAGTGCCACACACAAACAGATAAGGTGTAGTTTTAAAATAACTTGTAAATAGATGTTCAGTATACTTTTAACAATATCGGCGACCTGGAGTTGATACAAACTGATGTGTGAGGCACAGACTGACATGACAGAGCTAAGATTTATGCGCACAATTCAAATTCACCATCAGCCAATCTCCAGCTTGGATTACCCAGATACTTTTTGCTCCTGGCCTCATTGCACTTTTTTTTTTAACTTGGATCTTACAGAATCTAGAGATGTTGCTGGTGGCATCAGTAGAATATAATGCTTCAAACCGACAGTAAAAAGATAAGCTATTCAGAACTACTCCTGGCTCAGTTAGAGAGTCAGGTTTTCCGTCTTACCTCATTATTTACAAATAAAGTCTTGGTAGATTAAAGAACTGAAAGAAATAGGAAAGTTTAAAACAAATTGGAGAGAATATTAGAAAATACAATTGTGAACTTGAGCTCAGGAAGACTTTTAAACAAAATATAAAAAAAAAATGGATTCAACCGAAAATGAGAAAGTGGATGCATATTTTAAATGTAAAAATTGTGCATCAAATGACTTATGGCTATAAATGACCTAAGACATTAAGTCAAAGACTAGAATAATGGATTTTTTTACATCTTTAGTATAAAGCAGAATACCAGCTAGCGCGTAGTAGAAACCAGTTACACACGCATTGACGCTGCTTGATCTCCAATCCATGGGGCTTCCAGAGAAAGCACAGGGGCAGCTCAGCACACACGAGTACACAATGTGAACCCACGCAGGCCCATACCAAGTGCTGCTGTTGACGGTGTTAAAATATATTCAGTGTAATGTTTAAATACATGCAACTCCAGAATAGGGGTTGCCACTGGGCAACAGGCAGGGTTACAGAGGTAATAGTGTGGTATCTATGACGGTTTAATTTGTGACTACAATCTGCAGTAAAGGTGGCCGAGTGAGGACTGCAGCCCTCAGGGGTTGTTTTTGTCATTCTGGGTTTATATATATATATACATTTGACATGTTTTCCAATTTTCTCTTTAATGCAATACAACTACGATAGAGGGAGAAGGGTGGCAGTATGGACATGAAGGAGAGAGCGCATGTCACGTCTTAAAGGCAGCTCATGCCTTTGAATATTGCTAGATCTTACAGGATACAGAGATGTCGTTGGTGGCATCATAGCCCAGGAATAACTGAGGCTGTGAAACTTGAACACGAATGCCATCCACACCAGCGACTCACTGTGCCCTCCTGCTCACACCTCGTCAGCCAAGGCAGAGCTTGCCACGACACTGCTCTGCAAAACTCTGCCGATGAACTTACCATGCTCAGTAAGGCACAGCTCAGAATTCCTGTTTTTCTCCTGACTAAAAACATTCTCTTGACTGTGAATTCAAATGAAGTCCCTATTGCCTACAGAAAGAAAAGTATTTTCCTGCACAGAGTAAAGAAAGGAGTATAGAGGAAAAAATTACTTAGTTAAGGACTGTACCTTCCGTATTTAGCTCAACAGGAATCCGTGCATTGTCTGATATATTTAGAACATAACTAAGTACTGTAATATCACAGAATACAAACTCTTACCTTATTACTCAAAGACTTCCACCCATTTTCTGTAACATGTATACACTGTATCAGAACAGTATTTCCTAAAAGCCCCCAAATGACAAAGGCTATTCTGTCCCCATCCTCCCAGAGTCCAGCAGACGACTTCATTGTGTCTCTCCTCACTGGCTTAATAGTTATGCTGTGAAAGATTGAAATGCTTTGAAGGTCGACAACCTAGAACTATCCACTTGGCTTTTATTTCTGAGCTGGTATTTTAATCAATACAGGGCCATGCATATTTGTTAGCATATCTCAGTAGATGTTTCCAGAAGAAAAGCGTAAAGGGAAAGAGACACATCTTAGAGAGAAGAAATAAGCCAGTGTAATCCTGCCTCAGAAGCTAAGCAAATCCCTGGAAGTGCTGTCTTACATGCCCCTTCTCAAGTCTCGAACCACTGGAACCTGCCGTGGCTGCCCTTGGTCTGAATGACATTCAGTGCTCTGTCATGAATCACACAAGTCTGCCTGGATAGACTTTGTCCTCTTCCCCAGCATCACATCACATCTCTGCTCCTCCAGTCAATGTCCCCTATCAGTACATCCCCTCAAGACTCTGCACATACCATGTTTTCTTTTAGTAACATTCCCTATTTTTATTAACATCCATTGTTTAGGCCTCTAAATAGAATTTTGTGTGCCCCTTTGTAAATGCATTTTACACAATGATCTTTGGCACATGCCTGACTCCTCTTTTAAGTTGTGCGTTGGGTCAGTGCTCTATAACCCCAACATTCAGCTGTGAAGCATGAGGATCACAAGATCAAGGCTGACCTGGACTATCTATGAAGATGTTATCGTAAGAACAACAAAAAACATCTTTCCCTAAATCACTTCCCAAAGCAGATGTAACTCTAATTCTGCACTCGTTTTGCCCTAGATTAAGGATTAATAAGCTTTCAACGCAAGGCCTGAGTGATGATTCAGAGCATTTATTGTTCATCCAGAGGTTCTCAGGCTGGGTTTGGGTCCCAATACCTACATGGCAACTCACAAGCCTGTGTAACCCAAGTCCCAGGGGATCCAATGCCCTTTTCTGGCCTTTATGGCACCAGGCATGCGCATGGTCCACATGAAGACATAAACATAAAACACCCATATGCACAAAATAAAATAAAAAATAAAATTTGGGGGAAAAAAACCAGCTTTAAACTGAAAACAAGTCAGTGATGTACCACAGGCAAGGATTATCCTAACCAATCAGTCTCTAATATTTCCATGATATTTATGGCCATCCCACTTGGAATGTGCCCAACCCAGAGAGTCTAATATTTCCATGACAACAAAGCTTTCCTTTGAGGAACATTTTAATATTTTTATTAAAATGGGGAATGATTGACCTCATGTCTAAAGGAGGCATTAACATATAAAAATAAGTTAAATATTTAGTTTTATACTAAATGTGTTTCATACATTAAAATGTTTCATGTTTATGGTGCGTCTAAATATAGTTCAATACACTTATTAGCATAATTTAGAAAAAAAAAAAACAAGTCTTTACCTTAAAAGCCACAGCATTTCTCCAGAGCAAATGTAGTATAATTAAGGCACATGTGTTTGGGCAAACAGAGTTGAGGAGTCATATTAGCAAAATACTACTATATTCACCAACTTATCCCTCAGTTTGTACAGATGAGCACACGGTCTGAGAGTAAATCCTCACAGCATGTCACTGTACCACATACCAAATGATAAGAGCCACCGTTGCTTAGAGACAAAGGCATACTGTGCAAAACAGCTAGACAGTAAAGCCAAACGAAGTTCATGAAAAACTTTCCACAAATGTTCAAGTCTTACAGGCAAAAGAAGAGGGAAAGCAACAATTCCGCCCTACAAAAACCTACATAAAAATTCTCTCCTACAAAAGCCTACAATAAATAAATAAATGCTGTAAGCAAGGTCGACATGTGACATGCTAAAGTACTGAACCCTTAAAAATCCTAAGCAGAGCTGAGTCAATGGCTCAGTAGTTAAAGTGCTCATGACAGAAGCATGAGAACCAGAGGTCAGATCCCAGAACCCACACAAATATCATGTGGGCGTGGCAGCCTGCCTGTAACCCCAGCCTTGGAAGGGAGAGATGAGGGCCCCCAAAGCAAGCTGTCTAATGAGACAAGTCACTCCGACCCTTCTTCACTGAATGAAGTGCAGAAGAATGATTCCCAGCATTTATTTCTGACCGCCATGCACACATATGTCTGCCTACACACATACACATGTACCCACCTTCATACAAATAAGTACGCATACACACACACACACAGAGCAAATGAAGAAAAGGTCACCGAGCAGAAGATAATTAAGCCCCATGTGTCCTTTTGAGTGTTTGTCTACAGAAATTAAGAACAAGCCCAGATCTTCCAGATAAGGCAACTCCATTCGCCCATTACTCATTTGAGCCTTGGAGGGCAGACAGCCCAGATGTGAGGTTTCTGGTCTTCAGAAACCACAGGCACCCTAATATAAGAACCAAGTTCTGCCCTGGTAGGAACACATAGCATGAAACACAAGACATTTGGAGAGAGTTCTTCATTCCATAGAGACAGGATTCTCCCTTTTAGGCAGATGGTATTCTTAGAGGTCAAGATGACCTAATAAGCGCAGTCATGCGAGCAATATCCAAGGTGTTGATGACATGAGATAAATCTGTGGTCCTTCCTTCCAACCTCAAGATTCTGACACCATTCCCACACTACTGAGACGACAGTGAGCCAGGACCAGAGCCCCAATCTATCTAGGGCAAGCATCACTTCACCCCAGAACCTGGAAAGAAGTCCTTTAAATGTACTGCCTCCACCTTTTCATTTTCCTTTACATCTCGATCGCTGCCCCTCTTCCTCCCAGTCCCTCCCTCACAGAGCCCCTCCTTCCATCTCCTCTTCCCATCTCCTCTGAGAGGGTGGAGGTCCCCCTGGGTATCCGCCTGACCCCAGCATATCAAGTCTCTGCAGGGCTAGACACATGCTCTCCCACTGAGGCCAGACAACACAGGGGAACAGAATCCACAGATGGCCTTTAAAGCTGGTCTTCAGAACCCACTAGAATAAAAACTCTTCAGGCATCTCATCTGCCTGGCCCATGTGTGAACTTCAGCGCCTAAACCAAGTACAATGTAGAGAGCAGGTATCCAGTAAGTAGCTGGATTTCGTAGGATGGACGTTTCAAAGAGAGATGCTCTGCTTCCCACTGTTTACCCTGGGCATGAAAACCCTGGATAGGTACCGTTTCCCGTGCAACAGACTCACTCACAGAGCATGAAAAGCAGAGACCTAAAGAGAGACCAATAAAAGCCTAGGGCACTTAGAGAGCATTTTTAAAGAAATAACGAAATAACTCTCCCATCTGAAGGTAGTTGTGGCAGGTGCAGAACTCCTAATGATGGCCACGCAGTAATCTCCAGCATCTATGAATACATTAACAATGGGGCACACATGCTTTGTAGAGGCAATTTGCTACATGGAACTCAAAACAACATCATCTCGAATTACCTGGATGGGCAGATCTAATGAGCCCAGCCCTTAAAAGCACAGAACTTTCTTTGCCTGCTGTCTTAGTCAGGGTTTCTATTCCTGCACAAACATCATGACCAAGAAGCAAGTTGGGGAGGAAAGGGTTTATTCGGCTTACACTTCCATGCTGCTGTTCATCACCAAAGGAAGTCAGGACTGGAACTCAAACAGGTCAGGGAGCAGGAGCTGATGCAGAGGCCATGGAGGGATGTTCTTTACTGGCTTGCCTCCCCTGGCTTGCTCAGCCTACTCTCTTATAGAACCCAAGACTACCAGCCCAGGGATGGTCCCACCCACAAGGGGCCTTTCCCCCTTGATCACTAATTGAGAAAATGCCTTACAGTTGGATCTCATGGAGGCATTTCCTCAACTGAAGCTCCTTTCTCTGTGATAACTCCAGCTGTGTCAAGTTGACACAAAAATAGCCAGTACACCTGCTGTCAGTGGCAAAAGTCAGAGATTTAAACCAGTCCAGGCGCTCAACAGAGATGTGTGTAAAAAGGATGAGAGACGCAACATCGCTTCTAAAAGCAAAGACGCAGGCCCTGCCTGAAGCCAGGACAGGGACTTCAGGCCTACAAATGGAAGGAACTGAACTCAGCCAAAATCCCAGAGGAACTCAATATATCTGTCTTCAGAGTCACAAACAAACAAACAAACCCAAACGTTCAAACACCTTAACTTCAGCCAAGATGCACGCCTCCCAAGGTATCCAGACTCCTAAGCTTCAGGACTCTGGGTAACTAATAATTGCATCTCATGTTAAACTCCTGTGCAGAAGCAAAAAAACAAACAAACAAACAAACAAACAAAAAAACAAAAACAAAACAAAACAAAAACCAAAAAACAATGCAACACCAAGAACCCCTGATAACAAAAGCCAACAACTAGCTCTGCCCAACTAACGCTTCTGCTCCTTATCATGGCGTTTTCCTACGGTGCAAAAGGAAGTGGAGTCTACAGTGGGGAGGCAGACAGACATCCCCACATAGACGTCCGTCTTGTCCTCTCTCTGGGAAAGATGCAGAAAGGACTCAAAGAATAGTTCAGAGAAGGGGAAGGAAGGAAAGATTACCTGCTCCACCTTGTCCACTTGGACAGCCAAATCTACCCTGTTGAGCAGCCACATAAGCCAAGTTGTTGCCAGGTGACCCAAAGCCCCCTGTAAGGGCTATTATCTTAACAATACATAGTGAATATTCAGGATTACCAGCATGTCCATGACCTCTGTTATATTTATCCTAGAGACAGACAGGGTTCCATCAATCAATCTACCCTTGTACTAACTGGAAAAACACCTTTTTGAGAACCTCAACTAAGTAGGGTTCCTAGAACAATTCTGACGTACAGCACTGTTCAGCAAGTGACTTAGTCTGGAGGTTGGTGTATAGTTGGTGAGTTTTGTTTGGGGCTTATGGCCAGATCTAGACAAAAAAAAAAAAAATATTATGCACTGAATATATTCTCCAGGATTGCTTTGTTTATTCTGCTTCTGATTCTTAACACTGAACTACAAAATGAAACATCTGCCTTACCAGCAACTGTTTTTAACATGCAATTTGTGTTATTTATGTTAATTAAACCATCAGCTTCTATTTGTTGAGCATCTAGTATGCACTGGCCTCTTGATATATCTACATAGAGATATTAAAAATAAATAATAATAAATGATGAACTATATTAGCTCCATATAAAGTAAAAGGGAATGGAGGCTTGTAGAATCAAAGATTTTGTTTTCCTAAGTCAATGACATCTATAAAAAGCTGAGCCAATGTTTGAACCCACATCTTATTGACCTCAAATCATGGTCTTCTAACTCTGCCACACTGCCCCATGTTATCCAGACGCTATTACCCTAAACACCTAGAGGAGAACCAGGAGAAAGTCACAATATTTTTGGCTGAAAAATGGGGAAATACCCACACCTAAAATAACAACCATACAAGGGGAAAATATTTCAAAACATGTCTCTTATGATGAGCCCCCTTTGGTACAGAAATGGCACATTAACAGAACAGCCTTCTCCCATGATAATTGGGTCATACATCTGGCTGTTGTCCTCAAAGTTCTTGGCACAATTAACTGTCCATCGGCACGATGCAGCACAAGTCACACACACACACACACACTGACTGTGACAAATTAAAATTTCATCAGAGTAGCAAGAGAAAAAGTGTGCTTATTATAAACCAAGCATCAGTCCCAGTATTCCAATTAAAGCACTGCTTAATTCAGTAAGTAACATCACAGAATATTTGGAAGACATTCCATCCCAGAGGCAGCTTCCAAAACATTTTCACATAGCACAATCCTGATCACACTCACTATTGTCTTCAAGAGCCCCCATGTTCTGACTTTATGAGCGACGGTTCCCAGCAGAAGCAAAGGGGCAGAAGCAGAATTCCACTCTCTACACCCAGGAGACATGCAGGGCACACACTGAAGCCATCTTACTTGACACTTGTTCATGAGCCTACTAATCTACAAGGCCACAGCAGGACAGGATGTCACATGGCTGATAGGTTTGAAGGTATAGTTCCTTGGTGTTGGAAACTCTCCCAAAGGGGAAGATTTTCAAGTCGAAATCTGAGCTGTTAACAGACAGATGATGAGGGCCATGGTGGTACTCTGCTGGGCATGGTGGTGCACGCCTTTAATCCCAGCACTTGGGAGGCAGAGGCAGGCACATTTCTGAGTTCAAGGCCAGCCTGGTGAGTTCCAGGACAGCCAGGGCTATACAGAGAAACCCTGTCTCGAAAAGCCAAAAAAAAAAAAAAAAAAAAAAGAAAGAAAGAAAAGAAAAAGAAAAAAAGAAAAAGAAAGCAGTTCAGATACTCTTCGGGAGAAAGGATTTATTGGGCTGTAAACACTACAGGTGTTCAATGAGTAAACGGAAATGAAACCAAATAAATGGGCACCAGAATCAATTCCTGTCTCTTCTTAAATAACTCATATTTCCTAAACTTGAAGGCTAAATGTTTACCTCTGTATCTTATAGTGAGGCAAAGCAGTCCCCAAACACGATTTCATATCACACCTTTCACGCCATTTGTAAGGACCTTGACCCTTTGTGTCTCACAAAACATCAAGCACAGAGATTGGCAGCAGTACACTTTCTAACTATGTAGTGTTGTTGCTCAGAGCACTACAAACGTCTTCAATAAAGAAATACGTCTCACTTGAAACTATGATAAAGGCAATAACCAATGGACTCACAGGCCACCAAAGCAAGCACTTGGAAGCTTTAAAAACCTGAAACATAATTAATTACTTTAGGAGTAAGCAAACATTAGGCTGGGCACAAAAATTGGCATGCGTGCACTCCACAGAAGCACCTGAGGAAGCTTGTCATTTGGCTACCCCCTATTCTTCCACAAGAGCTGCAGAGTTGAAACATGTGCAAGAACTTCTCCCGGGTCAGTTCAGAGAGTCTACTCTGAGATGTTTCTAAACCCACATGATCTAGGCTTGGAATGCTGATGGAAACTGACCGTCTTAGGACCGCATAGGAATGTATGGTTCCCTTACTGAAAGCCAGCTTCACAGAGTTTGACATGATTCCAGCATCATCTTGGTATAATGAAGAGCACATGTCTTCAGAGAACCTACTGACACAACAGCTCTCCCTGGTACACAGAAAAGCAGAGTGCTGGCTACTGCAGATGCTACTGGAGTTATTTTGACAAAGATCTCAGAAAACTCACAGATCTCTATTGCAGAATATCTATAACCAACCCTGATAATCAATACACCAGGGCTCACTTGCATTCCTCGGTTATGGTTTGTTTTGTATGTCTTTCTAATACATTTTTGTCATTGTTTGAGCTAATTATTTTTATGTGGTCTTACCCAATCCCAATGTTTTATTATCGAACACAATCTCCCTCTTCTTCTGGTTTTAAAAACACTAATAAGTAGCCATCTCCCCACTAATCATTTCAAGACATTTTCTTAAACCTGGCCGGGGGGTGGGGAGATCTTTCTTCAAATGGACTCTTCCTCAGAAATATATTTTTTTAAAAAACATGAAAGATGGGTCTTTTCTAGTTGAAACCAGCACCAGAGACCTTGAGCCTGGACTCAGCCACACCCAGAACATTCTTCTCCAAGTCACCCTTGGGAAATGGACTGAAATTTGAAAGAACACCCAGAGTATGACTGGGCTAAATTATATCACCAAGTTCCAGCCAGCCCCCAAGTTTCTACAAAAACAAGACGAGCAGTTCAGGAAAAGATTTCACATTCTCAAACCTTCAGCACTCACCACAATTGGCTTCAGGATGTCCATGTTGTCGTGCAGCACTCTCTCAGCTGCATCGAGCTTCTTCCTCGGTAGACCACAGAGGGCAGAAACTTCCGCATCACCAAGCTGAATAATTTCTTCTAATTTTGATCCGTTACACAGATTGGCCAAATGTAACTGGTAGCCTTGCAAAAATACCTGGAAGGGTTGGATGTAAACAAAGATGTGAAAAAATTATCAGGATGGAAAGCTGGCTCCCAGACACTTTGGGGGGAGTGTAACCTCAGGACATCTCAGAAGAGCTGAAGCAAAGCACCACTGCAGTCACCCCATGAAGGAAAGAACCTTGGGATGAATCGGACACAGTCAGCCATGTTCCAACACTGAATGCTGACTCAATACATCCCACTCTCTTGTCCCTCTAGCACAGGGAAATCCTTAAGGCAAGTGTTTTTCTCAACGCGACTGGAACACATGACTCAGATAATGGAAACCCAGAGTCTAAACCCCTGGAACTATGAGAGGAAGGTTATACTAAGTCTTTCGGAATGTATTGACATTGGACACTGAAATTAGGCTGCCTCATGGAAACAATTATACCGTGAATCTGTAGGTTTAGATACTTGACAAATGCATAAAGCTGTGTTTAAGGAATGTCAGAATTGGGAGTGTTTTGTTTTACTTGCCCCAAGAAGAATATGGAAAAGTGGGCCTCTATCAACTCAACTGTAAAGTCCTTCGAAGTCATCCTCACCTGCTCTTCATAACAAATCCCAGGAAAGCTCTCTTTGGCCATACACACCTACCTAGCTACCCTTCCTAGGTTTCAATAGCAGCACTTTTTCATACCTGAGTCTCACTGTCCAGCAGAGAGAGACCTCTGTAATAATATGGGGCTGCCTTGGTTTATGAGGCTCGTACCTGTGTCTATAGCCCTAGAACAGTATTTGTTGAGTGGATAGCTTATTACAATATTACCAACTCCTCTATCAGCTTAACTGAACGCAGTCCATTCTGGTCACAGAACAACCCTGTAGAGCATCGCAAGGGACAAACCCAAAGCCTCTCAACACCCATGCAGTTTTGTAAACAGTGAAGAGAATCTGCGCCACCATGTCGTCCACTCGACTGTCACTGACTGCCAGATACTCAAGTACGCTCCATGCTCACTCCTGCCTTAAGTCCTTGTCACCATGCTGTGGTGAAAAACCCCCAAGACACTGAAACTCAAATTACCATGCAAAGACCTTCCCTGGATGCCTCTTAGTTTAAACCGATGGCATACAACAGATATGAAATTGGCAGGGGGCAATGGAAATTATGCTAAACGAAATGATTTCGAAAGTCTGCTGCCTCTGGCCCACCTCCCAGCCACACAATTGGTAAACACAAGACATATTTTCCCAGTTTCATAAGAGCATGCAGTAAGCACATTTTTTTTTTTCTGACTTGAAAAAATTCTCAGCCATGTGAAGCAAAGCTCTCTTCAAACATCAGCCCCGCCCACGACTTCTGCTTACTGTAAAGTCAAGCCAGTATAGAGCCAAAAGGCTGTATGTGGGGTCAATTCTCCTTTCTGCCAGAGAATAAAGTTAAGAAAAAGCTTTCGGAGGAACAACATATAGCCATGCACTCTGCCCAGGAGTGGTACAAAAATAAATGATGGCAAAGAAGTTCTCTAGGACCCTAATATGCAAAGCCTATGTAAACACTAATATTCATACACTTAAAAATTGATCAAAAGTCTCTTTATGCTGCTTCCCTGTCTCTAAAAGCAGTAAGTGCTTCATTTAATCTTTTGTGATAGATTCCAGTTTAAGAATCTACGTCTCTGGCTCTTATTTCAGAACTACATTTTTTTAAAAAAAGCTTCTTAATTCACCTTAACAGAAAATATAACCCCATTGGGGGGGAGTCATTACAATGCCAAAGGACAGACACAGAAATCAACTTCCTTTCAGCATACTGGCCCTGATGCTGGGTGACACATCCCACTTGCTGTAGGATTTGTCTATGACAACCAGAGTCACGAGTCAAATGAGATGAAACTATACTTCTGAGATGAAACTAAACTTCTGAGGCCTGACCATTTCCTTCACAGCTTTTTCAAAGGCCAGGGTTTTTCTTTCTTTTTTTCCAGGGACCCCAACAGGGTAATAGTGAGGCCCCACTGATTTAGCTGAAGGTAGGAGCTTACCTTCTGGAGACCAACATTCGCCTGCAGCAGGCTGTCCACAGTAGATCTTGGAAGGGACAAATTGTGCTGCAGGAATCCAGAGAATGTTTCATTGTCCACCAGAAAATCCTGGAGCTTCAAATCTATTGGAAAATTGTGTTTTGTTTACAGTTAATAACTCAAAAAAAAAAAAAAGAAAGAAAAGAAAAGACTCAACCGCTATGGGGAAGGTGGAGAATAGAATATTGATTGCTTCATTTTAAACGGATGGGTGACCACAGGCTTCTGGCTTACATATACCAAGAAGTGAGTTTCAGGAGCTCTGTCTCACTGGCAGAGACATGAAAAGATTGCTTTCTGATGACATGTTGAGCCACACTCAGTGTGGGCTCCCACAGTCCAACAGCACAGGGGTGTTGTTACACACGTGGTCTTTCCTTGTTGCCAATTGAAAAACCAACCCTTTTAAATGATCTCATCCATCCTACCTGAGGTTTGTGACATGAGCCCTGCTGCTCCTGACTCCTCAGTGCCGCCTCACGTAGCTAGAACTGAAAATACTGAGTGCCTTATTTCCACAAGCCACAGGGGCTAATCTCCCAGATCAGCAGGCAATGGCTCTCTAACATTTCTGTGGACCAGAATCGCTTGATGGGTTGCCTCAGCTAGCCGGCTGGACAGCAGTCTCGGAGCATCTGCTTCTGCCAGCTCTGGCTGCAGCAGCTGCATGTCTAACAAGCTCCCAGGTGGTGCTGATGTTGCCTGCCTGGGACCACACTTCCAAGAATCACAGGGGAGTCCTGAGAGCGTATCCAGGTGTTTAAATAGACATGGTCTCTTCTTGATTTCAGAACAAAACCTGGGATGCAGAACTAGACTATAAAGTCCAGTTCCTCCAAACACTGAGAAAAATATGTAAACGTTTGTTTGAAATCCCACCCTTTGCTTTACAAAGTGCGGTGACCGCTAAAGGCTTTCATGCCGAGTCCCATTAAACAATAAGCTCTCCGAGTACATCGAGAAAAGGCTTCACTCCAGTGGCATGAAATAGAAAACAGTACTGGCCAAGAATTCAGATTGTCAGTCTCTGGCTGGAGGCTAGGTATGACAATACCACTTGAATTTCATTTCTTTAGCACCTTTCTGAGCCTTGGGCCCCATCATCTGTAAAGCAAGAGGATTCTGAGCAGATGCTGAGAGGTGCCTGCCTGAAACACCAACCATTTCTCTGCCTTATTTTATTGACTATTTCATCTTTCTTCTTCCTTACCCCTTTAAACTTCTACTAACCCGGATTCTTTTTTGAAATTAAAATAAACCAACACCCCCCCCCAAAAAAAAAAAAACAAACAAACCCAACAACAACAAAAATCAAGCTCATCTGGGACCAAATGGCTGACCACTAGAGGGCAAACTTTACAAACTCAAATCAATTACCGGAAGAGGGGCTCCATCTGAAAAAAAGACTGCAGTGTGCACTGATGAAACATTTTCTCTTGGGATCTAAAGGGGTCTCCCTTCGTAGAGACAAACATTCCAAGCAGATTCTTAATAGATACAAATGATCCAGGCATCTTCAGCATTGAGCAAACTTCAGTAATTTTGAACAGAGCTGATAAAACAGTGATTCTCCTCAACTCATCTGTAGTTTTATCCTAGGGTTCCTCATAATATCCCAAAGCTGATCTGAGGCCTGTCAATGTCCCTCCTTAAAATCAGCACTCAGCCATCTGTCAACTGCCTGGTGTTTCCATCATACACTGGTACCACTGAACTCAATTCTTTGGTTGCCATGCCCACAGAACACCTAAGACTCACTTAAGAGGCACACAAAAACTAGTTTCTGGGTGTCTATTCCTTCAGATTACAGCCAGGGGTTCTAAGGTAGACCACTCACAAACCTCCATTTTAATAAGCAGCCTCCACATTTCCAATATAGCAGATCTGGAAGCCATATATTATGAAATGTTATTTTACTTAAGTATAGCCTGCATTCAACTCTAACTTATAAAAATACAGAATATGTCTTTTATCTTAGTGCTCCAAATACCTGGAACAAAGCCTGGTACAGAATTACTGCTCCAGCAATGACACCTGACTGAATGCTAGATGAGGTGACCAGAAAGACTTCAGAAGGATCTTTGAGATTAGTGGGTCCAGGAAGAGACCAAGGAGGGCAAGACCATCCATCCCTAGGCTATAGCCCAGGAGTAAATAAGAACCCTGACCACAAGTGTCTTTTCAAAGACAACATCTAGAACATCCCAGCATCCCCATGGTGGGGGGTAAGGAGAAGGAAGGAAGACAGGCAGAGAGGCTTCAGCTGACGCTTGAGGTGAAATGGCAGGCATGCTTATAAGTAAGTTATGTATGTGTGTATGTATACACACACACAAACACACATACTGAAGTTTGTGTATGTACATAAATCTCAAGAGAAGAGGTGGAGAATAGGTCATTCAATAGAGCACTTTTTTCAATATGAGCAATGCTCTACACACACACACACACACACACACCTCATACTGGGAATACAAATCACACACACACACACACACACACCTCATACTGGGAATCCAAATCCTGGGCTCTGTATCCATGTATTTCCAAGTTTATTTGACCTACTTAAACTTCCATGGCCTTACCTATAAAATGAGGATCAAAAGAGAGTTCTGTGAACCCTTGATAGAACAGAATAAATCTATGACCTAACACTCAGATCAGCCAGTTGAACACAAATTCCTCCTAAGCAAAGCCACAGCAGTACACAGCATCCTACGTAGGAACTTCAGAACAGCTCCTTCCTTCAGGGCAGCAGAAGTGTGGGAGGTTTGACCCAGACTGCACTCTGAATGGACCTAGGTCACCCAGCAACACTCTGGAGACCAGCAAATGTACTTAGCATGTTTATATGATGCTTCCATTATGTCAACAGACGCTGCAGATAAACAGCTGGATGTGATCAAACAGCAACTGCCTATGCTCTGGATGAGACACAGAAACCAAAGAAGCTGGTTAAACAGCCAACAGCCCTTGGCAGATGCTGGGTGGGGATGATGCAGGAAGGCCATAGAGCCTTGGCTACAAGCAACTTGCAGCCTGGTCACGTGGGTATGCACACATTATCTGCTGCTGTCCTATCACCACTGACAGCTGCAGTTCATACACACACAGGAAGACAAAGGTGAGAGGTATGATGGCTCTCAACCTTGGAGGCTTAGGCCCACTTGGGAATTTTAAAAAGTCCCAAAGCTCAGGCCACACCCCCAGCTCAATGAACCAGAACTTTGAAAGACAGGAATTGGGTCTTGGGAATTAAAAAAGAAAAAAAAAATCCAACCAAGTTTGATGTGGTGGTGCATACCTGTAGTAGACTGCAAATTAGAGGCCAGCCTGGGCTATGGAGTAAGTTCCACACCCATGCTTACACAGGAAGTCCAAGCCTCAAAACAAAACCATGCAGGCAAAAAGAATACTGTTTCTTGCTATAAATTAGCTGTGTGGCTATAAGATGCAACTATACCTTAAAGTCCTGGGGATAAGAGACGTATTCATACACTTGAGCAATGAGCAACTGGCTAGGGACAAATGCTTATTAAATGGTAATATATTAATTGTCACTAAAATGGCAGTCTTACTGCACTATATAGCAATGTGCAGGAAAAAAAAAAGAACACAGATCTTCCCTCTAGGGATTTTCTTGGTTATCATGAAGGAGCAAACCAAGTACAGAAAGCAGAAGAAAGGATAAGAAATCCAGAGGAAGACAGAAGCAGTTAAAAGAGAATGAAATTCATCTGCAAGAACATCAGATGAGATGAAATTAGGCTCCAGAAAAGACTACAAATCAACCACACCTAGTATTTAGTGAGATGAAGACAATCCCTCTCATGATGGAAGGCACCCAGAAATCCTGTACTCATGGGGCTATATACACAATAAATTCTCAACATACGTGCATGAGCAAAGAGATAGGACAAATTCCACAAAACCACAGATTTGAGGTATAGGAGAGGAAAGGGGGAAGAGAAAAAAAGAAGTGATATGAAGACAAACCACAGTGACTTTGTCCTTGCTGGTCTCTGTCTTCAGTATGAAGCTAGCTGTGTAGGAGAGTGCAAAGAATGAACCAAGCCAGATGTCTGATGCAACTAGTAATCTTGGGTGAAGCCACTGGATGGATGGATGGATGGATGGATGGATGGATGGATGGATGGATGGATAGCTGGATGGATGGAAAGATGGATGAATAGATGGATGGATGGATGGATGGATGGATGGATGGATGGATGGATAGCTGGATGGATGGAAAGATGGATGAATAGATGGATGGATGGATGGATGGACAGATGGATGGCTAGATGGGTGGGTGGATGAATGATGGATGGATGGATGGATGGATAGATGGATGGATGGATGGATGGATGGATGGACAGATGGATGGCTAGATGGGTGGGTGGATGAATGATGGATGGATGGATGGATGGATGGATGGATGGGTAGATGGATGGATGGGTAGATGGATGGGTGCGTGGATGGATGGATGGATGGATGGATGGATGGATAGCTGGATGGATGGAAAGATGGATGAATAGATGGATGGATGGATGGATGGATGGACAGATGAATGGCTAGATGGGTGGGTGGATGAATGATGGATGGATGGATGGATGGATGGATGGATGGATGGATGGGTAGATGGATGGATGGGTAGATGGATGGATGGGTAGATGGATGGGTGCGTGGATGGATGGATGGATTGATGCACAGATGGATGATGGGTAGATGGATACATATGCATGAATGTAAAATGAGCTGATATGGCTTGAGAAATGACCAATTTTGAAGAGGTAAATTCATCTGGCAGTAGGAAGGGGACAGACCAATCAGGACATGAATATGAAGCAGACTGGGTCAAGATGGCTAAGGTATCCCTAAGCCGCCTACTTGGTTTCATGGCCCAAGTGAAGAGCCGAATCAGGTAAACAACAGCTGGAAGCAGAGCAGGAATAAAGCAGAGGGAAGCTGAGTTAATGAGATGATGACACAGAGCTTGACGTAGTGGTCCACACTTGTAATCCCAGCTATTTGGGAGGCTGAAACAGGAGGATCACAAAGTCAAGGTCTCCTTGGTCCACAGTATGAGTTCCAGGCAACGTAGTGAGAGAAAGACTGTGGGTGTGTCTCGGTGGTTTGAGCACTTACCCAGCAGGCATGAAGTTCTGAGTTCCATTCCCAGTACCAGAAAGAAAAAGTAAATAAGTAGGAAAACAAACCCAAAGGAAATGACAAGAGCATCCACCTTTCTGGACCTATTATGAGCCTTACATGAGAAATGTACATGCCAGCCAGGGGAATTCTGGTGCCACATTACATGCTCCATACAGAACTTCTAAACTGACCATGTTCAGGGACAGCTTCTCTCATTAGCTGAGCTGCTGTGTTCAAAATAGATAGTAAGATAGAAGTGACTTTGACAAGAACAGAGATGCCAAATTCGTGACCCCGTACGATGTGTCTGAGTGTGCACGTGTGGGCACATATATTTATGAATGTATTATGGATTTGTCTGGGTGAGATAGAACTATTTTGCTTTTATTTTTCCACCTGCTACAAGGTGAAGGAAAGGTCAAAGCTCACTCAAGTGCCTATTCAGAACTTCATGAAAAAATGAATAAAAGTTAGGCCTAGGAGCACAGGCCTGTTATATCCCAGCTATCTGGGGCTCTGAGGCAGGAGGATTACAGTACAAAGCCAGCTGCAGCAACTCAACAACTCATCTCACCAAAATATGTGGGTGGGGATATAGGTCAAGGGTAGAGTGTTTTTCTAACATGTAGAAGCCCCAGGTTCAATCCCCAGTACTGCAAAAAAGAAAGAGAGAGAGGAGAAAGGAATATGGAGACACAGGGAAAAGAAAAAATAAATAAACCTAAAATTTTATAGAGAATCAATGAAAGGATCATATGTTCTGGAAACTGTGAGACTAGACACAAGTAGATGACCAGTAACAGACAAGTTATTCTAGGTAAGACAAAGAACGCTTCATGGGAAAGACAGTCACTCAGTTAACCCTAACCAAATGAATTGACGGGGACCTGGTTTTTATTATCTGTGGAATGTGTGGTGGGGAAAAAGTTCTCTGAAAAACTCTTTTCCGTGTATCTGAGAGGAACACAGGTCCAATTGATCCAGCACCAGAGACTCTTATCAGAAAGGCTGAACTCAAATACTTCCTGTCTGTGTGACTATGAACCTCACTTGGCCCCTTTCTTTGTTCTCTCTTAGCCTCAGTTTCTTAGACATCAAATGGAGTTGGGGCCAACAAGAAGGCGTAGCAAGAACAGTACCTGCCACCAAGCCTGGCACCCCAATCTCAGTCCATGAGACACACGTGGGATGACTTCCACAAGTTGTCCTGTCCCTTCACACCCCACCCACCTCATACACATACAAAATAAATAAAGTGTCGTAATGTTTTTAAAAGAATATGGAAATAGTAACATTCATAAGTTGATGTAGAATGCAATGATTAAGAATATGAACAAGAGACTGGAGCTAGGAAGATGGCTCACTCAACAAAACACCTACTGGGTAAGCGCAAGGAACTGAGTATCCACCCCCAACATCAAGGTCAAAAGTCATGAACCATCCATGCCCTCAGTACTGGGGAGATGGACAAAGACTCAAGGCTTGCTGGCCAGTTGGTGTATACAAATCAGTGCGCTCCTTGTTCAGTGAGAGATCCTAAATTCAATACTGATGTCTGCCCTCTAAAACGAGTACACACAACACACACACAGACACACACACACAAACAGAGACCACTCACTCACTCACTCACTCACTCACTGAAGATCCAGAGCTGGTTAGGTGGGAGTGTTTACATGAGAAGGTGTGGTCCCAGTTAGAATGTGAACATCAGGGAAGCCAGAAAGCTGTAGTCAACAAAGGGCCAAAGGAGTTCTCTCATTGCCGAACCAAAGTATCTGATCTGCCGAACCCAGCTTCCAGATTGGCCAGAGAGACAGCCAGCTGCCTGCCATGTCCCTGGAGCTTTGGGCACAGTAAAGCAGGGCAAAGGGGAGGAGAGAGGGAAAACAAAATAAAAGGCTGGTGTCTAAAAAGAGCAAACAGATGAGATGCATCTGTGGGCTGGGACAGAGTGAGACACAATCCTGGGTTTCTTGCTATTCATCTGGGTCAAGTCTCTACAGCCAAGCTAAGGAAACAGCACAGGCAGATAGAAGTTAGAGAGAAGCCTTACTCTGGGGGGTGGGTCTTCCTGAAGGTCATGGAAGTGTTCCCTGCTTTCTCTCCCACCTGCCTGCTGGAACCCAGGAGCGGAGGAGGAAGAGGAGAAGGAGGAGGAGGAGGAGGAGAAGGGCGGCGGGGGAAACAACAGAGGAAGGCAGAGGAGGAAAGCCCTGGCAGCAGCCACTGGGGTTACTCTCGGTCAGTGCCCTCTCCAAGCCCCGGCTTAAGTTTCAAGTTCTCTACAGTCTTGTGCTCTATACAAAAGGAACCACAGCCATCAACAGCTTGAGACGTGGGTGGAGGAGAGAAATGGGAAAAAGGAGAAGCAGAGAAAGAAGCCTCGCCAGCAGCCCCAGCCGACATACCCTTCTTAAATGGACCCCCTGGGCGGCGGCAGGGTGGGGTAGAGGTGGGGGTTGAGGTTTCCTAGCCCTGGCTCGGTCAAATGAGCAAAGACTTAGAGGTGGGGGTGGGGGCTGGATGACAGCCTTGTGGTTTTATTTAGCCTATTTGATTAGTCTTATAAACAAGACTTTGGAATATTTTCAGCTACAAAGGGGCTGGAAATAATCACACCTGTTTATTAGTTGGTTGGTTACTTAGTTCCTTTCTGAGTCGCGAGGCTTCCAACTCCTCATTCTCCTACTTCCACCTCCCACGAGCTGCCATTATAAACACACCATCATGCCCAACTTCGGGGTATCTGTTGCTTTGGTTCAGTTTGTGGTGCTGGGCCTGTGAGATGTCTCCAGAAGACTTTGAGGGGTGCTCTGGAGAGAAGGAAGAGTAGCTGGGTGGGTATGCCCTGTTGAACCTGTGAGCATGGACAAGGGTGGGCCAGACTGTGGGCACACATGCCTTGAGACCTCCATGGTGGTCATGGGGCCCCGGAGAATTTTCTTGCCCTGCAGTGAAGGCTTTCTGAACAGCACAGAAGAAGCTGGGCTTTGGAGTCTAATGAACCTGTGTCGCATTTCCATTACAGAATATTCTACTTCTGTGGACTTTGGAAGTCACTTTTCAGGCCCTCCAAGTTTCTGGGTTCAGAAAGCAATAATAACACCAAGCATGACTTACAGTGCACAAGAAAATATAAACTGGAGACTAAATACATTCAAAATACATGCTGATAAAATCGTCATAGCAATTAGGTGACCAGTTCCCAAGAGACCTGAATATTCGTGGCTATACACCCTGAACTGTTTGCTGCCAAAACCTCGTCTTTAGACCAACAGAAATTGTACAACTTTAGACACTGTATGCTGTTTAAATTATTTGGATTATTTGGTGCATTAGTTAAATGCCTACTGTATCACACTACCAGTGCTAAGGATAAAAGGAAAAAAACCTAGTTAGTGCTTCCCAAAGGCAGGGACAAAGGGGGTATGGTATGACATAATCCCGGCCCTTGCTATCCAAGACATTGTGGGCATCCAGTAAGAACAGAGCAGCCCTGTGTGCTATTGAGAATCAGTCACAATTGAGATGACAACAGGAAGGAAACACCTTTCCCCAGATCCATGCTCTAAGGCAGCCACTGGCTGACAGGAGAAGAATGCTGGGAAACTGGAGGCCTCCTGGGAAATCAGTCATCAGAGAGAGTCCTCTCAGACGAGCTTATGATTTTTATGAAAGCACTTTTTAAAAAGATTGAAGAGACACACACACATATATACATAGATGAAAGCAAACACTCATAAAACAATATAAATCTTTTTTTAAAGACCTTGAGGGGTGGGCTCATTTTTCTGTCTCTTCTACCAAGTTAAGAGTCAAAAAAGCCCTCCAGGAGACGGTAGCCCACAACAGACCTTGGACGCCTGGACTTCTTAGAAACCATTTCTATCAGGTTGAATTACTGAGTCTTGGGTATTTTATTATGGAAGCTAGAATGGATTAAACAAATAAGCATGCCTTCCTAACAAGAGGGAAGTAGGAAAAGCTGCTAGAACCTTCTGGGGTGAGAACTGGGGTCATCTAGCAAGAGTCTGAATGGTAAGGAGGAGCCATTGAGGGCTGTGGCTCTCACTGGCCAGCAGGCGGGGACTGAGACAGCAGGCTGGCTGAGATAGCTGGAGGAAAATGAGAGGGAACATTGAGGTGCTAACACTGGTCCAAATGAGTTCTGAACCTAAGGAGAAACAAAACTCAGGAAGCCCATATGAGGAAAAACATGAAGACAACGGATAAACAAACAAACCCCCACACTTTGTAGAGAGCCTTTTGTGAACACCTGAGCGATGCAGAGCAGAGGGGATACTTGGAAGGTGGAAGGAGAAAAGCAGGAAAGGGCAACAATAGGAAGAAACTAGAAACAGGAAAAACTGAATCTGAGAGAAGGTGGCAGAGACAGGAGGCATGGGAGATGGGAGAGTTTGAGCCACCCGGTTCTAAGCTATGACTTTGTCTCTAACTGATTGAGACCAGACACAACAGGATGAAGGATTAGAACCAGTTCCTGGGAACTTGGAAAACCCATGGAACAGGGGTTGGTGAGGCAGCTTAGGGGATATTGGGCGGGGGGGGGGGGGGGACGGGGACACTGGAGAATGCTGGGTAGCTAAGTTAGCCAAACAGCTGAGTAGACCCCTGACGTCAACTTCTGGCCTCCTGAGAGAAAGAGAGAGACAGAGACTGGGACACCGAGACAGAGACACAGAGAGAAAGAGTCAGAGACACAAAGACAAATAGACAGAGAGAGAAAGGCAGGGACAGACAATCAGGGAACAAGAGAAGGAAAGGAATATGACCGTGCAAGTGAGGGACTGAGGTGGGACTCTTTGCAGGCATACCTCTCGGTATGCATCCTGCACACATTGCCTCATTTCTTCTAATGTCTAAAATTAATAAACAAAGCAGGACGTGGTGGCACTTTGAGGCAGGAAACACGACTCATATTTGCAAAGCCTCAGACACATTACACAGATCAATTTCCGGGATCTCTAAAACCAGCTTCCAAGAAAGGTATTGCTATTATTCTCATTTTTCCAAACCAGGAAAGATGTCAGAAGGGAGTATCTGGCTCAAGGTCACAAAACAAACCAAAGGCAAATGTCAACCCAACAAGTTTGATTTCAAAACTCTAGTTCTTTCCACTCTGTTAGCAACTAAGTGAGTTGCGTTACTCTCCAGAATCAAAAGATCGTGATGTCAACCAGGCTTCCCCACACTGAAGTGAGGCAACGTGGACATATGGTGTGGTGGAGAGATGTGGAACTTCGAGTCACACAGACCTGGACCTAAGTTACAACTCCATAGCACTGAGCAACAGATACAACCTTTTCAGACTCAGTTTTCTCATCAATAAAAAGGGAATAGTACTGATCCGCTAATGCTGCTTCAAAGAACCAAATTCAGTAGTCCACTAAAAATAGAAACTTCCACTCAGAAACACAGGCACATCAATGCTCACTGAAGCTCTCTTCGTAACAGCTAAGTTAGAGAACCAACCTAGGGGGTCCAACCACAGAGAAAGAGGAGGAATACTTTTCAGCCATAGAGAACAAAGCTATGACTTTTTTTTTTCCTTTTTTTTTTTTTAATTAGGTATTTTCCTCATTTACATTTCCAATGCTATCCAAAAAAAAAAAAAAAAAAGCTATGGCTTTTTTGAGATAATACATATAGTCAGAGATAATCCTATTAATCAAATTAAGTTAGTCTCAGAGAGACACTCTGTGCTTTTCTCTCACTAGTGGGTCCTAGGTTTCATATAAATACATAGAACAGAAAATAGAAGCAAATTGTCTAGGAACACAGAGGAATAATGCCAAAGGAGCTTTGAGCAGAGGAGAGGAGAGGGTATGAGAAGAGCATCTTTAACATGTAGAATAAACCTATGTAAGTATGGCCTTAGAGGACACAGGACCAAACATACAATGCATACATACCTATGTTTAGTCTATCCTTTATGGCATGGGACCAAACATACAATGCATACATCCCTATGTATAGTATATCCTTTATGGCATAGGACAATACAATGCACACCTATGAATGTACCCTCATATAACATAGGACCAAACATACAGTACCTATTTATGTGAATACACCCTTATATGACACGGGACCAAACATACAGAGCATACCTATGTGAGCACATCCTTATATGACATGAAACAATGTACAATGAATTTATACTATTGGAGGGATATCTTTTAATGCAAAATGGCATTGCTACCCTGTCCAACCTTGTCTGTAGACAGAGTCAATTGAATACTGTCTTTTGGTACTTCTGTGCAACTGATGTGGGCGGGCTTGAATCACAAAGCTTTCAGGGAGAAACAAACTCTATGCCCAAGCTGCTCTCTACCACCCACAGGGTAAACAAATCTCATACAGGAAAGGCAGGAGACATGTGACACTGTTGTCTGATGGTCACAAGTCAAGCTTTTTAAAAAGCAGCCTGATATTGTGAGCTAACATGGCTTTCTGTAATTGAATGCAATTGTGTTTTCTATGCTTGTCTGGGTAAAGTTGACCTTTGGTTTGATTTAGCTCAAGCAGTATTTCAACAGT
Organism: Mus caroli; assembly: GCF_978045245.1. Taxonomy (NCBI): domain Eukaryota; kingdom Metazoa; phylum Chordata; class Mammalia; order Rodentia; family Muridae; genus Mus; species Mus caroli. The sequence goes on along the minus strand of NW_028227261.1, from coordinate 101,584,446 downwards.
GCACTGGGGCTCTGAGTCCCCTGACTACTGCCTTGGCTGGAGCCAGGCCTCTGCCCTGGATGGCAACCAACAGCCCAGCCTCTGGGGCACAGCCTGGCTTTGACAGGTCTGGGAAATGTTCATGGAGATAGAAAGGTTTCAAACTATGAAACTCTAAAATCTCAAGTCAAAACTTTTGACAAGCACACACAGGACATGAATTACAATCACCCAAAGATTTTTACAGGCTTTTCAATTTTAATGACATGCTGACACACGTCATCAGATCTCACAACAAGATGAAACATGGGTGTCAGGTATGAGGACAGAAGACCAGAGTTCGGGGCTGCAAACCCAACTTGAGCAACTGCTCTGATGAAACAAAGGGCAGAATTTCAGGCAAAAGGGAGAAGTGGCTGTGAGTCACGAGATGGTCTTTAGAGATAGGCCTCGGGGAAAAGTCCCCTAGTGCCTGCTACACAGGAAGCTTGGACGTGTAGCCTGAAAGGGAAGGAAAGCTGGCAGAGGCTCTCTCATCCTTCCTCACCCCAGCCTGTCTGTATGTGTGTGGGGACCTCGTAGATGTCAAGGGCAGCTCTCCCTAGGATGTAACAGTGATAAAGTATGAAAGACTGAAATTCTAGTCTTGCCAGCCATTGCCAACTGTGGTTTCTCAGGCAAGGTACTTAGCCTCTCTGAATTTCGTGTGCACAAAGAGAAATGGCCTACCTCCCGTAACTGCAAACACAGTGAAGGAAGGAAGAGATCTCACACTTCCTGTGTATCAGGTTGGTATAGGAAGGCCTTGTTCCTATTGGCTCATTTCCTTGAGGAGTCCCATCCCTGGGGAGGTGCTAGCATTATCACCTCTTGAGGAAAGTGAGGCACAGGAATGTTACATGGCTAGGCACGGGTACAACTGACCAACTATAGAAGCCGGACTTGAACCCAGCCATCCTGACTCTCCCATTCAGGGGATATTTAAAAGTTATTCACTGTTCATCAACACCTGTTCTCCAACCCCTGCCTCAGCCAAGTTCCTTGCCTTATCACCACAACCACCCTGGCTCCTGGAGTTCATGTCTTTGTGACTTTCAAAGTTCCTTATCAGGAGTTGTCAGTATCAACAGACAGGCAAAATAGCATGGCCATTTTCCCTACCTGAAAACCCCTGGCTTGCAGATGGTATGGCACAGATAACCTGCGTCCAAGCCACAATGGAAAGGTCAAACCAGCCACACCATTGCCTCAACACGACACCTAGCTAAAGAGACAAGCAGACATAACTCAGCATACACAACACTGCCCTGGATCTCCTCCCGTCTCAACCTCAACAACCTAGGCACATAATCCAGTCCAGTGCCCAAGATTCACCCTGGTTATTTCTCAGAAAAGTTTTCAGAGCTTCAGGGCATCTGTGCCCTGGAGAGAAAACATCTGAAAAGCCCCTGAACCAGAGATGGGGCAGGGGTAGGGGTTATGAACTGTCGCCATACTCTGCACTAACGGAAGCAGAAGAGGACATAGGCTGCAGCAGAAAACCATGTGGGGTGGACAGTGCCCGACTTGAAAGAGCACAGCTCTCATGGAGGGTGTCACTCCCATGGGCTGTGGAGCACAGGCACACACGGGTACAGCTGTGAGGCCATCCCTCAACTGCCCCAGCGGCCTTTCCTGACCCAAACACAAAGGACCAGAAAAATAGTCGTCTGTAGTCCCTAAAGTACCTTCTGGGCTTCAGGACTTAAAGTATATCAATGTGGCTGTCACTTGGGACACAGCCAGACACCTAGAGACTAAGAACTAAGAACTAGGAGCTAGGATCTTGGCTGAGTCCCATGCACACAAGAGATCAGCTATCTGGCATCCAGCCACACCACAGAACCGATAGCCCTAGCCACAGCACTCGGGTCATGCCACAGCTGTAAAGAATGCAGAACTTCTACAGGACCCACACAAACCAGAGGGACTGTCCCCAGATTAAGTAATGGTGAGCCTACAGGAGCCCCTGGGGGACTCACTAGACAAGAGCTTAGCTGACTGTTAAGATGGGGGGTGGGGGGGGGGGGAAGAGGAGGAAAGGAAGGGGAGGGGGAAGTGGAGGGGGAGAGGACGAGAATGTCTTAGACTGTGAGGATGTTCTACCCTAAAAAAGCCAGAATCCTCAGCCCCAGCTTAAATAAGCACTTCCCAACTTCAAGCCAGTAGGAAGCCCTGGGGACACAGTAACTTGCATTCATGGAGGATGGGACAGAAGCAGACACTAGGAGAAGGCAGATCCCTGAAGCAGACAGGCTCAGCAGGAAGCAGTCATGAGCATGTTCACTGACTATCATTAACCAGCAGTGAGGACACAGCCAACAGCAAAAGACCAGTCACCATGTCCTCTGACTGTGGGCGACAAGCCACTGGGAAGGACTGCTTTGAGGCTCCTCCTTTCCCCATCCCTGGGGAAAAGGCCAGAGTCACCAAGACCTGGGCCCAAAGAAGCAGATGTGGTAAGCCGAAGGACAGGGACAAAGAAGAGGCTGTGAGGGAATGGTCCTCCCTGATGGACAAGGGCATCCTCCCAGCCCTAGTGCCTGGAATTCAGGCAGTGCTTGCTGTCTTCAAAAACAATTATTTAAAAAAGAACCTAACCTTTTCAGGTTTAAAAAATACATATGTGTGAGTAAACACACAGCTAATCCCCACTGGGGGCAGGAGGGGGGAGCCTCAAAGAGGGCCATGAGAATGAATATCGACCTTTGCAGTACTTGTTATTCCTCTGAACTCAGATTAGCATATCCAGCGGAATTGTGGGAGGTAGATTTTGTGAAAGAAACTCAAGACTGACTTAGTGGGGCCTGTTTTACATGAGGGAAGCGGTTCTGCAGTTACCTATGCTTGCTCTGATGCTGTCCAGAGTTTCGCTTGACAATATTACGTGAGGCGAAAGGGCAGCTACTAGACTTGCTTTCACTGCATTCTCTAAAGATGCTCTCAGGGTTACCATGCACTGCTACCACTCGGCTGCTCAGAGTAAACCACCGTCACCGTCTCTTCATGCCCTGAACAGGCTACGGCCGGGTAGGTAACACAGACCACTGTCTCACAGGTGTCCCCACCCAAGGACCAAGCCAAACTCTAAGATGACGCATCATCCAAGTCGTTTAACCGGATCTCAAAAGTCAAGAAAATGAAACTTACAGCCCAGACAACATGAACAAATTGTTAAAGGCCAAACACCCTGGAATGTGAGGAGAGCAATGCATTTCTGACTTACTTATGTATCACCCACGTGCTCATGCTCACTGCTGGAAACCCGTACGTAGCACCTCACTGAATGCTTAATGATCCACAAGGTAGTTCGTGTCCAAATTTCTAACAAGCAGAGGGCCAGGAGGAATCAAGAATTCACCAAAGGTCACAGTTAATGAGAGCAAGAACCTAAATTTGTTGCCAAATCAGTCTTGACACAGCTTCAAGTCTCCCCTACACCAGCATTTGCCAACCTTATTCAGGCACTGACCAACTACTGTCCAGCATTTCACCACAACCGCATGAAACAATACTTTCCTGAACTTCATCTTTTCCTTCCCAACATCCATTTAAGCAATAAGGCACATTTTGATGTGACTCAGAATCAATGGTTGTCGTTTGTGTCCTGTCAGAAATCAGTTTACATGTCACAGGGTCACAATCTAGACATGTCACCTTTTCTGCTGTTTCTGAGAATGTAGCTGACGTTTATACTGCCTTTGAGCTGTGAGCATGGGCGCATGGTAGGAAAGGGGGAATGCTTTCACACACTAACTCCCCAAACTGACTTAGCCACCACTCAACCTATTGGTAATACTCTGGCTTAGAGAGAAAAATGAAAACCAAGAAAGTGACCCCAAAGTTCCAGTGACATGAAAACTGGGGGAGGCGCATCTGTAAGGCTTCACCCCTGCCTCTCCCCTCAGGATGCTTCAGTGATAAATAGAGGAGCAATCCATGACTTCATTTTTGAAGCTGGACTATATTACTGAAACAGTGCAAGATGGTTCTTTCTAGAAACATCAATCAGGAAGCCAGGATGGGAGGGAAGTCACCTCCACTTTCAGTATCAGGTTCCCTCTAGGAAGAACCCCTCACCTCGAGTCTCAGCACCTGGGAGAGCAGGGTTGGCCCAAGGCTGAATAACTCAAGAAGCCAGTGCATGTATCCACACAGAGATTAAACAGTTTCTGAACAAGGCAGTGTTGTAGCCCAGGAAACCTTGAGGCAAGACAAGAGTGCTTGAGTAGACTCCTGTGCCTACAGAGTTCCTGTGGCCAGTCCAATGGCGTTAGCAGAGGCAAAGAACAAGATGAGTCTCCAAATGGATCTCACAGCAGGACCTAGTGGCTCCAGCCATGACCACAGAGACAAGTAGCTTTCTAAGATCCTGAGCAGTCCCATCCAAAGGAGTAGGTAGCCAATACCAATCTCAAATTTTGTTCTCCTGCTGATCAATATCTGGAATAGCAAGAGAGTCACTGAACCCCTACATGACAGGGAGCAGAATGTAGCAGCTGAAGAATCATAGTAGAATCAGAATCTCGAGTGGCTAAGGGGATAGACGGGATTGAATGATATAAATGAGAAGAGATAGATAAAGTCCGCTTAGCTCAAAAAGCCAGCGGTACAGTTAGAGAAAGGAGAAGTCACTTGCGGTTCTGCATATTCACGAGACCTGCAGTTTGAGTTGGTTGTACATGGGCCATGAGTGACCTGGATGACAAGAGCGAGAAAAGCCTCTTGCAATCTCAGATGTGTGGACAGAAATACAGCACGCAGACAGGCAGACGTCCCCTTCTCCTCTCTGCTAGAATACTTTTGTAATTTCTGGTAAACTTCTGGTATGACATAAACACATTGAGAGGTAGAAGTTGGGAGGAAAAGCATTGCGTAAGAGGAGTGGATGACATTCAGACAGGAAAAAAATAAAAGACTCCAGAAACAGACACAACAATTGATCCTGGATTTTTGACGGACACAGAAGCAGACTAATCCTCTACAAGATGGTGGCAAATACTACCTGACAGCCTGAGCTCTCAACGCCCAACATGAGCTACCTCATGAGAGGATGAGGTACAGGGATCAACCATGACACTGCCAGCCTCCAAGTCAGACTAGTAGGGTGTTTTTCAAAATCAGCAAAAAGTTCCCACTTCCTAGAGAAGGAGGCAGCATTTTTTTTCATGCTTCCTCTGCAACTGTGGCCTGGCTTTCTGTTGTAAGATAAACAAAGAAAAATAACAGAAAGTCAAAGACCAGCTGGGCCTGGAGATGTAGTTCAGTGGCTAAGTACTTGAGTAGCTTGGACAAGTTCCTGGCCTTGATGCTCAGCACAGAAAAGCAAGTTGAAACAGAACAGAACTAGCTGCAAGGGTGAAGGAGGCACTGGGAGAGAGCTCCCCTCAGCAGAGCTGGGCACACCCTGCCGTTTCTTTCCTCCATCCCACTTCAGGACTCCAGTTGCTCAGTCGAGAAAAGCACCCTTCTCTCTAGGGCAGCCTCCACTAAGAACTGGAAATTCCGCCGGGTCCATTTTGTCAGCCCCACAAATGAAGAAGCAGAAGAACAAGGTCAGATGGTCTGACATGAAACAATGAAGACAGCACTGACTTCTGTTAACAAAGCATCTACTATGGGCCAACCCCATGTCAGACTTTGTACCTTAGGAATTATCATATTAATGATGTAATAATATCTCATTATACTGTATATAATAATATAACATTATTATAATTAATTCAGGAAATTAGGTCTCAGAAACATTGAATGTTTTGTCTGTGGTGTCCAGACTTGAAAATAATCCTATCTAGGCTATGGACAGCACTGGATGCTCTTACAGAGGGCCCAGATTCTAGTTCTAACACCTCCATGGAAGCTCCCACTACCTGGAATGTCAGTGGCAGGGATTCTGATGCCCTCTTCTGGCCTCATGCATGCCAGGAACACACACAGTGTACACATAAGCATGCAGGCGAAATATTCATACCCATAAAACAAAATAGATAAATCAAAAAGAATCTTTTAGAAAAAATAATCATGGCTCATATTCATTAAATGTTACTTAGGTGTCAAATACTGGTTTGACACTGGGTGGGTCTGTTTCTGTACCCATTTTCAATAAGAAGAGATAACCCCTAAGGGACTGGGTAACTTATTCACAAAGTCACATGGTAACCCACACTGGCACTTTTTGTCTGTGCTACCCAGTTTCCTGGTGGTAGAAGAAATAACTCAGTCCTGCTGCATGACAACCTAACAGAGGCTCTCCATGACAGAAAAGCCTGGCCTTGACCAGAGTCCTCCAGGGAAGGGAAACAGCAGCAAACGATCTGGGTACACAGCCAGGTACAGTGCAGCTTCAAGCTCCTTACAGGGGACTCAGGGACCAGAGTACGCCCACACCTCTGCACTGAAGTCACACCTCATCAGTCACAGAGTCCACCATGACAGTGCCTCTCATTAAGAAGTGTGTGTGTGTGTGTGTGTGTGTGTGTGTGTGTGTGTGTACATACATGTGAGTGCAGCACCCATGGAGGCCAGAAGAGGCCAGCAGACTCCCTGGAGTTGGCATTTCAGGCAGTTGTGAGCCACTCGAGGTGGGTGCTGGGAACTAACCTTGGGTCCTTTGGGAAAGCACCAAGCACTAGTCATTTCTCCAGCCCCCCTGAAATGCCTTTTCTCCCACCCAAGGAAAGCAAAATCTCGCCAATCCACGTAAACACTAGCACTTTACACCATTGCTCCTCTCACGAACTAGGAGGGAGGTCTTTCCACAAAGGCTAGACCAGTCCACTCCCTCTTCAAATGTCAAACTGGATAAAAAGACTTTCCTGGAGCAGTGACCACTGTCGGCCCATCACGAGAGGAGTACTTCCTCACTAGCGCAGTTTAGACAGCAGCACTTTCCGGAGGCTTGTGGATCACTTCTTGATCATCACTATGGATACCACTGTTTTCCGGAGGCTTGTGGATCACTTCTTGATCATCACTATGGATACCACCGTTCTCACCTGTTTCAGTGAACATCAAACACTGCCTCTTCCCCCACCCGCGCTGGCAGGCTTACTGCCCAGGGGACTGTCACAATCTCTGTAGCCAAAGTCTCGGTCAGCAAATTGTATGTTCCCCAGACACTTCCTCAGTGGCATGCCAGGAACGAACTGCCTAGCTACTTAGCAAATCTGAGGTAAAGATTTCACTGTTTCAAGATCAGAATTCAAATGCCTTGTCTGGCTTATCCAAATGGCTAGTTCTGAGGGCGAAGAATGAGTTTCCTGTTAGAAATAAGTGCCTAACTTTTATTTACCCATGATCAAATTAGAACTCTAACTGCTCTCATAGGCACAGAAATATCTATAATCTGTCTATCCATGGAAATCCTACAGGCAGCTCAAAAATGCCCTTGGCAATAATTTCTGCTCCAGCCAGCCTTAATGGCAAAGCAAGCCTGTGCCATTCCTGCTGGGGTCTGCATCCCCAGTCACTGTCTGGGGCAAGCAGCTTCTCTAGCTTGGTTTCCAATGCTTCCCACAGAGAAGACCAATCATCCAGCCACTGAAGAAAAACCACAGTCAGGGACAAGCTAGAGAGCAAGCCCTGGGACACACTGGCAGGGAAATGTTCACTGCCGGATGCATGAGTGGACAGGTTTGCTTACTTGAGTTGGGATGCTTGATCTGCCGTAACATTCTCAGGACTTTGTGCATGTCCTTAATGCTGGTATCCTTTTGGCTGTACAGAAGAAGCCTCTGAGCATCTGAGAACAGACGAGACACGCTGCAAAGGGAATAAGAAGAAGTAGAAATGGCTTGGGTTATGCGCGCGTGCACGCACACAAAGCTACTGGCCATAATAAGCCCAATGCCTTTATCCCAAAGACATGCCTAATCATTCATAATACATTTTCATTTATTAAAAACATGCCTTAGGAACACATATAACAAGAATGCATATCCATTCTTGAATGAATTTGCCCTTGATCGTATGCATTTGTATACTGACAGTCTATGACATGTTTTAACATTTTGGTTATGCAAGGTGGCCCTGCCTGTCCCAACCGCAGCACCATCTCCAGGCGGCAGCACATCCTACAGTCCCTGGTCTGCTCTAACTCTGTGACTTTGCACATCTGGGGGATCCTCAGCATCTCATCTGGAAGGCGCATTTTATATCCAGCATCCCAGCATCTGAGCCAGGAGCCAGGAACACACTAAGGAAGCACCATCATGCTCTCGGGCAGCTCCCACTCAGGGACAGAAAGACAAGTCAACAGCAGTGACACTGCAGTCATTTCAGGGGTCAGAGCAAGACAGGACACTCCTGCCCTGGGCTCTGAGCTGCTGGAGTACCCAGACCCTTCCTGCACAGTGGCTCTGGCTCCTAGAAGTATCCACTTCAAAGGGACAGCAGAGATCTGAGTAAGTAGATCAGATGGAGCTTGCTCAGTCTCCCAGAGCACTGACTCTGAGTAGACAGCTTTCGATCCCATAATCACAGTGACTCCTAAATCCCACAGTCTTAAATCCTGGTGGCAATTCCCCCTTCATTCATTCTGCAGACTTCTCATGCAAACCTCTCCAAGAAGGAAAGGATAAGTATTAACTACCAAGTTTGGGAAAGAAAACTTGATCTGGTACTTACATGGACTTGTTAAAGTTTCCAACAACACCGGGAGCCTCGCCGGGAGTTGGATAACGGAAGCAGGGGTTATTGGCATTACAGATAATCCCCTGTACCCAGGGGAGGGTTCCTGCAGACGGCATGGCTTTATTCGGAAAGTGGCCTATTGAAATCGAGAAGAAAACGCAGAGAAGACATTAGACCTGTGAAGTGACTTTAACACAAGCCTCTCACATCTGTCTGTCTCATTCACCACGTCCCAGATTTATCAATGCTATTTATGTGAGTGTTCTGCTTGATGCACATATGTGCACCATGTGCATGCCTGCCTGGTATCCATGGAGGCCAAAAGAGACCTGTAAACTCCCATGGAACTGAAGTTACAGGCGTTGCGAGCCACTCTGTGGATGCTGGGAACTGAACTCAGGTCTTCCGGAAGAGCATGCAGCCAGTGTGCCCTTAAGTGCTGAGCCATCTCTCCAGTCCCTCCCCATGTCCTAGAAGACCTGCTCCCTCTCAAACAGGTGGGAATCTGACATCAAGTAAAGGTGACCATGGTTCTATTTGGCATCATCTGTAGATTGGGATTCATGATACCAACCTCGGGAATGTAATAAATGGGGTCTATCAGACCCTGGACACCAACCACTTGGCAAGCAGCAAGTCACCATTTGCTCAATCCCTACCATGAGCCTCATCTCCAAGAGACACAGAAGGACCTGGACAGTGACCTAGTGCAGCTCCTTCATACTGCCGCTGATGAAGAACTCAGAGATGCACATGGCTGGGAGGTAGAAACTCCATCTCCAGGATCCCAGCCCATGCCTCTCCCTTCCAGTGGTAGCCTTCACCATCACCTCACTCTTCTCAAGACTCCTCTTGTACCTGCCTTCATCCAGCAAACGTTTGTCAGCTTCACTTCCTCCAACAGCCCAAGGGTCCACCAACAGCACCTCAAAAGCATGCTCACATGAGACAGAAGTCAACTGCCAAGCTATCTCGGATTTCCTGTTCCTTCCTCACTCATCGATAAAATGAGGCCACGTCCACCAGGCAACTCCTCACCCTTTTCCCTACATCTAGTCGTTTCTTACAAACAATGACCGGTATGTCTAGGTGAGGTCAGAGACTTCAAAAGCACAGGTAGGTTTATAGCAAGGATCTACAAATATTGCTTATGGGAATCAAGATAAATGTTATTCCAAGGGCCTGTTTATGTTGAGGCAAAAAGGTATTGACTCTGGCTCTCGTCATATGCTCAGTGTTATCTGAAGATTTGGCGAGCATTAAGAACCATGGCTCCAGGTAATGGCTTGCTTGTATCTTCGCAGAGTATGGAGACAAACTGATGGAGATTTACAGCTCTGTCCCTGCCATGTGCATAGCACAGCCAAGCCAACCTCCAAGCCAACCTCCAAGCCAACCTCCAAGCCAATCTCCAGCGCCCTGTTTTCTCACCTGTAAAATGCTGATTGCTGTGCAAGGGGTGTTACAGGAACTCTTATCAGTAGAGCAGCTTGTGATTCTATTTGTATTTTTATGAGACAAAGTTTCACTCTGTAGACCAGGCTGGCTTAGAAGGCTGAGCACTTTTACAGAGGGCCCAGCACAAGGTAAACGCTCATGAATCGTCCAATTAGAACTTCTAAGGCATCATGTAGTGCAGCATTGTGTAGTGTGCCATTGTGTAGTGTGCCATTGTGTAGTGTGGTATTGTGTAGTGCATTATTGTGCACTGTGGTGTAGTGTACTACTGTGTAGTGTGGCATTGTGTAGTGCACTATTGTATAGCATGTTATTGTATAGTGCACTATTGTGTAGTGTGGTATTGTATAGTACACTATTGTGTAGTGTGGTATTGTGTAGGTCACTACTGTGTAGTGTGGTATTGTGTAGGTCACTACTGTGTAATGTGCTACCCCTGTCCATAGGGAACTGAATGCTCTTTCCATCTCACAACTCCCACCTTCCTCCAAAGACAGTTTCTCTTCACCCTTTTTTTTCAAGTAAATATGCTAATAGAGACTCCCCAAAGGCTGAGATGGACCTCACATTATATATCAGTACAGGGAACCTTTCATTCTTTTAAAACTTCTAAACCTCCTCAACCAGAGGCCACATGGAAGGGTGTGACAAGACTGGTCCCCATGGGCAGTCCCAGTAGGGACTCTGGCCTGTTGAATTGTTTACTCAGCTAATCTCTTTATCTCCCTGTTAACAGTTCAAGGAAAACCAAACAAAGCCCCTTGCCTAATGAGCTGCTGCTCCTCAATCAGTGAAGAGTTATATAACCCAACCAAGTACTCCAAGGACCACAGGATTGTCCTCTTACAAACTGTAGAGATACTAGCTCTAAGAACGGGAGAGTGTAGGTCAAAGGCAAAGATGGTGAAGACACTTCAACCTTTCCTTCCACTGGGCAAACAAAGACCTGTCCTTGGACGCTGCAGCCCATCCTTTGGGCAAATAGAAACAGCATGGTGGACAGTTAGACACTGGGTGTCCAGGACGCCAATCAAATAATGCAATGGACATCAAAAAGTCAGAGGACTCATGAGGACCTTGAGGACTCTGACATGAACTACAAAGATTTACAGAGAATAATTTCACACTAGTCCTTGGTTCTCAGCGTAGAGGCATACATATATCTGCAGGCTTCACCTTAGCTTTCTGCTCTGCTGTTCTAACTGACAAAATCAGAAAGCCATGTCCAAGGGAATGTATCTGAGGCATCTGGGTGTGACCTGAATATATAAGGATGCCTATTAGCAAACTAGTATGTCAGTGCCTGCCGTTCCATGCTATGTAAGAAAGGGGAAGGTGACCAAGAAGTGCAATCAAAAGGTAACTATGGCCTCAGTGCTGTCTTGAAAGAACACAATCTTCTAAGTCAGGGGGCCTGTTGGAGCTGGTGAGTGGTAAGAAAAGTGTGTGGGACAGAAAGCTTTGGTCCCAACAAAAACTCCTACACAAATGCTAATTCTTTGGGCCTTTCTAAACGGTTGCCCCAGCCATCCACCGAGCACAGCCAGACCGTAAAATGGTCATTCTGACAGCAACAGTGCAAATTAGGTTTTGCTGCTCTCTTTTATAGAGAAGCTAAAATCACCTGCTCATGGTGACACATGGTGTGTCACCATGAGCCAAGTGGAGAAGGCGGAAGAAGCCAGGAGTTAAACCAGATAACTGTCTGTTTCTAGCCACTACTGTATCTCAGCGCTCACTGTCAAGACTGCCTTCAAATCACATGAGTGAGCGAGACAAGCGGCCTGAACTGTACTCCACCTCTACTAGAAATGTAAGTTTGGGCAAATCATTATAAGTGAGTGAACCCCAATTTAGCTACCAGGAAATCAGAGCAAAGGATAGTAAAGTCTACTATACAAGATTGTTGAGAACAAAATGAAATGTTACAGGAGTCAAACTGAGATGTTGTACACAAAGGGCTGCATATGCTCTAAGAGCTGAGAAGGTGGCTCAGTGGTTAGGCCCACAAAGTGCTCTTGCAGAGGACCTGAGGTGGGTCCCCAGAACTCATATCAGATAGCTCACAATTACCTGTAACTCCATCTCCAGGGGTTCTAACACCTCTGGTCTTCTCAGGCACCTACTCATGTGCATATACCCCCACACAGACATATATGCATACCTGATTTAGAAAGTATGGGTTCCAATACATGGTCCATGATTTTCAACCATGGGATTAAAAGACAATGTAAGCAAAAGGACAACACAAGGGACACTGGCATTTGAAACACTACCGTAGGGTGATTTGTAGCCATCACTTTCTGACTCTAAGGCTATTTTGTTATCATGATTAAAAAACGGTTAAGATTATTATCATTACTATCATCATTATTTAACTGGGACTACAAATATCTCAATTTCATGCCCTAACCAAAAAAATAGTAAAGGCCAGATTTTCTGTCCAAGCTATTTGTGGCGTTCTCCTAAAGACAGCGTCTTTGAAAAGGTTCAGTTGAGAGCATATTCACTCTGGATTTCGCTGGCCATCACTGAGTCTCAGGCGTGATCCACAGATACTCACACTCATGCTGTTCGTAGGGTGGGTAGCTCAGGCGGACAGAGATCAGGATCAGGAAGATAAAGAGAGGCCAGGCCACTTCCAGTAACAGCTGACACTGAACAGAAAATAAAACACAAGAGCGTGAATTTTAAATGATAACATGGTAGCCAGCTACTACTGGACTGAGAAACCCACAGAGCAATTCAGCAACTGACTGACTTCTGGCACTTCTGACTCCCTTCACTCTCCAGACTTGAAGTGACTTGTGTGTGGTATTCTGTAACATCCCATTCCACACCTGTGTCTTTAAGGCTCCCTTCTACCCAGGTTTCAAGACTCAACCATGCTTCTTTCTGCCTGAGCTAGGAAGTCCTTCTCCTGTGCTCACATTCCCACAAACATGAACAGTTCCTCTCTCACATCTCCCCCAAGCCCTAGAGATGATCTGCTTCAGTCACTGGCTCCCACATAGCACCCTTAATTAACATCTATCTCAATAGGGACACATTTCATTGTAGAATACAGTCTTATAAATTGTGATTTGTCATGGTCTCTTGGTATTCCCCCTTCTATGACGAGATCAGAAGTAAACCCTCCCTGAGTAACTGGTACTTTAGAGTATTAGGGGCATTTGGGCTTTTTGTTTTGTTTTGTTTTGTTTTGGTTTTGGTTTTTGTTTGTTTTTTAACCATGTTTGTTTTTCCTAGTTTAAATAAGGAACTTTGAATTTTCTAAGAACTTTGGTAGAGACTTTACAGCAAGCTCATTTTTGGATCTTCGGGGAGGAACTGAAACAAGATAGTAGCTATGCATGTTCCAGAACAAAAACATGAAGTTTTTATACTTCCTTGGGTTCGTGAACCCCTACTACCACAAACTATAAAGAGGAGTTTATACAAAGAGCACATTAAAAGAGAAAATGGCAAGGACCACGGAAGAAAAGACGAATCTTACTAAAGATGTCTGTAAATAATCCCAAAGAAGGAACAAAACCTCTCCGTTTGCAAACAACACTCAGCCTCTTCTCTTTTCCTTCATAGAAAATATATTTACTACTCCTTTGGGAGAGGGTGATGGACATGGATTGCAAACCATGACACCATACAACTTTTATTGTCCCTTACACCTCTGTAAACTGCTCAGGGGCAGGATTCGGGGATGACTTTCTACCAGAGAACACAGCCTGGATTTCCTGAACACTGAAAATAACTTCTCTACCAGTAAGGTTGGAGCCCTTCCTCTGAGATCCAGGTATGCTGTGCCTTTATCAGCCTGTGGCACAAGAGCTGTGTTTACATATGAGGCTCTCCCTTCTGTTACTGTGTTCTCAGCAAGTCCGCAACATGGTTAAGGGCTAAGCATGACACGGTAAGCTTATATTGGGTAAGAGAGTGAGCTGAAGCTTTCAAACTCAGAAAGACAGAAACAAAAATCGGCTGACCCCTCTGGGAAAGAAGTTTGGCAATATGCATTCAAAAGGCACATTTACCCCTTTGATCAACTATCATCTTCCTGAGAATTCATCCAAAGGAGCAAATTAAATAAGAAAACAACTCAATCCCAAAAAGCTGTATACATGATTTGAAGTGCTATAACTGTAAAGTGTTGTAAAAAAAAATAACTCAATCATACAACAAACCATAAGCATACATCTAATGAGCAATAATATATTACTTGGTTATTACAACAACATTTATGAAACACAGCTTTCACTACCCAAGAACACAGGACACAGAACCCAATACATTCTAAGCCTGCATCTTTATAAAACCACTCGCACACATTACTAAGCAAACATAGAAATAAAGCTTTTTTAATGGCATGGCTGTGATGAATTACAGAATAATGAAGCCTGAAAAGTATAAAACTGAACAGAGAATATACAAGAAGTCATTCATCTTGACACTCTGAAGCCACTATTTCAACTAACAGGATAAATCAGAGCTACCATTTAGGGAGAGCTCCATATGTACTGGGCTCATTTTACACAGTTGACTTCCAGAACATCATTGTGGGCATGGAACCATTATTCTTCTGAATTTTATACTGAAAAGTCTACTGCTTAAGGAACGGCCAGCCACAGCACTAGTCAGAGCAGAGCCAAGACCGGCAGCCAGCTGTACTAGATTCCAGAGGTCACATGAAATTCTATTTGACAAAGACAAGCATCTCCGGTAGGAAACAAATAAAATCTCCCTACGCAGCATGGACTAAAAATGTCTACAGGTTCCACAGACACAAGATAAACTAACACCCTGCAGACAGGTAGCAGTACAGGTTCCACAGACACAAGATAAACTAACACCCTGCAGACAGGTAGCAGTTATAGTGAATACTGAACATCTATAGACACTTAGTGATTTAGGTGCCTCTTGTTCCCAACAGTTCTTTCACAAAGGCTGCAATAATACTATTTTTATAAGTGACGATTGGAGGGCCAGAAAAATTATGAGCCATTGGAACCCCAATCTTAATGCCTAAATCTATGTAGTACCCACCTGGCTGCGTTGCACAGTGCTACGCTAGAGACACATACCTTCTACCTCATCACATATCCGACCCAGTAAAGCAAGCCTTGTGTTCAGGACACCTCTGTAGCCCCACACTTAGCACCACAAAGCAGCGTGCGGTCAGAATACGTTCATCCACTGAAAGAACAGACGGATGGTACCCACAGCTCTGGCAGCAAAGCACCAGAAGAAACCTTAGACATCATTCAGGAGGTGAAGGCAGAATTTGTAACCAGATCAGGGAAAGAGATATGAAGTAAACCGACAGTGACAGTCATGATAGCCAACTCACACCACACCACACACACATACTTCATAGATGTTTTTTATAGTCAGACATCCAAATTAGGATCATTACTGTAATACTCACTTTACATACGAGGAAACTGGGGCTGATTAATAAATTGCCCAAGGAACTGGTATGTGAAAGAGTTTAGATTCAAAGCCAATCTAGCTTAAGGGCTGCTTCTCTTAGGCATTGAGGTCACCAATTTCCTTTAGCCCCTTTCTCTCACCACGTAGACCGTGTAGACTCCTGACCTTTCAAAGCTTCTACTGAGCTGAGCACTAATATGTATGTATGTATGTATGTATGTATGTATGTATGTATGTATGAGGACTCTGTACACAACATTCACACCACCAAAATCACAGAGCTCATGGGAGATTCGATATAATTATGCTTCTTTATCCTGTGCCTCCAAAACTATTTTTGTCTCTAAACATCAAACCCACTCCCAAGCTCAGAACGTTCTAGGTATTGCCACATCCCCTCCGTCTAGAAACTTCTCCGGGAACACTATGTCAGATCCACTCATCAAAGTCAGACTTCTCCTCGTTTCTAACCTCGCCATTTTTCCTGAGCCTAAGGCATGAATACACAGCCTGGGGACAAAGCTGCTGCCTGTACTGTTAGAAGCTTCTACTGAAGACTCCTGAAAGTCCTTCATGGCTACACCAACTCTGTATCTTCTCACCATATAGTGGCAATGGTAGAAAATGTTGTTTTCAAGAAGCGATTGTCATCAAAGTCACGGCTGCTCTAGGGAACACCAGTGCACACTGTGCACCCCCTTCTCCTAACTCTTCACCTCTAACCTGAGGATCCGGAACAAGCACCCCCGCAGGAGGACTTCTCAGCTAGACAACTTTGGCTCTGGCGGACAGCTAGATGTTCGGGATTCTACTACAAACTATGTTGTGTTTAGCAGCAACACTCCTGCCCTCTACCTCTATGCCCCAGGAGCCCAGGATGCGCCCGATTAAATGTCCCAGGATGGGGGAGAGGCCCTGCCCTCAGTTGTGAGCTGCTGCTGTAAATTTCTAAGGAACAAATGCTGCTTCCTGTAAACAATGCAGCATAAAACCAAGCTCGGGAGCTCTGCCATCACCAGGGTAAGAGTCCATAAGCACCAAACCATTTTTGCGTTTTCATTCAGGGTGGTGGCAAGCCGTACACTCTCCCCATGTGCACAGTCCCCATGGATAGCCACATTTAACTTTTGTTCCTGGTTGCAGAAGCTAATACACCATATCCCAGTCATGAGTGCACTTAGCTTCCTTGCCTATAGACAGCAGTGGTGATCTTACCTTCAAGATTTATCCTTATAATTTCAAGGTTGGCGTGGTTCAAGGGCTGTGTTTAAAGAACACTGAAAGATCAATGGAATAAAATTTGGCCCCGGGAAAAGATCTTCTGAATAACAGTAGTCAAAAAAAAAAAAACAAAGCAAGCAAAAAATATTGAAGGTTTGAAAGACAAAATGATTGCTTCTTACACTGAGCTAGAGATGCTAGAGTTTGATCAAGCAGAGACAAAGAATCAGAGAGAACAGACACCAAGGAAAAAGGGAGGGAAACATGCTTTCTGTCTGCAGCATGGTCGCTAATCTAAGAAACACAGTAGAACCAGTTCCCCAGACATCAGACTGCTCTGATGAACACTGTTCACCAAAGGACGACTTGTGTGCTCCGGCAAAACCAGGTAACTAACTCTATGGTTACTACCCACTGTTAACTTGACTGAATTAAGAAAAATGGGAGGAGCTGGGTGGTAGTAGCATATACCAGCACTTGGGAGGCAGGGGCAGGTGAATCTCTACGAGTTTAAAACCTTATCTTGAAACCCCCACCAAAAAAGGGAGGAGATTAATGAGGCACACTTTTAAGTGTATCTGAGAGGATATTTCTAAAAGTTTTAACTGAGCAAGGAAGAGACCAACTCTAAACGTGGGCATCATCACCCCCAGGGACTGGGATTCCAAACTGAATAAAAAGGGGGAAAGACATTCATCCCCTGCAGCTCCCTGGTGCAGATATTATGTGACCAGCCATCTTGCGCTCCCACTCTGATACTGTCCTCACTGTGACAGGCTGTCCCTTCAAACTTCAAGTCAAAATAAGCCACTCCTTCTGTCAGCAGCTTCTTGTCAGGTGTTTGAAGAATTACTCAGCAATGAGAAAAGTTATACAGCAACCAACACTTGTCAAATCCCTAAATGAAAGACTCCAAAATATTTCCCTATATGGACAAAGTTTTATAAATGTCCCAAAAATAAGTAGGAAAGGAATTACTGTCTTACAAAGTGTGCAGGCACGGAGTGATGTGATATGAAGATACAGATTTGACTTGACCTGTCCCCAATGACACAGGCTTCATCATGTGTGCAAAACCCAAAGTGAAATCTTAAAACTAAACCAGTTCAAAGTCGGAGGGAAGGGCAATTTATAAACCAGGCCTATCTCCCAGTACTCTACAGCCTGATGCAAAACCACTCAGAACCTCAGAATGACTGTTAAAACTGGTCCTATCTTTTGAAAGGACATCTGGCCACACACTTCAAGGGCCATGTGACTTTGACCCAGTATTCCTGCTCCTGAGATCCTGGACTAAGGAGCCAACACAACAAAGTAAGAAATGGCTGTATGCATAAAACCCTCAGAAGATGTCATTCGAAACAGCAAACACTAGGTGCAAACTAAGTGTTACCAATAGGGTTTGAGCTTACAGACCTGCACTGCCAGCCTCGCATACAGCTCTCTAGGATGCTAATGACATCACTCCACAATAGACTGACAACCAGAAGACCCCACATCTCTCTTACTAACTTACCAATAATGTGTTCTTCATTGATGGAAACAGATTGCACAGAATTATTGTGAAAATGAAATGGTAGATATAAAAGTACCTTTGAAGCACTCAAGTGCAGCCTCACATCAGAATTCCTCACTAGAAAGATTATTTACAAATATGAGAACATTCAAGGCAAGCAATGCTAAGGAGCACAGTACATCATGTGGTGTGTGTGTGTACAGAATGACAAACGCTTCCTGGCATTCCCACCACTCCACTATCAAGACCCAGAGGATGAGCTGTTTTAGCCATGCTGTGCCCACCCAAAGGGCTCCTTTCAGATATAAAATTAAACTCAACTGTTTGTCCTTAACTGGATTGTCTATCCTTCCAACTCATCTTCAGCCACACTCTTCATTCAGTGAGCCAACGCCCCTGGCTTCTTTCTGTTCTCTCAGCCCAAAATACAGTGCCTCTGAGGTCGGTGCCCCTGATCTTAGCATGCTAACACCACTGCTACCATTCTGGGGTTCTGGGCTTGAATGGCAGTGAATACCTACTAGAGCCTGACTACCACAGTTCACCAGTTTACTCCTAACACTTCTGGATGCTGTAATGGTATTTTTACTTGTGTGCTGATAACATGTTACATCCTCTTCCCTCAATAAACTCTATGCTCCATTGAGGACAGAAACAGAGCCTGTCTGGTTTATCACTACATACCCAGCACAGTCTCCCACAAATAATGAATGCTCGGCAGACATTTATCTCAGTGAAACAGCAAACAGGGGCTTGTTCTAGCTTTCTTCATCTCTAGAAGTAGAAATCAAAGCTCTAGAAACACACTGAGGCTCAGGGCTGACCAGACTGGAATGAGAACCATGATGGAGGTTACTGAGCTAGGACTCAGGACAGGAAGACACATCTCTGGAATTGGGAACAGGAAAGGGAAGTGGAGTTCCCACACACTGTGACCATCTCCAACTACTTGGAAAGCAGGAGTCCTAATTGTTTTCGAGTTCATTCCAGACTGTCCTAACAGTAGTCCTTTAAGTTACTTAAGAGTTAGAATTTGCTGTTTCCTTTAAAGGCAAAGACAAAAGAGTCCATTTGGCCACCTCACGTTGTCCCTTCTGTTTCATGGAGACCTTGGCCTCTGGATCTAGGCCAAAGCCAGAGGAAGACCTGATATCCTGAAGTCCACCCCCTTTCCTGTCCCAAACGCTGTTTGCATAGAATAACTGCTGCCCACACACTAGCTGACTGGTACTTTGGACCCAAACTGAGCTTTGGACCCTTTTGCAACTCAATTCAATGTATTCTTTGCCCAAGAGAAACACTGGAAAACTTACTCTGATTGATGTACCCCATGAGTCTGCACAATGAAAGGACGGGGGGGGGGGTCCATAAGAGTCCTCTACAAACAAGGACACAAGAGCAGTGCTGCCTGTAGCCGGCGTTCCTCAGCTCCAAGCTTTTGCATAGTCTTTCTAGTGCTCCTAGCTGCTCCAAGACCTTCAAATAACAGACCAGCAACACATCCACCACTCATCAGGCAAATTCTTATTACACAAGTTGTAAGTACCAGGTTCTGTCCTAGGCTTTGGGCCATGGGTACAGATGCTTTCAGGACCAGGGGATCATGCAATGAATGTCCAAAAACTGTGGCTATCAAGGGGCTTCAAACTCTTCCCCCTTCATAGTGGGCTTATTCTGTGAGCTAAGAAAGTGCCAAAGGCTCACACAGGTTCTCATCCCTAAAAAAAAAAAAAAAAAAAAAAAAAAAAAAAACCACAACTGGATGGATTAGACAAGAGTGACACCTTCTCAGCAGTAGCTGAGGATAAAGCCAAGCCAACTTTTAAAGGCCTGGCCTGTAAGGATGCCAGGAGATAGGTTCTGACGTTACTTCGGGATTGAGCCTGTGTCCATCAGAGAGCCTCAGCTCCAACAACTGTACAAGAGGCAGGCCAGATCTTGGCAGCACCTGCTCTGCTCATGAAGTATCTGTGACTGGAAATCAACTGCGCTTCTTTCTGATTTCTCAAAATGGATTTACTTTAGCAATCAGGAAGGGAGATGACTCAGACAAGCTGGTAAGCAGTGATGTATCCTACAAAGGCCACCTGTCTCCAAGGTCTATGTCCCTACTTTCCACTTCAACAGGAACTCCTCAGTAAATTGTGTTCGACTAAATCTGCCTATCTTTCCAATCCTAGTAATTTTAAACTCGTAAGCATAATGAAAATACAGCCCTGAGCAAGAAGCAGCAAGATCAAATCCAATGAAGACCTGCTCAGAGGAGATAACCCTAGCCCTCATCTTGTGTTCCTGGACAGTCTGCTCCTGCCTCCTTCTTGCCTGGGCACAAGAATCCATACCCTAGCACCTCCTCTTCCTCTCAAGCTTGGTGCTACCACGTGGCTACAAAAGATTGGGAAAGGGAACCAACATTGAGAACTGGAGTGAGGAGGGCTCAAGCCTCTGGCCCCATATCAGCTTTTTCTTGACTGATCTAGAGAATCTCATTGACCCCTTGTGCCTCAGTTTCCCCATCTGTAAAATCTGGTATTTGGAGCAGGCTCTCTTGAGACCCACTTTTCATTGGTAAAGTGATGTTTCTTTCTGTGACTCATGAATGTGCCCATCAAAGCAGAGACAATTTCCCACCAGGCAGGACACTGACATAAAGAGGAAAATGTAACAGACTTAGGAACATCAGGACCTAGAAATGACTCTGAGGTACAGGAGGTAGGTAAGAGAAAGGTCAGAAATGTCAAATTTTGTTGATTTTTTTTAAAATTATACCATTAAAAGTGATGTAAGTCGGGGTATGGTGGTATACACCTGTAATCCCACACAGCACTAGGAAGGGGAAGTCAGAAGGATCAGGAGTTCAAAGGCAGCCTTAGCTATATGTGAGTTCCAGGATACCTGAAACCTGGTTGTACTGGCTAGTTTTGTGTCAACTTGACACAGCTGGAGTCATCACAGAGAAAGGAGCTTCAGTTGAGGAAATGCCTCCATGAGATCCAACTGTAAGGCATTTTCTCAATTAGTGATAAAGGGGGAAAGGCCCCTTGTGGGCAGGACCATCTCTGGGCTGGTAGTCTTGGGTTCTATAAGAGAGCAGGCTGAGCAAGCCAGGGAAAGCAAGCCAGTAAATCCCTCTATGGCTTCTGCATCAGCTCCTGCTTCCTGACCTGCTTGAGTTCCAGTCCTGACTTCCTTGGTGATAAACAGCAGTATGGAAGTGTAAGCCGAATAAACCCTTTCCTCCACAAGTTGCTTCTTGGTCATGATGTTTGTGTAGGAATAGAAACCCCGACTAAGACACTGGTCTTGAAAAGACCAATAACTAAATGGCAGTCTAACCCAGCAGCTATTCATTTAACAGAGTCTAACATGTAACTGTTGGCGTCAGACTATCAGCAACCAAACGCTAGCAATGCAGACCTCTGGGAAACTCCTGAACCTCTCTGTACATCAAATTTGTTATCTGTACCATAAAGAGAACTACCTCATGGGGTTTAAGAACAGCTAGTACAATAACCCACTTTGTTGGCTGTTTGGTACACTGGTAGAGCTCTGGTCTAGCATGTGCAAGGCCCTGTAGTTAATCTACAGCAATTATAAAACAAATATATAAATAGCACATTATGTGCCTAGCTCATAGAAGCACATTCTAATTATCCTCTTTTATTATAAATAGCATGTGCATTATATTTTTCATTATTACTAATGACAATGGACACACAGATTCTAGTCATTGCTCTCTCACTAGTGACCTTGAATTCAAGTTCCTCATTTGTAACATTAAAAGTTAATCAAAAACTCTTGAAAAACTGGAATCAATCAATCTCTCTCTCTCTCTCTCTCTCTCTCTCTCTCTCTCTCTGCCTGTCTCTCCCTCCCTCCTTCCCTGCCCCGTCTGGTGTGTGTGTGTGTGTGTGTGTGTATTCACATGAACATTCAAAGGATTATACCTGGGTTCTCCATGATGAAGATTTTAAACTTTCTGTGTTTCCATTTCAATGATCATTTGAACAAAGTCTGGTACACCTATGTGAATTTACTTACGTTAGCATAACTTGTGCTACAAGCCATCAACGCTCAGGTTTATTAGTGTATGCAAAGTATGACCGTGCCAGCCTATTGATGGGATTGGACAAAAGGAAACCCAAATGGTATCAAAAGATGCTGCCCAAGTAGAAACATGGGTAAAGAACTAAATCATCAGCACAGAGTAATATAGACTGGCCAATCTCAAAATGGCCACCGTTGTATCATCTACCACCATATTTCACGTGGCAACTTATAATTTGTATTTCAGCTAAACAAAGTCAGTTTTCTTACTACAACTAAGGTAATGATATGAATTGCGATGCCTTTCTTCAGTTTCATTTGCCTTGATTTATAAATCTGTATGGGGCCTATGGTTTTATCATCAGGGTTTAAATCTACGTTTACTTACATAGTTAAGTCATTTTATAATAAAAACATCAGTGAACAAAAGAGTACCTCAGTATGTTTGTTCTCGCATAGAAGATCTCCGAGTACTAGTCTACTTTGAGAAACACTAAGTTAAACTCCCTTCAGGGTTCACTAAAGGTCTCTGACTTTCAAAGACCTTTGATTATAGACAGGTTGAACTTTATTAAGATAGCCAAGTGGAGATGCAGGTTGGTGATCCAACAAAAAGTGCAGGACAGGAGTTTAGAAGTGAGCTTCAGAGACATGTAGCTAAACTGAGAGGGCAGGATGAGAAGATTCATAGTGGTCAGAGATAAAGGCGCCACATGGAAGGCTGGCCTAAGCCTCAGAGAGCTCACCTTGCCCTACAGCATTCACAGTCTTCCAAAGGAAAACCACATTCACATACCAAGTAATGGTGGGCCTATTGGATTATTCAAAGAAAGATTGGCCCACATAGGAAGTAGGTGGCTTAAAGACCTCCTCAGAAATGGCAAGTCTCAGTTACTATAATAGTCCAGGCTGCTGTCAAAGCTGAGGAAGGCTTAGTGCTGAGATCTCCAGGCACATCTCTAAGACCTGCTTTAGTACTTCACTTTACAGAAACACTGGGGCCTACAGACAGTGCTCGTGGGTGGCTCTAAGTAGCTACCAGGAAATTAGTGAAAGGAGATAGTGGAGTGATGCGGGGGTGGGGGGGGAAGGCATTTTCTGCCAGGTTGCACCAGGTTGCAAAGGTGAGAGCCCATGCTCAGAAACCATCGCAAGCCCAAGCTATTACTTCTTCCTGACTGATCACCTTCCCTCCATGCTAAGCCATGGGCTCACATCAGAGCCTGTGTCCACAAGAACCAGACTCATTCAATTACCCCCATGTGAAAACCAAGAGCATGCTCTTCCCTCCCTCTCCAATCCCCAGCCCAGGCCCCATGGAGTGAGCAAGCGAGAACCCCACAGAGAACCCCACAGCTTACTGTTTGTCTCCTTCGAAATGTCAGGTTCTTCCACAGCAGCAGCCTTAACTGAGGCCAACAAGCCATGTCACCGCAGCCGGCACCCACAGCGACCTGCGTCTGTGGCTCGAGAGCCCTGAAGGGAGCAGCCAGAGCACAGAGCTGTGACTCTGTGGCTGGTCATTAACTGAAAGATAAAACGAGAGAGAGAGAGAGAGAGAGAGAGAGAGAGAGAGAGAGAGAGAGAGCTGTCAATCACTGCTTCGAAGCCCTATGCCGGAGAAGAGTTGCAGCTCCAGCCCTCTCACCAGACACCTCTGACACCCTGGTGGCTTGTCAAAAGGTCATGAGTCCTGGACTGCCAACCCCCAGAATCTCCAGCAGACAGAGCTTCCGGGGCAGGCTTGCTGGCTATAGGCTGGCAGCTGGTCAGAAGCAATCGATGGTCCTCATCATGTGAGCACCACTGAGGAGATTATTTTAAGAATGAAAAATATGTCTACGACATATTTTGAGAGAGTAACTTTCCCTGGCCAAAACAAAGATCAGACGTGCCATCCAAGAGCCCCAGAGGCCAGCCTGCCTTCCCTATGAATATATGTGTTCTCCCAAGACCCATCAGCAGCACTTATAAATTCTCCCTGATCCCCTGAGTGACTAGTGATATTCTCTAACATTTCGCTACAGACAAAGCTGGGCCCTTCAAGTGATAAACGGCATCACTAGCGAGGCAGTTTCCCCAGGTGGAAGGCTGAGGACTGTCTTAGATGACTATGCGCAAGCACCAAAGCAGTGCCACGGACACCTGGCTCTCTTGTGATATGGACAAAGCTTGTGTTGTGTCTCTGTGGAAAGAAAACAGTATCCCACAGAGGTGAGAGCCTGCCAAGGCCTGATCCCAGCAGGGCATCTGTGAACACAGCAGGCTCCTACAGTTGGGACATATGGAGCACACTTCTGGACTTGCTCTACCTACACCTGAACACATGGCTGCTTCACTCCTACACGGATGTCTCAAAGGTCTCCCTGGGGGGACCGTTCACCATCCTAGAGATTTTCACAAGGAGGTCGTACAACAGCCTGTGTCTTCCTTACCCAGTGGCCTTGTTACCCACTACCCAGCTGTATTTATTCAATGCTGAAAAACTTCCAAAGACTTCAGCTAAAGCAAGCTAAGGAATAAGGGGAAACTGAAAAGTGCCAGGAGGAGGAGGGACACACGGATTATTAAAGCCAGGACCATGCAATGGTTGCTAGTCACAAATCCTCAGCAGAAACCACTGCTATGAAATGACTCCCAGCGACTGTGGCATCTAGCAGCCTTCTGTTGTGGATAGGTGAAATATCAGGGCAAAATGCTAAGAGACAAAACCAAAAACTTCACCCATCAAGCCCATGATCTTGAACAACACGTGGGAGGTTTTTGATAGGATTTTAAGTCCCTGTGATACCCTTTTGTTCCCTGATACAAGAGAACTAAGATTAAAAATGTCTAGAAAAGACAGAAAAAGAAAACAAAAATCAACATGTCCAGAACAATGGGTGCCCGAGAGTGGCGAATTCTGGTTCATCTATTAGTGATGTAATAAACCGGAAATCCTATGATAGTCAAACCCTAGAGTCTTCTTTATTGTTGCTCAGCAAATCCAGAAAGGGCACAGACTACCCACAGCTCCTTACTGCAAAAATAAGATGACTTAGGCCAATAGCAAGAGGAAGACCTAGTCAGTACCATTTGGCTAGCGGTTCCCTGTTGAGAGATGCCAACTGGACTCAGAGCACTGACAGGGAGGTGACCAAATTGTTTTTTTTTTTTTTTAAAGATTTATTTATTTATTTATTTAATGTAAGTACACTGTAGCTGTCTTCAGAAGCACCAGAAGAGGGCATCAGAACTCATTACGGGTGGTTGTGAGCCACCATGTGGTTGCTGGGATTTGAACTTTGGACCTTCAGAAGAGCAGTCGGATGCTCTTACCCACTGAGCCATCTCACCAGCCCAACCAAATTGTTTTCAAGTAGCACTTAAAATATTAAAGAATTATTAACCGGGTTTTTCTTCAGTTAAAGCCACTCTCCAGGAATCACTTAGCTGACTTACAGGGTACAGAAATTTTCTCAGAGCCCACTGTAAAATAGAAGAAAGGCTGGAATACAATCAATGTGCTGCAACAAAAGAGAAACAAAGCCTCAGAATGAAGCCTGGAAGGCCCTAGCCCCCAGATGCCCAGCTGTGACCCTAGGACAAGATTTATCTTATCATCTCTGAGCAGCAAGTTCCTCATTCCGACAGGGGGCAGTAGTATCTCCCTTGTCTGGTATTCTATAGTATTAAATGAGGTGATAGAAATAAATTCAGAATGCAGTGCTAGGCATAATGCAGATGACAAAGAAACCCAGGTCCCCAGGTCCCACCCACACCCTCAGCTGTGCGGCTGCTTATCTAAAGAGGACATTCTTGTTTCTGAAAGTGAGGGGTGAGGTGAATAAAGTAGGAAGGACAAGCTCTGAATAGCTTAGGGTTGCTCTCTGGGGCCAAATCCATATCTGGAACTGTTTCCTGACTCCTGAGCAGAGATGTTCAGGGGCAAATAGAGACAGAGCCCCACATTGTGCTCATGAGAGAAGAGAACACAGCCCTGCAGAGCACCCTTGGGATGAGATGAAAAACTGGATTTTCTTGGAGGACATTTTCCTAGAAGTTTATGAGTTTCTGAGTCTCTGGAAACTAGTTTCAGATTCCAGGCTTCCCAGGGACACAGCACAAATGTCATGAGACTAGAGGAAAAGTTCTTCTCTGGGTGTGAAAACGGAAACAAGTGACGGTGACGTTGCAGCCCACCCCTCCTCCTGGACACCTGCATAATTGTCAACCATACCGCCATCTCTGAACACAGAGATCCACGCCGAGATCCACGCCGAGGGCAATGTTCCTCCCAAAGTGATTGGAAATGCCCGAGTCCTTCTACCCAGGTAACAAAAGCCAATGGGACATTTCCACATCAGTTTTCCAAAGAAGTGAACAAACAAACCTCCAACGGCACAGGGGGAAAAGGCAGTTCTGTGCGCTGGATTTCTCAATGTTTTGAAGTATAACACACTTGCTCCTGCCCCTGCATGAATTTCCAGGCACTGGCTGGAAGTGAGCCCACTTTAGAAACTTCACCCATCAAGAACCATTCTCTTGATCCTACGTGACTAGGGCAGCAGCTCCAAATTGGCCTCCTTGGCTCCAGGCTTGCCCCATTCTCCTCCCTTGGACACAAGAGCACCCCTATTTGACTAAAATCAAATATCTACACATGGTACTTATCTACCCTTCAACAGCTTCCCGCCACCCTGGATGGAGTCCTCACCAAGGTTTCCTCAACTTCCCTGGTGGGCCTTCAGCAAGAAACACCTCCTTTCACCTCCTTGGTCATGCCCTGGAGGACTCCCCCTAGGGACAAGCTGCACTCCCTCTCTCTTATGCCTTGGACTACACTGTCCCATTCCTTTTCCCAAAACAACCCTTTCTCCAGATCTGTGAGCCTGCCTACTTCCTCCACAAGTTTGGGCCTCCACGGAGCTGCTCAGGAATCCTTCTTGGTCACCTCTCTCTACCAATGTCTGAATGAGCAGGTTTTCTGCAGTACTTTCCCTACCCGGTCTGTCCCCTTCTGAGGTGGGACAACAGGATTCCTGACCCTCCATCTCTGTTATCTCCGACAAACAAATAAATCAATACCGGCTTGTTGGGAGCACTTAGGAGATATGTCCTCAATTACGTTTTTTTTAAAAGATAGCCATGAAAAACAGGGTCTCAGAATTCAAGGGTGATGGCATTCTTGGGCCTGTGGTAACTGATTTCTCAAGCTTGATTAACTAACTGATTCAGGCAATTTGTCCCCAGGGAGGGAGCCCTGTGTTCAGCTGCTTCCAAGGCAAGCTCAAGAGAGTCACAAAGAACTGCAAAGCTTCCCTGGTGACTCCTCAGGCGTCCTGGGAAGCTTAAGTGAATCTAAGTCTATTTTGCATAAACAGCAGGTTTAGCCAAGGACCTCATAGACCTCCCCAAACCACTGGGGTCATGGAATTGGCTCTCTGCCAAGCTCCATGTTCAATTCCTCCGAGCAGTTTCTCTGACTCTCAGCATTAGTCTCCCTTATCAATCTAGTAATTTCCACATCCCAACCTGATTTGTTCAAGACAGATCTGGATGAAGTGACTGCTCTAATCTTCCACCAATTTGTTTAGCAATTTTTACTTCAAACGCCACTGGCATTTGGAAGTTTTATAGAATCCACAGAAGACAAGACGTAAGACTGCTAAAAACATATCCATCCTGAATATGCAAACATGCTCACATGAGTACTTATAGGGAAATGCAAATTAAAAACACAATGAGATATCATTACACACACACATTAAACCTAAAGCTAAAGCATGAGTAAGTCTGTGGATATAATCAAACTCAATACACTGACTTCAGAAACATCAGTTGCAAGAGCCACTTTGGAAAAAAAAGTGATAGCGTCTTATAAAGCTATACATTCAGTTATGAAATGATCTGACCGTCTCACCCCATTTTACCCAAAAGAAGTGAAAGCAAAAGCCCACACAAAGATATATGCACATGTTTACAGGGACCTTATTCAGAAAAGCCAGTCAAGACAACCGAATGTCCATCAACAAGTGAATAAACAAAAGTGGGAGTGTTACTGAGCAATAAAAATGTACCCAGCATTGACACATGCACACACAACACACACAAATCTCAACAGCTATATGCTCAGAGAAACAGAGCAGACACAGGAGACAGCTATATAATATCTGAGTTGTACTAAGCACTATGAAAAAAAAAAATGAAATGAGAAAGCTTGGAACCAAACCACTGGTGGTCAAAGGTTTTAAGTGAGAGGAGAAAAGACCACAGAGGAGCATGTATGACTCAATATTGGGAAGGTGGTTGGAGTGACACCATTTACACCATTGTGTACATCTGTGAAAAGCCCAACTCTATGCTTTAGAAGGGTAAATTTTAGAGAATGTAAATCATACATCAACAAACCTAACACCAAACAGTCTCTAAAGCTATTATAATACCTAGCATACCCCAAGAGTCCAACTATGCCCTAAACCTAAGGGTTGCATACTATAAGGCCTGATTATGGTAGGATTCCCAGAGAGGGGGTCTAGTAGGTCAATACGAAATCATTACTTAGTAATTCGGCCAAACATCCTCATCTGCAACTCTCCAGGCTCCCATTAACCACAACAAATATCTAGTGGGAGCCTATCACAAGTGATGTGATGCTCCAGACCCTTAGGACTCAGTGGAGAGTAAGAGAGGCATAGATCCTATTCTCTGGGGTGGGGTGGGGGTGGGTCTCACTTTAGCAGAAAAAAATGGGAAATGGCCACATGAGAGGAGGTTCTCTCTAATAAAACATCTCTAGAAGGAAGAAGTGAGAAGCTGGGCCAACCATAGGCTGCTTACCAGCCAGCATTATAAATTCTTTTTACACATCCCTAAAGCAAACTGGAAAGACAGACAGACTCTGACAGTAGCAAAAGAAAACACAGAGAGAGAGAGAGAGACAGAGAGACAGAGACAGAGACAGAGAGAGACAGAGAGAGACAGAGACAGAGAGAGATGGGGAGAGAGAGAGAGAGAGGAAGGGAGAAGTTCAAAGGAAACTTGGTGGGAAGGGAAAATGATGATGCTAACCGCTTAGAGCTCTGCTTACCCCTCTCTTCCTGACCAGGTCATTTTGACATTTTGAACTTGACAAATGTATCTCAAAGAGAGATGCGAGAAGAGGCGAGAGACCTACTGGAAACAGAAGGAACAAACACAATAAAGGTAAAGTCAAAGAATTTATCCCCCTTGGTCAGCAAGTACGTCTTCCCCAGACTAACTACCTCAACCCGGAAGCACTTAAGTCTGTTGACAGAAATGTAGGACATGGCCGGGCAGTGGTGGCACACACCTTTAATCCCAGCACTTAGAAGGCAGAGGCAGGCAGATCAATCTCTAAGTTCAAAGCCAGCCTGGTCTACAGTACAAGTTTCAGGACAGCCAAAGATACAGAGAGAGAGAGAATGTGTGTGTGTGCGTGTGTGTGAAAGAAAGAGACAAAGTGTGTGCAGGAGACAAAGTGTGTGCATGGCCACACTGTTACTAGAAACCCTTGCTGTTTGGAGACAGAGGGTGGACTTGTCATGTTCCTTCCTGAAAGAATACAAGCATGATTCCAGTGTTAGGCTCCACGAGAGAAGAGTCATTCAACCCATGACTGGCAATTCCTTAGACAGTGCCTGTTTCCCAACAGCAAAAGTCCCCAAGCAGAGACCACATAAGTGTCATGTCTCACTGGAATTGAGAAGTTGGTCTTTCTGGACAGGAAAGGGGTGGGAGCTCCAAGTCTGTGTTCCATATGACAGCTGTACTTTTTTTCTTTTTTTTCTTTTTTTTGGTTTTTCGAGACAGGGTTTCACCAGGCTGGCCTTGAACTCAGAAATCCGCTTGCCTCTGTCTCCCAAGTGCTGGGATTAAAGGCGTGCCCCACCACGCCCGGCTGCAACTTTTTTGAGAACAGTCACATGCCTCTGGCTAGTAAGCCTAGTAAGAGTCTCTCTTGATTCTACTTATTCTTCTGAATGCATTTCTCTCCTCGGTGCCATCAAAATAGTTCAGAAACTTAGCATGTGCACCCAGCAACTAATTCTCATTTTCAAACAGCAATGGGTATATGACCGCTACTCTCCAAAACTTTCAATAAATAAATATATGTGTCTCTCTATGCATATGTATAAGCTCTGCTTTCTTAAGACAACAGATTTTCAGTTAGCAGAAACCAGATGCAAGGTGAAATTTCTGACCATAGCTGGAGACATGTCTTAATACAGCTGTCTGTAGATTTCCTTTTCTTAGGGGAGGTAAAAATGGACAAATGAAAACTGCGTATCTGTGGTGTTTCATACTGCTAAATGACGAGGCAGTTAAACTACAAAGCGGGGGGCGGGGGGGGGGGGTAGGTCCAACTGTAGCCGATATGCAAAGGTGCTGAGCTCAACTGATTGCATATTCATGAGATAGCGATACAAAAGCAAGAACAGATGAGGCTCCGGCCTCATCCCCAGAGGGTTGTGCAAGGTCCTGAAATATCAAGAATGAAACCTGTAAGCCCAACAGAGTATGCTTGCTATAGAAAAGGCCTGTTCTCTAATAGCTTCTCGGAGCCTATGTCTCTGGATCAGTAGTCACGTTCAGGGAGAAGCCTAATGAGGTTACTAAAGGCCAGGAGACCTGGCTGGCACAGGCTCACTGCATCCATAATTTCAGACCAGATAGGCTGCTGTGGAATGGGAGGGATTGTGAGACATCCTATAATTTCTCCAAGGCTGACCCACCAGCTTAATCCATGCCTGAAGCTAAGCTGACTGTCTTGATTAGCCTTCCTGGCCTCTAGTCTTAGGCTCA
Organism: Mus caroli; assembly: GCF_978045245.1. NCBI lineage: Eukaryota > Metazoa > Chordata > Mammalia > Rodentia > Muridae > Mus > Mus caroli. The sequence goes on along the minus strand of NW_028227261.1, from coordinate 101,553,323 downwards.
CTACCCCAAAGCCATCCTCGTTAGTGGTCCCTTAAATGCTCCCTTACTCAAATCAACAAACAGGCACCCCAGAAATGATGTCACTACCTAAAGATAATATTCTTAACACTGCATTTATTTATTTATTTATTTATTTATTTATTTTTTGGTTTTTCGAGACAGGGTTTCTCTGTATAGCCCTGGCTGTCCTGGAACTCACTTTGTAGACCAGGCTGGCCTCGAACTCAGAAATCCGCCTCTGCCTCCCAAGTGCTGGGATTAAAGGCGTGCGCCACCACGCCCGGCTAAAACTGCATTTCTTAACGCTGAAATGTGTAAACATCAAAGAGGGCAAGAGATCTTCAAGACAAAAATCAACCTCAAATGAACTGATCCTGTCACTTCAGAAGAGCATCACTGTCTCAGAAGAGGCTGAGCTAAGAACCACCCAACTAAAACTACAGAAACTGTGGATGCTATTGTTCCCAACAATTAGAACTGGGAAGGCAGCAGGGTTCAAAACGCCAAATGCATCAAGCGTACATCCTTATTCATAACAGCAAGATTATAAACAGCTGCATGCATTTTTCCCCCAACCTGGAACACGTAGCCGACTTCCAAGACAAAATTCTTTGTGCATAGCTTCATTTTCAAAACAAGAGCTACGAAATTAAAAAATAAAAAGGAAAACCAAAAGCGGACGTGAGAAACGCATGAATGTTGTGCCGATCTGTAACTAGCCTTTGAGAAGCAATTGCTCATGTTAAGCAATTCCTCCTGTTGTTGACAGTTCTATTCTACAAGAGATCCTGAAAGTCAAAAGCTACTCCCATCAAGTCACTGATAGTTAGACAGTCAATGATCCTATTTACCGCCCTCAGAGTTCCAGAGTTGCTATTGGCTACACAAACGGCCTCTGGACTTCTTTAAAAATGCTTAAAAGCCTGGCTTTTCTGAAAGCAGATCTGTACCGAACCCAAATCCTTGTCCCTCTAGAGTAAAGTTAGGGGAAAATTCTAACAGAATGTTAAAAGATCACCCTTCACCTCTCACTGATTTCCACTAAACAAACACAGAGCAAACTTCAAAGGAAGAATTTAGCAAATAATACAAGCATTTGCTTTTTCCCTGGTCAGGGGGATGTAGCACACAAAGAAATGAACCTTCTCAGACTGTAGGAACCAACCTACCCTTATGACTGACTTGTCACAAGGGAGAAATGTAAAAAGTCTTCAACTGTGGTCAAAACGCTGGAGTAAAGATGTACTTTGGCAGGGGCCCATAGCATCTTTTACCCTGATCTACCTGCAAGCTACCTGCAATTCCTGATTTGCAGACAAACTTGACTGGATAATACTGCCTGTTGTTCTAAGAAAACTTTCCAAGAACATCTTGGGAGCTGTGGTCCAGTGGCCTATTAGCAACAACCGTCGTATGTGGCTCACATCACTGAAGGATGCTAAGGTATGGACAGCACAGAAAAAGGTGTTGGAGTCGGAGACTATTCACCGACTCTGGAACCCTAAAGATTCTGACGCCCTGCATCCTCTGCATCAAACAGGGCTAAGAGTGCGTATAAAACATTTATCTAGTTCCTGGAACCACAAGGGAAGTACTGGCTGCACTGTTATTGAAATGAGTGCTACCCACTTCACTTCACGGAGTGAAGCTTTCATCCAGGGTGGGGCTGAGAGTGAGCAGACAATTAACGGAATCTCTCTCCTCTATTGGTCTACAGAGAGAGTACCATTTCCTTCCATGGCCTTTCCAGAGCATGGCACTCTCTCCAGAGCCCAGACTACTGAGAGAAGCGAAACTTACCTGGGTATCTCTGGTAGCAAGCCCTTCAGGATACCAAGGGTTTACCATAAAATCCCCTTCTGGGGTCTCTCCTCTCTCCACATTGTCCTGTCATTCAGCTGTTTTCTGTAGCCCGTGGCTGGCTGCTTTCCGCTTGGGTCCTAAGGCTGCCTCTGTCTCATTTCATTCAACTTCTAAATCAATCATCTTAGAAGTCTGGGCTTCCATCCTGCACCTTTTTCCGATCTACCTAAACTCTTCCCCAGTTGCTGGCTTAGCAAGTGCACCCTGCTGAGTAAGTTGTTTAAAGGACCTGAAGCCAAGGCCCCATTTCCAGCTGTGTTAAAAAGCAAACAATAGAACTCATGTGAACATACCAGCTGAAAAGGACATCTTCCCTGGAGAGGATGGGGGGCAGGGGGGTCCGGGGACTCATCCCAAACTATAAAACAGTCAGCACTGCTGAGGAGCCCAACGCTCTAAGCCCACAGGTTCAAGTCAAAGACTTAAGGAACCCTTTCAATATCTGCACACAGCTTTTCTACCTCAACGCTTTACTGCCTTCATTTTTACATAATGGAGCTCTTATCCAGGGCCAGCTTAGAGATCAGGTGACTGGTATCAGGACCCTTCTCCAGACTGCCCTTTCACCAGCAAGCTCCGGAAGCAGGCCAAGCAGATGCCCTGTGTCCCTAACATGCCAGTTCTGCAACACAGCAAGCGCCAACTAACCAGGTACATGAGAATGTCATTCAGCTGCCATCAGTCCCAGAGGCCCGAGTCCTTCCCTCCAGTCTGACACCTTCTCCACAAAAAGACAAACAAGCCACTTTGCTGGCTACCTAACTAGAGGAGGAGAATAAAGAGGAATAAGACCACAATTGGTTCTGAAAAACAAAAAACTTAAGGGTGTGTCCACTTTTTATTTTTTTAGCATTGACAACAAGAAAACCGTTATTTGGGGTTTGGGAGGATCGTGCAAAAAGAAAATTCATGTCCGATGAGTTCAGTGTTATCAAAATTCTATGTGTTCCTTTCTTTAAGAGTGACTCTGCTATTGAGATTCCACAAATCAAATGCTCAGAGTAGCAAGTGAAAAAGTATTCAGGGGAAAGTGGACTCATCTACTGGGTGGAACTTTGGTAGCTTCATTTAAAAAAAAAAAAAAGATAGATTTTATGGTGCCATTTAAAAAGTTGCACACCCTAGTCTCCAAGCAACACTGTACTAAGTGGCTACATCAGGTGAGAGCCAGTGTCCCCAAATGGAGCTCTGTTTGAAGACACAGTGGCCTGTTTGGCTCTGCAGGCTCTGCTCACTCTTCTCTCCTCAGCAGGGGAGAGCCGCCCACCCTCTGATCACGTGAAGTGTAGCCTGCACTGCAAAGGGGGGAAATGGCAGCCTTTCCAGTTAAATTTGCAAATCCCCATAAGACTGATAACTGAATAAACACAAGCCGACCAAAGGCTGGCTGTATTCTAAATTCAAGGTCCCACTACAACTAACACCGTCATTCACAAGTTTATAAAAAAGAAATACACCTGCGGCGAATCACAATTAACACCAACCAGAATTAGTATCAGAATTTTATACTTTTGCATAAAGAAAACATCACCTCGCAGACCCTTTCTTAGCATCCAGGAGTTCTGTAAAAATTTTTCCTTCTTGTTTGAACTTAAAGCTAAAGGACACTTTGTCTTTGGGAGAGCAAGAAGAGTTCCAGTTGAAAAAGCCCCTTACAATTCAAACTGGGCCAACAGAGACAACAAATAAATGAGAGCAGGCCAGTATTTAAGAATTCCATGTCTATTTAATGTACACAATTTCTCTTTACTCTTCTAAAGGGCATTATAACTCTGTATTCTGCAAGAAGAGAAGCCATCCAGGATCAAGGAAGCAAAAGAATAAGAATTTAATTTCCAATTAATGACTGCTCAGGGAGTGGATTTAGACAAGAAATCTTACGGCTTTGGGACACAAAACAAAGGCACGGTCTTTATTATGAAGAGACCAGAATAGATGTTGTTTAAAACAAAAAGAGGCTGGAGTGACAGCACAGTTGGTAACAACCATCCATAAACTCCAAATCCACAGAATCCAAGGTCCTCTTCTGACCTCTGCAGGGACCAAGCAGGTACATGTTATACAGACATACATGCAAGGCATAAATGAATCAACATGATATAAGTAAGTCTAATAATTAAAAGTTTAATAATGTTTTTTTAAAAAATCCTGCCAGGGCTTAATGTACCCAGAAGCCATAGAAATAAATACAATCCAGTCAGCACAAGAAACAGTAGGACAGCCCCTACTCCCAACATAAAAAACAGTTCATCCACTTCCTCATACATGGATGGATGGAAAGGGTGAACAGCAGTCACTCTGGGAACCAGTATCAACATGCTACCAGGAGTGCAGGGGAGTGAGTTTCACTAACACTTTCAAAGAAAAGCGCCCTGGAGGAGGCAGCAAGAGAAACGTTGCTAAACTGGGGATCCTGAATGTATTCTCAAGGCCCATGTGTTAAAGGTGTTGTAATCAGGAGGTAGTGGGACCTTCAGGAGTAGAGCCTGGCCTAGTTAGTAGGTTTGTAGCTCCTCAGAGAGGACAAGAGCTTCCTTTATCATCTATTCACTGGTCGACAGACACCTAGACTGGTACCATTCCTTACTCCTGCGTGGCCCCAAGTGTTTGGAAAGGACACACAAAAACACTCTAGATTTTAAGACACACACCCAAAAACTGTGAAAGCCAGAAATAACGCAGAAGAGGCTTCTGTACTTCTTAACGTGTCTGAACCTCTAAATCGCATAGTGAGTTATCTCACGCTTATCCATAAGAGCATATTAATGAACAACTCAAAATACTTAAATGGAGCATCACAGACTATTGTCTCAAATCCCTGCAGCTGCCTCAAAAAGGGAAATGGAACTGGGTGAGTAGGACTGTGCGTCCTACTTGAGTCATCTAGCCGAAATCACTTAAACACGCACCAAGATTCATTAATGACGTCCGTGGCCGTATCATTCTCTAACACTTTGCTGAGAACGTCTTATTTGTTGGAGTAGTTTTAAAACACAGGAAGCGAGCAGCATCTATCCCCTTAGCTGACTGGTATTCGTCAATTTCCATATTAGAGAGACAGATTACGCGCAAGGGTCAAAGACCTCTCTTTTGAAACCTAAGTGCATGACATACATGAGCACGGGGCTCAGATCATATTCTGCATGGAAGTACAGAATGGGAGGGAGTTGGGGGTGCAGGAGACTTGTGAGGAGGATAACATTCTTTCTGCCAGGTCTTCAAGTTTGCAAAGTCTCATTGTTTTAGAAAACAAATGTGGGCTGGAGAGATGGCTCAGCGGTTAAGAGCACTAACTACTCTTCCAAAGGTCCTGAGTTCAAATCCCAGTAACTACAGGGTAGTTCACAACCATCTGTAATGAAATCTGACTCCCTCTTCTGGGCTGTCTGAAGACAGCTACAGTGTACTTACATATAATAATAAACTAAAAATCTTCAAAAAAAAAACCCCACAAATGTGATGTTCCCCACTGTCAACAATAAACCTAGACAAGCTGCTTTTGGGCCGTTCGTGTTTGACAGAGTATGGTGTAGCTTAAGACCCACCTGCGGAAACCATTTCATGTCTGAGACGTTCACTCGGACTTTATGCCGCCTGGCCCCACAATCTGTAGCAAACTGCCCTGAGGTCCCACACTATTCACAATTAATTAGCTGAGGCAAGAGTAGCACATTCATTTAAAACCAAGTTTTGGCTTTGTTTTTAAATGAGAACTGAGCAAATGTTACTGCCTGGGTTTTGTTGTTGTTTTTGTTTGTTTGTTTGCACCGAGTTGCAACCAAGGTCTCTTCCAGAAGAGAATTTGACCGACTACCCCAGAGCAAATATGGGAATATGATACAGATCATAAGTTTCCAGTAAGAATGACAGCAAATGAATACACGGCAAACTCCCTTTCACGGCATCTGAAATTGTACCAGTGTCTCACTTAATCTGGACAGTTAGAGACTTTGGGAAGTGAATTCAAATCTCAAATCAGCCTCTTGGAAAATGGAGAGCCAAGGACTAGATAGCCTCCCGCTACAATAAACAAGTTTGGCTTGAAGATAAACTCAGCGTCTGAGTAGCACTGGGAACAGCACCAGGCAAGCATCTATTAAGACACAAACAGGTCTATAATTGGTATTCCAGGTGCTTTCTCTTCCGTGTGTAAAGGCTGTCTCCAATATTTTTAAAGCGGGCGTTCTCCCAATGCAAGTAAATCAAACAAGTATTACGACTGATCTTTTAAAATTTAATGCCAGAATAATTGACCATAGTTACATTATAATTTCATTATTTATTTAACATCTAGACCATATATAAAAATATATTTATACTTGAATGTTTTAAGAACTGCCAAAGCTATACACATATGTATTTTCTAAAACTCCTGGAAGTTCCTAATTTAAGAGTTTAAAGAAGTGTCCATTAACTATCTTAGAAACTAAAAATAATATTTTTTTAAAAAAGCAAACATCTATTTTCAGTCACTACATATGCAGCCCACATAAGCACACTGATTTAGGAGAGGAAAAACAATGCTTAAAGAAAAAAAATACTAAATGTCCCAGCTCCCCTCCACATAGGTAAGGTAGCACATAGCTGAATTGCTAAGTATCATTCATTTTTTTTTAATAGTGTTTGCATTGGGGTTTCCATGAAGAGAGGTAGAAAACCAATCAGCCTCAGTCACCCTTTCCAACTAATTCACGGTCTCCCCTAAACCACGCACACATTCCAAATCAAGATGCATCCAAGGGCCATAACAGGCCTGCCTTTCGGTGCCAACAAATACTTTAGGGGGCTGCATTTAAAATACTCATCTTCGGGAAGACACCCAGCACAAACACCCAAGTCACCACCAGTGGACCCTCCAGAACACCAGTGACTTTCTCAAGGACACCCATGACTTATTCTATGGTAGCAATGTTTGCTCCAAAATGGTACTATGAGCATTATGTTGCTGAAAATTTCCTTCCCTCAACCCTCAGATTCAACCTGTTATCACATAGATAATAATCAACTCTGTGCATCACACCTTTAAAAAAAAAAAAGCCCTATTTTAATGACTTGTGACAGCGCTGAGGAAAAGACATGCTTACAATAGAAACTATAATTTATCCTTATTATTTTATATATTACTATACTATCCACTCAAATATTCTCTATGCTTGTCTATACCTCCTTTGATGTGGGGGAAGTGTTTTTCAACAATAGGAACAGCAATACGTTGTCCTTATGTGTGCATTAGAATATTAAAAATGGGCTGAAAGAAAAGTGGCGATGATAAACAACTTTTTAATTGGCATTTATGTCTTGTAGAGTATCAATACTTAGGTCAGGGTTCCGAATAATGACTAAGAGGTAAGGGTGTGCTTTCGAGCCTGCAGGCATGTGTCAGGTGTGTGCTGTGGGAGGTGAGGGTTGAGCCACAGAAAGAAAGTGGTGTAACCAATTCTCTTCAAGGAAGGTTTGTGCTGTTCTGTTTTGCTTCACTTCTGTGGTTGGTGGTGCTAGAACCCAAGGTCTTGTACAAGGTAGAATCTACCACTGACCTACATCTTAAGCCAGAAGTGTTCCTTTTGTTTATCTGTCCTTTATTGTACATTTATTCTGCCCACTTCCTTGGAGGGATGTCGAAGTAAATTCTTGTTTTGTTTTGGAACAAACTAATTATTTCTAGTGACACTTAGTTCTCCCAAACAAATAAACACACAAAGTCAAAAAAAAAAAAAAAAGGGAAACAGTTTAATAAGTATTTCTCTCCTTTCCAGAGGTAAGTGCAGAAAACAAAACAGGCACCTATCCACAAGGCTGTCATCAGCCAACATCCCCAAGAACTGTGCCTCATTGAGCAACGGTCTGGGAGTCAGGAAACAAACAAACAAAAAAGAAAAAAACAACAACAACAAGAAAACATAGACTGGCTTTCTTGGCCTCGGGTTTCCTCCCAGTTTGGAAACACCAGTTTTGACCAGATTCACAGTGAAGCAAAAGGTCTAAAGACTCTCACTCAGCACCGGGCCATACCTAGGCTACCCGGCCAGGAGGCGCTGCGGGCCAGTCTCCAGGGGCCACCCGAAGGCGGCCCAGCCCCCACCCCCTGGCGGCGGAGCCCGGCCCAGCACCCAGAGCTGCGAGTTCTGTGCTGCCCGATGGGGTTACTTGCGGTCATTCGGCTGCACAACCTAGCCCCAGCTTCTCAATCGGTGCTCGGCCCGAAGTCTCCCCAAGGGACGACTGGCAAAAAGCAGTTAAGATGGACCAGGGGGTGAGGGTGAATTGGGCACCCTAGTTTCGGGTTTCTGCAGACTCTCTTAAGTTTTCTGTCTTTAGAAGGAACAAAAGTGGTCTCCCACTTTGCGCCAGGGACTGCAGCCCTCCAGAGCGCAGAAAGCCTGTGGGCAGGACCCCGGAGTCGAACAAAGCCCAGAGAACTCAAGCAGCAGTAACATAAAAGATCCCGTTTAGGCCACTTCCTACTAGAGTTCTTTGGAAACAAGGACATGCCGTCCCAGCCCCGGGAAGAGAACCTCCAAGTCAGAGGCCAACACAAACCAGTTAAATAATGGAGTGAGGACTCAGATGTGACACTTGTGGGCGACGGCCTACCCCGCGCCAGACAAAAGGAGACTCTTTGTAGAGGATTCTCATCTCCCTACCCCACTGGCTGTACCCCAGGTCGTCCGGGAACCTTGGCTCACACTGCGCCCAAGAGGCGAGTCTCCGACGCCGGGGATGCTCTCGCTGGTCTCAGATTCCGGGAGACCCGAGTGCCGCAGTTCTGAGTCCCAGGGTCGACAGGACCCGTCCCAGAACATTCTTTCCCTATTTATGCTTCCGCTGTACTATTTGCATCCCCAGAAGTAAGGTACATGGGAGTTCGAGTCCCCCCAGTGTCCCCAAAACGGAGAGCTTCCCAACGCTTCCTTGGCCCCGAAACAAAATGCCCAAGTCACTGAAGAACCTCTTACCTGTTTTCCACTTTGCTGTCTGAGTCTGTTTTCCCTACCCCTGCACAAACCCTTCCAGAAAGGGGGAGAAAAAAGTGGGGGGAAACACGGAGCAAGCCGGCTGTGGCTGCGCGGGTCCCGCGGCGCCCCCTGCCCAGCTTTGCGCTGCGCCGCGGAGAGAAGTGGGTTCTGCCGGTCCCGGCCCGCTCGCTCGCCCTCGGAATTACTGGTTTTTGCCGCGACTAGTTCCTTTTATAGATTCGGCTGTGCCGAGCGCCGGGGTTACTACCGGTCAAACGCTGTTCTCTCCCTCTTTCCCCCGCCCCCTTCCCGGCCTCTGTTTATGTAGTTCAGTCACTCAGCAGAAAGCACGTGGAGACATGGCCCGCCCCTTAAACCGGCGACACTGCGCCGCCGCAGCAGGCACTGGGGGCGCATGGTGCAAGCTTTGTGGGGTCCACTTTCTGTAGCCCTAGCCCTGACCTGCTAGCCTCCGGGGAAACGGGAAACTCCGGGCTTGAGCTGAGCCAGGGACTCCACATTCCCGGCAGAGGAGGACAAGGGAAAAGCTCTTCCTCTAAACTCTTCTTTCTGCAATTGTTTGGGGTTTTGTGGGTGTTGCTTTTTTGAGTTTTGTTTGTTTTGTTTGTGTGTGTATGCCCTCTTCCTCTCTCCCTCCTGCTCTCCCTTACTCCCTCTCTCCCCCTCTCCTTTTGTTAGTTTGCTCAGCCCCCAACTTGGGAAGGAAAACTCCCCCCACCCCCACCCCCAGATGCCAACCATTTTCGGTCTCTTCCTTTTCTTCCTTTAAAAGTCCTAGATGGGGGAAGGGATGTAGAATGGACAGAGTGAATATCAGCCTATTTTGGTGTCTGCCTCAAACCTTTACGTTGATTTTGAAAAGAAGATCTCTACCTTCCAGAGACCTAGTCTGCACCTTCTATACACACACACACACACACACACACACACTCCACTAGTAATAGGTACCTGTAAGCCACAAGGGGCAGCTGTGGTCACAAGAGTGGGTTTTGATGATGTCAAACGACCAAAGTTAGATGAACTTTTTCTGCCTCTATTTTATTTGCTTTAATTGAGACAGAGTCTCATGTAGTCTGTTCATAAACTCAATAACCTTGAATTCCTGATCCTCTTGCCTCCCAAGGCCTAAAATTACAGGAACAGAGTACCACACCCACATTTGTACAGTGCGGAGAGAAGGAACCCAGCCTCTTGCATAGCAGGCAAGCATTCAGCCAGCTGAGAGCTACATCCTTGGCCTTTGCTTCCTGTCTCTTAAGAGAGAATGTTCTCTCTGCCTCTGAGTTTTCTGAAAATGAATTTCGTTGGAACTTTTGAAGTCCTCGGAAGAAGAGTGCCAACACCAGAATCCTACTGACTGAACATCAGTGCCAATCTCTAGTGACATCCATACCCTATAAACCATTTCCTATGCCAGACTTTTAAAAGTCCAGCACTGGCAAAGAATTTCAAATAACGTGTGTGACCATCTGTGTACAAAGGAAAACGCCTAAGGGGAAAGGATCGTTCTTTGCATGATTTTAGGAGATTAAGTCTTTATGCAGCTTCCCTCATTTCCCCCATATCTCCTAGCACCTAAAACACACACACGCACACACACACAAACTTTTTGTACTTTGAAGGAGTTGGTTCCCAAGAGTACTCCTACTAGATTCTGTTCCCAGAATCCACTTGTTGCTTTACAACCATCTGTAACTCCAGTTACAGGAGAGCTGACACGGTCTTCTGGCCTCCATAAGCACCAGGTGTGTATGTGGTGCACACATGTGCACATAAGCAAAACTCTCATGTACATAAATAAATCTCTCTCTTTTTTTACCCTAAAAATAAAAGCTAACTTCTTGGGTTTCTCTAAAAGAGCGTAGGTGACATGTAAGTGCTACCCAGATCAGGTAGTTAGGAAGCAGAGAAAGAAGAAAAGGTGGGAAGAAAGAAGCCCCGGGCAGAGCATCCTGGAATCCTCACGATATGAAGGCAATGACCCTGAAATCCAACTTGCAGTGTTTAACTAGGAAGCCCTGTAGGGTTAGGAATCTGCCCCTACTCAACTCTCACTGCAATAAATGCACAAATACACTGCAGTGTTGGGAGTATGTGTATGCATGTTGTAAATCTCTACCCTTCAACACCTACAGAGGCCAAATGCTTCATCCAGGTTACACCTGTTGACACCAAGTAGCATGACCTGCCATCAGGACAGCATCTTATGACACAACTACTGGATTTCAACAGTTAGAACTTAGATGATATCACACTTAAGAAAGAAAGAAGTTTCAAAGCAGGAATTTCTCCATCCTTTGAGTACCCCTGGTTAGTTTGTTCCTGAGCATGCTCCAGAGAGCTTTCCCTTCCATGTCTTCTGATGTATAACACCTTCCCCCAAACCCCCAACCTTGTCCTAGGAAGCCCTTTCTACCTAAGTGGAAAGGCCTATCTTTGTTACTGTTGCTCTGAAGTAGTGGATTCCATAAACATACCCTGGGTTGCTTGAGGTTCTATTCTGAGCTGACCCTGGGATCTTCTAATTATGGAGTTGACCTTCAGGCAGCTGTGGCTCTACTGACCTTGCTAGAGAGGTCATAGAGATACAAGAAGCTCAATTTTATCATCCCATGAAGGCTTTTAAATCAAGATTACCTGAAAGTCAGTGTTTAGAGGATAGTTTTAATACATATCTAGGAGACAGTCTACAAACACCTTCCTTAAAATAGAGAAGTTTTTGGGTTTTTTTAAACAAAAGATATTCACTACACGTGTTTCTTGCCTGAGATACCTACTATTTGGCCCCCTGCAGCTGAAAAAAAAATAGGACACTACAGAAAGTCAATGAAAATTTTCTAAAAAAAAATGATTTTTCAAAATAAATTTGTAGTGATTGAGAAAACCTACTAGCAGCTGGAGAGATGGCTCAGCTGTTAAAGGTTAGGCTCACAACCAAAGCATAAGAAAACCTACTGCTTAGAACATTAGAGAATGAGATATAACTCAAAAGTTCAAAAAGAAGACTAGAGAGAGATCTCAACCGATAAAGTAGTTACCATGCAAGCATGAGAGCCCGAGTTCACATCCCCAGAACCCAGGTGAAAAGCCAGGTGTGGTATACCAGCAATCCCAGCATCTGAGAGGTGGAGATAGGAGTTGAATGGAGTCAGCTCGCCAGCCAGTCTAGCAGCATCAGTGAGAGACTGTGACGCAATAAATAAGTAAATAATAAGTAAATAAATAAAGTGAAGAGAAATTGAAGACTCCTGATGTTGATTGCTAGCTTTGAAATGTACATACACACACATACACATTCACGCACACACAGGCACACATACATACATGCATGCACACATGTACACACACACACACATGCACACGCACAGGCACATGCTCATGAGCACATACAGGCACACATCTCCCTCCTCTAATTGGTAAATCACCTTTAATGAAGAGAGATAAAAAGACTTACAGTTCAAGTTTTAATCAGCTTAATTCCGTACCCAGGGGGAAAAAAATCCTCAAGCTATCAGTGATCAACTGAGAAAATTCAAGGTGCCACCCTTTATAGGTGGAACAGGCTCTAAACCATGTAGACTCTGAATGCAGTGTGATTTCTTTTGAGTGGACCAATGTGATTCCTTCTGTACTATTTTAAATTGTATTAATACCCAAGCGAGGTACAACACTGTTTCTATCCTGGCCTTGAGAAACATATATTTGAAGGTTTTTGTTATGGTCAACCAGTTATTCCAATTTGTAAGTAAATATATTCTCTGAGCATCAGGCAGAAAGTGAGTTCTACTGTTTCTTAAAGCGACAGTTCCAATCTGCCTCCTCCAAATTACCCTTTCTTTAACATTACAGGACATTACAGGAAAGTTTCAATTGTCTCTTTCTTGTTTTTCATTAAACTCTCCACTAAATGCCCAGGCTGTTCTGCCCAAATTCTCTCTCTCTCTCTCTCTCTCTCTCTCTCTCTCTCTCTCTCTCACACACACACACACACACACACTCAGCAATTGGCATCCATAGGGCTAATCTGAACTTGTCAGTGTTAAGAAGATTTATATTTGGGGTTGGGGATTTAGCTCAGTGGTAGAGCACTTGCCTAGCAAGCGCAAGGCCCTGAGTTCGGTCCTCAGCTCTGGGGAAAAAAAAGAAAAAAAAGAAAAGAAGTACAAGAAGATTTATATTTATATTATTAGAAATAATAAATCAGAGTTCACTCACTTGATTTTCCTTTTTTATTTGTAGCTTTGACTTTGTTTTTGTCTTACTTTTGTTTTCCTTAAGAAAGCCACTTGTTAGCCGGGCGTGGTGGTGCATGCCTTTGATCCCAGCCCTCGGGAGGCAGAAGCAGGAGGATTTCTGAGTTCGAGGTCAGCCTGGTCTACAAAGTTGAGTTCCAGGACAGCCAGGGCTACCTATACAGAGAAATCCTATCAGAAAGAAAGGAAGGAAGGAAGGAAGGAAGGAAGGAAGGAAGGAAGGAAGGAAGGAAGGAAGGAAAAGAAAGGAAGGAAGGAAGGGAAAGAAAGGAAGAAAAGAAAGAAAGAAAGAAAGAAAGAAAGAAAGAAAGAAAGAAAGAAAGAAAGAAAGCCACTTGTTAACATTTATCAGCACGAAGTTAGGAAGACATTCTCTCTCAAAAATGAGAACCCCAAATTTATCATCTTCACCTTAAATATTCCTTTTTTGCCTTCTTAACAACATCATCACCCTGTCATCTACTCTGGGAAATCACAGTGTTGCTTAACACTTTTATCTTTGTCTTCATCTTTCTCTTCTCATTTGAAAGAACATCACGGCCAGGCCAGGGGTGCCGCCTACAAACCTTTTAAAGGTTTGGTTCTTCTCCATCTCCACTGTCTATTTCAAGCCTGAAATGTGGTCTTCTGTATTGAAACGCTGCTCCTTCCTCTTCCTATTTATCCTCCCTAGAGGAAAATTGTTCACTTGAGGAGGAGCGGGAGAGGGAGGTAACTAAGTCACCCACAGCGATAATAATCACCCTGTGCAGCACCCCCACCTCACCCCAGACGCACGATTTCATATGTCCTCAGCTTGCAAAAACCAACCAACCAACCAACCAACCAAGCAAACAAACAAAAACAACAAAAGAATTACACTCCAAGTCCCTTAGGGAGACCTAGGAAGCATTTGGTTTTTTTGTTTTTGCTGTTGTTGGTTTTTTTTGTTTGTTTGTTTGTTTTGAGCCCATAACAGCTGATGATCTCCTGCTTCCTGCTCTATCCTCTCCTGCTCCATCCTCTTCTGCTCCATCCTCTCCTGCTCCATCTTCTACTGCTTCATCTTCTCCTTCTGCTCTTACAGCTGCCTGCTGCTGTCTCACAGACTGGATCATCTGCTTCCCTGGGTTTTAAAACCCTTCTATCATCTTCACCTCAGCTGTCCTATGACACCGACACCGTTACTCTGGAATACAAACGAGGTTATCAGATGCAGCATTAAGAGTAGATAAGGAGGAGGAGACCTTTAAAATATCCAAATGATAAATAAAATTTACTCCAAACTCAATTCTACCAACATGCTCCCCAATAGATTCACAAATGGCACTTACGCATAAGCAGCCTTATGTGTGAAGAAAACAATTGGGGATTAAAGGAAGCCTAACCTTTATTACAGCAGAAGCTATGGGTCTACATCTTTCCCTATTCAGAGTCCTTTCCTGACACTGAGGAATCCACATTCCTGGCAGTGATCTAGGGAATAGGGGGTGGTTTTATGCCTTTGCCAAGGGCTGTCCTTCTCTGTAACACACACACACACACACACACACACACACACACAGTTACTAAAAGATAAATCCTACAAGTGTCCAGATCCCATCTTCTAGCTTCTAAAGAAACAAGTCTCTTTCCCCTTTGTCTTTGTGGACCCTGGGGACCACTCCTTCCAAAGACTGGCATTTGGTGTCCTCACAGTTATTTTGGACGCTTCCTTGTGGACCCTACATGGACTCTCAACAGCTGTTTGGACGTAATATTCACAATATTTAAGGACCAAATATCCAACTGCACTGTGCTCCCTCCCATTTCTCCCTCTGGGGCCATGGTTCTGAAGAGTTGGGCTGCCCAGTAAAATCCGAGTCTTGTTTTCAGCTGGTCCAGACTTCGTATCAGAAGGCAATGTACTCCACTCTTCTGGTCCTGCCTCGGAGATCAGCTAATGCTGATCTCACATGAGCAACATTTGGCTGGTTCCCTCACCCACCTCCACTCAGCAAGAGGTCTG
Source organism: Mus caroli (assembly GCF_978045245.1). NCBI lineage: Eukaryota > Metazoa > Chordata > Mammalia > Rodentia > Muridae > Mus > Mus caroli. The sequence continues at coordinate 101,538,243 of NW_028227261.1, read as the reverse complement.
TTTAATGTTGGGGCTAGACAGCCTTGACATGGTGTCTAAATGAGAAAAGAAAGCAAAATGGAGGAGTCTAGACTTAAGATGTCTAAGAAAAGTAGGTCAGAGGAAAGGGGAAAGTGGTATGATAATGCCGTGATACATGAGCCTGCAATGCAAGGTGATCATCATCCATCTACCATCGAGGACTCAAACCCACTAATTTACGGGAAAAAAATTTGTCATAAAAAAACATAAAAAGTCCAATGAAGGGGCTGGATAGATGGGACAAGTACTAGCTGCTCAATCATGAGAATCTGAGTGTACTTCCCAGCACCCACATAAAAAGCTAGGAGTGGCCAGGGTTAGGGGTGGGTAGAGAGTGGAGGGTGGGTGAGGCAAATCTCAAAAAAATAAAAAGGTAGAGAGTGATGGAGCAAGACACCCAACATTCTCCTCTGGCTTCTACACATTCAAACAGGGAATCGTGCGTGGTAAATGTTAGTTGAAAAGACAAAGCTATCGTTCTATGCATATGTGATTCATATTTAGAAAATTTTTAATATATTTATAGGTTTTTTCATTGAATATATTTGCATAGAAAACACTATAAAAATCCCTACCTAGACATTACCAGCAGTTTTCTGTGGGTGGTAAGACTGGGTAATATTTTCACACATATCTGTAGTTTTCAGTTTTTCTGGAATAAGTGTGTAAAATTTTTAGTTAGGAAAAAACACCATGAAAAGCCGTTTGTCAGTATGTTGTGGGAAGAGAGCGTTTACAACTGCATAAAAAAAAAAAAAAAACCTGCAACTTGCCACATAAAAACAGTTGTCCTAGCATATTTTATAAGCATGTATGTTATAAGCACTGACAAAGAGCAGGGGAATCTGAAACGACAAGGATAGTTAAGGCAGCTAGGCATCTTCAGTGGCTGGGTTTATGGGTTGTCTAAGTATAGAGAAATGTTGACCTAATCCTAGACCTCTATCAGCCAAATGAAAATCCCAGGGACGAGAGAGATGACTCCAGGGTTGAGAGTAGTGACTGCTCAGAGCAGTCAGGTTCAATTCCTAGAACCTACACAGCAGCTCACAACTGTCTGTAACTCCAGGGGGCCCAACACCCCTTACACAGACATACATGCAGGCAAAACACCAACACACATTAAGCAAATGAGTAAATAAATTATTTTTTAAAAGAAAGCCCAGTATATTTAAGCTTTTCTTTCCTTAATCTGGTCTTCTGATTTTTTCCCCTCATATTCGTAGACTATATCTTACTCATCCACTCTGGATATTTATGAGTTGGTCATGTAAATTGTTGGGACCACTTGGAATTCATGTTGTTCAAAAAATGGTTCCACAAAGCTCCTTTAACATTATTACCATCTTAAAATACAATGTAGTATTCCTCAATATTCATAAAGATGTATTAAATGTGGCTCTTTCTAATATTTCTATGTATGGATTTTTAATGCTACTTATAATGAAATGAATCAGTATGAAGTGTGATTGTTATAATTTTGTTAGTCACTCACATACTTATCTGTTAGCATTTCTCTTTGAGATGCACACACACACACACACACACACACACACACACTGTCAACACTGCCTGTATAAAGCTTTGGGGAGCTAGAGATCTAGAGAGGTTAGGCGGTTGACCATATTTTTAGTGACTCGTTGTCTTATAGCTTTTACAAAGCAATATGGCTAAAGACTGGCCCCACCAAACCCCACATACCCTGTCACTCTTAGGAACGAATGCCATACTGACCCTGACGGCAGAACCCCTTTGTTATGCCTCCTGATGGTACAACAGTTTAGTTCCAGTCAGCACTTGAACACTAAAGGTCCCCTAACTACATCCAGCTTCTTTAGCACAGGGTTTGGGCTGAAGGGTGTTGAAATTTTATTTGAAATAGTCAACACAAATGGGAATGTCACCCAAAAGTCTGTATCATTTCTGTCGAAAAGGTAGAAAATCTGATAGTACAATCAACAAGGGCTGGAGCCAACAAGAGCTCTCTTGATGGAGATGTTCTTTCTACATTCCCAAAGGGTCTCTAAGGCAGTGAATAGTGAGCCACATACCCACATACTGGACCTATACAGACTTCCTGATGGGTAGTCCCTTAGACTAGAAGCCTTTAGGGAGTAGAGTAGGAAGTGGTAGCAAGATGGCGGTCAGCAGAATATTTTCCACTCTGAGAACATCCTGGGAGCTTGTGAGTATGGTAGGTAGTGACTTAACCTAAATTTTGGTAGAGTTAAATCTAGCTGAGAATCCTACTTTACAAGTTAATTTTGATTACTGCATTAATAATCAGGTTCTCTTCTTTCCTTGGAGATTCCACAGAGCCCTGCGTTTCAGTGATGCCAGCTTGAGTTTTAGAGGCACAGGCTTATGCTTGGTACTGAACCCAACTTGAGTCATAAAGCCGCAAAAGGCAGATCTTCAAAAATCTTCACCTTCACCAGCATCAAAGGTCTAATAAAATCAGTAGAGAGGTGTCAAGAGAGCCAGAAACAAACATCTTTTTTGGGGACTAAAAATGAGAACAAAGAACACATCCAAACCTGTAAGAGCTCAAAGTTTGATCTAAGTCACTTTGTTTATTAGCCTGAACCCTGAAGACAAACAAAAGATGCAAGATGAAGAACAGCATTGTGCTGTATGGGGGTTGGGGAGGGGTGGGGGAATGGTGGGGTGGGGAGGTGGGGGTGGAATGAAGGTGGAGAGGCAATACTCAGGAAACCCTGTGGGCAGCTGGGAAGCCAAAGCATCCCTGAGTGCCCCCTCAGTGTAACACAGTGAGAGCATTTGCAGTGACTGGGGAAACCATGCGATATGCTAATCATTGTTCTGCAGAGAATTTATCATCTGGTGTTCTGAGAAATGACCAGTGTGTCAAAAAAATACAGTAACTCCAGAGTCACAGTAATTTAATTTTTAAAGTGGATGCTTGAAAAGAAGTTGTTTTTAAGTCGACCATCAATTTATCCAGGTATAATTTCCAAATTGGGTAAGAAACAGGCTTGTCATGTGATTCTCTCAGTCACTCTATGCAGAAAATTCCACTTTGTACTTAATAAGGGTACAATATTTGATTTGTTACCACATAAGCGTTTGGTAGCTTTTTTTCCCAACCCAAGAACTTGCATCTTGTATATCAAAGGCAAATACTTAAAAATATACTTCTAATGGGTTTATAACCCACACATATTAGAAGGCATAAAGTTAGCTAAAGAAGAAACAATAAAGTGTGACTCAGTAGTAGTGGAGTGTGTAGCTACAGTGATGTTTTGTAGTTTTCAGACAAAAACATTTTTAGAGTGGCGTGACATTTAAATAAATCTATTTTGACTTGGGAAATTTTTAACATAGACTAAAACTCAAGATTTAAAAGCACATGCGTCTTATAAAACTGAAGATAAAACTTTGTGGTTTTCTTTGCAAAATTTCTTATTTTATTATTTGCATGGCGAGGGGCTTGTAGATACATACCGTGCGGGGTGTGTGTGTGTGTGTGTGTGTGTGTGTGTGTGTGTGTGTGTGTGTTTGTGTGTGTGTAGGTCAGAGGACAATTCTGGAAGTCAGTTCTCTTTTTCCACTATGAGTCCCAAGGCTCAAACTCAGACCATCAGGCTTGGAAGCAAGTACTGTTATCCACTGAGTCATCTTACCAAGCAGAAGTAAAATTTAAATATGTGTAGTACTAGTGTTCATAGTCAAATATTCAGACTATAACAAAGGTATAAAATAAAAGGACTAATAGAAGAAGGGAGGAGAGAGTGAGGGAGAGAAGGAGAAGGGAGAGGGGGAACAGGGGGAGAAGAGGGAGGAGGGAGGAGAAGAAGATAGGGAGGAGGGAGGGGAGGGGGAGGACGGGGGGGAGGGGGAGGAGGGGGAGGAGGGGGAGGAGGGGGAGGAGGGGGAGGAGGGAGAGTTAGCCATCATCTCTAGGCCCCTATGCAGAGAGGACTTGTGTTAGTCTCTGGTATTCATTTCTTCAGAGTTTTTCCTAGAATAAAATGTACATACTTGGGAACATTCTCATTTTAAAATCCATGCTCTCTATATATATCCTCTTGGTTAAGCTAATTTTTTTTCTGTATAATATATCATGGATTTTTTCTATGCAAACAAATGCAAATTTCTATTCCTCTTTTAAATACACATCACACCTTGAGGGCACACCCTGCCGTTTGTGTCTCATTTCACATATTCATGAAAATGCAAACATGGTCTAATCTTGGCACACATACTCAAAAGATTACTTAAAATATTTTTGAAAAATAGGATTGCTAAGCAGTTCAATAGACAACATTTTTTCCTACTCTAGTACTCTTACCTTTATTTTTTATTTACTTATTTTGTTTTTCGAAACAGGGTTTCTCTGTGTAGCCCTGGCTGTCCTGGAACTCACTTTGGAGACCAGGCTGTCCTCGAACTCAGAAATCCGCTTGCCTCTGCCTCCCAAGTTCTGGGATTAAAGGCATGCGCCACCACGCCCAGCTTTATTTTTTTATTGAATATAATTTTTTTCATACATAGTCTGATTGTGGTTTCCCTACACTCTACTCATTCCAGATCTTCCCTACCTCCCCACCAGGCAGCTAAGGGAGGAAGGAAAGAAGGAAGGAAGGAAGGAAGGAAGGAAGGAGGGAGGGAGGGAGGGAGGGAGGGAGGGAGGGAGGGAGGGAGGGAGGAAGGAAGGAAGGAAGGAAGGAAGGAAGGAAGGAAGGAAGGAAGATGAAGATAAAATAAAAGGAAACACACTTAAATGGACATAACTGAAGGGAAATGGCCCAAGAAATAAATACAGACACAGAGACCCACTTGTTTGTGCATTCCGTAATTCCATAAAAACACCAAATTGGAAGTCATAATATATACCCAACAGTATATATTACCTGTAAGGTAAAAAGAGAGAAAAGAATAAAAATAAATAAAGATTTAAAATGAGAAAAGCCCTGACGTTATGAGACATGAAACCTCCATCAATGCTGTTGAGTTTGTTTTCTATCAGCATCTACTGCTGGGCAGGCAGCCGACCTTTAAGAGTAGTTTGTCTCCCCATTTAGACTCTCTTGGAGAAAACTAAATTTTCATTGGCGAGTGGTCATTAGTCAGAGAGTGTCCATTTCTCTTGTCATCTCTAGGACCTCATCTGGTGTATACCATATACTCCTGTGTATACTGCCTCAGTCTCTGTGAGACTTTAATCCTGTTAAATTGGAGATCCTTGTTTTCTTGGTGTCTCCTATCCTCTCCCGCTCTTACATTCTTTCTGCCAACTCTTCTGTACGGTTCCCTGAGCCCCGAGGGGAGGGCCTTGATAGAGGCCTTCAGAGTAGGGCCCTGTGTTCCAAAGTCTCTCACTCTCTGCATATTTATTATCTGACTGTGACTCTCTGTATTGGTTCCCATCTACTGCAGAAGGAAGCTTCTCTGAGGATGGCTGAGCAAGGCACTGATCTCTGAGAATAGTAGAATGTCCTTGGGAGGTTTTTTTTTTTTTTTTTTTAATCACTGTGATTTACTGTTGCTGTTGTTTTCAGAACTGTAGTATTTGGTTTTACCATAGGTCCCTGGGCTATCTAGTTTCCGGTTCTTGGTCACTCAAGCAGTATAGGTATGGATGTGATCCATCTCAGAGACCCATAGAGACCCACAACCAGACAATTGTGAAACCTAGTGGAAACAGATATCGGTTGGTTAGTCCCACAAACTTTGTGCCACCAGTGAACTAGCATAGCAATCTTGCAGGCAGGACATCATTGTAGACCAAACGATTTGCAGCTGGACTGGTGTTTGCCTTTCTTCATTGGTAGCTTGCAGAGTGCCTTTCTTTACCAAAGACTATGGAAATTTTACATTCTGTGCCTACTGCTAAATTATCCTCCACAAAAGTTAGCATCAGTGTGTCCTCTCATGCAGATTGTGGGAATGCCTACATTTAGGAGGGTTTCAATTGTCCTAGAATCAATTCACTTCTTCTCTGGTGACACACAGTTCTGTGCATGTGAACACATAGATTTGTGCTGTTGTCACCAAAAATTAAGACACAGGTCATGACCTTCCAGGAGAGTCTCCCCAGGAGGTGCATGCTTAACTCCACAAGCAACTCCCAGAGGATCATACCATTGCTAGCAACAGAGATGTCGAATGCTGTCCATCCCCTCTGCACTCATGTTTTCTTTCTTTTCCTATTTGATCATCTTAGTAGCTAACTAGATGTATGCCTTGCTTCTCAACCCTCTATCAATATTCTCATGAGTCTTTAAATTATGTCCAACATAATTTTACTCATTCTGGTCTATTTTTCTTCCACTTCTGGTAAGGCAGAACCTCTTCTTGCATATGCTACTTTTAACCCAGTATTCATCCTTTTGTTGTCCAAGGCTCTTGCTCATCAAGGCATTTTAATTCTTGGCTTTTACATATGGTGCAAATCATTTACCCAGATTGTCATTGTTTAATTAATCTTAAAATCCCTTCCTTCAGGGTTATTGGCTTTGATGTTAACAGATTCCATCTACATTTCAAGATTATAGGAATATTTGAGCAAATTTCTTCAAGAGCTAACAAAGATGATTCAACATTCGACATTATTATTACCAGTCGCCTGCCCTCTTCACAGCTAGTGCTGGGGTACTTGGCTACGTTCATTGCTGGCATAAACTTTTTCAAACTATGCTTCCCTATAAATCAGTATTGCTTCACATGCTACATCAAAACAGCATCCAAAATAAGCTGCAGAGACATGAAGGAAATGAAGACACATCATGGGTAGGGAGACTGTTCCTATACATCATGGGAAAGATAGGGGATGTTGGGCATTGGGCTATACACAGACAGTCTGGTCTCCAGTCGAGCTGAGGTATGGAATCCTGGGACCCAGTGGTGATAATTCACCTACATGGGATGGAAGGAGTTCTCTCATGTCTCCTGGAACCCTGGTGCCTATCGAAGTTACCATCCCCTCAGCCCCCCCCACACACACACAAGAGAAGCATGGTTAGTAGTCACGTAGGCAATGTCCCAAGCTTCTGACCTTCAGGCTAAACTCCTCCCCAGTTACCTAGCAACAGTAAGATTAAAGCAGCCCACTATAACAGGGGCTGTTTGGCCCCTCCTCACTATCTCACTCCTCTCTCTTCTCTCACTCCTCTTGCTCTCTCTCTCTCTCTCTCTCTCTCTCTCTCGCTCACTCGCTCGCTCACTCTCTTTGTCTTCTCCTCTCCTCTCTCTTGCTCTCTCTTCCTCTTATTCTCTAGCCTTTCTTCTCTCTCTCTCTCTCCCTTTCCCCCTTCTCTCCTCTTGGCCATGGCCGGTGTCTCTCTCTCTCTCTCTCTCTCTCTCTCTCTCTCTCTCTCTCTCTCTCTTACTTTCTCTCTTTTCCCCTGCCTTTCTATAATAAAGCTCTAAAACCATAGACTGTCTCTGCTTATCAAGGCCTGCTGCGCAGACTCTCGCCTGTGTGGGAACCTCTCTCCCTAAGCCCTCGCTCCTGTAACCCCAGGGCTACAGGCTGTTGCTCTGGGGCCCCTAGTTTCAGGGGCTGCCCCTTGTCCACCACCACCACCACCCTGTCAAGTGGGGTCAGTGGCTTAGATGCCCACCGGGGCAGAGTGGAAAGAATCTGGCAGCCCTCCTGCATCGCCTGCCCAGAGAATAGGAGAAACTCTCCCTGGGCGTAGGTTATTCTCCCTCCCCTCTCTTTCCCCTGCCCCTTTTAGTTCCCACAAGGGGGTAGTGGTGAAAAATACTATCCCCACCCCAGGGAGGAAGAAAATGGTACTTCCATAAACAAATGACATCATAGATCCCAAAATCAATTTCAATGAATAAATAGCAAGTATGCAGAACTAAGCAAAGAGACTGGACCCAAAGTGATCTTAGGACAAAGGGGTAGACAGAGATGTCCACACATGAGTCAGTGTTAGGAAGAAGCAAGGAAATTAATGACAAATCAAAAGGGAAAAATACTAATATTCAACTTAGGGGACAACTCAAGAAGAGCCCAGGAAAGAGACATTGGGAGCTGGGGAAGAAGCTCAGGTGGAATCATGTGTTCTGAGCAAGCATGAAGACATAAGTTCATCCCTAGGTACCATGAAAAGAAACATAGTGTGGTAGCTGGTGTTGACAGACAGTATCCGATGGATTCCTAAGGGATGTGGGGACTAATCAGGTAAATTCTGGCCCAATAAGACAGTGTCTCAAATGACAACATGGAAGCTTCCTGAGGAACCCCATTCAAGGTTGACCTCTGGCAACCATAGCTACATTCACATGTGTACAATACACAGCAACACACACACACACACTTTTACAAAAGCACTGGAGAATAACACACTAAGAGTAAGAATTTCTATAAAGAAAATGCCTGGATCTTAATGCAGTAGGAGAGGATGAACCCACGAGATCAGCTTCAGGAGAGCAGCTTTCAAAAGAGAGATTAGGCTGTCGCAAATGTGCTTCATAATTGTAACTCTTTAGTAAAGACAGTCAGTTGACTGTCTATATGTTATAAATCAATATTTCTGAACCCATTCCAATTTTAAAGACTCTAAGAGCTTCAGCCAAGAAGATTTCCAAACTCCTGCTGTAACCCTGATAGGAATGAAAGCCATGCCCTTGCACACATTCCATCTGCACCAAACTTGCCAGGAGAAGTGACAGGGAAGAGTCTTGAAAATGAAGGTACAGCCTGGAATTTATCAGCATCATGATCATCATAGTGGTTGCTTAATTCATATGCGATTGCTATTGTCATCAATAAAAATATTTATTAAATACTGTCAAGTTTGAAATAGCCAAGGTAAACAAAAGGATTATGAAAATTATCAGGATAATTACAACCCAAAGTCAAATTATTGATGCAAATTTGGATTTAGAATCTATAATGTTTATAATTGCCTAATGGATATTTCTTTTTCCAGAAGACATAGTGTCCCACTAACAGGCTGAGCACAGTACTAACTCTTATTATATGCTCTGAGGTAGCTCACAGCTTGATGTGAAAGAGAGACAACAGGATGGACTTTTACCAGAACCATGCCACTAGGGAGCCTGCACAGGTATCCAGGAAGCAACAACTTAACCTGAAAGGTCTGGGAACCTTCCACGCAGCAACCAACAAGGAGCTTGGTCTAGGCGGCTGAGCATTTCTTCAGACTTAGAAGCGCTTAGAAAGGCAGAAAAGCAAAGAGTTGAGTAGAACAGGGTAGACACAGGCCACCTTGTTTACTGAGGCTGCAGCTCAGGAGGGTCACTCAGTGGGAAGTAGAGACAGATGAGGTCCAGCTCAGAAAGGCTGCAGAGTGTAGAGAGCTGAGAGCCCACTGTAACCCCTCCATTTTCCACTGAGCTGCAGTGTGCCTGAACTCCCAGAGCCCTGTCTTCCTTTCTCCACATGAGTAGAAACACGTTGTTTATGAGGCAGTAGTGTGAGCATGCTGAATCACTGTGGTCTTGTATCTAATCCCAACCTTGATCTTTAAGCTGAATGACTCTGGTCAATCTATCTACTATCTCTCTGCCTCAGTTTTCCCACTCGAAAAGCCAAGATAATAACAGCACCTTCCCGTAGCTTTATGTTAAGGATTATCAAGCTAATCTATGTAGAAAGACTTAGCACATGGCTAACAAGTACTCGGTAATCAATTAAGTATAGATATAATTATAAAGTACTCGGACATTCCAAAATTAATTATATAAATTTTAAAGTTTCCATATAAGACAGGTGAGGTGGCTCAGTAGCCAAAGGTGTCTGCGGCCAAACCTGATGACCTGAGTTCAATACCCAGGACCAGGAGATATAAGGAAAAAAGTGGCTCCTGCAAGTTATATTCTGACCTCCATGCTTGGGACCCACACAGTGATGGAAAGAGAGAACCAAGTCCTTCAAGTTGTTCGCTGACCCCCATATGTTGGTCATGACACAATGCACATGGGTGTGTGTACATGCACACACTTCAAAATGTAATAATTTCCTTTTCTTTAGTAGAGTTTCTTTTTCACCATGTGTAACTTTAATTTTCTTTCAAACCTTTTAACTTTCTAACATTTTAACTTCCTGTGTAGCCCACCACCTACCAGAGGTGGTGGAAAAGAAAGGATACAGTGGGGAAATGGACCTGTTTAGAAAGGTTCTTTGGAGCAACTCTCATCTGTGTTGTCTGGAAATCAGCAGTTCAGTTCACAGGTTAGCATGGGCAGTTCAATCCGCTAACAAACACCTCATGGATACACCAGAAGTCCAGTTCGGTAGAGTCGGGTTAGAAATAGCGGTGACATCACTCAGTGAAGTCCTATTTCTACCTTCCAAACATCATGTGTCCTCCATGTGCCTTGCGTCAGCATGGATCTTGCCTTAGCCTGTACATCCAATCAGCCCAAGTCCTTGGAGGTGGCAAGAAACTGCAACACACCACCAGAAGTTTTTTGGTGCACTTCTCTCTAGGGTATCCTGACAAATGCAGCTCAACTACATAATGTAAGGAGGACCAATACATGAGTGTTATTACCAAAGAATCCTTCATCACATGCCCTTTCACGTGCTTGCTTTAGCAGACCATCATCTACTGTGTTTGCTTCAGAGAAACATTCCTTACGAGTCTGCCTTAGCCTTTCACACCTGTGTCACTTTAACAAAACGTTCCTTCATGTGTTTGCCCCATCAAAACACCATCCGACCGACTTTCCAAAAGAACCCTTAAGTTTCCATTTCAACCATGGTCTTTTCTCACTGACTTTCTGATTTGGCCACATGAGATTTTTGTTTTTCCTGTTCAGTTCTGCTTGCCCCTGGAAGAAAACATCCTACTTTAGGAAGCATTTCAAAAACAGAGATGCATTGTCTGGTTGGTCCGCAGTGAACTGCATCCAGGCTGGCTGGTAATCAGAAACAAGTGGGTAGATCATGGCTAGTTCAGCTGGGCCACCCAGAGCATGGCCTACATACAGGAGTGACAGCCCAGAGGTAGCCCATCCAACTCTAGAAAGCAGGCTATCCTAATATCACACCTGCCCCGGGGGCATTCTGTTCAACCTTCCGTTGATGCATCAACCTGCCAACTCTTGTGTGGAGTACAAACAATAAAAAGATGCCAGTCATAAATCCTGGGAGAGAAACCAGAGACCAGGCAGGGAGTAAGCAGACAGCTCCAAGGGGCACTTTCAAGTTCCTCCCTAACGAACCACAGATGGGGGTGGTTAGCTGCCAATTTGGCAAACTGTTACATAGTCAAATGTATGACTTAGAGTGAACTTGACAAAGGCATAGCAGCTCTAGGACAATAGGACAGCACATGCAAAGATGTGACGCGCATATTTAAGGTAAAGTCCTCAGGCTGACATTTATGCAGTAACTGTCAGTAATGCTTCTCTCAGAATTCCACAGTCTCTAGCCATCACTAAATAGTTCACCCTAGAGCACAGTTTTTAAAAATGATTTTAAAGATGATCTCAGGTTCACAGGATGATAATGAGAGCATTCTCTTGGCTCAGTGTCCTAAAGCATTTGCTGGAGAAATGACTCTGATAGCCTTGGCATTGAAAAGAGCCTTGACTGTCACCTTTGCCCAATGAGAACATAATTAAGGTGAAGGAAACTGAGGCACCAAGGAGCCAAGCGGCAGGCCCAAGATCACTGTCCGTGACAAGTGGAGTTCAGAACACTTGGCTGCCAAGCCTTCTGCCCAACAGAGTTGTCAAGTTATGCACATGCCTCCAAGCTTATAGCAAAACGGCCCCTTGCAGAGCAGCCCAGGCTCAAAGGCCCAAGGCTTCAGATTATGAAAAGTCAGTTGTGTCTCTAGCTCCTCAGGAAATTCCATTACTAAGGAATGTCTCCCCTCCTAAAGACTTCCTTCCCTGTGGCCTCCTGTTTTGTCCTGTTCAGAGACATCTGCAGCCGGGAGCTCTGATGGCAGGTACAGGCAGCTTGTGCAAAGCTGCCCTCCGTGCCCTGCAGATAGTGCAGTCCTGCTGAGGATGCCTGTGCATCACCATGCTCTGCCTGCTCCTGCCCTGGGCTCAGAGCTGCACAAACAGTACTCTGGCCTGTGGATCAGGGTGAGGCTGGGATAGGATAGGAGGGCACAGAGCACTTGCCAGTCACTGAGTGCTGCCTTTGACAGTATTGATCTTGAAGCAGGACTTTCGAACATGCCCTAGTTTTCCCGACTACTACGCCTCAGCTACCTGTCTGGTACCTTTTCCATGGACACTTTCAACCAGACTCTGAGCCCTGGAACTGCAGGAAATTCGAGATGTTTGGAGTAACTATCTGGGTAAACCTTGCCTGCTTATCCTCCCATAATCTTTGTTCCCTCTATATCCCACCAGATGTACACACACACACACACACACACACACACACACCAGTAGTACTTCATATGTTATTCCTTGGTCAAAACCCTCCAAATATCCACATATATATGTCTGAACTTTCCAGAAGGTGTCTGTTAGTGTATTTTTGGTCTATTTTATTGTGTTCGATTACCTATCACCCTTCTAACCTTTATTCCTCTCTAAACCCCTCTGAACCTTCAATAAACACTAGGTAGGAGAGAAAGGTTAGAGGGGAAAGGGGATATAGACCTCAATAGGGTTCTTCCTGCTGATTAGGGGGCATAGAGTTACTTGAGGCAAATTCAATCTTTGTGGTCAGAATATCCAACAGACCAACAGACCAGCAAACCAACAATCCAGCAATAGCAAAGGCAACAGCAAATGCAGCAGCAGCAGCAGCAGCAGCAGCAGCAGCAGCAGGACAAACCAGCAACAAGAGGTAGAGAAGCAGCAGCCGCCTCCCTCTTCTTCTTCAGAGCGCCTCCAGCCCTTCCCAGGGCTCGGCCATTTATTCCCTCTCCAGATTCCCCAGAGTAAAACTATCTGCAGCTGGCAAAGATCGTGCCATTGCTAGAGCACGAGACAGTCAAGGGTAACAGCCATGGACAAACCGAGGCAGCCCCTTATCCTACACCTGGGATTAAAACCGAAACCATATGCGCATAACATAACTAGGTTTTTAAGAAACCAAAATTCTCATTACAGATGTCTTGGAAAATTAAAAAAAATAAATAAATAAAAAGACTAAACCTGAGCACCGGAAGCATCAAAGTTGAAGTCTTCACTGTTATTTAAACTGTGGCATGGGTATGACAGGCATATGTAAATCACTGCCCTGTGCTTTAGGGCTCGGGCCATGTAATCTAAAGCAGTATCTGTTTATTTTGGAGCCTCCCAGAAGCAGGAGCTGAGAAGGAATAGGCATGAAGACTATAATGAAAGATAACTTCAAAATGCTCCTGGGAAGGAGGTGGGAAGAGGGAAACAAAACAAAACAAAACAAAAACAATAAAAGCCATCATTGTGGTTGGAATACGTCCCCAAATGCATGTGTTGGAAACTTAACCCCAGTGTGACAGAGTTGTGAAGTCAGGACTTCTGGGGAGTGTATAAGTCATGAAGGCTCAGCCATCACACATGGGTTAACACCAGTATGAAAGCAAGAAGAAGCTGGTCCCTTGCATTCTTTATGTTCCTTTGACACCAGAGGACAGAAAGAACAAGAATTACTGCTACCTGAACCAAGCTACTATGTAGCCTGTGTACACCTTCAGGAAGCACAAATGCCCTACAACGTAGCCTGAAAGGTCTGAGAACATTCCAAGAGGAAGCTGAAAACAAGCTCCCTCTAGGCCGCTGAGCATTTTTCCAGACTTAGAATTGCTTTCCAGGAAGCATAAAGGCAGAAAAGCAAAGAGTTGAGTTGAACAGGGTGGATGCAGGCCACCTTGACTGCTGAGGCTGCAGCTTGGAGGGTCACTCGGTGGGAAACGGAGACAGATGAGGTCCAGCTCAGGAATGCTGCAGAGTGGGGAGAGCTGAGAGCCCACTGTAACCCTCCACTTCCCTCTGAGCTGCAGTGTGCCTGAACTCCCAGAGCCCTGATTTCCACCCACAGGGATGGGGGTGGGATGCGGAGAACCCTTGTTTTTGAGGAAGTAGGAGCAGAGAAGTCCCATATCCAGTTACTTTTCTGTTGAGAGTTCCTTCTTGCTCCTAAGACAGTGCCTTGCTATTGCATCCTCCAGTGGGATGAACAGCATCTGAATCCTGTGATGTTCATGAGAGAGGAAATATATGTCCACCGTTGGTATGATCAAGATTTTTTCCATGTCCGTATCTACCTGATTCAGTTGTCCACCGTGGAAATCGTCACAGACTTCCCTTTAAAGTTGTGGTGCCGGCATGAACAGACCTGCATCTGAGAATCACTTTGTAAATGTTTTCCTTTTATAATTTACCCTAGCTAACAGGAGTGCTCCGTAAGGAGTATGAAAGCTAATAACTACAGTTTGCTAATGAAAAGCAAGATGCCTAATCTTTCTGACAGCTTTCGGGGTCCTTGTTTTGCTTTGTTGAGTTAATTTATAATTTTTCTCTTGCCAACTCCCTTCCGAGAATATTACCAATCACCTGCTGAGGTGTATGAAATATTGGCTTCCCTTCTTTACCAAAGGCTGTTTCTCGTGATTATGTCAGGGGTTGTTTGTGTATGTATGCAGGTGGAATATTTATAAGGTAGTAAGTACTGTCAGTAAGACTAGAAATCACACATACCTTTTGGTGCAGTATATATTTGTATTGTCTTCATCACACAAACAAGGACATCATCTCTAGGGAGAATCACAGTGTCTGGTTATCAGTGGGGTCAAACCCCATCCAGACAGTTGTGAACTGGATACTGAAGGATGCTGGGGTGGGCATGGGAGTGTCTGTGCTTTCTTCCATACCTAGAAATGGCTAGCAAAGGAATCCTAGCGTTAGAGCTTTTTCTGAGAGACTAAGAAGCAAGAAAACAACAACAAGAGAAAACCAAAACGTTGCTAATTGGAATTCATTTGGGTAGCAGTTGGGTGAGTCAGCGCATAACAGGAAGAGGGCAGTTGTGTATCCCTCCTCTGAGAAATATCTTAGGCAAAATTCTATCATCATTTATGACTCAGATTCCAAGATCCACTGATGAGGGATGGATGACTTGAGTGTTTGTGCATGAAGGAGATAACACAGCATCAAAGCCAAGTGCTCATCTCTTCAGCACCAATCAATATATAATTTGATTACTATTGTTAGCACCAGTGCTTGCGAAGAGCAGTTCCCACTTAGAGGAAGGCAAACAGCAGCACACAAGGCATTACTCATATGTTTGTGGGAATGATGTCATCTCTACTGCGCTACCAGTGATACAGAATCACAGCACACATGATCATGTTTAGGACATAAGATTTGATGAAGACAAAAAAAAAGGCTTTTATTGGCTAATTCATTTACTATTATGTGTGTTTTTGGTTTGGGGGGGGTTGTTTTGTTTGTTTGTTTGTTTTTAGTGAATGGCCCCATAGGTTGATATATTTGAATGCTTCATCGTCAGTTAGTAGAACTATTTGGGAAAGATTAGAAGGTACGGTCTTGTTGGAGCAGGTGTGTCTCTGAGGGTTAGCTTTGAGGTTTCAAAAGCTCATTCCAGGCCCAGGCTCTCTGTACCTGCTGCCTGCAGATCAAGACATAAGCTCTCAACTACTTCTCCAACACCAAGCCTGTCTGCCTGTCTGCCTGTCTGCCTGTCTGCCTGTCTGCCTGTCTGCCTGTCTGCCTGTCTGCCTGTCTGCCTGTCTGCCAGCCACACAATCTATATGATGATAGTCATGGGCTAATACTCTGAAACTATAAGCAAGCCCTCAACTAAATGCTTTCTTCTAAAACTTGCCTTGGTCATGGTGGTTCATCACAGCAATAGAACAGTAATTAAGACAACTGATGTATACATTACATAATTATTTTAGTGTTTGTACTGACTAGTTTTATGTAAACTTGATACAAGTTAGAGTCATCAGAAAGAAGAGCACCTCGGTTGAGAAAATGCCTCCATAAGACATTTTCTTAATTAGTAATTGATGGGGCAATACCAAGCCAATTGTGGGCGGTGCCATCCTTGAGTTGGTGTCCTGAGTTCTGTAAGAAATCAGGCTGAGCAAACCACGAGGAGCAAGCCAGTAAACAGCACTCTTCCATGGCCTCTGCGTCAGCTTCTGCCTCCAGGTTCCTGTCTTGTTTGAGTTCCTGTCTGCATATTTTTCTATGACAAACAGCGCTATGGACATGTAAACTTAATAAACACTTTCATCCTCAAGTTTCTTTGGTCGTGGTATTTCATGGCAGCAATAGTAACCCTAACTAAGGCAGAGTTACCTCCTGTTTTATTTAAAAATGAGCATGCCAAATTCTGTATTCTAGGTGAAGCCAACAGCAGCCTTGCACATATTATATTTAGCACATCTCTCAATTCCCTCAAGAGGCCATTTCTAGTGATTGACATATCACCCAGGTGCCCTCTATGATAGTCACATAATGGCCAAATCGTCCAATGAGGCGTGTTTTAAAATGCATCCCCACCAGTAAGTGGCACACAGCTATACACTGATGGCCGTAATCTCTATATTCAGCTTCCCAGGTTAGTAAGGTTATTTGGTTTTTCCCTAATCAAGCAGAAGATGAGTCCTGGGTCAGTGGGTTTTGCTTCTCCTTCCTTCTTTACACACTCTGCAAACATTTGAAATGTTGTTGTAGAGTTGCACAGTGCCGGACTTCCGAGAAACAAAAAATGATCAGGGCAAGTTCTCTTTCTTGGGAAATCTGAAAATGTTAGGCATTTGAAGGAAAGTCTTAGAATGAAGTGGGGAGAAATCACATGAGACACTTTTTTCTTTATTGATGTTTTCATAAATCTCAAAATGAATTAATTTCATAGTCTCTAATGAAGGCACTGCAGGAACACACTACAACAGTATTCCTTTAATCGAGTCAGGCAAAGCACAGTGCTTATTACACACCATACAGTCTCCTCCACGACACCCACTATCATGACTCAATGCTAAGAAGTAGCAGGACATCACCTTCAAGCTAATTTTCATAATTGTAACTATAAAGAACAAGTCAGACAGGAAGAGGCAGAGCTCCTCTGCTTGGGGCATGAGTAGAAAGGGACTCCAGATGCCTTCTGATTTGATCTGCCCCGTAAGCCACACAGCACTCTCCAAGGAAGCTTTGCAAATAGCCTGGGCTTGCACAAGGTACTATTTGAAAGCCATATACTGAATAGCTTCCAAAATTGGGATAGGAGGGCATGGCAGAGGAGGAAGTTCAAGGAGGGACATAGAAGTTCAGCCTCGCAGCGCTGGGAAGTGCCATGCAGGATAGCAGAGGACACGAGAAACCATCAGTTTTATCCAGCTGTGAACTCTGAGCTCTGCAGCAATGACCTGCCTGGCAAGATGTGTTCACTTGGTGCAATAGTGGTGCAAATGTCATGGGAATAACCAACGACTTTCTGCTTCAGTTCAAGGCCTTCTCCACAAGATGAAATCTATACCTGGCATGGTAACTGGTCCAAAAACCTGTGGTTAGACAGGTTATAGGCCTTCAGGGAGCCCCTGCTATTGTTATTCTGCTAATAAAAAGACATAGTATTAAAAGTAACTCCTAAAGGCTTATAGTTATTTTCATAGATGAATGCATCTCTCAAATCCCATCAGAGAAGCTCTTTTGATGATTAGCATGTAATCCTACAATTGGTCAAGGTACAAACTGTGGAATGTTCAGCCATAAACAAGACATCTGTATCACACCCTTTCTCCCCAAGCTTAGGGGTCATTGTGGAAAAGGGAGAAGGAATATTCTAAGAGCCAAAGGTGGTGGATGATGAGAACAGTATTTTTCAGACATAATAAGGCATCTGCACATTGAATTCACAGCAGCTGTGTAGCATGCACAAAATCTGCCCACGCTCAAGCCAGACAGAATCCCAGCATGGAACCTGAATATGCTTCCCACCCTTAACTGAAGAGTTACTGGCAATTGATTGTGATTGGAGAAGAGATGGAGTCTGTTTTCTTTCATTACGTGGCCCCTGTTAGGTCAACCGTGATCTAGTGGAAGGTCACACATCCAAGAGCACAAACGCAGCACAAATTCAAGTTGGTGGGTAAGAAAAAAAAAAAAAGAACAGGACATAAAGTTAGGTGGGTAGGGAAGGTGGTGGATCTGGGAGGGACTGTGGGAGGGGTAAAAGTGATCAAAACACATTTTATGACATTCTTAAGGAACTAATAAAATGCAAATAAACAAGCTAATCTCTGTAAAAGTAATTCCCTCCACTCTAAAAATAGATAATATAGACATCTCACTTCACTGATGTTGGAGTAACTTCACAGCTCAGGTTCTCAGAGGGCTAGCCTGTGCCACAATGTCTGCTTACCTTCTCTAGACTATGAGCTGCTTTTGAGCATAGTTTAGCTCTGTTCAACATTGTGTCTCCAATTCTGGTCACAAGGACTGTCCAAAGCAGGCAATAAGAGTAAACATGAAAACATAGATTTCCTTCTTCCTCAGGGGAAGCTACTCTGATTAGTGGGACAGCGTCTCACTACATTCTTTTCTGGACACTCATACAAATGCACATGTGTGAATGTGTATGCACACACACACACACACCCCTCATCTTTACTCTGGGAAGAGCCATGACTAATATAGAACATTGCACCCTTCATATCTTGAGTCCTCGGGCTCCTTCTGGACACACCTGTTTATACCGCTGGGAAGCTCTTTATTCTATCCTTCCTCCTATTCCCAGCAATTTTGTCCTCTCCCATGCTCAATGTGAGCATGAGGCTGTCTTGGCCAGTGTTCTGTTGCTGTGAAGAGACACCATGGTCATGACAACTCATAGAAAAGAGAACATTTAGTTGAGGCTTACTTACAGATTCAGAGGTTTAGTGTACAGTCATGGCAGAGAGTCTGATGACAGGCAGGCAAAAATGGGGCCAGAGTGGCTGAGGGTTTTACATCCAAATCTGAAAGCAGCAGGAGAAGTGAGGAAGACACTGACTGGCTTGGGCTTTTGAAAGCCCAAAGCCCACCCCAGTGACACACTTCGTCCAACAAGACCACACCTCTTAATCCCCTTCAAGTAGTGCTACCCCCTGATAACCAACTATACAAGGGTATGAGTCTAGAGGGGCTATATTTAGACCACCACATACCCATAGTTGTCTTTCCCATTTTTCACACTATAAACTTCTTATGCCTTCACTGACTTGATCTGCTCCAGTTCACAAATGTCTTTCCTAGAGTCAGTTCAAATTCATCTACGCATAAATAAATACCAAGTTTTAGCCCAGCCTTAGCTATATAAAACCCTATCTACAACAAAATAACACATTTGCCAGGGGTCTGATTATATCATAACGTGAGAGGTAAGGAAATATGGGGATATTACTCCAGAGCCATTATGCCATGTGTTCATCACTGTATTTGATGCCATTTCCCTTGGCACCCTTACTGCTAGCACTGGTGATAAGCAGAAAGGCAGAGTCCAAACCACCAGTCACTCAGTGCTTTGATGTAAGTGAGTTATGCACTGGAAGGAAAAAGCTAAATGGGTGATACGGTATGAATATCGCTTGAGACATCCCTACTTCTGTGTGCTGAACACGTAGTCCCCCGTGCAAAAGGTCTGCAAAGGCGGAACTACTAAGAGGCAATTAGGTAATAAGGACTCTGGTCTCATGAATGGATTGATGCTATGACCCGGTTATCTGGTCCTGATTAAACGATAACTTTGTTCAACTTCCTCCCCCTGAGTTTCTATGTACTCACTTGCCCTTCTGCCACCTTAAGACACTGCACCGAGGGCCTTGCTGGGTTCTAGAAACACTCTTGTGGTTTCTAGCCTCCAGAGTCATACAAAATATTCCTCATGAATTATTCAATCTGTGGCATTATATGGCAGCAGCAAAAAAAAAAAAAAAAAAAAAAAAAAAAACAAGCTAAGGTGATGACATTCCAGAAAGAAAATACGTCAAGACAGAACACAGCCAGACAACAGCTCTCCCAGCCTGGCATGGGTGAGTAAGGGCCATCTGGAGGAAGATGGAGAGAGCCAGGTGCAGCCTAGATTCCAGCCCACACATCTGTAAGCCCTGCTATTGGGAGGTGGAGGCAGGAGGGTCAGGATCTTAAAGGAGCTTCAGATCTTAAAGACAAAAACACAAAGCGAGCTGCAATGCGGGCTGCAAAACACCATGACTCGAGTCCTCACTATGTTCCCAGGACAGCTCTGTCTGCCTCACAGAGGCAGCACCACAAGTCTGTGGGTCCCAGCACTTTCACAGCCTTGGTTTTTCTATTGTGTGTGTACCTTGTGATTTTGTGTTTCAGGAATTTTAGGTTTCTGTCCGCAGGAAGCTGACCTTCTAACGTGAGATCCTTTTAGTTTTGTGATTTATCTGCTGTCTTCAGGAAAATCTTAATTGAACCCCAGGGAACGCTTTTTCCTCTTTGGTTCAGATGATGTTTACAAAAAATGGCTAGGAAAACACCACAATGGCTCTCTCACAGACAGCAAGCATACCACAGAGTGATATCCTCAGTGCAGACTCGCTTCAAGGCCACACAGGAAGCAGCTGCAATTGCTTTCAGTGTTTTAAGCAATCTGGTATGAGTCCCAGCAAAGGCAAAGGCAAAGCCAAAGCCACCTTGCTCAGGAAACAGAAGCGCTAGGGAGCTGTGAAGTATCTGACATGGGGAATTTCACTTCCCTAGAATTTTAGGAAATTCGGCTCTGCCTTGTGTTTCCCTTTGCTTGGTTTTGTTTTGAATTCCTTGACTAAAGAGTTCCTGTGTGGCTGTACGGTTCCATTTTTATATTGCTGGAAAAACATGGCCAAGCTGGAGAGACAGACAATAACAGTGTCCAGGGGCTGAGGGCGACAGGCAGAGTTGGCTACAAAGGGTCAGGTCCTGCTTTGTTTTGGTTTTTTGGTGGATAGAACTATTAAGCAACTGGATTTTTGGTGATGTTTACATCAATGGAACTTTACACTAGAAAGAGTGATTTCCCTATAGTAGATTTTAAACGGTGAATTATAGTTGATCGTCTGAGGATAGTGTTCTGGTGACCGGACTACCTTTTCTGCCAACTCCGTCCTCCGTTCTAGCTGGTAAGCACTAGTTTTGCTTTCATTCCCGATATCAGACATCTTTCAAAAATGACTTTTAGGTGTGTAACTGCCTTAAAAGATAGGACATGACAGAATACCAACAACATGTATGGTAGGAGCAAATATCATTAGTATTTAAATATCCTTGAGATCTTAATAGAACATTCTAAAACTCAGAACTATTAGACAGCTAAATACTTCCTTTTTTTTAGCTTGCCTTGGTATTTTGCCCATATTCAAAAGGCTGTATTTTTAATAGCTATTGCTATTCTCTTAGTGCATTTACTTATTTATATATTTCATGATAAAGTAAATTTAACAATTGCATCCTCAGATACACTTAATAAGTGCAATAATCAAAAGCTTGAGAAAGCAACAGATGCTTCTACAATGGGATTCTGTGACCCAGAGATGTCTATGGTGAGCTGTGCTCCTGCACATACCACCTCCAGCCCTCCGCTCTGCCCCTATAAACATGTTGTGTGAAGGAATAGATGCTTCCAGTAGAGCATTCTCATCATGCACCAGATGCTTTGGGTACAAAAACTTCAACTTTGTGTGGGTTAGTTTTTGTCAACGTGACGCCATTAGAGTCACCTGGGCAGAGGGATCTTCCATTCAGGAATTGTCTCACTCAGACTGACATCTTTGAGTGGGCCTCTGAGGCATTTTCTTAATGAATGGTTGATGTGGAAGGGGCAGGTCCTCTTGGGGTATGCCACTCTGGGCAGGTGACCTTGGGCTGTATAAGAAAGCAAGCTGAACAAACCATGGGAAACAAGCTAAGAAGCAGCGCTCCTCTGTGCCCTCTGCCTCAGTTTCTGCCCCGAGGCTCCTGCTTGAAGTTCCTGCTCTGAGATCTCTCAGGGATGGAGTGTGACCCAAGAGTTGTAAGATGAAGTAAACATTTTCCTCCCTCTTGGTTTTGGCCAAGAGAGAAACCTGATTGGTACATTCTGCTTTTCGTTTACCATTTAGCCTCAGCTTTTGTATCTGACTAGGAACTGGGTGTTTTCATACATGCCCCGCCCCCCAACTCCTATTCTTCTTCATCGATGTTTTCCCCTGGATTCATGGGCAGTTCTTGTGGACTGTTGGATTCTTCTACACTCTATTATGTGTCCTTACATGCCCCGCCCCCCAACTCCTATTCTTCTTCATCGCTGTTTTCCCCTGGATTCATGGGCAGTTCTTGTGGACTGTTGGATTCTTCTACACTCTATTATGTGTCCTATGTCATTTGGGGTTCATTTGTAGAGCTAAGCTATTGTAGGCTTTCTAAGTTTGATTATGAAAACTGACAACTATTACTGGATGGTGGCATTTGACTGACTACAACTATTCACTGAAAACTCCCCGAAAGAGTCTTGCGTGACTTGTCTGATCATTTTTCTTCATTTTGGTGGAACTCAAGTTTCAAAGTTTCTGGCAAAAACTGTAGACTTCCACAAGCTGGAGACAAAAAGGATTTGGCCCAGAAAGTGGGTGTAGCTCCTCTGTCTCAGTGTGCCTCATTGCCTCCTGAAGGCAGATGCTCTGCTTACTCTGTGGTTGTCTCTAATCCCTCCCTTGATATCCCTTTGGACTCAACGTCTACCCTCTTATTCTGCTCTCCTTTCACGTTGCCAAGGCAACTCTTCGCAGGTGTGGCCCAAGGCTAATCTAACCTTGGCAACTCCTTAATTGAGGTCTCCTCTTCCTAGGTGGCTCTTGGTTGTGTCAAGTTGAAAATAAAACTAATGAGGACACCTCCTCACTCCCGGACTACAGTCAGTAGCCTTAAGAATTTGCCATGAAAACTACTCAGCAAGCAAACCAACAAAACCAGAAGAAAACTGCTCAGGAAATATTGAGAGAATGAGTAGATGGATGGAAAGGAAGCTGGAAGAGAAGAAAGAAGAGAATGGGAATAAGAAAGAAAAGAAACAACGGGGTAGTGGACGGTGGCAGGAAACTTGGAAAAGTAGAGTAAATCAAACCCAGCGCTCGGGTACCCACCTGAGATGGTAGGTGCCTCCCTGGTCCCTGCCAGATTCCTGGCCTGGAACATGTGCCACACACCCCACATTGGTCACATAGGCAAAAACAGAGTTCTCCATGCTAATGAGGTACCAAGAGGTCCTGATGGTTGAGCCAATAAGCTTCCCTTTACAGACGTTTCTCCTGAAAAAGATATTTAATCTCTGGTCCACTCTGAGGAGTGGCTATGAATCCATCTTCCAAAAACAGTACAGATAAACATGGACTGTCTGTTTCATCAAGAACTGCCGCTGTAGGGAGCACAGAGAAGGCCTTTGCCTACAGAGTCGCAGCCTAAATCTCCCATAGAAGGCCTCTCTGCACTTCCATACAACTGCTGCTAAGCTAAGGACAGTCACAAAGCGAAGCCAGAGTTCCCCATTTCCCTAGCCCTGGGTTCGTTGTTGTCCTTAGCCCATGGTTCCACAAGTCTGTTCCCAGCTCTTTGACACCCATTGGTACCTGAATGTCCAGGAGTTTGTCTCAGGCCATGGACCCCCAACCCTTCATTCTAACTCCTCTGTGTGGCACCCAGCAGCAACTGTATGTCTGGGAGTCAGAAAACCCCACCTTTAGCGCCCACATCTTAGACTGTATTTTCCCACCCCTTGAAGGGTGCTTAGTGCTTCCCTAAAGCCTAGCACCCGATGGGATGGCAGTGACTTAGGGTAAACACAGTCAAGAACTGCCCGAGATTTGCCTCCCCAGAAGCTGTGCCCAGACCCCAGCAGCAGGGCAGAATGCAGACCCACAAACACATGGGCAAAGCATTATAAATCAGAAATGCCATGTTCTGAAGTATTTAAATACAGACTCTTCAAGTTGTAGGGTGATGCTGAAAACTAAACTCCCCCCTCTAGTCACTGCCCCCATTAAGGATCCCACTATCAATAAGAAGAGTCAATATGTGTTGATTAGCAGTATTTAATATCTCTCTGAGTTGGAGCAATGGCTCCGCAGTTAAGAGGACTTACTTCTTTAGCCATGGACCCAGTTTGGTTCCCAGCATCCCCATGGCAGCTCATCACTATCTGTAAGTCCAGTTTGGGGGATCTGACAACCTCTTTTGGCCTTCATGGGCATCAGAAATGCATAAGATATACATACATGCATGCAGGCAAAATAGCTATACATATATGGATTAAACTGTAGATAAATACATCTAAAAACAGAAACAAAAATATCCTTCAACCAAAGGTAGAGAAACAAATTGAATTCTCCCATGATCCTCTGGTAAGGTGGAGAGACACTAGATGCCTCTTGCTGAGAAATGCATCTCCTTTCTCATGCACAAGCCTGTCTATAAAACCCTCTCATACCCAATCACCATGACCCTCACGAACAAGAACCCAACTTCCAGATCTTTCGAATTAGAAATTCTCCTAGATCATTTCTTCCAGAGACTAAGTTTCAGACTCTTGCCTAGACTCCGAAACCCTTAAAAGTCATGCTACCAAGAGAGAGGCAGCCTAGCTCGTAAATGGCTACATGAACTAAAACATCAAGTTTCAAGAGAGAGAAACAGAATTGTAAAATCACCGCTTTTCGTAGAAATAAAACTGTATCGTGGTCACATTAACTCTATTGATCATAGTTCTTTTGACCAATAATTTTTTTTTTCTCACCTGCTACTGTTTCTCGCCATTGATGTGATAATAGACCTTTATCATGTTTACACAGGTGAGTGTTTTTGGCTTTACTGATGGGAGTGAGTCCCATAAAACAGATTCCAGCATGCATCTGTGTGTGTGTATGGGAGTGTGTTATTAACTACTGGCACTGCCTTGATGAGTTTGCTTGTGGGAGCTATACACCGTGGTCTAAGCTTGGCCTTCTTAGCCTTCCCTAGGTGCAGCCAAGTGAAGCATGCTCTATCTGTCTTTGGCTTGTGGAAAACTGCACATTAAAGCTAGGTAAGATGCCAATTCCCCATGGTAACAGTTTCACAGATGCTCTGTAGGGCCAGAGAAACCCTTTCCCATCATCTCCGACAAAGCATGTACTGAACGCTCACAGCAGAAGACAACAGTCCTGCCCTGCAAAAGCCCTTTCATCCTCTGAGAGTTAGAAGGACAACTGATGATGGGTTAGCCACGCACGGACTGCAAGGCTCACACGGTGGGTATCAGTGTTCTATCGACCAAAGATGGGGTCTTTTAAAAGGTCTTTGTTAGATGATTAGTGTGCCCAATTAAACAACTCGGCAGATAAACAGAAAAACATTCCAAGGCCATAGGCATCATTGGGGAATCCAGCAGGACCTGTGAGTCAAGGTATAAAGTTTACAGTGGTAATGAGTAAATAACCCTATGTGCCTGTGTTACGGAAAAACAAAACAAAACAAAACAAATCACATACATTCTTTCTTCAGTAGCTGGTTATAATAGTGATGGCGTGCTACAAAATAATAATGAAACAAAAGTGAAGAATTTTTTTAGCAGTATTTGTGTGTTTTTCACAACTATTGTACTTGTTTTGTTTCATGTAGTTGGTTTCTCTGCGTGGGACCGAGCTGTCTTCAAATTACCAGTCCCCCACCTCAGATTCTCTAGTGGTACGATGATAAGCTTGTACCATCCTGCCGGGCTTCAGTTAAGTATCATTAATAAAGCAAAATGTGTCCCCTGCAGGTGAATTTCTTACTGTGCGATCCTTAAACAAAATGTATTTTCTAACACGAATCTGACTGCACAAGCAACAGGAGACCCATATTCAAGAATTTGTAGCAATGGCCAACTCACCGGTACATGGAACACTGGTTGGATAACTAAATCATAAGGAAAGGTATTGAAGCATGTGAGGCTATCTTCAGTTCCACAGTTCATACTCTCCCCCCTCCCTAGTCCACCTTCTCTCCCCTACCTCTTTCCTTCCTTCCCCTTCTTCTTTTTCCTCTCTTCCCCTTCCCCTGCCCTTCCTTTCCGTTCTCTTCTCCTCTGTCCTCTCTCCCATCTCCGTGTCCCCATTCTCTGAGACTGGTCCTCACTTTGTAGCTACTGCTGGCCTGGAAGCTGCCATCTGGCTCAGGATGGCTCCACACACTCACCTTCCCCTCTCACGGCCTGAGTGATGTGAAGACAAAGCAGCATGAGCACTCTCACCACCATGGACACTCGCAAGAAATTAAACTAAACCTTATAGGCACACTCGGAGATCTCTCAGTCTTCCCCTTTATTCTCTCTGGATTTGGTGTTTATTGGAGCCATGTGTGTTTTGAATGCTTCCTCTACATAGGAAAGTCAGTAGCTGTGGGTTTATAGACTTCAAACTTTAAGCAGAACTGCATTGGCATTGGCATGCCAATTTGTACCTTAAACTTGTTGCAGAGACTGCTTTTGAGATGTATACAAGTGACAGCCTTGTTGATTGTTACTGTTTTGTAGTGTTCCACTGACTGGGTCAATCCGTTATCCACACTTTTGAGGGACCTTGCCGTTCTTTTCCGTTTTAGGCTAGTATCGTTGCTGTCACGTGGGCTTTGACATGTCCCTGTATGCATACATATGAGAGACTCCCGGATTGAGCGTCCAGGGTGGACTTGCTCCATAGTCTGTGCTTTCATCATGGTCTGCCCAGCTGACTTTCACTGACATTAGCAGTATATGAGAATCTCTGCTGCTCAGCACCGCTGACTACTATGGGCCTCCTAAAATGTTCCAAAATCAGGTAAGTGAGAAACAGTGTCTCATTGTTGTTTTGAGTGGCACTTCCTTGATTATTCGTGAGACTGAGCTTTTTCTTATTAACCTTCAGTTTTCATCTTCTGGGAATTACCATGTCATAACTGGTGTATTTTATACTGTGGTATTACATTGCATCATTTATTATTATTTTACTGGCTAGTAACTTAAGTCCCTCTTGTGTCATACATGCCTTCCCATCCTGGGCCTTGGATTTGACTCCTGTTTTGTGTATCCTATGTTATTTGTGTAAACACTTGCTCTTTATCAGGGTGGTCAGGCCCATTTCTCTTTTCCTTCATAATATGAACCTTTTATGGCTTTTCCACAAATGCCTTCAAGGCTAGAGGTATTGTTTGGTGGTCAAAACAAAACGAACCCCACTGGCCAGGCATGGTACGCACCTGCAATCCCAGGATTCCTGAGGCTGAAGCTAGATGATCGAGAGTTCCAGGACAGCCTGGACTCAGCAAATTCAAAGAGTGCCTGGACTATAAAGAAAGACCGTGTCTCAAAAAGAAAAAAAGAAAGGACAGGAACAGGGAAAGGGACGTTTTCAAGTGTTTAACCAATTGTTCTCACACCCTTGACTAAGCAGTTTACCTCTTCCATAAGATCTACCCCCATGTAAGTTCCCACAGCACACATCCCAGCTCTGTCCTCCCCCTACCCACTAGGAACAATACCATATTATCTGACTACAAGCTATCTCAGAGGACTCCTAGCTCACTCACTTAAAAATGTGCTTCTGAAGACATAGATCTATGTGTTGCAAGATAGGCCTGATGTGGACACATACAGGTGCCACTGTTACCATTTAAGACAGGTTTCCGGGCATGGGCAGATGTCAAATTATAAAGCCATGTAAAATGTAGCCCCTTCATTCAGAAACAATGTATTCTTCAATTGGTTTAAATGCTTTCTTAATGATTTTCAGTAAAGCTTTATGGCACCTTCTATAAAGGTTGTTTTAAAAGATTTATTCTGCATTCCTAATGATTTTTTGCTCTACTATAAGTTGTGCCTCTTGGCCAGTTAATGTATGTCTTTGACTGTTGGTGATAAAGGAAAAATGAAAAGTTGCGCTTCCATCCCCTCGCCAGCTATCTTTTTCTCAGAGTGTACCTGGTGTGAGTTTCTCAGAGTGTACCTGGTGTGAGTTTCTTTGTAGCTTTCCCATCCACACCAACATTCTCCTTCATCTTACATTCTTATTTTGCTGTGGTGGCTGGGATTGGATAAAAATGATTATTTAATAGAAATGTTGATGGCCAGAGAACTGGCTCTTTCTGTGACTATAAGCAGAATAATTAAGAATTTTGTGAGAGTCTAAGTGTTTCCAAATATCATGAGTCTTGCTGTCTCCTGATTCAGAATGTATGGAGGGTTTGTTCTGAGCACAATGGCCATTCCAGTCATCTCCAAAATCACTATACATCAACTGTTATTTCCATTTTTCAGAGTGGGCCTATTGCTGGGCTACTGCACAAAAGGAATAAATAATAAATTATACATCGTATTAATTTTGGACACAGTTGGCCAATTTCATATTATTCACAAAGGTCACATGGAACAGAACAAATGGACACAAAGGCATCAAGCAGAGAAATCCAGAAGCAAAGGGGAAAACCTAATTCTAAAATTATTTTGCATTCAGGTCCAAAATTGGTTCCCTTGGAGGTCCTTACATTCTATTTGTTTGCAAAATTTAAAAGAGCGAGAGTTGGCAGCAGGGAGAGGTTGTTTATTAGTGCCAATAAGAACTCAGGGTTAGTTAGGATCTGGGGTGGGAAGAGAGTTGGGGACGTCTTCTTCACTTTTAGTGCCTTGAACCAATAAGATGCCAAGAAGAATCTGATCAGAGTCACTACCCAGCTCAAGGAAACCACTGCCATTGCTTTGTTAGAACCAATGGCACCTTCTAGAACAGTGGTTTCCAACCTTCCTGATGCTGTGACCCTTTAATCTAGTTGCTCATGTAGTGGTGACCCCCAACCATAAAATTATTTCGTTGCTACTTCATAACTGTAATGTTGCTAGTGCTATGCATAGTATTGTAAATATGCAGGATACCTAATATGAGACCTCTATGAAAAGGTCTGGGGTGTGGGTGGGGGTAGGGGTGGAGGCGGGGCTGTGACCCCAGGTTGAGAACCGATGTTCTAGATTATGCTACCAGAGAACATTTTTGTTGTTGTCTTCCTGTAAGAAAAAGCAAAGCAGTACTTTAAAGCATTCTATTTGAAGAGTGTGTCACAATGTAAATCATTTTTTAAAAATATGCACTTTGAAGGCATGCTATGTTTTAAGACACTCCATTAGAAGAAGTAGAAAACAAAAGCAAAATTTTAAATCACATTTTTACTTTATCCGCTGGTTCTCTTTAAAGAATTCCTTGTGGGTCACGCTGAGTCTTAATAAGTGAGACACTAAGTACTGCCTATGGATACCAGTAACAGAAAAACAATTGTGTTGACACAACAGGTTTTACAGATGGTATTTTCTAAGTTTTTATTTGTTGAATGGACAACTTAGGATTTGTGGAGCTAGAGCTAGACAAGGAGCTGATGAACTTCAAAACAGGCCTGGAATGCTTAACCGGTGTCCTTTCTAATGAACTGACTGCTAGTTCATTGACAACAGCAGATCTAAAAGGATTCTGCTCGAAGGCCTCCTGTGGCTGGAACTCCTGCAAGCTAGCTGGCTAGCTCTGTAGAGATCTGGCCCAGGAGGTCTCGCCGCTTTAAGCGTCCTAGGCCTTGGACCCGCCCACCAGAAAGCCAAACCGCGCGGTGTCTGCTGGAAGTTGTAGTTTCAGGCCCAAGCACGTCTTGACTCGTCTTCTCTTCCATTTCATTGACTCTTAACAGACCACAGACTCTGAGACCGCTTCAGATTGCGCGTTGATCATTTCAAGGTATAAAATGAGAGGGATTTTCTTTAATCACCGGATCTGGGCGCTGCTGCTGCTGCTTAGAAAGTATCTGGAAGGCACGCATGCGCATGAAGGTAGCCAACACAGCCTCTGACTCCCCTAGAGCTGGGATGAAGGAGACTTAGGCCCTGTATATAGTAACAGTTTGTGATAGTGTGGCTTGCGGGTTGTGAAGGAAACCGAGGAAGGCAGCCGGTCACGTTAGGACCCCATCCGGACTTCTAGGACACTTCCACCTTCTAGTTGTTCCCAATTTGCAGAATTGCAGTTTTTCCCATACCCCTTCATCTCTTTATGGAAAGGCTTTCCCTGCAGCATTGTGAAATCCTCAGCTCCTCAGCCAAGGCCTTTTAGCCTGCCTGGAATTCAAACTGTCTCTCCTTGCCAGCTTCAGGTCATCCCAGGCAGCAAAAGGCTCAAGGCACGGGCTGTACAGGCGTTGCTACTGCTGCTCCTCTTGCAAAGCTGGAGCCAGCCAGATAGAAACTTGGATACCTGCAGCTTAGAAAGTGTTTGGAAGGATCGCAAGCGATGTGCATACATGATAGATAAGTAGATGCATAGATTAGATGTCTTTAATTCTTAAAGGGCCTCTCATAGCTTTCTTGTGTTCTTTGAGGTGGCAATCGTTATGCAAAAGAGCAGGTGAGAATCTATGTATTATCAGCTAAAAACATTACCCCTCCTCCCTAGGGGAAAAAAAAAAGGTATATTCAAATTTTCCATGTTTCCATGTTTGGCAGAACCACCAAACTGAAAGTTGTAGGGGCTATAAATCTGCTTTTCCATCATATCAAAGTAGACAGAGCTAAAGGGGACCAAGGCTGCACCTGATGTTGACTGCCTTTCTGAATAGCCAGTCCAGACCACATCCGCTCTTAAAGTAGTGAGCAATCGCCTTTCAGTGAGTGAATCTCCTTCCAGCAAACACAGAGGATGTTGCTTGGAGACATGCTTAAGACTGAGCAAACACGTTGTGCTGGACTCTGGAAAGAGAAGCATTAGATTTTAGCTAAGGGAGTGACCAGGTTATGCTCTAAAGTGCCCTTCATTTCACAGAGAGAAGAGTGAACCACATTGTGTATTTGCAATCTCCCATTCTTCTGCAAATGTAGTGCTGTTATTCCTTGCATCAACAATGCTAACACAAATCTCAAATAGGCATATAAGTGATGAAATCCCCTGGCCTTGTTGCCCATGTCTCTAACCTCAGCACTGGGAAGGCAGGCAAATAATATATCTCTATGAGTTCTAAGTTAGCCTGGTCTATTATCATGAGTTCCAGGCCAACCAGGGCCTCCTAGTGAGAATCCGTCTCAAACAACAACAAAAAACAAATTGCAGGAATCCTCTATCTGCTCTTCAGGTTGCACCAGTGTGGGTCAGGAGAAGGAGAGATGAAAACAGAGGTGTACATCATACAAAATCGAGGGGCAAGGCATACAGAGGTGCCTAGAAGAGGGGTGGTCTCAGAAATCTGTGCAGAAAAGCAGTATTTGCTATGAGGGGATCTCTGTTGAGCCTTTAATCAACTAATAAGAAGTTGTTACCCCCAGAGCTCCCACATGAGTTCTGTCTGTGAGGAAAGGGGGTTGGTTATTTGGTCTGCAGGCATGGGCACAAAATGCTCCTGTCTCCCTGGCGCTCACCTGGTGAAAGCAGACTGTACAGAGTCCCTGGCTCTACTGAAATGTCTGCGGACTACTCTCTGTAAAAACGCCTTTTGAGTGCACTGCACATTCCTTTGGACCTCTTCTGCACTGGAACGTCTTGTTCCTTTGGGGGGGTTTGATATTTGGAAACAGCCAGAAATCATTTGGCTGTACGTTTGGAAGGCAAGGAAAACTATTGCACTACAGAACTGCTGCTGGTGAAATCTGGGAGGTGGTTTTGGGTGTGAACCAAAGGCAGGGTTTGTCACCTTGAAACATGGAAAATTTGAATATACCTTATTTTCCCTAGGGAGGAGGGGTAATGTTTTTAGCTGATATTACAGCCTCCCAATGAATTCTGATGATTCAAACAAGTTAGTGATCATAAGGTCATTTCTCTGTGGGTTGTGGAGAGAAGTCATGTGTCAGGAGAGCAGAGGGCTGCTTACAGCTTCACCTGTAATTTGATGTGTGGTCACAGTGGTTTCCAGAACTCCCAAAACATCACATGGGATGAGTTGTGCCTATAGTACTGAGTTGCTCTGTGTCTTTGTTAGGGTTTCTATTGCTGTGATGAGACACCATGACCAAAAATCAAGTAAGGAAAGAAAGGATTTACACTTCCGCATTGTAGTCCATGACTGAGGGAAGCCAGGACAGGAACTAGAGGAGGAGAGGAACTCGGAGGCAGGAGCTGATGCAGAGGCCATTGAGGGAGGCTCCTTACTCAGCCTGCTTTCTTATAGAACCCAGGGCCGCCAGCCCAGAGTTGGCCCCACCCACCATGGGCTGAGCTCTTCCCCATTTATCACAAATTAAGAAACCTCCCTATAGGCTAACCTGAAGCCTGATGCTATGAAAACATTTTCCTGATTGAGGTTCCCTCCTCTTAGAAGGCTTTAGCTTGTGCTGAGCTGACATAAAGCTATCTGGAACACTCTGTAATTCCATAAAATCCAAGCAGAGATATCTCAAGAAAAACAACAAAAGAAAACCCTTGATTTTGAAAACCAAACATTCCTTGTCCAACCAGGTAATTCGACCTGCTCAAATAACTCTCTTAAATGTCAGTCTTCTCTTGAATGACTTAGGACTAACGCACCTGACCACAGACATCAGCATCCTGATATCAGAACTGGGAATCTCCAGACCTCAAGCGAGCCTATTCAGAGAGGGAAGGCAGAGGCTCCAACACCAGAGGGACTTATTCAGAATTGTTCCTTGTGCTCACAGATACGCCCTAAGAAAACCCAAAACGTTAGCACATAGAGTTGTTCCTTCAAGGCAAGGAATGCAATACTCGTCATCTGCCCAGAAGGCTGGGAGCAGGCGTGCATGTTCTAGCCTGATCACCTTTGCACTATTTGTAGTACACCTACACCATATCCCTCCCCCAGACCCTTAGCCTTGCTTTTCTTAGTCAATCGGTAGAACCTATATTGATGGAAGGTGTCACATGCAGTCAATCTATAAAACCTACTTTATGAAAGATGACGCATATATTTCACAAGGAGTTTCCATGTAGTCCTCTTTGATCTGTATTTAGCTTATTTTGTTTCTCAAAGAGATTTACATATGCCTAAAATAAATTACTTAGGGTCAGAATTCTGAAGTTTGAACCAATGACATGATATTTAGCAATGTTGAGTCAAGCTGCCTCCTTGCTCTTCAGGGACTGGGAGTTCTTCAGACTCTGCCGGCCATGAAGGTTGTTGCAAAGACACCCCCTCATCTTCCTTGCACAGTTTGTTACAAAGGGGTAGGAAATAAGAGGGAGCCTTGAAGGGGCCACAGAATGCTACCGGGGTCAGGAGGCACCAGCGGACACTGGTAGCATAGGCCTGCCTTGAGGGAAGGTTCTAAGCATGGGGATGTAGCTTAACACTAGAGCACTTGGCAGGGGAAGAGGATTTGGTCACCAGGGGTTAATCCAGGGTGGAGTGTGGTGCCAGAACTCAGGCAAGAGAACAGTTTGTCTAGGTGAGTTGAACCCCACACAGCAGGATCTCAATGCAGGAACTAGAATACAGGGTAACTTGAGACTAGCCCAGAAGCCATGCCTTCATGATTAGTTCCAGAGGCTACACTAAAGTCTGCCTCTAGCCATAGAGGAATGGACAAGTTCTGGTGGCCTTCTGAAGTCAGAAACTAGCTTAGAAGCTACCCAATACTCTCTTTTTCCTTAAAGGTTAAACTTTTTTTTTCCCTAATGATAGATGTTTGTTGGGATAGACAGAGCATAGATAAATATGTTATTTAAGAACTATATTTTAGCATGTGATTTTTTGAATAGAATGATTTAGGAAGCATAGTCCCATAGGTACTTCATTACAATTAAATAGGAGCAGGTAGTTGTTGGGTGCTGGTGCCCACCATGACCAGTGTAGTTAGTGGCAATTAGAAGAGATCCGGACATCGTGGTGCACACATATAATCCTAGCACTTGTGGGTCTGAGGGAGGAAGATTGCCCTGAATTCAAGGTCATTCTGGGCTGTAAAGTGAGTTCTAGGCCAACCTAGACTAAAGACTAAGATAGATCAGACAACAAGATAAATCTCAAAGAAGAGCTTACGAAAGTTTGTGTCATAAAAAATGTGTGAGGAAATATGTTTAATCTGATCAAAGCATTATGCAGGGCCAGAGAGATGGCTAAAAAGTTAAGGACGCGTTTCTCTTGCAGAGGACCCAGTTGGCAACACATGGTGGTGTGCGACTGTCTTGAACTCCAGTTTCTGGAATCCAATGCCCCTTTGGGGGCTTCTGAGGGCACCAGGTACACACATGGTACACATAAATACACATAAAATAAAATAAGTTGTAAAGTAGTATGTAAACACTAGGCGATTTTATGTCTTTAATGTGTTTAAAACTCATGCTTTTGTTATCATTCAGATTCCTGTTTACATGCATTCGCTTTCATTGGTAATTGTCCTAAAAATAGAGCAAAGGTCAAAACATTTATCAGTCCTTTTTCAGTATCAACCATCGTGTTTGAAGGCATAAAAACATTCATATTATGACACAATCTTTTGTGTGTGTGTGTGTGTGTGTGTGTGTGTGTGTGTGTGTGTGAATGTGTGTGTGTGTGAATGTGTGTGTGTGTTTTGTTGTGTTTTGGTTGGTTGGTTGGTTGGTTGGTTGGTTGGTTTTTTGGTTTTTCTAGACAGGGTTTCTCTGTGTAGTCCTGGCTGTCCTGGAACTCACTCTGTAGACCAGGCTGGCCTTGAACTCAGAAATCCTCCTGCCTCTGCCTCCCAAGTGCTGGGATTAAAGGCATGCACCACCACTGCCCAGCGTGTTTTGTTTTTTAATCTGTGAAAAATAGAAGACACTACCCAATCCTAGGCTCTGTTTTCCTGTCCAAGCCTGCCACCGTAGACCTAGATGAACAGTAAAGTTACAATGTTTTAGGTCTGCTCTGGTAGAGTGTGTACCTAGACTCTTGGTCCCTCCCTTCTTCTCCACACTCCTCCCCTTCCCTTTCCTCCTCTTTCCTTCTTTTTCCATTCCTAGACTGGGAGAGGTGAGAGAGAAGAAGAAGAAGAAGAAAGAAAAAAAAACAGAATAGTACTCTTCAATTTAAAGATTTCAAGCTTAAGATAAAGATTTACTACTTAAGGCAGTAAATGACTGAGTGCTTAGTCAATTGCTAAAAACAAGAAAACTAGCAAGGCAAAGAAGCAGTGTGTGGGATGGGGTGGGATGGGAAGTTAGTCTACAGAGAGGGGAAATCTCCACTCTCCAGAAGGGCAAAAGCGTGGCGCTTCTTCCACAGCAGTGGAGAGCTTGGCCCTGCCCTTCTTTTCTGTGCCACTTATGGGGTGACCTGGCATTGTTTCTGCCCCCATAATGAGTAACCAAGTAGCGCTTGTTTTGCATAGGGAAGCCAGAGGTTTTGCAGGGTAATCAAAGTTTGAGAAAGGTTCTCAGAAAATCTCTTTGGCTCCAGATCAAGCCACAGTGCCCAGGTCAGCTTCATCAATAAGTAAAACTGAGATGTTGAATCTTTATTGGCTTGCCTCTGGCTTTCCTTCTCAGCAAATTTGAAACTCTGAAAGAGAAAACAGGCTGGTTTTGTGTTTTGGTTTGCTTTGGTTTGGTTTGGTTTGCTTTGGTTTGGTTTGCTTTGGTTTGGTTTGCTTTGGTTTGGTTTTTGCCTCTTCACACCACCCCACACCAGGGAAGAAAGTCTTGAGGTGGGTCAATCTGGAAACAGCAGCTAGGCCTAGGGTCACCAATGAATGGGAGTCTGTACTGATTAGGCTTTTTGTCATCTTGACATAAACTGAGATCATCTGGGAAGAGGGAACCTCAACTGAGAAAATACATCAGACTGACTTGCTGTGGAAGCCTATGGTTATTTTCTTGATTGACGTTGATGGAGGTGGGTCCAGCCCACTGTGGGAAGAAAGCAGACTGAGTATGAAGTATTCCTTTAAGGTCTCGGCTTCAGTTCCTGCTTCTAGGTTCCTTACTTCCCTCAGTAATGTAAAAACCAAATATGCCCTTTCTTCTCCCAAGTTACCTTTCATCCTGGTGTTTATCACAGCGATAGAAAGCAAAATTCAACAGAGCTCCGGGATGTTTCTGTACCAGGATCCCAATCAGCCACTACTGCTTTAGAGGCTTAAAAATAAATGTAGTCTCCCAGACTCCAAAAGGTCTGGATGCCTTAGAGCCAGCCACGAAGAGGAGAACAACTCTTAACCCGAAGCAGTGGCTGGAGTTTACTGAGCTAGACACGAAAGAGCTTCCAGAACTCACTTCGGACTAGCTGGGTTTGAGCTGGCCACCTCTGACTCACGCTGTTTGCTCTTCCCCGAATTCCTTCTGTCCATTGTTTTCACTTACTGGGTGCAAGGAGAGGGCCATTGTCCCTGAGGAACACTGCTGCTTCTGAGTTAAAGGCTTTTTATCTTTGTGATAATTCCTATCCATCATTCCAGACTCTGAGACACCTGGGCCGCTGAGGGCCTCTGCTTGTCTTGCCTCCATGTCTTGGTGTATTGCGATGTTGATTCGCCTGCTCCTCACTGTGGCCTCAGCATCTTTACAAATTCTGCTGTCCTCCAGCACGTGTCTACCACCCCTGCTCCTTTCTTCTTCCAGCTCTGCCCAGCTGTGCCGTTCAGCCTGCCTCGAACAGACCTTTCACCTCTTCGTGTTATCTGACAAGCCCCTACATCTCTTTCTTTGTGTGCCCTTCAGAAGCTTTGTTGACCTCAGAAAGAGTTGGTCACGGCTTTACCCTCCACCTTGTGACTCTGAAAATGTAACCTTTACCCACCTTGACATCTAAGACATTCTATTGAAAGGTTTGTTTATTCAATGATCCCTGGAACTTGAGCTTCTTCTACAAGATGTTTTCTCCCTTCTTTCTTTCCTTTATACCCTTTAACTTGGAACCTAATTGATACCCAAGAAACACTGAATGAATGGATGACATTGTTTGTTCACACATATGTCCCTTCTTGCTTCTTTATTAAGTAAGTCTTTGAGGTTAGGAGCATGGCTCATTTGTATCTTACTTATTCTTCTCTACTGGTGTAGTACCTGATAAAGCAATCGGCATTCACGCCCTCTGTAATCTGCTACATCATTTATGACTTTGAAACACAAAACACTTCCTCATTGTCCTCTCAGTCCTATCTTCAGCTTGCACTATCTCATCGGCAGACCCTCCAGACCTGACAAGAGGCTCCCTGAGGGCAGAAGCAGGGCTTCCATGTCCATTTGTGTCCATGTCCGTTTGTGTGCCCTACGGTCGGCTACAGCCAGCTTCCCAGTGAGGATTCGAAAGTTCAACTTCTCTTTAGCTAAAACTATTCCTCATGGAGATCCCTCCCGCCTGACCACCCACGTGAACGCCACATGCACTGTCTCCTAGCAACAGGACTGCTTCATGTATTGTTACCAGCTCCCAGACTTGAAAACATCCTGTTGTTTCATATTTATGTTAGCTGTAGTGTTCCGAACTAGCAGATGCTCAGTAAATATTTTCAAACTAATAAAGTTGATTCAACCCATCAAGGGTAATGGGGCCAAAGACAGTGCAGAGCAGCAGAGAGATGAAAACCGCATCAGGCCAGGAGAAGAGTGGAAAGATGGCTCTGGACTCTCCCTCCAGGCACTGAGAAACATTCAGTGTCAGAAGGTGACCATCCTTCCAACTCTGCTCTTCAGTCCAGGGTCTCAAGAGCTGCGGATATATTCTGTTGCTTTGTTCCATGCAGAGCCATTCTTCCTCCTTTTTCTTCTTCCTCTATCTCTTTTCTTCCCCCTCTGCCTTCCACTCCTCACATCTTTAGTGAGCACTGACTGCATACTCAGTACGTTTTTCTAAGCTATTTTTCAATTCTCCTAACACATGGGACAACTCCGAGATGGAGATATTATACTTTGACTTAAAATATGGGTGCAATCCCATATTTGGAGGCCAAGGCAAGAGGAACGTGAGTTGAGAGCTAATCTAGGCAACATACTGAGACCCCCCCCCACCATGTCAGAGAGTAGAAAAGTAACAAACCATAGACTCAAAAAATTTCCCAAGAGCACAGAACTGGAGTCACCTCTGAACCTAGGTCTCACAAATGTCAAAGCTCATTTGTCACTGTTCCATTTCCACGTCAGAGTGTCTCACTATAAAGATCAATGGTTTTCCTCTGACACAGTCTATACACAGAATGAGAAAGTGAGCTCTGTGGATCCACAAAGCAAATACTGACACAGAAATGGTCCTCTGCGTCACAGAGTGTCTGAGCATCAGTCATAGCTTCTCAGGGAAAGAGTCACTGGAATTAAGAGCTGAAGGATCAATGGGAGTTTTCTGGATCCGGAAAAAAGCCTTATCTGGACAGAAATACAATAAGTACAAAGGACCAGAAATCATGCCCCCTTCAGGAGCATACCACCAAGCATGCAACTGCTACTTGGCCCCACCCATTAAATGTTCCTTTACTTCCCAGGAAACACCTTGTTGGGCCTATGAAGGACATTGAAGATCTAACTGCATTTTGTTTTCAAAGTATTTATTTATTCATTTTTACAGCTCACTGAATAATTGTCTTTGCTTTTGTCCAAAGATACTAATGTACCAAGGCAAGGTGCTATTGAAGCAAGTTTGTATTTTCTTGTTGGTTTGAGAGGTGTCATCATTCTGACAGACAAACACGACAGTGGAGTGGCCAATGCCTCATGCCTGCTACTTCACTGGACCTGGGGAACTGTGGAAGTATCCTCCGATAATTCAAGGACCTAAAAAATCCAAAATGTGTTATCTCATAGAATGCTTTTTATTTGACAAGCTGGCTTGTCATGAGTCACTTTCATGGTATCTGCCAAATGCAAATCATTTTATTACGATACCAGTCACAGAATCTGAAGTCAATTTAAAAACATGATTTCACGAGCCACTCCAAATCCCCCAATTACATTATGATCCAAGGTAGTGGGTCTACAGAGATCTATATTTCCCTTAATTCTGATTAATTTCTGAATTTTACATACTCATTTTTTAAAATTACTACCTGATTTTATGTTTCAAGTAGCTTTAGGTCCCTAGCAAAATTGAACAGAAAGTACAGAGGCTTTTGTAAGTACCCGCCCTCCTGCACAGTCAAGCCCTCCATCCCTCACCATCAACATCCAACACCAGAATAGGTTTCTTTTATGAACTAGGCTTCAAATTGGGTGTAGGCTGTATGTGTTTGTCTGTTTAGCAAATATATAGAATTTCACAATGTTTCTGGGCCTTAAGGTTGTACCACTGATCAAAACAGACATGGCTCCTTCCTTTGCTGTGAACTGTAATGGCAGAATGTAGAAGGGGGTTTACAGAAGTCAATAAAGTCCTATAGTATGAATGGCCAAGAAAGGTTTTCCCAGAGAAAAGCAACAGGTCAACAGATTTGAAAGGAAAGTAGGAATTAGCAAGGTGAAGATGTCAGAAGACTGTCAGGCAAATGAAATGGTACATGCCCGGACTCAGGATGAGAAGGCACCTGGTATGGCTTAGGAGCTTCACAATGAAGACCAAGATTTAAGCATAAGGTAGACACAGAACCCATCTGTGATGTAGGCTGTGTTAAAGAGTTCTTTTTGTCTTGACCTAGAGTGATGTGTCACACTGGATGGATTTCACACAGGAAGTGACATACATGACTGCAAGGTGGTATCTATCTACATGGGAGCTGGAACTGGGAAGACTGGCTTGGAATATATTGGGATAAAGCCTAGAAGAGATAACAGTGTGGTAAAGGGGTGGTGCTCAGAGAAGTGGGAAATGAGTAGGTGCCATCAGTACTTGCAAGATAGGATAACATGATGGAAGTGTTGGCCTCAAAGGGAGGAGAGCGTGCTGAGTCTCAAAGCTTGCAAAGTTGACTGGAGAAGTGCCTATTCATAGAGATAGGGGTAGGGATGGTAGACTTTAATTACAAGAACTTAAGAGCTAATTTTGTGGGGTTTTTTTTGTTTTTTGTTTTGTTTGATTGTTTGTTTTGCATTTCAGTTAATAGCCTGGAGTTAGGTAGCATTCTGTACCATTCACATCTGTATCAGAGGATCACTCTTGTGATGCACCAGACATTGGCAGCAGGTTCAGCCCTTCCAGCGAAATTCAATGACCTTCAAAAGATTGCACTTTCTGCTAGGGATAGGGGGCCATGGCAGAATACTCACCAAGCATGCAAAAAGCCCAAGGTTCTTTCCCCAAGACTGAAGAGATCATAAAGAAAGCATTGCCCTTTCTGTCTTCTGATATGATTTCATGTGTTCATTGTTTTTATGTAAGGCACAACGCATTGGCATATGAACACCCGAGTTCTAAGTCTTGTTTCTAGCTCCTCCCCCACTTGTTATTTTTATTTTAATGACTCACTGGCAATTACTACGACAAGTTTCTTCTTTCTGTTCTCTACTTACTCCATAATAGCAGGTTGAGCAGGTTTTTCTAAGCAGCTTCCCCTCCTTCTTCTCCAGGAATTTCTAGTGCTTGTGATTAGCTCAGTATCTCATTGGTCAAATGCGTTCTCCAGTAAGTGATGGTAGAGGTTCACCCTTCCAATCCATTGTGCTAGATTCAGCATGTCCTTTAAGGTGTTATCTGTATTTCTCCCTGGCTTCACTCATCTTTATAAGGGACTGCAATATAGACATAAATCTTCAAGTTCCCATTCCCCATTTCATGACCCAATCAAGACAGATTGGCATTACTTCCGTCTGCCCCTCACCATAGCTGCTTGTTCTGCTTCTCCAAGGCCTTCCATCATTGGTTCTCTCCAATAGGAACCACCAGGGAACGGTTGCATGTGTGTGCCAACTCTGTCTTGACTTGCTTCT
This sequence comes from Mus caroli, assembly GCF_978045245.1. Classification (NCBI taxonomy): domain Eukaryota; kingdom Metazoa; phylum Chordata; class Mammalia; order Rodentia; family Muridae; genus Mus; species Mus caroli. Next base: position 101,497,558 of record NW_028227261.1, on the reverse strand, counting down.
CTTCATTTTCTTTTGCCTTTCATATAGAGCCACCCAAGTATCTCTGAGTTCATGAGTGGGCAGGAAGGCAAAGCCTAGCAATGGATACTTTAAGAGCGATAAAGCACTAAGTTTTATTATTTTGGCCAGATAAATGATATATTTTTAAAGTTTTCATAAATAAAATTATTATTGATAATTTGGAGATGGGCTGATAACTCTAACAGAGTAGTTGTCTCTTTGTGGGAGGCTGTACTCACGAGCCTCATGCTCTCAGGTGAATTGCTGCTTCACTATAAACCACATTATACCAAACCACTAGAAAAGGTAACATTAAAGATGAAAATTTAGAATGATTGATTATGGCGTACGACTGCCTCTGATACACAGTTCCCGAGTCTTAGCTCTGGCTGCCTATGAACGATGGCTGACTGTTTTCTGTAACCTCTCAGCTCCTCTTCTGGAGTTGCAGAGGATAGCATTATTTTAGCCTCTGAAGTACCATATTACAATTGCACTGGACATTTTGGTAGTACTTCAGATTTGCAAAACGCATGCCTATCATACTCATTAGTATTTCTTTCTGCAAGGCCCTCCTATAAGGTGGTTCAGCATTATTGAAGCCAAGCTTAAAAATAAGTATGCACTTATCAGGAAGATGCTGATAGGATCCAAATGAAATGCCAATAAGCAATAATGTACAAATTCAAAATGCTGGTTTCCCCAGATGCACTGCAGCAGAACTGTCAAAACTCCCTTTCATCTGATTTGAATCACCAGACTCAGAAAATAATTATTTTATGAGTTCTTCCTTACAAAGTTAGGGTTTACGCTGCTATTTGAAACTTGTGTGTACAGATGTTTAAGTTTATGAGGACAATGTTTAAAACTCAAATAATTTAAAACTTAAATAATTCACTTGTGTCCCCTTATGGCAAGGAATTACTCAATTAAGTGGATTTGGATGGCCTCAAATTGTCCAGACCTTGCTTTTACCTGTCCACTATTCATCTATCTATCTCGATCTATCTATCTATCTATCTATCTATCTATCTATCTATCTATCTATCTATCTATTTGTTGTTCTGTTTTGTTTTACCCCTGAGACAGGGCATCACTTTATAGCTCATGCTGTCCTGGAACTCACTCCATAGACCAGGGTGGCCTTGAACTCACAGAGACCCACTGGCCTCTGCCTCCCAAGTGCAAGGATTAAAGACTTCGACAATAAGCCCAGCCAGAACTTGTGTTTTAAGATTATATTTTAGTTAGCCCAAGCTATACAGCTATCAACAACAATGGATAGACCAGTTTAGTTGAATAATTTCTTTTAATGGAAGAGGGAACTCCACTCCATACAAGATTCAAAAGAGGTGAACAAGAACAGCTAAAGTGAGATGCTATGTATCAGTTAGGGAATGCGGCTACCTGCATGGATGAGAAGTGCCTGGACACAAAGCTTAATGCAAGGCAGGCATCTTCCTCATGTTAAGTGGGACCTAGGGGTGGCGCTGGGAGTGTATAGAGAGGTGCCATGAAGCCACCAAGTGCTCAAGTGTCCTTGAATAAGGGCTGTTTTGTGCCCCTTTCTTCTAAATGCATGTTTCTAAATTCATATTAGAGCCCCGATTGCTAGTACTTAAGAAGGTAGTTGTATTGGAGGGCTGCTCTTTAAAGTTGTAATTAAGGGTGCTGGGTGTGTAGCTCGCTGGTAGAGCACTCACCTAGCATACGTAAGGCCCCTTGTCTGATCCTTAGGAAATCAAGAAAATAACAGTGAAAAGATAATGTAATTAAAATGGGTCTATTAGGGTCCCTAAGTCATCCTTAATTGGTACTCTTATGAGAAAAAGAAACATCGACTCCGAGAGGCACCAGGAAGTAAAACACATGGTAAGAGCTTGTGTAGACACAGACAGAAGGTGACTGTTTGCAAACCAGGAGTGAAGGACGCCCATCCTGTGGACACGTCCATCTTGAATCTTGGGCCTCTCAAACTTTGAGGAAGGAGAATCTTATTTGTTTAAGTTTCCACACCACGGCACTTATTATTACAACCTTCACAGGCAAGTGCGCCAAAGCCTTGCTCCAACAGATTGTTCCTCTTGTGGCCTCAGTCTTCTGCTTGGGCAACCCTGCCAGCCTCCATACTGCTGCAAACTAAAGGGAGAAGAAATGTAGTAAGGCAAAAGGCGAGTGCACAGGTTCTGGAGGAAGGAAACATCAGCTCCTCCCTGGCAGAGCTCCATGTAACTACACCAGCAGATCTGGGGTATGGAGTCCCCTCACGCCATTCAGTTTATCATCATCATGATGGGAGGCATGGCAGTATGCAGGAAGACTTAGTGCTGGAGGAGCCAAGACTTCGACATCGTGGACTGAAGGCAGTGAAAGGGGACTTGACTTCCTCACTGGGCAGAGCTCGAGCATAGGAGACCTCAAAGTCTGCCTCTCCAGTGACACAATTCCTCTAATAAGAACACACCTACCCCAAGGCCAGACCTCCTAATAGTGCCACTCCTTATGGGCCAAGCATTCAAACACCCAAGTCTATGGGGGCCATTCCTGTTCAAACCACTACAGATAGCTATCAGGAAGATGGAAAAAAAATCAGTTTCTATAACAGGTAACTGCATAGCCAGGAAAGAATTGAAGAAGTGTCTCTATCACCACGGAGAAAGGGATAGATTTTAGCGCAAACAGTGGCTTATGTCACTTGGACCTGTGGAAAAGACCTAGGATCTTATGTGAAGACGCCGATGGCAGTGGCACTGCCTAGGTGATTTCTGGTGCAGCACAGAAGCTAATGCTGTCACTTCTCAGAGTGGCCCATAAATGCTGTTCCCGAGAGGCTCTGTCAGAACCTGGCAAATACAGAGGTGGATGCTCACAGCCAACCATTGGACTGAGCAAGGGGTCCCCAGGAGGAGTTAGAGAAAGGACTGAAGAAGCTGAAGGGGTTTGCAACCCATAGGAAGAACAACAATATCTACCAACAAGACCCTCCCTCAGAGCTCCCAGGGACTAAACCACCAACCAAACAGTACACATGGAGGGACCCATGGCTCTACCCGCATATGTAGCAGAGGATGGCCTTGTCAGACATCAATGGGGGGAGAGGCCCTTGGACCTGGGAAGGCTCCATGCCCCAGTGTAGGGGAATGCCAGGGTGGGGAAGGCAGGAATGGGTGGGCAGGTGGGCGAGCATCCTCATAGAAGCAGGGGGAGGGGGATGGGATAGGGGGTTTCTGGAGGGAAAACCAGGAAAGTAGATAACATTTGAAATGGAAATAAATAAAATATCCAATGAAGAGAAAGAAAGAAAGAAAGAAAGAAAGAAAGAAAGAAAGAAAGAAAGAAAGAAAGAGGGAGGAAGGGGAAGGGGAAGGGGAAGGGGAAGGAAAGGAAAGGAAAGGAAAGGAAAGGAAAGGAAAGGAAAGGAAAGGAAAGGAAAGGAAAGGAAAGGAAAGGAAAGGAAAGGAAAGGAAGAGGGGAGGGGAGGGGAGGGGAGGGGAGGGGAGGGGAGGGGAGGGGAGGGAAGGGAAGGGGAGGGGAGGGAAGGGAAGGGAAGGGAAGGGAAGGGAAGGGAAGGGAAGGGAAGGGAAGGGAAGGGAAGGGAAGGGAAGGGAAGGGAAGGGAAGGGAAGGGAGAAAGAAAGAAATGCAAAATCAGCCCTGCATTCCAGCCCTCTGCCTCAGAAGCTACATTTTAACAAGAATAACTGGCATAGGCTAGATTGATGATCCCACAAAGAGGAAGTTGGGAGTTAGAGCTTAAACTGGAGGTGTGGTAGCGTTAGTGCCCCCACTAACAAGGTCACAGTGGCTTGTGTCACTTGGACCTGTGGGAAAGACCTAGGATCTTATGTGAAGACACCGATTGAGGTGTCTAGTACTTAAGGTGAGCCCTGTGACCTTGCTACAGAAGTGGGACAAAAGTGCACCAGACCGCTGAGTTGTTCCCACTTGACTCAAGGATGAGAAGATGAGAGACAGGAGTGGGGGAAGAGGCACTTGAAAAACTTGGAATGAAACAGAGCCTTGTAAACAAACTTTAAATGAGTATCAGAGACATTCAGATGCAACCACCCAGTATGAGGAACCAAGCTGCCGTAGCCCTCACCGTACCCTTGAGTCATATCTAGGATTCGCCCTCTGGGTGCTAAAACTGAACTTCAGAACAGCTGATTTGTGGAGATCACAAGGTAAGTGCTGGCTGACACCGCTCAATTCTTCTCAGAGCTCTGGCGATTCCCAAAACTCTCTTCTGTGCCTTGTCTGGATCCTCACAGTGACTCTGGAGTACACAAAGGAGCTGTAGGAGTCCAAGTGCTTGCCTACAACCCAGTGATTGTTTTTCTTCTTCCTTCCATTTATGGTCCCTAATTCCCTAACACAGGATGAGGAAGAAAATGTATGGTTTGCCAGGATGGCAATTCAACTGTGTGAGAGGCCAGGCTGGGAAGAGGCCCACAGAGGTTCGAGCTTCCAATGGCAACTGGTATTTTTATCATTACAAAGTGCTGGTTTTGTTCAAGAAAGTAATATTTATAGAAGTAATTGTTAGAGTAAGGAATACAGAAACCAAATGAGGAGAGGACACTTGGCGACATTGTCAGAAACAGGGAAGGAACTCCTCATCCGGCTTCAGGACGGGGAATGTAGGGTCAGGCTGCTGGCTCTGCTTACCTCATAGAAAAGACAGTGCTGGAGAAAGCCATTGCCATCGGCTTGCCCCGCCTTCAGCCTCAAGGGCCACACATCACTGAGTGTGATTACTAGTACTAAATGAGAAAAACTGTACAAGATACTAGTCTAGTTCTCAGAATGGACCACGTTTCCAATAGTTTTGTCTCTTAGTAAATCTAGTTGTAGATGAAATCTTGTTGGTGATGGTCTAAGCAGCAATGAGCACAGGAAGGAATTAGCCTACGGGACAGTCGTGAGTCCTTATTAGAGGACAGACTTGAATGACATCATCTTTAGGAAGAGAAAGCCCCCCTCCCTCTGCACACACTGATTAAAATTAACATAACTTCTGGCGATGCTTCCTTCCTCAGTGATGTGCTCAAGTTATAGACTTCTAAAGTCTTCTATTTCTCATAAATGTACTTAGTAACTCTGGCTCTAGCACACGAGTGCAAAGCAACCAGTCATCACTGTTACCTTTAATTCTTACAGAGGAAAATGAGATCAAAGGCAAGACTCCATTTATGAGAAGCTTTGGCACAGTCTATGAAGGTGACAGATGTTCCAGCTCCTAGAACCTTTTTGTTCCACCCTGAAAAAAAATCTATATTTTCCTTTAGTATATTGATTTCTTGTTACAGAACAAGAATGGCTATTAAATATCTTTATTTGGTAGCTTGGGGCTACCAGCTGTGAGAGAAAAAAATATATATATCAGTACTTAAAGGAGAGTTGGCGGGGGTGGATGGAAGGAAGGTAATCTGTATCAGCGAATGATTTACAGTTGACTGAAGGACCCAGAGACTCGCCAGAGCAAGAAGAGGGAACAAATGAGAAAAACATCCAATCCTGGGAAACCCTTTGATGGATGAGCAAGATTCTCTAACAAATGAGAAAGCACTTTCCCCAGTAGCCAGCTGGCTCTTCTCATCTCTCTTTTTGGCTTGTAATGCAGTGGAAATATTCAGTATAAGAACTTACAGAATATATGAATCAGCTGACGCACACTAATAATAAATTAAAGTGTTCTGCTTTTGTGCCTTGCTTTGATGAGAGACCATTGATTTCTCTTTAGGGATGGGGTTGGATCTTCATTATCAAAATGTATCTGGAAATTGTGTGGATTGATGAAGAATGTTCTAAATGCTGTTTCCCCTCAGCCATGCACACAACACTGGTGTAATGTATTCTGCTTTGAAAGTGTGCTCACCCAAATTGTCTCATTTCATCTTATAAATAACCCGGTGAGATCGGTGTCATTATGTACATTTTATACAAGAGAAAAGCATGGATCCTGGAAATTCATTTACAGCAGCATTCAAGTGCTTTACTATGCTGTCTTCATTGGCACTTCCAATTAATGTCATCCTGAGGTCACAATTCCCACATGGGGCTTGACAGTACAAAATAGCTCCAATTCCAGTTACAGAAACCACAAGAATCACTAGTTCGAATGCTCGTTTGCCTGTTTGACTCCTGATGTGCCACCTGCTACCTGTGGTATCTTCTTTGAGACTTGTATCTTTAAAATGGGGTAACATATAGAATGTATAATGTAATGCCAATTTAAAATTCTGAGGTTTAAGGGCTCCGGAAATGGTGCAGTTGGCAAAGTGCTTGCTCAAGCACGAGAACCTGAATTCAGATTGCCAGCACCCATGTGAAAAGGATGGTGGCACAAGTCTGTAAGCCCCGATGCTGGGTGCTCTAGACTGGGTGCAGTTCATTGGTGGCCAGCCTAGCAGAACTGAAGGATTCCAGGCTCAGTAAAAGACCCTGACTCAGAAAGTAAAATGGAGAGCAATCAAGGAAGACTCTCAGTGTCAATTTCTGGTATATACACACACATGTGTACACACAAACACACACACGTATACTTTGAAGAACATGTACAGACATACACATGAACAGTATATATCCCACACACTATGAATTCTACATATTAAACCCCTTGAACACCCTTGTGATAGATTTCATTTGGAAGAGCTGTATAAGAATTGGATAAATTGAGATTTTTTTAATTTCTATTTTAAAAGTACCTGTTCTGTTTTAAGTTCTTTACCTCTGAACTTGAGGTGTTAGCTGGAATTATCTTGATTCCTCAGGTAGTTACAATAAGTGATGTCCTTCCAGGGACTATGGAAAACATAACATCTCCCTAGGAAGTCTTTGAATCCCAAAGACTGCTTTCTATTTCTTAATCAGCTCATGATCTAAATATCACCTCTTTCAGATCTGCCCTGTCCTGGGACTTTTTTGTTGTACTCCATAGTGTCTGACAGATGTTTAACTGAAATGAATATCTACACAAATTATATCAAGATATTTGCATGGAGCCAGATCTGGCAGGGTATCTGCCTAGCATTCATGAATCTCGGAGGTTAATCCTCATCACCACATAAAACTGAACATCAAGACTGATGCCTATAATGCACTTGGGAGGTGGAGGCAGAGGATCAAAAATCCAAGACCATCCTCAATTACATAGGCCAGGGCTATACGGGACACTGACTCTCTCCCAGCAACAATAATGGCAGTCCACCATCAGCAAGGGATAGGACTTCACACTCATCCCTGTCCTGTGCTGGGTTTTTGTCTGGCTTCATCTTATGTAGATCTTGTGTTTGTGTGTGCTATTCCAATCTCTGTGGATTCATTTGTGCAAGTGATCTGTTGTAGCTGGAAAACAGTGTTTCTTTCAAGTCATCCACCAACTCTGGCTCTTAGAATCTCCCTGCTTCCTCTTCTACATAGATCCCTGAGTCTTCAGTGGAGAGATATGATATAGCTATCCCATTGATGGCTAAGCATTCTGAAATCTCTTATTCTCTGTACACTGACCAATTGTAGGTCTCTGTGTTAATTCACATTACTGCAAGGAGAGTTGAAAAATTCACTAATCTATAGGCATAACAATACGTCATTAGAAGTCATTTTATTGTTACTTCCATTTAGCAGAATAGTAGTAGGATTTTACCCACTGCTGGCTACTACTACTACTACTACTACTATATAGAGACCATGATCTATCTAGTTACAGGTTCTTAGCCTCATTGATAGTGTCAGGTATGGGTCCCATCTAATGGAGCAATCAAAAAGTGATTGGTGACTCTCATAACATTTGCACCAGTATTGCAGCAGAGGGCATATCTTGCTAAGCAGATAATTATTGTAGCTTGAAACATTCATCTTATGTTTTTATTAGTATATATTCATTGTACATTGCAATGGGCTTCATGAAGACAGTTTCATTAAAAGAAATGTATCATGTCTTTGAACATACTCACCTCTTCATAGCATTTCCATCACCTTGTATGTAGTTTCCCCAAATAGTCCCCAGAGAGAGAGAGAGAGAGAGAGAGAGAGAGAGAGAGAGAGAGAGATTACAGACAACATGATGTTTGGTTTTTCGTCTACTTAGTTTGGTTTAAAATCATTCTCCCTCCATGTTTGTATGTGGGAAGGATCCAGTGAGGAAAGTTACTAAACATAGGTTACCGTGTTAGGTCCCTCTTTATAACCAGGAAAATTTAGGTCCAGAAAAGTTAATATACACCCAAGTTATCTAGTGTGGAAGAGATGAGGAGTTTTCTTAGTTTCACTAAAAGACACAATGACACTTTGGCAGGTTGTTAGAATTAAATGAATTGCAAGTAGGACACTAACTTAGCATCTGGAACACTGTAAAAAAAAAAACCCACTAGCTGTAGTAATAATAACAGTACCCACTCTCTCCATCACCTTCAGATGTATTTAATCTCCCTCTAATCCCATCCTAACCACCCTGCTCCCAGGTGGATTCAAGAGAGAAAAGCACTCTTTGAAGCAGAAAGCCTGGCATTTGAAATCCTGGAATCAGGGCTGGAGAGGTAGTCCCGTGCTCTTATGCACTTGCTGTTCTTGCAGATGACCCAGGTTCAGTTCCCAGCACCCACAAGGTGGCCCAAAACCATCATAATTGCCGTCCCAAGGGGTCTGTCACCCTCTTTGGAACAGTATGGATACAAGGCACATGTGAGAGGCACATATATGCATGCAAGCCAAACACTCAGATACATAAAATAAAATAAGTAAAACAACCCCGGAAGTCAGTTTTCTCGTGTTAGCTGTGTCACCTTGACAAATGCTCACCGTGCCTTAGCCACAGTTTTCTCACCATGAAACAGAAATCAGAAATCTGTATTGAATTAGCTCACATCATTATCATGGTTATGTAATGTAGAAATGTAAAGAAACTATGGTTGTTGGTACCTGTGACAGCTCCTGTTTTCAATTTGATATAATTTATAATCACCTGGGAGATGGAACCCTGGGTATGCATGTGGAGAATTATATTGATCCATTAAATGAGGTGGAAAGACCTATCCACTGTGGGTGGCACCATCCCCTGGCTCCCAGATGCACACCTAGAGAAAGGGAGATGAGCAGCAGCATGCTTCTTTACTTGGATGCAGTGTGACCAGGTACCTCAAATTCCTGCTGCTGTAACTGTCCCAGCCTGGTGTACAGCCATCTAGAACTGGAACAGGAACAAACCCTTGAGTTGCTTCTGTCAGAGTGCTTTATCACAGCAATAAGAGATGAAACTAAGATAGTACCTTATTTCCAACCCCATATCAGAATGGTTAGTGGATTTCATTTTTGATGCAGGATGTTTGCTAAACTGCATTAAAAACATGGACTTTCCTTTAGGATATAGTAATATCAGCCTGCCAGTGTTCAGATTAGGTTCTCTGTGGTCAGCCTTCCTGTTCTGGTTTGGTTTGGTTTGTTTCTCATGCGACACCCATACCTTCAAGAGTTTCTTTAAAATATATTCATATTAAAAAGAAAGCAAGCCGGGCGTGGTGGCGCACGCCTTTAATCCCAGCACTTGGGAGGCAGAGGCAGGTGGATTTCTGAGTTCGAGACCAGCCTGGTCTACAAAGTGAGTTCCAGGACAGCCAGGGCTACACAGAGAAACCCTGTCTTGAAAAAAACAAAACAAAACAAAACAAAAAAACTTTATAAAATAAAATAAAATAAAAAGAAAGCATAAGACCCTTATTCCCACCAACCACAAATTTTCTTGTATTATGTGAGAATGAGTCTATATCAACTGACTGGATACTGTACGGAGGCTATGGCAGAGTAAGAAAATAAAAGGTGTGTGCCTGTGAATCTGTCCTTTCTTCGGGGGGAATGAACTACATGCTTTGCCTCGATGTAATGTCCCGAAAAGTTGTCATCTTTTAAAAAAACCTAGCAGGCCTCAAAATGTCCACTCACACAACACAGGCTTCACTTTGAAGGTAATTAATTCAGCTTAGCACGGTTCCCTGGAGGTCTTGTGGGACATAGGGGCAACATGACACAACGGGCTGAAAATTGTAGGGTTGCTCACCTCCAATGCTGAAAAGCCCAGGGACTATCAGATGAACTACCAAGTTCTACTGTTAATGATGCTTAACCCAGAGATGTAAGGGTGAGGCATAGTCCTTTCACCTTACCTAGAGACAAAGCCCGGTCAAACATAGGTATTCTGTTTGCACCCTTTTGGGAGCATTGTCCAACTTCAGAGACCACAGGTAGTTAGGTAGGGGCTTGAACTCCTGCAGGAAAGGGTATTTTTGAAAATCACTTTCTCCTTGACCCTCCCCAGATTCTTGGGATGCCAGGAAAGAGGGTACTCTACAGAACAGAAGGACCACCACAGAGTCCTTTATACTATCGTCGAGGCTGGTGTGGATGAGAGCCTCAGACCTCTCTAGATGGCTATGAGTGTTTCCATTATGATGGTTCCTGAGGCCGAGGACCTGCCCCTCCTAGCGCCCGCCCCGCCCGCGTGATGCCCGGCAGTAACCCCAAGGCGCAAGGCAGCCTAGACGCCTTCAACGAGTGCGATTCCTCTGGTTTGCAACCTAGTTGTTAGATCTGGCTCCTCCCGGGTAGAAACTGGAGTGTTGTTTGCACCCACGTAGCTTCTCGCTCGAATGTGCTCCTCTCTAGCTCCGGAGTCAGCCTTGCTCTTTTCCGGGGGCAGTGATCAGGGCGGGGTTGGGGGCGGGTGGAGGGCTGCGAGGAGATGGGCAGCCCCAAGCTGTGGGAGAGAGGGGAGCGGAAAGTCCAGCAATGGGGGAAGGGAAGGATGAGGCGCCTGGGGGTGTTAGCGGTAGGTGACAACTTTGGGAAGAGCTCCAGGTTACCCTCTCCAGCCTGGGACCGTGCCCACACAGAAATCAAAGCACGTCCGCAAGGCCCACAGCCTTTATTTCCGAGAGTAGCAGAAACCACCACCAAAAAAAGAAAGAAAAAAGAAACAACTTTAGGGATGCTTAGCTGCAACCGGCAGCCAGCTCTGCGCAGGCGCGCGGAGATCCAAGTCTGACCTGGAGTTACCCCGCTGGGCTGCCGCTGCTGAAGTAGGTGAAAGGTAACTAGCAGGCACCGCTGGGCCAAGGCTCAGGCAGGCCTGCGCAGGACCTGTCCTGTGCCCTTCCAGACACAGCAAGTTTCTTTAAGCAAGCACTTCCTTCTGTGGATTGTGCCTGAGCTAATGTAATGTAAGAATGCCTGAATGGAGGAGATTTGGAGAACTTGGCAACTGGCACTCTGTAAACAAATGAGGACCTGGAATTGTGCAAGGGGTGGAGAAAAACAGTTATGGCATACTATGATGTGGAAAGCGTCCCTTGCGTTTTTTAAATTTAGAGATCTGTTGAAGTAATGAGAAAGGAAACTGAGACCCAGGGGGTTCCAGAAACCTGCTCTAGAGTAAATAACAGGTAAATAGAGTGCGTTTTGGCAAGACCTCCGATAAGAAGTTACTCTATCCATTCTGACGAAGGTACCTGCTACCCTTTGGGTTCTTCGTTTATTGAGGGCAGAAATACTGCTCACACTTGATAAATTTGCTGTTTATTGGAGTGAACTCATAAAAGAACAGCTAGAGTATTTTCAACCCCAGGCGTCTCAAAGAGAAGCTGTCACTGTGTCTGGCAGGCTGAAGTGACTGCTTGTTTGTGACGTTCCCCAGTTCCCCAACACGAGGGCTTTTATATCCATTCAGCAGCCCTAACTGGCACTCAGTCTGGAATGTGTCCATTGCTGAAAACAGGTGGTAAGCACCGAAGGCAGAGAATGCCTTGCTTCCCCCTGGAAATCCTGTACTGAGTCTGGCACGGTCTGCTCAAGCTGCTGTGCCACAATACCAGTAATTTCCCACTGATCGGGAGCCTGGAAAGCCAAGATCAAAGGACTGGCTGGCCCAAAGACTGGCATCTCACCTTCTGCTCAGAGAGCAATGAGAGAGAAAAAGAGGAGAGGGAGCCGGGGAGAGTATACTAACAGTGGCTTTTCTTGTAAGGTCAGAGCAGTTATAGACATCTGGGAGTCTCCCCATCTTCGGGCTTGGTGGAAGCCATTAGCATCCTTCCCATTACAGTTGCCTATGTAGCTAGAAGCATATCAGACAGGAGGGGAGGGCAGGGACCTGATTCCACTCTTATCCCTTAATTCTGGGCTATTCCTCAGAATTGCAAAGAACTGGAGAGAGCAGCAGGTGTCCTCCCTTCCTGAAGGAGCCTTGGAGACAGAGGAAAGGAAATAGAAGTGGGCCAGCCTCCTCCCACTCCCATCTCTTTCCAAGAATCTGCTCCCTTGAGTGTCTCAGGGAATTGGAATGTCACTGCCTCATGGGCCCTCCACTGAGTTGCTGCTCAGGCTGATTAAAACAAAGGCTGCAATTGGGCTACCCTTGCCCGAAAGTAACCCTGTCTCCATGCCTTGCTGAGGTGACCAGGGGAAACATGGAGGCTGTTGGATGCCTCTGTTGCCATTGGCAAGAAGATGGCTGCCTGGAACTTGAATCATTACCCTGCTGAGAGTCCCACATGCTGAGAGCTTTGAACATACTTGAACCCTGAGCTGGACAGTTATAATTGAATTCTCCTGTGACCCTCTCGAGTCTTGTGCAATAATTGATCGCTGGTTTTCAGAGGATAAAACTGAGGCTCTAAGCAAGTGATTCCGGACATCCTACAACAAGTGAAAAGCTGAGACTCAGCTCATCCCACGGCTCTGGGTCTTCGGATCCAACACTTGCTGGGGGTTAGTAGAGGTGGTTTGGAAAACCATCTGTAGATTTTCTTCTTTGTTATCACAGGAAATTTTAAATGAGAAGATCCAGCAAGTGATGCCCTCCTTCCAGATGAATGACTTTCATCAGGGATGCACATAGAAGAGGGCGGGAGAGTGAAGTTGGTTGCAGTGCCTGCAACTGTGCTTGGCACATAGTATGTGCTCATAAAAACATTTCCTAAGTGATTGACTAAAGGAGAGGAATAGATGGAAGTAGGAGCAGAGGCATTTCAGTCTGATATACCAATGTATCTGTTAGCGAAAGGTTTACAAGCCTTAGAAGATCATTGGTAAATATACTGAGAACGGATGAAGCAAAGCCCTGGTCTATATCTCTTTCTGGTTCATTTGCTCTCACTGAGCCTCTTGTGATTTTTGCTGCTGGTTTTTCGCTGGGAAGGACCTTTCACTTCATTCTTTCAGAAGCCACTACTTTTTGAAGGAGAGGAGGAAGAGGAGGAGGGAGAGGAGGAGGAGGAGAAAAAGGAGAGAGGAAGAGGGGGAAGAAGAAGAGGGGAGGGGGAAGAAGAAGAAGAGGAAGAAAGAGGGAGAAGAGGAGGAGATATATGTATTCCAGGCTGGTCTTGAACTCCTCATCTTCCTATCTCCACTAAGAACTCAGGTCCAGCCTGTGCCACACAGCTACAAGCTAATAGTCTCTATGAGGTTTTAGATAAGGCCTTTCTTCCAAAGAGGAGAAAACAGAAGATTTGGAATCAAAGGTTGGCGGTGGAAACTATTCTTAGGAATCATCTTTCAGCACACAACTGAATCTCTGTGATTCTGTTTCCTTGTATATAAAATGGGTAAAAAAAAAATTACTTTGTAAAGGCAGGCAGTTTTAAGGATGTCAGGGGAACTGTGGAGGGAGGCATTTCCAGGCAGTGTGGTGGATAGTGTAGAGAGATGCATGGCCTGGGAGCAGGATACAAACTGCAAGCACCTCCTGAATCGTGGGTCTGGGCTTTGGCTTGGAGTTTGTACCTTGTGGCAAACAAACTGAGTAGAATCCCTCTTTGGCCAACCCAAACCTTTTCTTTGTTTACCCAGACTCTTGGGGAAAGGGTAACAACTAGGAGTATTCTAGGTCATCTTAATGCAAAGTGAGAGGCAAGGCCCAGGGCCTGATGGTTTACCAGCTGTGTGCATGTGGCTCATCAACTCCTCCTCTGAAAAATAAGGACTGTCTGCCTTCCTCTCAGCATTTTGTGGGGGCCAAGCCCAATGAGGGTAAAGACACCAGCATAGCTCCAGAGAGACAGTGCCTCCTTCCCCATTCCCAATGGGTGCCATTGCCAAGTCAGAAAGCAAAGTTCAACTGGACTGGTGAATTCATTCCCAGTTAGCCCCACAGCCTGTGAGAAAAGTATAGCCCTAAGTAGAAAGGCCGTTGGGGACTCCTGCTAGTTTTGGAAATGTCGGCATTCTCCCTTTTTATCCACAGAAAGACTAGCACAAGTGTTAGCCCCTTGGGGAAGGGGGAGGGGAAACTCCCGTTAATTAAGCCTAACCTCATTCTGTCTGAAGGCTATAATTACCCTCTCAGGTAGATGTCTTCTTGCCTTGAGACTTCCCTTGTTCCTGGTTTGGGGGGAGGAGGGTTTGGTCAGCATGTCTGAGTTCAGCCTCCTGGGGTAAAGGTGCAGAAAGACTGAGATCTTAAAACCTGCTCAGGGAGAAAGACATGGGTCCCCAGGAAAGTTGCTGTAAATAATATTAGCATGAGCTATGTAGTATCTTTGAGCCCAATGACAATGCCAAGGCCAATTCCACAGAGGAAACCAGGTCTCTGAGGCATTTCCCCAACCAAGTAAAATGCAGATGTGTCAAGGAAGCCTGGAATCTAACCCTGACTGCTTTCGACATGTCACCCCACCCTCCTCACACACAAAACCTAGACACAACCACCTCTACCATGTTCCCATACACCCTACTGAGTGTATGGGAAACTGTAACCCCCAGAGAGCTGTTCTCTTATTGCAAAGTTAATTGAGAAACTTTGCTGGGGTTTTGAAAAAGGAAACAATAAGTTGGAATCTAAACTAAGGCCATATTAGTAGTTTTTGATGTTCCTCCGGGAGACTCAAGAGAGACTGTGGGAAGAGGGTAAATCACCTTGCATCTGTCATCCTATGACTCTCTACCTTAGCTATGGGATTTGCCCCTGAAAGGGGCTTTTAAAACCAGAAACCGATATTTCAGGAAACTTCCAGTAAGACTTGCAAAATACTGACTGGTATTAAAACTCCAACCCAAGGATCCACAGAGGGCAATCGCAAGCCAATAGCCAAATGGATTGAAGAAAATCTACACTTGACAACAGTGTAAATATCCCTTAGTTCTTTGCCAACAGGTAAACTTGTGTTAGTTAGCAGAGGTGACAAATTTCATTGTTTACCTTGCTTTGTGTGCGTGTATAATGGGGCCCTTTAAATCAGAGGCTGGGAATAACAATGAGTACAGTTTAGTGCTTTTCTACTTTGACACCAGAAGGAAACGGTTGTGTTAGTATGGTGGATGTCTTTGGTGCCCTGCCCAGGTTTTCTGTAGTCTGGGATCCTGGCTATCCTTCAGCTGCTTCAAACATTCTCTACTAATGACAGCATGGCTTCCTTTTCCAGGAATTGCCCTATAGGAGTTTATGTCCTGCATACCTGCAACCAAAGTTGGACAGTTAGGAAGTTAAAATTCATGAGCGTGGGTGGGTCCAGCCCTGCAATTTGATCACGTTCCCGTGTTCTTATGGGGGCAGGTTGGGACTACACTTGACCTGAAGCAATGATATGTTTCCCTTCGTCCTTACTCCTTCCTTCTTTGGTGACATTTTTCCTACAAATCAGTGTCAACCTTCCTAATGCTGTGACCTTCTAATACAGTTCCTCATGTTGTGGTGATCCCAACCATAAAATTACTTCCCCTGCTACTTCGTAACTGTAATTTGCTACTGTTATGGATCGTAATGTAAATATTTGTGTTTTCCAGTGCTCTTAGGTAGCCCCTATGAAGAGGCTGGAGGTTGAGAACCGTTGCCTTAAACGCACTTAGGTTTGTCTCGCTCTGCTTCTAGGAAACCTGACCTACCACAAGGGTGTGCCATTCTTAGCTGGGAATGTAGCCCAGTGGGAGAGCTAGGGTTTGGTTTGTTGGTTTCTTGGAGACAAAGTCTTACTGGGTAGCCCTGGCTGACTTGGAACTTGCTATATAGATCAGGCTAGCCTCAAACTCACAGAGATCCATCTGCCTCCCTAGTGCTGCGTTTAAAGTCCTGTGCTTACCATGCCCAGCTACAAACTACGTATTATAATTAGGGTTTTAAAACAAAACTGTTGTTTCAAGGTCACAAACTATTATTAAGTAAACTTTTAAAATTCATGTTTGCATATATTTCTCCTGCTTTGTAATATACTTTTGTTTATTTTGTTTATTTATTAATTTTTGAGCCAAAATTCATTTTGTTGCCTGTGCCTGCTTACAACTCTTTGGGATCTAGACAGATCCCAAATTTGTGGGCAGTCCTCCTGTCTCAACCTCCTGGCTGCTGGGATTATGGGCACACACCTCCCAGCTATGACATAAGCCCTTGACCCATTAGTTTTACAACAAGGAGTTCACTGTACAGATTGATGTTCTACACATGTACCTAATGTCCCCGTCCCATCCCCCCCCCGTCACCCCCCCTCTGTCTCTCTCTCACACATACACACACACACACACACACACACACACACACACACACACGCGCACACAGTTCATTGCAACATTGTTTATGTTAGCAAAAGTTGTAGAACAACCTAAATGTCTATTAATAGGGGACAGAGTAAACAAATAACTTTGTGGTCACATACGAGGATACCATGTAGCCATTAGAAACAATGAGATAATGCATTATCTACGGAGCAAAACTGTAAATGGTACCCTGTAAATATGTGTAATGTTATTTTTATATATGATTTTTAAACAATTTAATTTCAATTAAAAACAAATAAAAATAATGGTCTAGCTGTGCCTTTTCTTGTGTGGAATGACTTTCAGGATGTATTGTTAAATTAAAAAAAATAAAATTTTGTGTTTTTTTTTCATTTGTAAAAAGATAAATGTTAACACACACATATGAATAATTTCTACCACACAGATTCCTTAAAATGATATACTAGAAACTATCAAGTGTTTCTGTGAAAAGTATCTAGGTGCTTGGGTTTCTTTTTAACATTATATACATGCCCATATTTTATTAATAAAATCGATTCATTATTAAAGTATCATATAATGTAGAAACTATATAACACATAGAAAAATAAATGCCCCTTATAATCCTACTCCATTACTCTGTAGCCTTTTGACTAGGGTCAAGAGTATAATTCTATTTTTAGATGTACCACTGCCTACATTTGGCTTAATTTCATTGTTGTCTTCTCTTTGAAGACAGAATATTTCTTAAAATATGCCTACAAGGCACATGCATAGATTTTTATTTAATTTTTAAAATGTGTAGCCCAGGTAGGCCTCAGCTCTTGAGTGCTGAGATTATAGGTGTACACCATTATTCCTGATTATTACTCTGACATTTTAACTTGGTATCAGATCCTAAGTATTTTCTCATATTAATGAATTTATTCTCAGAACAGTATTTATAACAACTATGTTGTTTTCAACTCTATACACATATATTCCTATCCACTGACCTGTTTTTAACTGAGAAGTCATTCCCTGTATTTTGCAATCATATAGTACTGTTAGACAGTTGTAGATATCTCTTTGCATATATGTCTCTAATTCTCCCTTTAAAATAGATTTCTAGTTATGAGTCACTAGCCAAAGAAAATAAATAGTTTTTAAAACGTACATATTATTAATAGCCTTCCCCATAGTTTGTGAGTGTTAACAATCCCAACAGCAATAGAAGTGAGTGTTAAAGAGTCCCCACTGATACTGAGCACACTTGACAGCTGGTGTTTGGAGATTTCCATTTCCAAGTTTCTGTAGCTATGAAGTTACTCATCAGGCCTCTGGTACATATATTCACTCTCTGATGGCAGTGGGACTGGAACTGTAAAGACTGGCCTGAGGAGGTTTATGTAGCACCTTGTGACTCTAGCTGGGAGCCTGGAGTCTGAGGTCAGGGAGCAAGGGCTTGCTGGCTTCCTCTCATAGCTGCCTTTCAGCACCACCCCCATCCCTCTACACAATTCTAGGCCAAAGCTCTTGTCCATGGCCATTATCATAGTATTTATACTTCCAGGTCAGCTATATATATATATACACACACACACATCTATACACACACGTAAATACACATACATATATATAACATTAGCAATGTTCTAATATAGTGCTAACTGTACTTCTGGGACATAATTTATTTAAACACTTATTTTTACTTGAATGTTTTTATATTTATGAAGGGTCTTATTGTTTGCTTATTTAATGAGTTCACATCCCCTTTCTATGTGTCCCCTAGATTACAGACATGGACCACTATGTCCAGCTTCTGTTATTTATTTTCCTGAAGTTACGTGCAATGACCTTTGATTATTTTTCATTTCCATATTCTAGAGAGAGATGTCCAGAGTTTTCATTTATTCTGTGGGAAGTCAATAGGACTTGAGTGCTTTCTGCATACAGAGTCTCCAACAGTGAGCTGAGGACACTCTGTCCGTTTTCAAACCCACGGTCTATGTGCATTTGGGACTTTTACAGGCAGACTTTGAACTAGTTTAGTAAGTGTCTCGACCTTTTATATGTAGGTTCTGGGTTCTAGTATTGTCTAGCCCTTACTAGCTGATACTCTTCAGGAAGCTCATTCCTCTGGCTTTCAAGTTCCTCATCTTTAAAGGAGAAGTGGGCCTGGAGTCCTAGAACCTTAGAGCCTTGTGACATAGGAATGAGTGTTCCCAGGTTCATAAGGTTTTGAAAACCTTCATTTAAATACAACTTGTCCTACTTTGGGTCTGACAGGCTCATAGGGCAGTTGTAACAAAACAAGACTCCTTACACACCTCAGTGGTAGCTGTTGTTTTTGTCACTACTGCACAGATGCGGAAACCAAGCAGGGCAAGGCAAGTGATATAAGCTAGTAAAGGCCATAGAGAAGCTTCGACCTTAGAAAATCCGATTCCAAAATCAACAGCCACACTGCGGCGGCCGACTGCTAAATTCCAATTAGCGTTGCAATAGTCACATTCTCTGATTGGTGGAGAAAGCCTTTTATGAAACTGAGAAAGTGGAATGTTGGGAACCAATAAGAGAATTTATTTGGTAAAAGTTTTGAAAACCCTTCACTATACAGAAAATAAAACACCTTCAGAGGTTATAAAAAGAAAGGGAATGAATGTTCCACCAGGTTGAATCAGAAGATACCTAAATGCTGTCTCCTCACCCTACTGTTCCGTGAGACGGAGGAGATGTGTCTGTTTAGGAGGAAAAATCATTTCCATGCAACACCATGCTGGGCAGTACATTCATATTCCAAGAGTAACCAAAATACCCTCACTTTCTTAAATGGTACTGTTGGCATTTAGTCTAATCTGCCCCACAGTTACCTGGCAACAGCCAGGTGTGCCTGACTCACTATTAAAAGGGACTGCTTGCTCCTCCTCTCTCTCTTGCTCTCTCCTCTTGGTCCTGTTCCCCCTCTCTCCCCATCCCCCTTGCCCCCCCTCTCTCCATGTGCTCATGACCAGCCTTTCTCCCTCTCCCTCTCCCTCTCCCTCTCCCTCTCCCTCTCCCTCTCCCTCTCCCTCTCCCTCTCCCTCTCCCTCTCCCTCTCCCTCTCCCTCTCCCTCTCCCTCTCCCTCTCCCTCTCCCTCTCCCTCTCCCTCTCCCTCTCCTCCCCCTCCCCCCTCCTCCTCTCCTTCTCCTCCCCAGGCCCTGAATAAACTCTATTTTATACTATGCCATTCAGTGGCTGGTCCCGGGGGGGGGGGGGGGGGAGATGCCTCAGCATGGGCCTGCAGAGGCACCCTCTTCCCCCATACTGTACTGTGCCTCCACCACACATATTCCTTCCTTCTTATCTTTTCATAAAACACAACAGGTACAAAAAAGTTTTAAGTTCAAAAACCAATAATCAAATGAGATCCAGAGAACTTGGATATATAAAATTTAAAAGTCAAAAGCAAGAGGGCCTTAACAGTGCAAACCCACTGTTGATTTTTTTTTTAGCATATTAGTATTAAGATGGCAAATAGTCACATAGGTATTACATAACGCCCTTCAAACATCAAAACTGCTTCAGGGACATTCTCTTCATTCCTTGTAAGTATTTGGCATGTTTGGCCATTGGTGTGACTGGGATAAATATGGCTCATGAGGAGTATTTAATAACAAGAAAGAAAAAAGTAAGGGCCAGGCCCACAGTGTTTACCTGGCAGCCATTTCTAGCTCAGTGCTGGCGTGTGCTGTAAGCTCAGCAAACTGTTTGAATGGATGAAAAATTCACCAAGGCATGACTGGACTCTGAGAAGATCTCCACTCAGCTGCTCTCTGTCTGTAAGGTAACTTTAATGTAACGTAATTACATTACGTAACAGTGCAATTCATCTTCAGTAGACACATATGCCAGGTCAATTTAATTGATGTTAAGGTGAGAGTTGTTAAAAAGTCTGTGCCTGTGGGAACAATACAATTGTCTTGCCACATTCCAGTTTGACTTTAGGTTTTCATCAGCTCCGTGGATCCGCAACCTGCTCAGAGTTTGTATTGTATTGTATTCTATGTTACACATATATGACTTTTAAGTTTTTGTTTTGTTTTGTCCTAACATTTCAGTGAAATAGAGAGGCCCAGGTTTTAAAAATGTGTCATGAATTAATAGTTGGGAACTGTCTTTTATCTATAGAAGGTGGATGACTTCTAATAACCCTGACTGATTTTTAGCATCGACAACAGCCCTGCCCTCCCTATTCGTTGTGCAACAAGGATGTGGTTTGCTGAGCAGGCCTGTGCAAAAAAAAGGTCAAAGCCGTATTGTTCATTGTATGGGTGAGTCATATCCCTCTCTCCTTGCTCAAGAACAATTGGATCTTAAATGACGCTGCTGGGAGCTTTGAGATGAATGGGGATTCAATTCCAGCTGCCATGTGACTGTGTCTACAGAAGGGGTTGGAGAGGTAGGAAGGCTAAATTAAAGGAAAAGGAAAAAAAAAAAAAACACCTTCAAATGACTATGATTCAAGGAAGGGTGTGATCAGAGCCCTCAGTTCCTACCAGAGGGATAAAGTGGTTGTAGTTAGAGGATGATGTAGTCACCAGAAAGATGCGCATGGGGGCAACATCTTTGATTCCAGGACTTGGAGATGGAAGCAGGAGGATCTAGGATCAAGACCATCCCTGGCCTGTGTAACAAGTTGAGTGAGTCTGGGCAGACTAGGATTCTCTAACTTCTGCCACTTTCGAGACTATGCCAGGCACTGGGGATTCAGAGAGGAGAGTGGCACATTTGTGTTCAGGGAAAAGCTCTCAATCTAGCTAGGAAAGAGACACTTATTTTTTCAAAAATAAAAAAATCCCAATACACCTCTGCGAATACTGCTTTAGATTGAAGAAGAAAACATTCCAGGAGCCAGAGGGTAGAGCAGCTACTGCTGCCTGAGACTCTGGGAAGATTTCTCAGAAGGAGATAAATCAAGTGTGCAAGAGAACTGACATGTGGCCACCCACAGCTAAGCAGGTCTCTGCAGGGCACCCGCACACAGGCTGTCTACATGACTCACAGAATAACCCCATGGGACACTTACTGTTTTTTTTTCCTAGTTTGCTGATGGCAAAACAGCTCATAAGTTCAATAACTTGAAAATAGCCCAAAGCGTGGCACTAGGAAACAAAGAAGAAATGGGAGTTGAGCTCTGGTTTCTGTTAATGACCTCCAGCTGCCCAGAGGGAAAAGGGAGACTGCTCCAAGAATGGTATTTGGAGGCTCAGGGGTATGGCTCACTGCCTCAGCTCTTCTTAAACCTGGGGTTGAGAAAGAAAGAGAAAGAGAAGGGTGGAAGAAGAAAAAGATGGAGAAAAGGAAGAAAGGAAGGGAAGGGGAAGAGAAAACAAGGAAAGAAGGGGGAAGAGGGCAGGCCTGAGTCTAGTAGTTTAATCACAGACTAGGAATCAGACCAGCCAAGCTGAGCTGCTCCAGTTTAGATAGGATTGTGTTATCCCTCCAAAGGCTCCTGTACTAGAAGCTTGGATCCCAGAGTGGCTCAGGTAAGGAGGTGGTTGAACCTTTAAGAGTTAGAAATTGACTACTCATACCTTCTAGTGAGGTAGCTTGGTGTTCTTGTGGGACTCCCAACGATAGGTCTAAGGGACCTTCTCTGACTCTTTTGCCTCCTCCCAGGACTCTTCCTCCTACTGGGTTGCCTCATTCAGCCTCGTTATGAGGGGCTGTGCTCAGTCTTATTGCATCTTGTTAGGCCATTTTTAGTGGATATTCCTGGGAAACCCGCTCTGTTTGTTGTTTGTTTGAAGGGAAACAGAAGACTTGCTCTGGGGCAGAGAAGGGGAGGTGGAGGGGGGGCTGGGAGAAGAGAAGGGAGGGGAAACTGCAGTCAGGATGTCGCGTATGAGAGAAGAATAGAAGTTAAAAGAACAAAAGAGGAGTTGGGTCTTTCTTCAGGGGCTAGTCCTTCTAAGCTTACCGGATTTTTATCAGGGTTGTAACTAAAGGAGCAATTCTGGTCCTTCCCATTCTATATTCTTGATTCCAGACACAGTCAGTTGCCATTCCCAGCACACACTGCTATCACAGCTATGGTCATGAGGTAATGCCGACACCCAGGGCTGCTGCCTCAACCTCTTTAACGATAAGCTAAATAAACTGCTTCTTTATAAGAACGCCCTGTCAAGTATTTCATTATAGTGATGAAAGGCAGGTTAATATGCAGAATAGATTTCCTAGCTTGTAGATTGCCTAATAATTCTGAACACAGTGGGATAATTATGTGTGTATAGCATGTATCTATGTATATATTATACACAAACACAAAATTTTTATATTGAATATATAGAATGTATACCATTATATACTGATGTCTTTGAGGCAGAAGGACTCTCAAAGTAGTTTTAATTTGTGTTTCCCTAACAGCCAATGATACTGAATATTTTTCTGTGAAGGATGGTGTGGGGATTTTGATTGGGATTGCACTGAATATGTAAATTAATCGCTTTTGGTAGGATGGCCATTTTTCACAATATTAATTCTACTAATCTATCCTTCTGTCTTCTATTGTCTTTCTTGATTTTTTTCTTCAGAGTCTTAAAGTGTTTATTGTAGACTCTGACATCTTTGGCTATGTTTACTCTGAATTTTTGGCTTTCTGGTTGTTATTCCAAAATATAGACGCATTGTAATATATTTCTGCCGTTCCTTATCATTATATAGTTTTCATTAGAAACAGTGTTCAATGAATACCATACTAGTGCTAATTAAGAAGAACATAATATTGCCATGTAAACTATAATTCTGCATTCTTTTACTAAAAGAGATGTTTTAGGGCCAACGAGATGGTGCAGTAGATGAGGACACTTGCTATTAAACCTGATGGCATGAATTCAAGTCCCAGGACTCATATGATGAAACAGAAAAACTCCCTTAGATTGTCTTCTGACCTGTACATGTTTTCAGTGGTGTCTATGACCACACACACACACACACTAAAATAAAGTCAGTAAATGTAATTTAAAAAATTCAAGATATTTTATTGATGGAATTAAATAATACTTTCAAGATTTTGACAATATTCCTAATTTCCTGGGGCCACTATAAGAACATACTAGAAATATGTTCCAGAGTGTGGAAGTCTGAACTCAAAGTGTCAGCTGAGTTAGCTCTTTTCTGGAGATGCTGAGGGAAATTACCCCATGCATCGTCCCGGTGTCTTGTGACTGCAGACTGCTGCAACTGGTAGCTACATCTCCCTTCTGACCCCATTGTCACATGGCTTCCTTCAGTGTGTCCTTCCTCATCAGGGCATCAGGTCTTTGAATTCAGGACTCATTGTACTCCAATATGACATCATTTTAATTAACTAATTATACTTGCACAGAGCCTAGTTCCACATAAACTGTCACATGCTGAGGTAATTCCATCCAGTTATTCAGTAAATACAGCATCTCCTTTGCAATCCTAAAATCCCTTCTCTGAACTCTTGGGGGGGAATTAGATTTAGATTTTTAAATGGAAAAAAAATCATAATAAAAAAAAATATCATGTACCACATAATAGTGTAGAAAGGTCAGGAACAATGTTCTATAACCAAAAAAAAAACATTGCTTCTCGGGTAAAATATAAGCAAATCTATACCAAGTAAAATGGAGACAATAGAGGGTTTGGTTATTTTATGCCCAAGCTTACTGCCAACAAGAAAGAAAGCAATTTTCAATTTTCAGAACTTGGGAGATATGAGCATTGGAGATTCTGTCATTCTTAATGTAGCTCTTTTTCAAGTGTCAGTGTTAAAGATCCCAAGTCAAAAAGACATTTGGAGTGCTGGACAGAACCATCAGAGAAGTACTTCCCTCCCTAACATGAGGACCTGGATTTTGATTCCCAGCACCGATACTGTAAAAACAAGTGAAAAAGGTGGGTTTGTAATGTCATCCTCAGGAAGACAGAGACAGGTGGGACTCAGGGACTCGCTGATCAGCCAGTCTAGCCTAACTGAATTCCAGGCCAATGAGAAACCCTACCTCAGGGTCACCAGTCTATTAGTATCCCATTACGGCTGTGACGAATCAACTGCACTTGAAGGCTTAAAATAACAGAAGGTTATCACCTCACAGTTACGGAGGTGACAAGCTTACTATGGGTCCCAGCAGGAGCCATGTTGTTGAGGAGGCTTTTTTGCTGCAGGCTAGTGTGGAGAGCCTGCTTCTGTATTTTTTTCTGCCCTCTGGAAGTGGTTTTGTTCCTTAACTCAGGGCTCCTTCCTTTGTCCTCAGTGCATGCCAGTCCACCCAAGACTCTGAAGCACTAAGTGTCTTGATGAAAGTCTTGTCATTAATTAAAAAAAAAAAATCCAAAGGAAAAAGAAGAAATCTCTCCCAGTGTCACATTATGGAATCAAACAAATATGTAAATGGCAGGTCATGTCTATCAGCTGTAAACTGTAGTAAGTTTATTCCTTTTACATGGAACACGCTTCACACTTAGAACAACCTTCAGACAATTGTGAGCACAAAGTAGTGCGTCCTCAGGGCTCTCCCAGCTTGTCTGTCTGCTTCCTCCTAGTTCCCTGGCCCTGGCTTCCTGCCTAACCTTGTCCTGTGGCTACTGAGAATCTTTCTAGACTAGCTCTGTCAAGTAGTGATAGGTAAGCTGTGGTGGTTTGCATGAGAGTGTCAGCCATGGGCTCAGGGATGGAAACACTCAGTCCGCACTTGGTGGCACTGTCTGGGGAGGCTTAAGAGATGGCCTAGCTGGAGGAGGTGTGCCACTGGGTAGGAGGATCATCGGAGAGTTTAAGGCCTCTCCCTACGTCTAGTTTGTTCTCTTTGCATCCTGCTTGTGTGTAAGGATTCATGATCCTGCTGCCGCGCCTGCTGCCTGTAGACGTGCCCCTCTGCCGCGAGCGACTTCTATCCACCTAGAACCGCTATGCAAAATAATCCTCTCCTCCTGTAAGCTGCCTCCTTCACGGTCTTTTATCACAGCAGTAGAAACATAACTAATACACGAGCTGTGTGTGTGAATTAAAAGTTTGCAATCCTATACCTCAAGGTGTAAAAACAAACAAAAAAGGTAAAATTCATCTTAATATATTTATTTGACCCAATGCACACAAAATATTGTCAGTTTGGGATGCAAGCAATACTGAAAATTGCTAATGAAATAGTTCCATCTTTGTTTCTTTTTACATTTTTTATTCAAAATTCAATGTATACTGGCCCTGCATGCTACAAAGCCAACCTGTAGGCAAGATGTGCCCACCAATGCAGAAGTGGCATGGAAGTTACTCGGTAGCCAACCACTTCCTGATTGGATCTAAGGCCCACTCCACAGGAAAGACTACACGCCTGGTGCTGTAAAACTGGTAAAAAGCCCTAGGCTGGGGATGTCATAAGCCCTGGGGAAGCTACTATTTGATTTTACTAAATGACCATTTTGTCAAGCCACCTTCTAAAGATCTGCGTTCATACCCGCCAGGCTGAGCTTCCCCCAACCTTGGTCAGGGAAGCTTTCTTTACCAGTGAGTGGCAATCGAAGCACGGACTCACGATTGTGCACAGTGCTGAGATGAAGCGACTATGGATGCTCAGCCCCAGTGGGACTCTTTATGATAACACCTCCACCAAGGTTCAAGGAAAAGAAGAGGCGGCTGGTGAAATGGAAAAGCGAGAGAGTGGGGGAGAGTGTGTTAGATGCTACCTTTGCACATGATGTGGCTATTACACTCATAAACCCATAACAGCTGCACAGGTCTCAGGTAAGACCAAGCTGACAAAACCTGTCAGATTTCCAGTAGTCGGTACTAATTGAGTTCAGTGGATTATAGCAAGGGAGGAGAGGACATGAAGGTAGGAGGGGGACATATTGGACTGAGTCGGGGGTAGGAGGTAATAAAGAAGACTTGAGGGGCATTGTATATATGTATGAAATTGCCAAAGGATATGTATAACACACTCTTTAAAAAAGACAATTATCAGTGGTTCTGCGTGTTAATAAATATGTATTTATGTCTTTGCATAAAGAAATCTGTTTCTCACTTACTCTTTTGAAACAAAGTCTTATTGTGTAGCTCAGGCTAGCCTAGAACTCACTTTGTAGTCTACATCATACTTGAAGTGATCCTCCTGCCTTAGCCTCCTTGGTGCTGGGAATATACATATATGAGCCACTCTGCCTGCCTAGAGTCTCTGTGTTTGAAATAAACAAAACCAAAACCAAAGAAAAACCAAAACCCTTTCTACTTGGACAAATCAAAAATACATGCATTTTTACTTTTTCCAGCCTCAAACTTGTTATGTAGCTCAGGATTGCTTTGAGTTGCTGGTCATCCTGCTTAAAGTTTCCAAGTGCTAGGGTCCAGATATGAGCCATTGGGCCCAAGCAGAATCTGTATTCTTGCCCACTTTGTTTCTCACTGTTTCTTGGCTGAGCCATAGAGTACAGAAATAAAACGAAGAAACCGAAATATAACAAGTTATCTGTTCAAATTACAAGAGAACTGAGAAGTGGTAGCACAGAGGACACAGAAGAAAATGGACCACGAGGACATTGTGTTAGACTTAACACAGCTACCCCAACCCAACCCATCTCAAGCAAGCGACTTTGTACAGAGGCAGCTGGAGGCTAGCAGAGGGAAGGGGAAACTGTGTAAAGTTTATAAGGCGGAAAGGCTGTATAGATCTCTGCAGCAGTGTGCTTCTAGTTAATAATGCAGCTTACATATGAATATTTAAGAGTTTAGTTGTCACATTACAAATGTGCTGCTCGATTTTATTTTAGATGTAGGAAGAGGGGGGAAGAAGGAGTGGGGGACAAGGAACAAAAAAAAAAAAAAAAAAACAGAGAAGGGTGTAAAAGAAACTCTAATAGTTTAAAAGAGGCGGTTTCAAGCCTGGCCTGGGAGATGCTCCAGACGTCTGTCAAGGTAAGAAAGGACTAGGATGTCGAAGGCCATTGTCATAAGTGCAGTTCTGGGCTAGAAATTAGATCTGCATCCGTATTCTCTGAGAGACCTGAATTAAAAATCGAATTTGTCTTAACACCTGGGAAAGATGAGTCTTATTTCTTCTTTAACTATGACCATTGATAGAATATTCGGCAAATCATCAGGGATTTAGGTTGCATAAAATATTATGTCCTCCCCAGAACTAACACGATACAGAAAAGAAAAAGAACAAGCTCTCAGTTGAGTGATGCAGGCTGTAAATGCCTCTTAACTATGCCTGTGACTTTAGATAGATACATGGGACTCTATTCTTCATCTATAACACAGAGGCCATTGTGGGTCAAAAATGGGGTCTCACTTTGGGCCCAGAGCTTGGGCCACTGGGCTAGGTGTATGCAGGGAGTTTGACTGTGTGCACCCCCACGGAACCCCACTGGACCCTGCTCCTGGAGTGGGGATGGTGCAGTCTGAGGTCCCTGCGGACGTGCCAGAGTCAAGCTCAGATTCTTGGGCACCACAGATGCTGCTGGGTACTGAAGAAGAGCAGACGGACTCTGCCCTGGGGATGAAGGGGAAAAAGGCAGAGAGGAGAGAGCTTTGGCTGGGCCCTGCGGGAAGGGAATAGAGTCTTAGGCTAGCTCAGACAGCTTGGGTTGGTGGAGGCTCTGGTTGAGAACACAGAGAGGCCTCTCGCAGGAGGCTAGATGCGTGGCCCTTAAGGGGAAGACCTGTTCCACTGCTCCAGCATGGCAGATCCCGATGAGAAGAGGCAGTCCATGGTTTTGTTTTTTTGTTTTTTGTTTTTTTTAAATGTTCTTTTTTTTTTTTTTAAGATTGATTTATTTATTTATTATATGTAAGTACACTGTAGCTATCTTCAGACACTCCAGAAGAGGGCACCAGATCTCGTTACGGATGGTTGTGAGCCACCATGTGGTTGCTGGGATTTGAACTCTGGACCTTCGGAAGAGCAGTCGGGTGCTCTTACCCACTGAGCCATCTCACCAGCCCCCAGTCCATGGTTTTAAGGTGTTAATAGTAGAAAAGCAGAGAGAGGGGGAGAGTGGGAAAGTAGAAGACAGCCATGACCACGTGGAGGGGGGAGAGGGGATGAGGGGGGGAAGCAAACAGAGTAAGAGCAAGAGAGGGAGCAGAAAAAGAGGAGGGAGCAAGCAGCTCCTTTTATAGTGGGCTGGGCCATCCTGCCTGTTGCCAGGTAACTGTGTGGGTGGAGTCCAGACAGAATACCAGGGGTTTGGGGCATTGTCTATGTGACTGATGGCCACATACCTCTTTGAGGAGGGGTTGTGGGAGGCTGTAACTGTGACAGGAGCCAGGGTCCTAGGAGGTGTGGCCAAACACTTGTCATCCCTTAGGGTCAAGCCCTGTGCTTGACTGGGGATTCAGGCTGTGCAGGCACAGCTCACTGCCCCACAGGTCATAATATCTACTCTATAAGCTCTTTGACATACTGATTATGAATGAGATTATATACACGCATATAATCACACCTATAGAGAATCTATATACTAATCATGATTCTTTTTAGAATGCACACACACCATGTGTCTGTTAGGGTTGCAAGATGCCAGACCTCAGAAATCATTCTGCTTAAAAGAAAGTGAATATAGTCATATTAACTGCTTTTCAAATATGGAAACAGTAGATGGCTCAAAAGCTCTAAAAGTTCCTGTGCAAATTAAAATTCCAATCAGATCAATAAGAAGTAGGAAAAAACTAGCAATATCCAATTACTAGTTCCAGGAATATGGAAAAAGACTACCTCCATAGATTGCAAAAGGCAGAGTGAAACATCAAAGCTCTCGTATAGAATTTGACAAGATCTATTAGAATTTTAAATGAACATTTCCTTTTGCTGATCAGGTTGGTTCTAGTAATTGAGCTCCCAAATATTCTGCCACATGCAGAAATGTTGTATGCATAAAAGAATTTATTGCATCATAGTTTCTAAGGTCAAAAACCTGTAAACAATATGCCAGTCAAAATGAAACTGACCAAATAATAAAGGGCACTTCCACACAGTGGGCTCTGCAGCCCTGTGTAGGCTACAGTAGAAAATATCTCCAAAAACAGTCAAGATGCTGTGTGTGGGCACTAAGTTACATTTGTTGGAAGGTTAAGGTGTATAGTACCTGTTCATGTGTTTGAAAATGCAAAGGCAGTCTCTTCAAGGATTCAACAGAGTAAATAAATAACAAAATAAAATAAAAAAGTAGAATGGGCAAATGGGAAGCCAGGGTAGCAACACATGGAACCTGTATACTCATCTATATGTTACAGGTATACACTCTTCCTCACGATCCTAGGTTTGCTTCTGCTGCTGTGTTAAAATACCCTGGCAGAAAGCTACGTGGGGGAGAAAGGGTTTATTTTATAGTGAACAGTTCCGGATTACAGTCTCTCTCTGTGGGGAAGTAAAGGCGGCAGGAACTTAACACAGCCACACTAGTTAAGAGCAGAGAGAATGAGTGCATACATATCTGTGTTTGCTCAGCCATCTCTCTACACTTATAGAGCCCAAGAAACAAGCACAGTGAATGGTGGTGCCCACAGTGGGCTGGTTCTTCCCATGTCTATAGAATCAAGACAAATTACACACAGACATGCCCACAAGTCAACCTGGTCTAGATAGTTCTTCATTGAGACTCTGCCCAGGTGATTTGACATTGTGTCAAGTTGACAATTAAATTGATAAGTGGATATTAGCCCAAAACTTAGGATACCCAAGATATAAGATACAATTTGCTAAACGCATGAAACTCAAGAAGAACGAAGACCAAAGTGTGGACACTGTGCCCCTTCTTAGAATTGGGAACAAAACACCCATGGAAAGAGTTACAGAGACAAAGTTTGGAGCTGTGACGAAAGAATGGACCATCTAGAGACTGCCATATCCAGGGATCCACCCCATAATCAGCTTCCAAATGCTGACACCATTGCATACACTACAAGATTTTGCTGAAAGGACCCAGATATAGCTGTCTCTTGTGAGACTATGCCGGGGCCTAGCAAACACAGAAGTGGATGCTCACAGTCAGCTATTGGATGGATCACAGGGCCCCCAATGGAGGAGCTAGAGAAAGTACCCAAGGAGCTAAAGAGGTCTGCAACCCTATAGGTGGAACAACATTATGAACTAACCAGTACCCCGGAGCTCTTGACTCTAGCTGCATATGTATCAAAAGATGGCCTAGTCGGCCATCACTGGAAAGAGAGGCCCATTGGACACACAAACTTTATATGCCCCAGTACAGGGGAACGCCAGGGCCAAAAATATGGGAATGGGTGGGTAGGGAAGTGGGAGGGAGGGTATGGGGGACTTTTGAGATAGCATTGGAAATGTAATTGAGGAAAATACATAATAAAAAATATTAAAAATTAAAAAAAAACTAGCCATCAAATTCACTGTCGTTTTACATTGTGTACCCAGAATATGAATATATATTCAATGTAATAATATTTTAAAGAAGAAAATGCAATGAAGGAGAAATAAAATTGGAGTCAGAAACATTGATTCACTACCTGGATGATCTCAAGTGAGTGGCTTTTCCTCTCTAGTTTGTTTCCTTGGAGAAAGGGGGGGGGCAATATTAATAACATTGAAACAACCATTAAGATATTAGGATGAGATGCTTACAGGTAACATGATTCATAATGTCTATCTGTCTGTCTAAGCAGAAAGTATTGGGAAATTCAGCTGTTCTTATATCAAGGGCATTGCCTGACTAGGATACTGCTTACTTTTTGGATTAATGTCACAAAGGGTCTTAAACATTGAAGAAACCATGCCTCTGCTCTGGCAAGAGACACCTTGTTGGTGGTATTCTTATATCAGTCAGGGGCAGAGCAGCTGGCAGTCGGCGTTGGTCCTAGCTTGATGCCAGGCTTGGTGGCCAAAGCTGTTTTATGCCTAGGACTCATAAAAATCAAATGAAATGCAGGCAGCACAGCTCGGGAGAAAAACAGAGACCACCATGCCCCCCACCGACTTGCCCTGCTGCCCATGGCACCTGCAGGCCATAGTCACCTGCTTAATGCTACACCAAGTAGTAGGGACAAAGGCTGTCATCCAGGGGCCCGCCAGCCGTGTGGCCAGCCTGTAGCAGGAGTCACCACAGTGTACGAGTATGTGGTGGATAGATGGGAAAGAGAAGTGGGGCAGCTTGAGCATTATGAAGAGAGATGGAACTGGAGACTCGAGAGGGTAGAGAGGAGTAGTCTGTTGTGAGTCGGCAGACCCACTACCTGGGGCCATGGAGAAGTCCCAGCCCGAGCTGCCCTTGAGGGCCATGTCTGGGTCCATGACTATGCAGCAGCGGGGGTTGGTGCTGATGTCTGAAACTCATACTACAACTAAAGAACTTGAGGATGTCCTTAGAGTAGGGGCAGTCTCCGGGCACCACAAGGATGTCCAGGGGCGGAGCCAGTTTTGCACAGCTACAGAGCTCTAGAGAGCTGGCTCCATCTCTCACCAGGCCCCTGCCTTTCGTCTGCCTTGAGGTTGCATGGGAAGGGGGTGGTGGTGATCTCCTTCCCTCCTTGCCACCTGTGAGAGAGCTGGCCCCGGCTTCATTAAAGCAGGTGAGCTGCCCTTGTCCCTCGCTGGTGGTCTGAGCAGTAGAGGGAAGAGAGATGCCTTCTGTCCCTTTGTCCCACATCACTGGAGGCAGTTGGGAGAGCTGACTCTGGAGTCATGAGAGGGGGCGAGTTAGCCCTGCCCCTCACTGACTATAGCACTGAGTGAGTTAAGAGAGCAGGCCCTGCACCTTTCCTGGGCAGCACAGTAGGGCTGGCCCTGGTAGACAGGGCACTCATAAAGCAGCCTCAAGGGTAAGAACATGGGAGAGCTGACCCTGAAGTGCCTGCAGTGGGGATGCCCTCCGCCACCTTGCCCTTCACCTCCTGCAGTAATTGGGAGAGCTAGCTCTGAGGTCATGAGAGTGGGAGAGCTGTCTCTGCCCCTCACTGGTGGGAGATTAGGCCTAGTCAATACAGCGGAGCTGGCCCTGATGTCGAACACTCTGCTGAGTCAGCCCTGATTGTGTGAAAGAGGAAGAGCTAGCCCAGCCCCTCGCCAGAGGCAGTATTTGGGAGAATAGGCCCCACGATTTGACTGGGCAGCACAGTGGAGCTAGCTCTGGAGGTGTGAGTGTAGTTGAGCTGCCCCAAAGGCATGAGAGCAGCCTTGAACCTGGAAAGGGAAATCAGCCATACAGATAGGATAGTTAAACATTTTCATTCAGAAATTACATATAATAAAAATATAAGTTGGCAGGAAAGAAAAGATGAGAGCCATCCCACATACATCAGTCAATGCTTGTCATTCTCAGGACAAAGTTGTCAACTGATAGTGTTTTTACTTCATATAGTGACCGTTTTATGATTCGAAATTCTGTCACGTTGTAGCAAACACAGATGACTGTTTTCTGATGTAAAGTGATATAATAGTAATGAGGAAAAGTCATAAATAGTTATGAGTTAATAATGTAAAATTATTAATAGTACTATCAGTTACAGAAACGAATAGCTAGTATAGAACTGATTGTATAAAATATACATTAAGAGGGCATAAATGTTAAAACATTATGAACAGCTGTCCAAAGATGATGAATTATTTTTTTCTCATTTATACGGGACCTAAGCTATCAATAATGAACAAGGTTGATTTTTTAATGTTCGTGAAAATCAAACCAATTTTTTTAAAAGTTATAGTCATAAATATAATAGGACATCACAGGGACTATCTCCAGATGAGTGGGATTGTGGGGTTTGTTCTTTGTAGTTTCTTATTGTCCAGTAGTAACATAGTTTTGAGAGAAGAAAGAAAACAATAAAAAATAAACGTATTCTGGAAGGAAATGCCACTTCGGAGCATATAAATGCAGCAAATGATTCCGAGCATTTTGTCTTGCTTCCCTAATCCTCTGCCACCCAACTCCTTTATCTTAAAATAATAGACCATTATCAGGCTTGGCCTTGTAAAAGTCACCCTTGCAGCGTTGGAAACCACAAACAACAGGAAGTCACAACCTCTGAGCTGTGCATTTGCAAAATGCATGAAGTCAGGAGTCAGCGTGGGCAATGTTCCCCTAAGACAGAACAACGTGCTTAGCCCCCATCTGCAGAATGCCTTGCCAGTGAGCCATAAATGTGACTGATATCAAGGAAGGCAAAAGAATTCCACAGGTCCTCAGAAGGAGGGAGGAGTGTTCAACTGCCAGAAGCCAACGTAAGAGGGTCCAAAGGATTCTAGAAATTGAATTTTCTATAGAATGTCCCCATTTTCAAACAGTGAGATAGACTTTGTGTGGCACAGGAAGATAGTTAGATCCTGGAATGACTCTGAGATTTCACTTATACCAACAAGTGACAAGCAGAGAACCAAGAGGAAGAGAACAGGATGGGAGAGATGGAAAAAGAGGGAAGAAGAGAGAGAAGGAGTGAGGGAATGAGAACGGGAGAGATGGAGGGAGGATGGAAGGAGGGACAGAAGGAGGGAGGGACGGAGGGAAATCTACTTCCCTCATCAATACGACCACCTTAATCTGGACCCTGGTTATCTCTCACCAGATGCTGAAACGTTCAGCTAGTCTGTCTCAACACTCCCCCCATTCATTTCACTAACTCCACGGAAAGTCAAAAAGACTGTTTAGATGCACACATAAGAACATGCCTGGATTCCTCACTCAGGAGGTTGAGGCAGGAGGATCCCAAGTTCTATCCGAGCCATGTGGAGGATGTCCCACTGAGTGGCAAATACAACCTGTGCTCATCTTCATGACCCAGGATTCCTGCATGGGCACGGCTTCCTTCTTCATACCCTCACCAGACACCTCTGCTTTGGCAGCTTCACTGCAGGCATGCCACATCCATGCTTCCTCTAGTGTGCCAAGCATTTTCCTTCCAGAGCCTTCTAACAGCTGTAGTCTGTGCCTGGAAGAAGTAGCCCTCTCTCCTCACCGTGTCAGCGGAATGTCAGCTCCTTTGAACGGCCTGTCAGTTTAAGCCACTCTCTTCCCAGCTGTGCTCCTTCTACTCTCCAGCATAGCCCTTAACCAATTTCTTTACAGCCCTTGTCACAATTTATAATTGTGCGTGTGTCTTCATTTATTTATGCCTCCAGCAAGAAGTACAGGACTCACATCTGGTTAAATCACCTTTGTATGACTTCTGAATGTAGCTGCGGAATAGTAATGACCACCACTTGGTAGTTATTGAAAAAAAAAAAGAACCTAAGGGGCTGGAGAGATGGTTTGGAGGCTAAGAGCACTGGCTGAGGTCCTGAGTTCAATTCCCAGCATCCCCATGGTGGTTCATAACTATCTATAATGAGATCTGGTGCCCTTTTCTGGCTATGCAGGCAGAATACTGTATATATAATAAATAAATCTAAAAAAAAAAAACCCTTTGGGAATGAATGAATGAATGAATGAATGAATTCAGTTTCATGGCTTGTCTCCGCACGGGTCACTTAGCCAACGAAGCCTCAGTTGCTTTATTTGTACATTGATAAACTCGTTCTCCCTTTGCAGATAAGTGCTTGTAGATGTCCTGCGGGGTAGCTGGTTTTCTCACAAACTGAAAGAATAGTTTTCATGATGAAGTAAACTATGGGCTGGGAAGTTCCTGCATCTGAGACAGATAGAGTTTACTCTTGTAATGGGTCATGTTGAGAATGGTACAGTGCTGGGCCTGTAACAGATGCTGGATAAATGTCAGGTCAGTGAACAGTGTCAGCCAGAAACTCGTCAAGTCTAACCTTTAAAAACATTCCTCAGGCACACTGTTGATAATTTTAAAAGATAGAACAAAATTTAAATGTCAGTTAACAAGGTCTGTAAGTAACTCTGACACATCCACACCCTACATAGATTAGGGAATAAAATGGGATGATTTGTCATATCTATAGATGAAATCACCAAGGGGAAACAATGACAACTGCTACAGTCTGAGTGTGACCTACTGAGGGTCACATGTCACAAAACTGATCCCAGTGGCAGCACTATGGTGGTGAAACTTTTAAGAAATGGATCCCCGGAGGAGAGGGGGTGACAGGGAGAGCACTGGAGTACAGCTCTCAGAAGATTGATGATGGTCTCAAGGAATTGATGAGGTCTCACAAGAATGGGTGCCATCAAACAAGCTTGGCTACCCCAACTATCTTCCTCCTCCCCTCCCTCCCTCCTCCTCTTCTTCCCCTCCATCTCTGTGATGCTGTCTACCATTACCCCACATAGCAGCATCATGTTCTTCCATCTCTATGAGCTAGGGACTAGAGTATCAATAAGGTGTGCTCCCTACAGGCCTGAGAAGTAGCCTTACAAACAACAAACAGATAAAAGAGACAACTAAGCAAAACATAACATACACTTGCATGCAAGTGTGCGAGCATGCATGTGTATGTGACACACATATATAGATGATACGAACAGACATTAAAAATATACTTTAGGAGTTTCAACTCCTGTCTAAATGTTTGAAAAGGGCCTCAGGGAAGAATGGCCATTAAACTGCCTTTTTGTGTTACAAATAGTAACTCACTACTTAGAGATGAAATTTCGAAGCTGGGACATCATGTTCTCAAGGCCACAAAAGCTCTGATGACTAAACCAGCTGTAGACAACAGCAGAAGAAGACATGCAGGGAGGTGCTGTGTGGTAGTCCAATCCTATATTTAAAACAATTGCTGTTGAGACAAGGGGAATAGAATAGAATATGGAGGTATTCCACCAGAAAATAGCATGTGCCCAGAGCAGCAAGAGTCTGAACCAAAGGACTGGAGAGGACAAGAGCGTCCCAGACCCAGGGGCAAGACAGACACAGAGGGCTCCTTTCTGGGTTCTTTGTGGCTGTTGGTTTGCTTCGTTGTCTGAACTGAGCTATGTATATTCCAGGCCGTGTTCCAGTATCTTCGTCTTTCTTGATGACACAGTATCTTATGGTGGTATAGTGAATGTTAAATCTGTGTTTCTGAGTGGATAAATGAAGGGTTGGGGGAGAAGGAGCTGCAGAATATGGCCACAGACTTTGTAGCTTCAGTACCAGCATGGTTGGCTGAATAAGTAATATATGATGAAGAGCAGTTAGGGGTGGAGGGAAAACATTTGAGGCACATTTCAGATGTGCCGAGCATTAAGGACCTGTGGGAGGACCCAGTAGCTGTTGGGTATCTAGGGTTAGAACACTAGGGAGAAGTGTGGGCCAGAAAATAGGTAAAGAGTAACAGAAGGGTGTGCTGTGGAAAATGAGTTGGAAAAATTACATCTCATTTGAATTCATGGAAATTTGGACCTCATCATAGATATTATCTAATATGCATGTATATGTATATATGTATATATATCATATATCTATCATTAATTTATCAATATATCATTTGTCTATAGTCTATCATGTATCTATCATCATTCTCTCTGTCTATCATCTATTATCTATCAATTGGTTATCTATCTATCATTATCATCTATCATGTATTAATCAACCTACCTACCTACTATTATCTATTAATCTATCATCTACCAATCTATCATCTCTCAATTTATCTATCATCTATCTATCTATCTATCTATCTATCATCTATCTATCATCTATCCATCTCTCCTCACTTTCTGATTTTATCTCTCTCTATCTCTGTATTTCTTTTTCACCTACCTGTGTTCTTCCCCCTGTTTTGACCTAAGTACTAGTTCAACTTGAACTCCTCGTTCCTTTGGCAAGGCTTCTGTAATTGGTTCTTCCTGTTCAGACTCTGGAAGCCTTGCAGTCATTCCTCCTCCCATTCCTCTGTCCTTTGCATTTCTTGTTTTCCAAATGGTTAAGTAACCCACACAGTGGGCTGAAGAGATGGCTCAGTGGTAAAGAACACTGAATGCTCTTCCAGAGGACTCAGGTTCAATTCCCAGCCCCACATGACAGCTCACAACTGTCTCTAACTCTAATTTCAGATGATCCAATACCCTTACACAGATATCCATGTAGTACACCAGTGCACATATAATATAAATAGATAAATACCCACACAGAGTGGTACAAGAACTGTGTCCATGTTATAAGGGTTAAAAATCATGACATGTCTAGAGAAGCAAGACACACATTCTGAATATTTGTGTACAGAAACAAAAGAACTAATGTTTTACAGGCTACTTCTCTGCACTCCCAAGCAGGTACAAAATTAGCCCTCACCCCACAGAGTATTTCATACCCACAGAGATTTCAGCTTTGATAGACAAATGACGTGATTTAACCTTGCCAGTTACAGGGTTTCCTCATAATTCTCGTGCTCAGAAAAGTAAATATGACCTTCATTCTGCTAAAGGCCATTTTATTTCAGCAAGATAAAATTGCCTTAATAAATGTATTCCACTGTGCCTCAGATCATCCCTTGGTAGCAAAAAGAAGAGATAGACAGCCATTTTTAATTTTATTAGGCAAACCTAGCCAAAAAGTTGCCAAATAGTAATGTAGGCTTGCATATAGGTTTGCAAGAATAGCATTTCAGAACTTAGAAGCTGAATGTCTGGTGCTATACATTACCTCCTAACCCAGGCTGCCTTTTGTCTTTTCTTAAGCAACTGCCAGCCCATGAGAATAATCTCACAAGAAACTTTGGATTAGAAGAGGGGGAAATCTTAAGAATGTGCACAGGCAGACCTAAGACTCCAAGCTCACATGTAGCAGATGTGCAGCTTGACCTTCACGTGGGTCCTGAACAACTGGTGGTGGCATGGCTATCCCTCAAACCTCTTGCTTGTCTATGGGATATGTTCTTCTTCTAGCTGGGCTGCCTTGTTTGGTCTCAGTGGAAGAGGAATCACCTAGCCTGGCAGAGACCTGAAGTGCCTAGGGGTTGGGGGAGGGCACTCAAAGCGGGTGCCCAGCCACTCAGAGGAGAAAGGGAGGGGGGAAGGAGAAGGATTGTGGGAGGGGGTGACTGGCACAGAGGCAGAGAGCAAGATGTAAAGTGAATAAGTAAAAAAAAAAAATTAAAAGAAAAGATGAAATGGAAAAAAAAAAGAATCTTAAGTTTTTTCCAAAGCATTTAAACCATCCCTGATTAGGAAGCCAAGGCCCGGGATAGGTTAAGTGCCAAAGTCATACAGATATGGAGAGGCGGAGCTGGGAGTGAGCCCAGATCTTTTGGTTCACTTTGCAAAAATTGTGGCCACTGCTATTTTTAGAAGAAATAGCAGTAATGTCTAACATTCAGTGGAATGTATTAAACTGTCAAACACCATTAAACCATGGGAGCCCAACTTGAATCCAGATCTGTGAGGGTAAGACTGATGAAGACCAGGTTTTGTGTTGTGTGGAGATACGTGTGTTCACAAGCACTGCCCAGAATGTCCCAGAGTTTCATTACCGGAAGGAACGTTATTGCATGTCTTTTTTACTTCCCTCCTCAACCCCAACACACAGGGGTACAGCCTTTGTCTGACTGACACTGTGGAAGAAACTGTACTCAGAGAGCAACGCATCTTGTGTTAGGGCTGTTGAACCTCACTCCTGAGTCTTCTATTCGATATAGAGGCTCTTGTGGTCAGGAAGCAGTGCCCTGGAAGGACGTTAAGAAGAATACGGAAGAAAGGTCGGCGGCTCCATGAACTGCCAGTCCCACTCCTGTGGTTCATACCCACAACTGTAACCTATCTAGTTTTATTTTTCTCAAATCTCACAAGATACCAAGCCAATTCCGAGAAGTACTCCAGTGTGTGTAAAAGATAATGCTGAATGGAGTCTTTTCGATGAGCGAGTCCGTATCTGCCAGTTCCTGGGCCACAGGTCTTGTCTGAATGGATCTAAGGGCTGACTATGATGAGTGTCCATCACAGTTTTTAGCTAGTTCCTGGAAAGATCATGTGCTTACAACCTCTGAAACCCTGGCACTCTACCAACCGAAGCTCAACCGTTTTGAGAGGCAGTTAGCTTAGTTTAAAAATTAAGCGAAGTCGGCTGATAGAACTAAGAAAACTGATGGCTCATAATCACAAGATCCAAAGAAAACCCCCACATTTTATTCCCTCCTCTTGGCTCAGACTTTCTTTAGAGCCATTAGTGTACCCGGAACGAGACTGGGAACAATGTTCAGTGTGTGTATAAATGAGTAACTGCTCACAAGAGGCCTAATGTCACTGAGTGGGAATTAAAATTAGTCTCTTTTCTGTGGGGTTTGAGGGCCTTTGATGTGCTTTTTCTCAAACAGACTAGTTCCAGGGTTTCACACCTACATAGTTCAGAATGTCTACATGAGGATAATGATAAATGCTGGAAACGCTGGCAATGACTTTTGAGACATTGTGAGCAAGATGAATTCCATGGTTGATACACTTAAAGTGGTTAAAATAACAAACTTTGTTATATGTGTTTATTCCAACTCAAAATATGGAATATATTAGAGGCCATTGTACTTTAAGCGGGTGAATTATATGGTGTGCCAATTATATATTAATAAAGTTTCTTTAGGAAAATGCATATGAAACCTTAGAAACTAGTCCCTAAACATCATTTTATAGCTGAGGGAATCAAGACCCGGAGATGGGATGGGACTCCACAAGGTTGTATATATTTTTTCTTGTCA
Organism: Mus caroli; assembly: GCF_978045245.1. Classification (NCBI taxonomy): domain Eukaryota; kingdom Metazoa; phylum Chordata; class Mammalia; order Rodentia; family Muridae; genus Mus; species Mus caroli. Next base: position 101,457,575 of record NW_028227261.1, on the reverse strand, counting down.
AAAAATACTTAATTTTAATTTGATATCATGTATATACTTTGCCACAAGAAGAAAAAATATTTCATTTTGTATTTTGCCATAGAGACTGTGGAAACCCATTGCATCTTGATAAATCTCAGTGAATAAAATTATAAAATGTGACTGACTTATTCCCGTTTCCTTGATACCCTGACAGCTAAAGATGTCTTGAAAAGGAAACAGCTGAATAATTCATTTTCTAATAATGAACTGTGGAGCAAGTTGAAGTCTAAGACCAAAGAGAGAAATCACAGTTCCCAAAGGAAAGGAAAAGGCATGCAGGCTATACCAGGTAAGCTGTAACTTAGCCCTCATTTGGGCTTTTCACCGAGATCCCTCAAGGCTTTGACCTTCAGTCTGTTGTCTGATGGAATTCATTAGACCCAAAATGGTGTGGTCTGGAAAGAGGTCAAACACAGCCAGTGAGCACTCTCATACACTGAGGAGTGAATGGGTTAACTGAGGAACTAAAGAAACATCCTTCATAATTCTGCTTAAAGGCATTCATGTGGAAAAATAAAATGGAATAGGAAGGCGTTCATTTGCTCTGGTTTTTGTTTTAAAATGTGTGTGTAGGTGTTCACTCGTTGTGTGTGTGTGTGTGTGTGTGTGTGTGTGTGTAGGTAACTGTGAAGGCTGCAAGAGGGTATTGGATCCTCTGCAGTTGCACTTAAAGGCTGTTGTGACTTACTAGAATGGGTGCTGGAAACCAAACATGAGTCCTCTGAAGAAGCAAAAAGAGTCCTTAACCACTGAGTCATCTCTCCAGCACCCAGCTTGTTTTACATTTTAATGCTGGGAACCAAACCCAGGACTGTGTGCATTCTAGGCAAGAATTGTACCCTTGAGCTATGCTCCAGCACTAAAATAGGAAGTATGGCCCAAAGTCCATACTTTGACTAACCCACAAATTCTCAAAAGTACTGCTGCAGCACACTGTAAAGTCATTTGGAAAAGACCTTATTTTTTTTTTAAAAGTTCTAAAGTGCCAACAGTTGAGTCAGTTCTTTACTTCAAAATAAGAGTAATTCCAGTGTTAATTTCATAGAAAGGAAGTCAACCGACAGCTCAAGCTCTTCTGGGACTTACAGTCACTGGTTCAACATAAACACAGCAGAACGCAAGTGGGTGCTTAGAACCATCCACTTCCCTGAAGTCAAATAAAATTATAGTGCAACATTGTTAAGAGCCTACTAAAACACTGTAAGACTAACAACACCAGGGTAACAGGAGGGGATCAACAAAAGTTGATAGATCACCACTGACTCGATACTAGCTAAGGAGATTAGGCTAGTTGGACAATGAGCCCCAGGAATCTGCTGTCTCTTGTCCCCAGGGCTGATGATATAAGCACACTACCATATCTGACTTTTAAAAAAGGGTCAGGGTGGGGGCTGAACTCAAGTCCTCATGCTTGTAAAACAAACACCAGAAAGAGCATGCTAACACCACAGTTGGTATCTGTTTCTCCATGACTTAGCTAACTTATGGAAGATTCTAAAGGTCCAACCAGAGTTAACATATCAAAAACCTACAGACTGACTTTGTTGACAACATTTTCCCCTCTCGAGAGCCTCAAGATTTTGAACCAGTTTCCTATCACTTTTGAACTCTGAGGTTGGGGTGCACAGATGGTCACGGTAGGACAATGACGGTATCATCTTTCATATTTTCATTTCATCCGGTTTCTCTGTTTCCTCCTCCTGTATCTCAGACTTCCTAGCTTTAGTCTCAGATTTTCCTGTCATTGTTGTATCGTCTGTTTCCTTATCTCCTTTTCTGCTCTTCTCTCAAGAGGGTTTTCAATGTATCTGCCGAGTTTTCTGTTGCTTGCATCTCCAATTCCAATCTGCAGGAACGAGGTAACACACATTAGGCTTAATGTTTCGATCTCTAGATTTTGGCTTCTGCCACATTCCTTATGCTACCAAATGATTAGGCTATTAGCCTGCCTGTGGCGCTGAATGCTATTATACCAGACTGCCTAGATCACCTGTGCAGATAAGAGAATGTACAATCAACACACTCCTGCTTTTGGAGAATGTAAACAGTTGGTAATCATGGCTGGTTACAGTGTCCTGGTCTAGTTTCTGTTGCTATAACTAAATACCAGGCTAGGTCAGTACCAGCTGTAAAGGCTTGTTTGGATCATGGAAATGAAGCATCTGGTGAAGGTTTCCTGCTCCAACACTGGAGGACATCAGAGCAAGGCAGCCAGTGCAGACCATCCTTTCTTTTAAAAACACCCTCAGAATGTCCTCTAACCTCAATTCCTCCCCAAACACCTCACCTCCAGATATCATGAACATATTCATGGGGATTAAGTTTCCAACATCTTTTAGAAGGCAAGCTTATACTGCAAACACACAGGCAGAGAGTGCCAGGACAGCCAAGAGTAACAACCATGGACTCTTGAGTCTTACCCAAGCTTGCCCCGTGGAAGTACTGCACGTGTATTCCTACACACACTGAAGGCCAAAGCGTGGTGTTTGTGAGAACATCCATTCTGTCCAGGCAGACATCTTTGCAAGCCTATCCTGGATCCTTCCAGACTCTGCCTGGTGGGTCGTTCACTTGATGATCACAATTGTCTCGAAAGACTGAGTCCTTTTAAAGTACCACATGAGGAGTAGGGAGTCATGAGAATGCCCTAAACATTCTGATACCATCCATGCCTTGTTTTGTGCATGCATGTGTGTGCATGTGTGCATGCATGCATACATGAGAGAGAGAGAGAGAGAGAGAGAGAGAGAGAGAGAGAGATCTGTTTTCATCAAAAGACAAATACAAATCACTTTGTACCAACTTTAACCATTTTTTTGCCTTGGTGACAAAATTTCCTGACATAGAAAACTTAACAGACTAATGCTTTATTTTGGTTCATGGTTTCAAAGGGCTTAGTTAATCATGGCAGAGTCGGTATGATGGAAAAGCATGTATCACACTATGGAAGCTCATGATTCAGAGAGCATGACAAGAAATCATAAGAGAAAATAAACTGCTGCATTAATCACTGGGCGCATTGCTGAGACAAAAGCAGTTTAAGGAAGGGATGGGTTTTGTTGTTGTTGTTGTTGTTGTTGTGTGGCTCACAGTTTAAGGGTGCAACCCACATGTCACAAAAGTGCTGGCCACACTGCATCCCCACTTGGGAAGCAGAAGTTGCTGGCTGCTGGGGTTCCCTACCTTGTCTTTTCAGTCCTTTAGTGTGGAGCTTTCCACCCCATTGTTCAGCCTAATCTAGGAACTTCCTCATGGACATCCCCAGAAGTTTGTTTCCATGGCAGTGCTAAATCCCATCAAGTTGGCAATCTAAATGAATCATCACAGCCCTAAGATCATCCCTACTTCCTCTACGTAGGCTCTGCCTCCTACAGGTTCCATAACTTTCCAGAATTGCAAAATGAGATGGGGACACAACATTCCAAATGTGAGCTTATCAGGGGACATTTCATATTTAACCCATAACGGAGCTGATAACGCTTACCATAGTCTGTGGTCATATGTCTCTTATGTGAGCACGTGAGCGTGGGACTCTTAGGGGTCACAGTATGCTTTCTTACCTCTTGGAAGTTATTGCAGGGTTTCAACCTAGGACTCTGTGTATTAACTTAATCCCTCTCTGTTTAAATTTTCTCTGGCCTTTTAATGTTGTGGACAAACCTTACACATTTGGAGATGCTTGATTCATAGTTAATGACGGGGAACTAGAAGGTGGCAGAAACTGTGTTTGCGTGGGTACAACTTGTTGGCTGCTAATCTCTGCTGCTGTTAACTAAGCTGTTTTTCTTCATAACGGGTGTCATGATGGTCTGGCCTCTGCTTCTGTGAGGTCCATACCCAGTGACTCAGGCAATAGAAGAAATTGGGAGAAAAAAACCCAAACAAACGTGTGTTGTAAACATACAGATTTATCTTATTTCCTAAGCAAAACTTTATAGCACCATTTAAAACTATATAGATACCATTTAGTTTGCATAGGTGTTACAAATAATCTGGAGATAGTTTTTAAATGGGTAGAAGGTGGTGTAGGTTTAGATGCCAGCACTATAGCATTTCAGGAGAGAGACTGCAGCATCTAAGATTTTGCTCTCTACAGTGGCTTGGAGAACCAGTCTCCTATACACACCAAGGATAATTGTACATGTAAAACATTCACCAGGATACAATTTCTCCTGAGGACTCTTTCCTTTTCTCCTTGTAAAGTACTTTCATGGCTACTGAATCGCTGTGACTGGAGTAGTTGCAGGTCAAACTCTGGCAACATGTGTATAAGCCTCTTATTCTCAGAGCAGTAAACATTAGGACAGTCCTTACTCTCAGCTCTCTGCCCCTAAGCCTCTGAGGGTAGGTCTCTCTGTCTTCCCCAGACAATCGCACCCTAGCAACTCTTTCACCTTACATCCCAGAGACTGTTCCCTGCTCTAGTGTAGACTCATTTAATTCTGTTTCTCTGACCCATGCATTCAACCTGTCAGGCCAGTCTTAAAACAAGATGCTGTCTCCTCGTTCTCTGCCCTCTGCAAATGAGCCTCTTTCTCCATAAATGACACTGTAACCAAGAGCAGGAAACAGAAGAATGGGAAAAAATAGTAAGTATGAGTTTTTTTAAAATTCACATAGGGATGGAAATTATTGTTGCTGGGTGGGAGTTTTCAGTTCACCTTTCTCCAGTACCACTTTGCTGTCTTCTCCACCCATGTTCAGGGAACTCTGGAACACATGAAGAACAATTCTTTTCTTATTTAGATATAGAATCCAAGTAGAATGTTGCATAATACAATTTACACACACACACACACACACACACACACACCATTCAAATGAAAATTAAAGCTACCTAAAATCTGTCCAAGGTACCATTGTCAACATTTTGGTGTACTACTTTCTATGCTTTCTTCCATTAAAAAAATGCTTGGATGATACCATACATGGGTCACATTTTGCAAAATGGAAATTGCTGTGCATGTTTTTCTGTTGTTTGGTTTGGTTCGGTTTGATTTTGAGACAGGGTCTTTCTACGGTCATCCTGACTGTCCTGCAACCCAGTTTGTAGACTAGGTTGACCTCAAACTCACAGAAATGTGCCCGCCTCTGCCTCCTGAGTGCTGGGATTGAAGACATTTGCCTTCATACATAGCCTGTGCATGTATTTTTAGTATGAGATTTTAATAATTCTTTGAGAATTTCATGCTGCATATAATGCGTTTTGATCATAGTCTTCCATCAAGCTTCTTAGCTCCTCCGCACCAACCTCCACTCCTATTCCTGCCAGCTTCAAGTCCACTTATTTTTTAATAACCTATTGAGTCCAATTTGTGCTGCCTATATACTTGTGGATGTTGTATCATCCTCTGGAACATGACCAACCCATTAGGGGTCGTGCCATTAATTAAGCCATTAGCTGTCAGTAGTTCCTCAGCTAGGAACAGGCCTATGAGCCCATCTCTCCTCCACATTGGCGTGTTGACTGGCTTAATCTTGAACAAGTCCTGTGCAGGCAACCACAGCTGTTGTGAGATACTTGTAGACACCCTGTTCTGTCCACAAGACACCAACTCCCTCCAATCATACCTGACCTTTGGTTCTTACAATCTTTCTGCCCACCTCCCTCACCTCTTCCACAATGGACCCCGAGCCTTGTGGTAGAGGGATCCGATACAGATGTCCTGTTTGTGACTGAAGACTCCACACATAGTTATTCTGTCTACTATAGCCAGTTGTGAGTTTCCAGGTTAACCATCATCTGCTGTACAAATAAACTTTTCTGGTAAGGTCTGAGAATGGCTATGCATGTATTTCTTGCACTTTTAACAAATAATGGGTGTGTGTATAGATGAATAAGTAGAATCCACATACAAATTTCAATTGATATGCAAGTCATATGAATGTTCCATAATCCATTATTTTCAGCAAATATTACATAAATATCATAAAGGCTAGCATATTGATGCATCACTGTGTTGATCTTAGGCACAGAATTCTATGGAAGTCTGAAACAAGGTATTCTAATTTGTAATTGCCATTGGTGGCCCCTTTATCACTTACAGCTCACAGTGCATGCTAGCATGCTTCCAAATTTTTGACCAACTGCTAGGCAAGAGTTGCAGCGGTCTTCCTTCATACAGCATGTAGAGATAAATACACAGAGTATCTGCATAACCCATACTCTAGCGAGCCTCCTGGCTTCCTGTTTGCAAAGACTCTATGTGCTCTACAGTTTTCCAGTCAGGACATTTTGAGGACACAGAACTGACAATGAAAAGCTCTATAATAATGTTATTATAAACAAGCATTAGCCATTAATTACTTGGGGCGCTTCAGATGAAGGTTCCAGGATGAGACCAGAGTGTCAAATAAGGATTATAAAGAGCTAAGCATTTTTACTTGCCTGTGATTAAAAACAGAAAGCTCTTTATATACACACTATTAACTCTTTATAGGTAATTAAGAAGGTCTGGTTTCCCTTAAGACCTGATGAGCGCACTGAAGAGTCACACCCTCATCTGTCCGCTCCAGTAGCCCAGGCCTTTGTCCTCCTGGTGTGACAGAATCTATATGAGGCCCATCTGGGACTTGAGTGATGAGGGTCACCAGGAGGGCTTGGTTCTCTTCATTTTGCAGGGTGCTGGCTGCCAACTTCTATCACGTGGGGTCCAGAATAGACTCAGGAGCATTGGTATCAGGCCAGGCTGCCTGTCTTCCCATCAGGCATCTCAGCCAGCCGGCAACAAACACTGCCTGGCCTAGCTACTGAGGACTGAATAATTGGCAGAGAGTTAAATGCCTGCTGACTTTCATTTGGTACGCCCCTTTGAATTTTAAGTCTTTCCTTTGAGAAAAGAGCGTCCCCTTTAAAGACTCAAGTCCCATGATAATGAAAACTCTTCATAGAATACCAGAAAGGCTGGATGGTTCTCCCAGCCTTTCTTCATCTGACTGTGTTTAAACAAGGTGTTGTATTTTGGGGGGCAATTAGGAGAAAAGGAATAAGATGAGTGAGGTTCACCTTGCTTTTCAAAGAAAGTAGACAACACATCTAAAAATGCTTCCCTGTCCAAATAGATAGCTGTGCATGTGCCTTCTAGGGACTGCAGGAAGGGAACCTTGAAATATTGGACTTTGGGTGTGTGGTTCCTGGTGAACGAAGTCAGTCATAGCCCCAGAAGGCTCTGTAAGGTTATGGTGGTGTGGTTTATCTGTGCCAGGGGAGAGGTCTGTCGTGGTTTCAATACATCCTTAAGTCCTTATTGAAACAGCAAGTGATTAGGAGGGAAGCAACAACGGTTCAATGCGATTTTTTTTTAAATTCTTTTAGGAAGCTGGATCAGCCTACATGGAAATGTAATTGTGATTCTCAGCAGGCTTAGACTTAGTCACAAAGAGCCAGAATAATGTGTTTTCATACAAGGCATTCATTCATTCATTCATTTTTATTCATTTATTCTTTTTACAGTGCCACTATTAAGTGCCAGACTGTGGGTAGGACCTGGTTCCTATCCCTAATGAATTGAAATTAAGGGAAGAGAAGGGTGTTGGGTACCGGGAGCACAGGGCAGAGAAAGAAGATAAAAGTACAGTGTGACAAATATTAAGACGGCAATCGGTGCTAGCACCAAAATTCAGATGGGGAAGAACTCATTGGGACTGGTGTGGGGAGGGAGTTGGAGTAATAAAAAGCTTCCAAGGACAAGAGTTTGTCTGTGTCTCAGATGATGAGGAAAGGATTTTCAAGTAGACCGAGATGTAGTAGAAAAGGCAGAGGAGCAATGTAGGGGATGGACAGCATGTTAGAGGACTGGGGAGAGGTTCAGTGGGTAAAAGCATTCATCCTGCAGGTATGAGGTCCTGAATTCAGATCCCCAGCACCCACATAGGAAGCCAGGCATAGTTGTGTATCCCTGATGCACCGGCACTGGGAGAGCAGACACAATGACTCCAAAGTGGTCCTTGATTGGCCAGGATACCTACATAAATCTTTTTATCCAGGACTATGGGACAAGGAGGTCTACGAAGAACAGAGAGCATAACACACCTATTGCCTGACATTGTGGATACACAACAGAGTATGGACAGGCCCTGGTCAAATCCAGATATCTGTAGCATCTCTCTGGCCTCTGCTTGCACACCACTGTTGATCATTAACTGGTACTCACAGAGTTTGGTTAAGAAGTCACCACATGATACTTCCATGTATCCTTCTTTCTGCACTTTCGCCTTCAGCAACATCAAACTAGCTGTCACGTCATCTTCTCATCTGGGCATCCTGTGTTTTACTCTGCATATCTGCTCAGCCATTCTAATGAACTTAAACAAAAAGGGAAATTAGATCACTGTGGCATGAGTTGTTGGAGTAAGATGCTACTGGCTTAGAGGTAAGCTCATAAGTCATTAGTCAGGTAATCTCTTACAGAGTTTTGCAGAAGATGGATGCCAAGCTCATGAATCTGTAGTTGGTAGAGAGGATGGCTTATTCATGGTAGTTTCAAAAAGTAGGGCATTGACATTTTCTTAGTCCTTCTGTGTGATTCTCGTGCTCCATGAGTCTCTTGGGTTATCAAAAGTGATCTACCCAATAGATTGTCAGCAGCCTGTGGAGTGCTTAGGCAAGCATCGCAAATTTATATATGGCTGTTATGACATTCCTCCCATCTTAGGGGTTTCCAACCCTTTTATTGGGTTGTTTAGGTCCTTTCAGTAATCCTTAAACCTGACACAGCAAAAAGAGCCAAATGGAGAAATCCATTTATCCCTTTTGTATGTTTGGACAGGACCTTGCTATGTGGGTGTGGCTGGCCTGGTGCTCATTATGTAGTCCTGGCAGCCCTCAAACTCCCTACAATCCTCCTGCTTCAGCTTCTCACATACTGGGATTATATATGCCCACCACAATGCCCAGCTTCAGTTATCTTCCTCTTTCTCTTTGCTTAGATCATTTGCTTAGATCATTAGATCAGCTTTTATGTGTTGCTGGTGGGTGTAAAATTTCCCCCCAAACTTTGACTTGCTAGAAGCATTCACTCTCATATTCCATACACTTTGTTTCAATATGCATCATTTCCCAATATCCAAAGTGCACAGGGCAATTGACGGCCCCTGAAGCACACATCTGAACTCAGTCTGAGTCATAGTGGGGATGTAGTGTTTCAGGAATTCTATCAGTGATAATAGATCATGAGGAAATCTGCAGTGGGCTAGAGTCTTGCAAATCAACCCTGACAGGAGAGAGCCCTTGAACCCGTTCACTGCTGTAACGTTCCACTTCAGTATGTCTCCTCCGCATTGGTGGAGTGAAGGATAGGCTCTGGGTTGAGAAGACAGATTATCTCATGGACCTTGGTCTCTTGAGTGATAAACAGAGAATTCCACTGAGATGACGTCTACAGTTCTCATCAGCTGGAAAGTTGTACTGCTGCAGAAAACTGATGGGGCAATGATAATTAAAACTCATGGGACCAGGCATGGTGCTGTGCACCTTTAATCCCAGCACTTGGGAGGCAGAGGCAGGTGTATCTATCTCCATGAGTTCAAGGCCAGCCTGGTCTACATAGTGAGTTCCAGAGTTCCAGGACATCCAGGGCTATGTAGAAAGACCTTGTATCAAACAAACAAACAAACAAACAAACAAGCAAACCAAAGAACTAAACAAACAAAAAAATCTCATGGGCTAAGCATTCTGCTAGAATCAAATATGGATAGAATTATAACACGTGTGGTGTTGTTTAATGTAGACTAAAATATGAACAACCTTATTTGCCAGGTAAGGAAGATGACTTTTTCAGATATTACATACTTATCTAAGCCTCATAGCTACTTTTCATGTTGCTGTGATAAAATACCCTGACAAAAGCAAGTTAGAGGAAAGGAGACTTACTTTGGCTCACAGATCCAGGCAACCGTCCACTATGATGAAAGAGTCATGGCTGCAGGGATTTGAAGAGCTGGTCACATTGTGTCCATAATCGGGAAGCACAAAATGATGAATGTTGGTATTCAGCTCACTTTCTTCTTTAAAAATGATTTATTGATTTTTATGTATGAGTGCTTTTCCTACAAATATGTATGTATACTATGTGCATGCTGTGCCTTCAGAGGTCAGAAGACAGCATTAAAACCCCTTGAACTGGAATTACACACTATTGTGTCCTATCATGAATGTGCTTGGAACCAAATCTAGATCTTCCACAAAAGTATCAAGAGCTCTTAACTTCTGAGACATTTTCTTTCTTTATTTATTTTTTAAATATTTTATTAGGTATTTTCCTCATTTACATTTAAAATGCTATTCCAAAAGTCCCCCATACCCTCCCCCCAACCTCCCTACCCACCCACTCCCACTTTTTGGCCCTGGCGTTCCCCTGTACTGGGGCATATAAAGTTTGCATGCTGAGACATTTTCTATCCCCATTCTCTCTCTCTCTCTCTCTCTCTCTCTCTCTCTCTCTCTCTCTCTCTCTCAAAATATAGACCCTTTATAGGGAATGGTGTCACCCACAATGGGCAGGTTTCTTACTTCTGCGAATGTAATTATGATAATCTACCACAGGAATGGCCAGAGGTCCACCTCCCAGGTGGTTCTAGATCTTGTCAATTTGATAATTGAAATTAACCATCACACTAAGGTCACTGAATTATTAACTATAAGCGGCAAAGTAGAAATCCAAATACTGATCATTCTATATACCATTAATTCTCAACCACAGTTAATTTTGATACTCACTTCCAATAGATATTTGGTATTAGCTATTTGATTTTGGATATCTGGAGACATTTTGGGTTGTCATCTCTGTGGGATTGCTACTGTCAGCTACAGAGTAGAATTCTTAATGTAAAAGAAAAGACAAAGTGAGTTTGATATGAAAAAAAGACTTTGTAATGCGGTTTGGTTGTGAAAAGTCCTCCTTGGGCTCACGTGTTTGAATGCTGGGTCCCAGATGGTGATGGCAGAGGAGTAAGTTGTAGAATCTATAGGAGGTGGGTCATCGCTGTACAAACTAATTTTGAGTAGCTCTGAGTTTGTGGAAGAACAAATCCACTTATCCATACTGGCACCTGAACGAATTCACTTAACCATACCGGCACCTGCCTCCTTCCTGTTTTCCTGGCAAATGGCATAGCAATCATCTACAAGATTGCTATTTGTTGTTTTTATTGCTTGCACCAGGACCTGTGTTAACCAGTAGAGCCTGGTCGCCACCTGGTAGTGGAATGACCTCAGAGATAATTTCTTGTTCCAGTTGATTTTTAATATCATTTCAGAGACAGGTGTGGTGGTGCACACCTGTGTTCTAAGTTCTTAGGAAGTTGAAGCAAGAGGATGCTAAGTTTAAAGACAGGCTGGATTACATAACAAGATTGAGGCCAGCCCAGGCTGTATAGTAACACGCTCTCTCAAAACAACAGCAACCGAGTCAGTTCAGAAGGCACCGTACACTCCCGTGTGAGAATTAATCATTCACTAGGTGTTGGAGATGATCCAGGGGAAGCAAGGCATGGTGTGTGAATCAAACTGGATAAAGTACAAGGCTGCACAAATGATGAGCTTCTTCAATACCAAAGCAGGTATCGTTGTCACCAGCATCACATTTGCTGGCCTGGCGTTGACGTAGCCACTCCACCATTAGTGGGACCTTGGGATACATCAGCTTCTGATTCTTCTCTAGTAGGATTGAGATTATTTGTGTAAGAAGCAAATAAAGTGTAACGTACCATACGCAAATTAACACTTTGTTGTGTATTTGTAACAACGCAATGTAACTATTGCATTTCCTTGGCTCTCAGGTGATCCATTTTCTATTTAAGATTGACACTACTGCGGAGAAAGGATCCATAAGTCACAGATTTAGTGACAAGCAGAAACTCTTGACCTAGTACACAGAAAAGAGATTTATTAAAGGCTAGTTGAAAAGTCATAAAATGTCCACGGAGAGTGCTAAAGGTTTTGCCTCCAGGAATAAGCTTTAAGCACACTGCAGAGATGCCTGGTGGAGACTGAACAGACAGGCAAAGTCACCAGCTCTATGCTTGGACATAGGGTCTGGTGACAATCCCTAATGTCCCTGTCCTGGTACTGTAGGAATGTGTATTGCCAGAATAGGCTTCATGGAGCCCCTTTTTGATATCATAAACCTCCAAAAAAAAATCCTAATAGCTGTTTAAGGGAGTCTGAATAATGGAGTCCTGTGTCTGGGTCTTAGCAAAAAGGGAAGCGGGAACATTTTTCATAGGTTAGATATGGCGAAGAGTCAGAGAATTCTCTGAGCTGGATTAAATGTGTAAACTAAAATATCTGGGGTTTTTGTTGGTTGGTTGGTTGGTTGGTTGGTTAGTTTTGTCTGGTGGAGATTTATTTACTTATTGTTAATTATACATTTTGTTGTTGATAAGGGTCTTACTCTGTAGTCCAACCTGGCTTGGAGCTCACTATGTAGCCCAGAATGGCATTAAACTCAGAGCAATACTCTACGTCAACCACCTGAGTGCTGAAATTACAGGTTTGAGACTCCATACGTGATTCTGGTTTGTTTGTTTGCTTGCTTGGTCGGTTGGTTGGTTGATTTGGTTTGGTTTTTGTTATTGTCGTTTTTTGTTTTTGTTTTGGGGGTGGGTGTTTGTTAGTTTTTTGTGTTGGTTTGGTTTGGGTATGGGCTTTCACTGTTTAACCTAAGCTAGCCTTAAACCCATCTTCTGCCTACCTCAGCATCTCTAGTGTTAAGATAATAGATATGCATCCCCATGTTCAGCCTTGGATGTCTAGATTTTTAAAGAATACAATTATCCCAATGTTTTCAAAGAGAAGTAAGGAAGCAAAAAAAAAAAAAAAGTATAATCAGGAACACTACTGTTTACTAATTATTTCAGCAAGAAACCCACTGCCATCTTGCCTTCACCTCCAGTATCACCCTTCTCTGGTATATCTTACCCAGGACTGTCCCCTCCTCCCCGGTTTCAGCCTTTATCCTTTCTCACCTCAGCTGCTGACAGGGTCACCTACTAGTATCCTCATCATAGCACCTGGAATTGCCTGGTTCTTCCTTCTCTAGAACATGAGCATCTTAGGGGCATGAATGTGATTTCAGGGCTCCCTGAGTTACTCCCGTCAGGCTAGTGGCTATAGCTTAGAGCGATAACAGGACAGGAAGCAGCTTGCTTTGCTCCAGCTTCCCTTGTAGAGGTCAGAGGACAACCTCATCTTCTATTTCCTTTGAGGCAGGGTCTCTCTGTTGTTTTTCTGCCATGGATGCTGGCCCATGAAGTTCCAGGGATTCTCCTATCTCGGCCTCCCATCTCCCCATAGCAGTGTTGGGACTACAGGCATTTACAGTACACATCCACCTCTTACATGAAGTCAGGAAATTGAACTTCGGGCCTCACACCAGCCCAGCAAGAACTTCTACCCAATAAGTCATACCCTTAGTCCTCAATTTTGTCTTTTAAACCCTGAAGTTTATGAAATTCATAAATTTTAGCAGCTGTCACCAAACTGCAACTCAACCACAGATTTTTTTCAGACTGGAGGGAAACGAATTATTTGAGAGGATGTGGGGAATTAATTATCTGGTAGCCAAGAATGAAGTACATGATCAGGTTAAATGAATCTGTTCATTTTAGTTCATACCATTAAGCTTTTGCTATTTAAAAATAAAGATGCTACATTTTGTTGATAAAGGTGTATCCTTGAGGACTTGAATAGGGAGGTTGTATATATTTTTGTGCATTTAAATTGCAAAAAAAGAATGACTACTTTTAAAATAGAATATAGATGATAAGACAGACAAATCTGTTACATAATTTTAAGGAACCTAGTAAATTTAATACTAAAACATTTGTTATTTGCAAAAGAACAGAAGGAGGAAGAGGAAAAGCAACCTAGCAACATGAAACATGACACAAATAGATTTTTGTTTTTCTAAAACTGCTGCAAGAATTCTCTCGATGCCAGATAGATTGGAGGGCAAGGGCAGAGTGTTCACACCCTGGGAGAGGAATCACAAGGCCAGGAGACTAGCCTTGAAGAGCAACTCACTGATTAGGGAGCTACACGAGCTGCAAAAGGCAAGGCAGGTGACGGACTGGTATGGGAGGTGAGGTGCCAGTAAGCTAATGGACCATAAGCATCACAGGTGGCCTCAGGATAGGCTTGCAGCTGGCCCTCAACTGTGCAACAGGGGATGACACGGCCGTCTCCTGGGGATAGAGTACAGGAAGAGACACAGGCAGGTGTTGGGGGACCAGTAGCACAGATCCCTCAAGTCCTTCTGAGCTGGTAGTGACTCGATGGGACAGTGACATGCATGGTGTTTGCTCCTCTCCCACACTTGTCAGCTTCTTGAGGGACAGCCGCCCCTGAGCTCTATGCCAGCTGCAGCTAAAGGTGTACAGAACACTTCCTTACTGGACTGATGGCTGGTGGCTTGTGACCTCCCACAGAGAGTGAGACTGCAGCAGCAGCTGGAGCTTCAGCCAGATAGGACACAAATGGGAAAAAGCAAACAAACAAACAAACAAACAAACAAGTAGAAACACTGAGGGATCGTGGAACTGCCAGATGCCGTGTGACTCCAGGCAATTCTTGTCCCTCTCTGATTCGAGATTGGGTATCCACAAATTTGGTAGGAAGATGAAAAGGGGAGAAACTGAACTTCAGTAAGGTGCTTTAAGGATTTCAGAGGATGCGTGCAGAAATTATTCTCAAATAATAGAATCTCGTGATGGGGTAAAGAAACTAATATTTATGGTTGAAAGAAGCAAAATTCTTCATCTTCCCTTGACTCCTTTCAAGGAGGACCTGGAAGTCGCATGTGTGTTTTTCTGGGCAAGTTTCCTTCGACTTGTATTGATTCAGAGTATCTTTAGAGTGGGTAGTGGCCCTCAGAGGAGAATGTGCTGTACCACAATAATGTCAAGGTTAATATTTCACAAGTCGGGTCAAAGTCATCTGAAATGGGTCAATGTCACGTTTTACTGGACTATGTGGCCTTCAAAGACAAACAGTTATTGTTCAGACATTTGCCTTTTTCCAGTGATTTTTAACCTTCCTAATGCTGCAACCCTTTAATACAGTTCCTTTGGCATTGTGGTAAGCATCAGCCAGGATCTCTGATTGCAGGATCTCTGATTGCAGGATCTCTGATTGCAGGATCTCTGATGTGCAGGGTCTCTGATGTGCAGGATCTCTGACTGGAGGATCTCTGACTGCAGGATCTCTGATGTGCAGGGTCTCTGATTGCAGGATCTCTGATGTGCAGGATCTCTGACTGCAGGATATCATCTGAGATGCGACCCCTCTGAGGGTCTCAACCCACAGGGTAAGAACCACTGCTTTAGATACTCCCGGCAAACAGGGAGCTGAGCTTACCTCTACATTCACACGAGGGAAATGCTGCTCTTCTTAAAGGGATGTGAAGAGCCTCACAGGAAGAGTCCAGTAAGATGGTAAGATGTAAACACCACCTATTGGACCAGAATATGAGAGTAAAGAGTCATGACCATATCCATGTGAGGTAAAGTCTAGCACTTTCCTGCCACAGTTGCAGGAAAGACAGCCCGGGCCCTGGGTGCCTTCCCAGACCAGATTGTCTCTCCTCCCTTTCTCTGAAATCCCTTCCTTGTAGGCCCCACACATGCATGTAAACACACTTGTACATGTGTGTCTGCACGTGTGTGCTACACACATACAAACAACACACACACACACGCCCTCCGTGCATTGATATCTAGCTTCCAGCCCAAAACCTGAGTGTGAGCTTCCCTCAGGAAATAGGACATTACAACACCTTTCCTGGTCCTGCGTGTGCTGGCACAGGAAACAAGGGCTGTCAGCTGCCCCAACCAGGAGGGCTCCCAAAATGATATAAACACAGTTCTAGGAGCACACAGTGACTTGCCCTCAAAGACATCTAGGTTCCAGGGCTCCTTATGGCCTTCACAAAGACCACCTATACCTGAAGAGGACACATTTCCAGGAATTTCTGGAATACAGTTCTTGAGGAGCCCCATAGAAGAGGCGATATGCTATAAAGCACTGGGCAAAGGGAGCAAAAAGCAGCTCTCTGGGGTTTAGGTTGCTCCCCTCTGTGAGAGGTCTTAGGCCTCCTCTCCCGTGCCTTGCCACCGCCTGCTGTTCCCCGATGCTAGTCAAGATCCAGCCACTGAAGACACAAGTGTGTCTGGAAGGCTGAACGGTGACCGGCAGTAACCCAGCTGCACATGATGGTGGCCAGCTGCCAAGTGGCGGCCTCACAAGCCTCTTAGCCCAGCAGCTCTCCAGCAAGCACTGCTCCTACACTGTCCCGAGAGAACGACGAGTGCAGGACCTTTACACGCAACCTGCCTCTAATGCCCACCCAAATGACAAGCCAAGTCCAAACAAGACTTCCTAAAAGACTCCAGGTCTTAAGCCAGATGGCACATCTTAATTAGAGGAAACACGCAAAGCTTATTCACCTCCTGGCTAAAGCCTCCATCCAAACAATAGCTCAGGAAGGCTGTTTAGCGTGCGTGATATCATTTTGTCTGTTACCAAAACCCACGGGAGAGTTCTGCCTACTCACACCCTGGGCACGCGGCTCAGTGTCTCTGCCTTCAGAATCTCCTTTTAAAGTGAACAAAAGCAGTAGACCTGTGTCACTTTCTAGCCGGGTGTCCTTGGACAATCTATTTAATTGCCTTCAATTTTCTCATTCATCAAGTAAGGTTAAGCATAGACCAACCTCATGGGACAGGTAGAAAAATTACTTGAGTTAATTCACGTCAAAGCACTTAGAGCAATGTCTGGCTTCCAGAAAGCAGAGGAGATGCCAGAAATGATAACTACTTCCACTGTTTCTAGTAATCTTGCAATTGTTAAGAGGATTAATGCAACAACAGCTGCCATTTTTTATTGCATACTGACCACAGTGTTCTCATGATGGGCTCAGTCTTTCACAGGAAGTACCTCACAGATAATATTAAGTACACATGAGTTACTGTCTAGCACATAGATAGCCACTATCATTCTTTCTCCCTCTCTTCCCCTTTCTACAGAACAGAAAACAACTCAAAGACCCAGTGGCTTGCTCAAGGCCATAGTGTTACAGGGTAAGGAGCACTTACATTTGAATCCTGATGTTCTAGAGAACAGATTGCTCTGATACTGCAACCTTGCATTCTCTCTCTCTCTCTCTCTCTCTCTCTCTCTCTCTCTCTCTCTCTCTGCCTCCTCCTTCTGCCTGACCCTGGGCATCTGGACCACAACAAACTGGCTTCCCTTCAAAGAATTTTCCAGGGACGCATCTGTTGCTCAGTTGCAATACCCCTGGGTCATCTGCCTGTAGCTGTTTTCAGTCTGTGCTGTGAAGGGCTGAGCTTGCCTCCTCTTGGCCTTTCCCTATCAGGATCCAGAAAGTAAGCTCCAGTAGAGATGGGTATAAGGAAATGGGGTTGGAGAGCCCACCCCCAGGAATAAACATGAATATAAGGTTTTATATCCATGTGGGCCTTCTTCAGGAGCGATGAGCCTAGATGCTGGTTGCTCTCAGCTGGCCCCAGCTCCTACCTTATCTTTACACCTGAATATCACTGTGCTGAGATTTTATGATGGGGTTTCCCCAGAATAGATCTCCAAATCCTTTCTGAGATGAGAAGATTCCGTCTACAACTACAGCAGCCAGCTGAGGGGTGGCACAGACCCAGCCTGCATGCTAACTGTCAAAGACTGAAGACAGGTAGTTTGAGCTGTGTGCAGTGACTTCCCTCTAGGCCACAGTTTCCTCCTCTGTAATGGTGAAATATCAAGACTCATCTCTCAGGGTCACTCTAGGGACCCAAATGAGAGAACTGGTGTCTTAGTGCTGGGCCTACACGCAGGCACGAAAGCAGGAGAAGGGTCGGGTAGGCTCCAGCTCATGTCCAGCTGAGAACAGCCACATGACATGGAGCCATGTGAGAATCCAGGGACAAGAATAAAACTTAGGTTGTCACTGAAGAATAGAAGCATTTACCTAGTGCAGATGGCACCAACTCAGAGGACATTTTTACAACGTCCTCACTTACCACAGAAGACAGAGACGCTGTGTGACAGCGCTATAAGAGAGGCGTGGGAAGGTGTGAGCAAGGAGATGACAAGGACGAAATGAAGATGTCTGAACATTCTGTGTCCAATGTTCATGGTGAAAGCTCATTCTTGTTGCAGCTGAGAAGGTTCCGGAGCAGTGACAGGCGAGTACCACCACATGAGACAATGGGTATGTGTTCAGAACGTATACAAACCGTCTGATAAACATGGACGTTATTAAAAGCCACTTAAACTTAGCTAGATTATATTAAAGTCCACCACTTCCTAATTATTTTTAAATTATTTTTACTTTATACTTATGAGTGTGTGTGTATGTGTTTTGTGTGTGTGTGTGTGTGTGTGTGTGTGTGTGTGTGTGTGTGAACGCGCGCAGTTGTCCACAGAGGGCCACAAGAAGGCATGGGATGCCCCTTTAACCACGGAGCTATCTCTCCAGCCACCAGAGTGAGTCTTAATTCTTTCTATTTTGCTACCACACGTGCTTTTGAAGTTCCTTACACCTGTTCTATCAGCGTGATGGAGGTGTAGCCCCAGGGTGTGCTACTGTGTTACAAGTCCACACTCAGTGGTATCACACCTGAAGAGTGTTTCTACCCTGTAACGAGAAAGCCTACAGTTCCTCATCTCCCCCTTGCCCTAGAAAGCTGCTTATTAAGTATTTACCAGAGCAGCGCTGACAAAGCCCCCCACCACCACACACACACACTGTAACAATGCTTCCAAAGGAATTATACAAAACATCAGGTTGTGCTGCTGAACACCAAGGCTGTATTCCCCGTGTTGCCCAAATTTCTCCACACAACTTTGCAGTGAGACTGCTTTGGAGCAGTCATGAGGGCTCAGGTCCCGAGCAGTGTTGAAAGAGCCCGGGTCTACAGGGATGCAGGGAGTGCTGGGATTACATGGAGCTGGAGGAAAATAACCCAGGAAGAAACTAAAATCAGAATAAAAACTTCAGGGTGCCCACCAAATGATTCTGTTTAACTAGTAGTTATTCCAAACGCATCATCGCAGTCAAGGCACTGGACAGAGGGAGAAGGAAGAACACACACAGTTTTATCTAGACAACTACAGTGTGGGCCAGAGCTGTAAGCTCTCCCCATCATGCTGAGAGCAGCACTCACTAAGCTGGCAATTTCAATTGTGACTTCCCCAGGACCCCAACCTCCCTTCCTTTATTTTTCACAACTCTTGTCACCTTGTAACATGTATTGTATAAATTATTAAATTCTATAAAATTATAATATAATTGACTTATTTTCCACAATTACTTATTGACTATTTTCCTTCTCCAGAGTGTAGTCTGTGGGAGCAAAGTGTAAGATTTGTTTATTTCACTATCTAGAACAGTTCCTCTTACTCAATTATTTATGATATTTTTAAAGGAATTCTATCCAGTGTATGGCAAGAGACCAGTGGGTAAAAAGTGACCACAGGACTGCCTATAAATATGCTTTAAACTTTCTTAGTTAAGTTTCTATTGCTATGATAGAACACTGGCCAAAAGCAACTTGGGGATGAAAGGGTTTATTTCAACTTAAAACTTTCAGGTTACTCAACTCAACTTATAACTACATCACAGAAGGAAGTCAGGGCAGGAACTCAAGGCAAGAAACTAGAGGCAGGAACTGACACAAAGGCCGTGAAGGAGTACTTCTTACTGCCTGGCTCCTCCTTGCTCTCTTAGCCTGTTTTCTTACAGCATCCAGGACCACCTTCCCAAGTGTGGCACCTCCCACAAAGATCTTGGACTTCTCACATTAATCATCAATCAAGAAAGTGCCCCCAAAGGATTGTACAAAGGCCAATCCTATGAGGTCATTTTCTCAATTGAGGTACCCCCTTCCTAAATAATTCTAGCTTGTGTCAGGTTGACATAAAACTAACCAGCGCAATGATATACTAGGAAAAGCCCACTGATTCAAACTTTAATTCCCATTCCATCACTTCACATGACTCTGAGTATATCATGAAATCACTCTGATTCTCAGGTCCTCAGGTGTACAGTATTTAATTTGGGCAAGGCTGTTTCTAAATTGGTCAATGAGAAACGCACCAAGTATCTTCTACACACGCCAATCGAGGCACATGTACCACACCCAAAGCATCCTTAGACAAAACTATGCATCTGTGGCTCCAGCTCTGGGAGCTGTGCTCCAAGCACCGTGTGGCCACCTAGCTTTCCCCAAGCCCCAACCTCTTCTCTCTCCTCATATAAGGTTGGAAACCACTTGAGCATGTGACCCTGAGGGAGGCAGAAGCTTACGATGTGTCCTATGGAAAGGTCTTCCCCAGTAGACAGAACTAAACCAATCCTATTCTTCAAATAAGATTTTACATTGGGAAATGCAGATGAAACCAGGCACTTGGCAGAAGCTTAGAAACGGAAAGTTTAAGAGACGTTAAAGAGACTCCAGTTAGCTAAGCATTTGAAAAGTAAGCTTAGTAAGAATTAGTGAGCAGACCCAGAGAAATGTACCTATGGGGCAGTTTGCATCGTACTTCTTCAGGGTTCCTTTAGAGATCTGTGAGGATGCTGCTCCACCACCACCCCACCTACAGCTGGACATAGTTTGGACCCATTTTGCTTCTGAAGGTGCATTCTACAGAATCACCTTCCTTTCATCAATGGCCTTTTCTTAATGAGCTCTGATCATGTCTCTTTCTTAAACCAAAAAGGTTTCAGTTGAGAGACCGAGTGAGACATAAACCAGCTACGCTTGGTTGATTTGTCCTGTCCTCTAACTCTTGTTAATGGCTGCTATGAGCCTGCACTCGGCCATCTTGTCACCTGAAGCTGCAAGGCCTTCATTTCACATCAAGACATCTTAACAGCCAAAGGAGAAATGGCGGAGCTTGGAATGGGGTAGAGGAAGCTGAAATTAATGTTTCACACAGTAAGTATGTGTCATATAATCCTTATAATCAACCTCTATTAATAAATGGAAGCTCTTAAGGAAGGTGTTTCTTATATTTTCCCATTGAGAAGTCTTTTATTTTTAGCACTTTTAATGATTCGTTGTGGTGTTGTGGGGCATTGATGATGATTCTTTCACATCAGACACCACAGTCCCACTCACTTCCTGTCCCTTCGTATCTTCCCTCTGCCCTAGCAATTGTCCTGCAAAGAATGAAGGAAAGAAAGAAAAAGAAACAAAAGAAGAAAGAAAAAAGAAAGAAAAATGGAAGAAATAGAGAAAGAAAAGAAAAGAAAAAGAAATAAAAACTAGAAAAATCTCATCATGGAATCTATAGTGTGTCACATAGCATACGCTTTTGTCCACACATCTTTACCTGCAAATGTTCATTGCAATGAGTCATTGACAGTCTTGTTAGAAGCCTCTGGCTTTTGCTATTCTATCAATATTGGATCAATACTGGGACTCCTCTCAGATATCCTGTTGCTGCTCTGTGTCATGGAGATCCTGCAGTTTTGGGTCTGCCCGATCAATCCTTCATGAGTTCCAGCAGTTCATAGATGGGGTAGATGTTGGGGTCGGCCAACTCAAAGCCCTGGATCTGGGCCTGGGTGGTAGCTGAGTTGATCAGCCCACTAGCTCTCCTGAACACTCACCACCAGGACCAGCTCTCCAGCACTGACCCAGCTAGCTCACCCAATGCTGCACCTGGCAAGGGCAGGGCCAGCTCACCTGCTTTCATGCCTTTGGGGACAGCTCACCCACCCCCACACCACCCGGGCCAGCTCTACTGTGCTGCCCAGGCAAGCTTTGGGGTCCACTCTACTGAGTGCTGCAGCTGACAAGGGCAGGGCCAGCTTGCCAGCTCTCACGCTCTTGGGGCCAGCTCAACCACTCTCCTGCCACCAGGGTCAGCTGTTCTGTGCTACCCAGGAGTGGTACAGGAATTGCTCTCCCAAGTGCTATAGCCTGTAAGGGATAGCTCTGCACAACCCTTGGACATCAACATGGTCCCAGGGAGCAACCCAGACCAGGGATGTCTCCTTGGCCTTTGATGGTAATATGAGCAGTGAATATCAACACAGATCCCCCCTCCACCGCTGCCAATGACCATGGATGCAGACGTGGCCCTCAGTGGCAGCACGGGCTGGGACTTCACCATGGCCCCACGAGGCAGGGCAGGCTACTCACATCACATTATTCCTCTCCACCCATGAGTCTCCAGTTCCTCCTCTCTTCCATGTGTTCAAATGCATCCACTTCCCTTTCTCTCTCTCCCATCTCTCCACCACATACTTGCACATTGTAGTGGTTCCTGCTGCAGGCGGGCCATGTGGTGGGCAGGCCTCTGGGCGTCAGGGTTTCTCTTGAGAAGTTTTAAATGTACTCTCCTCCTCCTTCTCTCTCTCTTCTTCCTCCTGCTTTGTCTTCTTCAACTTCCTTTTCAGACGTGGTTTCATATAACCCAGCCTGGCCTCAAGCCCAGTGTATAGTTAAAGATGACCTCAACGCTATCTTTCTGCCTCCACTGCGCATGTGCTGGGAAGACACATCTGTACCTCCACACCCAGCTCTGTACTTTTTTTTCCCTTTAGTTTCTCAGCTCAAGCCCCAATACAAAATGTCAACAGCACTCTTTCTCTTCTAAACTTTAGGATTCCAACAGAAATGAAAGAAAACTATCAATGAAGGCAGCCTTCAAAAATCTAAACGATCTGAACCCCGCCCCCCCCCCCTTCTTCACCATCTGAGACAGTCTGGAAAGCCGACCCTGGGGTCATGAGAGCAAGTGAACTGGCCCTGCACCTTGCTAGCTGCAGCACTTGGGAAAGTGGGCCCCATATCTTGCCCGGGCAACACAATGGAGCTGGCCTTGGCGACGGGAACACAGGAGAGCCGGCCGGCCATGGGCACCAGTGCAGGAGAGCTGGCCCCATGACTAGTCTGCCAGGAGGTGGCGTGGGTACGGGGTGATGACCTCTCTTGCCTCACCGCTCACCACCTGTGAGAGTTGGGAGAGAGCTGTCACTGAGGTCATGAGAGTGGAGAGCAGGCCCTGAACCTCATCCGGGCAGATCCAGTGGAGCTGGCCCTGAAGGCAAAGGCACGCATAAGCTGAGGGTGTGAGATTGGGAGAGCTTTCTCAGCCTCTCACCAGCTGCACACTTGGAAGAGTGGTCCCTGTAGCTTGACTGCGTAGCACAGTGGAGCTGCCTGTCCTGGTTGAGGGTAAGCTAGCCCGAGGGCATGAGAACAAGAAAGCTGACTCTGCCTCCTACCAATGACAACATTGTGCGAGGTCGCTGGGAAAAGGGGAGCCAACCTTGAGCAAGAGTGGGATCAAACACACCGAAACCCCGGAAATCTTTTCCAGAGATCAGCAGGAGTAGGATCGCTCACCCTTACCCCAGGCCTGCATGTAGCCCCGCACCCCACCTTTGTCTCCCTCCCCGGAGGTCACATAACCCAGTAGCCAGGTTAAACCTCCTTCTCCCTATAATGTCGTGTCTGGCAGCCCCTGGAATTCCTGCCTCGCTTGCCTTTCAGGATTCATTGGGTGGGCAGTGGGCAAGGAAGCAGAGCCAGAATGGCAACATTGTGTGGTCTAACTGGAGCCCTGCTGGAGACTTTGCCCAGGGGGTTCAAATAAGGGAAAGCTGATGGGCAGCTCAGCTCAGATGTCACCCAGACGCAGATCCAGGGCTCTGACTTGGCCACACTAAAAATCTGTATCATCAGTAAATAGGGCAAGTGAAAGGGCCTGTCTTGCCAAAGCTGCATGGTCTCTATGGCACAGGGTTACAACTGGATAACTGGGAGGAGTCCCAGTAAGGATCCGATATTGATGGTTGGTAGGTTGTTTTTTGTTTGTTTGTTTGTTTTAAATATATTTTTATTAGATATTTTCTTTATTTACATTTTAAATGCTATCCCTAAAGTTCCCTATACCCTCTCCCTGCCCTGATCTCCTACCCACCCACTCCCACTTCCTGGCCCTGGCGTTCCCCTGTACTGGGGCACATAAAGTTTGCAATACCAAGGGGCCTCTCTTCCCAATGATGGCCGACTAGGCCATCTTCTGCTACATATGCAGCTAGAGACATGAGCTCTGGGGGTACTGATTAGTTCATATTGTTGTTCCATTGCAGATCCCTTCAACTCCTTGGGTGCTTTCTCTAGCTTCTCTATTGAGGGCCCTGTATTCCATCCTATAGATGACTGTGAGCATCCACTTCTGTATTTGCCAGGCAAGATGGTTTTTTTTATGCTTTGTTTTATTTACTGTGTGTGTTTTATTTTTTGGTGGGGGGTTGTGTACCAGAGTGGAGGGCAGATATGAGGAAAGGAGAGATGTGTGGAATGGGAAATTCACAAAGAATCAGTAGAAAGTAAAAAAAAACAAAAAACAAACAAACACAAAAAAAACCCAACAACTTAGCAATCTTGAGTGCTAGGTCTTTGAGAGTATTGGAACCCATCACCAGGCCCACTCTCGGCTGACTTGGGAAGGACGGTTTGGTGTTAAGACTTCACACAGTGACTGGAATGCAGTACTAATGAGCTGTCACCCATTCTTCATCAAATAAGGGTTTCCCCAGTAAAATGATAGTGACCTATCTATGTCTTGCCTGCCTACAAACTACCAGTGGGAAAAGAGAACAAACTAAAGAACTCTTCACTGTTATCCAGTATGTAAAACACAGGGACTTTCAGTGGTGAGAGGCATGTGACCGATGTTTAGTCCCTTCTCAGTGGTCTTCTCTTTGCCTTACTTATAAGTCACCCAAGATTGATGCTCTGAGTCTCCACCTATAGAGTCCATCTCTGTCTCAAGCAATTTGACACTTCTGACAAGATGGAGGTATCCTTGATCGCCTTTATGTTCATTCCCTTGATCTAATGAGCATAGGGACTGATCCAAAGTCAGGGATCCTAGCCTCAAAACCAATGAGCTCTGATGACCCCAGCACCAGAGATCTGGATGCCTTAAAACTTATAATGCAGGTTCTGGCACTAAGACAATCAGGTGAAATCCCAGAAAGACAGAATTGCCATTTCTGTTCCTGGCCTATTGACTAGAATCAGTTGCTAGGCTCTGCCTACTTATAAGGTCCTATAAATCATAGCTTTTTTATACCACCAGGAAATGAAGGGAAAGCTCATGTGTATTGATTTATTTAAATCTACTGTAGAAAGGCAAATGGTATGGGCTGCTACCATGTGCTTAGTTTTTCCTTCAAGGGCTTTGATAGATATGACAAGTTAAGGATCTGTCAGGTGAAGCATCAACCATTATCAATCATGATTAAGAGGCCACACCTAATCCTTCCCAAACACTTTTATCAACTGGGCAGGTACGAAGCACACTCGTTAGGAGACTTTACTCCACCTTGACCTCACCCTCAGTGCCATCCATCCAGAGCTGGATCAGTTCACCAGTCTTACTTTACAACCAGGGCTCTTTACTCTGATCTATCTTGCCCTGTTGTCCTGCCTAGATCTCTGGGCCCAACCTTATGCTTAAGTATGCTGAATGCTCACTCTGAGAAGAAGCCATAGACAAAAGGATCTGTGTCTCGTGCGGTGTTCGCGGGTTTCCCTTAGTGCGATTCATCAATGGATTAAGCAGTGGAATCAGGCAGGAGAGATGAAGAACTTCCATGAAAACATACGGTTATACAGAGCTTGCTGTCTTGACTCATGCTTATCAGTAAAGCACCAGAGAGAGAGACAGATCTCTGGGACTTACTGGTCAGAAAGCCTCTCTTAATTGATGAACACCTGTTGCGGCCTGTCCGCAGTCCACAACACGAACGGTTCAACTGAGAATGGCAGTTCGAACTGAAAAGAGAGGAATCTAGACGGGGCAGAAGAAACAATGGAGCCAAGACAACGAACATTCTGATCAAGGCTCAATTTTACTATTTTCAGACACTCAGTTATAAAGGAAGGGGGAGGGAACCCAATATCCCACCAAGTAACTCAGGGTCCAGTAGCAGGACGAACACGTGTGTGCCTCCAGGCAGCAAAGGCAGGTTCCAGCAGTAGGCGTGGCAGGACGAATGAGCTGGTAGCTCCACCCTTGAGCAAGCAAGTTCCAGGCTGGGGGAAGGGAGGCCACAAACACCAAGCCAATGAAAGACAGTATCTTAGTTACTTTTCTATTGCTGTGATAAAACACAATGACCAAGGCAACTTATAGAAGAAAGGTTGGTGGGGGGAATTACAGTTCCAGAGGGATAAGAATCCATGGCCATCATTGTGAGGAGCATGGGAGCAGGCAGAGGGATGTGCTGAGGCAGCAGCAGAGAGCTCACATCCTGATCCACGAACAGAAAATAGAGAGTGCAATGGGGATGGTATGAGTCTTTTGAAACCTCAAGCCAGTATGTAGTGATGCATCTCCCCCTTCAAGGCCACACCCCCTAATCCTCCCCAAACAGTTCTATCCACTGGGCACCAAGTATTAAATACAGGAGCCTCTGGGTGCCTCCACCATAGAACCTGTATCAAAAACAAAACAAAACAAACAAGGTGAGAGATGGAGATGACTCGGTACTTAAGAACAATGGCTATTCTTCCAGAGGACTTGGGTTCAACTCCTACCTGGTGGCTCACAACCATTTATAATTTCAGTTCTAGGAGATCTGATGTTGTCTTCTGGTGTCCACAGACACCAGGCATATAGGTGACATAAATATATGTGAAACACATAAAATGTGGATGGTACCACAAAGAATGACCTCAACATGTCCCATGGGTAAGCACCAGTCCCTGACTTTAGTAATGATACTCTGGATGGCACCTAAAGAATGACACTCAACCCATCCCATGGCAAGCACCAGTCCCTGACACTATTAATGATATGCTACTATGCTTGCAGACAGGAGCATGTTGTCCTCTGAAAGGCTGCATGCAGCAGCTGACTCAGACACATACAGACACCCACAGCCAAACACTGGATGGAACTTGGGGACTCTTATAGAAGGATAGGAGGAAGGATTATGGGCCCTGACGGGGATAGGAACTCCACAGGAAGACCAACAGAATCAACTAACCTGGACCGTTGGGGCTCTCAGAGACTGAGCCACCAACCAAAGAACATATATGGGCTGCACCTAGGCCTCCCTGGTTGTCTTAGTCAGGGTTTCTATTCCTGCACAAACATCATGACCAAGAAGCAAGTTGGGGAGGAAAGGGTTTATTCAGCTTACACTTCCATACTGCTGTTCATCACCAAAGGAAGTCAGGACTGGAACTCAAGCAGGTCAGAAAGCAGGAGCTGATGCAGAGGCCATGGAGGGATGTTCTTTACTGGCTTGCCTCCCCTGGCTTCCTCAGCCTACTCTCTTATAGAATCCAAGACTACCAGCCCAGGGATGGTCCCACCCACAAGGGGCCTTTCCCCCTTGATCACTAACTGAGAAAATGCCTTACAGTTGGATCTCATGGAGGCATTTCCTCAACTGAAGCTCCTTTCTCTGTGATAACTCCAGCTGTGTCAAATTGACACAAAAATAGCCAGTACACTGGTCATATGTAGCAGATGAGCAGCTTGGTCTTCATGTGGATCTGGAACAACTGGAACAGGGCTATCCCAAAAGTTGTTGCCTTTATGTGGGATATGTTCTTCTAGCTGGGCTGCCTTGTCTGGCCTCAGTGGGAAAGGAAGCACCTAGCCTTGCAGAGACTTGAACTGCCAGGGATACCTAGGGGACCCCCACCCACTCAGAGGAGAATGGGAGAAGAATGAGGGAAGGATTGTGAGAGGGGATGACCAAGATGGGGGGCAGTGAGCAGATGTGAAGTGAATAAGTAAAAAAAATAAATTTAAATTAAAAACAAAAAAGAATGACACTCAAGGTTGTCCTCTCGCCTCTACACCCACCTAGGAACATGACCTCACCCACAGAGAATTAAGAATTAGTGGAAGAGTCATCCTGGATCCTCAAGCTCCTTTTAACATCGAAAGAGCCAAACATTCCACAGTGGCAGTAAATTACTGGCAAAAATACAATGATTGGATATATTGGAGAGAATTACAAAAGATGCTCATGGAAGCATTGTTTCAAACAGCAAAACATTGGGAATTACCTAAAGACACAGCAAAGGGGAATGTTTATAAATATGAATTGTCTATAGCTTGATGTCCTGATTTGTCCTCTCCAATTTTTCAAGGGAGGCAGGGAGGCAGAGAGAGAGAGAGACAGAGAGACAGAGAGACAGAGAGACAGAGAGAGAGACAGAGACACAGACACAGGGAGAGAGGCAGAGACAGAGAGAACCAAAGTGCTTAATTATAACAGAGTTCCTGTTATTATTCTCCCCAGCCCTGTAGGTTACAGAGTAACCGGCTCTAATTTTGTTTGTACTGCAATTATATTTCCCAGGTGGGTTTTATTGGCTCCTTTTGGGTAATTTCTTCAGGGCAGCTATGACCTAACTCAGAGCTTTTGCTAGTGTATTCCTCCCAGGCCCATCATGTGATTAAGGAAGTACTCAGTCCTCTTCACAATGAGAGATGTTTGCTTAGTCTCTGGTGAATCCTCCTTTGATTGGTCTATTTCAATGTGATGTTCATGTTCTTTGCCTATAGTATCTACCAGAATAAACGAGAAGTGAGGTGGGGGGTTGATATAGCCCAGGCTATCCTGGAGTCCACCATGAGGATGACTTTGAATTTCTTCGTTGAATTTGACCTCCACCTCTCAAGAGCTGTGACTCCATGCATGCATTACCATGCCCAGCTTAACCAAAACTTTTTAAAGACATAGAGAAATACACAGAAACATCACGTTCTAAAGCATTATAAAATCCAATTGGTATGGTATAGCATAGATGGATTTGGAAGACATTATACTAAGTAAAATAAGTCATGAGGTACCATTTGCAGGCGTATCCAAAGTAAGAGGCAGAAAGTGAGTGAGATGGTGTTCGCTGAAGGGGGAGGAGGTGACTGTTTACTGGGTACAAGGCTTCTGGTTTTCAAGGTAAAGGAAATGCTACAGGTGGATCATTGTCATGGTTACTAATGCCTGTGTGTGTGCCTACAACTCTTCTGAGCTGGATACTTAAGACGGCTAAAAGGGTAATTTTTGATATGTGTGTTTTAAAGCAGTCTTAAAATCTAAATAAACAGTATCATCTCAGATATGTATATATGACATGTGTGTGTGTTTATAAATGCATATGAGGAGAGAAGTCCTTTCATCTTCAACATGGGAGCAAGATGCTACAAGCTCTTCCCACATATGGACTATGTTTCTCCATAGAAGTCGAGCTTCCAGTTTATCAAGAGGAAGCTTGTGTTGGAACACAGCCATGTCTGTTTACTTGTGTAGTGTCTGTGGCTGCTTTGTGTAACACTGGCAGAGTAGGGCATTTGTAGGAGAGGTTGCCCATCCATTCAAAGCCTGAAATAATTACTGCCTGGCCTTTTTCCAAGCAAGTTTGCCTGTGCTTTAGAGCAATGAGAACACACAGGGAGGCCATCGATGGTTTAAACCTTTCTGCGACTTCCAAATCCTAAATTTCAAGCCTGAGTCCACATGTGTGGGTATCCTATCTCTTTTCTTTACAATCATTTTCCAACTGTTTGGCAAACTCATAGCCTGCATTCTAGACTCATAAGATACCCCTTGGGGCTAATGTGGACCCTTCAAGGATATAAAACAAAAGAATAAAGAGGAAACCAAACAGGCTTGACATCTCACATCTATAATCCCAGCACTCAGGAGGTGGGGTCAAGAGGATTTGAAAGAAGTTCAAAGTTATCCTTGGCTAAATGTTGAGTTTAAGGTAAGCTTGAGCTACATGGCATGCTGTGGAAAGTAAGAAAAAAAGAAAGGAAGGAAGGAAGGAAGGAAGGAAGGAAGGAAGGAAGGAAGGAAGAAAGAAAGAAAGAAAGAAAGAAAGAAAGAAAGAAAGAAAGAAAGAAAGAAAGAAAGAGAAAAGATGGGGGAGGGAGAGAGGGAGGGGGTAAAGAAGGAAGAAGAGAGCCAAATAGGTAGGAAGAAAAGAGGCTGGGAGAGAAGGAAGGGAAGAAGGAAGAGAAGAGAGAAGGACAGAAGGAAGGAAGGAAGGATTCACACAATTTACTTTCTAGAAAGTATTTTGCCCAATACCTTCCTCTATTTTCTAAAACTTGGACTGTACATGAAAGAGGGGAATAAGGCAGCATGCTGTGTTTGCAGCAGATAAATTCTAAAACTCTGGAAGTAAGTTCATTATGGAATTCAAAATCTTCAGATCATGTATAAATTTGTAATTCTTACAAATGTTTGGTTTGTGATTTTTCATAAAGTCATGGGTTGCTTTTATGATAAGGAAGCAGTTGGTGTCATACTTTTAACATTATTATTTTATAAGATGACAGATTGAAAACTAGACAAAATCATAGAGGAGGCATCTCAGCAGAGTCAGGAATCTGGGCATCCCTCTGCCAGACAGGGTTTGTTTTCTTGACCGGAACTCTTCTCAGAAAGAAATGAACTCTGGTGAGCCTGTTGTTTATGTGACTGGTTCAGCCACAGAGCCCATCAGTTTTGTTCTCCATGCACCTTCTACTCCTCTGGGACCTCTGTGCCTCTAAGTAGCCTCTGAGCTGCCACATGCCTCTTTCTCCATTTCACTTTAGGTTCTCTTGCCAAGGCTGCAGAGATTGGCTCTGCTACTTAATTGAGCTGGGATGTGCTATTAAATCTCTCACCCATAAAAGGGAGATAATCCTCCCTTGGAGTGGAAGAAGAAATTATTCACTGCATTGCCACATGCCTCTCTCTGCCCGTCTCCCAAGAAGACTTAAGCACTAACCCAAGCTGTATTTTGTAACTGTGTCTGCGAATGGTGGGGACTCTGGCTTCAAAGCCACAGCGACTGTGGTTCCCATTTTCTGCCCTATCTATGCCCCTGGGGAAAGGTGATCAGCAGAGCAAGACCTTCAGTACAGAAAGCGACAGAGCCACCTCACAGTCACCCCTTTGATTTCCTGCCAAGTAGACTGGGACAGCCCACAGCTTGAATTTAGGTGAAGGGACAAAAAGGGATTCTGACAGCTTCGCCGTGTTCATATCACAGGGATCTGTACTGTGGTTTTGACATAAGCCTGGCTTTCTCTTCATATTAGGAGATCAAGATGAGCTTCTTCAAAATGCCGGATGTCACTAGCTCTCACAAAGGTATGGAAAGACCTCAATGAGACTAACAGTGAACCCCTTAGAGAGGCTTCTAGGAGGAGCTCTCTCTCCTCTTCTGTGTGTCCTCTTCCCTCCTCTCCTTCTTTTCTTCTTCCTTCTTCACTTCGACCTCAGAAGTAGCCCTTCTCTAGTCACCATAACCTTCACCACACTAAACTGTAAGGCCTTGATTTACCAAACTATGCAAACTATGAGTGCCTAGGGAGATTGTGCTATAGCTTCCTCCTGCATTTAATTCCCAGTGCCAAGCCTGGAACCTGGTTTACTGTGCTCATTTAGTATTTGACAGATTGAAAGAATGAATGAATGAATACCTCTCACACCAAGTGTAACTCTCTACACTAACAGATTTTCTAGTGACCCTGCTATAGTGGCTCCTGTCTCAGTTAATAAGCTACTCGAGCTTTCCAGGTTTTCTGTCCATAAAATGTACTGAGCCTCTTTCTCTAACAATTCATATCTAATCCAGGAACAAGCCCAGTGGCTCACGTTATACCCAGCATTCAGCCTCATTGCTGAATGAATGAATGAATGAATGAATACACTATAGCAGGGTCACACTTAGAAAATCCGTAGTGTAAAGAGTTACACTTAGTGTGAGAGGTATTTATTCATTCATTCTTTCAATCTGTCAAAGCCAGTAACTTCTAGAGTCTATTTTTAATACAAGAGATCATGTGAAAAACAAAACATTAGATCAGCTTACTTTGGTGTCTAAAACATGCCAATGGTTTCTCATTGTGCACAAAGACAAGCCAACATCATTACCAAGACCCTCACATCTTCCATTACTCCCCCTCGTTGCTCTGACTTCACCCCCCACTTTCCCCAGACAAGTCAGCTTGGCTCCAGCCTTGTCTGCCTCAACTTAATTGTTCAAGCCTGCCAGACATGCTCTCACCTCAGCCCTCTGGAGTGCAGATTTCCACCCCTTGGGTGTTCCAGCCTGTGGCTATCAGACGGGCTTATCTCTGGGGCTTCTAATGGCAGACATTCTGGCCAGGAAATTTGAAAGGCAAGTTGAATCTCCTTGTAACAAACAGCCAGTCCAAACCCTCCATCCACATGGTCACAGAAGGCCGGGAGGCTGGTAATGTAGCTTTGTGGTAGAGGCTTAAATAACATGTGTGAAGCTCATCCGCAGCCAGCATTGAGAACAGTCACGGTATTCTCTTCCTAAGTGTATTGCAGCTCAGTCAAATGGTTACACAGTGACTTTTGGGGTAGGAGATGGAACCCTGACAGTGGCATTCAGGGTTCCTCCCTATTCAACTTCAACTCTAACTTAAATCTGGACACCTGGTGAAAAACTGTTTCATTGATATTTACAAGTATCCACTCTCTAGTTTCCACCAAATACCACAGGCATTGTTAATCTGTATTAACAATGTATCCCAGAAAACATCATGGTTTGTCAGGCATACTTCCAGATCACTGCAACAAGCCAAAGCTCTGGGGTGCTTATGACACATCTCTTGCCTCTAATAGTTAAGTGTGGACACCCAGTTTCTATCCTTTGTGAGTCCCATCAGCCCAACTAAATCTAGGATCCCAGTCCATGACAGCATCTCCCACTCTGATCTCAGACATGGAGAATTCCCATCTCTCAACATTTTGACGATGCTGACAAGACATTATTCCTAAGTGAATTCCTAGTTCCTTGCCACCAAATGCCCCTATCTGGTTCTTGCCAAAGAATACAGTCAGCTGTTACATCTCACAATAAATCTATGCTAACACATACACCTTCCTCAGTCCTATGGGCTGTCATCATTTGAAAGTGGCAGGGCCAGCTCCAGGTGTCCTTACCAGGATATTAATCACCAGCCCATAAAATAGATCTCCCATATCATAATCTCTTCCATAGTCCACCTGTCCTGGATGCAGTGTTCCCTAGACTCATCTCCTGCATGTTCTCTGGCTCACCAGCAAGCTCCTGCATCCTTTTTTATTTACATATTATTTCCAAAGAAACAAGAAGTATTTTTCAGGCATGTTCTGTTGCGACTTAGCCCTGGTTATTGAGCTAGAGGAGAATAAAGGTAGGTAAACAATAAAATGCTGTCAGTATTTGGGCAAGGGCAGATTGCTCATCCTGTTCCCAGAGGATCAAAGGACTCACATTTTTACACACTGGGATTCAAACAAACCTGGAAATGCAAGCTTCTTAGAACTACACCCACAAATATCCCAATTCCAAACATTGTTCTTGTCCTCTGATGACATGAACCTGGTAAAGCTCTGTGTTCTGTCTTGCTGCTCTACCCTCTTCAATGCTGAATATCTTTCATGGCTGTCAGTTCTGGGATTTAGGTTGTTGGGTTCTCCTTGAAGCTGCCTTTCAGCCCTTTAGATTTGTACAACCTGCCTTGATTACTTGTTGGCAAACAAGTCTCATCATTTCCTTTCTTCATGGTAGCAGAGTCACCCAGCTACATGGTTGTAACAGTGAAAAACATACACTAACACCCCTTACCATGTATGTGTCTTAGCAGCTCATAGCCAGCCTAGTGTTTCATCTTCCAGCCCCACCTGTGAGTTTTAGCAATTGTGATGGCCAGCACTCCCATACCTACTGTGGCACGATTAGCAAGTGTAGTTGTTCTAAAGGCCAGCCTGAGAATCAGCTCTTTAGGGTTCCTCCTGATTCTAGCCATCTAAGCCTATGCTCCCCAGAAAAACATGTAACAGGAGCTCCCAGGGAAGAACAGGTAAGAAAGTGACTATGTTAACACATTAATCACCACTTTGAACAAATGACTCTTGATCCTATCAGGACCCCTGGAGGAGGCATCTTAGTGTGCTTCCTGTTGCTGAGATAAAACACTAACCAAAACCAACTAGAAGAGGAAACGGTTACAGTCCTTCATCAAAGAAAGCCACGCAGGAACCTAGAGGCAGGAACTGAAGCAGAGGGCATACTGTTCCATAGGCTTGCTTCCCTGACTTGCTCAGCCTGCTTTCTTGCACAAACCAGGACCACCTGCCCAGGCGTGGCACCACCCACAGTGGGCTGAACACTCTTATATCAACCATTAACCAAGAAAATGCCACCCACAGACATGCCCAGCAACCAATCCAATTCCACAATTGAGGTGCCTACTTTTCAGGTAATCTGGTCTGTGTCAAATTGCTATACAAAAGCTGCCTCCTCAGAATTATCTGGACAAGAAAGAGGAGTTATGTCAGAGGACATTTATAAGTCAACACCCTTTCCTCATTATACAGGGTTGCCCTATAAAGTATTAAGCTCTTTGCAACCCCTGTGTACTGGTTATTTTTCTGTCAACTTGACACAGCTGGAGTTATCACAGAGAAAGGAGCTTCAGTTGAGAAAATGCCTCCATGAGATCCAACTGTAAGGCATTTTCTCAATTAGTGATCAAGGGGGAAAGGCCCCTTGTGGGTGGGACCATCCCTGGACTGGTAGTCTTGAGTTCTATAAGAGAGTAGGCTGAGCAAGCCAGGGGAGGCAAGCCAGTAAAGAACATCCCTCCATGGCCTCTGCATCAGCTCCTGCTCCCTGACCTGTCTGAGTTCCAGTCCTGACTTCCTTTGGTGATGAACAGCAGCATGGAAGTGTAAGCCGAATAAACCCTTTCCTCCCCAACATGCTTCTTGGTCATGATGTTTGTGCAGGAATAGAAACCCTGACTAAGACAAATTGGTACCAGCAGAGTGGGGTATTCCTGTGACAACCTGACCATGTTTTGGGGAGGACTGTGGAAGGACTTTGGAACTTTGGGCTTGAAGATCCATTTGTTGTTAAGAGCTCTGTCAGATGTTGTGTAGGAGCTTGGAAGATAATGTTGAGAACAGTGCAGAAGATGGAGGTCTGGTTTGTGAAATTTCAGAGGGAAAATTAAAGACTCTTTTCAGGGCCATTGCTGTTTTGATTGTGAAGATTTTGTAGTTCTGGTTAGCTGGGGCTGAAGAATCAGCTGTGATTAACAAGATACCAGAACTACTAAAGCAAAAACTTTGCATTACTGGGACTATTGATGCTGGTTAGCTGGAGATAAGAAATTAGCGGTGATTAAGAAGAGACCAGCATCGTTGAGGTGACATCTTCTGGGAAGTGTTTTCTGAAAGCACAAGGAGGCTGTGTTCCAGAGATAGGCAAGGTTGTACTCCTTCTGCAGTGGGACTTGGTAATGTGTAAGGGTCACCCAGGTGGTACTGGTTTTGAAGGCATGAAGGGGTCACACAGAGCAGCTGAGGCTTGGCACTGTGAGAGGCCATGGAAGGCCATTGGTGAAGGTGCAGCCTCAGCTGCAATTGACGGCCCAGGACTGAAGGGGTCATGCAGTGTTTTGGAGATGCCAGTACCATGAGATGACCACCAAGAGCAGCAGTAGCAGTGGAGTACAGGCATCTGGAGCCTAGAGGACGACGTGTGTGCTACAAAGGGCATGGCTGGAGAAGTGACCCAAGCCCTTGGAGGAGCCCAGAAGATTGTGAGTTGGATCCCAGACGTTGGACGGTTGGAGATTGATTTTTGCTTTGATTGTGACTGTGCCCTGATATTTTCCCTCTTGAAGAAACTGTTTTAGTGGAGCCCACAGTTAAGAGACTTTTAATTGTAAAAAGACTTTGGATTTTAAAAGAGATGGATATTTTAAAGAGATTGAAAATTTAAGAACATGTAAAGACTGTGGGACTTTTAAAGTTATTTAGATCTTGGGGATGAATATGAATGTAAAGGTTGAGGCTTACTAGTGATGTTTGTGTGTCAAGTTGACAAGGGGTCAATTGTACTGGCTATTTTTGTGTCAACTTGACACAGCTGGAGTTATCACAGAGAAAGGAGCTTCAGTTGAGAAAATGCCTCCATGAGATCCAACTGTAAGGCATTTTCTCAATTAGTGATCAAGGGGGAAAGGCCCCTTGTGGGTGGGACCATCCCTGGACTGGTAGTCTTGAGTTCTATAAGAGAGTAGGCTGAGCAAGCCAGGGGAGGCAAGCCAGTAAAGAACATCTCTCCATGGCCTCTGCATCAGCTCCTGCTCCCTGACCTGTCTGAGTTCCAGTCCTGACTTCCTTTGGTGATGAACAGCAGCATGGAAGTGTAAGCCGAATAAACCCTTTCCTCCTCAACTTGCTTCTTGGTCATGATGTTTGTGCAGGAATAGAAACCCTGACTAAGACACCCTGTCACACAAGTTGAATGTCAGGATGACTTCTGTGGGGATAGGGAGGGGCAAGAGATGTTCAATGCATCTGAGATTAAATGCTGCCAGGTTTCATCCATGTAAAGCTGTGGTGCCAAAGCAGTGCCATCAAAGGTGGCCTGACACTGCAAACCATCTCGCATAAAAGGCTAGATAGTAGCTATCTTAAGCTTTGCATGCTGTGTATGAGCTCTGGCTATCATCTCTTCTTGTAATTTTAAGGTTCTTTATTCTTGGTGTGTGGTCTTACAAAATTTAAGACAGATTTAGGTAGTGCACTCTTCTTTGGGAAGGTAGATGAGAGACACAGACATTAGAGATGCAACACACACACATACACACATACACCAGCCATTTTATCACGAATATACTATCCTTTCATGGCATCTGCATCTCTGCTTGCTTTCATTTCCTCTTTAGCGTGTACCACTTTCTAAAATGTTATGAATTTTTCATATTTCATTTAATTTGCTGCCTAGGCGCTTTAGTAGAATGTCATCTCCTTTCCGGGTAGATGTTGAACCTGGTCCGTTTACCGTAGCATTCTACCTTGTAGAACGGACAAGCACAGGCCCCATGGCAAGCTCTCTGTGTGTTTTCTAAACAAATTGCAGCAAGCACGGTTTGCGTGCTTATGTTTCACATTTTACAAATGGCAGGAACCTGACACACATATTAACCTCCGTTCTGTTTAACTTTCATGATCACCTTTCCAGGTGGGGAAAGCAAATGCTACCATGCTTATTTTGCAAACAAAGAGGACAAGCTGAGGAGTGAGGATGGCATCAGAACAGAAAATAATCAGGGACTTTGGATTCTGCTGGCCTACCTCTGGCTCCTGGCTCCTGGCAACACTTCTATCTTGCATAAACTCTCTACAGTCAGTACCTTATTGATAACATGGAGATGAACACTTGGACCTACAAGGCTATTTGAGAATTAAAAGCTTTCCTGGGGAAAGGAGTTGGAACGACCAGCACAGAGGTTGTAAACCCACAGCCTTTGTGGGCTTGTGAGAAGTGTTCGGGCAGAGTACTTAACTCTCTCTGCCATCCATCAGAAAGCAGTAGAAATGATGATCTGTGTGAGTTCTGGTCCCAACCACAGAGAGAAGGATGGTTCACCTGAACTGTCTTTCCACTGCCCTCAGGTTGAATTCTACTTGATTTGATTTTGCAGTCAAATATACTCAAAGGCATATTTTTAGGCATGTGTTCACCTGGGTTGTAGGAGAAGCTGCTCGTGGCTAAATGATGTAGTTTAGGCTGATGCCTTAGTTAAATCTATCTGAACCTTGTAGACAGTCTGAGTAATCTATGCTTAGCTTAGTGATATAAGCACCCAGGTCTAGCTATGGTCCTTGATGTCACACTGATTTAATAATCCTGAGCCTCGTTTTATCTATTTGAATGAAACTGGAGCGTTTTTTTTTTTTGATTCTGTGATGGTTAATATTGATTATCAACTTGATAAGATCAAAAATTACTTAGGAGAAAAACTGGGCATGCCTACGGAAGGTTGCAGCCTGGGTTAACTGGAGTGGCAGACCCCATCATATGGGTGGACAGCGTCATTCCATAGTTGAGTCCAAAGACTGACAAATAAGGTGAAAGTAAGTAGGTCGCATGCTAGTGTTCTCTGCTCTCCACTTCCTGACTGCAGATGCCTCACTTCCAGCTGTCACCACTGATGCCATGCCTCCTCCACCCTGATGGACTGCACCCTCAAACCGCGAGCCAAACTAAACCCTTCCTTAAGTGATTTTGTCTGAGCAATAAGAAAACTACTTAAACCAACTTCTTAATGAATGCCACACTCCAAAAGGTAACACTTATTTTCCCACATTTTAATACTCCCATTTCAGTCCCTTTCCGCATGTGTGGATAAACTGAAAATCAGTGTGTTGGTTGTCAGGGAAACAGCCCTGCTTACAGAGGGAAACCTCAGTAGAGCAGAGACCCCTCTAATCCTTGCTGCTGCTGCCCCTGATGCCAACCCCTTGTGACTCCTTGTAGTTATCCCTGAAGATGGTATCCCAGTAGTCCTTAGATCTATACTGTCTGTCCTTAATTCTAAACAAGGCCAGACACACTTTGGACCCATCACTGTGGCAAAAATGACATTGTACATCGTGTAAGGCTGTTTTAAGGAATGATGTGGCTCCTCCTGTCTGGCTCACCGGGAATCAGCATTCACGTCGGCTTCCAACTACTCTGTCCTGAGCAGAACATTGTGCTGGGAGTGAGTACAAGCAGCCCATGCAGATATGCCCCTTAGAAGAACATCAAACCCCTGGACCACTGTCCTGGCTCTGCTCCTGTTTGATAGCCCCCAGCAGCTCACTGGAGTGAGAATGAAAAGCCCAAGTTCACATTCAACTCACTCCAGGCTTTAAAGGACCCCAGCTTGAGCCACCATCTGACTACCTGCCTCTGTCTGGTGAACCACAAGCAAGAACCTTAGTCCCATTGAGAACAGATCAGTCCAACCAAACAATGAGGAGAAATAAAGTAGCCACTTTTAAAAGCTTGCTAGGCTTAGGAGGGTTTGCACCATACAGCTTGGGCCATTGTTTCCTGACAGAGCTGAAGCAACGTGGCTTGGCTATATGGAGTCTTGCTTCCCACGCTGCTGGTGCGGCTGGTAGAGATTCCTGCCCAGATCTTGTTCCTCAAAGACCAGAAAGAATAGCACTCCTCTATGCATCACACTAGGACAAGGTTGCTTCGTCACAATAAAATTGTATTGAAATTTTCATCATTGGTAAAGCTAAGGAACCCACACTGCTGTAAGCAAATCCCCACCGTGAACCTGTAAACAACCCCATTGAAACTCACTGGGAGACACACACACACACACACACACACACACACTATACACACAAACATGAAAGGAGAAGCAGGGCTGATTGGGAAGAGAAAAATGACTATCAAAGTTGAGTCGAGAACCAGAGTAAGGATGGTGGATTATGATATAAATGGAGGAAAATAACATAATGAAACCTAATAAAAAACCATTTAGAGTGTGTCTGGGCACCCAGTGCCATGAGTCTTCCAGCCACTTCCCCTGAATACAAGCCTACCACCAAAAGAGCTATTCTAGGACAGAGTTTGGAGTTCTGTCAGTCTGACACATCAGTGATGGTCACAATAGGAAATTCGTGCTTTCCAATTAGATTAATTTGGAGACCAAATCAAGAGGTTGTTTCTATAAAGAGTGGACAAAGGAGACTGGTGAAGGTGAGGTAGTATCAGCCTAGGAAAGAGAATCCTCCACCTGTGTGCCTGGAAAGAACAGAGGAAGCAACAGCTGAGGGACCCTCCTAGAGAGTCATACAGAACAGGTAGGGTGACCTCAGAAGGAGCTGTGTTGTTCAGCCTGAGAGACAGCCTGTTTAGCCTGAGAGATGGACGCAGCTGTAGGTAAGGCTGCAGAGAATGAGCCAGGAAACAGAGATCTAGATTTCTCTTGTACCACTCCTCCTCCGAGACCCTGCTGGAGCTTTTCATTTGCAAAAATCAGGAAGGCAGCAAGCACAGACGCTATGGAGGTGTAGTACTCCTCTGTACTATCAGTGTCCTGGGGTGAAGGTCAGGGCTGGGAATGGGGAAATGGGATCTACTGGTGCACACCAGAGCAGCACTGCTGGGAAATGGGATATACTGGTGCACACCAGAGCAGCACTGCTGATTATTCTCAGATCAGCAGCCCATCTCTTTCTCTCCAGAAGGAAATGTTAGCTCAGGAGAGCCAATGGTCTTCCCTGCCAATGAGGTGCAGCTCTATAGCTGTCAAACACCACAATTCTTAAAATAGAATTCTGAGTCCTTTAATGTATTACTCACACAAATTTGTCTACTTCCTTTCCAGAAGAAGGTAAACTTGAATCAATTTTTTTTTTCCTCTAAAAACTGTTGTCGAATAAAACCGTAAACACAAGCTTGTTGGGGAGGCTACCCATGAAACTAATTACAGTCAGTAGCGTAGGTTTAGGGTAGACGGAAAACCTTCCGATTGCAATTCTGTTCTGCATGCAAAAGACAAATTTGCCATCACCCTGAGTTAGTTTTTATAATTAAAGGAAAATGCAAATGTCGATGCTCATCTGATTGAAGAGAATTAGATCAGATAATGGCTAACTCTCTGTGGGGCATGAGGCAAGCGGAAGATAATGGCGTTCTTCTATTTTCTTCGTCATCTTTAAATGACTTGCCCAACAGTATAGTAAGGGCTCAGATGTGAACTCCAGGGTTCTAGGTTCCAAGTCCAACACAACTACTATTACATCATATTGTCTTTAATACTATATATAAACAACATAATACTATATAATATATAGTACTATATAAAAGCAAAATCAGTAATAAAAGAAAAGAGTGCAAATTGTGTGTACTTAGACGTACAGGTGCCATCTCTGGCACTTGAGGCCACATAAGAATTCACTTAAATCATAGAGCTTCTCCAGATGTATACAATCATATAGATAACAGGAAATAGGGCATGGTACCCTACTTCCTGTCAGCTTCCATCCTTCTTCATGGGGTCACCATGGAGTCCAACGTTCAGGAGATTATGTTTGTTAGTATTCTGTCTAAACTCCACCCCACAGTTACCTAGCAATAGCCAGGTAGGCCTGACCCATTATAAGAGGGGCTGCTTGCCCCGCTCCCTCTCATACTCTTGTTTTCTTGCTCTCTTGGGCTCTTCCCTTCTTGCTCCCTGTTCCCTCCTCCTTCCCCCCTCCCTTCCCTATTCTCTTCCCTCTCTCTCCACATGCTCATGGCCATGGCTGGCCTCCCCTCCCCTCCCCTCCCTTCCCCTCCCCTCCCCTCCCCTCCCCTCCCCTCCCCTCCCCTCCCCTCCCCTCCCCTCCCCTCCCCTCCCCTCCCCTCCCCTCCCCTCCCCTCCCCTCCCCTTCTCTCTCTCTCTCTCTCTCTCTCTCTCTCTCTCTCTCTCTCTCTCTCCCTTTCTCTGCCTCTACTACCCTCTTAACTCCCCTCCCCATACCCTGAGTAAACTCTATTCTATACTATACCATCATGTGGCTGGACCCTCAGGGGGAAGGGATGCCTTGGCATGGGCCCTCTGAGGCACTCCCTTCCCCCATACTTCACCACACCCCCATAGAACATATTCTTTCTCTCTTTCTCTTTTTATAAACACATCACTGTTGGTCATTACTGGCAGAACCTACAAGCTTCCAATAAAGAATCCCATAAAAATCAAGCATATATTAAGAGTTGATATTAGAAATTATCTCTGTAGTTATAAGTAAGCCAAGCATAATAAAGGGTGTAATTATAAAATAAGCAATAACAGTGTAATTCTTGACAAATAATGTTCACTTTGCACAAAGTTAGGTCTTCCTGATTCCTCTTCCAACACATTCTGATTCACTCA
The DNA here is from genome assembly GCF_978045245.1 of Mus caroli. Classification (NCBI taxonomy): domain Eukaryota; kingdom Metazoa; phylum Chordata; class Mammalia; order Rodentia; family Muridae; genus Mus; species Mus caroli. The sequence goes on along the minus strand of NW_028227261.1, from coordinate 101,415,817 downwards.
TAACTTTCAAAGTCTGTCATTTTGGCTTAAAATGGCTACAAGTTCTAGAGCAGAGGCCAAGGAAAGAGAATGGGATCAAGGAGAAGTCAACCACACTGGGAATTCTTGTGATCTTAATAAACCACAGAGCAAGAAGGTAAGAGAATAACAAAGAAACTTTGGAGGTGGCAGGGGGTGGGGGTGGGGTGGAGTCCAAGCCACAATCTTACCTATCCTTACCCCCTCTTTCCAAAATTCCTCCTTACATTTTCTGGATGTTCTTTCCATTGAAATGGTTATTTTGATTCAAAAGAAAAGGTAATGAGGGGCTGGAGAGATGGCTCAGTGTTTAAGAGCAGTGACTGCTCTTCCAAAGGCCCTGAGTTCAAATCCCAGTGATCACGTGGTGACTCACCACCATCTGTAATGGGATCTGATGCCCTCTACTGGTGTGTTTGAAGACAGGGACAGCAACAGTGCACTTACATACATGAACTAAATAAATAAATTAATTTTAAAAAGAGAGAGAAAGAAAGAAAGAGAGAGAGAGAGAGAAAAAAAGAGAAAGAAAAGGTAATGAGCATAAATAATTGGGTTTCAGGAAATATCTGTTGCCTGTTACTTTATTGTTGTATGAGTCCTTATTTATTTATTTATTCATTTTTGTCACTATGACGAGTACTGGAGAGAAATACTTTAAGTGAGGAAAAGACAAAAGACCTATTTCACAGTTTTCAGATTGATTATTAGTCTATTATGGTGCAGAGGGCATGGCAAACCAGAGAAATTCACTGTCTTAGTTACTGTTCTTCTGCTGGTATAAAATGCCATCACCAAGGCGACTCATACAAGAGAGTATTTAATTGGGCTTATGGTTTCATGGGATTGGAGTCCATGATGTTGGAGCAAAGGGATGTCAGCAGGAACAGCTGAGAATGCACATCTCTAATCTAAAAGCAGGAGGGAGAGAACACAGAGAGAATGGCAAGAGTCTTCTGCACCCCAGTGAGACATCTCCTTCAACAAGGTCACACCTCCTAATCCCCTAATCCTTCCCAAACAGTTCCACCAACTGGGAACCAAGTATTCAAATCTGTAAACCTACACAGGTGAGAAGGGGCATTGTCATTCAAGCCACCATACTCACCTCATGAGGAACAAGGAAACAAGGGGGGGGGAGCAGCAGAGAGACCAAGGGCAGCCAGACTATATTGGCTATATTACTGAGTTTCCTGGTTCCTCCCCTTCTATCCCACCCAGAATCTGCCAGCCAGCCCCATCCAAGAGATAGAAATGTTCTCACAAGTTAAGTATGTTAACTAATCTTCTAGGCATCTGTTCATGTCACCAAGCTGGCTCACGTATAGAAATTCTTTCCTTCCTGAGCCCACTTCCATGACTACAGATGCTTTCCTGATGTTGTAGTGAATGCTATTATAAAACGACTGGAGTTGGGTCAGTGTGGTCAGTGTCTTCTCCAACTCAGAGATGCCTGCCATTATACTCTGAGACCTTCAAAGGATTGGGGAAATATAAACCCCAGCTTCTTCAGAAGAACTCCAGACCAACAAGATAGCACATCATTAGCTCCCTTTAAGGCAGGTGGTCTTTTCTACATAAGGTATCTACATGTGACAACCTCTTTTTTGAGTTTCCTGAAGGACTGAGTAAGTGAAGAGACATCACCTCTCATGCATCATTACTTCTACCTGGGAACTCTAACTCTATGGAGGCTCAGCTGCTTCTTTTTCCTCTTTGTCCAACTGAGATGTCCTCCTAGAAATGTGACATCCTATTTTTCAATCTCAGAAGTGTTTAGTGACATATTCATTTCTTTTAAAATGATTTATTGAGCCACTGTGCTCAATTGTGTAATGAGGAAGACAAAATATTGAATACAACACAAGATGATAATTGTTATCAATTGTAAGGACACAAATAATTGAAACTCTACAGATAGAATAACAACTCTAACGAGGTGGCAAGAATATTTTTAAGCTGAATCTTGAAGGCTTAGAGCTGTGTGTGTAAATGTGTTCAGGTGGGTGTTTATGTTGAAAGGGGGAAGGAAAGGAAGAATGGTTTGGAAAGCAACGTGGCACATGTGTAGTCAAACCCAAGAAAGCACAGGATTTTAAATACTGGAAAGGATGAGCACTGAGCCTGGTGTGGCCCTGGTGGAAACAGAGTGACATGGTTCCTGCCCCTAGGACTGGGCCCCTGTTAACCTTGATGGCTACTGTGGGTATAAGGCTTGTTTGTGTAATAATGTACATATTTTTTGGACCCACTAGTTTCCTCCATGTTAACGTTAATGTCTCCATGATAATCAGACAGCACAGGTCCAGAAAGCAAAGGTGTTGCTATGTCTCAGCAAAATGGCAAACTCTGGGGCCTTCAGGATGAAAGGAAATAAAACTTGAGACCTGTGATCCATGTAATTTATGTCAAATAGCCCAAAGAGTTGTTTGTGAGCTTTGAAACCTGGGGCTGAGAACATAGCAGAACAAGTCAGGACATGCCCGGGCAGGCCCCTTGTTAAGACATTCCTGAGGCTGTTTGGCCATAAAGATAAAGAGAATGACATGTCCAGACTGGCCCAGCGCCTCCCTATCTCCCGCCCTTCTGACCTAAGTTAAATGTTATCTGCATGTACAGTCTGCTGATGTTTAAATGAACCAATCATGTGAAACCGCGCCAATTCCTCCCCAAGCACCAGACCCTTTTCTACAAAAACCCCTAGCTTTCAAGCCTCGTGGTCAAATCCACTGTCTCCTGTGTGAAATACATTCCGACCTGGAACTCCGCCATTAAACTACCTCGTGTAGTTACATCAAGACAGTCTGTTCGTGATTCTTGGGTGCATGCTGAATCGGGAGTTGAATGGGGGTTTCCCCACTAGTTTCTTTCAAGGACAGCTCTTAAGGCTATGGGAAAGAGCTCTAAATACTTGAGTTTGGAAATATATGATTTTTCAACTATGAAAAAATAAGAACTATGAATTATAATGAAGGGCTTCACAAATCTAAAGGAAAAGAGGTAGCTACACTATGAACCAGTTTGTCAGAAAGATACAAAGACAGACAAATACAAATGCAGGTGGATTCCTGAGTTCAAGGTCAGTCTGAGACACAGCAAGTCCAGGCCTAGGCGTGGTGGAAATGCTTGTGTCCTGGCAGGGTCCCACCCAACTATCTCATCTTCTGTGCTTAACAAAGACAGACAGATCTCTGAATTCTTTTGCAATGTTAAGGAAAGAATGTATGCTTGCTGTCTCCTCCTAAGAATTCAAAGGGCTGGGGTCATGGGATGTTGATTCATAGGATAATCAAAAGGAAAACCTAGAGTAAATGACTGGACTGATATGTAAAATAAAAGACTGGACCTGTGTTTTGCAGATGAGCTATACATAGGATTTTTTAGGATAAAAAGAGAGAACTGCTTGGAGAACTCTTTCTCTCTCTCTCTCTCTCTCTCTCTCTCTCTCTCTCTCTCTCTCACACACACACACACACACACACACACACACACACACACACACACACCAAGCAAGCAATACATGGACAGAGATCTCTTAGAATAGCGGGCAAGCAGAATACAGACAGAAATCTCCAGAAAGACAGCAGAACATAGAGAAAAACAGACTGGAAAAGTTGGATCAAGCCAAACACAGGTCATCAGCCTGGATCCACAATTTCACTTCACATCCTTCTTTTCTATGCTCTCAGACACCCCTTCTCTCAGAACCCCTCTCCACGCTGAGGCTGGTCCTTGGCAGTGAGTAAGGCTAGAGAGTGACAAGTAAGAGAAAATACACTTGGTGAGATGAGCGGATAAGAATGGGCAGGCAGTCTCTGCTTTCTCCTGCTTGGATGGTTTTTGTATTTGTGTTGATTACACAAACACAAGATAGCAAGCACTTACTACATTTTTCTCATGTGTCTATTGATGGTAGATCATGAAAGGCCCCGTAAACTAGGTTAAAGAATTTTACCTTGGACATAAAAGCAGTTAGTTAGTGCTGAAGCATGTTCAAGCCCAAGCTAGTGCCCAAAGAAGACTGATACTATCCTTAGGGCCCTTCCATGCTTTGTCCCGGGAAGCCGAATACTGGTATAGGACCAAGTAGGTGAGGGGAGTACAGAGAACACTCTACTGGCTTCATGTTACACTACAACTAAGAAAATACCTAGCTAAAATGAAGAGCTAAAATAACGGGATTCCTCACTCATCCTCCCATAGGCTTTAAACCATCTTCAGATTGCTTATGACATATAATACCATGTCAAATGTCATGCAAATAATTTCTGTGATGCATTGTTATTGAGTGTTGTACGTGCTCAGGGCAGATGCAATTTGTTTCAGAATGCTTTTCATCCACAATGGATTGAATCCACACATGTGGGACCTGCTGACAGACCCATGCTCATATGAAGACTATTTACCACTTGAAGGGCTTCTCTTGCGTTATGGTACACGTCTTTCAGCCTTGTGTGTCTATTATGCTTTTGGAAGATAATTTCATCAAACAGAGAAGTTTGGGGCCGGAGAGATGACTAAGTGGTTAAGGGCATGTTCTGCCCTTGCAGAGGACCAGAGATGGGTTCCCAGCACATGTGGCTCACAGCTGCCTATAATTCCAGCTCCAAGGCTTCTGACTCCCCCTTCTGGCTTCTGTTGGCAACTGTACTCATGGGCACATAGACACACATAGACACACATATATGTTTATATATTTTTGATTTAAAGCATAGAAATTTTGCTTTTGGAAGATACTCTTTCTAACACATTTCCTAAGTTAATACTGCTGCTGTAACTTTAGAGACAGCGTCCTTTGTCCCTGCACAACTTCCGGTCAGCTCACTGCTACTCTTTCTTCTATCTCCTCTATACACTCTTTCTTTTCCCTTTGGCTGTTAAGATGCTCTCTTTGCTAGAGATTTTTAAGTAACTTGTATTGACTTATGTCCTGGCTTACTGTTCTTCATATACAGAATATCCTTGGAATTTTGAACTTATTAAACTTCTTTAAGCTTGAAAATTCTTCAGCAATTATTCTTTCAAGTATTTTTTTCCCTTGTTTTTTCATGGTCTGAACATATTGAAATACCATGCACAAGTGGGCACTCCTTTTCTTTGGGGTACTTCAATTATATATATGTGTGTGTGTGTGTGTGTGTGTGTGTGTGTGTGTGTATGTGTATTATATATATTCTGTATGTGTGTATTTGCATGGTTCATTTATCATGTATTTGTTTGTCTTCCAACTCTGTTCTCTCTGAGCTTTAGTTTAGATATTTGTGGCTTTAGATTCATTGTTCTGTGCTCGAACATGTTCTACAGGCTAATCATCCATACCCTAGGTAATACATTCCTGCTTCCTGGTTGAACGTCAGACATTGTGACCTTTTCATTCCTCAAGAGTGGATATTTTTGTGGTCATATCCACATGCTTAAGCTTCTCTCTGAGATGTCCCTGATCTGTTTAGAAACAGTGTGACACTTTTGGCTTTTGCTTAGAAAGATATTGAGCTGGATTAGTTCAGGGTTTGTTTGGGGATAATGTTTTCCTATAATCAAGGCAACACCGCTCACAGTACTCTATCTGAAGCCACAAGTTATGGGACTTTCTATTCTGGTGGAGAGAAACAACAGCTACTAGAATCAGAGAGTCTCTATCCAGATCTTGGGTCTGTTAAAGGCTAGCCACATCATTTTAAATTTTTTTTATTTATTTGTTTGCTTACATCCCAAGTGCTGCATCTGTCCTGATCCCTCCCTCACCGAGTTCCTTCTCCCCTCCCTCCTCTCCTTCTCCTATCACTTACTATTTTGTGCTCTCGATTCTTAGTCCATGTCAGACATGAAAATGCACACAGATAAAAGCCCTAATGAAATAAAGCCAATCATAAGTGCCATTCATTTCTCTTCTGTATCAGTATCCTCCAAACTAAAACTGTCAGCCAGACGTAGGGTGGATACTCCTGACTCATCTCCAAGGCTCAGGTAGGAGGGTGACAATATCAAGGTTAGCCTTAGCAACTCTGTGAGACCCTATCTCCAAAGAATATTTAAGCTATGATTATAATTGAGTAGCATAGCATTTGCTTAGCATCTCCAAAGCCTTGGGTTCCGTCTCTTGCACTGTTTTTAAAAGGAAAGAAAGACAAGAAAAGGAAGGAGGAGGAGGGGAGAGGAGGGGGTGTGTGTGGCTCTACATTTGAGAGTCACTCTTGGCCTATTGCTGAAATGGTTCTACATGTTTACCTTTCTCCTGTCATTATGTTCCTCTCTTCATTTATTCCTGCATAATGAGGTCCTTTATACCCCACACTGTGTTAATAGCTGTGGAAGAATCAGAAGACAGTGAGAAAATTTACAGTAGACTGTATTCCACACCCTGTCCATTCTAGGCTCCCTTCTGCTTATCAAGGTCTCAAACAAATGAAACCAGGTGCTTGGGGCATTTTGGGGGCACAGGGTTGGAAGCGGGGCTGCAGCACTGAAGCACCTGAAGAGTTAACTGCATAGGATCAACTGAGGGGACGACAGATAAAGTACAGCGGTGATGGCAGGAAACAGAACCCAGATGTGCTAATATATGCATGGAAGTGCAAGGTCGCAGAAAATAGGATGGAAAGCAGACGCCTCCAACTATGGGGCAGACCGATCACTAGAAACGCCAAGCAAAGGAGCCTGGCTTAGGAAGTATTGATGGAATCCAGGAGCATCATGGGAAACTTTCAGAACTGAGAGCGGGAACTCATTACCTGGGTCCTTTCTGACTTTTCAGGATGAGATGAACCTTTGAATCTAGCGATGAGTGAGCCATCTGTCAGGGCCTGAGTATGAAACAGAATCTTACATGCTACATCATTATTCATGCTTCCCCTGTCCTCTTATTAACACATCCATCTATTCCCCACATTTATAATCCAGCTCATGCCCTTTCTAACAGAGAGCTGGCGATTGCTTCTCCGGCAAACCTGAAGCTGTCCTGCCCAGTGGTGCCTTGAGAATGCATGGTGTCTCTGTATAGTCTGTAATATAGGCATCTGGGAGACACGGATGACTAATACTTTAGGGCGCTCTCATCCCATCTCTGCACAGAGCTCACAAGCTGAACCTCTCCTTTCATTTCCGAGTTCATTTCCGCACCTGTAAATAAACGGTACAAACCCCGACCCTCCTCCACCTTTCCTGACTGCTACAAGGACAAGCTCCTTGAGGTACTTTGTAGAGGCCAATGTGTGCAGAACTATGCCTACAGAGACGGAACGCCGAGGCAGCAAATACCTTTAAGACAGTTCTTTACAAGGTCTCTGAGAGAAGAATGTCAGGACTAAGGTAAGAGTGCCACCCCCATATCTAGTTTTCTAGAAGTCAGAGTAAACACTGTGAACCTCCAGACGGCTCTGCTCCTCCTGAGCTCCGAGAACTCGAGTAGCTTATGGGGCTTTTTAAATGATTACTATTTCTTATTAGTTTTAGTATCTCTGATGCATAATTAGCATGCAGTGTGGAGGGGGCAGAGCAGTGGCTGTGTCAGAGGCTTGTCACCTAATCTCTCTAGCAGAGTTTTGTTGATCATATACTTCAAGGCCTTGGGCTAGATGAGTGAATGAGCTGCTTTGAAATTCTCTTATGTGGTACTTTAAAGTGTCCTTAATGAACCTTGAATATTTGTTTTGTAACTTATGCCAGAGACCATTATTTTAGGTTTTGATTTTTAAAAAAAATGATTTAGTAAGTGTGTGTTTGAAGAGCTAAAAGCTTGCTTGGTCTCCTGCTAGCTCTGTTGCCTTGGCAAAGCAGTTAAGTCCCTGGGGCCCCCTCTCCTAGTAGCTCTATCAATCCCAGAATGCCTGTGAATATTAAATACTTAAAAGGCCTAGCACAGTTAAGAACACACTCTGGACAATAAATAAGTGATATCTGGTGAAAACTAAGCCATAGTTAGAATTCAGCATTAAAAATAATTATTAAATAAGCCAGGCATGGTGGCACATATGTTTAATCCCAGGACTGAAGAGTAGGGTGAGGTAAATCTCTATGAAGTTGAGGTCAGTCTGGTCTACTTATTGAGTTCTAGGAAAATCAAGGTTAGATAGAGAGATCCTGACTGAAGAAGAAGAAGAAAAAAAACTTAAATACATGACTAAAGCTTTGAATCCAACTTCAGAGAACAAACTTTGAAATACAGTCATTTACATTTATATCAAGAATTTGGGACCTGGGGCTGGCAAAATGCCTAAGCAGGTGAAGGTGTTTGCCTTGCAAATCTGACACCTAAGTTCAGTTCCCAGAACCCACATGAAAGAGAAAAAGAAAAAAAAAAAAACTCTACAAAGCTGTCCTCTGATGTCCAGACATGCACCACACACACACACACACACACACACACACACACACACTCATACACACACACACACACTCTTACATACACACACATTCATACACACATATTATGCACACACAGTAATAGATACAATAAATTTAAGTCTTTAAAAAAAAACTCATCACTCAATTGGGATCAACTTGTCCCTCTATCTGGGAATCACTTTTCCTTAGAATAATCTTCTCTGACTACCTATGGGATTTCTATTCGTTCTTTAATACTTAGATCATATGTCAGTTTCTCGACTGTATCCCATGCTATCCTAGGCAAACAGGAGCTACCTAGAACTCACGTACTTCTTTTGGTTTTTTTATACCAAAATATTTTTATTGATTATTTGGGATTATTGGGAAGTTCACATTATGCATATTCCCAGTGTCTAGATATCTGTCTGACAGATATAAGAAATTTGGTTACCATATAGTGGAATATTGTACTCTCTAGAATCTACAAAAGTAAGAAACTACTAATGGGTGCTACAATGATAATAAAACTCTAAAACAGAATGCTAAGTGGAATAAGTCCAATGCAGTAAGCGTCATTCGCTTATGATTCTACTTGTGCTAAACATCAAGGAGCAAGAAACCTATGTGCAGAGATTCATGATGGCCTGCATTGGGTATCAGAATAGAGATTGTAAAGAACAAAAAAACAACAACAACAAAAAAACATTTTTCAGATGACGTTAATGATCTAAAATTAAGTTATCTTGATGATGACACAGGTCTTAAAAATACCATCAACCTATACAATGAAAATAGCTGACATTTTATACCCAGTAATTCATTTTGCCTAAAGAAGTTTGAAAAGATCTTATTCTGATTTTTTTCTTTTCCATTAATTTATTTAGTCACTTTACATCCCGAATGCTCCTTCCTGCTGAACCCCTTCCTTGCACAGTTTCTCCCCCATCCCCTCCTCCTCTGACAGGGGGTAGCCCCACCTATCCCTCAGGTATTCCTCCCACAAACACCCTGACACATCAAGTCTCTGCAGGGCTAGGCACATTCTCTCCCACTGAGGCCAGGACAAGGCAGTCTCACTAACAAGAGTTAGTGGAATGGATTCTACAGACAGGCAACAGCTTTAGGGACAGCCTCCAGTTGTTGGGGAACCTACATAAAGACCATGCTGTACATCTGCTATCTATGTGCTGGGGGCTGGTGGGGAGCTGCTAGTCCACCTCATGTATGCTTGTTGGTTGATGCTTCAGTCTCTGAGAGCCCCCAAAGGTCCAGGTTAGCTGATTCTTTTGCTCTTCCTGTGGAGTTCCTATCCCCTTCAGGGCCCTTCATCCTTCTCCCAACTCTCCCATAAAAATCCTGGAGCTCCGTCCAATATTTGGCTGTAGGTGTCTGCATCTGTCTTAGTCTGCTGCTTCATGGAGCCTCTCAGAGGACAGTTATGCTAGGCTCCTGTCTGGAAGCATAACAGAGCATCATTGATATCGTTAGGGATTGGTGCTTGCCTAGAGAATGGGTCTCCAGACAGTTACTAGTTGCCATTCCTTCAAGCTCTGCTCCGTCTTTGTGCCTACACATCTTGTAGACAGATAAAATTGGGGGTTGAAAGTTTTGTGGGAGTGTTGGTGTCCTTTTCTCTCTACTGGGGTTCCTGTCTCTATAGGAGGTGGCCACTTCAGGTTCTATAGTCCTATTGCTATGACTCTTAGCTAAAGTCACCCTCATAGACTCCTGGGAGCCTTTTCCATCCAAGGTTTCTGGCATATCCTGATTTTAGTGGGATTGCTTCAAGTTTCTCTCCATTTAATTTGATGTTAGCTATTGGCTTGCTGTGTATTGCTCGTATCCCTGATCTCTTCAAAACTTTAACATGAAGGGGTGTTGTATTTTATAAAATGCTTTTTCAGCATCTAATGAGATGATCATGTGATTTTTTTTTCCGATTTGTTTATATGGTGGGTTGCATTGATGGATTTCCTAATGTTGAACCATCCCTGACTCAATGGATGAAGCCTACTTGATCATGGTTAACGATGATTTTGATGTATTCTTGGATGAGGTTTATGAGTATTTTATTGAGCATTTTTGCATCAATGTTCATAAGAGAGATTGGTCTGAAAATCTCTCTCTTTGTTGAGTCTTTGTGTGGTTTAGGTATCAGGGTGACTGTGACCTCATAGAATGAGTTTGGCAGTGTTTCTTCTACTTCTATTTTGTGGAATCGTTTGAGGAATATTGGTATTAGCTCTGTTTTGAAGTCTGGTAGAATTCTGCACTAAAACCATCTGGCCATGGGCTTTTTTGTTTGGGAGACTTTTAGTGACTGTTTCTATTTCCTTAGAAGTTTTAGGACTGCTTGCATAGCTTATCTGATCTTGATTTAACTTGGGTAAGTGGCATCTGTCTAGAAAATTATATATTTCATTTAGGTTTTGCAATTTTGTGGAGTACAGATATTTTTTGAAGTAAGATATAATTATTTTTTAACTTCCTCAGTGTCTGATTTGTCTCCCTTTTCTGACTTTGTGAATTTGCATACTGTCTCTTTGCCTTTTAGTTATTTGGGCTAAGGGTTTATAAGTCTTGTTGATTTTCTCAAATAACCTGCTTTTTCTTTTGTTAATTCTTTGTATTATTTTTTGTTTCTAATTTGTTGATTTTTGCCCTGAATTTAATTATTTCCTGCTGTCTACTCCTCTTAGGTAGGTTTGCTTCTTTTTGTTCTAGATCTTTCAGGTGTGTGGCTAAGTTGCTAATATGATCTCTCCAATTTCTTTATGAAGGTACTTTGTCCTATGAGCTTTCTTCTTAGCACTGCTCTCACTGTGTCCCATAAGTTCGAGTATGTTGTCCTTCATTTTCATTGAATTTTAGAAAGTCTTTGATTTCTTTCTGTATTTCTTCCCTAACTCAGTGGTCATTCAGTGTAGAGTTCTTCAGATTCCATGAGATTGTAGGCTTTTTGTTGTTTCTGTTGTTGTTGAAGTCCAGCTTTAATCAATAGTGATCTGATAAGATACAGGGGTTGTTTCAATCTTCTTGTATCTGTTGGGGCTTGTTTTGTGACTGAGCATATGGTCTACTTTGGAGAAGGTTCCTGAGGTGCTGAGAAGAAGGTGTATTCTCTTGTGTTTGGGTAAAAAGTTCTGTAGATAGCTGTTAGATCCATTTGATGGGTGACCTCTGTTGGTTTCATTATTTTTCCATTTAGTTTCTGTCTCAATGACCTTTCCATTGGTAAGAGTAGAGTATTGAAGTCCCCCATTATTAGTGTGTGTGGTTCAATGTGTTTAGTAATGTTTCTTTTAATGAATGTGGGTGCCCTTGATTTGGGGGCATAGATGTTCAGGATTGAGATGTCATCTTGGTGGATTTTTTTTTTCTTTTTGATGAGTATGAAGTGTCCTTCCCCATTTCTTTTGATTACTTTTGGTTGAAAAATGTTTTATGCCGGGCAGTGGTGGCGCACGCCTTTAATCCCAGGAATTGGGAGGCAGAGACATGTGGATTTCTGAGTTCAAGGCCAGCCTGGTCTACAGAGTGAGTTCTAGGACAGCTAGGGTTACACAGAGAAACCCTGTCTCAAAAAAAAAAAAAAAAAAAGAAAGAAAAAGAAAAAGAAAAAGAAAAGGAAAGAAAATAAAAGAAAATTGTTTATTAGATATTAGAATAGCTACTCCAAGTTGTTTCTTGGTTCCATTTTCTTGGAAAACCTTTTCCCAGCCCTTTACTCTGAGGCACTATCTTTGTTGTTGAAGTGTGTTTCTTCTATGCAGCAGAATAATGGATCCTATTTAAATATCCACTCTGTTAGCCTTTGTCTTTTTATTGGTACATTGAGTTTTAGATATTGAGAGATATTAACAACCAATATTCCTGTTATTTTGATGTTGGTGGTGTTATGTGTTTGTGTGTGAGTGCACGTGTGTGTGTGTGTGTGTGTGTGTGTGTGTGTGTGTGTGTGTGTGTGTTTGTGTGTATCTTCTTTTGGTTTTGCTGTGGGATGATTGATCTCTATTGTTTTCTTGGGTGTAGTTACCTTCCTTGTATTGCAGTTTTCCTTCTATAATCCTGTGTAGGGCTGGATTAGAAGAAAGATATAGTTTAAATTTGGGTTTGTCATGGAATATCTTGGTTTCTCCATCTATGGTGATTGAATTTTTTTCTGATAGTCTGGGCTGACATCTGTGGCCTCTTATGGTCTGCAAGACATTTGTCCATGGCCTTCTGGATTTTAGAGTCTGTGTTGAAAAGCCAAGTGTAAGTCTGATAGGTCTGCCTTTATATGTTACTTGGCCTTTTCCCTTACAGCTTTTAACATTCTTTCTTTGCTTTGTATATTTAGTGTTTTGATTGTTATGTGGCAGGAGGATTTTCTTTCCTCGTCTAATTATTTGGTATTCTCTGAGTTTCTTGTACATTTATAACCATCTCTTTCTTTAGATTAGGAAAGTTTTCTTCTATTATTTTGTTAAAGATAATTTCTGGGCCTTTGACCTAGGATCTTCTCCTTTTTTTTAAATTTTTAATATTTTTCATTACAAATTTTCCTCAATTACATTTCCAATGCAATCCCAAAAGTCCCCCATACCCCCCCTACTTCCCTACCCACCCATTCCCATTTTTTTGGCACTGGCATTCCCCTATATTGGGGCATATAAAGTTTGCAAGTCCAATGGGCCTCTCTTTCCAGTGATGGCCAACTAGGCCATCTTTCGATACATATGCAGCTAGAGACAATAGCTCCAGGGTACTGGTTAGTTCATCATGTTGTTCCAACTATAGGGTTGAAGATCCCTTTAGCTCCTTGGGTACTTTCTCTAGCTTCTCCATTGGGAGCCCTGTGATACATTCAATAGCTGACTGTGAGCATCCACTTCTGTGTTTGCTAGGCCCCAGCATAGTCTCACAAGAGACAGCTATATCTGGGTACTTTCAGCAAAAACTTGCTAGTGTATGCAATGGTGTCAGCATTTGGAAGCTGATTATGGGATGGATCCCTGGATAGGGCAGTCTCTAGATGGTCCATCCTTTCATCACAGCTCCAAACTTTGTCTCTGTAACTCCTTCCATGGGTGTTTTGTTCCCAATTTTAAGAAGGGGCATAGTGTCAACACTTTGGTCTTCATTCTTCTTGAGTTTCATGCATTTAGCAAATTGTATCTTATATCTTGGGTATCCTAAGTTTTGGACTAATATCCACTTATCAGTGAATACATATTATGTGAGTTCTTTTGTGATTGTGTTACCTCACTCAAGATGATGCCCTCCAGGTCCATCCATTTGGCTAGGAATTTCATAAATTCATTCTTTTTAATAGCTGAGTAGTACTCCATTGTGTAAATGTACCATGATTTCTGTATCCATTCCTCTGTTGAGGGGCATCTGGGTTCTTTCCAGCTTCTGGCTATTATAAATAAGGCTGCTATGAACATAGTGGAGCATGTATCCTTCTTACCGGATGGGACATCTTCTGGATATATGCCCAGGAGAGGTATTGCTGGATCCTCCTGTAGTACTATGTCCAATTTTCTCAGGAACCGCCAGACTGATTTCCAGAGTGGTTGTACAAGGTTGCAATCCCACCAACAATGGAGGAGTGTTCCTCTTTCTCCACATCCTCGCCAGCATCTGCTGTCACCTGAATTTTTGATCTTAGCCATTCTGACTGGTGTGAGGTAGAATCTCAGGGTTGTTTTGATTTGCATTTCCCTGATGATTAAGGATGTTGAACATTTTTTCAGGTGCTTCTCTGCCATTCGGTATTCCTCAGGTGAGAATTCTTTGTTCAGTTCTGAGTCCCATTTTTTCATGGGGTTATTTGATTTTCTGGAGTCCACCTTCTTGAGTTCCTTATATATATTGGATATTAGTCCCTTATCTGATTTAGGATAGGTAAAGATCCTTTCCCAATCTGTTGGTGGTTTTTTTTGTCTTATTGATGGTGTCTTTTGCCTTGCAGAAGCTTTGCAGTTTCATGAGGTCCCACTTGTCAATTCTCGATCTTACAGCACAAGCCATTGCTGTTCTATTCAAGAATTTTTCCCCTGTGCCCATATCTTCAAGGCTTTTCCCCACTTTCTCCTCTATAAGTTTCAGTGTCTCTGGTTTATGTGAAGTTCCTTGATCCACTTAGACTTGACCTTAGTACAAGGAGATAGGAATGGATCGATTCGCATTCTTCTACATGTTAACAACCAGTTGTGCCAGCACCATTTGTTGAAAATGCTGTCTTTCTTCCACTGGATGGTTTTAGCTCCCTTGTCGAAGATCAAGTGACCGTAGGTGTATGGGTTCATTTCAGGGTCTTCAATTCTATTCCATTGTTCTACTTGTCTGTCACTATACCAGTACCACGCAGTTTTTATCACAATTGCTCTGTAGTAAATAAAGCTTTAGATCCGGCATGGTGATTCCACCAGAGGTTCTTTTATCCTTGAGAAGAGTTTTTGCTATCCTAGGTTTTTTGTTATTCCAGATGAATTTGCAGATTGCATTTTCTAATTCCTTGAAGAATTGATTTGGAATTTTGATGGGGATTGCATTGAATCTGTAGATTGCTTTTGGCAAGATAGCCATTTTTACAATGTTGATCCTGCCAATCCATGAGCATGGGAGATCTTTCCATTTTCTGAGATCTTCTATTATTTCTTTCTTCAGAGACTTGAAGTTTTTATAATACAGATCTTTTACTTCCTTAGTTAGAGTCACGCCAAGATATTTTATATTATTCGTGACTATTGAGAAGGGTGTTGTTTCCCTAATTTCTTTCTCAGCCTGTTTATTCTTTGTGTAGAGAAAGGCCATTGATTTGTTTGAGTTAATTTTATATCCAGCTACTTCACCGAAGCTGTTTATCAGGCTTAGGAGTTCTCTGGTGGAATTTTTAGGGTCACTTATATATACTATCATATCATCTGCAAAAAGTGATATTTTGACTTCATCTTTTCCAATTTGTATCCCTTTGATCTCCTTTTGTTGTCGAATTGCTCTGGCTAGGACTTCAAGTACAATGTTGAATAGGTATGGAGAAAGTGGACAGCCTTGTCTAGTCCCTGATTTTAGAGGGATTGCTTCAAGCTTCTCACCATTTACTTTGATGTTGGCTACTGGTTTGCTGTAGATTGCTTTTATCATGTTTAGGTATGGGCCTTGAATTCCTGATCTTTCCAAGACTTTTATCATGAATGGGTGTTGGATCTTGTCAAATGCTTTTTCCGCATCTAACGAGATGACCATGTGGTTTTTGTCTTTGAGTTTGTTTATATACTGGATTACGTTGATGGATTTCCGTATATTGAACCATCCCTGCATCCCTGGGATGAAACCTACTTGGACAGGATGGATGATTGTTTTGATGTGTTCTTGGATTCGGTTAGCAAGAACTTTATTGAGGATTTTTGCATCAATATTCATAAGGGATATTGGTCTGAAGTTTTCTATCTTTGTTGGGTCTTTTTGTGGTTTAGGTATCAGAGTAATTGTGGCTTCATAGAATGAGTTGGGTAGAGTACCTTCTGTTTCTATTTTGTGGAATAGTTTGTGAAGAACTGGGATTAGATCTTCTTTGAAGGTCTGATAGAACTCTGCACTAAACCCATCTGGTCCTGGGCTTTTTTTGGTTGGGAGACTATTAATGACTGCTTCTATTTCTTTGGGGGATATAGGGCTGTTTAGATCATTAACCTGATCTTGATTCAACTTTGGTACCTGGTATCTGTCTAGGAACTTCTCCATTTCATCCAGGTTCTCCAGTTTTGTTGAGTATAGCCTTTGGTAGAAGGATCTGATGGTGTTTTGGATGTCTTCAGGATCTGTTGTTATGTCTCCTTTTTCATTTCTGATTTTGTTAATTAGGATGCTTTCCCTGTGCCCTCTAGTGAGTCTGGCTAAGGGTTTATCTATCTTGTTGATTTTCTCAAAGAACCAGCTTCTTGATTGGTTGATTCTTTGAATAGTTTTTCTTGTTTCCACTTGGTTGATTTCGCCCCTGAGTTTGATTATTTCCTGCCGTCTACTCCTCTTGGGTGAATTTGCTTCCTTTTGTTCTAGTGCTTTTAGGTATGTTGTCAAGCTGCTAATGTGTGCTCTCTCTAGTTTCCTTTTGGAGGCACTCAGAGCTATGAGTTTTCCTCTTAGAAATGCTTTCATTGCGTCCCATAAGTTTGGGTATGTTGTGGCTTCATTTTCATTGAACTCTAAAAAGTCCTTAATTTCTTTCTTTATTCCTTCCTTGACCAAGGTATCATTGAGAAGAGTGTTGTTCAGTTTCCACGTGAAGGTTGGCTTTCTATTATTTATTTTGTTATTGAAGATCAGCCTTAGTCCATGGTGATCTGATAGGATGCATGGGACAATTTCAATGTTTTTGTATCTGTTGAGGCCTGTTTTGTGACCAATTATGTGGTCAATTTTGGAGAAGGTACCATGAGGTGCTGAGAAGAAGGTATATCCTTTTGTTTTAGGATAGAATGTTCTGTAGATATCTGCCAGATCCATTTGATTCATAACTTCTGTTAGTTTCACTCTGTCCCTGTTTAGTTTCTGTTTCCATGATCTGTCCATTGGTGAAAGTGGTGTGTTGAAGTCTCCCACTATTATTGTATGAGGTGCAATGTGTGCTTTGAGATTTACTAAAGTTTCTTTAATGAATGTGGCTGCCTTTGTATTTGGAGCATAGATATTCAGGATTGATAGTTCCTCTTGGAGGATTTTACCTTTGATGAGTATGAAGTGCCCCTCCCTGTCTTTTTTGATGACTTTGGGTTGGAAGTCAATCTTATCAGATATTAGAATGGCTACTCCAGCTTGTTTCTTCATACCATTTGCTTGGAAATTTGTTTTCCAGCCTTTCATTCTGAGGTAGTGTCTATCTTTTTCTCTGAGATGAGTTTCCTGTAAGCAGCAAAATGTTGGGTCTTGTTTGTGTAGCCAGTTTGTTAGTCTATGTCTTTTTATTGGGGAGTTGAGTCCATTGATATTAAGAGATATTAAGGAAAAGTAATTGTTGCTTCCTGTTATTTTTGTTGTTAAAGTTGGCATTCTGTTCTTGTGGCTGTCTTCTTTTAGGTTTGTTGAGGGATTACCTTCTTGTTTTTTCTAGGGCGTGGTTCCCGTCCTTGTATTGGTTTTTTTCTGTTATTATCCTTTGGAGGGCTTGATTCGTGGAGAGATAATGTGTGAATTTGGTTTTGTCGTGGAATACTTTGGTTTCTCCATCTATGTTAATTGAGAGTTTGGCTGGGTATAGTAGCCTGGGCTGGAATTTGTGTTCTTTTAGTGTCTGTATAACATCCGTCCAGGATCTTCTGGCTTTCATAGTCTCTGGTGAAAAATCTGGTGTAATTCTGATAGGCTTGCCTTTATATGTTACTTGGCCTTTTTCTCTTACTGCTTTTAGTATTCTATCTTTAATTAGTGCATTTGTTGTTCTGATTATTATGTGTCGGGAGGTATTTCTTTTCTGGTCCAGTCTATTTGGAGTTCTGTAGGCTTCTTGTATGTTCATGGGCATCTCTTTCTTTAGATTTGGGAAGTTTTCTTCTATAATTTTGTTGAAGATGTTTGCTGGTCCTTTGAGTTGAAAATCTTCATTCTCATCCACTCCTATTATCCGTAGGTTTGGTCTTCTCATTGTGTCCTGGATTTCCTGGATGTTTTGAGTTAGGATCTTTTTGCATTTTCCATTTTCTTTGATTGTTGTGCCGTTGTTCTTTATGGAATCTTCTGCACCTGAGATTCTCTCTTCCATCTCTTGTATTCTGTTGCTGATGCTCGCATCTATGGTTCCAGATTTCTTTCCTAGGGTTTCTATCTCCAATGTTGCCTCATTTTGGGTTTTCTTTATTGTGTCTACTTCCCTTTTTAGGTCTAGTATGGTTTTGTTCATTTCCATCATCTGTTTGGATGTGTTTTCCTGTTTTCTTTAGGGACTTCTACCTGTTTGATTGTGTTATCCTGTTTTTCTTTAAGGACTTGTAACTATTTAGCAATGTTCTCCTGTAATTCTTTAAGTGAATTATTAAAGTCCTTCTTGATGTCCTCTACCATCATCATGAGATATGCTTTTAAATCCAGGTCCAGCTTTTCCGGTGTGTTGGGGTGCCCTGGACTGGGCGAAGTGGAAGTGCTGGGTTCTGATGATGGTGAATGGTCTTGGTTTCTGTTAGTAAGATTCTTAAGTTTACCTTTTGCCATCTGGTAATCTCTGGGGTTGTTATAGTTGTCTCTGTTTAGAGATTGTTCTTCTGGTGATTCTGATTACCATCTATCAGCAAACCTGGGAGACAGGCTCTCTCCTCTGAGTTTCAGTGGTTAGAGCACTCTCTGCTGACAAGTTCTCCTCTTACAGGGAAGGTGCACATATATCTG
The DNA here is from genome assembly GCF_978045245.1 of Mus caroli. NCBI lineage: Eukaryota > Metazoa > Chordata > Mammalia > Rodentia > Muridae > Mus > Mus caroli. The sequence goes on along the minus strand of NW_028227261.1, from coordinate 101,397,106 downwards.
GTGTTTGGACCTCCTCCTGGCCGAAGAAGAAGGCCCAAAACAGGACCTTTCCTGAATGCTGTGTTGCTTTGGCAGGTCACAGAAGCTGTCAGCTTCTGTGGTGCACACTCTCACCTGTGCAGACTAAGTTCCTAAATTCGGCGGAGTCCCGGATCCAAGATGGCGCTCCCTTCTCCTGAGGCAGAGGGCTCCCGTGCAGGGCGGGACCCCTTTCTTCTGGCTGGGAGGGTGCCGGATGTCTGCGGCCCCAAAAGGGTGCTGCCTCAGCGGCTCTGTGGCTCCCGCCTGTCCCAGAAGCTGTCTGCCTCTGTGGTGCACACTCTCACCTGTGCAGACTAAGTTCCTAAGTTCGGAGGAGTCCGGATCTTCTCCTTCTATTCCTAATATTCTTAGGTTTGGTCTTTTCATGGTGTCCCAAATTTCCTGAATTTTTTTTGTTTGTTTTTTGTTGTTTTGTTTTGTTGGTTTTTTTGTTTGTTTGTTTTTGTTTTTGTTTTTGTTTTTTTTTTTGAGACAGTGTTTTTCTGTATAGCCCTGGCTGTCCTGAAACTCACTTTGTAGTCCAGGCTGGCCTCGAACTCAGAAATCCGCCTGCCTCTGCCTCCCAAATGCTGGGATTAAAGGTGTGCGCCACCACACCCGGATCCAAATTTCCTGAATGTTTTGTGTTGGAAATGTTTTATATTTGGCATTTATTTGACCAGTGTAGTGATTTCTTCTATTTTATCTTCTAGGCCTGAGATTCTTTTTTCCATCTCTTGTATTCTTTTGGCGATTCTTGCATCTGTAGTTCCTGTTCCCTTTCCTAGGTTTTCCATATCCAGGATGTCCTCCATTTGTGTCTTCTTTGTTGCTTCTATTTCCATTTTCATGTCTTGAACAGTTTTATTCATTTTATTCACCTATTTGACTGTATTTTCCTATGTTTATTTATATTTGTTTTCTCTTTAAAGGCTTCTCCCTATAGGACTGTATTTTCCTATATTTCGTTAAGGGACTTTTTTATTTATTCTTTGAAGGCCTCTATCATCTTTATCAGATGAGACTTAAAGTCATTGTCTTGTTCTTCAGGTGTGTTAGGGGATATCCAGAGCTTACTATATAGTAGGAGAGCTGGGTTCTGATGGTGCCATATTGCACTGGCTTTTGTTCATTATGTTCTTGTGCTGGCCTTTATCCATCTGGTTGTTTGTAGTGTTGGTACACTGGCCTGGTAGAGCCTGGTGTATCAAACCTCTGGGACTGTAGTTAGAGCTGGTAGTTCCTGGTTTTCCTGGGTGGCAACAGGCCTCTTGGGAGGCAGGCAGGGCTGTGACCTGGGAAGTAGAGTACAGATCTGGGATTGCAGGTAGAGGTGTGGATTTAAAAAATGGAGCATGGGAAGGTCAGGGCAGACCTCACCACTGTTGGGCTTGCCCAAGACCCAGCAGGCAGGGAATTGGAGAATGGATATCTCACCTAGTTGTCCTAATGACAGCAGGCCTCCTAGGAGGCAGGCTGAGCTGTGGCCCATCGCCCACATACTTCTTATAATAACAGTCGTCGTTTATAAAGGGTTAATCTTGACTGTCAATTTGATGGAATTCAGAATCATCATAGAAACATATTTCTGTGCATGTCTCTGAGGAGTTAGCTAGATGGGGCAAATTAAATGTGGGCAATAATATTCTAGGAGTTGGGATCCCCAGCTGAATAAAAAAAAAAGGAAAGAAAAAACAAACTGAGTATTAACATTCATTGCTCTCTGCTTTCTGTCCCCTACTTTTCTGCCATACCTTCCCCTGTATTCCCAAGAACTATCAGCCAAAATAAAGCCTTCCTTAAGCTGCACTTTGTCAGACATTTAGCCACAGGACCAAGACAAGCAACTAACACAATGTGTCCCCTTCAGTGTCATGCATCTCACCAATCTCTCTCTTCCTATAGACCATGAATCCCTCAAGGACCAAGATGGAGCACAGAGGCTAGCTCATAGGACGCACTCAGCATGTTTTTACTGTTTGATAGATGAACAAAGCAAAGACGACAAAGATATTTTTGTTGGTGTTTCATAAATCTACTCATTTGTGATAAGGAAATGGTGAAGTGGGGCTCTGGGACACACTACAACCCTACAGGCCTACATGCAAGCTGGAGAAAGAAACTGTCCAGAGCTTTGTGGAAGTCAGTCTTATGAAGACATAGCAAGGGGTGGTTGCTCACTGTCTCGTGGCCAGAAAAATTTTCCTAAAATAGCCAGAATCTACACTGTTTCAAAAGCATCAGAAAAGTACCCAAACTCTTGGGAATCACATGCCTTGCCTTTTGCATTAAAGCCAACAGGAGCTAACCCAGGATCTGGACACTGTAAACTACTCCCCAAATAGGCACAAAGTTTCAATCATCTTTAGTGGGAAACCATGTTTCAGCCAGTTTTTTAAAGAGAAAAATTATACCTCCTGTGCTAAATTGTGGCCATCTGAGAAGCCAAACTGAACCCCACACATTTATATTCGGGGACTTTTTTTCCCACTATGTGAGGAGTTGAAAAGTTCAGAGAAAGCAGATTTATGGCTCTCCCTAATTATCCCGAGGAGCTGGGGAAAGTTGCTTTATCTTTCTGGGCATTCATTTCATCCACTGAAGAATGAGAGCATTATAAAGAGAGGTTTGCAGAGTCTCTTGGGAGTCTCAGCAAAGCCACAGGAAAGCAGCAACACAGTGGTGTCATTTGGAATAAGCAGAATTGGCGTTTGCTGATACAACATGTTTTCAGAGTCAAGAAGGAAGAGCCTAGCTCCAAAAATATCCCTGCCATTCTAGCCAATGGCCAAATCCCACAAGTTAGGTGTAGGGAGCTAAGGAGGACATAGATACTCTAGAATCAGCCATGTCTGGCCCCTCTCCCCAGCATATGGCTGGCTCTGTGTTTTCTCATACACACAACTATCATGTACAGACTACTAGTTGCATCAGTGACCACCCAAGAGCAGCAGAGGTCTGACAGTGTGTGCTCTTCACACCCTCTGGGTGTAGGATTAGACAGCATAGAGTTCAGTTGTCTGTGCTCCAACAAAGGACAGGATGAGAAGTGCCAGCTGCCTTCTGGAGTTTCCAGGATATACGGACTTACTCTGGCCTCATTCACTGTCCAGCCTCACTGAGAAAGGAAATCCTTTTAGGTCCAAGCAGAACTATAATTATACTTAAATTACCTTCAAATAATGACCAGTTCACTGTAATATTATTTTAACTGTGGCTTGAGAGTTTTCTGAACCTGCCCTTTCCATATTCTCCTGCCAACACCGCCACTGAATGAGACTTAATGTCTATAAAGTATTTTAAGAAGTGATTTGTATTGCTTATTTTTCTTTTGGTCAACAAATGACACAGAAATCCCCTTAAATACTATTTAGCACCTGAGATACTACTGCCTAATTTTAGAGTTGAAGAGGAGCCCATACAAACAAAATGCTTAACCTGCCCCAAAGCATCTTGGGAAACGTGCCAGCTGGAAAGAAAAAAAGAAAAAAAAAAAAAAAAAGAGGACACATACCACATCACTTTTGTTCAAGTGGCTTTGGACAGGGTAAAATGAGAATTTTTTTCTACAGCTTATCTGACATGGCATCTTCAAGACTGAGGACTGACAGTAAGTAGAAGTCACTAGAATTCATACCCCACCTAGCAGTATTCCACTGTGCACACTGCCTCCCCATTGCACACACTGACCTCCCACTGTGCACATTACCTTCCTACTGTGCACACTACCTTCCCACTGTGCGCACTGCCTTCCCACTGCGTGAACTGCCTTCCCCACTTCCAGATGGTTCAGAGCTTTTCAACCACAATCACAATGACTCTTAAAGAGTCACCATACCCATTCCAATCTGTGCTTATTTATTTACTTATATAATAAAAATGTGCTAGCTCAAAATATTAAAGCTCACAAGGAAACATTTAAACAGCAAGAAAATATCTTTATGTTATTAATTCTAGAGCAATAAAATCCTGTAAGCTAGGTGTTTAGATATTTTTTGTTATCATTTTTAATATATTATATTATCTTGGTTTAATGGGAAGAAAAGACGTGATGGCAAAGGAGGGTAGGAGATGAGTGGGATACACATGACATGAAAGCAGGGGCAGAGTCATTGGGAGCGGTGGGGTTGTGTGGACAAGGAATAGGATGGAGAAACATGAAGGGCAGTGGACAACAGGACGAATTAGAGCAAAGCCAAGTGGCATTTATCTACAAAAATGTCATAATGAAAATGTACGCTAACGAAAACAACTTAAAGACAAGAAAGGGAAATGAAGACTATTAGTTTGCTTGCATCACAGCCATTTGAAGGTCTGTTCATGTACAAGCCTAGTGGTCACCATGGCGAAGAAGGAGCCACCCAGAAATTTTAATAAAACCAAATAAATGTCTGCGTTGGCTGAGTTTACTCAAGAGTGATATAACTTGATACAGTTTATCCTTCATTTACATAGAGGACTTGCTGAAGCTGAAATAATAAATTTTCATCATTTTAATGCAAAAAATTATTTTTGCAAATAAATTACAAGGGATTTCATGTTTATACTTATTCATGGGCAGATTTAAACAAAAGCCACTAAAATTCCTCAGGGTTAACTAACACATTAGAAAAGTCTTTTCCTAAGTGTATTGGGTACACAGATAACACAACCAATCCCACAGTTAAGCAGCACAGCAGTACACAATTGTTCTGCCGCCTTGAAGATGCCGCTGTTCTTCTTTTAAACAACATCTTTCTTACAAAATATGACTTTGATCTTGAGGAAATAACGGTTTAATCTATGCCCTTTTCTTGGAGTTATCTGCTAAGTGGCCAACCCCGCAATGATTTGTCATTACGCTCAAAATAATACATCTCAAAATCTTCTCTGATTTTAATAATCTTTTCAAAAGATTTGACACAGGTAAACTGAGCCTTTGTGTCCACTGTGGCTCCTGTCTAAAGAGTTATAATAATAAATCAGGTATCTGCAAACTGTGGTCATTGTGTCTGACCCATTTTACCCTGGTACTATAGTTTTACTGCAACACAACCACATTCATTTACGTAGCTATGGTAACTATTGTACTGAAAAGAGGAGAGACAGTACCCTGGCCACACATGGAGTGGATAATCTAGGTCCAGCAAGGTGTTTGCAGTTCAGGAGCCTCTGACGTGAGCAAAATCAATTTAGAGTCATTGTTGGAAGTTGAAGTGGAGACTTAAGAAACATCTCTCTCTCTCTCTCTCTCTCTCTCTCTCTCTCTCTCTCTCTCTCTCTCTCCCCTCCCCCTCCCCCTCCCCCTCTCTTTTGTTTTGTTTTGTTTGTTTTTGTTGTTCTCTTCAGGGATCTTCAGCTAAAACTACAAAAGCCCATGGGAAGTGGCAGCTGATAGCACCACACACAAAGGAGGGAACACAAGCAGAGCTGGCGAGGAACACTGGAGAAAGAGCATCCTTATCAGGTTTGAAACCTGCTCTTGAAGCCTGGCTCCCCCTTCAGTGCTGAGCGCTATCCCATCCTTACCATGTGATCCAGTGAGCAACCTGTCTCCATCGGGGGCTTCTTTAAATTGAGTTCCCACCACTAAGGAGTCCTGACTCATATGCACCCATAACTGTGGTGGACTTGTGAGTTTAGGTCTCCGTTGTTTCTTTTACACTATAATATATGCCTAAGGTAAAAATTCAAACAGTACATAGAGACGTCTAATTATAAAATACATCTCTCTCCTGCCACCCACAGAATTCATTCACTGAGAAAAAAATAAGTGTTCATGATTTCTTTTGTATGCTTCCAAGGTTTTTCTTGACTTGAGTTTATGACACTCTAAAGAGACATGGAGAGAATGGAGCTGCTAAGATGCATTCTTCCCAGACCTAACTCAGCAAAGCGGGGATGAGTCAGGATGACACACATTCTTCCCCTTTTGCTTTACACCAAGCTTAAAGATGCCTTTGTACAAACGCCTTACTGTGGGGCTCTACAGTTTATATATTTTAAAGTAAAATCTCAGTAGGGAAGCACCAGAGATTGGGTTTTATCATCGTGTAGGGTTTTTACAGTCTACTTTGAGACATCCGGCATCTTGAAACAATTACCCAAACCACTTAAAACTTCACAGAAAGTTGGTTTATTTTCCTAAGGCCTATAAACATAATGTGGTTTATTTTTAACTTCATATCTCTGGTGTCTGGCTTGAGATTTCACTTCTGCAAAAAAAAAAAAAAAAGTCAGAGAACAGACAATGTATTCTGTGCATCTGGTTTCATGTTTTTCCCCTTTAAGTTTGAGGAGGAAAGGCAGTTATTAGAAGGCTACATTTAAATAACACAAGTGAGTTAAAGATGGTTTGGAAGTAACTGTACAATGTATAAGTGCCTGGCCAAAATTAGATGCTGCATACAATGAAGGTAATACATGCTACTGAGCCATGTTGCCATCATAATAAGAATAACAACAATCATAGTGATAATATTTAAAAGGTGATGGAAAGCTTTGTCTTAGCAAAACAAATCCAAGTTAAACAATTATTTTCAAGTCATCATCCCTATTAATAACAAGGGTCAATCTTTGTTTCAAAACCTATTTGAGGGAAATCTTGAGCCAAAAACTTTTCAACAAATGGTAAAAAATAGCAAGTAAATGGTTACAGTATGTTAGAGGATGACTGACAGGTCCTGTGAGGCATGCGGGAGGATAAGGCGAGAAGGATTAGAAGAAGCAATAAGGCAGGGAGGAGAATCCTTTTGCCAAGATACAGCTGAAGGCGAAGAAGGAAGCTCTCACCCATCCCAAAGCCAAAACAAAGGCCTTGAAAGCTGAGAAGACAGAGCTGGAAGGCGTCCACAGCTACAAGAAAACAAAACACCCACCTTCTAGTGACCCTAAGCCTGAAGCTCCAGAGGCAGCACAAATAATGCTGACAGAAACACACCCGGGAGATCACACTTGACCACTATGCCGTTATCAAACACCCACTTCTCTGCCTCCCAGATCACTGAATCAGGCATGCAGAGAAGGGAAGACAGCAAGCTTGTGTTCTTTGTGGATGTCAAGGCCAACAACAACCTGACCAGACAGGCTGTTTTTAAACCCTATGGCATTGATGTGACCAAAGTCAATATTCTGATAAGGCCTGAGAGAGAGAAGATGTATGTTTGCTTGGCTCCTGATTGTCGTGCAGTAGATGTTGCCAGGAAAATTGGGATCATCTATACTGAGTCCAGATGTATAATTCTAAATATATACTTTTTTTCACCATAATACAGTAAGGTGACAGTTCTGTGAGTGGAGATATAGCTCAGTGGTCGGGCTCTTGTTCAGAATACAAGGGTCCAGTTTCCCTTCCTGCCATTGTCAAAATAGGCAGTCTTGGTTGACTTCATTGAGAAAATTGTACTGAATAAACTATTAGAAGGATCAGAAAGAATGAAACCAAATGATTGATTCCTGGGAAAGAGATCTAGAAAGAAGTGAGTACAGCCAGTGTGAAGACCGTGAAACAAAGATGTCTAACACGGACAAGGAACAGCAAAGTCGCATGGCTATTAAAGGTAATTAAAGGGAACATGGTACAGGAGGAGGAGACCAGAGGGTTCAGTGAGGGCCAGAAGCCACTGTCTGTTACTCTGAGTAAACTTGGGAGCCCTAGTGGACTTAGTGGACTTTAGAAGCTACAGCCAAAGAGGAAGATGATATTGAAAATAAATTGGAAGAAATGAAGGGAGGGGAGGAGATGCCGACTCAGCAGACTGTCAGGCTGGAACCCAAGAGAAAAGCAATGTAGGCATGCCCGAGGAACTAACAACAGAAGCAGTAGAAAACTGTCGGGTTCTCAGTCTACCTTGTATATGGTGTTCTCAGAGTGCCTGAGAGGTTGGATCTGAGGTATGAACACATTCAGAGTCTGAGGCTTGAACATTGAAAGGCCTAGTGAAGATGGCTTTGAGTGCAGCACATAGGAGTTCTGGAGAGGCAGGAGAGGAGACGGCAGCAAAAGTTGCAGCTTAGAGAAATCACCCAAGGAGCTGAAGGGATCTGCAACCCTATAGGTGGAACAACAATATGAACTAACCAGTACCCCCAGAGCTCGTGTCTCTAGTTGCATATGTAGCAGAAGATGGCCTAGTTGGCCATCACTGGGAAGAGAGGCCCTTGGTCTTACAAACTTTATATGCCCCAGTACAGGGGAATGCCAGGCCAAGAAGTGGGAGTGGGTGGGTAGGGGAGTGTGGGGCGGGTGGTATAGGGAACTTTCGGGATAACATGTATGTAAAGAAAATATCTAATAAAAAATAAATAAATAAATAAACAAACAAACAAATAAATAAAAAGTTGCAGCTTAAGACTGGGACAAGAAGATTTAAAGTGTCTACTACAAAACAAAGTGAGTATGTCTACTAAGCATACAGCTACAGAGTCACTAACGGACAGACTGAGCATAGTGTGGAGGGGGCAGCAAAGGGCTTCTTATCCCAGGCAGAACAGAGCCAGACAGTGTGAGCTTTCCCTACACCACTCAAAACAGTGTACAACTTAAGTTTCTGAGTTCTCTATTTCCAAGTCCTCTCCTCTCCTCTCCTCTCCTCTCCTCTCCTCTCCTCTCCTCTCCTCTCCTCTCCTCTCCTCTCCTCTCCCCTACCCTACCCTACCCTACCCTCCCCTCCCCTCTTGGAGAGGCAGAGGCAGGCAGATTTCTGAGTTTGAGGCCAGCTTGGTCTACAAAGTGAATTCCAGGACAGCCAGGGCTACAGAGAAACCCTGTCTCAAAACAAAACAAAACAAAAAAATGTTTTCACTTGTTCTCTGACAGTTGTCTCCATATACTTTTACTTGAAACCTATTGCTAATATAAAGAGATAAAAATTAATTATCATAAAAGAAGGAAATCTGGGTATATTGAGCCTTTGGGACTACTGGGAGGTATCTATCTGAGCTATCCCTCTCATCAGCCTCATTACTGGAAATAATAATTATGGATATCCACCAAACACAATATTTCCTTCTTCCCTAAAGAACTAGGCATTCTGTTCTACTGTCATATTATAAAATGATTCCTTTATACATTTATTTGCATCCTCCATTGCTTTTCTAGGTAAATTTATTTATTACTAATTTATTTCAGCCAACACCTGTCATGCCTTAAAATAGTAAAAAACAAAACAAACAAACAAAAAAACCCCAAAAACTTCTGAAGTGTATTATTTCAAGAAAGCCATGATTTAAAAAAATTTTAAACACTTTTTCAGAGTCCACAAATTGCGTTTGCCAAGGTGTGTTTTCTCAGATCGGGGGGGAGATCTAGCCAAGTGAAATGCAGCACAGGAAAGGTAGACATGCCTTATCCCTGCATCAGTGTCTCAAGGATGCTGCAGCGAACACAAGCTTGACAGCTTCAAACAAGAGACATTTATTCTTTCACTGCGTGAGAAGCTGAAAATCCAAAACTGAGGACTCCTCGGGCCATGCTTTCTCTGAAGGCCTTTGTCTGTCTTTGCATCTCCATGTCTGCTCTTGACATCATCCTCTGTCTGCAAATCCTCCTCCTCTAGCAAGAATAATAGCCACTGGATCTGCCACCCTAATGCATTATTATTTCCAAATAAGATCTCATTCACATTCAAGGGTGCCAAGGTAAGACCTCCGTAAAAGAATAACCGTAACAGCGAACTTCACTCATTCACTGGGATTCTCCCTGAGCTCAGAATACCCATAGACATGGAGAATACAAGAATGAACAAGATGGCGCAGTCCCTGCCCACCAAGAGCTCAGATCTTATGTGGGAGACAGACACTTGCAGCTTAGAGTGGTGAGGAGAGGGCATTCAGGGAGGAAACACTTGACTCGCATGGAAATGTATGAAATTGCTTCCTGAAGTGTCATCTAAGTTAAGACTGAGATGAAAGTGTGGGAGGTGGAGGGAAGAGGCCTGCAAGCAGAAGGACGATTGCCCAAGCCCGGGTATCAGAGCCATGCCTCTATATAAGGACTGCTGTAGTTTCTGGGTGGGGACAGTCATTATCACAAGAGATGAGGCTGAACTTTGGACAGTGGGTATGTCACTGGGGACTTACTACAGATAAGATTTTGTCGAATAGATCAGCAGTCCTCTGATGTACTCTGAGGTCATTTGTCATATAGCAAGACAAACAAAGGAATAAGCCACCATCTGCAATGAAGCAAACTTCATGTATTCACTGAGATCCTTCTCTGAGTTCCGCATACTTGGAGACACTGAAAGGTGCAGGAGTCAACTTTGCAAGTAGTTGATTTTACACATAAATTAGATCAGATTCTGTGATATGGCTGGCTAAATTACCATCATTTTCCTTACTTAATTTACCATGGTGGACAAAGGAAGGGGACAAACTTGGGAGAGAGGCCAGCAGTTGAGAGCCATTGCTGTCCAAGCTTGAAGACCTCCATTCAGACTCCCAGCATTCACATGAAAAAGCCAGGCATTGTCACTCATGCCTGCAACCTCAATACTGTGGGAGCAGGACTCTGGTTTGCTGGTTTGCCAGCTTTGGCAAAAATTGGCAAGCTCCAGGTTCCATGAGAGATTTTTCCTCAAGAGAATTAGACAGAAAGCAATAGTGGAGGACACCTGAAGACCCATCATTCTCCTCTAGCCTCTAAAGACCCATGAGGTTCACACACACACGCACAAACACACACATACACACATACACACACACACAATTTTTAAAAAGGAGAGTGAGTTGGAACCCATAATTTTTCTCCTGAAGATGAGTGTCCTCCTTTAGACGTGAGTCGCAAGGACAAGGTGGAGAAGCAAGTTCTGGGAAACGAGATGTTGCTGATAATGTCTAATTAAAGGAGGACAGTAATTAAATCACTTGATTGACTAGTGAAATGTGGGTTGGGGAGAGTTGAACCAAAAAAAGTGAAGAGTTCTGCTTACAGCCAAAGTAAAAAGTAATGGTAGCCTAAAATCAAATAATGCAGTGGAAATAGAATGTGTTAAACATGTCTTTAGAATTTTTGAAATGTCAATGTTTGACTGAATGTGGAAAGGAATGTGGGTAAAATTAGAAATAATGAGTCAATACAAGCTTACCCCAATCATCAGTTCTTTGTTTATCTAGTTAGTGTCGTACTTTTTTCCACGCCGAATATCTTAAAGAGTACACTGAGATGAAACCCTGCGGACTTCTGACTTGGACATGTACACAGAACTGGGAACACCTCTCAGCCATGCAGAACAGGCAGAGTACAAAACAACCCCAGCCTGTGTATGCACAGCTGGGTCTTTATCAGATGCAAAGTCAAATATGAAGCCAGATGCAAGAGACACAATGGCCAAAGGACACAGCAAGCCCAGGGGTGACTGGAGCAACTGGTCCAATCAAGTGGCAACTTGTTTAGAGAGATGTAAGCATCCCGTCTGCTCTCCCAGAGTGAGGCCAGCAGTCAGGCAGATGGGAGGTTATGTGTAGACAACTGCCTATGAACATCAATGGACTGGTTTACAGAGCCAGAACAGTGACGCAGGGAGAAGACTAGCATGTGTCACACGGGGTCAGGTCCCAGAATGAATTAGGATCAGTGCCTAGTCCTAAAAGAAGACTATGCCTTTGGACAGGAAGCCCAGTGAAGACACCCAGATCAGTATGTAAGGTCAATAGAGAGGGATGATGTCACTTTGAGAAACAAATATCAGAGCATGTTGCTAGATCATAAAATTTACAATCTGTACAGATGACTGGCTCCAAGTCCCAGCAGTGGCCCTGAGATAGTAAATCTACTTCCAGCCTGAATTTGTTTGAAGTCAGAAACCTTGGTGAATTGGGGTAACTGAATCAGTGAGCCTAAAATTGAGTATCAAAAGGAGGTGGAAACTGAGTCAGGACAATAAATTTGAGTTATTCCATGTGGCTTTCCCATGATCATGCCGTACTCATGAGAAAGAAGTGGCTACCACAGACTTGCCCACATGGAAATCTAAGATTTCCTGGGCATTCATTAGATGAATATTTCCTGGGCATCTACTATATCCATAGTTCCACTCTGGGGCACTAACAGGTGCAAAGAGCTGGAGCGATGGCTCAGTAAGTACAAGCACATGCTGTACAAGCCTGAAGATCAGAGTTCAAACCCCAACACCCACATAAAAGCTGGGAAGCATGGTCACACAGGCACCCGGAACCCTTATGTTGCAGGGGACAGAGACAGGAGAACTGCTGGGCTTGCTGGCTGCCAGCCTAGCTCCAGGTTCTACTTAGAGAACCCTTTTCAAGGGATTAAGGTAAAGAGTGATAGAGCAGGCAGGACACATGTCTGCACACAACACACACACAAAAAAAAATGTACAGACATAAAAAAACTATACTAAAGCAAGAAGGATATAAGATACCAAAAAACCACCAAGCAAAATGTCCTAGTCAAATGCCGGAGAGGGCAAGAAAAATGAAGAATAGAAAAGGTTCATAGGGCTCTTAGGAAGACTGACTCTTTACCTGGACAGCCCAACTTTACCACCTCTTGGTAGTGGCAGTTACCTCTAACTCCAGGCATGCCAGCATGTTATTCACATTTCCAGCAACAGTCTTGGGTGCTGTGGTCTTATAAGGAGAGAGCCCAACATTCCATATGCCCCAGGACAGCAAAGCCCTAGTTCTAAGTAAGTCACCGTAACCCTATCTCCCAACCTGTTGAGCTTCCACTTTACTCCCCATAAAATAAAGACAAAGATTCCACGCACCCCAATGGGCTCTTTTAAGGATTAAGCGAAGCAATGTGAACAGATTTCGTAAACGTCGGAGAGCTGAACGAAGTATTTGTTGTCTTGATGGTGTCCCAACTCGAGGTTAAACCGGGGTTCAGCGTTGCCTGGGTTATGTTTGATGAGGTGGTAGGTGGCTTCTGGGAGTCATTTCCAGGGAGGATGGACAAATGGTTTGCTCACATGATGGGGAAAGAGGAAAGGCCCAGAAGCAGCAAGAAGGAGGTCTCAGATGTCTGTGCCCAGACCATTGCACAGTTATGCAGAGCTAAGGGACTGCTTTTAGAAAAGAGTCTCTCCAGTGATGCTTGCCCAGAGTCACACTAGCAGGCAGGTGGAGGAATGAGGGATAAAACACATATGTCCACATAGGTAGCAGAGGATGGCCTTGTTGGTCATCAATGGGAGGAGAGGCCCTTGGTCCTGTGAAGGCTCTGTGCCCCACTGTAGGGGAAGGCCAGGGTCAGGAAGTGGGAGTAGGTGGGATGGTGAGCAGGGGGAGAAAGGGGGTAGGGGGCTTTGGGAGGGGAAACCAGGAAATGGGATAACATTTGATCTGCAACGTTCAGGTATTGTGTAAGATACATTCTGCCTTTCGCCCTCCAGCTATGGGGGTGACATCACCGATGTGGAGGAAGGGAGAGATGATCAGGGCAATGTCTGTGTGATTGTGGAACACTCTCCTAGGGATGAATTCATGATTGGTCATCTCCTTGAAGGTGACCCAAACAGCGACACCCTGAAGTAGGTAGACCCTGGGGAAGCTCGAGTCGTGTTAATGTTACAGCGAACGAGTGGTAGATGCCGTGTGAGTTCAGACACCATTACCTGCACATTACTATTACAATAGATGAGTGCAGACCCCGTGTGATTCGAACACCATTAGCTGCTCTCTTCCAATCACATCAACTGTTCTGTGTTTTAGGAGGTCTGAGGAAGAAGATGTGTTATCAGCAAGGCTAGAAGCCCCTGCTTTTTACCAAGATCATTCAAAAGTGAACCAAGGCTCTGGAAAACACCTGGCATTGGCATTTGCTGCCAATCAGTTCAGCTCTGATTAGCTGCAGTGGCCAGGAAACACCTCCTCTCTTGGAACTCATCTCGGTGTTTTCCAAGCCTGGGAGTGAAGGGAAGGCCAAGAGGAAGGGTGTAGAAAATTGTGACATACAAGTTACACTGTACAGTGAGAAAATAGGGGTGAGCAAAGACTATACAACAGGAACGAGTAAATCGCTCCATTAATTAAAAATGTGGGTGGGGGTGTGCCAGAGAGCAAAGCACCCCACGCCCCTCCTGTGGAGCTATGACAGAAGGCCTGGCATAAAGGAGAGGCTGGGGACTTTGGACTCTTTCTCTTTCCCTGCAGCCCACTCCCGTTAAGCCTGGAATTCTGTCTGGCCCAAGCATCTTGAGAAGAGCATCAGACATGCCCCTCATGAGATCCACCACCAGACTCCTGCATTCACACAAGGAACAAGAGTAAACAGTTGGTGGAGGCCTGCCAACACAGCTCTCTGGCGCTGTAGTACTTCCTGAGGCCGAAGGCAGGCTCTTGCCAGACAAGGTGGAGCCCAGTAAACAACAGGGGTCTCCTTAGCAATTTGGAAAGTCTGCATACAAGCTAGCTCACAGGCTATTCTGAATCATCCTGCAGTACCCTGAGCCCCAGTCGATGCCCAAGCCCAGCCCTGTCCAGCAAATCCTGTCTCCAGCTGAGTCTGAGGCCCACTCGTCCCACTGGTTTCCAAGAAAAGAGAAGTGGCCCATGATAGGTTGGATAGAAGGGCAGTGGACTCACGGATCCCAAAACGGGTAGCGAGTGGGCTGCTGGGGGGGGGGGCATGAGTGTGTGGGGACTGGCTTTTCTTAAAATGGAGTTGTCCTTGCACGGCTTCAAGTAGTAAGTAGCTCCCCAAGTGGGAAAGGAAGAAGAGAAGAACACCTGACTTTTGTCAGAACTTGGAGTATCCAAAGCAGGTTATAGAGGGCACTTCATGGAGGGAGAACAACAGAAAGTCCAAAGTCTCAGAAGTGTGGAAGTGTTTGATCTGTTTCAAAGGCGAGTTCTGTATAAATAATGTGCTGTGCTCGGTGGGAGTTGTCAAACAGCAAGTCCTGGAAGGGAAATAAGAACTGAAAGGGCCTCAAAAAATGTTAAATATATATATATATATATATATATATATATATATATATATATATATGCAGAGTCGGTTTGTTATTATTGGCTGTGGTGGTGAAGAGCCTGCGGAGTTTCAGTTTTATTCTTTTCATGTTATATTTTCTCCCCACCCCCCAAACAGAAAGGAAAGAGGGCTGTGGGTGGGTCTAAACACAGCTTAGGAAGAGCACCCTTGAGGACCTGGGGAGGAGACTCCCTGGGCAAGGTGCTGGCCACACAAGCATGAGTATGGATTCCCTACAACTGCAACCATATAACAAGTGAGGCAGAGCAGCGCACATCTATGCACTCAGAGCATGGTGAGGGCAGGAGACTACTCAATGCTGAGGGGTTTCAGGTTAGCCAGTCTAACCAGTCAATGAGTTCACTGAGAGACCCTGTCTTAAAAATCAAGAAATAAACAAATGAATGAATAAATGAGGTGCTCAGCAATAGGGAAAGAGATTCAAAGGGCGAAGACACAACCTTTGATCTTGACATGTGCACCCATGGGCAGGCACATCTGCATACACACACGTATAAACACACATGCACACACACACACTCAGACTCACACGCAGGCATATGCATGTGATTCTGTGCAAGCATTGTGACCCACTCTGCAGAGGTGTGAGGTAACCAGATGTTAGTCATCATGTGCTTAGGTAGAAGACTCTAGGCAACTCACGTGCTTCAGGTTTCCCACGCCACCACCTACAGATGTGGGTCAAGCTTGTGGGATTAGCACTCTCAGGGCATGAGATGGGAAGCTGCCAATATCAAGCAAAGAGGCACTGCAGTCAATGTGAGCACATTTCTCTGTCCACTCGGAGCCTCCAAAATTTGACAGTGGGCACTAAACAGCCTGGCTGTGCCCCAAGCACTAACACAAGGGGGAAAGGACAGGTGGTGAAGTGCTCACAAAGGCTGGGGTGGCAGGGACTGGGTGTGTTTGCTCCCACAATGAATGAGTTTTTATTACTAGAAAATTAAATCTTACTGAGCAAATGCCAGGAAGATGATTAGGGGCTCAATTTAGATGGAGAGGCCTGGCTGGGCACTGCTGAACAGGGAGCTAACCATCGTGGGCCCCACTCTCTGTGCATATCACGTTTAGGGTGACTGCCCAAAGCCCACGCCAGGCTCCTCAATGCCAGTTTTGCAGAATTCCAGTTAAGCTCTGGTCTTTTGTTTCAGCTAAAAGGATTGTCTGTGTAGACGGAGGGATGAAAGGCTCCTGCTTGCACAATAGCCAATGCCTTGGAGGGCGATGGAGGAACACAGCCTGCGAGGTGCCAGGCACTACAGAAACGCTGCTTTCTTCTGCTTCTCAGGCTCCCAGGCCTGACCCAGGAAAGGCCTGCAGAGGCGGAGGGGCTCGGGCTGTGGGACAGGCTGGTCTGGGATTTGGACAGGCCTGAGTTGAAGCTCATGTTCTGTAGCCCAGGAAATTGTGACAAGAGTTTAACGTCACTGAGTCCTAACATCATCATCAATTAAGGGGAGACGATAAATCATAAGATTATTATGGAAACGAAAGGAGACCAGACACACACACACACATGCACAAACACACAAGAGAGAGATACAGGGAGAGACAGAGAGACAGAGACAGAGACAGAGAGAGACAGAGAGACAGGGAGAGAAACACTTCATCGATGATATTCTTTTCCTCTTTTTTCTCCAATACCTTCTAAACACAGCAATTGTATTGCCAAGAGACAAACATAAGATTAAAGGCTAGAAGATTAATCTTTTAGTCCTGATCCAACTAGTAATATGCTGTGTGATTTGGGGCAAGTCACTCTCAGCATCTCTGGACTTTGCTTCCCAGCACTAGAAAAGGGGAGTGGTGAATTGAATCATGCCTAAAGGCACTGTCCATCTCTGAGTGTTGACATCCACTGAGCAGCTACTCTGAAGTGGTTTGCATGTGCCGGCCAGGTTGCTCAGCAATGCTCGGGTGTCACCTGATCCAGAATTACCCCATTTTACTAGTGAGGAAAAAAGACATGTAGAAAGGCATGCCAGATTGCACAACTAATAAAAACATTTTTTTGAAAACCAATTGATGTGAAGCCCCAGGGCTTCCAGGTTATTTATCAAACAGGTAAAAATCAAACCTCTCTCCACAGGTTCTAAGCCTGCAGAGATCTAAACAGCTGCCGCGTTCAGGAACTCTAGTGGGGTTTCAGGCCTGAGGAATACTTACCATTGTGCAACAGTGCAAAGTGGCCTCTGCAGGAGACAGAATCTCATTTCAGGGTTTTGGGAAGGGGATACCAAATGGCCATTCCTGAGGCTTTCAATCAGGGTGAGAAAAGGGGCTATGCTGGAGGCTCAGGAGTCAGGCAGACAGGCAGTTATCAAGCAAGTGAGCCCACGGCAAGGGTCCAGCATGCACTGCCAAGCACAGACTCACCCAGAGAGGCAAGCTATGTGGACCACACCACTATGGAGGAAGTGGAGGAGAATGGCTGTTACCCTGGGAACACAGGCCCACATCTGGCTAATGTTTATTGGACTCTGGAAGCAATATCAATGCATAGCACTCATTGACATGGAGCCAGGAGCTGCGCTACTTAGCAGTTGTTTAGCTGTATACCAGTTGTCTGTTTATAGCAAATCGCCCCAAAACTCAACAGGTCGAAATAACATAGGTGTATTATTTCACAGTGCGTGGCTTCTCTAGGCTTGTATAGTCATATCTTCAGCTCCACATGATGGTAGCTGGGCTCACTCACATGGCTGCATTTAGTTGAGAGTTCAGTTTGGGCTACGACATGAAGGGGACTTCATTCCAACGTCTGGCAGTTGGTCCTGTCTCTCAGCTAGGACACATCAGTTTTCTGCCACATGGCCTCCAGTCTCCATGTGGACAGCAGGACATCCTGACCTGGAAGGCAGCTTCTAAGAGGGAAACATGGGAATCAGGCCAGTAACCAAAGATCCAACCATTTCTTTGTGCTACTGATGAACAGCTTGAAACTAAAATTTAAAACGAAACAAGACAACTGACAGTTCTAAACCATGAAAGGCTAAAGTTGAAGTTAAAAGGTCTAAGATGTTGGTGAACGAAGTAAGCAAATGAGTATACCATGTTCAAATATTGGAAGAAAATATTAATAACATAACAATTCTCCCCAGACTGATCTGTAGACTTATGGACATCCCAATATTACCAAGAGAACAAGTCTCATAGATATTTACAAGCCTATTCTGAAAAAAAAAAAAAGTACGAAAAATATCCAAACTAACTTTGAGTTGGTGCTGAAATGAATGCGTAAATGAACTCTGATAATCCACGGACACAATACTGAACAATAAAAACGAGCCAGAGTCTGAAATGCATAATAACATGAGTGATTCTCAATGGCTCTCATTCTAAATGAAAAGAGACAGATTAATTTATATACTATATGACTCCATTTGCCATGCTTTCACAGGCAAAAATGAAATCAACACCATGTAACCCTGGATATAGAGAAGAGAGAGGAACAGAACAGATCTCTACACATGTCCAAATGATTCTGACAAGGGTGCAAAGGCAGGAAAAAACCCAGAGCTTCTGACAAATGAAAATGCACATTTTTTAAAAGTGAACTTTGACCTATGACTTTTACTCTTTATACAAAATTTTTAAAAATGTCCTTTATACTCAAAGGAAAAAAGTGAAATTGCAAAGTTCTTAGATAAGAAAGACAAAGGAGAAAAGATTTGTGACTCTGAACTATTCGAAAAGTTTTTAATACAACGAAAACACATGAAAGACAAACATTAAGTTGGGTTTTAAGTTTTGTTTGCTCTGTTAAAGACATACTGTTCTTGGATAAGTCCGCTGTTTCTAGGTTATGGGCTGGCAGAGGGTTTGACTACATCAAAGGTGTATATAGGGGGCTTAAGGAAATCAGACAGTCATTTATATTCTGCTTGTGTTTGTAGGGAAGCAACTGTACTTAGTATCCAAATTACAAATTTGTGTAGACACAGAAAACATACATTTTTATGTTTTATAGTATAGTCATATAGTATACAAATTAGTCTTGTCTTTTTTTTCATTTAGAATGAGTACCGTTGAGAATCATTCACGTTGTTATGTCATGTGTTGAAATTTAACTCCACAGCAAATAAAAAGCCAAACATGGCTACATGAGACTCCTCAGAAACACACACACACTCACGAGAGAGAGAGAGAGAGAGAGAGAGAGAGAGAGAGTTAAAAATAAATGGCAAAAGTCAACAACAAAAAGTTAGTTAATAGTCCTTCAAATCTGATATTGTATTATTCTGATAGGTTGAATATAAATATTCAACCTACCCATTAATTGAAAACTAATAAATTCTATATATATACACATATATATGTATATACATGTATATGTGTATGTGCATATATTTATGTATATATGTGTATGTATATGTATGTATATATATATATATATATATATATATATATATATATATATAAACTTTGTAAACAATGCAGGCATAAAAAAATGGGTGCACTCGAAGGCAGTGGGTGGGACAGCAGTGGGTGGGACAGCCCTTCTGGAAAGCAACATGGTGCTGTGTCTCTAAAGCCTTAAGTGTTCTTACCCTTTAGAAAAAGAAAGCCATTTGAATGAGCCAATTCTCATGAAATAATCAGAGATGCTGATGAGGGTCATTATCTTTTCTGCACAGCCATGCTGTCTCCCTCGTCACCAGGATGGACGTGCAGTGGGTCCAAAATAAATGCTAGCAACTATCTTGATGGCTCTGACTTTCATAAAACATCTGCTTCCATCCAGGGCCTTGGTACAGAGAAGTTTCTGCCTCCTGGGCTTGCTTTATCAGGGAGGGTACCTTCTGTGTCACTGTATTAAGGGACCAGTCTACACTCACTGTGAATGACAAAATGACAGTTACAGCCCTGTGTTAGCAAGCGGCACTTGTCACATCAGTGGAGAAAAGCAGAGGTTTCTCGGCCATACTGAGTGCTTCATGGAAGCCAGACAAGGGAGACCAGATGGAAGGGCAATCAAAGAAGGAAGGGCTTCAGCTCCAGAGAATGCTGGGAATTCGGGATGAGAAGCCTCTCTGCCTGAGCCCAGGCTGTGAAGAAAGAGTCAAGACAAAAGCTGACTTCAGGAAAAAAAAACCAAGCATTCCAGAAGATTCTCAGCTTGGCTCAGCACTCAGGAGAGAAAAGAACCTGCTTGCTCTTGAGACAGAGAGAAGAACCTCTAGGTGCTTAGGTTTTGAAGCATGGCGGAAAAATGGACTTGAAGATGAGAGAGAAGCAGCAACATGAGACACAACGTACCCACCAGGGATAACTAGTCACAGAGATGTTTCTGAGTCTTGGCTACTGTTGCATTTATCACTTGGTCCACATTATGGTGTGGGTGCTCACCATCTCTTCCCAAACCTGGCTATTAACCCAACTGCCTTTGTGCTAGCTGTGGGACCTAGAAGTCCTTTCTGTCCTAATACCTGAGCTCACTCTACTGGCCCAGGCCCCTTCAACTCCCACTTTCCATGCCCTCTACCACCTGCACATCCCACCCACATCCTCAGTGTTACAATACCATGGGCTTGGTTGATATGACTAAGTAACTAAGCAAACAGGGACCAGCTCCATAATAGCGAGCTCAGAACATAGCTCTGTTGGTAACCTGCTCACCTCATAAGCATGAGGGCCTAAGGACAATGCCCAGGAGCCATGTAATAATTCCAACAGTGATGATATACACTTGTAATTCCTGTGCTAAGGAAGCAGAGACACTTGGAATGTTGGGCCTTGCTGGCCAGCCAGCTCATCCTAATTGATGAACTTCAAATCTACCAAAAGACTCTGTCTCAAAGGAAATGCATGGCACTTGTGAGGATTACAGTCAAGGTTGTTCTCTGATACACACACACACACTTGTAAATTTGTGTACACACAGACACACACATACATACACACATACTTTAAAGAAGGAACAAATGAAAGGAGGAAGGATAGAAGGGAGAGAGGGGGAGTGGAGAGAGAGGGGGTATATATAGAAGGAAGAAGGGAGGGAGGGAGGGGAAGGGAAGAAGGAAGAGTCTCTTTGGGATGGAGACCACATGATTATGCATACTGACCCATAAGACCACAGGGACCACTGTTAGCAAAAATAGAGTGAGCACATGATCAACTGTGGGCACTGTGCCAAGGGCTCTACATACTTAAAGATTATTGCAAATTTACCCACACAGCAACTCTAGAAGCAAGTACTGGTATTACCATGATTAGCATGCCAGTTTTACACATGAGAAATTGAACACTTGAAAGACTAAGTAATGTTCCTGCAATAATGGAATTAAAAATTGAACCAAAGACACAGCTTTGAACTCGCTTATTTAGCAAGGACTGTATTAACATGATACCTGCCATGTACCATCTAGTGCTGAGTGAGACATAGGCAATGGGCTCTAGCAGGGAATAGGACCAATCAGTCTCTGCTCCCAAGACCCATGTCTAGAGGAGATAAACCACAGATCCCTGTAGCTGCCCCAGTTGGCTATGAAGCCAAGAGTCAGTTCACATTTCCTACCCCAAAGACCAGGGACAGAACCACAGTATGTCCCACCACTAGGTCACTGGAAATGGCCCTTCTGCAAGTGTCATGGTATTAAGAAAGTTCATGGCTTAGCTCAAGCTGCATATCTGTATAACCAAGTGTTGATGTTACATATATGTTGTGCCTAGCTGTTGAGGCTATGAGTTGAAGTCCAGGTCCATGGAACTTTAGAACTCTAAAAAGCCTAGTCCCAACATTCCTTCTCAATGAGACTGCTGTTACCACCCACCTATCCCTGCTCACTGTTTCCATTATTTAATTCTTCCTAAGTCATATAGTACTTGTTTACTTTGTCTGTGGTTTAGATGGTTTCTTAGTCTCAAAATCCCCTCGAGGGCACAGACTCTTTTATGTGTTTCAAGTGTGACCCCAGTGGCTAGACAGAGGCAGACACAGTGTAAATCAGAGAAGAGAATATTCTATACAGCTTAGAAAAGTGGTGCCAACTAGACAGGAGCAAAGGATAGTGAAAAAGAAACTGAGGCAGGAACTACGTTCCCAACAAGCAGAACAGTCCCCAAGAAGCACTCTGCAAGAACTAGAGGAGGCCAAAAAAAAAAAACCACAGGCATTAGCCGGGCAGTGGTGGCAGCACACATCTTTAATCCCAGCACTTGAGAGGAAGAGGCAGGTGGATTTCTGAGTTTGAGGCCAGCCAGGTCTACAGAGTGAGTTCCAAGACAGCCAGGGCTACACAGGCCCTGTCTCAAAAAACCAAAAAAAAAAAAAAAAAAAAAAAAGAACTAGAGGAGGGTGACCAAGCAGGTCACACCTTTAAAAAAAATAACTAGAAAAACAGAAGCCCCTGCAGGAGGTAGTGTATCTATTCTTCTCAGAGCTCAGAATATCTAAGAGCCAGGAATCTAGGGTGGGTCAGGAAGTTTATGACTGTCTGTCCTGCAAGGAGTCCAGGGAGCCTGCTGGGTCAGATGAGAGTCAGGGGTTGGGGATCAAAGCAAGCAAAGGCTAACTAACATCCAGGAAGTCTGAGAGAGGAAGATAATGGCACCCACCCACCCCATCACAGAGAAGTGTCTCATCCTGAGACAGAGGTGGTGGGAAGTGAGCTTTCTTTCATGTTTTCGTCCAGGAGGTCTGCAGTCCTTAGGAACGTGGGAGTGTGCCTCTTCCCATCTCCAGGCAATGGCTGGAAGTAGGTCATGGCAAAAGTATTTATGTCATGAAAACTGGAGATGGCTATAAATCAGAGACCATTTACTAAGTTGTCTGAATATTGGCTGGTTAGTATTTACCAGCACATCTCTGGTAGAGTTTGACTGTAAATCTAAGACTGTCTATCTAGAGAAGGGGATGGGAACTGTATATAGGGACTGAGTCTAAGGCAAACTTATGGAAAGAAGCCTGTTCCCTAGGCTAAAGATAGGCTCTGAAGATGGAGCAAAAGAAAAACTTACTTAGGCCTGGAGATTTTCTGCACACAGTAGAATTTACATAGGTATCAGTCTTTCAAACACTAAGCCAGGGACCCATCACTCTACTTACTAAAAAGGGATCTATCTATCATGTGCAGGGCTGGTAGCTAGACCACAGAAATGACAAGAGAGCCCTCTTCCCATACCAGTGGAGTTCACTGCTTTTTATAGGAGTCCTACAAATTACAGCCTGAGAGCCAAACAGACCTTGTGGCCATTCTAGTTAAATTCCTCAAGCTAGGTGGGTTTTCATTTTGTAAAACGACTTCTTAGTTTCTTTGACATATTCACACTTGTATAAAGAGTTTTGCTTTGGTTTGGTTTGGTTTAGTTTGGTTTTTTTACCACACTCACCCCATCCTGCTCCTTACCCCTTCTCCATCCATCAGGAAACCCTCTCCCTAACTTGCTCCTCTCAGACCTTTCATGTTTCTTTTAGTTTTTCATATTTTTAAAGAATTCTAAAAGCGTAAGGAAGAGAAAGAAGAGTAGGAGAAGGAAGAGATCAAGGAAGGCAAATGACAGTCTAGAGCAGGCTGCAAAGTGTAAGCCATGTGGTATCTGGACGTTACAAAGAAAGTTTGCCAACTCTTTGTTAAGCAAACTAGACCTTATAAAGAAAGGCCTAGTTAGGCTTGGTGGCTCACACTGTTAATCCCAGCAAGATAGAGGCAGACAGATCTCTGTGAGTTTGAGGCCAGCCTACAGTACAAAGCCAGGGCTATGTAGAGAGATCCTATCTCAAACAAACAAAACAACACACACACACACAAACACCTTCTTCATTTATAGCCATATCAAATGACCAACAAAAGGGAAGTTTCAGTCCAGACTAAGGAAAATCTGGATGTAGGTGAGGGAAGGTTAATATTTGCCAAGGAACAAGACTGCTAGTTTCTGGGTTAAGCTCACAATTACCAATCAGAAGTACACATTATTGAAATTTGTCTGGTGGGCTATGAGAAAACTGATCTCATGTAAGTCTGAGTTTGGACCAGGAACACAGAAGGGAACATGGGACATTTCGGGTGTCAGTTTGAATGTAGAGATCAATAAATAACAAGAACAAGCATTTCTAGGATGCCTGCCCTGTACCACATGCTGCTCAAAGCACTATAGGTGGGTACACATGTCAACACATTTCCTCCTCAGCCTCAAGATGGTGATCCTGCCAGTACCCCCTCTTTTTTTTTTAAGACAGGGTTTCTCTATGTAGCCCTGGCTGTCCTGGAACTCACTTTGTAGACCAGGCTGGCCTTGAACTCATAAATCCACCTGCCTCTGTCTTCTGAGTGCTGGGATTAAAGGCGTGCACCACCACACCTGGCGCCAGTACCCCCTTTTAATGGATAAGAAAGAGAGACACAGAACAGTAAAATTAATTGATATAGCCACACAGAAGGTCCAAAGTTCCTGGACTTTAGCAGATAGCTAGACATCATGGTTCAGCTTCATAACCCTAGAACTCAAAAGGATAAGGCTGGAGGTTGTTATGAGTGTGAGGCAGCCTGGGCTACTTAGTACATTCCAGGCCAGTCTGAGCCTATCTCAGAAATTCAACAAAGAAAACAAACAAACAAACAAACAAAAACTAGTCTGAGTTTAGGAGCCATGCTCTTAACCTTTACACTCTCAGATTCTCTGTGTGCATTTCTCTCTCTGCCTCTCTCTCTGCACACCATCCTTACTCCCATTCCCTTCTCTCTCAGGCTGGAAAGAAGGAAAACAGACATCAAAAGGGAACAGGGAAGGGTGTGGTGAGGCTACATCTGCGTCCAAAGGAAGGACAGAGGAAAACCAGGTTCAGACCTCAGTCAGACAGGTGAAGAGTGCTCCCCAACCAAGCATGTGAGTGCTCCCCCAACCAGGCATGTGAGTGAGTGCTCCTCCCCCAACCACAAGACAAATGTGTCTGAACTGCCTTTGCAACAGACTCTCTGATTGATGCTACAGGTTTGAAGACGAACCAGACCCTATCCAGGGAGAAGAAAACAGACAATGCTAATAAGACCTACAGAGTTCTGTCTGGAATAAGTGGAGAGAACAGCTCCACCCTGAAGGGGACTGACCTGTTGAATTTGGAGCTGTGTGCCAGGAAGGGATGCAGAGCCTGGCATCACTGGGATGGAACACTCTCTGGACAGCAGCAAAAAGAAATTGCTCAAAAGAAAGCCCTATGGATCCCTGGAGAGTCCAGCATACTGGGCTTAGTGGGCGGGGATCCTAAATGGGACGCAAGCTTCTGGTAGCAAAGGCAATGGCTAGCAGCTGGAGAACTCAGAGCAAACCGGCAGAAGGGAGGGTGAGCAGGCAGAAATAGAGCAGAGGACAGGGTTGCTGGGCCCTGGGCGTGGCCTTCCACGCTCTCTGCCTCATCTTATTTGGCACACTCTCTACCTGCTTCAGAAAGTACAGTTCACAGACCTGTATTCCCCCTGGAAAAGAGCTCTCCAGTGCTGAGCATTTTAGGCAAGGCTCCCCACCAAGCCACTGACCCGTATAGATGAGTTCATGTCTTCCTCTAAAAGAACCGGAGAGGTCACACTCTTTCTTCCGCTTCCCCCAGAAACCTTCCATCTACAGCTTTAGGTTGCCAGGGGACCTGCTGACCTTGGTGGTGACTTCACTCTTCTGCCTCTGGGAGATAAACTGACTCAACAAACCCCTGAGGCCAAGATGAGGAGTTCAAACGTCAGCATTGCTCGGTAGAGCTGAGAAACATCAATGTCGTCTCCATAGAGCTGGAGGTACCAGGGTTAGCAAAGCAGGAACACGTGACAGTTTTCAGTGTCACAGGCTAGTCCAACAGTTATCAGCTCCCTCCCCAGAGATAATCTTAATAAAAATGCTGTAGCATAGAAAGAGGATGCCCTCTATCATGGGTCATCCTGCTCCCAAACACGAGGGTTGCTATTCTTGGGGTGAACATCTCTACCATGCCACTGAGTCAGTGCTGTTAGACCCCCCTCCCCCATGTGGTTGTTTCCCAGAATCCCCTCCTGCCAGGTACTTCTCACCACCCCCATCGACATGGCACATGGCATAGTCTCCCCACCCCCCACCCTATATTTGAATAGAGAAAGTTAGGCATGTGACTCAAGGTGGACCAAGCTGACATCTTCCTCAGAACCCTCCCAACTGCAATAAGACCTAATATCTTTCAGGGAATATCCAGTCATGTGGATGAAGGCTGTCTACAGTTGGAGAAGATAAATGTGCAGAAATCAAGAAGAGATTAGTGAGGGAGAAAAGGACTGGCGGCATCCATCTGTGGGGACCCAGTTTTTCTGGAGGCCAAGTTGAAGCCATGTTTACAATCTTGCAAGCTGGTTATTCAGATTGTTCATTGATACATTTGAGTGTTTCTTGTTTCTTGGGGTATTTGTTGTTGTTGTTCGTTTGTTTGGTTTTGTTTGTTTTCTTTTTGCCTTAATGGTTTCCATTTTTGAATTTCTTCTACTTATAAACAAAATGCCCAAATCTACCTACAATATTGGTAATTGTACAAAATCGAGTGAGTAAAACAGAGTTATCCAAAGTGACCCGAGAGGGCTTCTGGCCCTGCTTTCACATGCAGAATACGCTTAAAGACAATGCACTCATGGAGCAGCAGTGTCTCCAGCCCAGGCAGCTGCCTGGGGTCTGCTATGATTCTGCATCTGCATGTCCATCACAGACTCATGTCTTGAGTGACTGGCCCCAGTTTATGGTACTATTCGAAGGCGGTGGCACCCTGGCTAAGAGAAATAGTCCACTAGGGATGGGTCTTTGAACATCATTCCAGTTTGCTTCCTCTGTTTCGTTGCTAGGGTATAAACAAGTAACCGGCCCGTGCTCCTGCTACCATGAGTTCACTGCTGGGAGGGACTAAAGTCACTGTGACACGATGAGCCAGACAAGACCCTCCTCTCTCCTTTCTGGCAGTGATAGTCGGTTTGACTTAAGAGAAACCCTAAGTTCAACAGGAAACTACACCAGGTGCAAAAGCCAGTGCCACCTCTGTCTTAATCCTCCCTTCACCGGGCATCCAGATGTTCTACCATCTCCGGAAAAAAAACTCCTCCAGCAATCAGCTGGCAGTTTGCCTCAGCCAATCAGCATTAAGGTTCAAACCCAGGTAGTAGTATAGACTAGAGGCCCCCCTAGAAGACCTGAAACTAGAAATGCCAGTGTGGAAAAGAACAGCCTTAAGTTTAGAAACAGAAAGATCTCAGTCTGGGAAAATAAAAAATGACAAGATGAGGCTACTGAGACAGAAAAGAATGCAAGGAGGAGAGGACTAGAAACAAGAAAAGTGTCTGGCTACAGTGTAGCATTACCGACAATAGGAAACTAGAGAAAATGATGTCAGGGTATGTGGGGGTCTCACTGTCAGTCAAAGGATGCTGGTCTTGACATGAAGGCAAATACGATGGCAAGATTTGGTAGGATCTTGCCTAGAGGAGAGTCACGAGGAAAATTATTAGCTATGCATTTCTTACAGAGAACAGAAAAGAGAGGACATATCCTCATTTTACACAAAAGATTCAAGAAAGGGTGACTCTGGCAAAGATAGTATCTATTCTGTAAAGAATACGCTATTGTTATTTTGAGTTATTTTATCATGGGTGGTGTTTCTTAAAACGTTAATTGGGTTTAGTATAGAAAATTTGAAAATACAGGCAAAAAATTAAAAGCACCCACCCAATTTTGAATGCAAAGTAAGTAGTAAGATATTTGCATGCATCATTG
This sequence comes from Mus caroli, assembly GCF_978045245.1. Classification (NCBI taxonomy): domain Eukaryota; kingdom Metazoa; phylum Chordata; class Mammalia; order Rodentia; family Muridae; genus Mus; species Mus caroli. The sequence continues at coordinate 101,369,439 of NW_028227261.1, read as the reverse complement.
CATAATAATTTATAACATATGAACACCTAGAATAAATCTACTACAAAGCACTGCCCTTTGTATTTACCAACACATCTCTTACTAGGTTTTTGTTTGAGTGATAAACTCTTATGATGTTTAAAATATTATTTCATTCACTGAAAATAAGTTTATATGCATCTTTCTTGGACTTTTATCCTGTAGCTCAAATAAGCATCTTTCTACCCCTGTCCTTTGGATCAGATATTTAGTTCTAAATAGTTATATTTGGGAAAAAATCACATTCTTTATAGAAATTAAAAATTTCTAGGTGTTCTACAACAAATAAATCAAAGCTAAAAGAACTTTACTCCAAAAGAAATACCTTTTTAATGAAAATTTATTAGTTCTGTATAGTTGTAATTGAAACCTGTATCAAGAGCTAGAAAAACAGCTTTGTTGGCAAAGCACTTGTCATTCAAGCATGAGGATCTCAGTTCAATTCCCAGACCCCACATTTAAAAATTGGGTCTCATGGCAGCTGCTTGTAACCCCTTGGTTAGGGAGGCAGATCCTTGAGCTAACCTGTGCCCATGAAAGACCCAGTCTAAAAACAAAGGTGGTAAACTCATAGGCACACAGGCACATCAGCACACACATGTAGGCGCACAGGCACATCAGCACACACAGGTGCGCACAACACACAATGGATACATTCAGAAGAAGGGTGTTCAAAGTTTTGTGCTACTTTAATATCCTACACCCAAAGAAAACATCAAAGGAACCCCACTTGTTAGTGCAGTAGTGATCACACAGTGTGCTATGAAGTCGGTATTGGCTGCATGCTCAGAGCTAAAAATCTGATCCAAAGCACAGTTGTAGAAAGATTCTTATTTGAGGATACAAGAGGCCAGAATCTATGCATTTGAGTGTGTAATTGTTACAGTGGTCTTTAGACTTACAGCCTGGATTTTAACTGAAAGCATTGAAGACACACATATGTGTATATGCAGGTATGTAGATATACAGATATGCAGATGTACATATCATATACATATGAATATGCACACACACTATATATATACATGTATATATATATATCCCCTTTATGACTTAGTCACCATTAGCTTGCCTCAAACAAGCCTTGTACCCCTCTCTAATTCCCTATGTCTTCCCATAAAACAAAGGACCTTTGTGTGAGAAAAGGACCACCTGACACTAGGTCACAATCTCTGGGTCACCTTAATGTCCCTTCTTTAAAAGTGACATTCTCACATGCCCTGCTGTCCCCACTTCCACGGCTCACAGAGAGCCTCTATTCTCTCTTGGTGGTGAGGAAGAAATGGTGTAAGCAAACTCAGTCATCAAGAGCTGCTCACACATAGACAGCGAGCACACACGGAAGGTCTGGAGAAGAAAGTAAGTGAAAGGGAATGTTGTCTGCTGCCCAGGTGTCAGAGGTTGGCTTATAGCTCCACAGGGAAGACCAGCGCCCCACTAATGCTCATACTTGCTCTGGGAGGAGGGGGGAATCTCCTCACACAACTTAAAGCAGCTCAGGCGCCAACTCCCCAGCTGGTTTCCTCTCAAGACCTAGAGGCAAAGGAAATCTGGGTTTGGGTAGCTATGGCCATACATGCTCTCCTCAGGAAAACAAATGTGATTTAATTTCTCCCCTCTCCCCTCTCCCCTCTCCCTTCTCCCCTCTCCTCCACTCTCCCTCCTCCCCTCTCCTCCTCTCTTCTCCCCTCCCTCCTCCCCTCCCCTCCCTTCTTTCCTCCCCCTCCCTTCTCTTCCCCTCTCCCCTTTGCCTTCTCCCCTCTCCTCCCCTCTCTTTCCCAAAATGGAAAGGATTCAGTGAAAAGAGCTCTTCCTCCATTAAAAAAAAAAAGTCGCTTCAGATATCCCAGTGCAACTTCAGGCCCCACATACTTTGTCCTTGATCCCGGGAGGAATCTTGTTAAGTGTTCTTCAAAGTACAAGAAGAACTAATTGCATGTCCCTCTTTCTCCCTGATCGTTAAATAAAGACACTAGGAAGCCAAACACAGTTTACTTCACCTGGAATACTTCTCAACTAGGAATCGCATTCCCTTGAACTGTTGTCACTCTCTGAGGTGACCTTCTACCCATCCTCCAAGCAAACTGTCCGTGAAGGGCTGGAGAGATGACACGGCTGGCAAAGCTGAGTTTTATTCCCCAGCACCCGTGTGAATACCCGTGTGGATGTGGAGATGCACCTATAAGACAAGGGCTGGGGAGACAGAGACGGAGGGAAACAGAAAACCCAAAGTGAAGAAGATTAGGAACAATGTGCAACAGCTAATTCTGCCCTCTACATGCATGTGCACACATGTGCACACGCCCACACAAATTCACTCACACATGCACACAAACATGCAGATAGCACAATGACCTAATCCTGACCCTAATTGGGTCTGAAGAATGCACAGGACGACTCCAGCCTGTACGTAAGGACCAAAGAGAAAAATGACACATAGAGCTCGCCTACAGGCAGTATGGGCCACAGCAGCAACACCCATACCACCCAGGAGCCTGCTAAAGGCAGAGCATCTCAGACCTATTCAATGAATATTTACAGCCTAACCCGGGCTGGAAGCGAGTCTTCCCTTCTTCACACTGGGACTCAGTACCTAAAATTCTAAGGATCAAGGCCAGGAAGGTAATTGATGGCTGGATCTTGAAAGCCGTAGAGTCAGTGGATGGGGAGGGGAGGGAGGAATCAGAGAGAATGCAAGACACAAAGACTGATGGTGTGTTAATTAATGTGAGTCACAAGATGTTTCTGAGGGAAGGAGAGATGGAAAATGACCTTGGGAAGCAGGTCAGGGAAAACTGACAGGCTTCAGCCTCAGGACGAAGGTTGACTCTGTGTCTTCCTGCTCTCCCCATCTCCAGCCTTGGTCATCTACTCATCTGATTTGTTCTGAGAGCTGAAACCAGCCCCTTCCGCTGGCCCCGCCTGGTGGTATCGTGAACCTAAACTGCCAACAGATTAAGGGCAGCAGGCCCAGGAATACAGAGCCCTGAGGTCCATAAGAACTGCCTCCAGTTGGGAATGAGCAGGCATGGGAGACAGCTGGTCGTGGAATGGCTGCACAGAGGACCTGGACTTCCAAATGAAAAGTTAATGAAGTGAAGAAGAAATAAGAAGTCACCAGCAAAATCTCTTGTTGTAAGAACCATACAGGCTATCAGATATTCAGTATTCTGACCTTCGGTTTCCTAAATCAGAAAGGGAAGGATCCCCATCAACCTTACAGGATGTGGAGACTCACTGAAGTAATCCAGAGCTCTAAGGACAATGCCCCACCCTCCCAGTTACTTCCCAGAATCAAACAATGGCCTGCATTGTAACGCAGGAGTGGGAGCCTCTGCTTGTGGGTCTGGGGTGGGGCATCCAGCCTCCAAGCTGACCTCTAGTTTTCCTGGTGTCCTGGTAGTCACTCTTGTGTCATCCCCTCCCACTGGCTTAGCTTGGGTGCCCAACAGCTAATGGCTAAGGAGGTGAGAAAGCAGGTCTGAGATTAGACCCCAAGCATCTCTGAGGGAAGCCAGCTGCTGAGGTGTAAACCGCTCCGCCAAGTGGTTTGTACAGTGAGGACTCAAGACCGCCAGGAGCCAAGAGAGGGGCTTTAGAAATAAGCTCAACTGCCCAAGTCTAGCTCTGAAACCCCCTCAGCCCTTGCCAACAGCTTCCCGGCAGTCTCCTGAGTCCCAGAGCCCGAGAAGTCTGAGTAAAACTTTCCCGACTCACAGCCTATAGCGAATGAATGGTAATAAGCTCCCGTTTTATGCGGCTTACTCTGGAGGTCATTTGTTGCACAGCAATAAATATTTAAACCACCCGACTCTGTGGAATACCTGCCCCACCATGGGGAAGAGCCCAAGGACATCTATCCAAACACGCCTGGCTGCGTTCCAGAGGTGCAACAGATAGATCCAGAGTCAGAACCACAGTCATGAGCAGAGTTTAAGCCACAAGTGATGCTGCCTAGCACAGTGGGTCTCCCCAAGGGCCACTGAATATATGCCCTGATTTACATTAATTCATATTGTTTATAATGTTACACTGTTTTGTTTTTGTTTGTTTTTTTTTTTTTCAGACTGTGCCTTGCCCTCAGAGACACCAATTTACAAGCATCCTTGGACTCCATTTTGAAGATAGATGATGATTGGGCTCCTAGGTAAACACGTGACCAAGAGCACGCTAGCACAGACTGAACGATGACTTGCCCCTGGGAGTGAATTTATTGGGTGAATTCAGACTGTTTGTGTGCATGGGTTTTTAAAACCATACTAGGAAAACTAGGTCTGAGACCTTGTGGGACACATCAGACCAAGCAAAGGGTGTAACTCTTTAGCTGGACTCTGCAAAGAGGTGGACAGATAGCATTGCAATGACCGTGACTCCCAACCTGTCATCTGACCTCCTGGTTTCGACATCAAGGAAAGAACTTCTGCCAATCCCAGGGACTTCAGTTTGGCCTAGCCCCTGCTGTTAAGATGCTCCACTCCACTGCTGTCTGTCCATCTCATCTAGACCCATTGTGTATCCATCTGTCCCTTCCTTAGTCTGATGCCAATCCTGCCTCTTTGTGTCTGTAGCTAGACTCATCTCTGAAGCTTGCCTCTCAGACCTGTGGCCTGACTCGCACAGCAGCCGTTTCTCCAGCCTAACTTGGATTCCTTATCTTTTCAATACTAAATCTCTTGAATCCCTATGAGTTTCCCAGATCTTCGTTTCTCGGGTGTCTTTAAAACCCCTTGCCCCTTGAACCCTCTGTGGTCTCTCCACAATGTACATATAAAGTATATACATAAACAGAGTTGTATTTGCTATGGGGTGGACAATGTATGATCTGAGTCAATATTAGTATTTAAGATTGGAATAAAAGAAACCATTTGCCTCAGCCAAGATTATCGAGGTCAGCAGGGGTACCTGACAACTCATTGGTGTTGAAACTCCAGGACTCTGTGAACTTAGGGTCAGTCAATTAATTCTAACATTTCAGATACAAACATGTTTATGTCGCTGACATAACACATTCATGAGAGTATGCCAACCTGGTATCACTCTTCTGGTTCCAAGAATGTGACCACTAAAAACCCAAGAGAACTCTCTCCAGTTCTCCAGAACTGACCCAGCTCCAGGAAAAGTTATGACTCAACTGTAAAAGGTAGTAGAATCGAGGCCTCTATACTTAACTCAAAAACTCTACCTTGAAGCCAAGGAAAGTAAATCAGCATTTCAGCTGCACAGCCACCTAGTGTTCCCCGTCTCTAACAGAGACTGATCTTCCCCACATACCTACTGTAATGGTTTGGATATGTTTGGCCCAGAGAGTGGCACTATTAGGCAGTGTGGTCTTGTTGGAGTAGGTGTGTCACTGTGGGTGTAGGCTTTAATAGCCTATTCCTAACTGCCCGGAGGCCAGTATTCTGCTAGCAGTCTTCAGATGAAGATGTAGATCTCTTAACTCCTCCTGTGCCATGCCTGCCTGGACACTGCCATGTGCTCACCTTTATGATAATGGACTGAACCTCTGAACCTGTAAGCCAGCCCCAATTAAATGCTGTCCTTATAAGAGTTGCCTTTAATCCCAGCTCTTGGGAGGCAGAGGCAGGCGGATTTCTGAGTTCGAGGCCAGCCTGGTCTACAGAGTGAGTTCCAGGACAGCCAGGGCTATACAGAGAAATCCTGTCTCAAAAAACAAAAACAACAAACAAACAAACAAAAAGGAGTTGCTTTGGTCATGGTGTCTGTTCACAGCAGTAAAACTCTAAGACACCCACCCATCCACTTCATGCAAAGGAAGATGTTGCCCAGCGTGGTGGTATCCCCATAGACTCATGTGTTTGAATGTTTGACCCATTGGGATGGTACTTTTAGAGGTGTGGCCTTGTTGTAGGAAGTGTGTCACTGTGGGGGTGGGCTTTGAGATCGCCTATGCTCAAGCTATATTCAGTGATACAGTCTTCTGCTGTCTGCAGGTCAAGATGAAGAACTCTTGGCTCCTCCAGCACTAAGTCTGCCTACACACTGCCATGTTTTCCACCATGATGGTGATGGACTAGATCTCTGTGAGTCAATCCCAACTAAATGTCACCTTGGTCATGGTGTCTCTGCACAGCAATAAAACGCTAAGACACCCAGGATCAGAGTAAAAGCTAGAATCATGGCACACACATTACTGGGGATGGCTTTTTTTTTTAGTGGCAAGAGGTCTGGCAACATCAGCTCTATTTAGTCTCCTTGTTCCCTGGAGAAATAATTTGCAGATGATGATGATGGTGGTGATGGTGATGAGGAGGAGGAGGATTATGAGGGTGATGACGATAATGATGATGTCCCTAGAGCATGTAAACTCATAGGGGCAGAAAGAATGATGGATCACAGAGTCTTGGTATGGAAGGAGGAGAGAATGGGGAGTTGTTTGACAAGCACAGAGTTCCAATGTGAGAAAATGGAAAGTTCTGGGAAGACATAGTGATGGGGTACTGAAATAATGCAAAGCTACCTAAGGCCACAGAACCGTGTCCTTGAATGGTTAAGATGGTTTGCATTTTGTGTATTTTACTCAATCAAAACTAATAAATGGTACTGTTAGCGAGAGCATGTGAGGTGCCAGGCAGTGTGCTGTGGCAGGGCATGTCTTTTGTAATCTTCCTAGCAGGGCTGTGAATCACTACAGTGGGTACCTGTGTCCCTCGTGGGCAGCAGAGATCCAGGCGTCATCACCCGCTAATGGAGAAGGAAGAGAGAGGCCTGTCTGTCTCTAACATTCTCTGATCCCTTCAGCATCCCTGCTAATGCTCCTGAGATTTGGTCTGTGTGACCTGGGACAAAAGCAGGAAAAGAGAAGAGAATGATGACGTATTTCTGGGGAAGCAACACTGCACATCCCCTTAGAAAGGACCCGGTGCTCTCTGCGTAGGGGCTGGCCTCCACAAATGCATTATTCTTGCTGTTTAACATGGTTAGCATGTCATGCAAAGTCTCCTACACTGCTTTCATGGTCTCCGGGACTGAAGATACTCAGTGGAGCACAGGGTGACTGATCTGAGACTAATTGTGTGCACCAGTCAGGGTTTAGTCAGAGAAGCAGGGCTTGATGACTGGTAGAGGAGAAAGGACCAATTATAGTGCTTAGACCTTGTGCTGAATAATAGATAGCTACCATACTGTGTTTCCCTAGCATGGATCATTAGTTTTGAAACTTTACCAGGAAACTTCTATTCCATATGCAAACGCTAGGAAGTCTCTCTGGGCAGCCTTGCTTTGGTCTTCCCCTCATCTGCCTGCATCTGTAACAGAACCAAGGACATCCTGGATCATTCATGTCTATCGTATCTTCGGATGCTGCCCAGTCCTTCAGGCCAGCTCTATTTCACCTCTGTATGTCTATCTTGCCTTGATACTTGTCAGATATTAGATGGAACTGCCCTCTAGTTATCATCTTAGACATAGACACAAATAGAAGGACAAATGGAAGTGTCATGCTGGGGAGATAGCTCAGTTGGTAAAGTTCTTGCCTCAGAAGCATGTGGCCCTGAGTTCAATCCCAAGAATCCATGTAAAAAAAAATCTGGGCATCATGGCACATAATTATAATCCCGGAGCTGGGAAGCTCAGTGGAGAGTCAACAAGGCAGCTTGGCCTACTTAGTGAACTCCAAGCTAACAGGAGACGACCTTGTCTCAAAATGTAAGGTAAGAATTACCTGAGTAATAACAGCCAAGGCTGAGGTTGTCCTCTGGCCACACACACACACACACACACACAGAGAGAGAGAGAGAGAGAGAGAGAGAGACTCTTGGCAAATGTGTGCTAAATAAATGAATTTAGAACACTCTTAACACCCACAAATTCCAGTTGAGGATTAGAAGAGAGTTCTTCAGGTTGTCCTGAAGCCTCGGGCTCCTTATCACAAGCCTTAGCCACCCCTGCTTATCACAGGCCTTAGCCACCCCTGCTTATCACAGGCCTTAGCTCTTCCATTTGGGAGCGCGGTGATTGATGGCCAGCAGGTCAGGCCGCACAGCATCTGCACCACAGTCTGGTGTCTGAGGCCGTCTGTCTCCATGCTGATGAGTCAAGTGCACTCTCCTGCACTGCTTTCGTGGTCTCTGGAGCTGACAGTGTCTCCGCATGGCTGACAAATGGCGAGCTCTGACAGGGAGGAGATGAAGTTCCAGGGTAGCAAGTGCACAGTATGGCTCTGAAGCAGTGGCAGCACTCGGCTTGGCTAAGTCCCAACAAAGAGCCCTGGAGGTCGTGGATTTTAACCATCTATCACTTGGAACTGGGAACTAGCAAAGCAACTTCTCAAACGTCTGGCTGTGTGTCACTCAAGGAGAGCTTTAAATATAAAGAGCAAGCGAGAAAGAAAGGAAGCAGCTGGTTACCTCTGCTGCTCTAGGTCGCTGCTTCCTCACTCTTCACTGGCAGGCTCCACTAGCCAAATGCACCCAGAGCATCATTTGAACTTATTGAGAGGCCTGAGTTGGTGAGAAACATGGTTCAGAACCTTCCAGAAGAGCATAAGTCAAGAAGCTTTTCACCCAGGAAGACATGTCTGCTAGGTCCCAGCCTGGTACTTACTGGGTTCTGATCCACCTTTCCTGCTGCTTAGGCCTAACTTCCATCTGCCCATCGGTACCTGATGACCTAGTACCTGGAGGTCCACACTCAGCCCTGTCTCTCAGGCCCACCCACCTGAAACAGGGAAGATAAGTAAAGGAGAGCTTTGAACAGCCTGCCTCACTCCAACCTCATGCCAATCTGCAGTTAGATAAGGGTTAACAATGAAAAACCAGCAACTCAGAAAAGGGGCATCTGCCCCAAGCCGCAACCCTGCTAAAGCCTAATAGAGGAACCAAAACTCAGGTATGACACACTCTGCAATAACATGTACCATGATGCACCTGTGTTGCCTTCCTGCCTTTCTCTGACTTATTTGCATGTCTCAAGTTCCTAATATTATTTCTGGCTCCCTCCTCAACCCACAACCCCTCCTCAGCCAAAATATCTCCATAGGTGGGGTTCTGAGTTCTCTCCTCCTAGTCTTTCTGGCCCCACCTGGCCTTCACTCTTCTTCCTTCCCTCCGCTAGGCTTCAATCATAATTAGTCTCCTACCTGAACAAGCTACCACAGGAACAAATACCCAACAGATCACTATAATATAGTCACTGTAACAGAGATATCTTTATTATCTTCTCATCTAATGCTAAATTGTCCTTGTGGGGGTACATTTGTTAGGTTTCTATTGCAGTAATAAACACCCTGACAAAAATCAACTTGGGAGGGCTTTATTTCAGCGTACAGTTTACAATCCATCTTGGAGGGAAGTCAAGGCAGGAATGCAAGCAGGAGCTGAAGTAGAGAGCATGGAAGAGTGCTTCTCACTAGATTGCTCCCCAATACTTGCTCAGTTTGATTTCTTATACATTTCAGGGCTATCTGCTTAGGAATAACACTGTCCACAGTGCACTGGGCCCTTCCACACCATTTATTAGAAAAAAAGGAAGAAAGAAAGAAAGAAAGAAAGAAAGAAAGAAAGAAAGAAAGAAAGAAAGAAAGGAAGGAAGAAAGAAAGGGAAAGAAAGAAAGAAAGAAAGAGAAAGAAAGAAAGAAAAGAAAGAAAGAAAAGAAAAGAAAAGAAAAGAAAAGAAAAGAAAAGAAAAGAAAAGAAAAGAAAAGAAAAGAAAGAAAAGTAGGTTTACAGGCTTACCTAAAGGCTAATCTGAATCTGACAGGGAAATTTTTTTCAATTAGGGTACACTTTTCTGAGGTGTTCCTAGTTTTGTATCAAGTTGTCATAAAACTCCCCAACACAGGAGGAATTTCCCATTGGTACAGAAATAAAACTTCTAACAGTTCCAAGTGTAGACAATTCATAGTTGCAGTGCAATATATATATATATATATTTGATGTGGAAGAGCCCAGTACACTGTGGACAGTGTTATCCCTAGGCAGATAGTCCATATATATATATATACACACACACACATATGCAGAGATAGGCTATTATTAACCCAAGTGCACATCAATTAATGATGGATTAACAAAAATGGAATCTAAATAACATCATATATGAGAATATTATTCACTGATAAAAATAGAATGAAATTCTGTTTTATTCTATAAGATAAAGAAACCTTGAAACCACAATAGGAAATAAAATAAGCTGATTTCAAAAGGCCACATACTGAATGGTTCCATTTAAATGGAACATTCTGAATAATCAAATATAGAGTCAGAAAGTAAAATAATTGATGCCAGAGGCTGTGGGAGTGAGAAAGGGGAGTGGTTGCTACTGGCGACAAAGGATCCTTTTGAAGTCATAAAAACAACTTGGAATGAAATAGCAGTGATAATGGCACAACTTTGAGAACACATTGTTACGGCTTGAGTAAAAATGGCCCCCATAGCCTCTTATATTTAAATGCTTGGTCATTGGAAAGTGGCACAACTTGAGAGGGATTAGGAAGTGTGGCCTTGTTGGAGAAAGTATTTCACTGGCAGGTGGGCTTTGAGGTTTCAGAGACCAAGCCAGCCCAGGGCCTATCTTCCTGCTGTCTGTAGATCCAGATGTAAACTTCTCAGCTACCTCTCCAGCCCCATGTCTGCCTGCCTACCTCCATGCTTCCACCATGACGATAATGGACTGAACCTCTGAAACTGTAAGCCAGCCCCAGTCAAATGCTTTCATTTATAAGCATTGCAGTGTTCATGGTGTCTCTTCACAGCAATAGAACAGTGACTAAGACACACACCAAAACCACCATTGTATACTTCACAGGAACAATTTGTACAATGTATATATCTTAATAAACTTGCTCTTTTGTAACACTTTAAAAATGTTTATTTATGAAAGAACAGAGAAAGAAACAGAAGTGTACGGAGGAAGAATTTGCCCTGGAATGTAGGCTGCTGTAAGCTCGGAGAACCACGAGTTCCCTAGTAAGGGCTGTGCCACTGACTACATCACATCTGACTGAAATGGGCCAGTCTTATATCCCCACCCTCCTCAGTCACCAGAGGAGGGCTTCCACAGGAAGGATGAGACACAGGTGATGTAGACCCTGGAGGGTCTAACAGCAGGAATCACTGCTGAGCACCCACACAGGGGCAACAAGTGCTTCTTAGAAGGGGGCCTAGGCCAATAGGGGAAAAGGTGACAATTGTTGCAGAACAAAGGGAGGAGCCAGGAAGATGCCATAGGCTCCCACTCAGAGCTTCTCTTCTCCCCAAATAAGATGCAGAGTGTAGGTTGTTGTGTTTTATAAAAATGAAAAGGAAGAGCCAGAATGTTTGGTAGAGGCGCAGTAAAGGGGATGCCTCTGTGGGCCTGTGCTGAGCCATCCCTTCCTCCTAAGGTACCAGGTATAAGGACAGATATAGTATAGAGTTTATTTAGGGCATGGGGAGGGGAGTTGAGAGGGTAGAGACAGAGAAAGGCAGGGAGGGGGGAGTAGAGAAGTAGAGGTCAACCATGAACATGTGGAGAGAGGGGAAGGGGAATGGGGAGAGAAGGGACAGAAAGGGAAGAGGGAAAGAGGGGAAGAGAGCGAGAGAGTGTGGAGGAGGTAAACATCCCCTTTTATACTGAGTCAGGCATACCCAGCTGTTGCCAGGTAACTGTGGGGCAGAACCTAAAAGAAATGTTAACATAGAGACCCTGACTGCTGCTGTTTCTTCTCCTCCTCCTCCTCTTCCTCCTCCTCTTCCTCCTCCTCCTCCTTCTCCTTCTTCTTCTTCTTCTTTTTCTTCTTCCTCTTCCTTCTCCTCCTTCTCTTTCTTCTCTTCTTCCTCCTCCTCTTCCTTTTTCTTTTTTTTTTTCAACTAAACAATCCTATTCTGAGATTTCACCTTCTTCTTCTTCCTCTTTGGCTCCTGTTTCTCCTGAAACATTTAAACGACAAACTAAATTTAGGCTTAATGGAAAGGGAAAGCCCCCTTCCCTTCTCCTTACGAAAAAATTAATATTAAGGTATAATCTGTAAATTTCTTTTTATTATTTTTTTAATTGTGCTGGGGGCTTAGAGGAGTCGCAGGAGGCTTGGGCCACCTGGCATGGATACTTGGGAACCCAACTCACCTGTAAGAACAGTATTGCTCTCTAAACCACTGAGCCATCTCTCCAACACCAAGGTGTGGCTTATGAATGAAGTCAATACTTCTATCCATCAAAAACAAATGCTCGCCAGGCGGTGGTGGCTCACGCCTTTAATCCCAGCACTTGGGAGGCAGAGGCAGGTGGATTTCTGAGTTCAAGGCCAGCCTGGTCTACAGAGTGAGTTCCAGGACAGACAGGGCTATACAGAGAAACCCTATCTCAAAAAACCTAAAAAAACAAACAAACAAACAAACCCCAAATGCTCAACATCCTTAGCCATCAAGGAAATAGAAATCAAAACTGCACTGAGATTCTATCTCGCCCCAGTCAGTATGTTATCAAGAAAACAAATGACATCTAACGCTGAATGTGGGGACAGAGGGACACATCGCACAGCTGCTGGGAAGATAAACTGCTGTAGCCACTATGGCAGCCAATGTGGAGGGTCCTCAAAACACTCAAAGTAAAACTACCATATGACCCAGCTTACTACTTGTGTGTATATCCCGAGAGAAGCAAATGAACACATTACTGGAGTCAGCCTAGGTGCCGTCAACAGATAGTAGCTACAGAATAAGTGGTATATAGACACAAAAGAGAACATACAAAACAAAATCAGATCATTTGCAAGAAAATCAATGGACCTGAAGATAGTAAGTAGAAGAAGCCAGGTTAAAAAAGAACAAACATCACACATTTTACCTCATATGTGGAGTATAAATTAAAAAAAAATGTAGGATTATTGGCAGGTAGGAAAGTTTGGTTTGGGACAGGGCATGTGCTCAAGTAGCTTCCTTGGACTAGCTGTGAGGTGTCCTCACTTAGTAGTAAATTAAACTAAAGTGATTTTATTAAAAAAGAGAGGGCTGGGCAGTGGTAGTACATGCCTTTAATCCCAGCACTCAGAGACAGAGGTAGGCGGATCTCTAAATTGGAGGCCAGCCTGGTCTACAGAATGAGTTCCAGGAGAGCCAGGGCTATACAATCAAACCCTCTCTCAAAACAAAAGAACAAACAAACAAACAATAACCAAACAAACAAAATAGACCAAACAAAACAATACCACAAAAAGAAAAAAGGATGGGTCGAGAGGTGGCTGGAAGTTAAGAGTACGTATGTGCTTGCAGAGGAACCAAGTTCAGGTTGGTTCCCCCAGTATCCATATCAGGCAGTTCACAACTGTCTGTAACTCCAGCTCCAGGAGATCTGATACCTTCTTCTGGCCTCTGTGGTCAACTTTACCCACATGTAAATACTCACACACAGACATTCAGATACACACACACACACACACACACACACACACTCACTCAGTTAAAAATAAAATAAATCTAAAAATAAGAAAAGAAAATTATTTTAAAAGACCTATTTAGTAAACAAGAAGAATGGTGAGGGGGACTAAGAGGCACCATCAAACCCAGCCTGATTCAGAATCAGGGTTCATCTATTAGCTTTTTACAAAGAATCAGATCTGGACACTGCAAGCAGACTGTACCCACTGAAGGTGATTGCAAGAGGAAAGCCAGTTAGGAAACTGCAAACACAGACATCCAATGCACTAGCCTTGTGAACGTGCCTTTTTCCATGTGTCATCTCAGGTAACCCTCTCAACAACTCCATGAAGTAGGGAGATGGATACAAGATACAGAGCTTAACTGATTGCCTTAAGGTGCCATAGCAACTGGGAAACTGACTGAGCGTGCTCCAGAGATAGTGACTCCCGTTGTAATACTCTTTCCATGCCTACAATAAGCTAAAGGCCAATCTCTGTCACCTCCCAGTGTCCAGAGTATTAACCATCAACAGATGACAAGAGAGGCATCAGGTCAGAAATCTAATGTTTGCCCCAGGAGGTCACAGACATCTGAGGATAAACTCCTTAGAGGAAGTATTTCATTAATGAGCATGGCTTTTAGCCAACAACCAGAATGAAGAAAACTATCTCACGTACACCCCAGAAATGTAAGAACCTGTGTTCATGTGGCCTTGACGAGGTCCATTCACACAACTCTGGAGAGTAAGCAGTAACTTTTATAATTTTTCGACTCTACTTGTAATTCCAAGAGAAGGTTTTGATGTCAACGAGATAGAGGAACTGATTATTAAGGGACCTTCATATTATAAAGGACCTTCATACAACAGGGTATGGAATTCACCTCTTCTTGAAAATAACTTTTTAAGCCACTACCACATTGAGACATCAAGGGTACTCATGAACACTGGACATTGTTATAGAACTGAACCATGGCATTATCTCTGGCATTGATACAATTTGCGCATTTTTTCTATAAGGCTCCTCAGATAGAAAAACAATGTGTTTGAAAAACTGTGATTAAGCCAAGTTCAAACGATTTCTTCGTCCAGGACATCCCAAGAGGGGAATGACTTACTCAGCAATGTGAAGAATGGCAAATGAGACCATCAAATAGCATTGGTATTGCTCATACCCGCAGAAAGAAGTTGATCACGCTGAACAGCTAGTCTAGGTATGACACATGCATGCTTATCTTGATTTCTCCCTCTTTCCTCAGAACAGGTGTGACCAAACACTGCATTGTTTGCCACTGATTCCACATGTAGCCTCATAACCTTTAACACACATATACACACACCCAACAAACCACTACTAATACATTATTAGTTTTTAAACAAAACAAGCAGGCATAAAACAGCATGATGGATGGGTAGACTAGAGAAGCAACAAATGAAGAGGGTTCAGACCAGAAAGACCTCCTACCTATCTCCCAGAGGGTAGATCTGATCCCATTGGTTACTGTATCCTCAGCACCTTGCATAGTACTTGATAAATGGTAGACTCTATTTGCCAAGGAGTTAAAGCCCTCATCACATGGTAGTAATGTTTTTCCATAGTCTTGTGTTTGGGTGTACGATATTAAGAAAAATATATGTAATTATTCTATATGATAGGTTTAGTTTCTGTATTCCTCATTTTTTTCTTGCTCTGTAACAATTCTAATAATTAACCTATTGGAGAATCCAATTTAAATGACCTTGGCTTGAATCTCATCTTTACACTTATTTGCTGTGGAGCCCTAAGGAAATGACTTCTCCTCTCCAAGCTCTGGTATCTTCCAGAATTCTAGGACTGGGCCAGTGTTTGAATTTTAATATCATCCCCAAATTCCTATGCTAAAATTATTCATCGGTGTGTTGGTACCGAGAGATAGGTTGTCTGGAAAGTGAGTTGATAATGAGGGCAACGCAACGCCCTGAGGGATAGATTAATATCTCATTAAACAAGACAGGGTGATTATTTGCTGTGTTTGGACACTGTAAGTACTATCGTCTTTGAAGTCACCAACTAGAGATCAGCCCTATCATAAAGTATAATGCAAAGCCTCAAAAGTTAAACAGTACAGCTCATGAACATGTGCAGACAGAACGCAAAACAGGAGAGAATCTCTGAAAGAGACCTCAAGATCTAATAATGCTGGGTATTATGTGCACATAATAGACTATTAGTCTAGCAGAAAATAAGCTATGAGAATTTGAAAGCGAGAGATAAAAATATTGAAAGCAACCAGAGAGCTGTTGAGCGACTTGCCAAGTTTGAACAGCTAGTGAATCACAGAGTTGGTGTTTGAATGCAGATATCCTGATTCTAAAGTTTCTTGTCTCTAAATAACATTATGTTTCTAAAACATACAAGTGCACACCAGAAAGTACAACATGCTGCCACATGTTTGCAGAGAAAGAAAAATGTGTCTTTGCTCACATATCCATATAGAACTAGAAGGTCACATAAGAAAAAAGATAATCAATCAATTTTGGAGAACATGGGACAGGCAAAATAGCAATGGGAGTTGTGTGCATTTTTGTAAATAACAATATGTATTTTATACATATACATATATATGTAAAACCTATTGGAGGATGACTTTGTGTGCTATGTATTCAGATGCTGATTTCTATGCCCAGATATCTGATTGCATTCCAGATGTTGACATAGTCAAACATCTCCAGTCTCAATGTTATGTAAAAAGTGTCTTGCATCACCTCTAAGAGCTGAGCAGAAGAGAATAGGGCAAGACTTCCAATCCCAGTGAGGAAGTTCCAAGACAGAAGGACTACAAGGACTAGAACAAAGTGTGGAGAGACCATGTAGATGACCAGGAGGATTGGCCATGATCTCTCCGTGAGAGAGCAGCCATGAGGACATATGTGGACTGGAGCAAGCCAGCGCAAGATCAGATGGCAAGGAATGGGGCATGTGTCTGGGAGTAGGCAGGCAGCCTAGGCGGATTAGAATAGCTCAGAACTTGCCCAGCTTAGTGCTTGCAGCTTGTTAACAAAAGATACCAGGTCTCTGTGTCATTTATTTGGAAGCTGAAATGGACTAGAATGGATGCAGAAATAATCCTGTCAAATAATGCTGTAAAACATTAGTTTTACATCAACTGGACCTCAAAATGAACTAAATGCAATTACACAAAGCAAATGCCCTTTCTAGGCAAGCATTCCCTGGGTACCCTGAACAGACCTATCCTCTTGGATACATATTAGCCGTGCCTAATTTTTTTTTTCTCACACATCACAAACTCCCCAACTCACCTAGGCACCAGCTAACCTGTGAGCTCTTCAAAGGTGAGGTTCTATTCTTTCATTCTCGTCCACCCAGCATATCACGCAGAGCCTGGCATGTGGCAAGCGTCCAGTGCATGGAAAATAGCAGTCAGGGGAAGTGAGGTCACCCAGCCAAGTGTATGGTCTCAGCACTCTGGAAAGAGGAATTGACTGGAGCCCCCATAGGACCCTGGGAGAATAAAGAGGAAGTGAGGAGGAAGAAAATACAGTAAGAGTTGCAGAAAAGATGCACCTGACCCAGTGAGGACAAAGGGGTAAAGAGGGCTCTGTGGGTCAGTGTTGATCAGGACAAATGTGAAAGGCAAACTGAAGAAATAGCAAAAATTGAATTCGAAGCTAAGACCTTAAAAGGCAGGGCTCAGCACTGCAGATTCAGGCCTAGAGCCCAGTGACAAGATAGCAGAGGGCACAGGAAAGACCTGCACTGGAAGAGACCCCTGTTTGTAATGAGCCACTCCCACGTTTGATGTGTTGCTTTCTGTTCTTTCGTACTCTTTGTCCACATTCACACAGAGGCTGTAGACAGATCCACTCTAGGTTCAGGTTATATTTTTTCCCCAGCAAAATTAATTCCAGATTCTCTGAGCAGTGAGTCTGACCCAGTAGCCAGACCATCTCCACCCTCAACAAGGCTTATGACTCTATTTGAGAGTGAGTGGCTTTGCATACCCTTATTGTGATTCATGAGATTATATTCCCTTGTTTACTTGGGTTGATCACCAAAGCTGCACAATAGACTTTATTTTAAAGGTTAGCACTAGCCTAGGTAAATATGAAACAAAACAAGTCAGGGGTTTGCCTCAAAATATCTTAAAGGAAAGAAATTTTGGCATGTATTAATGAGTCAGATGGGTTCTGTACTGTTCATTTTTAAAGCTAGGTGTGGAGTGCACACAGCGGATTTATCATATTCTCTGCATTTTTTTCTGCACATGCTTAAAATCTGCTATAATAAAATGTTAATAAAAACAGCATGTTCTGTTTTAAGTGCTGACCTAGAATTTTAGGTAGCCAAGGATCAGATCTTAATGGGCTTACATTTATCTATGAAGAGGCTTTTTAGCGTTTTCCCATCATCAGCTTGATAAGATGAATTATTCTGGGGCACCATAACCTCTTTTTAATTGGTCTCTCTGAATAATAGGATTGCTGTCTATCTTTCCTTTCATATTCCTTTCCAATTTTTCAGACTTTTTTCACATGAGTGACTATTTTCTTCATCATTAGGAAAATCAACAAATCTGTTATCAGTAAATAAATATTACTAAGAAATATCTATTATCCATATGGACTCACTGAGTTTTCATCTACAAGGTGGATTTATCTCATGTTTAATGTGAAAAATTATTTGAAATATTACAGATGGCAAGGAGGTACGTATTTCTGTCCCCTAATGAATAACAAAATAAAGGGTAAAACTTGGAAGTTTGGAAAGCCTGAGGAAGAATCATCCGGAATGGAATGTACTTCGAGTTAAAGAGGCTTCTTCCTAAGAGATGGAACAGCTGAATAAAAAACATTAAAAAGCTGAATAGAGACAAGGATGTGTTTGCGGAGGGAAATGTTTATGTCACTACCTCAGTCCTGAATGTCACTAGCAAATACTGCAAAGTAATGAAGGAGGCCATTAAAGTAGGGACGGAAAGACATCCTCCAATGTTTCAGGAGACACTCTGACATCTTAATTATATTCTGCCACCTAGTGACTGAGGAAGATTAACATACTTGCTTAGCCAGGCTCCAAGTGCACACACAGGGCAGTCCCGCACCTCTTGGTTTCAAAAGTCCTGGCCTGACCCCCGGGGATTGGGTGTGGGAGTGAGAGTGATTCTATCAGCACTGGTGTGCCTCGCCTGCCATCTGCTCACTACTCCTACTACAACTGTAAAGGAACCTACAGATATGGGTGAAGCCGCAAAGCTCTCTATTGCTCCCAGACCAAGGAGCTGGAAGTCCTCTCTCCATCGAAGCACAGGTCCCCAGCCCAGGGCTTCCTCAAGCTCTTTGTAGAGAGCTGTCAGGTACAACAAACTGAACTAATTTCCATCTGGGTATTTTTAATTCCAAAGTTCCATGATCAGGATAAAGTAAATGTAGTGACCGCAACCAGTAAGATGGGCCAAAGTTTACTCCCAAGTCCTTGAGATCTCACAAGTCTGGACATGGGAACTTGTATGAATCACCCCCCACGTGCCCCATGGAAAATAAAGCAGTGGGTGCTTTGAAGTCACGTCCTCTGGCATAGCACAATTTCTCTTCAATGAATGCTGACCCCTTTGATGATGAGGCCCATAATGCATTGCAGTGGTATTTCCTAGGCTTGACCTCAGCATTTCTAGGCAAGAATCACAGAATTATGTGACTCTCCCAAAGCTCTCCAGGTTCTCCTCTGTCATTGGTCAGCATCTTTGGCACGGTTGCTAATGGACAGAGATTGTGTTATAGCTGTGGTATTTAATAAGGCTCTCCATTCTGTGCAGGAACTGCGGACGGGATCTCAGAACACGCAGCTAAGGCACCAGCATCATCAAGAAGGCTGTGATACCGACCCTGAATACCAATAACAGCCTTCGGGAGCTTTTTGAACACAAGATGAAGGCATGCGACACCAGAATAAAGCTTTGGTTGAGAAAGTGACTGGGACAGACTGAGCTATTTTTCCAAATATGCAAACTATCAACCTGCTTTGAAAATAAGGTTTTATTGGAACATAGATATATGTCCCTTCCTTTAAGAATTAAGATGTGTTCTACTCTATGGTGGTTCTCACAGAGGCCACTTGTGGTCTGCCAAGTTTAAACGATTAATTCCCCTTCCCTGTGCAGAAAGCCTGTCAACGCACAGCCTGAATGAACTACCCAGGGGAGAAGTTTCTGTCAGTCGTCTGAAATCATATTTTTCCAGTCGGCTTCTGAAAAGAATTACGGATTTTACTTGACATAGATATAAGGAATCATTTTCTGAGTTAGCTAGTAACTGGTACCCAAAAACAGAGAGATAAAAGGAGAGAAGGAAGATGAGGGCAGGACAGACCTGGGGAGCAGGCTGGCCACATTTATGTTTGCCACCTGCTTTGGTACAATTCAAAATCAGCCTCAACACTAAGGTCATTTGGGGCTAGATAATTATTGCTATGGAGATGGGGGAATCTGTCCTCCAGATTGCATGGATAGTAAGTGTTATGCCTGGCTCCACTAGATGTCAGCAGCAACCCCAAAATTATGACAAAATATATCCCTAACGATTACCAAATGTCCTCTAAGGAGGCAAAATGTCCTTCGTTAAGAATACAGAAGCATACCTTTAGTGCCAGCACTCAACAGGCAGAAACAGGTGGATCTCTCTGAGTTCAAGACCAGTCTAGTCAACACAGTAAGTTCCAGGATAACTGGGGTTACACAGTAAGACCCTGCCTCAAAGCAACAAGAACAAAAGTCGCATCTTGTTTAAGTACTCCTTCAATGACCAATTTCAAGCTACCAGCTCAATAACACGGAATATGGCTACATGTGGGGAAAAGATTATTGCTCAAGCCAGGAAGAACCATTGCCAGCATACTGCTGTGTGAGAACATTCTTGCATGGTGGTAATGATATTGTCCCATTTTAAAGACTGAACTAACTGTGTCTCGCCAGGTTTGACACAACCCTATAAACTACAGTTTGTAGGTAACATCCAAAGCCCAAGTAAACAGTAACTTTTATGGTTATTGAAAACATTCAAGGGCTGGGAGCTGGATTAGTGGACAAGTGTGAGGACCTCTGTTCAGAGTCCCAGTACCTATGTAAAGCTGGGCACAACAGCACACATCCTTATCCCAGGGCTCCTACAGCATCATGGGAAGTGGAGAAATGAGAATCTCTGCAAGCCGCAGGGTCAGCTAACCTTGGAAAACAAGAGATTGTCTCAAACTAGGTAGACAATGAGAACTGACAGGCAGGGTTGTCCTCTGACCTCCATATGTATCCTGTAGTCAACATGTGCCTGCACAACACACACACACCAGCATATTGGTGAAATGTACTTTATGTGCTTTTCAGTGGATTTGACAAGATGAATTGGTCCCCCAAAAGCTGAGCGATTGTAGCAGTTATATAAATTTGGATTCCATTTAATGTATTGATTGAGCCTTGTAGTTTATTTAAATCAGTTGAATTTGGGGTGTATCTATCACAGACATCATGACATTAGCCATCATGACATTCCAAGAATAATTTGCATTAAGAGCAGTGACCATGGTTAATTACTCAGAACCAATTACCAAGGCCATTCTCAGGCCACAACATTAAAGACATTTCCCCAGCACCCAGGAGGACACTTAGCCTCTTGTTCCAGGAGGTAAAGTCATCTATTTTTATCTCCAGTTTCGCATCATTAGGATACAGGACTATTTCTATCAACCCTGAGTTCATGAAGGGTATTAAAATGCAGGTTTTGTAGAAACATCAATAATGGAGTGTCTATATTGAGTTCGTGCTACTTGAAGTCACAGGCCAATGGAAGGCCAATAAAAGCTACAGTCATATTCTGCTTCCTACATTTCTGCACAAGATAATTCTGCACAGTGATCAATGATGTTAACACTTCTGGGATTTCCTTTCCTCTTACGAGTTGTGACATTCTGGTCTCCCTGGATAATGAGACCAAAGATAGTTGGATTCAGAATCATGAGAATTTTACCAATGATGAAACACAGTGCTGTATGTGCTTATAGTGCCAGATACTAATGAGGTGGAAGTTGGGGCCTCATTTGAGTGAAGTTAAAAAAGAAAACTTTGTGATGGCCTCTGGAATAGTATTATTACAAGTAACCTCTAAGATTCAGCTCTGAATCTGGACACAGAGAGAGAGAGAGAGAGAGAGAGAGAGAGAGAGAGAGAGAGAGAGAGAGAGAGAGAGAGATTTGTACATTTGAGCTTCAACTCCAGGTCAAAGCCAGTCATGTTCAAGGATTTCCTTTGACTGTTTCACTGTCTTGTGGGATATTGGCATCTTATAAAATGTTTTCTAATACCTACTCAACAGTCAGCAAGCATTGCAAAAGTATTCATGTGCACAAAGAAAGGTGTCCCTAACATCCTGGCATCAAGCCACACTTAAATATGCAGTAGCTGAGGGCAGTAGCTGAGGGCACAGTTGAATGTTAGTGTATGGTTGCATATCCAAGGGCATGGGATCAATTGCCACCAAAATAAGAAAGAAAGAAATACAAAAGTAGATAAAACAGGTCCTCTCATACCACGAGCAACAACCAATAAAGTAAATATTAAAATCCATATGTTATATTTCAGGATGAATTAAAGAATTTCAGTGTTTTAGTCACTTTTCTGTAGCTATAATAAAGTACACTGAGAAGAGCAAGGTGGAGGAAGGGTTCACTTTAACTTATAGTTCCAGCAGGACGAAGTCCATCATGATGAGGAAGGCCTGGTGACAGACAAAGTGTGGTAAGAGGGTCAGAAACTGGCTTATCACACTTTCACCAACATATAGGAAGAGGGAAAAAGAACAAGTGGAGCAGGGCTCAACTCCTCCCTCTCTGCTTCCAGGGACATACTTCCCCAGCAAGGCTCCACCTTTTAAAGGTTCTGTAACCTCCCCAAACAGTGCCACTCCCCGAGGACTGAGTCTTCAAAACTACAAGCCTACGGGGGACATTTCTCATCCAAACCACCATGCATACGCTTTAGTTACATAGACCATATAACTACCAGAGGTAGATATAGTGATTTTATAGGCAACAATATGAATATAAAAGTTGTAAATGAACTTTAAATCAGCATATCATGACAAATCTCTGTCCTTTAAGCTAGATGAATACAAGTCCCACTAAATTCTTTTTTTTTTTTTAAGATTTATTTATTTATTATATGTAAGTACATTGTAGCTGACTTCAGAAACTCCAGAAGAGGGCGCCAGATCTCGTTGCGGATGGTTGTGAGCCACCATGTGGTTGCTGGGATTTGAACTCCAGACCTTCGGAAGAGCAGTCGGGTGCTCTTACCCACTGAGCCATCTCACCAGCCCCCCACTAAATTCTTTGGCGATCTTACCTGTGTAGCTCACCTCCCACAGATCATGTAGTAAGTATAACTAGAGCCTATTTGTTCTACAAGTAAAATTCTGGCCTAAAAATCAGTATGAGCTGCTGCTACTTCTGCTGCTGCTGCTGCTCCTCCTCCTCCTCCTCCTTCTCGTCCTTCTCCTTCGCCTCCTCCTCTTCCTTTGTCTCCTCCTCCTTCTTCTTCTTTTTCTCTTCTTCCTTCTCCTCTTCTTTCCTTCCTCTTCCTCCTCCATCCTCCTTCTTTTGTTTGTTTAACATTCTTTTGGGAGTTTCACTGTGTAACTCTAGTTTTCCTGGAACTTACTGTGAGACCAGGCTGACCTCAAACTCACAGAGATCCCTCTACCTCTGCATCTAGACTGCTGAGATTGAAGACATGTGCCACTACACCTGGCTAAGCAGTCTTCCTAAGACTAAGACTGGCACAAAGACTGAAGAGAAACTTAGAAAACTGCCATAAATAATTGTTACTTTGAGAGATGGACACTTTTCTTTATAAAAATCAAGTGGCTCATATTTAAAATGTACCTAAATTGGATTGTGCCTGAGGAATTAGTAAAGAAAGAAAGTTTGAAATGGTTCAGAGGTCATTAACAATAGTGGATTTTGACAATCAATAAAGAAAGAGATCTCACAAGGGCTTTAAGATGAGTTTTGAAAGAATAATTACTAGACTGTGCCAATAAGTTACTGTAGGGTCTACAAAATTGGAAGTAGTTGGAGAAAACGATTCCTCTATAAAGCAATTGAATCTTCACTTCCATACTCCCTATAATTATGTTTATTACAGAGTCTCAAGTCCAAAGGCAAAGGCTCTCCCAATTTATAGTACTCAACTTTCCTCAGTGGGTATATCAATCAAGATAAGATAGGCTTATGCAATCAAGATGAGCAGTTCTTAACAAATGTTTATTTCTCACCCATATGATAAAAGCAGGCTGGCAGGGGTTCTCAGCCCATGCTCTAAATCTTTGTAGGATAGAGGGTCCCCTTCAAACAGTGCTCTAACCAGGCCAGTGCAGCGAGAAGGGAGCACACAAACACATTTCAGCTCTGGAAGACTCCATCCAGAAGTGGCACACGCTCTTTCCACTTGCATTCTGTTTGTCAAACTAAATGGCATGGTTATGACTGGCATCAGGGAGGAAGAAAGTGGAAGGAAAATTAGAATGACAGGAAGCAGCTCTAACACCCACTGTGGTGACAACCAAGACATAAAGACTCTGAGCGATGACACTATGGGTCTTCTCCTACCCATGGTTCTTAATTCACAAGGTAGATCGAATTTAGCCACTCCCATCATGCTATCTTTGCCTTTCCTCCTGCATGAACAATATGTACAATACCTAGTTAGCTCTTAATATTTGCCCTATTAGCTGACATCAGTTTTTAAAATTTTACAGACACAGCGCATTAGAGATGCTATTTTGAAGTCTTATGAGCCTTTGTGCAGTTGCGGCCCCTTTCCTGCCATTAACAGTTGTGGAGAGTTCCTCAATTCTCTAAAGCAGAGACCCACCGAGTTTTGAGCTCATAAAATCACATAAACCCCACTACTACCGCACCTGATGTTCTGTGCTGCCATCAGAAAATGTGTGTGTCGCTTAGAGGTCCCAGAGGATCCAACACAGAGTGGGAGGTTCCTATTCGGGGGTGGGGGGGAACACTGGGACAGAATTCAGAAGAAACTGAGGCAGAACAAGACTCAAAGATAGACTGGATTTGGGAAATTAAATATAATTAGCACTGCTGTCTTTTGTCATGTCTCCCTCTCTATGTCCATCTCCACTGGTTTTGGGTTTGTCAGCATGGCTTTCTCAAGCCAGTTTCTTCCAGAAGAGAAGAGAACAGAGTATGGGACCTTAGGGAGCCCTAGGGTTATAAGCAGAGAGGAAATGAGGGTCATCCTTCGCTCTACTTAGAAAGATCCCAAGGAAGCCACTGACGTGGTGATACTGCAAGGCATGTGCTCATTAATTTATTAATTAATTAATTTATTGTTTGATTTCCTTCTGCAGCACTGTGGATCACAACCATGGCCTCATTCATGTTAAGCACATGATCTAGCACTGAGCTACAGTCGCAACACCTAAGCTATGACTTTACAGAATTCCCCTGGCTACCTGCCTGGAGAGTAGATCAGACAGAAGCACAAGTGGAAATGGTCCTTGTCCAAGCATCCCAAATCCTTGATGAATCCTCTTCTCCATTGCCTTTTGTAATCAGAAACATTACATGTATCCGGAGAGGCCAAGAACAAGAAGCTCTTTGTGTTTGTTTCTGTTGCTTTCAGAAAAGCATGTCTTGGGTGCTTCATACACTACAAGCTTTGGGACAGAAATCCCAGTAGACTTATTCACTGAGGCTGGAAACCTAGTGGAAACTGCTCACACTGATCGTGTTTATTGCTTTTTTCCATATGTAAAACCATGACATTGCATCATACTTTTTTTTCCTGAGCTTGCCATTGTTGGAGAACCCTGCTATGAAGGTTGCAGTCCCCCATTACTGGAAGGATCTCCGAGCTTGGTGCAAACTCTGAGCTGGGCTTCCCTTTCTCTGCCTGATTTGGCTGAAGAGTGTCAGCACATGTGCCTGGCTTTATCTGAAGATTGACCTTGTGCAGAGCTGCTTCACTCAGCACAGAAGTCCCACTCTGCCTTCCCACCAGAATGATAGTTAGATACTATATTATGACCAATTAACCCTTTCCACCCACACCCCTAAAGGCCATATATACCCTATAAGTTGAGCTATAAAGGAGACTCCTCTCACTGCTGTGGTCTCTGGAAGTCCATCTGTTGGTTCTCATGGTCATTGGAAACCTGCTCTCTGCTTCTGCTCCCATTGTCCTTACAGACCAGTGGCTAATGCCACCCCCCCCCCAACTGTACCTAGGAGAAGGGAGAACACAGCTACTACAACAAGGCTCAAAAAAAAAAAAAATCTAGCTTTCCATACCCTTCAACGCTGTCTTTCCCTCTACCTATCAAGCTTGCTTTTATTATTTTCAGAAGAAAATCCTGGGCCTTGCATATGATGGGCAAGCATTCTACACTGAGGTACACCCAATCTTCTTTGTCTTCTTCTTCTTCTTCTTCTTCTTCTTCTTCTTCTTCTTCTTCTTCTTCTTCTTCTTCTTCTTCTTCTTTCTTCTCCTCCTCCTCCTCCTAGTCCTCTTCTTCTTCTTCGTTTTTACATTGGTGTTCTGCCTCCAGTATGTTTGTGTGAGGGTGCCAGATCCCTTGGAACTAGAGTTACAGATAGTGGGTGCTGGGATTTGAACCATGGTCCTTTGGAAAAGAAGCCAGTACCCTTCCCCACTGAGCCATCTCTCCAACCCTAAGTGCTCACATCCTGAAGTTTAAGCACAAACCAAAAAGGAGCAAACTAGATAACCGCAGGGGGTTTAACTCGCAAAACCTAACCTTAGTGACATACCTCCTCCAGAAAGGCCACATCTCCTAACAGTGCCACCAACTGAGGATCAAGTATTCAAATAACTGCATCTATGGGGGGGATTCTCATTCAAATCACAATATCTTGATTTTCGTTTCAATATTATATTAAATACATTTTATATTGCTGTGATAAAATACCATAATTGAGGTGACTTATAAAAGAAGCCATTTAATTGGGCTCATGGTTCCAGAGAGTTAATGTCTGTGATGGAAGAGTAAAGGCAAGAGGCAGAAGAGCTCACATCTCTAAGAAGAAGCAGAGAGCACAATGGGAATGACATGTTGCTTTTGAAACCTCAAAGCCCTCCTCTAGTGACCCCCTCCAACAAGGCCACACCTGCTAATTATTTCCAATCAGTCTCACCAACTGGGGACCAACTATTCAAACTTAGGAGCCATTCTAACAAGAACCACCACAAGTATGTATAGGTCTACCTCACTATCTTTAAAGACAAAGGGATATTTGCAAAGTAGATGTTTTACAGTAAAATTTATATCCAATTTCATAACCTAAAACCCTCTGAAAATGCTGGGTAAATTTGCAGCTTATGTATGGCAGTAAAACCTAACCTGAACCTTTCAAAGACTTTCTTTCAGCCCACTTAGTGAATATTGCTGATTTTCAATGAAAAATTATAATATGTTTCATTAATGTTATTTGTTATTTTAGATTCAACTAATTATGCTGTATAATTCACAACCAAAAATTCTAACTGTGAAACATATCTTACCTTCAAGAGTTTGGGGATCTAGCAATATCTTTTCATTTCTAAAGAAAACTTAGTGAAATATCTAGAATTTTATTAATAATTAAATTTCAAGTATTTATCCATATCATATCAAATATTGTTCTAGTGTTTTCTATGAACTAACCAATGCACTTTTCCCAACAATTCTAATGTAGTATTATTAGGATTACCATTTTACAGATTGGAAAAACTGGGACACCAAAAAATGTGGTTTCCACAGTCAAGAATGAATAAGACAGAACTGAATCTAGCCATCTAGTCCTTTATGCTATATTTGTCCTTTTGCATCTGCGAATTCTATCAGTATCACTTTAGCTCTTAAGCCAATTGCTTAATATCGGGTTTTTGGTTTTGGTTTTGGTTTGTTTGTTTTTTGGGTTTTGTTGTTGTTTTTGATTGTTTGTTTAGGTTTTTTGTTTGTTTGTTTGTTTGTTTGTTTGTTTGTTTGTTTGAGACAGGGTTTCTCTGTGAAGCCCTGGCTGTCCTAGAACTCACTCTGTAGACCAGGCCAACCTCGAACTCAAAAATCCGCCTGCCTCTGCCTCTGCCTCTGCCTCTGCCTCTGCCTCTGCCTCTGCCTCTGCCTCTGCCTCTGCCTCTGCCTCTGCCTCTGCCTCTGCCTCTGCCTCTGCCTCTGCCTCTGCCTCTGCCTCTGCCTCTGCCTCTGCCTCTGCCTCTGCCTCTGCCTCTGCCTCTGCCTCTGCCTCTGCCTCTGCCTCTGCCTCTGCCTCTGCCTCTGCCTCTGCCTCTGCCTCTGCCTCTGCCTCTGCCTCTGCCTCTGCCTCTGCCTCTGCCTCTGCCTCTGCCTCTGCCTCTGCCTCTGCCTCTGCCTCTGCCTCTGCCTCTGCCTCTGCCTCTGCCTCTGCCTCTGCCTCTGCCTCTGCCTCTGCCTCTGCCTCTGCCTCTGCCTCTGCCTCTGCCTCTGCCTCTGCCTCTGCCTCTGCCTCTGCCTCTGCCTCTGCCTCTGCCTCTGCCTCTGCCTCTGCCTCCTCTGCCTCTGCCTCTGCCTCTGCCTCTGCCTCTGCCTCTGCCTCTGCCTCTGCCTCTGCCTCTGCCTCTGCCTCTGCCTCTGCCTCTGCCTCTGCCTCTGCCTCTGCCTCCTCTGCCTCTGCCTCTGCCTCTGCCTCTGCCTCTGCCTCTGCCTCTGCCTCTGCCTCTGCCTCTCTGCCTCTGCCTCTCTGCCTCTCTGCCTCTCTGCCTCTGCCTCTCTGCCTCTCTGCCTCTGCCTTTCTCTGCCTCTGCCTCTCTGCCTCTCTGCCTCTCTGCCTCTCTGCCTCTCTCTGCCTCTGCCTCTCTGCCTCTCTGCCTCTCTGCCTCTCTGCCTCTCTGCCTCTCTGCCTCTCTGCCTCTCTGCCTCTCTGCCTCTCTGCCTCTCTGCCTCTCTGCCTCTCTGCCTCTCTGCCTCTCTGCCTCTCTGCCTCTGCCTCTGCCTCTGCCTCTGCCTCTGCCTCTGCCTCTGCCTCTGCCTCTGCCTCCCAAGTGCTGTGATTAAAGGCATTCGCCACCACTGCCCCCACTTTGACCTCATTTTTTAAAAAAAGTAAAACCTTACAAACAGAGATGAGCAGCAGCGTGTACCTGTCATACCAGCATTTGGGAGAAGGAGTCTGAGGGATTCAAAGCCAGACTTGGCTACACAGTGATTTCGAGCCAAGCGTGGATTACGTGAGATCCCATCTCTAAAGACCAAAAATAAGATAGTCAACAAATCTCGACATCCAAGATTCATCTGGTGTCGTCCTTGATCACACTCCACTTTACTTACAGAAATTCCATCTCTTGCCAAACCTGGCGCTTGTCGGTTTGGCTCATCTAACTACCCAGCTTGCTCTGGGGGGTCTCCCCCTCAGCTCCTGAGCGCTAGTACTACAGTCAGCCTGTTTCACCATGCCCACCCAACAGTTGTGAAGGTGCTGTGGATCTAAAGTCTGGCTCTGCCTTACACAGCAAGCCTTTATTCTCAAAGTCATTTCCTTAACACTAAAATAAATATTATAAGATTTAAAAAGCTGGGCTGGTGAGAGGGCTCAGTGGGTAAGAGCACTGACTGCTCTTCCCAAGGTCCTGAATTCAAATCCTAGCAACCACATGGTGGTCACAACCTCTGGTTCAAAAAACCGTCATGAGATATGACGACCTCTTCTCGTGTGTCTGAAGACAGCTACAGTGTACTTATGTATAATAATAAATAAATCTTTGGGCCAGAGCGAGCAGAGCTGACCACAGTGAGGACAGGTCCTAAAATTCAGTTCCCAACAACCACATGAAGGCTGAAGGCTCACAACCATCTTTACATCTACAGTATACTCACATAAATAAATAAATCTTTAAAAAAAAAGAAGATTTAAAAAGCTAAAGAGAATTTTTTAAGTGTTCCTTTGAAGGATGTTGTCTTCATCCAGCTTTCTATTACTGTGACAAAATACTGTAACCAAAAGATACTTGGGAGAGGAAAGAGTAGTTTATTTTGTTCAGACTACCACAGAACACTAGATCATTGAAGTAAGGCAGGGCAGGAACCTGGAGACACAGACTGCAGCAGAGGCCATGAAGGAATGTTGTTTACTGGCTTGCTCAGTCTGCCTTCTTACACACCCCAGAACCACATGTGCAGGGGTAGCACCATCCACAATGCGCTGAACCTCCCCACACTAATAAAACACCCCGCAGGCTATTCTTATGTGTCAGGCTGATACAAAAAAAAAAAAAAAAAAAAAGTTTTAGAGCAAACAAAACACGAGCCAGCACAGGTATCAATATCCATTCCTTAAATCAATTAGTGTTGGAATAAAAACAAGATTAACAAGAACTGTTTCTATCTTTGTGGCCAATAAATGGGATTTTCTAATAAAAGAAAATTTGGACAATGTTCAAAAAACCATATACAAATCCCCAATCACTGCTCATATCGAGAGCCAGAAGTGCTACAAGAGCAAAGGAGAAGAAAATATGACCCAGGCTCTTTTGCATAGGTGCTATCCCATACCATGCAGATGGCCCAATTTCCATCTGTTGCCTAAATTCTAGTTGGGGGGGGGGTGTAGTGTGTCTGTGTGTGTGTCTAGTATGTGTGTGTGTGTCTAGTGTGTATGTGTGTGAAGTGTGTGTGTGTCTAGTGTGTGATATGCATACAAGGGTATGCACATGTGAGTTTGCATATGGAAACCAAAGGTTGGTGTAACTCTCAACATTATTTTTTGAGACAGTGTCTCTCAATGAAACTGGAACTTGCCAATTTGGCTGGACTAGCTGCTCACCAAGTCCCAGGAATCAGTTTGTTTCCCACTTCTTAGCACCAGGATTGTAGATGTGCACAGGTGCCGGGATCTGAACTCCAGTCCTCACCTCTGTGAAGCAGCGTGTGACCTACTGAACCATTTCCCTACCCCCCTAAATGTTATTTTTAAAATCAAGGATAAGGTTAAAATTTTGAGAATATAACAGTCTATACAAAGCTCTTCTGCACTGCTGCTCAGAGGAACCCACCGGGAACCCTCAGGAGACTGGAAATGAGGGGCAGCCTGGAACGGGAGCCTTCCGGTTTCCTTCTCTGCCTATAGCAGATCCTCTGCCCCAGGGCTCCATATTCAAATAGCGCTGGGAGGGAGCAAGCATCCTAGGAGTGCAGACAGGGCTGTGAGTGCAGGTAGGATCACCACTGTTGCTCTGAGGAACCCTCAGGACACAGGAACCAAGGGGCTGCCTGGGACGGACTCTTCCAGTCTCCCTCTGTGCCCAGAGCTGATCCTGTGCCACAAAACTACATACACAAATATCACCAGGAGAGAGCTGGTCTCCCTGTAGTGCCTACAAATCTGCAAGCACAGGTAAAACCACCACCTCTCTTCAAATTCCTGGCCCAACAGGGACACTCACAGAGCCATCAGGACACAAGAACAAAGGATCAGCTGGGGACAGGATCCTTCTGGTCTCTGTCTGCACCCTTAAGCTGACCCTGTACTACAGCTCTCCATACCCAAATTCCTCCTGGAGAGAACTGGTCTCTCAGAAATATTGACACACAGACTTGCAGGAGGGACAAGCCAAAGTCAGAGACAGCAAGACCAGCTAACACCAGAGATAACCAAATAGCAAAAGGCAAGTGCAAGAACATAAGCAACAGAAACATAGACTACTTGGCATCAACCCAGTTCTCCCACCACAGTGAACCCTGGTTACCCCAACACACCAGAAAAGCAAGACTCTGATTTAAAAATCACATCTCATTATGATAATAGAGGAATTTAAGAAGGATATAAATAACTCCCTTAAAGAAATACAAGGATTAGCAGGATCAATATAGTAAAAATGGCTATCTTGCCAAAAGCAATCTACAGATTCAATGCAATCCCCATCAAAATTCCAACTCAATTCTTCAACGAATTAGAAAGGGCAATTGGCAGATTCATCTAGAATAACAAAAAACCTAGAATATCAAAAACTCTTCTCAAGGATAAAAGAACCTCTGGTGGAATCACCATGCCTGACCTAAAGCAGTACTACAGAGCAATTGTGATAAAAACTGCATGGTACTGGTATAGTGACAGACAAGTAGACCAATGGAACAGAATTGAAGACCCAGAGATGAACCCACAAACCTATGGTCACTTGATCTTTGACAAGGGAGCAAAAACCATCCAGTGGAAAAAAGACAGCATTTTCAACAAATGGTGCTGGCACAACTGGCAGTTATCATGTAGAAAAATGCGAATTGATCCATTCCTATCTCCTTGTACTAAGGTCAAATCTAAGTGGATTAAGGAACTCCACATAAAACCAGAGACACTGAAACTTATAGAGGAGAAAGTAGGGAAAAGCCTCGAAGATATGGGTACAGGGGAAAAATTCCTGAATAGAACAGCAATGGCTTGTGCTGTAAGATCGAGAATCGATAAATGGGACCTCATAAAGTTGCAAAGCTCCTGCAATGCAAAAGACACTGTCAATAAGACAAAAAGACCACCAACAGATTGGGAAAGGATCTTTACCTATCCCAAATCGGATAGGGGACTAATATCCAATATATATAAAGAACTCAAGAAGGTGGACTCCAGAAAATCAAATAACCCCATTAAAAAATGGGGCTCAGAGCTAAACAAAGAATTCTCACCTGAGGAATACTGAATGGTAGAGAAGCACCTGAAAAAATGTTCAACATCCTTAATCATCGGGGAAATGCAAATCAAAACAACCCTGAGATTCCACCTCACACCAGAATGGCTAAGATCAAAAATTCAGGTGACAGCTGATGCTGGCGAGGATGTGGAGAAAGAGGAACACTCCTCCATTGTTGGTGGGATTGCAAGCTTGTACAACCACTCTGGAAATCAGTCTGGCGGTTCCTCAGAAAATTGGACATAGTACTACCGGAGGATCCAGCAATACCTCTCCTGGGCATATATCCAGAAGATGTCCCAACCGGTAAAAAGGACACATGCTCCACTATGTTCATAGCAGCCCTATTTATAATAGCCAGAAGCTGGAAAGAACCCAGATGCCCCTCAACAGAGGAATGGATACAGAAAATGTGGTACATTTACACAATGGAGTACTACTCAGCTATTAAAAAGAATGAATTTATGAAATTTCTAGGCAAATGGATGGACCTAAAGGGCATCATCCTGAGTGAGGTAACCCAATCACAAAGGAACTCATACAATATGTACTCACTAATAAGTGGATATTAGCCCAAAACTTAGGGTACCCAAGATATAAAATACAATTTGCTAAATGCATGAAACTCAAGAAGAACGAAGACCAAAGTGTGGACACTTTGCCCCTTCTTAGAATTGGGAACAAAACACCCATGGAAGGAGTTACAGAGACAAAATTTGGAGCTGTGACGAAAGGATGGACCATCTAGTGATTGCCATATCCAGGGATCCATCCCATAATCAGCTTCCAAATGCTGACACCATTGCATACACTAACAAGATTTTGCTGAAAGGACCCAGATATAGCTGTCTCTTGTGAGACTATGCCGGGGCCTAGCAAACACAGAAGCTGGATGCTCACAGTCAGCTATTGGATGGATCACAGGGCCCCCAATGGAGGAGCTAGAGAAAGTACCCAAGGAGCTAAAGGGAATCCTGAAAAGGGGAACGCCAGGGCCAAAAAGGGGGAGTGGGTGGGTAGGGGAGTGGGGGTGGGTAGGTATGGGAGACTTTTGGGATAGCATTGGAAATGTAAATGAGGAAAATACCTAATAAAAAAATAAAATAAAGAAATACAAGAAAACACAGGTAAACAGGTAGAAGACCTTAAAGAAAATCCCTTAAAGAATTACAGGAACACACAACCAAACAGTTGAAGGAACTGAACAAAACCATCCAGGATCTAAACATGGAAAGCGAAACAATAAAGAAATCACAAAGGGAGACAACACTGGAGATAGAAAACCTAGGAAAGAGACCAGGAGTCATAGATGCAAGCATTACCAACAGAATACAGGAGATAGAAGAGAGAATCTCAGATGCAGATGTTATTATAGAAAACATTGACACAACAGTCAAAGAAAATGCAAAATGCAAAAAGCTCCTAACCCAAAACATCCAGGAAATACAGGACACAATGAGAAGACCAAACCTAAGGATAATAGGTATAGAAGAGAGTGAAGATTCCCAACTTAAAGGGCCAATAACTATCTTCAACAAAATTATAGAAGAAAACTTCCCTAACCTAAAGAAAGAGATGCCCATGAACATGCAAGAAGCCTACAGAACTCCAAATAGATTGGACCAGAAAAGAAATTCCTCCCATCACATAATAATCAAAACACCAAACACACTAAACAAAGAAAGAACATTAAAAGCAGTAAGGGAAAAATCAAGTAACATATAAAGGCAGACCTATCAGAATTACCCCAGACTTCTCACCAGAGACTATGAAAGCAAGAAGATCCAGGGGAGATGTCATAAAGACCCAAAGAGAACACAAATGCCAGCCCAGACTACTATACCCAGCAAAACTCTCAATTACCATAGATGGAGAAACCAAGATATTCTATGACAAAGACAAATTTACACAGTATCTTTCCACAAATCCAGCCCTACAAAGGATAATAAAGGGAAAACTCCAACACAAGGAGGGGAACTACACCCTAGAAAAGGCAAGTAATCTTCTTTCAACAAACCCAAAAGAAGAGAGCTGCACAAACATAAAAATACCATCAATAATAACATGGAGCAAAATCACTAACCTTAATATCTCTTAACATCAACGGATTCAATTCCCCAATAAAAAGACATAGACTAACACACTGGATACGTAAACAGGACCCAGTATTTTGCTACATACGGGAAATGCACCTCAGTGTCAAAGACAAACACTACCTCAGAGTAAAGGGCTGGAAAACAATTTCTCAAGCAAATGATCCCAAGAAACAAGAGGGAATAACCATTTTAATATCGGATAAAATTGACTTTCAACCAAAAGTCATCAAAAAAGATATAAGGAAGGACACTTCATAGTCATCAAAGGAAAAATCTACCTAGAAGAACTCTCAGTTCTGAACATCTATGCTCTAAATGCAAGGACACCCAGAAATTCTCACCTGAGGAATACCGAATGGCTGAGAAGCACCTAAAGAAATGTTCAACATTCTTAGTCATCAGGGAAATACAAATCAAAATAACCCTGGGATTCCACCTCACACCAGTCAGAAATCTCAGATCAGAAACTCAGGTGACAGCAGATGCTGGCGAGGATGTGGAGAAAGAGAAGCACTCTTGCGTTGCTGATGGGATTGCAAGCTGGTACAGCCACTCTGGAAATCAGTTGTGGTTACTCAGAAAATTGGACATAATACTACTCGAGGATCCAGCTGTAGCACTCCTGGACATATACCCAGAAGATGCTCCAACATGTAATAAGGACACAAGCTCCACTATGTTTAAAGCAGCCATATTTTAATAGCCAGAAGCTGGAAGCAACCCATATGTCCTTCAACAAAGGGATAAATACAGAAAATGTGGTACATTTACACAATAGAATACCACTCAGCTATTAAAAACAATGACTTTATTAGTCATTGTTTTTAATAGAAATTAAAAACATTCTTTATTAGAAATAAAAACATTCTTTATTAGAAATTCTTAGGCAAATGGATGGATCTAGAAAATATCATCCTTCTTTTTCATTTTTTTCTTTTTCTTTTTCTTTTTCTTTTTTTTTTGGGGGGGGGGGGCGGGGTGAGACAGGGTTTCTCTGTGTAGCCCTGGCTGTCCTGGATCTCACTCTGTAGACCAGGTTGGCCTCAGAAAATCCGCCTGCCCATGCCTCCCAAGTGCTGGGATTAAAGACATATGCCACCACTGCCCAGCAGAAAATACCATCCTGAGTAAGGTAACTCAATCACAAAAGAACACACATGATATGTACTCACTGATAAGTAGATATTAGCCCAGAATACCCAAGATACAATTCACAGACCACATGAAGCTCAAGAAGGAAGAGCAAGTGTGGATGCTTCAGTCCCTCTTAGAAGGGGGATCAAAATACCCATGGAAGGAGTTGCAAAGTGTGGAGCAGAGACTGAAGGAAAGGCCATCCAGAGACTGCCCCACCTGGGGATCCATCCCATATATAGTCACCAAACCCAGACACTATTATGGATGCCAAGAAGTACATGCTGACAGGAGCCTGATATAGCTGTCTCCTGAGGGGCTGTAGCAGTGCCTGACAAATACAAAGGTAGATACTCTCAGAGTCTCAAAGGTGGACTGAGCACAAGGTGCCCAATGGAAGGACTAGAGAAAGGACCCGAGGAGCTGAAGGGGTTTACAGCTCCATAAGAGGAACAACAATATGAACCAACCAGTACCCCCCCCCCCCCAGAGCTCCCAGGGACTAAATCACCAACCAAAGAGTACACATGGAGGGACCCATGGCTCTAGTTGCATATGTAGCAGAGGATGGCCTTGTCGGTCATCAATGGGAGGAGAGGCCCTTGGTCCTGTGAAGACTCTATGCCCCAGTATAGGGGAATGCCAGGGCCAGGAAGCAGGAGTGGGTAGGTTGGTGAGCAGGGGAAGCGGGGAGGGGATGGGGGTTTTCGGAGGGGAAACCAGGAAAGGGGATAACATTTGAAATGTAAATAAAGAAAATATCTAATAAAAAAATCCAAGGGGTGGGGAAACAAAGTTACTCTGGAAGAATGAAGGATTAAATTGACTTTACACCCCCCACTTTTTCTCCTTGAGTTGAAACCTGGCAGAATGAGAGAACAGAGCTTTGTTTAAATGCTTAATTGGCCCATACAAGCTAGTAAGAGGCTGCGACCTGGTCTTTGCACAATCTGGATAGTTCTCATCAAACAGAAGGATGTGGTTTTCTAATGAGCCCAGTGTATGATTCCTAGTAAGTATGAGGAGATGCAAAGTTGAAATCAGGAGGAGACTGAGTGGAAGACACTAAAAGTCACTCCCTGGCCCAACAAGGAAAGGTGGCCGAACTGTGAGCTGCAGCCAGCGAGCAAACTGTGAGGCAGCTGCCTGTACAGGGCACGGCTTCTCATCACGGTGTTGAACTACACATTCTCTGGAAATTCAGTCTCTTCGTGAAAAGAAAATGTGTGTTTATGCTTACATGTATGTGTGCTCATGTGTATGTGGTGTGTATGTGTCTGTATGATGTGTGTATGTCTGTATGCTGTGGTGTGTGTATGTGTCTGTCTGTCTGTCTGTTTGGTGTATGTGTGGTGTGTGTAGTGTGTGCATATGCATGTGGTAGGTGTCTGTGTGTTATGTGTGTATTCTGTGGTATTGTTTGTGGTATATTTGTGGGTGTATGTGTGTGTATGTTATGTCTGTGTGGTGTGGGGGTGTATTGTGGATGGATGTGGTTATGTGGTGTGTGGGGGTGTGTAGTGTATTTGTGGGTATATATGTATGTATCTATGGTGTGTGTATGTGTAGTATATATGTGAGGGAGGTGTATGTTGTGTGTCTGTGTGGTGTGGAGGGATGTATGTGTGGGTGGGTATAGATGTGTGGTATGTGTACATGTGCATTGTGTATGTATGTGATAAATGTGTAGTGTGAGTATATGTGTAATATGTGTGTGTATGAGTGCTGTCTATGTGTACATAAAATGTGTGTACATGTAGTATGTGTATATGTGTATAGTGTAGGTATGTTTGTATGGAGTGTGTGTGTATGTGTTGTGTGTGTTGTATGTGTGTATGTGTGTGGTATGTGTATAGTGTGTATGTGCGCTACATACCCTACAGAAGAGTTCAGAAATCTGAAATGAAGTTTTCACGTTCTAGCTTCAGTGTGCATGCAATTTCATTTCAAATTGGCTTTCCTAATAGTTCCTTTATGTTAAGTATATTGATATTTTGAAATTATCTGTGTAAAGTGATATTGCCTCTGAGTTATTATATTTGAGGATAATAAAAGTGGCATTGCAAAGACATTATACATATGGAAAAATTGGAACCTCTGAGCTGGACCCTCAGGGCAGGGAAGAAGGCAAATGGCTGTCCTACATCGAAAATCAAAGGAAAACTAACCGTAAACCCACTAAAACTGACCATTTTATAACACTAAAACAGTCCAAGGTAGGCAATAACACAAGAAGCAGCTGCTCACTTAAAAACAAAGGGAAAGGAAGAGGGGTGGGGGAGGAGGGGCAGGAGGAGAGGAACAGTGAAAAGAGGTCTGGCAGGAGTGCTGAGCTTAGGACCTGCTGGCCAGGGCCATCCCCATGCCACCCACGTCATTTCACTGGCCTCCTTCAGAGGCTATGAATGAGTGAATGAATGAATGAATGAATGAACAAACAAATAAATAAATCAGCCAGAGGTGGCATCACCAAGGAAAGCGGCAGGGTAGCTGCAAACATAGGGGTTGAAGGTGATAGAACAAACTCTACATGTGCCCCTGAACGTTCATGGAGAAGGCCAGAGGGCCCACCAGACACGAAGAGTCTAGAGACACGTGTAAAGTCATGGAGCTCTTGAAAACTGAACACAAAGCTTTGGCAGCAGTGGCCAAAAGCTTTACTGGCTTAAAATATCTGAAAATTAATTTTGCCCAAGTCATTGGCTGAAAGTACAAAAGTACACAGGCAGTGGGGTGATCCCCAGGGACTGTTCAGACTTTGTAAAACAGACAGACAGAGGTGGGTATATTCTGCAGGGGAGACAGGTCACAGTTTTGTTGTTGTTTTGGTTTTGGTGTGTGTTTGCTCATTTGTTTTTTGAGACAGGGTTTCTCTATGTAACCCCAGCTATCCTGGAACTCACTCTGTAGACCAGGCTGGCCTTGAACTCAGAGATCTGCCTGTCTCTGCCACCTAAAATGCTGGGATTAAAAGTGTGCTTTCTTGCTGTCCAGTGACAGTTCATAGCTTAAGCCCTACCCATGGATAAAAAAATACCTAAAACTCAGGTGGCAGGGTAAGTCCCATTTACAGTGTCCTGCCTGCAACGCTTACTAGTTAGCATGTCCAACCTTTAATGGAAAGATGGGCGAAGCAGAGAAAAATGTCTTCTAATCTTTTTATGTACTAGGAGAATACACATCCTAATTCATCCTATTTCTAATCCTCTGCTAGATACAGGGGTGGAGAAACAGGAAGCTAACAGCCACAGACTCTCCTAATCTGCTTCTGAAAAGAAAATTATTTTACTTTTTAATTATTGGATCTCCAATACTCACAGTAAATCTTGGATAGAATAAAGACAAAGAATGCCACACACAACACAGTGTTCTAAGGGAGCCCCTCACTTTGACGGAGGCAGAAATTGATCCCACACAGAGGAAATTCTAAGCTGTTGTGAGGGACCCCAAGTGGCAAGCCCAACTGCTTACTCATAGTTAACATCCAAGCGTTTTCCTTTAGCACTTTGGCCATGTCTAGCATAGCTGCTTTGTCTTCTGAACGTGGGTGTGCGGTAAGTCAGCTTCTATTTGGCAGTTAACACTAAATCTTTAGAATAGCACCTATGGCTGCTTAACTTGATATATAAAATTATCATTCTATACTTAGTGTGTGGGTATGTGCGTGCACATTATTATGTTGTATAATCACTGTGCTCATTGGGTTTTGTGGGTTTTTGTTTGTTTGGGGGGTTTTGTTGTTTTTTTTTTTTTTGGTTTTGTTTTATGTTTTGGGTTGGTTTTGTTTTTTGTTTTTGTGGGGTTTTTTTTTTTTTTTTTTTTTTTTGGTTTTTCGAGACAGGATTTTTCTGCGTAGCCCTGGCTGTCCTGGAATTCATTCTGTAGACCACACTGGCCTCGAACTCAGAAATCCTCCTGCCTCTGCCTCCCAAGTGCTGGGATTAAAGGTGTGCACCACCACTGCCAGGCATTTGTTTTCATTCTTATGACAAATATTGAGAGGATCATTTGGGACCTGAAATGAGGATGAAAACTGAACATGGTAGACAGACAAAAAGAAGTC
Organism: Mus caroli; assembly: GCF_978045245.1. Classification (NCBI taxonomy): domain Eukaryota; kingdom Metazoa; phylum Chordata; class Mammalia; order Rodentia; family Muridae; genus Mus; species Mus caroli. The sequence continues at coordinate 101,330,050 of NW_028227261.1, read as the reverse complement.
AAAGACAAGACACACTCTTCAAAGGCATACCTTCTACAACCTACTTCCTTGAACCTGGCCACACATCCTAGTTTAACCACTTCCTAATAGTGTCAGTGAATTGTTAATCTATCCATAGATTAATCCATTGATTTAGTCAGCACCCTCAAGCTCAGTGATTGGATCCACCCACTGGTAACCAAGCCTTTAACACATGGGTTTGAGCAGGATACTTCATATCTAAACTATAGCAATGACTAGATGCAATTTTACTATATTCTAACTATAGCTAACATGTAAACAATGATTCACAAAGAAAAAAGATATTATCTGATTCAGTTTTCTCCCCAACAAATATTGTGAAATGACTAAATATAATTTTAATATATTTCAATTATGCCTAATGCTTGAGCCATGCTCTACAGTATATAAAACAGTCCCATGAATAGTATTTCACTTGGCTTTTTACAATAAAAATATCACGAGTGAGGAATATGAGGCTCAGAGGAGAGAGATAACTCTCTCATTCACACAGCTAATATGCAGAATTGAGCCCCACACCCATGTGACCTGACTCTTCTCTAAAATCACATCTGCACCATAGCAAGCCAGCTTCACTCTTCTACTTGTTTATTAATTATTTTGACCTCCGAGAGAGAGAGAGAGAGAGAGAGAGAGAGAGAGAGAGAGAGAGAGAGAGAGAGAGAGAGAGAGAGAGAGAGAGAAGACATCATATCTCAGGCTGCAGCTGTATCCCCAGCTATCGAAATGTCTCCACCAGGTTTGGCAACAACTATCTCTGTCTGATATCTCACTGGGTTCCTGTCAGAGACCCACCTTGGGGAATGACAAGTTTAATGGGGAAAAATCCATCCTTCCACCTGAACTCCTAGCTTCACAAATGCAACTAGCATCTGACAGGCTTGGAGGCTCTTGCTGAGGGGAGTGAGTGACCCCAGCCTCTCAGCCCATAGACTGTGTTTGGCAGCTTTCACTGTGATTGGCTGGCAACCTTTTTGCCCTCTCTGCCTCTTACTTTTCAGTCTCGGTGCTAATTTAGATGCAACTCAAATGAATATTGTTTCCTATGCACCCGTCACTGGGGATATATAAAAAGATGAGTAGCGCATCATTCTTGCCTTAGGGGACACTCAAAGTCCTACGGAAGAGTGAGAAACTTCACACTGCTGCTATTTCTATGGAGACAATATCCACCACCAAGGCAAATGGGCCCCTTTTGAACAGAGAGGCTCTAATGAGATTGCATATACACACAAATTACATAGCATGTTCCCTTTGGCAGGAATCACAAATTGAAATGTTATAAGAATCTCTAAATAGCAAGGGGAACTTTAAGAGCTGTGGAAGGGACACTTCACATTTGTGTTTGAGAACCACCTTCAAGAGTTGGTTCTCAGCCGGGTGGTGGTGGTGAACACCTTTAATCCCAGCACTTGGGAGGCAGAAGCAGGCAGATTTCTGAGTTCAAGGCCACCCTGGTCAACAGAGTGAGTTCCAGAACACCCAGGGCTATACAGAGAAACCCTGTCTCGGCGCGGGGGGAGGGGGATGGGGGTGGGGGGGTTGGTTCTCTCCTGAGGGATTGAACTCAGGTCATCAGACTTGGGGGCAGGTACCTGCATTCCAAAGCATTTCTCCAGTCCCAGAACACTGATGGTGAAGAGCCAGACCAGAATTTAAGAACAGGAAACTGGGCCTTGGAAGATGACTTTGCTGGTTAAAGTGGTTGCCACTCAAGAATGAAGATGTAAATTCCATCCCCAGAATCCCCAAAGCTGGGTGCAATGACACACACACGAAGCCCTAGCTCTGGGACATGAAGACAGAAGTATCCCGGAGGTTTGCTTGGCAGCCATTTAGGCCAGTCTGTCAGCTCCAGGGCCAGTGAGAGACCCTGTCTCAAGCACTGTGATGGAGAATGACTGATGTCAACCTCTGGTCTCATACATACAGAGACACACACATTAAAATTTTAGAAAGAGAGAGAGAGGGGGGGGGGGAGAATGAAAGCAGCAACCAACCATACAAGAGATCAGTGGACAGGAGAGAATAGCAGCAGGGAAGGAATATGGAGCAACATCACAAGACTACAGAAGATGAGAACTATGTGGAACTTCTAGACACTCTGAGACTAGGAAACCACTAAAGATATCTCTTCTTCTCCTTCTTCTTCTCCTTCTTCTCCTTCTTCTCCTTCTTCTCCTTCTTCTCCTTCTTCTCCTTCTTCTCCTTCTTCTCCTTCTTCTCCTTCTTCTCCTTCTTTTCCTTCTTTTCCTTCTTCTCCTTCTTCTCCTTCTTCTCCTTCTTCTCCTTCTCCTCCTCCTCCTCCTCCTCCTTCTTCTTCTTCTTCTTCTTCTCCTCCTTCTCCTTCTCCTTCTTCTCCTTCTCCTTTTCCTTCTCCTTCTTCTTCTTTCTCTTTTTTATTTATATTTTTATTAATTTTGAGATTATAGTTTAATTACAATGCTTCTCCCTCCTGTTTATGCACTTCCCATATTCCCCTCTGCACTCTCCTACAAATCCAAAGGCCATTAAGTTTCAAGAAAAAATAAATAAATAAGGGGATGAGTATATGAAATAAGACGTTGCAAAATATCAGTCACTGAAGCCCCAATGCGGATACATGGGTGTTGATTATAATGTCAGTTTTCTCTGTGTGCATGCTTGAAGATATTTCCAAATTAAAAGATGACATTCCAAAACCAAATTAATGGATAGAAAGAATAAAATAAGCTCTTATCCACTTTGAAGAACAGAGTTTCAGTTAAATACTGAGTCTCAAGCTAGACGTACACAAAGAAAGCAGCTGGTACTGTCATGTTTTGTATTTTGATGGTGATGTGGTAGGGAGGCATTGCCCAAGGACTTACATCATTCATTCAGAGTCACTCCAATCAGGATGGTTCCTAAAGGATTCAATACAGGAAGTACTTATGGTGTAGGAACATATGATAGACAAAGGATGCTGAAGAATTCCTGGTAGAGACAGTGAGGCGTTACTGTCTTTTCACAAGTGCTCAAGATGCAGCATAAAGTGTCTACTATCCCTGGGTATGTGGATCAAACTGAAGGTAGCCATTTTTAACTGAGGACTCTACTTCTGACTGGTTTCCAACCATAAGTGACTTGACTTTGGTCAGTCCCACAAGGTCCCCAGTGAAGAGGCATCAGTCATCCAGAGAAAACTCTTCTAGAGATAGCAGAGACACACAGAGACCTGTCATGCTTCTTAGGACCATGACTTGCACCGCCATTCAGGCAGTACACAGGCATCAGAATAAAAAGCAAGTTACAGAATCAAGTCTAAGGGCAGAGAGCAATACCCTCTGCCTCTCACATGAGTAACGGCAAAGTTACATCTAGGCAGAACACTTGGGTACCAGGAAGAGCAAAGACTAGGAGACAATTCAGTCTACAGAATATGCCCCAATGCAAGGGGAAGAGGTGCTTAGCAGGATTCAAAATTTCAAGCTCTGGGGCCCTTGAGGAAAACTCTGACCTTCTCTCTGAAAAACCCAATGATATCCCAGAGAAGATACCAAGGAAACACACACTCCCTAAGTCTCCTCCCTGGGTGCTCACTTGAAAGGAATCCCAAACAGAGGGCACAATGCAAAGGAACCTCTAGCTAGAGTCCATAAAGGTAGGCATGTAGCAATGTGGGATGGTGAGGTAGAGATGGTAGGGATATATAAAAGATACACAAACAGAAGGCCCCTCATCTTCCTCCAAGCACAGCCTGTGGGCTCCAACATTACAGAAAACCCTCTACGTTGCTAGTGCTAGCAGCATCTGGTCCAGTTAGGCAGTGTACCAAAGTCTAAGAGAAAAGCTTTTCTGCCTAAGGAAGAGACACAGCTGGAGGTTGATACAGACAATTAGGGCTTACTGTCTGACTCAGCAATAAGATTCCAGCTGCCACAGTTAGGGATAGTCCACAGGAGGCTGGTAGGGGGCAGAGCAGGCAATCGGTGCCAACACAGATGCTTGAAACCATCATGGAGAAGGGTCTGTATGTAAGGCCCGGGGGAACCACTGTTAGAAAAAGAGTGTCTTACTGAGTCCCACCCACATTCCCTTTGCAGGCCCTAAGGAAGCATTCATGTGTACACTGGCTGTTTCTGGAAACAACGGTGCAAAATAATCAGCAGCAATAAAAAAAAACTCTGAGTTGTTATTTTATATGCAACGAATGCCTCCTAGGTGCAGAGGAATGGAGCAAGCCCCTCCCAGCAAGCTCTCGATTATTAGTTTGTGAATATAGCACTGGAGATTGAGCCTTGACAAATACCAGACAAGCACTCTATGGGTGAGCCCCATCCCCAGTCTTCTTTTCGCTATTTATTTTGAGACAGACTCTCACTAAGAGCCTAAGTCTATATAGCCCAGTTAGGCTTTGAACTGGGCATCCTCCTGCCTCAGCTTACCAAGTAGCACCAAGACAGACAGGTAGTGCCAAGTTCAGCCTAAACTCTTAAGCTTTGTACATCCAGGTCCTAAAATGAATAATCAGATGCTTTACTAAGGTACAAAACACTCACTGGAGTATCAGGCACACCGTTGACGGCATTTGAAGGTGAGCTCTTGTCACTGGTCTCATTCAGCAGCCGCACAGACACAACCGCTCTCATCACCCATGACTGAGGTCCTTTCTCGGTAAGGAAGGTGCTGACCATCACATCCAGCACTGACTGAGGCTCGTGAGAACAATCATGGCTCTGGGAAGGAGGGGCTAAATGTACCAGACCCAGAAGAAAGTCAGCATATTTGCAATGGCATGGCAAATCTACTAGTAAGACTTCAAGCCAACATGGAGGAGGGGTCTGAGGACATGAACCTCCATGTCAGAGTCCACAGTTGGGTTCTACCTGTCCTCTGTCCCTCTGCCTCTCTTGGCTGTCACTCATTTCTCCTTTGTTGTCCTTCACCTTCCCTCCTTCTGTTCTCAGCCACCCCCCAATCAGTGTTGATGTATATTTGGCCCATAGTTGTCTGTGATCTATAGCTCTCCTTACATACAAATAATTTTTGCCTTTTGATGAGTACCCCAGGGATCTAGCTCCTAGCCCCAACACTACCTCATGGTATAATCATCATATTCATAGCAAATTCATGTTACAATTAATGTGTCACTTGCACATAATCGTGTATAAAAGTATTTTGTTTGGTTGTCAGGGCAACCCATGAGGGACCTCTATCAACACCTGTGATCAACTCTTTCCCTACTTGCCAAATATTTGGGTTCCTTTCTTTAGTGATTGTGCCTGTGGGTGTTTACATATCCCTCCTGTGCCCTATGGAACTAAGGAGTAACCATCTAGCTTTCCTTAACCAATAAAGTTCAGAAAGTGTCATGAGACAATTCCAAAATGTGGTTCTCTAAAACCCTTGTATGCTTTCTTGCTATTATGGTTTGGATCTTAAGGGACTCCCAAAGGTGTTAAAGGTTCTGTCCCCAGATGATGTCACTGATAGCTGGTAGAACCTATTGAGACACACATACACACACACACACACACACGTAGGGTTGTGGGTTCCTTTGCCACAGGGTACAGCCACTTAGGGAGGCGGGATGAAGGGAGTTTGACTGCTCTTACCTCCAGTGTGGCAAGTGTGAGCAGTAGAGAAACACCAGGACACTGCTCCAGAGGTGGGGGAAGCACAGTCTGAGAGTGGGAAGCCAGAGCTGGTTTGGGAGTTCCTGGGCCTGCATCAACCCAGCAGGGCAGCAGACCTGGTGGGGATCATGGCTGGGAGTGCAGAGAGGCCTTCTATAGGAGACTAGATGGTTGGTCCTATAGGCGAAGGCCTTCTCCATGGCTCCCCACTGCGAATCTCAATAAAAAGAGATAAGTCTGTAGTTCCAAATGATTTATTGGCATGATGAAAAGTGGATGCATAAAACCACCCTACTTCTCAGGGTGGGCCTGGGATTAAATACCTTTTGCAGAGAGGAATGTCTGGGAAGGAATGCTTTTTGGCTACACCCTCTGGGCTTCTAGGTACCTCATTAGCATAGAGATCTCTGTCTTAAGTCTACCTGACCACAGGTCACGTCTCTTTTCCTATTGTCTTTATCTGAGATGATAGGGATGCCTCATCTACACGTGGAAGGGCTTGGGGTCAATTCCCTTAGTGATGGATGGCCACAAATCCATGGGGGTGGGAGCTACACGACAGGGGCCTGGTGCCAGAGAGCAGGTGAAGCTCCTACTGTCTCTTCAGGGTCTCTGGGGCTTCAAAGCCTTTTTAGCTCAATGAGGACCAGTCTACCTCTCACAGTCCACTTCTTCTCCCCGCACCCCCCACACGCATGCACTCTTGTTTTCCAACCACCACACCAACCCACATGTTCCCTGACATAGTGCCTCGTCCAAAGGTCCCTAACAATGGTACTAAATGACTCTAGACCAAAACCTATGAAAACATGGCTTAAGTAACCCCTTTTCTTATTTAAGTTGATTCTGTCACAGAAAAAAAAAATAATGACTAATACAGCCATGTTCCCTTTCCTCTGTGCCATGATGACTGGCAATGTCCCCAACAGTGGGCTACCCTGAGTAGCTGATTAGCTGCATAAAGAAACCATGAAGTAGGACCATAGACTTGTGAAGGGCATGTGTTGTGTTATCATTGAAGGTTTTTTAAATCATTCATTATTACAGCATGAGCGGTAATATCCTGAGTGATAAGTTCCCACTTTCAGGATTAAAAAAAAAGAAATCCCTGAAGCCCATTTAGTGTGTTTGGGCTCCTAACCACATCTGTGTGTTATGTCTGTGAGTGCCAATCTTTAATCTGTGAGCTGAGACCATCTGTACTGTGGTTGAAGATGGTGACTACTGTATGTCTGTCAGTCCTGTCCATCTGTCCTCAGCCATCATTGTCTGGTTTCTTTCCAGCCTCAACCATGGCGGGCATGTAGAGTTTACTGCTGGTTATACTAAAGGGATACAGGGAGTCCCCAGTTGACTATGAATGTTCTCCTTATATCTATGATCAGAGGACCCCCACCTCCTCATGCTCCCCATTCAGTGTATTCTGTAGGAAAGGGCCCCTAAATGTCCACAGCTCCCTACTCAACTTCCTATACGTGTATACTTTTTTTTAAAAGATTTATTTAGTTGTTTTATGAGTATGTCACATGCATGTCTGGTGGTGTTAAGTTTACAAGATAGTGTTGTATCACCTGGAATTGGAATTTTGGAAGGTTGATTTTTTTTTTGTATATATTTTTTATTAGATATTTTCTTCATTTACATTTCAAATGCTATCCCAAAAGTCCCCTATACCCTCCCCCCACCCTGCTCCCCTACCCACCCACTCCCACTTCTTGGCCCTTGGCGTTCCCCTGTACTGGGGCATATAAAGTTTACAATACCAAGGGGCCTCTCTTCCCAGTGATGGCAGACTAGGCCATCTTCTGCTACATATGCAGCTAGAGACACGAGCTCTGGGGGTACTGATTAGTTCATATTGTTGGTCCTCCTATAGGGTTGCAGACCCCTTCAGCTCTTGGGTACTTTCTCTAGCTCCTATATTGGGGGCCCTGTGTTCCCTCCTATAGATGACTGTGAGCATCCACTTCTGTATTTGCCAGGCATTGGCAAAGCCTCACAGGAGACAGCTATATCAGGGTCCTTTCAGCAAAATCTTGCTGGCGTACATATGCAATAGTGTCTGCGTTTGGTGGCTGATTATGGGATGGACTCCTGGGTGTGGGTTAGGAGCTGGGTCTGGACCCTCTGCAAAAATACCAACACTCTTAACTGCTGGGGTAACTCTCCAGCCCTAGATTTGTGTCGCTCACAAAGCACCTGCTATGTTCCTGACTCCTAAGGCTGGAGAAGTCCTGAGACCCGTGTGCTCCTGGAGCCCCTTCAGTGGCAGCTTATTGTGTAAACCATTGTTCATAGTGGTCTCCTCTTTGGTTAGTTGCGACCTGGCAGGTATTTGGGTCTTACTGTGTATTCTATGCTAAATACTATTTAAAATGTCTCAAGAGTCACAGACAAGTTAAAAAAAAAAAAAAAGATTTCTGAATAAGGAATCAGAGAAGTAGTGAGCTGAATCTAGGCAAGCGCTTCCTTTAAAAAGCCATAATGTAACAAAAAACAAAACAAAACAAAAAACCCAGCTAGAATTTAAAAAAGAAAATCACAGCACTCTGAGGAAGAAAAAATGTTTTCTCCAGTGCTGTAATACTGGAAAGCATTCCTGTAAGTAACCCTAAGATGTAACACTCTTTGGTTCACACACGCAACAGTCAATGAAAATCGATGGGAACAAGAGGAAGCTAGAGTGGGTAATGGGGTTGAGGCGACCGAAATCCATCATGCACCTGCGTGGAACACTGTAATGAAAACACTGCCACGTATACTAAACATTCGCTAGAAGAAGCGAAAGGGACTGTGTAGCATGTGGTTTCATATTTAAATAGCAGGCCATTGCTTCGCTGAGACATTGATGAAGCTAGCCCCCAGGAGAACACCTCAATTAGCTCTATTTTCCAGATGATCAGATCAAGACCCTGAAGTCCGATTCTTGTCCCTGTTCCTCTTCTCAGAACAAATCAACCCTGTGGGAAAAAACTGGGCACGAGATAGCACCGGCACAAATAACTGCCTAGTTTTTGCGACAGGCTGTGTCTCAGGACTTCTTGGCCACCATAAGAGGGTAATGAGCCCATTGATCATTTCTGTGTTTCAATAAATATCTTTTTCCTGATAATGAGCCAATTTATAATCTAAAGCCAGACATTGTCTGGCCTCAGAATATGTGATATATATGCATCACCATAATTGTTATTATTTGGTACTGCCATCTGGGTCACTTTTTTTTTTAAATGAAGGGGTTTTCGTGTGCTTTTGATAGCTGCTTCTTCCAGGGTACCATGTCCTGGAGACGCTGTTTCAAAGAATGACCTGGGAAATAGCAAGACATTGGAATAGCCGTCTCAAACTGTTTTCTACTGTATGCTCCCATTTCTAACAAAATCTCCAGCCCATAATAACCCCTGTCAATCATGCAGCTGAAGTTTCTTCTGCTCCAGATACACCAGGCCCGGTGCCAGATGTGGTGGAGAACGCAAAGTTTTGCAAGGGACAGACTGGTCCTCGGTACTCAGATAAATGAGCACTCTTACATGAGGCTGAACTGTGGGTGGCAGATAGGCTATTTTGCTCTCTCTGTGTACTTTACCATGCCTCATTCTATTCCACCATCAAAGAAAGTGGTGCTACTGTGAACAGGTCAGCTTTAATATCACATAGATGGCTATAAGGCAAAGTGATGCTTTGAGTGTGAAAGGAGGGGGGTGGCACACTAAGGTTTCAGAATGCTTTCAGCTACATCTATTCTGATGTCCCTGCATGATCTTCCTTTTTTTCCCTGGCTACTTGGGTAAAGAGGCTTGGGTGATCTGCCACCCAGGAAGGATGGAGCAGAGTGGAGTGTGGAGAATGTCCCCAGGCTGGTCCAGCATGGCAAAATGTTTTCTTATAATTACATAGGAGAGGCACCGGGTGCAAGGTGGTAAGAGAAACAATGCAGAACAGCTAAACTAGGGGACTGCAACTTTTCCTTTAGTATCATACTGAACTACTGCTCACAAGGTCTGAGAGTTAATTATCAATGGAGAGGTAGGTACCTTCTACGAGCTACAAGCACAGAACCAATGACATCACTTGTTATCTTGATGTTCCTTATAGTAGTGAAGTAAATGATTTCTGACAAGACAATCCCAAAGGCTACCCTGCAGGACTATGTTGTGTATTTAACCAAGCTGTATATTTAACGGGTTATGTATTTAACCCAGTAATCGTCCACTCACTGAAGTTCCTCCCTCCCCTGTGTCTTCAGGGTTTCTCAGTATAACTAGCCCTGGCTGTCCTGAACTCACTTTGTAGACCAGGTTGACCTCTAACTCACAGAGATCTGCCTGCCTCTGCCTTGGGTGCTGGGATTAAAGACACGCACCACCACAAATAGCCAATTTTCCTTTCTTTAAGTATCTAGAAGCATCCCAGTCTTTTCTTTTTTTTTTTTTTTCGTGTTCTTTTAGGTGAATGTGTGTGTTGCCTACATGTTTGTCTGTGCACTGTGTGCATGTCGGGTACCCACCAAAGCAGGTGTCAGATCCCCTGGGACTGGAGTTACGGAGAATTATGTGAGCCATCATGCAATCACTGGGAACTGAACTCAGAGTCTCTAGAAGAGCAGCCAGTGCTCATAAATGTTGAGTCATCTTTCCAGCCCCAGATATCTCATTATTTAAGGACTCAGACTCAATTTTATCATCTGTGATTTTTTAAATTTTAATTAAATTTTAATTTTTAATGTATCAGCTTGCTGGACCCAAAACATTTGAGCAAATGATATTCTGGCTGTTCCTGTGAGGGTGTTTTGGGGTGAGATGAACAATGAAATCAGTGAACTTTGAGTAAAACAGATTGCCCTCCATAATGTGAAGGTCAAGGGAAACAAAACCCTCGTCTTTTAAAGCCAGCAGTCGACCTTCGGCTTTGAACTCTATGTCATATCAACACTCTGGGGTTTCCAGTCTGACACCTATCCTGGAGGATACACAGTGAGGTTTTGTCTCAATAAAAGAAGGGTCAGGGGGTTGTTCAATGAACTCTGGTATAGCACAGACTAAGCCCTGAGCTGATCTCCAGCACAGCAGAGAGAGACACAGAGAGAGAGAGAGAGAGAGAGAGAGAGAGAGAGAGAGACAGAGACAGAGACAGAGACAGAGACAGAGACAGAGACAGAGACAGAGACAGAGACAGAGACAGAGACAGAGACAGAGAGAAGAAGAACAAAGGAAGGGAGCGAGGGAAGGAGGGAGGGAAGAAGGAAGGAAGGAAGCCATTTATAAATTGTAAATTTGACTCAAATTCCAATTCTACAATCAGACAAACTATTTCTTGTTTCTTAGTCTCTGTCATGTGGTAGGTAATATTGGGGTCTACCTCACAAGGTTATCATGAGGAGGACATTCAAAAGTGCCTGTTCCCTCCTGCTTGACTTCTGAATGAATATTAAAAAACTGTCAAATGAACATATGTTGTCCTGGTCTAGCATGAAACTGGATAAATAAACATAATCTCAGTAATTCCCCAAAAATATATCTTTTCAGGCCCTGCTAGTCTCTGAGGTGCTGGGCCTATGAAGTCGGAAGGCAGGGCTGTAAAGACGGAAGGCAGAGTTGTAAAGATGAAAGACAAGGCTGTAAAGACGTGGTTGAGCTTGCCTGGCTCACAGAAACCTGTAAGCCTTGTGTAGGGTACGTGTGGGTCTATGCTCACCGCGGGGGGGGGGGGGTGTGGGTGGGGGGGTATTGAAGATAATTTTCTACGGAAACTGAAACAAGCGTTCTCTTCACCAGGACCTTCTCCAGGCTTCCAGGCTTCAGTCATGGGCCCTAGAGCTAACAGAGAGCTGGTTTCTGTACAATACTTCTGAGCTGCCAGCAAGCCTGGGTGAAAAATAAACTGGGCAGTGGAAGGTGCTGGTCTCCAATCAGCGATCTTCCCTGGTGGTCCCCATTCCTTTTCCTGTCATTCATATGCCTTGCTGTGTATGCTCATTTCTCCCTGTTCCTAAAAGTTTTGGATGTAGGACTGTTGTGTTGAATGTTTGTTTACTTCCAAAGAAAAGAGACTCCTATACCAGGTTGGCATCAATATTTCCACAACTTCTACTTGCCCACATCTCAGAAAAGGTGGTTCACTCACAAGTACCTGTCTTATCAAAAGCAAACAGCAGAGGGCAGTATGGGTGCTCCTTTCTGGGACACAGTTCACTAGAGCCACAGTTGAGCAATGGGTTTTCTCTGGTTGCTTCGGAGAAATAAAGGAGGAAGACACGCGAATGTGCCCATTTTCTGTTGTTGCACTGTATGCCTTGAAAGACACCCCCTCCCCCCATAGCTAATAGCTATGTAGGTCAGAAGTTCAGAGCTTGCACAATTGCATTCAGTGAGCATGCGTGGGTGTGGCTGCCTGGAAGGAGTGACCCAGGAAACTGTGTCATTCCACAGGGAACCATAGGCATGGCTAGCCAACTCAACGGTGCCAGCTACTTCAGTCAAGAAAAACAAAAGGACGGGGTCCAAGTGCTACTGAAGACAGTAGGAGATCAGCTAAATTGGGGGTTTGCTGTGTTTACAACACCCCCCCCCCCCGCTCAAGAGTTCCAGAAATGTGAGCTGAGATGAAAATTGTATTTGCTTGAGAACACAACTAAATGATAGCATGTGCCACCCACTATGAGAAGAAAAAAAGGGGAAAGAGGAGGAAAGGAGGGGGAAGGGGAGGGAAGGGGGGGGGAGGAGAAGGGAAGAAGGGAAGGAAGGAGAGAGGGAGAGAAGAAGAGGAGGCAATTTAATTTTCTGTGACAAAATAGTATTGTCACACGGTGCGAAAGCGCGTTGGATTCATCGGTGTAGTTCTATTTCCTGATAATGATTAAGCAAAACAAAAACTTGTGACACTAGAATGTCTCTACTCTGTCCTGGACCCCTCAAGGCTACTCTTTCTTGTCCTGCCTAAGGTACTCTTGCAGGAAATGAACACCGTGGAACTTGAGAGCATCAAAGGCAGCCGCCCGTCCTCTGCCTTCAACTAAAGCAATCCACTTAAGCAAAACTGGACTTAGTGGCTCTATTCCAGCATACAGCCTGAGACCCGTGCAGCCCATCTGCCTCTTCTTAGTCTCTAGCATGTTATATTTTGTTTTAAAGAGTAGAGGCAGCTGAAGGTAGGTCTGTGTTCCCCCATCATGGGGTACCTTTGTGCCATCTGGAAGCCATACTACTCTCCTGCCTGGTATTTAAGACTGTGTGGTTCTAAAGCTCCCCGTTGGGGAAGGAGTATGCTTACTGTATGCTTGGCTCCAGGATGTCAGAAGAATCCACGCATCTCTCCTGACTCATTGGGACCCAAGGTGCCAAGCAGCCACGTGGAGAGCAGCTTGTAAATGGGTCCCTCAGAGAAAAGGAGGAGAGGGTTCTCTTTCTACCCTTCTTGGTGACAGTCCCACTTACAGGACATGGCTGTTAATCTTTCATAGGAAGTAGATGCTAATTCGGGCAGAGAGTGAAGAAGATATTACAGTGAGAAAAAAATAACCTACTAGAAACTTGTTGGGGGGGAAAGGCTTATTACTTTTGGGTAACTCTGAAACATTCCGTTGCCTGCTTGCTTCTGTGCCACCAGCTGGCTTCCCATGGGCCATAAACCCTCCAGGCACATTTAGTGTAAAACTGGTATACGTCTTCACTCATTCACTCTGGTGGCCACAACTGGGACATGACTCCATAAAAAGAAGCAGAGTCCCAGGGCAGCCACCAAGTCACTCACTGATAGCTACCCATTACTTCCTCTCTATGGATCATGGCTGCACCCCTTACCTTCCTATCAGACCTGACTTTTTTTCTTCCTCGCCTTTATCTCTGTGTTTCCATTTGGCAACCAAGCATTCGTGAGCCAACAGCGCAGTCTAGGCCACACGCCAGCTCAGAGCAAACATTTAAAATTCATTAAGTGAACCTAACACTTTCTGCTTTGCTTCCAAATCACCATGTTCTCTCAGTTGGATGGGCTTGATCTCTCCCTTAATTTAGCTGCTATTTTTCTCTAGATGCTATCCTTTTCTATCCAAGACTAGCCACACAGATAAAGATGGCGGGCAACGCTCTTTCAAAGACTGCGCTGCCCTTACATGTCACAAATCTGTAGTGATCTTATACTTTTGCTTTTCTGAACCCACTTTTGAGAATATTTATACTTTAAATCCTTGCTCTCTCATTGCAAACAAATATTTCAGCCCTCTCTGACAAGTGGATTGTCAAAGCATAGGGCTATTTTCTGTCTAGATGGCAATATAAACTTCTGAGTGGCCAATCTTTATCAAGTTGCAGTTTCAGGAACTAATATTTGTGAAGCAGCCTTTCTTAAAGGATGTGTAGCTCACCCATTGCTCTGAGCTGTCAAAATGTTATCTTTGAATCAAATCAAACCATCAGGAAAAAATTGATTTGGCTTTTGCTAGTGGTATCTGGTGTTTTGACATTAGCCCACAAGGAGAGAAATTGTTTTTTAAGAGTCTATCAAAGTGTTGTTTGAGAGCTTTTTATAGACACATCAAAAGTTGTCGTGAAGAGTTTTCTTGGGAATCATACAGCAAGAAGTTTCTCTCCATTTTCAGCTGTGGGAACTGGATTTGAGCTACTGAGCACTGTGAAAGAGGCCTCTGGATGTCTGGGAGAGTTCACTGTAGAATCAGTGGCTCGCCTCAGCAAATACATGGGACCTCAGAAGTTTGCATCCCGATCTTTTGGCATCACTCAAAGTTTGTCTTTGCTTTTATTTTTATTTTCTCAGGTATGCCTATATTCCTCACTCTGTCATGCCACAACGCTTCTGAATAGGTCAAACATCTCTGACAACCTATGGTAATCCAAGAACACACAGAGTACACACAGAGTATTCTCAAAATGCTAACACAGCCAGTCAGTGAAGTTGATTTAAAGAGAATTCCCTGTCTTCATTCTTTTTAAGGAGGGTTTGTGTGTGTGTGTGTGTGTGTGTGTGTGTGTTCATGTGTGTGTGTGTTCATGTGTGTGTGTGTGTATGTGTGTGTGTATGTGTGTGTGTGTGTGTCCCCACAGGTACGCACAGCGGCCAGAGGTATAATTTCCCCCTGGAGCTGGAGCCACAGGTGGTTATGAGCCCCCTGATGTGGGTGTTTGGAACCAAACTCAGTCCTGAACAAGAGCAGTAAGTGCTGCTCTTAACCACTGAGCACCAAATTCCTTTTTTTTTAACTTGCCATTTTGAAAACATTTAAGTAAAACCCCATATTTAAGATCTATACATTCCTGTTACTAAAACTCCATTTCTTTGTTTATCTACTTTTCTTGGACTTCTCTGGAGTCTTCCTCTTGCCCGTACCCCATAAGAATCACCTAACACCTATCACTTAATCACCTTCCAGCAGCTGCCTTCTTCCCCCTACACTCCCGCTACTATAACTTTTCTCTATCAAATATGTTTCCTCCCCTTTTGGACAAGGGAAGATTGAAAATGTGTCTGGCTACCAGATGATTACTTCTGGCTGGGGAAGAGAATCAGAAAACAAGCCTAGGTTGGCCATTTGTCTCAGGCTAGCTAGATGGTCCAGCAGTTAAAGGCACTTGGTGTCAAGGCTGATGACTTGAGTTCAGTCCCCAGAACACATGAGGTAGAAGAGAACTGATTCTCATAAACTGTCTTCTGGCCTCCACATGTTCTCTGTCACATTTGCCATGTCATATATGCACGTTTGTGTACAAGCACACACAATAAATAAACACAAATTTTAAAATGCATCTCATCACATAAAATAATTATTTCATTCTTTAATTGTACCAGTGGCATTTAATGCCGTGTTGCATGTGTCTACTGAGATCACATATCAAAAGCAAGTACTAAAGGACATAAGAGAGACCTGAGTTCTTTAGAAGAAATTAAGAGAAGAAAAGGGCTAAGAAAAGATGTGGCAAAGTGGGGAAATGATACTAGATATCAAGAAGTAACCACTGAAGTAACCACTAAGAAGAAAAAGGGTCAAACCAAAACTTCTTATTTTCCAAAAGTGTAACGACTAAGCCAGATGTAGCAACACATGTGTCCAGCTGTCATCCTAGCACTCGGGTAGCTGAGAGAGGAGGATCATGAAAAGTTCAAGGCCATCTTGTCCTACAAAACCCAAGGGTTCCTGGCCAGCCAGGATTACATAATGAGACCTTATCTCAAACAAACAAAGTAGAACAAACTGAGTGTCCAATGGTGGAATAATAATTAAGTAAATTAGAGGATGAAACCATGGCTCAATGGTTAAAGTATGCCCACTATACAAGCTTGAGAATCAGAGTTCTGATCTCTAGAACCTACATAAGTACAAGGGGAGCACAGAATCCCGCCTGTAACTCCAACACTCGGAAGTGGAAGCAGGAAACCACCGGAAGCAAGCTAGCTAGCTGAACTAGCTCTATGAGTGAGTGCTGGGTCCAAGGAGAAGCCATGACTCAATAAATAAAGTGGACTCCACCACGAGAGAGTCCAAAGTCTATATCAGATCTCCATGCATACACGTACCTACTTGTACAGTACTTGGCATGCACACAAACAGCCAAATACATAAAAACACACATGGATACACACATGCACACCCATCATATACAAGCATTTGAGAGAAAGAAATAATAATTAGGTAGATTATAATCTAGACACCCAACAGACACATGGTCATTAAGTGTCTATTCTCAACAGTATGTCACTACAAAGGTAAAAGGGTTTGTAGTGTTTACTGGGCGGAAAAGGTAAGGTGAAGCAGAGACGCCATGAAAAGCAAGGAATGGATCATGGCATTGCAAAAGCTGAGAGATGCCCAAGGTGCTAGGCACTTTACAGCTTTTACCACATTTAGTTCTTAGACATGTCCTGGTGGGAGATTCTATTTTGTGTATTTTGCTATGGACTAACTATATTCGAGAGATTAAGCAAGTTGGCAAATATTACAGAGAGAGAGAGAGATGAGATTTGAGCTGAGTTCTGTCTTTAGGTACCACTCAAGCAGAGCAGCTCCGACAGGCTGCCTCCTTAGAGGCACCAGAGGCCAAGGTTCAGATGGGCCAATCAACTACTCCCTATTCAATGTCTACGAGACAATGTATACGAAGATACAGTGCATCTTTTGATACAAGAGCAGAGGTGGCCCAGGGTGAGAGAATGGACTCTCAGCTGAACAAATTCCTATGGTATTGCAAGCTTCGTGCCTACAAAGTAGTTACGGAAGGCAGAGTGGGGTGTAGCACAACTTGAGGCATGTCCATAACGTCTCAAAGAGTCAGAAATGTTGGGGTAAAATTGTCAGATGTTCCAATTGGCTTACAGAAGCCAAAACTCTGGGCTTCATCTTTCTTTGGAAAAATTTCAGTATTTGTCATTGGAAACAGACAAAAATGCCTGTTTTGGTGTTTTGTTTTTCCTCTATGTGTGTTGTGCATGTGTGAGTGCATGTATGTATGCATAGTTTTATATGTGTGGTATGAAAAAATGTGTAGGTGACATGAATCTTCGGAGCGTCTAGGTGCCCCCTGCAGACTCTCTCAACTCTACACCAACCAATCGTGTGTCTTTAGGAACAGCAAGCTGCTCTGCAGGCTGAGATGGCATCCGGAGCTAAAGATGGGAAAGGGCTCTCCCTTTGGATGAGCACGTCTCCGTTTTCCTTCCCGGAATGATCTGGTTGGTCCATCCCTTGGCTCTCCCTGATCAATGCTTTGTTGGGTTCTGCTCAGCGGCATCGAGTGTGCCTCTCATCACAACCCCTTTTCTGGGAAAATAAATGACCAGCTCCCTGGAGTTGGGGATTTTTATGCGATGACTTTTCCTCCAGGAGATTTATTGCGGCAGCTTTGTGAGAGATTTGTAGTAAGTAGTGTTCAGGCTGTAGGTATTAAATCCTCAATGCCGGGGCCATAACTCTCCAGGCAGGAAACGATAGAAGACCTCAGTAGCTAATATTGCATTATGATGATACTGTCTCCTTGGAAATGATGGCATAGTCACTGCTGCTGTCTTACTT
Source organism: Mus caroli (assembly GCF_978045245.1). Lineage (NCBI taxonomy): Eukaryota > Metazoa > Chordata > Mammalia > Rodentia > Muridae > Mus > Mus caroli. Next base: position 101,312,416 of record NW_028227261.1, on the reverse strand, counting down.
AGGAAAGGCAAGCCTCAGATGTGCCTGAAGCATCCCCTCCTGGAACTCCGTGAGAGCCAGGAGCACCTACACACAGGCAGGGAAGGGAGCTATTATTTACCGAACACTTCCCATATGCAAGGAGACCAGTGGTCAAAGAAATAAACTACTTTCCCTAAGCTACAAAATCACAAACCAAAACAAGTCTTATCTAATACTCCACCTATTTCTATTTTAGACGTGTAAAAAAAAACAAATACCTAAAAGTTGGCAGAAAGGAATGCTCAATACACTCAGGGAGTATGCTCACGGTCACAGGAGTTTGAAGCATCTGGTCACACTGTGCATGAAGTCAGAAAGCAGACAAGAAGTGAGGCCAGGCTATAAAAATTCAAAGCCTATCACTAGTGACTCACTTCCTCCAAAAAAAAAAAAAAAGGATTCACCTCTCAGGGTTCCACAATCCCACAATCTTCTAAAATGCTGCCACCATCTTCAGACCTATAAAGACATTCAAACCACAATACTGGCAGAGACACAGCCCTACTTAAGGGAGGCTGGAGTCCTCAGCAGTCAAGTGTCAAGTGCTGTGATGTTTTCTGTCACCCTGTACCTCAGAAATAGGCTCAATCACCACATGCTTATTAAACATACATAATAAGCCGGAAAGTCCAGGGTTCCCTTAAGTCTTACTTCTAAAACTTCCCCTGGTGACTTAGCTTTTGTCCTTAAGAAGCAAACTGGCTGGGATTTTCTCACCAAAAGAACTGGCATTAGGCCACACCCCAGATGGCAGTTCTAACTGCCAATGTGGCTCTCCCCTCTCAGACATATATTCTAAAACATGAAAGGGGGGATTAACAACAAAGACATCCAAACTGATAGCTACTTTAAAGCAGAGCTGGGGTTGCGGTCGTGGCTTAGTAGGGAGAGTGCTGGCTAGCATGCAGGAGGGTCTCATTTCCTTCCTGGGCTAACACGGGCTGTATTAGTCCATGACTGTAATCCTGGTACTGGGAGGCAGAGGCAGGAGGCCGAGCTCAAGGTTACCTTTGGTAGTACAACACATGAGGCAAAGCCTGGGATAAGTGAGACCTTGTCTCAAAAGGGAAAATAAGTTTCAGAAGGAAAACAGGGCAGAGCTCCAGCTTTGAGGGCCAGAGAAATATGCTGAGCCTGGTTGAGATCCCTGTCAAGGCAGGTCCAGAGGAAGAGGGGCCGGAAACTGTCTGTCTGGGTAGCAGTTTAGTCTTTAGATATTCAAGATGTTATGTGTGGTCATGGGCTACACATTTTACAGATGGCCGTTTGAGTTTAAATACTCGTTTCCCACCTTCTCTCTGCAACAGTCAATTAAGCCTTTTTTCAGAGAGGAGTGGACCGGCCCTGCGCTGCTAGGCTGGAAACAATGTTGACTTCTGGGAGAGAATGTGGTCTGCCTTGCTCTCAGCTCCCCAAGCAACCTGTTGACGAGCTTATAATTACTGGAACCCTGTGCTACACAACGAGTGTTCTTGGGAGTTTTAATGATCGAAGTGAATGAACATGTTTCAAAATTTTGAAACGTGCTTGAGAAGAATAATTACCTTAAAGTGTTTCATAAATTGTTGCTAGGAGACCACACCAAGATGGGTTTTTTTTTTTTCCACGTACAACTTGAAGTTCAACTGGCAGGAAATTTTCCCATTCAAAATGCAGATAAGCAAGTGGAACCGTTTAAAAAGAAAAGTAGAAAGATAAAAAGCTGCTGGCTACTAAAGAAGATCTACCCAAACAAAGCACAGGAGGCAAAATAATGCAGACAAGTGGCTAGGTTTGCCTGCCAGCTCTTACTGGTTACATGATCTTGGGTGATCCTCTGCATGTCGTGTGTGTGTGTGTGTGTGTGTGTGTGTGTGTGTGTGTGTGTGTGTGTGTGTATGTGTGTGTGTGTGTGTGTGTATGTGTGTGTGTGCGTGTGCCTGTGTGAGTGTCTGTGTGTCTATACATGTGTCTGTCTGACTGTGTGTGCGTTTCTGTGCATCTATGTGTGTGTATCTATATGTCTGTGTATGTGTCTGTATATGTACCTGTCTGTCTCTGTCTGCCTATGTGGGTGCCTATATGTGGGTGTGTCCATGTGTGTGTCTGTGTGTGTATCTGCCTGCCTGCGTGAGTGTGTGTGTGTGTGTGTGTGTGTGTGTCTGCCTGCCTGCGTGTGTGTGTATATCTGTGTGTGTGTGTGTATGTCAATGTGTGTGTGTATGTCTGAGTATGTGTGTGTATCTATGTATGTTTATGTGTTTGTGTATGTGTCTGTATATGTTTCTGTCTGTCTGTCTGTCTGCCTACCTATGTGAGTGTGTCTGTGCATGTGTCTATGTATGTGTGAGTGTGTCTTTGTGTGTGTGTATGTATGTGTGTGTGTTTCTTTTCCTGACCAAACACAGCTCAAGGAAGCAAGTTGGTTTCAGCTTGCAGTGCAAAGCATAGTACATCAAGTGAGGTAAGTCAAGGTAGCAGAAGCTTGGCACAGCTGACCCCATCCCATCTGCAGCCAGGAAGAAGAGAAGAGCTTGGCTCCATTTCTCCTCTTTACTCAGCCCATGGAATGGTGCCATGCACAGTGGACAGGTCTAGATATTCCCTAGCAGGTAGATCCTAAGTGACTGGATCTACGCACCTCATTTTTTGAGATGGAATCTCTCACTCTCACTGGCCTTGAGCTCACAGATCCAGATAGGCTGAGTGGCCTGTGAGGCCCAAGAACCTGCCTACCTGTCTACCCAGCACTGTGAGTGCTAGTGGGTGTCTCTGTGCTTGGCTTTCTGCATGGTTCTGGGGATTGAACCAGGGTCCTCATGTTTGCTTAGCAAACACTTTAAGGATTGAACTGTCTTCCCCGGTTCAATTTTCATTTTCTTCTATTTCTCATCTGAAATAGGGATATCAACAGCTTGCTAAGGATGGAGATACAGAATGGGTGGATGTACCCAGCACACAGTGCCTAAGTGTTTTGGTTATTTAATTATGTATACATATTTGTTCCAACACATCCATTTCCCGGCATTGTCTGCCCACCCTGCCTTTCCCAGCAGCTCCTGCTTGTAGCTGCTTTCATTGGGAAAGAACTCCGCTAAAGCTCAAGCAAGCATTGAAAGGAAAGTGATCAAGTTACTGCCCTGGAAAGTCCATGGGTGGGTCCTGCAGTGAGCGCTCTGAAGGGCAGAGCAGAACACACCCAAAAATGTCCCACTAAGTCTTGGGAAGGTGGGATGTTTACCCTGTAAACAGTTAACAGTTGCTCCTGGCCTTTCTGAAGTCACTAACATGCCCACAGTGTCTGGAATGGGGGTTGGGGAGACCTGAGACAAAGACGCAGAGGACCACAGGCATGTCAGCCAGGGAATTAGGATGGCCTCTGTGCCTGGGTATAAGTATGAGCATAATCCAAACAGTCACGGCAGAGGTAAGCAATAAAATTTCCTGTTCTTGGAATTCAACAACACAAAATGAATTACTAAAAAGATCTGAAGTAAAATAGAAACAGGTACTCTGTAAATATTGCTGAACCTTAGGGGGATGCACAAGAGAAGAAACCTAGCTAGCTCGCTCAGGTTGTCCTCTAAGCTCCATACTGGCCTCCATCACACATACGAAGTAAATAAATAAAATGCAATTTAAAATCCCTAAACAGACAAAAAAAAAAAACTGGCTTCAGTGATAAGTAATATTTTTTTCTATACTTTCAATCAATAAAAATAGCTAAGGAATTTGGTCACAGACTCCATATTCCTGTAAGTCATATATGGATAAGCATATATTCTTGGTCTATGGAAACCCTTTGTTGAGCAATGTTTAAGGGACCCCAGCATTTTCTGGGGTTGACTTATGATGGCTGGACTTTAGGCCTCAAGCAATAAATTTTGAGAACTGATACATATTTGTTTTTTAGATTTATTTGTTCACTTTGTACATTTTGCAGAGGGGGTGGGTTTGAGCCACAGCACGCATGTGTGGAGGTCAGAGGACAACTTTCAGGAATCTGTTCTCTTCTACCATGTGGGCTTGGGAATCAAATTCAGGCCATGTGGCCTGGCAGCAGATGCCTTAGCCACTAAGAAATCTCACTGGCCCCCAGGTCTGTACTTGGGAATCAACTTTCTAGAACCTTTGGCTCAGTGGTAGAGCACATGCCTCAGATACACGAAGACCTAGGTTTAATCTCTTGTACATTTTTTTAAAGGCTAGGGAGTGGAAAGGAAATTGCATCCCTGTCAGGGCAAAACACTGCTCTCACTGCAAAGGAAGTAAGAGGTCATTTTTTCTGAGCCAAATATGTGGGACCATGACCTGGGAATACAGATTCAGGTTGTTCTGAATGACATGTTCCACCGTGGAAGTAGTTACAGCTACTCTTGAAGTCACAGAACAAAGTCACAAGATCTATGTGTGGGTCAGGCAACAGGACAGTCACAGAGAAGGAAGGAAGCCTCTGGTAGCAGCTTTCTATATCTTCCAATGATGACCTCGGTCTTTATGTTTGTAGAAGCCAATGATATGCTAAACCAATACATTTGAAAAGGTCTTTCATGAATGTGGAAAGGTGTTAGGTCCGTAACAGACATTGCTCATAAACGGTCAGAAGAAGGGCTAAAGATAGCCCATGATAATTTTGGCTCTCGATCTGCAATGTTCCAACTCTCCACTTCAGGAAGTGCTAGATGATTAATCAGTCTGCAGAATTTCCAAAGGACTTCAGCTCACAGGGCTCTGAGTCGGTCAGAAAGGAAATCGACCGGCTGGCTTTCTACTTCGCTGGTTGTCCCTGTCCCATCTGACCGCTGTCCATCATCTGCATCACCAGTAAGACAGGCGGGGCTCTGACTTGACACTCATGGCCATGAAGAAGAAAACTATGCTCAGCATATCTCCTCCTCACCAGGCTGGAAGGGCTTTAACCTCACCATGATGTTCCCTGTTAGAGTCAAAGTGCTGATGTCGATGAAAGGAGGCAGGAGATTGAGGGAGGACCGGGAGATGGACAAAGAGACACCATAATCATCAGAGGTTACCTCAATGGCCCCACTTCATCAACCCTTTAAAGACCCTGTCTCCAAACACGTTTGCGTCCTAGGCTCCTAGAAACCAGGACTTTAATGTAGGAATTTGGAAAAGGACACGGTTTGGTCTAACCCGCCTTCATCATTTGATTCCAGAAAACCACTTCTTGTTCTGTTTCCTGAGCAGCTGACCACGCCAAAAGGGCAGTGCCTGGGTAAACCCAGGGCACGTGGAACTCACACTCTGAGTCATGGCAATATGCCAAGCAAGGCTTTCCATGCAGTTACTGTCAGTGAGAAGTCCAGCTAAGGGGCTCCCTAGCATCCTAGTTCAAAATTGGAAGAAAGATCCTTGGCGGGATGTGAGGTGAAGAAGTGGCTTTTCTGCACATATCTGGGTCCTATTGGGCTCATCGTTGTGATGTTTTCAGAGAGGTTTCTGTTATCTCCTTCCTTCCCTCTGTGTGTGTGTGTGTGTGTGTGTGTGTGTGTGTGTGCTTGAGCATGCTAGTGCGTGTGTTTGTTTGTTTGTTTGCCCTCCCTGGCTCTCTTAGAACTAGCTACGTAGACCAGGCTATCCTCTAACTCCCATTTACCTGCCTCTACCTCCGGAGTGCTGCAATTAAGCTCTTTCTTATGTTTTCTATGTTTTTATTCTTCCCCTCCCCCAAATCTACAAACATCTTTTTCTAAAGACAGAGCAATTGCGTTGTGTGTTCTCATGTCTCTGTTTTTCTTTCACTTCTTTACTTAATGTTACAAAGGCTGCCCCAGCATTCACAATCCTCATCCATTTCTACTCCATTTTTCTTCTAAATTTTGAAATCCACTAGTCATTTGGGGTGTGTGTGTGTGTGTGTGTGTGTGTGTGTATCTGACTCTCTCCAATTGTTCATTCCATAATAAGTTTATAAATCCACCAAATTGTTTCTATGATCCCAGACAGCTCAAAAACGTGCTAATCATGCAGATATAAAACTGCAGGTCTTTTCAGACGATGTTAATATAGTGCAGAGACCAGAGTCAGAAACAGATATGACACAGACAAGCGAATGCTTTGAGAGCTCAAACAGGGTGTCACATAAGTCAGGGAGGTCTTTTTTTAATTGATGTTTATAGTGTGTGTGTGTGTGTGTGTGTGTTCGTGTGTGTGGGTGTATACCACATAGCACAAGTGTAGATCAGAAGACAGTTGGGGCGGGGAGTTTATTCTCACCTTCACCTCACTGAGCCACAGCTTCTCGTGTTTCTGCCCTCTTGGGTACTACAGGCAAGCTGGCCCACTCACTCCTTCCAGCTTATTCTTTGTCCTCGCCTTGCATCTCACTGTAAGAGTGCTGCCATTACAGATCTGTACTGCAGCATCTGGTTTTTCCACCAGTTACAGAGATCAGATTGAGGTCATCAGGCTTGCCTGGCAAGTTTTACCTGCTGAGCCCAACCCTCAGGGAGGTCTTCAAACCAGAAAATAATTTTCATAACTTTCACCAGCTTCAAATTATCCCATAGTTTCTCAGTCCTGCCAAGTGAAGTCCAGACTCAAGTAGTTAATATTTGCTCTGCTTCAATTCCCTTCCCATCTTAACCCTTCTCCTCTGCTTATTTACTCCTCTGCCCAGAGGGCTTTCTAACGTCTCTGCAACTCCTTGCATCTTCTGAAGTACATATCAGGTACCATTTCCTCCAAGAAGCTTCCCAGCTGTAGTTTGTTACTGTATTCGAACATTCTCTGCCTCAGCGTGTGGGGCAACATCTTCATCTCTTTGGAATCCCCAAAACTGGACCAGGCACATCGTGAACTCCGGGAAATGCTCAACCCTCTCACTTCTGCCCACTCACATCGCACAATGCAGGAAAACACTCCGGGTGCTGATTATTTGCTCGGGCTTTGAGCAATCCTTGTAGCTTTGTCGTCTTGCCTTTGTACATTGTTTTATTTTCATTGTTTAACCATGGTCTGAGTCACGGCTGCAAAGCCTGGGCACTACACCCATCTCTTCAAGCATACTGGTACCCTCATCCTGCCAGTCACAGTGTTATAGAATACTCTTACACATTCCTATGCCTCCCACGGTGTTCTCTGCTACCATGTAGGATACTTAAATATTGGAGGAGAGGAGGAGGGAATAAAAGGTGAGGGAAAGGAAAGGGAGAAGAGGGAGAGAGAAACACTGACATGTTCAGCTTTAGTCCAGATACCAAATTCAGTCTCTTCAGCAATATCCACAAGACACACACTGAAAACAGTTGATTGTTTCAGCATATTTTGTCATAGCTCTGCTATGAAGGGTTACACTGTGCAACAGTCACCATTCTGCGGTAGCATACGGTTGGTCTCTCCCTCTTCCATTTCTCTGCGTTACTGCCTCTTCAGCCATTAGAATCCCTCTCCTCCGCATGCACAGCAATTTAGCAGACGTGCTGTCACAATGGAGAAGGCCTTTGGGACTTCACCTTTTACCCCAATGTCATGTTAAAGTATTTCATCTAATGAAATAGAGCTCTGGCCCTCAGAGGGTTCTGGTGACCAACACTTTCTCTACCTCATTACTTGCAGGACCTTGAAGTTCTGTCCCTGGACTGTGGATAAATCTTGTACCTCAGGCCTCTAACGATGTACAGACAATTAGAGCATAAGGCTTCTTCACAGGAAGTCATTCCTCGGCTGAGCATCTATCCAGTTCAACTCACCGAATTACTGCAATGCCCAGAACGCTGTCTAACGCACATAATGAACTATAGATTACTATTTGTGAAATACTGAATAGTTTGAACATAGTCAGCATATCTCACCAGGAAACGGTGATATGCAGCACTTGGGAAAAGGTTCACTGGGTCAGAGGTCAGAGGCAAAAGGTGAGTACCTGAAGGAATGAAGGCAGTTTGCAGTTTCTAGAATATGCTTCTGCTTCTCCACGAAGTGACATCTATATTACATATCTCCTTTGTATCTTCTCACTGCAGTCTGTGTTTTGTGTCTCCTCCCAGTGTTCATGCATAGAAACTTGATCCCCAATGTGGTGGCATTGATTGGTAGAATAGGACCTGGGAAGAGATGCACCAGTGGGTGGTAAAAACATCCTTCTAGTAAGCCAAGAACAGTCCCTGAACTCATGTGCAAAAGGCTACAGGCAGCAGTGCACATCTGTAATCCCAGTACTCCTATGAGAGATGGGAGGCAGAGATGGGAGAATTGCCCAAAAGCTCACAGGCAGGCCAACTAGTCTGGAATATAGAGTTCAGCAGAAATAGAGACTTAGCCTTAACAAGGTGAAAGGCAAACTGGACTCCCCAAAGTCATCCTCTAACCTCCAATGCACAGTGGCACGTGCATACCCACTTGTACACATACATATGCACACATGCTGGTACATACATCATCGTCATCATCGTCATCATCATCATCATGGGTCATTTTAATACTTCAGGCCTTTGGGAGGAATAGGTCATGAGAGCTTTGTGCTCATAAATGTGAGTGATGTCTTTCTAAGAGTCGTTTGAGGGCTCAGGCTACAGCTCACATGGTAGAGTAATTGTCTAACATACACACAGCCCTGCATTTGATTCACCAGCATCACATGACACCAGGCCTGGTGATGCACATCGTTCATCCCAGAATTCAGGAGATTGAACAAGATGAAAGAAGCTCACGATCACCCTCAGATACATCACAAGATCAAAGCCAGCCTGAGCCAGCTGAGACCCTGACTCACCAAAAAATGGGAAGGGCCTTTACAAGCTTGCTTGGTCCTTCTGCATTTAAGCACTCAGCAGCAAGAAGGCATCATTTAAGAAGTAAGTACCTGGGAGCCAGTCAGATGATGGCTCAGTGGGAAAAAGAGGCTTGCTGCCAAACCTGAAGATCTGAATTTGATCCCTTGAGCCCATATAGGGGATGAAGAAAATTTAATCTGAAAGTTGTATGTACACACACACAACACACACACTTCAAATTAATGTTAAAAAAAAAAAAAACCAGAAACAAAGAAAAAAACCTTAAAAAAAGAAAGAAGTAGCCGGGCCATGGTGGCAAATGCTTTTAATCCCAGCACTTGGGAGGCAGAGGCAGGCATATTTCTGAGTTTGAGGCCAGCCTGGTCTACAGAGTGAGCTCCAGGACAGCCAGGACTATACAGAGAAACCCTGTCTCAAAAAGCCAAAAGAAAAAAGAAAGAAAGAAAGAAAGAAAGAAAGAAAGGAAGGAAGGAAGGAAGGAAGGAAGGAAGGAAGGAAGGAAGGAAGAAAGAAAGAAAGAAAGAAAGAAAGAAAGAAAGAAAGAAAGAGAAAGAAAGAAAGAAAAAGAAAAGGAAAGAAAGAGTAAGAAGAGAAAATGGGAAAGAAAAAGAAAGAAGTAGAGTATTTTACCAGATACCATATTTTATGGCCTTTATCTTGAACTTCCCACCTCCAGAATCCTGTGCAAAAAAAATGAGTTGTTTATAAATCACCCTATCAGGGCTTGAGAGATGGCTCAGAGGTTAAGAGCATTGGCTGTTCTTCCAGAAGTCCTGAGTTCAATTTCCAGCAACCATATGGTGGCTCTCAACCATCTGTAATGGGATCTGATTCCTCTTCTAGTGTGCAGATATACATGAAGTCAGAACACTCATTCATATATATATATATATATATATATATATATATATATATCACTCAGTCTAAGGTAGCATGCATCTGGTTATCTCATTTTGTTCTTCTGTGACAAAGAGAACCTGTAGTGCTTTCATGGGACAATCAAGATGTTCTGAACTGACTGAAGCTGAATTGGCCACTCACCCACTGCCCAATTCGTAGGATAAATATCAGTAGTGTCCAGGGGTTAAAAAGTAGGTTGGGACACACATTTGGTGTGTTAGAACTTCCATATCAGGTGGGTTCCTCACAAAAATCAGGCAAAGCTACAAAAGTTCCCTAGTCATATGGAACCATAACTATCCCACATCTGGCTCTGGAGGCATTGGAGAAGGCAGGCACGTTCTCTACCTTGGACACTATAAGTGACAGAAAAGGCCTTATAAAGAGTGTCTGAGGATTTTACAAGGGCAATGTAGGATCAGCCCACTTTCTACAGGGTCAAGTCATAGTCTCTGTTGAGCAGAGAACAAGAGCTTTCCTATCAAGGCTGACCTGTGAGCTTGTTAGATTAGTATCCCCCACCCCCATGCAAGAAGAGTGGAGTATCAACCTTTCTAGCCATCTGTCTTAGTCAGGGTTTCTATACCTGCACAAACATCATGACCAAGAAGCAAGTTGGGGAGGAAAGGGTTTATTCAGCTTACACTTCCACATTGTAGTTCATCACCAAAGGAAGTCAGGACTGGAACTCAAGCAGGTCAGGAAGCAGGAGCTGATGCAGAGGCCATGGAGGAATGTTTGTTACTGGCTTGCTTCCCCTGGCTTGCTCAGCTTGCTTTCTTATAGAACCCAAGACTACCAGCCCAGGGATAGCACCCCCCACAATGGGCCCTCCCTCCCTTGATCACTAATTGAGAAAATGCTTTACAGCTGGATCTCATGGAGACATTTCCTCAAGGGAGACTCCTTTCTCTGTGATAACTCAAGCTTGTGTCAAGTTGACATACAAAACCAGTCAGTACACCAGCCATGTCTTGAAACAGTCGCATCTTTGCCATTCAACAGATGCCATCCATCTCTCTAAGGACTGGAGAGATGGCTCAGTAGTTAGGATCACTGGGCTCTTGCAGAAGACCTGAGTTCAATTCCCAGCCCCCACATGGCAGCTTACAACCATCTATAACTCCAGAACAAGAAATCCAACACCTACTTCTGGCCTCTGCGGTCATGGCATGCAAGTGGTTCACAATATAGATGCAGACACATAAAATAAAACATTTTAAATCTTAAACAATCTCTCTCTAACATTACTCCTACTGGCTGAAAACCCTCATAGAGGAGTGTGATAAAGATTTTAAAATGTTTTATAGCCATCTTTGGGGTTTCAATTACCAGTGAGAGAACTTCTAGAGCTACCTAATTGTCCTGTGGTGTGTATTAAAGTATTCTTGAACATATATGTACCATAATTAAAAACAAAAGCATTTCAAATATAGGCACTATTGAATAGTCATGCAAAATTATATTTGTTTCAAGGTGGGATAGGAGTTGTGTAAGGTGAAGTGCAGAAGTCCCCTTTCAATGGAAGAGACATGAGCAGGAATTCAAGAGAAGCTGGACAGAAAGGAGAGGAAGCACAGATGTCCCTGGGGCTGTGAAGTCACTGCTGATGCCAACCTGTGCTTAAACACAAAGTAGCTTGTGTTTGTTTTCCTGTTGGGGCTGTTCCACCATCTCTGGGCTTACAAGAACTAATTTTAACCCGCCTCCTGTAACACCCTACTTTAGATAGGATCATTTATTCTCCCGCTGTCAGCACAAATGTAAAAATTAGGAACACACCTGACTGCACCTGTACTTACCCACTCGCAGCCACAATTAGCCGCAAGCGTCCTCCAAAAATGGCAAAAGCCGTTAAGCCTGCCTGCAATTAAGTAATTGTGGGCATCATTAGTTGCGTTGTTAGTTGCATGAGTAACTTTTGTGGTCGCCATGGCTACACCCTGATACAAAATTACCTGCCTGACAAGGGAGCACTAGAGATAAACCCATCCCCTTTCTCCTTTTCCAATTTTGTGAAAATTGTGGGGGGGGGGGGAAGGGGGTTTCCTCCCAGTTATTTCACACAAGTGGATGGGGATATATTTGCAATACAAGCTATTTATGTCAGTCCCAAAAGAAATTGTCACTCCGGGTCCTGTGAATTATCTGTTTATCTTTGTTACTGTTTTCCTGTTTCATTTGACACACAGCAAAGCAAAGCACATAGTTGTTGCCTGCCCCCCATCCCCCGCCCCCAGGAAAATAACTCACTTGTGATATTTAGGTGACAATATAATCTTTCATTTGTATGCTCTGTCCAATAAAAAAAAAGTTTTCATTTCACACCATAGTTATCATTTCCCAATTTGAAAATCTGCTACAAATTTCCAGCCAGAGAGCTGACTTCCTGAAAGAACTGAAATGTTTAGATCTTTTTCTCAGAGTGTTTTAAGCTGAAAAGGAAATAGGTCTAGAGACCTAGGCAAATAGTTCCTGCTTGAAGACTGATGATCTGGGAGGCTGTCATTGAGAAATGCCTACTTAATGAATCACCAGCCTGAGAATGAATCACCGTGTGCTGCTAAATCCCAAGAAGCCTGTATTCACAGGGAAGAACAGAACAGGGCAGAGAAATGCATATTTTATATTTACTTATATAATATGCTCAAGGGGCTCCATGTAACACCAGTTAATCATCCCTCACTAACAGATGTGTTTCAGATTTACCCATCCCCAAGCTGAGTAGCTAGGCTATCAGTTCCACCACAGAGCTGAGACAGAATGGAATGATTAGATGATCTTATGCTTTGATCTTCTGTCACGGGTCGGGGGAGGAAATTGACACAGGGTCTCCCATAGCCCAGGGTCTCCTGCAGTCCAGGCTGGTGTTGAATTTGCCAAGTATCTGCAGATTTGAACTCTTGATCCCATTGCCTCTGCCTTTAGGGGGCTGTGATTACAGGAGCTTAGATCTCAAATGTTCCCAGAAAGCATGTTTGTTAAAGGCTTGTCTTCAAGCTGATGGGACTATTGGGAGCTGATAGGAAATAGTGGGAAGAAGTAGGTCACTGGGGGTGTGCCCTTGAACCTTGAAGCATATACTGGGACCCAAACTCACCCTCTCTGTCTCTGTGTTTCTCTCTTTCTGTGTTTCTCTCTCTGTTTCTCTCTCTGTCTCTCTCTGTCTCTCTCTGTTTCTCTGTCTCTCTCTGTCTCTGTCTCTCTCTCTGTCTCTCTCTCTGTCTCTCTCTCTCTCTCTCTCTCTCTCTCTCTCTCTCTCTCTCTCCCTGATCCTTTCTGGCTGCCAAGAGGCAAACAGACCTCCTCTGTCATGTGGCCCCCAGCCATGCTATTCTGCCATCACAAGCCCAAAGCAACAGGACAAATGACCACAGACGACGGAAACCCCTGAAAACCATGAGCCAAAATAATTCTTCAAGTCGTTTACCTTGGATAGCATTCACAGCAAAGCAAAATAAATACAAGTGACTGGCAGCCCACTGCTTGTTATTTGTCTACTTGTCCTAACTTACCATGGTTGAAAGGAAAGATTATATCAAGCCTTTTTGCTCTAATTTTGAGCACAGACATGAAGGTCTCTAGAGCAATGTTGTCTTGAAGATTAGTAATGATGAAAAAGATCATTTTCTGCCATGTCTAACAAAGTAGCTGTGATGCCTGTGTAGCTAGTGTAAGCTTGAAATGCAACGAGTGTGAAGAGAGCTGGATTTCCTCTTTTATTTTAGAGTGGTTATGGGGGGGGGGGCGCCAACACATTGCATAATGCAACTCTAAAATGCATATGGGGGGTGGGAAGATGGCTCAGTCAGTACAGTGTTTACCTTGTGAGCATGAGGACCTGAGTTTGTTCCCAGAACCCACATAGAAATGCCAGGGGTAGTGTCACACACATACAATCCTAAAGCTAAGGATTGGATTCTACCCGTGCACTCCCAAGTTTCATTCCACAGACCAACCATCCTAGCCTACTTGCCAAGCTCAAGGTCAGTGACAGACCCTGTCTAAAAAGAAAAAAAAAAGTGGATGGCACTCTAAGACCACCACCAGTGGTTGGCTTCCCCTCCACACACATGCATAACACCTGCACATACATGAATATATATATATATATATATATATATATATATATATATATTGAAGAGATGATTCATCACTTAAGAGCGCTAACTGCTCATCCAGAGGACCTGGGTTTGATTCAAAAAGCCTACATGGCAACTTGCCGCCATTTGTAACTCCAGCCCTGCCCTGGGGAATCCAGGCCTCTCTTCTGGCTTCCATAAGTACTAGGCACTCACATGGTGCACAGACATATATATAGGCAAAACACGATTCACTTAAAAGTATATATGTTATCAGTTTATCCAGAAAAGGCAACCAACAGTGGTCCAAATGTGATTTTAAAAAAAAGTATGGTAAATAGATGGGAAGGAATTTGTATGGAAAACCACAGGCCATGGGCATCTCTATTATATTATGAATAGACCATTTCTTTCCTAGCCCAAGTTCCATCTGGTAGCAGAGTGGAGGCTGGAAAGGATCCACCACTCGGCCTTCCTGTTGCCTAAGTGGCGCTATCTGTACTCTGTTTTTTTGTTGTTGTTGTTGTCTAAGTTCATAAAGGAGAAGTGAGAAGAGAAATGTCCTTATGCAAACTAGGACCCTTATGACTACATTTTCCGGTTTGCTTTCTGTGGCTATGATGAAACACTGACCAAAAGCAACTTAGGAGAGGAAAGCATTCATCCGACTTCAGGTTATAAATAGCCCATTATCGAGGGAAAGCAAAGGAGGTACTCAAGGCAGAAACCTGGATGCAGGAGCTGAAGTGGACAGGAGACACGCAGCTCAGCAGCTTGCTTCCAGATGCACCTTTCTTTCTTTTATGCAAAATTATTCTATCGCTTTGAGTATTTTGCCTGTATATATGTATGAATGTACACTACATATGAAGCCAGTGCCCTTGGAGACTAGAGGAGAGTATCAGATCCCTAGGGATAAGAGTTACTGATAGTAGTGAGTGGCCACATGGGTGCTGGGACTTAACACTAGTTCTCTTCAAAAGCATCCAGTGCTCTGAAGGGCTAAGCCATCTCTCTGCTATCTTTCTTACACAGCTGGAGCTCACTGGCCTAGGGGTGGTACTGCCTGATCATAGTGGACTGAACCTACATCAATTAACAATCAATAAAAGTGCCTTACGGTCATGCCCACAGGCTAATCAGATGGAGGCAATTCCTCAGTTGAGGTTCCCTCTCTCCTCTCTTCAGGTGTTTCAAGCTGATAACTATACCTCAGTAAGACAAAACAAGGAAAAGAAAAGCCAACCCATGCAAGTACAGTACAGGTTCATCTTTAAAACAACAACAAAAGAATGCACAGTGTGTGTGTGTGTGTGTGTGTGTGTGTGTGTGTGTCTGCGTGTCTGTGTGTGTGTCTGCGTGTCTGTGTGTCTATGTGTGTCTGTGTGTTTGTAGGCATGCCACAGCATATGTGTAGAAGTCAAAGGACAACTGGTGGAAATCTATTCAGACATTCTACCCTGTGAGTCCCAGGAATCAAAGTCATGCTCTCAGCCTTGGCAGACTTAACCTTTACTGCTGAGCCATGTTGCTGGCCCCATGGGTTCACATCTTAACGAAAACGTTCTGTAGTGGTAGTGCCTACTTCAAGAAAGTAGATTCACATGGGCTCTACTTTTGTATGTGCTGGTTTCAGTCACGACTTCTAAAAGGTAGTGATATGACAGCTGCAAGCCAACTTCCCCAAACTCTTCAGTGTACCTTCAGGGGAAAGAGTCTATGGGTATCTTATAAAGGCAGATTGTCTAGAACAACTAGCCCCACTAAGGGTCAGGGTCCCCACAGGGACTAAAAATGAGGAGGGCAAGTCCCCCACAGTAATGCTGAGAACTTCTCAGAGAAAGGTGAACTGATGTGGGAACAGATGGGTTCTGGCATCCATCTTGCTTCCTAGTTTGAAAGACAAGATCCTGGAATTTGAGTAATCACAGCAGAAGTTAATCCGAATCAACTCATCTCAACAAATGCACCCTAAGACCACCCAGGGGTCTTCAAACTCTAAGCAGATGCTTGCGGTGGGGCATCTCTTCACAGAACTGTATCTGCTTTCCACCTCATAGCATGGCATTTGCAAAGGGATGTACAGAAAGTCTGACAGAATGAGGAGCCCAGACATAAGCACCCAAATAAATAGTCAACATAGCTTTGACAAAGGACTGTAAGCATTCTAAGGGAGAAGAGATCGTCTTTTCAATAAGATGCTGAAATAAGTGGATACCCATATGAAAAAATATTAATCTAGACACAGATCTTATGCCTTTTACTAAAACTAACTCAAATTGGATCAGACTCCTAGGTGTGAAGCATATTGTACAACAGCCCAGAGTTGGTATTTTTCCACCAGGTGTTTTTTAGGACTTGTGCTGGGAATAGGTAATAGTTCTTGTTTCCATTTGATGGAATGACCAGAGGGACAGAGTTGTAAAGGTCATGTGTTCGTGCTGAAAATCCCTAGCACATTGTAGAGGCTTGCCTTGTTTATTCCCCCAGCTCACCTCCTCCCAGTTAGTCAACACAGAAAGACTAAGCAATAGAGCCGCTTTCTTCTTCATTGGATGACAATTGTAACGTTAGTGTTACTAGAGTTCAGATGCAGAAGCCCCAAGGCTAGAAATTGCAGGCGATTGGACTTGGCCAATAACATATCCAGGTTAAAGATAAAAGGCAGGAACAGAAGATCTAATGAGCGTGGCCGAACTGGGAAGTAGAGATAAAGGGGCTCAGTGACCACAAGTCTGTCTCCAAGATGCTGGCATGGGCTTGAGGTTTAAATAAAAGGGAAAATTGGGGTGGGGGGGTGGGATGACCTTATCATTAGCAATCTTAGTCAAGGTGTGGTCTGCTTGACCTCGATCTTCATGCTGGTTCTTTAAGGTAGTTCAAGGAAGCTGTTATCATTAATGTCACCTGACTGGTGCATCTGATACTCAACCCCCCCAAAAGGTAAAAGAGCATGCCTTTAACCTCAAATGCTCAACAGGCAGGTGCACTGGGATCCCTGAAGGTGCAAGGCTCCACCCAAGAGTGTGCATGTTTAGTATGCTAATAAGCCATAGGTCACCTTCACCTTTGTATGCCTGGACCAGCCCTAGTTAGCCTTGGAGGAGAATGTGAACAGATCTAGCCTGCCCCCTTACCAGCAGTTGTTTCTGATCTGTTAGTTTTGTGCCCCACTCTTTCACTCACATGCTAGGATAATGACATAATGATGACCAAAGAACTTCCGATGCTTTTGCCGCCTGGAGCAGGGTGTACTGAAAGCTGACTGTAAGATGCTTCAGTTACCCTTGCCTTTGCATCTTTTGCCTTGAGAGGGGATGAGAGAAGTTAGGACTCAACAGTTTTTAGATTCACTGAGACACTAACATGCCTCCTTGCAGAGGCAAACAGATGGCTGACAGAAGAAGAAGAGGAAGAGGAAGAGGAAGAAGAGGAAGGAGAGGAGGAAGGAGAGAACAGTAACAGTGAAGGCAGAGACACCAGGCTGTTAGCTTGCTTTTTGTTACCTGGAGAGCCCAAGCGAGGGGTTGGGCTTCTCCGCAAAGGCAACTGTACCATGGCTGTTTCAGTTTTTAATCTAGCAGTCCCCCTTTGCTCTAGAATTCTCTACATGACTTCAAGTATACATATGCATAAACTAGGTAGGAAAATGAAACATTATCATAACTAATATATATTTTTAAAAACAGCTCTTTGGCATATGTGTGATTTGACCATTATGAAAGCCAAGTTTCATGTTACTGAAAAACATTAAAGTTGGGCCTGCTTTTTTCCTAGCACTAGGGAGGCAGAGGCAGGCAGATCTCTGAGTTCAAGGCCAACCTGATTTAACATAGCAAGTTCCAGAACAGCAAGTGTTACACAGAGAAACCCTGTCTCAGAAAATAAATAAATCTTGTCTGAATATTTGATCCTGCAGGGCATAAGACATCTTCAACATTTGTTAGAGTTGATCAATATTTTGATTTTATAATCAATGTAGAAAATATTGTTTCAAATAAATGTGTAGAAAGTGCAGGACAGCAGAAGTATGTTCAGGACCATTTCAAGGCCAAAATTCATTAGATCATTTCTTTTTTAATGGAACTCAAGTCAGCAACTTAAAAAGCAATTTTAAAAATTCAACATTCTAACACAGTATACTCCAAAGATATGTTAATCTGTAGGTGCTGAGGATGATCAGAGCAAACTAGTAGGAATCTTTTCCTTTCCCATAATTCAATCTTTACGTTCCCAGGAAAGCAGGAGACACTGTATGTACAGTACAAACACTGCAGCCTGATCATACACTAGTCTCTTCCTGAAGCTGAGGTATTTCAGGCAACGTTCCATAGCACGAAGGGCACGCCCACAGGCTTAGTGCAAAGCACACATGTTGTGTGTTCACAACCCGGGCAGCAGTGAAGTCTCAGAACTCAACAGGGATGAATGCTGCCAAGAACGGCTCAGATTCATTACACATTTGAATTGGAATTCAGAAACCTTTTACTCTTGCCAAATGTTTCACAACCCCCACATTCAGTTACACTATGTGTTAGGAGTGGTGTTTGGTGTGGAAAATATCCACCAAGAAGCTAGAGACTATCCAAAAGTTCTCTGGTCAGAAAAAGCAAGGGGCTTTCTTGCTGAAAAATTGCTTACTTCGTGTGTGTGTGTGTGTGTGTGTGTGTGTGTGTGAGAGAGAGAGAGAGAGAGAGAGAGAGAGAGAGAGAGAGAGAGAGAGGAAGGGAGGGAGGGAGGGAGGGAGGGAGGGAGGGAGGAAGGGAGGGAGGGAGGGAGGGACACACACACACCGGGGAGGAGGGCAGGCACACATGGAACACATCCGGGATGTAGAAGCCAGCAGGCAGGCAACTTGAGGATCTGGCTTTTGTTTTGCCCCTGTTTTAAGGCATGCTCTTCTCTTCCTGTGTCGCAGGCTAGCTGCATCCTCCAGGCTAGCTGCATCCTCCAGGCTGAAGCTATCTACCATCTTGCAGGAAAGGAGCTGGGGTTACAGCTCCTTACCACCCCTTCTGGCTCTTTACATAGGTTTCGGGATTCAAACTTGAGTTCTCCTGATTCATCTCTCTCCCCAGCCCTCCCTACCAATGGGCTTTTTGTCAGACTTGAGGGCAGATTCTGACTTAGCTGATAATTATCACTATGATTTGGAGACAAAGGCCTCATTTGAAAATTTTCTAAAATTCCCTTGAGCTGGAAAAAAAAATCTCATTTCATGAAATGCCATAGCCCATTAACATGACTGAGGCCTGCTGCCTGACCTTTGAGAACTAGCCCACAAACAGAAAAGTGTGCCTTCCCCCACGGGATGCAGCTCACAACCCTCCGTTGAGACTTAGGCTGAAAGGCTCAAATTAAAAAGACACAGAAGAGCTTTGCATTAACTTTCAGAGGCAGTTTTTCTTCTAGGGACCAGCCTAACACAGAAGGATCTCCTCCAAGAGCCTCGTACACACCCCTCCTCAAGGGTGGAGTTTGGGGAGGACATTTTGAGCTTCCTTAGGGTTGGGTCAGAGCAGAGCTGCAGCCAGGAAGCTGACAGCCATGGTACACCCTGGGCCTGATGGGGTGGAGCCTCAGGGTAACCACAGTTGCCTTTGCAGATCTACACTCTCAACAGCTCTGAGGTCCAGAATCCTGTGCCCAGCCGCTTACCTATAATCACTATCAGGGGGCTCTCTGACACCTCATAATAGAAGTTCCAAACGGAACTCAGTCTATTCGAAAGCCCACTCTCCATAGCCTGACCCTCTACAGACCTAAAAAGACCTAAAAAGAACCACTGTCCTTGCATTGTGAGTGCCAGAAACGCAGCATCGCATCCTCCTGCTTGGACTCCATCCCTCAGGCTGACATACATTGCATTTCATTCCTTGACCTGATCTCACACACTGATGAACACTCCTTTGGAACATTGCAATTCTCCAACTGCTTCCTGACTGGTCTCTGCAGCCACTGAAGGGTCTACCTGATGCAGTGGCCACTATTCCTCAGATAAAATATTGGTTTTAACTTTAATTTTTATTCTTTACATACACTGCATTCCGACTGAAGTTTTCCTTCCCTCCCTATATCCCCTCTACGTCCCCACTGCCACCACCACCCCTGCCACCCCACCCCCACACCACCACCACCATGTATCCACTCCTCCTCTGTTTCCCTTTTTTAAAAAAAGTAACTTTTATTCTCCTGTTGTAATTGTTCTGTGGGAACATTACTGCCTCTGTCTGCTAACCTAGGACTTGTCCTGGAAGCTTCTAGCCTCCATATAATCTAATCTAGGCATACAGTGTGTTCAGCCTCAGAGATTTAATGTTAAATAAGCCCATCCTTTCTAGCTTTTTCTGAGCTCTGGCTGGCTGGTTCAACTCAGCTGACTCCTCTCCAAGCTGACTGACTCAATCTGGCTTCTTTCTCTTCCCTGGCTAAATTGCTAAATTGCTCTCCTTGGCCTCAATGAACTCTGGCTATAAGTTTTAATCTTCTGCCTCCTTTTCTCGGTAACATTCTGTCTTCACTTGTGTCTAGCTTGTTCTCTCTCTCTGTGCAACCTGTCTCTATCCTGGTAAAGAGCCCGCTCTCTCTCTCTCTCTCCCTCTCCCTCTCCCTCTCCCTCTCCCCCTCTCCCCCTCCCCCTTCCCCCCCCCTTCCCCTCTCCCTCTGTCTCGCTCCCCTCTCTCTTTCTCTGCACTGCTCCCTCTTATAGCTTCCTTTCCTCTCTCTTTTGGTGAGAGTTGGGCACATCCTATTCTGTCAAATCTTTCTCTGATTTGTCACTTTATCTGCCACTCAATTAGAAATCACTTTCAAACATGGTGCTTCCTTCTACAAACTCACTTTACCTTCATTGTTTGGAATTAAAGGTGTGTTCTAAGTGTGTGTCTCTATCTCAAGCTAGACTAGCCATGTTTCTGAATTAAAATTCCTCTACAAATCTGTGTGTGTGAATCTGTATGTGGGTATGTGCATGTGACTTTAGGTATGAATTCGGAAGATGGTGTCAAATCCCCTGGAGCTGGAATTACAGGTAGTTGTGAGTCACCTGACTTGGATGTTGGGAACCAAACGCTGGTCCTCTGGAAGCTCTGTTGTAAGCTCTCTTATCTACTGAGCCATCTCTCCAGTTCTCCTTGTAGAATTTATAGGATATTTCTTCTCATCAAATACACCAAGCCTTGTATAATTTCACATCTCTGAAAGAGAAACACATGGGAACATGTATGTTATTTCATGCTGGGAGATGGGAGAAGGTTTGAGGTGAGCTCCAAAGGCAAGTTTTAAGAAGATGGTGAAAGGAAGGTTGTAGACAGGGGGCTTGACTTCTTATTTAAAGGGTTCTGGGGCAGGAGAGGACAGGCAGAAAAAAATTCCAGCACTATCAAGTTTCATAAGGGAAATACATTTTAAGATAGAGAAGCTGACACCTGTGTGAACCATGACTTGTTTTTTTTTTTAAATCTCTTTAAAAGATCTATCTATCTATCTATCTATCTATCTATCTATCTATCTATCTATCTAATGTATGTGGCATTTTGCCTGCCGCCATGTCTGTACACCACATGAGTGCAGTGCCTACTGAAGCTGGAAGAGTGCGTTGGAGCCCCTGGGATTGGAGCTACAGATTTTTGTCAGCCACCATGCAGTGCTAGGAATCAAGCCCAGGTCCTCTGTGAGAGCACCCACAGTTCTTTGTCACTCGGCCACATGATACACAGTCTTTGCAGCCCTTGATCTCAGCCAGAGGCAGAGGAAGGATCTGAAGTATCTCTCTGGGTGTGACAACCTTGGTGGCTTTTATTCTTTCAGCACTCGGAATATTTGATCATCTTGCCTTGTGGTCTCCGTTGGTTTTGATGAAAAAAAAAATTCAACTTTTAATCTTATGAGGGTCCTCTTGTAAGTATGTGAGGAGTGGTTTTTTTCTTCCTTCCTTCCTTCCTTCCTTCCTTCCTTCCTTCCTTCCTTCCTTCCTTCCTTCCTTCCTTTCTTTTTCTTGATGTTTCAACTTTTTCTCTTTGAAATCTTCTTTCAGCGCTTTTGCTGTGATGGGTCTGCATGTGCATCTCGTAGCCTTTGTCCTGCTAGGAACCTGTTGAGTTTCTTGAGTGATACAGGCCTTTGATCCTCTGCTTGTTTGCTTTTTGTTGCTTCCTCCCTCTCTTCTTTAGTCGTATAATCTCTATCATTCTATCTTCATATTTGCCAAGTCATCTTCAGCCCAGTCCTTATCTACCCTAATGAGCTATTGAATCCCTCTGGTGAAATTTTAAATTCTGTCACTGAACTGCCCAGATTCAGACCCACAACCCTCCACTGGGGTCTTTCTGAAACTCTCCACTGGTACTCTACTGTAGTACCCATCTTCATGGGGCGTGCTTGCCTTTTGTCCTCTGGCGATGGTTGTGATGTCTGACCATTTTGTCCATCAAACATGGCATGTGAACTAGTAGCCTTCCCAAGGCAGTTTCCACTGCCCACATTGTTTCCTCCGCTGTGAATCACACAGTGCTCTCTCCTTGTGTGTCTTTGTGAGGACTTAGTAATACAGAACAAGTTCCAGATTATTCATTTCCTCCCTCGCCCAGAAGTTGTTTTTGTTGTTGTTTGCTTATTTATTGGTTAGGTGACTTGCCTAGATTATTTTAACGAGGTCAGTTCTAGTTATCGAGTGAAGCCTTTGACCTCATCCCATAGAGGGCTTCCAGAGCCTTGGATATGTGCGGTCACCAAGGGATGCCAGTAGTCTCAGCTGGGCTTTTGTCTCTTTCCCTGATCTCTCTGTTAAGCTGCCTGCCTTTGTGAGACTCCACTAATTGCCAGCTGATTGCTTTATTGCTTTTGACAAAGCTCTGGAACATAATTTGCCTGAAAACCTAATCCAATTCAACCTCATCCTTCCGGTAGCCACTGAGTCCAGGGTCTCAAGTCAGTTCTGAGCCAAGAAGGTTCTTCTTTGCTGGTTCCTCTTTCCCTCTCCCGTAAACCACTTGGTCTGTGGTTTGGTGCTTTGTTCTATGGAACTACCAACCTTCTCTCAACTATTTATGGGCAAGATCTCTATATCATTTCTAAGATATTCTTTAGGCTTGACTTTCCCCAAACTGATTCAAATGAGGTAGTTCCTTCAGAGGGAGCCTGGGAACTTTGTTTGTCAGGACCTGTTTCCACTGGGCAAAATTTCCCAGCCCTGCTCTGAAAGTGGCCTAAGGACTTGAGCCAGCCTTTTTTGGACTGACTGACACCTTTCTTCTGGGCTCAGGGTGCAAGATGGGGGCAGTGGTGTCTGATCTCATTTTGCTTCTGTTTCCTTGAAACCTCCACCATACAAAGGAGCTGAACCAAAGACTCTGAGGACCCCCATCAGCGTGCTATGTGGATGACAGAGCCACTACTGTATGGGGGAGCTGGAGAGAAAAAGCAAACATCTGAAGGCTGAGCCACTCAGACTTTCCAGGAGCAGACTCTGCAGTTAAGAGCTGTGAGGTCACTAACATTAGTGCCCTACCACACTAGGGTGAAAGCAGGGAGGTCCATTTTCTTAGGAATATTTGACCAAAACAGGGCTCCTGTCATATGAGTCACATGCCAAGAGAATATGGAGAGAGCCAAGGCCCAGAATGTCTGCTGTTCTTCCTAAGACCTGACAGATTGTCTCTAGTGAATGTGTCTTCAGTTTCTATGTGCCCTTAGGACTCGTGGATGGGCATTTTAATATTCTGGTTCTCTGCAGAATGGTTCCTTCTCCAGAGCTATTCCAGAAGTAGAAACCCTGGGTTTTAAGCACAAGAAAAACATCCCCCTGGGAGTTGGTAGTGAGAAGAGTGTATCAGTGGAAGATCCGGGTGTAAGCAGACATGCCAGTTAAAGACACAAGAACCATCCAGATGGGCTCAGTGGGTAAAGGAGACTAGTACCAAGCTGGAATCTGAGTTCGATACCCAGGACCTTGGTGGTAGAAGGAGAGAGCTGACTCCTGTAAGTTGTCATCTGACCCCCCACATGCAAGCTGTAGTATGCATTTGTTCAGAGGGATCACCTCATCTGAGCCAGAAAAGCTTCACCGAAAGAAACATTTAGTCAGGAGTTGAAGGTCGATGCTCACGACACTGTGCAGGCAAAGAAATGAAATCTCAGACTCAGCTTACTACTAATTATTTTTTTAGGCAAAAGCGACATTTTAATTAGTACAAAGTCTCTGAAATATTGATTGAATTTTAACACTAATAAGTTTATCTTCATTTCTTTCGTTGGTGTCCTTAAATAGAAATCAAGGATGGAAATGAGCAGATTTGCCCAGATCCAGACAATTCTAACGTTCTGAGCAACTTTGCACCCATGAATGAAAGTCTGCAAGGAGCAAATCATAAAAGGAACAAAGCGTTCTCCCTGCCATACACTAAACTTAAACCAAGACCAACCAAAGCACTTAATTTGGATCATATGGTTACCCCCCTTTACTTCAGGAACATCAAATTATAGCTTAGAAGAGGACAGAGGGGGGAATTATTTTTAATTTATTTATTATTATACATAAGTACATTGTATAGCTGTCTTCAGATGCACCTGGCATCAGATCTCGTTACGGGTGGCTGTGAGCACCATGTAGTTGCTAGGATTTGAACTCAGAATCTCTGGAAGAACAGTCAGTGCTCTTACCCGCTGAGCCATCTCACCAGCGTGGAAAAATACTTTATTGAGCAAATAATCATTAGTTTGGTCATTGGTAAGAGTTTCAAAGTTCAGGAATATTTAAATGAACAAGCATCAGCCTGTTCTCCTGTCCTCTTCCTGTAGTTACTTGATTTCTAATAATGATTTCCATTTCTGACTCTTTTTTGTTTGATTGTTTTTTGAGACAGGGTCTCTCTGTGTAGCCCTGGCTGTCCTGGAACTCACTCTGTAGAGCAGGCTGGCCTCGAACTCTTTTCTGTTTGTGTTTGCTTTTTTTTTTTTTTTTTTTTTTAAGATTTATTTATTTATTATAAGTACACTGTAGCTGTCTTCAGACATTCCAGAAGAGGGCGCCAGATCTCGTTACGGATGGTTGTGAGCCACCATGTGGTTGCTGGGATTTGAACTCTGGACCTTCGGAAGAGCAGTCGGGTGCTCTTACCCACTGAGCCATCTCACCAGCCCTGGCCTCGAACTCAAAAATCTGCCTGGCTCTGCCTCCCAAGTGCTGGGATTAAAGGCGTGTGCCACCATCGTCCGGCCTGACTCCTTTTTGAAACATATTGGCTGTTCTGGGTTTTACAGAGTGTACAGGCACTACTTGATGCACATAGGAAAATGCATCTACCTGCAAAGCATCGTGTAGTGTGAGACATTCCTCCAAGCTTAAGGGTCCCGGGTTCCAGACAATGTTTTATCAGGTCTACAGTTTACAAAGGGCATGTCTGTATCTTATTTAGTATTTAGAGAATGTCAGCTTCATCTTACCTGTGAAGAAACTGGGCTTTTCTATTCACCCTTTTCAGGGAATAGAGGGAAAACGCTAAGACTCCTCTCTCCCTCCAGAGTGTCACCAACCTACTGTAGCATGAAGAGGTTAAATATAGTAAAGGAGAAGTCACAGGCTGTGTACTTGTCATCCTGAGCCTGAGTCTCTAAGGGGGGACCCACTTATTCAGGGAATAAGGGGTGTCAAAGGATCATGCCTCATCCCAACACCAGATGCTCCAAGAGGGAGAGACTTTTTTAAAAAATCATTTATTTCATTTCATTTCATTTCATTTCATTTTATATGTGTGCTTGTTTCTCCTGCTTGCATCTCTATGCACCACATACATGCAGTTCCACAGAGGTCAGAAGAGGAAGTTAGATACCATGGAACTGGAGTTACAGACCGGTGTCAACCAACCCGTGGGTGCTGGGAATCAAACCCAGGTCCTCCCCAAGAGCAGTCAATGCTTTTAAACTAGAGAGTCACATCTTCAGCCCCAGAGAAAATATATTTTAACAAGTTAGCCCCTGCTCAAACTTGTAGTCAACATTCATGTCACTGGATTTGATAGGTTAAAAAAAAATGTACCTTCTGAATTGATTTTTCAAAGGTCTTCAGTTGTCAGCATCTTTGAACACCTGGCATAATGATTTCCTCTCTAGGAAAATGTCTTCATGCTAGATGTCAAAATTCTCTGCATTTAGTTGTGTATTTGTGTGTGTGCACACGTGCATGTTACAATGTTACAATGTTACAAAAGCCTGGACTTAGGCAAATGCTTCATTACTGAGCTATAATCATAGCTCTCATTTGGCTTGTGTATTTTCAGACAGGATCTTCTCTTCCCCCAGTGCCCAGGCTGGCTTTAAACTTTCTAAATTGCTAGAATTAAAGTCCCCACCAGGCCCAGCCCTGAGTGTTATTCATCTCATGACCACCACAAAACTAGTAGTACACATTAAAATAAACGAACAAGCCAACAAACCACAAGAACTAGAAAGAAGAACCGTTAGAATTATGGAACAAACAGAATTTCTGAGGTTGGAGTTGTGAGACCAAAGTTATAAAAGGCCTATACTTAAGACAACTGCACCTACTAATGTAGCTGATGTTGTTGTTGTTGTTTTCAAATAGCTGAGAAATGAAGCATTTTAAAGAAAGCCCCACAGAGACGTCATCTACTATTAGAGAAAAGT
Organism: Mus caroli; assembly: GCF_978045245.1. Lineage (NCBI taxonomy): Eukaryota > Metazoa > Chordata > Mammalia > Rodentia > Muridae > Mus > Mus caroli. Next base: position 101,286,036 of record NW_028227261.1, on the reverse strand, counting down.
GAAAAGGAACAAAATAGCACATAAAAGAAATCTAACATTTTTTAAAGAATGAATTTCTCCATAAATGAAAATTATAATAGTTGAAATTAAATACTCAATAACATACTAAATGTAATTGAAGGCAAAATGATTGGAGTAAAAATAGGTTAGTTAATATTACCCAGAATGTGGCAAGAGATAAAAGTATAAAAACTATGACCACTAGGAGGCCCGAGGCTAGAAAGAGAAAGCCTGTGCAGGTTCCACAAGGGGACAGAGTGGTTGCAATTCCTCCCGTGTCTCTTTATTTTTATGATAAAGTTATTTAAGCACACATGAAAGAAAAAAGCAAAGAATATGCTATAAAGTCCATATGTCCACTCCCTAGACACCAGTTGTAAAAACTCTGCCACATTTGTTCATTTCCTTCCATTGTTGATGTATTTTAGAGCCGTTCCCAGAAGTCACATCATGTTGCTCTTGGAGGCAGTATTTGAATACCGAAATGCCGGAACTTTTCTACAGCGAGCAAAAGATACCATGCACAGATCCCTAAGCCCCAGCCTTGCCTGATCAGGGTCAGGAAAATAAAACCACATTGAAACATCTTTTCAGAAACCTGAGAAAAATGAGAGAAACTATGACAAGAAGCCATTAACTTGCTGAAGGCTCAAGGATGACTGAGTCACTTTCAGGGCCACATAGCCTCAAGTTCGGTATCTTTTTCCACTACTAAGCCACCATAGTGAAGGCCCATTAATGAATTCTGTTCAGAGACTTCTTACACTTTTTTTTAAAGTGTCTTAAACATTTTTATTTCTGTGATTATGTGTGTACATATGCATGCATGCATGTGTGCATGCATTAGTGTGTGTGTGCTTGTGTGTGTGTGTGTGTGTGTGTAGGTGCATACAGAGGCCAGAAGAGGGCACTGATCAACTAGCCTGGACCTACAGGTGGTTGTAACCTTCCTGACTTTGGTGCTGGGAACTGGACACTGGTCCTCTGCAAGAGCTCTGTAACTGCTGAGCCCTCTCTCCAGACCCAAGAATTTATATCTTTACATCTTCTTTTAGAATCGGGACTAGTAACTAGTATAATCCATTAGCTGTGAGCCTCACTAAGTCTCTTCTCTTAGGAGGGCCCAGTTTTCCCATCTGTAAAAATAATTACTTAAAGTCAAGAACTGTGAGATCCCTGCTTGGTCTTAATCCTTTGGTAAAAACAGAACAGTAAAAGGCTAGATATTATTCCACATTTCTAGTCCACATGAGCCGCTGTGTCTCTCCCTCTGACATCATAAACCAGCACAGTATCTCCTTCCTTGTGTAGCTTCTGCTACTTTTCCTTTAAATTTATTTTCTATATTCAGGAGGCAGAAGCAGGCAGATCTCTGTGAGTCTGAGGTCAGCCTGGCCTATAGAACAAATTCCAGTACAGCCAGGGTTACACAAGGAAACCTGTGTAAGTTGATTGGGCCTTGGATCCCAGATTTTTAGCTTACAGCCTTAGGCCTGTGCATATATGACATCTTCAAATCTTGGTTATCTCCTTTAGAGAAAGAATGATCAAGGGAGGAATGTAGAAAAGAAAGTGGCAGGCAGAAAGAGAGGGGGTGACTGTGAAAAGACAGTCCCTCCTAGGTTCAGAACAAGGACTAGAGGAGCAAAGGTGCACTGTGATCAGCAACGCCTTGTTATTGTATATTGTCACCTGCATACATTTAAAGATACTGTTGTGTGTTTTATTAATTAAAAAGCATCTACTGGGGCTGGAGGCGTGGCTTAGTCGAGCATTTGCCATGCAACTCTGAGCACCTGTTTTCTTACCTCCAGCTGAAAACTGGGCACAGCCATGCAACATCTGTAACCACAGAGCTTAGGAGGCAGAGGAGGGAATCCCTGGAGCTCACGGGCTGGACACACTAGACAAGTGGTGAGCTGGCTCCCTGAAAGGCACCACCTCCAAACACAGAGCAGAGAGGCTGAAGACCTGGTGTGTGGGTTGAGGGCACATACTGCTCTTGCAGAGGACCTGAGTTTGGTTTCAATGTTGGGTGACTCACAACAGCCTGGAACTTAAGCTCTAAGGGCTCTGATGGCCCCTTCTGAACTCCACGGGAACTTGCACTCAAATGAGCGCTCGCACACTTGATTTGTCTTTGAAAAGATAATGATAATTCTCCACTTAGAGTTTGCATTTCTGTGTTGTTATGGCCTATCTTCCCAAAAGGCTTGGATCTTGAAAGCTCTGACTTGCTTTGTGATTTAATCTCTTCAAGGGTCCGCAATTGAATGCACTGCAGGAGGCAGGAGAGCTTGTGGTTTGTGGGGTCTGATGGAAGGACTTTGAAGGATGTCTTCTTGTTCTCTACCTCTGCTTCTCTCTGCTTTTCTGCCTCCTGTCCATCACAAGCTGAAAAGATTTGCTCTAACCCAGCCTCTCCACCAACATGTTATGTGTTACTCCGTACTGGCCTAGAAGCAACGCCGTGGGATGAAATATCTCAATCCAGGAGTCAAAAGTTGCTTTCTCAAACATTTTGATACAATGAAAAGCCGATTGGCATATCTTTATCACTCTGAAAAATAAAGAATACAGCCTTATGGGCCTCTCTGGTTTCAATGACTTATAGTGAAACAATAGTTTACCTACAGTGAGTACCTACCATCTACAAGAACTGTGGAATGGCAAGCCAAGGGGGGGTGAGGCGGGAGTGTCAACAGCTAGCCTGGGGCAAAATGGGGGAGGGGGGTTATGGTCTGTTGAGAACTTGAAAAACAAAAACAGGCCTGTTTAACATCTCTGTGTAATACATTGTTCAGTATACATATACTTTAATTCAGGAAAATATACATTATGCCAGCCACAGTCTACAGCTATAATCCTTACTATATGGGAGGCAGAGGCAGGGGATCACGATCATGAGTTCAGGGATTGGCTAGGCTATCTAGTGAGTTCAAGGTCAGCTGAGCAGCTTGGAAAGACCCGATAGATAGATAGATAGATAGATAGATAGATAGATAGATAGATAGATAATAGATGTATCTCAGTAGTAGAGAATTTGCCTAGCATGTATTAATCTATGGGCTCAATCCCACGACTGAGGAGAAAAATAGGAACAACTGTAATTTCTAAAACTGAAATGTATTTTTTTATGTTAGAATAATGACCCGAAGCACCTCCATCTTCCATCCCCAGCTGACTATGGTCTTCTAAATTGTTAATATATTAGGAAAAGTGAAAAAATGGATTAAGAAAATGACCATGGATGATAATAAAATCTGAAGCCAATGGATTAGAAGTGGTCGGATGCACATGAGCCAGGCACACTGCTGGAACCTTGGGAGCATTCTCTCGCGTCCTAAGGATGCCTGTCATTTGCAGAAGGACCCCACAGTCTGTGGTTTGCAGAGCTGCTGACATTTGTCTGGCTCCAGATTCCCAATGCAACTGGTACATCAGGGTGTTAGCGTTCATAAGACGAAAGGAAAGGAGGGAAATAAAGACTATACACTTCAGGCTTAAGTGTGCCTTTCTTGGGGAAGCCCCTTACCTTCCCGATGAACCTGGGGTTCTAGACTGTAAGTCATCTCTGCCAATACTCTTCGGCCCAGGAGGCCGAAGAAGCTTATGTACCCTTTGGAGGAAAAACTTTCCTTTCCTTTCCCAGGAGGGAAAAAAAGTGCACTGGGCTTCTAAATAAGATGCTTTTTCTTCTGTTACTTAGTCACTTTAATCCACATTTAACTTTTTTGGAAATAATATTGAGGACAAGATGTGAGGGAGAAGTACCCCAATCCCTTTAACACATGGCTTTGGCCTCCTGCTATGGCTGGCCATAGTAGCATAGAGTCAGTAGCATAGGATCAGGGCAAAGATGTCCTCTCTACCCAGGCAGGAGAGCTGACTCTGCCCCTTGTCTGGGCACCATTGAAGAGGATCTGAGAGCTGGCCTTGGCTGCAGCACTTGGGAGAGTTGTTCCCACTGCTCCTCATGACAGCACAGTAGAGCTGGCCCTGGTGACATGGGAAAGGGTGAGCCAGTCTCTGATAAACATGGGCGAGTTGTCAGGCTGACCAACTCAGTTCCCACCCAGGCCCAGATTCAGGGCTTTGAGTTGGCCTACCTCAGTATCTACCCAATCTATGAGCTGCTGTAACTTGTGAAGGGGCTGGTCCTCTAGAACAAATGCAACAAGATCTCCACGACATGGTATCTACCCAATCTATGAGCTGCTGTAACTTGTGAAGGGGCTGGTCCTCTAGAACAAATGCAACAAGATCTCCACGACATGGGGTGACAGCTGAGAAGAGTCCCAGTGAAGATCTAGTGCTGATTGTCTATCAGAAGCCTGGGACTTCCAACCAGACCAATAACTACTCACTGCCATGAACATTTTGCAAGAACAGCTGTTAGGACAAAAGGGTATATACGATGTGACACACTGTGACACACCGGGACTTCCACTGAGATTTGTTTTTTTATTGTTGTTTATTTGTTTGTTTGTTTTCTTTTGAGGAGAGATTGCAAGCAGAGGACTGAAATGGAGGGACGGGGAGATGAACAGGATTGGGGTACATGATGTGAAATTAACAAAGAATCAATAAAAAGTTTTAAAAACTGTGGCTTTAAGGGTAGAATCATTATTCCAGCATAATCAACTCTGCCTAGATTATTTTTATACTTCATTGTGCTAATTGCTAACATGGTGATTTAAAAAAAATTGTGTCCCATACCTGAGTAGATTACTTAACACGCAGGATGGTAAAGAAAGAAGTGAACGGGAAGTCTGGATAAATTGTTACTTTTTCTTTCTTCTTTTTTTCCTAAAGAGGTGACTCTGAAAGACTCCTCTCTGCCTACTGCAGTGATCTGCTATTTCTCCTTCTTGCTTCCCCTCTGCCCTCAGGTTGTGATAACTACATTGGTGACTCTGCTCCATCAAACATTTTCCTGATTGATCTCAGACAGGCCGGAAGCAGGGCTAACAGAAACTGAAGACAGGCACACATTTTTTTTTTTTTTCTGGAAATGCAGACGATGGTATGAAAACCTTGACCTTAGCCTCTTTTTTTCCACTTCTGAAGAAGCTAAAACCAAAACTGTCCGGAAGGGAGCCCAGGGAGGCTGTGGACAGTCACGAGCGGGCCCTCTGGGATGGGAACAGCATGTCGTTTTTGCTTTAGTACTTTTTAAAAAACGTCTTTTTACATGCCTACAACTAGCTGAAGGGGAGTGAGAGAGCAAAGCTGTCAGGCCGGCAGCATCTTAATTATGGAGATTAGAAATATTTTATGCAATTGACACAGACTCTTCAAAATTATATAGCATTAGGGAAAATGACTGTCTAGCACCAATGAGAAAGGAAGAAAAGCGCTCAGAGGAAGAATAGGTGAATTTTGACAGTTTGTCCAATAAAATAATGCTAGTTAGCACAGGAAACTTTAAAAACAGACTCACACTAGAGCCTCCATTGCCTGACACAAATCTCTTAACAGGACTAGAGGGAAGCCAGGATTGACAGTAGCTAAGCTTCAGATTGCCAGTCCAGCCAGTCTACACAGCCTCCTCCTCCAGACTCCCCCACTTCATTCTGCAGTGTCACACTCCCCCTGGGCTACCAGCTATTGGAGCTCTTGGGAATTGAATGACTGGACAATCAAGTCAGGCTTGCCTCCTGGGAGAGCCTGGATCCTTTGCTCAGGGTGAAAATATCAGTTAGAATCCCCAAAGTGCTAGTGTGCTATGTGTTCTCAAAAAGTCTAATTACTTCCCATGACCTAGCAATTTCCGGCTGGGCACAGGAGCGTCTGCTGCTGTAAGAACTGGAGCCCACTGAGAACATCCTGAAAACTGAATGCTATGGTAAAGAATGTGAAGGACACCATCAATCACACTTAAGCATCGTTCTGTTGTATCGAGCAGGAGTTGATGAGCAGGGTCACTGTTTTAGCACCTACTGTTTGTATTATTTAATCTCTTCTCTCTGTAGTCTCTCTTGGGGTGATATCACAGTGATTACTCTCGTGTTGCTCTGGTCAAAATCATCTGGGTCCTCTTGTCCTTTGAAAGTGCAAACCCCATATAACCTTTGGATGTCACAGGGTCACATAGATAAATGACACTGGACTCTGAGAGGATTCTCTAACAAGGACTGTTGATAGAGTGCTTGCATCACACATACAAAACCCTGGGTTTGATCTACCAGGTTTTATGGTACATGTGTGCAGTCTGAGTATGTGGTGCATGTGTATAATCTGAGCGCTTGAGGAGGCAGGAGAATCAGAGGATTAAATGTCATTCCCCACTACATAGTAAGTTTGAAGTCAGCCTAATGGACATGAAGTTTGGTTACAAACAAGCAAAGTATTCAGTGAATACTCGTCACTCATAATCCTCACAGTTTTATAGAACATTTGAAATTCCCCTCCTCCTGTCCACACAGTGAGTTCAGGGTTAGCCAGGGACACATGAGCTCATGTGGTGTAGACTGAGCCAACAGGAGGGCAGGAAAACATAACTTCCCATTGCATTTGTTCTTCTTTTTTTTTGCCCTTCTGGGTTCTACCATGTAAACATGCAAGGGGAAGACCCTCACCAGTCTCTGAAAGCAATTCCTTTTTTTTTTTTTTTTTGTTTTTTTTTTTTTGTTTTGTTTTGTTTTGAGACAAGGTTTCTCTGTGTAGCCTTGGCTGTCCTGGAACTCACTCTGTAGACCAGACTGACCTCGAACTCAGAAATCCGCCTGCCTCTGCCTCTCGAGTGCTGGGATTAAAGGCGTGCGTCACCACCGCCCGGCTCACATATATTCTTTTCACAATGTGACTCTGACATTTCTCCCACCCTTTTCTTGAATCCGAATGGGCCTGTGACTGTTGTAAAAAGTGATGTCATGTGCTTCCTAAGGCGGGTTACGAAAAGTGACACTGTGTCAACCTTCCTCGTCCTGGGAAGCTTGCTCTTGGAACCTAGCCACTGTGCCACAAGAAAGCCCAGGTCACATGGCAAAGCCCCAAGTAGGTATTTTGGCTGATAGCCAACATCCAGTCCCAACTGCCAGGCTTTTCTGACTGTGGAAACCTCAAGATAATTCATGCCCTATCTGCTATCTAGTGAAGCCACCTGAAGGCCGCCCAAGTGAGATCTGCTTAGCTGAGTCTACTCAGTAGGCAGACTGCTGAAAGACAGTAAAACATGAAGGCTGATGGAAGTCATTGGCCTTTAGTTTAGTTTGTGGTGTAACAGTGTATAACTGAGACCTTGGATGGTCTCATTATACTCATTCCTTAGCCTACATCTTTGCCTATGTCGTTTTACACCTAAGCAATTCTTTTTGTGCCCCCCCCTTAACTCTTCAGTTAGCCAAAGCTACTTGTTCAGCTTAAGGCTGCTTCTTCCATGAGATCTTTCTTAATCATAAGGTTTAAGTGTCCTCTCTTATTCCTCTGCCTACAATACAGTTAAATCCCTGCTGCCTCCCTCTCCACCATCCTAGCAATCTCATAAGACATTTTATCAAAATGGCTCTTGAATCATTTGAACAACAGTAGATGTGTCTGCTGAAAGTATCATCTATAGATAATTCAGAAAGCATTGACCTGTATGATAGTCTCTCCCTGGGGGGACCCAACACACTCCCACACACTGCTGTTCTCACCCCAGAAAAGGGAGCCTGTGGCAGGGCAATTGCACCATGGTCTGATCTGGTGGACCAATGGGTTTTTATTGGGGTTACTAACTGGAGAACATGAGTGAGGAATTCCTTTCAAAGGAGCAGCGATGGCTCAAAAGTAGTTGCAACGAGCACACCCCAATGTGGGTGATGAACCCTCAAAATCACAACCCTGGAGATCCAGGGCTCTTGCAAGCAACTCCATAGTGTCAACTTCTTTTTCTTTGATCACTAGTTTGGCTGGTCAGAGTCTCCATCCACACTAATAGGGACCTTAAGAAGCTTAGGTTTTTAAATTTTATTATTTTCTTAAAAAATAATATATATATATTTTTACCTCCCTGTATGTTCTGAGGCTTCTTAGGCTCCCTTTCCTTTTTTGAGCAAATGTTTCAATTATGAGGGAATGTTGCAATTAGACTGAACAGGTCTTAAAGCAACCTCCCTTCTGTCTGGTTCTGTCTTGCCCTGGTTTATCCCTGATACTCTTTTAGGTGAGTCCCCCTGAATTCATGCATTGGAAATGTCGTCCCTAACAGGACAATGTTGGAAGGTGGAGTCTTTTGGGAGTTATTTATGTCATATGGGCTGTGTCCTCCTGAATGGATTCATTCCATTGAAGAAAGTTGAGCTTACTCTGTCCTACTCTGTGGCCATGTGAGGATGCAGTATTTGCTGCATTTTGCCCTTCTGGGTTCTACCATGTAAACATGCAAGGGGAAGACCCTCACCAGATACCAATGTCGTAATCTCAGACATCCCAGTCTCTGAAAGCAATTCCTTTTTTTTTTTTTTTTTCGAGATAGGGTTTCTCTGTGTAGCCTTAGCTGCCCTAGAACTCATTCTGTTGACCAGGCTGGCCTCAAACTCAGAAATCTGCCTGCCTCTGCCTCCCAAGTGCTGGGATCAAAGGCATTCGCCACCACTGCCCAGCAGTAAATTCCTGTTCTTAATTAGTTAGTCTCAGGTGATTTGTTATAGCAACACAAAACAACTAATGGAAATTTCATCTCTTCTGCAAAGGCATTTACAGTGAAAAGATTAATATAAATTCCATATATATATGTATGTATATATATATACATACATATATATATATATAGATGATGGTGAAAGACCCACAACGTGAGGACTCCCCCACGTTCTGACTCAGGAGAGGCGACACCCCAAATCACACAAGAAACGGTCTTGCTGCAACTGCAAGAGGATTTTTATTCGAGAGCGTTCTCGGGCCCATGGTCATACACCACGCAGGGGTAGAGGACCATGGCGCCCCGAGTAGCTGAGTAAGGGGGTATTTAAAGGAAGAAACCACAACTCAAGGAGGTGGGGAGGGCGTTGTTGGAAAATACTAAAAATACCAGTTAAGAGTCACAAGGAAGTATAAAGTCACAAGTGTCAGGTTATCTCTCAAGACAGTTTCTAAGAGCAAGAGCCCCTAACAATCTAAGAGCCCCTAAAGATAGCACATTTGCATTGCAGGTTCCAGTAATGGTCAGGGTGCCATTCTTTGAATTGAACCCAGGAAGCAGGTGGGTGGAGGAAGGAATGTCGCTATCTGTTTTATGACCAGCACCTGGGGCACTAAGCCACAAAGGCTACACTCCCAAGCCTGGGCCCAAAAGCCTCGAATTTTGTTTTTACTTCTTCAATGGTATCTCATTATAACATTACTTATTAATTTACTTTGATAGTTGTTGTGGTGGTTTGATTTAGAATGCCCCCCCCCATATCTATTTGAATGCTGGGTTACTAGCTGGAAGAACTATTTTGAGAAGGAATTAGGAAGTGCAGGCTTGTTGGAGAAGGTGTATCATGAGGGGTGGGCTTTGAGATTTCTAAAGGCCACAGCAGACCCAGTTCCTCCCTCTTTGTCTACATGTTGCAGTTAAGGGACCGATTTAAGTTCTTGGCTACTGCCCCATGGCCATGCCTGTCTGTCTGCTGCCATGTTCTCTGCCAGGACAACTCGTCTGAAAATGTAAGCAAGCTCACAATTAAACACTTTTTAAAAAAAAATATATCTAAGTTTGTTTGATTATGGTGTCCCTTTACAGCAATAGAACAGTAACTAAGACAATGGTATATTGTAATCATTGGTAGGTGAATTATCATATCAGGTCCATGTCAGTGAATGCGGAGTACAAAATCTATTTTACATCTACATAGTATTTCCTATTATTTTGGCAAATACATAACCTGTCTTCTATACTATGGACGTTTAGGTTTCCCTCAATTTTTCTTTATTAAAAATACTGGATTGTGATGGGACATCCCCAGGGAAAGAACTGCTTAGTTAGAAGAAATGTAGCTTTTAAATTTTATACAGATTCTTAAATTCCTCTCCAGGAAGAGGACCATATTTATATCCCCATCAATCATGGAAGGGTGCTGTGATATTCCCTGATGCTGGTTATTATTAAGCTTTTAAATCGTCACCAATTTGTTAGGTGAGGAATGATATCCTCTAATTTTTTTAACGTACAGTTTTATGATCGTGGAGACTGAGCAGCTCTTCACATTTTATTAGTTCTTGTATTTCTTCCACTGTGGCATGCTTTAGCTGCCTTTTCTTTTTAAATGGGAATTCATGTGCATTTCATAAACCTCTTATATGGACTCTGCTAATATTATTTATGCTTGTTTGTGTTCACTTGTGTTATCGTTTGCATCAAGCAGTTTAAAAATGTTTATGTAGTTAATTTTTAATCTGTCTTTTGATAAAGTACCAGGATACATTGTTTCCCAGAGAAATGTCCTCTATTTAAAATTTGACATACTGTATTTGAGATGGTTGATTACTTGAGTGAGCCTGATCCCTCCTAGACTCTTCATGGTGGAAGGAAGACACCGATTCCTGGAACTCATCATCAGAGTTCCAGACACATTCTGAAGCTCAAGTACATACACACCTCACTCTAAATAAATAAATAAGTAAATAAATAAATAAATAAATAAATAATGCAATTTCTAAATTTTAAAAGGACACAGTTAAGACATTTTACAGGAAAACATACTTTTAAAAAGGAAACATTTAAAATTTGAGAAAAGCTTTCATTAAAAGCATGTAAGATATTTTTTAAAAAGGTCTATAAGTTCTAAGAAACTCATTGACAAAATGTTTTTATTCATAAATATTTCCAGGTGTCAAATTAGTTTTTTGTATCTGGTACACAGTGGAAGCTTATAAGGTAGAGGTAAGAATGTTAAGAGTAATTAGGAAAAAAAGTAATGTAACAATTTTCATAGGCAAAACAAATCAATCCTCCCTCCGACTTTCACAAGGATTAATTTTGTCTCATAGTTTTAAGATACAGTCCAACGGGAAGGAACGGGGAGGCTGCAGGAGGGTCACATGGCATGGGCCACCCACAGTCAGGAAGCAGAGAGTGATGAGTGTTGGTACTCTGCTCAATCTCCTTTTTATTAAGTCTGGGACCCCAGCCCATGAAATGTTGCTGCCTGCAGTTAAGGAGGATTTTCTCACTTCACAGACACACCTAGAGGTTTGATTGATTTCAAATCCTACTAGGTTGACACTCTGTATTAACCATCACAGGAAAGAGGTGTATCAACTGGCACAGCAAAGAGAACCATCTTATGCTAACGCTGCGTTTCGTTTTCCTTTCCATATTCCTTCTCTGTCACAAGTTACTGTCTACATCACAGTTTTTCCATTATGGTGAATTACATATGACATAAACTTTACTGCCTTAACCATCTACAGTACACAGTTGGAAGGAAGGCAGTAGCTTTTGGCTATTGTCACCGTCTCCTTTCAATTGTCTGACTGGAACCCCACATATCTCACAAGGCCCACCCAGCCTTTTCTTTTCTATCCCTGTGACTGCTCTGATACTGTGTCCTGTATACAAGTGGACTTGGATGATGTTTGTCCTCATATGCTGGGCGGACCCACTTCATTTGCGCATTCTTCTCTGTTTTTACCTAATTTAGTGGACCTAGACCTGTGGAGATGGTGACCACAATGCAAACAAGGATGAGAAAGACTGGGGTACAATTAGTGGTGGGCCTTTTCTGAGCAGCTGTAGCATGTATGTACACTCATCCCTCTTGTTGTGTTTAAACTACACTCCAGTTCTTGGCTTAACACCACTCCTTTGCCCTTCACTGGAATGTAAGTGATTTTAAAGCAGGGCCTTTTTCTATCTAAGAACATATTGCTAAATAAATGTTTCCCTATTTGCTGGATTGTCTCCTTCCTTTACCATTTAGTATTCAGTCTTGACTCTACTTCTCCTACTTTCTCACCTTGCTACTCCCAACACTATTCTTAGCTTAGTAATAGCTTTAATCCAGAGGGCTGATATTTTAGTCCATGCCACTTCATCAAAATCACATTTAGCTAAAAAGTCAATTAAAAAATTACAGAATGAATTGAACGACTACAAAAGAATGTGAGCCCTTTAGAAAAGTAATAGGAAAATATGTTTTACCCATCTAAACACAAGTTTACAGCCAACAGTTTATAGATAACGTATTTATGTTATCTGATCTTACAACAAAAACCCCAAGTAAAACAATAAATAAAATTCAGAGTTTGTGATAGTTTGTATATGCTTGGCCTAGGGAGTGGCACTATTAGGAGGTATGGCCTTGTTGGAGTAGGTGTGTCACTGTGGGTGTGGGCTTTAAAACCAGTGTACTAGCTGCCTGGAAGCCAGTCTTCTTTTGTTTGCTTTTGGAACAATATGTAGAACTTTCAGCTCCTCTTACAACATGCATGCCTGGATACCACCACACTCCTGCTTTGATAATGGACTGAACCTCTAAATTTGTAAGGCTGCCCTAATCAAATGTCATCCTTATGAGAGTTGCCTTGGTCATGGTGTCTGTTCATAGCAGTAAAACCCTAATTAACACAGAGTTATACAGTAACACTGGAAAAACACAAGCTTATAAATGTGGATAGGTAGAGTTATGGAGCGAAGGAATTAGCAATCTCTAGACTCTCCAGAACAAGGATATGTGTTCAAATTCAGGAGAGAGCTTTCACAGGTATCTCACTCTTTTTTTTTTTTTTTTTTTTTTTTTTGGTTTTTCGAGACAGGGTTTCTCTGTATAGCCCTGGCTGTCCTGGAACTCACTTTGTAGACCAGGCTGGCCTCGAACTCAGAAATCCGCCTGCCTTTGCCTCCGGAGTGCTGGGATTAAAGGCGTGCGCCACCACGCCCGGCTAGGTCTCTCACTCTTAAACTTACCTGGGAACCTGAAATGCATTGCTGAGGTCTCAAATAGAATCTGCTCTTGGCTCTCTGGTAATGAATGAACAGCTACAGCCTTCGGTTACAATTAGTTTTTGATTCAGGAGCATTTCCCAGGGGTAATCTGTGAATGCTCTTAGGGAGGTTGGTGAGGCAGACCTGGAAGCTGGGGCTCAGCTAAAGGGATTGTGTGCCTGTGGGATAGAGCTGTGAACACAGTATGTTAGAACGTAACACAGCCAACGCACCAAATGCCACGGTTTTTAAATTAGAGGGTTGAGCGGGCACACACACACACACACCACTCACATATAGATTCGTTTATATTTATGACATCTTCCCCTCCTCCACCTCATGTGAACAATGAGTCAGGCTTTACTGAAATCATTGGAAAGACCATTAGTTCTGTATTTCCCTTCAGTGAGTGACCAGCGCCGAGCCTCCCTTCTGAGGCTGGAAACCGTGGAATTCACATGGCCAATTATGCAATACTAGACTATTGGGAAGCATTTCCGGCTGGCTCAGCTGGTGATCTGATTTTACCCTGCAGCATCAAGATTGATAGGCCTTATAATTTTATCCTGGTTAGTGCAGACGTTGTTCTTATGTAACTCAAAAAAAAAAAAAATTAAACCTCCTTGGTTTTGAAAAAACCTTACACCCTTTAAGAGGGCTTTTCTCTCATGACATCTCAAGGTAGTGAGATCCAAGCCCTGAGCTCTAGCTAGGGTAAAAAAAAAAACAGTTTCCTCATTTCTGAATTTACTGTAATTTAATTCCACTGAATGCTGTGTGTGCTGGTTTATGAGAAAGAGTGAAAAGCACAGAACAGTAAAGCCTCCCTCTAAATTACACTCCCCCCCACCCCCCAGGTTTGGGAGACTGAACTCAGCTCTGCACAGGCGTGAGCCTCACTCCGTCTTCCTCCTAAATCACTGTGTCCAGGAGGCTTCTCTGGGCACCATGGCTGTGGGAAAGAGACTTGTTGTTCAAAGGTACAGAATATCGATTTAGAGATTCTCAGTTTCTCTCCAGCTAATGAAAGGGTGTAATTTTACAGCATCATGTTCATATGCATACATAATTAGTGTGTTTATGAAACACCTTGCAGAACCTCAGAAGGCCTGGTTCTACTACTGAAAGGGAACCCTCCAGTGAGGAGCAAGTACAATGTGACTGTGCTCGGACTGGGCTATTCATCCATCATCCAAGGCACGAAAAAGATCTTCAAAACAAACAGCCAAACAAACAACCAAACACCCCCACGCTTTTGTGAAGCACTGACAAGGCCAGCTACAGATCCAGCCACTTCTACAGTTCCAGTGATAAAATAAGCACTAGCTACTACATGGAACAACTGTGCTAGCCAGAGAGATTTTTATAATCGGAGAGAAAAGCTCCCATCTTGACTTGCTAAGAGAGACAACTCCTCTTTCCTTGATTATAAAGAAGGAAGACAGATGGCTTCTTGTTTAAGACTGTAATTTCAGCATCCTCCCTCAGTTAAAAACAAGATGTCCTTTTCTGGCTTTGAGGGAAAAATCTCATGGGAGGGATTTTTATTCCTGGCTGTATTGAATAATTCAACAAACACCCCAGAGAGCCCAGGGAGATATAAAGAAGAGACTACTTCCCCTTGTTCTCAGGGAGTTTACAATCTTACTGTGAAGTTTATGAACAGAATTGGGACCCACAGCAATTAATGCTTTATTTCTTCATTTCCAGCTAATGACCCAGTGGTTACCCGTAGGGAAAGAAGCCTTGGAAGTCACTCATCCTGTGCTTAGGAAAGAGCCTCAGGTCAAACTGCAGAAAAGTCAAGGATCTCAAGAAGTTGTTGTAGAGTGCTTATTCACTGACCTGTCCACTGCCTACCCACATTATTTAATCTTACACTTTGCAGCCATCCCTGCTATCAGGACTTCACAGAGGATCATGAGGTTTGGAGGAACAAGCCATCCAGGAAATGGTAATGCAAAACACCAACTAGGGAATTCTCTAGTGTGTGAGTTTGTCTCCATTCCATTCCCCTCCCACCCACACCCATTCCCCACCCCCTTGTTTAGATTTCTCCTTTCCTTGCTCCTGCAGTCAACTTCCCCTTTGAGTTTGAGTCACCTTGAAATCTGTCTTTTATGGACAAGTCAGAATTTCTGGGGTCTCACTCTGGTATCTTTGCAAACCTTTTGATCCCAGTCTTTGCGACACCTTGACAATATGAAACGAGACCGGAATGTTTATATGAGTGTTAGATACATGCGCGTTTCGGTGATAGTTAACCATGACCTTGTTTACTCTCGCCATTTTTAAACTGCTCTCGCTATCTCTAATGACTTTCCTAACATTGGAAATTTCTTAAAGGTTGTGCATGTCTAACTTGTTGCTACCCCTAGCGCATATTAATACAGGTTTCGTTTTTTTTAATAAGAGAGTAGCAACTTTGCCTTTTATCGCCTGTTTAATCTTAGTGCCAATAAATTTCTAGACTGTAATATAGCGAGTGCCTCGGTAAATATTTTAAAGATGAATTGGTGCGTGTGTTTATGTGTGTGCCCGCGCTACCATGTGTAAGAAAGTTTAGTGAAGAACCAACATGGCTTTGACTTGAGGGCCTGGATTACTACCTTCCCCTCCCATTTCTGGCTCTTTTACTACAATTTCCAGTTGGGTGCTCTCACTGTCGTAGGCCTCCTTCAAGGCTTAGTGTCCACATTAGCAAAATGGGACCAGGAGCAACAGATGATATTTTTCCTCTTCCATCACCCATTCCTTCTCCTTGGGAGGTTTTGCAAGTACTCTCTCTTCTGGGAAACATAAACAGCCGTCAGAGCCCTAAAAAAAATCTCCGGGTCAGTGACCTCGGTGGCGCTCCCACCCGGGAGAAGGAGCGACCCCCGGTGACCTCCCCGTGCCTCGCGCGTACCGAAGCAAGTCGGCCGCCTTTCGTCTGCGAGCCCGCCGGGTCCACGGGCGTCTCGGCCTCAGACGCCCTCTCGCCGCCCCGAGGCAGAGCTCGGCCTCGGTGCCACCGCGAAATGGGCCCGGCGCCGCGCAGACTCCTGCGCGCGCCCAAGGGCCCGGCCTCGTTCTGGGCTGCCGTCGTCCCCGCCGTCCGCGCCGCGCGGCGCTGCACTGGGGGCGGGGAGTCTGATGGGAGACGCGCGCGGCGCCGAGGAGGAGGCGGCTGCAGCCCGGGAGAGGGAGCGGGAGCGGGACTGGGCGCGGGTGGTGGGAGGCGGGGGCCAGGGGGAGGGGCCGCCGCCGCCGCCCGCCCCTTTCCGCTGGGGAGCAGCTGCAGCAGCAGGAGCGGAGTCGGAGCCGCGCAGCCGCCGCCGCCGCTGCCGCCGCCGCCGGGGAATGTGGCCGGCGCCTGCCCCGGACCGTGCTGCTTCTTGAGTTCTTGCCGCCGTCGCCGTCACCGCCGTCGCCGCCGAGTCGTGCGGGGCCAGGCCGCGCCCTCCCCGGGCGCCCGCCGGCTCGCATGCCGAGGGGCTCCGGGGCGTAGCTGCGCGCCCGGCGCCGCCTCCGGGCTCCTCCGGCCCCGCCATGGGCTGCTGCAGCTCCGCCTCCGCCGCGCAGGTGAGGGGCTCCCGCCTCCCGGCCGCCCGCCCGGATGCCACCCTGCGCTGTGAGCGCCTGCCGAGCCGTGCCCTCCGCGTCCCTGCCGTGCCCTGCGCCCCACCGGTCCCCGCCGACCCCGGCGCTCCGTGCCTGGCCCCCCAATGCCCGCTGCGCTCCCTCCCCCGCTTTCGCACCTGAGCGGCCCGTCCCGCCCGTCTGCAGGTAGAGGCGCCCCGGGCGCCCGCTCTGCCCCGGGAAGGCATACCCTTCCCTCGCCTTGGGGCCCGCCTGCCTGCTCTCCACCTCCGCCGAGCCCCCCGCCACCCACAGACTGTTTTCCGTGTCCCCAGAAGGTGCACCCCAGCTTGGGCTCTTCACCTCTCTTCCACCTTATTCCAGTTTCGGATCCATTAAATTAGCTGCCCATTTCCCTTGGTCTGCGGGCCCCCTTGGCCGGGATCAGGTGCTTCAGTGGGTCCCCGTGCCCTTCCAGGGCCCATTTCACAGATCCCCCCCCCCCCGCTCGTTCCCCATCCCATCCCCCCCTCTGTGCCTTGACCCTGGGCACCGCGGCCTCTCGGCGCACCGAGGCCCCTGCGGGAGCGCGGGGACTGGGCTGGGAAGGAGATTGGGCACCTGGTGGGTGACGGGAGCGTTACGGAAACTCCCTCTTTGTTGCCAGTGTAACAGGAGGAAGAGGTGCCGAATTTAGTTTTTCTGTGGGCACTGGCTGGATGTTGTCGCTGAGGGCTGAGATGCAGAGATTTCTCTCAGCTGCCACCCTGCCCCCATCCAAATTTCGCTAGCCGCCTTCTCTTTCCGATCAGAGCCTTTAACCTGGGTGGAAATGTTTGGACAACTGTGTAAGGATCAGATGTAATAGAACTTGACTGCTGGCCACTAATAACTGAGAGGACCTGTTTGTAAATTATCTAATTTAGTGGATTAGTGAGTGTATTTACAAATACGATAAAAAGCAATCAGGAATACTGCATCAAACTGTCTGGTGGTGGTGTATGAAAAATAGGCTCTGACAACGCCTGGGATGTTTCTCCACAGTTTCATTAGCGTAGAATTTAACAGTAGTCTGTGATTTGTTTGTTTGGTGGTGGTGATGGGGAGAAGTATGCGCTTGCTTCTAGAAATAAAGGCTGGTTGGTTCTTGGCGAAGAAAAAAAAATGCTAGTTTTTTGGGGAAAAAAATTCCTCTAGAGATGTAGCATCTGTGACACAGAAGTGTTTGGTGCTAAGTGACTATATATAACTCAGTTTTAAATAACCTGCATACTTGCTCTGAAAAATCTGAGATCTGTCACAGAAACAACTAGAATTGGAGACGAGTGGAGGACATTTATGGCTTATTGGGCATTGATCCTGTTTGTCCAGTTCTTAGGCTGGCTGGTTTAGTTAGTTAAACCTTATTCAGTTAGGATAGCAAAGGAAAACCATGTGCCTGGTGTTAAGGAAGGCTGGATCACGGCTTTCTATTAGCATATAGAGGTGTAGAAAAACACATACCTTTCAACTGGTTGGGGATTTAGGCAGGGGGTGCATCTATCAGTTGGGCATTGCTCATCTAATAGTTGTTTACATAGAGTTTTCATCAAAAAGTGTCTTTCACATTCCCTTTCTTTTCAGAATCGGGTTACTGTGCATGCTCATTTGGTGGTGAAATGCCTTTAAGACAGCAAAGTATTGATAGTTTATGGATGGCTTGCTTGTTCAATGCGTGAAAGATAGTGTGGGAGGGATGGGTTCTGCCCTAGAAGGCCACTTTAAATGGGCAGTGGGTCATGGGCTTGTTTCCCTCCACGCCGTAGTGTCGCAGAACACTTCCTCTCTCCCTTTCCCCTTCTCCCAGCCACTGCTTTCTGCACGCCATGTAATACAGACAAGATTCCTGTCATGCACCTGAGGGTGTGCTTTTCTCTCCCTGTGGATTTCTGTAACCAATCAGCAGTTGTCAACATGCTTTAGTTCAGTGTTGGGGACTTGAAGTATTCAGTGGAGCGTCCAGGCAGGTTTTTATGTACAGGGGTTTGCCATCATTTTTTTTTTTCTTATTTTAGATTTTTTTTTATCATTTTCATTTCTGAAGTGTTCTCGATCCCCTGATGTTTTCAACACTCATCTCAGAAGCATCAGGCATCTAGAATGCTCTTGTACTTATGTGTGTTGTGTTGAAATAAAATAGGGATGCAACTTTAAATGTTCTCTAGATGCAAAGCTGCACATTACTGAGCAAATCTTCAGGGTCAGGAGTGTCTTTTCAGGCAGAATATGTTTGATTCTGCTTTCTACTGAGCTGTGAGGTTCTTGAGTGTAGAATTTTCCTTTTTTCCCCTCTCTCAGCTTTCCATTTATGCAATGCCTCACTATATGCTGCAGAGCTGCTCAGCTGCGGTTATTGAATGGAGTGCATACGTAAATTTGAACATTTGGCTAGCAAGTCACTGATTGTGAACCCCCTTCCCCCACCCAGCCCTGATCTGTGTCTCGCACTTTCCAAGGTATGATAGTCTAAGTTCACCATACTATCCTTTTCTGAACTCAAACTCCAACTTTGTAAAGTTAAATTTACTGTGGGAGACCACATTTATTCCTGTTCTGTCAATAGCACCACTCGTTTGTAAAACGGAACAGCTTGCCTCCTTTGCTCCTGATGCCTTGCTCAGTGTGGGTATTTAGTCGGTGCAGTGCTATAGCATCTTAAAAGACTTGCGTGCAAGCTCTGATGATACCCCGTAGAGTCAATCAAAATACGATACTCAGAGGTATCACCAGGAACTTTGAAGCTAGACTTTATCAGTGTATGTAAAGTACACTTTATTTTTGTGCTAGAGCTGGATGTTGAAGTGTAGTTTTCCCTCCTAGTCTTTTACTGCGTTGCAGATGCTCATAAAAGAGTTTATGGTCTTCTGGACTTTGATCCTTTGTAGTCCAGATACTATTTTTTCTCTTGGCCATGACTAGGTATCGTAATTCCCCACCAAAATAATTATTCCACTTTGAGAATTAAAATTAAAACATCATATTCTATGCAGGTATTTCACTGCCAAGGAAGCAAATTATTTGCAAAATAATCTGTATGGTATTAGACACATACATTTAAGAAAAGTGTCTGGTTCCATGGGCACTTACAGAACTCTTAGGGTGATTTTTCTCTGGCTTAAATAATAGTCAATAGTTACACGTTGCTGGAAATGGCTCAAAACAAACCCAGTATATGATGCCTAAAAGTCTGCTTGAAGGGGGTATCAAAGTAAGATGATCTGGAGTTTCTTTTTACAACATTAATCCTACCTAAGAGTGTTAAAATTTCTCCCCATCTGTCCATAATTAGTTTCTTCTGCTATTACCTGCTATACATAATTTCTATTCCTGTAATGCTAAACTTCAAAGTTCCCTTGTAAATCTTCAGATTTATTAAATGTTCTTTCCCATTGACAAACCAGTGTAAATGAAGGGGGTTTGTGAAAGATTATTTAGCAAATTGCTGTATGTCTTTGTCCTTAATGGCTAGATCATTATTTTTCACAGCAGTGCTTTAGAGGTGAGGAGGTTTCTCAAGCCTTTGAGGTTCCGTGTCCTCCTTCTAACCTCAGAATTGGAAAGAGCTAGAGAGAGGGGTGGGGGAGGGAGAGGGAGAAAGAGAGAGAGAGAGGTGCACAGACTTTCCAGTGGAAGAGACTACCTGTTGTGGGCCTCAGTTTAGAAGACTCTTGGGCACTGTCTTGGCCCAAACCCTTCAAACTGAGGGTGACATCTTTAACTGCCATATCCTAATTGCTTAGCTATGCTGCCTTAAAAACAATCAGGAATATTTACTCATTACTATTTGACTGTCTTATAATACTTTCCTAATGCTGTATTCTTGCCTGCTTTGTAGAATTTGAAGTCAGGTGATAGAAATGAAATTGAAGGATTAGTGGAATCACTGACAGAGACTAAATTGTTCAATTAAAAACATGATCTGGGAAGTAAACTTCACTTAGAAGCATAAAAGATCATGCCAGAAATATGTAAGGCAAGCTGTGTTGGTGGCCAGGCCTATAATCTAAGCACTCAGAAGGCTGAAGGATTGCTACAAATTCAGTAGCAGTGAGAATTTCCAGGCCAGTCTGGGCTACATAGCAAACTCTTGCCACCAGCAAACAAACCCCCAGTATGTTAAAAAGTTAATGTCAGAATTGGCTGGGAAATAATATTGAAGTGGTATGTTGTTTTATCTATTTTCAGAGTCATTTTCTAGTTCTTGTGTCCTTAGTAATTTAGATTGATTTTACTTCCATGTTACAACTGAAGACATTGAGACTTGGAGATTCAGAACGTGGCTACAGTAACAAGAGATGCCCACTCACTGGTTAAAACATCCTGCCAGCATTTTCTGCATCTGCCTTGTGTGCTTTTTCAGTGTTCACATACATAGTTGCTAAATCTAAAGTTGCTGAGCACTTTCTTTGTTCTAGTCTGCAAGAAAAGGTCAACTTTGTATCAAAGAATTTGCAGGTTAAATTTCTTACCACTTTGATCCACCTGTAGGTGGGAACTGGGGAGGACCATTGTGTGCTCAGGGTCTATCCAGTGGGAATGCTTGCAGACTTAACAAGGTCTGTCCATACTTTTTGATGTGTTAGCGTTGTTATTTAAAAATGCTACTGACAAGGGAAGAGTATTGTCTATACACGTATGTTTTGTTACTTGTACTGGCTGGTTTTGTGTGTCAACTTGACACAGGCTGGAGTTATCACAGAGAAAGGAGCTTCAGTTGGGGAAGTGCCTCCATGAGATCCAGCTGTGGGGCATTTTCTCAGTTGGTGGTCAAGGGGTGGAGGGCCCATTGTGGGTGGTACCATCCCTGGGCTGGTAGTCCTGGGTTCTATAAGAGAGCAAGCTAAGCAAGCCAGGAGAAGCAAGCCAGTAAGAAACATCCCTCCATGGCCTCTGCATCAGCTCCTGCTTCCTGACCTGCTTGAGTCCAGTCCTTTAGTGATGAACAGCAATGTGGAAATGTAAGTTGAATAAAACTTTTCCTCCCCAACTTGCCTCTTGGTCATGATGTGTATGCAGGAATAGAAACCCTGACTAAGACACTACTGGTAATTGGTCACCTCCCCCACATCCCCATGCTCCCTACTCATTAGAGTATCAAGGAAGAAGGAAATCTTAGGGTTTGTAGGTTCGGACTGCATTTCACAGACTGGAAGAGATGCAATACATAAAGCAGCATTACCCTCTTCTTAGTCTATGGATCCAAACTGCAACTCAGAAACATGAAGTGGTCAGGTCAGAGAACTACGTTGTGGGGTAGTTGGCACCCTTGCTGTTAATTCTTGATACCTTAATTATTCTCAACCTTGACTACACATTAGGATTCCTGCAGAAGTTTAAAACTGTCAATGCCTGGGGCTCACCCCTGGGAATTCTGGTCTAACTGGTTCAGTGGTGCTGCCTGGGCATCAACATTCTGAGGAGCTCCAGTGGTGATGGAGAGAATCACCTTTGTCCAGGTAGTTTCTTCCCCGGTGGTTTCAGTTACAGCCTGTGAGTGTAGTTCCCAGACTGAATTACCTTGTTGAAACAAGCCCCTTCTGACCTGTTACTCGAAGCTGATTGACACTGGGACATCTTGGTGTAGATACTCAGTTTGCATGTTTAATACTCAAGTTGGACTCCATATTTGTCTCATCCCATGACTCACTGAATGACACCAGTACTTGTGGGGATAAGAAGCCTGAGTCAGGAAGAGACTGTCTCCTGTCCACCATGCCCATTACCTTGACTTGCTGCCAGCTTCCTAGCTAAGTATCATCTCCAGCCAGTACCTTGTGACTTTTCAGGCTTCCATCTCCTTTCTCCTTATTGCAGCCTTAATGGTTTTGGAAAAGTCTGAACTGATTCACTGTGTCCAACTTAAAATCATTTAGTGGTTCCGATTACTCTGGGGACAAAGACTAGATTCTCCTGCATCAACGAGACGGACTGATGCCCTCTGTGCCTCCTTTCTCAGTGTCTCAGGCGGTCGGTCCTATGCCTTACTCTCACAGCTTTTCCATCTATGCTCACTTGTAGAGAAGGCTCCTCGCTTCTCCCACCTGAGACCTTTGACTGGTTTTCTTCAGTTGCATCCTAAAATACACTTTTTGGAAGATTTTTCTTTCTTTTCTTTTTTCTTTTTTTGGTTTTTCAAGACAGGGTTTCTCTGTGTAGCCCTGGCTGTCCTGGAGCTCACTCTGTAGACCAGGCTGACCTTGAACTCAGAAATCCTCCTGCCTCTGCCTCCCAAGTGCTGGGATTAAAGGAGTGTGCCACCACTGCCCAGCTTGGAAGACTTTTTCTGATCCTTCAGTACACACCATGTCTTCTCATTAAACTCCCCATTGCCTTGGATTTTCCCCTTTGAAGGTATAATAGCAGTAAGCATATAATTATAGCCACTATTGATGTCTAGACCGTGAGTCTGCCTCCCATAGCCTATGGATAGAGTCTGACCTGCTAACCTGTATTTATATGGCTTGCAAGCAGAGAACAGCATTTACAGTTTTGATGAGGTGATCAAGACAAATAGGGCTGAGGCAAATAAAAAGAGAAGAATATTGTGTCATGAGAAGTATATGAAATTTGGATGTCCCTGTTCCAAAGTAAGGTTTTGTTGTGACCCCGCTGTACTTCCTGTCTGCAGGTGCTTTGCTGTTCAGTGACAGAGGACAGTAGTTCTCAGAGAGCTGCACACGGGACCAGTGTTGACTCTGGGTCCTTTGCAGGGGACATTTCCAGACTCTTGCTCTGTCCTGGGCTGATGAGAAGATGATCATTTCTGCCTGTGTGCTCCTGCTGGGCACTGCTTAGCTGACAGTGCTGCACAGAGGTTCTTGCGAAGTTTGGGAACAAATCCTTCCAGTGGGTGGAGGTAACTTACTTGGCCAGCTCTACTCTTTAAAATTCAATACAAACTTTTTTCTTAAGAACAAATTCTTTAGAGGAAGTCCCAACAAACTTCAGCTGTTTCCTTAGAGAGCCTGTGGTGAACCCCGTGGTTCATGGCTGGCTTAAAACATAATTTCTTCCCTTTTGTTCCTTTTTGTTTTCTTCTTTGGTTGAAGTAGAGGATGTAGAGGTATAATTGTGAGTGGAAGCCAGTGGATAGCCTCTGGTGTTCTTCGAGCTGTCTGCTTTTGTGCTGGAGGCGGTCTCTTGTTGGCCTGGCACTCGCTCACTGGGAAGGGCTGGGTGGTGAGCCAGCCCATGGCATCCGCATCTCTCCACAATTGGCCTTTTTGCTTGGGCTTTCGGGGTTGAACTCAGCTTCTCACGCTGCCAAGGCAAGCACTTTCCAGGCTGCTCCATCTCCCTATCCCGTCTTCTTATTTATTTATTTTGTTTTTTTTTTTTTTTTTTGAGACAGGGTTTCTCTGTGTAGCCCTGGCTGTCCTGGAACTCACTCTGTAGACCAGGCTGGCCTCGAACTCAGAAATCTGCCTGCCTCTGCCTACCTAGTGCTGGGATTAAAGGAGTGCGCCACCACGTCCGGCCCATCTTCTTATACATAAAGAATATACATAACATTAAGCTCACATTATTCCTCTATACATTTGTATAATGGCAAGAAAGAAAATAGCATGAAGACAGAAAAGTTCAAAAGAGGTAAAACCGCTTCAAGATGCTTAAGTAACAGAGATGGGATTACTTGCTTTATTTAGTGGTACTGTGGTAACATGAGCAAGTTTCCTCATTGTAAGTTACTTAGGGTAATGTAGCCAAGAGAAGTAAATAACAAATCACCCTTAAATCCAAGTACTGGAAACATTGAACAAAATGTGTTCTTTCCTGTTTGGTCTCTGTGTGTGTGTCGTTGTCTGTGTGTCTCTTTGTCCCACTTGTAGTTCAGGCTGATTTCAGACTCCTGCTTTTCCCTCACCCTTCTGAGTCCTGAGATTGCTGTGTGAACAGCCACACCCTGCTCTTTCTCCTGCAGTCTTACGGAAATCTGATCTGGAGATGGCTGGGTCTTTCTAGATGGACTTTTCTTTCTTTTTCTCTTTCTCTTTCTTTTTGTCTTTCCTTTTCTTTTTCCTTTCTTTTTCTTTTTTCTTTTCTTTTTTTTTCTTGTTTTTTCGAGACAGGGTTTCTCTGTATAACCCTGGCTGTTCTGAAACACACTGTGTAGACCAGGCTGGCCTCGAACTCAGAAATCCACCTGCTTCTGCTTCCTAAGTGCTGGGATTAAAGGCGTGCACCACCACTGCCTGTCCAGATGGACTTTTCTAACAATTTCTACTGGCTTTTCTTGGGTGAGAACTAGGGAAGGTTATAGTTCTCATCCTGTATAGTATCTAGCAGGGTGAAAACAAAGACCCAGTGGTTGGTCCAGTCTGCAGCCCACATGCCCCAGGATAACTATGAGTTATAAGTTACAAGTTATAAACTTACAGAAACATGACATTTTTTAAATGTGTGTTTGATAATTGTGCAGTTCTTCAGTGTGAACTTTGTAAATGGCAACATGTTGCAATGTCAGAAGGTTGGACATACCTGGGGGACTAACCAGAATTTGCCTTTAAGTCAGGTAGGGGCAAAGTCACACACACCAGTAGGACAGACGGCTACAAGTGGGAGGGCCCAGTGGTGCGCCACCACGCCCTGCTGGGAGTCTTTTTTTTTTTTTAAGATTTATTTATTTATTTATTTATTTATTTATTATATGTAAGTACACTGTAGCTGTCTTCAGACACTCCAGAAGAGGGAGTCAGATCTTGTACGGATGGTTGTGAGCCACCATGTGGTTGCTGGGATTTGAACTGTGGACCTTTGGAAGAGCAGTCGGGTGCTCTTACCCACTGAGCCATCTCACCAGCCCCATTTTTTTTTTTTTTAACACTCCTGAAAGTTTTAATTTTCCTTCTGTTTCTTCCTACTTCTCCATGATAAACTTTAGAGCTGTGGTATTGAGCAGAAAGTAATATTAGAGCCAGATAGTAGAGTGCCTCTTAGTTTTTTATTTACCTGCTTAATTTCAGGTTCAATTTTGTTTTTGTTTTTGTTTTTGTTTTTCTTATAAGACCAGTGAGAATGAAGAGTCATATTATTAGAATATCCCTACTATAGAAAGTGGTCTTTCTGCACAAGAAATATAGCTCTGTAATAAGTAGCATTTTGGAAATGGAAGTAAGCAGCTAATGTGTAAAATGTTCAATTTCGTTACTACTCAGGCTGAAGGAGGGGCACCCCTTTATGCCAGTGACCTTGATATGAGTTAACAGAATATTATTAATTGCCTCTGTGGTTTTGACTCAAATAGACTTTATTGATTTGCTGAATAAATTGGAGTAACCCCCTTGGGGTACTGCTTGACAACCTACACTAAAAGCCGTTTCAGAAAGTCCCCCCTAGTAATCCAGAGTAGTCTTGTGGTGTGCAGGGATGCTACAGCGCTGGCATCATTTGCTTCTTTCTTTATTGTGGGTGAGTGTATGCACGTGGAGGTCAGAGACAAGCTGTCAGTCCTCCATACCGTGTTGGGCTCCTCAGATTGAAGTCAGGTTGTCAGGCTTGGTGGCCGGTGCCTTCACCTGCTGAGCTATCATGTGGGTCCTGTTGTGTTATTTATAACAGTCAAGGAGTTCAGGTTTAACTATTATATTTCTGATAACAAACTTTTCTTCCTTTTTAAAATATAAAATCCATTTGCATTTGGTATATCGGACTTGGCCACTGCCCGCTAAATCCTCCCTTAGTGGGTAAGTGGCGGCTGGCCTGCTTCCAAGGTTTTCATCCCTCCTCTGAGAGGCTGTGGGAACCAGAGGATTGAGCACCATTAAGGACCGGAAGGAGCGTGGGAGCTGCCAGCCGACAGGCTTGGATTTCAGTCCCAAGACCAGGTCACTCATTTGGGCCGACTTCTTAGGTCATTGGTACCTTGGTTTCACCAGAAGAAAATGGAAACAACTTCTTGGGCTCATATCAAATTATACAAATGATTAAAAAAAATAACAACAAAAAAATAATTCAGGAGTTTCCATAGTAATGTAAACTGAAAAGCCTCCAGTCATCCATGCTCCCATTAAAAAGGCAGTCTCTGGTTTGAGACTTTCGAATATGAACAATGGATCCAATAATATTCCAATAATACCGGGGATGAGTGCTAAGAGTAAAATAGGTAATAGTGCTAGGTAGGTTGGTACTTAGCAGCCGAGGGAGTGAGGAAGCAGAGGTGAACAGTTGGCTTTCTGAACATGACTTTTCACCTGGTCTGGATTGAGGCAGAATGAGATGTAGAGAAGGGAGAAGGAAGAAAGATCAGTAGTGGAGAGGATGCGTGGGCCAGAGCTGAGAGAGCCGTGACTTACTGCATGTCAGTATGGTCAGAGATGACCAGGGAGAGGGCTCATGTGTGAATGGATGGGAAATGGGCAGCCACAAGGTATTCACAAAGACCTGCCAACTGTGTATTTGAGCTTATGGGGGAAGAGATGCAAGGCAGAGGCTGCAGAGGAAACCGAAGAGACCTTGTGGAGTTGGAGAAAGAATTTCCTGCCTGAATGTGGTCTTGAAGGGTAATGCAGAGGGATAGGACATGTTTCGATTGGCATTCAGAACTCCTGTGCACTGGCATGAGGCAGTTGTGATTGGTAGCTTGGGAACTGATGGGGCTAGTAAGTGGGGAGAGGAAGGACAATTGAATTTTGTTTGGGTTCAGTAGAAGTGATGCTGTTCTTGGTGCCTCCGGCTAGTGCATCTAGTTAACTGATGGTTTTGCAGCGAGCTTTACTTCATGAGCAGGGAGGAGCTTCAAGTATGGGTGATTGCCAAGGGGCAGGGGAAGGCACTCTTAGTCAAGTCAGTGGCTTGGAGAGAAAAGGTTTGTGTTGGGAGACAGAGATCATGTTGGGGGAAGGCACAGAGTCTGGGGCAACTCCCTTTTGCCACAAACAATGCAATAGCTTGGTTATACAGTGATGGATCCAGAAGCAGAGATCGAAGTCTGAAACCAAAGCGCTCTATAGCCATCAACACCCACCCTTAGTGACTCACCCTCAATAAACAGTCTGCCAAACAGGCTCCACAGCCTTTCAGAATAGCACCACCCTATGGGGACCAGGTGTTCAGTATGTTGATTAGAGGGCCTGGGTTACACATTTCGTATTATATTCTCAGATCTAAGGTGGGTACCTGAGTTAGCTGCAATTTATAGATGGAACAGGCTCAAGAAATGTTGGGTAGCTATCCCAGTGCCACTCAGTAGTATAAAACCAGGTCAGTTTTGAGGGCATTTCCTGTTCCTTTATCTTCCCCTTACATTTTATCAAGAATTGCTATGTTAGGTGGTGGGATGGCTGGACCTTAGATACATCATTCTTGTTATGTGAGTTCAGAGATTAAGTGTGCATTTATTCTTTTGAAAATGTGGGGAGAGGGCACTGAGAGCAGGTAAAGGGACCCTGGGAACAATGTCCTGACACACATGGTGTGAGGAGAGCAGGAACACCTGTAGATTGTCTTCTGGGCTCCAGTTAGGTGCTGGGCACCCCCCCCCCCATACATTTAAATTATATTACATATTAATTTTTAAAAGCATATGTTGGGTAATGTATAAAAACTTGGAGCAGTGTCAGTGTGAGTGCTTTTTATAAAGCTTGAGAGCCAGGGACTGCATTTCCCCCTGCGCCTGTGTTTCCCTCTGAGAACTTAGGTCTAAGAAGTTTATCATGGAAGTAGGTTTGTTAATATGACTGTGATCTTGTCTTTCCCTCAGAACTCACTGGTTCTTTCTATCATCCTGTGTGTGTGTGTGTGTGTGTGTGTGTGTGTTTTATACCTTATTGGTTTGTTTGTGTTTTGAGACAGTTGCTAATGATTAATAAGATTTTATTAGGAAGTTTTGGAACCGATAGCTTAAGAAGGCACTTCATTTTAAAAGTGAGTGGAATTCCAGTTTGGTGGGACTTTAAACCTTTGTAATATACAGTTTCATTTGAGAGAGTAAAGCAGGAACAAGTGGAGACAATTGGTTCTCTTGTGTTGCTAGGCGGCAACAGAGCCTTCTCGGTGCTGCTACTTAGTGTTAGCTCTTGCTCATAGTCTGTCTGTCTCACTTAAAGATACAAATTACTTCTGCGAGAGTACCCCGATCACTCCCTAAAGCCTGCGCTTCTGAAGCCTGGGGGCTTTGGGAGGCTTGTGCAGTGCTGCTCCTCTGCTGAGGCATTTGCCATTAGCAAAGGTGAGAGCTTGGTACCACCTCTGCCTTCCTTCTCTTTGCCCCACCCACAGGAGTCAGAGTACTTGCTAACATGCTGAAAGGTCATTCCCACCCCCTACCCCCATCCCCTACCCCCCCCCCCCCATGTCCAGGAGAGAATTTGCTACCCTGGCCTGCACTGGTCTTATCCTGAATCTTCTCCTTAAGGATTTATGTCCTGCAGAGTTCACTTTGAAAAGCCTGGTTGAGATGTTGCTTTTCAATTCCTTGATCCTGTGTGACAACAAAGATGGGTGTGGTAAAGCAATAAGGAAATTGTTGGAGGGGCTGGAGTGATGGCTCAGTGGTTAAGGGCACTGGTTAGTCTTACGGAGAATGCACATGGAATGCAGCTGATACCATCTGTATGTAACTCCAGCTCCTGGAGATTCAATGACCTTTCCTCCAAGGGCACTGTATGTATACATATGGTACACAGGCATACACGCAAGCAAAACACATGTATACATAAAATAAAAACATAAAAAAAAATCTTTAAAAGAAGAAATTTGTTTGTTGGGTCAGGTAACAGCTTCCCTCCCCTAATACAGGGATTTTAAAAGTCTGAGCACATTAAATGTGCCACCACTTAAGTTCTTCTCTCCTTTTCCTCTCCATTCCTCTTTCCTGTTAATTTTAATTCCTTATTTTGTTCTGCTGTTTTTTGAGACAGGGTTCTCTTTGTATAGCCTTGGCCATCCTGGGCTCTATACATTAGACTGGCTTTAAACTCAGAGATCCATCTGCCTCTGCCTCCCAAGTGCTGGGATTAAAGGCCTGTGCCACCATGTCAGACAAAAACTTCTTTTTTTTTTTTTTCTGTTTTAAAATTTTATTATTTTAATTTTATATGTGTAGATATTTAGCCATGCAGTATGTCTGTGTGCCACATGCATGCTTGCTACCCAGTGATAGCAGAAGAGGGTGCTGGATCCCCTGG
Source organism: Mus caroli (assembly GCF_978045245.1). Lineage (NCBI taxonomy): Eukaryota > Metazoa > Chordata > Mammalia > Rodentia > Muridae > Mus > Mus caroli. The sequence goes on along the minus strand of NW_028227261.1, from coordinate 101,256,417 downwards.
GACTGGAGTTACAAATGATATGTGGTTGCTGGGAATTGAGCCCAGGTCCTCTGGACGAGCAGTCAGTGCTCTTAACCGCTGAGCCATCTCTCCAGACCTCAGTTTTCACTTTTAAACATGTGAGTGCAGAGAACCACCTTCAGGAGTTGTCGGGCTTGCATGGTGAGTGTTCTTAACCACCTGAACTCTTGCCAGCCCTCTCTTCCTCACTCTGGCCTTGAGTTAACAGTGCTTCTGTGTGTTGGGGTGAAGGCATGACCCTGCTTTCATTGTTCCTTATTTGGGTGATTTGAGTTCAATGTACTTCATTGACTAAAATATCTTTGATGGAAGAATTAAAGCAGGGTGGGGGGGTTATGATTGAGAGCTTATGGTTTTAGAGCAGTGGTTATAAAACCACGGGCCTTGACCTCTTTGGGAGTCACATATCATATGCTATATATCAGATATTTACATTATGATCCATAACTAGAGAAATTACAGTTATGAAGTAGCAGTGGAATAATTTGTATTTGTTTTGGTGTTTCGAGACAGGGTTTCTCTGTGTAGCCCTGTCTGTTCTGGAACTCACACTGTAGACCAGGCTGGCCTTGAGTTCAGCATCTAAAGGTGTGCACCACCATGTCTACCGTCTATGAAATACATTTATAGTTGTGGTCATGAGGAACTGTATAAAGGGTCACAGCATTAGGAAGGTTGAGAACCGCTGTTTTAGAGGGTCAGTCCCCATGGCTGGTAGATAGAGCTTTGTTGCTGCTGGCCCTGATTCTGTTGACGCCATTAGCCAGATACAGTGGGAAGCAGCCGTCAGCCTACAGGTGTGCCAGAGTTGTATGTATGTGTTTGGAAATTAAAACATCTGTAGACTATCTCAGTACACGTAACCATTCCTGAATGCCGTTAAAGGAGATACAGTGGAGGGAGGCGGGACCTTTTGTTCCTGAGCTGAATCTCTTTCTTACCATAGATAGTCAACATCATTCTGGTATGTGTATGCAGGAGGGGCCAGGATGGAGAGGAAGGGGTGCGGGATACCTTGCCTCAAAAAAAAAAAAAAATTAAATTTAAAAAAGAGAAAAGGGAAAGTTTGTTATTGTTAACTACTCTAGTTGCCTTTGCTGCTTTTATCCATTTGACCGAATCACAGATCTCTGTCTTGTCACTACCAAGAGCTCAACTGCTCATGTCATGGTCCCTAAGTCTCTTGCTTACTGGGTACAGTGCCTGCTTAGTGATCCCTAGCCATGGAACCACAGAATCCAGGAGTCCAGTGTTTCATATCACTTTTTACACTGGATACCACCTTGTCTACCCTCCTGCCACCTCCCACTTAGACATGTCTTTTCTCGCCTGCCTGTGTTTATACCTTGCCTGCTTCCAGGTATATAGTAGGTGATTTGTAACCAAATATAAATATTTTTAGGACTTAGGTGAATAATCAAGAGGTGAGTGTTGGTAGACGTGGTGTAGATGGAAGCAGAGATGTACCAGGTGGCCAAGCTTCACCTAGCAACAGTGTCTGGGCATGGCGCTTATTCAGAGAAAGTCATCACATAGAAGTTTTCTACAGGAATCAAACACTGGCTGGTTGCTAACAGAGTTAGCAGCGAGGTAGCCATGACTTTTATATCATGTCTCCTAAATGAGTTTGGTTCAGGCTCTGCATAAATTCTTGTAGCCAGTGAGAAGTGACTGCTTCTTGTTGGGGCAGCCAGCTCTTTTTCCAGTTATTAGAAACCCTTGTAACATGGCTGAGCGTATGTCCTTGTAACTTTATTGTTGGCCCTGATTTTTGTCACACAGAATGACAAACTGAAACCAGCCTTGAATGTTTGCCAAGTTTTATGTGTATGTCTCTTTGTATTTTAAATGTAAAAACCTGCCATAAAAAAAGTCATGTTTCTACAGTTTTTATGGTTCTAGACTCCTTTTTCTTTATGATCTGTTTAAAAAATTGCATAGCGATGTCATTTTATTTGTATACTATCTGTATTTGAAAAGACTATATATGTACACATTTTAAAGCACTAAACATTTTTAGTGTTTGTCATTTATTTTTAAAAATTTATTATTTTTCTATGTGTGCTCCTGTGAGTGGGTGTGTGTATGTGAGTGCAGGTGCTCAGGGCGGCCAAGTACAGTAGAGCATCCTGAAGTTGGAGTTACCTGACAGACATGGGTGCTAGAACAGCCATCTAAGTGCTTGCCATTTAAAACAAGAAAAGTGGCCTCTCTTTTCCATCTTCTGCTCTCCCGAGGCCATCATTCTGAGTCCTTTGGGTCAGTTCTTTCTCTATCTCTAGCATGCATGTGTGATGGATGGCCCCTTATTTCTTCAGTTCCCAGCACCAGTTTCCCCTCTGGGAGATGAAGACTGAGCCCTTCCAACCCTATCCACTGTGACACCCTTCCTGTGGGCACCCATGTTCTGCTACGGAATGTCATGACTTTGGATTACTGTTCAGTCCTTACATCAGGACTAAGTAAATGCTCTCAGCTGAATCATGGCGTATTGATGTTGTCCTTGGGGATAAACGTTATCTTGTTTTGCTCTTTGCTTGTTTTTTTTTTTTTTTTTTTTTTTTTTTTTTTTTTTTGCCCGCATGACTAATTGGTTTCTCAGTGTTCACCTAGTAGATTAACTCCAAATTATCTAAGCTCTGATTTTAAGGCTCTTTCCGCTTGAGTTTTTTTTTTTTTTTTTAACATTTCCCTTATTAGAGTGATATACTGAAAATACTGAAGTCACCCAGTATTGTTTCTGGACCTGTCTGTCTCTTTATGTACAATAATGTTATCATTTGGTGTATATATGTATTTACTATGTAATCTAGGTTGGCCTTGAACTCACTATGCTACCCACCTTCAGAATAGTTAGGAGAAGCATGCATCACCATGTCTTTGTGGGCTGGTCCCTCTGTAACTATGTGGCCTTCATCTCTTCTGACTAAGTTTGGATTGAACTGTTGGGTAGGAAGATAATTACTACATGTGTTTTGAGACACCTTTTAGGTCGTCTTCCCCACCCCCATTCCCTCGCGTGCATGCGCGCGCGTGTGTGTGTGCGCGCGCGCGCGCGCGCGCGTGTGTGTGTGTGTGTGTGTGTGTGTGTGTGTGTGTGTGTATGTTTGCCAGTAAGGTGAATTTCTCGCAAAGAATAGTCAGATTATGTTTTTTAACTCATTCAGCTTGAATGTATCTTAATTGGAAAGCTATGAGTGCATTTAGAGGTATTATTGAAGAATATATAATAATTTATCCCTTTTTTAATCTTAAAGATTTGTTGATTTACTGATTTGATAGTATTGGATTCTTTTCTAGTTCTTATTTGTTTACCTATTCTTTCACTCAGATTTATTCTTTTTCTTTAAGAAAAAAGTGTAAGTTATTAAATAATTTTTTTGACACAGGTTTCTCTCTTTTTAAAGTAACAGGTGCATGTACGTGTGTGCATATGTGTGTTTATGTGCACCATGTTCATGCAGTTGCCTTCAGAGTTTCTGGAGCTGGATTATGGGTGAGAACTGGACCCAGGCCCTCTGCAAGGATCAGTATTCACAATTGTTGAACACTTCCTGTTTTATTCTTATGTGTTGCTAATATTTGAGTAAAATTCTAAGTTGGAAGTTTTTTTTTTTTGGAATATATGTCTGGATATAGTGGTTTGGGGCACTCAAACCTAGGGGCTTAACACATGCAAAACAAGAACTATACCACTGATCATCATTCCAGCTTTCTCTCAATATTTTATGTATTGTTTCATTTTTAGAGGTTAAAGAGCCAAGATTACTAAGTAAACAGATGAGTTGGAATTATAGTGCCAATTTTTGTTATTTCATTATTTTTTAAGTGTCGTGAGTTCCACTTTAGATTGATGCATGGCTTACTGGGTAATTGGGGGAAAAAAAACGTCAAATGGGTCTTCCCCATCTGTGCAGAGGAGAACCGGTTCAGAGCTCTGGGATTCCTTGTAGTCCACACCTGTACGCAGGTTACAAAAGTCAGTGGTCCCCAACCTACTACAGCAGAGTGACTCAAGATGGCTTTACTTTCTTATATTTATTTTCATCAGTGACACTGTCAAAGGGCCTCTTCTGTATTTCCTTTGAGGTTCTGGAAACTGAGCCCTTGGCTTCAGATATGCATAGCAGAAACTCTACCACTGACCTATGTACCCAGATCAACAGTGACATTGCCCTTCTCAAAGGGGATTTCCTGTTTGTCATAAACTATTACTGTTGGCTGATTGTGCTTAACGTGTGAGTTCATTTTGCTAGAGTCAGAGTTACTAAAATACATTCTGGGATGTAGTGGATGAGTTAGTGGAGGCTGGACATCACTGTGGAGATGAGTGGGCTTTGTTCTGCTCTTCCTAATGCGTGTGAGCTGTGCTTTTCCGCTCTTGGTTTCCCAATTCTGATTGAATAGGTACCTCTGGTTTGGACAGAGAATCTATGTGTCAGCTAACATTGCTGGGCTCATGTGCCATTTCACCGTAGATGATATGTGTAAAATTGTGTCTGAGTGATACATTCATTGAATCAGGGATCTCCAAGCTTGGAGTCTATCGTAAGTAAATGCCTGGCTCTTTACCTGCAGTCACAGAGCTTGGTAGTCACACCATCGTATGTGTCCCTATAGTCTGTCTGCTCACCACTTAGGGTGTTGTTCTGAGATTACTGATTTTGTTTTGTTTTGTTTTCTCCAGGATCATGTGGCTATTTTTGTTGTTCTGAGAAATAATAATACTAAGGTATTTTTTCTGGTTTTGAAAGCTCCCTAGGGACCAGACAGTATTTTTTAAGTTGTGTGAAACCCTTAGTCCTTGGTTTTTATCTGTGTCAACATAACCACATGACAATGGTTAATTCCCAGTTACTACTTCTGTCTGTATCTAGCTATGTGGGATCGTGCTGACAGCCGTGCTGGAGTGGGAACACCAGCAATGGGTTAAGGATAGTCAAGGCTGTGCTTCAGTAAGCTCTGCTTCAGCAAACCCTTCATCCCTCATTAGAGACGCTGACTTCCCTTCTAAGCAGTGTAAGCTTCCTCGTAATTACTTCTATTTTGTTTAGCAATTTATCATTCTTTTCTTTCAGCATTGTATTAAAACGTCCCTCTGGGTTTTGCCGTCATCTTACTCATCTGATTTTTTTTTTTTTTTTTTTTACTAAGAAAGGACCATTCTCAGGGCATGGTGGCCTTTTTAGAGAAGCGTCTGCTCTCCAGCCTCGCTGCTTTCAATGATGACGTCCTTATTTAGACGGTTTCTTCATCCTATCTAAACAGTCTTCTGCTGAGTCAGAACATATCCTTCCCTCTCAGGAAACTTTTGTCTGTAGTCCATCTGTAGATCATAAAACCAGTTCTCCTGCCTAGAATGTAATAACACACAGCTGTGTTCTGTATGGCATGCTTCGGCGCACTTGTGTTCCCCCATAGTGGACACCAATATTTTGACGCTTACCAGGCATCTTTTGGTATGTGCAGAGCTGTGTACTTTCTGTGTGTTATGGCTCTTCCATAAGGAAATCGAGACGCACTCAGGCTAAATGAGCGTCCTCAGGTCGTGTGCTAGCCTCTTTATAGTAGAGCTAGGACTGACTAACAGGTTTGCCAAGCTTCTTTGTACCATGCCATGGCATAGCAGAAAATCTCTGCATGTCTACCTCACACTTTTTCCTAACAACCAGGAAAGTTAAGAATCAGTCCGCCAGGCATGATGGCACACGCCTTTAATCCCAGCACTCGGGAGGCAGAGGCAGGTGGATTTCTGAGTTCGAGGCCAGCCTGGTCTACAGAGTGAGTTCCAGGACAGCCAGGGCTATACAGAGAAACCCTGTCTCGAAAAACGAAAAAAAAAAAAAAAAAAAAAGAATCAGTCCATTTTTCTCTGAATCTGAGGTCTTTGCTGAGAGGTATTCACTCGCTGCTCATCAGTCCAGAGGGCGTCATCACAGGGCCAGCCTTTGTGTGCCAATAAGTTAAAGTGCTTGAACATAATAGTAACACAGATGTATGTTTGTCATGTATATGTGAGGGAGAATGAAATGGGAGCAAAAGAAGGGGATGGCTGAGTCCCACAGGTCCATGGGAGAGATTCTTGTCTTCACTGGGAGGAGTAGGGACAGTACTGGAAGTCGGCATCTTTCTGACATCAGAAGGAAGATGTATTTAGGGTTTCAGCTTCAGAGAATGCAGCTTACATTACTCACTAGTCAAGAAACCCTGGGAGTTAGCCAGTGTTTTTGATATTTCTTTATTTGATAATACATAACCTGAATAGTTCATTAGAAGACTTAAAAAATAACAAAATCAACTGCATGCGAGTCCTTTAGCATTGTACCTAGGACATTAAAGACCCAGGAAGGTGAGTCAACATAATTTTATTAATGAGGAAGGAACCCGAGGGAGCTTGAGAGAAGCTATTGAATTTGTGGAAGATTTAGTCCTTTGGGAACTTACCGTGTTGAATAGTGGGCTCTGCCTTGAAAAGCAGATGAGAATTAGTGGCTTCAGTACATCCTTTCTCTTGCAGGATTCTGCTTTCTCTTCTTCAAACAGTGGGGGAGTCATTAGAGTTTCTCCATTAGGTTTAATTTTATTTCAGCAGACGTTATAGGCTGATCTCAGGGAAATTAAATAACAGAAGGGAAACTAGAGCAGAGATGGATGGGGGGTCAGGCCTCTGGCCAATGACACAGCGGATGGGGGAGAACTATTCAGAGTCCATGTAGGTGCCGGAGGTGGCGATGGAGATGGACTGTGAAAGCTTGCATAAACCTTCCTTCAGCTGCAGACACATCAACACCTAACTTAATTTGTTTAATCAGATTATAAAATCTTTATATATTCCTTATTATGTTTGAAATATAGTTGCTCATAGTTCTAGCAAGTAGAGATAACTACTATATACTTTAACTTCCTTTTAGAGCTAGTATGGTAGCTTCTAGCACTTAGGAGGCTGAGGCAGGAGGATTACCCTGAATTGGAGGTCAGCTTTGGCTACATAGTGAGTTCCAAGGCACTGTGTGTTAAGAGTGAGACCCTGTCTCCAGACACAGCAATGCAAAGCAGTGCTGGTGATAGGGCTTTGTGGGTAAAAACACCTGCTGCACGAAGCTGGCTCGGGCCTCTGACCCCAGGAGCCCACGGGCTCGTGAACATTGTCTTCTGAGCATCACACCTACACGGCGGGGGTGCCCCTCTCCAGTAATAGTAAGAATAAATTCATTAACATTGTTTTCATAAAAAACCCAATGTCTTCCAAATTTAGAAGTCCTGCACACCCATTATTTAGTTTAAGACATGGCTTTTTCTAACTGAAGGTCTATGTGTATGCAATTGTTGTAATTTTGAGGCAACTCTCCTGTATTTATGTGCCAATGGGTCTATACTTTGTTGAGATAGAGAAGTGGAAGATTTTTTTCTTTAGCTCTATCTGTTTTTGGCAGTTCACATATTGAGAAACCTTGTTCTCTGGGCTCTTTAACCTGGATTAAAGAGTTTAAATGACATTGATTTTTGTGACACTGGTGATGCTTTACCTTCAAAATTTTATTTTGGTTTTAGGATTAGAACCCTAGTTTAACTTTTACTTCCAACTAATTGAATATATACTGAGAAAAAGTTAGCATACACAGTGTTTCTCTGTGTGTGTATATTCCGTCTAGCTTCTTACACTCATTGCTGGAGTGTTTACTAAAACTACAACATTAATATTGGCATTCCGCCATTCACACAACTGGCCTGAAATTTGCAGTGTAGGCCACGCTCACTTCATTCAGGATCCTCTTGGCCCGGCTTCCTGAAAGTTAGAGTTACAAGGGCAAGTCACCATGCAGATGTTTGATTTCTTAATAACAACCAAAACAGATTTGTGATATTATGATTTCAGAATGACTAAATATCACTTTAGAAAGTAATTTAATAAACCTGTCTTCTACTAAAGCACAAAGCTCAGCGGCTCCTGCTCCCATGCAAAGTCTAGCCTAGTCCTGTCTAGTTCTAGTCATAGAGCATTGCTTACCAAGTAGTAACACAGTGTCATTTGAAGGACGAGCCATCATCTGCAGCTACAGGGTGGGTTATCAGCCAAGCATACCTTGTCTTGCCATAACTTAGCTTAACCCCGGGTGGTGTTGCCCTCTGGCTTTCTCTCAGTGTCTGGGGTTATAAGCGCACTGGGAGGCTGAGTGCACATCAGCTGCTTTAGGATAGCGCTAAGCTTGCGATTGTCTTCAGAGTGTCATGGCTATCAACTTTGTGTTGGGCCCATTTTGCTCTCAGCTCTTGTATTTGTTCCGAGCACTACCACTGATAAGTGCTTGGTAATTCAGGCCTGTCCCTGAGGGTTGTGCCGCAGAGGCAAACACAGACAGTAAGAGTGTGACAGTTCTGGGAATCACTGGGCCTGGGGTCTGGGTAACTGTGGGAAGTCTCCAGTTGCTTGTTCACATGTCCGGTGTGAACCCGAGCTCTGCTCTGGCCTTGGTCCCCCACCCTCAGCAGCGTCAGTGCGGTGTGTTCAGATGTCTTGTCACATCATGGAAGAACAATCTTGTGAGTCGCCAGGGGGTCGGACAAGTCCAGCCACTCAAAGCCTTGTCATTCTAAGTGTCCTTGATCTGCAGACACAGCTCTATAAATCTCTGGAACAAGTTTTCCCAACTTAGCTGTAGGTCTGCAGTAAAATAAAGCCCACTTGTCCGCTTCATCTTCTCCAGATTCTTGCTGCATTTGTGGTGATTAAGGTGACAGCCTCAAGAGGCACAGTCTTAAGCTGTCAATTCGTTCATCATCTCATACAGCGAGCCTGATTCATTCATTCAGTGAGTAGACACTGAGCATTTTCATGTGCTAGAAACTGTTTTACATGCTTGGGATACAACACAGAATACCTAGGTGATCTTCCAGACTGCAAGGATCTATGACTAGGTAAGATACCGTAATTTAGCTAACAAAGCTGTGCACTGCATGGAGAGAAGCAAGGTATGAAAGGGTGAGCGTCGACCATAGTGTGTGTGTATGTGTGTGTGAGTGTGTTCATGAAAAGCCTCCCTGAAATGAAGAGACAAACTAGGTTGATAGCCAGGGAAGGAAGGACAGACAGTAAGTCAAAACGGAAGAGACAGCACTGCGTTTGAGAGGGAGAAAGGGCAGTAAGAATGCCAGAGTGGCTGGGCAGCTTGAGGTCAGAGGTAGTGGGTACCAGGGACCTAGGATGGTTTATATCGTATAAAAACTTCATCTTTTCATGGCTGGAGAGATGTCTCAGTGGTTGAGAGCTGTGACTGCTTTCAGAGGACCCACACTGGGTGTCTCACAACCCCTCTAACTCTGGCTCCAAGGGATCTAAGGCTGTCTTCTAGCTTTCACAGGTACCTGCGTGAACCTGGTATACACACATAGGAAAATAAATATTTTTTTTAAAGAATGAAATTTTAATGTGTTTGAATTTGTAATGACTACAGACTTTTTTATATTCTATTTCATTTTCTACTTATCTATCTATCTATCTATCATCTATCTTTCTATCTACCTACCTATCAGATATCAAGAGTACCCTGTAGTAAGCAGAAGATGGCATCAGTTCAAATTGTTTCTATGAGGGATTCAAATGTTTCTGCTGCCATACTATGTAGGGAAGCCTGGAATAACTCCATATGTGCAGACTCAGGCACTGGAAACAATAGGGTTGATGGGAAAAGAGAGTTAGGGTAGGGCACTAAACCAAGAAAGCTTAAAGAAAGTCCAGTAATTGCTAAAAGTAAGAATGAATAAACAGCTGTCGAGAGTTATGCCTGTTGTTTATCTAGGCTCACACTGGGGAAGGCCTGTGTCCTTTGAGAAGGAAGTCTTGCTTCTGATACACCATTTCATAAGAGGCAAAGGGCTGGTCTAGTGTACAGCCTGATTAGTTCAGACAGGGAAGAAGGCCTGGGCATCTCCTTCTGCATCTGCAGCCCACACTGAAAAGAAGTCATGGGCTGGAGAGATGGCTCAGCGGTTAAGAGCACTGACTGCTCTTCTGAAGGTCCTGAGTTCAAATCCCAGCAACCACATGGTGGCTCACAACCACCCATAATGAGATCTGAACCCCTCTCTGGTGTGTCTGAAGACAGCTACAGTGTACTTACATATAATAAATAAATAAATCTTTAAAAAAATTAAAAAAAAAAAAAGAAAAGAAGTCAGTGTTCTGAAGCCACTGAGTTGGTCACCACATAAGCTCCAGGAAGTCATTTCTGTAGATATCCAGCCATCCTCCAACCCCAGGTTGTCTTCTGTTGCCAATGCTTTCTCTTTAATAATAGTGAAAAAAACTTACCTCTGCTTGAACACATCAGCATGCTGGGAAAAATCTTCTGGGAGCCAGTGTGACCATAGGACATAATGCTGACTGATGCCAGTTGGGTATGAGGCCGGAAACACTGGCAGACCCAACTGTACTGCTGCCCTCGTTGTTTCTTAGGTCTGACCTGCAGCTAGGATCAGCTTCTTTGCGATTCTTATTCAAATAGATACTCAGGGATTGCAGATATGGTTCAGTTGTAACATACCGGTCTAGCAAACATGCAGACCTGGGGTTTTAGTCCTAATACTGCACGTGAAGATATGTGGACATTTAGCAAGAAATACCATAACATTAGTTTAATAGTGTGAAGAGAGGTATAATAGTGTATATTTTTAAATCTAGCACTTAGGAGGCTGAGGTAGAACTGTAGGTTCAAGGCTAGCCTGGGCTATTTTAGACTTCAAGGTTATTCTGGGTCATTAATGACTTGATATCTCAAAAACAAAAATAAAAATAAAACAAATGTGGGAAAAAAAACCCCCAACATCTGTTTTAAAAGCCATTTTTAAAAAATCACACATATGTTGTGTTGGGGCTGAAAATGGCTCAACTGTTTGGAGCACTGGCTGCTCTTTCAGAGGACATTTTAATTCCCAGCACTCAACAATGGCAGCTTATAACTGTCTAGAGTGCCAGTCCTTGGAATCTCATGCTCTCTGTTGGTCTCTACAGGTAGTGCACATACATGGTACACAGACATATAGTCTCACAAACACTCATACACATAACATTAAATAAAATGTCAAAAAAACTTAAAGTATTTAAATAAAACCCATTGATACATCTTTAACAAGACTCACTTGTTAGGTAAGTTAATGTCTTTGACAATGAGGACTTAGTTTACGTTAGACATTTATACTGAGATTATTATCACCATTAACATTGTTCTAGAAGATTAATTAGTGCAGTAAGCCATAAAGCCAAAAACAAGAAGAATGACTGTAAGCGATGAGTTAGGAAACAAAATCAACTACATTTATTAATAAGTTCCATGGAACACAGTAGCCTGCGTGTGTAGTTAAGTAAGAAGTTGGTTATTAAAGGAGTCATTGTGAATCAACAAACCATTAGTTATTAGATTTAGTTAAAAGCTTTGGGTAACTTAAAATGTGAATCACAGTAAATCCTATGAAATAGATAGCAGGTAGAGACAATTTCAAATAGTCAAGGGACTTAAAAGCAGTGAGGGAAAGAAAATCTGAAGTCAGACTGACTTGACTATGCAGAACCTTATTTCTACATAACTAATCGGATGGTAAAGTGAGTCACTGCATGTGATCCGTTGGGATTAGTCCAAAGGAATTAAAAAACCAGAACAGTCAGATGTGGTGGCTCACACCTGTTACTCCAGCACTCAGGTTGTGGAGGCAGGATTGAATCTTTTGATAGGGTTTCTCTGTGTAGACCAGGCTGGCCTTGAACTCAGAGATCTGTCTATTTCTGCATTGTGTGCCACCACTGCCTGGCTGGTTGGTTTGTTTGTTTGTTTGTTTTCCTTTCCCTTTGAGTTTACCTTTCATTGTAGGAACTAGGATTCAATTGGATTTCTGTAGAATTTATTTGCAAGCTGGGTGTGATACTGCTAGAAGCCCTGTAGTAGTTTGATGGCTGTTCCAGGGAATTATTACTTTGGTAGTTGCTTTTAAGGGACTAATGGAGATAGGTCTTAAAACAGAGCAGGGTCTGTAATGGACACAGAGAGGCCTGAGTGCACCCTGGGGGTGGGGGTGGGGGTGGGGCTGGCTTCCTGAATAGGGTATAAATTAGTGCCAGTTCTGAGACTTACTAGTTTGGTGACCGTCAGAAATGGCTTCTTAGGGGTGGGGCATGTTAATGACTAGTTATGGAGACTGACAGCTGCTTGTTTTTTTGTTTTGGTTTTGTTTTTTGTTTTGATTTTTTCGAGACAGTTTCTCTGTGTAGCCCTGGCTGTCCTGGAACTCACTCTGTAGACCAGGCTGGCCTCAAACTCAGAAATCCGCCTGCCTCTGCCTCCCGAGTGCTGGGATTAAAGGCGTGCGCTACCACGCCCGGCCAGCTGCTTGTATTTTTAAAGCACTTATTTACCGTAGTTTGATCTGTTGCCCCACCCCCACCCCCTTAATAGCAGGATTAGTGCCAGTCATCTACGGGGCTATTAAGTGGGTGACTCAGTGTTCCTCCTTACTTACTTGGGAATTTCTAGACTTTTCTTCTGGGTATGCCTTTAATCACTTTCTAGATCTCTCTAGCTGGTTTGTCTTACAGAGCTTGTGATGTGAGCGTGTGTTCTCCTGGAAGCACTTACGCTGCTGAGACCGTTGACTCTCAGAACTAGGAGTTGTCATCTCATACTGGTGTTTGATCTCAGTTTCCTTTGTTCTCTTCTTTACCTTGGGTAATCTGCTGGCTTTTGAGTCTTTGGTAGTTCAAATTTAACACTAAAAGAGGCGTAAAGGTTTTGGGACAATGTGTCACCCTCGCATTTGTAGTCCCTTGACTGATTAGTCATCTTCGGGGTAGCTGGGGCCAGCTGGTTGTCTGGTGATGAAGAATTGCTCAAAGTCAGGATGCCCTTTAGTACCTTCACCCTGACTTGGGAGCACCTGTGAAGAGAGGATAGCGGTGTAAATAGGTTCAGAACGCACTCCTAATGTGTTCTCAGGGCTTCCGTCTTTAAGGGTGAGGCTGTGCGTTGGATGTTGATGATGGAGAAACTGCCTATGTGCAGGTACCAAATTCTCCAGCATTTGCACAGAAGCCCTCTGCAGTAGCCTCTTCCTTCAGGCAGGCAGGCCCAGCCATTTGGCATTGAAACATTGAAACCATTGTCAACCATAAGGTTCACATCTGAGGACTGCACAGTTAAGTGACAAAACAATATCTGTGCACATAAAGACGCCATAATGTTTTAAGTAAGCTTACACGCTCGTGTTGTGATTTATTCATAGCTGTCCTGGGACACGTGCTTCCTGGCCACACATAGAGTTTGAACTCTATTAGATGAGGTTTCGGGTTTACTATGCAAGGCACCTAAGGCTGTCAACAGGCTTGACCAAGTATCACTGACTTATCAATTTCCCTGGGCATTTGAGCCTCATGCTTTTACTAATACACTAAGTATGCATCTGTCTGTCAGCATATGCAAACAGCATCAGAAAGTCCGTGTGTCCACCCTGAATGCTAATTTATTAAAGACTTAACTAACTACACACTAGAAAAATCTTATCTGTGAGGCCAGCATGAAGACAAAGCCAAATTACTTTAGGAATTATTTAATATCCCCTTTCCTCCAGGGTTTCTCTGTGTAGTACTGGCTGACCTGGAACTCACTCTGTAGACCAGGCTGGCCTCTTAATTCAGAGATTTGCCTGCCTCTGCCTCCCGAACTCTAAGATTAAAGGCGTGTGGCGCCACCACCACCTGACTCAGAATTACTTACTTGTGATTGATAAATAGTGTTGTTTTGGGTTGGTTGGTTCTTTTTGTTTTGTTTTGTTTTTTTCCTATAACAGGGTTTCTTTGGATGGCCCTGGCTGCCCTGGGACTCCCTCTGTAGCCCAGTCTGTCCTTGAACTCAAGGTGTGTGATATCACCTCCTGGCTTAGAATTATTTACTTTTAATTGGTAAATAGTGTTTTAAATAAATATCCAATCAAATGAAGTCCTTCATGACCCCACCTCATGTGATAATAAGGTTAACAACTTACTCTGTCTCACTCCAGAGTCACTGTATAGGTAGTAACTTCTATTATACAGTTCCATTATCCAGTAGCCCTCAGGTTTTGTTGCACACACTGCTTGTAAACTTGGGGGCAGCCAGAGAACAGGGAACAGGTTGCCTGACTAGATGAAATCAAATAAAGGAGAGTAGGACGATTCTAAGAAAATCAGCACTTTAGTTGGTAAATCTAATAACTTAGGATTTTTTTTTAAAAACCCAAACCAAACCAACCAAACAACATGGGAGCTGTAAAGGTGGTTCAGGGGTTAAGAGCACGCACCACTCTTGTTGAAGACCTGAGTTCAGTTCCCAGCACCCAGTGTCAGGTGGCTCATAACAGCCTCCTAACGCCAGTGCCAAGTGGACCTGATGCCTCTGTGCCTCCATGGGCTCCATCACCTGTACTCGCCCACACAAAGATTCATACTTGGAAATTAAGATAAATCTTTGAAGGGCACGGCTATTCATCAGGTTTCTTTAGCACTTCGATGGGGCACTTTGGCTTTCTTCTGTCTGATGTGATAGCTGCACAAATAAAGCTCCCTCCAGTTCACATGGAATCAGGACTTCCCATGGTGGGGCTGGGGACAAGGTCTGGGGGCATTCTGTTCTACATGTAACGCTTTACTGAAATATAATCCACAGCTGTACGATTTTCTCAACTAAGATTTACTGCTGGGTGATTTTTATTACTTCCTCATAGTTGTGTGAATCATCACCTTAATCAATTTTAGAACACGCTCACAAGCTGTTCTCCCACTAACAAAACCCCAGTTACTTCTCCTTCCCCATTTTTCTAAACTCCCACTCAGCCCTGGGCAAGCACTGCGCTACTTGCAAACTAGAGATTTATCTGTTTTGCAGATTGCACACAGGTGTCTGGGTCTCTTCACAGAGTGTTTTCAAGGTTTGCCCATGTTGTGTCCTGTATCACAACTTCTTGCATTTCCATTGGACAAATATTCCAGAGTTGAGGTGGACCACACTGTATATGATCCCTCATCAAACATTTGTATGGAATTTTTAAAAATTTAATTAATTCTATGTGTCTGGGCATTTGGTCTGCCTGTATGTCTGTATGTCTGCCTGTATGTATTGCCTGATGCCCTAGAGGCCAGAGGAGGGCGGAGGCCAGAGGAGTGTATTGGATTCCTTAGAATAACCACCTTGTGGGTGGCTGAGAATCGAACCCAGGTACTCTATAATATACTCTATATACTCTTAAGTATTGGACCATCTCTCTAAGACCCTGATATGGGATTTCTTTTTTTTTTTTTTTTCTTCTTTGAGACAGGTTTTCTCTGTATAGCCCTGGCTGTCCTGGAACTCAACTTTGTAGACCAGGCTGGCCTTGAACTCAGAAATCCGCTTGCCTCTGCTTCCCTCTGCTGGGATTAAAGGCGTGTGCCACCAAACCAGGCTATGGGATTGATTTCTTAATGGCAAAGAATCATTGTATATTTTTGCTCTTCCTGAAGTGCAGACATTTTCCAGAGTAGATGCTGCAGATGGTCAAGAGGAAACAACAGCCTGCTTCTACCTGTGAAACACCACTGGAGTGTTTTCTTCAAATACCAAGAGTAATTATTCAGACATTTGAGAATTACCTATGAAATCAAAACATAAAATGCTTTAATATGTTTTCTTGGTTAGGATCTATAATTTTCTTATAATAAAAGGGCTAACTGTATAAAATGTGATCAAGATCTTTTTTCCTATAATTCTTACACATTTCCTTTCCCTGTTCCCCCGCCCCCCATTTCCACATAGGATATTTCAGGGTCATTGGGTAGAGTAGCCATGGCTTGTTTGCTTAACTGAAAAGAGTGGCCCAAAGGTGAGGATCAGGCGGTGGATTCTCATCTGGTCCAGCATAGCTTTTTCCCATGGTAATGACCAAAGGAATAGACTCGTAAAATCATCATGTTCATTATGGGTTTCAGAACTAGTGTTTCCCTGACTTTCACTAAAAATTTAAGACCTTCCAACATCTACACATCCCAGGACATGACATACACACCTTCAGCTGTATTTTATTGCTTTCTTGCCCCTTAGCCACTCAGTATAGATGGATGGGGAGTAAGATTCAGAGAGCGGTCAGCTCCCACATTGTACATCATTTGAAAGCCAGTGTTCTCTTGCCTCTTGATCACAGTTGTGCACCCATTTATTTCTTCTTGGCTTTGCAAGCTTGAGTTTTACTTGATGTTACATCGTGGGAGGTCCCACAGGTGTTTGGGGCGAGTATTTGTGGGAGTCCCTTTCTTTGATGCCGCCTAGGGCAGTTTCCCGGACTGCACTGAGAGAGGGCATGAGGAGCGATGTGGAGGTGACAGGGAAGAGGAGCTGGAGTTTGAGCAGGTGGGGGCTTCTTTCCCTGCTGTGCCAGCGTTCTCTCCTCACACTCCTGCCCCTCATTCTCCAGGAAGAGCCTTGCTTCTGCCCAGGCTATTTTTAGCGTGAAGCTTTCTAATGAACTTTGAAGTGTTCTGATCTGTCTTCAGTGTCAGGTAGACTAACTTAAACATTCTTTCTGATGGTTTTGATGTTGTGTCCTTTTGTAGTTGACGTTTATACCAAGGAAGTAGAAAAAGACTAATCTGGAGAAATGGGAGCCAACTTTCTCTTTCTTACTCCATAATTAAGTGGTATTAATGAAACTTGAGACAGAAAATACATTATAAGTCAGATTTAGTCCCCTCCCCTTCCCTGGCTTTCATATTTGCATGTATTGTTTTACATAGCTTTCAAACCAGAGTATCGATTGAAATTTCATCCCATGTTTTTATGCAACCTTTATCATAATCATCTTTATGCTACTATGCAGTTTTCTTAATTATTTTTATGATTGCTTAATATACCATTTTCATATTGAACAGTTTTCTATTGTCTAGCTAATTTCTAATTATTTCTCATAATATAACATTGCACTGAACATATTATGCACAGTTATTATTCTGTTGTAGATTATTTCATTTGGGTTCTTGAAGTATATTGCCAAATTACTTTCTGAAAGTGACTAACCAGTTCATATTACTGTGTTAACGTAGCTTTAAACAATGTTGCCAGCCTTTGGTGTGAATATTTTTCAGCAGAAATATCTACCTAACCACAGCCCTCATAACCATGTTTTTTAAATATAGTGAGACATGCCTGGACAGGTCGGTCAGCAGTTAGGATGCCCACTACCTTTACAGATGACCCAGGTTTAAACGTTCCCAGAACCCATGTTGGATCACTCATTACCACCTGGAACTCTAGCACCAGTGAGTCTGAGGCCCTCTTCTCAGACATACCACACACACACACACACACCAATAACATCCCAGTATCATCATCACCACCACCACCACCACTACTATCATTATCATCATCTTTAAAAAGAAATACAGTAAGTGAGGTTATGTTGTTTTCATCCCAATTTCCCGGAGGCTTTGTGAGTCAATAATTTTTGATGAGTTTCACTATAAAGGCTTAGAGAAGTTGTCTGCAAAACCTAGACTTAGGAGGACTGAAGAGATGCCTCAGCAGGTAGGAACACCGGCTGCTTTTCCAGAGGACCTGGATTTGATTCCCAGCACCTACCTGATGGCTCTTAACTGTCTGTAACTCTAGTCCAGAGGATCTAATGCCCTTTTCTGGTCTCTGTGAGCACTAGGCACACACATGGTGCAGAGTCATATATGTAGGCAAAACACATGTGCTCATAAAATTAAAAAAAAATTAAAAAATTTTTTTTCTAAAAAATCTAGAGTTTATTTACCACTATTTACAAAACCATTAACACACATCTGAGAAATAGAGCTGTAGGAAAAGGAGCCAGCCTGTGGTACAGTGGGAATTATCTATTGCAGGAGAGGCAGGGAGGATGTTTGCCCCTCAACATTTCATCCTGTGGTTGGGAAACCTAGCCTTGTTGAGTCATTCATTAAGCAATTACCCAGAGCCTGCAATGTGACAGGCTTTCCTCCACCCATGGGGGTAAACAAAATCAAGAAGTCCTGACCCCAAATATACTGTGAGACAGGAGAAATCAATACAGATTCGGCTGTCTAAGGGAAGATTCTGTACATGTTGTTTTAGATTTGGATTTTTTAGGGGGAGAATGTTTTAGCCCCTATATATGCACGGCTGACTTCTGTTTTAGACAGACATGTCCTTACCCTCCAGAAATTGATATTGTACCAGGAAATAATTATATAGACTAGTAATTACTGTGATGGTAATACTCACACACAGGGTGTGGCCAAAGAGTTAAAGAACGGAGCCTGACTTACACTTGAGGGGCTCCTAAATTTCTTTTCCAGCATGGGAAGGATATGACGCCTGTTTGCATTCTTGTCATGGAGCTGAGCTACATTTCCATCCATGGCTACTGTGGACTGAAGATACCTTCATTGACTAAATGCCTAAGTTTAACTTAAGTCATAAACATACTCAGATTCACCTACACCTACGTGCTTTCTTATGACTATGAGATTTTTATGTTGCCTCTCATAGGTTGCTGGAACTTCCCAAAACGCAATTGGAATAAGAACCTTTTAAAAAAATTACCCATGAAAAGATTTTTCTAAAGTTATAGGATAGCAAGAAAACCCAGGAAATTGATTAGTATTCTAGAGACGAGCCATACCAGTGGTTCACCTCTGGGTCACCTAAGACTATTGAAAAACACAAGATATTTACAACACAGTTCATAACAGTAGCAAAATTACAGTTATGAAGTAGCAACATAAAGAATGCTATTGCTGCGGGGGTCACCAGGATATCAGGAAGTGTATTAAAAGGTCGCAGCTTTAGGAAGGCTGAGAACCATTGGGGGATGCTTGGTTCTGTCTGTCCGTCCTGGACACCATTAGCTACTGAAGTTTCAACATCTGTAGGATGTCATAGGAGTCAAATGGATCCTATAAGATAATTTTAGGAGATTATATTTACCTTCCAAACACTGCTTCAGATGGATTCAAAGGAAGGAGTTGCTGGTAATAATATACTGCTCAAGGATTATAGGCAGCTATTGCCTGGCAGAAGGCATAGTTAGCAGTGTTGCAGAAAGCATTAACCTGGTGTCTGCAAGAAGTGGAGAAGAGGAGTTACCAAGAAGGCAAGGAACAGACCCATGGTTCTTTCTATAAGAGGAGTTGGAGGTATCATGGTGGCATTGGTGACATATCTCCCTGGGATCTTTCTGTCACTAGACACAGCTCAGAAAGTAACTCTAACTTGCCTTTTCCTTGGACAGCTTGAGTGCTTCTGGCTTAGTGTAAAGTTCATGAACTTAGAAAAGGTAGTTAGACACAGACGTCCGTATCTTTCCACTCAGTGTACTATCTTATTACTGTTTACTGCCTGTTAAAAATCAGGCTTCGCTTGCCACATTCACAATATAAATGCCCATCGCCAGGCTTAGCAAATGAAGCACATTTGCCAAGGGAAATGTAAGTAGTTACACACCCCAGGTCCTTGACCGAGCTTACCCACAGGACAGGCAGTGTCTTTCAGAAATCCTATTATGAGATTTTATTTGCAGGTGCGGTGAGCACAAGGCTGAAAGTCTCCATGTTTTATTCCTCCCGACTTCATCATGCCTGCTCACCCTATTGAAAACTGCCAAAACGATGCACATCAGTTCTTTTATTCTTTTGTTACTACTCTGTGCAAATAAAAGCATCTTGGGGGATTTAATGATGCCGTGTGTCCTTGGAGGGAGCTTTGGGAGAATCTGACTACACAATTCTTTGTCTTTAATACGAGAGGCTTTTCTGTAAGGCAGATTGACAAGAACCAAATTAAGCCCTCATGGGTAGGCTAGTATTGCCACATAAGAGCCTGAGTCACACACATTTCCTGTGTAGCATTAACCTCTGATAGTGGCATATCCAGTGTGTTTTAGGGATGTACCAAGGGGCAGTTGGGATGGTCGAAACTAGAGTAGAGCTTTGGAACTGTCAGACCATCTTGGAAATGGCTTGTTCAAGCCAGGAAATAAGGGCTGATGCTCATGTTAAAATTAAAAAAAAAAAAAATTGCAAATTACCCCAGTAGCCCAGGGGTCTGGGCCAATTGAAAGGCCATATCAAAGCTAGCATCACCATTCATAGGCACTGTGGGCTTTTTATTGTAATCTGGGAAAGGCAGCAGCAGCGGATATGTGCTGGAAAGGTTTAAGCGGCAGACAGGATGGGTGACCTGTGTGTGCTTGTCGTTACATCCTGGCTTCAGGTTCTGTGCCGGCCTAGCCTACCAGCTTCGTGCTCCTTACTGCTGACCCGTGTGCATGCATGCAAGCACATGCACATGACTAACATGCACATGACTACTACATGGATAACCCAGATTCTGACTCAGTTCCAAAGTTTTGGTACCTTGTTATATGGGCGATGGATGTTTGAACACCTCCTGGCTATGATTTGACTTGTATTTGCCTGCAGGCTTAACCTTCCCTGGCTTAGTTCCAGGTTGTAGCAACCCTTGCTATATGGCACCAGCCAGTATGTAACTCAGGGTTAATAGGTATCTCACCAGTGACATGTACACAAAAATACTGTTCAGGAAGCTTGGTAGATGCAGTCCTTTGCTACTGGTTAAGAAACCAGAAGCTATTTTTCCTCATTTCTAGAATCTTTTCCTAGATAAAGACAAAAACCTAAAAGTATATAAAAAAATTCTGAGAGATAGCCAACTTAGTGTTTCTGTTTGTTTTCTACTAAACATTTGTGAGTGGAAATAAATTTCCTACTTGGCAGTGGATGGTTCTCTGTCATAGCTCGCAAGAATTTTTAGTGTGTTTGGAGGCACATGACACATTCCGATTTAGAAGAACACTGAAGGATCGTTTCAGGGTTTGCGTCAGCATGCAGGCTGCAGGCGATTACCAGGTGATTCCATCAGGGAACCCTTTCCCAGTGGGTCCCTGTCTGCTTCCACAGCAGCTCTTACACCCCTCTGTGTTGGCGCTGTTTGCTGTGTCACAGTGCTTGGCATATGTCTTTCTCATTAACTGAGAGCTCCATAAGGGCAGGCGGTGTCTCACCTGTCTTGGAATCACAGACACTCTGTGTAGTCTGCAGTGCTTATTGAGGAGCCATTAAAATGCGGAGGGAGGCTACCATCCCACAGTCAGACACAGCTTAGCTGACCTTTTGGTGGTGTGTTTGCTGTTAGAAACCATTCGTATAGAAACATGACCTTTTATAAAGGGAGTTTCAGAGCCTGCCATGATATGTTATTGTATTGCTTTAGGAATCTTCCCGGGAAGCTTTTCATGTCTGTCCTAACTAGGGTAAAGTTTACACACAGTAGACACAGTACAAGCAGGGGACAGAGGACATTCGTCTTTGTCTTTAGCTGTTACCTGGGCCTTTTTCATTTGGAGAGTTTACCCTTCTTCTTTCTCCACATTTGAGACCTTTAAATCCAGATTGTTGCCTTTGCCAGTCTGATCTTTTTATAGCTTCTTAATCATTTTTGCTCTGCCTAATTCTATGAAGTAGATTCCTATCTACCAGCCCTCTCCCTTGGCCTGCCCAGTTGCAGCTGATGCTCTCCAGGCACTTGTGACTAGTAAACTAGTTACAGCTCAGCACTTGCCAACATTTCTGTATGTTGGTGTTAGCTACAAATAAGTTCACTGAATATATTTCTCCATGACATAATATTGAAAGTTGTGCAGGTTGATATCCTAAAGAAAATTTGTATCCTTCAAATAGCTCATCCGACTTCTTGGGAGGTCCTTACCTAGCTTTAAGGATATGAGAACATATATAATATGAAAGACATATGTGGTCTGGCATAGAAGAATATATACACATTTTTATGTAGTATTTGTGTGTGTGCATGTGTGTGTATGTTCATGTATGTGTGTGCGTGTGTGTGCACTTGCATGCTCCATTTGTCTTATCTGGCATAAATTTCTGATTCCTGAGACATGTGCTTCGACTTCTTTTATTATCTTCGGAAACTTTTCAGTTACTATGTCTTCAAATCTTTCCCATTTCCATTTCCTCCCATCTGCCTTTGGTTCCTGCTCTGCGTATGTTAGGTCATGTCATCTTTGTCATACCCTTTGAATTGTGTGCTTCTGGTTTCTGAGTTGGAATTCTTTTCTGTTTGTTTTGGGTATGATGTTACTCATCACTTCCTTGGCCATATTTACTTACAGACAAGCCTGGCTGTGCTTGTTTTAAATTGTTTTTTAAACGTCCAGTATGTCCTGGAGAATTTCTTCGCATTGTTCTCTCCGTGCTAGAGTTTGAGAACTTAGGTTTCAGTGAAGCGTTCCCTTAGCCATCATTTCCTTTCCTAAATAATCGAAGAGTGGAAATTGTACAATACTGATGGGGATGTTTTGAGGATTGAAAGAGGTCGTGAGTACAGTAGGAGTCTTTGCTGAGACCTTCCCTCTTTCCCTCCTGCTCTCAGACACTCATTAAAGGGCAACTCTGCATGGTTACCTGGTTCTGTTTAGTTCCTAAGTGGTAAGATTTTCTGAGAGGAGAAAGACCTAACGTTTATCGACAGTCTATATTAATCTCCTGTAGAATCTGACGAAAGAATAAAACTCAACGTTTTAAAGTGCACCTGCAGCACATTTTCTGGGTCTGTATGAGATGTTAATTGGAAGAAACAGATAGCATTAAATCCAGTTGTCACTTGGTTACATCTGTTAAAAAAATCATTAAAATTTTTCAACTGTTGGGTTTCCTGGCTCGCTTGAGAAATTTCATAGCTCATAATATGCCTTACTCCGTTTTCCCGCACTTACAGGATGTTAACGTTATCATCCTGGTTCCCGAGTATTTGCAATGTGAAGAATTGCTAATGCCACTTACTGACTGCTAATAGGAGGAGTTAGCAGTCTTACTGGAGTTGACTTTGGAGTCATGGACTTGGAATTGAAATCCTGGCTGCACAACTCTGAACAAGCAACCTTGAGCTGCTTATTTAATTTCGGAGCCCAAATTTGTCCATCTTTGAAGCAAGGATGGTACCTGCATCAGCAAGACCAAGTGTGCATAAAGCTTTAGGTATAGGAATCTCCACTTAATAAGAAACCAGTCGTTGGTAGCAGCCAGAATGAAATATCCTGCCATTAGACCAATAGTTCAATATAACAAAAGGGGAAAGAGAGTTTAGTATTCTTACACCTTTTCTGAAAAAAGGTCACATTGTAAATGAATTTTTAACATTGTTTAACAATTAGGAGGGTGGTTAAACTGAAAAGTGAATATTGATGTGTGATAAAAAAAATAACCAAGAATTCAGTGCTTTTGAGTGACCCATACTGTCATGAAGCCTGCTCTACTCTTCTGGGCTGTCTCCTTTGTTATAATGTGTGGCCCAGCTGCCCTTCTGTGTTTCCGGTCTCCCTGGAGTCTGTCACCATTTTTTCTTTGTAACTCTCATCCTCCCTCCTTACATTCAGTAGAGCTTTGTTGTGTATTTGGCACAGCAGTGGCTCACAACAGCTCGATCTGTTGCAGAGTTGAGTCTTTGTATTTGTCTTGTCATACTGAAGAGCCTCTGGCTTTATGCTGTAGATGGAAACTTAAGCAGTAACAAACTGAATGTTGATCTGAAAATGGTTGCAGATGAAGAAACTCCATCAGTCGGAGGCTCTGTCCGTCCTATGCATTGGGTTTAAGACAAACAAACAATAGTGTTTTCCAGAAGAGCTGGAAATTATGCTTTGTAAGTTACTGTGGAGTAAATATAATGAATTTTGGAGGTCTCAGATACTGTGTCTGTGAGTAATTTTCCTGCAATGGGCACTATTCAAGACTGAGATTATTTAATACAAAGAATCATTCTTTTTTCACACAGTGAGCAGCTGTCTTCCCAAGTACAGACCACAATTCAGGCATTGGAACAACTTAAGAATAATGGTGTTACTTTGTAGTTGCTTTTCTTTCCGTCCCAAAAGTTTGTACCAAAGTACAATCCTGATCTTAGATTTGTAGAGTTGGAAATAATGTAAGAGATCCAGTCTCTCTCTTTCCCTGCCATTCAAGGAGATGAAGCAATTTATCTGAAGTCAGCTAGTTAATAACAGAGTCGGGGAGAGGAGTCCCCATCTGTTAATGCCACAGTGCTGCACTCCTCTGGAGGAAGCTGCCTACTCATTCCTGGGTCCCACCCCTAGTTAGAGTCCTCGGTGAGGATTTTTTCCATGACTAACTAATGTTCTTTTGTTTTCTTGTGTGGGTGTCTGGGAACACGCTAACAGTATTTTTGTTGTAACAATTGAACAGTGTAAGGCATAAGGAAACGTTTGTCTTTAGTGCTTTAGGAGTCAGAAAGAAATGGTTGTAGCTCAAGTTTTCTGCCTTCATTGTTGCTAGGCAGTTACTTAGTTGTATATGACATATAATGTATATGGTGTTTGTGTGCATGTGAAGGTCAGAGATTAACATCTGATGTCTTCCTCAGTCACTCTTGACAGCACACATGCGTGTGCACACACACACACACATACACACATCATTCTTTCTTCTATGTGCATGCGCTACATACAGTATGCATGTAGCAGTCAGAGAAGAACTTGAATTGAGGGAGTCAGTTCTCTCCTCACCTGTGGATCCTGGGGGTTGACTTGAGTTCAGCACATGTTGTGGCAGGAACCTTTTGTCCATGGGGCCCTCCATGTTATTTTTGGAGACACAGTCTCATACTGAATCTGAAACTCCCCAATCCAACACGACTTGCTGCTGACAAGTGCCACAGATCCTCTTGCCTTGGTCTGTCCCCAAGTAGGATTGCAAGTGCACCCCTGCACACCTGGCGTTTTTACCTGTGTGCAGACAATCAACTCAGATCCTTCACCAAACGATCTTTCTTTCCATCTCAGAGGTGGCTATTTTTAAAAAGATTTATTTTATGTATATGCATAGCTGCATGTATACATGTGTACCACGTGCCCATGGAAGTCAGAAGAAGGTGTTGACTCCTTTGGAGCTGGAATTACAGATAGTTGTGAGCAACCATGTGGGTGCTGGGAATTGAACTCAGGTCCTTGTAGGCAGCTATTTTAATGTGAGCTTCTTAACCTTGAACTCTGGATTCCCAAGAAAATCATATAAATACATGTGTATATTTTAAGACAAGAATCTGGAGCTTTCATCAGAGGATATATAGTTTAACACGGTTGTTTAGAAGGAGAACTAAGCCTGATTATAACTAAGTACTGTTATACCACAGGGTGTTACCCCTTTCGCCATTGCCATCTGCTCTGGCCCCTTCCGCTGACAGCTCTTCCTGGATTGCTCCTGTGGAACCAATAAAGGCTTCAGTCTACTTCTTGCAGGGAGGTTTCCCCTGACTTTTTTTTTTTTTTGAGATTATAACCTTTCCCCTTTTCCCTTTTGTCTCTATGAACCCTCCCATACACCCATCCCTGACATCCTTCAAGGCCTCTTTTCCAGTAGTTACTGCATGCCTATACGATGAATATCCATATATTTCTAAATATACCCTACTTAGTCCACATACCGTCACTTGCATCTATGTTTTCAGGGTTGACCATTTGGCCTTGCACAGTCAATTGGTGTGCTTTCTCCTGGGGCAGACCATCTCTCCTGCCCCCAGCTTTCCATGGTTGCCTACAGTTCATGTGTGAGGCCTTCTCCTTTCCTCCCCTGCTCCATTCTCAGGACAGGGTGTGAGATTTAGGGATGTTTGCTCCTTAGAGAGTTCAGGAGGGTTAATTTCATGGCCGTTTTGATTTGAAAAGGATGTGAGGGCTGACCTAAGACTGATGTGCTAAGAAAAAAAGTTGAATTGGAATTCCAGTCAATACTTTGCAAGTGTACGGTCAGAATGTCTGTACTTCTCTAGGTAGGAACCTCTGCATTTGAACTAGAAACATTTGCATTTTCCAGAATACAGTGAAAATCCAAGGATAGTGGCTTAGGAGTTACTCATGTCTATCTAGAAAAAAAAATGAGTATTTCCTTCTTGAATTGTATTTAACTTAGACAAATCTACCTTTTAAGAAGCATTTGATGGGCTTCCCTTCCCAAAAGAGAACATAGGGAAAGCATGTTCTCATATTTTTGTTTTTGTCTAGCATTTGGACAGACAAAGACAAGCTCACACAAATGGAAGAGCATGTTCATTGGTTCGTTCATTTCAGGAAGCCCTCACTGAGAACATATAAAGGTTTAGGCATTATCTCAACTGATGGGAAAGGAGACTGGCTTTTGCTAGGCTCACTGTATGCTACAGAAGAATAACGGTTCAGGACTGGGCTTAGCTTGGCTGGTAGGTGCTTACCCAGTATGTATGATGCCTTGAGTTTGATCTCTAGCATCACATGAGCCAGATGGATGGCTCATGGCTGTAATTCTAATACTCAAGATACAGAAATAGAAGCAGGAGGATTAGGAGTCCAAGGTCATCCTTGGCTACATAAGGAGTTCAAGACCAACCCGAGCTACATTAGACATTGTCTTAAAAGAGGAGTAGAAAAGAATAACAATTCAGCATGCTAAATATTTCTGTGGCGTACCACAGAAACTTTCCATGTTAGTTATGACTGCCAGGGGGAGAAGTGGGACCAGAGCCACTTCGATGTTGGCCATAGAAGCTAGGGCTGACTTCACAAAGACATTGTCCAGATATAAAAGGATGTGGGTAGAAACGGTGTGTTTGTACCTGTCCAGTTTTAACGAAAATTGGCTCTTACCTGTTCTCTTACTTTGTGTTTTGAATTAGAGCTCCAAACGAGAATGGAAGCCATTGGAAGACCGTAGCTGCACAGACATACCATGGCTGCTTCTCTTTGTTCTCTTCTGCATTGGGATGGTAAGGACACCCATGTTAACCACACCTCAACTTTGGATGCAAGGGAATGGGGGGGGGTGGCGGAAAGTTAGACCTTCCAGTGTATCTATGGGTATGTATGCATCTCCTCTCTTCCCTACTGTTTATAACTGGGATCATTGCAGGGCCTAAGGTACCATGGGGGCAGGGGGGTATTTTCCTTTTTTTTTTTTTACAGTTCAGTAGTATTTGATATCCTTTTGGTATTTTGCTTTATTTTGTTTTATTTTAATTGTATGAAAACTGAGATGAAAATGAAGGACCCAATGGGAGTCTTAGCTTCTTCACCCAGTCCTTTGTGAGAACCAGAATCCCAAGTACCAACTCCTCCTGTTACACAAGCTTCATGGCTATCTTTGGGCCAGTCTCTTCTTTTCCAAGGAACTCCTCATTCCTTTAGAAAAGTGAATGTTAGCTATCTTATATCCACCACACTTTGAACTGTCATAGTTTTGAGTTCTTTCTCCAGGGAAAGAGTCTGCTCAGTGCTTTCTCCCTTATGTCAGTCCTACGGCCCCAGCCTACCATCCACTATGATGAGTGGCATCTCTCTGATGGCAGTCAAGACATCTGCCCATTCCGTACTTGGTAGAGAAGATGAGAATGGGTGTCTGTGCAAGGTGCTGGGTTTGCGGCACACCTACTCTGCCTTGCCAGAATTTGGCACTCATGGATGTGGTTGCTGCCAGGTGCTAGGCTCCAAAATGATAGACATACAGCTGCTTTAGCACTGACTGGTGTTTGGAGCTTTGAAGGGCTTAGGAATACTCATCTGGGTCATCACCCCCAGCTTATCGATTAAAGTATGAAACCTACAGAGGAAGCTGAGAGGACCACCCTTAGGCCACGTGGCAGTGAGTGGGTGGGAGAGCTGCTTAACAGCTCTGCAGTTGGTCAGTGCTTTCTATCACCCTCTTCAGAGGCACTGCACAGCGCATCATTCTCCGTCCCATGGTCTCTAACACAGTGAGAGTGCAATCGCACTGGCTCCAGTAGCCCAGGGCTTATAAGTTGATTTTTAGCCACATCTTTCTGCCCTTTCTATACAGGTTCCTTTTGGACTTACTGCTTTTCGTTTGTAATAAAAGTCTTCAAGATTCTTGTCTCTCTTTATACCATCATGTAAGCTAGTAGCCACAGCTGTAGTCAAGGTTCTAGTCCCCAGCAGAGGAAAAGGAAACAGTACATTTGAATGAGATATGATACGTTCAGGAAAATAAGCAGTATTTGTTTTAAAGATAAAAGTACACTTTCTCCAAATTTAGGATACACCGGAAAGGTCAACATGCTAACTCTGGCCTTATGAGCTACTGTTGAAGAGTTTGCTTACTTTAGTGAATGACAGATATTCCGACATGTGTGAATATTCATGAAGAACCAGCCGACAGCTTCCCCACACCCATTGTAACCCCAGGACAAATAGCAACTGACCTTCAAAATTATGTTTCTAAAAACATGTGCCATGCCACCCAAGGTGCTTTTGATTTTCTGTGCTCAAATAGCCCAGGAAAGTGCAATCATTAATGTTAATAGACTGATTTAGGAGTTACTTGAGCGTTAGGAGCTGTTTACTGAAATGTTTTAATGCAGTGGTAATTAATATAATGTTGATTTCATCACGATGGTAATTAAGACCCACTGTGTGTGCTTTTAAATATAGGCACAGCATTGTTTGTTTTGGAGTGAATCTTTAAATGGGTTACTTTCTCATGGAATTGAGCAGATGTCAAGTAGTGAAGAGATGGAAGGAATCTAAAAGTTCCACTGCCCATCTCACAAGCGTAGCTGAGGCTCATAGTTTTGCTTTTGGTTCTGGGTTTTGTTTTATATGGTTTTTCATTCACCCCGTTTGAATTTCATTCCGTAGCAAACCATTTGGATAACAATTGAGAAGACTCAGTGGGCAAAGGAGCCCTCTGCCAAGCCTGGTGAATGAGTATAGTCTGCGGGACTCACAGGGTGGAAAGAGAGAACTAGTTCTCCCAAGCTGTCCTGGGACCTCATGTGCATGCACGCAGCACGTACAAAGGACAACATTTTAACATCAAAATATTGGAGCATATAATGTGCAAAGTATCTCGGGGACAGAACCCAAGTCTAAACATAGAATCCCTTCATGTTTCATATATACCTCATAGCCACACCCTGCAGGTAATTTTATGTAGTTTTGGTTGCAGCTCATCAGAGGAGGTCACACATGGAATTTTCCACATGTGTCCCATGTTGGTGCTCAGAAAGTTCCAGATCTTGATGCATTTTAGATTTTTCAGGATTTCAGATGGGAAACATGTAATCTGAATTTATTTTTATTCTTTTAATTTTCTGAACAATGTTCTTCACTAATGTTAAAAGAATTCTTCATTTGTTAGTTTATTTTATTTATGTGTGCTTTCCTTGCATGTATTTTGGGTACTACACGTGGGCCTGGTGCTGGCAGAAATCAGAAGAGTGTCAGGTCTCCTGGAGCTGGAGTTCCAGAGGGTTGTGAGCTCCCATATGGGTGCTGAGAGTTGAACCTGGGTCCTCTGCAAGAGCAACAAATGCTTTTTAACCACCAGGGCCATCTTTCCGACCCCAGCTGGAATTTTAAAACAAACATTTGTTGAACATTGTTAATCTGTGTAATTCTCTGAATTATCCAGTGAGTGAAGCCCATGTATCCACAAGGTATAGTGATGTTAAATGTTAGCCTATCCAGTAAGTGGCAAAGATAGGAACTTTCCATGTTCTTTTCAGTGATTGGCCCTGCTTGCTGCTTTTCTTTCTTTCTTTCTTTCTTTCTTTCTTTCTTTCTTTCTTTCTTTCTTTCTTTCTTTCTTTCTTTCTTTCTTTCTTTTTTTGGTTTTTCAAGACAGGGTTTCTCTGTATAGCCCTGGCTGTCCTGGAACTCACTTTGTAGACCAGGCTGGCCTCGAACTCTTGAACTCAGAAATCCACCTGCCTCTGCCTCCCAAGTGCCTGCTTGCTTCTTTAATAGACTGTTTCCTAGTTAGCTTGTAGCCTGGTGTTTAGACCTTAGCTTCATCTCCTTTATTGCCTATGGACAGTGTCTTCTTGGATATTTTAAGACCTTGTTCTCTCCCCCTACCGCCCCCCCCCAATACGAATCCTTTATTTGCATGTGCCCATCTCCTTGTTGTGACTTACTCTTTGTTCTCAGTTACAAGGTTTTATTGCTTGAATTGTCAAGAATGTACAATGTTTTTCAGAGTAAATTGTTATCAGTTTTCTTGAACTGCCATCATTCATGCTTGAATTTAATTTTGGGGAGAAGAGGGGGTACAAAATCTTATTGGCAGGCTGGGATTTAATTCATAATCTTTTGGGCGCAGCTTTCTGCGTGCTGGGTTTGCAGGGATGTGCTGCCGGGTCTGGTCCCTGTTGGCCTGGAACTTGCAACCCTGCTTCTGCTAGGATCTGTTCATCGTATCTGGTATAACCTTGCACTTCCAATTCCTGTGTTTCAGTCAAGTAGTTCTCAATTCTACCTGTACACAACAGTCATCTGAAATTTTTGTTTAGAAATCTCACTTCTCAGTCCCCGTTAATAATTGTGCCATAGTCTCTGGGGTGCTGGTGATCAGCTGAGGTGGGGGAGACTCTGCTCTGTGCTCTGATGCTTCATAGAAAGGATTTGCAAAGTTGTGACATGACTGGAGTCTAGAAGGGGGACTCTGATCTAGTGTAAAGCTTAGAAGGTAGAAGACATTGTAGGGAGAACACTTTGGAGACTAGGACAACAGTCCAAATAAGTGGTGAGAAGCTCAAAATGTAGCACTTTGAAAAAGGAGAAAAAGAGATGAAAGAAGCAGGTCAGTAACATTTACCAGTTGTTACAGTGGTAAGTAGGATTGGTAACTTTTACCAATGATAACTTTACCACTTGTTACCTTGGTAAGGAGGATCAGTAACATTTACCAGTAGTAACGTTTACCAGTAGTTACAGTGGTAAGCAGGATTGGGAACATTTACCAGTGGTTACAGTGGTAAACAGGATTGGAAATATTTACTGTGGTAATGTTTATCAGTGGTTACCATGGGCAGCACTGAGAGTCAAGTCAGCATGACTGAGGTTTTTGCTCTAGTGATTCTGGGTAGGATCTTTCAGTTTACATCCTAACCCATTTCTCTTAGGTTCCCAATTATGGTTTCTGTACGTACCAGGAATAGGCACCTAATTTTATGCTTCCCAAACCCAAATTTTCTGCTTGGTAAAGTGACTTGGGCCAGCTAAAGGGCCTGGTCCTCTTGTGGAAATGCGTATGAAAAGAGGGTCTAGAGATGGGAGATGAGTTACCACAAAAAGGCAGGGATAAGAGGAGTGTCCCCAGTGCATGTGAGTCATCTGCTTACTGTAGGGTAGTGATTGACATATAGAAAGACGTTTCTGTCTCACAGAGAAGTGTACACTATATTGATCACATCTCACGTTTTACAGATTAAGGAAACCACAACACAGCTATATTCAATAGGTGAACTAAGATTTTACAGTGGCAGCCTCAGGCCCAGGAGGAAGGAGGACTGACTTGATAGAATCACTTTGTCACCTGGAATCAGGAACAACAGAAGATGTTTTTGTCTAAGACATGGAGCTGTGGAGCAGAGTTAACTTATTTCCAGCTGGTGTCTGACACTGACTGAACATCTCGGCCATACTTCTTCCTCGACATGAACTTATGGAGCTGGGGGAGGGGGGTGGTGCGGAAAGAGAACAAAGAGCCTTCTTACTCCAGGTATCCATATGCAGCCTGCAGACTCTAGATGGAGACCAGGGTGTACAGGAAAGCATGGTGACTGAGGAAGTGTGGACAAAGAGTGTGGCTTAGGGACATGGAGAATTTCCCAAGAATACACCATCTTGAATGCAAGGTTGGAATTTTGGAGGCAGGTCTGAGGCTGAGCTGGATTTGGGAGCTGCTGTATAGGTTCTGCTTTAGGGACCTTCCTAATTCTCTAGCATTAGTGTAGTTCCCAGGGCATGATGTTTCCAGCAAGCATCCTAAGTGTGGGTGAGCTTGTGAGAGAGAGGCAGTGCAGCGCTGAGTTCCCTGTTGGATGTTCTCTGCCAGGATCATAGAGTAAAAGACTGTAGAAAATTACCAAAGGGATTTTGGCCCAGGTGACTACCAGGCTTTTGTTAAGTTCATTTTCTTTTCTGTTCTTTTTAAAAATAGTGGTAAAAAGGAATTTAGCATGTAATTTACCATTTTAATTTTGCTTTTTCTTTTACTTTTGAGACAGGATCATCTGTGTAGTCCAGGCTGGCCTTACATTCCACAGTCTTCCAGCCTCAACTCCAGAGTGACAGAACCTGAGACTGCAGGCCCGTGCTGCTATGCACAGCACAATTTTAAAGTATACAGTTCAGCTAAATAAATCTGCTTTTCTCTTATCACTGTAGTAAACCAAGTGAATTTTATATTCTCCCTGCAATTAGACCTTTAAGTTCCCCTCTTTCCCCTCGCTCACTTTTCTTTAGGTAGAATTTGGGATGTGGAAGAGCTTGGAAAAGACTTTAGTTCAAAGTCTTCTACACTAGGAAGACCACAGGCCAGAGAATTCAGTTTCTGAGGCACATTAGTGCGAAAGGCAGGATCAGGTCTCTGTTCCTTGTATGGCTTTGTTGCTGTTTGTCTTTCTTTTCTTCCATTCTTTGTCTCTGTCTGTGAAACTGAGTCTTAGATTTGGATTTCCATTCCTCTGCGTCCCGTGTTTTCTTTTCCTTTAAGAATATTCTGGTTCCTTTATGGTATGTTTTGCCTCTGCATATACTAAAAGAATGCTTATTGCGTAGAAGTTTCTGAGACTTGTCAAACACTGTTTTCCCTCCTCTTAAAGCAATGCATTCTATTAAACTTTAACAGAATCTGCAAGTTCAGTGTACTGACAAAAGCTTTGTTTGCGTAAGTGTGCTTTTGTGCCAGGCCTTCTAATCTGACTTTAGCTGCTAGATCCAGATATCCCTCCTAGTTGCAGGATTTTCGGAAGAGGAGGAACAGAAATCAAGTATTATCTCACTGCTTTAAAAGTGTGATTTTGGGGAGACCGGCCCACCCAGATTGCCAGCTATGATGTGTGGTGTTTGAGAAAGAGCTGGGCAGGTGTGTGGCCATGAACCACCACTCACCCCCCATTCACTATTTTTGGGGTATTCACATCTTCCTCCTCACCTCAGGTTTTGTTGAGCTCCCAGCCCCACACCTAGTGAAGACCATCTGCTCTGCCCAGTTGCTTAGTTAAAATGTGGGCGTGAAAATCAGACAGAAAGTGTATCCTGATGGTGTACAAGTCTAAGCAAAAATCTTACTTAAGTCACCTTAGCCCTGTGGCAGGGGAGCAGCAGTTTCTTATTGTCAGTTGTCCTCCTCTCACTTGTAACTAGCACCCAGGTCTTGTCGTCCCCCCATCCCTCAGCTCTGTGCCTTTATCTGCTTATAGCCACCCAGTTTACAAGTGGTCCATCTGCTGCGCCTCTTCATCCCCTCAGGCTAGCAGCCCCCAAAGCCCTTCAAAAGCTTGACTGTTTTCATCACGTTTCCCTTCCAGTAGCAGTGGTTGTGTTTTGCTCCACATTGACAAGCCTTTCTTCTCCCAAACATTCCCGTCTGTGGTGTGGTTTCCTTCTGCCGGGTGCCTTTTCCCTCCTCTATCTGGAAAGCCATTGAAGTATTGACTGTATTCTGAGTGCTTTCCCTCACCCTGTTTTAATTTCATGTACTGTGGGTTTTTTCTCTCTTCTGAGATTATATCATTGCCTGTATTTGGATTTTTGTGTTTTTCTTTTTAAAGAGGTGGGAACTTTAATTAGCTTTGGCCTCGTTCTGCATCAGTGCTTGAACCAAGTGGGAAGTCCTTAGGATAAGAGTCCTGGTTTCTTACCCCTTATTATCTGTTACCCCACCCTTGTGGTTTTTCACACACTCTGCTGTAGTGCTTATGGAAGCTTCTAAGAACTTTGAATGACCTGTGTGAAAATATGACAGTGTCTCATTTTAGCATACATATGTAACACTTATAATGTATACAAACATGCTTGAGAGAGAAGTGAGGTGGCGTACAGGAAAGGGTAGGGAACCTGCCCTGTGGAACATCATGTGGAACCCTTAAAAAAGAAATCAGGAGGGAAAATCTGAAACCATCTCAAGGAGTCTGTAACAATGTTTCTATCAAATATAAGAAGAAAAACTATAAATAATGAAAGAGAAACATAACCTTTTAGTTGACCATTTTGCTGCTCTGGACTAGTAAAGAAGTTTAATTGTGATCCAAAAGTTTTTTGTATAATAACAAAAATATGAGCATTATTACTCATTTTTTGCCCCCCTCCCTTTGCAAAATTTTGTTTGTTCTGACATAGGTAACAGATGGAGCGGGTTTTGTCACTTCTTGGTACTGATGGCAGCCTCTTCGAGCCAAACTTAGCATTCATATTTACTACTGACAGCTTCTATGTATTGGTCAGCTGCCAGGTATCTGATACTTAGCCAGGGACTGGAGCTGTGTTATCTCCTTTAGCTCTACCATTATGCTGAGAACAGACGCGCTCAGCATTATAGATGAAGAGAGCAGAGTCCTTGGATCAAAGGTACCAGATCCTAAGTGAAGGGAGAGTCCAGATACTGAACTCATTTAACCTGCGTTACTCCATGATCTTTCTTAGTACCCTTCTGTTGTTATAACAAGTTGGGTTTTTTTTTTTTTTTTTCTTATAATCCTAGTGTATTCATCTCAGGTGCAGGGTGGAATTTTTCCAATGAATAGATGTGTAACATAAAACAAAGAAGTTGATATTAGGAACTCCAGCTGTAGTTTTCTAGGTTCTAATCCATTTTTAAAATTAGATATTTTCCTTATTTACATTTCAAATGCTATCCCAAAAGTTCCCTATACCTTCCCCCTGCCCACCCACTCCCACTTCTTGACCCTGGTGTTCCCCTGTACTGGGGCATATAAAGTTTGCAAGACCAAAGGGCCTCTCTTTCCAGTGATGGCTGACTAGGCCATCTTCTGCTACATAAGCAGCTAGAGACATGTGCTCTGGGGGTACTGGTTAGTTCATATTGTTGTTCTACCTATAGGGTTGCAGACCCCTTCAGCTCCTTGGGTATTTTCTCTAGCTCCTCCATTGGGGCCCCTGTGTTCACAAGTTCTTGATATAACAGTGCTAAGTGTCACTTAGCATTGACTAGACGTCCACAGTAGACTCAGCTTTTTTTGGTGTATAGAGGAGAGGAAAGGGAACAGGGCAGCAGGGGAGTGAACTCAAGTGATCCAGCTGCCCCTAGGGTCAGTGTGGGCAATTCAGCTGATGCTTTGAGGGGTGAGGCACTAGCACTAACCGAGGCATGCACCTTCCATTATTGTCTCCAGTATGTCCTACAACAGCCTTTGTGTTAAGGGATTGTAATCTCAGTTAGTACAAGGGGAAACTTAGGCTTGAGCAGTTTGACCAAAGTTGTACTCATAGAAAATGGAGTCATCCGTGTCCCATTGACAACACAAGAGTGTATAACTCCAAAGGCCAGAGTCTCTCTTCTGTACATGCTCTGGTTTCTAATGACAGTTTATGAGCTGCGACTAAGTTCTTACTATAGTGCCGTTCAAGCCTTACCCCAGCTCGAGGAGCTCTGTATGCTTTATGCCCGCTCATCAGGTGAGTCAGTTGAGGTAGGGAGTCAATCAGAGACTAGGAAATTGGGCATGGGTTCCATTCTGGGTCCACTTTCTCACTGAGGGCTTTTAGAAGTTTCTATGGAACAGAGCTGTGCTATCATCGCTTATTATCTGCACAATGAAAGTCAGAAGAGCTCTCAAGAAATAAAAGAGTTGTTAGAAGTTTTTAGACTTTTTAGGTAAGAATGTCCAAAGGAAAAAATACTTTTCTCTGAGGAATAGCATGAGACAGTAGCATGTGCTTCTGCAGCCTGAGATCCTGCAGCATCATTTAGATAAGAATCGCTGGGGACCTTCTCTGCCTGTTTAACCTGACTAAAGAGAGTAGAAACTTGTCCTGTCTCTGACTAGGTCCTATTACTCTCCATCTCTAGTAGAGGCATTATCAGCCATCACTGGTCTTGCTCTTCTTATTCCCAGTGGGCTATGGTGGATTGCTGGCTTCTCTTGCTTTACTGTGACCAGCCCCTGTCTGAGTTAGCCAGCACAGTGTAGTCCCCAGTGTCTGGGGACTTGCCTTTGGGACCTGGGCGAAGTACATTCCCATGAAATACGTGACCTTTGCAGTATGGGAAGCCAGTGCCTCCTTATCTCCCTCCACTCTCCAGTATTAAGAGTGAACTTCATGAAGTAAGTCTTGGGTCTTACACAGCTTTTTTGCAGGAAGGACAAAGTGTTGTGCTCACAGAGGTGATAATGATTCAGACCTCACATGCTGTTGTTCTCGGGGTTGTAACCCCCATTTATCCTTTGCTGTTCACTTACTGGATCCCCTTTATGACCAAGTCAACTGCAGAATGACCACAGCTGGCTGTGATGCTCCACAGTGCTCTTGACTAGCTTCTGTGGCTCTGCTTAACTTACTCAAACCTCTTCAGGAGACATAGAGAATGTCTGATAAACTCCCTGCATGCAGCTTAGCTCAGAGCAGGTGTTCAAAATGGAGGCACTTCCATGAATGTCACAAAATGCAAAGGCGATCCCAAGGTGTGGAAGATTGGGATTTGTTTTCTTCCAGTAGCAAATGGTATTCCCCGGTGGACTTCATGATGTTCCTATGTAGACCAGGGAAAAGAGTGAAATAGTGTTTGCTAGAAGGGAATATAGCTCTTTGTTCCCTTCAGCAGACAAAAGAAACTCATTATCATATCAAGTGGTGACTGTTGCTGTTGAAATGGTTTATTTGTGTGTGTTTTTTTTCTGTTTCTTTTCTAGGGATTTATTTGTGGCTTTTCAGTAGCAACAGGTGCAGCAGCAAGACTAGTGTCAGGATACGACAGCTATGGAAATATCTGTGGGCAGAGAAATGCAAAACTGGAAGCAATACCGAACAGTGGTCTGGACCACACCCACCGGAAGTGAGTAGACTCTTGCATGGTGAACTGTCTGGAAGGTTGGGGGAAGCATGGAATGGCGTGATTCTCTTTGTACCTTACAGTTAGTGTCTGTGGGATATTTTCATATACTTCCTATACAGCGATTTTTTTGTTTTTTGTTTTTTTAATGGGGTATTTAACCACTGCTGCTTTCATTTAACAAATACATTCTCCAGGAAACATATTTAACTGCCTGGTTAAATAGTGGATTAAAAAAAGCCTTGATTTGAAAGGGACACTTGTGTTCTCTGTCTTTCCGTTAGCCCTTAGGTTATGTTCTCCTTCTTAAGAAAATAAAGTAATATTCTTTGTACTAAGGTTATATTTGATGCAAGACTGAAGGATGATAATGGATATCAAAGCCTTAAAGTTATAAAGTAATATCTTGTGATGCAAGTATTTAAGTCTTTCCAGTTCTATAAAAGCTACAGACTGAGATAATTATTTTGGGCTCTCAGTATTCATCTTTAGGATGTCATGAAACTCCTGACCTTAATTGTCCTTACTCTTCAGGAGTTACTATTTTATATCTAATATCAACAGGAAGATGCATTTCATCTAGTAAACACATCATATGTATGATTGCTGAATGACTTTTCAGGCCATGAGTGTGTATACCATCAAATTTCATTATCTTATATCAAGGCAAACCAGGTCTTCAGAATTAATAAAACTAATTGTACA
The DNA here is from genome assembly GCF_978045245.1 of Mus caroli. Taxonomy (NCBI): domain Eukaryota; kingdom Metazoa; phylum Chordata; class Mammalia; order Rodentia; family Muridae; genus Mus; species Mus caroli. Next base: position 101,218,805 of record NW_028227261.1, on the reverse strand, counting down.
ATAACAAGGTTAATTAGTCTAGTATACTTAGGAATGTCAGAGTAGATTGTAACAGCTTGTGATTTTGTGATTCTCTTGGTTAAATCTCGGGGCCCTTCTGTATAAGATGAATTTGATGATTTTACGAACTTGAAGAACTGTGGTTAGTTATTATTTTCATAGAGACAGTCCTCCCTCTAATGAAGAAGAGATCATGGAGGTCAAATTAACAAAGTTCTGAGTAACAACAAGGAGTATGTACATAGCTTCCCACAGTTGACAAGCATTTATCCCTCTGCAAGGCAGGAGTAACAAAGGCTGAGCTACTTTGTTACTTTGAGGTGACCACCAAGGCGGAGTGGGTGGTTGGTGGGTAGTGGAGGATCCAGCACAGCCTGTGAGCATCTTGTTGCCTATGTATGGCTTTTGCTACCCTGCCTAAGCTCCAGGAATGGACTGCGATACCGACTCCCACCCAGATTCCCTTGAATCCATGGATTAAAAAAAAACAAAAAACAGACACACATTGCTCAATTTCAACTTGCCTTATTGGCTCAATTGCTGGACATTATTAAACTCCCATGGCTAGCGTGCCCTCCTGATACTCTTAGCTCAGCACCCTTAATCTGTCTTTGACTTTAGTTGCTCAGTTACCTTTAGTCCCAGCTCAACATCCCCAACTTCCTACCTGTAAACAGAGGCCAGTGGGCGCTCTGCCCAAGATCGAGGCTGCGTGGTGAACTCTCCCTTCCTCTCTCTCCTGTGTCTGTCTCTTGCTTGTTGGGACCCGGAAGTCCTGCCTATTCCTTCCTCTCAGAAATTGTCCCATGGCTTCTTTACTAATAGATCAAGAACCATTGGGGAATAGGACCTTAGCATAAGAATCAACCCCTACACCTCACCTTCTCTGTCCAATAATCCAATAAAACAAAACAAAACAAGACACTCTTCTCCCAGACATAAATTGAACAAAACCAAAACAATCATGTAAATTACAAAGTATGATATGCCATTAACATCCTGCTCTTCATATTTGTCAATTAGATAAAGTACTCTACCGTCATTTCTAACTTAACAAATGGTGATTCTACCCCTGGATTACATTTAGACTTTATCCTGTAACGCCATCTGAAAACCATGTCTTCTGCTCTATAATCTTTTTCTCAATGTTAACTTGAGCTTGATTATGAGACTATAACTGGTTTTCAACCTTGTCATTTTCTGAAGTGCACCTATATCCTGCATCCCTTGAGAGAAATGGACAATGGGTCTCAGCAGTTTAGAAAATTGTTTCATGTATGTTTCTTTTCTTTCTTTGTTTTTTTTTTTTTCTTTTTTTTTTTTGAGACAGGGTTTTTCTGTATAGCCCTGGCTGTTCTGGAACTCACTTTGTATACCAGGCTGGCCTCGAACTCAGAAATCCGCCTGCCTCTGCCTCCCGAGTGCTGGGATTAAAGGCGTGCGCCACCACGCCCGGCTTTGGTGGACTTTTTATTTTGAAATAATTTTGGCTATGTAGAAGTTGAATAGCTTCAATATATCTTATTAGATAGCACCTGTGCCATAAGACGTTAACATACCCAGTGCTATTAAAATGAACCAAATATATGAGACTAGCGACTGAGGGCATAGGAAAGAGAAAGTTTCTTGCTTTAGTCCGCTGTCCTTTGCACGTGTATTTACCATAAGATGTGCAGGTCTGACTCATTATAACCCTGTGGTGTTCATCCACCTGGTGGGGGAGGCAGATTCCAAATCTTCTGGGTAGTTTATATACATGTTGGCCTCTGACAAACAGAAATTAAACATCATTCTGAGAAAAGAGTCACTTTTTCTGAATATCTACCTTAGTCAAAAGCCATTTGTGTTTAACTGTGGGAAATCCAAGTAGTTTTTTCCTTAACTTATGTACACACATTGAACATGCATTTTTGTGCACTTTTTAAAGCATCTTGTTTGTTTGTTTGTTTGTTTGTTTGTTTTGAGACATGGTCTCACTGTGTAGCATGGGCTGTCTTGAAACTCTTAGTGTAGACCTGGATGGCCTTGAAATCAGAGATCCACGTCCCTTATCCTCCCCAGCGCTGGGATTTGAAGGTGTGTGCCACTCCATATTTTTGGCCTCCACTTGATCTCCTCTGCACTATTACCTGCTCAGTGTAATCTAGCCAAGTATCTCTATGGATGGTATTGATTTGTACGACTGGTAGAATTTTGGAATTAATTTTCAGGTAAGTCTACATATTTGAACTTCGTGACAGAAGACGGCGTTCTTTGTCTGCCTTAGCTTAGCTGATTCTCTTCTCTTTTCCTGCCATGTGTACTGGCTGCCTCTGTCTGTAGTCATTCCTTGTCCTCATGGCTTCACTGAACTCTGGGGTCCTTCCACAGTTGATGCAGTACTCTCACACCTGTGTCATTGGCTGACACCTGGATTTTTTTCTCCTAACCCTCATCCCAAGCCCTTATTGCAATGCCTGGTCCTTATTTGACCTTCACATGTATTTGTTGAATAATGCAGCAACAAATCCTCTAAAACCCTTTCATGAGTATTATTTCTTCTATTAGAATTTTTTCCCCTTCCCATTCTTAATGTAGCTAAATTCCACTCATCCTTCATCTCTCACCAGAAAGGTCACTTCACAGAGAAGCTGTCTTTGGAGTCTGACATTCTGCCTAGGAATGAAAGAGGCACCCATCATGATTCTAATTAACCATTTAAAAGTACACTCTCCTATGGCCTGTAATATAAATAAGTATCCTTTTTTCTTCTTTTAATAATTTGTCAGAGGGGTGGCTCACTTAAATGCCATGAAGGCGATGGGGGTCTGTTTTTTTCAGCATTGAATCCTTAGAGCCCAGCTCAGTGTCAGAACTGAAGCAGGCAATCCATTCAGTGGTTGCTGAATGAGTAAATAAATTCACTATAAGGAGTGAATTAGTGGGTTTGAGGATCTGAATATTTTAAGATTATTAATGCATATTTCTGAATGGCTTTCCATAAAGACTGTTGCATTTACATTCCCACCAACAGTGTCTGAGATTGCTTTATCTTAGCCAGTATTATTAGTTTTTATTCTTTACTAATTTGATAAGCCACAGAATAGTGCTTTATAGTTTTAATTTGCATGCTTTTGGTTATTAATATGCGTGAAGCCCCCTCTTCCCCACTTGTTAGCCTCTCATGACAACTATTGTATTTAGCATATCTATTCTTGGTCTTCTTATCTGTAATCAGCTCTGTCCTTTCTACTGTGATAGGATTAAGTTCTTGAAAATGGGGCTTTTATTTTGCCATTTTCCTCTTTAAGAGCCTTTGCTTTCCTGCTGTGGTCTACAGTATCAAAGATGAGCCCACTCAGCCCCTGCCCTTGTAGGACTTTAGAGAGCTGGACCCATTTCACCTACCCAGTCCTCTCCCACTGTTCCTCAGTATGGTATTATTACCGTGGCATTTGATTGATTCTACTTCTGTGCTGTTGCTTCTGCCTGTGTGCTTATCTGAATCTTTGAAACACTTACGCCAGGTCTCACAGCTGACCTTTTTGTGAAGTGTTACAAAATAACCCTATCCTGTAGTAAGCTTCCTTTACTGTGATTGTCTGAACTTTCCTGTCTCACACTCATTATTCTATTGCCTTCAGTTAGCTCCCTAATTATATTGTGTTTCTCATCTGTCTTTTAATTACTGGTTGGTTGCTAGGTAACAGTATCATAAATTTAGTGGCTTAAAGCAAGACACATTTGTCATGTCAGTGTCTGATGGTTCAGAATTTTAGATGTAGGTTGCTGTGGTGGCAGTTTACTCCATCAGGACCAATGAACAGCATCTAGAGAATCTTCTAGAACAATGGAAGTTACACCTCTATGTAGTATACTTATGCTTGCTGTGAAAATTACACTCGGTGCTGCAATTGTGGAAGTGATGGATGTCATCTTTGCCATCTTTCTGCTGGTGAGGCACAAAGTCCAGGTCCCACTCAAACTCAAGGAAAAGAGAATTTCATAAGGACATGAACAAGAATGACAGGGTTAAGAGAGGCCTTTTGGACCTTATATGATGCTCTTCTATGCTCTGTCTTCCAGGAAGCAACATGTTTTTGTAGCTCTCGGATCTGAGTATGCCTCTTCCTTGATGAGGACTGACTTACTTGTAATTCTCACGGAAGGAGGAGAGTCAGGAGAGAGATGGACAAGGGGAACAGATCTGGTTTATTTTAACCAAATGTTTAAGGTGCCAAGATGACTATAAGAATTTTCTTATTATTGAAGCAAAATCTATGTATTACCCTCCTAATTATTATGTTTTTTTCCTTCTAGTAATACTTTACACCTGATAGTGTATTTCTTATAGAAACAATTTTGCACAGAGAACTGCCCCATGGTGTTTATGAGATCCAGGAAAGCCTCAACTTCAGATGGAATTAGATTCATGTCTGAATTGCATGATTAAGAAACTAAGGCTATCCTGCATAGAAGCAAAATCAGATTTTAGTCCAAGTTTGGGTCAATTCAGATAAAATTATCTGTTATAGAACCATGGAGTTCTACAATGTGAGATTATTTATCTAATAACAGCCTGCCAAGCACTTGTGAACAGAGAGTGACTTACCTTGTAGCTGAGCTATTGTAATGATTACTACACACCATGGGTTGGGCTTAGAGCCAGACTTTTGATTATAGGGAGTAGGTAGTGAACTGATTTGCAACTCCAAAAATAGACCTACATGTTCTAATTTGGTCCATAGTTTTTTAATCTATAGCATATAAGCATCCTAAGAATGTATTTGAAAGTTGTTGCTATCATTATTATTAAAAAGAGTAGGATATTAGCCTTGCAGGCTGCTCTATTGCTTAGGCCTGTGGCAATGGTCAGTGTCATCACTTTACTGTGGGATGTGTGCTGGGAGGAGAAACGTGGGAAGGCAGGAGTGCTGGTATAGAGCTTACCCCGTACCTTGCCTGACAGTATGGGCACAGCAGGATGCATCAGCTTTTGTCAGATACTGAGACAAGGGCTCTGCTGACCTCTGCAAGGAGGCTTGAGATAGTGGGGAGGGCTTGGTGCTTCTAGAACAAATATTCTGAGATCCTGAGTGCCCAGAAGAGAGGGTATGGCAAGGGGGCAGCAGCTCCTAGTGTAGGGAAGGGAGGGCATGTTCTTAATTGTTCCGATTGAGGTATTTAGTTATGAAAACTTTGCCCTCCTTCCTACACATGATCTTGCTTAGTGTCAACTTGCTTTGTTACTCTAAGAAATTTCCCCAGTGTATCTTTCTTGCTAGTATTGATTTCTTTATAGGTTCTGAAGATGTGCTTTTTTTTTTTAATCTTTATCTTTCAGTCTTTCCTCTAAAGAAGCTATTTAAAGTTCTAGTTACAGGCCCCTAAATCGCCTCTCAGATTTGAGATAATCTGTGTTAACAGTGTACAAGAAGTTAAAGGTCTGAGGAGGGGGATGGTATCTATTTGTGAATTGTCAATATGGGCACATCAATAAGAGGAACATCTTACTTGGTGCCTTCTTCAGACTTTTTTTTTTGCATAATATTATAGGAAATGGAGTTAAAAACAACCAAAATGCAAGGAATTACCTTCTTGTTTGTATTTATTTTCACTGTAAGCTAGCAGCTTACCATGTGTGTACTTACAAGATCATTGAGATCATTGAATTCATTTATTATATGAGTAAAAGACCTTGCGTCTAAGAAGCATAAGTAACTTGATGGAGACATGTAGACATACATGTAGACACCCACATCCCCGATGGAATTGCTCTAGTACATATACTCTTGCACATACTGAAACTGGTTCTGCTTACATCCTTCTTACAAACGGCAGAGTATTCGCTTACAAGCTGTGCATGTCCTTCTTATCTTAACCATCTATCAATTATTTACAATACCTGATACTGAGTAAGGAGCTATTACACTGTGTTGTTCAGAGAATAGTAAGAAAAAGAATTCCGAATTTAACAGTACAGGGACATTCTGTCTGTCTGTCTGTCTATCTATCTGTCTGTCTGGTCTGTGTATGGTTAGGCACACATGTGCAGAGACCAAGGCTAATAGAGACTCATCTTCTGTCTAGTGTCCGGGCATATGGTTCTGCGGTATCTCCTGTGAACATACAGTGATTTTAGGTTTGTACCTTTTTCCTTCTGGAGATTCCTCTCAACATTTAAAGGGAGCATGGAAAGAAACAGGTCATGTAATGTCATAAACTAGGAGACCTTGAGAGAGACCAAGTCTATAAGGCTTTAAAGAACTTGAAAGCAACCACGTATTAAATTCTTTTTCTCTTGGCGAGAGAATGTGAACTGAGGTGATGAACCACATTATTTTTATTTCATACTTAGAGTTTTGTTTTACAGTTTCGTGAGTACTGCTCTTATTTTGGAGAAATGTTCAGGGTTTTTTTTGTTTTGTTTTGTTTTGTTTTTTTTGTTTTTTGTTTTTGGACTTTTAGGACCACTGGTTTTCCTGAAAGGATAGAGGTCTGCATCATCTACTCCACACCCCTCCTCCGTGCATGAACTCGTGTAGAGGGTTATATGGGGAGTTAGTAATCATAGGATACTACTGGGTAGGATGTGTTCATTCATTCAGTGATCGCTATGCTTTCTGGGGCTATACGTCACACAGTCTTCCATTCTCCAGAGAATGTTTGCTTTGTTTCTGAGACAGTCTTGCTGTATAGGCCAGCTGACCTCATACAGTCCCCCTGTCTCAGCTTCTCGAGTGCTGGAATTATAGTTGTGTGCCTTTTCCCTGTTGTAATTTACATCTCTTTGGGAAAATCTATCAAGAGTTTTCAAATCTTACTCACTGAAAATCCTTGGCCGTTGTATTAGTTAGGGTTTTAGTGCTGTGAACAGACACCATGACCAAGGCAAGTCTTTTTAAAAAACAACATTTAATTGGGGCTGGCTTACAGGTTCAGAGGTTCAGTCCATTATCATCTAGGTGGGAGCATGGCAGTATCCAGACAGGCATGGCACAGGAGGAGCTGAGAGTTCTATGTCTTCATCCAAAGGCTGCTAGTGGAAGACTGACTTCCAGGCAACTAGGGTGAGGATCTTATACCCACACCCACAGTGACACACCCATTCCAACCAGGCCACACCTATTCCAACAAGGCCACACCTTCAGATGGTGCCACTCCCTGGTCCAAGGATATATAAACCATCACATTCCACTCCCTGGTCCCCATAGACTTGTTAAAAAACATGAGTCTATGGGGGCCATACTTAAACATAGCATAATGCAAAATGCATTTAGTCCAACTTTCAAAGTCCTCATAGTCTATAGCAGTCGCAACAATGTTAAAAGTCCAAAGTTCAAGGACTCTTCTGAGATTCATTCAACTTAATTAACTGTAATCCTCAAAACAAGGCAGGAAACCAGCTGGGCAAACTCCAAACTCTGCATCTCCATGGCTGATATCAAAGCAGTCTTCAGATCTCCACTCATTTTTCATCTATGTTGACTGCACCAAACTGCTTTCTCCTGGGCTAATTCCACTCCCTGTGAGCAGCTTTCCTCAGCATGTATCCCATGGCTCTGGCATCTTTAACATCTTTGAGTCTCCAAGGCAATTTCAATGTTACAGCTTCTTGTTTCAGTGTCTAGGATTCCACTTGATCTTTTGGACTCCTCCTCAGGGCTGGCATCACTTCTCCATCTCTGTCCTCTGTAGCACTCTATGCTCAGGTTGATCCACTCCACTACAGCTGCTGTTCTTGGTGATCATCCCATGGTACTGACATCTCCAATACACTGGGGTGTTCCACTCCAACTAGGCTTCACCAATAGCCTCTCATAGGCTCTCTTCAGGGTACCAAGCCTCAAATCCTTTGCATGACCCCTTCAGTCCTGGGCCATCAATTACAGCTGAGGCTTCATCTTCTCCAATGGCCTTCCCTGGCCTCTCACAGTGCTAAGCCTCAGCTTCTCTCCATGATCCCTTCATTCCTTCACAAGCAGTACCACCTGAGTGACTCTTACACATTACCAAGTCCAGCTGCAGCATGAGGTACAACCTTGGGTATCTCTGGAACACAGCTTCTTTGTGCTCCCAGAAAACAATTTCCAGAAGATTTCACCTCAGTAATGCTGGTCTCTTCTTAATCACTGCTAATTCCTTAGCTCCAGCTAACCAGCATCAATTTTCCCAGTAGTTCCTTCCATTCTTAACTCTAGAGCCAGAGCCACATGGCTGAAGCTGCGGAGTTCTGCTGCATACGGGAACTAGAACATGATCCCCTTGTCCTATTACATTATCACTAGCTTTATATTTTCTAAATCCTTCACTGCCTAAGCTTGGCTATCCTGGTTCTTGCTCTGTAGATTGACCTTGAATGCAGAGATCAGCATGCCTGTCTCCTGAGATTAAAGGTGTGTACCACCATGCCTGGATTTAATTTAGCTAGGTAGGATCTTGCCCCAAGGTCCCACTCCCTTAATCTGTTATCTCCTAGAACACAGGAATTTGTTCCATTTCACTTCCTGGTACCCCTTTAATACTCAAACCATATATTTTATATTTTTCCTTTCTAAGCTTGCTATGCTTGTTCAAACTTCTCTTCATAAGACTTAACCAGAGAACAAAGTCTCTGCTGGGCTTTTTTGAAACTTCCTTTGTCAATGCAATTAATCCAAGTCTCTTCACCTTAGCCTCAGGCAAACTTTTCAGACAAGGGCAAAAAGTAGCCACATTCTTTACCAAAATACCACAAAACCAGTCTTTATGCCACATTCTGAAATTCTTCTCCTTTGAAATCTCTTGGGCCAGGTCAACACAGTTCAAATTACTCCCAGCAGCTAAGTCTTCCATATTCCTACTAGGATGACCCATTAAGCCCCATTTAAAGCATTCCACTGCTTTCCAAATCCAAAGTCCCAAAATCCACATTCTTTCAAATAAAAGCATGGTCAGGCCTATCACAGCAATACCCCACTTCTGGTACCAACTTCTGTATTAGTTAGGGTTTTAGTGCTGTGAACAGACACCATGACCAAGGCAAGTCTTTTTAAAAAACAACATTTAATTGGGGCTGGCTTACAGGTTCAGAGGTTCAGTCCATTATCATCTAGGTGGGAGCATGGCAGTATCCAGACAGGCATGGCACAGGAGGAGCTGAGAGTTCTATGTCTTCATCCAAAGGCTGCTAGTGGAAGACTGACTTCCAGGCAACTAGGGTGAGGATCTTATACCCACACCCACAGTGACACACCCATTCCAACCAGGCCACACCTATTCCAACAAGGCCACACCTTCAGATGGTGCCACTCCCTGGTCCAAGGATATATAAACCATCACAGCCGTGTTTGAAAAAGAAAAAAACAAAAAACTACAAGTAAAATTTGATTGAAAAGGGTGTTTTAAGATTCCTTATGGCTAGGTGCAGCTCTTTGTGCCTAGAACTAGCACTTTTCTTCTCCCTGCTGACTTGACCTAGATTGCTGTGCACTCAAGGGCTTTTAGTCACCATGAAAATTCAGGCTGGGCATAGTGGCACAAGCCCTTAATCCTAGCATGGAGGAGGCAGAGGCATGCAGATCTCTGTGAGTTCCAGGTCAGCCTGGTTACATAGTGAGTTCCAGGTGAGCCACAGCTATTAGAGAGACCCTGTGTCCATCTGATCTGCCTCACCACTGCCAAGTATTTTTTTTTTTTCTCTCTCTCTTTGGGGCTTGAGAGAAGGCTCTGCAATTATGGACTGCTCTTCCAGAGGTCCTGAGTTTAATTCCCAGCACCTACATGGCAGGTCATATCCATCTATACCTGTAGTCGAATGGGATTTCCTCTTCTGATGTGCAGACATACACACAGACAAAACATGTACACATGCTAAATAAATAAATAAAAACAATTTCTTTTAAAAATTCTAGTTATTTTATTTAGCCCTTGCCCTACATTCATTGAAAATAAATTGTGTGTTATGAGCTACTTCTAGTGATAATAAAATAGGAAGTAGCCTAAATGTCTGGATTAAAAGGGATATTCAGTTCAATTCAATTAGTCACTGTAAACTTTTTTTTCTGTTTCTTTTTTCTTTTTTCTTTTTCTTTTTCTCTTGTTTTTCTTTTTCCTTTCTTTTTTCCCTCAGAGTCTAAATCCAGGTGTTTAAACTGTCCATATACTCTTGAGCTACATAGACATAATTTCTTATTTTGTGGAAATTGTAAACTGGTTAAAAATAAAAAGTAGAACTTCATAAAATCATGCAATCATAGAGGCTATAGCTAGAGGAAGTGTTGCAAAGGGGTGTTTTAGAGCTCAGGAACTTACAATGGGAGAACAGGGCTGAGACCCAGTAGCCCCAAGTAGCGGTGGGGCTGCCCCTGTACGTGGAATGCCCAGGTGCATTATTAAGGGAAAAATATCGATTTTATAATGCACAGAGGCCAATTTTATAGATATTTGTATGAATGTACAAGTCAGTAAGAGAATGACATGGAAATATTAATGCTGTTGTTGAACAGTGGGTAGATTTTATTTTCTCTAAGTTATTTCTTTACACATATTGTGTGCATTAAATTAACAACAGAGGTATTCATAGTCCCTGTCCTTGAAGAGCTCCCTTTTTATCGAGGAAGACAAATGCAGGCGTGAACAATGGCAGGAGCTCCATCCTGTGCGAGGGCTAGCCATTGACACCTTGTGGCTTTGTTGTCCTGGGTTCTGCTGTCCTGGGTGAGATGTAGTGTGCTTATCTACGCCTATCGCAGCTGCTGAAGAGAGGAAAGTGGGGCAGCTGGATGGAAGGACCAGAAACACCATTGTTTGAGTTTACTTATTGCTGTTGCAGCAGAATGCTGTAGCCTAGTGATTGAAAGCAATGGGGTTCTATAAACCAAAAGCCGGTGGCTTTGCTGACTAGTCTCAAAGCCGTGCTGCAGAGTCTTCTTGCAGATCTGGGGAGTGGGTCATCTTCCCACCGTATCCTCCTGCCAGGAGTTCAGTTCCATGTGGCTTGAGGACTCGGGTCTTGTGTCCTTGCTTATTATGCAAGGAGTCATTTTTCAGTGCCTAACATGAACCTGTATCAGTGGCTCATGATCCCTTCCTTGTTCCAGTGAAAGCCTTTCCATCATGAGCCTTCTCTCAGGGCAGCTTCTTGGTTGTAGGTTAAAGAGCCTCAGGCAGAGATGGAGGAGGTCTTAGGTCAGGGTATTTTAGTCAGATGTAGAGCCCCAGTTTTCTAGGGAGAGGTTCAGTTCGAGGCTTCCAGTCTGTCAGGTTGGTGTTCTTGCAGGCCAGGCTAATGCAAGGTGAGGACTGGTCTATATGGGAGGGAACTTCTAACTGTCCCTTGGCACTGAAGCTTGAAGGTGGGATGTAGCACCGATACGCTTTGTACAGAAGCTGGAGCTTGGCAGCATTCTTCAGAGCACCCGGCAGCTCACCTGCTTGCTTATACAGTGCTTGTAAATAGGTAGATATAGTCTTAGTCTGTGAGACGGGCTCAGTTTTGAGCATTTTCCTTCGCTTTGAAGGAAATCACCAACCCTGTTCTCCCATCAGGATGCTTGTAGCTGCCAACCTTAGCTTGCTGCCTCTCTCTCCTAGCTTAGCATAAAATGAGAAGAAACACCCTAGGTGGAGACCTCAAATGAACCTGCATTTGTAGACTTCCTATACTACAGACAGCATCAGCATTCAGAAATGGTAACACTTATGATCAAATTGAAATTTGCTCTATCATTTATGCAAGGTCCCCACTCATCTTCTCTCATAGCAAAATATTAGAAGTTGGAAAATCTAAATTTTCAAAAGACAAGTTTTTGGAGGCATATTTGGAAAATAATTTTTGTTATATTTTGTGATGCCATTATTTTAACTATAATTAAAAAAAAAAAAAAGTGGCCGGGCGTGGTGGTGCACGCCTTTAATCCCAGCACTGGTGAGGCAGAGGCAGGCGGATTTCTGAGTTCGAGGCCAGCCTGGTCTACAAAGTGAGTTCCAGGACAGCCAGGGCTGTACAGAGAAACCCTATCTCGAAAAACCAAAAATCAATAAATCAATAAATCAATAAATAAATCTCTGAATTCAAGGCCAACCATTAAAAAAAAAAGTATATTCTAGTGAGATTCTGCCCACTGCCCACTGTCATAATACTTGCTGTGACTGCTAATACTGTTAGCAGCCTGTAAAGGACACCAAGTGTGTATGTGTGTGTGTGTGTGTGTGTGTGTGTGTGTGTGTGTGTGTGTGTATTCATCTTTAGGGAATGCAAGAGATGGAATGGAACACTTTACAGATTCGAATTAGGAAAGGCGCAAGCAGGATTAGATGGCATGTATGCAGCTGAGCAAGGCAGGGCGATTACTTCCCACTATGCAGGACTAGGGTGTACATTTGCCATGTCCACGTTAGGCAGCCGGGGTGCAAGCTTGACCTGTTGGTTCCGGGGTAACCAGCACCACAAACTTTTTTTTTAAAAGGTTTTGAGAGACCTTTGTAACATATTGGGTTAATCACTTCAACTAGGAGTTTCATGGACATGGTTTTACACTTGTCCGTGTGTATCTGGTCTGCATTGAGGGCACCAGGCGAGCTTAAAGGCATGCAGTTGTTCCATGACGATCCATACACATCCATCCACATCCACATCCAGATGTGGGTGCAGAGCTCAAGAATTACTCTTGGGCTCAAAAATATGCCAGAACTCACAAAAGTCACAAACATGCTCCCAGCATATTCCACACAGGGGACATGGGTGAGCCAAAAGGAGTACATTGTTCTCATCTGTGGAAAGAAGGGAGTGAGGTGCCATTGGAGCACAGCACTTGCCTGGCAGTGGTGTGTAAAATACAGAGATGGGGGAAAGGGAAGCCCACCTCAAGCCTGGTGCTTACCGTTCATTGTCTTTAGAGTAGAGATGACTTAGTCTTTAGCTCTCTGCACACAGGTCACATGGATACCACCTGGTCCCAGACTCCTCATGTGCACAAGGGTGTTGGTCTCTCTAGAATAATCTAGATACTGTAGGGATTCTACAGTATTTGCCCTCATCATAAATCATATTGTATGGCTGTGTGTCATGACCCAAGACCCAGTTAAACAAAGGCACTCCTCTAAGATACAGAGAGTAACTCCCAGAAACCAAGAGCAAAGTTTAGCTCTCTCTCTGAATAAAGTTGAATTGTTACCTACTGCCAGTGCTATAGGTTAAATAGGATTTTTGCAAAGAGCAATTTCAAGAAGAAGTTCTAAATACTTTATGGTTTTATTGAAGTATAACTTACATATAATAAAATAACATAACCTATTTAGAATGTTGGTGAATATATAGAATTAAGTACTGTCCACAATGATCCACATCTCTTTCATTGATAGAAAATAACTTTGCGCTCTTTTATAACTATAAAGACCCTAACTAGCCCCTCCTCTATCCTAGCTAATCCAAGCAGCTGCTGATCTGTGTTTTGTCAACACAATTTTACTTTTTTCTTTTCTTTATTTCTTTTTTTAAGGATTCTTCAACATGAAAACATGTGATATGTAGTGTTTGTCTGCATCTTTTTTCCTTTTCCTTCTCTTTTTCTTTTTCCTTTTCCTTTCCCCTTTCCTTTCCCTTTCCCTTTCCTTTTTCTTTTTCTTTTTCCTTTTCCTTTTCTCTTTCCTTTTCTTTTTCTTTTTCTTTTTCTTTTTCTTTTTCTTTTTCTCCTTTTTCCTTTTCTTATACAAGCACCACCATACCTGGATTTTTTTTTTGACTTTTTAAAATACAGCATAAAAAATGTTACTAACATTCATTTATGGTTTATAAATATGCCAATAGTTTATTCCTTTTTAAATTGCTAGGTAATACTTCATTTTGTGCCTGTATTATATTTTACTTATTCAACCTTAATTAACAGTTACTCTTACCATGGTGAGTAATGCTGGCCTGGAAGCTTGTGGACACGGTTTTGTAAGGACACATATTTCAGTGCTCTTGGGTGGATGCTAGGATTTGGATGGTTCACACTGTTTCAGTGGTTTTGCCATTTGCCTCTCTCTTAGGAAAGTAGGAGGGTTCTAATTGCTGTGTCTCCTTGTGGCATTCTGTGTTGTCTATTTTTAGATATTCTAGTGGGTGTACAATAGTGCCTCAGTGACTTGTGGTTGTAACTCCCTTTTCATTTTTCATTTTGCTTATTTTTCTGAATTCCCATACTCTTAATGACCACTGATGCTGAACTTCTTTTAAAGCAGCGGCTGACAGTTCACCTGTCTTTTGTCAAGTAGCCTTTCACACATTTTTAAAGCAATTTGGTTTTAATAAAAGACTTTCAAGAATGATTTATAGTCTCAATACAAGTCCTTTATGATCTGATTATATGACCTTTGCTGGTTACCTGTTTTTGGTGATATTTTCTGTAGTCTGTGTTTTATTTACCCTTTTTTTTTGTTTGTTTTGGGGGGAAATTGTGTGTGTGTGTGTGTGTGTGTGTGTGTGTGTGTGTCTGAGTGTGCAAGAGTGTCAGATCCCATGCAGCTGAATTACAAACAGTTACCAGTCACTAGGTGTGGACGCTAGGAGTTAAAGTCAGGTCCTCTGTAACAGCAGCAAGTGGTGTTCTTAACCACTGAGTCATCTCAATGGCATGGGGGGGGGGGGGAGAGGCTAGAGGTCCATCTTGGGTGGTGTTTTTCATGAGGGTTCTTTCTCCTCCCCTCCCCCCCTTCCCCTCCTCCCTTCCCTCCCTTCCCCTCCCTTTTTTCCTTCCTCCTCTTTCTCCTTATTCTTATTTGAATTCTTCTTAAGATATGGTCTTTTGCTAGGACCATTAAACTTGGGTTGAGATTACAAGGTTTTGTTTTGCTTTGCTTTGATTTGTTTTTAACCACTCTGAGCTGTTTATATACTTCTGGGGATTGATCTCAGATCTTCAGGCTTGTATGGCAAACATTTTACCCACTGAGCCATCTCCTCAGCTCTCCTAATCTTATCTTTTGATAAGAAAAGGTTTTCAATTTTGATGATCTTTTAGTGGTTTGTGCTATTTTTTGTTCTAAGAATTTATTATTTTACCCCAAAGTCACAAAGATTTTTCTCTACGTTTTATTTAAGAGCTTTTAATTAATTTCTTATCTTTGTGAGTACTTTTAGACAATTTAGGTGGTGTGAAAAATAGACAAGATTGATCCCCCTACCCCAAAGAAAGATGCAGGTGTTCCAGCAGAATTTATCAGAAAGAATTGTCTTTCCCATTGGCATTTTCTGTTGAAAATTCAAACTTGAATCCATAAAAGGAGTCTCGAGTAGGGGCAGCTACCAAGGTTATGTAGAGGTATAAGTAATTTACCTAAAACAAACAGGATGCTGCCTTTGCATATCATTGTTTTAAATAACTAGTTACAACAAATCACATAAGAGATAACTGGAATGTATGTATGCCATTAGAGAGAAAAATAATACAAGGGATACAATACTGTTTAGGAGCTGCAACAAAACATGCCTTAAACGAGATGCTTGAATTGCAAGTTATAAAACATATGCCTAAACAAATTCAGGCATTTATTTTATTATTATGCTGAAAATATAATGAAAAAATATAATATTACTTTTTACAGTAAAGTCTATCTGTACCCGCACATATATATGCATATTTATATATTGCCAAGTGCAGAGAATTATAATATTTTAATAGAAGGAAAACAGAATAATAATAAATATCAAATCTCTTCCTAGTGGGTAGTCTTAATGCAGTGAATACAACAATACAACCAAAGTTAATTTATAGACTTAATACAGTACCGGTTTAAGACCCCAATGGGATGGCAAATTAATCCTGGTTGCTGGTATAAATCATAAAGAGCAGATAAGATTTTTCTCTAGTGAGGAATGCTTTTAAAAGTTATTCTTGTTCACAAAATAATTTCAGGGTATTAAAAGGAAGTGCATATATTGTAAGACAGTGGACTGGTACCTGAGAGGGAGAGAGTGAGCCATGCAGTAGGTATGTCTGAGAGGGTAGACCAGATGTCTAGGCTATGTGTAGTTACTGAAGTTGAATATCAAAGGAGATGTGCATTTTCTAGCTTTGAAAACAGAAAGAGAACCTTGTGGGTTTCCCTAGAGGTTGAAAACCCAAAGCCCCCAGGCAAACATTGTAAGTTACATAGACTAGGTGTAAAACCCTAGGAGGTACAGGGCACTTCGAACTCCATACGTGGTGGTTCTGTGTGGTGCTCAGATAGAGAATATAGGTAGAGAAGACTTTGATCCTAGGGTTGATTTTCTTTTCACGTGTATGTGGGGTGTGTGTATGAGCATGTTCTTGGGTGGGGACGTGTGTGTGTGTGTGCATGTGTGTGCGCGCGCGCCAATATGTACACTTGTACATAGAGGTCCGAGGTTGATGTTGGGAGTCTTCTTCCATCTTATTCTTTGAGACAAGTTCTTAGTTGAACCCAGAGTTCATTTATATAGTGAATCATTAGCTTACTTACTCTAAGAATCCTGTGTATCTGTCTTTGAAGGGTGAAATATAGGTAGACTAGCATGCCCACAAGCTGTTTATTTGGGTTCCAGGATCTGAACTCTGAACTCTAGTCCTCTTATTTCTACAGCAAGGCTTTAACTGTTTTGAGTCATCGCCCCAGCCCATTTTTCAACAGGTCAGATACCTGTTGACAGGTTAAAGAAGCCTGAGGCCTGCCAATCTTCTGATTTTGATTTTTATTTTAAATGTATTTTTAGATTTATTTTATGTATGTAAGTGTTTTATGTAAATATATGTCTATGTATCACATGTGTGCATGGTACCCACAGAAGTCAGGAGAAAGGGTTAGATCCCCTGAAACTGAAATTATGGATGTCTGTGAGCTGTCATAAGGGTGCCAGGGATTAAATTCAGGTCTTCCTCAAGAACAAGTACTGTTAACCTCTGAGTCATCTTTCTAGCTCTGAATTTTTTAAGTGTTGGCACTTGGAGGGGTAGGGGTGGAGGGTGACTCACTTACCTAGTAGGTCCAAGGCTCAAGTTCATCTCCACTCCACAAAACAACAAAACAATCAACTGTTGGCAATTGTTGTGCTGGCCAGATAAGACTGAGGATTCTATAGTTGCCATTGTTATATTCTTTCTAGGGAAGCAAAGGGTGGAGGGCTTGCTGTTCTAGACTAAATCATATTCCAAGAGTATATTCTAAGAACTGTCTAATTGTAGGTCCACATAGTCATGGAGACAGAATGGAAGTAATACACTAAAACTCAAGAGAAGTAGAATATGTGAAAGCAAGAGTCATTTAGCAACAATAAAATAAATTCAGAATATTGGGCTGGATGATAATATGTTGAATTCTACATTCAGAACTATTTTAATCTCATTTCATACAAACTAAATTCCAGATGGATTAAATATTTTGAAATGAATATTGTATGTCATTGAAGAGGGGATAATTTGTACATTGTTGAAGCAATAAAGAAATTAAGTCATACCAAGGTTGGCATGTTCAATTATGAAAATTTTGATTCTCTAATAAAAAAGATAAAAGCAATACAATGGAAAGAGCATTTTCAATTTTTCTGTGATGAGTTGAATTGTTCATGCAGTTGAGGGTATCTTTACAGGTAAATCTATTGGAGAGATAATTGAGGAAGAGTTTGCACTGTAGGAAATAGCAACAGTAATTTTTTTGCTCAAAGAGCCTTGTTGGTAGTATGGACATGCAGTGGTGTTTTGGATGAATAAATGTAATAGTGATATTTGAGCCTTAGCATAGTACCTGGAATTATAAGTGTTAACTGCTATTGTGGTCTTCATTATCTTTCAAAGGAGGTTTGAAAGTTGTCAGTGCTTCTTTCTGATTTTAATCCAGATGGGAAGACTTTTAGCCCATGGGTATGCTGCTTACAAAGCTCTTTACCATATCTTGCCCCATTGAGTCTCACTCTAGCCCTGAGAGTATTTAAATTTTTCTCAGTGAATGCTTTCAGGATTTACTCTTCCATAGTTTTGGAGTCACAGTTTGGTCTTCTCAACATCTGTAATTGCTCTCCTAATCAAATCAACTCAACTGGGTTGAAACCCTCTCTTCTGGCAGCTGGATTGAAACTCTCTCTTCTGGCAGCAAGCATGTCTTCTGAGTGTGCACATGTTTTGCTTAGTTTCCTCGGTGCATCTATTCTTCAGCCTCTGATCTTTTGTTCCTATATTGTCTCCTAGGTGAGCTTTTGTCCTTTGTCATCCTTACTATTTAGCCTTCTTTCTTGTAATATTTTTCATAGTATTGCCACAATATCTAGTGTCCCATTATTCTGTCTTTGGTACAAATGGATAAAAATCTGTGATGGGCAAGAGAGTCAAGGGACATCTCTCCAAAGGAACTGAAAGGCAATATGCACACATAGGCTTGTGAAAGACGTTAAACACTGTTATCCATCAGTGAAATGCAAAGCAGAACTAGAGAGAACTCCTTTCTCTTCCACTAGAACAGTGATAATTTAAAATTATTTTATTGTATGGATATACCACAGTTTGATTATTCATTCATCAGTTGATATACATTTTGAAATATGCATAAGGATTTGGATGTATTACAAAAGGAGTTTAAAATGGAATAGCTGCCTTGGTAAACATGGACTATTTTTCAAAATGTCAAACATAGTTACTCTATGACCTAGCAAGTCTACTTCTTGGGACCTACCTAAAAGAAATGAAAACATGTGAACACACAGAGACATACATATGAATGTTGATAGCAATATAGTTGACAATAGCTCTCAAAGGAAAAAAAATTATACAGATTTACATCACCTGATGTATGGATAACATGATTGTGGTATAGCCATACAATGGAATATTATGTCTAATCGGAATGTAGTGAAACATGCACTGTAGCATGATGAGCTTTGAGCTCATGCTAAGTAGGGGTGGGCAATGAAGAGAACTGAGCAGTGAAGGGTAGTAGACATGGAGGTTCTTTAGGGATGAAAATACTTTGTGATAAATAATTCAGTAATATATACTTTAGAAACACTGAACTGGCTGAACACAGGGGTACATATGGTAGCCCATGTGGCAGGGGTATAGGGCTTCCCTGTAGTCATAGTCCCTAGTCCTCCCCATAGTCACAGTCCCTTGCGCTACCTATTGTCACAGTCTTTAGTCCTACCTATAGTCACAACAGGCTATAGGTAAAGAAGTGAGAAGGCTTAGATAAAAAGAGGATCCCTTGAGCCAAGGAATTTGAGACCAGCCAGGGCAACTTAGTGAGAGAGACCCTTAGTGAGTCTTAAAGGAAAGCAAAACAGTTTGCACAGGTTAGCTTTATGGCACATTAATTATGTATCAGTAAAGTTTTTATACTAAGAAAAACCAAAATCCTTAGGCATTGTTGCATGACTTAATAGTATTTTTTGTTGTGATTGTTTGAAAAGTTGAATTTTTCCTTCTGACCATGGTATTGACAGTGAATTTGGCTTTGGTAGTATTCTAGTTACCTTTGTTAAATAGAACAATTATTTTTGATAGCTCTCAGGAAATGTTTTTATAAAGTATTTATTTTCTTACCTCAGTTTTGCCCAAGAGACAGTCAGTGGATTTATTCTAATATTCATCCTCTCCTTCTTGCTTAGATTTATTTTATTTCATGTGTGCGGACATGCCTATTTATAGCTGGTGGAGGTCAGAAGAGGTCATTCGAGCCCTTGGGATTAGAGTTAGGGTGGTTGTAGGCCACCTCATGGGTGCTGGGAACTGCTCCTGCGATCTCCAGCATATTTTCTCTTTTTGGTACATGTATAAGTAGGAAACAGACACTGTAGCTCCGTAGAATTGATCTTGTCTCTGGCTTCTCCATTTGCCTGTCTTTGTTGGTAACTAATATATCAAGGGCACCAAACTGGGGCTTTCTAAAGGTAGGCATAGTGTTGTTTATCTTCTGTGCTCTTTCTATCTTCCTGAGGACAGTGTCCCTTTTGTCTGCATTTTCTGAGAAGTCTTGCTTCATAACTCCAACTGTTTCTGGGCTTACATTCTCCAATCTCTACCTTCATCAGTGCTAGGATTATTAACATTGATCACAGTGCTCAAGGTGTTTTGTTTTGTTTTGTTTTTAGTGGAACAGGATTACCAACCGTAATGGCCCAGCCACCCTGGTCAGACTGGGACGTTCTTTTCCTCCTTTTCAGGTCATCATGATGTCTTTCTTGTTCCTGAGGATGAGTGAAATCCATTCTCAGCCTAATCTCAGCCATCATCTCTTGGTACAAATCCTTCAGCCTCCTTCCCGCCTTTTAGTCACCTGTTGTTCATTTTTCACCGTGAGCTCCCAACAACTTTCCAGCTTTAGGAGGAACTCCAGCTGTCCTGCCTCTGATACCTTTAAGACCTACCGTCCTTAAGCATCCTAAGCCCTGCTTAGCCTCTTCATCCTTCACTGCAGTCCACATCAACTGTGCTAACCTTTCCGTGTTCTCATCTTTGTTGTCGTACCTGCTCCTCTTTGACTCCCCTCGCAGACCTGAGTGACTCTTGCTCATGTTTTAGTTGCTTTAGTTATGTACTCTCTAGGTCCCTCCCCTGCCACTTTTAAGACACCCATTTGATCCTTCTTGTGCTGGCCTCTTTGCCCAGGTGAGACATTTTACATTGCTTATAGCTCCGGTGTCTCTGTGCCGTGAAGGCAGGGAAGGGAGACTGTGTATTTACTGTCTTTGGTTATTGGTTTGTTTTCTGAGCTAGGATCTTGGCTAGGTTTGAATTCTGTAGATAGCCTAGGCTGCCCTTAAACTTAACTTAAGACTATCTGGCCCAGCCTTTCAAGTACTGGGATTAGAAGCATGAGCCACATGCCTACCTAGCAAGTATGGCCATATTTATAATTATATTGTTTACTTAATTCTGTATCTGGCAGAGAGCATGTTTAAAATTTTTTATGTTGAATAACAGTATTTTCGCCTTAAATATCTTCTCCCCTACTTCCTTTCCACCTCATTTTTACCTGGCAAAATTTATACAAGTGGCATCTTTTTAGTGATTCCATAAATGATAATAGATTCCTTTTTCATTGTAGGCATTATTTAGGTACTGAGGGTATAGAAATAGATTAAATAGTCAACCAGCTCTGCTCTCCTAGAGTGCTAGTGGTGGAGATTGATAATAACACATATGTAAGTGCTGAGGAGCAAATAAAGCTGGTTCTCTGTCTGTCTGTCTGTCTGTCTGTCTGTCTGTCTCTGTCTGTCTGTGTCTGTGTGTGTGTGTCTCTGTGTGTGTGTCTCTGTGTGTGTGTGTGTGTGTGTTGAAGGGCAGGGTTTCACAGCCTAGTTTAGGTTGACCTCAGATTAGCACTTTCCAGGCTCAGCCCCTGTGTCTCCTGATGCTGTCCCTAGTCTGTTCATGACAGCAGTGCACGGTCACCGCTTAAAGCTCCCTCTTTCTAATGCTGCCGCAGTGACAAATCTCAAGGTGTGTTTTTGTGGTTTTTGTTTGTTTTGTTTTTGTTTGTTTATTTTGTTTTGTTTTGTTTTTGTCTTTGTTTTCTAGTGTTTTTTGCTTGAGTGGGTATTGAACCTTTGAATACAGGCTAAGCAAGTGCTATAGCACTGAGCTACATCCCCACCCTTGGACATGGACTCTTGAGGGACAGATATTGAAGCTGTAGAAGTACATGTGCTTATGGGCAGAGGGAGACTGTTGCAACCATCGTACATCCTCTAGATCACAATCTACTCTTAGTCACTGTGCCCAGACAGTCTCTCTTAATTCTGTTGTTCCAGAGTGTTGGGGGGCAAGCATGTTTTATTAATGGTGTGTTGTTGTAGTTAGCTAGGTTAGTTTGTAGTTAGCTTGGTTTGGGTATGCACTTCCCATAGTTCTGTGGGCTAAATAAGATGGCCCTCCTTGGGACACTTGGATCCTGGCCCCGTGTGATGCCTGGACTTGCCTTTCCTTGTCTTTCCTCCTCCTCCATGGAAGGAAGAGGTCTCTTTGGGCAGAACTCTTCCGAGGGTGGAGAACAGATCCTCTGCAGCCTGCATTTAGAATCAGCAGAAGGCCTGCATTGCTGTTATTTAGCAGTAGCAGAAGGGCCTGCATCGCTGCTGGGTATTTTATTTTGGTGACTCACTAAGGGCAACGTGCTCCATAGAAAGGGGCTGTACATTATAAACTGATTCCAGGTAATAATTGGACAAATGATCAGACTCCATTTTTATTCCCCTCTGGGGAAGACATGTGTCAGGACTCGCTAAAGCGGAAGCATCCAAGGGGCTTTGCTGCCAGCTTCTCAGCCTTACTGCCGCAGTGCTTGATTAGAGAGGAGAGAAGCCAAATCCGGCAGGAGGCGGCCAGCAGACCTGGTATCTGTTTGCCACCTCTTGCTCCAAAAAGGCCTTACCGCAGAGTTGCCATGGCAGCAGGAGGCAATTTAATGGCAAGGGCTCATCTCTGGATCCGCACTGCTGTGCCCAGCTTTTCCCTCTGGCCTTCAGTTTGATCGGCTGCTTACACCAGGGTCTTACTGTGAGGTGTCCTTGTAACTACACATTGCCTTATGGAGCAAAGTGTGAGATCCCCTGAATTCTCAGGACAGCCACCTCCTCCCCCATCCCCTTCTCCTTGGCACATATCTCTTTGATGTTCCACCCTAGAGTCAGCCCTATCCGATCATTTGCAGTTCCTTAAATATGCTCTTTCATGCTTCTGCGCTTTTAGGCATGCGGTTTCCTCTGCCCGAGTGCTCTCTTCCCCATCTGTCTGGAAAATTCCTACTCAATTTCAAAATGCAGCTTAGACTCCTCCTCCCCCTCCCTCATGCTCTCTCTCACCCTCTTTCCTCCTTGCAGATCTGTACAGCTTCTACAGCCATCTCAACCTCGTCACACGGCACAGTCACGTGAGGTTGAAATGACTGGTTGTACTCCTGCCTCTTTTTCTGTAGTCTGTGAGTTATTTGCATTCAGAATTTGTGTTTTGTAGATTTTTGCACTGAAAGGGCCTTTCCTGGGAGTAATATGTAACAATGTTTGTGGAATTACGGGACGCTTTTTTTGTGAATTAAGTCCTGTTTAAAGCTAATCCTTTGAGTGCTGTTCCCTACAAAGGTAAACCACTGCATTGTAAGTGGTCAGAGTTCCTTCTGCTACAGACCTGATGGACCAGCCAGCCGTCAACCTGTCACTGGCTGTCTGTGCCCTGTCTTTCCGGTTGGGATCAGAGAGAATAACATTTGTGGGTCAGACTTTAAGTCTATGGGATCTCCAGTTGTTACCCACCATCTGGATCCCTCCGTGGGCTATTGAATTGCAGTATGCTGAGGACACAGCCTCTGAGGCTTTGTGGCTTGGTAAATCTCGTTTTTCTCTACCTTCTTCTCTTCTTGGTGAGGACAGTAAAAGCCAAATAGAGGTTCAAGCTACCTTTAAACGTGTAGCAGCATCTAATTGGGTTTCATCATCTCACTCTGAGCACAGCTTTTCAAGTTACTCCTTTCCTGTGGCTCTTCTCCTCTCCCTGACCTTCTGTGATTTATGGCTCGCACCTTCCCTGTTGCCCGTTCTCATGTTTGGTGCATATGTCCTCCTGTGTACTGTGCAGACACGCTGCTTTTTGTGGGTATTCTAACCTTTCTTTCCTCCTGGAAGGGATTTGGTATTTCCAGACTTCCAAGTTACAGTAGATTTGCTTCATCATTTCTTCCTCAAATAACCCCAGAACCCACCTGAACTGAGCCTGTGCTTAGACCCCTCCCCCACCAGTCTCTCTACAGCTTCCTCTGCAGGTCAGCCTGAGCACTTTGTGGTTTGTCTCCTGTCGCCATTGCCCTTGTCTGTTTTGAGCCTGGCCCTTAACAGCTGAGCCATCTCTCCAGCCCCCATCACACTTTCTTAGGTTCAAAGCTCACCTGGGCAGTTAGGCAGTTAGGCAGTTCCCTTTGCCAATGTCTTCTCTGGACCACCCACCCGAGCATGCCCTGTGCATACTGTGTGTGCCAGAGCCTGCAGGTGTCCAGGCTGTTCAGTTTCTGAAAAGTATTCTTCTCATTGTTTTTCTTTCCCCCATTCTCACGCGTGGTATTTTATTCATTCTAGGGTCTATAACAGATGTGAAACTTAAACAAAGCTGTTTCTAAGTTATTAATAGATTTGAGCTTCTACAACATTCTTATGCCTCGTCCTCATTCCTGACACAGGCTGGTGACAGTGGAATTAGGATGGACTGTGAGACAGATAGATAGTATTTTGTTGCTTCTTATCCCATGTCTGAAAATTACTCTCTGTAACTGTCGGTTAACTGCAAATGAGTTCCCCTTATCTTTATGGAAAGCATTCCAAGAGGCAGTGCAGTTCTTTGGGGCTGTGGATTGTACTAATTTTTTTTTTTTTATTTGTATTTCATTGTGCTATTGCTCGGAGCCATTTTTTTCTCTTATGAGTACATACCTAGAAGAAAGTTTAAGTAATAAATCAGATACAGTAAGAAACTGACAACAACTAACCATGAAATTGAGTAGTCATACCAATAAGTATAATAAAAATGACTCAAAATGTATTTGTCTATTTATGAAAATTTCCATTTGCTGGTCCCTGACTTTGTGGCTGTTTCCCCAGCCACAGGTAGCTGAATCCATGTGAAATGAAACTGCAGAAGGGAAACTACTCACCTGCTGATGCTAGCCTAATTTGTAAATAGAGTTGATCGCTTCTTTCACTGTCAAAGGGAGAGCAAGCCTTCTTGGAACCTAGGGCCTATAAGGAGCTCTTCATAGTGTGTGTATGTGTGAATTGGATCTAATATGTTTTTAGGTTGGAACTAGGGTATGTGTGCATGCTAAGCGTGTGCCATTAGCATATATTTCTAAAAGTGCTTTTTAAAGTTGTATTTTGGTTGTATGGGTTGTAGGTTTTCAGCAACATGCTCTTATGCTATAATCAGCAGTATTAGTTTGATAGTGCTAAATATATATTGTAGGATGCCAATCACCTTCTTAACCCATTTCTGTTTTGCCTGACCTGCTCTGAGGGCTGCTTGTCTTACCAAGCCTCTTGACCCAATAGTATCTATGCAGCTTTTTCTCCCAAATGAAAAGAAAATCTTAGTATTGTAGTCTTATTTTGTGACTATCCCAAACCAAGGTGAGTAGAGTGACTAACTATCAAATGCAGGCTTTGTAAAGGTTAGGTGTTTTCTGTGTGAAACCAATAGGAACTATCGCGTACATGCTGTCTGTTACATGTGTACCGTCGGTGACCTTAAAGTAGACTAAAGAGGAAATGGTATAGTGTTTACAATACAGAAATTGAGGATGAGGAGGGAAGATGTTTTTCTTTTTCTTTTATTTTTTTTTTCATGGTTTTAGAGCTTTATTGTAGAAAAGCAAAGAGAGAGAAAAGAGGCAGAGGGCGGCCATGGCCACATGGAGAGAGGGGAGAATGGAGGGGTAGAGAGAAAGCAAGAGAATCAAGAGAGTGGAAGATGTTTTTCTTAAGTTAGGCAAAAGAAGTATTGTGGGGAGGCTAGAAGCTGAGGAACTCTCAGCAGGTAAAAAACAAACAAACAAACAAAACCAACAGGGCACAGGTTCAGGTTGGTATAACTAAGGCACAGTACAAATTACCATTTATTCTCAAGTACAAACTACCACGGCCTTTCAGAGGATAAGGTAGGGCTGTAAAAATATAGTTAGGCCAGGTTTAGCATTGGGAGACACAGAAGCAGGACAACAGACAAGCTCTCTCTTCTCAGGAGGTCATCGTTCTTAGAGCCTTGTCCCAGCTGGGAGGCCTGGCAGCCTTGGCCTTTCTTCACTTGTCTCTAAGTCTGATTTCTCCAGATACTTTTTAGGGCATCGTTTATCATTAAGAACTGTGTATCCAGTGACTCCCCAACCCACATCCCACTGCCTGCACAGAAACACCACACTACCGTGTGGAACTGATGTGTACACAGAGTTTCTTGTGTGTCTGTCACACGAGTATTCAATAAACACTGGCTGCATTCATTCCTGATATCATAGATGGTACTTACTAGTGCCTGTGCTGGCACTGCTAGTTGATACATCCTCTATCAGACCCAGAGTGTTCCCTGCCCAGAATCTGGCTGTGTGCAGTCTATTGTCTGTGGTCCTAGGAACAGACACGCTGAGTCACATGTGTGGGACAGATGGAGGGAGAATTAGTGAGAGCTTGCTTGTTCCAGCCAACCCAGAACCCATTCTCTTTGTGCCTGCCTGTACTAACTACCTCCTTGTTTTCGGTTGTGGGCACCATCCATGAACCCTGCTTCCAAACCACATCTGGCTTCTTTGCGTTCCTTTTATCTTTTTGGAACATTAGTGATTTTAGAGTCTCTAAGAGCCTGTAGATTTGTAGTGCATCTTGTGCTTCTCCTTCCTGCTGGGCTCCTGGATGGCCTTCTGGCTGCACTGTCTGTGTGTTAATGCTCCATCTGTGAGGGCCTCTCTGGTACCTTCTGCACTGTTTCTCCCACTCTGGCATTTCTATATAGTGCCTGTTTCACCTGTACATTGACTTTATTCTTCTGCTTTTGAGATTTTGTACCTAGTCCTGCTTCTTCACTAGATTACAGCCAAAGGCTGAGGAAAGTGATTACCTCATTCTTATGGTCAGTTGTATTTGGAGTGTAGGTTTAGGTGGTTTGTGGGAAAGGACATTGACTTTGTAAAATGTGCCATGGACTCAAAAAAAAAAAATGTACCAGGGCTGTGGTTAAAGAACTTTGTGACAAATAAGACATTTCTCCTTATGCCCCCCTTGTGGTGTGAAACACTAGTCTCTATTTATCTTGTCAGAGGATGTGTGGGCTTCATTTTCTTTTGGACAGGTTATGATACATACCTGCTGTCTTTAGCTTCTCTTTGATTTTATTTGTTAAATCCTACGATTCCCATCTAAGGTTTGCCTTTAAGAAATATTATTGTATAAATATACCTAGGATATAATTTAGGACATATGAATTATTTTTATATAGTTGCTATGGGATTTTTAAAATATATAGGAAATGTTTTTGGCTATTCCAATTAAGATGTAACCTGCATAATTTTTAGAAAACAAGAACCCTGAGAAGGAAGGACAGTTTAGAGGGCTATGATGTTGCTGTATATTTTTCTAGTTTTCATTCGAATGTCTACTCATATCAGTATATGTTCATTAATATACTTGTTTCCATTTTGATAAATAATATCCATTAACCAAAGTTTGTAGTTTCCATGACAACTGTAATGTATGTTAAATCACAACATTGGGATATCCTAATAGTATTTGGTATGAGTTTAACAAAGCAAGAAAACGATGATTTCTGATGATGAAATCTGCATATTTTAAAGTGTAAATATTAGGAAAAGAAATTGTGAAAACTGTTAATCTCTTCAATTACTCCATTCTCTTTGTAAGCATTATAAGTCATTGTTTTCAAACCTTCCACTGATGGTTCTGTTTGAGGATTGGCAACTGTGTAGCTCAGTGGAGTCTGTCCTTTGCTTTTGGGCTTGGTTGAGTATGGGGTGAGCCATATGTATTTTGCAAAATAATATTTTGGTTCTTTTTTCCATGCTTTAGGTATGTGTTCTTTTTGGACCCATGCAATCTGGACTTGATAAACAGGAAGATCAAGTCTATAGCACTGTGCGTAGCAGCATGTCCTCGACAGGAGTTGAAAACCTTGAGTGACGTCCAGAAGTTTGCAGAGATCAATGGTGAGATTTTAGACTGTCCACATTGATCACCTGGGCTCCTGGGCTCATAGCTAAATGCTGTATGTTTGCATTTCAGTATATACTTGTCCTCCAACTAAATATGTTATAAAACAACCTTAAGGAGAAGAAAGAAGTGGTTTTAGATTTCCTAGTTTAGTATTTGAGCACCAACTGAGGAGATTATTAAATCTGTAGAAATGCTGGGTGCAGTGCTGTGACTGTAATCCCAGGAGGCTGAGGCGGAAGGATTGCTTAGCCTAAGTGCAGGCTCACTTAGACAGCATAGCAAGATCTCTTGTCTTAAAAAGCAAAGCAGAGATAGATTATTTTACACCTTTGTTGATAAGAAAGAAAAACAGAATTTCCCCAGGGTGGGGTGATTCCCAGGGAAATTCTCAGAAGGTCTTTGTGATGTACAAATGGATATTTTTAAACTAAATGCTTTAGGTACTTTCGATACAATCTATTGGATATTTTTGGTTTTTATTACTTTGAGATAGGACCTTTCCTGAGCTGGTTGCATGAGCTGATGGTCCTCTTGCCTTAGCCTCTAGAGCTGAGTGTGTGCTGGAATTACAGATGAAATCTAAGCTTGCTGGTGGCCAGGTGTGCTATAGGATAACTTGGAATTATTAATATACTCTGTATAAAGTTTAGTTTTCCCCTTCTTTCCAAGTTTTGCTTAAATCTCACGATCTATGTTCATTCCATCCCCCCCATAGTCTATGTTTAATCTGCAGTTAACAGTATAATATATGCATATGTAAACTGAATGGCAAAAGTTACAGGAACGAATGTAAAGAACTATAATCAAATTTCTGCTGTCAGTTCTTTTTCAGTGTGCTGGTGTACATATAATTTTATGTTCTGCTCTTAAATTTAATGTTGCATCATGACCTTTTCTCAAAATAGTTTGGAGGATTTTTGAGGTTAAAAGACTGGGATTGGCCGCGAATACCAGCAGAGCTAGTTCCCTGCAAATCAGCTCTGCTCTTTGGAAATTCTTCTTTCCGGGCGCTGTCCTCAGTTATACATGGTTTACTGCAGTTCTCTTTAGAGTATTTTTAAAATTACTCTTTGTAGAGCACTGCATGCTAATGGCCCCTCTGGCCCATGTGTTGAACTCCCTGAGCGAGGTTCCATGTTTGTGTTTTGTGTGAAGGGCTTCTTATGTCTTCCTGCTTGCCTAAATCCAAGGCCGGTGCTAGGTCCTTTCAACAACTTGTTGACTCAGGTGTTTACTCCATGTAACATGTAGCTGACTAAAACAGGCCTGGAGCCATAACCATGCCTATCCCAGCCTGGCTTCAGATCCTTCCAGACAGGATGCTGGTCCCCTGAAGGGAAGAAGACGGGTGATGTTCCTGACCCACCACCTCATGCTCTTAGTATAGAGAGTGGGAAAGGCATGGTCGGGTGAGGATCTGGATTCCCCTTCAGATTCCATCATTGGCTCCATAAGAAGAGATAGAAGAGCTTTCTGAGCTCATCCAAATAAACGTGAGGGTGTGCAAAGAATACTGAATACGTGATGGGCACTGATGAGCTCAGCTTCTGTGTTCACTGTGACCCCATCTTTGCCTTGCTAAGCCCTGTGCCACAGTTGTCAGCCCTGTAACTTCTTATACCCTGTCTTAGGTATGTATGGGTTACGTTCCTTAGACACGTGTACCACGTAGGCAGTGTAGTTCGCTGGATAAAAGTATAGGCTCTCAGGTAAACTATTTGTATTCAACTGTTGATTCTTCAACTTAGTAGTCTTAAGACTCTGAACAAGTTATTTGACCTCTCGAAGCCTCAGCCCCATGACTGTCATATGGGATAGTTTCTGTACCTACCTCATTGGGATTTTTTGCGACAAATCAATACAAGAAAAATATTTAAAACTTTCGCTGGTAAAAATGTTGCTGACAGTTGGTGTTAGCTGCCACCTGTTCCATTATCCTTCTATCAGTGGAATGTTAGACTCTCTCCACATCCAGTCTCCCTACCAGTTCCTTAGATGCAGCTGCTGTAAACAGTTATTATCAGTCCTCAGGGTTTTCAGTCAGCACTAACCCATCGCTCAGAACTCATCAGTGGTAGAAGGCTGTTGTTTTATATGACACTCAGAGCTAGTGTCTAATCTTAAACTATCTTCCAATGTGTCCTTTCAAACATACTGGATGTGAGTTTTGGTGCCTTGAACCTGACGTGTCTCCAGGAGTACCAAGTGAAGGCTAAAATTGCCCTCTGTGTGATTTGCTCTTGTGATTTCTTGAAGAGGCATGGCCTGTGTCTTGATCTGGCATGCTTCGTTTCTAGGCCAGTATCCTTGTAAGTAAATGTGATACTGAGTGTGGTTTATTCATATCTACCCTAAGAAGACACTTCCAGTGGAGTTGGTAGCTTTTCATTCCAGAAGTATTAATAAATGTTTTAGCAAATAGCAAGCACCCTTGGGCTTGGGAGCCGGTTGGTATAAAGAATAAGAAAGAACCTGGGCATGTTGATGTATGCCTATATTCCCAACCCTTGAGAGGGAAGGGCGGGGGGATGGTGAATTCCAAGGCAGGGTAGGCTACATGGTGAGCTCCTGGTTCCTAATACATAACAGTAGTAATGGTGAGAACTTCCACATGGTAGAAGATGGGCACAAGAGTAACTTTAGTTGGCAAGCATAAAACTTTATTAAAATTCCAAGAGAGGAAACTTTGGGTATATATAGCCATGCCTGCTTTAATAGCAACCCCTGAATTGGAATTCCTGGATTTCTCTAAAGAGCTTACATTGTCCTTCAGATTGGTAACACAAAACTGGAGCTGACCAGCTGTAATTCACTGTTAAATTATCACCGAGATAGTTCTCTCTCCTGTCTTGCGTTAGTAACCCCTCTTTGGTCTATTGTAATTTATATTCTTGTTGGTGTCTGTGCTTCTGTACACAGTTGAATCTCTGTTAGGAAGTAAAGGTCCTTTTATCTCACGTTTACAGACCTCAGTATTACTTTCAGAGAGGAGCTTTTTGTAAGGGATGATGTAGTTATAAGTGAAAAATGTTCAGCTTTCTAGGAAATAATAATTAAAGCCCATGAAATAGCTTAGTTAAAACTGTTAGAACAAAATGTAGGCAAAGGCTTCGGGTTTGGATTTCTTGAATGGATCCACATTGCACCAGAAGCAAAAGAAACAAAAGAAGAAAGTATAACTGTATGATGTCAGAGTTGAAAGTTTTACACAACCAGGCCTGGTGATGTGTGTCTGTAATCTGAGCATTTAGGATGCCGAGGAAGGAGGGTGGACATAGTCTAGCACAAGCTACGTGGCAAAACCTTGTCCAAAAAAAGGAAAAAAAAAAAAAAAAAGGAAAAAAAGAATCAACAAATCTCAGACTTTTATGTAAGAAGTCACAAAAATCAACAGAGTTGAAACAGGAGAAAATATTTGCAAGTCTTCTATCTGGTCAGTGGTTCCTATGCAGTGGTTCCTATCACAGCCTTCTCAGCTCTCAGGTTTCAGCCAGCACCACTCTGGCCCAGAAATCCTGTATGTCTTATCTGGCACTCAGATTTATCGTCTAGTCTTGGGCTGCCTTTTAATATGGCCTCTCAAATATACTGGCTGTGAGCGTTTGTGCTTTTACAATCCACCATTAGAAAGAAGATCACAGCACTGATGGACTGACTTATCGATGGAGATGCAATACTGTGTGGCTGCTGTGGAGACAGACACAGGGTCCCCTTAAGTCAGCAGTGTCACTTCTACTTGAAAGAATTGAAACCAGGATCAGAAGAAACGGTTGCACGGCCAGGGCAGTCTGTATGTTATTCACCAGCCAGGAGGCCGAAACAACTGCAATGCCCATGGACAGGTTAACAGATGAAGAAGATTTTTAAGCTGAGCATGGCGTCCCGTGTCTCAAAAAACAAATGAAGAAAGAGACGTGCTGAT
Organism: Mus caroli; assembly: GCF_978045245.1. Lineage (NCBI taxonomy): Eukaryota > Metazoa > Chordata > Mammalia > Rodentia > Muridae > Mus > Mus caroli. Next base: position 101,187,240 of record NW_028227261.1, on the reverse strand, counting down.
CTGCATTTGATGAAACTCTTGCTTGAAGAAAGAAGTAAATCCAGTCACAGGGTTCAGCTGTTCATGGCTGGACTGAGGATGTCACGCTGAGAGAAATAAGTTGTCCTCAGGATAAACACTTGGAAAATCCACATATGTGAAATCCCTAGCGCAGGCAAGTTCATCAAGGCAGGAAGTAGATTGGTTGATGGCAGGGCCTGTAGAGGGGATAAAACGAGGGGTTACTGTTTAATGTGTAAAGGATTACAGTTTTTCAAGAGGAAGGTGTAGGACTGGATAGTGGTACTGGTTGTAACCACTGTGATTACATTGAACATCACTGTCTTTGTAGCCACAGAGAGCATTCTGACTTCCATGTTATGTGTATTTTATCGTAATTTTAAAAAATATTCTTGATAGAGGAAGATCTTGTGTGAGTTACATTTAGAATGCTAATTCTAAGCCTTATTTAAAATTCAGGGTAAAGTTGTATGTTTCTTACCAGGATGAAAAATTAAATTCTTTTCAAAGAATTTCAAGTTTATGTGACCTTTTGAAGGTATTTTCTAGCACTTAAAATCACCCATTCACGTTAACTTTTACTATATTTAGAAATTATTTAAAATTTTTGTAAGAGGAAGCTCTTAGGTCCTGTAGCTGTGTTTATAAGAAACACAATCATTAGGCAAAGTGTTCTCTCAAATATTTGTTTCCTCTAGACAGGAAGAGGGGTTGTTTTCTTGGGTATTTGTGGGAAACATTTGTTAACTATGCTTGACTCGGGTGGAGAGGTTAGAAGACATGTCTGGAAACAGATTAGTTATGTGGCAGTACTGCTGTATTGCGAAGGTCTTTAAAAGCTGGCAGAGACATCTAGATACCTGTAAATTATACTCTGACATGTGAATTGGGTAATAAATGTAAATTTCTTATGGTTCTTAATTCGTATATGACACAACTCTCAGAAATATATAAGGCTAGGTAAGAAAACAATTTGAAAATGGCCTTTAAAAAACCACCGTTACCAAAACCAATAAGGACTCCATATTAAACCTTTGTGTTTGGTATAATGTCCTGACAATCCTGTGCGAGTGTCCCAGGGACAGGATCGTGCTGTGTTTATCTCTGAATACCCAGGCCCCAATGCTTGCTCCCACACTGTAGATATCCACGATGTTTTCCCAAAGAGCAGCTTTTCCTCCCTGTCTCTATTGCCACTTAATAACTTCTCATCCTCTACATCCTTTATCCTCGGTTCCGCACCCGTGCGTGTTGCCACCAGCAGGTAGATTGTTTAGCTCCAGTCTAACCAAAAGTGCTGGGAAATCTATTTTTTTTTAATTCCCCTCTAAATAATTCCTTTCACTCATTTATCTCTCTTCTGCATCCCCTCCAGGTGATTACCCGTCCCCTTTCTTCTCTTAATCCCTCTTGTTCCTTCTCTTTGCCAACCTTATGCCCTGTAGAGAAAACCGAATCTGTCTGGTGAGAGCTCCCTTCTGAGCTCTTATTTCAGCAGGGTGTGTAAATTCTGTCCTGCCTCTGCTCTTCTTCTAGCTTCTCATGAACGGGTTTCTTTCTGTCCTTAGTAGGATTTTTGAATGCACAAATACCATCTATGTCATAGCGGGAATGAACTGCCCTCCTTCTGATGCTAGCTTGGGTTTTCTGTAAGGTTTTTGGCTGAATCCAAGCAAAGCATGACAGGTGACAAAGATGCCAGTGCATCCTATGCAATTCTCCGCCTCCCTCTTCACCAGGCTGGCCTTCCATCTCTAGCCCTATTGTTCAGTCGGAGCAGCTGAGTCTTAGTGATTAAAACCATGAGCTGCCTCAACATTCCCTTCTCAGTGCTCTGTGCTGTACCTGATGTACCTACGCGACGTTACATTGTTTTCTAGCTCAGTTCTAGCGAACAGCTTAGAAACAAACATCTTTTCTAGAAGTGACAGCTGGATCATGCATGTATCCTTGGTTGTTGGGAATATTTCACAAGCGACATTATCATTCCACTTTATGATATATATCATATGTATATATATGTATGCTTGTGTTTATGCACACACACAGTCTTGCCTAACATAGCAAATTATGGCTTGATTCTTTAGAAAGGTAAAGAAAGTGTATAGTTGATAATAAAATTTAAACTAATTCCTTCACACCAAGTATGCACCAGAGATACATACGCTAGTCCCATATTTAAGAGGCTTGCAGTCCATCGGGATCAGACTTCTTATCCTGACAAGACCTAGAAGTCTTGGGTGTGGGTATTAAAACTTCCCTTAGCAGCTGGGAGGTGATGACGCACACCTTTTTTTCTTGTTTACATCTCATTTATAGTATATAAAAAATGACACTACACTTTAAAAGTGCTTCTTTGATGTACAGTACAGTTCCTATAACTCTGAGGGTGGACCTGCTGCTTGGATCAGAGACACAGTTTGAGTGCAGCAGTGTTGAAGGACTCTTTCAGAATGATTATCATTTGCTATTAAAACTTTAACGTATTATATGACATTTAGATAAAACTCACTGCTCATGAATACTAATAAGCCTTTGGTTGTCATTGGCTGTTAAGTTTATAGTCACTATTATATCAGTATGCTTTCCCTTCATTCAGTAACAGCATAATTTAAAGCATACAATTAGTATAGAGTTTTGTTTTTACATAGTGGTACAGAAGGCTGGACTTGATAATGTATGTAAATGAACACAGTGATCTATTCTAGCAAATGATTTAGTTGCTTTCAAGTCAGAGACCAGGATGCTTGATTTTTATTTTTATTTTTAGAAAGTAAGTTTATAGTTGATAATAAAATTTAAACTAATTCCTTCACAAATAATTACTATTCACCAAGTATGCACCAGAGATACATATACTAGTCCCATATTGAAGAAGCTTGCTGTCAGGATCAGACTTCTTGTCTTCACAAGACCTAGAAGTCTTGGGTGTGGATATTAAACCTTCCCTTAGCAGCTGGGAGGTGGTGGCGCATGTCTTTGATCCCAGTTCTAGTAGGCAGAAGCAGGTGGATCTCTTGAGTTTGAAGCCAGTCTGGTCTATAGAGAGAGTTCCAGGATAGCCAAGGCTATACAGAGAAACCCTTGTCTCAAAAAACAAACAAAGAAAAGTGGTGATGTGTTTAGGGGGTTGGAGAGATAGCTTAGTGTTTAGGAGCACTGGCTGCTCTTCCAGAAGACCTGGGTTCAACTCCCAGCACCCACATGGTAGCTCACAACTGTCTGTATCTCCTGTTCCAGGGATCCAACACCCTCACACAGACATATATGCAGACAAGACCCCATTGTACAGAAAATAAAATAAGTAAATTAAGAAAACATTCACTCAGCAAATATTTACTGAGCACTTACCATGTTGACAAGGTAGTACCACCTAGCAAATTTCTGTGCTTCTTGGGAATTGTAAATATGTCCACACATTTCAGGACTTAGCAGAGCTTGAAACTGGAAAAGTGATTTTTATTTTGCCAGATTATTTTTCACAATATTATTTTTCACAATATTATTTTGCACAATATTTTTCAAATTAGAAAAATAGAAGTTAAATTCATTAGATGTCACAAGGCAATAGAATTTAATTTTTGTAGTGAAAACATGCCCTCATTTGAGATTTTTTTCTATTCAATACAAATTTCTAAATCATATTTCAAGGGGGTTCTCTTTTTCATATTTTAATGATTATAAAGATTGCTGTGATGGTGAATGAAATACAGTCTTTGTTTCCAGTAATTCAGGTTTTGGTTGTCTGCAGTGTAGTGGTGCTGCCTGACAATGGTTGGCAGTGTTTGGACACATTCTGGTTGTTACTTCAACAGCAGCTTGGAGAAGCTCCTGGAAACCCGATGGGGAGATGCTAAGGCTGCTGACAAACCCCTACATCACATAAGACAGTTCTTCATCACCACCAGTGTCTGCTGCAACGTGTCATGATACCAAGACCAAGAACTAGTTTGATCGCATGTGGTGAAAAGCATGTGAGCATTGTTTGTAATCTGATGGACTAAGAACACGCAGCAAGATCAGTTTCATCTAGCCACTAGAAAACCGGCCACACTTGGCAAAAAGCCCATATTTTGAACGTAGAAATTATAGACTGAAAATATTACCAAGTAAGATGCCCTGTTCTGTAATGAAGCTAAGTGGGTGAGTCAGAGAAGACTTGACAGGAAGTGCTGTTTGAAATTCTGCTCAGACTTTCAGGACCTTACTCAGATCCTAGTCTGCACAGGACGGCTTGAGCAGGAGGGTGGATGCATATAACAGCAAGGGTTGAAAGTCATGTGGAAGGATAGGTGATGGACCCTGATAGAATATCTCTCTGGTTATGATTGTGACGAATAAAGCAAAAACAGATGGCGTAAGAACATAGAATTGTATCTATAAACAGCTCACCAATTCTTTTTCTCTCTTTCTCCCTCCCCCTCCTTCCCTCTTCTCTCTTTTTCTCATCTGTAACTTCTAGAGTGTAGTAATAGAGTAGACCTCGTAGGGTTGGTATAACCAAAATTGAACCAAAGAATAAATAATTGATTATTTTAAGACATTTGAAATAGCCTAGAAGTTAAATATTCTGGGGTGAGAGCAAGTGTTTTACCATGATAAATGTTTGTATACCCAAGTTAGGCTTCTCAGATTGCTCACTTTGATAGCTTTTGAATAACACTGCCTGAGTTGCATGGATTGCCTCTGGTGTGCTTTAGATTAGCTTTTGTTTTTAGTTTTTGACTTCTCATTATTCAAGTGTGGGTGCTTTTTTTTTTTTTTTTTTTTTTTTAAACCTGCTTTTGCATTTAAACAGCCCTGTATGTCTAAGTCCTTGGGTGCAAACCTCTTGTGGCAGGCATTGTTTATAATACTGCTGTAAAGAAAGGGAGTATCAGGCGCTGCTTTTAAATTGACCACTGAAAATGCATTCATGAATAACGTGAAAATATGACAACTGTGAAATGTTTGCCTTGCAAGTTTTTCCCCTGTGGCTTGATTGAACCTCCTCCACCCATCAACTCTGAACAGGCAGCAGTGGAAAGTTCCTTACAGTTGATTGTTGCCACTAACTTATTATGAAGGTCTTTCCCCCTCAGCTTATTTAATACAGGATCCGCTTAGAACTGGCCTAAGTCCCAGAAGACCATTGCAGATAAAGCTATTATCCTTTCACTGTGCATTATTCTGGGGAAGTATTTATAAAATTGAGCCTTGTTGCACCTGGTGACCTCCTTCTCTGAAGGAGGTAAGGCTTGGAGCAGTGGAGACTGTGTTCATTGAATTCAGATGAAGCAGTGCGTTTAACAGCAGGGACACAACACTCAGTACTTTAGTTAGAGCCTTTCATTTTTTTGCACATTGATTCCATCTTGGTCTGGGAAAGTCATGCTGACAGTTTAGCTCAAGAAGGCTGCAGTCACGTTGGGTGCTCTGCGCTTGTTGGCATGGTTGCTTTTTCTTTCTTTCTTTCTTTCTTTCTTTCTTTCTTTCTTTCTTTCTTTCTTTCTTTCTTTCTTTTAAATGGATATTTCTCAACAGAACTTGCTATTTTTAGGACTAATCTAAAATATTTGGTTGGTGTCAGGTTTCTTCCGAAGTTGCTATGAATATAGCTTGGTGGCATTATCTTAACACATGATAGACAATACTTTCCAGGGAGTTACATACTTAATATTCATTTTTTACTCTTCCCCCCCCTTAAGTATTCAGGATCAAACCTAGAACTACAAACATTTTACCACAGAACGTAGCATTAGTTCATGTGCTTTTTAAAGAAATTTTTTCAAAATGAAAAAGAATAGCTAAAAGTCATTTAAAAAACGTAGCCCCCTAACTAAGTCTACCAAAAATGGGAAACCCTTGGGAGAAGAGTGTTGTATGACTAATGTTTCTTTAACAACAGTTTTGCATTATCTTTGCATGAAATATGTACTATTTATGTTTTGGTGAATATGTTATTGCAATCAGCATATTTAAATGCTTAACAGATAGTTTGCTGGTTTCAGATATTTTCTGGTTTATTGTTTTTCAGAAATTTCTGAAAACTAGTGTGCTTGATCAAACAAGATAAAAGTAAACAACCTTACTCCCAGTTTTTTCCCAAGCAAACCAAGTTATGTTTATTTTTTAATTTTCCTCTCCATTTCTCTGAGATATGATCAAGAGTCTTTCCTGTAATTAACTGAGTGTTGAAGTTGGCCACTCTGACCTCACAGTATATTTTGAGCCTGTTTCATAGTGGTACAGTATAAGAGCTCAGTATTGTTCATTGTACCAACAGAAGCTCTTCTATTTATATTAAGAATGGAGTATTTTGCTAACTTAGAAATCTTGTAGGAATTTCAGTTAGTTGGATGGTTTCTGTGTATAACGTGGTAGGTGCTCTGCAAAACCAAAGCAGCACCAGCCTGCTGCTTACATAGTGTGGAAGTCACTATGTCAGAAAGCTTGCAGCTCAATAAAATAATGACACACTCACTAAACTCAGTGGAGTGTGTCATTCTGACTTCTCAATGTTATTTAGTATTAGTCATATGATTAGAAAACCCTTTCTATGGCAAATCAAAAGTTGAATTTGAAATTGGAGATCACTTACCAGTTTATGAATTTGTTCAGTGATTTAATAGTTGAAAATAGTTCCTGCCTTTTAAATAAGAAAAATGTGATATCCCACCTTTGTGCAATGCTGTGTGCAGTATATTCAGTTCTCAGTAATGGAAAATACATGAATCAGAGACAGTTATAGAGTGGAGTGCAGGGTTTGTAGTAATAGTCGGGTGCCTGATGAATCCCAGGCTTTCTACCAACTGCTTGCTTATCTCCTAGTTTGTGATTGTCCTAGTGCCCATTTTATAAGCTTACAGTAAGTGATGTATATATCTCTGTCATCTGGCAAAGAATCAGACATGACAGTCGGTAGAGATTTTAGTAATTTAAATTTGTGCCTAAAGTACATTAAATTGTGGATCATTTCAGAGAAAAGTGTTTTAAATGATTCATAGTATACATTAAGTCTCGTTTTTACAGAATCTATAACGACTGCAAATGTACATTAGTATTACAAAGTTAAGGAGAAACAGTTGGATACTTTGTTCAGAGTCTTCCACCAGCTAACCTGTGCCCTTCTTCCAACAGGCTCAGCACTATGTAGCTACAACATAAAGCCTTCTGAATATACTCTGACTTCAAAATCCTCTGGCTTTTGCCCCAAACTACCAGTACCAGCCAGGTAAATTTTATTGTAAAGTTGTTAACTTGTAGCCTTTGTTTTCATAGGTAAACTTAATACCATGATGTTCTGAGAAAGCTGTCATTTGATGATGCCTGTCACTGGGGCATCCTTGATAACCATATTTTAGAAGTTTGACTAAACTTAATAGCTCTTTGTTTTTGTTTTTTAAATCTTTATAAAAATTTACTCACAGACAACTTCTCTTGTTCTCAGATATTTCAAGTTTCCCTCAGGGCTCTGGTGTTTTTATTTTAGTTTTACAATTTTTAAGTATATAAAACTCTGAATCATTGTCCAGTCTACAACAAAGTTGGATCCAATTCCCACTGTCCCCCTAGATGCCTTGAAGTTGATCCTAGTAACACCAACTGAAGTTATTTTTTATTTACTCCGTAGTTTCAAAGGATGTGAATGACCCATCTGTTGTTCAGGTCGTATCCTTCAGGTGTATTCTCAGTGTTAGGCTATTTGCCAAGGTTGATCCAAATTTTATTTATAGCAAACATTCATTATTAAATACTGACTGTATGCAATAGATCAAAGATCAAGAAATATTCTTTAGCAGTGGTTCCCAGTACTTAGAAGTAAAGCAAACATTAACATGACACATACATTTTTAAAAATACAGACACTCAAGCATTATAGAGTATATTCTCAAAATTATATATATATATATATATATATATATATATATATATATATATATATATATGTAAGTGTCTATACGTGCACACACTTTGAAGTACTTTAGTTTTCTAACAGTGTGACATGGGAAACCTATAAAGTGACTATGTTATAGGGGGCTATTAAGTGAAAACTTTGAGATTTGAGAACACGAAAGCACATTATGTCGACTTTAGGATTACTTGTGGCTATAAAACTTGTGCTTAACTTCAATTTTAAATTTTCTTTTGCAAAGTACAAAACAGACACATTACTTAAATTGATTTCTAGTTCTTTTAAATCAGAATTTAAAGCCTGTAGGCATAAAGGGACTGTTTTAGAAGAAACTCAGGAAGGATTTAAAAATTACAGCCTTAAACCCAGGACTCAGGAGATTGCACTAATAGAAGTGAAGACTGCTAGGCATGCCTCAGCCGCAGAGCAAAGGTGCTCTGGATCCAGTCATTGTAGAAAATGTATTGATAATAACAAGCCAGAGCTGGGCCTGGAAGTATAGGGCTATAAACCCAAATGCTTAAGATGCTGAGGCAGGAGGATCTCAACTTCAAGGTCTGAGGTAAATAACAAGTTTGAGGCTAGCCTAGGCAACTTGGTCAACCCTGTCTTGGAAATGTGGCTCAATGGAGAAGAGAAGAAGAATTTTATATGCATATCTATCCAACTGCTAAAGTGTTTTTAAATGTATATTTTGAGTATCGACTCATTCTTTCTAGGCTAAAACATACTATTTAAAAACAAAAACAAAAACAAAAAACTAGAAAGCCCTGGGCATGGGAATGAGGTTGCTTTGCTCCTTCATAATTGTGGGTGGGTGTGGGTGTAGCTCACATCACAACCCTATCTCACAACCTGTGATCCCTCCATATGGGCCAGCTTTGTTATTTACTCATTCATTTATTCATTTATTCATTCATCCATTCATTCATTTTGAAATTTAGACAAGAGTCTCACTATGTAGCTCTGGCTAGTTTGGAACTTAGAAAGATTATCCTGCATGTGCCTTACAAGTACTGGAATTAAAAGTGTGTACCACAATTCCTAGCCCTCATTTCAATACACGTGTAGGTGTGGGTAGGTGCCTACAGAGGTCAGAAGACCATGTCTGATTCCCTGGAACGGAGCACTCTGATGTGAGTGTGGTCCTTCTTTCCCTCTCCTTTTACATCTTTTCTTCATCCCCTTCCCCTAGGAACATAGCGTCCACTGGGACAGAGCAGCAAGGACTTGAGTTCAAACAAGTCATGACTTCTAAACTTGAATTTGAAATATTTCTGTTGGGAACTAGCAGAGGGCACATCGGTCATATTGATTTCCAGTTCTTTCAGTCTTGTTAGTCCTGCTACTAAAAATCAAAATGTAAAGTCTGTAGACATGAAAATAGACTCTTTTCAGTGATGCTCAGTAAGAAAAACCTAAAATTTATAGTCTGTGGGGGACTTGTCCCATTGTTCTTCTTACCAGCTGGAATAAATCTGTTATGCTGTGTGTAAACCAAGTTTCTCCATGAATAAATAGAAATATGCATTTTTTTAGTTAGGGTTTCCATTGCTGTAAAAAGACACTATGACCAAGGCAACTCTTATAAAGGGAAACATTTAATTGGGGCTGGCTTACAGGTTCAGAGGTTCAGTCCATTATTGTCATGGTAGGCAGAATGGCAGAGTGCAGGCAGACATGGTTCAGGAGAAGAAGCTGAGAGTTCTACATCTTGGTTTGTAGGCAGCAGATGGAGACTTTTTCTACACAGGGTGTAGCTTGAGAATATATAAGACTTCAAGACCCACCTCCACAGTGACATACTTCCTTCAACAAGTCCACACCTACTCCAATAAGGTCATACCTTCTAATAGTGCCAATCCCTGTGACCAAGGATTCAAACACATGAGTCTATGAGGACCAAACTTACTCAAACTACCACAATTCACATTGACAAAATTATTTCAGGGCTTAAGATAATAGATGTTAAATGTCCATTCTTTTTTTTTTTTAAGATTTATTTATTATTATATATAAGTACACTGTAGCTGTCTTCGGACATACCAAAAGAGGGCGTCAGATTTCATTACGGATGGTTGCTGGGATTTGAACTCAGGACTTTCGGAAGAGCAGTCAGTGCTCTTACCCACTGAGCCATCTCTCCAGCCCCAAAATGTCCATTCTTGATACCCAGCTTGAGAAGTATTCTCTCTCCCTACTTCTAGAGCCCTTCCTGGGTGCCCAGAGGCATACAGCTGATGGTAACTGTGTCCTGCTTAGGGAGAGCAGCTGCAGACTGCTTTGCAGTAAAACACTAATACACATTAAAAGTGGGATAACCTGTGAGCTTTGGAGTTTTAAGAGAAAATGGCTACAAAAGGCAACAGTTTACCCAAATTCATACCTCTGTTGGATGAAATGCCAAGTGGAGAAGCAGTGTGGGTAATAGCCACCCTGAATGCTTCTAGTGATGTCACAGACAGCGAGGGATAACAACAAGGACAGAACAGTCTCTCGGTTTGTTCTCTTATTTAGGTTCCTCCTGATACCAGGACTGCCTGCGTACCAGGCAGTTAACATAATACTGAGGCAAGAAAGGAATAATTGAGAAATGGTATTCCTATTCTTATTTTCAAGTGGAAGATAGATGGATGAATTGATTTACAAATCACTTCCTGTGTCTAACCAACATCCTGTTTCTCATATGTATTATTCTATCATTGAACCCTCACAAGCCCTGTGCAGATTTTGCCCTTAATTTGTTGATGAAGGAAATGGGAGATGAGAGAAAGCAAGTTACCCAAGGCCACACAGTAATTGCTGTGAGTCAGAATTTGAGCCATAGCTCTTTGGCATAGTCATAGTCTCTTTGAGACTCTTTGGCAGTTGCTGCTGTTTCTAAAGTATATAAAAATGAAAGGAAAGAGAAAATGAAATATACAGAGAGTACTTTCTATGACTGCTAGATTCTTCTTGCTTTATCTTCAGCTTTTTATACACTGCAGAGACCTTTCTAGAATACTTTATTATTATTCTTTTCTCAAAACTTCGAGCTAGAAATAATGTGTGGTTGTTTAGTTTTAGTTTGGGGTTCTGAAGTAGCAATTGAGGTGCTCATCTCCGCCTCCTTGCATGAAGGAAGGCACATGACCAGGTTATCAGGCACTGTTGATCATACACTAGGGACCTCCTTCACTGTCGTAGTCAGGACTCAAAAGGGAGGTAAGCAGTGTGTTTGCCTAGGTAATACACACTTTACCTATGAGTGGCTCATTTTTAAAAGTATCTTCAAAAGACTTGTTACATATACATTTTATTCTTGTTGGCTAGTATTTCAGTAGTGTGAAATGCCAGGCCCTACAGGACACACACTGACTTCAAGATTCATTAGTTTGTGCCCTTGAAAGAGAGAGAAACTTACTGTAAAGAGAGTTCTTTATGTGTGCCCTTTTCATTAAGTAAAGACTATATCATATAGGCTAGACGATATTACAGACATGATCTCATATACCAGGATCTCAGAAGTGTTTTCTCAGGGGATGTGAAATGAGATAATTCATTATGTTAAATAGGACTTAAGCAGTAAAACCATAAGCATTTCGATGTAAGAAGTATTCAAAATAAAAAAGAATTCTGTGAGAGTAACCTGATTAAATGCATTTTGTCCAGGTATGAACTCACAGAGAATAGATTTAATCGCTAAAAAATTTTAAATAAATTAAGCTTTAAAACAAAAGAAAAGCTGGACAATGTTGGCACATGCCTTTAATCTAGCACTTGGGAGGCAGAGGCAGGTGGATCTCTGAAATCGAGGCCAGCCTGGTCTACAAAGTGAACTCCAGGACAGCCAGGGCTGCGCAGAAAAACCCTATCTCAAAAACAAAACAAAACAAAAAAGAAAGAAAAATACAAAACTGAATATGGTGACTTATAAATAACCAATAATTTCAGCACTGGGGAAGTTGAGACAGGAGGATTGCTATGAGTTTGAGGGTAGCCTAGACTACAGAGTGAGACTGTGAATCAGAAACTAAACAGCAGCAACAGGAAAGTTGAAGGGGCTAAGAGTATAGTTACATGGCAGATTCCATGGCCCTGAGTTCAGTGGGAAGGAATGGGGAAAGGAATGGAGGGAGGAAGGGAGAAAGGGAAGGGAAGGAAAGTAGGCAGGCAGATAAGAGTTTTAACTTCCCAGTTAAGGATTTCATTTTATTTTAGAATAATGGGTCCATAAATTCTTTCCTATTTGCTTTTTATGTGTCCTAGTTCAAAGCAGATTTTGACCATTTTGACTATAGACAATGCAATTACCTGTTTTTGGTACTTTTATACTTTAAATTTTAGAGCTACCAAGTATTTTCTAACTAATATATGGTAAATTATAAGGTAAAAGGATACTGTTGTTTCACCCTAATTCTTTGAAGGGCATTTACAAGAGTTGGCCAAGTCACAGTTCCAAGCAGCCTGCCTCGGCATTTCTTCCTAAGTAGATAGGAAGGATTGGGAGTTTAAAGGCACAGTCCTTCCTTCTGATTCTGAATTCATAAGGAAGCAAACTCTGACCGTCCTGGCCCTGCCGGTTCTGAGCATTGGAGTCACTGCCTTATGAGCCAGCTCTCGGGTGACGGAGGTGATGCTGGTGCCCTGAAGAGACTTACAGAACAAAACCGAGAAGACAATGGCTTGTGACTGTGCAGTGTCAGGAGAATCAGGGCTTTAATCGATATCTGGTAGGAAACAAGAAAAGCATATGCAGGGCTAATGAAGAAGGACTTTAGGTGGGTCCCTTTCAGGTTAAAGGTGGGGGCCAATATGTTCAGCCAGAGCTACATCGGAGATGACAGACCAACACACAGAGAGGGTAGAAATGCAGGTGACTATAGACCAGAGAACATTTGGATGTGTGTATGTGTATGTGTGTGTGTCTGGATCTATAGCTAGGCAGAGGTACTGACTTGACAGAAAAGACATCTCTCTAGATAACATAGGAAAAAAAATAACCTGCCAGTTATAACAGTATCAGTTTAATATCTTTTGCCCCATATCAGCCTCTGTTGACTTAGAGATGTATAGCTAATCCACTTTAAAATTCTTGTAGTGTGTCTAACTACATCTATTTCACTTAAAAGCATTATGTAATTTGATACCTTTTCTCATTTTTAAAGACATAACACTGTTTAAGAAACACTTACTCAGAGTGTCCGAGCCTCCTACAACTTAAAGTGTTAGGGATTTGACATGACCTCTCTAGGGAGCTCATTCAGTGCCATTTTGGAAGTACACACATACAGGTACACAGAGAATGGGTTTTAAAAAATGAATATTCATGTTATAGTGTTACATCATTTTGGAATACATATTTACTGAAATATATCTAAGGTAAGGCTTCATCTTTAAAATTACTTTTTTTGTAAAGTCTAGTCTTGTGGATGATGTTGCTTATTACCAATAGTGTTCATTTAACGGAAACAGATGCATAGCTCACTATTCTGATTTCAAATTTTTTGTTTTTTTGTTTTTTTGAGGAAGGAAACAAAGACTGTATTTTGCTTCAGGTCAGTTATTGTTTCCCTGAGATTAAAAGCCTTGAAGTTTGATGTCCAACCATATAACTTTACAGTATCAGTTAGTTACTAGTTAGATTAATATTAAAGACTACGGACACAAAAACAGGCCTCCAGTCCAGTCTAGTATATTAGACCTGCCACTTGTCACACAAACAGCTCTATTCATGTTAGGTTTGTGGTAGGGTGGCTAAATTTTAACTTAATTTATACATGTATATTTATACATATGTGTTTATATGTATGAGCTCTCCAAAAAGCCTAGTGTTCTCTGGTGCACAGTGTTGTCATTGGTTAGGTATGTATATATGTGTTATACTCTCAGAAGCTGAAGTAGATCCATGTTATTATAAGCCAGATTCAAGTCACGCCTCATACACACCTATGTTCTCTCACAAGTCACAGCTGTAGTACATGGAAGCTTGGGTTAAATGACTAGATCAGTTTTCTTTCTTTTTTTCTAGACACATGTCATATATATGATATATTTATACCATATGTATCATTTATATGCCATATAAAAAGTAAAGATATTTGCTGGAGTATAGTTGAGCAGTAGAGCGGTTCTCTAGCATGCCTGAGATCCTCCCTGGGTTCATTACCAAGCACTGGGAAAGGAAAGAAAATGGTCCAGCATTGCATGACCCTAACAAGATGTGTATTTTTCAGTCTTTAGTAGAGTATTCTGTTGTTCCCATACTTATGTGTAATCTTTTAAACAGAGATGTCACCACTACCTTATATGTAATTTCCCCATGTATTTCTGTGTTATAAACATTTCTGTAGATTAGTAATAATTGCTGTTTTAAGTTGTTGTCTGTTAATGTCTTGGCATGCTTTTGTTTTAATGAGGTTATATAAGCTTGTGCCCTAAACACCTTTATTAATATGAGGTTTCCTGTGATGATTTGAAAGAGGAAACATTCTATTAATGGTGGCCCGTCTCAAGTAAAAGCATGTGTGTATGCTTACTTTAAGTTGCATTTGGCAAACGTTCCCTTCCCACCGAATGAGAAGTACATGCTTGTAAGCTTCGCCATCTGCCTGGGGTGGATGTGCAGAGTGGAGGATCTCGCGTGCTTGCTTTTGCTTCTGGTAGTTCTCCACGCATATGTGTATGTGTGTATTTCTCTTCGGAAGGGGAGGGTAATGTCTTCTGTTGGAATGCGTACTCCACCCTCTCTGATAAACTTCTGGTAAGATTGGCATCTGTACGTACGCACAGCAGTCATCTTCATAGCGCACAGCACTTAGCTCCCATAACGAATGCGCAGGGTGGAGTGTATCGCAGCCATTCTCACCTCTCATTTGTGTGTTTGATGTGGCATTTATATTACGTAGGAGTAATTTTTTTTCTGATTTTTTTTCTTGTGTCACCAGTGCACCTATTCCATTCTTCCATCGCTGTGCTCCTGTGAACATTTCCTGCTATGCCAAGTTTGCAGAGGCCCTGATCACCTTTGTCAGTGACAATAGTGTCTTACACAGGCTGATTAGTGGAGTAATGACCAGCAAAGAAATTATATTGGGACTTTGCTTGTTATCACTAGGTAATTGTTTTTCTCATTATTAGCTGTTTCATAGTACTGCAGAAGGCTGTTCTGTTTTTAGCCAAAATATGCATACAATTGGAGATAACGTGTAAAATGTTTGACTACCCATGGCCAAAATAACTGTTTCAGATTACATATAACTATATACATAAAAGTATGTATGGCATATATCTGAAACTGTTTCTTGTTGCTTCTTTTTTTTTCTTTGATTAAAGACTTGTTTCCCCACACTTGGTTACTAAGTCATGGTTGATTATCTTTAATAATAGCAGGAGGCCCCTTCTAATGATTTAGTAATCCTCTTGGTTTTAGATATCATTCCAAAGGTATATTTACACATAAAAGAGGCTATTTTATAGAGAGAGAATATATAAAGGTCTTATATATCCTAAGGGCATAGGTTACTCTTGACGTATGTAATTTTACGTTTATGCTATAGTATTATAGTATTATTGCTTTTCTGGGAAAGCTAGGAAATCTCCACTTGTTAGCCACAGAATTATTTAGTTAACAATTAGATTCTAAAAATTAATTTTATTTTAAAAATAAAAAAACCTACATTATTCTAAAACTATAGAAGTGCATATCAGAGTTTATAAGACTTCTTTCTTGAGAGATAGACGCTAGTAGGAACCAAACAACTATTGCATTGCATAAGTAAAATTAGTATTTATGTATGTTGAATAGCAGTTGTATTCACTGAGAAGATATAAGCTGTATCTCCACCTTTCTTATCATTAGACAGTGTTTTCTTTTTGCATAGTGCTACTTGACTCAATTAAAGTAATGCTGTCCACATGAAATTATAGTTCTGTGATATGTGAAGGCTCACATCTGTTCTCATTCCTGTGCATTTACTGTTAAAGTAGTACTTTAAAATCCCTATACACAGACCTAACCATTTATTTAGCTTTGCAAATGACCCAAAGAAATGTGACAACCTGGTTTTCTGATATAGTTGATTGTTTAACCAAAAAAACATACAAACTTTAAGAATAATGATGTGAATTCATTGGAATTCCACTTTTATTAGAATATTTCTCTCTTGAGGCATAAGAAAAGAATATAAATCCAAAATATCTTGTTCCTTTCTTTGTGGAATGGGCTTTCAGATCATTAAATGTTTATAAAGTATTATTCAGTATTATATTTCTCACACAATGGTTAAGTGCCCCCTTTTCAAGCATTTTAACTACAGTTTTGGCACACTGGCATTTAGTTTGGGATAGATAAGGGAGTTGGCTAAGTAACTCAGCCTAATTGTTGCTCATTTCTGAGGAACAGCTTTGCAGTTAGTTAAGAAATGAGATCAGTGGGGATTTGGCTTTAGTAGTTTAAGAACTTTATATTTTATAGTAGGCTCATACCCTCTCTGAGTTGTAGAGTTAAATGTAAAATATTAGACAGTGTTAAAATACCATCTCCTTTGCTGAATTAGAGAAGTTTGACCTGAGACAATACAGGCTACTCAGGGCAGTATGGATCTGCAGCCACATGCTCCGGTTTTTTGTGTGTTTTTGTTTTGGTCACCAACATGACATGTCATGCTCTACACCTCTTGTGCTGATGTCTGTGTGCATGTCTGACGTCTCCCTGATGATGACTGCACAGCAGCCCTGGTTGTTGTGCAGTCAGCATTTGCATTAGCATGTATTCTTTTCTGTAGTTTATAACCCACACAGTTAGGACCTTTGGTTTTCAGAGATGCTATTTAAGTGTGTGAATTATAATTTCAAAAGCAGCCCGTCCCTTTTCAAAATCATGGTCATGAACTAAGTCAATAGCATCGAATTATTCCTGTAGGAGAAAGCAACACTCGTAAGTCTTTCTCTTTGTATTCTCTTGTGGATTTCAAATGATATTTGTGTTCTGTGTTTTCCCTGCAGTTCTGTCCATGATCCTGATGGTGATAATCAGGTATATATCAAGAGTGCTAGTGTGGATTCTAACAGTTCTGGTCATACTGGGTTCACTTGGTAAGCAGTTTCCTCCTCCTTTGCTTTCATGGTCCCTAATTAATTTCATGGTAGAAACTGAAATAAAAAGAAGAAAATGAAATTTTTATTTTCCCGTGCTATATCTTCTTCATAATGCGTGTTTATTTTTGCCTTGGGGGTGTTATAATTATAGTCTCGTTCCCTCATTTCCCTCTGGTTAGCACTTGAAGCACATACCCTTTTCTCTGCACATGCATATGGGCACGCAGCATTTAGTTAACATTTTGAGCTCCGTTGCCTGTCTCTCCTCGTATGTCTGTAATCCGACTCATGCCCATCCTTCTGCTGTTCACACCTGCTTTCCCTTCTCTAGCGTTTCTGCAGACTATTTTCTGACAGGCTTCATTGTATCTAAGATAGTTCTACTATAGTTGGTAGCCTGTGTTTATTTGTAAGATACTGCTTAATCCTGCGATTGTTGGAGGCAGAGATGATACGTGCCGTTCCCTAGCCTTTGCAGAGTTAGCATTTTCTGACCCTCCTGCGTTACAGGCTCCCTTCTGTTCACTCATGCTTCCAAGCCTTGTCAAATAATCATAGCTTTTAAATTCAAGTTATTATTACGTTAAAATATTGGTTTTACATACTGTGCCTTAAGAATTTATTTAGCCTTGTCTTGAAAGGCCTCCAGCTTATGTTTCCATTTAAGGTTAGGTTTCTTGGACTAATCTTCTGGATCCGGGGTCTATGAGCTTTCTGAATGCGTCATTTGGTTCACCTTTGTATTGACCGAGTTCAGATGATTTATTCATGAGGGACTTAATAGATTCTGTATTTTCCCAGTTCTAGATGATCAAATATTGTCTTTACCTTTACACGCACATTCTGGATTCCCTGGTTAGAAGCGTGTTCAGGCACATATGCCCCTTCCTGCCTGTGCATCCCCAGAATCCTCAGGCTGACCAGATTGCATTTTGTTTCTTTGCCTGATTCACCCCTTAGAGGTTTTTATGTGGTTTCCAGCAGCCCTTTAAGATAAAGGCTTTAAAAAATGAGTCTGCTTCCTATCCTTGCCTGTCATCTTTTGGGAGTGGCTGTTTCCCACCTCAGAAGAGCTGCTTTTGTTTCTGTGGTTAGTCATTGGTCCTGTCCCAGTGGCCGTTTTTCTTCTTAAAGGCATGGATTATTCCATGATATGTTATAGTCTTCTGAACAGTCTTGCTGTTCTCCTTTCCATCCAGATGAGTTGGCCAGGCTGACTCTATTCCCTCTTGGTGTTAATTTTCCCACTGTCAGTCCATGTCTGGCAACGACAGAGGGCCTGAGATCTGATACTCAGTTCCGATCTCTCTGTTCTTCCTGCTCTCATCTGGGTTTTCCTCTTCTCATCTGTGGCAGTCTTTGAGTCTGACTCATGTTCAGATATGTCTCTTTAATAATAAACCTCAATTTACCATTTATTGTACAAGGTATTTCCTGTTACTTCCCTGATTTCAGTTTTCTAATTTGTGAAATCAATAACGAGTAGATTGTTTACTAGCCGTAATGGATAAACTGGGTCACCCTCGGTATTAGCCCGGATTCAGAAGCTTCATGCACAGCATCTACTGTAAGTGTGCTGTAAGCGTCTACTGTAAGCATCCTTAAAGTAGGTGTTCTCATTCCGCTCTCCGGCAGCTTCAGTTCCTCTCTGGACTGCCTGTTCCTATTTGTAGAGAGTGTAATTCTGTTCATTTTCCGATATGTTAAACAGTTTTCCAAGCAGCTTTCTGGTACCTTGGGACTTCAAAGGGGAAGAAGTATGTTTATATACTTTTAGTTGGTTTGGTTTCCACAAGTTTTCATTAGAAGAAAACTCCACAGTTTACTATTCACCAACAAATAGGATAGGGAACTTACTTACAGGTGGAGGTCGGGTTGATAAGTATAGATCTTAGTCCAACTTTTATCTGCCAGATATTACTTATATTAGTCTCCTTACTGTAGCCAATCACTCCTTTGCAGGATAGTCTGGCATGCAGGTATCCTTCGACCCATACCGTTGAGCATCTTTCTTGCTGACCCGCTTCAGGATGGGTCCGTGATCTTTAGGATTAGAGAAGGAGCTCTCCTAGAATTCAGGGTCTTGCCTCAGCCTCCTAGACTTCTCTCTGGGATGCTTTTTCCTTAGGTAGTTTCAGAAGTTGATCTTTCTCAGACGTTGCTGTCTTGCCCAAACACATCATCTCAGTGAGGCCTTGCTTATCAGTGTTAAAAAAACTGCAGCACCTTCCTCAGCCTAGTACTGTCCTGCCTACATTTTCCACTTAGATTTCACATTCTCCTGTGAATTATTTCTGTTAGTTTCCATTTCCTCATTGCTGTGTAAACTTAGTGAGCAGAGAGGGTGGGCATCTGTTTACTGCCCTGTCCCTGGTGAATAGGTGCTAAATAAATTCATTGGGTGGAAATCCAGGTATATGTGGAGGTAGGTTTGCCTTGTTATTCAGTCTTTTTATGTCTGAGCTAGTATTAGAGATAAAAGTTCTTTAGCCCCCCCCCCCCCAACCCAATGCATTCAGAGGTTTCCTACATTTATTCCCACCTTTGGGGAGATATACTTTTTTGGTCTGTTATTCCTTTATCTAATCTCTGTTCAAATATTTAATCAATTGCATGGCCTTCAGCGCTAGGCCTTGTTATTATAGTTAAGTGGATTGTCACTGTGTCCCAAATGGTGATAAAAAGTGTAGGTCCAGAAAGTTAAGCATATATGTCACGTATTTACTTGTACTGATATTTGCAAAACCAAATTGTCATGTATCTGCAGGTGGCACGAGTGTATTATGGTGGCTGTATGCAAAGCAAAGAAGGTCCCCTAAAGAAGCAGTTATTCCTGAGCAGCTTCAGATAGCTGAGGACAATCTGCGGGCGCTGCTCATCTATGCCATTTCAGCGACAGTGTTCACTGTGAGTGGGAATGCAGGGGGGGATCTCAGTGTTGCGTGTGGTCCTAAGTGGGACGGAGACTCCCTCCGGCCCCTGGACAGCTTCCCCATAGTGTACTCCCAGTTCAAAAACTGCTGGAGGCCTCTCTAATCAATGAGTGTTCTTTGATCCAACAGTTCCTTCTGCCCTGTGTGCCTTTTGAGATAATTTTCACTTGGGATGTTTATATTGTCATTTGCTAATAACACTTTTCTCATTGTCAAAATATAATTAACATCTTGGGAAACAATTCTCCATATTGCTGAATAATATATTAAGAAATAGAATATCATTCCTCTTACTGTTCATTTGTTATTTCCGCTTGTATTTAAGACTTACCTTTTAACAATGTATGTGGTATTGAAAATGTAAGTGAGACGCACTCTACTTAGACATGCGTTAGACAGTGACAATCTCACTGACTAGCCTGTACTTAAAGGAGGGATGATGTCAAGTTTCTTTCTTTGAGCATCCATGAGACTAACACTAACAATAATGGCACTGAAACTATTGGCTCCAGAGATATTTGTTAGCCGTGCTTCTTTTGCTAGAGTTCTCTCTGCTAGCTTCTAGAGGAATGGGGTGGAGATTGTGAGTAGCCAACGGTTATTCTGCCACAGGTCCGACCTTAGGAGTTTCAGTCAACAAAGGAGAAGAAATACAAAGAAGACTTCCCTTGCTTTGAGGTGGTAGCATATAGCTCTCCCAGCATTGCTCAGACTGATAGGCATGTCTGTGCAATTGAAGAGTCCTGTCCTGACTGGCAGTGTGACTGGTGATAGTGGGCGGAGGGAAGGTCTTAATAGACTGAGGAAGTCATATTAGAGTCGTGCACCATTGTGCGGTTTGGGTTTCCACCGCTTAGAGACTCAATGCTCTCCTCTCTTCCCCTCCTCAGGTCATCCTCTTCCTGATCATGCTGGTTATGCGCAAGCGTGTGGCTCTCACCATCGCCTTGTTCCACGTGGCTGGCAAGGTCTTCATACACTTGCCTCTGTTAGTCTTCCAGCCCTTCTGGACGTTTTTTGCTCTCGTCTTATTTTGGGCATACTGGATAATGACACTTCTCTTCCTTGGCACTACTGGTAAGAAATGCAGTTTCTTCCCCCTGTTCATGAATCTAATTTGCACCCGTACATTTTAAGTCATCAAAGAGGTTAGGGGTGTAGCTCAGTATAGAATGCTTGCAGCCATGAGTGAGGGCCTGTTGGTCCCTAGTACAACACACACACACACACCCCAGAGAGATAGAATTCTTCATAAATTTGTTGACAGAGATCTAGTAGCCATCAAGTCTTAACTAGAGGGGGCATCAATAACTCATGTTCACTTCATGACTTTTAGCAGATCTTAGCAATTTGGATCTAGACCAGCTAAGCCCTAAAACATCTTAATTTTGACAGGGTCATGCATTTGAAGTGAATTCTCTATTTACTCGGATATTTGGATCCATTTTGAAATGAATTAATAAATTCATAGCCACTGTGCCTTGCTTCACAGTCCAGAGTCATCCTGGATTACTATTGAGTTCCTGATAGTGGAGCACAGGACCAAATGTTAAGATATGGGTGTTAACTGTGAGAGGTGAGGGTAATGATGGTGACCTTGTGTGAAGCATCTCTGCCCAGTCAGCTCACACTCAGTAAAGGAATAGGACAGTTATTTCTATGCTTAGAGAATAGTTTAGATCTATAATTACTGGGTAAATAGAACCCAGGGAAGGAAGGAGAGGGGAGGGGAGGGGAGGGGAGGGGAGGAAGGAGGAACAAGTAACATTCAGGCCCAAATAACTGATAATGGAATTAGAACTATATCTAAATAGATTAGTTTAAACACCTTTGGCGATGCCTTAGAAGAGACCAAATGTGTAATTGTGTGGTGTTTAGTTTTGCCACTGTTTAAAGTTATAACAATGGCGTCCCATAGTGAAACGGCACTAAGAGCCAGCATATTGAGTGTCGTGTGTGTGTCGCAGGAAACCCTGCTGCTTGTTCACAGTCCATAGCCACAGGTCTTGGCTTCTGCTTTATGTGATGTGTGATGCTTCTTTGCTTCCTTGACATCTTCCCAGGCAGTGCTGTTCAGAATGAGCAAGGCTTCGTGGAGTACAAAATCTCCGGGCCTTTGCAGTACATGTGGTGGTACCATGTGGTTGGCCTGATTTGGATCAGTGAGTTCATTCTCGCCTGTCAGCAGATGACTGTGGCAGGAGCTGTGGTAACATACTACTTTACTAGGTGAGACTTTTTACCTACAAGAAAACCCCAGTTTATTGAGGTAGCCATGGCTACAGACTAAGATAGTGGGGCTAAGGCTACAACCGTTTCTTTTCTGTTTTGTTTTGTTTTTTAAAAAAGGGAGCTGGAAAGGATGTGACAAATGTATGGTTGGTAACTTTGTGGAGTGGATATTCCTCCTCTCACACTTGGCTGTAATTGCCTCCAAACCAGCTTAGCAGACCATGGTGGGACCTAAGGACCTATAAAGAAGTAAACTTGGTTGAGTATCAGGTTAAGAGACCATTAGAAGGCAAGCTTCATTTGTTTCTCTCAGAAGAACTGTCGTGAGACCCCTTTGCTACCTTCAGGACTGAGACCTAAAGGAATAATCTATACAGCAGTCTGTTCTCCTGAGCTGCAGGCTGTAGAGATTTTGTGGTTTTGTTTTTGAGATAGCTGGCTGTCCTACATTAGGCTGGCCTCAAACTCACAGAGGTTCGCTTGCCTCTGTCTGAGCTGCCATCGCACCTGGCCAGCTATAGACTGCTTCTTAAAATTCCATTTTCTGATGATACAGTTTATTCCTTAAATAGTCACAAATAAGAGCTTTCAAGGCCACTTTGGTCTAAAGTCACAGAGCCTAAGAACTGCTCCCTTGGTGTAGTAGAGAAGTGAAGCTGATTTTGTAACGTTTTTACCACAATTTTGGTTTCTTTGTCAGTTTGTCCTAAAGCTAGATAATATTGCTGTGATTTTGGTTTTTTTACACTGCAGTAGATTTCAGACCATACATATTTGTATTTCCTCCCTGTTCTAGACTTTGTTTTAACTATCTTCTTGATCATTTTTAAAACAGGGATAAACGGAATTTGCCTTTCACACCTATTCTGGCATCAGTGAATCGCCTTATTCGTTACCACCTCGGCACTGTGGCAAAAGGATCCTTCATTATCACCCTCGTCAAAATCCCCAGGATGGTCCTCATGTATATCCACAGTCAGCTCAAAGGGAAGGTGAGAGCGGTGTGTTTAGCCAGGCTCTCTTGGGGCGCATACACCAGACCTCAATTCGCACATAGTAGGATAAACTTCTAGATGTTTTCTTCAGAGTCTGAATAAAGTGGGATCCAGTTCTCCCTCCATGTCTCCCATGTACACATTCCACATGTCCTGAAAAATCATCTGTCTAGTCACGAGTCACCAAGTTTATTGAAACAGAAACACTTCTCTACCCTTTTTCTTAAGAACCCATAATAACTGTATATGATGTGGGTGTGGCATGTTCTGATACATGCATAAGTGTGGAGTAACCAAGCCTCATAGCCTCACAGCACTTACCATGTCTCTGTGCAAAAAACGTTCATACCCTCATGTCCAGGTCTGCTCTGTTAGCCAAGTGTCCCCAGTAGGAGACAGCAGAGGGCAGTGAGTCCAACAGTAAGTCTCTAACCTCTGAGCAGAAGCAGGGGAAGTGGCCTTTGACATTGATCTGGGAAAGGACTTTTTTCTTACAGAAAGAACAGGGAACAAAAATGAGCCTGAAGAGTCAAGAAATCCACCTAATCCATACATCTCATAAAGGGTTACTGTCTAACATACATGAATCCCCTGGAAATAATGTGAATTTCAGCATAGCTTTGCTCACAGTCTACCTTTCCCTGGAACCTGGTCCAAGAATGTTCTCTTCCTGTTCCCCACCCTCACAACACGACGTCACCAGCCATACTCTGACTCCAGCCTTTTGGTGTTTGACAGTTATTTTGTCTTGCTGGTCCTATGTCTTCCTCTATCATATATGCAGTCGTTAGTAAATAAATGTTGCTTTGAAGCGATTTGAAAATAATTGGGGAACACGTAGGTATGGAGGCCTTGGAACTTACATTGTGATTTTAAAAATTTTTATGTTTCTAGCATTTGAAGTTGTTTTCATGATGATTAGATTTTTGCTTCTGTGTTTGTTGATTATTTTTGCCTTTTCCTCTCTCAGGAAAACGCTTGTGCACGATGCATGCTGAAATCCTGCATTTGCTGCCTTTGGTGTCTTGAAAAGTGCCTGAGCTACTTAAACCAGGTAACACACACTATGAGTGACCCACTTTCAAGTAGACAGGTGCCATTCCTTCTTCCAAGATAAATTAATTGAACTTAATTGAAAAAAAAAAATCTGTGTTTTTCTTCTGGCATTATACATTGTTCCTTGACTGAGTATACTCAAATTCTGTTCCTGTTTTTAAACTAGTGTATTTGCTCACTGACATTATTATGTTAATCTCAGTTTTGATACATGGATAAACACGTCATTGGGTTCATCTTTCTGCAAAAGTCCCTTTTCTCTTAATTCACATCTTTTTTTGTTCTTGCATTATTTAAGTACTGTTTGAAAGCTTTATTTTAGTGGAAATCTGCTGTGGGTACTTAGTCCTTTTTAGACCTTGACTCCTCTGCACAGTTGCTGTTCTTGGTAGAGATAGCTTGTTTCTTATTGTTTTGTTTTAATCAAACCGTGAGATCTCTCCAATATTGGCTTGAGGAATATTATCAGAGGAAGTGTTGTTTCTTTTCTGTTTCTGTGTACATCCACATGTGTGGAGCCCTGAGGTCCATGTGTGCATGTCTCTGTGTACATCCACATGTGTGGAGCCCCGAGGTCCATGTGTGCATGTCTCTGTGTACATCCACATGTGTGGAGCCCTGAGGTCCATGTGTGCATGTCTCTGTGTACATCCACATGTGTGGAGCCCTGAGGTCCATGTGTGCATGTCTCTGTGTGCATCCACATATATGGAGCCCCGAGGTCCATGTGTGCATGTCTCTGTGTGCATCCACATGTGTGGAGCCCCAAGGTCAATGTATGCATGTCTCTGTGTACATCCACATGTGTGGAGCCCTGAGGTCCATGTGTGCATGTCTCTGTGTGCATCCACATGTATGGAGCCCCGAAGTCGATGTCTGATACCTTCCTCTATCATTGACCACCTGTTTTTTTGAGTCAGGGGCTCTCTGAACCTGGAGCTTGCTGATACGGTTAGCCTTGCTGGCCATCACGCTTTGGGGAGTCTCCTGTCTCCTCAGTTCTGGGATTACAGGTGCATGCCCCAGTGCTCAGATTTTACATGACTTTAAGACTCATTCCTCATGCACAGCAAGCACTTTACCGACTGAGCCGTTGTCCCAGCCCTAGGAAGCAGTACTTTGAAGGCTGACTGAAGGAGTTGACACTTAGGGACACAGGTTAGGCCTCCCTTTGTGTTTCTATATCTAAACAAGCAGAACTTGCTGTAGAGTTATCTTGTCCTCATTTACATTTTTTGTTGTGCGTGTGTGTGTGTGTGTGTACATGTGTGTGTATGCTGCATAGCTAGCATGTTTGCCCCCTGAGCATCTTGTTTAGTGTGTGTGGTATGTGTGTGTATGTGTTGTGTATGTGTGTATGTGTCCTGCATAACTAGCTTGTTTGTCCCTTGACCATCTTGCTTAGTGTGTGTGTATGTGTGTACATGTGTGTCTATGTATATATGTGTGTGTGTGTGAGGATGTGTGTGTCCTGCATAGCTACCGTGTTTGCCCCTGTGCATCTTGCCAGCCATTCTTGTCATCTAGTTTTTTGTTTACTTTCTCATTCCCTAACAATCAATTTTAATGTATTGATGCCCTCATTCAACAAGCCAAAGCGAAATTGACTTTCTTACCATTCACCTCTAAGTGATCGACTTTCCCTCCACTTACCTATAGCCCTGTGCTCTGCATTCACTGTATATTATCCATAAGGTGGATGTTCTGTGTCACTGGTATCGGGCATGCCTGCACTTTGCTTTATTGAGCGAGCTCTGTGGCTAATATGAGAAGGTGGATATAATGCTTCATTGTATTTAATAAGAATATATTCAGCATGCTTTTACAGGACATATTATTATCTGTGAATGAACAAGTGTTTGGAAACTCATTTAGAAATATTAATAATACCCAGAACAACCGGAAAGTTTCTTTAAAATTTTAACTGGGAACAAATGATAGACCGACTAAAAGTCATTGTCCTTAAATGGTCTACTTGCGTAAGTAGCACATCATCAGGATGTCAGGCTTAGATTGCCTCTCTGGGCTACGTTCCCAGCCCTGTGCCAGAAACCCATCCTTGGTAACCCTTCTTGCAATGGCCCAGCCCTCTGCTGAGCTTCAGGGCTTGCCTCAGGAAGAACATTAAGGAGTTGAAACTGTCTGCCACTTCTTTATCTTAACCTGTAGACTGACAGCTTAAAGGCAGAAATCTTATTTGCTTTGTCTTCTCAGAAGGTAGCAGAGTGTCTGATGCACAGGCACAGGTGGTCTTCAGGTGCCTTTAGACGGAACTATTATGCCAGTACTATGTCGGTTCTAAAGGGCCAAGTGAGAGTCAACTCCATTGAAGCCATGCAGCTGTAGTGAAGAGAGGGGGAAAAAAAACCCCACACGTCATGCCAAGTAGTCAGTGACAAGTGAGATCAACGCAGCGTTTCTACCATACCTAACATCTTCAGTATGGTTACGTCGTTTCAAATAAAGTACCACAGATGCCTAACAGAAACAGCTTAAGAAGAGGAATTGGGCTCATGGTTTGGTCATCATGGTAGAGTTTATGGCAGGAGTACATGGTGGACGCTTTTACCACAGCAGACCAGGAGGCAGAGTACGGGGCCAGAAGCAGGGACTGAGCAGTGACCTTCAGAGGCTCATCCTAATAGCCTACTTATTAGTAATAATAACCAGCCTTGCTTATTGAAGGTTCCACAGCCTCTAAAACAGAACCTCCAGCTAGGGGCAAGCCTCCAAAACATGAGCCGGTGTGGGACCTTCCAGATTCAAACATAACCATATCCTATGTCAGTAGCTCGCTAGTATTTGTGTGATGTTAGCGATTCTCATATAGGAGTTGTCCAATTTGGCTCTTCATTTGTAGACACGATAGCTGAGTTTTCAGGAGATGCATTCAAGTAGTAGGGGGGGTCAAACATGAGCAAAGCTTTATGAAGAATTCTAGATTCACACTTAGTAGTTGTGTTTGGGACAGTGGAGTCCAGCTCTGTGGGGACCGATTATGTGTAGTGCTTTATTTGAAATAATGTAACCAACCATATTGAAGCTGTTGGAAAGTTTCCTGCCATGACAGGTAGAGCCTAAGGAGCAGTTTTCTAACAGCAGAGTATTTCAAACTTCCGGGAAGATGGTTCACAGCTTGGTCAGTACTTATTTGTGTGAAGTGTATAAAATGCTGAGAGTCATGGCAGTACTGAGAACTGATCTCCAGACAGCCTTCTCCTGCCCTTTGAAACACTGAGGTATAAGAGCATCTGGGGCTAGAGTCGCCTTTCTTAGTGACGTAGTACATGCTGTATAGATGTTTGGTGCCTTGCTGGAGATTGAACTGTGTTGTTAAAAGTTATCTCACATCTTCCGATGTCACCTCCATGAGCAATCAGGGTTCAGATTGTAAAGTTTTTCCTTTCCCTGCTCCTGGAATTGAGCCCATACTTTTAGAGCCCTGTTGAGGTATTGTGCCGTGGAGAGTTCAAAGACAGATAGTGTAGCTTTTGTGCAAGCTCAGTGGAGCCTGTAACTCAGTTCCCATCCTTAGTAAGTAGAGAAATAGATAATAGCTGTCATCACCAGGATTAAATAGGGTGAAATTCAATACAGGTAAATTAACTTGTACTCGGCTCTTCATGGCTGTCTGGTACATGTCACTTGACTATTGCCTCAATTTTCCTCCTCCTCCTCCTGTTCTTCTTCTTCTTCTCCTCTCCCTCCTCCTCCTCCTGATAATTGTGTGTGTGTGTGTGTGTGTGTGTGTGTGTGTGTGTGAATGGGAGTGCCCACAGAACCATGAAGAGGGTATTGGATCCCTTAGAGTTGGAGTTATAGGTTTCCTTCATTCTTCTTTGATTAATGCTCTGACATGTCAGGGATTCGTTCAGTTAGCCTGCTTAGGATCAGTGAGAAATGAGTGTGTCTCCCACTATGAAGTACCCATTTAATCACCTCTTGAGTTCTTCTCTGCTTTTTATGACATGGATGTTGTATGTAGCCCAGGCTAACCTCACACTCGTAATAGTTCTTACGTTACGCTGCTGCCCTCAAGTGCTGGGATTATTAAATCATTTATAGCACATGAGTGTATGATAAAACTTTGTTTTCTCTACTATTAATCTGCCTACTTTTATATCAATACTATAATAGTGAATTGTTATAGTTTTTTATATATATGTTAAAAATCTTACAATGTGGTGGTCCTCATTTTTATTTTTCCTAAGTCACTTGCTTACTCTCTGAAAGTATTTTTAGAGCGCAGGGAAACAGTGGTGTGGATTGTACTGCTCTCTGTTGAGCACCGTTTACCACACTGCCCGTCACTCTGCCCCATGCTTCCCATGCAGAAGTCCCATTTAAAGTCCTGTTTTGCCCAGTGCTCTTTAGAAGGTGTCTGTCCTCTCCTTGAGTTGGCTCATCTGAGCTTTTTGTTGTTTCTCCTGAGGTTTGCATGTAGCCTTTGAAAGCCTGGAGCAGAGCCAGAAAACTGAAGCATGTAAGGGGCAGTTGGGGCATCTAAGACAATAGACAGTGATGCAGAGTGTGACCTGAAGGACACTGTGACATCTAAAGCAGGCAGTTGTGATTGTGATCTTCAGTCTCCCCTGTTTTCTGAGAAAGGAAAAATAAAAATAAAAACAACCACACACACACCAAAATTCTAAATGTTTATATTTTGTCTTCTGCTATTAAAATACTGACAGTTAATTTAGAAAACCAACACCCCCCCCCCGAAAAAAAAAAAAAAAAACCCAAACAAGCAAAATCCAAATGAGCCTGAATAAATAGTTCTTAAGGCTACACAGTATCAGTTATCCCTGGGCCAACAATTTGTTGCTGCTGCTCTAAAGGATTTACAGAGGAGAATTGAAACACCATTTATTATTTATAGAGTAGGTGCTAGAACTGTACAGACAAACAGTGACCTGTGAACACTCCTTGTTCATTAGTGCTGGACAGGACATGAAGGTGATGACACATCTAGTTGAACTGAGTTTGCATTCAGTGCAGAGATTGCTACAAGTAGAACATGTTTTCCTTTGGGCATTGGATCATACTGGTCTGGGTCTCCCCTGGCACCATCTGGGACTAGCTATTTAACATCGCTGTTCACCGATGAGCTCTTAGAATCATAAAGCTTTTTTCTGTGAGCAGGATTCATAGCAAGTAATTTTTTAGTGTATTGCAAAATACACCATACTAATGTAAATATAATGTAAACAAGGCATTATTTCCTGTGCTTTAGAGACAAGAGAACTGAGGCTGGAGTGTTGTAGCAGATTGCTTGTCCTCCAGGTAGAGGGAGTTTGTAAGCCTAACTTTATCCACCCTCTCCAGTTGTGTGTGTGTGTGTGTAGTTAACACAAAATGCATTTTTACACACAGTATGCCAACAGCTCATGTTTCCATATGTCAGCCTATAGACTAGCAAGTTTAACTAACGAGAGTTAGGTCCTCCTTGGAGGGTGGTAACAGCTGGAATGATGATAACGGAGGAGATGGGGTACATGGAGCCTCTGACTTGGGGAGGTCCCTGGTGAAATTGGAAGGGAGAACATCATAGGTAAACCCAACTTGTTCTAAGAACCTAATTGATTTTGATAGGTCTTCCTATTCAGGCTCTGTGGCTCAGCCTGTAATCCCAGAACTTGAGAGGCTAAGGCAGGATGATCAAAAGTTCAGAGATGGTTGATCCTGGGCTACAGTCTGTGCAATGGGGGGGAAACACACGCACACACATATACACACATATACACAGACATGCAGAGGCAGGTGAATCTCTGTTAGTTCAAAGCAAGCCTAATCTACTGAGTAAGATCCAGGACAGCTAGGGCTACACAGAGAAACCTTGTCTCAAAGTTACTTAATTAATTAATAATAAATGAATTACTCAGAGTTACCCACTTTTCTTAATTATGGACATTATAATGATTTTTAAATTAGGATGAATTTTTTTAGACTTTTTAATTCTATTTTATGTGTATGAATGTTTTGCCTAAATACACGTATGCCTAGTGCCCACAAAGGTGAGAACAGGGCATAGATCCTCTGCAACTGGAATTAACGTACAGTTATGAGGTTGTGAGCCATCACATGGGTGCTGGGAACTGAGTCTTTTGAAAGTGTGTTGCTGTGGGAGGGTATTTTCTCCTGGAAATGCATTAGTAACTAGTTCATTAGTGTGTGGTACCTTGCAGTCCAGGAGATTAGGGCTGAGGATGTGGCTCAGTGCAGGCGTGTCCCTAAGAAGCATAAGCACCAGACACATGAAATAAATAACAGAGCAGCAAAGGTTTTTTCGCCAAGGGATTTACATCCTACATCACTGAAGACTGCTTCCAGTAAATCATTGGGCTAAAGAACTGGCCAGGCATGGTATGCATGCCTGTAATCCAGACACGATGGAGGGAGAGGCAGGAGGATCAGGCCATTCTCAAATATACATCAAGTTTGAGACCTGTCCAGACAACATAGCAACTCTCGTCTCAAAAACAAAATAAATAAATGAATAAAACAGTTATGAAGGCCTGGGCTGCAGCTTGTTAGATCCCTTGCCCAGAACATTTGAGGTCTAGGTTTCCTTCCTAGCACCAAGGTGGGAAATAAAAGGAACAAAGATGATAATAAAACATGCTAAAAAAACTGGACTGGTAAAGCTAGGGGTGAGCATTGAATGAGCATTGTGTTTCTAAAGCAACAGGAAGTGGGCCCTGTAGGCTGTCCCTACCTTAATCCTCATCCTCTGCAGTACTGCAGAAGAGAGCTTAGACGCCCTTTCCTAGAAAGAACCAGAAAGCGTCTTGGCCTTTTTCATGGGCCATGTAATCTCAGTGACAAACACTGTTCAGCCAAACGAGCAGGGCGTTGTCCCAGCAAAGCTTCCTTTACGAAGGCAGCCATCAGGCGAGGCATAGCCAGGGCCCTTGGGTGGTTGCGTGACCATCCTTGCTCAGGAACAAATGGCTCGATGGGTATTTTCACGAGTGCCAGGGAGCTAGGGAGCCAGGGGACCATTCTGTGCTCTTTAAGGATAGGTCTGACTGCCACAGTGCCTGCCTTCCACAGTTTTCCAGCAGGGTGACTGTAACTCAAGTTCAAAGGAGGGTTTATTTTTACTTTACTGAGGCACTGTGTAGAATGTTTCAAAAGGAGTTTTTGCAGAAGACAGGGGGGAAAAAATGTAGAACACTGCAGTTAGGTTCCTTAATTCTTTTGTTCCTGCTATGGTCTAGCCTCATAGAACAGGTGGGCAGATGACCATGTAAGGAAGCAAGGATGAATGAATGAATGAATGAATGAATGAATGAATATTAACAGAAAAGCAGTGCTCTCATTTTTTTTTTAAATACTGTATCTTGGCTTTTGAAATAAACATATCCAGGTAGTAAATTATGGCCGTTTTTATGATGAGGATCTGTATCGGAGTCCTGCTGGATGGTCGGAGTCTTCTGGCTTCCTACAGACCCCATGACTGTGGCCTGTCGTTACTCAGGTGCAGCTTTTTCCTCGGCTCTGGAATACTCAGCATTTTGTACCAAGAAAGCAATAACCATTGCAGTGTAGCCTGGGTCCATTGATTCACACATTTCAGACATCCAGGAAAGTTTAAATTCTGCATAACTTTTGGAAGGCAGAGAGGAAGTTCATGGATGTCAAAACATTCATGTTTTGTCTCCATGAGGCCCCGTTAAGAGGACTGGAAAGTGGCCTGTTTACCATAGCAGTTTCCTCCTGCCCGTCCACCCGGCTCTGGCTCATATGTTCCGTTTCCAGGCTTACTTTATACCACGTGAAAGCCGTGGGCTTTACTGAAGACTTTTCACAAGATGTGTTGTAAACATACATGGTTTGTGCCTTTCAAAATTACATTTCTGGTGACTGGTGCTCCCCCCCCCCCTTTCTTTTCTAGAATGCATACACAGCCACAGCTATCAATAGCACCAACTTCTGCACCTCAGCAAAGGATGCCTTCGTCATTCTAGTGGAGAATGCTCTGCGAGTGGCTGCCATCAACACAGTGGGGGACTTCATGCTGTTCCTAGGCAAGGTAAGGCCACCTGTACCGTCTGAGTCAAACGGATGGCTGAATAAATGTACACAATTTTGTTCTTTAATTTAAAAAAAAATGTAGCCTAGCACAAAACTAGAAGCCATTTACTATGTAGCAAACATTCATGATTCCTTAATATGCATTAAGTATATTCTTAATTTACTTTACAGGTATTATATTTATTTAATCTTTTTAATATTTTTTTTTAGTTAAGCACTGTTATTCTGAGTTAACAGACATGCAGGTTTTTTGTTTTTGTTCTTAAAGAAGAAATCAGGAGTGATATAGCTCACTAAAATACTTGCTAGCATGTGCAGAAACATGATTTCAATCCCTAGAACCACACATACAAAGAAAAAAAAATTATGGAAACACTCTATGCAATGATGAGGGTTGTCTGGACATCTGGTTCCTGTCAACTTGGCACAAACCTCGACACGTCTGTGAAGAGGGAGTCTTCACTGAGAAAATGCCTCTGTAAGACTGGACTCTAGGCAAGTCTGCAGAGGCATTTTCCTGATAGTGGTGGATGTGGGAGGGCCCAGCCCCTGGGCAGGTGTCCTGTGTTGTGTAAGAAAGCAGACTAAGCAAAGCATGAGGGGCAGGCCAGCAAGCTGCACTCTCCACACCTTCAGTGCCTGCTCCAGGCTCTGCCTGGAGCTCCTACCCTGACTTTCAGAGATGGCATGTTATATTACATGGAAGTGTAAGATGAGACGAACCCTTTCCTGGCCATGGTGCTTCTGGGGTTAGCAGCAGGAAAGTAACTGCATCTGGAGGCTGGGGTCTAAGGTTCTGGGTTAAACTCATGCTGCTGATTCTGTGGCTATTTGTACATTTGGGATAATAATGGGGACACATTTTTAGTGTTGTAAGTCTTAGACTGGTTAATCACCCAGGGTATCTAGGACGGTACTTGACACATTGGTTTTTTTTTTTTTTTTTGGTGAATGTTAGCAGTTACGGTAGAATGTTAGATGTTATTATATAAAAAATCCTTTTAAAATAGAGCTGTTAGGGAACAAGACCTACTTTTCTTAGAGCTGAGAAAAGAGTTTATTCCATGCTATCAAAACCTTCAAAATTATAAATAGCATTATACTTAGATTCATTGCACCTGCATTTAAAACCAGAGGCTATTTATGCAGTTTGAAAAATGAAAGAATTAAACATGTTGCAGCACCGTTGGGATGCCACTCCTCACGCCTGTGTGCCTCCAGTGACGTCTCAGCTGTGTGCTTCTGTGGAGGAACGGCATACATACTTGTTGATCACACTCTTTCTGTACACTCTTCTACACCTTCTCTGTGTTGCCTTGGTGATCTTCATAATTACTCACAAACAGTAGGGTCCGTCCCCCACTAAACACAGTTATACACTGGGGTGGGGCAGCAACTGTGCCTGTAAAATGTCTTTGAAAAGAACAGAAACTTGTTTTGTCTAGTGGAAGCACAGCTTTGTGTGTTTTGAAGTGTGTAACTTCCTAGGCAACTGTCATCTGAAAACAATTAAGGGTAATTACTTTGAATATCTGTAATTAAGTTTACATTATAACAGATTTGCTTGTGTCGTGTTTTTATAGGAGAGGACATTTCTATAGTGAAGGTGAAGCGCGTCAGTGTCCATTAAGAGTCGAGAGCAGGATTGGCTGGTGGTACTGAGTGTGCGGATGTTTCATGCTGACTCAGAAAGGGCTGAAGACTCTGTTTTGTTTATACTGTTTTTATTTATAAATTCATAACTCATCCCTAGAGCTAAAACAGAATGAACACAGAGAGAGAGAGAGAGAGAGAGCGAGCATGTGCATTCGAGAGAGCGTGTGTGTGTGTGTGTGTGTGTGTGTGTGCATGAGAGAGAGAGGTGTCACATCCCCTGGCAGGTGACCTATTACTGTTAGCATTTTATATTCCATAGCAGAGGAAACTAAAGGTAATCTACTAGACATATTTTGAGAACTGGAATGTGGCAAGGCTGGAGTTGATATCCATGCCTGTCCTATCTAACCATAATAGTTATCTCAACTAACATTAAATTTGTCCTTGGACTTTTACAGAAAAGCCTTTTTATTTAATAATCGTGTTGATGTCAGAACTACCCCTGAAAACAGTTCTAAATACAACTGAATGTAGCTTTATTTGTAATAGGGACCTTTTGTAAACAGTGTAATGCCGAACACTAGAGAAATGGCTGGATTTAAAAGCTGGCCTGGTAAACCATGTTCTCTTGTGAGTTTAGAATATGATAAAGAAATGTATATAATTCAGACAGTGAAAAGGCTGAGTAAAATACTGGAATGTCATTTTACTGTTGTAAAAATGTGTGTTAAGGACCAGCGCTGAACCTTGGTGACAGACATGTCCTGAGCATGCACGAGGCCCTAGGCATGATCTCCAGTACTCCCAAACAGGGACTGATACCTCTTCTTCATTTCCTTCCCCCAGACAAAGTTTCTTTGTATAACTAACTGCCCTGGCTGTCCTAGAACTCACTTTGTAGGGCTGGACTCAAACTCAGAGAGATCCAACTGCCTCTGTCTCCCAAGTGGTGGGATTAAAGGTGTGTACCACCATGCCCGGCTTGAGAACTAAGAATTCAACTAAAATGTGCATTATAAGAATGAAAGCTAGTATCTCAGATGTTAACAGTGGATAATCCTACACATCTCTTAATGAGTTCCCTAGCTAGACAGTGTTCCGTCTATTCAGTGTGTCCCTCTATAAGGAACAGTGTATAACATCAAAAACGTGGCTTTTAAATTGGCTTGTGGGTTTTGTTTTTAACATGCTAGTAATCTGACTGGAAGCTTTTCTTTAGACTTATCTTTCTGTTCACTCCACAAATATAGACTGTTTACTTTCAGAGTACTACAGACTGTCCTGGGTGTCCTCTGTGTGGGGAGGGGACATCTGTATCCTTTCTTTTCATTTGATACTATAAGCACTTCTAGTTTCAGTAAACATTTTCTAAACATGTTTATACACTTGTACACTTGACCAATCCTCTGGTGTGTGTGTCTTTAAACACTTGAACTATTCTCAAGTTTTTACTAATATAAGTTATATTATGATGAAACTTTTTTGCACAAATATGCCCGTATTAAATATTGCTAGCTTAGTTCAGTCTTAGAAGCCTAGAACTGGAATGGATTAGTGTTCTTAATGTGATTTCCTAAATTAATATTTTAGTAACAACATAAATGGAGGCTGGAGAGATAGCTTAGGGGCTAAGAGCATTTGCTCTTACATGTCCCAGCACCCATCAGTGGTTCACAACATCTGTAACTCCAGTTCAATAGAGAAACCTTCTTCTGGCTTCCATGGGCCCAGGCATACATGCAGTACACATACATACATGTCAGCAAACAGTCATACTCATAAAATTAGAATCAAATGTTTAATAATAGCATTTGTGAAAGTTACCTTTAAAACTATAAGATAATGCTCAGTTTACATGTCTCTTCTGATGAATTTAATACAAGGTAAATGCTAACTATAAAACACTTGATAGGTTTTTTTTTAGCCTTCCCAATAAACTCTTTTCTGCCTTAAAATAACAACTCCAATGATTTTTAAAAAAAAAAAAAAGAAGAAAATATCTTCTGAGTTTCTAACATAGTAAAATAAAATTCTTTATTTTCTTTTTTAAAAATATAGTTCTGAGCTGGTAGTATAGCTCAGTATTAGAAGATTCAGTCCTTTGCACCACACACATGTACATGCATGCATGTATGCATACATCCTCACACATGCACACATGCACAAATATAAATTCTATACATATATATATTTCATTTATTAATGGTATATGTATAGATTTTACTAACTCAAGTATTATGAGACACGTT
This sequence comes from Mus caroli, assembly GCF_978045245.1. NCBI lineage: Eukaryota > Metazoa > Chordata > Mammalia > Rodentia > Muridae > Mus > Mus caroli. The sequence continues at coordinate 101,151,170 of NW_028227261.1, read as the reverse complement.
AAAAATTTTGGTATTTGTTCCAATAAAACAATATCCCATCAAACAATGTGTTTACATTTCTCCTGTGTAAAATTACTTTCCCTATATTTTATAATACTTTTCTTATATTGGTTTCATCTTATAATTGATGATTTATTTAAGAAGATGTTTTAGTGTAAATACTATAACCAGGAATCCAGTTTCTTACTATAACCAATTTTATACTATAACCAAAACCCCAAAATTTTTATACTATAACCAAAAGTCTCTCAACATACAGTTTCCAAGGAAAAACAGTACCTAAGTGCAGAGTTTACATTTGGGGTGGGGGTGAGGCAGGGAGAAACAGTGGCCAGGCTTCCCATGGGGGTGGGGTTCAGAATGGATTTTACCATCATGGAGGGTATGCACTGTCATGTCTCTTCCAGAGGTTAAATGACCTTAGAGCACAGCGCCGAGCTGAGCAGTAACTGTCATTCACATCTCTGTTTCTCTCACTCCAAAGCTGCCATTCTGTCCTTCTGACTCCTCACAGCCTGACTCAGTGATGAGTTTCTTTCACTGTGGTCAGAGATCTTATCCTCTGCATTAGAAGTCCAGTCAGAAAAGAAGATGCTAGAGCACAGTGTCTTATTATTTGTTTTGGGGATTGAGCCCGGAGCCTTAGACATGCTACACAAACAGCCTACCACCGAGCCATTTCACATCCCAGGCCCTGCATTTACCTTCATTTATGAATTACTTAGCTAACCTATGTATTATGAGCCATATTTAAGAAAAAAAAAGTTAACTTCCTGAGACATACAAATCGAAGTTGAATGTTCTGTAAAGCAAGCAGGTGATAGGTACACAGGAAGCTTCCAGAGATGGAGGCTGTGTACTTCATCAGTATCTGGGATACTTTTAAGATTTGGGGCTTCATCTTTGATTCAGTCAGTAGGATCCCTGGAGTCAAAGCCCAGGAACTTGTATTCCTAGCCTCTCTGCAGTCTGAAAACCATCAAATCAGCTCTGTTTGAAAGCATACACAGCTATCCATCCACTCGACTTCTCTGGTCCTATAGGCAAAAGAAGGTTTTGAATGTTGTCTATCTTCTGTGCTGTTCCTGTAAGTTTGCCATTCAATTTTTTTTTTAAACCACGTGATACTCTTTAGATATATTTTGGCATCAGTCCTAAATTTGTCTGTTGAAAGGAACTATTACATGTCCTTGGAGTTATTTCTCACAAGATGTAATGTGCAGCTTTCTATCCGAGCTGCTTTGTCTCTGTCTGCTTTGCTTGAGTCACACTTTGTTTCTAATTGACCTCATCATTTCAAATACAGTTTGCCTTTTAGGGGGATGGCAAGAACATGAGGAACCCCAAATCTCACATGGAATGTGCAGAATTTTAAGATAGTATAAAAAATAACTCATTCAAAATTTGAAATCAGCCGGGCGTGGTGGCAAATGCCTTTAATCCCAGCACTTGGGAGGCAGAGGCAGGCGGATTTCTGAGTTCGAGGCCAGCCTGGTCTACAAAGTGAGTTCCAGGACAGCCAGGGCTATACAGAGAAACCCTGTCTTGAAAAAAAAAAAAAAAAATTGAAATCACTAGATGATTGTGGTGCACACCTTTAATCTCAGAACTCAGGTGACAGAGACAGTCTGGTCTCTGTGAGTTCAAGGCCAGCCTGGTCTACAGAGTGAGTTTTAGGAGATCCAGGACTACACAGAGAAACCCTCTCTCTAAAACCAACCAACCAAACAAACAAACAAATGGAAATCACTTGAATAATGGAAATAATGTAGTTAACCACATATGGAAATCACCCAGTAAAGAGGCCACTGTATGAGATGATTAATAAGTCTATAGCCATAAGCTTTGGAGACCTAGGTTTGCTCCATGAAAGCATCTAAAAGTGATTGGTTTATAGCTGAGTCAGTGTGTTGCATGCATTATAACTCAAAGTTATGATGGAGGCAAAGGAGAAATGCTTTCATGTTGATAGGGAAGACACTGCAAGATTCTTCCTGCCTGTTCTCAGCCTTGGGCACAAAGTGACTCCAGAGGTTTTATGGTTTTGTTTATGCTTTTGTTTTTGTTTTAAAGCCTGATGTTAAGCTAAGAGCCAGAGAAGAGTATGTCTTAAGATTCAGAAAGTCCATACCAAATGTTTGCTGGGGTTTCCCCTGTAAAGAATCGTGGGGTTGGCAGGCACTATGCAGTAATTGTTTGAATGGAACCTGTTCCTTACTCGGTGACCTTGGGCAGGTTGGCTGACCTTTCCAAAGGTGCTCCCCGATCTAAGTAATGGGCTGGATAATGTTTGCCATCAAGTATCTATAGGATTATTGGCAAACTGATATAAAATGTGTTAAAAGAACTATAAAATATATGAAGCGAGGAAGCACCTGAGTAGGTGGTTCTTCACAATAAGCAAGCTGACTGTTTTATTTAGCATGGACGTGGATGCATTGGGTAACTTTTGCATCGCACATAATCCAGACCTAAGCTTCACAAAAATTACATTATATTTATCATGTATACCATAGGAAGTACAATATGAAACACAGGAAAAGTTTTAAGACTAAAGATGAATGTTGTAGCACCATTTACATCTGAAAACAATCTAAATCTCAAATAGTAGAAAAATGGCCAAATGTATTTTAAACTACTCATAAGATAAAATTGTAAAGTTGAACAAGTATTTGTAGAACATTTATAATAATCCTCTTAAATTATGAAGTTTCTATTGTTTTATATATGATTTCATATATGTAGGAATACTTAGAAAAAAACATACCAATTCCAAGCATCAGCAATTTTATGAATTCAAACCAACATTTAAATAATAGGCATACATTTATTTTAAAGTTTATTAGCAGATTATCAATGGGTGATTTTTTTTTTTCAGGAACCATATGACATTTGGAAAACTAAATTATCTTTACTGTAATCATGAATCGTCTAATCTGTGTTCTTGAACTTGTATGATATCCATGAGTGAAGTTGACGTTTTGTGTGGGTGTATGTGGAGTGTACGCTTTAGTCTGAGATGGAATAGCCTTATGTAACTGTCATTGATGAAGAGTGTTCTTAAGTCTGCAGCAATGAAGAATTGTGGCTGGCTGCCGTGGGATCTCAAATGTGGTCTCTGCTCTCTCTGCTGCAGGTGCTGATAGTCTGCAGCACCGGTTTGGCTGGGATTATGCTGCTCAACTACCAGCAAGATTACACAGTATGGGTGCTGCCTCTGATCATCGTCTGCCTCTTTGCTTTCCTAGTCGCTCATTGCTTCCTGTCCATTTACGAAATGGTAGTGGATGTATTGTTCTTGTGTTTTGCCATTGATACAAAATACAATGATGGGAGCCCTGGCCGAGAATTCTATATGGACAAAGTGCTGATGGTAAGTACTTCAAATGCCGGCCACAATGTTTCCAAAATACTCTGCGAGGTTAATTCCCACAAAGTAACACAGTGTTAAAATTGTAGAACTGAATCATGAATGAAGTTTATCTTGGAGAAATTGAGGTAGGTCTTCTTGGTACAGAAACAACCATTTCAAATACTACTCTTTAGTTCTACCCAGTCCCTGTACCATCCTGCCTGCCCCCTCCTTTGTGCTATATGGATTTGAATAGACTTTTAAACATGTCTTCTAGCTACTGATCAAAGTGCCCTTTCCCAAAGTAGATCTTAAAGACAAAAGCCTTGTTCTCAGAGCCTTTCTGCCTCTCTCCATCAACCACTTATACAAGGCTATTACTGTCAACCCTAGTTAAAATCCATTATCCTAAATCCCACAAGCTGGACTGAAGGTAAACAAAATACAGGAAGTAGCCCATAAGGGTCAAAGTATTTTGTACTGACTATTTGTAAGCATTTTGTATCCATATTTTTCTGTGAAGCCCCTGAGGTTCCTCTGTATTAGAAATTCAACTAAATTTTGAGACCATTTAAAAACCATATTAAAATGCTTTTAGGAACTGGAGAGTGGGTGTGAACACTTGTTGCTGTGGCAGAGACTCAGGTATCAATTCCCAGCACTCACATGGCACCTCCAAAACCTTCTGTCACTTCAGTCCCAGGGGCCTACACCCTCTTCTGGCTCACTTAGCCACTGTATATACATGGTGCACATATGTAATATTAAGGCACTTACCCATACATATACATAAAATAAAAAAATTTAAATATAGCTTTATCATTATTAAGTGATACCGAACTAAAGATACTTAGGACTGAATGTAATACATTGAAATAATGAGCCATTTTGTGCGAGTATGAGGTACCCAGTTTACTCTGAAGTAAATATATGAATAAAAGAAATACTTGTTTTCCTTCAGTAGTGAAAATTGAAGGTAATTGGACTCACCTGTTTGATACTGTCTCTGATAGCATCATCACCTAAATTTTGGATGCTTTCACAAGTCCTAAATGAATTCTGTCTGGTTGGGTTCATCTGGAATTGAATCTTTATTTCAGTTTTTTGTGACTATAGAGCAGTTCAAGGAGAAATTTCCATATTTTAACACCCTGACTGATCACATGTACTTTTTAAAAAATAGATAAACTGTCACTGTGTAGCCCATGCTGACCTTGAACTTGACCTCAATCTTCCTACCTTAGCCTCTCTGGTGTTGGGATGGGAGGTAGGGACCACCATGCTCTGCTAGATGATTCGGGAGGAAGTTCTCTAGAGCTCAGGTAGAGCAGCACAGGCCCCTGGGGGCTGCCTCCTGCTCTAACCACTTCTGATCACCGGTTCCTGATTTCCAAATTTCTACTTTGTAGAATAATATGTAGAGCAGGATACAGGTGCTATGGAGGAGGAAACTTTGAAGCTAGATAAATATTTTAAGGTAGCTGACATGTGGTTCGGGTTTGGGTTTTTTTGACGGGGGTTGGGGGGTATTTTTTTCTAGGTCTTTGTTGTTAAGTACAGGCTGATATCCAAGGCTGGTGCATGAAAATTGCCACGAGTGGAAAGCCAGCCTGGGCCATATAGTGAGTGGAAAGCCTTCAAGATCTACATAGTAAAATCCTATCTAAAATTTTTTTAAATATTAAAAATATAATACAAACTAGAAGCGTTTGAAACAAACTGGTTTTGGATCACTTAGCCTTGATATAGAAAATGAAACAAAGGAAAATGATATCCCCCACCTGGGGAAAAGCAGACTCTTAAAAAATGTTGAATAGAATTCTCTCCTACAGCCATAGTGAGAGTGTCAGAGTGGGTGATGGATGGAAGGTTTTATATCTATGGATTGCAATCCATCCCAGCCAATTTTCAGAGTACTGTTGACCACACTAAGGTTGGATCCTTAAAGTTCACCTACTGACTGAAACCTAAGAAGATCCCCAGTTAATGCCGTGCGCTCTGTGTTTTGCAGGAGTTTGTGGAAAACAGTAGGAAAGCTATGAAAGAAGCCGGCAAAGGAGGTGCTGCGGATGCCCGAGAGCTAAAGCCGATGGTAGGTGGCGAGGAGGAGGCGGCCGCCCTCCACGACTTTCCCTTTCACTTCTTCTCTGTCTGTGTCTTCACTGACTGCACGTCCTCTGGAGAAGCCTTGGTTGTCTGTATCACACAGGACACGCTGCTCTTTCTGTTTGTCTGCTTACCCATCACTTGGATGGCAGAGGTCCTGTCACAGCTGAGACTACCATCTGTGAAAGTGAGCTGAAAGGAACAGCGGCCTGCCCAGAGCTCAGGGGCTGTAGGGACACTTGCCTCCGAGTCAAAGCCAGTTTTCTTGCTGTCAGTATTTAGTTTTCGTCCCACGGGACACGTCAGGGTGACTTTGAACCGGCAGGTCATTTCGATCATTCTAGAAGGTGATCATGAGAGTTCCTTTCAGCTTGCTGAAGTTCATACTCCTCCTTTTTTAAAAACAGTATTGTTCTGTTTACATTGCTGTCCTGTCCTGCGGACTTTCTCTTCTCTTGCTCAGACTGTACTTTCTTTGCTGTTGTTATTTCTGTTTGTTTATTTGGTTTTGTTTTGAGTTGTTTTTTGCCTACAAACAAGGCGATTTCCATCAATATCCACATGCCATCTCGGTAAGACAGTCTTCTCACATTTTCGTTGTAAAAGGAATCATGTCCTCCAACCTGTCACAGGTAATAGATTTAGATAGGTAGATGACTAATACTTAGGTAGACAGACAGACAGACAGAAAATTAATATATGGACGGATGGGTACATAGGTGAGAGATGATGTAAATCAATAGATAGCTAGACAGATAGGGTTTTTTATTTGGGGGAGAAAAATGACTTAATCAATTTAGCATCCCCTGGGTTCTTTCTCTTACAGATATTCTCCTGTAGTGTAATGGCACGAGTCAGACCCACACTGGTCTAATTAGGATGATGCTACCAAAGTCAGCTGTGACATGAGACAATGTCACTCATACTTCCTGGTTATCCTCACTCTTTAGGAAATAAAGAATCTGAACCTAGAACTTTAAAGGGACAAATATAAAAACCTGGGAGGATACTAGCTTGCCTCTCCCTCCTTGGTGGGGGTTGAAACTTCCACTGAATCATTCTTCAGTAATAAGCATTTTAAGAAAGGTAGAAATGTTTGAAGTTGAAGACCAGCCAATTTGACCGCGGGCTTGGTATGCATTTCCATTGTGATTCTTAGCAAGCAGTAGATGAATGGTGGTAGACCAGAATACAAGTATCCCTTCCCTACCACCTTTTCCTAACTGTGGCCCATCCCACATGCAATGTATTAACATCCCCCTTTAGGTTTTGCCTTCAGTTTCTGTCACTCATCAGTTTATAGCATCCCTACAAAGTCTGTCCTCAAGCACATTGTTTGTGGGTGGTGCCCTTCTGATGTGCTGGGCACCACAGCGTTTGACCCTCAAGAATGTCATAAGAAGTCTCTCCACCCTGAAGCAGTAGAGAACATGACATAGACTCCAACCAGTTTCTTAAGCATGCCATTAAACATTTCTTCTCATGCCCAGTAAACATGTGGAGTTGATGCCTCCTGTCCCCCGCCCTTTGTGACATAAAAGAATGATCTGAGAGCGACAGCACTGAAGCAAGGGTGTCATAGAAAATGAGCCGCCTGTTCTCATTCACTGTGCTTCTCAGATGAGAGCTCTCCACAAGAGCATCCTGTCTGTTTTGTTATACATACAGCCGTCTGTCTCCCTCCATATGGGCTGTGTCTGCACTTAGGTTTTGTTTTTTTATTATAGCTTGTAGAACTATTTGGGAAAATGTGGTTTTTAGTTGACCTCTTGATTGGGTATTGTTAAACGCAATAAGAAACTTTGCTTCTTGAACTATTTAAAAGAGCCTCACTAGTTTAAAACCATTTTAAGATTCATGAGGTCTCTGTACAGTTCTCAGAATAGTTGGCTGAATAGGATGACATGCTTCTGGGGAGGAGGGCCGTCTGCTTGCTGTACAAAGCTAAGGTCTCTCTGGGCTGTGGGCTGTATGTATGTGTGCTTGTGTCTCACTGGTGGCCCTGAAGTATGGCCTGCAGCATTCCAGCATCATAGGCTCAAGAGGGGAGTCTCAACCTATTTTTGCCCTGTTGCTGTTGTGACCGTGTGTGTATACTAATAGCATCATTCATATCTCCTTTCAATGGTAATTTTCTAAGATTATACTCTGTATGGCTTTGTTTTCTAGGCTTCGGGAGCAAGTTCTGCTTGAACATAGCCGACGGTTATGGACCCCCATTGACATTCCAAAACAATATATACACATAACTATGTATTTGTGTGTGTGGGTGTGTGTATATATGTATATGTATGTGTGTATATATATGTATATGTATATACACACACACACATAATCAGCCAAAATCAGAGAAAAGGAACAGGGATTTAATACCTTTTTTATGCTTATTTTTGTCAAACATGTACGCCTTTCATACGGGTGGCTTTTACAAGGCAACTTCCGTCATTTAATGTTTTCAATTGTAATTGTCTTAATGGAAATGTTAGATTCATATCTGATTAACGTTTTTAATAACTAGAGGAAATTTTAACTTTAGTTACTTAACCTAGATAAAATTATTGTACCAAATTCTTGTGTAAGTTTTTGCAGGGGTGATTTCCCTGGTGTCTGTTTAAAATCAGTATCTTATTTTACTGATGCATAAGTCCTAGTGTCAGACTAGGCATGTGCGTTCAGATAAATAAGAGATTTCTCCAATCTGTTTTCTCCAATCAAAGAAGCCATGCCATTTTACTTTGAGAAGCATCTGAGTGGGCCCGTTACGGGAAATTCCATAATAGCTCATGCATTTGTCAGCCGACATTGAAAAGCAACCAACTCCTCAGGTATTTGTAGTTTACCCTAATGCTTCTATAGAAGGAAGTAGGAACAATAGAGAGAAAGGGGTAGATAATCTTTATTATGCAAACTTTTTTCTTGTATTTTGTCTCTTTCCTCTTCGATTTTTTTTTTTTTTTTTTTTTTTTTTTTTTTTTTTTTAGTAGCATCCACCACACATTCGTGTGCCTGATCTGAAAGGAAGCTGGGGCACCCAGCAAGTTTAGCCTTTCTGGGTATTGATTTCCAGCTTAGGTAATTCTAGAAAGAATTAAAGAGAGAGAAATAAGAAGCATGAAGCACTGAGAGTTTCAGCGCTCTGCTTCTGTTTCCAAGGCAAGTCGGGAGCTTAGGGTTAAACGACCATCTATTCAAATGCTTGCTATAAATCTGAACACACGGGCAGGTGCCCCACTCCTTGGTATTCGTTGTATCTGGAGTTCTACAATGTGTAACTGAAGAATCGGTTGGTGTTAACCCTCAAGTGTGAGTGTGCTTTATGTTTGGGGGTACGTTTGGGATTTCTTGTTTTGCTGGGTTGTTGGCTTTTTTTTTTTTATTCCTAAAGCTTACCAGATATGAATGGCTAATATTCCATTGTTCTGCTTATTGTAATGGTGAATGCTTTAAGAAAAAAAAAGTGTAATTTGCTAAGAATAATTCATGATCTGTTTATGCGATAACTCCTTTTTGTTACAATTTTTTTAAAAAAAGCTATTTTTGTTAATGTAAAGTAAATATTTCAGAGCAAATTTTTTAAACTTATTGCACTAAATACAGGCTCTGTAAAATAATAATAATAATAATAATGAAAAAGCCTCAGCATTTATCATTCCATGGAAGGAAAATCTTTTGAAAGAAAGCATTGCCTATCACAAGTAGACCGTGAATTAGACTGGTGTTATGGGATTGCGTACAATGTCCCGAGGGCTCAACAAGTAGCTGTTTGCTAATGTGCTTCCTTTCAAAGGGTTGGACCTTTAAATTGCTGCAAAAGGTAAATTGTATTTTCTTTCTTAAGCACTGGTGTTCTTTAATCTAGCTAGGCTAAATTTTGCTAAATGCCTTGGTTTCTTTTCAAAGCTCATGAATATTTCTGAACCTTCAGAGTTTTTGCAATAAGAGTCTGGATTAAAAACAACAGCAAACCACACACACAAACACACACACACACAAGAGTGCATGTCTAAGCAGGATCTGGGAAGCCAGCATTGAGAGAGCATAGCTATTGTGAAATAATAGTTCACCAGGAATTAACATCTAACATCTAGTGTTGCCAAATAGTGTCACTGTACTTCTCTGTCATTTGAAATGGAATTTAATTATGTAACTAACAACTGTCCTACTAGGTGAGAGAGAAAGATTATGTGAGAAAGTCAGAATACCATGTAACTTGTAGCCACACAGATTTTCGACATTGAGAAACATTGGGAACTAAATTGAGAATGGGCCAGAGCCTGGAAGATGGGTCTCACACCAGAAGACATTCCAGGAGCTAGCCATTTTAGGAGATGTCCCTTCAAAGTGACGTGATGATGGACTTGCACTTGGGAATCAGGTTCTGCTCACTTGGACATCCCTGCATCATGGACTCTTGCTGCCCCTGTTCCATGTGCTCGCAATTCCAGCTACTGGAAGCCACCAGGAATGCTTTCTAATTATCATTTGCAACTAGAACTGTAATCAGAAAAAAAATTTGTATTTTTGTATAACTTGATTGTGTGCCATTTTATATAACAGGTCCTGTTTTACAAATAAATTTTGTTTTACTAACTTTGTGTTTAGAAATTATGCTCTATGTGTGTAACCATGTCATTTGAGTTCAATTAATTTCCAGGCTGTTTCCCCTAAGTAAGTTTGTGTGCCATATAGTCATATGCAAATATGCCTATCTACTACACGGGTGCACACAGAGAGATATTTGATGTATGGAATATCACTCTGCCCTGAGCTCCATTCTTTGATTAATTTGAGAAAGCCTGGCAGAGGCATTTTAGTGATCCGTAAGTGTTTCCTGCTTGGGTGTTCCTGTTGCCTCTCCCGTTCATTTGCAAGTCCCTCTTCTGGCTATGGGCTGCCTCCCTGCCATCTGCTCACCCCCTCACCGCTTCCATCCTCTGCCCAAGTGAGAAGAATAGACCAAGAACAAAGCTGCTCTGTGAAATCTGGGCACCTGAATAACTTCATAAACCACTTGCTCTGTCTTGTGACTTCCTCCTTTTCCTGTGATGGTTTTCCAATACCACACTCAAGAGTCTTGTCTCCGGAGTTAGGCTTGGGGTTGTCTTTTATAAATGGTAGTGGTGTCCACAGTACCACATGGTTTCTGCCACCAGATAATTAAGAGCCTGGTACATGGTTTAGACCTCCTAGGCTCCTGCCTCAAGAATAAGTTGTCGTGTTACTGTAATAAGGGAAAAAAAGGGTTAAATGTATGTCAGTGAGAATCCATGAGCCCCATCTTCTAGAACAGGCTTACTGGTGCAATAATAAGTAATTAACAGTTTCATGAGGGTGCTGAGTTTGTATGATCCTTGCATGGATGAGCAGAACTCAACACAGGTTGTTTTGTGAGCCCATTTCATGCAGTTTAGGGTTAATCTTTACATCCTAGCATACAGACAGTAAAGTCCTAACTGGATGCCAGTTGAGTAGCCGAGCTAGCTTGGTTCTCGGTCTGCCCCAGTGGAGGTACTTAATTGAGTCTATTTTAAAAATATGCTTGAAGTCAGTGTTTCCTTTGGTAGAGATGCTCTTCTCTAAGAATTTGCTTCCTTCCTTTTTTTCTTTCGATGAAAGGCATTAAGCTGATGAGTATAACCTCTGTCCAATATCATGGACCATGATGTCTGCCTTCTAAGTGCATTCTGAAGATTCCACGCTGGTAAGGTGTGGATCCCCTTATCCTGGTCCCGGGCAACTTTAAGCTTGAATCATAAATACCTCTCCCTCCTCAGAATAACAGGCAATGCATGCTCCAGGTATCTGCAAGCCACACAGTGCTACCATCACACTCCAGTCTCCTGGCCTCAGACACCCCTGCCATGCACAGTCAGGAGGTCCCGCGACGTTCAGAGCCGCTTTGTGAAATCAGCTTCAAACCCAGAACTATTGGTTTTGGTGACCTATACATTTTATTTTATTTCTTATTTTTGCCTTCTCATTTGAATTGGGGCTTCCAGTAGCCTTACTGTAGTTTCTGAGACGTTTCCTTCCAAAGGGTCTGTGAGCTTTCATCTTTTAATAAGCAAGTTCTGGGCTGCGGGGGCATAGAGCAGCTGCTTAGCATTCACAAGGCCCATTACCACCCTTCTCCCCGAAAATATCAGTGTCAGCTCAATATTGCTTTGTTTTGGCCACTTGAAAAACAGACAAACAAACAAACCTCAGAAGTCTGGAGGCTTCTCAGTGCAGGTGACACCGTTAATCTCTGCATTCCTTTTATGCACTGCACACCATCTGACAGAAGCACTCGCTTACAGTTGTTAAGATGTGGTCTGTGAATATATATTAGAGAATTATGAGATCCGAAGTAAATGCAGGAAGCAGAGGTTTGTGTGTTCTGTATTCAGAGCATAGAATGCCTTTTGCTTTAGATGCATATTCATGTAGCTGTGTATATCATGGAATTCGGGTTAGCCCTTCTGAAAAGTACACATTGTTCGTCTACAGTGGCTGCTTGCAGAATTAGCTTGTCTTCATTTAGTGGCATATGGTCCAGTTTTAGAAAAATCAGGATCTTTGAGTATGTCATAGGAAAAAAGTCTAAAGTTAGTAAACTTAAAAACAAAATTAAAGCTCAATGTACTATATCCAGTGAAAAGTTTGAAATAACACACTTTTCCCATCTGAATTTCATAAATTTGAGCCAATCTTATATTCCATATTTTAAGAGGACAATTTTGATTAGAAATTTAACACTTTGAAAATATCTTTCTTACTGAAAACCCTAATGCAGGATTTTTAAGATTGTGACTTTCTGTGGAAACCCTATCTTTTCTACAGAGCTATTGTGTCCTTTCTTCCTTCCCGTTTTTTTGATTTCTTTGTATGTGTAACAATAGACCAACAAGGACTGCGTTCCACTCTTGCATGAACAATTGATCCTTTTGTAAATTACAAGTACAGGATTCAAGTTTGGTATTTTCTAGGGGTTCATCATTAGAGAATTTGTTCAAAAGATAAAAAATGATTAGGAAAAAAAATGATTGGGGACCCAAATATTACACTGGCCTTCATTTTTAACACTCAGTTTTACAACCTAAATTATTTTATTCCAGACCAGAAAGCTCAAAAAAAAGCAAACAAAAACAACAACAAAACCCCCTAAGCATTTATTCATAATATGATAAAGATCTAGTTGATTATGTAAACATTGATTCATTTATACATGTTCCAAATGGTTTTTCACTTTATTTGATGGTATCCAGATTTAACATTTCAAATTCAGAAGCAGATTTGAGTACCATAGTATCCCTTTGTTCTTATGAAAGCTGTGAACTGCCTCCCAGTGCATCTTAGTGAACATCTAACATATTACTGCAAGTGGTCAGAGCTCCCACTGACCGTCCACGGGGATGATGCTCGTCATCTCTGGCCTGAATCAATTTTATAACTAAAAATAGTATATGACTTAGTTCTAGGTTTGGAAATAGAAACTAAATGGGCAACATTAAATCATTACCTATCTTGATAATGATTTCCTACCTTGGAAATATGAGGTGGGTGTGTCCTGAGGGAATTTTTGGCAATGAACCACATTATTAGCAGCGGGGTGGGGTGCTCTCTAAAACATATCAACAGGGCATCCTTACAATTATCCATCTACCAAGACCCTTAGCTATTTTGATGGAGATAGGACATGGGGCTTAGTGTAACCAGTATATAACTCTTAAAGTGTATCTGTCGACATGAGGGAAAACTTGAAGTTAATGATAGTGCACTAACTGAAGTAGAGTGGATACATGATTTAAAAACACTTAGTGAACAGTTGGAGGAGCTGATGCTTGCAGTAGATGTTCAGCCTCACCTAGCACACACACACACACACACACACACACACACACACACATCAACCTGGGAGTTATTGTCTGTGTATGATTTCCTCCCTCTGCCACCCCAACCCCCACAACCACTCACACAGGAGAGAGCAGGGTTAGAGCACTCTACTGATGGATCGTTTCTCTATTTCCCATGTCCACTTCTTCATGCTTTGAGGAAACCTGAGGAGTCCTTCACTCCCCCAACTCACTACTAGGTGTGCAGTGGCTCTCCAGGAAGACTCTTTAGGCCCTTGAAAAAGCAGGCAGGAGATTGTTGAAGGTTTGACTCCAGTGGATCTCATTTCATAGAGGTTAAACCGCTCTCTATGTTATCTAGCTGAACAAAGGAGTAGAGATCTAGCTGGCAGGTCAATGAAGAAATAACAAAAGTCAGCTCTCTATGCACCCTTAAGGCTGGAACGAACCTTCTAGAACTGCACATGGAGAGGCCACTGCTGTAAGTCTGTGACACAGGTGGGAAAGGCCCAAATTTTGTAACTTGACTGGTTCACTTGTAATCAAAGCCTGTGACTTAGAGGGAACTTTCAGACTTTGTCTTTGAACTTACCTACATAACCTGCTTGTTAGGAATATCTTTGGTGCTAGTTGTTGCTGGAGAAATGGATGTTTGAATTCAAAAGTAAAAGTAAGCTGTGAAATGATTTGGAGATACTTGTAGAGATAGAAGAGATCCCACAGACCACGCTATCAGCCTCTAAAAATTGTGATGACCCACTTCATTTACTGTGTGGTTGTCTGGCCAGGGCCTTCTTTGCCCTAGAAATTGTGTTTGAAATATATAGAGATGTAGAGGCTAGAGGTTTTAAGTCAGGGACAACTTAACACTCTCCCTGGCCTTTGGGGGTCTAGTACTTTGCTTAGAACCTCTTCTTGAATTGTAATTTTAATGAACAAAGTCTGTTCTTCTACTGTGCAGCTCTATTGGTACACTTCATTGATGCTTTCTGATCCCTCCCATCCGCAATTGGAGTACTGAACCCCTATAATGAGAAGAGATTTCAGTTAGACAGACTTAGAATACTTAGGACCACTAAACACACATCTACTAGATCTTGCATCTAATCAAGTCAGTCCATTAGGTTGTTAGCTGGTTAGATGACCGGCACACGGGAGAACGTCCTGACAGCCAGGGAAGAACATGGGGCCGTCTAACAAAGGGACAGACGGTCTGGAAAACAACCAAGGACGAAAGCCTGTCTTTTGCAGATCAGTTTTCTGTACTGTCTGGCCCAGCCTTCCTGAGCTTGAGTTTAGGCTAGCACTAGAATAAAAACAACTGAGTTCTGAAGACTCAGATACGGGAGGGACTTGCTGTTATGGTCTAAGGCAGTCTGCACAGCCCATGTCCAGCCTAGCCTAGGTGATGAGAACCTAAACAGAATATCCTAATGCCTTTCTGTCCTTTTGGTTTTTTTTTTCCCCATTTGTATCTATTTCCAGACTGGTGAAATAAGTTTTTATGTCACATCTTGTCTCTTTTCATTAAAAATAGACCACAACTAAGACATCCCAGTTTGGGATCATGTACCTTCACGTTATTCTGGATTCTTTCTTGTTATGGTATCACTGCACTATGCATGTGAGGAAACAAACACGTAGGTGCTTGAACATGCCCCACAGATGCACTTGTAGCCCTGGTATTTGTGACTGTCGTGACCAACGCAGTGCAGACTTTACACGTGGGACGTTACACTCTCGCAGGACTTAAGAACTATGTATATTAAGCAATTCACTTTCTGGAGCGATCTGCTCTTGCAGGCAAATGAACTGCCTGGAGTGCTGAATGGGATGGATTTCCATCTGGCTTCACAGTTCAATGAGCTGATATGAAATGGAGCTTTGAAATGTTTTATCTGTGCAGAAATATGAACTAGAAAAAAAAAGTGCTGGTCTCATGCTAAGTTTTCTCTGTGTATAGACTCAGTTGCCAGAATTATAATGAAAACTGTATTTTAGTCTAACAAATGTATAGAATTTTTTAATGTAATAAATAAAATTTTATAGGAAAGCATGTCATTTGTCTACTGTGTCCTAACCCTTTCCCACACCCATGGTGGTGGTTGAGAGAAGGTGGGTCTAGCTTCAGATGTGGTTACTACTGTGTAAGAGTAGCAGAGAACCTCCTAATTAGGCCTTCTCATCTATCACATGAGCATGCCCCAGGGTCTTGGATAATGAAGTATTAATATACTAAACCACTTTTCTAAAGCACAGACTATCTACTGCCCATCCGGGCTTTGTTGCTGGAATCTGAGTGACCGTGAGGCTGGATAACTGGTAAAGTTACAACTGAGTCCAATCTAGGTAGAGAAGAGGGGCCTCCCATGTGTAATCTTTGCCACGGAAAGCATTCATTATACAGGTGCAGTGGCGTGGGTGACTCCATTTGCAGTGAGTTAGTGGGTGTGTGCAATTGAGGTCAGCCATTTTTAGGCAGCAGCTGTGCCTCGTCATTTTTTTTTAAAAAATCTATAGTTTGTTCAAATCTAACCAATTTACGTGATTTAAGAACTCAGGAAGGGATAGGTTTCCTAAGTGGGTCAATGGCAAAACCAGTAAATCTCTCTTTGTTTTATAAGACGGGGTTTGTCTTGAGGCCTGAGATTGTTGTCTAGATGGTCCTGGTGTGTGGGCCAAGCTGCTAAAAGGAGCTGTTAGCAGAGTGTTTGTGAGGTGTCTTCCAATACTGGAGTTGCTTGAGAGATTGAAGAACTAACCATTCTAGACTAAAATTTTGGTGGGGAGGGGAGTATTATTCCGATACAAAGTTACACTATATCTCCAATATAATCCTCCTAATGACTAAGTAGCCAATGAAAAGCCTCATTTCCTGAGCTGTACCCTGAAGTTGTTCTGTGCTTATGGCCATGAAAAGGACACCTGGAATAGAACTTGAAGTTAAAAAAAAAAAATCCAAGGTCACTTTGACAAGTGTCACTGACAGGAATACATTCTGAGAAATGGCATCACTGGGTCAATATCATTATTGTGTAAGCATCTTAGAATATGTGTACACAAACTTAGATGGATACAGTACCCCTGGGTAAAATGATTTTAGAAGAGACTGCCTTCGTAAATGCAGTCCATCTCTGACCAAAATATTAGGAGTATATTCATGGATCCCAGTGTAATGCACATGTAGTGATTAAAATCTGAGCAGAGAGCAGGAGAGCTCTGAGCCCTTGGAGGCTGAGCGGTTCACAGGAAGCCAGCGTCTTATGAGGCTTCCTGGCATCTGTCTTTCATCAGACGCCCTGGGCGTAACCCACACAGATGGGATTATACCTCTTCACGTCATCGTTTTAGATGTAGCACATAGGAGTGAGGCCTTTAATGTGATCCATGCCTTGTTGATTGTCCAGATTCCGAGAAATATAACCTTAGGAGTTGTACCTCAGTTGAGTTTAGGTTTCTGGTAAAAGTAGAGATGGCTATCAAACAATCACTTGGCCTTATCAAATTCTTAATAGAGGTCTTATTAAAGTTTCTCAGTTCTCACCAAGATCCTAGGCCAGGCCTCCCTGTCAGCTAGAGCAGTGAGAGGTGGAGCAACTGCCTCTAAGATGAAATGGGGGCATTCAGTCTTGTCTCCTCACACTGGGAAACGTGATGCTGCAGATTTGTGGTCAGTTACTTTTCTCCATCTTACAACAAAATAATTTTAACCAAGGTGTCCCTACCCCCCAAAAAAAGCGACAAAAGAAAAATCAGAAAGGAAAGTAGGCATGTAGTAGACCTGGACTTGGGCTCAGAATAAGCTAAACTTAACCTTTTCTCTTTTTCATTATCAGCAAAGAGAAAAATCAGAAGTGAAAACAAAGACATGCATATTAAATGTTAAGTAGAAGGGACAGCCACACTGAAGGTTAATAGGAAGGGCCGAGCAGAGCAGGCTGCAAAAGATATACTAATAGCTAATGTACTAGAATAACATTCACAGTTTAGACAGAAAAATTCAGGGAGGGAAAGAATGTTTTCAGCATGACTCAAGTTGGCAAAGTAAATATTCTATACATTTTAAAGGTACAGTGATGCTTTATTGATTGTATTGACATTGATAACTGATAGGCTAATTGAAACTTGCTAAGATAGAAAGTTATTCAGAATGATTTTTTAAAAAATCTTGAGATATTAATATTCATAACCACTGTGAGTTATTTTGTTTGTTTCTTTGTGTTTTGAGACAAGGTGTTATGTAGTACAGACTGGCCTTGAACGAAGGAGCCTATTGCATCAAACCTCCTGAGTGATGAAATTACAGCTATGATACATGATTGCTGGCTACTCTTTGATAACGGTCTGTTAATTTTATGAGTAGAGTTGTGTGCTGACTGATTTTGGATTAATTACCACCAATGGATAGTGTCATTCCCAAAGGGTAAACATGAATATTGAGTTTTAATATGGACTGTGAGTTTACCAACTGTGGTTTCAAATATTTTTATAGTTTTCTTTCCAGTATTTCTCTCCCTCACATCCATGAATATTATTTTTAACATTTTCCCTTCATTCATTCTTTCCCAGGTATTTGGTTTTTCAAAGCCTTGGTTTTCATAGAACTAACTGCTCTTGTCATGTTTTCATTGGTACACATAGTGTTTAAATAATGTCTGAGCAACCACCTCACCAGTATAATGTACATCAACAAGTCCAACCGACTTCTGCCAAGAACAACACACTAACATGCTAGAACAGGCACAGAGCATAACTCCTTCTGCAGCAGCACTGAGCATCCTGTCATTAGCCAGAGTAGTCCACAAAAGGCCAGAGAATGTCAGGTCATCTGGCAAGACAGTTAGATGGAAGTCATTGACTTAACATGATAATTAAACTTGGTGAAAAACAATAATTAAGCTCTGTGTTGGGAGCTTATGGGTAATTTCAGTTTGGTTGCTTTCTGTTTTCTTTGCTTGTCTGTTTCCATTAAATATCTCTCTGGGTTGTTTTTTTTTAATATGAAGACATCACGTTATATTAAAAACACAAAGGGCAGGTAAGCTAATAGAATGGTAGTAACTAATCTAATGGACTAGAAGAGAACATTCCCAAACAAATCCTAGTACAGGTAAGAATTTAATAGAAGATAAGCATATGCCGCTATTGAATCAAGGAGAGGATTTTAAATAGACAACATTTAATGCCCAGTTTGAAGATAAATCTCAGTCAAATCTAAATAGATTGGGGGAGGTAATTGGACAGAAGAATCAAGAACACAAGTCAGGAGGTATTAATAAATGTAGAGGGATTAGAAAAAGTATAAAAATTATAAGCTGGTGAAACTCACATCAAATTTGTGGAAGATGCGATGGTGAGGTCCATTTCAGATGCTTTTCCTGAGCAGGTTTGCCCCAGTGTGTCCAGTGCAGTAGCATCCCTGAGGCCAGGCAGAGGTTCAGCCCAGTGGGAGACAAAGCCAGCTGTGGAGTTACATTAAGAAGTGTGGGGACAGGGGTGCAGCAAGCAAAGTGTGGAGACTGCCCAAGTCTTGAGGGGTGGATGGGATGATGGAATGGAAGGGCATACATACATACATATATATATATATATATATATATATATATATATATATATATGTATGTGTGTGTGTATGTGTATGTATATATTAGAGAGGGGTAGACTATTTAGCATCTACTTCTAGCCTTCATGTATGCACTCATGGATATGCATACCTTTACACATGCACTTCTTTTTTTTTTTTAAGCAAGAAGAAAAGAGAGCTGCCTAGTCTCCACCTTTCACAAATTCAGTCTGTTTAAGGCAGCAAAGGAATGAGCAGATGATTGCATAGAGTGCGCCAGTTGCTCTAACAGAGTTAGCTCTTGAGTGCAGGGAGACCTACCTGAAAATGGGTGGGATGAGGAGGTGGGGTACAGTGAGTAAACAGGCCTTGGGAACAGGTTGTTTCAGCAGAAGCAAGTGCATGTGTGCCTGTGTGCACATGTGCATGGTGTGTGTGTGTGTGTGTGTGTGTGTGTGTATGGTGTATAATGTATGTGAAGACAAGAAACTGGAGAAGTCAAAAGAGGTCAGGTCTCAAAGGTCTGGTGGGCCATTCCAAGAGACATGATTTTATGGTGAAGAAACTGGGGACTTAGTGAGCAAAGATATGCTTGATATTTGCATTTGGGTCATGGCGGGGGCAGGGGGTTGGGGGTGGATATGTCTCAGTGTAAGGAGTAAGGTTAGAGAAACCAGTAAGGAGCTTTTGTAATACGTTGGATGAGCAAAGATTAAGTCTTTAGCCTGGATCCTGGTAACATAAGGGAGATATGGGCTATGTTTAAGAATGAATGAGATGTGAAATCAATAGGCTTGGATGTTCGATTGGGATAAGGGGTCCAGGTGGAGGTAGGAGTAGTGTGTGAATCTCCAGGTCTCCATGCAGTAGTCCACTGGAAGAGAACCATGTTAAGCTGAAAGACCTGTTTGCATTAGTTAGATACAGGATAAAACACCAGAATTGAAACATCTGGATCCATCCCCCATCTTCTAATTTAACTGCAGGTTATTATCCCTTTCTATGCCTAAGTCTCTGTACCTGTGAGAAGAAATATATTCATCCCATGCTGTAGGGTTATTTTGCTAGTAAATGTAGTGGATAGGAATAAACTTCAAAACCAGCTACATATAATGTAATTGATATCTCCTTATTGTCTGATAGCTAAAAGAGCCAGCATGCTATAAAAAAGAGGGAAAGGGCCTTGGAGTCCTAGATAAGGGATTGAATGTCTTTCTTCCACTTGTATAAACTCTGTAATCTCAGGGAGCTAGGAAATCTTTTTGAGGTTCAGTGTCTTCCTTTGTAAAACGAGAATAATACTGTCTTAAAGGGATTTCTATAAAATTTAATGATAATTTTCCATTCACTTAAATCATTACCTAACGCATATTCAGAATCTCTACTGTCTATTATGAACTGGGAAAACAGAATAGAACAAAGCAAGCTAGAGTCTCTGTATAGAAAAGCTAATGGTGAGTGAGGTGCTAAAATGACAGACCAGGACAGTTGAAGACTCCCTCCTCCTGAAGGAGTGATTAAGTTGGCAAAAACTGTCAAATCAACTTTTGTCAGACTCCAGAATCTTAACAATAGTAAGAAAAATGAACAGTAGCAGTAACAGCAAGAGAATACTAAGTGGAGAAAATTTAATAAAAATGCATTGAGACATTTTAGCTTACCAGGGTAATATCCCTTGGCAGCTGGGGGTGTGGTAGCATGGCCTGTGCTCCTGGAGTGGCTGGCTGGGGCCACAGACCAGTATGGATCTTGGGTGATAGCACAGGTGGGCGGGAAGCAGACAGGCAGGAAACACCTGAGAAGAGTCTAGGGCTGGACATGGATTAGAGAATGAAAACTTTGAAATGCCCCTGAATATGAATCCTTATAGGCTACATGTATCCCTTTGGTGTAGGTGGGGAAAAACATGAGGGGAAAGAGGAAAGAAAGAGAAAAACCATGAGACCTTGAAGAGTGGCCTGTAGGTGACTTTGATGATTCGAGCAGGATGTGAGGGTAAAGCAGAGGGGAAACAAATGCCCTTGCCCAGCATTAGGGAATTCCCACACACAAAAGGAATCTGCAAACTGGAAAATTATGTGTGGGGAGTCACGGGCAGGGGTGGTGGGGTGGGGAACCTAGCGTTAAGAGAAGCTATCACAATACTAGCCAAGTAGATGTCAGTGACCACAGACCAAGTTTTAAGTTGAATACCATTTTCAGCAAAAAAAAAAAACAAACCAAACCATAGTTTAGAGAAGTGAGAACATAAATAACTGCACGCACAACAAACAACAGTTTAGGGAAGAGGAGAAAGAAACCTAAGGACAAGAGATGCAACTCAGTTAGCAGAGTGTTTAGCCAGGATGTGGGAACCCCAGCACTGCATAAAAACAGACATGGTTTTACAGGATATAAGCCCAACACTTAGGGAGGGGACGGGAATGAACCTGGAGAATCAAAAATTCAAGGTCATAGTTGGTTGCATGGTGAGTTCAGGGCCAGTCTGGAATACGTGAGAACCTCTCTTTAACACACAAACATATGTACACACCAAATACATACCACACACATCACATCCCCCAAACATACACCCCAAACACACACATACACACAGCATACACCACACTAAACACAGACATACCACCCCCCCCCCACACACATACACACCACCCCAAACACAGACACATTATACACATATACATCCCAAACACACACACACACACCTCTACCTGGAAGAGGTAGAGTCTGATTCCAGAGTTGACATGTTATAATATTTAAAATTTCTGCCTTCAACAACAAACTACGAGGCACAAAAAGAAATAAAGTATAACCTATTAATAGAAAACTAGTAGAAATTCTGATACAGCCCAGCTATTGATCTTACAGAACCTTTAAATGAATTAAAAATTTAAAAAACCATAAATCTACATGTTCATGAAACTCAACAAGCTCCATGTAGAATATATTCAAAGAGCCACTGTAATCAAGCTGTTCATAAAGACAACAGTGAAGAGAGCACATTGCATGCAATGCAGTGTGAGTTAACTCATTATACGTAAGCAGTTCTTAATAATAAAATTATTCCTTGATACTTACCAGGAGTTAGGACAGGCATAAGACAATGAGATAAAGTATTTATAGTGATGTAGGCAAAAAAAAAAAAAATCAATCCAGGGTTGTTTACCCAATAATAATGTTCTTTGAGACTAAAGGAAAAACAAGGGTACTCCACAATAGACAAAATCAGAGAAAGTCTGTTGGCACTCAATCTACCCTTCCAAAAAATAAGTCAAAGGCATCTTTCAGGCAGAAATGAAAACACAGTAGATGTTTACTTTAGCCATATCCAAAAGAAAAAACGGAAGAAAGGAGTGAGTGATAGACTGAGGGAGGGAAGAGAACAAGGGGGCAACAAGCAAATAGCTCCACAGATGAAGATATAAAAGCTATCGCTGCGTTTTTGGTCTGTATCCTTTTATATATGCTTACAGCAGTAAGTATAAATTTCTCTGAACAGGCACCCCCAATGCATAGAGATGTAGCACGTGTTCTTCTTAAGCCAGCGTTCAGCATGAAGTCTGTTCTTTGCTCGAACGCCAAGATGGTGAAGGTGAATAGTAATTAACTTTGTGAGTCCAAGCTCAGCACCACTCAGAGGCTAAGGGAGCTGGAGGGGACCTTGTACTGCAGGTCACAGCTAAGGGAACTGAACATCACAGCAGCCAAGGGAGCAGAGCTGATGGTGGTGGAAAGGCAATCAAGCCCTTTGTTGCACATCCTTAATTTCTAGCTTATTGGGAAAATTCAAGTCCAGCTAGTATGGAATTAAAAAAAAAAATCAGCAGGAAACATGTGTGGTCTTTATTGCTCAGCAAAGAGTTCTGCCTAAAAGCAATTAATTGAGGCCACAGGAAAACCAGCAAATGTACCTTGGGCACTACACTCTGAGAGCCTTGTGCAAGCAATCCTAGAAGGCTTGGGCCTTCCAAGGGAACGTACGAGCAAGAGAACCTGCATGAAGGTATAGGAGGCTCATAACAGCGAAGGCACCACAGCATGGTCAGGGACACCATTCCTGGGTATGTGAGAATGTCAAGAAAACAGAGCTTATTGGGGGTATTTCCTGAATTTGACTACAGTATGGTTCACTGTTTTTTGTTTTTTTTTTTTTTTAAGTAATCCACAACGGTAATACCAAGGGGAGGATGCAGCGGCAAGGGGACAGTATATATAATAGAAACGAAAGCACTGCAATTTCAGACTAAGCTCTTGCTAATGTGAGATGGTCATGGCATTGCGAAAGTGTTTTCAGGAAAGGAAATGAAGGAATCAAAATAATAATATGGTAGAGGAACTAACTAACCGGAAATAGTGCGTGGCAGGAATCCCAACACTTAGGAACCTGAAGCAGAGGGATGGCGAGTTTGAGGTCAGCCTAGGCTACACAAGAAGACCTTATAAAAATTATAAATTGTTTATTATTTTTGACAATTTTAGACATGCATTTTAAACTGTGATTATTTTTGCTCCTCATTACCTTCTCTCTCTCTCTCTCTCTCTCTCTCTCTCTCTCTCTCTCTCTCTCTCTCTCTCTCCCTCTCTCTCTCCCTCTCTCCTCCTGTTCCTCGTGAAACCCTTCTCCCTTCTACTGCCGTGTCTCTTCTTAAAAGATGACTCACGAGGTTAATTCAGGTTGAACATTGGCATGGTGGGGTCATTTACTGGAGCTTGGGTAACTTACCGGTGGCTACACCACTGAAGAGATCACACCCCTCTCCCCAGGAACCAGCAACTGCCAGGAGCTCTCAGGGGGAGGTGGAGCCTCGGGAGCCCTTGCCAGTCCTTGATGAAATGTTAGCAGTCTCAGTCTTGTAAAGGTTTTGCATGGGTCTCTATAGCATGAGTGCAATGGTCATGTCATGCTCAGAAAACATTTCATGGCATACCTCCTTATCCTCAAGTACTTCCTGTCTCTCCATCTCTTCTCCCACAATGTTCCCTGAGCCATGTGCATGTGCGTGCAATATAGATGTCCTATTTTGGTTTAAACACTCAGCAGCCACTTCTTTTCCTCATTTCTACCAGTTATGAGTCTCTGCATTAACCCATAACCACTGCAAATAGAAGCTACTCTGACCCAGGCTGAGTGCAGCACTGATCTATGGGTTCGAGCAATTAAACAAACAAACAATAAAACAATTGCAGTTTTTGACTACACATGAAAGACTCTAGTAATAGGGCATTGAAAGACATCACAGTTCAGACATACAGAAAACAACAAAACAGGAGGGGGAAGCCCTTACTCATTGTTTTTTTAGTGCAAACGGATAGAGCTTTCTAGCTAAAAGTCAGAGGGATGTGCTAAAAAGTAATACGACATCTCCAAAGGACTCAGCTTAGATCCAAAGTCACATCAATTAGGCTGGAAGTAGTAGGCTAAAATTTAAAAAAAAAAAAAAAAAAAAGTATTCTGTGCAAACAGTGGCCAAAGGCAAGTTGGCTGTACCAACACCAGGCAAGCAGATATTAAGACAAGACATGTTACAGAGAATATTTTATCATGATAAAATGATCTGTTGATAGCCTACATCAATGATAAACGTATGTACACTCAATAAGAGAACCCAAAACTCATGCCACAGGCCTGGGGAAATAGCTAACTTAGTAAAGTGCTTGCTGTACAAACAGAAGGAGCTGGGTCCAGAACCCACAGGACAATCCAGGTGTGATAGCATGCACTTATAATACCAGCATGGGGAGGAAGAGGCAGGTAGAGCCCCAGAACGTATAGTCTTTCAAGTTCTGAGTCAGCGAGAGAACCTGTCTCAAAAAGACAGGTGGAAGGCACCAGAGGAACACATTCAAGATTGACTTTCGACTTCCACACACTTGTGCATTTACATACTTATATGTACACATGTGTGCAAGCATACACACACACACACATGTACACACACACACACAAAGTTCAAGAATCAGAAACTGATAGAATTAAAGGAAGAAGTAATGGATTAAGACTAATAGTTGGAACTTCATTCTTCCATTTTCTCTCCTTTTCTTTTTTCCTTTTTTCCTTTTTTTTTTTTTTTGGTTTGTTTTCAGAGACAGGGTTTCTCTGTGTAGCCCTGGATGTCCTGGAACTCACTCCATAGTCCTCTGTTTCCTGAGTGCTGGGATTAAAGGCATACACCACCACTGCAGGGCTTCCATTTTCAATGTGGATAAACAACTAGACCAAAGATCAAAAAGAAAATAGAAGAGTTAACCCCATAAGCCAACTAACTAACCTATGCATGTGTAGCATGCTCCACTCCACAGCACTGTCCTCAACAGGACCTGGAATGCTGTTTAAGTCTTAAACTTAAAATGGGCCATACAAAAGTAACAGTAAGTCGTAAACAATTTTATTATATAAAGTATGTTTGAGGTCAAAAAGGAATGAGATTTGAAACTATTAACATGAAACTTTGGCAAGCACACTGGTCTGTGGCAAATAACAGCCCCCCATCCCAGCCAAATGACCACCTAGGATTACAAGGGGAATAAGAAAATAGCCAAAGATAAAGGAAAATGATACAACATACTTTAACTGATGCAAGCCCCCTAAGTCAGTACATACAGGGCAACACATAGCTAACTGCCAACATTTAAAAAGATGTCAAAACATTAGTCTTAACTGCCACCTTCATAGGCTCTGGACAAAGTGAATCCAAAGCAGGCAACAGAATGAACATAAAGGTCAGAATGGAAGCAATGAAAGGTGTGAATACGTGAAAGAACACAGTGAGAGATCTTTGAAAAAGATGGGAAAAAAACCTATGAAACCTTTAAATGGCTTGACCAAGAAAAAACACTGATAGTTTTAAAACTCTCTCAAAATATAGATGAGAAACACAGACTTTGATAACAAAGTGAAAGACATCACAAGAAAAAAAATCTAGAGATCATTTTAAAAAATTATCCTTGTGAATATAGACAGAGACATTTCTAGTAATAAGCAAAGGAAGTCCACTGGCCTATCCAAAGAACTCTGTGCTGAGCCAGGTGACATTTATCCAGGAAATGCAAGAGTGAGCAAAACACACCCAGCAGATGGAGGAGTACCCAACCTAACCAGCTCATTGGGTCCAGAGAAGACTGTAGACCGAATCCAAAGGCCTCCCATGACGGCATAAGAAACCTTCAACAAGCTGGGAACCAGAGGGGACTTCCTCAGCCTGTTACGGGATATCTACAAAAACAAAAAAGCAAATAAACAACATCGTAGTTAGTGGTGAAAGATTAAAAAAAGATCCCTCCAGATCAAGAAGACAAAAGAATGCCATTTCTATTCAGAATTGTACTGAGTGATCTATGCATGAAAATTAAATAAGAATAATAATTAAGAGCCTACAACTTCAAAAGACTGATTCAGAGCCCTTTCCTCTATGGCCTCATACTATATAAAGTCATAAAGAATACATAAACACGGAAAAACTTAAAGCTGATAAATTAAACATTGTTGGAAGATACAGGGTTAAATCACACACGAGGCACCTTTGTTTCTATACACCAGCAGCGAACAATCTGAAGAAGAAGTGAAAATAGTTTCATTTACAATAACTTCAAAGGGAATAAAACAGTGACAGATAAACTTAACCAAGTTGATGCAAGACACTTACATAGAAGTCTACAAGCACAGAATACCACTGAAAGAAGAGATGTCTGTGCTTACCAATTAGAAATATTTGCATGGCTGGGCCACCTACAGGAAGCTACATAGTTACTGCAGCTTCTGTCAGTTTCCCTTTATTCTTTCAGAAATGAAAGTTAATGATTTGAAAATTTGTGAGGAACTACAACGAAGCCCAAATAGCTGAAAGTGTCTCCAATTCCAATAGTAAGCTTAGAAAGCATCAGTTTCTGATGTCAAAACCCATCAACAGGCCAACAGAAGACAATAGGTACTGAAATGAGGTTGGAAATGGAAGGAGTCAAGTTAAAGCATGGGAATAAATCTATGCGCTTATAATCAATTGATGGAAGTAAGAACCAGTGCATGAAAAAATAGTTTCTTCTTTTAAAGATTTACTTATTTATTTTATGTATGTGAGTACACTGTAGCTGTACAGATGGTTGTGAGCCTTCATGTGGTTGTTGGGAATTGAATTTTAGGACCTCTGCTCACTCTGGTCAACTCTACTCGCTCAGACCCAAAGATTTATTTATTATTATAGATAAGGACACTGTTGCTGTCTTCAGATGCACCAGAAGAGGGTGTCAGATCTCATTACGGGTCGTTGTAAGCCACCATGTGGTTGCTGGGATTTGAACTCAGGACCTTTGGAAGAGGAGTCAGTGCTCTTACCCGCTGAGCCAGCTCACGAGCCTGGAAGAATAGTTTCTAATGTTAAGAAGACATTCCAATGCCAGTAAGAGATAGGTAAACTGGACTTCATGGAAACTGAGAAGCTTATCCTTCAGAAGTCAATGAATAGGACTGATCTGTGGCTCGGTTACTGAAGCCTCTGCTGCACAAGCGTGAGAACCCAAGTTCAGATTCCCCAGAATCCTTGGTAAAAGCCAGGCATAGTGAGTGGCTGGCACACGGCTGGAACTTCAGCT
The DNA here is from genome assembly GCF_978045245.1 of Mus caroli. Taxonomy (NCBI): domain Eukaryota; kingdom Metazoa; phylum Chordata; class Mammalia; order Rodentia; family Muridae; genus Mus; species Mus caroli. Next base: position 101,123,728 of record NW_028227261.1, on the reverse strand, counting down.
CTGGGGGATTAGAGACATGTGGATGCCTGACGCCTAATGGTTGGCCAGCATCCCAGCATTGATGTGCTTCAGGTTCAAAGAGAGACTGTCTCAAAATAAATAAAATGTGTGTGTGTGTAAGTGGAGTATGATTGAGGAAAGACACCCAACATCTCTATGTAGGGCTCCCATGTGCACACAGCATACAGGTGCACACACATCCTCAAATGTATGTGCACACTCCTCCACTATCAAGAACATATACTGTGCACACAGAGAGAAGAGACAAAGTAGGAAAACACAACCCCACCAAACAGAAGAAAAATATTTGCTCATCGTACGATGTTAGATGTATCTGACATGATTTTAAAAGCTACCTAGATAACGAACTCCTACAGTTAACAACAGAAAGATAACACCAAATGAGCAAGGGACTTAAATAAACATTTCTCTAAAGATTTTTTGATGACATAAAGAACATGAAAGATGCTGAACTTCATTACCCATCAAAACAGCAACGAGAGACAACTTCATACCTGTGAGATGGCTATGGTGTCCTCCTGGACACCAGCAGTGCTGACAAGGACATGGAACAATGAACTCTTCTCCAATGCTGCTGATTTGGCTGTTCTCAGTCAGTTAAACCCAGGATTACTTATAACCCACCACTTATACCTAGGTATATATCCAGAGTAATTAACTACATGACAACACTATTTACACTAATGTTCAAAAAATGCAACTCATTGTCCTCCAGATGACAGAAAACAAGATAAATTACCTCCATGCCGTGAAGGATGGAGCCATAGAAAGGGATCAGAGGCCAGTGAGTAGACTCAGCAGATAAAGTCCTTGGAATACAAGCTTGATGTCCTGGGTTCAGTTCCCAGAACCCATGGTGGAAAGAAGGCGAGAGCGGTCTCCTGGATGTGGTCCTCTCTCTGACCTCTACACCCCCACTGTGGCATACATTGTCCCTTCCCCTTGTCTTATACATACCCACAACAATAATAAGACAAACGGGAGTTCATCATTGGCATGTGGTATGATAGGAATGAACATTGAAAATACACGAGAGAAACCAGACACAAAATGAGATCCATTGTATGATTCCATGTATATTAAGGGTCTCAAATATGCCCAGTTCATAGAGTAGGGAAGCATGTGAGCAATCGCCATGATCTTTGAGGGATCTCCAGGGCTATGCCTGATTGTTACAGGGTTTCTGTCAGGGTGATGAAGATATTCTGGAATGAGATGATGCCATTGGTTGTATAACTATACAAATGTATTTTTGGTTGTGAGCCTAGCCTTTAACGGCTGAGCCATCTCTCCAGCCCTATACAAATGTATTGAATGCCACCAAATGGTACATTTGTGTTATATAAATTTTTTTTCAGAAAACATAAAAGCTAATGGCACTGTTAGCTTTTCTTTTTTTCAAATTGTCTTGAAATACTTTGAGCTACAGAGATTTAGGATGAAAATACAAAGCATTATTCCATTTTCCTCAGGTTCCCTGGATGTGTCTTATTACGCAGGCTTTTATTACATTATTCTCCCGCTCGCCCTCCTCCCTTCCTGTTTACAGACCTTCTATTAATTTTTATAAGTTTTTCACCAAGGTCTTTTTGGGTGAGAGAAAAAAGACTGTTCTAGTCACTGTTCCAATCTGAGATCACACACTGAATTAGACTTTAGTATTTCATTCGCATCTTTTCATTTGGACTGGTACCTTGGTCTTTCTTTGTCACACTTGACATTTTTTTTTTTTTTTTTTTTTGTGAAGAACCAGGCCATTTGCTTTATAGAATCTGCTTCAATTTGAGTCATCTTAAGTTTCCTCATAATTAGATCTTGAGGCAAAGCAGTTCTGCCAGCAGTGCCGCATACTATGTCCCCGGGGCTTCCTTGTCAGGAGTAACCTGCCCGCTGCCTATCCCATCTCCAAGGTAGAATGATGTGAACTTTGATCACATTGTTTAGGTAGATGGATATAAAATGTTACTCCTTTGCCATTGGTGCTTTAGTGGGAGCTGTTTTGAACCTATGTAAAAGTCTTATTTCTTATTGTCCTAATTAGGATCTCTATTGCTGTGATAAACACCATGACCAAAAAAGGACTTAGGGGAAGACCAGTTGGCTCACAGTTTACAGTCCAACATCCAGGAAAGACAAGGCAGGAACTCCAAGAAGCTCAAGTAGAACCCACAGGGGAATGCTATTTACTGGTTCACTCCCTCTGGCTTGCTCAACTTCCTTTCTGATGCAGCCCAGGCCTACTTGCCTAGGGATAGTGCTGCCCACAGTGGACTAGGTCCTTCCACAACAATTAGCAATCAAGAAAATATCCCACAGACAATTCCTCAACTGAGATTTCCTCTTCCCAGCTATGTCTAGGTCTGTGTCTAGCTGACAAAAACTATGACTCTCATCTTCTTTCACCTGCTGGCACCAGCATCTAAAGCATCGATTCAGATAGTTCTTAATCGGGAGGTCAGAGGGGAGTGTGACAGTGGCTCTCACCAGATGGTAGCTTTCCAGTTCCCTTGTCTTTCCTGAACTTATTCTGTGGTGCCCTGTTCAGCATCCCTGATCACCAACTTGTTATTTGTTCACCCCATGATACAGCAAACAAACACATGTTAGTATTATACAATTGTAAAATTTGGTGGGGAATAAATACCAAATCTTAGATTTCTTTCATTACTGTCACTTTTTGTGCCCAAATCATCTTACACTTGACTAATCAGAGCTCATTCATGCTGACTCCCATCCTTCTGACCTCTCTTGTCACTCATTAAGTTCTTCCTTATTTGTTGGCCATGAGATGCTGCACTCCTCTGTGCAGCCCCTGTCTCACCTCTGTCATCACCCAAGTCTTCAGGGAGTCCAAGTTCCCTTGAATAGAAGCCTGTGTTTAATCTCACCTTAACTGTTGTAGCTCTTACTGAGAAATCAAAACACTGAGTTTCTGCCTAATGGAATGTTGAAGCCTCTTATTAAATAAACCCTTCACTTGTTTCCCTTGTTTGTTGGTTTGTTTTTGCCCTGTGAACAAGACTTAGGGCCTTCACCAGGCAAGTAAGTGCTCTACCATTGAGTTGAACTCGACCCTTTAACTATCTAGACAATTCATGGAATTCACCAGAAATTCTGGAAACACCAGAAAGGTGCCTTTTCCTACTTCAGTACCAAATCTGTTTGACTATTTTTACATTTTCTGTCTTCATCCAGTCTGTGTTACTCTAACAGATTCCTGAAAGTGTCAAAGAAAAGAGACATTTCTTATAGTTCCAAAGGCAGAGAGGTCCAAGGTCAGGCCTCTGCCTATAGTGATGGCCTTCACTGCTACATCATCTGGCGACAGGAGGGAGATGGCAAGAATGAACTCATCTTTTCTGTCTGTTTTCTTAGTTTTTTTGGTTTTTTCAAGAGAGTTTCTCTGTGTAGTTCCAGTTGTCTTGGAACTGGCTCTGTAGTCTAGGCTGGCCTCAAACTCAGAGATTCCCTTACCCCAGCTTCCCTGAGTGCAGGGATTAAAGGTGTGAACCACCACCACCTGGCCACAAACCTCTTTTTATTTTTATTTATTTTTTATTTTTTATTTTTCGAGACAGCGTTTCTCTGTGTAGCCCTGGCTGTCCTGGAACTCACTCTGTAGACCAGGCTGGCCTCGAACTCAGAAATCCGCCTGCCTCTGCCTCCCAAGTGCTGGAATTAAAGGTGTGTGCCACCACGCCCGGCTATAACCTCTTTTTATAAGGAATCCATTCCCTCAGTAAATGACTTCACTCCCACAGACTCCATTAATCTATGTCTGGACTAATAACCCAAGAGTCCTACCTCTTTAACACTATTGCAGTGAAAGTTATGTTTTCAGGACATTTTTAGGGTTACCCATTAAGCCTTTCCCCTCTAGTCCTGCATAGGAATGAACATGTATGATGATCACCAACATACAGTGTATAGTTTGTGTCTTCCTTTTGTCACCAATACTAAATCATAACTGTTTCACACGCTGCTGCAAGAGCTCCCTTGTTGTCTCTACAGGACGGGCTGGGGTCTGCCTGAGTTTCTGAGCACTGGGCACCAAGTCCTGCTTCCTCTTCCATACGTACAGTGGACGGATGCTCTGGTTTTGTTCCTGTTCCTGCAGTAAAGTATCCTGACAAAAGGCAGTTTGGGCTTGGTGTGTGCAGTTAGTCATGCCACACCTGCAGTTTAGAGAAAAGAGAAGGACTGAAGCCTTGTGTGCTTGCTTTTGTCTAGCTCTGCCCTCTTTCACCTTGTTCAGGACTAGGAGATGGTACCACACACAATGGGGTGGGTCTTCCTGTGTCATTTAACAGTCCCCACAGACTTGCCCGCATTCCAATTTGCTCTAGATAATTCCCTCATTAAACTTTATCTCCGCATGAGTCTACTAGATTGTGTCAAGTTCTCAGTTAAGAGGAACTTAGCAGGAACAGCCCTAAAACTCTGGATTTGTTGTTGTTGTTGTTATTGTTGTTGTTGTTGTTTTTATTCCTTCAGTTGCATTTGTTCATTCAGCTACCTTCCTAATAGCAAAATGAAAATATTTAAAAAAAAAAAAGATGTATTTTTCCTCACCTTTCTTCCTCCCTCTAAGCGTTCACATTTCTTTCCTGTTTGCATACAGCTGGAAGTCTTAATGAAGTCCCACGGGCCATCAGCAAAATAGTAAAGCAACACAGGCCTGTCAGATGCTCTCTGCTGCCTGGTGCTTGTATGCGTGGTGGGCACATGTGCGCTCACATTTAAGTCCTCAGAACAAACATTCCAAGTCTTAGCCGAGCAAACAGGAGGTAAAGGGTGTCGTCCTGGGGTGAATGGTGGATCCAGGGCGCGACTTGTCTTTCTTGCCGCAGAGCTTTGGAACCTGCTCCAGTGCTCTGCCAGGTCAGGCACATTTACTGGGCTCTCCAGCTTGGACAAATTTCCCATTCTTCTCCAAATTAAGGCTCATTCTGACCCTTTTTATCCTATTTATAAAAGACAAGACTCCAAAATAGACATAAGAAGAAATGTGGACAAAATAGTTGTTAATTCAAAGACCCAACCAGAGCTCCAGAGAAGACAGACTCTTTATATGTGTAATGAAAAATTCCAAAGGAACAGCAGCCAAAGACAAGAAACTTCTCCCCACCACCACCACCACCACATTGTCCAAAGGCGGTTCATTGAACCGTTAATTAGGAACTTGTCCTCCAAGTGAGGCTATGCTTCTTGTGAACTCTATGACCTTGGCCGCTGGGCTCTGTTTTCTAACATATGTGGTAGGATAATAGTGTCTTCAGAGAGCCTTGTGAGTATTAACTACAATATTGCTTGTAAATTACCTAAGATCATGCACGGTCTGTATAAGCAATAGGCATGCACAAGAAGCATGAACTCTTGGCCTTGGCCTTGAAGAGTTTAATATTTATTCTACTAATGTGGATAAAGAATCGGAGTTGCCAAGATGACCTTGCATCTCCCAGTATCCTTTTCCTTAGTCTTTGAGGGTAATGATCACCTGATTTCTTAAACAAAACAAAACAAAAACCACTACAGTCACCCCATACAAGCCTGATCTGTACATAAATTGTGACCCTGTGACTCAGTTCTAGTGGAACTGTATCAGTGACAAGTGACTGCTAGGACATGCCTTTCAAGAGCTATTGACTTCTGCTTTCCAGACGGTTGGGATTCAGTATGGTGGCTAGAAGGCCCACAGCCTTCCTGGGCAGTGACATAACCTTGAAACTAGACTGCATACAAGATGAAGCAGTATGAAAGTGAAGCACCTGGGTGCTGGCTTATGATGTCAGCTGTGGTCTCTGTCTATGGAAACCAACTATTATTTGGGGAGTTTCCATTGTGGATGAACCCAGCACTCACCCATATCCCAAATATAACTTAATTTAAAGGTGAATTAGCAGTATGAATGCTGATTATATAGTTCATTCAATAACAGAGCACAGGCGTAGTGGACTAAATCTGACAAGCCTGGAGTTTAATGGTGATAATGCATTTGCTTCTATGGGCCCATAAAACCAAGTCACAATGGACAAATGAGGCGGGTGTGCCCTGGGGACCTTCTGAATGGCATCAGTCTTATTAAGAAAATGGCAGAGTTCCTATCACAGAGTAGGGACTCTAGGTTGTGCGTCCCCAGCACTCCCTATGCCTTTCCATTATACATCTGAATTCAAGGCATACTTTGTGTGAACTGACGGTGGATGTTTGAGCTTGGGCGATTCGTCGGCTCTATTAACAGCAGGGCAGACAGCAGGAGGAGGGAGATGAGTCTGCATTACTTTTTGTAGGTCAGCCTGTACCTGAACATAAACAAATGGAACACTTTCAGAGAATGCCTGGAAAAGATAACTGCTTGAAAAAGAGACAGGCTAGTTATTCATATCTCATGGGATGATGTAGGAAAATAAGCCGTTTCTAAAATCTCATCCCAGACCCCTGAAAGAGCCTAGTGATTACAAAGACATATTTCTGTTCCATCTGCCAATTAACATGTTAGTCATGTATTTCTATCTGGCGGCTGTAGTGCCTGCTAATTGTCTTACCCAGTGTGGATGATACCAGGCTTCCTCATGGATAGAACCCAGATGTCACGTCCATGGGCCAAGTGCAACATCTTATCATAGTTCCCAGAGGCTTGCAGTGACCCTCTGACTAGTGAGATGCAAGCTGCTGTATTAACGATATTCCCAGGTCTGCCCACCTGACATAGCTGCTTCCTGTCTTGTTTTCCTGGTTTTTTGTTTGTTTGTTTTTGTTTTGTTGCAGTTGTTGTTGGTTTTTGGTTTTTGGCTACCAGAGGGACAACTGTAATGGCTGTAATCTCCCAAGCCTACGTGAAACCCAGACACTGACAACAGTACTGAAAGATGGGGCATCTTCGCAGAGTTCCCCAGATCTGGCCTTACTGACTTTTGGCTGGTTCCAGGAGAACCGATCGCTTTCCTCTTTTGTTTTGTTTTGCACAGTTGACACCATGTCCTAACTTAGGCACTGTTCTCGGTCTCGAAGGACCGAAGGCTTTCCTGTCGAATACTCAGGCATTTCCCATTTATAAAACAGGATGTGAGGAAAACTCAGAACTGAAGCAGGCCAGAGACTGACTTAATTCTGAGGAGGAAGTGAAGGCCCAGGCTCTGGAGAGAGCTGCAGAAGCTGGTGACACTGGCTGCAGCTGGGACATTACAGTATTGAACGCATAGTGTAAGGTTGCTTCAGGGACCACAAACTCCATTGTAGTGTAAGACATTTTCTAATTGTCAGGAAAATGTTAAAATGTAGAGAGCACCTTCTTGGAGACAGGGGGTAGGAAGAATGGGATGAGGAACTGTGGGAGGGGAGACCAGGAGGGGGCAACGGCTGGATTATAAAGAAATAAAATAATAATAATAAGAAAAAAATGTAGGTGGACTCAGGGCATGCTGAGTTTGTTCACTGAGCAGTGGTTTCTGCCCATGGCTGGCATTCAGATGCATGCCTTTCAATAAAGTTTCTGACTCTGCTCTCTGCCATCCTCCCTGGATAGCCACAGAATGCAAACTTTACATTCCCCGTGGAATTTTGTTTGTATTTCAGTTTTAGCAATGTAACTTACCTCCCACCTCTCCCTCCCCCTCCCTCTCTGTCTGTGGATGTGCCAGAAGTCAACTTCCGATGTGATACCTCAGAATGCTTTCCATCTGTGTTTTGAGACAGACTCCCACTGGCCTGGAACTGATCAACTGAACCTAGGATCAGACAGGCCAGAGATTCCTAGTGATCACAGGCAGATTTGCCTCCCAGTGCACCGATAACCACTCTGTCTCTGTCTCTGTCTCTCCCACTTCCGGTTGTGTCTTATTTAGGTTTACTATTGCTATGATGAAACACCATGAGGCAAGTTGAGGACAAAAAGGTTTGGTTATGTTCCCACCTCCATAGTCTAAGCCATTGCCCCCTGTGGTTCTGGTGATTCAACTCAGAACCCTATGCTTAGGCAGCCCGCATCTCCCCAGCTCACCCCAGCTCATGTTAGACTATCAGAGTTGTTATTTAACTTGGATTTATAATGTTAATGTGGCAGTAAAACACAGCAACATTTTGATTTTCAGAGACTAATGGGTATATTTCTTTTAATCTGTGTTTAAAGCCATAGTAATAAGATCCATTCCTAACTACACTGTTACTTTTATGTCCAGTAAACTAGCCATTAAGACCATTTTTGGCAGCAATTTCTGTAAATACATGAATATTCTTTGTGGAAAAGGGGTCTTTTTCTTTTCTTGGTGGAGACCAGGCTCTTTGATGGGTCGATTTGAGAAAAGCTGAGTCTTTATTGGACCTAATGAATGATCCCTTGATGAAGTCTAAATTCACAGGATGAGCTTCATGACTTTGTGGAAGTGTCCCATAGTAACTGGCAACTGGTAAGGGCTCAACAGATGCTTGGTGAATGGATAAAAGAACAAACAAGTCCCCTGGTAGCCCAACTGTCTCATGAGTTGAGACTACAAGACAGCAATGTTCAGTATATACAGGGAGCAAATCAGTGTTTATAAGCCCACATCATAACAGGGGATGCAGGGAGCATAAAGGTGATGAATATAATGGAAATTACTGCAGCCCCCTCTAGACCTGCTGAGTCAGAATCTCTGCAACTAGAGGCACAAGAATCTACATTTCAACAGCCTCTGCTTCAGGCACACCAGAGGCGTGCACTCACAGTAAACTTTGAGAACTCTGGGCATCCATGCTAGCTGTTCAGCTGAAGCCTCCACACTCAATGTGACCTTAGAATGAGGCTGGAATTGCAGCCAGAGCTGGATTTTCAGGCTATCCTTTTGCAAATGTGCTTTTGTCTGGTGACACCTGCTGGCAGAGAGGGATAAATGGACAAATTCAGCCAACGAAATTGCAACTCAACTCTCCCCCTGTATCTGAGAATGCTAGAATTCAGATTTGCTTTCACTATTTACTAGCTTGGGAATGGACTCAATTAGTTCATACTTGGGTGGTATCCTTCTGTTGCCTCCGGCTCAGCTAGTTCATTCAATTACCTTCCCTAGTTTTGTGGGAGGTGGGGATTGTTGTTGTTTGTTTGTTTCTTGTTTTGTTTTTTACATTAGCTATTCCTATTCTTTCTGTGCTCCTTGGGAATATTACCAACCTTTGGTTTTCCACTAAAAAAAAACATGTATTCAACTTTTTAGCCAAAGGATTCATTCCCAGACTTTGTTTTAGGGAAATATCAAGTCAATCTTTATTTCTTATTAAAGATTCCAAATGAGATGAGGAAAAACAAAAGGGAGTCCTTTGAATTTTTAGGGGTGGAAATGTGTGTGGTGGTGGCAACAGGTCATCCTTCATGACAGCAGCTGAATCCAGCTGAACTGGGTAAGATTGTATTTGATACTTGGTCGTTGAGAATTTCACATAGATTCAACACGAAAATTACCAGTCCGTTTAGCAAGTCTCTTGCTTTGGGGTAATTAGATGTATTGTTTGTTGTTTGTGTGTTTAAATACTAATTGGTGATAGGCATTGGGTGACGTGCTCCATGTATACAATCAAGACCCTCCTTTCAGGACAAGCTGTCCCATTTTCTCTCCTCCTTCCCATCCTGCTTGGTCTTCAGCAATATCTTATGGATCTTTCACTTGTCATGGCTGGGCAGAAGCATCATAGGAATCTAACAAACTTGAACTTGGATCCGGCCAACCCTGTCACTTGGGCAAGTCACTCCCCTCTTTACCGGGCACCAGGGATCCAGTAATGCTCTGAGGGTTCAGTGCGGAAAGGTGATGAAATGCCAAGTGTGAGAAGCTAGCTGAGCTTGGCTATTGGGTCTCCCTTCTTCTCCCCTCCCTTGATACAATGAGTCTTCAGAAGGCCAGTCAGCGCACACTGGGGCCTGCAACAGTGTAACTATCACATAGTTACACCGCTGTCCTGATAGGCTTACCTTTAGAGCAGATGGATTAAGTAATAACACTCCTCTAGGGCAGATGCTCTGTCCCAGTCTCTCTGTAAACATTTGAAAGTCTTTCTGGAATGGAGTCTGACAGTCATTAACCAGCCCCACTACACCCAAGAAGACTCCAGACTGTCAGTATTTACTTACCCAACCTGGGCCATGGTTCTAGTGTAAATCCCCAAAGCTAGGGTTTCCTGCCCTATGGGCGAGGCTGTTCTGTCTACACAGATAAGCAGCTTGTGTCTGACTGGCCCAAATCAGGAGAGGGTCTTTCTGCCTCTCCTTCCCAAGCGTGACCTTTTTATTGGCAGATATTGCCTAACAGGATGGCTTCTTGCTCATTAGCTAAGCCTACATGAGCTAATGTACAGACTACAATACATTAGTGACAGAGCTAGTTCAAAGTTAATCTTTGACTTGAAGAGATCACATTTTGAGTAACACCCCAACATAGCACCTTTTCTGTTCGAGTTACCGACCCCCAAATTTCTTGCAAATGCCAACATATTGGCAGAGTGTGACTGAACACATTTTGGCAGTGAACCTGGCGATGAAAATAGAGCCAGGAAACAAAAGACTACAAGACACAAAAGAAAAGGCAGGCGCGGAACTCCAGTGTTAGTATAAAGGCACGAGGCGGGAAGCATGCTGGCCTGGAGAGAGGGCCGATTCTGAACAACAATAATAATAGAAACTCCTGTCCCAGGGAGCGGCTAGACAGAGAGCAGTGTGGCTAACAACAGGCCTGGAATAAAGAAAGCCCCGATTTATATGTCCTTGAAGGATTTTAAGGTATGGTCAAAGTTTAATAAGCTTTATGGGGTCAGAAGGAGGATTATACCTTCCTCAGGAAATACAGGCATCAGGAAAGAGAGCCTTCGGAGAAGTCCACTGTCCCAAGCTGCTATTTAGAACATTTGAACACCCTGTATGTTCCAGAAGGCTTCTTGTTTGCTTGGAAGTCTAAGTGTACACGCAGAGATGTGTTAATTATTAATGACAATTAGTTTAGTAATTCCTGCCTTCTTGGAAGTCCTCTTGGAGGGCAGTATGTTGCTGGAGACCTGAGCCCACTGCTTGGACCCTTACTCCTGTACTTATTGCTGTCCCCCAGCAGTAGCTGCCTAGGGGTCCCTCCTTCAGCCAGTCAGACACTGACCAGAGGGCTCTTTTGTCTACCATCATTTAGAACAAATACATGGTCTGTAGAGCCCTCCCCATCCATAACCCCAGGGTCAGGGTGTTCTGCAGGATACCAGGGGTTGTGTAAGAGAGGAAAGGGATCAAATGGCCTACTTTACTTTATATTAGGCTCCGGAAAGAGAAAGGAAGTTGAAACAGTTGATTGAATAGAAGTCAAGAACATTCGTAACTTGTGTTATTTGCAAAAGACTGGCCTCTGGTTGGGCACAACCACAGCGTTTACTTTGTCCCAGAGGCATAGGGTGGCAGAGTATGAGGCAGTTAAGAAGACACACTCCTTTCACTGGGATTCCCACATCTCTTTCTTCCACATCAATTTCTCTTATTTCTAAGAAGGATGTCTGCAAAGTGCCAGGGGGCTGGGTGTCTTGAGTCAGCGGGTGCTTATCACTAGGGTAGTCTAGACAATGGCATGGATTTGTTTCTGAGCAAAGTATGGCCAGCATCTGTTCGGAATGACATAGGCATGTAGGAGAAAGCACAGTTCTGTGAATAAGCAAGCAGATGCCTGCAGTTCCTAAGGTTTAGCCACATCCTCTCTGATCTGGAATCCTTGGGACCATGAATTTTGGCAGTTGAGAGCTACTAGCTACAGGTGCTGCTGGGCATGAAACCCAGGTCCTCTGAGAAATCAGTACATGCTCTTAACCACTGGGCCAGCTCTCCAGCCTCTTCCTTTCTGGAATATTTACCTATACATAATGAAATATCTTGAACACAAGGCCAAAATGTCAACACAAAATTCCTCCACAGTTCATGTACACTTTGTATATGTGCCCCCACACACACCAATGTTGGTACAGTCTTTCAAATGTGCCCAGAGTTTAAGACCTATCACATGATGTCAAGTGAGAAATTTTCCTCTCTGTGGCATTATGTTGCTACTTCCAAAATTTCAGGTTTTAGAGCATTTCATATTCCATCTTTTCAGAAAAAAGTCAGTGCTCATGCTAGACTTTATTGCAAGTCAGATGTCGGGCCTTAAAAAGTAATTTCACCTTAAATTTTCTTACTTTTTGTTATGAAACAACACCTAGAAATGGTTACCCTTTGTTTCGAATATCCAGCCTGTTAAATGAAATCTACTAGGATTTTATGAACTAGGTTTGTGAGACCAGTGGGCATTGCTTTAGGAACCGCTAGGAAGTACTGAGCTCATGCAGTCAGTTAACATTGCTGTGCTGAGTGCTTTATGGATGCTGTCTCTTTTGATCCTTATATTTTTGGTTGTGGTCCTAACCTTTAACAGCTGAGCCATCTCTTCAGCCCCTTTTGTTCCTAATAAAAATTGTGAGATGTCAGGAGGTTGTGCTGTGTGTCTTTAATCCTAGCACTGTTTGTTGTAGGGAATATAAACTTGTGGACCCAGGTACCCACAGAGTATATATAAGGGATGGGAAGACCATTGGGTCAAGGTCTTATATTTGTCATCCTGCCACAGACTGCGTGCATATTAGCAGTTCTTGCCATCAGAACTAACCAATGTTTTGTTCCTGTATAAGATATGACTCCTTTACATCTTAAACCCAGCCATTAGACCTACCCTCACCAACCCTCCATTTCATCTTTTGAATATGGAAGTTTCTTTCCCAACTGGTTCCTCAGATACTAGCCTCCTGATCCATTTGCCAAAACAAAGCAAGCATCATGAGCTTTGTAAGATTTTATTTTTGTTTGTGGGACTCTGTGTGTGTGTGTGTGTGTGTGTGTGTGTGTGTGTGTGTGTGTAAATGTGGGCACATGTGTGTGGGTGCTCTCAGAAACCAGTACAAGGTGTTGGATACCCTAGAGTTGAAATTACAGGCATTTGTGAGCCACCAGATATGGATGCTGGCCACTGCATTAAGGTCCTCTGGTACAGCAGGGAGTGCTCTTAACCACTGAGCCATCTTTGCAGCCGCATCAGGGTCATTCTAAAATATGAGTCCTGTTATGAGTGCACAGATCATGAATGCAGTACACTTTACAGGTCATGGAAAGCCCCTACTTCATCATCAAATGCATAGTGACCGACTTTCTGTTTCCTGTACAGCACTTAAGAATTTTCCTATCTGAAGGCTATCAAAAATGGGCACCTACCTTCCCATGCACATACATGGAATATACATATAAGCTAAGTGCTGTGTGAGAAAGCAGTATAAATATGCATTAATTAATTGATACAGTGTAATGGTATTAATTCAGTAGAAACTATTTGATGTGTATTACTAACAAAGACAGTTTCATTAGATGTAAGTTTTAATTAAAGAAGTCGGTTCTATAATAATATAACCTCATGTTTATTTAAAATATCAACATATGCTCCATATATCCCACAAATATGTGTGTGAAAGACTGCTCAAAGTATTATAGTAATTGTCTGGTTTCAGACACTGCAGCCATAGTTCATTTTCTTGACTTTGCTCATCTCTTCAGATACTAATTATGGAGGCTGGAAAGATGGCCCAGTAGCTTAGAACACTTACTGCTCTTACAGAGGACTTGAGTTCTGTTCTCAACATTGATGTGTCAGCTCACAACCCTAGTTCCAGGGGATCCAGTGCGTCTTCTGGCTTAGACTGGCTCCTGCAGGCATGTGGTGTACCATTACTCACACAGGCACACCCAAACACACAGATAAACTTAAAAATGATAAATCTTTAAAAAACAATTAATTGTACATTCCATGAAGCTCAAACTGTGGGTGCTTCCATCCTTCTTAGAAAGAGAATAAAATACTCATGGAGCAAATATGGAGATAAAGTGTAGAACAGAGACTGAAGGAAAGGCCATCCGGAGACTGTCCCACCTGGGGATTCATCCCATATACAGTTACCGAACCCAGACGCTATTGTGGATGCCAAGAAGTGCATGCTGAAAGGAGCCTGATATGGTTGTCTCCTGAGAGGCCCTGCCAGAGCCTTACAAATACAGAGAAGGATGTCAGCAGCCAACCATTGGACTGAGCATAGGGTCTCCAATAGAGGAGTTTGAGAAAGAACTGAAGGAGTTGAAGGGATGCAACGTCACAGGAAGAACAATATCAAACAACCAGTCCCAGAGCTTCCAGGGACTAAGCCATCAACAAAGGAGTACACATGGCTCCAGCTGCATACATTGCAGAGAATGGCCTTGTCATGCATCAATGGGAGGAGAGGTCCTTGGTCCTTTGAAGGCTTGATAGGTGCCCCAGTGTAGGGGAACTGAGGGAAGGGAGGTGGGAGTGGGTGGGTTGGTAGAGGAACATCCTCATAGAAGCAGGGGGAGGGAGGATGGGAGTTTCAGGCGAAGGGAGGGAAACCAGGAAAGGGGAAAACATTTGAAATGTAAATAAAAAATATCCAATAAAAAAATCACATACTATCTCACTCCACTGAATACTTACGTATTTTTCATTTTAAAATTGCATTTATTTATTTGTGTGTGTATGTGTGTGTGTGTGATGGCACTCGTGTGGTGATGGTCAGAGACTGTCTTGTGGGAGTCAGTTCTCTCGTCTCACTGGGTAGGTTCTGGGAATTGAACTCAGGTTGTCAACCTTGGCCTCTGCAGCAAATCTCACCTGCTTATAAGTGAGCTTCTAAATCAACTGTCCTCCTCCACTGGATGTGTGATGTTTCTCTAATTCCTCTAGGTGGCGGTGTCAGTCATCAAACAGTGTGCTCATAGTCCTGCTTTCTGTGCGATGTCATTCCCAACGAACATTTACATAGTTTTATTTTGCCTTTGGCCTACAACAACATTGATACCCACTTTAATTCCAGAGAAAGCAATGTATTTTTATAGCTATTTTTGAATATTGTACTTAAACAATTCCCCTGATGGGGATGGTGTGAAGGTCTCTGCCTGGACATTTTCAGTGCCTTGCTGCTTTGCTTCCTAAGTCATTTCCCACCTTTAAGACTAACAACAACCACATGACACTGAGTGCTAGTTCTTGAACCCATTCCATGAGTTGGCCACACTCCGTGTCTTCAAACACGTCACTCACATACTCGTGTGGAACTGCCATTCTTCCCAGTTTATACATGAGAACACAGAAGCGAGGAGAGCAGACAGTTTGCCAAAGACTAGTTACTCACCAGAAGCTGAGTGCACAGGCACCCTTTCTTCACAGAATCCTACGTGGACAAGTTGGGGGACAAATAAACAGCTATGCATAAGTAAATGAACAGGTTAAAGAAATTGTTTTGTTCATTTATGTCATAAACATAAGAATTACAATAATAAAGATGTAATTGGATGAGTATAAAAATAATTTTAAAGTAGTGTCATTGAATTGTGATGACAGAATATAGTCATTACCTCCCTCTTCCTCCTCCTTTCCCTCCTCCTCTCCCTCCTCCTCTTCCATTTACACACTCCATCCAGTTATTATGGAAAATTTCATTTGCAGGTGACTAATATTTCAGTGTATATATGAGCCATATATTCATGACCTGTCCATCCACTGATGGCCATCTAGGTTGTTTCCACTTCCTTGCACTTGTGAATAGGGCAGCAGCGAGCATGGATGAGCAGGGATCTCTATAGCAGGATCTGGGACCCTTTAGGAATACACCCAGGAGTGGTATAGGTGGGTCTATTTCTAGGTTTTTGAGGAATGATGGGTTCCATAGTAGCTACACCCATTGTCATTTCCCCCAACAGTGTAGTAAACATTCTCCTTTCCCCACCCCCATGCTTGCATTTGTTGTCTTTTTGTTTTAATCTTTGTCATTCTGACTGGGATAACATCAGATTTTTAAGCAGTTTTAATTTCCATAATGGCTACAGATGTTGAATTAAGAAAGAAAGAAAGAAAGAAAGAGAGAGAGAGAGAGAGAGAGAGAGAGAGAGAGAGAGAGAGAGAGAGAGAGAGAGAGAGAGATCTTGGTGCTTTGCTCTCCTTTTGAGAATGCTGTTTAATTCCATACCCAGGCTGATTTTGTTGTTTTGGGCCTTACCACCTCAGTCACTAACCAAGAACTGCCCCCATCAAATGCCCCAGGCCAATCTGATGGAGGCAATTCCTCAAGTGAGGGTCCCTCTTCCCAGGTGACTGTAGTTGTGTTCTTACTGAGTGTGTGTGGGGGGTGGTTATTTGTTTGTTTATTATTTGGATATTCTGAACACTAGACCCTTTTCAGACACATCCTCTCAATCTGTGGACTATATTTTTACCCTTTTATAATGTTCTTTGAAGCATACACATCTTTAATTTTGATAAAGTCAAATAACTTATCATTTCCCTGGTTTCTTGTACATTGTTGTTTCATAAATAAACAAATATTTCACCCAATCCAAAGTCATGAAGATTTGGCTCTAAGTTTTCATCTGAGAATTTACAATTTTATTCACGTTTTCATCTTTAATCTGTTTGAGTTAGCTTCTGTTTGGGGCATAGGAGGCAGATATCCAGCTGTCTTCTTTCCCACATAGAGGTCCAGCTGTTCTGTCACTCTCTGTTGAAAGAGTATTCTTGTCTCCGTTGAATGGTTCTTGGCACCCTGTCATAGTCAAAGTCAAATGGCTCTATGGCTACATTGCTAGGTTCACAGCAGTCTCACCCTTCTTCATGTTTCCAGGTTGGTCTACCCATACGATGCAGTGGAGTGAGTAGGTTTTATTCTCCAGAGACTACCCAGAGTCGAGTGGTGCCCATGCTTCTTACTGTCAGCTGTCCTGAGTAGGTGACTGACATCCTCTACTGAGATGTAACGGTCACAAGAAGGATGTTTGCACAGCAAGGATTATAGTTTCAGGTTATCTTCAACAGGATCCATGAGACAGATGGACAGATAAAGCCCAGATGCTTAGCTCAGCTGAAAGAATTTGAATCCCAGATATGTGTAACTGTCTGTGTGCACCTCAGCACCTTCAAATGCATCTGAAACGTGTTTATCAAGGCCTGTTCTGGTGCATACTGTAAAGCAGCTTGAATTAGAAGGGGTTTACTTCCTAGCATGCACCTAGCATAAACTGCGGCAAATTATCAACAACATCAAGGTAACAGTAGAATTGTTAACTAGTTAAAAGTCAAGACAGTTGGCTCTGGTTTTTAAACAGTTGATTTTCAGTATTTTTCTTTGTAACTAATTAGCTAATATGCCAATTAGCTCTCCAGGCCACTCCTTGTTAAAGGTGGTAAGCCTTATTCTTTGTGTACCATACAATGCCTGGTTGATCTGCTTGGTTGAAGGGGACATCTACAGGGCTACAGAATCTTACCTCTAATGACATTAGATTATTAACACACTGACTCTAATGTTGCAAGGGGGCATAAAGACATTGATTTCATAGCTAGGAAGCTGTCCTTCAGTCTTTTGAGGCTAGACACCTAAGGTTGGGTCGCTCTCTTCACCTCTCTTCCTGTTTACTGGTGCTGAAGACAATAGAGTATTATGATATCCCTTGTCTGTGGCAACGTCCAGTGTTGACGACGGTGGCACAAGGGGCCCAATACTGAATTTGGGAACTGATTTTTTGTTTTGTTGAGGTTTTTTTTTTTTTTTTTTTTTTTTTGGTTTTTTTTTGAGACAGGGTTTCTCGGTATAGCCCTGGCTGTCCTGGAACTCACTTTGTAGACCAGGCTGCCTCGAACTCAGAAATCCACCTGCCTCTGCCTCCTGAGTGCTGGGATTAAAGGCATGTACCACCATGCCCGGCGGGAACAGATGTTTACTGAACCCAAGTCTTATACATCCCGATCTTATGCAAGATCAGAAAGGTAGACTTCTAGATCAAAGTTTTTCTCTTGAAATTGCTTTGAGACTTAAATTTGATACAATTAAAAATTAACTTTTTAAGAAGGGGCAAAGTGTCCACACTTTGGTCTTCGTTCTTCTTGAGTTTCATGTGTTTTGCAAATTGTATCTTGTATCTTGGGTATCCTAAGTTTTGGGCTAATATCCACTTATCAGTGAGTACATATCATGTGAGTTCTTTTGTGGTTGGGTTACCTCACTCAGGATGATGCCCTCTGATCCATCCATTTCCCTAGGAATTTCATAAATTCATTCTTTTTAATAGCTGAGTAGTACTCCATTGTATAAATGTACCACATTTTCTGTATCCATTCTTCTGTTGAGGGACAGCTGGGTTCTTTCCAGCTTCTGGCTATTATAAATAGGGCTGCTATGAACATAGTGGAGCATGTGTCCTTCTTACCCATTGGAACATCTTCTGGATATATGCCCAGGAGAGGTATTGCTGGATCCTCCGGTAGTACTATGTCCAATTTTCTGAGGAACAGCCAGACTGATTTCCAGAGTGGTTGTACAAGCTTGCAATCCCACCAACAATGGAGGAGTGTTCCTCTTTCTCCACATCCTCGCCAGCATCTGCTGTCACCTGAATTTTTGATCTTAGCCATTCTGACTGGTGTGAGGTGGAATCTCAGGGTTGTTTTGATTTGCATTTCCCTGATGATTAAGGATGTTGAACATTTTTTCAGGTGTTTCTCTGCCATTCGGTATTCCTCAGGTGAGAATTCTTTGTTCAGTTCTGAGCCCCATTTTTAATGGGGTTATTTGACTTTCTGGAGTCCACCTTCTTGAGTTCTTTATATATATTAGACATTAGTCCCTTATCTGATTTAGGATAGGTGAAGATCCTTTCCCAATCTGTTGGTGGTTTTTTTGTCTTATTGATGGTGTCTTTTGCCTTGCAGAAGCTTTGCAGTTTCATGAGGTCCCACTTGTCAATTCTCGATCTTACAGCACAAGCCATTGCTGTTCTATTCAAGAATTTTTCCCCTGTGCCCATATCTTCAAGTCTTTTCCCCACTTTCTCCTCTATAAGTTTCAGTGTCTCTGGTTTTATGTGAAGTTCCTTGATCCACTTAGACTTGACCTTAGTACAAGGAGATAGGAATGGATCGATTCGCATTCTTCTACATGTTAACAACCAGTTGTGCCAGCACCATTTGTTGAAAATGCTGTCTTTCTTCCACTGGATGTTTTTAGCTCCCTTGTCGAAGATCAAGTGACCGTAGGTGTGTGGGTTCATTTCTGGGTCTTCAATTCTATTCCATTGGTCTATTTGTCTGTCACTATACCAGTACCATGCAGTTTTTATCACAATTGCTCTGTAGTAGAGCTTTAGGTCCGGCATGGTGATTCCACCAGAGGTTCTTTTATCCTTGAGAAGAGTTTTTGCTATCCTAGGTTTTTTGTTATTCCAGATGAATTTGCAGATTGCACTTTCTAATTCATTGAAGAATTGATTTGGAATTTTGATGGGGATTGCATTGAATCTGTAGATTGCTTTTGGCAAGATAGCCATTTTTACAATGTTGATCCTGCCAATCCATGAGCATGGGAGATCTTTCCATCTTCTGAGATCTTCTATAATTTCTTTCTTCAGAGACTTGAAGTTTTTATTATACAGATCTTTCACTTCCTTAGTTAGAGTCACGCCAAGATATTTTATATTATTTGTGACTATTGAGAAGGGTGTTGTTTCCCTAATTTCTTTCTCAGCCTGTTTATTCTTTGTGTAGAGAAAGGCCATTGATTTGTTTGAGTTAATTTTATATCCAGCTACTTCACCGAAGCTGTTTATCAGGCTTAGGAGTTCTCTGGTGGAATTTTTAGGGTCACTTATATATACTCTCATATCATCTGCAAAAAGTGATATTTTGACTTCATCTTTTCCAATTTGTATCCCTTTGATCTCCTTTTGTTGTCGAATTGCTCTGGCTAGGACTTCAAGTACAATGTTGAATAGGTATGGAGAAAGTGGACAGCTTTGTCTAGTCCCTGATTTTAGAGGGATTGCTTCAAGCTTCTCACCATTTACTTTGATGTTGGCTACTGGTTTGCTGTAGATTGCTTTTATCATGTTTAGGTATGGGCCTTGAATTCCTGATCTTTCCAAGACTTTTATCATGAATGGGTGTTGGATCTTGTCAAATGCTTTTTCCGCATCTAACGAGATGACCATGTGGTTTTTGTCTTTGAGTTTGTTTATATACTGGATTACGTTGATGGATTTCCGTATATTGAACCATCCCTGCATCCCTGGGATGAAACCTACTTGGTCAGGTTGGATGATTGTTTTGATGTGTTCTTGGATTCGGTTAGCAAGAACTTTATTGAGGATTTTTGCATCAATATTCATAAGGGATATTGGTCTGAAGTTTTCTATCTTTGTTGGGTCTTTTTGTGGTTTAGGTATCAGAGTAATTGTGGCTTCATAGAATGAGTTGGGTAGAGTACCTTCTGTTTCTATTTTGTGGAATAGTTTGTGAAGAACTGGGATTAGATCTTCTTTGAAGGTCTGATAGAACTCTGCACTAAACCCATCTGGTCCTGGGCTTTTTTTAGTTGGGAGACTATTAATGACTGCTTCTATTTCTTTGGGGGATATAGGGCTGTTTAGATCATTGACCTGATCTTGATTCAACTTTGGTACCTGGTATCTGTCTAGGAACTTCTCCATTTCATCCAGGTTCTCCAGTTTTGTTGAGTATAGCCTTTGGTAGAAGGATCTGATGGTGTTTTGGATGTCTTCAGGATCTGTTGTTATGTCTCCTTTTTCATTTCTGATTTTGTTAATTAGGATGCTTTCCCTGTGCCCTCTAGTGAGTCTGGCTAAGGGTTTATCTATCTTGTTGATTTTCTCAAAGAACCAGCTCCTTGATTGATTGATTCTTTGAATAGTTCTTCTTGTTTCCACTTGGTTGATTTCGCCCCTGAGTTTGATTATTTCCTGCCATCTACTCCTCTTGGGCGAATTTGCTTCCTTTTGTTCTAGTGCTTTTAGGTATGTTGTCAAGCTGCTAATGTGTGCTCTCTCTAGTTTCCTTTTGGAGGCACTCAGAGCTATGAGTTTTCCTCTTAGAAATGCTTTCATTGCGTCCCATAAGTTTGGGTATGTTGTGGCTTCATTTTCATTGAACTCTAAAAAGTCCTTAATTTCTTTCTTTATTCCTTCCTTGACCAAGGTATCATTGAGAAGAGTGTTGTTCAGTTTCCACGTGAAGGTTGGCTTTCTATTATTTATTTTGTTATTGAAGATCAGCCTTAGTCCATGGTGATCTGATAGGATGCATGGGACAATTTCAATATTTTTATATCTGTTGAGGCCTGCTTTGTGACCAATTATGTGGTCAATTTTGGAGAAGGTACCATGAGGTGCTGAAAAGAAGGTATATCCTTTTGTTTTAGGATAGAATGTTCTGTAGATATCTGCCAGATCCATTTGATTCATAATTTCTGTTAGTTTCACTGTGTCCCTGTTTAGTTTCTGTTTCCATGATCTGTCCATTGGTGAAAGTGGTGTGTTGAAGTCTCCCACTATTATTGTATGAGGTGCAATGTGTGCTGTGAGATTTACTAAAGTTTCTTTAATGAATGTGGCTGCCTTTGTATTTGGAGCATAGATATTCAGGATTGATAGTTCCTCTTGGAGGATTTTATCTTTGATGAGTATGAAGTGTCCCTCCCTGTCTTTTTTAATGACTTTGGGTTGGAAGTCAATCTTATCAGATATTAGAATGGCTACTCCAGCTTGTTTCTTCATACCATTTGCTTGGAAAATTGTTTTCCAGCCTTTCATTCTGAGGTAGTGTCTATCTTTTTCTCTGAGATGAGTTTCCTGTAAGCAGCAAAATGTTGGGTCTTGTTTGTGTAGCCAGTTTGTTAGTCTATGTCTTTTTATCGGGGAGCTGAGTCCATTGATATTAAGAGATATTAAGGAAAAGTAATTGTTGTTTCCTGTTATTTTTGTTGTTAAAGTTGGCATTCTGTTCTTGTGGCTGTCTTCTTTTAGGTTTGTTGAGGGATTACCTTCTTGTTTCTAGGGCGTGGTTCCTGTCCTTGTATTGGTTTTTTTCTGTTATTATCCTTTGAAGGGCTGGATTCGTGGCGAGATAATGTGTGAATTTGGTTTTGTCGTGGAATACTTTGGTTTCTCCATCTATGTTAATTGAGAGTTTGGCTGGGTATAGTAGCCTGGGCTGGAGTTTGTGTTCTTTTAGTGTCTGTATAATATCCGTCCAGGATCTTCTGGCTTTCATAGTCTCTGGTGAGAAATCTGGTGTAATTCTGATAGGCTTGCCTTTATATGTTACTTGGCCTTTTTCTCTTACTGCTTTTAGTATTCTGTCTTTATTTAGAGCATTTGTTGTTCTGATTATTATGTGTCGGGAGGTATTTCTTTTCTGGTCCAGTTTATTTCGAGTTCTGTAGGCTTCTTGTATGTTCATGGGCATCTCTTTCTTTAGATTTGGGAAGTTTTCTTCTATAATTTTGTTGAATATGTTTGCTGGTCCTTTGAGTTGAAAATCTTCATTCTCATCCACTCCTATTATCCGTAGGTTTGGTCTTCTCATTGTGTCCTGTATTTCTTGGATGTTTTGAGTTAGGATCTTTTTGCATTTTACATTTTCCTTGATTGTTGTACTGATGTTCTCTATGGAATCTTCTGCACCTGAGATTCTCTCTTCCATCTCTTGTATTCTGTTGCTGATGCTCGTATCTATGGTTCCAGATTTCTTTCCTAGGGTTTCTATCTCCAGTGTTGCCTCATTTTGGGTTTTCTTTATTGTGTCTACTTCCCTTTTTAGGTCTAATATGGTTTTGTTCAATTCCATCATCTGTTTGGATGTGTTTTCCTGTTTTTCTGTAAGGACTTCTACCCGTTTGATTATGTTATCCTGTTTTTCTTTAAGGATTTGTAACTCTTTAGCAGTGTTCTCCTGCAATTCTTTAAGGGATTTTTGTGCTTCCTCTTTACTGTCTTCTACCTGTTTACCAGTGTTCCTTTGTATTTCTTTAAGTGTGTTATTAAAGTCCTTCTTGAAGTCCTCTACCATCATCATGAGATATGCTTTTAGATCCGTGTCTAGCTTTTCCGGTGTGTTGGGGTGCCCTGGACTGGGCGAAGTGGGAGTGCTGGGTTCTGATGATGGTGAGTGGTCTTGGTTTCTGTTAGAAAGATTATTACGTTTACCTTTCGCCATCTGGTAATCTCTTGGGTTAGTTGTTGTCGTTGTCACTATTTAAAGATTGGAGCAGAAGCTGTGTTCCACTCACCAGCAGTCTCAAAATCCTGTGGCTGGGGTCCTGGGTAGCTGGCGGGTGTCAGCCGACCCTGCGCTCTAGGTACCCCGGTGCTGGTCCGGCTGGAAGAGGCCTGTGGTCCTATTCAGGTCGGAAGAGGCCTGTGGTCCTACTCAGGCCGGGTTTTCTGCTTCCCTAACTAATGCAGTCTCAGGTCCCGCGCGCAATTGGATTGGAGCAGAAGCTGTGTTCCACTCACCAGAAGTCTTAAGATCCTGTGGCGGGTGTTGTGGGTAGCTGGCGAGTGTCAGCCGACCCTGCGCCCTAGCTACCCCGGCGCTTTTCTGACCGGAGAGGCTTGTGGCCCTACTGAGGGCGGATTTCTGCCTCCCCAACCAAAGTAGTCTCAGGTCCCGCGTGATTGGACTGGAGCAGAAGCTGTGTTCCACTCACCAGCAGTCTCAAAATCCTGTGGCGGGGGTCCTGGGTAGCTGGCGGGTGTCAGCCGACCCTGCGCTCTAGCTACCCTGGTGCTGGTCCGGCCGGAAGAGGCCTGTGGACCTACTCAGGCCGGGTTTTCTGCTTCCCTAACTAATGCAGTCTCAGGTCCCGCGCGCAATTGGATTGGAGCAGAAGCTGTGTTCCACTCACCAGAAGTCTTAAGATCCTGTGGCGGGTGTTATGGGTAGCTGGCGAGCGTCAGCCGACCCTGCTCCCTAGCTACCCCGGCACTTTTCTGACCGGAGAGGGGAGTTCACCTTCTTGAGTTCTTTAAATATATTGGATATTAGTCCCCTATCTGATTTAGGATAGGTAAAGATCCTTTCCCAATCTGTTGGTGGCCTTTTTGTCTTATTGTCGGTGTCTTTTGCCTTACAGAAGCTTTGCAATTTTATGAGGTCCCATTTGTCGATTCTGGATCTTATAGCACAAGCCATTGCTGTTCTATTCAGGAATTTTTCCCCTGTGCCCATATCTTCGAGGCTTTTCCCCACTTTCTTCTCTATAATTTTCACTGTCTCTGGTTTTATGTGTAGTTCCGTGATCCACTTAGATTTGACCTTAGTACAAGGAGATAGGAATGGATCAATTCGCATTCTTCAACATGATAACCGCCAGTTGTGCCAGCACCATTTGTTGAAAATGCTGTCTTTTTACCACTGGATGGTTTTAGCTCCCTTGTCAAAGATCAAGTGACCATAGGTGTGTGGGTTTATTTCTGGGTCTTCAATTCTGTTCCATTGGTCCACTTGTCTGTCGCTATACCAGTACCATGCAGTTTTTATCACAATTGCTCTGTAGTATAGCTTGAGGTCAGGCATGGTGATTCCACCAGAGGTTCTTTTATCATTGAGAAGAGTTTTTGCTATCCTAGATTTTTTGTTATTTCGGATGAATTTGCAAATTGCCCTTTCTAATTCATTGAAGAATTGAGTTGGAATTTTGATGGGGATTGCATTGAATCTGTAGATTACTTTTGAGGAGTTACAGAGACAAAGTTTGGAGCTGAGACGAAAGGATGGACCATCTAGAGACTGCCATACCCAGGGATCCATCCCATAATCAGCCTCCAAACGCTGACACCATTGCATACACTAGCAAGATTTTGCTGAAAGGACCCTGATATAGCTGTCTCTTGTGAGGCTATGCCGGGGCCTAGCAAACACAGAAGTGGATGCTCACAGTCAGCTATTGGATGGATCACAGGGCCCCCAATGGAGGAGCTAGAGAAAGTACCCAAGGAGCTAAAGGGGTCTGCAACCCTATAGGTGGAACAACAATATGAACTAACCAGTACCCCCCCCCCCAGAGCTCGTGTTTCTAGCTGTATATGTATCAGAAGATGGACTAGTCGGCCATCATTGAAAAGAGAGGCCCATCAGTCTTGCAAACTTTATATGCAAGGGGAACACCAGGGCCAAGAAGTGGGAATGGGTGGGTAGGGGAGTGGGGGGAGGGGAGGGTATGAGGGACTTTTGGGATAGCATTGGAAATGTAAATGAAGAAAATATCTAATTAAGAAAAAACTAAACTTTCTAATGATATCTATTAAAAGAAATCATTAAAGTGAGGTAGCATAGAGGAAAATACTTAGAAAAAAATGTATCCTTGGTAAAAGGCTCATTGAAGATGAATAGGGAATATGTGCAGCTGGATAAGAAAAAAGACGAGAACCCAAATTGATAGAAGCTTTGACCAGGCACTTCATCAAGGGAAATCATCCCCAGATTGTGTAGAAAGTGATCTTAGTAGCTTCCTTCATAGGGAGACCAGCAAGGGGACCTGCCTAACTCTGGGCACTGGACAGTGTTAAGAATTCTTACATCAGGGGCTGAAGGGGTAGCTTGGTCTGCTGAGTGCCCCGTCTAACAAGCATGAAGCCCAGAGTTAAATCCCCAGCGCTGTTTAAAAGGGGTGGGATGACACATGATAACCTAGGATATATGAACCCTTATCTCAAAAAAAGTGGTTTTTTTTTTTCCTTAAAATGTGTCTACATTGTGTTAAAGGTGGAGAGTACTCTTAATGATCAGCACCTTCGGTATGCACTCCAATATTCATTTCTGTGACTAGGCAAAGACACTGAGGGGCAACTTGACTCCATAATTATCATCTATCAGACCCTCTCTTGCTACTCAAACTTGCTTGACAAAAAGGCTGAGAGCACAAAGCAGGCAGCCAAAAATATGCACAACACCAGGCATTTACAATGATGATGTCTAAGTACCAGAAGGGAAGCACTTTCCCTGGTAGAGCAATTATGATGATGGGTGGCAAGGCCTTAGTCCCTTCTGTGGCTATATGAGCAGGCTGCTTGAATTTACTAGGGAGTAGGCTTGGTGTCTTTCTATTCCTGCACAAACATCATGACCAAGAAGCAAGTTGGGGAGGAAAGGGTTTAATTCAGCTTACACTTCCATACTGCTGTTCATCACCAAAGGAAGTCAAGACTGGAACTCAAGCAGATCAGAAAGCAGGAGCTGATGCAGAGGCCATGGAGGGATGTTCTTTACTGGCTTGCCTCCTCTGGCTTGCTCAGCCTGCTCTCTTATAGAACCCAAGACTACCAGCCCAGAGATGGTCCCACCCACAAGGGGCCTTTCCCCCTTGATCACTAATTGAGAAAATGCCTGACAGTTGGATCTCATGGAGGCATTTCCTCAACTGAAGCTCCTTTCTCTGTAATAACTCCAGCTGTGTCAAGTTGACACAAAACTAGCCAGTACACTTGGGAACACTCTACTGTGATGCCTCCTCTAATGTTGTGACATGAGGTGCTAGGAAGGCTTTTCTCCAGTGGTCTTTGTCTTGCCTACTTTCAATACTTTAGGCTAAGTTGAAAAGATTGCAGAGAGACTGGGCCTGGGTTGGGAGGGTATTGGTATCTTGATCTCATAGGCACCAACCAATCCCAGTGGGTACTCTGTATACTATCCACATGCCTGATATGAACACGTTCTCAGCTCAGGTTGCAGCACTAATCCCAGGGGTGGCTTGCTCCTTTCTGGATCATAGCATGAATCTGTACTTGGAGGTTGCTCACCTCCTTCTGACAGTTGCCCTGTGCACTGCTCTGCAGCAGACTGATGGCTAAATAGTCCCAGGGGAGCAGAGGGAAGCTGGTACTGCCCAGTACAGCACACTTGTGATCTTGTCTACAACTCCATGATAGTTGGCCTCTCAAACCATCCCAGCAGCTGGCACCGTTTCCAATACTCAGTATTGGATTCGAATGACCCTACTTGTGGTCAGTATCCAGTTCCCATCTTAGAATCTGCTTGACTGTAGAAAAGACCACAAGGTAGAAGCTGTGAAGCAGCTGCTCAGCAGTAGCCATTGACAACTGATGGAGCAGAGAGCAGCCACGGTGGGAAGGAAGGAAGAGAGTGAAACAGACAAGAAGCTGAGACAGAGCTGTGAGGAGCGAGAGGAGAGAACCCGCAACTCTGGACTCCACAGAGCTCACTCACAGCCAAGAGACTCAGACCAAGCTGGGAGGCATAACACAGGCCACTGACAAGGACCCAGGGTCCCCTTGTCTGAGGCCTTCACTGGGCTGTGACAGATTGCTGCTTGCTGCCCTGTACATCTGCCAACTGCTAGGATGGACTGGTGTGGCCAAACACTGAGGAAGACATAAACTTCTAGAGACCAGTAGTGAGGAACTTCCACCTGCCCATGATTTCCACCCATTTAAATCAGGAGAGCCATTAACCATCTTATTGGTGACATCTGGAGACATATATACTAACGCTATCTGAGATATGCTGCCCCTAATGTTAAAAAATAAAACATTGACTTGGTTTTGAAGAAACTAGAACTCCTGCATATAACGTGTGGGAAAGTCAACAGAAACTTGCTGGAAACTGTTTCCTTCTATTCATTAAGGTTGGAAATAAATACAGATCCAACAGTTTCCCTCCTAGGAACGGAAAGACCCACGCATCTGTGCACCAAGTGACTTGCTCAGGAATGCTCATGGGATGGAGGAGTGATGCTGAAAGCCTTGTGATGCCAGCACGAGGGTGACTGAGGTAGAAGGATCATGGGTTGAGGCTCCATAGAGAGGTGCTCAAAAAAGCAAATCAAACAAGGCCCCCACGATGGTTATAGAAGGATTATTTGCAATACCCTCACATTGTAAACAACTCCAGTGTCCAAAACAGTAGGATTGTCATACATTGACACACTATAGTGCTACACAGAAGTGGGGATAGAATGAGCTATAGCTGACTTTGAATAAGATTCTAGCATGCAGGTTTTCATACAACAAATGGCAGTCTGGGTGATTATTCTCTAGGTCTCTAGGACAAAGCTTAGAAACTGAAAATAGAAGAAAGATGCAAATCCTAGTAATGTGTGTAGGTTGTGATGAATTTGAGGATGTCTTTTAGAAAGCAAGACTGAAACTTGGAAGACAGTGGGGCGGGGAGGGGGGGAAGAAGGGGTGATTCCAAGGCCTTCAACACTAAACCAATGCACAATGTGGGTTGTGGGGTAAGATGTGGATAGGGGGAGGAGAAAGGGAGGGGGGAGAGACAGAGATAGAAAGAGAGATGAGAAAATGACTTCAGAATTAGGAGTTTGCACTGCAGAATTCTATCTTTGGGAGCTCTGTGAGGGTCGGACAACACCAGTTCAGACATGCTTGGGACTTTTAGGCCATCACACCAGTCATTCCAAGATCATAATCAAAGAAAGACCTTCACCCTCTCTCTCCTTTATTCAAAATAATCATAAAAGCCACCTTTATTTAAAGATGGTTGAGTAAGAGGAGAAAACAACTACCTAAGAGAAAGCTGAAGTGTGGTGCTACAAGCGCATAACCTCAGCACTTGGGTGTAGGAGGGTCACAAGTTCAAGGCCAGTTTGAACTACACTGAGAACTTTGAAAAAAATTAAAACACGGAAATACGTGTCATAAACAATAAACGAGAATAAGAACTTGGAGCCACTTACTTTTAAACTTATTTTTTATCAAACTACTGTATTCTGAATATGTGCTTCTTGCCGGCACCGTTATAAGTTCTGGAGGTACAGTAGAAACAAAATAGATACATACCTTTGCCTTCATGCACATGCTAATTTGCTTAAATAAGGATTTTACAGCTACTTCATTAGATACATAACGAAATATATCGCACTGTAGAAGTGGGGTATGTCTGTAACATAATGAGAGGCAAAAAGAACAGAGCGCATGCCTGAGTCAGTCATGGCGCATGCCCGTGATCCCAGAGCAGGGGGGCGGGGGCCGGGGTCGGGGGGAGATGGAGGCTAGAGCATAAGGACCAAGTGCTGGCCACTCAGGCATGAGACCCTAAGTTGATTCCAGAACATACTAGAAAGGCTCTGGGCAGTGCACGCTTGTCACCCAGGTGCTGCTGTGATGGAGGCAGGAGGATCCCAGGGGTGTGCTGGTGAGCTTCTGCTTTGGGGAGAGACCTTCTCTCAGGAGCTAAAGTGGAGATCACCCAAAGCAGACAACCAACACTCTCAGCCTCCGACCTCACTTTCAGGTACACACATTTGTATATGCACCTGATCATGTACATCGATCTCCCTACACACATGTGCAGAAAGGGAAGTCATAAACTTGAAAATAAAATGTGCTAGGGTGGTTAAACTACAATTGTGTTTCTCTTTGGTAAAGGTCTTTAATTTTCTATGGGGGAATTCAGACAAAGGAAGAATAAAATACGGGATTAGTAAAATTGTTCAGATTCTACTTTAAAGCAAATGTTTCATCTGGGAAAAGTTGCCTTCATTTTAAAACGCCTTTGTCCTTGTTTTGTTTTTAGACGGTTTCACTCAGCAGCCCAGGCCACCAGCCCTTGGCCTGTTTGTCTCAAATCTCCTGAATGCTTGTACTAATCATACACACCTCCAGGCCTGATATAGAACTTAGTCAAGTGAAACCTTCTTTGTTTTAAAAATGGGGTCTCATGTAGCCCAGGCTAGAAAACAGGGTCCCATGTAGCCCAGGCTGGTCTCCTACTTGCTGTGTAGCCAATGGTGACCTTAAACTGCTGCTGCTGCTGCTGCTACTGCTGCTGCTGCTGCTGCTGCTGCTGCTGCTGCTCCTCCTCCTCCTCTTCTTGCTGGAACTGCAGACAGGTGTCACTATTCCTAGTTTATGTGGTTCTGGGATTGAATCAGGCTACCTGCATGTCAGGAAAGGCATTCTAAGAACTGAATCACACCTCAGCGCTGAAACCTTTATCTCCTCTGCAGCAGACTAATGTATTATATTTAAACTCAAGTTCTTAAAATCAGGCATATTGTCCGAGGCTGCCCACACCACAATATAGCAGAGGCCTGCCTGCTCTGGCCTCAGTGGGAGGAGAGGATGAGTCTAATCCTGTAGAGACTTGATGCCCCAGGGAAGGGGGATAGGGGGCACTCTCTCAGTGGCAAGGGGGAGGGGAAATGGGATGAGGAACTGTGGGAGAGGGCCCGGGAATGAGGGGGCAAAGTCTGGAATATAAATAAACTTAAAAAGAAAAACAGGCATATTGTTTTTCTTCTGCAAGAGGTGGGGGAGAAAGATTGCTCGCTGCTGACAGAAAAGAAAAAGAAAAGAAAAACCAGGCTGCTGGTGGGGAACTTGTTCTTTCTATTCCAGTCAGTCAGGGAAAGTTGAAGGTGCCAGGAGAAATGTGGATCTGCCCATAGGGGGAAGCTAAAGAACTCATATTTCAGGTAGTTATACCTGCTGTTGACACAGTATAGGACCAGCCTTGCCTGCTGCTCAGCCGCCTCTGAGCAGGGTACATAGGCTGTTCCTCCATCACTGGATCAGATGAAAGTCGCTGGCAGAATCCAGAGCAGTTGATATCAGGGTTTTTAAAAAGCCACTTTAGTGAGAGGAAGCAATATGAGTAGTGACATTCTGAGGTACTTTCCTCTCAGGTTGGTGAAAATTCCCTTTCGATACATTCTGTGTAACCGACCTTGAACTCACTACAGAGCTCGGGATGACCTCCTTTTTCTTTTCGTTTTTCTTTTTTTAGACAGGGTCACTCTTACTATGTAGCCCTGGCTGATTTGAAACTCACTATGTAGGACAGGCTAGCCTTAGACTCACAGAGACCAGCCTCTCCAGAGTGCTTGGATTCAAGGCATGTGGCCCCATGCCTTATTTAGTTCTCAATTAGCTTTTCCCTCTCTCATTTATTTAATCAAAATTTTTATACAATGTATTTTTTAAAAAATCAATTTTTAATGTGTTCTAATCATGTTTTCCTTCCCCTCCCCCAACTCCTCCCAGATCCTCCCAACTCCCCTTCCCAACCAATTTTATGTTTTCTCTTCTTCTTTTAAAAAAGTCCACAAAATGAAAATCAAGACAAACAAAAAAGTGAGACAAAAAAGTCAAATAAAACAAAAGCCACCCCCACCCCAAACACACACAAATGGGGTTCATTTTGTGTTGGTTAACTACTCTTGGGCGAGGACTTGCCCTGGGGTTTGATTGACAATCCAGCCCCACTCCATTGGACAAAGCTGGTTTTCTCTTTCTCAGCAGGTATCATTGTGAATAGCTTCTGGTTTAGGGGTGGGAGCCCACGCCCACTTCCCCCTTGTCTAGCTTTAATCTGCACAGGAACCTGTGGGTGCTGCCACAGGACCTGTGAGTTCATGTGTGTCTGGTAGATGCTATTTGCTTGTAGTCACCCATCCTCTGTGGCTCATATAATCTTACCACTTACTCTTCTGCAGAGTTTCCTGAGCCCCGAGAGAAGGGGTTTGGTAAAGGCATCCCATTTAGGACTGAGTGCTCCAAAGTCTCTCACTCTCTGCACACTGTCTAGTTCTGGGTCTCTGTTGAGTCCCATCTACTGCAAGAAGCTTATCTGGGGAGAGATGAATGAGGCACTATAGCTATAGCATATGTCATAGGAGTCACTTCGTTGCTCTGTTCCTTTAGAAAAATAATAGTAATAGGTTTTCCCCTGGGCCTATGACCTATCTAGTCTCAAGTTCTTGGGTGCTTTAACAGTGTCAGGTATGGTTTCTAGCCTATGGAGTGGGCCTTAAATTCAGTTTTTAAAATGTGGTTAGTAGCTAGGAAGTGGTGGTACAGCCTTTTTTTCCTAGCACTTGGGAGGCAGAGGCAGATGGATGTCTGAGTTTGAAGCCAGCCTGGTCTACAGAGAGGACAACTAGTGCTGGACAGGGAAATCCCATCTCCCAAAAAAAAAAAAAAAACCAAAAAACAAAAAACAAAACAAAAACAAAAACAAAAAGCAAAAACAAATCAGAAAAATAAAAACATAGTTATTCCCATAGCATTTGTGTCAATATTACCTTCTTGTAGGTTGTAGCATTTGTAGCTCAGTGATACTGACCCTCCAGTGTCATGCAGAGAACCGTCCAGGACTGTGGACAGTAGGAGGAAAGATTCTATTTGGCAACCAGCTTGACTTTTCTGTATTTGATGACATAAGTGAGTGTTGTCTTCAGCAGAAAGGCCTTACCATCAGTTGGGTTTTTTTGTTTGTTTGTTTGTTTTTGTTTTTGTTTTTTTAGAGTAACTGTCTTAGGAGTTCCATTGCAGTGAAGAGACACCATGACCATGGCAACTCTTACAATACAAAAGCATGTAATTAGAGTTTCAGAGGCTTAGTCGATTATCATCAAGGTGGGAAGCATTCATTGTACAGGTAGACATGGTGCTGGAGAAGCTGAGAGTTCTACATCTAGATCCAAGGGCAGCAGGAGACTGGATTTTACACAAGTTAGAGCTTGAGTGTAGGATACCTCAAAGCCCACCCCCTCAGTGACATACTTCCTCCAACAAGGCCATACCTATTCCAACAAGTCCACACCTCCTAATAGTGCAATTCCCCATGAGCCAAGAATTCAAACACATGAGTCTATGGGGTCATACCTATTCAAACCACCACAATAACCCATAGCCTTGTCAATATTTGGGGCTCCAATTCTTCATTTTCCTGCCTCTCAAGTATTGGGGTTAAAGGCATATACCAATTTGCCCAGATATTACATAATTCCTCCTTACTTTTAGTCTCTCCAAACCTTCCCATATTACCTCCCCTCCCCTTGTTCCCTTTCAAATTCTCAATTTTCAAATAATTCCAGGAAGAGCAAGATTTAGCAACCAACTTAGGCTACATAGTGAATTCATAGTTAACCTGAGCTACCTAGTAATAGATAGATAGATAGATAGATAGATAGATAGATAGATAGATAGATAGATAGACAGACAGGCAGACATTATTCTACAAAACCTTCTCAGGCAGCTAATTATTAGATAGAGACCTGGACTTTGAGTGTCAGTCAAAAGTTGGTCTGCATTCCAGCAGAACTGGTACCTTAGGAGTGTGTGTGTTCTCATTCATCCTTGGGAAGAACTAGACTATGTTAGAAATTTTTTCATGTTTAAGGATATGGGAAAGATAACATCCAAGTGTCATCAAATCACAATCAGATGATATAGTATTTTTAAGGGTGGTATATGGCTTTTTAATTAGTTTAAATATAAAGAAGGCGATCTGTACGTGATATAGTTTCCTGGATAGGCTCTGGGACTAGAAAGGGATATTAGGAAAATGAATGGGTCTGAATAAAGTATGCTGTGCAGTTAGTAGCTATCTCTCAGTGCTGGCTCAGGAGTTGTGACAAATGTGCCACAGAGTTCTGAGATGTGACAATGGAGAGATTAGGTGACAAGTAATGAGAATACTTCATTACTTTTATGAATTTTAAAAAATATATTCTTAAAACTTCTAAAATAAAAGTTTAAACTTAAAATATTAGTAAAATAGTCTTTTCTCAATCTTAGACAAATCACAGGTTTAGCTAAGCCTACTGTCTGTGCTCTGTGACCTTAACTAAACACCATCAGTATTGGATGTCAGTCTAATTATAGGAAGCGTTACTCTCAGCAGTAGGAAAAGATCAGGAACATTGAAGCTGTGCGTCCCAACCTAGAAGACCACGAGCATGGGACCCATGAACAGAAAGCTTAGAGGAGGTGCTGGAGGACACAAGGAGCCCTGCAGTTTCTTGGGAGAGTAACTGGGGTTGTAGAAGCAGTGCTCCAGGTGTTATTTGATTTTTCATTTGCTAAAAACATTGAAAGTGGGAAGACATCTGAGATGGACGCATGAGCAAAAAGGCAGCCACCAGAATGGGACACTGCCATCTCCAGACTGCAACCCCCAAGTGAATCAGTGATGTTGTTGGTGGTGCTTCCCGCTGCCTGGGTCAGGACCTGGTGAGAAGCAGAGCCTAGCTAGCATAGAGATGTAGAGAGGCCAGTGCATCTGGGGATCTTAGACGCCGTTAAATGGCTGTATCTTAGAGCTATTTTCTGTCTTCTTGATCCAAGTCTAATCTCCCTGCATGTTGAGGTCAGGACTAACTTCTCACTTCCGCTTGTCCTCCCTTAACCCTGAACTTGCATAAGAGTCAAGCTGAGTCCACAATTCTCAATTAGGTCTCCTTCATTGATTTGTCCTAATGGATTTTTAAGACTTTTTTCCTCCAGCACTATGGATAGAACCCCATTTCTTGAATATGCTAGGCCAGCATTCCACCAGAATCACATGCCCAACCCTAAGTACTGCCAGAAATTATCTCAAACTTGTAGAGTGAGACTAAGAATAAGAATGAGACACAGAACACCATGTTTCCCAATGTCACTTACTGTGCCTTCTGCGAACCATTTCTCCACCCGCAGGATCGCTCTTTACCCACATATATATATACATATATATATATACATATACATATACATATATGTATGTATGTATATGTACACCCTCATACACACACTACAGATATACACACTCACCACATAGACAATGCACATACACCATACAACACACACAACACAACACATACACCCCCTTCACACACACATCACAGTCAATACACTCAAAACATCACATACACCACAACATGTATAAACCACACACACACACTCCACTTTTTGCATCTGTTTTCTGAATATCTTGTGCACACCGCTAGGCCCGCCCATCCCCCATCCTTCAATGAGTATTCCCTAAGGAGAAGGTCATTCTTTTCGGCACGGTTGGTGGGTTTCCTCTTTTCAGCGCATTTACTCATTCCCTGTCTGACGGACTCCGGTGAACTGTGGTCACACTCATTTTTTTGGTCTGGACTGCTCCTCTGCTAGTTGATTTCCAGGCTTGAAAAGGCCACATGTTTATTTGAGATTCAGGTTTGAGTCTTTGAGGGCACCATAAACCCAGGTTTGTCAGTTTAGCTTTGAGTTTAACTCAGATTTCTCTCAGTTCTGCTTTCCTCAGGGAAATATAAGCACAAAGGTTAAGGAGTTTGCTCATAGATCACAGCTGATAAAGGGGTACAAGTAGAATTTGAACCCAGGCTGCTGCAGTCATTAATTTTATTTACTGTTTCCTATGTGATTATATTCAGCCTCTTTAATATTTCACAACATCTAAGGATTCTCCCACATTATTTATCTTGGATTGTTGGTTGCTTCTTCTTGTGTTTCCTTCTTTAAATAGAGAAATGCTCATAAACACTCATTTTCTTGATGTGTTTACTTTCCAGCTCAGGAAAAGGTGACTCGTCTCTGCAGATTGGAAGGATGGACTCAAAGGAGGCTGTTTGCACAAGGCTCTCCACTCACCAGCTGTTGAGTCTATGCGGAAGACAGGATCTTATTACTTCAATGGCAGCAGCGATCAAGAAAGTTCTCCAACCTTGAACATCCAAATGGATTGACTACAGTGGGGGCAGCTAATTAATGATTAATCAGAAGCATTTGATAATAATCTGCCTTGCAGCCACGCCTTCAAACTTCATTGTTGCTTTCTCTTCTGGCCTTGTAATGTTTGAGACAAGCCCTGCTTCTCAGCTAGTGAGCATCAGCCCAAAGTCAGAACTCACAGGGGAATTCTCTGCATTCATCCCGGGTCTGTCCTCTCTGACTCTGCTATGTACAGAGTCCATGTGGGCTGATAACTATTACTAGGGGCCTGCTGCATGCTACACATTAGGATGGGTGCCCGACATAATACTGAATCCTCACGAAGCTTTGTCAAGTTTGTAGGTATCATTGACGTTTTGATGATGAGGAAATGAGATGCTCAGAGAGAGAGAGAGAGAGAGAGAGATCATGTGTTGTGGGTCAGATCACACAGTCGATAGGATCAGTATTTCAATTCCAGAGCCCCTCCACTCTAACGCCATGCTTTGCTTATTATTGCTACAGAGATAACTGCCCTGTAGTATCCCTATGGATATCACTCCCAGTCTCAAATTGGGCTGGGTATGGCGGTGTATGTGCATGGAAAGCATCTTGGGGAGGGTTGTAGAAGCACAAAAGAATCACAGAATTATTTTCTAAGCAAAATAACACTGTTTATGGCCCATGGATCATAGCTTCCTGTCCCCACCTATTTTTGTAAATAAAGTTTTATGGGAACACAACCACATCCATTATGCATTGTTCGTGACTCCTTTCTTTCTGTAATGGCACAATGACATCATTTTATCAAAGACTGTATAATCCCCAGTGCCTCAAATATTGATGATATGGCCCTTACAGGAAAGTCTGGGGCCCTGACCTAGATGACTCTGGAAGGAAGCCCACAGTTTTCATCAGGATGAATTTATTACATTTTCCCTTGACTGAAAACGGAAAACTTGCTAATACCTGTATAATCACTGTTCTGATCATGATGGTATGTGGGTAGACAAAGTAGTGAAGGGCAGGGACTGTACGGATGTACTGTTATAACTAGTGAAAGATAGGCAGGGGACAGGGGGGTGAGAACCCCGGTAAACTCCTCATCCGATAATCCTCTCACTCATGAACTTCCTTTTCCTCTTGCCAAAGTAGGTCCTGCAATAATGATTTACAGGCTTCCAAGTGGTTTCCCACGTACAGCATTCTTCAGTCTCCCGACATCCTGACTTGGAATTCAGAAACAAAGACAATCTGATCTCTAGTCATTTCTCTTCCCATCTCCCTTTGTTTCTAAACCTTGAGGAAGCTGTGCTAAATTTGAATATATATCTCAAAGCTAACTTAAGTAGTTCTGACTCACAGCTAGGAGCAGAGGGAGCAGGAGGAGGTGGGAGGGGATAGGGTGTTATCGGAGGGGAAACCAGGAAAGGGGATAATATTCGAAATGTAAGTAAAGAAAATATCTAAATAAATAAATAAATAAATAAATAAATAAGGGCTGGAGAGATGGCTCAGTGGTTAAGAACACCGTCTGCTCTTCTGAAGGTCCTGAGTTCAAATCCCAGCAACCACATGGTGGCTCACAACCACCTGTAATGAGATCTGACATCCTCTTCTTGTGTATCTGAACAGAGCTACAGTGTACTTAGATATAATAATAAATAAATCTTAAAAAAGAGAAAGCAGAAAAAGAAACTACATAATACTTGTGAACTTTGGTGTTAGTCTGTTCAGGCTGCTATAACAAAATACTGTAAACAACAGAACCAGTTTTCCCAGTTTGTAACACTATGAAATACAAGGTCAACGAGCTGGCCGCTGTCTGGTCGAGCTTCAGTGTCTGGTTGAGAACTGTTTTCTGGTTCAGACAGCCACCTTCTCATACATCCTCATATATTAGAAAAAAAAAAAAGAGTCTCTCTGACTCCTCTCCTCTTCTCCCTCTCCCCCTCCCCTCCCCTCCCCTCCCCTCCTCTCCTTTTTCCTTTTTTAATCTCATTCATAAGAGCCCTTGCCTCTGGGACCTAGTCACAGACCAAAGGCTCCCACTCCTAATTTCATCACTTTGAGGAGAAGGATTTTTAACAAATGACTTTGAGGCAGCACATACGCATTCAGCCTATGACAGTGTGATGCTTCCTAGCGGGTTTGGCTTTCATATGTGATACCATGTATCCTGAGCCAAAAGAAACAGATGTATTAATTTCTTTTCTACAGATGGTATTCTATTAATTTAGAAAAATCCAGGTAATTTAAAATTATATCAAATGTGCTTTCTTTCACATGGATATGCATTTTTCACAGAGATAAGTTTTCATAGCTGCAGAATATTCCACCTCCTATATATTCTAAAGTTTTCCTAACCTTTCCCCACTGTTGGGACATAAAAAGGTTCTACCTCTCTAGTCCCTGATTCATGTCCTACATCTTTTTCTTGGCATCACTTTTTCCACCATTTCCTATTGTGCCCATACTGTGTCTGTGGCTCAGACAGGATCTTTTCATCCCTTCCTGTCTGCTGATAGGTCATGGTGTACCACATACACTATAATTTCAAATCAAAGATTATTCTTCCCTGACACATGTCTCACCTTCCAAGCCTCTCTCACTCCAGAAGAGGGCATCGGATCCCATTACAGATGGTTGTGAGCCACCATGTGGTTTCTAGGAATTGAACTCGGGACCTCTGGAAGAGTAGTCAGTGCTCTTAACCGCTGAGCCATCTCTCCAGCCCTTACTTTTCCAATTCAATTGTTCTGTCATGGAAAAGTACACATTGACCTTTGGAATGAGAAAGGCATTTCAGGAAGGGCTGACACAGTACCCTCCTAACCTGACAGTCACAGCCCTGCAGTATCAAAGGACTCAGAACCATTATCCTCTGAGGCTGTACTTAGGAAAATGGCTTATTTTAGGACATAGTAATATGTAGGTATTATGTAACATGTACTATGTATTTTCTATGCATTAAGCATTATTCTAAACACTTCCTACTGAGGGGATGCTGGAGGTATAGAGAGGATATGTGCGTGTGTCCTGGCCACACAGCTGGTGCTTGCAAGCTGGAATTTGTTTCCAGTTGTGGGGCACTGGAGTCTGGGTGATGAACCTGTACGTACCATCAGTTACACACTGTGACACTGTATGTCCCTAGGCTCTCCCTGGCTCATGCCTTTTCAGAGTTTCTGCAGAGGGAGAAGAAAGCTGTTACTTACAGCAGTGAGCTTTCCCTTTGTTGCTGGGGAGGCTTGGCTGGGGGCCAGCATCCTGGGGAGATTTCCTTTCATGAAGAGATGGATGGGAAGAGAATTGACTTTGTCCACAGTCATTCCCTGAACAGGAGTGCAGAAGCATTTCCAGGGCCAGGCGTGTGCACTGGAAACTCTTGTGCCTGCCAGGCTTTATCCCCAGTACCTAGTGTAAAGTACGCCGGCGTGCATTGTAACACAGAAACATCTAAATAGAGCTTTTAAGAAAGTAATCTCTGTTGTAGGAGTTAAGAGAGGCTCTTGGACTGGGGTGGGGGTGTGGTGGGGCAAAGGAAAAGAACTCCAGAAGACTTTCTGAAGGTAAGTGCAGTTACAGAGTGGAGTCAGAGAGGGGACTGATGATGAATGATGGCACTCAGGGAGCCCAAAGACACTATGTCTACCAGGCACACTTCCAGTGCCCAGTCCCCCATCCCCCGGGGACAGCTTTGCTAAGCAGATGCTGGATATTGGCTTCTGCTTGGATATTGGCACTGGTAAAAATCTCCTCACTAATAATCTATTCTAGATCTCTGTGACTCTTTTATTATGTATTGATTTCTTTTGCAATTTTATACATATATAACATGTATTGATTATCCATCTCCAAATACCCCTCACATCCTCCACAGGCACCCTCTACATGTGTCTCTCCCACTGTGGTGTGTGTGTGTGTGTGCTTTAAATAACCCATTAAGTTCAATTATTGATGTCTGCATGTACATGACAACATACCAGAGGCCACTCCCCTGAGGAAACATACTCCTCTCTCAGCAACCATCAGTTTCCACTAGCTCCTCAGCTAGGAGTGTAGCCTCATGAGCCCCTGTCCAGTCAGTGCTGGAGTCATTGGCTAGCTTGATCTTGTGCAAGTAAGTAGCTGCGTGAGTTCATGAGGGCTACAGCCATCTTGTGTTCAGAAGAAACAACTCTGGCTCTCCCATCCTTTCCATGCCTCTTCCATGATGTTCCTTGGGCTTTGGGACAAGAGCACGTCTGTGTGTGTGTGTGTGTGTGTGTGTGTGTGTGTGTGTGTGATATGCATGTCCCACGTAGGGCTGAGTCCTTAGCAGTCCCTTACTCTCAGCACTCTGACTAGTTATAACTCTCTGAATTGACTGCTGCCCCTGCACAAAGGAGTGTCTTTGGCTGAGGCTGAGAGCATCGCCAATCTGTGGGTAAACACACAAATCACTAGAAGACAGTTTGACAACATACCTGGTTAGCAAAACAAAAGTAGTAGGTTGTTCCATAGGGCAGCAGCTCTCAGCCTGTGAGTTATGGCCTCTTTGGGGGTTGAACCACTGGAAGTTTGGCCATGAAAAGGGATGGACATTTTCACAGGGGTTGCCGAAAACTGTAGGAAAACACAGATATTTACATTACAATTCATAACAGTAGCAGAATTACAGTTGGGAAATAGCAATAAAAATAATCTTATGGTTGGGGTCCCCACAACATGAAGAACTGTATTAAAGGGTCTCAGCATTAGGAAGGTTGAGACCAGCTGCTCTATGGCCTATCATCTCTCCAGCCATTGGCTTTACCAGGTGTATACTATCAGGTATACACCTTCTGTGGAACGGGTCTCAAATCCAGTCAGCAATTATCTGTAGACTCTGCAGACATTTGGAAAGGAAACCTGTCTTCTATGGTTTCCAGCAGTGGGAGTGGATTCTACCTGTGGGATACTAGAGAACATGACATCTTTTTCTGTGTACTCACCCCAAGGAGACAGAAGTCAGTGACTGTACCCATGCCATGTGTCCGATTAGGCTGTGAGCTGGTGCTTGCATTGTGCTTCTCGCACTTCTTTGGTTCTCCACCATTCAGGTTTATGCTTGCTGCTTTCCTATGAGCCTTAGGGCTCTCTAAGTGTGAGATAGGCTACCACACTGCTCTGTCTGTCCACCAGCCTCCTCCAGGGCATAGCCAACCTCTCCTTTGTAGGAGCTGCTGTCGGATACTGAGTGCCTAGGCTTGCAGGGCTTTGGGGGGCGGGGGTGAATCTGGATTTTCATTAGAAGGAAGCAGGAAGCACCAAATTAGGTGTCTATGGATGAGAAGTGAGACTAAGCACAGGTGCTGTTGTGGATGTTTATCACGTGTCAGACACAGCTAATCACCTGACCGGACTTGTTCCACTTAATCCACTCATCAGCTGGAGCTGGTGCCATGAGCCCTGTTTCACAGCTGAAGAAACAGAGGCTCGGAGAGGCTTGTCTTACCAGGCTGGGTTGGAAAAGTGAAAACCTGGGTCACGTTTAATCAGGGAGTGATGGGTGAACGTTTGGGGCTTTGACAAAGGGCTGCACCTGATCGGTGATGGGTATCAGGGAAACACAGGGATCGCACAGAACAGGGGAGTTGGAATGGGAACAGGTTTACTAAGGCTCCAAGACTCAAGTGGAGAAAAAACTATGCAAGAGTAGCCTTGAAGGACTTGCTGTGTAGAAGTGTAGTGATCATAGCAGCCACTGCTCATTACAGGCCCACTAAGCCAGACGTTTTCCTATACACAGTCTCCTTTAATCCTCACTAAATGCAAAAGGCAAAGTACGTTCCCTAGGCCATGCCGTAGGAAATGAAGCCACAGAGAAGCTAAGAGCTTACTGATAGCTATAGAGCTGACCAGCAGCGGTATCAGGATTCAAGTATAGCCAGCTGATGGTGCCTGTAGACCCAACTGGCCTGATCCTCAAAGGGGAAGTTGTCAGATACATGGAGAGGAACAGAACTTCCTCTCCCAGAACTCCTCAGGGAGCTCAGGCCTGCGTGGAGTACCTAACATCTCTCAGAGAGGACAAAGAACCTAGTTTGGCGTGGGGCAGTTTTGCTAGATGTTAGCGGTGTCATTCACGAGGTGATCCTGCCTTGGGGTTTCATCAGAAAGCAAGCAGACTGACGACATGAGCATCTCAGAACCACAAGCTCACATTTGGAAACAATGTATATCGTTACTCCTTGCTGTCCCTTTCCCTTTAACGTGTGTGTGTATCATGTCTGTGTGCAACAGGTATACACAGGTCCAACAGGCACATGTGCATCTGTGTACCACGCGTGTGGGCATCCTGTTTAATTGCTTTCCACTGAAAACTTGAGGCATGATCACTAACTCTGCGGCATGCTGAGTAGGTTGGGCTGGCAGGCCTGGGAGTGCCTGGTATCCTTTTCTCTCTACCTCCCTGGCATTGGGATTTGCAGGCATGCCACCACACCCGACAGTGCTAGGTATCAAGCTTCTGTCCTCATGCTTGGGTGACAGGCATTCTACCAACAAAGCTATCTCTCTAGCCCCTTTGTTTTCTTCTCTTAGGACTTTTTAATTTTTATTTTATATGTGCAAGGGTTTTGCCCGCTTGTATGTTTGCGTACATGATTGCCTGGTGTCCTTAGGCGTCAGGGAGGGGCAATGGATTGCCTAGAAATGGGAGTTACAGTCCTGAGCTGCCATGTGGATGCTGGGAACTGAGCCGAGGTCCTCTGGAAGAACAGCCAATGCTCATAACTGCTGAGCCATCTCTCCAGATTCCCTTGCCTGCCCCCCTCCCCTTTTAAAGAGCAGTTTCTTCCTCTTAATGGTTCCCAAGGGTTAGCGACATTAGTACCATCTGGAGGGTTCCTGGAGCCGACCCTGGAGTTTCTGTTTTGTTGGTTCTGAGGAAAAGGCTTGAGGACTTGCGTTTCTAAGAAGGTATCAGATGATGCTGATGCAGTCAGGCCTGAGGTCAAGATTTAAGAATAACTCCTTTAAAATAACGTTACTTTAAAAGCATTTCCTAACCTGATTTGGTATGCCAAGATAAGTACATGAAAGGTAAGGGCTTGCCTCTAGTCCAAAGGCTTAGTGGGTGGGTTTGCAGCCTAACTGCCTGGCTTGCTGAGGGAGTGTAGTGAGAGAACTTTGATGGCTGGAGGGGACACAAATCACAGCCCAAAAGGAACTGGCTGCTGAGAACGAGGTTAGCAAATGGTCATGGGTGAGCTGTCCTAGGAAGCCAGACATCAAACCAGAGCCAGAGATCTGCTGGGGGGCAGAAGTCAAATGGGGTACAGCTGTTGTCAAAATCCACAGGCTGTTTGGCTGGCCTGAAAGGAAAGAACTACAGAGACTGGGGCAAGGAGCCAGAAATGAGCTCCCAGGGTGTGGCTCTGTGACAGTCTGGTGATCACATTGCAGGGCGACTGTGTCTCCCAAACCCACTTTCTTGACCTTGTGGTGGTGTCTGTCACTCAAACTGTGCCCAGGAGCTTCCCTCTGGTGGAAGTGAGGTGAAATTTTGGAGATGAGACCAAATGTTCTTTCCTTCCTTTCATGATGGGTCCACGGTGTCAATCAAGGGTGGCGATGTCCTCTCCCCTGCAGACTGAATTTCTCAGCCATAGAAAATGACTCCACTTCAGCACTGAGATCAGCCCTCCAAGCCACCAGCCCTGGGTCAGTGGTTGGACACCTGGCTCTGTCATATCTCCCCCATGTAATTGAGGGGGCTTGGCTAGTAGAGTCCCTTCCCTTGATATCAAGAACTGGCTCCTCTGAAGGACTGCATGCCAGCCTCCTTTCAGCTGGCAGAAGTGAAGCTGGGCATTCCTCTCCTAAGTCCCAGGCCTGTGAGCATTGTCTGCTTCGCCTGATCTAAACCGTGGTTTCCTTTTGTGTCTTTTATCATATTCCTTGCATTTCTGTTCAGGTAAGAAAGGGTTGTATGGTGGTGGTGCACTCCTTTAATCCCAGCACTCAAGAGGCAGAGGCAGGAG
Source organism: Mus caroli (assembly GCF_978045245.1). NCBI lineage: Eukaryota > Metazoa > Chordata > Mammalia > Rodentia > Muridae > Mus > Mus caroli. Next base: position 101,080,372 of record NW_028227261.1, on the reverse strand, counting down.
AATCTCTGTGAGTTTGAAGCCAGACTGGTCTACAAAGCAAGTTCCAGAACAGCCAGGACTATACACCCTGTCTCCAGAAAAAAATAAAGCAAGCAAGCAAACAAATAAACAAAAAAGGTCTATTGGGTGCACAGTGTGTGGTCTGCTCTTTGCTAAGGTCAGAATACAGGTGTGGTAAAAAAGGTTTGATCTAAAGAAACCACAGTGTAGTTGGACTCTAGTGGAAACATAAAACATTCAAGTGTAAATATGATTCATTTAAAACAGCTCCTGCCTCTTCAAGGTCTTGATTCTTAACTGTCCTTCTAACGAGATATTCTTCCTCAAACCCTTTCATATAACCCTTACCCAGGTCATTCCTCAGTAATGTCAGGAAATTGCTCCCTACCTCTTCGGAGTCTATTAACTCTGTGCAATTTATTTGTTTACTTTATTTCTTCCATTTACCTCATGCATTTCCTCCTTTGTTAATTTTTTCATGTGTGTGTGCTTTGGTCGAGGATATTACAATGTGTGGGCACACAAGTGGGGGCACCTGTGTGCTGGTGTGTGTCTGTGGTCACTTGGCTTTTCTGTGGGTAACACGTTCTGGGTATACAGACTCTGGTACTCGTGTCTGCCCCCTGATCTATCTCCCTCCTCCCTGATTTCTCCTCTTACAAACTTTTCTTCTAACAGCCTCATGGATTTGTATTGTCCTTTCCCACCTTAGATTGTAAGCTCTTTGAGAATCAGGCCTTTTCACTGAGGATTTGTGTAGAAGGGCAGAACCGGTTCCTAACGGTCATTCATACTCGTTTCCCTTTTATTCCATTAGGATGTGAACACCCAGAAGAATTTTTCTTGAGTCACCTAAATGGAGATGAAGCCTGCCTCTCTGGAGAACCTTTTCAAGTCTTCTCCCCAAGTTTTCTGGTCTGCAACTGCCAGCTCCACCCGTCCTGAGCAGATTCTAATTTGCTGCCCCACTCTCATGCTCTGGGGAGTTCAAACACAGGATTTAAGCTGTACAGTCCTCTGCGAGGTCTGCATTCATTCTATTTCATAGATGACACAGGATCAGGGAGAAAGACTTGCTCACAAGGTAGCAAGGTACTACAACAAGGTTGACCAGGCAACAAAGCCCATGTGGTCCCATACCCACGTATCTGTATCTTTCTACCCCTTGTCCCAGAGCCCTTTAAGCTTTCCACCACGCTCCCTGAAGACCCTTCCCCACGTTTCCGCGGCCTCTCCATCCTAGCGTGTTTATTCCAGTGGGATCACTGGGCCTGGCCTACCAAGGCTAAGTGGAGAGATGCTGCAGGTGAGGGATGCGTCCCGGACAGAGCTAGCTCACAGGCTCTCCGCACGACCTGGCTGCTGGGTGCCCAAGGGCTCATTGCAAGGCCCGCAGCGATGGCACAGGAAAAAGGATGCAAGGAAAGAAGCAGCTGCAGAAGGAAGACGCAGGCGGACAGGCAGCGTTCCATCCTCTCCGCCTGTGCGGGTGTCGGCGCACGCATGCGCATGCGTGGCGCGCTCGAACCCCACCCTCCCGCGGGCCGCCCTTTCACCCTGGCAACCGCGGCTCAGCAGCAGCGCGCGCGCGGGTAGGGCGCGGACGGGCGGGATCTCTGCGGGACAGGACAACGCTGACGGCGGCAGAGGTAGCGGGTCTCTAAGGCTCCTCCGGCTTCTCACTCAGCTCCGGTGACAGGTTCGGCCCGGAGGGCTTAGTCCCTAGCCATGGACTCGCAGAAAGTAAGCGGGGGGCGCAGCGCCCGGCCGAGAGGGTGGGCGGGGCGCGCGGGGCTGGGCGCGGAGGACGAGGCCGGGCCTGGGACCCACCCGACCCGACCCGACCCGACCCGATCCGATGGGACCTGAGCGCCAGCAGGGAGCGATGGCCGCGCCCGGGACCCCGGACGACCTCTGTCCTGCTCTTGGCTCCGGGAAGGGACTGCGGGGAGGAAACCGCGAGCCGCACCCGGGTCTCTGCCGCCCTTTGCGGGCGCTAGGCCCCTTTCTTCCCGCTGCCCGCGGCGTGCTCCGAGGGTGGGTCCCTTCTCGGTTGGAGTGAGGACCAAGGCTCGGCCTCGCGTGGGGGGGATCCCCGCCCGCGCGGAAGCTGGTGTCTCTTTTCTTCCACCGTGTCTTAAGCACGGTTTCTGCTCTGTAGGTCCGGGGACAGAATCTCCTTTGTACATCTGCCCACTGCCTTGCTAGTGGTTTATTTATAAGCAGATCTCAGTGTTTGCCTAATTGAGGAAAAAGGCAGTTGTCAGGGCCGCTGCCCCACCCTCGTCCTTCAGTTGGTGAGGCTGGTCAGTTACCCAGTAGTCTTGTTTCGGAATGTTTAGTACTTTGAGAACAAGTTTAAGGAAAGAGCTACACAGTAGCCTTTTTTAATTAAGCAAATAGTGTACTGAATACAATTGCAACTGAATTTTTAATATTCAGTAGTAATTCCTGTATAAGTAAGCCACCTTGCTATCTTTGTTATGTTATAGTGTAATTGCAATACATTGCGGTATAGGAAAGAAAAACGCAAGTGTTATTAATAATGCATCAGGGAAAACAAGGGCATTTCTAAGAGGCCATTCTTTTTTATTATTGCATAGAAAGTGCCAGAAAGACTTATAGAAAAACTGCAATTCTTACCTGGATTTATCTTTCTGAGCTTGCCTTGAGACCCATTCATTTGGGTATATCCAATTATTATTTCCACAACTATACTATAATATCTTTTAAAGAGATTACTAGTATGTCTAAGAATGTGTATTTTGAGTGTGTATAAATTTAAAGCATTCTCTGTTAAGCTGATAAAACATTGCATGACTTATTAGAGGAAAGGCATCATGTGATATTTAAGTGGGCATTAGCAAAGGTCAAAAGGAAGAAGAGCAAGTGCCTGGAGAATCTGGAAAGATGAGTTTCAGGGTACAGTATGTTTGCTACCTGTATGCAGAGCACATTCATCTCTTTCATCTTCTGTTCTGTAGAAATAAGAAAAGAATATACTATTAGAAAGTCTGGATAAAATACTCCATTCAGAAAACAGTATTTTCAAGTTTATGAATAATTAGTACTAAAATAGTCGGTGCATGGTAAAATGCTAAAAGTGTTTCAGTGTAGATCATCTTATCAGGGGACACTGAGGAATCAAGTGTTTGATGTGAGTTCTATAAGGACAAACATGGTTTCAACCAGGTTTTTCTCATTTCAGACACTGTATTTGTGCACCCACAGGATGCCATCAGTAGTTTCCACAGAGGTAGTGAAGAGTTAGCTGTTCTTTTACTGGTGTTGATGTATATCATATTGGATAATTCTGAAAAGTCAACTTTTCAATATTAAAATTTTGTCGGAGGTATCAAGCAGTCTTCTAGCGAAGAGAGCTTGTGCTATGGCTTCCGATGGCTATCTAGGTCTAATGTTTGTAATTAGCACTCGTGCTGTCAACCTGAGCTTCATTTTCTTACGGTTTGCTGCAGAGTCAGTTACTAGCTACAAATAGTAACGAACTAATTGGGTATTCTTGTCTATTACCTAAGACAGTAGTGAACCTGTAGCATGAGATTTCCAGACTATTTCCTGTTGTAGAATGTTCACATTAAAATGGTAGCAGAAATGGTACCCAGGTCTATAAAGAAAGTAGCGACATGCTGTAAGTGGCAAAGAAGGCCTGGGGATTTGGGCTGTGAGTTATTAAGAGGAGCCAGCTCTCTGGTCATACTGTTTACGGGCCATCATAGCTTGGATAATTTGCCATGAGTCTCCATTTCTTCATCTATAAAATAGAATATCCACTGCAGTCTCTTTAAGAGTTACGAGGATTGTGTCCATTTCTGGAAAACAACCCAACAGAAATTATCTGTGAGCTCTTGTTAATCAAAGACACTCAACCTCAAAATCACGTTTCTCTTTTCAGAGCCACTCTGGACTTCCTTAAGGTGTGTTTTCTACTTGTTTATCTTTAAGAAATTATTTCAGTTGGTGGTGCCAAGGGACGGTTGTTAAGTCCTAATACAAAGAGGATTAAGAGTTGTGAGTCAGGCAATCTATGATAAAGACATTAACTGGGTGTCTCACAGAAGCGTGCTGCTGGCTGCTCAGCACATGGGTGCTGCTGGCTGCTCAGCACATGGGGTGGCTTCCCCAGCTGCTTTTTTTTCCCTTTTGTCTGTGGAAACGACTTCAGTGTTTTGTTAGCAACAAATGCTCTATTTCACTAGAGGAGGAAGACGAAGTTGCTGTGGGTGTGTAAGGCATACTGTAGGATACAGAAGCAGTATTATCTCCTAGAAATGGACAGAGGGATTTTGTTTATGTAGAGTTTCTGGGACACTTTTGTGAGCAGGATGTGTTATGGATAGGTGGCTTTGTTTGATCCCCAGACCTTTTGAATATGTCCTTAAGTAGTTCTAAGATAAAATCTGGAAGGTTTCTTTACCCAATGAAATAAATGTGCACATTCAGAGAAAACACTGAAACAAATAAGACAGCTGAGCCTCTTGGGTACTTCTTTTGAAGTTGGTAGTGCAAGGTAAATTTCCGTGCAGATCACTGGTATTCATTGGGCTTTCTGTTTCTAGGAAAGGTGCTTGTTACAGCAGTGGGGGTGAGAGGGTGGGCAGAGGAAGGATGCAGTTAGGAGCATGCTTTGTTAAATGCTTTCCCCATTGTTTTTCTGAGTGTTCTTCCTACCTGGGTAGGGACTCAAAGGTCTCCTTTATACTACAGGGTAAAGCTAGACTGGGGACATCTGCATTTGTCTTACCTATTTCCTCTTAAATCCTGATACTTGCTGTAGAGTTGAAAGACTCACTCCATATCCAATTGGGTATCCATAGCTATCCAATTGACCCATCCGTGTTCCTTAGTTACTTGCTTTCAATTTAAAAAAGAAAAAATTTCTCAAGGGAAGTGAAGAAGACTGGAAGTTGGGTGTTGTGCATACACTACCATGTCACACCACTTTACACTCTCACAGCAGAATTCTCTCATGGTTCACACAGTCACTCAGCTAGCAAGTGGCAGTCTGGATTCAAACCAGGTTGATTTTTTTGTTTTTGTTTTTTCCATATTCCACACTTTTTCATTACCTCTCTTCAGGCCTGTATTCTTGGCTTCTAAATACTAAAACAATTAAGGTAATTAAAATTTAAAATATTAGGTCCCAACAGTTAGGAGCTGGGGAGATGGCTCAGCAGTTAAGAGCCCTTCCTGCTCTTGCAAGAGGGCCAGAGTTTGATTCTACGACCCACATCGGGGGACTCACAAGCACCTGCATGCATGTGCACCTCCCCACACACATACACATAATTAAAAAGAAAATAGATCTTTTAAGACAAATAAAATGTTACTAGGGACAAACCCCAGTACAGTGGTCAGGTTTGTTGGTTTGTTTTAGACACTTGTCAAGTGTAGTGAAGTGTTGATACGTGGAATAGAGTACAAGTGAGAGGAAAGTCTGGCAAGCAGGTCAGGTAAGATCTCTGTCCTGCATCAGCATCTCCTCTTCCATTATTTCTTTCTCTTCTTGGAGAGAGGGGTGGGAATCTTACCTCTCTCAATAGATCTGTAGACCATGAAGTGCTACAGAAATGACCACCATGTGAGTGCCCATGCACTCTATACTCACATATTAGTACCTTTGTGTTTTTAATTGAACTTGGCAGTTTCTAAATATCAGTAATGAAGCAGGCTTTTCTTTTTTTTAAAGTTTTAACACAATGCCTCTTTGCAATGCTTGGCTGAATGTCAACAGGATTATTCATGCAGCAAGCACATACTTGATGTTGGCTGTAGTGGTGGATATTCCATACTTGGAAGCAGGTGGATTTGCCAGCGGCCTTCACTGTGTTCTCACCTCGGCTGATTTTCCCAGCCTCATTCAGATGTAATCACTGGTGTTTGTTGATTGGTAACAGTTTAAAGTTGGTATGTAATTATTTATTTTTTAAATATAACTTTTAGCATAGCCAGTCTATGTACCTTTGCTAGATTACAAATATAAATAATACAAGTTTTATTGCAGGAAATGTTAGTTATAAATACATTAGCAAAATCCCCTTTAATTCTGAACCTTGAAGATAACCACAGTCAACAATTGATTTGCTGATCACCTTTTATGCAAATAGAACCTTAAAGATTAGGCATCATACTACATGTACTTCTTTATAATTTGCCTTCATGTAATATATCATGAGCATTCTCCCAGTTTATCATCATTCTACAACACTTAATATCAAGTCAGCATAGTGCTTTCATAGGAATGTGATTCTTGAATACACTGGATAGCTATCCTTCTGTTAGATGTTTATGTTGGTCCCAGGTTTTAAGATACTAAATAATACTGAAAGAAGCATTCTTGGAGCTAAGTCCCTGCCTCCGTATGCCTTAGTAAACTACTTGGCATACATTGGAGAAAGGGAATGGCCAGTTTCTTAAACTTCTTGTGATGTATTGCTGCTCATTTGTCCTTCACAAGGGCTGTAGGGGTCAGTGCTACTATCCACAGTGTTTGAGCATCTCCAGCTAGGTCCTCCTTGTGCCTCCCTGGCCCCTGGTTTACTTGTTAGCTAAGTGGTTTGTTATTGTAGGTGGTGGGGTTTTTTGTTTTGTTTTGTTTGCCAGTAGGGGTGTTACTGCTCTACTCATGTGGCCATGGGGAGTGGGCGAGTACTTAGTTTATTGTCAGGCCTGCGATGGTGAATGCCCAAGGCTTGCTTATACAGGGCAATCAGACTCAGGGGCTTATAGCTCCAAACCTTGAAAACTAGAGCTTTATAGCCCCAGGCCTTAGACGCTAGAGCCACCTAGCCCAGTGTGGTCTGGTAAGAAGCTTACTGCCCCAGGGCTCCAATTGCCAGTGGCCCGACCAAGGTGAGAACAGCAGTCACCAGTAGTCAGGGACAGCCACTTTCACAGGTCTAGTGTTTTGGATGTTAGACTCCGTAGTGGCATGAGTTAGCTCTTGAGCTACTGGTGTCAAGGCCCTAGCCTTCAAGGTTTAGAGGCTCTTAGGCATGCCTAAGAGAATGGTGTTTGTGGTCTTTCTTTGTATTTCTGTCACCGGTTATCATCTACTACCTTTACTTCTGCCACTGCTGTTCCTGCTGCTGTCTGGACTCATCACTATCTTCTTGATGTCGCTGCTGAGGTGGCAGCCACTCCACCTCCACTCCGAGGGCCATTGCTTGTTTTTCGTGCTACCATTTCAGCCCATTCTACTTCAGATTCATCAGGAGAGAAGGAGAATGTATGGGGCCTAGAGTTACAAGATTGGAGGTAGCACTGGAGGATGCTGGACAGCTTGGTTATATCATGGAGGGGAGGAGTGACATACAAATAAAGGAAAGTGTTCATGCCAGTCATTATACCAGCTTCCAGCCTCACCGGTCACTGCCTTGTGCTGTAAACTCAGGAGGTTCACCTAGCAAGGTTTTGTCTCCTGGCACAAAGCTTTCCAAGACCAGGCCAGGCCAGGCCAGGTTGTCTGAAGTGGTTGTGACTGGAGAAAAAGGCTCCTGGAGCAAGAGTCCTGGATTTAGGTGTATTGACCCTTGCAGCTGAACATTCTCACAGTAATTGTAAAGTATCCAAGACAGCCAGGCTACCATGAGGGCTGTCTGGCCAGTTGCCATGGAAGGGGTGCCTGGAATAAGGGAAGGCTGTGTGCTGCTATCCAAAGACCTGAACAGCTGCTTCTGGTAGCTTAACTCATTGACAAAGAAAGAAAACAAAACGTTATGGGACATTTACAATAAAGACTTAAAGAGAGCTCACCATAAGCTTATGTTTGCTTAGCCTCTCCCCAGTGCTCTAGGGAGTGTTGGTTCCATCTCACCTCTGACACCACTGAGTGGAACAGTTCTCTGCCTGGCTAAAACCGCTTCAGTCTCTCACATGCTTACATCCCCTCACCCCTAGAAGGGAAACTACCTCCTCCTCCTCTGACTCCCTGTCTTACCCAGTTCAGAATAGAAAGGCATGCGCCATCCTGCCAGTTCATTTTAGTGTTAGCCGATTCTCCCAGTTGGTGAGTTAGATGACCAGGATTGTTCCGTGGTTCAAACGAGCCAATCTTACATTTACACTTAGTACTACTCACAGCTGCTCACCGAGCTTCCCCACCAGTTAGTTATTGTATGATTGTCAGATTCCTGACATCTTAGTTCTCCTTTCTTATCTTCTTGCATCATGCCTGGACCAAACACTCTTGTTAATATTTGCAGTAGCTATACTCACCGGGTAAGACTTACTGTCTTAGCTTACCTGCTAGATGAGGCCTTCTAATAGTCAAGTCTTCTTACCTAATTCAGATGAGAACCAAGGTATGAAGTGATACAAGAGGTGCCATCTGGCAACAGCTGGATTCACTGACACCCCCCTCCCCCAAGGTTGCTACACCCTTGTATTCCAGCCCCAATGGAGCCAGTAGTTGCCACTAGTGTAAAAGCTGACGTTCCTCAAACAAATGCCTGGATTTGAATTGGGGCTGTTGATTGATAGCTGCATGACCTAAATCAAGTTAACTTCTGAAATCTTTATGCAACCATAAATTGTTGGCAGCCCTTATAATGATTTTTTAAAAATACTCTTGACATTGGAAGTGCTAACTAATAATTTGTCTGAAGTAAGGATTAGCCTCTTTAAATTGCAGGGGTGTAAGTGGTACTCCCAGTGATTCTAGTTTTGTATATCCTAACTGTTATAAATATGAATGTAGAATTTGTCCCAGAAGTCTCTTGGTCTGAGATGCTGGTAGAAGAGCCCATGTGTCAGTAGTTCTTAATCATGCCACATGGATGATCAGCGATAGAAGAGAACATGTGGACCTGATGGTTGGAGGTCATCTGTTCTATAACAGGAAGTTAACCCACCATCGTGCTGGGCTTGTTACACTCCTGGGTAGCTTTAGATAAGTAGCCCAAGTTGGCAGAGCTTTGTTGTTGTTGTTGTTGTTGCTATTGGCTGCAGCTAAATTAAGACTCAGCATTGGAGTTATCAGATGTTGCTGGAGCACATTAGTCAGAACAATGCTGTTTCAAAGTGGTGACCGGCAGCATTGTAGATTCCAGTTTACAAATGATTGACATGCAGGGTGCTGTGGCCTGGGTCTGGGAAGTCGTCCAAAGCCCCGTGTTAAAGACTGTTCCCCAGTGCTTAGCCCTGTAGATGAGAGCCTTGCGGGAGGTCTTCAGGTTAGTGGGCTTGCACACTTCTCTCTCTGGCTTCCTGATCATGGCCAGGAGCAGTCCTCTGCTCAGCCTTTCTGCCATAATGATGTACTGCTTTTAGGCTGAAAGCTCTGGTACATACCAGCCATGTGTGAAACAGAAGGCACTGTCCCTCTGTAGGTGGGACGTGCAGTACCTGCTTGTCAGTTCCAGGGTCTTTTCTTGTAATTTTGAGGCACAATCTTAGTAATATTTGTGATGCATGAATCTCTGATCATTTTCTTATTGGACAGCACAGTGTCATAGTTAATATTAACTGTTTTCATCTGAATCCTGCCTTGTGGCATATTAATTCTGAGCTTCTAGAAGAGCTACTTGAACTTCTTCATGCCATCTTTGGAAAATTAAGATATTAGTATCTTATAAGATTCTTCATTTAAAATGTGTATGGCTGCTTTGTTTGAATGTATGTTTGTGGTCCATATGTATCCCTGCTGCCTGAGGAGGCCAGAAGAGCATGGTGGTTCCCTGGGACTTGGGTGGCAGACCTCTCTGAGCAGTCATGTGGGTGCTGGGAATTGAACCTGGGTCCTCTGAAAGAGCATCCAGTGCTCCTAACCAATGAATCCAATACCATTTATAACCCCCTTTTTATTGCTGGCTTAGCAGTTGTGTTATTCTAAATTCACAGTCAAATAATTGATATCTTGATTCTTATGACATAGACTTTTGTGTTTTGGTGACTATTCTGTGTGACCATGCACAGCAGCTAAGAGCACATCTCTGGAGACATTTGCTCTGTGTGTTTTGTCATGACCTGACATAATTGGCATTTGTCAGTCTCTTTTCCAGCCTATTTAGAACTTTCACTTATTACTGCCTGAAGCTTTATAAAGCACAGTTATCTAAATAAGCTCCAGTGATTCTATATGGCCTTTATCTATTAATATTTATCATGATACCCATTAATATTTGGAAGGTAACTGGAGGCTTGAGATCTGACGTGAATTTCCAGGTCTTTGTAGGCATCTTTGATGCAGACAGATTTCCATGGTGCAGATGAACAGTTTTCATTGTGAGTACCTTCCTTCACCAGGAGCCTGGATACTATCACAGACACCACAATGCTCATCCTATAATCTTTGTTTAACTAGTACATTGTGTATGTCTTAGAATCGTAGTTAGGAATGTGAGGGCTCCAAGGTGGAAAGAGACCTTATTGGAGAAACTCAAAACAGTCTGCACAGCTGAGAAGAGAGCAAAAAAGTTGTTATAAATTGAAGCAGTCAAGGTAGGCCGTGGAACAATCAGGTGGGCTTTGGATGTTGTGTTGAGGGTGTTTTACTTTATACAGGAAGCACTGAGAAGTGACTGAGAGATGTGTTGGTGTCTTATTGCTTTAATTGGAAAGTAAAAACATTGAGAAGAAAGTTGAGCATGGGCTTTGCTATAGATTGAGACGTGATAGTGACTAGTACTAGGGTTTGTTAGTAACTATCTAGAACTATTTAGGACTATCTAAAAATAGTAGAACTTGGTGGCTGTCTGCAGGTTGTATATAAATCAGAGGGGAGGAAATGTTGGAAGATGAAGTTTTTGGATTTTTGGATTGCCTTGCCCTTTATGGAAGTAGAACACAAGAATGGCCATGGGTCAGTGAGGGAAGATTATGATCATGTGTTGACTTTTGAAGGGCTTTTGCCACATCCAAGTGAGATTTCAAGTAGGGAGTGTATTGAATGCACTGGGGCTCAGAGGAAAGGCTCCTGCCTGAAAGCTCCAGGTCTGCTGCTGCCCTGCATGGTGTCTACCACACTGGTAGAAACATCAGGCTTTGACTTCTGCCCTGCCCGCATCAGTTCATTTATGTTCTCATTATGGAAACTATTTGCAGGCTTAGGTTTTCAAAATCCTACTTTAATAAGGGTTTTTAAATGCTTTAACCTCAGTTCTAGCCCACCACCCACCAAAGAGAGTGGAAAGGAAAGGTTGTTAGGGCAAAGGAGGATGTGGACCTGCCTAGAAATAGTTCTTTTGGGCAGTTCCAGTCTTCACTGTCAGGATATCAGAAGTTCAGTTCCCACAGATCAGCAGCGGTAGCTCAGTCCACTCACACTGTTGATGAATCAGCAATAGCAGTTTGATCCAGAAAAGACAGCAAGGCTCTGCCAGGCGGTCCAAGTCTGTGGAAGTGGTAAGAAGCTGCTGGAACGAGAAGTGCCTTGGTGCATTTTCTCTCTACCAAGTCATAACAGTGATCAGTGAAGAAGGCAAGGTGAACCAATGCCACAGCATCACCAGCAAAGACCAACAAGGACCAGCAAAGAGGGGCAAGGTGAACCAGTGCAACATAGTGCCCCACTGTCTGTTGGGATATAATTACATCCTTGCCTAACACCATGTGTCTGTTCTCAACAAACCATCCTCCCACATGTCTGTCTCAACAGAGCATCCTCTCAGACAATTTCCAGAAAAACATCACGTGACACAACTGAATCTCCAAAGAAACCAAAACTTTCCACTTAACTGTTGATGAAATTTGAAATTCTGGGGGGATTAACTGAGGTAGTTGGATACAGAACATATTTATATATACCCTGACATGTTGCCTGTTATATTTAGAAATCACTTAAAAACAAACAAGCAAACAAACAAACAAATGAAGACCCTGCTGCTTTGGCACCTATTCAGCCTGTTCTCACCCAGCACATTCCCAGAGTAGTCACATGCCATCTCTGTATACACCTCTTCCCTGAGCCCTGTCACCCTAGAGAGAACTCTTGTCTGATATACGTGTTAAAGCCAAGTTTCCAAATGCAGGTCACATTATTATCCTTCAGGCATTTTTAAAGTTCATCTTAAATACTGTACTTGTAAATTGTTTTCTGTTCTGTTGTGCTCCAGGCTCTTCTGTGGTTCTGCCTTCCCAACCTGGGTTAGGGAGTCCCATCCTTGGAGCAGAATGGTTGAAGCCACTGGTGCCCTTCATATTTAGTTCTCAATACTTCTCGTGGATCCTGGACTTGTTTATTACACTAAGTATAAGCTATTGACCAGAGTCCTTTGCAGTTGCTTGGCCTCTCCATAACATAGATTAAAGGTCAAGTGGATTCAGAGATGCTGGGCCCTTTTTCTCAGTAGTCTGTCCTTGGGGGACTTTGAGGTTATTAAATATAGAAGCATTGTATCTGCATTAGCTGCCAGTGTCACATTGGTTTCTGTTATTGATCTAGTAGTTTGCTTCTTCTGCAGTATATAATGTGCTCAGTAGCTGTATTAGATTCCTTTCTTGTTGCTGTGATAAAAATTCCTTGACAAAAGCATCTTAAGACTGGGTTTATTTAACCACAGCTCTAGACCTTACAGTCCCTGATTATGGGGAAGTCAAGGTAGCAGGAGCTTGCAGCAGCTGTCACATGACATCCATAGTCAAGAGCAGAGAGCAGTGCGTTAATGTAGCATATATTCTAATGGTCAGCTTGCTCTCTCGGTTACTAACCCTGCCCAGGCAGTTGTGCCACCCACAGTGGGTAAGCCTCATTAATGTCAATATAGTCAGTATAATCCTCTATAGACACTCTGATGGGCCAGGTTAATCTAGAGAGTCCTTCTTCAGATTCCTTTCCAGGTGATTCTAGATTGTGTCAAATTGACAATTAAAATTTACCATCACAGAGCTGGAGAAGTGACTCAGTTGTTAAGAACACAGTGCTCTTGCAGAGGACTGTAGCTGGTCTCTAGCACCTACATGCTAGCTTACAGCTAGCTGTAATTCTAGTTCCAAGGAATTCAACAACCTCTCCTACCCTCCATGGGCATGTGGCCTCTGTGGTCAGGCAAACCTCTCAGATTCATAAAAAATAAATAAATCTTAAAAAAAATTGTCACAGTAGTATTGGAAATCGATGTGAACTTCTTTCCAGAACAGCTGCTGTAATACTTCCTGGACCAATACAGTTTGAAAAGGGGTCTCTGATTTTTGCCTTGATAATGGCAAGAATTTCAGATGAATTAAATGGAAATGGTAAAAATAAGATTAATTGTAATATAAAGATGGCTATTTTGGAGTTATTAAACAGTATCATACAAAATAGACACTATGCTGGTGGGGCATTGGGTTTGATAACTCACATGAAGGCTATCCTTGGGTACAGTCTTATTTGGTCAGTTTCAATTTTTACTTTGTGATCTCCCCAAATTCTGCTCCAATGAGAAGTATTGGTGATCAGTGTGCGTTTTTCCTGCAGAGTGCATTCATTTCCCTCTGGTTGTTGTGGTTTCTAAGAGGCTTTAGGCTCTGAGAGTAATGCTGCCTCTGCATCATTTCTTATTTTTCTTTTTCTGAGAGTTGATAACTTTATAGGATTTTATATGTTCTAGTGCTAGTAATTACACAAATAAAAACTTAGAAATTAGTGAAACTCTGAAACTCTGGTAAAGAAACTTAGTTTGACCATTTCCACTTATTTCCACATACAGCACTTAGAATTCAAGAATCTCGCATGCTATAAACAGATAAGGAAAATCTACTTTGTGTAGCACATGCATGCTTAGCCCCTGCTGAAGTCAGAAGATGGCATCAGATCCCTTCAAACTGGAGTTAGAGATGCTCATGAGCTACCATGTGGTGCTCTGAATCAAACACAGAGAGCAACGAGCTCAATTAACCTCCAGCCCCTTGTAATGTGCTCCTAAAAACAGGAGCATTCATAATTGGTAAACCTTTTTAAATTTGTTTTTTAAATTGGTATCTTACTGTGTTGTTCTATGCAGTCTGGCCTTGAACTCTTGGACTCAAGCAATCCTCCTGCTTCTGCTTCCTACGTAGCAGGGACTACAAGTGTTTTGTTACCATACCAGGCTATGTAGTGGTTGACTATTTACTATAAGTTAGAATGCTATTTTAGACATACCTGGTTAAGTCAAGTCCCACAATGACTACATCTGTTTCTCGTTTATTTTGTGATGTGGCTGCGATTGGCTCACACTGTTTCTGTTGGCCAGCACTACCCTAAGAATGAGAACTCGGCAGCTGGTAAAGGCTGCACTCTGATACCATTATGATATGAAAGTCTATTTTCAGCAGGTGGGTTACTCATCATGATGTAGAAGAGTTATTATGAAGACATAATAAAAATTGGAGTATTTAGGTATGTTTGATTGTAGAAGCATAACAGAAGAATAACAGAAGCTTAAAAAAAAATGAGCAAGCTTTTCATTGAAAAAGTCCATGTGACTCATAGCTTATATAGCCAAGGCAATGCACATTTGTCCCCAGCATTCTCACAGTTGCCTCCTAATGCTCAGAGAGATTTTCTCTTCTGTGAACATTGCTCTGCATTTGTACTTTAGTTTTTATTGAGCATGCACAGATCATGATCATTGCAACTTTGCTGTTGGGCTGCATCCCTTGGGACCTGGCCATTCATTTCCATAGAGTAACACAGCTTCTTGAAGATTCTTCTGACTCTGCTCTGGTGCAGTGTCAGCATCTTTAAGTCACCCTTGAGTTTGCTACATGTACTTGACAGTGAACAGAGCTTAAGTTTAATTGTGAGTCTCTACTGTGGAATTTCTAAAAATTATGCCATTAAAAACTTAACAAGCAAACTACTAAGGAATATTAAATTCATCATATGGTTATACTAAATGACACAAATTAATTGGGTTTAGAGACTGTATTCCAAAGTGGTTGAGGACATGGGCTTTGGACTGCGACTAAACCCATCTGTATCTCTAACAGTATAACTTCGGCAGCTAGTTAAGTCTCCACTTTCTTGTCTTGTGTAAGATGGATGAATGCAGCTTCCCTTACTGCAGTAACTAAGTGGAGGGTTAATTTGAGCTCACAGTTTTATGGGGTTTAGCTCCTGGTCATCTTTGACCCTTTTGCCTTAGGTCCTGTGGGGAGGACCATCATGACATGGATCATGTGATGATGCAGAACTCACTCCATAGCTGAGGAGATGAGAGAGAGGAAGAGATTGGGGTCCTCCCTTCAAGAGCACACCCCTATGATCTACTAGCCTCCACTTAATGATTCCACTCTCTTCCAGTAATTCTACTCTGGGGAGCAGCTTTTAAGTCAATTTTTAAGCTTTTAAGGTCTTTAAGGACCATTGCAGGACTAAGCACTTGCCCTTATGAGCATCAGAAGCTGTCTGTTACCCAGAATGAACCAGATCATATGATTTGGCACCTCCTGTAAAAGGCAGAGGATGGTGTAGTTCTGTTCATATGCCGACTGTGTTGCTTTACATACTTAAAGATGACTGACACTGCACCAGAGAAGAGTCAGAAGAATCTTCAAGAAGCTGTGTTACATGGAAGACTAGGGTCTCCTTTTTACATCTCTTCAGAAGCACTGTGGCCCCTCTGACTGTGCCTGCCCCTCCAGAGTCCTGACTGCATGATGCCATTCTGATCTGTATACTTATTTCTGGGAAGAGCACGGACAGGTCAAAGCTAGCTCTTGGGGCCTGTAGTCCTTTTCCTAGCATACCTTCATTGTATTGTTTTTAAATAGTACAAGGATGAGGGTGGGAAGCTGTGGTGTGGGTAAGTGAAGAAAGCATAGAGCCCCTGAGTTGAGCTCAGGGATGACTATGCCTCCTTAGCTCCAGGGATTGTGAGAATTAGATGATATTTGCTGTGATTGGTTTTAATTTGCATTAATGTTGCATCGATTGTCCTCTTCGTTTCCTGAGAACTTTATATATAACCCCTTTATCCATGTCCAAGATGTTGAAAAGAACCTTGGTCCTGGGAAGTTTTTTTATAGGCTTTACCAATATAGTTAAACATGAAGGTGCTTAAAGGTAGCGCCTTCTGGGAAATGTTATACAGGAAAAGTACTTACATTTGATTTTTACTGAGTTTTCCCTCATTATTACTTGTGAAGTTATTAAGCAATTAGCGCTATACTGTCCACTATGTCAATACAGGTCACACATACCTCTATACATTCAAATTAACTAAATGGGACGATATCATCAAATTATATCACATACATATCTGAAAATGACATGCTGACGCCCATTATTTTGTACAATTAATGTACTCCAATAAGAAAAGCCTGAGACGTGAGCAGTAACTTGATTTCCTTGCAGTGGCCCCACATTTCTGGACAGTGATTATTAGTGTTGGGCAGTGAGTGGCCATCCTGGAGAGCTTCATGTGGTCAAGTAATTAATACCACTCTGGTTGCAGATTTGCAGCTTAGCCCTTCATATTTCTAAAATTTCTATTTTTATTTTTGTAAACAAATATATTGGCTTTCAATCTTCTCACCTTTATTCTTCGTGCCCTGATACAGTATTAAAAGCTCCTATTTGCTTTAGCATCATGGCTGTGTTTGGTTTAAAATAATACTGTTGATATGAAATAAAGCCATGCCTGGTGGCACACGCCTTTACTCCTAGCTGCTGGGAGGCAGAGGCAGGCAGGTTTCTTTCAGCTGGAGGCCAGCCTGGTCTACAAAGTGAGTTCTAGGCCAGCCAAGGCTATGTTGATTATTTTCAGTGTACCCTGTATTGAGGGGGTGGTGTTGTGTACTAGAGGTGACATGGTTTAAATAGGACAGGTGCATGACCCGTCCTGTGCACTCGCAGGCTTTGAGACGACAAAGAGGAGCTTTACATGAAGCCTGTGTCTTATGCAATGCGCTCTTCTGTAGCTTTCTCTAGAGAGTGCTTGTTAGGGGACTTAAAGTTTTCTTTTCTGAGAAGATAATACTTTGTTTTAAATCCTAGGAAGCTCTACAAAGAATCATTTCAACTCTGGCAAATAAGAATGATGAGATTCAGAACTTCATTGATACACTAAATCACACACTGAAAGGAGTTCAGGTATGAATATTTTTATCAAAAATTGTATAGTCGAATAATTGCTAAGTAATATCTATATAAATAACACTGTGGACTTCAGAGTATGATGTAATGCAGCTGTGCCTTAGAAGGACAGAATAGTAAACTAGCTTCCTGTGTCCTCCCTGCATTCTACACAAGGAAAGCAAGTGTTGCGGCCGGGACATCTGACATCATGTTTATAAGCAAGCAGTAAGGTCTTGCTCATTTCTGTTTACCAATGCCAATTAAAAGCAAAGTAGTGGAGAACAAACTATTTCTTTTACTGTACATAGTGAGGCAGATGCCAATGATAGGGCTTGCTTAAAGAAATAGATGAATATCAGATATTTACATTACTATTAATATCAGTAACACAGTTACAGATATCGAGTAGCAACAAAATAATTTATGATTCCAGATCACCATGAGACATTGTATTAAAGGGTCACAGCATTAGGAAGGTTGAGAACCACTCCGTTAGGGTAAGGTAGTTTATGATATGAATCTATTCATTTGCTTATGTATTTAGTTTTTATATGCTTTATGACTCTGCAATAAAATATTCATTTTGTTTTTAAAAACAGGAAAATTCTTCCAACATACTTTCAGAGTTAGATGAAGAATTTGATAGCTTATACTCTATATTGGATGATGTAAAGGAAAGCATGATTAGCACCATCAAGCAGGAGCAAGTGCGCAAGTCCCAGGAGTTACAGGTGAGGCGAGGCGTGCAGCTGCATGACCGTGGCTTCGGCTTCAGGCTTGAGGTTTTGAGGCAGAGATAAGTCTTGTCAGGGTGGTGTTTACCTTGTCTTGGGTCACAAATATCTTTTAATATTTTTAAAAGTTATGGTTAAAAATAACAAATTTACTGTTTGCCCTCGTCAGATAGAGCTTGTTGCTCCATACTGTTGCCTAGCAGAACTCGGGATCTTTTGTGTCTTTATCTCAAGGCTGAAACTCTTCACCCCTAAACTATCAGTCCTCATTTGCCCCTTTCTGCTCCTGGCAACTGTACCGTGTGCTCCATTATTTTGATTCCATAGATGTCTCATGCAAGTGGAATTGTGCAGCGTTTGTCCTTAGCCGCCATTGCAGCTGTAGCATAATGTTCCCAAGGTCTGTCCTTGCTCTTGCACAAGCCGGGCCTTCCTAATGGCTGAGTAACATTTTTATAAGCCACACCATCACTGCCTGTTCTGTGTGGCCTCTGAGCCATGCCACCGCTGCCCGTTCTCCATATGCATTGTGAGTAGTGCTGCGCTGAGTGTGGACGGGCAGATACACCTGAAGGAAGACACACTCCTTTCCATTCTTTCAGCTGGCAGTGTGCTGACCACGTGGCAGCCACACTTTTCATTTTCTGAGGTGCCTCACCCTCCCCGTTCCTCACTGCCCGAACTATTTGATATCCCACCAGCTGTGCACAACGATTCCAGTCGCTCATCCTTATCAGCATTTGCCTCCTGCTGTTTTTTTTTTGTTTTGGTGGCAGACATCGTAAAGGCTATGAATCATTTTTTGTTGTTGTTTATTTGGTTGTTTTTTTTTCTTTTGGAGACAGGGTCTTGCTATGTAGATCTAGCTATACTGGATTTCACTTGTAGACCAGGCTGGCCTTGAACTAACAGAGATCCATTTGCCTCTGCCTCCTGAGTGCTAGTATTAAAGGCATGTACTACTGTGCTTAGATATAAATCTATATTTTTGATATGGTTTTGATTTCCATTTCTCTAGTGACCAGAGAGAGAGATGGAACAGTTTTTATGCACTTGTTAATGTCTATATATTTTCCTTGAAGAAATTTTTACTCGTTTTTCTGTTTATTAAATAACTTATTTATTGTTTTAAAGTTACAGGCTTTCTTTATGCATTCTAGCTGTATTTTTATTTTTGTTTTTAGCATGGCTGTACCGGGATTTTGAATCCAGCCAGGGTCATGTATGTGTTAAGCACATGCTCTGCTTGGCTTCACACCTAATCCTGAGCACTGGATAGTAACCTTTGACAGATATGACTTGGCTTCACACCTAGTCCTGAGCACTGGATAGTAACCTTTGACAGATATGACTTGGCAATCACACCTAGTCCTGAGCGCTGGATAGTAACCTTTGACAGATATGACTTGGCAATCACACCTAGTCCTGAGCGCTGGATAGTAACCTTTGACAGATATGACTTGGCAATCACACCTAGTCCTGAGCACTGGATAGTAACCTTTGACAGATATGACTTGGCTTCACACCTAGTCCTGAGCGCTGGATAGTAACCTTTGACAGATATGACTTGGCAATCACACCTAGTCCTGAGCACTGGATAGTAACCTTTGACAGATATGACTTGGCAATCACACCTAGTCCTGAGCACTGGATAGTAACCTTTGACAGATATGACTTGGCTTCACACCTAGTCCTGAGCGCTGGATAGTAACCTTTGACAGATATGACTTGGCTTCACACCTAGTCCTTAGCGCTGGATAGTAACCTTTGACAGATATGACTTGGCTTCACACCTAGTCCTGAGCGCTGGATAGTAACCTTTGACAGATATGACTTGGCTTCACACCTAGTCCTGAGCGCTGGATAGTAACCTTTGACAGATATGACTTGGCAATCACACCTAGTCCTGAGCGCTGGATAGTAACCTTTGACAGATATGACTTGGCTTCACACCTAGTCCTGAGCGCTGGATAGTAACCTTTGACAGATATGACTTGGCAATCACACCTAGTCCTGAGCGCTGGATAGTAACCTTTGACAGATATGACTTGGCAATCACACCTAGTCCTGAGCACTGGATAGTAACCTTTGACAGATATGACTTGGCTTCACACCTAGTCCTGAGCGCTGGATAGTAACCTTTGACAGATATGACTTGGCAATCACACCTAGTCCTGAGCGCTGGATAGTAACCTTTGACAGATATGACTTGGCAATCACACCTAGTCCTGAGCACTGGATAGTAACCTTTGACAGATATGACTTGGCTTCACACCTAGTCCTGAGCGCTGGATAGTAACCTTTGACAGATATGACTTGGCAATCACACCTAGTCCTGAGTGCTGGATAGTAACCTTTGACAGATATGACTTGGCAATCACACCTAGTCCTGAGCGCTGGATAGTAACCTTTGACAGATATGACTTGGCTTCACACCTAGTCCTGAGCGCTGGATAGTAACCTTTGACAGATATGACTTGGCTTCACACCTAGTCCTGAGCGCTGGATAGTAACCTTTGACAGATATGACTTGGCTTCACACCTAGTCCTGAGCGCTGGATAGTAACCTTTGACAGATATGACTTGGCAATCACACCTAGTCCTGAGCGCTGGATAGTAACCTTTGACAGATATGACTTGGCTTCACACCTAGTCCTGAGCGCTGGATAGTAACCTTTGACAGATATGACTTGGCTTCACACCTAGTCCTGAGCGCTGGATAGTAACCTTTGACAGATATGACTTGGCAATCACACCTAGTCCTGAGCGCTGGATAGTAACCTTTGACAGATATGACTTGGCTTCACACCTAGTCCTGAGCGCTGGATAGTAACCTTTGACAGATATGACTTGGCAATCACACCTAGTCCTGAGCGCTGGATAGTAACCTTTGACAGATATGACTTGGCAATCACACCTAGTCCTGAGCACTGGATAGTAACCTTTGACAGATATGACTTGGCTTCACACCTAGTCCTGAGCGCTGGATAGTAACCTTTGACAGATATGACTTGGCAATCACACCTAGTCCTGAGTGCTGGATAGTAACCTTTGACAGATATGACTTGGCAATCACACCTAGTCCTGAGCGCTGGATAGTAACCTTTGACAGATATGACTTGGCTTCACACCTAGTCCTGAGCGCTGGATAGTAACCTTTGACAGATATGACTTGGCTTCACACCTAGTCCTGAGCGCTGGATAGTAACCTTTGACAGATATGACTTGGCAATATTTTCTCCTATTCTGTATTTGCCTTTTCACTCTTGGTTGTTTTCATTGTTTTCTATAAATTATGATTTAAGATAAGTTTTAATACTCGAGTCATGGGTAAGTGGAATTCTGACTGTGCTAACTTGATTCACAAGCTTAAGTTAAATAAACATTATCAAGAATTTCAGTCTTTATTACAGAGAGTTGCTTTCTGTAAGTAGATATATTAATACATATTATAGTTTTCTGTCTACTCTAAGAACCTTTAAGTTAATTTCATCTCACTTGCTTATAATTGCTTTATTTTTCCTTTTGTACTCATTTTTTTCATGTAATTAGGTTTTAAAAATATTTACATGTGAACATATGTAAGTGCGAGATGGGTGCAGGGTGTGTGTGTGTGTGTGTGCGCGGGCGCGCGCGCACACGCACACGTGGATCAGATGGCAACTTTTTCAAGTCACTTCTTTCCTTCCACTGTGGGACACACTCACAGCATGAGACTTGGACCACAAATCCACCTAGCCATCCTGCCAGCCCTGGTTAAGCTGTTGATGATAAATTATAGGAAAAGAGGCAGTTTAGTCATGTATATAACTGATGGTAATTATCTTTCTTCAGTAGCTCCATGGCTTGCATATTCATCCAATTATTTAAATTTATTATGGCATATATTTAAGATTGGCTGTAGGAAAGTGCAGCCTGTGATAACCTGGATCTTGTGCTTCTCCCCTAGAGTCAGCTTAGTCAATGTAACAATGCCCTGGAGAACTCTGAGGAACTACTAGAATTTGCAACAAGGTCATTAGATATTAAAGAACCGGAAGAATTTTCAAAGGTAAACAAAACAAAAAGTAAACGAACAAACAAATAGAAAACCCTATCCTAGTATACTGAAGGAGTATTTTAAAAAGTATTTTGTCATTTCTGATGCTGTAAAGAGCTTGGGGTGTTTGATAAATAAAATACAAGATGTTCACTTATTTAAAGCATCTACTTGTGGTTGGGGTCACGAATTGATTATTTTAATTCTGTTTTTCTTTAATGTTCAGTTTAAATAAGCTACATTTTCACATGCTTATGGGCAGTTTGTTTTAGCTGCTCTTCAATATCTGAGCCAGGTCATAAGTTTCTATAGGCCTACTTCAAATGCTTGCTTACTGACAAAATAATGTGGATAACCTTGAAGTATAATTGTAGGTAGTGGTGAATTTTTATAAATCTGGGGAAAACAATTCTTTTAGTCACACTATTTTTAAACATACCATATTAAAGTCCTTAAGTTGGGCTAATATAATTGGAAACAACAACAAAAAATAGGCTTTGGCAAAACCATACAGTGATTCTTTTCATACTTCTTTATCTTCAAATTCTACTATTTAAACTGTCATGTTCCTGTTCCTAGCATGAGATCTGGATTTGAAAGGCCTCCATTTATCAGATCAGATGATCTGAAAGTGAACAGTAAAAACAGCACAAATGTGGTAGAATTCTGGACTATACTTCACCTTATTTTTTGGATATTAGAAGTTTGGTTGATAGTAAATATATGTGAAAAGTTCAGGTGAGATAAAGATAAATTAGCCAGGTAAATATCAGGTATGTAAAATCATTAGGGAAATAGCCAGGATTCTACCAACTCTGGTTACTCCATCACTAGTATTGGCCTGCAGAACAGTGCTTGTATCCTTTTGTCAAAATTCAAATTCCTCTCTTACCCTGAATTCAAACCTTGAACTCTTTCAGTGAAAAGAACTGGCCAGAACAATTCCAAGTCAGTATATAATTATCCAGCTCCTTCAATCAGTTGTCAGATTAAAAGGGAAAGAGTGATTTCCTACCCATGAGTCCTCGCAATGGAATAATAGCTCCAGGGTACTGCGAAAGGGGAACAATGTCTTCTGCATTTGATCACAGATGAAAAGAGAAAATGGGGCTTATTTCCTTTTTCTCACTCACAATAGCTTGCCCCTGGAATACTGCTCAGGGTGTGACAGTGTCTTGAGCATTGAGAAGAGCAAATGAGACAGGGAGCTCAGTCAATAATACCCTGCAGACTGAGGTGGGGAGAAATTCCTTCTTTAGGCTGGTCAGGAATACCGGGAAAAGAGGGACTTTGACAGAAGCAAACTTTACCTCTGACAACTATAAATAAATGAAGTACTCACTAGCCATACCTTACAGTAGACCTGTACCTTTCATTTGAGTGTTGGTGTCTCCCAGAGATGTAGTCTGCTACGGTCCAGCTGTGTCTGGCTGTAGAGAAGCCGTAAGGAGTGCTGTGCTTACGTTAGTTTCAGGCTAGTTACTTTTAGGTGACCATGCGTTTGTTTTAAGTGTATGAAGGTTTTGCTTGCATATATGTATGTGTACGTGTCCTGTACCCTCAGAGGCTAGAAGAGGGCATCAGATGTCTGCACTGGAGTTACAGGGGTTGTAAAACACCTGTGGGTGCTGGGAACTGAACCCAGGTCCTCTGAAGAAACAGCAAGTGCTCTTTATTTACCATCGAGTCATCTCTTCCAGCCCTGATCATATGTTTTGAAAAATACTTTTAGGAAAAAGATTGAATACGCAAGCATATATATATATATATATATATATATATATATATATATATATATATATATATAGAGAGAGAGAGAGAGAGAGAGAGAGAGAGAGAGAGAATATGTACCTAGTTCTTTTCCAAATGTCTTTAAAAAAAAAAAAAGACAAGCTTTTTCCTATTGCAGCTCAGACTGGCCTGGGACTTCGCTCTGTAAACCAGGGTGTCCTAAAGCTCACAGAGACTCACTTCCCTCTGATTCCTTACATGGCAAGGTTAATATTTTTGCTTAAAGAAAAAAGAACATTTTGAGATTTTGAGATACCTCTTTTTTTTCTTCATTTTTCTCATCCTGTCAGGGGAGGGGATATTAGGAAGAAAATGTCTTTGTCAGAGATAGTAGGTCCCGGAGATTCAAGCATTAGGGACCTCACATCCTGGAGTCTGTATCTTATGACCTATGATGCCACATGCCACAAAATGAATACTTTGAATTATACCATAAAAGGTATGGGTTATCTTTTGGATTTACATAAAAAAAAGAAATCCCAGGTTCATGAATATTTAAAGAAGAAAAAATAAAGATTGATCTGACCTGAGCAGCCAGGCGGGAAAATACAAAGAAAGTTGACTAGCAGGATATGTGGAAAGCAAAGGGCAGAGCAGTTAGAAGGCTCTGCAGGGAGCAGGGCCCACCTCTGAGACAAGGAAGCCCACGTGCCCACGGAGGGAAGCAGAGGATTAAGAGTTATTTGAACTGGCACAAGGCAAAGCACTGAAGGGAGAGGCCAGCTACATAAAGGGCACATCCGCACACATCCACACACATCCGCACCGAGCTGAGAACCACCCTTTGCTTTCCAGACTCGTTGTGAGAAAGCATCAGTTCTTCCTACCACAGACAGACAACTCTGGTGTCCTTAGCAAAGGCACTGCCATGAAAGTGGGTTTGACATGGGCCTTGTGGCTCAGGAAGCAAAATTATTTGGGGAAAAGTACTCCAGGTTACCTACAGTCCTGACAATGAAGCGTGTGTAAATGTAATCTTGGTTTGACGGTGGTTCCATATTGACAACCTCAGTCAGGAAATCCAGCATTACTGTGATGTTTCTGAATACTGCCAAACAGCCTAACATTATCTCAGCCATCAAAAGAACTGTTCTGTAAATTCTTAGGAAGACAGCCTTGTCTTACTGTTGTTCATGTTTGCCTGTTTTGAGACAGGGTTTTATGTGTATCCCGAAGTATCTCTAATTTACTCCATAGCTGAAGATGGCCTTGACCTCCCAATCCTTCTGACTCCGCTGCCTGAGGGCTGGGATTACAGACACACACCATCATGCTCAGTTTAAGCTGCTGGAGCTCAGACTTAGGGCAGTATGCATGCTAGCAAGCACTTTACCAACTGAGCAACACCCACAGCCCCTAGGTGTTTAAAGTATAGAAGCAATAAGGTAGTCAAAATGCTGGATAAATTTACAATGATTTCTGTATCTCTTCTTTGCAGATTAAGAACAGGTTAGGCAAAGATCCAGTTTGTTTTTGTTTATACTTAGTTAGTAATTATGAATAATTATTTGTAATCACTCCTCTTGTAGTTCTACTTAAGTAATTTTGGCCTAGGATGACAAGTTCGTAACCCTGATATATAAAGGATTGTGATTATTAATTTAAAAATCAGAGGCTAGGTGTGCTAGTCTGGGCCTGTCGTCCCAGTACTTGAGAAGCTGAAGCAGGAGGATTGCTGTGGGTTTGAGGCCAGTCTTGATATAGTATGAAACTGTCTCAGAAAACAAAACAAGAAAGTTAACTGATGAAGGGAGGAGAAAATGAGACACATTAGAGGAAGGAGAGGCCATCTCCAACCCAAACACAGACATGCCATGTTGGCAAGTGGGATTTAGTTAATAGAAATATCAATGCTTCCTGGAGGCTTTCCAGTACTGCACCGCACCATAGCCCCAGAGGAAGCCAAGCTCTCACCCGGCAGAGTCACACAGATGAAGGTAAATATAATAGAGCAGAATTCTGGAAAATTCTAGGCTTAGTATTTCAGAGATATAAAAATTTAAAATTATCACTTTTGAACTTTAAGCAGAAGAATGAAAGTATATGGTAAAGTGTATTTTTTAGATGGCTATCTTTGGGAGAAGAATTTCTAGAAAAATATAATTTATTCTCTATTTAAAGATACTTCATAAAGTTGGGCCATTCTAGATTCTTGTAGAGGATAATTTCTCATCTTCTACATCTACAGGTGCATGTAAAATAAAATGTGAATCTAAATCAGAGGACAGAATGTTCAATGTGTACTGTCTGTGAACACATGGGGTAGCGGTTTTTCCTAGGCTGTCTGCTTTCTCATTTGTTCCTTTTCTGTTGTCTTCACACACAGTATGATATCTGACATGATGTACAGAAGCTGAGTCAGTAGTGGTCTTCCTATCGCTGGGTCATATGAAGGAGACTGGGAGTTCAGAGCCATCAGGAAATAAGAGAAAGCAGGAAAGCTGAGAAGATCCCAAATCCTGCTCTGTACTGGGGAGTTTGGTTATGTCGGTAGGCAGACTGACTAAGCCTGGAATTAATTTACCCACCCAGGTCTGCTCAGCAGAGGTTTCAGATCACTGCGGGTGGAGAAGGCTGTTTTAGTGACACTTAACAGCACAGAGGAAGAAGAACACAATATATATTCTCTGTAGACAAGCAGACTTCTGAGAAAAGTAAGAGGCACTGAGTTAATGCCTTTAAAACTCATAATCTGGTATCATGCTCTGCTAAGTGAAGGAAGAAAGAAGTGAAGGGGTAATGACAGAAGCTTCCTCTGTATGTAAAGAAGTGTTGGGTACAGAGGAGAGTCCTCTTCCTTTCCGAATTTCACATCTATATGACAACCATTTCAGTTCCAGCTGCCATGGCAGTATTTTTCAAAAGCAGTGTAATAGCTGACTAATGTAACATCCTTATAAAAGGGACTGTGCCAAACAAGGCTTATGACCTAAGGAGATCAGAAAGCTACCACGTTGGGTTGGCTGTAGTATGAGGACCTTGAAAGAGGCCTTTTTGTTCTTACAAGCATTAAGAACCCAAATCCCATAGTAGAGAAGTAAAATAATTAATACCCAAGGTCAAAGTGTTGATTCCTTGTAATGCTGGAGCTGGAGCATGTTACAATCTATTTCACACCTCTGTTCTTTTGTTTAGAATGACACTCAGACCTGAATAGTTGAGGCTGGGTATAAAAATGGCCATTAGGAAGTAGAGACAATGCTAGGATTGAAAGAAGAAACAGAAGCAATGTTTTATACATTTAATTTATATTCAACCATGTACCAGGATGTATGCTAGCAAAACTGCCATTTTTGTGGGCTGTAATTGCAAACTGCTTGTTAGCATGGAAGAAAATCTTTCGTTGTATATATTATATTTAATTCATATATAAAGAGGCAACAGCTTTGTGTGTTTTCATTGTTGTTCTATGACTGTACAGTACCAGGTAATGATCTTGAGCCCTTTCTAAACTTGAATTTTCATTTTCTAAAAACAAAAACAGAAGATATGTACAGCATGTGTAATTTTATAGCTTCTGTGAACCTTCCCTTTAAGAGATGTTTCTCTCATCTATCCTTGTCTGCATCTCTACTGTTAGAACTCATTCTTGGGAGCGCAGGCTTCTAGAGTTATAGTCTAGTTTTGTATGCTAGCAAGGAAACTTTCATATGCATGAGAACTATTGGGTTGTGTGGAAATCTAGTTGAAGAATATATCAGACTGAATAAAAGTGAAGGCATATTTGATAATCTTGTGTTTAAAAAAACACAGTTATAGTTCCATGAAACTTGTTCAAACATTAAATTTTCCTACTTTGCAGTGATTGATATGGGGGTCTGGATTCTACTGTGGCCTAACATTACTTTATCAAGCTTACATGAACTATATAGGTTTCTTGTAATTTATGTTTTTGATGAATATGAACTAATCTATTGCAGGGTTTATATCCTAACTTTTCTTGCATGTCGCTGCCATTGAACTTGCATGAAAAGCACTAACTACCTTCTTTCTCTTCTCCCTGATTTGCTCCAAGGCTGCCAGACAGATCAAGGATAGGTATGGTATAAAACCTACTTTTTTTTTTAAGTGTCAATATTGGAGTCAGAAATGAAATTCAGAATCCATTTTTCTTAGAATTCTGTTGATTAATATAACAATATATAATAATTATTATGTGTAAAGTAAAGAAAATGGGCACTGTATATCATAGAATAACTGGTAATCTTTTTTAAAGTCACATTTTAAGTTGTGGAAATTACATATTTCTAAGAGAATTTCATTTCTGGTTTAATATAATAGTTAGCTTTAGTTTTTAGAATAGTTCTTAATTAGTTTAGTATTGAATATTGATCTGTTTTTGAATGACTTAAAAATGCACCCTGCTGGGATGCAGTTTTGCGGCTATTCTTCAATCTAAGTGGATCTTGTTGTCAGAGAAGGCTGATGCTGCCCGGTGTCTTCAGTTGCTGGAGCTCTTCGCTGCTGTCCTGGTTAACACCTTCGAGTTCTCCTGTGCTGTTCTGGTGCCACCTCTTTCTGCTCCTCCTGCTTCCACGATCTTGTTTTTGTACTGAGGAAAACACTTAAGGAAATTGTTATGTAGTTTGGCTTAAAAGGTGTTTCTCATTGGCAGAGTCAGGAACATAACAGGGCATTTGGCACTTGCTGGAACAAATGTGTGTGTTAAAAGAGGCTGAGGTAACACTGGGAACTGTGTTCACTGACTTGACGAATGAATACTCACTGAGCGTTGTCTGTAGTTTGTAACTTGAGGCTTTTTATCTCAGGATCGTGAGATTCTCTGACAGGCACAACTTTTGAGTCTCTTCGAGTCTAGATCACTTTATTCTTTATCAGGAAATTCACAGAAATGCTCATTATGGATGGTGTGAAAATCAGAGTCTACTGTTAATTTGGAGAATTTCTTTACTGTGTTTCTTTGTGGTTATTTGATGGTGGGAGTCTGGGGCAGGGTATGGAGCAAATTTACATAGAATCAAAGCAAAACTATTGTGCATGTTTGTAGATTTTAAATTACGACGTGATTAAAGGTGTGGTTCATTCTTATAAGTGCTGGATATTGGAAGCTTACTAGAGTTTCCTTGTTGTAAGAGATGGATTCTCACCCTGTTTTCTAGGCTGGCCTTGAGTCCTGAGTTCTTCCTGCCTCAGGTCTCACGTAGTCAGATCTGTGGGAACTCAGTGAATGGAGTAGCAGGAGAGGAGTGGATAAGAGGAAAGTCTTTGACAAGGTAGATGTGTCTGCTGAGATTTGCCAGAAACAACTCTCTCTTACCCAGGCTAGGTTATTCTCCTTACAGCTCTTCTGTTACATTCTGCTGTGCTTCCCGAATTTTCTGGCCTAGAAATCAAATCCTAACCAGGTTTTGGGCTGTCCAAAAAATCTTAAGAGAGATCTCTCCTTGGTTTCAAGGTTCTGTTTCTGGTCTTTCCCGGCTCTCATCTTTACTTCTGGTGCCCTCTGTTCAGGTTTGTTAGTCAGGATTTAATTTTAATGCCAGCTTTTATGGCTTCTCTCCTCCTCAGTCAGCCTCTCCACGTGATCCCATCAGTGTCCCCACATCACGGGAATCAGAGTCCCTGTTTCTTCTTTGTTTTGTTTGAAGCCTACACTGTTGTCTTTGTTCATTTGACTACCAGAGCATTTGTTCCCTGTCTGAAGGGTATTTCTAGGCCTTAGCCTATTTTTTAACTTGATTAAATGTGCTCATCTGTTTTGTAATTATTTTCTGGTGACCATGATAACACTGGGAAGAAATGGTCTTTTAATTCAGCTGCTAGTATAAGAGATAATCTAGGAAAATCAAATGAATAAAAATATAACAAATAGCATGGTTTGAGACTATCTTATCAATTTTAGATTTTTAGTTTGGGCTGTAAGGCTAACTTGTCTAAATATAATCAGTTTAAAATTAATTCAAGTTTTTTTAAAATACTGTTATACATATGAATTGATTTTATTCATGTACTTTTTTGTTTGTTTGTTTGCTTGCTTACTTGCTTGATTGTTCTCTTGGTTTTTTTTTTGTTTGTTTTTGTTTTTTGTTTTTCTGAGACAGGGTTTCTCTGTGTAGCCCTGGCTGTTTTGGTACTAGATCTATAGACCAGGCTGTCCTCAAACTCAGACATCAGCCTGCCTCTACCTCCTAAATGCTGGGATTAAAGGTGTGTGCCACCACTGCCTGGCAGATTCATATAAGTTTTTACTTTGACTAGAAATTGTTCTTATTTTTTCTATTGTAAGTGATATTTCTACTGCATTAGGAGGAGGACGTTATTTTCTTTGTGTTCCTTTTTTATTATGTCAAGTTTTTGTAGATTTACTGGTTTTAGATTTTAAATTCCCAAATCCTTAGCTTTTTTCATTAAGCAATTAGTTCATTAGGTTTAAAGAAACCAGTGAGGCTGAAACCCATTTATTGAGCATCTATGAATTGTCTCATCTCAGTATAGTGCTTTAGGAACTCATAAGTCAGAAAAATACTCAGGGCTGTGCATGTACAGCTGAGCCTTCGTCCTGACTGTTTATCAGTACAGTCAAGCTCTCATTCCGTGAGAACTAACAGCTTGTGCTGTATATACGAAGTGTGCAGTGCACATTTGGTTTCTAAAGCATTCAGGCATGTAAGCTGCCTTCCCCATGAACTGATTTACACTGTATCACTTTCTTCTTGCTAAAGTAATTTCTGCTTGTTCATGATATTATAGGGATCACTTCACTTTTTTTTAATGAAATAAAATAACTAAATATAGCAACAGTTTTACATCAGCAAGTTTGCCATCTTTCGTCCGATTGACCTCTTGATAGCAGGTCCAGTTGACTAGCCCTGGTGTCCCTTTGTTCCTGTAGCTCTATTTATATTGTCTCTCACACTGTGTCCTAGGAAGAGAACATTGATGAGTAGACATCTGTATCTTTCTCTCTCCAAGGATGTTACAGAACTGAATGTGACATTTATAGAAATTTACTGTAACATGAAAATATTGAAATTTATTAACAAGTTATTTAAATACATTTATTTTCTTTTTTGTGTGTGAGAAAAACATTCATTTGGTTAGCTAAGGGGAAGCAATTACAAACAGAGGCATGATTAAATGGATTTTCTTTTTACATCAGCATATGAGTTTCTTTTCATTTTCAGATTTTGCTAAGAACTTACCCCATACTTTTGATAAAGTAACATCTGATTTGGTTAGATCTTTATTTTGTATTTTACTTCACATTTATCTGAGTGCTTATTGAACACTTCTTTTTCTATGACACATAGGTCCACTAGGCTGTTTCTCATCGTAGCATCTTTCCATGCAGATGATGCTGGTAGGTGGGAGTGGCATCTTGGTGGTGTGGCACTCACTGTTCAGGATCTCAGGTCTCTCCTTTGTTGTCCGTGGTCTTCAGCAGATTGCAGTATGTAATGCCAGGTGCTGCCTTTGTTGAGAGGACATGCTGTACCAGTACCCGGGAGAAGGCTTAAAACAGGCTCATGCTTTGGTGGAAATGAGTAAGGCTAGGTACTGGGAAGTGAGAGTACACAGAGCTTCAGATGAATTGGGACCTTGTAGAGATTAGTTGTATTAGGTATTGGTTATTGTGATAGCTATGGAATTTTAGAAAACTGGCTGGAGTTTCAGCATTTGATTCAGTTTCCAAAAGACAAAGCAAGTTTGCTAACTGCCTGTATTAGAGTTTCTACAGTCGTAGTGAAATAATTTTTATCTTAATGTTTTATAAACTTTATAAAATGTGTTACTTTGCATTCATTTATTTTTAAAAGTATGTCTGTGTTTACCATAGAGTCACAATGGCTTCAGCCTTTCGTCTTTCTTTGAAACCAAAAGTCAGTGACAACATGACCCATTTAATGGTGGACTTCTCTCAGGAAAGACAGATGCTGCAAACTTTGAAGTTTTTGCCAGGTAAATGCATTGTTACATGGGAATTTTCAAATAAAAATTCTTGTAAGAGTTTTCTGTAATGAACATTATGTAAATATTAAAGAAATACAGTATATTTTACTTTAGCAAGAAGTAGCTTTTATTGAAAAGAATTATTTTCTTGTAGTACAAATGCAGCTTTAACAACATTAAGGCATAGCACATGTTGCTGTTTTAGCAAAGAATAATAGTTGCTCTCAAGGCTAGACTGCATAGATTTGAATTTTGCTGGGGTTATTTTTGCAGTGTGATCTTAAGAAGTCAACTAACTTTACTCATTTTCTACATCTTTTTTTTCTTTTCTTTTATATTTAATTTTATTGGGTATTTATTTCTTTTACATTTCCAATGCTATCCCAAAAGTCCCCCACACTCTCCCTCACCTACTCCCCTACCTACCCACTCCCACTTCTTGGCCCTGGCGTTCCCCTGTACTGAGGCATATAAAGTTTGCAAGTCCAATGGGCCTCTCTTTCCACTGATGGCCGACTAGGCCATCTTCTGATTCATGTGCAGCTAGAGACACGAGCTGCAGTGTTGATGTTCTCAATGCTTCATAGGTATTGCGTGGATAGAGTCTCCTAACACAGCTATAACAGCAGCTGGACTCATTTCAGCTGCGGTGAATGTATACTGCCTATCTTGTTGCTGTTACGTTCGGCGTTCAGCATGAACTATCTCCATGGTAGTCTGGTAACATTGTCTTATGAGAGAGTTAGTCTAACCATGTGAAACTCACTCACAAATTATCACTTGTCTGAGTATAACAGCCAGCTGATGGTTTTTGTTAGTGTTCTTTGAATTCTATCTTGTATTTTTAGTGCTGAGTACTATTTTTATTACCAAGTAATTCTGTCAGTTGATATGTAAAATTGTTTAAGCAATGGTGATTTGGGGAATCAAGAATCCATTTGGAAGTGAAATTTCACGTACATGTTTTTGTGGGGTTAGTTTATTTGTGCTTTTTGTTTGTTTGCTTGCTTGTTTTTTAGATTGGCTGGTTTTTTAATAGGAAATACTAATTGCAGAAAACCATTTCTTCTCTGAATTTAAACCTAGTCATAGAGACTACTATAATAATGCTATAAGAGATCCCAGTGCGGGTAGTGTAGGTGAACTGACATGTATGGGAGAAATTATGAGCTGTAGAGGAGGAATGTAGAAGGAAGGTGAAAGAACGGAGTGCATCTGAGAGGAGGAAGGTGTCTGTGCAGGGGTATAGACTCAGGACTACAGGTAACTCCTGACCTATGCAGATCTGACTTGTAGTTTTCTGTATTAAACTGGTGCAAAGTGATAAACATTCAGCAAAAACCATATTTGAAATCTGGGTCTTTCACTAGGTTGGCAGTATGCAGTTGGATGGGATATGCTCTTATGATGGAGGGCAGCAGCAGGAAGCCACAGTTTTCACTGAGCCTTGTAAAGAGCCAGTGGTATGCAGTGGGGCATACTGTGTGGGCAAACTACAATGCACCATAGACTAGCTTATTTTTCCATACTTTCAAGTTATGGTTGTCTTAGTGTACTGCAAGCCTGTTTCAAATTGAAGAACATCTGTGCTATCATTCAGTTCAAAGGGCTCACAGTTGGTATGCAACTGATATCAAAAGGCAAGGAAACATTTTTTAGAGTTTCTAAATACAAGATACTTTAAATGCTTTGGTTAGTTCATTCTAACACTTAGAATTTCCTTGGGAAGAGACTGGATCTTCTTTTAGTTTTGAGAGCTTGAGGTTTTAGATCAGAGTTCTGCTGATTATTTGTTAATGAGATCTTACTCTTTGTGCCCACATGTTCACTTGTGAGCTTGAGACGCTACTTAGAGGCAGAACACAGCCTCATGTGCACAAGTCAGCACTGCCACAGAAAGAGGGAGTGTGAGTGTTCACTTGTAGGGACTAGAGTAGGGACTTAAGTTTAGGCTGGCAGTACATCTCAAAATTTTTTAAGAATGGCGCTTTCTAAAGTATGTATGGAAAAGAATTTTAAAAATATCTTGGGTCTCATTGACTGTATACTATTTACTATCAGTATGACTCTAGAATTTTACCCTTTGCATTAAAGCATTGACAATTTCCACCCCAGGGAAAGAAATAAGAAGTGGTAGCAAGCTAATGAGAAGACCTGTCCCACGAAGTCCCTCCACTTAGCAGTTAGAGCTTCCTACACTCAATCTTAGCCAAAAGGCCGAGAAGCGATCAGTTAGAGCTTCCTAAAGCCCTGTGCTGGAGAGGGAATGCAGGCCCAGGAAAGGCAGGCAGAGCAGCGCTGAGCACACATGCCAGTTGCTCTTTCTCACAGCACAGTAGCTTTCTTTGCGAAACCAGCGTAGGTAGCTATTGCTTTCTGCATCACAAATGGGAAATGGCCCAACACGTATCATAAACACAATCATGTAACTGACAGTATTTGGACATTTTGCTTCCCTAAGTTGGCCATTCCTTTAATTAAATCTGGTGTTATTCTACTACCTGTACAAATATGGAGGCATACATATATACTATACTGCTAAATACTTTTGCTTTGTTATGTAACAGTATGTGAGAGGTTCTTGTTGACCACTTCAGTTTCACGAATGGCTGGATAGTCTGAATTTTTTATTTTTATTTACAATAGGGTATTGTGTGTAGCTTGCAGAGGACAGCTTACAGGGGTAGGCCTTTGTCTCATATGTGGTATATACCCTTGACACCTTAGTTTTTCTATCAGATTAGTTTATAGTCTTTTTTTTGCCAAGCACAGAAAATATTTTTTATGTAATCATATATATATATATATGATTTTTCTTATATATAATATATATTTATAAAGATATAGATCATTTCCTTTGTGTCTGTTATATTTTAATAGATAGCTTTTACTTAGATTCACCATTGCATGATTATATAAATACACATACTTTCTTATAGTTGATTATTTAGGTAACTAGTGAGTTATTGAAATAGGATCTCATTGTGATGACCTGGCTGCCTTAGGACTTGCATGTAGATCAATCTGGCCTTTACCTCATAGATATTTGACTGCCTTTGTATCTGGAGCACTAGGGTTAAAGTCATGAGGTATCATGCCCAGCTTACAGTGTGTTTATTATAATATTTTGAATATAGGTGTTATTTTGTAGATCAGTTTTAGGTTCCTAGCAAGTAGGAGTTGTGGAACATTATCAAAATTATATAAGAGCCAAAGTCCTTCCCCCATTATCAACATCCCACAGCAGAGTGGCGCATTTGTTATATGTGAAGACTGCAGTGAAAAGTCATCATCTCATGGTCCATAGTTTACATTGAGATTCCCTTGTGGTCTAATCCTGCCATACTCTGCATCGAAGGCCTTTTCTGGAAAGTCACCGAAGTGGAATCTTTTCACTGGTAGCCTTTACAGATTCGATTCTTTCACCTAGTA
Organism: Mus caroli; assembly: GCF_978045245.1. Taxonomy (NCBI): domain Eukaryota; kingdom Metazoa; phylum Chordata; class Mammalia; order Rodentia; family Muridae; genus Mus; species Mus caroli. The sequence continues at coordinate 101,045,466 of NW_028227261.1, read as the reverse complement.
AAGAACTTTAATTGTCTTTCATTTCTTTTCATGGCTTGCTAGCTCTTAAAGTGTTGAATAAAAACCCAGTCCTGTTAGTCCATATGTAGTTTACTTAAATATTTGCCTACTAAAGGACAATTGAATTGCTTCTTAGTTTTGGCAATTATGACTATAGTTTTAAACATATATCTTTGCGTAGATGTAAGATTTCTTTTGGTAGTTTTTGGGTAGTGTGATGAGATTGTACTTAGTCTTGTAGAAAACCTCCCAAGTGTCTTCCAAAGAGTCTCTGATTTTGCATTCCCACCAGCAATGAATAGGTTAGTCTTGCTCCGTATTTTGCCACCAGGATACTGCGGTGTCATTTCATGGCTGTTGTAATTTGTGTCACATCTAAAGTAGAGGGCCTGTTCACATACTCAATCTCTGCTGTTTCTTTGATGAGTTATCTGTTAAAACCTTTGGCTTTTATTTAAAAAACAAAACAAAACCAAACTTGAGTATTGAGTGGGAGCTGCTATCGGCACACGCATGTACAGCAAAGGCAAGAGTAGCAGCAGCGCGTCCTGTCCGAAAGCCAGGCCCAGGAGAAGTCAGCACTACGTGTGTGAATATCTGCTTCATGTAGGAGCTCAGAAATTGGCTCAGACATTTTTATCAGAGATAAGATGGGGAAAAAACATCACATTGGGGGAGCCGCCAGGATTCTTACATTCTTGGTGGTGTGTGTTTTGGGATCTCTACTGTGCAGCTCCAGAGAGACGGGAAGCCTGTGAACACTCAAAGCAAAAGCCTTCCATGATGATAGTGCTGCAGCAGCTTCCAGCCCGTGCTAGGAAACATGCCCCCAGGAGATGGCATGCCAGTAGGTCCCATGCCACCAGAGTTCTTTCAGCCTTTTATGTCATCTCAGTACCTTGGAGGCCCAAGGACCCCATTGAGGATACCTAATCAGGCACTTGGAGGTGTCCCAGGAAGTCAGCCATTACTCCCCAGTGGAATGGATCCAACATGACAACAAGGACATCCAAATATGGGTTGGACCAATGCAGAGAATGACCCCCACTGAATGCTTTATTTAGGTGGCCCTGGAATGCCTGGAATGAACATGCGTCCAGGTGGTGGTAGACCTTGGCCAAACCCACAAATGCCAATTCAATACCCTACTGGGAATTATGTAGGTCCTCCAGGAGGTGGAGGACCACCAGGAACACCCATCATGCCTAGTCCAGCAGATTCAACTAATCCTGGAGACAACATGTATACTTTAATGAATGCAGTACCTCCTGGGCCTAACAGACCTAATTTTCCAATGGGCCCTGGTGGATTAGGAGGAATGGAGTCCCATCACATGAACGGCTCTTCGGGCTCAGGAGATATGGACAGTATTTCCAAGAATTCTCCCAGTAATCTCAGCCGGGAACTCCAAGGGATGATGATGAAACAGCGGGGGGGGGGGGGGGGGAGGGGGGATGGGGCGGAATGTCTTAAATCCTTTTCAGAGCGAGAGTTAGTCCCCCAGCATGACCATGAGTGTGTGATCTCCATTGCCACATCTCTCATGAAAGCCATTGTGAGTCAGTCCATCACAGAACTACTACAGAAGAAAACTACTGGTCATGTACAGTTAGACAAAGGAATCTCAGACAACCAGACCACCTTTTAGTTCCTGCTCTCTCTCCTATTTTGAGAAGAAAGTGGGTCCAATTGTGATTCAGGCAACTACGGAGCGGCACATTAGCATTGCCCCCAACTGAACTTCGATGATTATCTGTGTGTATGTGTGGGAAAAGAATGCATCATATATGCAGATCTGTATGCACATATACGCATATGTACGTTGACCCACAGGACATTGTAAGATATCATCACATGACATCTTAACTAGAAGGAAGTAGGGACTTTTATGCCATCCTTTTTTTCACGTTTACACTTTAGTTATTAAAGGTTGCTCCTGGCCTCCTGGTGTACCTAAAAGCTGTCACCAAACCCAAAGTTACTTAGCTGTTCTGTGATATCTTCTAGGAGGTTTATACTTCCATTATCTTCCCTTAGGTCTGTAATCCATTCTGAATTCATTTTTGTGAAAGAATGTAAAGTTTGTGCTTAATGTTCCTCTTCCTCCTCCTCTCCCTCCTCCTTTTCCTTTCATGTGAATATCCAATTACTGTAACATTTGTTTGAAATACTCTTGTTTGTCATTATTATTATTATTATATTTATTATATATTATTTATTATCACCATTATGAAAGATCAGTCTTACATTTTTCTGGGTCTGTTCCATAAATCTGTTTGCTTTTTCTTTGATCAACATTCCATCTTGAGTTCTGTAGCTTTAAAGGTATTTTAAGTCAAGCGACTTAGTTTTCCAGCTTTGTCCTTGAGTGCTGTGTTGGCTCTTCTACATCATTTCCTTCTCCATATATACAGAATCTGCTGAAACTAGCTGAAGAACTTAGTGGGATTTTCATTGGGTCGTATTGAGTGCTTAGACCTAGTGGGAAGAGCTGACGGCTGAAGACTGGCGCCTTCCTGTTCACAGAGACATGGGCCATCTCTGTAGTAAAGTCGCCCATTAAGTTCACTCATTGGAGTTCTGCAGTTTACTTCATACAGATCTTGAGCATACTTTGTTCCTAAATGTTTCACATTGGTGATGCTAATGTAAATGCTGTGTTTTAATTTGAAATTTTGTTTTTTATTACTGAAACATAGAGAAGCAGCTGCCTTGTGTGTGTTAACCCGTGTCTGCAGCCTTACTATGATCACTTATCAGCTCTAGACTGATTTTATTGTTAATTCCTTCATATTTCCTACATAACTGATCATGTCATTTGTGAATAAAAACAGTTTTCTTCATTCTCAACTGAAAGCTTTCTTTCATTTTTAGTATCTTAGCACATCAGCTTAGGCTTTAGTGTGTCATCATAGTTGTGAAGAAGCTGTTACTGATTTCAGTAAGAAAAGGTCCAGTTTCACAACCAAGTGTGACATAGCTAAGTCTACAGACCTTCCTTATCATCTGGAGTTGAAGAAGTGAATTTTTTTTAAAATTAAGAATGGATAGCTAGGCAGTGGTGGTGCACGCCTTTAATCCCAGCATTTGGGAGGCAGAGGCAGGTGGATTTCTGAGTTCGAGGCTAGCCTGGTCAACAGAGTGAGATCCAGGACAGCCAGGGCTACACAGAGAAACCCTGTCTCAACCCCCCCCCCAAAAAAAAGAATGGATATATTGATTTCATGTGGCCTTTTTAAGCCCATTGATAAAGGTAGGCCATAGTTGTTGATTTTCACAGGTTGATAATTGAGTGTTGCACCTGGAATGAGTCCCATTTGGTCAACACATATTCTTACTGTACATTGTTATATTCTGTAAATATTTTGTTGAACTTTTTTTTTTCATCTGTTCATTAACAAATATAGTAGTCTATAGTTTTCTTGTAGTACTTTTGCCTAGGTTAGGTTATTGTAGGTTGCTGCCCCCACAAAGAGAAAATATTTCATCTGCTTTTCTCTTCTCAAAAAGATTGCATAAAATTTATTCTTTGTGTTAGGTGAAATTCACCAGTGAATCCTTCCAGGCATGCTACTTATTTTGGAAGGATATTAACTATTGGTTGAATTTCTTTAATACATTTAGGCCTAATCAGATTAATTTTCTTATGTGATTTTTTTACATGTAGTGTTTGTCATGGAATCATATCGGTTTATCTGTTCATTTATATCATCAAAATTGTAGATCTAGAGTTTGCTCATAGTATTTATTTGTTTTTGAGGGGTTTTTTTTGTTTGTTTGTTTGTTTTTTGAAACAAGAGTTTCTCTGTATAGCCCTGGCCATCCTGGAACTTGTTCTAGAGACCAGGCTGGCCCTGAACTCAGACATTTTCTTGCTTCTACCTCCTGAGTGATAGCATTGAGGGCATGTGCCATCACTGCTTAGCCATAGCATTTCTTGATAGATGTTCTTTCTCTCTGCATCCTCATCCTCCTCAACTCCCTCTTTCCACCTTCCCTTTCTTTCAGCAGTGTGTGTGTGTGTGTGTGTGTGTGTGTGTGTGTGTGTGTGTGGTGTGTGGTGTGTGTGTGTGTGTTTTCACCCCCTTCCTTCCCTTCCTTTTTACATCCATGTTCTCTCCCCTTGGAGACAGAGTCTCCAGGCTGCTGATCTGAAATTCACAATATAGACTAGGCTGACCTCAAACCTATATGTAGTGTTTCTCTTTGTCCCCAAATGCTGGGATTGCAAGTGTGTACCTGGCTTGGTTATTGGTTTTTACATCCATGAAGTCTGTAGTAATACCTCCTCTTTCATTTCTAATATTAATAGTTTGTGTCTTCTGTCTTTATGGTTAACCTAGGTAGTAGAGGCTTGTTGATTTTAATGATACTTTCAAAGAACCAGCTTTTGGTTTCATGAGTTTTCTTTGTTGGTTTTCTGTTTATAGATCCATTTATTTTTGTGCTTACTTTCCTAATTTTGTATTTAATTTGCTCTTTTATGTATATATATTTGTTTTCTAAAATGTGCTTAGATTATTGATTTTTTTAGATTTTGATGTATTCCATCAGTGTTATTCTGCTTAATAAAGAAGTCATGTTTTACAATTTTTCATAAGCTGTATTTTTATTTTTATTTAGTTCAAACTATTTAAAACTTTGTCTTGAGATACTGTGTTGACCCATGTGTTATTGAGAAGTGTGTTGTTTAATATCTCTAAGTATTGTAGTATTTTCCAGCTCTTTTTCAGTTAGTTATTTCTAGTTTAATTGGATTGTAAAGTAAGAGCAGATACTGTGTCTTTTTTTACACTTTTCTCACTTTGTTAATGTACATTTTGTGGGTCAGAATGTAATCTGTCTTGCTGAAAATCCATAGGCATTTCAGGTGATTCTGTATTCTTCTAACACTGCACAGCAGACCATAGATGTCAGACTTACAGTTGGTTGTTGTTTAGTTGAGCAATTTTCTGTGGTGTTCTGCCTTGTAGATCTTTCTGATTCCGATGGAGGACTGTTGGGGTCTCTAGCTGGTCTGGATTTATGAATGTCTCTTTGCAGTCTTGTTAGTTTTTGACTGATCAGATTCTTGGGCCTTTGCTGTGGCATCAATACTACACCCTTTCTTATCTTTGAAAAACCCCTCCCTCTAATGTCCAAAGTGTCCAAAATTAACGTAGCAAGACTCATTTTCCTTTCATTCATGTTAATGCTGTATATCTTTTCCTAATCAATGAGTGCTGTTGTATTTAAGGTGGGTTTTCTATATACAACGTATCAATGGCTTATGATTCAGACTCATAATCTGTGTCTTTTAACTGGTGCATGTAGGTCTGTGGACTTCTCTCTGCTGTCAAGCAGCCACTCCTGTAACAGATACACATTGAGTTTTCTCTAACTGAGTTTACTTCTGACACTGGCTTGAAGGGAGCACAGCTACCCAGGTTGAACTCAACCCAGGTTGAGTTCTTAAACTTTCTACTTTAGGCCCACTTGCAAATATGAGGCCTCTAGAACCTGTTAGCTGTCAGTCTTCCCCAAGGGTGAGCGCATGCACGCAGCACTGAATGGACTTAGCACATGGTATTTGTATATTTAGGGGTGTGTGTGTGTGTGTGTGCGCGCGCACGCGTGCAATGTAAGTGTAATAATAAGAAAGAAACCATGATTTTGAGAGCAAGCAAGGTAGGGTGGTATATATGGGAAGGATTAGAGGGGGGAAGGAGAAAAGGGAAATGACGTGATTATATTTTAACTTAAAGCATCAAAAAAGTTAATAAAATGAAATGAGACTGAGGTTTCACAACCCCCTTCTTAGAGTTTTATGATTTGCTGTACTGGTTCACAAAACTCAGAAAAACACTGCACTTGCATTTACTAATTTCTCACAAAGGCTACTTTAAATGGTATAAATAAGTAGCTCAAAGAAGAGGCATCAGGATGAAGTCTGGAAGGAGCCCGGATACCGGAGGTTCCTTCCTTGAGGGATTTTGGTGTGCCACACTCCTGGCATGCATGAGTTCTTACCATCGCTTTGCTTCCCAGAAGTTCTCAGGCCCGTCATTTTGGACTTAATGGAGACTTCATTGCATAGGTTGGGTTGCCAGTGGGGTTGGTGAGGGAAATCTACTAGAGCATACCTTCCTTTGGGATCTTTCTGTACTAGAAAAGAATTATAATTTATTCTCTGAGTTTCTCTACCTTGCTTTGATAAAGTGGTTATGAATCAGCAATCATGACTAAAAACCAATGTATATGTATAATAATGTCACATAGTACTTTATGTATATGATATGGTAATCACAAAACCCCACATCCTAGAGATGTTAGAACTAAAGAAGGAGGAAATGAAACCTGTTCAAAACATTTTTTTTAAATGAAAAAGTGAAGACAACAAGAAGAAACACAAGAGCTGTAAGACAAATAGAAAACAGGTGACCAAGTGGCAATAGTAAATCCTTCCTAATCAATAATTAAATGTAGGGACTAGAGGAATGACCCAGCAGTAAAGTGTTTGTTCATTTCCCAAAGGACTGGATTTGATTTCATGCATCCATCTAATATCCCACCACACTCTATTCCTGTTTGGGGAATCTGTGCCCTTCATTGACCTCTGTAGATAGTTATTGGGGTTCTCAGCTGGTACTGCCCAGTTCTCCGGGCTTTGACAGCTGTTTGTTGTTACGCTGTCATACAGAATTTCCAGGAAGAATAGGTTCACTGTTGTTAAGTTCCCTCCCACTCCACGTACTCACATCCCATGTGGTTCTACCGCCACTTGAGAGTTCCAATATTTGTTTTGTTCACTGTTTTTCCCGTTGGTTATTTATCTGCAAAGAAAATTTTGTTTCCTTTGGCTATGTTTCATTTTTTTATTTTCTTGTCTTGCTGTATTTGGATAAGACTTCTAGTAAAATGCTGACTTGGGATGATGATAAGGAAATGTCTTCACCCTGGTTCTGCAGTCTTGGGGTTAGGTATTGTGTTTCTCACCATTAAATGTGATGTTAACTCCAGGCTGTTTTGAAGATTTTTTTTCCTTTTACTTAGTTTTGTGCTGATTGATTGTTTGCTTTTGAGAATCCTCTAGCCTTAGCCTCCCAAAAGCTGGGGTTCAAGGTGTGCACATTTTAGGTGCATATAGGTAATGGCCAGCTTGGAAAATATTTTATTTATTTATTTATTTATTTATTTATTTATTTATTATGTGTGTGAGCATTTTTCCTGCATGTGTGTATGTGCACCATATATGTGCCTCATGCCTAGAGAGGCCAAAAGAGAGGGTGTCAGATGCCTGGGACTGGAGTAACAGACAACTGTAAGCTTCCATGTGGAGCCTGAGAATACAACTAGGACCTCTGCAAGAGCGGTAGCTGCTCTTAACCACTGAGCCATCTTTTCAGCCCATTAAAAATATTCTTTTTAGGGCTGGTGAGATGGCTCAGTGGGTAAGAGCACCCGACTGCTCTTCCGAAGGTCAGGAGTTCAAATCCCAGCAACCACATGGTGGCTCACAACCATCCGCAACGAGATCTGGCTCCCTCTTCTGGAGTGTCTGAAGACAGCTACAGTGTACTTACATATAATAAATAAATCTTTAAAAAAAAAAATATTCTTTTTAAAGTTAACTTTCTTTTTTTAAGAAATTAATTTAGCCGGTCTGTGCTGGCACACGCCTTTAATCCCAGCACTTGGGAGGTAGAGGCAGGCAGATTTCTGAGTTCGAGGCCAACCTGGTCTACAAAGTGAGATCCAGGACAGCCAGGGCTATACAGAGAAACCCTGTCTCGAAAAATCGAAAAACAAAACAAACAAAAATGTATCTTTTAAACTCCATATTCCATTCCCGCCCCCCCCCACTCCACCCTTTGACTTCCACATCCCACACCTCCTCCTCAACACCCCCCCCCCCGTCTCCACGTGGATGAACCCATCCCCACTCCACCTGACCTCTAAATTCCCTGGGGCCTCTAGTCTCTTGAGGGTTAGGTGTATCATCTCTGAATGAACAGACCCGGAAGTCCTCTACTGTATGTGTGTTGGGGGCCTCATATCAGCTGGTATGTGCTGTTTGGTGGTCCAGTGTTTGAGAGATCTTGGGGGTCCAGATTAATTGAGACTTCTGGTCTTCCTACAGTGTTGCCCTCCTCCTTAGCTTCTTCTAGCATTTCCCTAATTCAGCCACAGGGGTCAGCTGCTTCTGCCCATTGGTTGGGTGCAAATATCTGCATCTGACTCTTTCAGCTGCTTGTTGGGTCTTTCTGAGGGCAGTCATGATAGATCCCTTTTTGTGAGTGCTCCATAGCCTCTGTAATGGTGTCAGGCCTTGGGACCTCCCCTTGAGCTGGATCCCACTTTGGGTTTGTCACTGGACCTTCTTTTCCTCAGTCTCCTCTCCATTTCCATCTCTGTAATTCTTTCAGACTGGAAGGAACAATTATGGGTCAGAGATGTGACTGTGGAATGACAACCCCATCCCTCACTTGATGCCCTATGTTCTCACTAATAGGTGGATATTAGCCAAACCCCCCCAAACAAAACAAAACAAAACAAAACAAAATAAAAAGTACAGAATACCCAAGATACAGTCCACAGAACTCAAAAAAGGTCAACAAGCTGAAGTGCCCAAGTGAGGACACTTCAGTCCCAGTTGGGAGAGAGAAAAAAGCAATCACGAGTGGGGAGGGAGGGAAGGGCCTGGGAGGGAAAGTGGACAGCAGGGGAGAGGGAAGTAAAGGGGAAAGGGGACCCTGGTCTGGTATTGGGAGAGGGAAAGGGACTGAAGCCCTCAGGGCTAGCAGAATAAATGGAAACAAGCAGCCTCAGGAAATAGGAGGTTGAGGTGACCTTCCAGAATGCAGGAGAGACCTGGGAGGTGAGAGACTCTCAGGACTCTAAGGGAGGGAGCTTAGATAAAGTAAACTTTCTTACTGTTTCTGCTTTGCTAAAAGTTCTTGTCATGATTTTTCTAATATATTTTTAATTTATTGTTATGGTCATATCTTTATTAATATTATTGAATATATTCATCAGTTTCAAATGTTGATCTAGCTTTACACCCCAGAATTGTTTCTTTCTTTCTTCCTTTTTTTTTTTTTTTAATAAGGACTCATCATGTAGCCTTCTCTGCCTGTGAAACTCACTGCAGAGCTGGCTTGACTGCTTCTGATTCCCAAGTGCTAGGACTGAAGTATGCACGGCCATAAGAGGAGTAAATATTTTTACATTCCTGCTTAAACTTTATATATTTTATAGATGTATCTACATAGCATATGCAGATACTCATACAGTAAGATTCATCTGAGTCACTTATCCAGTATTGCAAAGCTTTGAAATCTCTTTTATGGAAAATAAATTGATTTATACTCATACATGTTAATTGTAGCTCATTGAATCCATTCATTTTAATGTGTCATAAAACTCTAGAAACACTTAAAAATTCATAAGCATTTTTGGGAAACAAGGAAATCAGTTTTGTTTAGTATGTAAAATTGTTTTTAAGGTTTTTGAAATTTGATAAATGTAAGTTTTATGTATTTATGGGGTGTATATATTTATATATAGTCAAATCATAAAGTCATGATCAAATTATTCATAATCACATCATCACCCAAAACATTTACCATTTGTGTTGAGAGCATTCAAAATATAACTATTTTAAAGTATATAATAAATTATTGCCAACTATAATCATTTTCTTCTGCTTTGGAATATCAGGTTTAATTTGATATATTTGTTTGTACATGGTAACCAATTGTTCTCTTATCTTACCACTCCCTATAAACCAGATCTTTTTTGGTTTTTTGTTGTTTTGTTTTTGTTTGTTTTTTTTGTTTTTGTTTGTTTTTTTGTTTTTGTTTGTTTTTTGAGACAGGGTTTCTCTGTGTAGCCCTGGCTATCCTGTAACTCACTCTGTGGACCAAGCTGGCCTCGAACTCGGAAATTCACCTGCCTCTGCCTCCCAAGTGCTGGGATTAAAGGCATTCGCCACCATTGCCTGGCTAAACCAGATCTTAAAAATACACTGAAAACAATTTTTACTTAATTTAATTATTATATTTAAATCTTTTCAATACCTATTTAATTTGTAACAACATTTAAAATGTATTTACAAGTAACAAGCCATTCTCAATTATCTTTAGCATGATAGATATTTGGAATTTACCTGTTGCCATCTAAGATGTTAATAAACCCAGAGTCTATGAGAAAGCTTTGGAGTGCAAACGTTTATAATCTGGCAATATGAGGCTTTGAAAATAATTATTTTGAATTCCTAGGTTATCCTTTCTCATAACCTGACTCCCTTTTGAATATTTAAAAAGAAATAGCAGAGATTGAGTGCCAAGTATAATAAATGTTTGCTTAGTTTGATAATGTGTGAGAATTGATAGCCCCCCCTCCTTTTTTTCCTTCTTTGCAGTCCCAAAAGCTCCAGAGATTGACCCGGTAGAGTGTTTGGTGGCTGACAACTCTGTAACTGTAGCTTGGAGAATGCCTGAAGAAGATAATAAAATCGACCATTTCATAATGGAATACAGGAAAACGAACTTTGATGGACTCCCACGTGTTAAGGATGAGCGATGTTGGGAGGTGATTGATAATATCAAGGGCACTGAATATACATTATCAGGTAACACGACAGCATCTCATGAATCTAGTCCTTAGTACGTAAAGTGAAATAGGAAAACAGTGTGTTATTTTAAATGATGACATTAAGTTTTATCAACAAAACTGCTGTTTTAGAGATATGTTATGTGAATGAGTTTCTATTAAAATATCAGTAAAACTTTTAATTTACTTAATATTTACAACCTACTAACATAGTGTATGTAGGGCAAGTGTAAAAGGATGTTGTGGAAGCAATATTTCAGAGCATTCTTTTTTTTCCTTGCTTTTCTTTTCTTTTTTGTTGTTTGTTTGTTTGCTTAGGCAGACTCTTCCATGTAGCCCCTGGCTGGCCTGGAGCTCACTAAGCGTCACACCAATCTTGAACTCTGCCTCCAGAGTGCTGGAATTAGGGCATGTGCCATCATGCCCAGCTACCAGCTAACCTTTCATTTTAATTTTTCCGCTAAGTAAAGAAACTATTTTTTTAGATCTACTTAGACCTCCACATTTCAGGGGTACTATAACCACCATTGTTTTCTCTGTGTTAATTGCTTAGCTCCACATTAGCCCAGAATTGGGACTTTGCTAAGACTTTTTTGTGTCAGCCTAGTGAATGCTTTTTAGAAGGTATCTTAGTGTATTGAGGTCTTTTGATGCTTTAAACCACAAAATACTAGCAGAGCTTTTCAGTGTGTCCTGTGCAGAGTGGGATACATTGCGAGCTGTCCCGTGTTGTTGAGCACTAGTTCTTTTCCTGGAGCAGGCATTCTGGGTAGTAGACATGAAGTGCATGAAGCACAAAACAGTCAGCACACCATATGCCACTTAATCCTGAATGGTTGGAAATGGTTTGTAATTGTTACTTTACAGATAGAAAACAGGTCCGTCAAGTTTTAAAGGTTTATAGCTAGTGGTGTTTCAACTAAGATTTTAGTATAGGTGTAACTGCACAAGTCATGTTGGTCTCTGTGCTTTATTTCCTGTCATCTTTCATGTAAAATGATATTTCATATAAACATTGCACTGGTTGACTCTAGGTGTCAGTGTGACATAAGCTAGAGAAGGAGGAGCCACAGTTTAGGGTGCGCCTCCATGAGCTCCAGCTGTGAGGCAGTTTCTCGGGGATAAGTGGGGGAGGGCCCAGCCCACCATGGGTGGTGGCAGCTCTGGGCTGATGGTCCTGGATTCTGTCAAGGCAGGCTGAGCAAGCCATGGGGAGCAAGCCAATAAGCAGCACCCCTCCATGGCATCTGCATCAGTTCTTGCCTCCAGGTTCCTGCTCCATTTGAGTTCCTGTTCTGACTTCCTTCAGTGATGAACAGCAATGTGGAAGCGTAAGCTGAAATAAACCCTTCCCTCCCCAACTTGCTGTTTGGGCATGGGGTTTTGTCACAGCAATAAAAATCCTGACTAAGACAAACATATATTTCATATACATATAAAGATTCCTTAGAGGTATTTATTTTTCAAAAATATTGATGAATGTGCTTTGTAAATTGTGACATCTCTTTCTTGAATGAAATGCTACAGGTTTTGGTTAGCTGCTATTGCTGTCTTTGTTATTGGTTTGTTGTGATTCTATCTATCTATCTATCTATCTATCTATCTATCTATCTATCTATCTATTTATTTTGTCCTTTGGTGAGAGACTCTTGCTTTGTAGTTCGGGTTAAATGGAACTGGTGATCTTCCTGTGTTGGCTGTCCAAGGGCTGGCATTATAGGTGTATACACCACACTTAGAGTGTCGCCACCTCTAGTGAAGCCTGAAGGGTGCTGCCTTATTAGTCACCAGGTTGAATGTTGGTAATTGTGTAAATTATGCATTTTCAAGAAAGTATTAGGAAGTCATTATTCTTATTTTCATGCATTACCATTCATTTAACATAAATCTGTGTTCTTCTCAAGTAAAGGGATTTCTAAGAAGGAAAAAAAATATGTTTGATGTACACTCAAACTTTTGGGAAGGAATCCTTTTTATGACAAAAAACATTCATTTTATTTCAGGCTTAAAATTTGATTCAAAGTATATGAATTTCCGAGTGAGAGCATGCAACAAAGCTGTGGCTGGAGACTACTCTGACCCAGTGACCCTAGAGACCAGAGGTGAGACCCGTAGCCGTTAGGACTTCAGCAGCAGACAAAACTTACCTTCAGAAATCATTCGAGACTTTGTCAGAGTCCTTTCCTGTGTGCTTGGACTGCTTCCCTCCGCCTCCCTCTGGCCTTTGCAGTGAGAGAAGTGTAAGGCAGGGGAAGCAGGACTATGGAAGGGAGGATTTTCCTTAGGCTCTTCCCTTACGGAGGTGAGAGGTCAGCATGTAGGAGTCCTTCTCTCCATTTGTGGGTCCCAGAGATGGAATTCAGGTCAGCGGGCCTGGTAGCAGGTGCCTTTCCTGTAAACCATCTCACTGTTCTGAGATGATGCAGTTGTGTTTCCTCTGAGTGTTTAGTTCACGTTTTAGGTTAGTAAATACATAAGCACTGCTGAAGTTTGTCAGAGAATTAAGAATCAGCAACAAAGAAGTTCCTTCCATTTCCCCCAAATGTTCTCCTGGTTATTATTGTCTCTATAGTTCATTAATAATTACATAGCACTCACAATTTTTTGGTCGTTGAGATCACCTTGAGAGACCAGTAACTAGATACTGTTGATATCTGTAATTCAAATGAAGACAGGAAAGTTGAACAGACTTGCATCTGTTCTAGATGGGTATCAGAATCTTGTCCCAGGTTCTAGGCCAGCCTTTATTGTAGGCTTCCAACCCAAGTTCTGTTCTCTGAGAATTCGGATTTATAACTGTCACCTCTTGTAACACAGAAGCATTTTTAGGTATTTACCTATTTGAAAGCCTTTCTGCTAGCTGTCCTCCCACTTACAAGGCGGTAATGGTCTGTGTTTACTTCTGAATTAGATGTGCATTGTAGTCAATACTTGAGGCTTGCAAGCACTCCGCTGACTTCTAGTTTATTTCTCTTGCATTTAAGTAGATACAAATTCTAGAATTTGCTATGATCCAAATGATAACAAACATATATATATCAGAATAAGTCTGAGCAAGCACTGAAACTTGACCCAGGCCCTGTGCATAGTAGGCAAGTGCTTGAGCATCCAAGGCCTGTGAGTTACTGATGAACTCAGAGTGATGCTGTGGCAGAAAGGCCTAGAAAAATTCTCATTTGAAGTAATCTGAATTAGTAAATAATTTTACTTGAGAATTATACATAGCTTAGTGAAGAAATGTAATTACTTTGAACCATTATCAACCCGAGATATTAGTTTAAAAAAAATGTTTCTATTTTCAAAGCCTTGTCAGATTTCCAGCAGGTCATCTTTTCGATGTGGCTAGAGCCACTTTTGGACCTTGTCAGGAAAGACTGCATTGCTGTCATTGTTCACCCTAAGGAGCATCAGGTCTTTGCATTGTTGCTGTCCCTTTTTGTCGTCTCTTTGGTGAACAAGCCTGGGCAGCGCTGTAGATTTTATGAACGTTAAGTTAGAAAATAAATAATTAGCTATTGTTTCCCAGTACAGCTACTCCTTTAGCGTGTCTGAATGTTACTAAGCAGACTCTTGATTGGCCCTGAGCTTCAGAGAGAGAGAGAATAAGCTGATTCTGGTCTCTAGGATTTCATGGAAGTAACCCCCAGAGGTTAGCCTAGAGTAAAATATAACCCAGGAACAGTGATTCTGATCATCAGGGAGCTTGAAATAAAATTATTTCTCAGGTGACTATGGGTCGTAAAATTTCTGGAATTATTTTGTAGCATTGACATGACTATTAAATGAAGACATAAGCACTGTAGATAAGGTCCAGGTTTTTAAAAAATGACCATTGAACAATTGTTTACTAAGTTATTTGGCTAGTTCCTGCTATTTTTGACCACCCAGTACCAAACAGGAGGGAAGAAGCAGTAAAAATTAAATAGTTCAGATTCATAACAATATAATACAGTGAGCATTGTTTACTTCTGTCCCTTTAATATATGTAGCATTATTTCTTCTGGTATAAAAATTGTAAAAGTGATGAGTAGGATAAGTCTCAAGTCTATTTTCCCTTCCTTTTTGGTAAGATAAATGATGTTACTAAATAACATCTTAATATTCCAACCTCAAATCATAGTGCCTATAATTCAGCTTTATAGTATAAGAGACAGGGCTCACTTTCAAGGAAGTGAGTCATTTCTCAGCTCCTGCTCTCTAGTCTTTTTTGCTTCTAGTGTTATCTCTGTCACCTTAAAGAAAATGTGTGACTTAACAGAAGCCTAGTAAAGGGATTGTGTCTGTTAAAAGAAAGAGACACACTTTTACACTTTTAGAAACCTATGCCCTTTTGATTGGATGTTTTGGTATTTTGTAAGTTGGCTCACAAATGGTTTGAGGTGGTGCCTTTTCCTGCCACTGAAGTGGCTGGCGGCTCTTAACTCCATCGTAACAAATATTAGAGAACGGCCTCGGAGTCTTCTTTCTTTTGGCCTTAGGGTTTTAATAAGCTATGGGCAAATGGTGGCACTTCCATGTTAAAGCCAAGTTTCCTTAATTTCCAAAGTGTAACTGCTCTGTCTGTATAGCTAATGACTGGCACCTAGGGGATACCTGTGTTTCTATAACACAGTTGATTGTGGAAATGTCTAAGTGAATCTCCCTATTAAAGAATTCTGTCTTCATTTTGCTGAAAAGCTGCATTCTTCCTCTGTTTACTTCTGCTTAGACACAGCTTTTGAAAGTGATTGACTTCCTTGTGTAGTGTGACATTTAGCAGAGCTGTGCAGTCAGTAGATTTTTATTCAGATGTTTTATAAGTGAGACAATGGACAATGGCTGTGATGCATGTTGGAACTGAAGTATTCTTTCCAGAATCAAGGGTGAGAGGATGCTCCATCCACTGGGCCCTATGTGCTTATCTTGTTTGATGATGAATAGTTCACAGGCTTACAAATGTCTTAGCTAATTTTAAATAATATCCTTAAGCAAAGTAGTGTACTATAAAGGAGTATTTCTTTTAATCTACAATTACCAAAAATTTGAACTTTTAGCAAGAGATGTAGCAGGAACAAATTAACTTGTAAGTAACTAATTATGTGACACCTTGTAAAGTAGTTTGGGAATTGCGTTACAAAATAGAAGAAACAGCATTGTACAGCAGTTAAGTCACTGTTGTAATGATTTATTTTCTCAGTTTCTAGAAAGGGAAGCTAATACCGTATCTCACTCACTTCCTCACTTATCACTTGTCAGGACGTTGAACAGTACTTAGAGTTTCATAGCTGTGAAGAGACACACAACCAAGACAACTTTTATAAGGAACAACATTTAATTGGGACTGGCTTACAGTCTCAGAGTTCAGTCCATTATTATTATGGTGGAAAGCATGGCAGTGCCCAGGCAGCCGTGGTGTTGGCGAAGGAACTGAGAGTTCTACATCTTGATCCAAAGGCAGGCAGAGCTTAAGCATATATATTACCTCAGAGCCCTGTCTCCACAGTGACATACTCTCTAACAAGGCCACATTCCTCCAATAAGGCTACACCTCCTAATAGTGTCACTTCCCATGGGCCAAGCATATTCAAACCACTACAATATAATTCCCTAAAACATGAAATAATCTGAAAAGTATAGGTTGTTTCATGTTTTGACTTGTCTTATTTTCATTAAGTAGATTCTTTTTTCTTCTACTGTGTGGTCAAACAAGTTATCTATCATCCAGTTCAGTTCCTTTGCTTATGTTACCAGGGCTCCAATATGCCCATGCATCCAGTGATGGCATGGCATGCAGTATATCATTGGAACTAATGAGAGTTTAAGTGTGAATATGTTAATAGTAAAGCTTCAGAGAGAATACTTGTGCTGTTTTTACGTTATCATCTTTTATACTATATTGCTTTTTCTTCCTCCATAATTCTACTAGTTCCTTCCATTTAGTCAAAACAATCAAGCAAGAACCAAACTGATAATTGTGATACCATGAAATTCTGATTATTGTGTGCTAGTGGAATGTTCAATATCAGTAGAGATACTATTGGCACTTGAAGTTCACTGTACTTGCTTAGTGTATAGTATGTGCAGAGAAAAAATAGTTGGATAGGTGGGATTTATAAACTACAACCAAAGATTGAGGTTTTTGTGCAAGGGCTAGGGATTGGAACTTTTTTTTCTTCACACAGAGTTGGCTCCCTTGAGTAAGAAATAACATGACAGGTGTGTTTCAGACAGTGGAAATGTCTTACATTTGTTACATGTTGTCTTGGGCAGCACTTAACTTCAGTCTAGATAACTCATCATCCCATTTGAATTTGAAAGTTGAAGATTCCTGTGTAGAATGGGACCCCACTGGAGGAAAAGGCCAAGAAAGTAAAATCAAAGGGAAGGAGAACAAGGGCAGGTAAGTCGGCTCACGAAATCCCTGTTGTGACCAAACACTCGCACGTTGATCATCTCCGACCGTAACTGACACTAACAGTCTTTCTTACTTTATAGCAGTTGTTTGTATGCTAATTCTTATTTGACAGTAATTTAAAATTTTTAATGTTTATTCTGCGTGGTAATATGATTTCTGATATGTTAGTAACTCAGAGGTGAAAAATATGTAGTATCATCTGTCAATACTTGAATTTGTGTTTAACATTTTTTATATTTTCCTTTATTTCTTTCATAATTGTTTCATATTTTATTTCAGCATTCTGATTTTTAATGTTATAGATACACCAATCTGAACTAGTTAAAGAAAAGTTTCTTGACAATCTATCTAGGCTTATCGGTCATCCGTCATACCTGAAAGATGGCTGCACTAAATGACAGCTTTGAGCGTTTCTACCCAAGCCTTCCTGCTGAGAGCAATCCAGTGAACTCAATCCTGAGAACCTCTTGTTTTTGTCATACCTTTCCTAGATGAATCAGAATATGGAAGCCATAAGTTTTTAGTGGTAAAGTTTTGCTCAGACTGATGGCAAATGTCTGTGAGTTATGACAGTGAAGCAGAGCCCCTCAGGAAGCATTCAGGCTAGTTCTGTTGTAAGATGTTACATATAAGCTATAAAGGAGTGTCTTAACAGTTGCCTGTTTTTATCTGACAGTGTCCATGTTACTTCACTGAAGAAACACACAAGGTGACGATCTGTGTCTGTCTAGTTCTAGGACTTAGTATCTGGCTTGGCTGAATAATTCTTTAACCAATAAGCAGGTGCCATTGCAGCAGCCTTTATAAGTTAAAAACGCTCCTTTGTGTAGACTGTCTCTATTGGTAGCTTGTGTTTTGAATTTACAGCATTGTAGTGTACTGCATTCTTTTGAGTTATATATGATAACAACATGTGCTCTGCTTTAAAAAGACTGTTTCTCATCTGTTTTTACCCTGCTTTCACTTATACTTGGCATCTTTCTCGTTTCTCTTTATTCAGTAACGTTATTGATTGCTTTTATATCTATTTGATAGGAGTAGACATGGAGTGTTGTATAATAGCTATGTAATTTCAAAAGTGTCAAAAATAATGAACATCATTGATAAAATGATTTAAACAGTGCCAAACATAGGGATCATTCCAGATTGCTCAAGTAAGATGATACTTATGTGAAGATAATCATAGATCTATACCAGGTACCAGCCTGCACTCTCTTTTCAGAGTTATCTTTTCTTTTTGGCTTATTTACTTGGTATTGGTGAAAGTGACTGTATTTGTGTTATAAGATGCTATTGAACTTGATAGACTGCATAATGTTTTATTTGGCAGCTAGAAAAGTTGTAAGCAGAATTTAGCATTCAGACTGTGTTATGTCTTTCTCCTTTCTTTCCTTTTAAGATTATTGCATATGTTGGCTGTTTATGGAATGAGTATCCCTTATCTGAAACACTCAAGATTCAAAATTATTTTGATTTTGAAATATTTTCACATATATACATTGTACATATATAAAGTTGAGACTCAACTCTAAACTCAAAATTATTTGTTTCATGTGTACCTTATATTAATAGCCTGAAAGTAATTTTGTAAATTTTTTAGTATACCAGTGTTTTGACTGTCACTTGCTACAGGTCAGGTATAGAATTTTCTATTCATAACATTTATCAGTGCTCAGAGTTTTCAGTATTGAAATATTTCAGATTTTTGAGTAGGGCTATATCTTTTTCATAAGTATTTGTTGTAGAACGTATGATAGATATTATGGAGCTTATAGAAATAAACACTGCCCTTGCTTTCAGTAATCTTGGTCTAAGTCATATAGATGAGCTATGTACACATGAGACAATGATACAAGATGGCGATTATGTATAGTGATGAACTAGAAGAAAGATGTTCAGAGCTGCCAGATGTTGAGGTGGTCAGTTAGAACTATTTGCCAAATTACTGTAACGGGCAAGTCTTTACTGACTTGCTGTGCTAGTATAAGGAAGAGGTCACCCAGTGAAGGGTGCTCACTCACGGTGTGTTCCATTTTCCCCAGTTGAATGGCACCAGGTGAAAGTCAGGTGAGTTAAGACACATCATAGGCAGAGGAGCTCATTGGCAGACAGCCCCAAACAGGTGGTTTGTGTTGGCTTTGGAGTAGAGTACTAAAGGTGTAAGGAGTAAGAAAAGATCAAAAGAGGAAAGAGCACCAAAACAAGTGACAAAAACTGGCTCCTTTGTACACACACCTTTTAAAAACCTCTCTGCATGGTGCTTCTCTTCCATAAGAACAGTCTCTAAGTCAGTGCTTTCCAACCTTTCTAATGCGGTGACCCTTTAATACAGTTCCTCGTTTTGTGCTGATCCCAACCATAAAATTATTTTTATCACTACTTCATAACTGTAATTTTGCTACTGTTATGAATCATAATGTAAGCATCTGTGTTTTCCAGTGGCCTTAGGTGACCCCTGTGAAAGGACATTTGACCCCCAAAGGGGTCTTAACCCACAGGTTGACATCTAAGTGTACAGTAAATAAAGCTGAGTAGCCCAAGCATATTGATTGGTGCTGAGCCTGCTTAGATAATCCCTCTAGAAAGTGCTGAGGCACTTGCTATGCACATGTGGTATGGGCGGGGTACCCACAGGGCTGCCTGACACCAAGGCTCCTCCGCACTCGTGCCTCCTGGAGGCCCTGCCTGGTAAAGTTGGGATAGTATATATATATATATATATATATATATATATATATATATATATATATATATATATGTGTGTGTCTAAGTGGCCTTATCACCAAAAGGCTAAAGTGCAGATTGGACTAAAGCATAAGCTCGTAGCAATAAGAAAAATGATTATTTTATCTTACAATAGTAAACATTTGAAAAGCAGGTAAAACAATTTGCTCTATGGGCTACACAAATACTTGATCCAGTTAGGTCACCAAGGGCCCTTTAAAATGGGTAGAGGAGCCCATTCCGTACACGACATGATGACTGCTTACAAAGAGTGGACTGCAGAGGTGGGAGGCTGGGGCACTAAAGAGAAGGCTTTCTCTTATCTAACCTAATTCTGCAGCTAAACTGTCAACCTCAGCAGTTATCTCTTTTCTGTTTTTCATGCTTCCTTGTATTTCTTTACTTCTGGTAAGTCAAAATTTAATTTTAATTTTGTTTCTTTGGGTTTTTAGATGAGCCCTTAATATATACTTTTGAAGCAAGGCTCAGTGAATCATTTCTGCTTATTTCTATGTATTATTATCCTCTAGCTGTTTATTCTTCCTAAGAACCTGGTGTATAGTTTTCAGAATGAGTTTCTTCCCAGTGGACTGTTGGACCTACCAGTGGAGGAGTGAATGGACTGTGGCTATTTTAGGAAGATGTCCTGGTTGGTTCTGATTCTATTGTGTCTTCTTTCTTGATATCGATACTTTGTTACAAAAATCCTAAAGACCCGTATTTTTTGGGCAGTTTTAAGACTCTAAGAGTATAGTTAGTTCTTTACCACTAATACCGTATTTTAGTGAAGATACTGTATTTCTCTTGTGTGCTGAGGACACAGGCATGAGATGTGGTTCTTGTTCACAGTTACTTTCTTCCCCTAAGATACTTCATAGAGAGGCCCTGCACCTACCTAATTAACCATGTATTGAAGGCACCACATATTAGGCTGTATCTGAGTTATCTTTTTATTATCATTTTTTTAGTATGTCTGTGGTAAGGGAATCATTTACTTAACTTCTTCAGTGGCTTCTTGTTGTTTTTTTATTTTCAACTTAATGCTAAGTTTATTGGGTTGAGTTGTAATCTTTTTTTAAGTTGAAAAACATTTATGTATTCAATAGAATAGTCTTGACTTTCCTTTTTTATTAGATATTTTCTTTATTTACATTTCAAATGTTATCCCTTTTCTAGTTTCCCCTCTGAAAATCCCCTATTCTCTCCCCTTCCTCCTGCTCCCCAACCCACCCATTCCCTCTTCCTGGCCCTGGCATTCCCCTATACTGGGGCATAGAACCTTCACAGGACCAAGGGCCTCTCCTCACATTATGGCCAACTAGGCCATCCTCTGCTACATATGCAGCTAGAGCCATGAGTCCCACCATGTGTTTTCTTTGGTTGGTTTAGTTCCAAGGAGCTCTGGGGGTACTGTTGTTCCCCCTATGGGCTGCAAACCCCTTCAACTCCTTGGGTACTTTCTCTAGCTCCTTCATTGGTGGCTTCTTGTTTTGCCCTTCTGTGCCACTATGATAATGTGTTTTAGGAGTTCTTCAAATGGGCCTGGGGTATACAGCTCAGAGGCAGTGCTTCCATAATGTGTCCACATCCCTGATCCCACCACCAGCATCAGAACAGCAGGAAACCACGCACTGCCCAGCCGTGGTAATTGTGCCTACCTCATGGTGTCCTGGCTTA
Organism: Mus caroli; assembly: GCF_978045245.1. NCBI lineage: Eukaryota > Metazoa > Chordata > Mammalia > Rodentia > Muridae > Mus > Mus caroli. The sequence goes on along the minus strand of NW_028227261.1, from coordinate 101,024,078 downwards.
GTGGTTTTCACTCTTGCTCACACTTGGTTACACATTTACTCTTTCTCATCTCCTTTCATTGGTCATTGCTCTGTTACTCACAAGATCTTTTTTACGTTCTTTGGTCCATCTCTCGCTAAGAAGCAATCCCAGCCATGACTGGTAAGCATGCCAGTCTTCCCAAGAGCCCTGGGGATCCTCAGAGTCCAGTTCTGTGTAGTGAAGGGCTACCGTCCTAAAGTACAGAGTCCAAGCCGTCTCTAGTTCCAAAATGTATTTTCTACAAACACACTTAAGATTAGTTAAAATTATGTTTATTACATGTAAATATAAATACATAAAACTAAATTAACTTGCAAAGAGGAAGGCTAATGTGCAGCAACATTTTGGTGACAGTTAGGTACTCTGGTGAGCTCTCCTGAGTGCAGTCATTTTTTCTGGTGGAGAGGCACATTTCAGATATGAGCTTCAAATGAGTGTCCAGGGAATACTCACCAATCACACAGAAATCTTATATTGTATAGATGTTTCAGAGATTTAAAACTTTTTTGTTAAAATTTATAAGCCATGTTAGGCCAGTCTTGTTTTTTATTTTTAATCCTGTTCCTTTTCAGGCTTCCCTGATGTTGCACCTAAAACAGGGCTTTCTACACTTCTCAAGTAACAGAATGGCTTCCTCAAATGAAATATACCCAGAAGGCTAATCTAAAAAGAGAAAAAAGACAGGTGGCTGAAATAAGGAGTCCTGGAGCTGGCCTCATCCCAGAGTTCCACAGCAGTCTGTGGCATTATGGATAGCCTGGAGTTCAGGGCATGTCTTGAAAACTGCCACCCCAAGCTGCTTTGTCCTTCCCACCACAGAACAGTGGGGATTGGGGGATGGGGGTCTTTCTTCTGTCTGTCCTCCCTCCCTCCCTCCTCCCCACCTTCTCTCCCTCCCTTTCATCCATCCATCTATCCGTCTGCTTTTTCTATTTTTAGAAAAATACAGTGTTGTCTTTCCCTTTTAGTTTAGAAAACACAGAGTATTTGTAATCAGGCTGTTTACATAAAAAGAATCAAAAAGAAAATAGTGATGTAGGTTTTTTTTTTTCTTTTTGAGCTGTCATATTTGACAGTCTGTACAATTTCAGTTCTTACTGTTTAATGATTCTTGTGTTGCATGATAAGTACAGTGTTGTCTTTCCCTTTTAGTTTAGAAAACACAGAGTATTTGTAATCAGGCTGTTTACATAAAAAGAATCAAAAAGAAAATAGTGATGTAGGTTTTTTTTTTTCTTTTTGAGCTGTCATATTTGACAGTCTGTACAATTTCAGTTCTTACTGTTTAATGATTCTTGTGTTGCATGATAAGTACCAGCTTAGAAAATTTGGTCAAGCTGAAATTTTTTATATACTGATTTGTTTCCTAATTTTATTTGTTAAATTATTATCTAATACAATTTTTAAGCTTTTTTTAAAGGTCAGAAGAAGCCTTTTATTTTGACCTTTTGATTCTGTAAAGCTACATTTTAATTAATTTATCAATACCAGCTTCAGTGTTCAAACTGTTCCTTATGTCAAACAAAAAAGTCCTAAATGAAAATAAAATCAGTATGGTTGTTAATTGTGATTCAGGTTTTTCAAGCCTAAAATTAACCAAGTTATTCAAATGGCATAACATAATAAAATGTTAATATTTTAAATGATTAATTTCACTAGAATTTCCACTCATCACAGACATAGTATTTGATGGAAAATTATTAGTTTTAACATCATACGGATTTAGTCTTAAATTCATCAGATGACTGTGTCACAGAAAGATGGAAGGGACTCTGATTAAAGGAAGGATTCACTATTCAAGTTTGGTGTTTTAGATAAATGAGATAGTTCAATAAATGCAATCTACTACATAAAAATACTGAAAGACAAAAACCAAATGATCATCTCAGTAGATACAGAAAAGGCCTTTGACAAAATCTAAACCCTTCATGATTAAAATCCTGAAGATACTAAGAACACAAGGTACATACATCAAATTAATAGGGGATGATTTATAGCCAATAGCCAACATCGACTTAAATGGAGAGAACCTCAAATAATTTCACTAAAATCAGGTAGAATACAAGGCCATCCTTTCTCTCCATACTTACTTAATATAGTCTTAGCCAGAACAATAAGACAACTGAAGGATATAAAAGTAATACAAACAAGAACAGAAGAAGTCAAAGTACCTTCTTTGCAGATGCTATGATTGTATACATAGAGGAGCCTAACAGTTCCACCAGGAAACTCCAACAGCTGATAAGCTCTCAGCAAAGACTCAGGTACAAGTTAATGTACACAAATCAGTAGCTTTCCTACATACAAATGACAAATGATCCTAGCCAGAAATGAGAAAAATGACACCCTTCATAATAGCAACAAAAAACATTAAAAATCTTGGGGTGATTTTAACAAAGAAGTGAAAGACTCTTTTTTTTTTCTTTTTTTTTTAATGTTTTTTTTAATTGAGTATTTATTTCATTTACATTTCCAATGCTATCCCAAAAGTCCCCCACATGCTCCCCCACCCAGTTCCCCACCCACCCACTCCCACTTCTTGGCCCTGGCGTTCCCCTGTACTGAGGCATCTTCTGATTCATATGCAGCTAGAGACACGAGCTCCAGGCGGTACTGGTTAGTTCATATTGTTGTTCCACCTATAGGATTGCAGATCCCTTTAGCTCCTTAGGTACTTTCTCTAGCTCCTCCATTGGGGGCCCTGTGATCGATCTAATAGCTGACTGTGAGCATCCACTTCTGTGATTGCTAGGTCCCAGCATAGTCTCACAATTTGAATATTAATTTTATTTGGTAATTTACTTTCTACTACATTTTTTCTTTGGGAAGAAAAATCCTAGTACAACTGTATTGGAAAATTTAAATACTTATTATGGTGATAATAAAGTATTTCTATTTTTTTCTAGATAACTTGTAGAATCTCTCAATATCTCCCTACTTTGTGTGTCACACATCATCCACCTTGTATTTTGAGACTAGATCTTGTGTCCACTTGCCCAGGGCTGGGGTAACAAGTGCACATCACTCTTCATGGCTTTTTTATGTGCATTCTAGGGACTGAACTTCAATTCTTATGCTTGCACACTAAGCACTTTACCCTTGAGCTGTATCTACACCCCAACTTCAGGATGATCTTAGCCAAAAATGTTTTTCAAGTGAAAATTCAGTATAATCAAAGCACACTTTCAAAAACATCTTGGGGACAATATAAAAGGAGCTGAGACCATGGAACTTGAGCACTGTGGTGATAGGTCCAGTGGACACATCTTGGAGATTTCATCTTTTTGAGGTTTTTGAGTTAGTGAGGAGTCTAGCATGTTTGTTTTGCTTGTCATATTTGATATGAAGGGATCTTGTTCATTGCAATAGTGGGCATTCTTTGAGATTTGATATTTCCAATGCATAAATTCAGATAACTTCCTCTTTTTAAGAAGGAAAGATCAGAGCTAATAAAAAGGCTACTTAGTTATGGTTATGTAAGGAACCTAGTTTTGCCATTGCTTTTATTTAAATTCAGTTATAAAATACTTACAAGCAATAGTCCAAGATCTTTCTTAATTTTTCTCATCAGTAAGTTTTGATGTTGTATTTTATTTCAGCCATGTGCTCTTTGTGTATAAGCCTTGCTCAGTCTGCATGACATTAGTGTTTTCAGCCTGCTTTGTGTGGATGGCTTCTTACATATAAGTGCTAATAATTGATAATTCAGATCAAATGAAATGTTGCAACATAATGAGAAGGATTTTCAAAGATTTCTACTATGATTTGTAATTCTAATTTATGAATCATTTTCAACATAATTTTTTTATTTCTGATTTTTTTTTTTAGAAGTGGCACCCCATCCCCAAAACGGACGTCTGTAGGCTCCAGGCCACCAGCAGTAAGAGGCAGCAGAGACCGTTTTACTGGGGAGTCATACACAGTGCTAGGTAGGATAAAGCATAATAGTTCTCAGATTAAAGGCCACAGAGCACCCTGGTGGGCTTCCTACTTACACCTGGAAGGCCTGCCTGTAGAGTGAATGAGTCTCTATAGAAGTTCTGTATACTGAGACTGAGCATTTCAGACTGACTTACTGAAACTTTAAATCTCTGCTTCAGCTCATGGGAGTATGCCTCATGAGTTATACTGCCTCATGAGTATAACCCTGAAGGGGACTCTAACAAAGAAAGGCTTTGAAGTATTTTATGTGCATGGAAACATAAGCAGTGCATGTAAGTTTATAGACTATGTACTCTGCACTCAGCGTCTGTTGAGGATGTGGTTATTTTCACAGAAAGAGTAGGTGAATTTCGTGGGTATGGTGGGATAAGCCTGTAGGCCCAGCACGTGGAGGCTGAGGGGGAAGGATCGTGAGCCTGTGGCTAGTCTGCGATACGTAGGTTGGTTGTTGTTGGAGATAGTATGATAAGTAAACATCTGTGACTCATAAGTATGACAGAATGTCAAAACTTTTTTCGTATCTTTTATAGGAGACACTGCTATTGAAAATGGACAACATTATTGGGAAGTAAAGGCCCAGAAGGATTGTAAATCCTATAGTGTGGGTGTAGCATATAAAACTTTAGGAAAATTTGATCAGTTAGGAAAGACAAATACTAGTTGGTGCGTTCACGTCAACAGCTGGCTACAGAACACATTTGCAGCCAAGCATAATAATAAGGTGAAAGCTTTGGATGTTCCTGTTCCTGAGAAAATAGGTGTGTTTTGTGACTTTGATGGGGGTAAGTGTACTTATTTTTCTAAAAAAAATTTCTCTATACTTGCTTGTATTTAAATATATTTTATGTATACAAAGTAATATTTTTACTTCTGTGAAAATATATGGGAATATTGCCTTTTTCTCTTCCTGTTTGATGGTAGTTGATTTTTTTAGAAACAGCTTACAAAGAAAATGAGAAACTGGACAAAGCAGGTATATTTAGAATAGTTGAGAAGCAGACAAATGATATCAACACAGATAGGATACAGATGAAGAAGAGAGCCACCGAGAGCCTGCAGAAGGACAGCAGGCGTTAGGCTGAACAGTTGGCAAGTGAGTTGTAAGGACAAGACGCTTCGGAGAGAGACGGTGAAGCGGGTAGACTTCAAAGCTGGCAGAGCTGAAGCAGTGGACACTGCACTGGGAGCTTAGTGGAGTAGATGTGGGCTTAAGCAGGTAGAGGACAGATGGAGTAAAGTTTAAAAGCTGATAGAATTTGGCACAGTCATAAAAAGGAAGAACACTTGGCATCTAGTGAGCTAAAAAAGCCTTTTGTTTGACGATGACGGTGTAGAGTAAGAAGAAGAATGTTACTGGGTGGGTGCAATGGGAATTCATTTTCTGGACTATGCATTTTAAATCACTAGAGCGAGGCTTGAATACATTTTTGCTAATCTAAATAGGAACCATTAAAATCAATAACTTTTGCCAATAAGAAGTGTTTGTTTATTCATGTAGTATAAAAATCTGCACTTCAGGGATTTGAGTAATCTTTATCCTGCCAATTGAAGAATTGCTTCTATTGCAAAAAGTTCTCTAGGTTCTTGAACAAATACTAGTGAGATGCTGAAGCATTAGTTGTTTGATGTAAGATCGAGCAGTGTTGCGAAGACTTCCCTTTCCCTTAATCAGTGCAAGTTTCAGGCACTGTAGTCTTTGATGCATCTCATGGGTTTGCTAAGCATGGTTCTCAGGTGTGGTTTTGCTGGACTCATCAGACCCGCAGCAGAGTGCCAAGCAGTAACCATGAGAGGAGCACACATGCATGCACATGCTTTAGCTCTTATGACCATCTTTGGTTTGACCATGAGCAAATTGTCATCAATTGCCATGTGCACTCGTTTTCCTCAGCTGTCACCATCAGAATGAGAAATGGTTGTTTACACAGAATAAGAGAAGACCGCAGTTCAAAATGACTTTGTTTCCATTTTAGGTCAGCTTAAGTGGCATCCACTTACCGAGTCTTTCCACTTTCCCACTTGCTTCAAATGCACACCACCATCGAATGGCCCATGTTGAGGTGCTCTGCATCTCAACAGCATTGCAGCATTGCTCATCTTCAAGGCCCTTTCTTCTGCACAATTTCTTGCCCAGCCACGGTCTGCAAGTCCAGTGGCAGTTCCCAGACCAGATGCATTATTGATGAGGGCTGTAGCTGCTGCTTCCAACCAGTTTGAACTTACATGAGAACCTAGTTTGCTTTTTGCCTAACATTAACATAGTATAAAATAAATATTAAACAAATAGCAACTATTGTCAGTAGCAAAAAATATACAGAAGAAATGTGAATTAAAGTGGTATATAACATAATCATAATTATTTTTAAGAATGTATTCTAATAATGACAAATTTCAACAGTGTACAAACCACAATTACTTCTGAACCAACTTAATAGATTATGGAGATATTAGTAAGGTTTTGATGACCAGGAAAAAACAAATTTAAGATTTTCATCCTTGCTGGGCGTGGTGGCACACGCCTTTAATCCCAGCACTTGGGAGGTAGAGGCAGGCAGATTTCTGAGTTCAAGGCCAGCCTGGTCTACAGAGTGAGTTCCAGGACAGACAGGGCTACACAGAGAAACCCTGTCTTGAAAAACAAAACACAAAACAAAACAAAAAAACAAAAAGATTTTATCCGTAATATGTTTTGATATTTTTATAAGAACTGTTAAGTATGGTTCATATAGTTTATAACAAAAATTAATGTTAAAATATGTCTTTTGGCATGCTCATCTGTTTAACTTAGATGTTTTAACTTTGAATAATAAATTTTTTATCATTTTAGGTCAGCTTTCATTTTATGATGCACACTCAAAGCAGTTGCTGTATTCCTTCAAGACAAAGTTTACTCAGCCAGTAGTACCTGGTTTCATGGTTAGTATCTTACTCATATGTTATGACTCAGCAGTTTTGAGGATAACCTGTGCGTACTCCCTTTGTACCTTTGATGTAACCTTTGATGAAGCCCAGTGCGTACTCCCTTTGTACACATCTCCTTTTCCCAACCTGCGCTTTCCAGACGTGATTTTTTTTCTGTATGTTTTCAGTATGCTTTATTAAAGTCAGTACTAACATTAGAAAGGGACAGAAATCACAGTGAATATTTACATTTACTTATAATTGTAACTACTACCCAAGCAAGGAGTGCAGCCCATGCCCTGTACCCATGTCCATTCCCAAGCGGCTCTTCTGGAAGGGTTAGCCCTTGTCTTGGACTTTAATGCTGCCAATTCATTTAGCCTCCTGTTCTGCTTTAGGGAGTTGTACAATATCTTTTTTTGGCTCAACCATACGTATGTAAGGTTTTTCCATGGTCTGCGTAGTTTTAGTTTGTTTAGATTGACATCGTTTTCCAGGCTATGATGCATCAGTCTATTGAGTGCCAGTTAGGTTGAGTATTGTATGTGGTGTCTTCCATTTGAGGGTATGACACACTTGCATGACTTCAGGACTTCCTTGTGAGGGTATGACACACATGCATGACTTCAGGACTTCCATGTGAGGGTATGACACACATGCATGACTTCAGGACTTCCATGTGAGGGTATGACACACATGCATGACTTCAGGACTTCCATTTGAGGGTATGACACACATGCATGACTTCAGGACTTCCATTTGAGGGTATGACACACATGCATGACTTCAGGACTGCTCAGTTGCATGCTGATCCATTATTATTTCTTCACATGAAATGAAACATGTCTTTAACTCTGTAATAAAATGTTATTGTTGCTTCTACCACCATGCCTATCTGCTTTTCTTGGTTAAAATTAGGTTGATGTAGGGAGTTCTGAGATCCATTAATGGCTTCCTTGGTTTGAATAAAACTTTTCTCAGTGTGTGGGGAGGGGGGCTACCTCTCTAGTCTGGATGGTGCATTTCGTGGGGTCTTCCACATGCGTTCTCTTCCACCTTTACTGCAGGCGTAGCCCTCTATCTAAGAAGAAAGTGTTCAGGGTGTGTGTGGATTTAGAATGTGTATTCACTTTTAAAACTCACAATCAGAATTTTATTGCTGACACCTTAAAGTCTTAGGCTTAAAGTAATCCTCCTAGCCAGTGCTCTCCATATTTCATTAAAACATAGGCGATTAATGAACAAAATTGATGCTCATAGAAAATTCTTAGTTTTTTTTTTTTTTTTTTCACTTTCTGAACTTGGCCACAGACCTCTACTTTAATACGTATTTTGGGCTGTTTCCCAATGAACCCATTGAAGACAAATTGTTTACTCAGTTATATATAACTCAGAGCTATACTTTTACAAAATATTTCATTTTTAATTTGGCTGTATCTTACATGGATATTTATTGAGTTTTCTATTTTTCATTTCAAATAAATATAATTATGCAATAATATAGATAACTGAGGAAACTGTTTTAAACTTATTAAACCTGTTTTCTTCCCTTTTTGGGAACCTAGTTTTATTAACTCAGTGATAGATGTTGTTTACACATGTTAATTTTAAAAGTTAGGTTTATTAAGTTATAATTTACACATACTACTGTATATTATAAGTTTTTCTTGATGCATACAGACGTATAACCACTACCATAAATCATGATTTGGAACAGTTAGCACTGTAGGGAGTTCTGGCATTCTCCCATGTAGTAGGCCTACCCCGTCACAACCACCCAAACAGTAAGTAAAACATTTTCCCTTCCTGTGGTTTGGCCTGTTGAGGCTGTCCTGTAGATGGAGGTATGTAGCAGAATCTTCCCTGTTTAATCACTTTAACTATTGATACAACAAGAAGCCTGTGGTTGGACAGGGAAAGGGAGGCAGAGCTAAGAGTTTCTGAGGTGGGGACAGGGGAGAAGGAAGGAAAAGGGATCCAGATTCCATGTGGCTTTAAATAGCCACAGGTAGTTAGGATTATCTTATAAGGGATGGATGATTACAGGACAATTTGTCTAACCTAGGTGGGCTATTTATATCATTATCAGTTGGCTCTGAAATTATTGTTTGGGCATCTTGAGAATTGAGAATTTATTGATATTATAGATCTGACTGATTAATTTTAAGTTTCTAGAGTTTGGATTTACTGGGTTAAGGGGAATTGTGACCACCGACCACAAGGGGTGGATGGCTGAGAAGGGAAGACTGCCAGCTGGGGCTAGCCAATAGGTGGTGACACCCCTGGGCAGAGAGTAGCTGGGTGAAGCGCGGGAACTTGCTGTCTTTGTTTTACTATTTCCCTGCAACAGAGGTGAATGGCATACAGCCTTTGATGCTGTAGCAGAGCATATGTGAATATTGGCCTCACTGCCCTGTGTACCAGTCAGGCTTCTTGCCTGCTGAGTAATCTGTCATGTTTGTGTGTGCTGTGGATTATAGCCAGGGTCTGCACATGCTGAGCAAGCACTCCAACCCGAGCTTATTTTCTACCCCACATTATTTTGAGACAAGGTCTGTTTGGTTGCAGGAGATGTCTGGTTCAGGTTCCATATCCCCCTTACTAGGGGTCTTAGCTAGGGTCATCCTCATAGATTCCTGGCGGTTTCTACTACCCTAATTCTACCTCGTCCCCAAAATGTCCCACAATTCCAGTTGTCTCTCAGTACTCCTTCCCTCCATTTTCCCCCAACCTGATTCCTCTTGTTCCTGTCCCCACTTGCCCAAGTCTACCTGAGATATCTATTCTATTTCCCTTTCCAGGAAGGTTTATGCATTTCTCTCTTGAGTCCCCCATGTTACTTAGCCTCTCTGGGTTTGTGGTTTATATATGGTTATCCTTTACAGCTAATATCCATTTATAACTGAGTACATACCATGTTTGTCTTTCTGGCTCTGGGTTACCTTACTCAGAATGGTTTTCTTCTAGTTCCATCCATTTGCCTGCAAATTTCATGATGTCATTTTTGGGGGTTTTGTTTGTTTTTTGGTTTTTTCGAGACAGGGTTTCTCTGTGTAGCCCTGGCTGTCCTGGAGCTCACTCTGTAGACCAGGCTTTCCTCGAACTCAGAAATCTACCTGCCTCTGCCTCCCAAGTGCTGGGATTAAAGGCCTGCGCCACCACTGCCCAGCATGATGTCATTTTTTTTTTTAACAGCTAAGTCACAAATACTTCGTTATATAAGTGAACCACATTTTCTTTATCCATTCTTAAGTTGGGGGACATCTAGGTTGTTTCCAGTTTCTGCCTATTATGAATAAAGGTGCTATGAACATAGTTGAACAAGTGTCTTTGTGGGATGGTGGAGCATCTTTTGGGTATATGCCCAGAAGTGGTATAGCTGGGTCTTGAGATAGATTGATGCCAAATTTTCTGAGACCACCATATTGATTTCCAAAATGGCTGAGTAAGCTTATGCTCCCAACAACAGTGGAGGAGTACTACCCTTGCTCCACATCCCAGCCAGCATGTGCTGTCACTTGTATTTTTGATCTTAGGCTTCTGACAGGTGTAGTGGAATCTCAGAGAAGTTTTAATGTGCATATCCCTGATGGCTATGGATGGTGAACATTTAAGTGCTTCTTGTCCATTGGAGAGTCCTCTACTGAGAATCCTGTTTAAATCTGTACCCCCATTTTAATAGGATTATTTGATTTGTTGATGTCTAATTTTTTGAGTTCTTTATATATTTTGGAAATTAGCCCTCTATCAGATGTGGAGTTGTTGAAAATCTTTTTCCATTCTGTAGGCTGCCATTTTGTTCTAATGATGGTATCTTTGCTTTACAGACGGTTTTCAGTTTCATGGGGTCCTATTTATTAATTGTGATCTTAGGACATGAGTGATTGGTGTTTTGTTCAGATCAAGTGTCTCAAAGGATCATATGTCCTGTCTAAAGCCATGTCTCAATATTAAAGTCATAAATGTGATATAAGCTGCTTTGGGGTACAGTCCCCAGGTTATAAACATTAGGGAAGTACCAGTAATCAGTATTGCTTGCTGAGATTAATCCGGTTTGTTCTCTTGAGTTTCTGCTGCCCTGTGTTCCCTTTCCTGGGTACAGATTTGGTGGCTTCTACTACACAGACAGCCTTTGGCCGCTGTGAACCTTTTCATCTCTCCTCAGCTTGAGCGTGTAGGTTATCAGTTTGGGATTTGTTGATGTTCATCCCTGTGACATTTTGCCTTTCAAATGGCAAGTTAAGGATTACTGGAGTTATGATTTGAGTTTAACAGAGGCTTTGTTTTTGTCTTCTCTTAGGTGTGGTGTGGTGGACTTTCTTTGAGTACTGGAATGCAGGTTCCAAGTGCTGTGAGAACACTTCAGAAAAGTGAAAACGGAATGACTGGTTCAACTAGCAGCCTGAACAATGTCACTCAGTAATGGCAACTCAGACTGTTTCCCTTCCCTTCGACTGTGTGGCCTTTCCCATACAGTTACTAACAGATATTTCTGAGTGGTGGAAATCAGGTTTTCTATGTTCTGCTTTAAAGCCTGGAGTCTGTTAGATTAACTACCAAATAGGAAGCAGCCATGGAGGTTATTGCTGCATCCCAGAATCAAGCAGTTGGGGTGCAGGAGGCTGACATGGTGATATTGAGTAGTGACTAGGAAAGGGGCGGTGTTGAACTGTTTGTGTAGAAAGCCATCTTTCTGTCTCTTAAGCTCCTCTGGTTTGTCTGGTAGGTGTAATTACGCCTGGCGAGCCCTGGGCCCGGGTTGCTGAGCGTTAAAAGCTTGCCTTTCCCCCTGCCCTTGCTCTGTTTCTGCTCCTCACCGGCTGTCATTACATGCTATGCTGAGGCTTTAAAAACACAAGGTCCCCCAAGGCTTCCTAGAAATTGAAATCTTTGCCTAGGGATGGCAGAGAAATTGACCTATGGTGGCTTATTTTAGTCTTTTATAAATAAACCGAGTTTTTGATAGGGTAACTTATGCATTGACTAGATTCATATCACTTTCTCCTCTAAAATATTGTAGTATTTTCTTATAGTTATAACTCAAAAATATCAAGCAGACAGAGAATTTAGGCAGTGCAAGGGAGTATTCTTGTGTGTTTGTGCTGAGTCATTCTGTCCATTCCTCCACCAGCTCCTGGGCACCACCTGAGAAGCCGTGCTAAGTTTGTTCTCCTCTTTGACCCCACTTTTATAGCTGTCTTTGCATCTTTGATAAAACTTCCACTTGAATTTGGCACTGATAATAATTATTGCTTATGAAAGTTTCTGAATTAAGTTCTTTATAAAGGGTAAAAAGCTGTATATTGCTGGGTTTTGTTGTTTTTGGTTTTGGTTTTGGGTTTTTTTTTTTTTTTTGTCTGTGAAAGATTATAAAGAAATGTGCCTAAAGTATTCTTTTCTGGAATAATTTGTATGTTCTTTTATAAAGATATGGATTGGTTTACCAGCTGTTTAAAAAAACATGTGTCCTAGCCGGGCGTGGTGGCACATGCCTTTAATCCCAGCACTTGGGAGGCAGAGGCAGGTGAATTTCTGAGTTCGAGGCCAGCTTGGTCTATAGAGTGAGTTCCAGGACAGCCAGAGCTACACAGAGAAACCCTGTCTCAAAAAAACCAAACAAACAAACAAACAAACAACAACAACAAAACATGTGTCCTACTTAATTGGTATATGTGTTTTTCAAACAATCATTTGAGGGGTGTTTTGATTTGGTTTGGTTTTTGTTTCTGTCCTTTTGGTCCATTCATTCACTGTTTAAAAGTTTATGATTCTTCCAAAAATGAACATAGTTTCCCTTTTCAAATCTGAAGGCATGTGGAAGCAGTGAGCAAAACCTGTGGTTATTAATGGAAGAGCCTTTTATTACAAAGTCAATTAAAACTTTTCACTCATGGTTTTTGAGCGAAACTAGAAGTTGAGATTGTAAAACTGCTTTAAGAACTTTAAAGAAATGAATATTTGACCTTTGATTAATTTTTGAGACTTGTAAATCTCTTCTTGTTTTAAGTTTCTTGGGCTTCTGACAAACTTCCCTGAGAAGTGCTCAGTTTTGTTTTCTTCCTGTAGCTTGTAGATCATAAGTATTTGCTCTTAAAATTTACTACTTAGTAGCATGATTATTTTTGTTCTGTTGAGGAAACAAATTTGACATAGAATATTATTTTTCCATATCACACATATCTACACTATTACCTGATAACACACTGGTAGTTTTTAAGACTAAAGCAGTTTATAGAATGAAGTATATCAATATTCTTTTGTTTCCCCAAAGCAATATTTTACTTTTCATTTATTATAGTTTGAAAGACATTTTTCATTGTTCCATTACCTATAGAAGTGGTATTTCATGACCTAGGGAAAAAGGAATTATTCCTTTTTGTAGACTCATACCTGAAAGCAGTGATTTACTAGAATTGCTTTGTGTGGCTACTAAGTTTATTTTGTCAAAAATAACAAGGAAAAAGCCAGCTGGTTTCATAGACCTTTTCATTATGATACCTTGCATAGTTGAATCTTCTCATTTATACAGTGCCTTTTTCTCATGCTCATTGTCTACTGACTTTAAGGCAGGCAACACTGGACCATAGTGGTGCAGGCCTTCTGTTGAGGCCAGAGGAGCACGTGCGCTTCTTCCTTGTCCTTGTCCCATCATTGAGACCTTCATCTACAGTTTCCAAACAGTCATTGGAAAACGCATGACAGTTACCCAGAAGGTTTTATTTCTCAGCAGATTTGTAGAACGAAGTATGACGTCAGCGAATGAGAGTCCAAGTTCTTATCACATGATATTAGGTACTAATTATACCCTCATTGCTTTAAAATACACATCAGGGTCTCTTTTAAAAATAGAACAAATCTGTAGTATTTAAGTTTAAAAATCTTAAGTTTATTATGTTAAATTGAATTTTGTCAACCCTTCTTTTTAAATTAAAATAATTGAATAGAGTGCCTAGTTAAATTTTCTCGAAGCAAGGTAACTGCTCAGCTCAGTCTGCTGTGGCAAGCTGGCCAGCCCTCTCCAGCATTCTTCACTGCTCTATGTCTGCTTACACAGCTTGGACATGGCTGCTTTCCATGAAGGAAATATATGGGAGGTGGACTAAGGGATATATAACCGGTGTGAAGAGCTGCTTCATAAAATATGTAGTAAGTATTGTATTTCCCTCTTAGCAGTTGAGTCCAAACCAGTTTTATTCAGCTGGAAGGAGACAGGAAGGAGCTGCCTTAAGCACTTTAGAAAAAGAATTTGCTACAATTCATTTGACTCAGCTGATTGTGTCACATCTTTTAAATACTGGTAAATATGGATATACCAAGTATTTAATGACTAATGCACATAGAAATTAATATTAATACAGCGATCTTTTGAATGTTCCAGGTATAGGCTTTTTAAAAAGTGTTAAGAGTGTCTGTCTGTCTGTCTGTCTGTCTGTCTGTCTGTACGTTTAATTGAGAGCACCTCTGCTATGTGTCAGTAAACTACTAGACAGCCAGGCTAAACCTTCTCATTCTGTTCTGAAGATGTTCTGTTCTGAAGATTCTAAAAAAATTCAAACCATCAACAATAGTATGTATAATTTGAACTTCCATGATTGATCCTTGATATAAATAATAAAAGAAAATATTTATGATGAAATATTTTAATTAGGTCAATTATCTAGAATTACCTAGTTTTGTCTATATATCTTTTCCATGAAATTATAGCTATTTATGTATTTGTAGTTGTTTCTTTCAAAAACAATTTTTAAAAATTGGAAAGGGATATATATGAGAAGTGATTACTCCAAAGAATATTAATCTTAAGACAGTATAGATGTCTTACCATGAAATACATTACTCTAGGCTAAAATTTCAACTGTTTTAGTCATAGATTTTTAGCATCTTTGTTAGATCAGCATATAATTCATATAACAGTACTTAAGTTTTTATGATGTATCGTCAATTTTATTACTTTCTGTCTAGGTTTCCAAAAGTAGTAGAGTTTAATTCACCACATGAACCTCATGCTGATATTTTTTATTTGATAGTCTTGATCTAAAATAATGTTTTGTTAATATGTCACTAAATTTCTAAAAACTGTATTCATGGGCTGATGAGATGGCTCACAAGAAAAGCACTTGCTGCCAACTGGATGACTTGAGTTTGTTCCCTGGGACCCAAATGGAAGGTGAGACTGACCTCCTGCAAGTTGTCTTTTGACCTACGCATGTGTGTGCACATGCACATGGGCACACACACACACACACACACACACACACACATACACACACCTTAAAATTTTTTTAAAGTATATTTGTTGTTACTTGTAAATTAACTACTCATAGTAATATTTCACTTTTACATTATAATAAAAAGTTTGGAAAAGTTACTTTCCTTGTTTTATTTTACATCATATTCATTCTGTCAGAGGTAAACATGAAATTACTCAGTATCCACGTCACCACCAAGTTGTTATTTTCAAGCCAGTATACCTTTTCATAACTCCAGTGCTCAGACCTGGAGTAATAAAGCTTTCCTTACAGAAAACCATCACAGCGACATTACCTCATGTTTGTATGTTTAGTTTTGTGTCTCGTAACAGTGTTTGCATTTGTGATGCTGATGGCAGTATTGTGTCACCTGAGCGGGATGATACCTGAGCACCATAGGAACTTTGCACCAGTTGGAATTTAAGTGGACTGTTTGCTGCTTTTGTTCGCATTGGAACGTTGGACATGCCATATGATACTGGCTTAGTAATCAATACCAGTAATTACCATAGAACTTTATCTGACTCCCCAACCATATCAGAAGAGTACTTTTTTCTCGGTTAATAATGCTAGCTTTGATACATAGTCATTTAAGTTATATTTGTTTAAAATTATATATTTTCTTAGTAATAGTCAAGTTGGTGCTTAGAAATAAACATGTAGAAGTTTATGCAGTATGTAGGGCAGAGGTCAGTGGATGTATTTGCTTGGCTTGGAACTTAAGATTGAACCAATTTTACAATAAATCAAATTGGAAGAAATTGGTAAAAGGCATTTTAGTAATATTGGAACTTTTTGGAGGGTGCAGGACTATGAGAAGAATTTCTTACTAACATTTCCAATATCTGTAAGATACCAAAGGACTGAGACTAACTGATCTTTTAATGGAAATTCTTTGAAATCAAATCCATAACTGATTCTATTAAGATACAATAGCTAAAGTTGGGGAATAACTTCAGGCAAAAACTGAAAGTCTTGAAGATTTTTGGCATTCTTTTAAGTATTTAAACTTAATCTTCATAGCTGCCCCATACAGTAATCTATGACCTCTCTGAATCACTCTTCAATCTTGGGCCTCTATTGCCTTACTTCAAATATTGTACCTTGTTTAGCCTACCTCACAGGGCTGTTGTGAGGATTGTAGCGAAATGGACTCTGATGTGAACTGGGTGGTTTCCACTAAGAATGGTTGTATTTGGATACTTGTAAATGCTGTTTAGTTAGAAAAAGCATGTTAAGTTGGTATAAGCAGTGATTTTAAATGATTTTTAAAAAATAAGACGTCCTTCAAAATGTTCTTTAGTATCAATTTACTTTGTGCATGATTGTTTTTATATTTCTCATCAACTACACAACTTTTCTAAGTTATAAAGTCTACTGCAGCATTCATGTGTAGAGGGGAAGCCTATGTAGCAAATGCCTGCAGCTCCTTCCCCACCAGGAGTTTGCACTTGCGTTTAGAACAGCCGCTACTCTGCAGAGTGAATGTGGCTGAAATAACATTTCCAACAACCAAGTGGGCCAGCAATTTGATGCACTTGACAAATATTCATCAACTTTATTGAATTGTACCTTTTATTAAAAAAGAAATATTTCGAAGCCTTGTTCATTACCTATATCAGTTATTATCTGTCTGGACATAGTTGTGTTGCTCTAAATTGGATTACTAAATGGTTTACAAGTTATCCTACTCCACAGATTTTGGTATGTTTGTTATCTGGACATGATTTTGCTATGCAGTTGTGATAATAAAAATTCCAGCTCCTCAGGTTTAACCTCTAAGTTGTGGATGAAGACTATTTAAAGTACACATGATGTATTCAGTGCTGCAAGAGTGTTTGAAATGAGCACACTGCCTCATTTTCCTTACCAACAAGACAAAGCCTTTCCAATGATTTTTTTAAACTTTCAAAGTGGTTGTTCAAAGTGTAGCAACTTGTATGTTGAAATGATTGTATGTTCTGTATGAAATGTTCCACTTGAGGTTTTTACAAAAGCACCTGTATTATCTCTTCTAAAAATTAAACCTTTTTTTTTTGCTTTCTTCTGTGTCCGTTTTTTTTTATCAACTTTAAAAAAAAATATTTATAGTTTTTTTTATTGATAAAGAGAATGTTCAAAAAGGTCATTGTCGCCAGGTGGTGGTGGCACACACCTTTAATCCCAGCACTTGGGAGGTAGAGGCAGGCAGATTTCTGAGTTCGAGGCCAGCCTGGTCTACACAGTGAGTTCCAGGACAGACAGGGCTACACAGAGAAACCCTGTCTCGGAAAAAAACCAAAAAGAAAAAAAAAGAAAAAAAAAAGTCATTGTCTCATTTCCTCAAAATATGTTAGACAACGCCGTTTAATAGCATTTTATGTAATGATGGGAAATCCTGCACTCACTAGCCAGTAGTCACAGGCAGCTACTATGAATAATGTACTAGCCAATTGAATTTCTAAATTTATATTAATTTAAAATAAGGACCTTTCACTAGTAGCTCATGTTTTATACATTAAAGATGCAGTAATTAGCTCATCACATCCTAGGTTACATTTTCGTAGAGGGTCACAGAGAGTCAGACCCAGAACCCAGTCCTTTGTACAGTATGTATTCTAACCTGAAAGAAAGTGAGGGGGAAAGAATAAGCAATGATTGATTCTATTTGTAGTTCTTGTGTTTAAGGTCTTTGTCGGCAAGAGAAAGATAAAGGGAAAACAGACAGTCTTGCATTATGAGAAGCATGTGACAGGTTTTGAGGGGCAGTCCTTTTGTTAGAAGGCCTATAGATAGCTGCAACTTTCGTGAAGTCAAGATTTTAAGTGCACTTACCCTCAGAAGGTTAAGTTATTCGATGATTTCTCTTGCATATATATGCATAGATAAGAAGAATACATTATAGTATTGTGAATTAAAATAGAAGCAAACTGATTGTTAAAGGCAAGCAGGGATCATTCATCCTTCTGTGTGGCTAGGCAAAGAACTGGCCTCCACAGCTTGAAAGACTCAAAAACTCCCAAGGGGAGACACCCACTCAAGCCTCGGGTCAGCCGCGCACCCAAGAAGACACTGAGACCGAACTTAAGATGTATAGAGAGTAAGATTTAATACAGCAACGACAAGAAAGCACATAAAAGCACATATACCAGATATCTGGGGTCGAATCTCATGCAGCAGGTGCAGAGGAGATTCGGCCCCTAGCCCAAATTTTCACAGGCTTTTATAGGAAGGAGGTAAGGGGGGAGCAGGGCAGGGAAAATACAGGTTTTACGTCACTAAGAGATTCAGTCAAGGGTTTTTCCAAAAGTGCTTTTCGCAACCGCGTCCCACACTTTGGCCATGTACTTGATTCATTGGAACTGAGGTTTTTACTCACACCCTTATCTCAAAAATGTCCCTGGCACAGTCCTTAGTTGGGAGGGGTTGGACTGGGTTCGTTCCAGGAGACCCTTATCTCAGAAATGTCCCCGGAACAGTTTTCATTTGAGAGGGGGTCTGACTCTGGTGTGAGAGTTCAGAATGTACTCTGGGGTGAGAGTTCTGGTGGTCAGTAATTTTCCTCTTTCATTCCCCACTCCTTCTAGTGAGTAATTCTAATCTTAGAATTTCAGAAGTCTATATTTTTATGCGGAGAATACTGCATTTACTCTATTTTAACATGGGAACAAAAACAGAATAAGAAGCATTAGTAAACAGAACTAGGCAGGGGCCCTTTTAGCGAGGCTTGAGGGTCTGGGCACGATGTAGGTGCACGTAGATCAGATCTCTGGCTGGAACTGGTGAGATGTCCTTGGGGTACCCAGCTCGTTCACTGTCTCAGCTGTTGGGATCCCTGGAGCAATGTCGTCCGCGTACTCAGTCCAATTTTTCCCAGTTGTGACCAGACCACCTGCAAGCCTTTTAACTTAGCATACAGAGCATTATTAATTTAAACACATCATTTGAGACTATGATGGGCATAGGAGCTTCATAAAGGATTTTAAACAGAGTAAAACTGAATCAAGAGATAGGGCATAGGGAAGGAACACCAAGTCTGTGCCAGTCTCTACGACTAATTTAGTCAAGGTCTGTCATAGAGTTTTAAACTAATTTATTTTATCTATCCTGAGCTCTGAGGTCTATACACACAATGTAATTTTTAGTTGACCTCTAAATACTTGGCCACACCCTGACTTACCTGGGCAACAAAGCAGGGCTATTATCTGACACTATTGCTTTTGGCACTCTGAACCTTGGAAAAATTTTCTTCAATAATCTTCTTGATGACTATGTGAGCAGTCTCATTTATCCATTTTGAGAACGTTTTTTCTCAGTAAAGTTTATTTCTCAGTTGATGTCAGGTCTGTCTTTTCAAGGGAGGACTAGTTTTCTTTCTTTCAGTTTTTACCATTTTATACAGGGTTTCTTTTACCAGTCTTAATTTGTCTATAACTTGATAGTCTTCAGACTGCCAGGATCATTGCTCTTTGGGATGCCTGTTTTTGGTGGTTAGATCTGCCATCTGATTTCTTTTGTTCACAGCATTTTAGGTCTTTTTCTGTAGATGTCAACAGCTCTCTTTGTCTGTATATTGTTCCATACAGTGGCAAAAGCATACCTGCTGTCAGTGTAGACTTTTATAAAGCTTGTATCAAAGCCACAAGTTTAGCTTTTTGGGCTGAAGTCCCTTTAGGGAGGCTGCTGGCCTAGATCACTTGCTTTTTGTCCACTGCTGCACTGCTGTCCCCGCCTTCCGCTTACCTTCAATCGTGAGGCTACTGCCGTCCGTGTACCAGCTCAAACTTTCAGGCCAAGGCTGATCTGATCTTTACTTGCCGAGGTAAGTAGCCCCCTCTGTTGGTAGATGGCCCCATGGATATGAGCTGCTTTTCATCTACTACTGCTGCTCCTGTGACAAAGCTGCTGCCATCTGTGTACCAGGCAGGCACACCTGGCCAAGGCTGATCAGTCAGATCTCTCCTTGTTCCAGTTTCTTCAGCCAGGACATCAGCACATTGATGTACAGGAGTGGAGTCATCCGCCAAGGAGCAGTAAACTCTGGTAGTGGGTATAGTCACATGCTGACCCAGAGTAAGCTTGTAAGCGTCTTTAACAAGCAGGGCTGCCTTTATGCTGTCAAAGGCTTTTTGGTGTTCCTCAGTCCAGGTGAATGGGACTTTTTCTTTCTGCAAAAGCCCGCTGTCCCCAGAAACTCACGTACTTGGCGCGGGGTGGTGGGGGTTGGGATCAGCATCACAGTCTTTTTTCTGGCCTCGGTGAGCCACCGCTTTTCGTCGTCTCGGCACCTCGGTACGACATAACTGAGCTTTCTTGGCTGATACCCAGTACCCCAACTCACCCAGTTCATTCAGGAGCTTCTAGGAGGGCCAGAATTTTTTCTTTGCCTTTAATGTCTCTGCCTTTAGCCAACCACAGGGCTTGGGTTAGTGCCAAGAGTTCATGTTTTCCAGAGCATTAGTCAGCCATCGGTCAGGGGGCTGAACCACACTTTTAGGGCATGTGCCAAGTTTTGTCTCAGAGTCAGTTTATCTGCGTCCTTGACCAGAAGCCACTATGTGCAGACAAGCAGGTCATCTTACAGTCACCAGGTCTAATTTTCACAAGTATGCCACCGGTCTTTTTCAGGGTCCCAATCTCTGAGTAAGAACCTCTTTGGCAATACTTTTGTTCTCAGTCACATCTAGGAGTCCCAAAGTTAGGGACAACATTAGGGCAGTCTCAATAGCATCTAAGGCCATCCAAGGTTGTTCTTTATTTCTTATACGAAAGGCTGTTTATCTTTTTAATTCAGCAAAACCTGGAATCCACAGTCTGCAAAGGCCTGCAGTGTCCAGGAACCTTTTAAACTTGCTTTGCATTGGTCAGTGGAGGAATATGAAACACAGTCTCTTTTTAGCTGCTTCAACAGGTAGACCACCAGTCTCTTTTAAGGACTCAGCTTCTGTGTTAGCACCCCTTCTGCTTTTTCTTTACTTTCAGCCACAAACAGGTGAAGGGTTTGGTCATGAGGGGGGGGCTCCTCTTTTTTTTGTTAGGGCAGTCTCTCACTCAGTGCTCTTTTTCTTTAACAGATAACAGTAAACACTTTGATCTTCAGCCAAAAGCTTACTTTTTTTTGTTGCCAGGTACTAAGTTTTCTAGCTTCCCTGACTTTTGTGGCCGGCATTTTATTTCTCTTATCTTTTTTAGAAAATTTTCTGGCTCCTTATTTCTTGCAGATCATCTCTAAGTGCTAGTATTATTAGCAAGTGTCACTTTGCTAGGTCCTAGTCTTTGTCATTTATCTCTCTTTGCTCCTATTTCTTAACTGCAATGGAGATCTCATATAATGTCTCTCTTTCTATCTATATATATCTCTTTTTTGTCTTTGCTTACTTTGAATGTTATCTAATTATTACATCTATATTCTGTCACTTAACTTTTTTCATAGTTCACCTCTTTTTACTGTTAGGTCAGATTGTCAGAGACGAGACCTCATCAGAGCCTGGCAGTTAGGTGCTCCTTACCTTGTATGTCTCCCTCACCGGAGCTTAAAACAGACTTACTGCCAGCAACTCAGGGCAGTGCCTGAGAAGAGAAAACACATGGGGCTGAGAAGGGAGTGCAGTTTTCACATCTAGCTACACCAGACCACTGATATTTCAAAATGAACACAATTTTTTCTGTTAACAGTTAACAAGGGACAGGATACAGGGGACAGGAGAATGAGCTTCTCCCACCCAGGAGGCAGGCAAAGGCTGAAAACAGATCCTTTGATGTGAAGAGCCCAGCGCCGAGTCTCCACCACGCGCCGCCTGCGGTGTAAACTCCTGGGAGTGGCAAACAAACGCTGGCAGGCAGAGGCAGCAATTTAACTATTTAACTACCTGATAGACACCCGGTGTTCTCTGCACTGTCTTTAGGGAGGGAGCACGCAGCCGGGCCGGCACAAGGGAGTGCGGGTAGACTCTGGGGGGGGGACCAAAAGAGGGACGCTGTAGTCGGCCCCTCCCCAGCTGTGGCAGGCTTCACGGCCACTCCGGGACTGGCAGGCGGGGGCCGGCAGGCCGCTGCACTCACTATCAGCATTTTACAACTCATTCGCAGGGCACAGACAGCCTCCGTTGCTGCTGTGTCTGCAGAACTCAGAACCTCAGCACCACTGCGGCAGCTCTGGATCTCAGAGCTCTTTTGAGCAGCCTGGGGAGGACCGGCCTGGTGGTTTTCTTTCCTTTTTAAAACCATTGCTGACACATTCTGTCCTGACGTCAGTCCAAGTCTACAGTCGACAAAGGGTTAACACACACACACACACACACACACACACAGTCTGTCATGTGGCCACAAACAAGCACACTCGTCCACGCCTGGACTTACACAACCAGCCAAACACTTTTTTCTGACGGGGTCGGATTTCACATTGACTCTTTTTCCTGATAGGGTTGGGATTCCACATCCACTCCCGCCCTGGCAGAGAGAACACTCTCTCTCTCCTTCACTCTGCCAGGCAACAGCCAGGTCTTTTTGACTGTTCTGTACCCTGGGCACTCCTTCCAGGGTCTCCCTTGGAACATCTTTTTTTGGGGTGCAGATTGTGAGGCCATAGACAGTCGTCCTCTCACAGCCACTGCCAGAATAAACCCACAATCTCAGAATACACAAATGCAGCAGTTCCACACCTACACACCCAGCAGATTGTCCCATTTCTAGAATAATAGCAAACAACAAGAGCAGACACAAGACTCAGACAAAAAGAAATCAAAAACAACGGCGACTTCCCGTCGCCCACAGGCAACTCACAGATTCAGATGGCCTTTCCAAGGCCAGCGGCTCAGACCTTCCACCTAAGTGATGGTCTCTCGGCCTTCAGAGGGGTCCGCCAAGCGTCCTTGGCCCTCCCCTTGTCTTCCTGGGGCGTCCCCCAGGGCGATCGGACGGTGAGCACCAGACACGTCTGTCCTACCCACCCCGCGCTCTCTATTGAGACCTGCTTGGTCTCCAGCCCGGAGCACGGTCTCTGGTGCTCGTACTGAGCACAGAGCGTCACGCAAACCCAAAACAGTGATCGCACCAAACAGCAGAACGGCCTACCTGGCCTCCAGATACAGAACACAGATACCAGACCAAAGCAGAACAGTAAATCTTACTTCTGAGTGGGTCCAGGACTTCTGGGTAGTCGCGCTGATTCCCGGCCAACGCACCAAATGAAAGACTCCAAAACTCCCAAGGGGAGACACCCACTCAAGCCTCGGGTCAGCCGCGCACCCAAGAAGACACTGAGACCGAACTTAAGATGTATAGAGAGTAAGATTTAATACAGCAACGACAAGAAAGCACATAAAAGCACATATACCAGATATCTGGGGTCGAATCTCATGCAGCAGGTGCAGAGGAGATTCGGCCCCTAGCCCAAATTTTCACAGGCTTTTATAGGAAGGAGGTAAGGGGGGAGCAGGGCAGGGAAAATACAGGTTTTACGTCACTAAGAGATTCAGTCAAGGGTTTTTCCAAAAGTGCTTTTCGCAACCGCGTCCCACACTTTGGCCATGTACTTGATTCATTGGAACTGAGGTTTTTACTCACACCCTTATCTCAAAAATGTCCCTGGCACAGTCCTTAGTTGGGAGGGGTTGGACTGGGTTCGTTCCAGGAGACCCTTATCTCAGAAATGTCCCCGGAACAGTTTTCATTTGAGAGGGGGTCTGACTCTGGTGTGAGAGTTCAGAATGTACTCTGGGGTGAGAGTTCTGGTGGTCAGTAATTTTCCTCTTTCAAGCTCAGTTACTTGAATAATAATAGACTTAAATAATAGATTAGCAGAATTTTGAAGGTTCCCCTTTCTGACTTGTACCTGCAAGTTAACTATTTTGTATGATACCTTGTATATGTTCTTTGTATCTCTTCCTGCAGTTAACATTATAAATACGTAGACTGTTAGTCTGTCATTAAGATCAAACATCTGACAAGTAACTGCCTTCAGGGAAGAAAGATATGTTTGTGTTTTCAGGGGATGGAAATCCTGTGTGAGAAGGCATGGTGGGTGAACAAGCAAGAGATTGATCCAGAAGTAAACTCGTAGCCTTTAAGACCTGCCCACAAACAACCCGTTCCCAGCAACTGTAGGTTCCATAAACTCCAAAACAGCACGATTATGAAATGTAAGGCTGGAGGGACACTTCACATTCCCTCCATAGCATAACATAAGTCATGTGGCGGCTGGCTTCTTCAAAAGTTGGTCTTGTCCTTATTTAATTAGGTCCTCTCTCTCTCTCTCTCTCTCTCTCTCTCTCTCTCTCTCTCTCTCTCTCTCTCTTGAAAATTCAACAGCTTGCTTTTTTAAAAAATAGTAACTTTCATATAATAGAATGCTAGCCAAATTCAGTACTGATATAAATATAAACTTCTTAGGTCAAAATATGTGGTCAGGCAAATTTTCTGAATCTCATAAAAGACAGTTTTCCAACCATATAAAATATTTAGAAACAATATACAGCAAAAACATACCACAATTTAAACCAAATAAAAGCTTTGAAAATATCCCAATCCTTGTTATGATTTAGAACGCCTATTTTCAATAACTTAAAATATTATCTACACTTCCCATTTCTAAATTCTGTTAAGAACCACTAGTCTAGATTTAAATAATCCAAATATTTACTCATGCTAAGAGAATCTGACATTAAGGAGTCTATTAGAAACACAAAAATCATGAAAACTACTAAGTACATTAGATAATAACAAGTCCTTCCAAGCCCTAGATAATAAAGGCAGTTTTCTACTTTCTAATCACACCTAAGGTTTATCTGCATAATGTAATTCATTGGCTGACCAATAATAAATAGCTTAAAGGGAATTTATTCACCTATCCAGTAATGTTTTATTATAAAGGATATTTTGACCAATATTTCAAATTTATAAATTCAATTATGCTGACATTTCTAGAATTATTGTGCTGGTTAGTTTTTAAGCTTGATACAGGGTCATCTAAAAGGAAGTGAACCTCAATTGAGAAAATGCTTCCATAAGATTTGGCTGTAAGGCCTTCTTTTAATTAGTGATTGATGGGAGAGGACCCAGCCCATTGTGGGTAGTGCCACCACTGAGCTGGTGGTCCTGGGTTCTATAAGAAAGCAGGCTGAGCAAAGCCATGGGAAGCAAGCCAGTAAGCAGCACCCTCCATGGCCTCTGCATCCGCTCCTGGCTCCAGGATCCTGCCCTGCTTAGTTCCTGCCCTCACTGCTTGTGATGATGAACTGCTATATGGCACTGTGAGTGAAATAAACCATTTCTTCCCCCAAGGTGCTTTTGGCCATGGTGTTTCATCACAGTAATGGTAACCTCAACTAAGACAATTGTTAACTTAGCAACAAATCATCTTTATAGGCCACTTATTAAACTGATGAGAAAGATGATACATTCTGGCTTTTATTTAAGAAATGATTTAATTCAGTAGTTTGAATTGTTACTACTTGAGAAGTACATTTGCTTCCCAGTACTAGGTGGTAGCGAGGTGTAAATGGCCTTCCTGGTCCTCACTTCCCTCTAACAGAAAGCAGCAACACAGAGACTCAGCAGTAAACATCTTCTGCTGTTTATGTAAACTCAGCTCCAGAAAACAGAAAGTGAGAACATACTCAAGTCCTGTCCGAAGCGTTCCCAGCTCCAATAGTGTGCTATAATAACAGTATACCAGCCCTCCATTGCTGACTAGTGAACTCTCAGTGAAGAGGACTCTCAGTGTCCTCTCGGATGCCATTCCTGGTGAGCTTTTACATCTTTTCGTATCCGAAGGTGTGCATATAAACTTTTTGCACAGATTTTAGTGTTAAGAACTGAAAATGCACATAGTACATGTATGTTAAGTAGAGTTTCAGAACTGACCACCTCAGGAGCCAAACCACCTTCTGGTGCTTTCACTTAGGCTCTAATTAGGCTAAGAAGGAGACCACTGAACACTACAGTCAAGAATTTACTAAATACTGGTGATTTCTACTAGCCAAACTCAGCTCTGCAAGCCAACAGGTGAACCAGGAGGCTCTTTGAGTTCATTGTCCATTAGGAGTCTGGGAAACATTTTCAGTTTTTCTTTGGTGGCTACCCATCCAACATCAGCAAAAGATGCCGCCACATCCTCTCCAGGTGCATGGGGACTCCATTCTGTTACATGGCTGGTAAGCTCAGCTGTGCAGCAGCCCTCAGCCTCCCAGCTACTCTCCATTCTAAGTTTTATGGTGAAGTTTCAGTTTTGCACTTCCATTGCATGGTACTAGTTGCTTATACCCACTTCACTCAAGGTGAGCACCAGAGGGATTGACAAATCCAGTGATAAAATATATGTTAAGGGAAGGCTATTCGTATCTAAACAGAGCCAGCCAGTAGTATAAACAGTACAATACAAGATCGTACATACACCAGATTCTTGAGCTACAGATCCTGGCCTTGTCTCCACTGGACTGCTCTTCATAAAATCACAATTGGAAGGAAGCCAAGGATCATGTCTTCCATATTTCTTCTATATTTCTTGACCTGAGTCAGGATAAGAATGGAAACTTAAGGATAGGGATCTTGTTTTTATATAGCTGTTGGTACAGTGCTTGGTTAACCCTGCTCTTCTTCATATTGACTCATCCTGAAACTCCATGATGGAAATCAGGCTCCTAGCTTCACCTAGTACAATTCCCTAAGGGTGTCTGATGGCTGGTTCTAATTGTCTACTTGGCCCAATGTAGAATCACATGAAACAGGAGTCTCCATGAGGGATTGTCTTGGGTTCATCTGTGGATGTATCAATGGGTGGGGGTAGGGAGACCTATCCTGAGTGTAGACAGCCCCATTTCACCAGCTGGGTCCTGCACTGAAGAGGAGAGAGCTAACTGAACACCAGCATGCATTCTTTGTTCTTATGCTCCTTTCTGCTTTGGGATGAGGTGTAACCAGCTCCCTTAAGCTTTTGCTGCTTTGACTTCCTAATATGATATGCTGTAATCCGAGACTGTGAGACAAAAATAAGCCTTGCCTTCCATTGCCCTGTCAGAGTATTTTATCACAGTAACAGGAAATGAAACTAGAGGTTGGATTCCTCAGGCCAGTACCCCAGCTGGTCATCTGTAAGTTTTTTCCCTTGAGGACCTGTGTAGGCATGTTTCCAAGATCTACCAGAAAAAAAGACACACACACACCATGGATGGCAGTATGTGGAGAATGGATGGTGTGAAAAGGATGAAAGGAAAAGAACATCGCGACTTGACCCCAAGACCAAGACAAGGGCCAAGAAACAGAATCCCACCAATCCCCGAGCTTCCCCAAGCTCAGGAATTGAAATCTTACTAATCCTCACTCTAGAAATCTCCACCCTGGAAAGCTCTGCCCTGCCCCACAAGAAACCCCATATAAACCCTGCCTGCTTCTCTCAAGTGGAAGCAGCCACTCTGCCAGGTTTTCCCTCCTAATAAATCTCTTGTGTGAGGTTTGTTGTGCAGTGTGACTTTGTGTTATTCCTTGGCTCTGGATGGAGTAGAGCTATTTAACACTTTTGCTGGGAAATTCCCCCTGCTAAAGCAGAACCGTTAGACTTGCCTTGGGGAAACCTTTTCCTGCAGCCCCAGTAGAGCTGGAACACTTCTGTAGGGGAAGCCATTCCCTTCGGAGCTGTAACACTTACAGCTTGGATATGCCAACAGGAGTCTACATGCATGTATTCCAGGTCACATAGTACCATCACTTTTCAACATTGTCTGAGGAATTTGAGACTCCCCTATTTGAATCTGGATTTATGATTCTTCAGAAAAAAACTATTAAGGATGGATATTAAAGAAACTTCTGTATTCATTTTATTTAGGTATATGTGTATGTTACATAAGTGTGGGCACCCTCCAAGGCCAGAAGAGGACATTAGATACCATGGAACTGGAGTTACAGAATAGAGCTTGGGTCCTTTGGGAGAATACTTAGTGTTCTTCAGTGCTGAGCCATTTCTCTGGTCCCTGAATTTG
The DNA here is from genome assembly GCF_978045245.1 of Mus caroli. Classification (NCBI taxonomy): domain Eukaryota; kingdom Metazoa; phylum Chordata; class Mammalia; order Rodentia; family Muridae; genus Mus; species Mus caroli. Next base: position 100,996,012 of record NW_028227261.1, on the reverse strand, counting down.
GCATTTTGATGGTTAACCTCTTGGTTACTTAAATTTGTTAGTGCTGGTATCTTCTACTTTTGCCATAGGATACCACAAACTTTACCAGGTCAGAACGTGTAGATACACACACCTGGATGATTCTTGAAAGGTGAATGTTTACTTCTGATGGAGGCTATTTTTAATTCCTCCTTGTAGCCTTCTCAACAGCTTTAGATTTTGTTCACTAGATTAAAAGACTTTTTACGATGAGTGAGTCTCCCAAATTGTCTCTCCAAACCTGCTTGAGAAGTACTACTTTCTAGTTACAGGACGGGATCTAATAGCAGCAAGTTAAGGGAATAAACATTCCCTTTGGCTCATAGTTGGGGAGGTTAAAGTCTATCATGGGAGGGGGGACATGGTATGAGGGGCAGGTGGCTGAGTCTACTCACATCTGGATGGACTGGACCAAGAAGCAGAGAGCGTCCTGAAAGGGGAGCTGGGCTGTAATCCTTAATGTCTGACCTCTCTAATGGTCCACTTCCTCCAGGGTTTCAGAATCCTACCCCTCCAAGGTTCTAAAACTGCCTGGAGACAAGGGATTCCAACAGAAGCGTCTGGGGAGCATTTCACATTCAACCCATCCACAAGGACCATCGTCGTCGTCAGCATGCTTACCTGGTTATTGTCCAACTTCCTGTGTGGGCAGGGCTTTTACTTTGCAAGCTTTAATTAAAAAGAATAAAGTTACTTGTAAGTAGAGGAAAATTTAGAAGTAAGTTTCAAAAAAATTGCTGACAAGTTATGTCTAGGATAACCAAAAGGATTGTCAATTTTCTTTGAAGGGTTCTAAATTCCTTCCTCTAAATCCCAGTCCACTTTCCAGTAGCAGAAACATGATAATGTAGATGGCACATTATGACTGTGCTTATATAGGAAAAACAGTGAGATCTATACTTAAACTTAGCTCAAATCAGAAAACTGGCTAGTCCTCTGCCTCCTGCAACGTTTACACAGGATAAGATTTACTGTGCACCTGAAATCTATTCACTTCTAAAACCCGGGAGGTTTTTTTTCCTCCTTATAATTTCCAGACCTAGTTGAGCATAATAAGCATTCCTAATATCTTTTAAAACATCACCTCTTAATACTCCAATAGGCATCAATTATATTGTGTGCATGTGCGTGTGTGCGTGCATGTGTGTGTGCATGTGTTTAAAGACAAGACCTCACTCTAGATCCTCTTGCCTTGGCCCCCCAAATACTTGAATCGTAGGCATGTCAGACAATAGAAATTTTTGATACAGCCACATTCCATCACAACTTTTAGAAAAATTCTGTTTTAAGACAAGCATGGCGATGCACACTTGTTATCTCAGCACTTGAGATTTGGAAGATGTGTAGGATCAGTTGAAGGCCATACTGGCTGAGTAGAATTTAAGGCCAGTCTGAGCTAAATGATATAGAACGGGGTGCGTAGGTAAATTATTTCATTTTTTTTCTATACGCCGTTAGTAATTTTCGTAGAAAGAACGTAAAATTACAATAATTTCCTTAGTGCTTTTTAATTTTCAAAAATTCCTATCAAAATCCACATCTGCTCCTTGCCAATAACTCTTTAAATGACACTGCTAAAAGCAAAGATGCTAGGTGCCAGGCCCAGAAGCATCTATATTTCTTTCAAGCCCCAAACTGGAAGATCGCATCTTCTAGACCTGGATGTCAAGTAGGCACCTCAACCTAATGAGTATTTGCATCCCTACATAGTGCTCTTCCCCATTCTGTCCCCAGTAGCAGAATGTAGAGAGAGGAGAAGGGGGAGGAGGGAGGGAGGGAGGAAGAAAAAGAATCATCCACTCTAGGTTTGCACTTTCTGCGCTCTGTATGATGAGCTGCACACTACCGGGGACAGTGCCGTTTTTCCTAAACTCCAGGTAGCCTCAGGGCACTGCCGGAGGGACGGCTGATTGCATATTTCTGATGGCCAGACAAATAGGCCATATTAATAGGAGCACTCGGAGAACAAAGCAACAGCTAACGTACGCCGCTGCGCGCTTGACCGCTTCTTTGCGACAGTTGCCGTAAAGCGAGGCCACCGCCGCAGCTCTAGAGTTAGGTAAGATGAGGGCACCCGGGCCGGGTAGCCGAGCCTGGGCGTGGGCGGGTTCCCTCAGGCACATGTCGCTGGTCTACTGGTATACCCTGAGTAGCGGTCGTCCACCTTTGGGGTACCCTCCCTACGGCGGTGGGGAGGAGTCCGACGTCGGCCGCAGTCGGTGCACGAGCTTGCTGCGGCCGTCCCAGCTGTCCCGGCGACAGATCGTTCCCACACTGATCCATGCTGTCCGCTGGTCGTCCTGACCCGGGCGGGTTCGATTTTGGAGGTTCATGGAGACGCTTAAAAGGCCGGGCTGCGACAGTGACGTTTGAGCTGGTTGGCGAGAGCGGACGATGCGGGGAGAACGATCAGGTGTGAGGACCAATGCATGCCAAGGTGGCTCCGCCGGGGAGGAACTGATGGAGCCTGCTGCTGTTCTGAGTGCATCCTACGCCGTGGCATGAACTCTCAGGGAAAGGAAGGGGGAATGGCAGGGCAGCCGCCCAGGGAGGGTTCCACCTGAGAAGGACTTTGACGCTGCGCCAAAGCCAAGTTCTGTGTACAGCAAGCAGCCTGCTGCAACTGCTTCGAAGAGAGGTGGTGGTTGGCTTACCAGCCGCTTTCCTCTCTTCTTAGACTCCTCAGTGGTCATTCTTATTTGGTTTGAAGGAGTGCTCACTATGCTTAATAGTATGATGACGATGGTAATAATAATAAATAACAATAATAATGATAAGGTGGGCGCGGTTAGCGATGCAAGATGACTGCATGTAGGAACTTTCCTGTCTTCCGTTTACATTATCAGTTGGGGAATATCGGGAAAGATTTGATAAAAATGGGGCCGGGTAGTTAAAAGCTTTAGATAAAAGTCGTCCAGAGAACTGAATTCAGATTTCACCACGATCGCCAATTTCTCAGGTAGCACAAGGCAAGCCACTTTCTTGTATGTCTCAAGCTTTCTCGGCTATAAAGAATGATATTCCAGTCTTTCTAGTTTGAAGATTTCCATTAAGTAAAAGTCAGCCTGTGAGCCAACCATGGTAGCACACACCTGTAATACCAGCACTTTGGAGGCCAAGACAAAAAAAAAGCACTAGGAAACAGAGCTGCATAATGATTGACAGACCAGCCTGGGGTAAATGCCCTCAACCAAGCAGTTAGACTTGCCTCTTGAGGGAAAGGCTTTACTCACTGTCTTAGTTAGGGCTAATACTGCAGTGATGAAATACCATGACCAAAAGTGACTGGGGAAGAAAGGGTTTGGTTTGCTCAGTTTTAGATTACAATTTATCATCCAAAGCACTGAGGGCAGAAACCTGGAACAGGAGCTGATGGATGCAGTGACCATGGAGGGATGCTGCTTACATGCTCTCATGGTTTGTTTGGCCTGCATTCTTGTAGAACCCAGGACCACCAGCCCAGGAATGACACCACCCATAATGGGCTGGACCCTCCCCACATCAAATCACTACTTAAGAAAATTCTCTACAGGAGGCTTGCCTACAGTCTAGTCTTGTGGAGGCATCTTCTCAAATGGGGTTCCCTCTTCCCAGATTATTCTAGCATGTGATAAGTTGACATAAAATTAAAAATAACATGAGATGTAAATCAAGTAACTTGATTTGAGCTGGTTCAACTCACTCACTAAAGTGCTTGTCTTTGTAAGCATGGCGATCTGACTTCTGCCCTCTTCTAGAAGGTACTTTAAATAGCTGAGCATGGTAGCCTGAAGGTATAATCTCAGAGCTGGGGAGAGGGAGATAGAATTCCGAAGGATCCCTGGCCATCCAGCCCAGCCTGCTTAGTGAATTCTAGGCTAGTGAGAGACTTGTCTTTGGGGTGTGGAGGAGTGGGGGAAGGGGGTTGGAGAGGTGGCTCAGTTACTAAGAGCAAGCATGAGATGAGGACCTGAGTTCAGATGTTAGCACTCACATAGAAAGCCAAGCATGGCTATGTGCATGCCTGTCACCCCAGCACTAGGGGAAGCCAGCAGAAATGAGAGGATTGCTGGCCACCAACCAGCCTGGCTCCAACATCAGTGAGAGGCTCTGTCTGAGGGAGTAAGGCAGAGTGTGATAGAGCAAATACTGGGCGTTTTCTGGCCTGCACATTCCTGCCCTCACACACTCACACAAAGGTTGGTGGTACCCAGAGAGCGACCCCAGAGGTAGTGTGACCTCCACAGACTTACAGGCACTGATTTACTGATTTGCACTCATCCCCTCTGTGCACAGTAGCAACTGATTTAGCACATTCCATTCTAGCAGTGAGAACATTGGCAAAATAAGGTTGCTGGTGGTGGTGGGTTTCTTTTGTTTTGTTTTGAAACAGAGTCTCATTGTGTGGTCTTCTCTGGCCTGGTAGAGGAGGCTGGCCTCTAACTCAGAGGTATACCTGTCTCTGTCTCCCAAGTGCTGGAATTAAAGGCTTACACCACCACGCCTGATTGAAAGTAGACTTTATTCTATTTTATTTGTATTACAGAATTATGTTCAAATAGGAAAGACATTAAATAAAAAGAAAAACATTACATTTCTTCTCCTGAAAGTCAACCTTACCTAGCTAACTTTTTATGCAACCTCTCTTCCCTAGGTCCTTTATTTCCTCAGAGAACTTTCCTTCCAGCATATTCAGAAAGGAGTCACCATGTGCTTATGATTCTTCTGGGTAATCACATAGAGAGGGTACAGTAGTTTACCTTGTCCTCTTCCAGTGACAATGTGGCAAGGTAGAGGTTATTTTGTAAAGGATCAAGAAGGGAGTGAACATTAATTAGGTAAAGGTCTATCATTATCATCAGTCCTGGGACTGAATCTAGGGCCTTGTGTATGCAAGCACTCTACTGCTGAGTGACATTCCCAGCTCCGTGTTCAGTTTGTATTTTGAGATAAGTCTCACTGAGTTTCTCAGGCTGGCCAGGAACTCTGCAGCATAGTCAGCTTTTGAATTTACCATCACTCTATCTACCTTCCAGACTAGGTGGTATTATATACAGGTCTGTGCCATGAGAACCTACTAGACTTTGTTTTTTTCATACAATATATTTTGGTTATATTCTTTCCCCACCCCAAATTCTTCCCTGATAGCCACTCAACTTTCTCTCATAAAAAGCAAAGCAAAACAAAAGTACATGGGGTCTATTTTTGTGTTGGCCAACTATTAATGAATATGCAGTCTATCTTGAGCTACGCTTGATACATGCTGTCACTCCATTTAAGAAAAACTGTTTTCTCCCCCTGCCCCCAGAAGTTATTAGTTACAAATACCTTCTTGGCTCAGGGTGGGATTTCATGCCCACTTCCCCTTCTCCGAGCTGGGATTTTGTCTGACTTGAACCTGTGCAGGTCTTGTTCATGCTGTCACAGTCTCTCTGAGTTCAAATGTACATCAGGCCTGTTGTGTCTGGAAAACGCTGTTTCCTCTGGCTCTTACAGGCTTTCTATTTCCTTTTCTACAGATATCCCTGAGCCTTGAGGGGAGGGCTTTGATGGGTTTTCCCTTTAGGGGTGAGTGTTTCAAAGTCTCTCAGTCTCTGTACGTTGTCTAGTTTGGAGTATTTATGTTTGTGGTCAGGACATGTAGGGAAGATGTGAGAGCAGTCACAGCTGTTTGGCAGCATGAACTAGCAAGAAGAGAAGCAAACTGTATGCACAAATGCTCTGTCCGTACAGCAGCAAAATGGGGAGATTGTCAGGCACTCTTTGCTACTTGTTTCTGATAACATGAAGGAGTTATGTTTTAACTTTTCACATATAACGTGTTCTCTATCTTTCTCACATACGTACACATGTGTATAAATGTTTCTGTCAGAAAAACCTTCCATCTAGTCTAGAACATGTTTCCTCCTACCCCAGTGTTCTTATGAATAACTGATCTGGGGGAGGTCTGGTCATTTAAAGATAAGTAACTAAAATGAAATGAACATTTAAAAATGCTACAGTGGGAAGAAAATAAGTGATAGCTGTGCAGGTCAGAGGGGACAGCTAATGGAAGACAGGGACGTCCGTGGTTAAGGGCATGCACTGCTCTTCCAAGGGGTCTGAGTTTGCTTCCTAGAACCCATGACAGGCAACTCACAGCTACCACCTGTAACTCCAGTTCCAGGGGAGTTCCAGTTCCTCTGTCCTTCACGGGGCCTGCACACATGTGAGCACACACACGCATGTACTAAGAGTAAAAAATCATCTTTTGAGAAACTTTAAAATGACAGTGTTGTGCTGTACTTCAGGGGTAACGTGCTGACCAGTCCTGGAGAGAGTGAGGCCTTGGCTTCAATTAGCAGCATTGCAAAAAAATTAGGCAACGTTCATTGGCTCAAGTGCTAGGAGTTGGTTGTAAGACAGCAGTCTGGCAGAGTTCAGGAAGAAAGGACACACAAGGACACACACATTTCATAACAGCCTATGACCTTGAAGCTTCGGCAAGGTGACATGATAACAGGCTTTGGAAGTTGAACAGCTGAAAGGGCAGTGAAGGCGTTATACTTTAGTTCTGGAAAGAGAGAATCCAGTGTCCTAATGAAGTTATTTAAACATAACTTCACAAAGCTTTCTATAATCATTATAAGTTGAAAGAACACTCAAAGACTGAAGAAAATGAATATACAGTTACCACCATCATTATATAGTCTAGGTAAACAAGAGTTGAATTTTACAGGTAGGGAATATGTTTGCATACTTTGTACATCCTGTCAAAACAGATCAGATTCCCTGTATATGGGGCTGTGGTGTTGACTGTTATCAAAAGAACATTTAGCATTACAGGGCAATGATATAAATCCTGTAACCTATCAGGGGACGTGAAGTATGACCTCCCAGCATCCTCCCATTTCCTGACATCATGTTTTAACAATACCAACACTAACAGTAGTGGTACCTTCACAGTCTCTTCTTGATGAGCTGTGGAGATGAGTGGGCACAGGGTATGGCAGTAGGATCACTGTGGAGCACTGTGGAATAAGAGTCAAATAGCATAATTACGGGACAGAATAAAATAACCAAGTAGAAATAAGTAGGAAAAAGAAAGAAAGAACCATAGTTTGTCAGTTTCTCATTATAACCAGGGAACAAAAGAAAACTTAAATGTTAAGTAAAAGATGTATTAATATTGAAAAATAAAGCTAAATACTAGGGGATCTTTAAATCTACCTAACTAAAATCATTTTTTGGAGAGGGGTTAGGAGGATATACATATTAAATTTCTTATACTAAAAAGATAATCAGAGGTACCCAGGGTGAAAGATCAAAATGTTTATCAAAGTTTCCTTTTCCTTTGCAAATACCAAGGTCATATATGAGCATCCTATACCTCACACTCATACGCATATACACACCTCTCACAAAACAAACAGCTAGATACTATGCTCCTTGACTAAGAGCTGTCTCACGGTTTTCCTTCTTTTCTCGGCGTGGTCAGAAGTAGCATCGCCTTTGAACTTGTCAGACATAGACCCTGCGGCCCAGAGGTCCCAGGACACCTCTGTTGAGTCAGACTCATGGAGGAGCCTCCCCTCCGCACTCCTTCTTGGCCATGGTGCTCTCCTGAACTACAGATAGCCTTTCCTGTCTTCATTTTGTCTTTTCTACATTTGCTTTTCATATTTGTTGGTTTGAGACAAAATCTTTTTGTGGAGCTCAAGCTGGCCTTACCCTCATTATGTAGCCAAGGCTGGCCTTGTACTTGCTATCCCCCTGCCTCAGCATACCAAATGCTGACGATAAACATGTACTGCCATACTTGGGTAAATATAAATATCTGTGTGTGTGTTGTCAATAATTATTGAAGTTAATTTTTTTTGTTGTCAAATTGGCCTTTTTTCTTTGCAGAAGTATCTCTGGTCACAGGAAACAAGATTCTGTTTCATGAAGAAGATGAAAACAACTGGGCTACTGTTAAAAACCACCCAAGAGAACACCATAGACCAATGAGTAGAATCAATAAGAACGTGGTCTTGGCCCTTTTAACACTGACGAGTTCTGCCTTTCTGCTGTTTCAGCTGTACTACTACAAGCACTATTTGTCTGCAAGGGTAATTGTCTTTTCTTATTAGACATAACTGTGGCTGTGTGTTTTCTTAATATATTTAAATTTCAGTATAGAAAATTAATAATGTTTATTTTTAAAGAAACATTTCTCAGTGGGGTTCTCATCTTTTTAGAATGTAACAGGCAGTTTAAAATTTAGTTAAATGTTTTTGTAATTATACAATTAAATCAAAAGTAATATTTCAATCGTATTTAACCTATTCACATTCCCTGTTGAATAAAACTTGTTATCCCTAAATAATATCAGTTAAATTAAGTCACTGATAAGTAATTTTGATAACATATCAAAACTATTTTATATGTTAGTATATATTTTGATTCGGAATGTACTTGAATTGTAGTGTAACTTACCCTTGATGCTGTTTGAGGGAATGAAGTCGAGATACTGGGCTGGAGTCAGTGGGTTGGAGTCGTAGCAGTGAATGGCTGTAGTTCCAGATCGAGATGAGTACCCAGCATTCCGGGGTCTTAGGAGCGATTACCCTGAGTGGGTCATGGACTAGGGAAGGGGGCTATTTGCTGTCTTAGAATAAAGAAGGCCTATTTCTGCTTATGTTTGGAGTGAGCATTACTGTAGATGTCCTCTTGGCCCTTGCTGCTTATTTAGATGTTTAGATTTTCTGTGGTCTACAAATAAAATCAATCTAATGATCTAATAATTAAAGATAAGGAGCAAATACACTGTATTTCATAGAGGGAATAGGCTTGACAGAAGACAGGTTTTTAAAATGCAAACTTTCTTTGGATGTTCTGTTCGGGAGCACAACTTCTCATATACCTTTGGCCCAAGAGCCGGCCTCCTCTTGAGGGGAAGGTTGTCATTTTTGACGGACTGAGTGCACAGCTTCAAGAGGGGCAAACATGGAGCAGTAAGGGAGGAAGGGGACACTTGCCTCTCAATTGACTTGCGACAGCCAAGTCAATCCTGGCAGTTAGTGAGGTAACAGAGAGCACAGCAAGGTCCCCTCACATCCCGAAACAAAGTCCAGTGGAATAGTAGCATCGTGAGTACTGAGTAGCCTGCCCAGGGGGAGATGAAATTCCAAACTGAAAGTATCATTTCTGTGCAGAGCATAGTAGTGCTTTCACGTCATTGTAAGCTCAGAACGTTGTGATCCGCCCACTGTAAGCTGGGCTCCATCCAGAGTCAGCTTCCGTTCACACCACGAAGACATATTTCTCGGGAAGTTTCAGCCATCCATTGTTTTTTTCTTACTGGACCCAACAGGTTAAGGTGGCTTTAATTCAGTGTGCGTATTGAATTTGTATTTACTAATCACTTGTTGATGCATAGGGTGCATAGCAGGAAAACTGAGATCAATAGGGCAAAGCTCTTACTTTCAAGATACTCATAATTTGATAGTAATTCTTGAGTATGGGTTTTGAGTTCAAATCTTAGTTCAGTCGTCTGACTCTTTGCAAATCACCTCTTTAAGCTTTGGTTTCTTTGACTGGGGCACAGTAACATTGCCAGTTGAGGGAACCTAGTTGATGTGATGCATCTCACTCAGTGTTTTCTACGTAGGACATGCTAAAAAACAATAGTGTCTAATAACTTCTCTTTCACACCAATGGCTTACATTACAATTTTAAAAATAAAGTTGAGAGGCTGGCGAGAGGCTCAGTGGCCCTGCTCCCCAACCTACCCACTCCTGCTTCCTGGCCCTGACTGGCATTCCCCTGTATTGGTGCATATGATCTTCGCAATACCAAGGGCCTCTCCTCTTATTGATGGCCGACTAGGCCATCCTCTGCTACATATGCAGCTAGAGACACGAGCTGTTCCTCCTATAGGGTTGCAGACCCCTTCAGCTCCTTGGGTACTTTCTCTAGCTCCTCCATTGGGGGCCCTGTGTTCCATCCAATAGCTGACTGTGAGCATGACAATCCTGAATTCAATTCCTAGAACACATTCAGTAGAAGGAGAGAACTGGCTCCTCAAAGTTGTCCTCTGACCTCCACATGTGGGCCATGGCATGCCTTCTCTCATCTCTGAATGAATGATTGAATGAATGAAGTAAATTATTAGAGTCCTTGTGAACCTGTATTTTCACTGTTTTATCAGTGAATTAACTGGACTCTAGATAGAATGTTTCTCGCTCATTCAGGACCTAAAACTGTTACCTTTACTCGTAGAGCTATTCTGATGTGTAAGGAAAACTGTACTTAACAGAATATGTTCACATTGGCAGATAGGTAATAAACTGGCTCTCAGAATGCTGTAGGACAATTGAAAATATTAAACTTAATGGCTGAGTAGAGACAGAGCACTATGTGAGGCAAAGCGTGCACTGTGCTTTCTACTCAGATGCGGCACACCAGCGCCTTCAGCAGTCACTGTTCGTATCACCAGTGGCCATCACAGGGTGCTAGTCTGGGCCAGCTTCCCACTATGCTGAGTAATTTGTTTTCAGTTAGAGGGAGAGGTTTGAAAGAAGAATGGCAGCAATTATTCACAGTGAACAATTTTGTATGCCATCATTAAGAGTGGGAATTAATCCTTACAGCCGTGTAGCACATGTGCAGCAAAGGCTCAGAATATTTTTAAGTTCGCTGCTTACTAAAATTTGCAAAGATTTTCACTCAGTCTTTGACTTTTGCCTTGCTTTATTTTTCTCTGAAGGAAAATATATAGGTTATTCCTGGAATGGAAGTATACTAGACATACACTAGACTACAGTCTAGTGTAATATGGCAAATTTGGGTAAATGTCACCCCCCATTATTCCTCCATCCCTCCAGTTTTTCATTACCCAGAAAAATAGTGAATTTCTTTTATTACAGTGTTTTACACTAGTTTTTATTCTTTTGTATATTCTCAGGATGTAGATTACTGGTTTTCAGATGGTTTGCTAAGACAGGTAGTTTTCCTCCCCTTGCATCAGCACTTAGGAGTCCAGTCCAGGGAGAACTGGAGAGAAGTGTTTTTGTGTGAAGGAACAGCACTGAGATGCAGAAGAAGGCAGCTACCCAGACAGATGGGGATTCGCCACAGTTAGGGTCTTCCAGCTTTATCTGTGCAGGTTTATAAACAATTGGGGGAAAAAAATTAAGTATTGAAGACCTTAAAGTTTTTAACAAATTAGCCATGTGACTCTAAGTGGGCATGTTTAAACAGTCATACAAATTAAGAATTTGGATTTTGGTTTCCTGTAAGAATTTGATTATTAGATACTGTGCATCAGAAATGACAAGACTTTTTTTTTTTTAAGTCTTAGTATCTTGTTTCTGGAATGCCTTTTCTTTAATTACATTATAGTTGGGTCACTGGAGTTCAGTAGTCACCAATTATTCTTCGACCAGTTCTTTATAGGGTCTGGGTCAGCCCATCTACTTATTGGTGGCCCTTAACTTTCAGTATCACTATCCAGTAGGAAATATTTTTGAAATATCTGTAGGCTTGTTTTCTTAACCCCTTGACTTGTTTTGTGGAAACTGTTTAAGCAGAGCACAGTAATAGACTAACTCCCTAAGTTCAAAATTTGAGGCGCTTTGGAACATATAAGGAAATAGAGGAGTAATTTAGCATTTACTTCTTCAGACTTCTTCAGTGGGTTTGGCCCAAGGTTGTTTGTATTTTAATGTTAATATTGGACCTTTAAGATTGGTTGTCCTAGAGATGAGAGAGTCTGCATGTAAGACGTTGAATGATCTTGTCTTTAAGTTATATTTGATTGGTAAATAAAGATGCCAACATCCAATAGCTGGGCAGAAGAGACAAAGGTGGGGTTTAGGCTTTGGGGACTTGGGGTTGGAGAAGAACCATGAGGAGAGAAGAAGAGTGCAGGAGAAGGAAGGAGAAGCTGCCATGGGTTAGGAGTCAAGAGAATGTGCGTCTGAGGACTGGCCAATTGGAGTTAAGAGCAGCCCAGATGAAGCATAGTAAGTGATAACTTAGGGTAATAATAGGAAAGTAGATTCTAATCACATAGAGGCTAGGCAGCTGCCGAGCTATTGTGCTGTTTAAGGCTTATTGAAAATATAAAGGTTGTGTGTGTCTTTTATTTGGGAACTTAAATAGGCAAGGTGGGAGAAACCTTGGGCTGGAATTTAAATAAATTTCTACAAGACTCCATTCTGAATATTTTACTAGTTAAGAATTCTTCTATCCCCTAGTGTTTAGACTTTGTAATTCTTATGTACTGTTAGACATATTTCTAAAATTCAAATTTTAGAATTTTTGATCAAATTCTCTGCATAGCGTACCAATAGAATTAACCTAAAGTCCATAGCATAGTATGCAGGCTCTTCTCTGTTTGCCTCTCCAGATCTCTCCTCACCATGCTCTATGCCCTGGGAGGCTGACCTCTGTGGACTTCATTAGCTGAGCTCCCTTGCCTTTTGGTTTCCAGTTGGGTTCAACCAATGGGAAGCATCAGCTGGAGACTGGAGACTAGGAAGAAGAGGTCAGGTTATTTACTTTTTTGGTTCTCTGTTTGTATGGTCATTGGTTGGCAGTGGCTGCAGTTTTCTTATTCATTTACAGTTGTAGCCACTGGGTACCAGTAGCTGTTCTTCCCCATAGATAGAACAGCTATTAAGATAATGAAATTTTAATTCTAGGACCAAAAACTACATAGTTTTTAGAACATTTGCAAAATGTACCCTTGCTTTCCTTTTCTTACAAGAGGCCATTAAAATTATATGATCTTTAAGCCTTATAAGACTAGATATCCATAGTGTTCTTATCTTTGACTCTTCAAGTTTTCAGGAAAAAAAAAAAAAAGAACTGCAGAGTAACATCCTTGGAGGACGGGGTTACTGGATATTTCATGGGTGCACAATATTTTAAGTTGGTCTTATGGGATGTGTAGGAGTTTCCCAGATGAGCATGAGGAATGTAGAAGGCCTTTACAATTAAGAAAAAGCTTATTCGAAAAGAATGAATTGCGTAGATATCTATAGGAGAAGAGTTCTGTGTAGAACGAGAGGAAATAGAGCATAAGAACCGAGGTGGAAAGTGTCTGGAATAACCTGGGTTTTACTGTAGTTGGAGAGGAGTGGGAGATGAGAGGAGGGTAGGGAAAACTGAAGACTTTGCTGTCGTTGAGAGTGTTATTGAACATCATAAGAACTTTGGATCTTATTGGTAAGATTGAACCATAGGAATGAGCTATTAACATAGCATAGTTGTGACTAACCTATCTGCTCTATTTAGGAATAGATTATAGATTATTTTCAGCACAGGCTGAAAGAAACTAGTTAAAAGGCGGCCATAGTTTACACAAGAGGTAGCACTGGCTTAGACAAGGGAATTACTAAGAAACCAAAAGCAGAGCTGTGAGGATTTGTGGCTTGTTAGATGCAGGGTATGAATGACAGGAGGGAACCAAAAGTTACTTGTGTTTTCACCTAGGCAATAGAAGTGAGACATTGAGACTTTGCAGTTTGTTGAGAGAAAAACTAGAAGAGCAAGTCTGAAGCAGGGTGGAGGGAAGGCTTTGCATATGCCAGTTTTAGGTGCCTAGTTGACATCCTGGTGACAAACAGCCAGCCAGATGTACGAGTCTGCAATTCACAGGACTCTGGCTTGGAGTTATAAGCAGGTAGATGATATATCAAGCTGTACAATTCGGGGGCAAGCTGGCTCTGGTAAAGGCACCTTCCTGAAGGTGAGCCTCCAAAGAAGCCACATAGTGGAAAGAACAAACTTCCACAAGTTGTCCTCAGACCTCCATGCACAGCATGGTGCATGTGCCATCTCTAAAATAAGTAAGTATTAAAAGAAGAGGAGGGCCGGGTGTGGTGGCACACACCTTTAATCCCAGCACTTGGGAGGCAGAGGCAGGTAGATTTCTGAGTGGTCTACAAAGTGAGTTCCAGGACAGCCAGGACGATACAGAGAAACCCTGTCTTGAAAAAAAAAAAACCAAAAAACCAAACAACCAAAAAAACAAACAAACAAACAAAAAAAACAAAAAAAGAAGAGGAGCAGCAGCGGCGGCGGCGGCTATGGGCTTGAAACACAGCTTAGCAGTTGAGAACATTTGCTGTTCTTCAAGAGGATCTATATTTGGTTTCCAGCACCTGTGGGGTGGCTCACAACCTCCTGTAACTCTAGTTCTAAGAGATTTTATACTCTCTTCTGGCCTCTGCAGGCACTGCACACATGTGATACACATGTATAAGCAAAACACTCATACACATATAATAAGTAAATCTTTAATAAAAATAAAATGCAACAAGACTCAATGAGATACCAAATAAGTGAACATAGATTTAAAAGAGAGACTATCTCAGGATCGGAGCTTTGGCCCCTTAAGCTCCTTTAGCGAGTGAGACTAAAAAGGAATAACCAGAGAGACACAGCAGGAGAGTGTAGTATGGGAATCATGAGAGTCCAGTAACTGAAGTCCACCAGTGAAGCAGAAGTTACCAAGTCTTGTTAGATGAAATGAGGAAGAGCTAACAACCAACGGGATTAGTATTGTGGAAGTCAGTGGTAGGTGTGAGTGTTTGGCAGAGTGGATCTGAGCTCAAGTGATCTCATAGGAAAGAAAGGCAAGGAGAGCAACCATTGGGAGTTTTTTTATTTCATTGGTTGGTTGGTTTTTTAATGGAGGGTTTCCTCAGTGTAGCCTTGGCTGTCCTAGAACTAGCTTTATAGCCCAAGCTGGCCTCTAGCTCACAGAGATCTTCCTACCTCTGCCTCCCAAGTATTGGGGTTAAAGGCTGTACCAACACAACTATCTAGCATAAAAGAGAACAAGAAATTGTTGAGGCCTGTCAAGAGTTTTTTGTTTGTTCCTTGTTTTAGTTATGTTTAATAGGAAGAATAATGTTGTGTGTATATACTAATAGGAATGGTCCAGCAGAGAAAGGAAAGTTTCTGGAGCAGTGTCTTTGGCCAAGCAAAAGGGCATGCAATTTAGTAAGTAGAGTAACTATAAATAGGAATATAGACAGTTTATCTCTTATGAGAAAAGGAAAGGTAGACTGTGTGACTGTCATTTCACTGGGGAGCAAACTATTGGGAGTGCTTGAAAGTTCTTTTTTCTTTTAAAGATTTATTTATTTATTATAAATACACTGTAGCTGTCTTCAGACACACCAGAAGAGGGCATCAGATCTCATTACAGATGGTTGTGAGCCACCATGTGGATGCTGGGAGTTGAACTCAGGACCTCTGGAAGAGCAGTCAGTGCTCTCCATCTCTGAGAGCCATCTCTCCAGCCCTTGAAAGTTCTTTAATTCCTTTTCTCAGGAAAGAGAAAGCAATGCTACAGACAGATAGAATGAAGAAATGAGTTAAAAAGGCAAAAAAAGAAGAAGTCACCCAAGTGGATGAGAATTAGTGGGCAAGAGAGTGTAGGTGCTCCACAGAATGAAGGCCTACTCAACATCTGTCGAGAATTGGAAGTCAAAGCAGTGAGCAGCCATGGTTAGCTGTGTGCTTTCATGTGCAGACAACTGAGTAGCTGGATTTCTGTTGTTTATCTTGATTTGCTTTTTGACTAAGAGACTCATGGTGTCATGTAGGTTGGACATCCTAGAATGTCCAACTAATGATCCTCTGGCCTCAGCCCTCCCATGGATTATATGTATATTAATGTTAGTGTGGTGGCACAGAGAAAGACTGGTGGTCAGAATGTGGTTTGGACAAGGTGGAGTGTTCTAGGTAGAGGTGATAGTAACAACTGTAAATATATGTTTACCACTCTAGTCCGTGGCATGGACCTAAGAGAGCAGGCCTGAAAATGAGGTGACCAAAGTTTCATGCGATAGCCAACTTTATTCGTAGAATCAGGCAATTTACACTCTGAGGGCTAAGGAAAGTCACCTGAGTAAAGTGTACAATCACAAAGACCAGCTCACCTACCTAGACATGCATGAATAACAACAGCTCAGGTAAACTCACTGTTATCCTCAGCACCTGGGAAGAGCACAAAAACACATTCCAGGGTCACTTGTGGGTTTGAACAAACAGGTCACAAGACTCTTGTCTTAAGAGTTTCCTTACAAGCTCTCAGAATTCTCTTTGAATGACTCCATTCTTGGACTGTGTTCTGACAACCATACATACAGTCAACTAAAAGAGTAGAATTTGCTGGGCAGTGGTGGCACATGCCTTTCATCCCAGCACTTGGGAGGCAGAGGCAGGTTGACTTCTGAGTTCGAGGCCAGCCTGGTCTACAGAGTGAGTTCCAGGACAGCTAGGGCTATACAGAGAAACCAAAACACCAAAACAGGAAAAAAAGAAAAGAAAAAAAAAAACCAGGTAGAATTTATGATATATGATCTCAATTCCAAAAAGAAGCTGTAATCTACTAGCTCACTGAAATGTACTTATTCCAAGCACAACATATTCAGTGTCCTCTCCTAAGGTAGAGCTGTAGTGACAAGACGAGTATCTGCCTGCAGTTTCCAACCCTTGTGAATACTGAAGATAACAAAGTTACTCTTTAGTTTTGTTGTTTCTTTTTCTCAAATGTCCATTGTATTCAGCTGTTACTCAGTTGCAGATCTTGGAGACACTGAATCCCCCTCTGCCTTAGTTACTCTTCCTCCAGTCTTTCTCCTCCAGTTAACAATTCTTCCTGACATTTAACCAAGCACTATGGCAGACATGCTAATACAGACAGCTTGGCTTGGGCACCCGCCCTTGAGGATGCAATTTAATGAGAAGATAAATAATGTTGAGGGCATTGTGTTTGTAGGATGAGGCAGTTCTCATTGTCAGCACCCTCATTTATAATTCACAGGTATAAAAACATTGAAAACATAAGGAGCTGTCAGACTTCTTTGAGTTTGAGACAGTCTTCTGATTTCCAGACCATCACATTCTTTCTTCTATTTAGTTTCAAAGCATTTTGGGGCTAATCATATGAATTCTGATCATATTGCTTTCTTCCTTCTGACTCTCTAAACCAGAACATTTAAAAAGGACTATTGTAAGTAACCTAGAGCATGTGAAATAATAGTGTACATCATGAAAAGTGTGGGCATTGGGGCCATCTCTCAACTAGAAATAATGACCTTGCTGTGCAGGAATGTTGAGGGGGTGTGGATGACGGAGGAACCATCCTTTTTCTTTTCTTTCTTTCTTTTGGAAGTATGAAACAGACCTGACAGGAACTGCTCCTCATTATACTTTTTTTTGCCATCTCTTCACCAACACTGTGTGGAGATGAAGTTAGGAATATGATGCAAGATGGATGACCCTAATTTCACAGAGACAGCTGGTTCTAGCTGTAATCTCAGGGTGTAAGAGACTGGGGCAGGACAGAGAGAGGTGGTGGGAAGGGGAAACAGACAGACAGACAGACACAGGAATGTGGATGTTCTTTCTTAATGGGCATTAATTAATGGGCATTAATTGGTTCAGAAATGCTGGCCATAGCATTGAACTATTTTAATAACTTGTGTTACTCTTTGAATGTTTTACATCTTGGGTTGATTGTAGTATAAAATGATATTACTGTTTGCTTCTGAGTATGAAAATAAGCATATGGATATTGCCTGCTGGGCTATGAATTTACTAAAATAACTTTTTCCCCCTCTGTTAGAATGGACCGGGTTCATCAAAATCCAAAGGAAATCGAGTTGGATTTGATAGCACACAGTGGGTATGTACACCAGACAAGAAGTCTCAGTTACAATGTTGTCTGTAGCTCATTCATTGATTACTCCTCTAATATGTGTTGAAGAATGGCAGTAACAGTAACTGCCTTGGTTATTGTTACGAGGGTAGACCTTCTACCAAGAGCTTTACATGCAGTATCTCACTTTGTCCATGTGGAAACCTTATAAAATCAGTATCTATTGCTGTTCTCAGTTTAGCTAGTTAGAGAGAGTAAGGTTAGTTGGCTAGTAAGTATCTGAATCCAGATGAAAACTTTCCATCTCTAAAATTCTTGTTCACTGAGCTATATTGCTTCCCCAAATAAATGAACATATGAATCAGAATTGATCTACAAACATAAAGGGAAATTAATAATCAGGAATAAAAATCTCAGTGCTTTCTTTGGAAGAGGAAAGGAACAGATAATGAAATATATACACTACATCTTTTGTTTTACAAAATTTCATAACTTCTGTATTTTAAAAATGCATTTTTTTTACTTTTTTTTACCTAATTAAAAATGCAAAACAATGCTGAGAGGGTGGAGTTAAACTGTAGCTCAGTTGGCAGAGTGTTTGCCTAGCATGCAGGAGGCCCTGGGTTCAATGTCAAGCACTGTATAAACCAGGCATGATAGCAGGGGGGCCAGGAGCTCAAGATCACCTTCAGCTACAGACAGACACTGTTCAGGCCAGCCTGGCCTGCTGAGATCCTGTGTCAACAACGGTTCTTAACACTGAAAAGAATTGCTGGTTTACTAAACAAACAAACGAAAAGCCTTTGACTGAACATTTTTCTTTGTTTGTTTATTGCTTCTTTGTTTTGTCTTATTTATGTCTGTTATTTTGAGACAACTGTAGCCTTGGTTGGCATGGAACTTTCTGTGTAGACCAGGCTTGCCTCTCAAACTTTGTGATGGTCTCCTGCCTCTACCTCTGGAATGTTGAGGGTACAGGCGGGCATCACCATGCTTGGCTTCTGTAGTGACAGAGCACTTACCTAGTAAGTGTGAGGTCCAGGGTTCAGTTGCCAGTACTGGAAAAAAATTCTATTGACTTAATGGCTTCATAGAGATTATTTTCCTCTGAAACAGCGTGCAGTTAAGAAATTTATTATGCTGACATCCAGCCAAAATGTGCCAGTGTTCCTTATTGACCCATGGATTCTGGAATCAATTAATAAAAACTTCGAACAAGTGAAAAATGCTTCTCAAGGCCCAGCTTCAGAATGCAGATTTTTCTGTGTTCCGAGAGACTTCACTGCGTTCGCACTGCAGTATCACCTGTGGAAGAATGAGGTGAGTGAGCTGAAAATGTAAAACATCTACAGTCATATTGGGAAGATTTTCACAGAAGGACGTTGCTATTAAGTTCATTTTGTAAACTCATTATAAGTTCAAAGCAACAGTTTCACATGGCCTTGCCTTATCATAGTGCTCACCTGTGGCTGCAGCCTCAGAGCTGACCTAGAATGAATGTTTTTCCTTGAACACAAATCTTTCCAAGCCTGTTTCTCCCTTTAGTGTAATTGTGACAGCTCATTGTACTCCTTACTATGCAGCCTTTACTTGCTATTCTATGTGGAGTAGCACATTCTAACATTCTAGTATTGATTCTAACTTTAGTACATCCTTTTTAGCAAAACGGCTAAAACCATCTCTTAAAACTTTCTTCCCAGAATCAAATCAGGAATTCTATAAAATTATTAATTTATCTAAATAGTACTAATTAATGAAAGTTCATTTTCATGTTGATCTATAGGAAATTTGCTCAGTAGGGTAGGCTAATGCCCAGGAACCCTCAGGCTACGTAATAGTGACAGGAAAGGCATATCTTCTACAAGAAGCAATCCTGAGATGATTCTCTTGGGACCTTGCCTCTCAGAGCTCATCCATCTTAGGGCATGCAAAAAGGTGGGCCACCTCCAGGTAGGCCACCTGCTAGTCTTAGCCTTTCCTAGATGGCTCCTGAAACTTTT
The DNA here is from genome assembly GCF_978045245.1 of Mus caroli. Lineage (NCBI taxonomy): Eukaryota > Metazoa > Chordata > Mammalia > Rodentia > Muridae > Mus > Mus caroli. Next base: position 100,976,371 of record NW_028227261.1, on the reverse strand, counting down.
CTAGTAAGAGGCTAAAATAATGGTGGTTCTTGATGTTAATTTGCCTCTCCACTGATAGCAGGGCTGAAGTTCTGTCTCCGTTTCCACTGTTGTTCCAGCATAATCAGTACCAGCATAGAAACATTATGCTCAAGACCAGAGAACGAGAGGCAGGAACAAGAATATCAGCCTTTCCAAGGGAAAACTTTTTCTCAGAAGCTTCTAGTAAACTGCTGTTCAGATATTCTATTGGGAAATTCAGTCTTGACTATACTCATGACCTTAAGGAGGCCAACATGGATGGTCAGCCTGTAGACAGGCAAGCAGGGATCTTATGCTGCATTTCCACTCTGTTGCAGAAGGTACATCTCAGTGTGTGATTTTGTCTACAACAGTGTTCCTCCATTTTGTATGTACACAGTACTAGTTTGATAGTCATGGAGTAGTTTTTAGATGTTTCCAAAAGTTGAACTCACATTTCTATCCTCCTTTGTAGTTTCAAGATGAAAGGCAGACAGGAATAAGGAGGAGAGGTGCTTCTTTCAGTTATCTGTCATCATTTTTATCCAGGGTAGATGTGTTCCTCCAAGGTTTATGCATTGTAAACTTGGTCCCTGGAATAGAGGTAGGGATATAGACCATTTAAGTGGTAGAGTCTGGTGGGAAAGAGATTAAGATAGCTTGAATCAGAAATATGAGCACTAGTAGTCAGCCATCATGAGAAATGCAGACATTCTGTAGCAGATCTGGTAAGTCATGTTGACTCTGGCAGGTTGGACTCCTTCTGGAGTGGCAGTGTACTCTGGGACAGCAGTATGTGCTGCAGGTTCCTCGGTTGCCTCAAACTCAGTGTCAGAGATCGTGTCCCATGGTTCTGCCTAGGCAGTGAAGCAGGTGAGAAGCAGGTGAAGGTGTATATAAGGATATGGTCTTTGTTGGCTTGCTTTTTTTCTCACTTTATATTCTAAAGATGTCTCAACCTATGGAAAAGTGAGAATGTGATATTTTAAACTTCATTTTTATTTTTAAGCAAAAATAATACTGGTATTGAGTTCAGCAGGTCAGATAGTAACACAGACCTCAGTAAGCTAGGGCGCTGTCTGCCTTTCCTTTTCCTGCTTACTGTGAGCCTTGGACCCAGTCCCTTTTGTCTTGTTTATTTTCTCATTCAAAAATGCTTATGTGTTAACTAGCATCTCACTTAGATAAGGAGTTAGGAGAATTCTCATGTGCATACACCTACCTCCTATTATCACTCATTTTATAGTTACATGATAGTCAGTCGACCTTATCATGAGTAAATACTAACTAGCTTACTCTGCTCATAGGATTCTCTGTGTTTTTTAGATTGGTGTTGTGAGTTCAGCTGTGCTGTCTTGCAAACAGATCATTCCAGCTGGCCTTGACTGTTTCTGCCCTCGTGGAGGGATAGACAGGGTCTCAACAGCTACCTAACACCTGCTGTATGCAACACTGCCTTAATGGCACCAGGTGAAGCTCTGGGGAGGGGCTGCAGGACATAAATGATGAGGACATACACAGGATGGTCACTTGGTCACTCACCACACCAGTGCTCTAATGCCAGCTTATTGATATAGGAAATATTCCTCCACATTTCCAAAGTGTCCCTTGAGTGCGGTACACTGCTATTTTTAAAAGGAAGCAATATGCTCTATAGTTGTCAAGACTAATACAACAGAGTCCGTGGAAGAAGCAAAGGTCAGTTAGAGACTGGTGAGGTGACCCATCAGGTGAGCTTGCTAGCTTTGATCGTCAATATTTGTTTCTGAATTCTGTAGCAGACAGGTATACTTTCCTAAAGCTTTATGTCCCATGACTGTAGGTTAGTTATAAATAATACCTTCCCGGCTGACCTCACAAAGTTCCTGTGGGTATGGAAGGAGGTAATCAGTGCGCATGCACCTCGTACAGTTTAAGTGCCTCTGTATTACTAGCCGTTTTGAAAGTTGACTTTAAATATGTTTCCTTACTTAAAATACTCATGCTGCTTCTTACATAGAGTAGATATCATATCCAAATGCAAATGTAAGAATATAAGCAAAAGTTCTTTGGAGATTTAAAATTTCTAGTGAAATGAAAGATTTTTTTTTTTTTTGGTTTCAAATTTATAATCTTTCTGTAAGGATTACAATTCACAGGGCACCATACTTAGCAGATACTCATGTGGTATGTGTGTGGGGGGGGTGTCTGTGTGTGGGTTTTTTTTTTTTAATATTTTTATTAGGTACTTTAAAAGTATGGAACGCTTCACGAATTTGCATGACATCCTTGCGCATGGGCCATGCTAATCTTCTCTGTATCGTTCCAATTTTAGTATATGTGCTGCCGAAGCGAGCACCTTTGTGTGAATTTAATTGAAACAATTATATCAGCCATTTCTAGGAGGACTGTTTCCCATCAGGCTTCCTGGTATTCTGGCTTTTACAGTTTTTCAGACCCCACCCTGCAATGTTCCCTGAGCCATAAATGCTTGAGTTGTAATGGAGATATATCCACTGGGTTAGCAGATACTCTTAATAATATTTAATCATCTACTAAAATCTACATATAGGATAATCTTAATAAATAAGATTTAAATCTTAATGGTTTTGAAAAGCATCCATTGTCTTACAGTTTGTTGGGCTTGGTTTCCTGATGTTTGCATTGTGGTGTGGGTTCTATTAAAGCATTTTTAAAGTCATAGGAGATAACAATTGCAAGTTTGCTTTTCTGTTCCTGCTCCTAACATCCACTTCATGGACATCAGTGAGAGAACGCTAAATGAGCATTCTCATCCCATGGGGAGAAGTTTGCATTCATTTTCAGAGTCCTTAGGGACAGTCTCCATTCTCCACAGCTTTCTTAGGGACAGTCTCCATTCTCCACAGATTTCTTAGGGACAGTCTCCATTCTCCACAGCTTTCTTTTGCTACTTTAGTCTTTCTGAGCTACCTTCTGTTCACTATTCTCATTAAAAATGTTCTAGCAAAAAGGCAAGGATAAAACCATGGCCTAATTAATGGTGTAACAGTTGTTTTCATCTTGTTACTAATATTTGGCTTTAAATAACCATGCTTGATCCTTGTCTTATGCTAGGATGGCTGGTTTCGGATAGCGGAGAATATGGGGTTTCAGTGCCTAAAGACTGAAAGCAAGGATCCTCGGCTAGATGGAATAGACTCACTTTCTGGGACTGAAATCCCTCTGCACTACATCTGTAAGCTGGCCACTCACGCCATCCACTTGGTAGTCTTTCATGAGAGGAGTGGCAACTACCTCTGGCATGGTCACTTACGGCTCAAAGGACACATGGATAGGAAGTTTGTTCCTTTTCGAAAGTTACAGTTTGGTCGTTATCCTGGAGCCTTTGACAGGTAAATCTATAACAATAAACAGTAATAAGTCAATAATATGATATGTTTATATTTATATATACATGCATGTATATATACACACATTGAAGTATTATACCTCAGGGAAATCCACTGTGGTTCTGCAGTAGTGTGGATGGGTCCCATAGTGGTGAGTGTTTCAAGGCAAAAAAGACTGACAGGATAGAGGTATACTGTGTTCATGGATGTCTTAGGCTGAGGCAAGACATTGCCTCAGAAAACTAAGAAATTATAGGAATAAAAATAATACAGCGTATAATAGTATACCCTTAACTATCTATCACAGTGATAAAAATAATACAGTGTATAATAGTATACTCTTAACTATCTATCACAGTGATAAAAATAATACAGTGTATAATAGTATACCCTTAACTATCACCCTTAAATATCACAGTATTATAAAAATAATACTGTGTATAATAGTATACTCTTAACTATCTATCACAATGATGAAAATACTGCTGACAAGAAATGAGTACCTGAAGAGACTCATGTAAAATTAGACCATAAATGTCAACTTTATAACTCCGAGTAGTACTTTCTTTCTCTTTGGACGTCACTAATAATGATGTTATAACATGTCTGATATATTAGGACTTGATGTAAATATAGCAGTGAATGTGTTTTGCTTTCAACTTCTTCATTTATAAGAATTTTCATCACAAGGTCCTTTTGGGGCACTTTTCAAAGATACACTGCTCACTGTTATGCCATAGAACTGTAAGGCACATTTATTCTGTCTTCATCTTAGTGTTTAAAACCACTCATGCGAGAAAGAGCTGAAAAGGTGGTCAAAACTGGAGAAGTCAGGAATATCATTGGCCAAAATGATTCCGGGTTGTCAGAAACAGTTTGTTGACATCTTTGACTATTCATATTTATGCATTTTTTTCTTATTTTGTGTTTCAAGCAGGTTTTTTAAGTAAGTCATTTAGTTCTTCAACTATTAAAAGCTTACTTCAAAGTTTAGTTAATAATTTAGTTAAGTTCAAAATCACCGACCAAAAGATAACTTGTGAGTGTGACATGTGCCAGCCTGTAGATAAAGCCGTCTGTGTGCTTTCTAGTTTCACATAGAGGAGTAGGAAGTGCCCAAGCAGTATTCATGCAGGTGGGTTGCAGGCGTCTCTCCGGTCAGCGAGGCTTCTGGTTACAGTGATTCACTTGGAGTTTTTAGCTGTAAGAACTGTTTACCTCTTTAAAAATAAGTTAGTAACTGAAAATGATGTCATTCAACTTTCATTTCTGCTTAACATGCCAGAGTACCTGGAAAAACTATTATAGACGCAGAGGCCTGTAATCCAGTTACCTGGGAGGCCGAAGCAGGAGGACGGCAAGTTCAGTGCCAGCTTTAGCAATTTAAGCAGAGCTTGTCCCAAAACAAAAAGAAAAAAAAGAAAGAAATTTTTTAAATTTAAAGTGAAAGAGGGCTAGGGTGTAGCTCAGTGGTAGCATGTACAAGGCCCTGGGTTCAATCCCTAGAGGGAAATCAATTCTCCTTCCCCTCAAATTTGGCTACATAAGTGAAAATACTTAAAACTAAAACTCTGTGTTGCTACTTGATGTCTGATTTTCAAGATCCTAATAAAGTTGCTGATTGATGCCCAAAAGATTTGAAGAAAATTCACATGATGTTTAGCTTCTTTGCTGGTGTTTACTGTCTTAAAAGGCTGGCAGTGTTTTGGATTAAATCTTGATCGTAAAGTTTCTTTTTTACTTTTGTTTTTCAGGCCAGACTTACAGCAAGTTACTGTTGATGGAGTAGATATGCTTATTCCGAAAGACCCAGGGCGCTTTCTAGAAGAACTACCTCACTCCAGATTTATCGAGTGCAGGTATAAGGAAGCTCGGGCGTTCCTCCAGGTTAGAAACAACCGAAACCTGTATTTCTAAGCAAAAGCTAAGGAGAGGATTCTGCTTATTTTAGTTTATAAGAGGAGATGGAGCCGGGCGTGGTGGCGCACGCCTTTAATCCCAGCACTCGGGAGGCAGAGGCAGGCGGATTTCTGAGTTCGAGGCCAGCCTGGTCTACAAAGTGAGTTCCAGGACAGCCAGGGCTATACAGAGAAACTCTGTCTTGAAAAACAAAAAAACAAAAAAACAAAAAAAAAAAAAAAAAGAGGAGATGGAGAGGTTTCTGCAGAATAGGCTAAAATGGCTTGTTAAGTCGATCAGTTTTCACCCCACTGATTTTCCTCTCATTTAAAGTTAAACACTAAACTCTGTTTCCCGAGTGCTGGGGATATAGTCTAGTTGGTTGAGTACTTGTCTAGCATGCACAGGGCTTGAGTTTGCTCTCCGTCTCCACATGAACCAGGCATGGTAACAGTGTCTGTAAATCCCAGCACTTGGAAGATAGTGGCGGAGAGTTGAAGGTGACGCTCCACTATGTGGTGAGTTCAGAGGCAACCCTGACCAACAGACCCTTTCTCAAAAGAAAACTTGAATTCTGCTGGCTAGTATGTCAGGCTTGTATCCACAGCCAGCACTCAGCCAGAAATCTCAAGTTAAAAGCAGTCCTGAGCCTCACGCACGGGTGCGCGAACATACACACACACATACACACACACACACACACAGGCAGGCAAACTTTTTTCTTCCCTGAATGGAGAATGGCCATATACTTATTACTTTATTGTTTTATTTCACTAGATCCTGATAGGATTAACACTAGCTTATTCCACAGCTATGATAGCTCATTAACTGTTTTAAAGGTACATTTTTTTTAAAAAGAAGACCAAGTTGGCTTAGAATATAGCCACTGAAGAGGGGTCATGTGAATTTAGAAAGGGTTTTTTTTTTTTTCTAAGTTTGGCACTGAGTATGAATGTGTGTGTGTGTGTGTGTGTGTGTGTGTGTTTACTGAGTATGAATGTGTGTGTGTGTGTGTGTGTGTGTGTGTGTGTGTGTGTGTGTGTGTCTGGCAAAGAGCTATACAAAGACCGGCTGAGTTTTCAGCTTTTCCTCTGCTGTTCTAACTTTGTAGGCTTCTGACTGTAGTGATATAAAAGTGATTTGATGGGCGTAAAAGTTCAACTGCAACAAGTCATATGAAACCAGAAAGGCAGTGAAAACAGGCCGTTGGACTGTGGGGATTTGGTACCCCAGGTGTTCTACTTGCCCTCCACTTTCTAGGGTTCTCTGCCTCTCTTCACAGAGATCTGCCTGCCTCTGTGCCACCATGCCCAGCTCTCCAGTTCTCCCCTTGAGTGCTGGCCCCAATTCCCCTCGGGCATGAGCTGTGACTGGTGAACTGCACCCCTTTCTCCCCCAAGTCGCCCTTTGACCGTAGTGTTTATCACAGCACTGGAGAGCAAGCTAGAGCACAGAGGAGATACTAAGTGCCAGCTCTTTCATTGCTGCCCCAGGTCCAAGGCTCAAATACAAGGCTTCTCACATACTGTATGCTGATACCCAAGACAGCCCAAGAGGTCCTTCTAGCTCTTCCTGTTCTTTTGAATTTATTACTGTAGGGCTGTCAAATTTACTGAGCTTCCTGGTAGAAGCTAGAGAGCAGCATGTGTGTTAGGCCTGTTGTGCAGGCAAGTTCTGCCTTCATCACACAGTGATAAGAGGTAGGAGGGATGACTTCAGTGCTTCTTCCTGCCCTATGGGCATTGCCCACCTCTGCCCTAGCAGTTGCCATGGTGAATTGTGAGTGTCTTGCATCCTCCTAATTTTGGGAGCTTCCTGGTAGCAGGCGTTTTAGTTTATTCACAGCAGTCATTGCAGCCATGTCATTAGCGATGTCTGACTTGCTTTCACTGCTGCCCTTGTGATGTGCAGTGACTAAAGGGCTTGGTCATGGTCTTACTTTATCCTCTTACATTAGAACCATGAGTAAGATACCAGGAGTGTACACTTTCAAATTAAAGTTAGCATACACCCATTTGAACACTTGATGGCGCCAAACAGTCCTAAATGGTTGTAGAGATGAAATAATCCAATAACCCTAGTAGAGTACCCCCTAGCGTTCTCATTTGTTTTAATAATGATATTTTAAAAGCAGTGTCTGACTTATGTAACAGTTGCCAGTACAATAGAAATAACACCTCTTTTTTTTTTTTCTGGCACGTTTGAGAGTAATTTATAAACCAGTATCGCAAAGCCTCACATAATTTAGTTTTTTTCTAAAAACACAATAAAACAAAACTAGATTATTTCCTATATCTGAACATGAAAATCAAGAATTAACATAAATTGCTTTTAATCTCAATCTAAACTGTGTATGATGGCACATGCCTGTAATCTTCATGTTTGGAAAGCCAGGGCAGGAGGATTGCCAAAAGTTCCAGGCTAGCCAAGGCATATGGCAAGACCAATTTAAAGACAACAACAAAAGTCTACATTCACATTTTGCTGGTTGTCCTCATAATAGGTTTGTATTGAAAGGATTCTGTTTATAATCACATGCTATACTGATTTCCTGTTTCTTTAATTTCTTATAGTCTGTGCTGGGTTCTCTACCAGTTTAGGTAACTACTCTCATAGTTTTGATAATTTTGGAGATTATATTAGATATTTTGTAAACTGTCCCTCTGGTTTTTCTCATAGATAAAGAGCATGGCAGTGCTGCTATGCTTGCTCTTCTCATTATGTCCCAGAAGGTGCTACCCGATTCCCCGTTAAGGCCTCTCGCCTGGCTTTTCCTGAGGAAGCATGAACAATTAGTGTTCACCCCAGATAGGACACTAACAGCAGACTGAAAACCAATTCCACCCAAGTCTAGCTTGGTGAACCCCTGAGTTTGCTAAGGTTACTTCCGAGACCATGGATGAGAAGTTCCAGGAGTCTGATGTCTCAGTCAGCTGCATCACCACGAAGCTCACCTCTGTGTGAGAAACACTTAGAAAACCCTGAAGTTCCACACAGCACCAGGGAGCACCACCAGTCTCAGCACCTACTATGACTACCTTTCTAACCTAGGGGTGAGGCCTTGGGGATCTCCTGAGACCTTTAGGTCTCATGACTTCCTGAGTCCTGTGGCCTCCCTTCTCCCTCTGGCGGGAATGTTCAGAGGAAGGCCACGGAACACTGCTGGGGTTTCATCCCGCCTCTTACCTGCTGCCTTCACTTTTGTGATATTGCATTTTTCCCTTTGTAATCAGAAGCATTTGTTTGCAAGCTACTTTGTAACCATTAAAATATTACATTTCTTATCAAATTTATTGTTAAGAGACTCATAGTTTCCTGTTTAATGAGTTATTTTAATCTTCAGATTGGTCCATATTTGACCAGTTAAAAACTCTTCCCAATAGCTTTTGTATCTTCTGGGTTATCTCATTCTTTCTTCCATTTTAGTAAAATACAGATATTCTAGGCTTATCCTGTGATTTTCCTATCCCAGCTCTGGGGTCAGCCATTTCTCATGAGTCCATGTAGAAGCCGACATCTGGGGAGCAGGTAGTATGCCCACAACATCTGGGGAGCAGGTAGTATGCCCACAACATCTGGGGAGCAGGTAGTATGCCCATTGCTCTTTGGGTTTTGCTGTACACAGCTGTCTCACTTAATAGAAACATTATGCATATGTCTGTATATATTTATTTCTGTATCTATTTGATGAAATCTGTAAATTCAAATTATTATCTCCAGTCTGATTAAGTTATAAGAAATAGCTAAACAACATTGGATAACCTATCAGGGGACTGGAGAAAACTGTCCATCTGTTAGCAGCCATTCACTGCCTATAGCTCTTCATCTAGGGATTAGGACCTTATGAGATTTCTCTCATCCACACTGTAATGTCAGCTGGTACCTGTAGTCCTGTTGAGGTGACCATATTGTTAAAGTTTGGGGGTTCATGTCGTGTTCTCTATAGAGGATGCTGTCTCACAGTGTGATCTTTTCAGAGTCCTGCCCCTCTTCCATAGAACAGGGATTGGGTTGTACATGTATTGGCTGAGATAGGCACCCCACGTTCAGTTCTCTGCATTGTGGCCAACTGTGACTTTCTATGGTGGTCTCCATCTGACGTAGAAAGAAGCTTCATTGATGAGGGGTGAGAGCTGTGCTTACTGTGGCTGCAAGGCAAATACTCATATTCAGAATTCAGTAGAATTACACTGGCTTCGGAAAGGGAGGGGCAGTAGTAGGTTCTCCTCTAGGTTCCATGACGTCTTTCCTCCCCTGGCCGGGTTGACAAAACCAGGCACGAGATCCTTCCTACTGAGCAAGCCTTAAGTCCAATTAGGTGGCTGTTGGTTCCTCCCAAGATGTAAGTGCCACTGTGGAATCCTTGGTGGCATCTCGCCGTGCGGCTCATTGATGTGGTGTAGGGTTTGCAGTTGCGTAAGACTGTTAGTGCTTTTCTCCTTCGCAGTTCGCATGAGCACCTTCAGATGCTAGGAGAGGCAGTCCTTGGGAATAAGGCTTCCAGGTCGTTTCTAGCTAGATTCCTCTGAGTCCCGTGTATAAAGTGCGCAGTGTCTTCAGCAATAGCGTCTTCCCTTCACGTTCTGAAAGGCATCCAAGGACAATGGCTTATATCGTTTGGGAGTTTCTTGGACTCCTCTGATCAACAACTTGAAGAAAGGTTTCTCATAAGGCAAGAATTTTTTAACAGAAAGGAAAATTGTAGCCTCAAGATATCACTTAACACTGTCATATTGGCTTAGCATGTAGTCTACATGGCAGCTGGGTCTGTAAACTTTAGCTCTAGGCATTCCTCATAACAAGCATAGGAACATATATCTCCCAATCCAGTCGGGTGCTCTAAAAGAAGCAGTGGCTCAGGAAAGGGATATTTTATTTCAGGAGATTCTTTATAGTTTGCTTAATCCATAAGAACAGTTTACCTGCAAGGAGTGCTCCTTCATAAGATACTTTGTTCCTGAAGAGAGCCATTTAGTGGTTCCATTCCTTATTGTCCCAGTGACCTCTCTGTAAACTGTATCTCTCCTGCGTTCTTGTGAAGGAACCCAAGTTACTTTAGGACATTGTCAGAAGTAGTTACTTCCTCCTTTAGCCTCCCTACAGTATTTGCTGCTCACCTCCTCTGGAGCACGCAACCTTCCAGCCTTATAGGTTCCATGGGGAGAAGTGCAGGGCCTGCTCTCCTGTGTACAGCCTCACTGAGGAGACTGAGACAAAACCAACAGTAACAACTAAAGTAAGAATGAACATGCGGGGCCGGAGAGACAGCTCAGTGGTTAAAAGCACCGGTTCTCCTCCAGAGGACCAGAGTTCGATGCCCAGCACCCACGTGGCGGCTGTTCAAGTGCGTGTGAGTGGTGACTTGTAAGTTAATGGAGGAGCTGACTGATGTATTTGGCTTTATGTATTAGTACATGGCCAGTGGAACACTGGGAAAATCAACTCACCTGGCTTTTAGGAAAACTGGGTTATTTCTGAGAGACTGGAGCGAAAACATGATTTTCATTGTACTCAAGAGTCAGAGGCACACTAAAAACGAAAACAGCATATAAGGTCACATAGGCTAGAAAGGCTGTGCCATATGCTTTTGTCTGGGTGGTTACTTGTTTTGTTTTTGTTTTTTTGAGATAGGGTTTCTCGGTGTAGCCCTGGCTGTTCTGGACCTCACTTGATCTGTAGACCAGGCTGGGCCTCAAACTCAGAGAGATCTTCCTTTAAAAGCATGGGCCACCACTGCCAGGCTGAGAAGTTGTGTTTTATTGCTATAACAGGACATGTGAAAAGAGGCTAGTGATGAAGGCAGAGCAGAAGGCAGGGACCTGTGTCCTTGCTCTTCTAGACCAAATAGCTTACATTTTGTTCCATAGTGAAAGATCACTGAAGAATTCCTCCTGTTTTCTTCAGTTACAGCATAAAATGCAGTAAATCCAAACAAGCAGCATGACTAAGTAAAAGATGACATTAGTACAAATCTGTACATTTTACAGAAGGCTTTCATTCAGATCTGTAGCGTAGTTCTGCAAAGCATAGTTACTGTCTTTAAGCTATAAATAAATGAAGTCAGTAGTGACAATGAAATTTGCTTCTTCCGTTCTCTTGTTCATTCATCAGACGTGGAGGTACTGGTGTAGACATGGGTATTTGATGTCTTTTCTTCATCGAGCTTGCACTCTTGTAAAAGGAGATGGACCTAGAGCCAAACACAGGTTATCTGATTCAGAAAGTGTCCTTCCCTGCTTGTCTACCCAGTGTCTAAAGAGAAGGAAATGCCTGTACAATGGAAACATCATGTGATCTATTTTGTTTAATGCTTCTAGCTGTGTAATTGCCTCTTCCTTTCCCCCAGCTGCCCAGCCTGCTAAATTCTGATGTGCAGAGAAAAGTGATAACAGTTGAAGTCTCATCATTGGGGAATCCTAGCTCCTTCCATTCTTTCCTTCTAAACTGGTTCTTCTAGAATCTATCCTAATTATTTTAATGTGTGACTAAGAAACTCTGATTTCTGGGTTTGTTGGGTGTATGAGTATGTGCCTGTGTATATAGATGTGTGGGCACAGTTGTGCACTTGTATCTGTGAGGCCAGAGGCTAACACTTGGTGTCTTCCTCTACTACATCTTGTTTCTGTCCACTCCCAAGTCTCCTGCACTCCTGCCCAATGCACCCCCTTCTGCCCTCATCTCTTTCATGTTTATAATCCACAGAATCCACTTAGTACTGGTACATGCACTTTGACGTGGGCCATCCACCAGAGCTTGGACAAGTTAGCAGCAGCCACACTCCTTCACCTTAGGTTTTAGATAGGTCTCTCCCTAAACTTGGAGCTGCTGGAGACTGGTTGGCCAGTGAGCTCCAGGGATCTGTCTGTCTGTCCCTACCCCCACAGCACGGGTGTTGCAGGCACACACACCAACACTCCCAGCTTCTATCTGGGTGTTTAAAATCCAGGTTCAGGCCATCATGCTCCCATGGCAACACATTACCCACTGTGCCAGCCCATGCCTCCTAAATTTGGATTTTTTACAATGGAAAAATGATGCACTGTTAATTTCATTCAAATATCGTGTTAGTGTTTCTAGAAGTTTAGGGATTGTTATAATGGATAACTGTTTGTTAAACCTGCAGCAGTACATTGATGATAATACTGTGGAGGCTATGGTCTTTCGAAAGAGGGCAAAGGAGTTACTGCAACTAGCAGCCAAGACGCTGAAGGAGCTGGGAGTGCCCTTCTGGCTGAGCAGTGGGACTTGTCTAGGTAAAAATGCTTTACTTTTCCTCTCTCTGTCTCTGGCTTTAGGAGTGAATGCCTGCGGTAATCAGGCATCAGTAATATTGACAGTGTGCTATTTACAATCAGAATAAGCATTAGTGTACAAAGCAAAGATGCGTTGACTGCTTTAAAAAAGTAATTGATAAAATATAAAATAGAACCTTCTTTAAAAAGGCTTATTTATTTATGCATTTTATGTTTATTAGTGCTCTATTTGCATGTACACCTGCATACCAGAACAGGGCATCAGGTCGCATCATAGATGATTGTGAACCATCATGCAAGTGCTGGGAATTGAACTCTGAACTTCTGGAAGAGCAGCCAGTGTACTTAACCTCTCAGCCATCTTCTCAGCCCTATAAAATAGACTCTAAGGTCACTTGTGTTTACTACAAGTTATAATGTGTACAAATTTACACCAGACATGTATAGTATAGTTGGTTTTCAGGTGATTCTTAAATTACCTTTGTTATCCTGAATACCTTTGATTTCTCTATCTCAAATATTATTATTGCTTTACATTAAAATAACAACAAAAACGTTTACATTGCAGGAGACATTTCTAGTGAGAGGAAGAGGAAAGGCATGCTCTGAGGTCATCCATAAACGTTTCTAGGTCATTGAGGGCATCTCTGGTTTGGCATCACTACTCACTTGAGATGGGGAAAGATACTTTTGTAGTCTTATGCAGCACTCACTTATTAAACTCTGGAAAAGGTTTCCCGATACACATTCATTAGATCAGCTTCTTGGAATTTAGAATTATGTAGATCCTTAAGGTTGTTGTTTTTATCTGTTCCTTCTCAATTATTACTGTAGTTGATATCTATGTTTTGATCATGACTATATTTGTACAAAGGTTAATTCATCTTTTAAAAATGACACCATAGAACTTGTTGTCCAATTCAGGACACTTAGAGACTGAAAGGAAATGCCTTAAGTAATTGTAGGACAGGTTGTAACCTAGGATTGGTGGCTCTCCTACGGAGTAGGTTATGTGAAAGGTTACACACTTAGACTGGGTGGGCACACACCTGTAACCCAGCACAGGAGGTAGAGGCGGAAGGCTCAGAAGGTCAAGGCCATAGCTACATAGCAAGGCCATAGCAGCCTGGGATACACGAGACCCTAAATTAGAAACAAAATAATAAAAACATAAAAGATCACAGTGGTAATCTCTTGTGTATATGATATTTGCTATGAAGTTTAACTTTTTAGAGAAGCAAGGTTGTTTTATAGTCAGTAATTAAAAATTCTTAGTCATTTGTCATGATTCGAGTTTTTAACCTCGAGTTTACTTCATTTATAAAATAAGAGAATTGTATTTGATGGTGCTGTGTATTAAATGGTATTTATAGTATTTAAGGAGCCTTCGATTTTATATTTTGGTGGGCGGTTTTGTGGGTGGGTGGGGTTAATTTTGTTATAATTCAACAAATAATATTACCCAGTAGCAATGCCTATCAGGGTGCCTATCAGACATTTCCATACTTCAAAGCCATTTGAATAGAAACATGAGAAGGTAATAGGGAAGGCTCGGGAGCTATTAGTAATGTTAGGGAGTAAGCTTTCTTAGAACGTTGCTGAGGCATCTAAACAAGAAGTAGAAGCACAGGAATCACTGAGAAATAGCTTTGCTGGACTTCAGACCTTAATCAGGTCTTTTTAAGTGACCACTGCTTATGAGCTGTTTGGAATTGGTAAGTGCTATAAGTTATGGACTCAGGAAAGTACATTAAGAGAACTAAATATTCTTAGCACATCTTAAGGCAGTCTCAGTCATTAAATGTTAATGATTAAACTCTTTGAACTGCAGTTGTTTAAGTGGATCATTTGTTTACCATATTATTAAAGGTAATGATCTATCCAGAAGTTATTATGGATCCTGAAATTTTTTCTTGTTTCCATAGGATTCATTGTGTAGCTTTGGCTGTTTTGAAACTCACTGTGTAGAACAGAACAGGCTGGCCTAAAGGTGTGAGCCACCACGCTTGACATAATTAAAGCCTTTGAGGAAGCTGAGTACTCAGACCAGGGAAATAAAGAAAAAGGGAGATTGATTCTTCAAGGAAACGTCTAGTCGTTTAGTTTGGGATTTAACTTTTAAAAAATAATCTTGCCAAAGCATCCCAACTTTAACCCTATGAAATCATATAACCATTACTATAAAGTTTATTCATTATAATGACTAATTTTCCAAATATAATTTAAGCTTTTTATCCCCTTCCCCTATTTTAGGATGGTATCGGCAGTGCGGTATTATTCCTTACAGCAAAGATGTCGACTTAGGGATTTTTATACAAGATTACAAACCTGATATTATTTTGGCATTTCAGGAAGCAGGACTACCACTCAAACACAAGTTTGGGAAGGTTGGTAATAGTCAAATTAATATCGTAAATAGTGTGTCTCTATTGTAAAGTTTACCTTATCTACTATATATATACTTAAATTGGTGACAAACATAGTTTTATCACCCAGTACTTATCAGGATAGGCTGTGGAAGCTATTATCCCTTCTGTGCTCCTGAAAGGGAAGCTAGAAAATGCAGCCTTTTATTAATAGTGAAGAAAGAAGGTTCTTTGGTCCTTGTAAGAGGCTGTATTGCTGTTTTATTAGGCAATAGTATGGTACAAAATTAATATAAAGCTAAGATATCTGAAGTTATATTTTTTTCTGAGTATCTTATTCAATGATCATTTAGGACTAGATTTCATAATAACATCAGCACAAATATCCATTGCTTGCTAAGGGATAGAGATTTGGAGTCATGTTAAACCAGTCTTGTCTTACTCATCTGTCCTAAGGTGAGCAACTTCCTTAGAAGCTAGCAAGAGCCAGGGCACCATGGCCTAGATGAACGCTTACTTTACACCATTTGATTACTGTTCTAGAAGCCCATGATCCTTTGTGATAATCCTGCTCTTAATTTGTCCACAGAGAAGTATTATCCTGCAAAGCAATTTAAAAAAAAAAGGGAAAAATTTATTCCTGGAAAATTATTTCTCACCATCAGAAATAATCATTCTAATTTTAAAAATACACACACACACACACACACACACACACACATTTAATGTTTTCTGCAGCCAAGCAAAGCAATAGCTTTATTCGTTTAGCAGACACTTGCCAAGCACTGGTGTCTGGCCCTGTGCTTTGCAAAGGAGCATACACATGGATACATTAGCTTTTACCGCCATGAGGGTCACATAAGGTGTTATGTGATGCCGTTGAAGGCACACGCGCACCAAGTCCAGTGTGAACCACACTTTTAGGATACGTTTCCTTTCTTCTTCAGTTAGAAATGGGCTTTGGAATATGATGTTTCCATTTCCCCAGTAGAGTGACAGTTTTAAATACCATGAGGCATTTACTCAGGAAGTTTTGTGAGTTTAAGAACCGTTGGTTTATTTGCATTTAAGAAAAGTTAGGGGCTCCCAATGGAGAAGCTAGAGAAAGTACCCAAGGAGCTAAAGGGATCTGCAACCCTATTGTTGGAACAACATGATGTACTAACCAGAACCCCGGAGCTCTTGTCTCTAGCTGCATATGTATCGAAAGATGGCCTAGTCGGCCATCAATGGAAAGAGAGGCCCATTGGACTTGCAAACTTTATATGCCCCAATATAGGGGAATGCCAGGGCCAAAAGAATGGGAATGGGTGGGTAGGGAAGTGGGGGCGCTATGGGGGACTTTTGGGATAGCATTGGAAATGTAATTGAGGAAAATATGTAATAAAAATATTAAAAATCAAAAAAAAAAAAAAGAAAAGTTAGTATAGCATCCCACTTTCTGAAGCTGCTACTTTCAGCGGAACTTAAGGTTAAAATCTGTGCATCTTAGAATTAATGCTTACTACATAAAACATTAACATATTTCCTTTTTTAGAAAATGAAAGTGTGTTCCTGTTGTGTCAGTCTGTAAAGGTTTTCACTCTCCCGTAGGTGGAAGACAGCTTGGAGCTATCCTTCCAGGGGGAAAACGATGTGAAACTTGATATTTTTTTCTTCTATGAAGAGACTGACCATATGTGGAACGGAGGCACGCAGGCCAGAACAGGAAAAAAGTTTAAGTATGAGTCAGATAAGTACTTATGAAGCAAAAAGGGGTTCTGGGAGTCACTCCAGCAACGAGAAAGTCTGCTACTGTGCTGTCAGCTTACCTAGAGCCCAGCTTTCCTGTGAAGCTCTCAGAACTCACTGTGAGGAGTGTATGAGGAGGGATCACCAAGGCTGCTCAGCTGAGGACTTGTGACCAAAGCCTTGACTTACCATAGAACAAACAGCACAAATATCAAGCCCACAGCCCAAGGCAGAAGTACGTCTGTCAGAGTTATAGCGCTTGATAATCTATAGCAATGCACAAACAACTGTTACAGACAGTGGACTCTATAGACTTCGTATTTTCGGCCACTGTTCCACATGGCTTCCATAATATACTTGACAGTAAGAAGTACTTAGCATAGTACTTAGCACTTAGCAAGTTAACAGCATGTAGGATTATCACTGATGCTGTCACCTAATGTCATGATTCTTTTATAGTTACTATCATTGCTGCTATTGGTAGTCATGTGACCACAGGCATAAATTTGAGTCATTAAGCAGGAAGGAGACTATTCTGAATACATAGAGGAGGAATTCTAGACTTACAATGTTGCTTTTCTTAGGTTCGTCTCTCCGACTAGGGTCCCTGAGTCTTCAGGTGAAGATTGTAAAGTAAATTCGTTTTGGAGGTTTGAGAGGAATCCAGACCTTTTTCTGAAAGTCATAAATTATCTCCAAATTGACTCTCATCCTAGAGCATATTCTTTAAACTTTTGTTAGTTATAAAAACTACTTTGCTTTATGACAACAAATGCTATTGAGCAAAATCCAATTATAAAATACATAGGAATACAGATTTCTATAGGAAGAAAAATGAGCCAGTGAGATGGTTTAGCAGGTAAGACACTTACTGTCAGGCTAAACAACCTGAGTTGGATCATTGGGGACATACATGGTGGAAGGAGAGACCAACTCCCACAAGTTGTCCTCTGCCACACATGCAACACACTGTGCCCACTACACGTGTACATACAAACACAAAAAATGATTAAAATATACTTAGAAATAAGTAAATTAATGAGCACATAAGTGTCTTGGTCATGGTTATTACTGCTGTGATGAAACACCATGACCAAAAAGTAAGTTGGGGAGGAAAGGTTTACACTTTGACATTGTAGTCCATCATCAAAAGAAGTTAGGGCAGGAACTCACACAGGGCAGGAACCTGGTGGCAGAAGCTATGGAGGGTACTGTTTAATCATGGCTTGCTCAGCCTGCTGTATTATAAACCCCAGGACCACCACTCACAATGGGCTGCGCCCTCCCCATCAGTCACTCATTTAAGAAATGCTGTACAGGGTTCCCTACAGCGTGAGCTTGAGGAATTTTCTTAATTGAGCTTCCTCCCTCTCAGATGACTTTAGCTTGTGCTGAGCTGACATCAGCTCCCCAGCAGAATAGTAAGTAGTTCCTAAAGTTAGTTAGGTGATGGGGTGGGGTTGGAAATATGTACAGTTTGTCTATTCAGACTATAACAGAGATGTGAAAGTTAGTGTCTAGAGGTTTTTCCTTACAGACTGCACACCATAGAAGTTAGTATCCCAGAGCCAGCTTTTGAGTCCCAGCTGTATGTGTTACACAGCAGCAGGTTTCTTATTTGGCCTCTCTGCATAAGGTTTTCCCACTGCGAAGTGGAAATAATATTAGACCTTGCCATGCAGCCTTATTTTAAGGATTAAAACTATTAATGTGCTGGGAGGGATTTTAAGAGTGTCATGACATCCTGAATGCTATAAGCTGGTGTTAATACCACTACAGTAATAGCAACAAAAAATTATCCCTTTCTTAGTCTTATGACAGATGTACTAATCAGCTCGTTATGAAGTTGCTTCGTCTGCTTTTTGAGAAGTCATGTAAACCGTCACTCTTTTGTCTTAGATTTCCCGCTAAGGGTGAATTGGTCTTCTCCCCGGTGTGATCCTGAACCATAATTCCCAAAGGAAGCGCTCATTTCAGCCGCTGCGCTTTTGGTAGAGACAACTTTGGTTCTGTCCACAGCTCGTTAAAGTAGCCGTGTTTGGGAAGTGTGAAGTGCTCTCACTAACAGAGAAGTGAGCAGTGAGGGAGCTGTCTGCACAGATGGTGTGCGTCCCACATTTCCTATCATGTAACTGTGACCTTAAAAGGCAGAGAAAAGAACAGGGGAGGCTGTGTAGAGCGGTTTCTTTGGAAGACTCCCCAGCCATATGCCATAGTCAGCACTATTTCCTTTAAGGAAATACAGGATGTATCACACGGCCATTTTCAAAGGGGAAAACCTGAAACTGTGATGGGGTCCGCTTCAGTCCAATGTAACTCACACACCAGCTCAATGCAGGTGACAAAAATGTATTGTAATGAAGCTGCTGCTGACCCATCAGGGCCACAGACAGACTCCGGAGCTGGGCTGCAGCAATGAGCCAGAATCTCCCAGAGTGGTTAAGCTTGCAAATCATAAGATCCATGCCAAATCATTGTCACATTCTCCTACCAATCAGGATAGGAGTTGGTTCCTGGACCTGTGAGTATGAACGTTTAACCCTGTCAGCAAGACGGAGAAGTTGTCCCTGAGATGACTGAACTCAGGCAACTGTCTCCTTAAAACAGAAGCTGTTCAGCTATTGGGAAGCCCCCAGCTCCCCTAGGGCCTGGGACCTTGAACCTAATTTCTACCTATGATTAAGTGGAGTCTGAAAACAATACGGCAGTACCTAGGACAAGCTTATTTTGCTAGTTTCCAATAAACTAGTGTAAGAGTTGGTTTTTGTTTTTAATTTTATACTACTGTTTAAAACAAAACAAACAAAAAACCATGTGTTGTTCATGTTGAGAAAAAAAAAAACAGTAGAATGCTTAGCATTTTTTGAAGGAAGGAACTCCATGGGAAATGCTTCTTGTACTACACTGTGCTCCACATGCCTTCTGACTGAAAAATTGGACTGTAAGATTTAATAAAAATGTTACTATTAGTAGCGACTGTAAAGACATAGTTACCAGAATGTCTGCTAGATGTGGCCCACTGTGTATATAGTTTTAGATAATTTTACACTTTGGATTACGTATTTTTACTACCAACTCAGGCTTGAGGAAGCTTAAGACAGTGATATGAAGGTAACTCTGTCTAAAGCTGTGGACCATTAATAACTGTGCCACTCTCTAACCTCAGGCTTGCTTGGCTCTTCCTAAATATTTGACTTAATAGCGTAAGTGAGTTGATCCATGCCAAGTACTTAGAACAGTACTGTATTAGCCTTAAGTACTGCTTCTGTTACCGCTACTAGGTTATCACTACTCTGACTTCCTAAGGTGCTGGCCTGGCACAGAGCACGGCACCTCAACAGGTGCTGACTGATTTAGTCACCCTCTAGGTGAGCATTTTCCTCCCAGGTATCATTCACTCTTTCGCTTCTTTAGTCCCCATTAAGTCTTTTGGTTTTTCCACTTTTATATCTTCTAAAGGTATATGTTCCTTAGGTTTCATTTTCAACATTGTCTATGTTTCTCACATCTGCATTTCACATATAGAGTCCAGATCACCAGTAGTAAGACGTGATGATGCTCTAACAGGGTTTATGAGGGGTGGTGGGAGGGAGTGGGTAATCAGTTTAATTTTCCTTTGTAAGCATTATTATTAGCATTATATAAGCATAATTATACAATTATATAAGCGTAATTATTAGCATTATTGCCTTCTAACATATTCAGTGGAATGTACAGATAAAGCTATCTTAGCCCAAAGTTCATGGTAGGAAGTTTTTCCTTTTTAAAATTTTATTAGCAAGCCAGATGTGGTGGCGCACACCTTTAATCCCAGCACTCGGGAGGCAGAAGCAGGTGGATTTCTGAGTTCAAGGCTAGCCTGGTCTACAGAGTGAGTTCCAGGACAGCCAAGGCTACACAGTACAGGGGAACGCCAGGGCCAAAAAGTGGGAGTGGGTGGGTAGGGGAGTTGCGGGGAGGGTATGGGGGACTTTTGGGATAGCATTGGAAATGGAAATGAGGAAAATACCTAATAAAAAATATTTAAAAAAAAAAAAAAAAAAAAAGACAGGTTTTCTCTGTGTAGCCCTGGCTGTCCTGGAACTCCTGACAGTTAAATACCCTGTTAGGACTGACAATGTAAAGTACTGTTTTCATTCTTTTTTGAGCTGCTGATTCCCTGTGGGCCTTAAACCACCTACTGTGCTTCAGATAATGTCATGAAAGACAATAATCTTCTTCTTCTTCTTCTTCTTCTTCTTCTTCTTCTTCTTCTTCTTCTTCTTCTTCTTCTTCTTCTTCTTCTTCTTCCTTCTTCTTCTTCTTCTTCTTCTTCTTCTTCTTCTTCTTCTTCTTCTTCTTCTTCTTCTTCTTCTTCTTCTTCTTCTTCTTCTTCTTCTTCTTCTTCTTCTTCCTTCTTCTTCTTCCTTCTTCTTCTTCCTTCTTCTTCTTCTTCTTCCTTCTTCTTCTTCTTCCTTCTTCTTCTTCTTCCTTCTTCTTCTTCTTCTTCTTCTTCTTCTTCTTCTTCTTCTTCTTCTTCCTTCTTCTTCTTCTTCTTCTTCTTCCTTCTTCTTCTTCTTCCTTCTTCTTCTTCTTCCTTCTTCTTCTTCCTTCTTCTTCTTCTTCTTCTTCTTCTTCTTCTTCTTCTTCTTCTTCTTCTTCTTCTTCTTCTTCTTCTTCTTCCTTCTTCTTCTTCTTCTTCTTCTTCTTCTTCTTCTTCTTCTTCTTCTTCTTCTTCTTCTTCCTTCTTCTTCTTCTTCTTCTTCTTCTTCTTCTTCTTCTTCTTCCTCTTCTTCTTCTTCCTCTTCCTCTTCCTCTTCCTCCTCCTCCTCCTCCTCCTTCTTCTTCTTCTTCTTCTGTCACAGCAGCAGTATTGGCTAGGCAGTGGTGCTGAGAGCCTTTAATCCAGCACTTGGGAGGCAAAGGCAGGCAGACCTCTGAGTTTGAGGCCAGCCTGGTCTACAGTTCTATTCTAGACAGCCTGGGCTACACAGAAAAACTCTGTCTCTGAAAAGCCCAAAACAAAAAAACAAACAAAAAAGCAGAATTGTTTACACCCACTTTTAACTCATTAAGTTATATGGCAACTAACTTAATAGAACTAATTGCATGTGGTTTTAAGTTGAAGCAAACAAACTTTTAGATAATGCTCTTAACATTTATAAATAACATTTCTAACCTAAACAAAATCAGTAATTATGAATTTGGAATAGCAATTACTGCAGATTGGGAAAGGGAACCTAAAGTTGGTCTCTGCATGCTGTATGCATGGACCGTATCGATATGCACATTAACTAATATGTATTAGTCAAAAGTAAAGCAGAAATAGGGTCATGTTGTCATCATTTGGCTATGCTATATCATACAAAGAAATCTAATATCCGAGCTTTTCAGATCTTAAGCAATCATGTCACATTTTTATGTAGTATCCTCAGAGCTAAGCCCCATCCTTCCTCAACAGCTATTGAATTAATGAATATGGATGAAGAAATAAATTAATAGGGTTATGGTATATATTGCCAGATTGTGTTCCCAAAAAGTTATTAAAATTTTTGATAGCTACCAACAATAAGTGATACTTTTATATTACTGAATTTTACATTGTAATGTTGGTCTTTGTGAGACTGTTCCTTTGAGTCATTCCCCCATAGCTTTTCATTAATATAGCATATCATAAAACAGGATCAGTTATTGATGAGGGGTTATGAAAGTTATTACCTGGCAACTATTTCAAAATCCATAGGCTTTTTGGTCCTACTAGATACATATCTCCCACTATTTTCTAGTCTCCATTTCAAAGTTCAGCTATGAAACATTATAACACTTTATATTATATCATTTTAAATATTAGTTGGCCACTATGTAGAAACCTCTATCTAGACTTTATACAAGTATGAGTTTAGGACAGTGGGTCCAGGAAGTCTGTTAGCCCTGGATTCAAGTCTAAGATCAGTGTTTCAACCTAAGCTTCTGAGCTTCAGATTTTCCTCAATGAGGAGAAAGACACTGCGTCCTTCACAGCATGTACTGCTTAGTTGCATACTGCAAAGTCACCTGTTGTAGGACTCAGCTCACAATAGCTCTCAACTCTTCCTAATTCCTAGAAGTCTGACTCAGTATCATCTAGTAATTAAGGGGAAATGTATTAGTATACTAAAGTCTACCATATGTTATAGGAGGAAGGCAGATTTGTATGACACACTGTGACAAAGAGATGACTTGTAGACCTACAAAGGGTAAAGGTTGACTTAGTACAGTTGGAGTGGGGATTGCTGAGTTGACTCTTAAGAACTGGTGAAGCGTAGGAGCAACGCTGAGGTCGCTAGTGAACAGCAGTTGCCAAGGTCTTCATGCTGAGCTGCAGACACACTGGCTGATTTTCTTATGCATATGTATGCATAAAATGGAGTTGGCTGGTCATTCGATATATGTGTTTCACCTTAAGGAGTTTGCTAAGGGATTGTTCTTTGCCATCCTTCATGCGGCCGTCATCGTATTACAAGACAGGCACTTGCTGCACGTTCTTGGCAGCACTTGATATTCTCTTTAGTTTTTAACCATTTTTCTTAGATATGCATTGTTACCATACCATAGATTTAATTCCCACTTTTTTTGTATTTATTGACTAGCTCTGTTTTGTGGGGAACTTATTAGCTACTTAGTGGTTTTCCTCTGAGACGTCAGTTCTCTTCTTGCTAACCATAGCTCTATGTATTAAAAGCATCTCCTTCCAGTATGTCCTTTCTTCTTTTCCCGCTCAATAGGAGTTTACTCACTGAAAGTCCTTAGTTTCAATGTAATCCTGTTTATCAATCTTTATGTTCAGAGCCTTTGGTGCCCTTTTTACACAATAGTTTCCTGTTTGAGGTAATGAAGGTATTTTTTGGTCGTCTTTTAGACACTGTTTTTTATGTAACAACGTAAAGATCAAGTTTAACCTCCAGACTTTATTCATATTAATTTTTTGTTAGTATTCTCTTTCTGTTCCAAGAGCCCATCCAGTGTGCCACATTACGTTTAGACTCCTTGGCTTTTGATCCTTGATTTTAATCCAGGAGTTTAAGAATGCCACCAGTGATTCCAGATTGCCACCCATCATTGTCGTGGCTCTTCCCAGTCAACGGCATTAACTTGCTTTCTCTGTAAAGTTGGTACCCTGTCGACATGATCTTCCCTCCCTCCGAGTTGTCATAGATCTCCCCCAAGCCGCACACAAGTTCTTTATGCTGAGTGTTTTAGAGTCCTTTGCAAACCTGTCTGCCCTAAATTACAGATAAAGTCAGTCTTGATAACTCTCAGGCTGAGTGAGACCTAGGTGCCGCTCGACTCTGAATCAGCTCTCTGCTGTGTGGTGAGCAGGAGAGGTGAAAGAGTAAAGCTGGGTCATTGTGCTTCTCGCTGTGTTATGGAGTTAGCTTCGGAGCTGTCCTTCATGGACTCCCAGCCCAAGGCTGATGCTGTGCTCCTATAGTTCCAGCTCTCAAGAAACACATCTGTCTGCAGGACATACAGCCACAAAGCTAAAAGGCAGACTTGAGTAATTTCTTTACATGAGGATATTTAAAGCGTTGACTTTTCCCAAGTGATCCCATCTCCTGCTCTATTTATATCTTTGTATTTTGTAATATGCCGATTATATCCTGGGTCTCCGTAATTGAATCTCCAGACAGGGAGGGAGGGGGGAGCAGGTGTAAGAGGAGGATTGAGGGAGAAACTGAAGAGGCGGTTTCTTCTAAAGTGAGCTTTGCTTTTATTGTAAGGAGAAAATTGTACTTCAAAACATCTATGCGAAGTAAAAGTTGTAATTTTTTCAAACATATATTTTGTTAAACATAATTCTGTAAGATACTAACTTGGCAGTATCTAAAGAGACATTTCCATTACAAGACTTATGTACAGGTGTCAACAGTTTTATTCAGATAAGCAGAATGGTTTGGTTTTGACCATGCTACCCAGACGTCCAACTGTTCACCTTCTGGTGAGCAGATGCATTCACTGTGTATTCACACAATGGAATACTACTGAGTACTGAAGGGGAATGAGTTACCAGATATACTAACATGGATGAATCTTCAAAACATGCAGAGTGAAGGAAGCCAGATGGGAGGGGGACTTAAACTGTCCATTTTCATTTATTTGAATTGTCTGCTGAGCATAGTGGTATGCATATGGAATTCCAGCGCCCAGTAGGCTGAGTCGGAGGACTAGCCACAAGCTCAGGAGTGCCCCAGGCTCCATCTAGAATCAAAACGCTTCCATGCAAGTTCTCTTCCGTATAGGATTGAACTCAGGTCGTCAGGGGTGGCAGCAAGTGCCTTTTACCACCAGCCACCACTCACTGGTTTGGTTTGGTTTGGTTTGGTTTGGTTTTTTGGTTTTTCGAGACAGGGTTTCTCTGTGTAGCCCTGGCTGTCCTGGAACTCACTTTGTGGACCAGGCTAGCCTGGAACTCAGAAATCTGCCTGCCTTTGCCTCCCAAGTGCTGGGATTAAAGGCGTGTGCCACCACCGCCCAGCTGTTTTGTTTTGTTTTGTTTTGTTTTAATCACTTAAAATAAATGCATTTCATCCTGTAAGATTACACCTCAAAGCATTAAGTTAGGTTAAAAATACAAAAATACTTTATAATTTTGAAAACGAATGCTAAGACAAAATAGTCTAAGATTACACATTGAGAAGTAGCACTGTATGGGCCGGGGCAGTGAAGTTGACCAAGGAAGACCTAATTGCATGAAAACCTTGGCATCTGATTAGACAAATTAGGTAATAGACTATGATTTTAAAAATCCTTTTGAATCTGGTGTGAAATTTGAACTCCTAACTTTAACCTCTCTATCTAATTTTATTACATCTAAAGAGAAATTCTTCAAAAATTATCTGACAGAAAATAATTATAACTAGAATCTTAATTTTTGTCTACGCATTAATAATATAAATTATATTTCTTCCTCTGCTGCCTTCACTTCTTTTTCTCGTGTGTGTGTGTTTATTTAGGAGTAGAGAATGAGACATAAGAGCTCAGACACTATTTCAGCCTATGTCCTGGAGAGTATATCAATTCCTCTATGACTCCTTCCATCCACATGGTATCACTTGTGGTAGGATTATGAAATGTTTAGTGGAAGAGACTATTTTGTTTTTTAGTTTTTTTCAAGACATGGTCTCACTGTTTAACACTGGCTGTCCTGGAACTCACTCTGTAGACCAGGCTGCTTCAAACTCATAAAATCCGCCTGCCTGTGCCCATCACATTGGGATTAAAGATGTGCACCACCACCAACCACCTAACAGTTTTTAAAAAGAAATACTCACCAGCATGCTGTGACTTTGGTTTTTCAAGAGTTGAGTCTAATTCTTGGATGAATGTATAAGAGCAGGATTGTTAAACATATACAGATTTGAGAGTGGAAAGTATAAAGATGTCATAATGAGTCTCATTATTATATATGATTGTTGCGGCCTGCCCGCAGTCCACAACACGAACGGTTCAACTGAGAATGACAGTTCAGGCTGAAAAGAGAGGAATCTAGACGGGGCGGAAGAAAAGAATGGAGCCAGGACAACAAGTTCTGATCAAGGCTCAATTTTACTAATTCCAGACACTCAGTTATAAAGGAAGGGGGAGGGAACCCAACTTCCCACCAAGTAACTCAGGGTCCAGTAGCAGGACGAACACGTGTGTGCCTCCAGGCAGCAAAGGCAGGTTCCAGCAGTGGGCGTGGCAGGACGAATGAGCCGGTAGCTCCACCCTTGAGCAGGCAGGTTCCAGGCTGGGGGGAAGGGAGACCACATTTCCCCCCATTAGATAACAAAACAAAAATAAAAAAAAAAGGGGGTGGCCTGAGGCAGAAAAATTATCTATGTTCAATAATTCTGCCTGAGTTCCTAGGGCTAAAGAAAAAACCTGTTTCCGTGGGATTCCCTAACTTTTCTAATGGTAAACTGTATCTGGCTAAGACTGTCTTTAAAGCACTGACTGAATAGCAGCGCTGGGCTGTAGGCTCTGACTTTATAATGCTAATTAGTGCTGAATAGGTAGCTACCTGTTTGCATTTTAAGTAGGGCGTTGGAACCCTGGCTGAGTTTAACTAAACGATTTTAGAATAACACTGAGCTGATAATCCTCTGCAATTTTGGGTGACAGGCAGGGGAACAGGGAGAGAAGGGGGGTAAGACTGGCTGGCTCCTAGTACAAGGCCAATTGGCTTTTTTATTTTTTGGGTGGGAGGCAGTGAAGGGCTTGCCCTTACGACAGCAAGGTCTCCAACCTCTCTCCCCCCTATTAATTAAGTTTAAATAGGCAATGCTTAACAGAGGTGATCAAATGATTCTTTTCATCCATAGATGAGTGGGCCTTTAACCTTGACTTGGGTGGACATTGACCTGATTCCTCCCGTGAGCATTGTAACAACTCACATCTGTGGCTCTTGGTATCTTTTGGGGAGGGGAGGCAGAGCCTTAAGTATTTTTGGTTTTTAGCTGGAGTCAGATACCAACCTCTTTCAAATCAGGTGTGTTGCACAGGGAACTCAGAAACGGTCAAGCTGGACCTTCCCTCCGCAGTAATCTCCTGCGCCAAGCGGTACCCATACTGTATTCATATGATTATGAATCAGTAGCGCAATTCTGAGTTATTGCGAGGTCTCTATATGAGACTTGTCAACCTCAGATTTAGCAAGGCCAAGATAAGAATTATGTCAGTATTAACACCATTAATTTTGGTTAAAATAGGAGCTGAAAGTCTTTCCTTTTCATCTCTGTTATTCCCAGTAGCCTGAGGAACTAAGGACACCTTGCAGTAACAGCAAGGGTGAAAAGCCAGAGGCCAGCTAAGGGACTAAGCCTATCTCTATCAAAATAAGAACCAATCTCTGTAAATATATATGAAATTTCTACTTCCCTAGCTCTCCTGGTAAATCTAGATCTTATCTTAGACTGAAAAGCCACATGCTGGGATGTCTTTGGAAGGGAGATTAGCAGTACCACCTGTTTGCTCGTAGGGGCGGAGAACCGGAGAATGTAGATTGACCTGCTTGAGAGAAGGAAGAATTCTAAACAATGAGAGTGTAGCAATGTAAATTTTCTGTTCGGAGAAGTCAAGGTACTTTATTTAGATGCAAATTGTAAAGCTAAAGTTAATCTCCGGCCTCATGTAGGGGAATTGGCTCAGAGGAAAACAGTTTTTCTGAGAGCTTCCACTCCCAGCACAAGAGGAATTTTAGTCTTTAGAATGATACTTACGAGAAGAGACAGAATCTGTGTTTACCTGACGAATTAATCTCTCTGGTAGCCACTGTGTTTCATCTTCATCTCGTGAAAAAACACAAACCGAGCCTCTTCCCCAGATTAGAACTGGATCTGGACCCTTTCATTTATTAGTCAGGGCGTCCTTCCATTTTACTAATGCATAAGAATTAGAAGTAACTGGGTGCCAGTGGCGTTCCGCTGCAGACTGACCTTTAATGTCAGTTTGCAAAAAGTTTAGGACAAATAAGGTAAAGGCAAGATGAGCCTTTGGTGACCTTGGGGGATATGCTCTGAATTAACTTTGCTAGGTAATTTAGAATATAGGAATCTCTAATAATTGAACTGAATATTAGACCAGTTTAAGATTGAGTTAGAATGGCTGGTCACACTGAAGAAGAGTGAAAAATCATTATGACTTTATTAAATGACTAATTTTACTAAGTTTGAATATACAGTCTCTGATGTACTATTGCCATAAAGTTAAAAGGTTAGAAGTTAGTCTAAACTGGAAAAATGACAAGCAAGGATTTAAGGTAAACTTCCCTTGAGAAGCATTAGTTAATAAAATACTTTCCACTTAGGAAACAATATATACTGAAAGATTAAAACTTTTGGCTTCTTGTAAAGAAGCAGAAACAATAAACATTTTTCTTACATAATGTAAAGCTATATTAGCCATACGTAGGGGCAAAATTTTCTAGTGATTACCAGTTTACTAGAAGCAAAAATCTTTGAATTTAAGCATTATTTTAAACATTTGAATAGATCTGTAACACTGTTAAAAAGAAATTTTCTTGAACACAGGGAAAAACTTTTTTAGGCATTGTTTGCAAAACAAAAGAAAAGGCCACAAGCCGCTCTGGGGCTGCCCAGAGCCCTGTATTGACTCAAAGGTAAAATACTTTTTAATCTGAGCATCAATCTTAAATTTGCAATCAAACTGCAAGCTGCAGTCAATGGAACAATGGCAGTTTTAACCATAATTTTTAAGTTTTTGTGCAAGGTTAGGATAATATCTACAACTTTGGGAAAGCAAAACCTATGTTTAAAACAATTTATCACTGTTAATATTAGAAGCATTACTATCATATTACGAAGTTTGGATATCAATTAATACCTATGAATACCTATTAAAGCAAGCTTTAACGCTTTAATAAAGAGGCATTGCTTTATATCTTATTTTACTATTTAGGATAGGAACCACATTAATCATTATCTAAACTAGAAATATCTTAAGAGACTCAGCCTCTGAAGCTTAATCTCAAACTCTAACTCGCTTCAGGGCCTCACCAACTTTCTCCCAGGTTCCACAATCTATTGTTTCTTCTTCTTTGAACCATGGACAACAGCTATCTATCTTATCTAAAAAATTTCTGACTTTGAACCCTTCCTTCTTCCACCTAAGCAGCTTTCTAAAAAGCTGTGGCACACCGCCTGTCTCCGTATCTAGTTCGGATTAACGAACTACTGACCCCAAGCAGAAACAGTGTTGGGTCAGCACTGGTTCAAACTTGATTCGTATCCTACCGCATCCTCAGCAACACTTTACAAAACTGAAATTTTTTAGGCTAGCGCTAGCATGTGTACCTGTCCGTTGCTCCGATGCTCCTCCGATAAGAAGATCCTTTCCTTTCTTGTGGAGCTCCACACAGCAGTCGTTTCTCTTAGCATCCCTCTGCCATTCTTCAGGTCCCAGTTCTGGCGCCAACTGTTGCGGCCTGCCCGCAGTCCACAACACGAACGGTTCAACTGAGAATGGCAGTTCAGGCTGAAAAGAGAGGAATCTAGACGGGGCGGAAGAAAAGAATGGAGCCAGGACAACAAGTTCTGATCAAGGCTCAATTTTACTAATTCCAGACACTCAGTTATAAAGGAAGGGGGAGGGAACCCAACTTCCCGCCAAGTAACTCAGGGTCCAGTAGCAGGACGAACACGTGTGTGCCTCCAGGCAGCAAAGGCAGGTTCCAGCAGTGGGCGTGGCAGGACAAATGAGCCGGTAGCTCCACCCTTGAGCAGGCAGGTTCCAGGCTGGGGGGAAGGGAGGCCACATATGATTAATACATATTAATAGGAAATTAAATATGAAACAAAAAGGAATAGTAACTAATTGTAATAGTATGGTCTGAACACTTAGAAGGCTAAGGCAGGAGGAGTGAAAGCTTGAGATGCAACAAAAGAGTACCAGGTATGCCTTATCAATAATACAGGGCAGCAAATGATGTTCCATAGTCATATAAAAGCTAGAATAATAATGATCAAGTTTTAGTGATCAACAATTAAAAGTCACATTCAGGGCAAGACAGAAGTAACATTTACAAATACTGAGGAAGGCTGAGAAGGTTGAGGCCTCCCAGATCTGTACTCAGAGACATAGTGAAGAAGCCAGAAGTGGGGCTGGGGAGGTGGCACAGTGATGAAGGCATTTACCATGCAAGCCAGCAGAGCAGGCAGAGCTCAGATCCCCAGAACCCGTGGGAATGCTGTGGGCATGCTGGGCAACCTATAATCCAGCCTTGGAAGGAACAGCAGAAATAGGAAGGACTCCCCAGAGCAGAGAAGCTAGAAAGGACCTAGCTCCATTGTGAGCTCTGGGTTTAATCAAGAGACCTGCCTCAAAAGGATGCAGGAGTGACAGGGAGGAAGATTCCTGATAACTACAGACAAGCGTGCATGTGCTGCACACACTCACACGTGCACACACACTCACAGAAGGAAAAAGACAAGAATCCAGAGGGAAGCTACTCATGTATTATACATGTTACAAACATTAATGAAACTCTCCATTGGTGTGTGAGTATAATTTTTTCCACATGAATGAATTACAGAAGAGAAAAATGTAATTATTTATTGTGACCATAATGGAATTAAAAAGAAGTTAGTAATTTAAAAATACTTTTTAAATCTGTGGCAACTTTTAAATATTCTCTGTTAAAATGAGTGAAAAGATAAATTATAGTAGAAAATACAAGATATTTTGCACAATATTACCGAAACAATATAAAAGAGTAAATGTAAATTTATAGCCTTGAAAAAAACTACTTGTAACCCTTGGGTCTGGAGAGATGCCTAGTGGCTAAGAGCACTTACTGCGATCCTAGAGGAGGGCAGGAGGTCACTTCCCAGCACCCAGGTGGGTGGCTCACAGCCACCTACAACTTGAACTTCAGGAGACCTGGCCCCTCCTAGGTTCTGGGAATACACACACACACACACACACATACACACACATATACACCCAAACAGACATATTCATGTAAAGATAAACATTTTTTAAATACTTATACAACTTAAGGATCACGTGAAGATCAGGATAGATGATCAATGAAGTCTGCCAGAGGAAAGTAAAGGAAGCAAGCCAGAAAACAAAACAAAAAAATAAAGCAGTAAGCAGTGTAAAAGGCCAATTCCACCTGTTGGTTTGTTTAAAAATTAATTTTAAATTTTGTATAGCATCCATTTAGCACAATTGATCAAGGTGTGGGAGTGGGGTAAGTAGAGATAATATTTACTCCCCAAACCCAAGATGTCTTCCCTTTACACTTCTCGGTGTCTGTGTTGTGCTAACAAGGAAAAAATACTGCGGGAGACCTTAGATCAAGCAGGACAGCAACGGGGACAAGATGTAAGAATGTGAGCCCAGGTGGAAACATGCTAAAAGAACAGTTTCCTAGTGCACACGCAGGTTAGTGTGATTCTTTACCATAAAGGATTGAAGGGAACACTTCCCTGTGCAGAAGGCCTGGTATCCCATCCCCAGCCCTGCCACAAGGGGTTGGAGGGCAGGCTGGTGACTGAATTGATGTCATTGAAAAAATCCTGTAAGCAAAAATCTTTTAAGAAAATTTGAATTAAAAGGGCTTTGAGGTGTCCTTGACTTGATGAACGGAAGATAACGAAAGTGAGTACCACATTTAATGGTGAGACTTCAGAAGCCTTTCCATTACAGTCAGGAGAAGCAGTGTTCGTTGACTCCTATTAAGTGGAACACTGGTGTTTAGGCACTGGAATAACAGATAAATTGAGCGATAATGACTACATAAGATGCTAATGTTAATAAACCGTTTGTATTGCCTTGAAAGAAGTTCTGGGGGGAGGGAGTTTGGCTGTGCTCTTGCAAGTGCAGCATTTACCGCAGACATCCATGTGGAAAGGTCAAGTGCAGTTGTAGTTGATGGGTCTGTCTCACTTAGCCTCCTTAATGAGCACCAGTGAATACAGTGATCTGGGCTGCCGGAAACGCTTTCTTCTCATTTAGCAATTATGTCCATACATAGTACAATTACATTGACAAAATTATTCTTAACTACCACAAAGTGACTTTATTGGTTTCAAGGAATTTTGGAGGAAAATAAACCTATCCTCCTCTCACTCACTCTCCAATCCAGCAACTGTTCTAACTGCCATTTTAGGAAGAAGCAGCACAAAGTGGTTCAAGTTAGGAACAGATGGGGCAGTTTCTGTGGTAGCAAGATCTCCTAACTGTGTAGCCTAAGTTAGAGTGCCGTAGTCTAAATTTAAACCTGTTCCCATTGTGGATCCCATCCTAAGGCTTTAAAGTACAGACTGCTCTGCCAGACTTAATCATAGCTTTTAAATCTAAGGTAACACTGAGAGATTTAGTATCAATCAGTATTTACTGGTGACCCAGGCAAAGTACATGGCGTGTGCTGTTCTGTGTGACTTCCTGCCCTTCTCCTGTCCGTGTCCTGACTTCATAATTAGTTAAAATGTTTTATGGGTTGTTTACCTCTCTATTCTAGGATGCTAAGATATTCTTTGGTTGAATAGACAGAGCAGAGAAACAAGAATCACAGAGGGTTTAGGGGATTTGGCAGCTGGGGGTTGGGGGAGGGGCAGGTTTAGGAACAAAAGCTAACACTAGAGTTGGATTGTTTTTGTGTAATTTTCATGGTGTGTCTGTATTTTACATGTTCTGGGTTTGCTCTTAGATTCTTCACTGTCCCAGGCATTGTATGTGTAATCTGCAGTCTTCTACTACGTCTGTCCTAAAGCTGTTGTCTTTCTCTCTCAGCTGTATGATGAGACTGTAGAACTAATAGTTAAGAGAGATGCTTCCTGGCTGCTGTTACTAAGGGATATCATGTCTGCCTCACCTCAGGTTCATTGTGTCAACTTGATGGTGTGGGACAGGTGAACATTCTGCTGACCAGCAAGTGATTGCAGAGGGTGGAGGCTGATGACAGATGCTTCTGTCTCATGACAAAATGAGTAATTCCATGGCTATGAGTGTGCAGGGTAAAATTGGGACCAGCAGATGTTGCTTCTAAGCAGTATCTTGTTTCTTTCTCAGCAAGGAGACTTTATGTGACTATCTTCTCAGAGAGGCCAGCTGGGTGGGGCTGTCTGCTCACCACCAGTGCCCATTGGCTTTTACACAGGCACTTGCTGCTTTCTTTAGAATTTATTCAGATGAACCTTCAAGTACGACTTCATTTCACTTAGTGGTGAGATGAGATATTCAAAAGCAGAATCCATTCTTGGGGTTCACTTAGTGCTAAACATGATAATCAGATACCTTTTCTCCAGTTCACTACTCTGTCTTTAGCTTTCTAGTATATTAAATTCCCTATTATTGCCATTTCAGGATTAATTACTGAAAATTCTTTTTGAGTTGTGAAGAAAAAGAAATTCTCATTAAGAATCTTAACACAAAATATAGACCTATGTAACTTTAAATAGACCGACTACTTTTAGTTTTCCTTTGTAATATATCATGTATAATTTATACTTAATCTGAAGTACCTATTTAAATATTTTGTGTTTTGAGACAGGGTCTTATATAGTCCAGGCTACCCTAGAAGTCACTACATGACTAATGCTGGACTTGAACTTATGATCCTCACGCCTCTCCCTTCTAAGTGCCGCAGTCATAGGCATGCCTATTTTTGGTTAATTCATAAGCTTACAAATTCTTACAGTTCTGTAGCAGATGCAAGCGAGTTCATTTTATTCGGTATTAGACAGGTTTAGAGATGTTCTTTAGAGTCTACGAGGAAAGGGAGATAGAAAGTAGAGTGATTGTCTGTAGAGCAAGGGGAAGCCTAGAGGATGCTACTGGGTTCAGTCCATATCCCCTGTGACTCCAGAGTATGCAAGAGAAGAAAGTGACCATTTCTTACATCTTGTGGAAACTCTGCCATGACACCTCTTTCCCCAGGTTTCCCAACACAATCCCAGAGCTGATTTTGATTGTCTGATCTTGGTGGGCTCCCATCTCTGTAGCAGTCACTGTAACAGCTACTACCAAGCCTGGATTTGGTTTAGTTTATAGTTTGGTTGGTATTTTTCTCATCTTCAGAGCTTATGGATGGGATTAACTCTCCTTCAGATTGGTAGAGACTAGAAGAAGACTGGGGTAGCATTAATCCAGGAAGACGGAAGGGATGCTAGGCAGGTTTGAAGATGCACAGCAGCTGAGTTACTTGGTCTAATGCTCCCTGCTTGCCTATGCTTTGCTGCAGGTATCTGTTTCCCAAGTTTACACTGTGCTGGACTGAGTTTGTAGACATAAAAGTGCATGTTCCCTGTGAAACGGTTGACTACATTGAAGCCAACTATGGTAACACCTGGAAGATTCCTGTCAAGACATGGGACTGGAAGAGCTCACCCCCGAATGTGCAACCCAATGGCATCTGGCCTATTTCGGAGTGGGATGAGGTTATTCAGTTGTACTGAGAGCACTAAGCTCAGGTGGCACATTTCCCAGAAAGAAGGCGGGTAACTGTTTAAAGCACTACTGGTTTTTTTTTTTTTTTTGCCTGATGTGAGAGCCAAAGAAGAGAAATGACAAGTTAGAAGACAGAAAAGGTTTTCTGAGTCATGGGCCATCTAATTAGTTCTGCCATTCAGCATTTCCTGAGGAGTTGATACACCAGGTGAAATACGAGGAGCTGGTGAATGAGCAAATGCCAGCCTCTCTTGTCCTGTTGGTAAGCACTACAATTTTCTTTTGAAGGAAACTTACTCACCCTCTGAAGAGCTGGTACACAATATGATGTATTCCATCATGATTTTTAAAATGTTAATTAATGTTTATGCTGGAAAGTGAGCTCATCGGATGAAGCTTACAAAGGATATGTTAGTTAAGACTAGTTCATTCCTGCCTGTCCTCAGGATTTCAGCTGCTGCGTTAGTGCTGCTTTTAAGGTTGTGGAGCATGAGTTAATATTCCAGTGAGGGATTACACTCTGTCTCACAGAGAAAAGATGGTAGCAAACTCATTTTATAAGCAGTGTGATACACAGTTGGCTTCAAGCACAGGGCGTTCTATAAGGGAAGATGAAAGCCCATATCAGCTCTTGTCAAGACATACACTATTCTCATATTTGAAGTGGACAGTGGATGCTTAGATGATGCTTGAGTGTCTGACATCACAGGATATTTTCACTGACCTGCAGTAGTACTTGATGATAATCATCCAGTCATGCTATCTGAAAGTTGTGACATCTCAAAGCTTACTTTCCTTATTTCATTTTCAATCACTCTTAGATTTAAAAATGGAAGTTATTCATGAATATTTTTATATTTTATGAATGTATAACTCTTCTGCCCTTAATTTTAATATTCACACTAAATACTAATAGACATACCTCTGAATTTTTAAAAAATACCCTTTATTTATTTATCAACCATAGCTCCATGTTTAATTTATGGCCTACATAATAATTTATTTAGCATAAAGATATGACTGTTCTTCTATTCCAATATTACTTCAAGTTTCCAAAATGGAAAGTTAACATGAACCTGGAAACGATTCCTTTTTCCAGATCACTGTCTTTAAAGCCTGTGTCCATCTCGGGATTTTTCATTCTGCTGCGTGTAAGAGGGCAAGGACTTCCTACTGCCAAGTACTGCACATGTGGGACCCCTTGATTTCCTTTTTCTTCTCAAAATACACCCATGAGTAGGTTGGGGTAGCTGTGCACTCTCAGTGAGGGATAGCACAGTGAATGCCTGTCTTCCTGGCCTGGAAGGGGAGGGGCTCTGCTCCCTGCTGCTTAGGGATGGGCTTCAGGGCTGCCTTGCAGATCTCCCCTGGAATGTGTGCTCACTAAAACAGAAAGAGAATAACTGAGGGAATGGGCTGGCAGAAATAAAAAGAAGGAAAGAAAAAAAAAAAAAAACTTGGAGCTGGGTGTGGTGGTGCACGCCTTTAATCCCAGCACTCGGGAGGCAGAGGCAGGCGGATTTCTGAGTTCGAGGCCAGCCTGGTCTACAAAGTGAGTTCCAGGACAGCCAGAGCTACACAGAGAAACCCTGTCTCGAAAAACCAAACAACAACAACAAAAAACAAAACAAACAAACAAAAAAAAACATGGAGGAAGTAACTTGAAGCCAGCTACTTCCAAATTTTAACTTCAACATGAAAACTGTCTTTGTTGGATGATAAGCAGCAGTCTGTTAGGATACAGCCTCTCTGTAGGAATATTGTCTCTCCATACACATCTCATCAGATTGCTGTAATTATTAGCAAACTTGTACCCAAATGACAGATCATAATCAGTTCTTTCCTAGAAAATAAGTCCATAGAATATGTACCCAAGTTTTAGATAGCCAACCCTATATATTTTTATGTACCTAGAAACAAAACAAAAATCAAAAACAAAACAAACCCAGTAACAACAACCAGATAACAGTGTTCTTGAGGACAAACCCACCCTATCTGGAGAGGGTCATTTGCTTGTACTCAGTATCAAGGAGTAAGTATGTTTACATCAGGTTCCTTGAGAGCTCCCACCTTCTGCCAGGAGATCTTACCCATCCCTGCTCCAGGTACTTCTCTCATTGGAGGGCAAGGTCTGCTAGTGTCCTGAATACAAACTCTCTTGGTCCTGTGCAGAGGTTCTTCCCTCCATAGAGGATGGGTAAAGTTGTCTTCCCCCTGGTTTGCCTTTAGCTTTTAGGCTCTGCCCCACCTTGGAGAAAATTTCCCAGAATTTGCAGGTGAGGTTTACCTCTGAAAATGACTCCATGATTCAGTCATACTGAAACCAGTGCTTCTTGACCTTGGGACTCTGATGAGTGCCCTGAGACCTTGGGTCCGGGGTGCCCACTACCTGCCTGACCCTTTGTAGATCAATTTTCTTCCCTCCCTGAATATGCTAACTTTATTCTCCTAATGTGAGTACTTTCTGGTGCCATTTGCCTGGCTTGCTTGAAGATACCTTTTCTATTAACTTGTTCTCACGTCACCGAGGATATTCCCAGGGAGACCCTGAGAAGCAGACACTTTGTCAGTTTCTGACAGCCAGCTACTTCCCTAAGCATGGACGACTTGCCCTGCCTTCTCTTGGCTACAGTTACCGACCTTGGCCACTGAGGTAAAATAATAGTAACTGAAACCGGGCATCCCTAAGAGTAGCTGAGATCAGGTCTTCGTGGAGCCTCCAGGACACCTCAGTGCGTGATGAGTTTCCAGCGTCTCAGTGGCGTGTGGGGACAGAAATGCTGAGGGGGGATATTCCTTCTTCTCCAGAATCCTCAGGCTGCCTTCTGACCTTGATTGGGTTGGGGGGAAACAGCTTCTGTCTGAAGACATTACCTGTGGTTTCTGACTCTTGAAATGTTTAAAGGATCAAATGAGATGTATAAGGTGCTCCCATTCAGGACCAGGGTTAAGTAAGTACTCATGAGATGCGCCGTTTCCTCATTCACTGTTCCTTTGTAACTTGGAAGATTGCACAACAGAATTGCTTAGAAATAAAATTGGAGCTGAGGCTCTGGTGAGATGGCTTAGCAGGTGAAAGCACTGTCACCAAGTCTGACATGAGTTTGATCCCCAGGACCCATATAGGGGAAGGAGAGAACCTCAAATTGCTGTCCTCAAATACGCAGGCTCTGATGTGCTCAGAGCTCCTCTCCAGCGCAAGAGGCCACCAAACACACACACACACACACACACACACACACACACACACACACAGAGTAAATAAATATAAAGTTTTTACTGTATCTAAGCATTACAGGTCAAATTATGTGATTTATGAATTCAGAGTCATTGCCACATTACCTCCCCCTGAAGCAGAGCTGGTTCTCATTTAGTTGACCAAGTTGCTGTCTTCTAGTACTAACGCATTGCACTGTTTCCTTTTAAGCCCAGTCAGATTACTCTTAAACTGTGTGCCTAGTCTGATATGGACTTGCCTTTCTGTAGTCTAGCTTTGGGCAGCAAGCATCACTATATATAATGATTTGCAGAACCAAAGATTTTTGGAATGCTTGGTTTTATGTAACTGCCTGCTCTGTATGAAATGTGGGTTAGTGGTGGACTAATTTCCCAGCATGTGTGAGGTCTGGATTCAGTACAAAGCACCAGAAGTCGGAGACAGAAGCTTCCCACGTGCTCAAGGCCAGCTTGGGCTCCCTATTGAATACCAGCCTATCCTGGGCTGCAGTGTAAGGCCCTGTATTGAGGGAGGACAAAGGAGGGGAGAGGAAGAGAGACAGAGAGAGAATGAGAATAAATCTGCCCACAGATTTATGTTTTTATCTAAGCTAGGCAAAATAGCAGGATATATAATGCTATTTTAAGTAGTCAGTTGTAGGCAAACAGACCAACTTGGTGTTGATGCCTTTTGTATAGGACCAATAGCCAAGTATAAATTTTCTGAGAAATTTGGTCCCATACCTTCAGAACACCTAGGCTAAAATTTTGCTTCTTTAATTCCTGGACCTAACCTAATAGAATTTCTCTGAAGGCCCATTTAGTCATCCAGACTTCTGTCTACTTACGAGTAGCTTTCGCAGAAGGGCAATGTCATATAAAGTAGTCTGTCATGCACTTTAAAAATTATAAGCTTGTACAGCCTTATGACAGTTTATTCTAAGCATGAAACCTGGTTCATGAGTTTATTAAATGTAGCTCTGTCAACCTGTGACATTTGACTGTGACACATGTATGTGAATCTTCTGGACACGGTTATGTTTTAAACATGAGGTTTCAGTATATGCTTACCAGTTTAATATTTGGTTTTATCTTCAGGTATAGTTTATGGTACTACTGAAAATAGTTTTAATATTATTACTCTGATCTGAATTTGTAATATACAATCTACTTTGGGGTGATTAATAAAAATTTTTAATCTCTTGCTCTTTTGTGTTTGCTTTTGAAAGTTTAACAAGAAATAAAAAGCAGTTGCATTGGAAACTGGTAAAATAGTAATTGTGCCACAAAATACATATTTCTAAAATTCAAGTCTGGAAACCCTGGAAGTCTGTCTACACACATACACTGAGATCAAAATTTCTCAGTGACAAAGTCTGCCACATGACACCTCTAATCATGCAGAGTGTGGCTTGTCAGCTCAGGCTAGCCAGGAGAAACACCCTCTGAGGGAAGCCTGGCATACTTTAGCATCAGAGGTCTCTAGAAAGGTCTGTTATTGAGGTTTAGTGTAAGCCCAACTACTATTATACACACACACACACACACACACACACACACACACACACACACACACCTCTGGAGGAAGAAGTGAAAGGTCTAGTTTATGCAAACCCAAAAGTCTGTAAAGGAATTATGTTCATCTAAAAATGTCAAGATTAGGGGTGGTAAGATGGCTCAGCAGTTAAGAACACTAGCTGCTCTTCCAGAGGTCCTGAGTTCAGTTCTCAGCAATGATGGTGTTGCATGACGATTTATAAAGAGATTAGATGGCTTTTTCTGGCATGTAGGTGTACATGCAGACAAATCACCCCTACATTAAAATATTAATAAATATTTTTTAAATGTCAAGAAGAAACCAAAGAAGACTGTATAAATGGAGGGACTGTGTCAAGCATTAGGAAACTTGAAGATGTAAAATTTGCCAAAATCGATGCATAGATGTGGTATGCAACTCCTATGATAATCTCAGCCATGACTTTCTAAAATTCATATGACAGATTTACCTAGAGTAGCTCAAGCAATCTTCAGTTCTCAGCATGCACATGGCGACTCACAACTGTCCTAAACTCCAGTTCCAGGGGATCTCACACCCTTTCCTGTTTCTATGGACACCAGGCATATACATGGCACACATATATACATGCAAGCAAAAGAAACACATTTTTTAAAAAATTCTTCAGAGAAAGGGAGGGAGACAGTCAGAGGAGGTGAGGAAAGAGTACAGGAGCAGACAAATGTGGAACTAGATGTGAGTCTTCTCTCATCCTAATAGGTCTGTGATCTTATACGGGAGCTAGACAGTCCCCTGTGTTTTACAGTGCCGTTGCTCTGTAGAGATATGACAGATCTTAAACCCTTGTCTTCTCATTTGAAATCCACTGGTTACAATTGCTGCCAATTCTTATTACTACTGGTCTGAAAATAATTTTTTAAATAATAACTTGAATCCAACATTTTTTCAAAATGTATATATGTACTTGGTATATAAAACCATCTGGTGCTACCTCTGCAAGACTGCCATGAGTTTTTACAACATAGTGAATACAGTCTTTTTCTGGAAGTCAAGGATCAAGTAACTCCGGGTCTTAAAGATAGCATCATGCTTTTAGCAAATTGTATCTTATATCTTGGGTATCCTAAGTTTTGGGCTAATATCCACTTATCAGTGAGTACATATTGTGCGAGTTCCTTTGTGATTGGGTTACCTCACTCAGGATGATGCCCTCCAGGTCCATCCATTTGCCTAGGAATTTCATAAATTCATTTTTTTAATAGCTGAGTAGTACTCCATTGTGTAAATGTACCACATTTTCTGTATCCATTCCTCTGTTGAGGGGCATCTGGGTTCTTTCCAGCTTCTGGCTATTATAAATAAGGCTGCTATGAACATAGTGGAGCATGTGTCCTTCTTACCAGTTGGGACATCTTCTGGATATATGCCCAGGAGAGGTATTGAGGGATCCTCCGGTAGTACTATGTCCAATTTTCTGAGGAACCGCCAGACTGATTTCCAGAGTGGTTGTACAAGCTTGCAATCCCACCAACAATGGACGAATGTTCCTCTTTCTCCACATCCTCGCCAGCATTTGCTGTCACCTGAATTTTTGATCTTAGCTATTCTGACTGGAGTGAAGTGGAATCTCAGGGTTGTTTTGATTTGCATTTCCCTGATGATTAAGGATGTTGAACATTTTTTCAGGTGCTTCTCAGCCATTCGGTATTCCTCAGGTGAGAATTCTTT
Organism: Mus caroli; assembly: GCF_978045245.1. NCBI lineage: Eukaryota > Metazoa > Chordata > Mammalia > Rodentia > Muridae > Mus > Mus caroli. The sequence continues at coordinate 100,935,399 of NW_028227261.1, read as the reverse complement.
GTTCAGCTCTGAGCCCCATTTTTAATGGGGTTATTTGATTTTCTGAAGTCCACCTTCTTGAGTTCTTTATATATATTGGCTATTAGTCCCCTATCCGATTTGGGATAGGTAAAGATCCTTTCCCAATCTGTTGGTGGCCTTTTTGTCTTATTGACGGTATCCTTTGCTTTGCAGAAGCTTTGCAATTTTATGAGGTCCCATTTATCGATTCTCGATCTTATAGCACAAGCTATTGCTGTTCTATTCAGGAATTTTTCCCCTGTACCCATATCTTTGAGGCTTTCCCCTACTTTCTCCTCTATAAGTTTCAGTGTCTCTGGTTTTATGTGGAGTTCCTTAATCCACTTAGATTTGACCTTAGTACAAGGAGATAGAAATGGATCAATTCGAATTTTTCTACATGATAACCGCCAGTTGTGCCAGCACCATTTGTTGAAAATGCTGTCTTTTTTCCACTTGATGGTTTTAGCTCCCTTGTCAAAGATCCAATTTGCTAAACGCATGAAATTCAAGAAGAACAAAGACCAAAGTGTGGACACTGCCCCTTCTTAGAAATGGGAACAAAACACCCATGGAAGTAGTTACAGAGACAAAATTTGGAGCTGTGACGAAAGGATGGACCATCTAGTGATTGCCATATGCAGGGATCCATCCCATAATCAGCTTCCAAACGCTGACACCATTGCATACACTAGCAAGATTTTGCTGAAAGGACCCAGATATAGCTGTCTCTTTGTGAGACTATGCCGGGGCCTAGCAAACACAGAAGTGGATGATCACAGGGCCCCCAATGGAGGAGCTAGAGAAAGTACCCAAGGAGCTAAAGGGAACTGCAACCCTATAGGTGGAACAACAATATGAACTAACCAGTACCCCGGAGCTCTTGTCTCTAGCTGCATATGTATCAAAAGATGGCCTAGTCGGCTATCACTGCAAAGAGAGGCCCATTGGACTTGCAAACTTTATATACCCCAGTACAGGGGAACCCCAGGGCCAAAAAGGGGGTGTAGGTGGGTAGGGGATTGGGGGGGTGGGTATGGGGGACTTTTGGGATAGCATTGAAAATGTAAACGAGGAAAATACCTAATAAAAAATAAATTAAAAAAAAAAGAAAAAAAAAAAAGATAGAATCAGAGGTGACCTTGTGAAGTTGTCCAGTGTGTCAGTGCAGCCCCAGCTCATGTATAGCGGTCATCAGTGCTGACCACCAGCAGCTGGAATACAAGAATGGGCGTGATGCTCGTGCTTCTCAGGGGCAGGGATGAGGCACCAGCACAGAGCCAAAGCAGCCTGTCATCTCACGTAGTACAGTGTGCGCTGTTTCATTCTTATTCCACCAGTAACCATAACCTCTGCCCTGGGACACGGGTGCCAGCAGCTACCTTCTTGGGATTCATGTCACTCAGGCCAACAAAACCATTGCAGTCCCCAGTGGCTACAAAGCTGGCCAGCCCAAGTCTGCTTCAACCCTGGCCTGATCTTCAAAACCTTATCAAGGGACTCTCCAAGGGAGAAGGTCAGTAATCTCATGTGTGGGCAGAGGAACAGAAGATCTTCAGCAACTTCATCTTCATGACTTTGATCAGGGCCATAATAAGTTGGTGGTATCTTGTCTTTGGCTCTGCCTCCAGGGCCCCACAGTTTTGACCCCAGTCTTAACTACCATGGCCTCCATGAGAACTTCAGAGTCCTCCGAAGCATGAGCCTCTGTGCTCCGGGACCTCCTGCTGTGTGGACATGATCCACTTGATCTTTTCTTGAATGAGAAGTGAGTCCAACTTGAAAAAAAGGTTTCTATCTCCAGAACTAAGAAACATGCCCCTTATGTTCAAGGCCATGAAGATGAAGTTCCTGAAGATCTTCCCGTTCCTCTGCCCACACAGGGACATGAGATTATTGACCTTCTCCCTTGGAGAGTCCCTTGATAAGGTTTTGAAGATCAGGCCATTATTGAAGCAGACTTGGGCTGACCAGCTTTGTAGCCACTGGGAACTGCAATTGTTCTGTTGACCTGAGTGTTGTATGTAAAACCCACAATATGGTTTGCATGCTTAAAAGCTCACCCTGAGAAAGGTTCAATGTTATACTGGGATCCTGAACACCCAGTATAGTCACTGGCTGGCTAATACAGACTTTCTATTGGCTTAAACCCAAGCCTGAGCAGTCTTCTCTGGTGAATACCCCACAACACTTACCAACCTAAGTAAGTGGCTCCTACCATGCACTAATTTCTTGGCCAGTATCTCCAGATCTTCTTCTAAAGGTTGGCTTAAGGGGATCTGTGGCCTATGCCCTAATTTCCCCTCCTCCTACAGGGCTACCCACCCCAACAGCTTTCTTCTTACCTTATGGTTCTGGCTCACGGTGGCTCCTAGAGCTAGTCCCCTGGATGTCATCCAGGCCTAGGAGGAGACCCCTGCTTGGGCAGTCTGTGGGCTTCCAGAGGTTGAGCTGCATGGTGCCTTGTACAGAGAAAGCAGGGACAGCTGAGGTGTTGGTGGAGCAGAGAAGAGCCAGGTACAGTAGGCCAACGCTAGCAGAGGAATAGCACCTCCGTTAGGCATCTGGGGACCACTCAGCGTGCTCAGGCAGAGAATCTATCTCAGCATCCAGGCTTTGGGGGCAGATGACCCCTGCTGTTTGCCGTGGGGATCCCCTGGGAACCCCGAACCAAAGGAAGGGGAAACAATACAGCTGACAACCCCTGAGCTCCTCTCACCTCTGCTCTGAGAGAGATGCCCCATCCATCCAACCCTTACCCCCAGCTTCTTACAGTGATGCTACAGTTATTCTGCCCAATATTAACTTTTACATATAAAATTATATAGTAAGAGAGACAAAAGACCAAAAGAAAAAAATTCTAAATGTATGCAATACATTTATTTGTATTATATGATTGTTAGGGGCACCCTTAAAATTCAGATATTTCAGTCCCAACTTAACTTTCGGTATGCACAATATCATGGGATGTAGAAACAGAACCATTAAATAGCCAATTAAAGTAAAATGGAAGATATATGTGTAACTCCTAATCCAGGGGTGATTGAGTCATTGTTAAGAGAGAGCAGGACAAGAATGTTTTGAAAAGAGGTGTGGTCAGGAAGAGGTGTCCATCTACAGCCAACACCTTAATATGGATTTCTAGCTCCATAACTAAGAAAAAGTCTACTGTCTACTCCACAACAAGTGTGGAACTTTATCAAGGCCCTCACAATCTAATGCTGTAGTGGAGACCATAGTGTTAACCAAGAATGGACACTGATGAGCAAAGTAAAGCAAAACAAGCCACAGGAATATACTATAGATGTTTTATGGGAAGAGGATAGCTTTGCTTTTTCAGCAGACGGAAACCCAGCAACAGTAAGTGTAGCTGCTAAATGGTTATTCTGATAAATGTAATTTAAGACAACTATAGTTTGTGTGTGTATTTGTGTGTGTGTGTGTGTGTGTGTGTGTGTTTGTGTGCGCACTCGGGCACATGTGCATGCCTGTCAGTCTGTGTCTGTGTACACTAATGTTAGGGAGTATGTATGAGGTCCTGAGCTCAATCTCCAGGAATGACAAAAAATAAAAATAAAAAAACCCAAAACCTTTAAAAGGTTATTATACAGGCTGGAAAGATGGCTCAGTGGTTAAAAGCACTAACTGCTCTTCCAGAGGTCCTGAGTTCAATTTCCAGCTACCACAGGATGGCTCACAACCATCTGTGATGGGATTTGATGCCCTCTTCTGGTGTGTCTGAAGACAGCTACAGTGTACTCATGTACATGAAATAAATCTTTGAGGAAAAGAAAGGTTATCATCCATCTTCATCCATCCATGTAAATCAATAATGAAAGAAAAGCAAAATAAGGCCCGAAGCACTAGCTCAGTGGGTGAAGTGATTGTGTTTTAAGGATTAGAACTTGAGTTTGAATCCAAGTACCAGCAGACAGCCAGGGAAAGGCTAGCCCTGGGAGTTGGGAGCAGAGACATGGACATGGTGGGCTGCACAGCCCAGTCAGTCAGCTCTGGGTTCAGTAAGAGATGTTGCCTTTAAAAGTAAGGTGAAGAGCAATAGAGGAAGACACTCAATGTCAGTTTCTGGCCCCTGTGCATGCTGCTTGTGCTAGTGTCTCCCCTCCCCCCAATACACACACACACACACACAAAACTAAAAACCTGCCTCCTAAAAACGGAGATAAGATCATTTCTTTAGATTTTATCCTGAAGAGTATTAAATACTATGAGTTTGTAAAAACAACATATATAGTAGGAATTCAAAAAGAGAAGCATAGTAGCCTGGAGAGATCTTCAGCAGTTAAGAGCACTTGTTGCTCTTATAGAGGACCCAGGTTCAATTCCCAGCACCCACAACCATCTATTGCTGAGATCCTAGAGTTCCAAGTGATGTTTAGCCAGGGAAGCACTGAACCCAAGATGGCTCAGATAAGGTCACTCCTGGAACTAGCCTACCAGTGCCAGCCTCAAACAGGGCTCCAACATCAAAATTACTCATGGGCAGGGTGAGCAGGGAGGCATCGGTCAGTAGTGGTCTTGCTCAGTAGCACAGAGGACGTACAACAGGACAAGGCAAGGCAAGGCCTAGCACAGGCTTTTGAAAACTACTTTAGAAGTCAGTTGAATAGAGGATTTTCTGGGTTGTGGGAAGGACATGAAGGCAGTTTTTGAAATGTAAGAATCAAGTTGATGAGGAAGCCCTGTACTCCAGGCTGGGCCTGTGCTTCATGCTGCAGGCAATGTGAAGAAGAAACAAGAGACATGTCTGCACCTGCTGCAAACTGGAGATCAGGGAGGGATGGACTTCACACACAGAGATGGCTCCGTGAAGATGCTCAATTCTGGGTCTCAAGCCTCGTTCTCAGCTCCTGAAACCCCAGGCTCAGAGGGGTCACACATTCCTGGAGTTGTGAGGATGGCTGAGACTAGCCACTGACCTTCTGTCTTCTGTTCTATTTGCCCCTCTACACAAATGTTTGGGCCTTAAACAATCAGGTGGGATAAGTACATCATGTTTTCATTCGTGCCCATTTCTATGAGCCAGAGAGTCCGCTGCCTCAGCCAGAGAAAGCTCAAATACTTATTACAAGTGAATGGTACTGGGCCAGCCTTGAATCCCTACAATGGGGCAGTGGACAGTGGGTGGGAGCTGAACCAGGCTCAGGGCAGACGGCTGCCATTAGGGTGGAGTCTTCAAAATGGGTCTGAGACAGCAGCTGATAACATTTGTTTCAGATCATTTGCAAAGACGTCAAATCCTCACTGGTTAAAAAGACAGATACAGTCTTGAGTGGAGAAGTCGGCACTGATAGCTGTCACTAAAGGCAGAGGTGAGAACCCTGGTGGGAAAGCAAGCTTTTCTTTGTTGATCTGTTTTCTTTGTAGGTCTTCCTTGATCGGATTTAAAGTGACATCTTCTAATTTTTCTAAGAAGCTTCCTGGAACCCTCTGCTGGATTTGGGGGATAAGGAGGCCAGGCTTTCATGTCCTGGTGTGTGTGTTTGCTTTGGGATTTGTCAGTGCCTGGGGCTCTGAGCAGCTTGAGCCTGGCAGAGTTCCCCCACCTGCCTAAAATACAGCCCAGGGGGAACAGGGGCCCCTCTCAGCCCAACCCAGCACCTCCACTCTTTGCTCCTGGAACTGTGGCCTTTATTTTAAGTCTGGTCCCCTGGGGATGGTGTGGGGAATGAAGACAGCTGATAAGCCTGGCACTATTGACTTTATGGGGAATATTCAATGTATTTACTTTCTACAAGTAAGCTACCCTCTTATCTGCTGTCCACAGAGCATCTAAATCCTGCCCAGGGAGCCAGTCTATGAGTCGTGTTCTTATACAAAGAGCAGAGAATAAATAGGGGAAAACAGTCCCACCCACCCCTTTCTTCCCTGGTACCTGATCCTGCCCACCCCACCTCCTTTCCCTTTCTTTTCTCCACTGCTCTGGGGTTTATTGCTTGAAAAACAGACATTAACTGCTCCAGGCCTACAGAGTTAAGGCCAAGCCAGCCTTGTTTTGAATGGTTGGCAGGCAGCTGGGCACACCCTGGGCTGTGTGACCCTCTAATTGGTAACTATGGGAGAAAAAAATGCCCACTCCCTTTAGGCAGTTATGTGCCCACTTTATGCTTCAGTGGTCAACATTTGCTCTGGACGGAAGTACTCACCTGGCCTCCAACAATACTAGGAAGCTTTAAACACACATATATATGTGTGGGTGTGGATGTGGCTGTGGCTGTGGCTGTGGAAGGGCAGGTGTTACCAAGGAGACAGACTGGGTCCTGGAGAGTGGAAGTCATTGGTGAAAGGCTGGATGCTCTAGAGAGGCTTTGCTTTTGTGACTGGCATCGCCTTCCTTTGGCCCTGGGCTCTGGATCTTCCATACACACTACCTCACCGCAGCACTAGTCCAGGTCACTCAAAGGGGAGGGGGGCAGAATACAGGGCTGAGCAGGAGAAAGGAGGCAATTCAGAATGTTCATTGCCAACGATAAACTTGAACTTTGGGTTCTCCCTGTCTCCACCCTGTTAGCACTGGGTTACAGGCTTATAGCACCACACCAGGTTGTTGGTGTACAGTTGAAAGGCAGGGCTAGGCGAGCATTCTACCAGCTGAGCTACACCCTCAGCCCTCACACCACTTACTTAGAATACATAGAATAGCCAACGGAGCCGGGCGTGGTGGCGCACGCCTTTAATCCCAGCACTCGGGAGGCAGAGGCAGGTGGATTTCTGAGTTCGAGGCCAGCCTGGTCTACAAAGTGAGTTCCAGTACAGCCAGAGCTATACAGAGAAACCCTGTCTTAAAAAAAAAAAAACAGTTTTGTTGAGGAAAGGATGGACCATTTAGAGACTGCCGTATCCAGGGATCCATCCCATAATCAGCTTCTAAACGCTGACACCATTGCATACACTAGCAAGATTTTGCTGAAAGGACCCAAATATAGCTGTCTCTTGTGAGACGATGCCGGGGCCTAGCAAACACAGGAGTGGATGTTCACAGTCAGCTATTGGATGTATCACAGGGCTCCCAATGGAGAAGCTAGAGAAAGTACCCAAGGAGCTAAAGGGATCTGCAGCCCTATTGTTGGAACAACATGATGTACTAACCAGAACCCTGGAGCTCTTGTCTCTAGCTGCATATGTATCGAAAGATGGCCTAGTCGGCCATCAATGGAAAGAGAGGCCCATTGGACTTGCAAACTTTATATGCCCCAATATAGGGGAATGCCAGGGCCAAAAGAATGGGAATGGGTGGGTAGGGAAGTGGGGGGCGCTATGGGGGACTTTTGGGATAGTATTGGAAATGTAATTGAGGAAAATATGTAATAAAAATATTAAAAAAAAAAACAAAAAAAAACAAAAACAAAAAGAAGAAGAATAGCTCACGGAGTCTTCATAAAAACTCATGAAGTTGATATTTGCAATTCATCATTAAGAAAACTGATGCCCGGAGAGTAAGTGTTCTGCCTAGAATGACCACTGGTCCGAGCACATCGGTATGTGCTTTGACAGATGTCAGTTGACCACCTCTAGAGCCAAAGCACAAGTCATAACTACCACAGTAAGCCGCCGCACACTTGCCATTTCTTTGTATCCTGAACAATGGATGTTATTATGCCCATCTTATAGGAGACAGCTTCAGAGTTGCTTTCTGCCTGTCCAGGGCGTGTGGGTCCCGTTTAGTAGATATTCTTTATGTGTTAGTTTCAAGGTTCTCACATATCTTCTTTGGACTGATTCAGAGAAACAACTCCCTCTGCCTCTGCCTCTGCCTCTGCCTCTGCCTCTGCCTCTGCCTCTGCCTCTGCCTCTGCCTCTGCCTCTGCCTCTGCCTCTGCCTCTGCCTCTGCCTCTGCCTCTGCCTCTGCCTCTGCCTCTGCCTCTGCCTCTGCCTCTGCCTCTGCCTCTGCCTCTGCCTCTGCCTCTGCCTCTGCCTCTGCCTCTGCCTCTGCCTCTGCCTCTGCCTCTGCCTCTGCCTCTGCCTCCACACTCAGAGAGAAATGGAGGCCAGATCAGTGTATTTTCCCTTCTGTATGGCTTGCTTAGCTATCTCACTGGCTTTTATCCATAGCTCCCCTTCTTACTTGGGGGGGCTGTTGTGGTGAGGAAGTAGAAAGAGGCTCCGAAGCTGGCAGCTAATCAGTCAGAGGTGCATGGTGTGCTCTGTAAATGGAGCAGTCCACACTGAGGAGGGCCTGTAGCCTCTGCCAACTCAACAGAGTCGGCTCTGTGCCCAAGTTGGTTTTGTTTGTTTGTTTGTTTTGTTTTTTTCCTTTTGGTATATATTTTAGTACTTAACTTTGTTAGGAATAATATTTTGTTTTGTCTACAATTATAACTTGCCTGGTAACTTATATAGTGCACACACATATACATTCGTTGTGTATATATATTTATTGTATGTTTACATACAGATACTTGTACATATGTGTGTGCGCACAAGTGTGAGTGTGTGTATGTGTGTGTGTATGAGAGAGAGAGAGAGAGAGAGAGAGAGAGAGAGAGAGAGAGAGAGAGAGAGAACATACTAACGAGGGACCTTGAGTGAAATGCCAGGATGACACGGATGCTTAGGGTTAAGTAATGAGGGAGGAAAGAGAGATTCCTGAGCAGAGTCAGGGCATCATCGCCATGAACCTGCCATCCTACCCTGAGCTTCTGATTAGTACTCTTTGTGCTCTCTTGGTTCCTGTTCCTCCTCCTATGGCCTCAACCCTTCTCATGGCACAAGCTTTGTGTCCGCTGGGAGGAAGGTAGGAGGCTACAGCAGAGGGGAGAAAAACAAAAGTAAAAGAAAACCAAAAACAATTACAGAAAGGGCTTCTTGGCAGTCATTCTCTGGAGCAGCTCCAGTATGTGAGAGCGGAGTGTCCCCGGCTCTCCAGAAGCTCATCATGGAGCAAGGAACAGAAAATGAGATTTATTATGAAGAACTCAGCAAAGCGATGGGGAGGGGGGGGGCCCTTTGTAAAAGGAGTACAAGAAATTGAAAGTTACTGAGAAAGTTTCCTCTGGCCAAGAGTCACACCAGACCAATAAATGAACTGTAAAAGAATGGGCACAGGGCATGGGGGTAGAGAAAGATGATTCACTGGGTAGAGAAAGTATTAGGACAGGACTTCAGATTCCTCTGTAAATGTCAGGCAGATCTGTCTGCCTGCCTGCAAAGGTAGTAATGGGGCTACCAGAGCAAGCTGGCTAGGTAGATGAGCCAAATGATCATTCTCTGGGCTCAGCAAGAAACCCTGACTCATTATATCGAGTGGAAAGTGATTGGGGATGACTCCCAACATCAATTTTGCCTCCATGCACTCACCCACACATGTTCACAAACATGCACACACACTCACACACATTCACACTCACACACACTCACATATATATGCATACCACACCATTCACATAAATTTTGAAAAAAAAAAAACCCGTAAGTTTAAAACGCACAGTTGAATTTGGAGATAAAAACTTAAAAAGAAGGGCAATAACCTCAATATAAAAAAGAATTTGTAGTGGAAAACTCAACAAAGGTCCTCTTTAATTGGTTTGGGTACATTTTCTAAATCATTTGAACTCCTACATACCTTTAAGCCCCCAAAGAAGTTCATCAGAAGACTTATAAACCTAAAGGTAGCTGGGGTTGGCGGTGCTTGCCTTTAATCCCAATTCTTGGGAGAAAAAGTCAGATAGGAGGCTAGCCTTGTCTACATAGAGAGTTCCCAGCCTGGTCTACCTACTGAGACCCTTTTGGAAAAACAAAGGCAACACTCCTGCAAAACACAAAAGGAAAAAAGAACAAATCCAAGACACAGAAGAAGTAGATCAACTTCCAAGAATATAGAGTACTAACCTACTGGGAGTATATGAGAAAGCACTGACTTTCAAACAAGGAGTACCGCTCCTCTTGTAGTGACTAGGACCCTTTTTTAAAAAAATGGTATAAATTGTTTTAAAAACAACTCAAAAATATATCAGAGCCAAAAAAAAAAAAAATACTGCGTACATCTTTAAGCACACCACAATAACATTAGAAACTAATAGCAAGCCATTGCCATTAACAACAATGATACTAGGAAGCTTTAAAATTACTTAAACACTTAAAAACACTTTGTAGAAGAGGAAAAACAAACAAGAACGGACTTTAGAAACTAAAGCAGCCAGATGTCACTACATATATCTATGACAGAGACAGGATAATTGCTCACACATCCCCAGCCTGGGCGTCATTGCAAAACCCTGTCTCAAAAAACTGAAATAAAAACTTAACCCATTGATGAATCTAAAAAGGTCAAAATTTGTACAGTAAACTGCCAAAATTTATTTAAAATGATAGAATCCATGAAGGAAAAAAGATATGGCTGCACTTATAAGTTCTGTTAGATGTCAAGAACCAGCTATTTAGTATGAAGAAGAAATTGGGAATACCATGTATAATGTGTTGTTGGGAGCAGGGGAGATCTGACTGGATGAAGAGATGAATGACATCTTGAAACCAAGAATTGAGAATTGAGAATAGAGTTTACTGGGGGCGGTGGGGGGGTTGGGGGACAGAGGTTAGGAAAGTTTAAGACTGGTTAAAGCTGATACAGAACCTCTAGTCAAAATGACTTTGGCCACCCATACCCACTGGGCTGGCAGAACCTCCAGGAGCACCTTGTTTGTCCCGGAAACTGACAATTTTGTACAGAGGAATAGAAGGCCAGTAGCTAATCCAGACAGATCAATTAAAGCTGCAGGACCAGCGAGCCTGGCGTAGCATCAGGACCTGCCCATCCCCCTGGATCCTCCCCAGGAGCAGCTCTGCAGGTGCAATCTCTCCAGGGGGCAGTGAGAGCCATGAATAGTAAGGGGTTTAGCTCAAGCACATAGAGGCGTTTAGCTGCCTAAACTTAATCCCCCAATAATCGGATTATGGAAATTCCTACTCCAACCTCTTCCTCTGCAGGACGGAGCCTCTAAATGCTCTCTACACTGGGGAATGGGATGGGACCAGACCCATCAGTCTGAAGAGCCACCGCGAGGGAACCAACGTACCCAAATGGCATCCAAAAGCATAAAGCGAACAGTAACGTTTAAGAACAAAAGCCAACCCTCTTCCAGTGTACTAACACACTTATGCTCCTTTGTCTGAGTTCCTGTCCATTTGCACAGTTTTTGCGGCATAGCTTGTTTCACTTAGCATCCTCTAATTCTTCCTCACCAATGAAAACGTGCCATCGAGAGGATACGGACAGCACCTCAACAGTTTTGGGCTAAGGTGAAAGATAGGAAGCTTTTGTGTGGCCCGTAGAGTTGTGATGTCATCGGACGGGGTGGAAAAGCATGGGCACCGTAGGAACAGTGTCTCTCTCCCAGAGCACTCAGAAAAGCCAGGGGCAGAAAGAGGAGCAGGCCACAGGCGTTTTCTGCAAATATTAGGTTGTGTTTCTGTGTGCAATTTAGCCAACTCCCTTTTGCTTCTTCCTCCACCCCACCTTTATGCTACAACCAGAACGAGTCTCAGAGCCTCTAGCTGTACTTAACTGTTCCCATCTTTGCAACCCACTGCTGTTTTCCTGTCCTCCACCCTCTGCACCAAGGTTCTAGGCACCCGGAGCCCTGTTGTACATGAGAAACCCCTGTCCTCCTCCACTGACTACTCTGTACCCATCTTTTAGACAACAATCTGGGCATCTGAGGGTCCCAAATTGATGTGCAAAAGGCCCCAAGACCATTTTCAGTGTTAGGTCAGGGGTCTCTGTGGACCTGGAGTCCACATAATTAATACACAAAACCCTTCACTGAAGAGAACCAGGCTAGGGCATAGGAAGAAAAGAGAGGAAGAAGTTAGAAGTCTCCATTTGTTCCCTAGGTGAGTCACTTCCTCCGAGTGCAAGAGCAAGCCTTGCTTTAAGGCTTTGTTCACATATCATCTGCTCTGCACGCAATGCCAGGTACTCCAGGCAGAATCTTCTACTCCTTGTCATAACTAAAGTTTATATTTCCTACTACTTAGAGCTGTCCATCTTGTGTTTAGTCTGTCTGTCTGTCATGGCCTTTCTGGCTCTGCCAACATACCTGAGCTTTGCAATTCCAGCAGTACCTTTTTTGATTTTTTTTTCTTTTTCTTTTTTTTTTTTTTTCCTTTTTTGATTTATAATGAAACTATGAGTTTAGATGGGATTAAGGTAAGGAGTCCTAAGGGTGACAAGCATCCCGAGTGCCCAGTTACCTGGTAGCATTGGTCTCTCCCATGGCATTAGGGTTGTGAGAGCTGTGGTGTTTGCTCCATGGTACCCAGGCTGCAGAAGCAACCTCAAACATGACTTTCCTCATTGCTGATTCAGCCTATAGTTGTCCTGCTGGAGCTTTTGTGTCACGGTATCTCATGTCTGCTCACATCCAACCACCTGATGGCCCATGACCAGCCTGGCACTGAGCCAGAGAAGTATATTCTTCCCACCTCTACAGAGCTGCTGGTCGCAAGGCAGTGGAAGTGGTTATGTAATCCTCCCACAGAGAAGGGAACTAGAATGCAGGTGTAGCAATAATACAATCAACTGCAATAAAAATGCATCAACGCTATACTACGCGCTACTTGTGATCCTAAATACCTGTTTTTCCTTCTTATTTGGTTCATACAGTTGAAGCATTGTTCCCATCCCGAACACAGAGAAGTTTGCTAATTTGCTTATCGCCACACTAATGAATAACGAAGAAATTTCAACCAGGGTCAACAGAAGCCCAGAGCCGGTCAAGGTGCAATGCATTTACGAATGTACTGTCCCAAATCCTGTGACCTTCAGAGAGAGAAATACCTGGGGATTCATTGTTTCATCAGACACTAGTCAAGGCAACATTTGATGGACATGTATTCAATATGGGAATGATGGATATGGAAGAGATAGGAGGCAAGATAATTACAGTAAATACTACTAAGTGGAGTTAAGCACTGAGATACAGCAGACAAAGATGAAGTATGTGCGTGCCTGTGCTTCTGGCACGCACGTGAGTGTGTGTGTGTGTGTGTGTTGGGGGTGGGGGAAGATGGGCAGCCACAATCTTAGTATGCTAAAAACTCTTAGGTAGTGGACTGATGAGATGGATCATCAGGGAAGGACACTCGCTGCCAAAACTGAAGACCTGAATTTGATCCCTGGAACTTACCAGTGGAAGGAGAGAACATCTCCCTCCAGTTGTTCTCTGACCCCCCACACATTGGCTCGGGAGTAATTCCCTCAATAGGTGGATAATTATAATCTTAAAAAGTTTAAAGCTCTTCCCTGGAAAGGTGGCATGGGAGCCAGGACCTAAAGAATGTCAGGGCTTTGAGGGCAGCCATTTATGTCTGGTTTTGTTTGGAATTATCTTCTCAACCTCTGAACAGGGCCTGACTGGGGCATAAGCTTCCTGTGCTAATGTGATTCACAGCAGAGCAAGAGAAGGGAAGACTCCTGTGGATAACCTGGGAGAGGCACGGTTTGGGCAGAGAGAACCTTGCAAAGGCTAGGAGGCAGGGGGATGCCCAATATGTTCCTGAAAGAGGCCAATTAAAACCTGCCTCTCACTTTCCTTCTGGTGTGTGTGTGTGTGTGTGTGTGTGTGTGTGTGTGCTCTCTCGAGCACCAGCGAAAAGTTTAAATCTCAGAAGTGACAGAAGTCTGACTTGGGTTTTCTCAGGTCATTCTGAAAGATACAGGAGAGAGGAAGGGAGGCAAGAACAGAGCCCATCCATCCCTGAAATAACCATGTCCTGTGCTGACCAACAGCAAAAACCAGACCAGACCCATATATGAATCCACCAGTCTGTGCCCTTTAAACTTTGTTGTGTGTCTGCATTTCCTGGAGGTATTTGGTAAAATTGCAGGTCACAGCCCACATCCCTCAGACTCATTAAGGGGATCTGGAGGTGGCCGTTTGGATCGGACTACACCTGTACTGGTGTTTGAAGAAGTCAGTTAGCAAGAGCTCCGGGAGAGTTAGCAAGAGTTGGAGGCATCGGGATGCTTGCAAGTGGAGGTTGAAAGCACCAACTCCTCCCCTGAAGCCTTAGACAAAGAGGGGTCCTTCTTCCTCCACTGCTCCTTGGCTGCTGCATTTGGGAGGGCTGACGGGACAAGGTGGGGAGGGACTGGCGGGAGTCCTCGGCGGGAAGCCCCCTTCCTGCCGCCAGACAAAGGGCGGTGTCCTATAAAGGCTGTGGCAGAGACCCTGCGTCCAGGCGAGGGCGCACACAGACTGGCGCTGCGACAGCAACCTCGACTGCGCCGGTTCCCAGCTCCTAGCAAGAAGGTGCGTTGACTTAGGGGAGCGGAAGCAGCTACCGAGGGGACTCTGGGTGACCCGGGAACTTTAGGCGGGACAGGCGCAATAGCGCGGCACTTGGGAAGCGGGTCTGGCATGTTGTCAAACCTGCTTTAGCTGGAACGCAGGGACAGTTCCCTATCACCTCCAGATCTGTTAGCGACTCTCCGAGACTTTGCAGATCTGAAGTTGCAACCACTGATGTTTTCCCAAACTCCCGAAATAATGTTATGGGCAGATCAATGGTTTGCTACGGTCGGGTGAGATAACTTATTTTTTTAAAGAGTGGAGAAGGGATAGATGGGAAATGAGGGTTCACAGCCAAGCAGCAGACTGGACAAAATGTGCAGAGGAGTCAAGTGCAGGCAGGCTGCGAGGCTGTTAAGTGCGCCTCAGAACCAATGGCTCCCCGGGCACAGGAAAGTTGTTCAAGGGCAGCGCTTTAGTCCGCAACCCACAGACTGTATCCAGTGAGCCCTACTGACTCAAAGCATAGTGTAGGGCTGCTTAAGAGAGACAAGATTGCATACAGTAGAGTATGTATAATTAGTGCTGAAATGTGAGTGTATGTGCATGTGTGAGCGAGGATGGGATGCACACCTCAGACCATCAAGGATGGAGAGTGGGATGGATTAAGTAGATAGCTAGGGACCTTCTTTGTACTGTTTACTTTTTAAATTTTTTTTCTGAACTGGCTTAGAATAACTTTTTAAGAACCAACATATAGGGGGTTAGATGTCATTGTAACATTTTCCAATAAACTGTGCCTTAGTCGTTTCCTCCCCTCATCCCCCTGCCCTCTACCCTCATACCCCTCCCCCTTGAGACCTTCCCCATAAATCTTGCTTGATACTTTTTTCTTAAGAGAGCAGAGCCATGCCTAGTGTTGGCTGTCAGACCCCATCCATCTTCTCTTTAGCTCTCCAAACTGCTGCCCAACTCTCTTTCCGTGGACAAAGTTGTAAGAAGAGACAAATACACGGATCGGTGGGTTACAGGAGATAAACTGAAAATCTTAAGAAGAAAAGAGCTGTGTGAGCCCGCAGGCCTGGGGCTAGCCACATAGTGTTGTGAGCTTCGGACTTTTGTGCCTTTCTAGTTGACCTGGGGTTTGTGTCCAGGAGCTGTAGGAACCAAAGAACAACAATGTCTATTGGCAGTGTGACCTTCTCTAAGAGGATATGGCATTTTCTCCAGTTAATGGGCTACCTTCTCTGGTAACCATATAATATATTCATGGTTTATTTAACATAACATTAGTCCAGGTGCTTGCTTTCTTTCTTTCTTTCTTTCTTTCTTTCTTTCTTTCTTCCTTTCTTTCTTTCTTTCTTTCTTTCTTTCTTTCTTTCCTTCTTTCTTTTTCTTTTTGGATTTTAGAGGTTCAGGTGCTTTCTAAAGCTACCATGCCTTAGTGAGATATTTTGTCCAGGCGGGCCTTAAACTTATGACCCTTTATATTTAATTAATATTTTTATGTGTATGGGTATGTATCTGTGCCCGACTTTTGTGCCTCGTGTCCAGAAGAGGGGGCTGAATCTTCTGGAGTTCGAGTTACAGACAATTATGAGCTGCCGTGTACTGGGAATTGAACTCAGGTCCTCTGGATGAACAATCAGCCAGTGCTTGTAACTACTGAGCCATCTCTCCAGGCCTTTCCTCCATGATTAACTTGAATCTATAACCCCTACCTACCTAGGGATGTGTGGATAGAATTCAAGAGTTCTGTGACCTTGAATAAGGAGATACTGCATCTTTAATTAGCATCTCTTTTATTTATAAATATAGGTAATAAAATGTATTAATATCAACATGGTTTTAAATAAAGTAAACAATTTTGGCTTCCTTCTCAAAATAACAACTTTAAGTGGGTTAAATATGTAGACACGGGAAATAACCAATGATATTGAGTAGCTGTTCAGTTACTGTGCTTTAAGATATGATACGGCAGCAAAGTTTTATCCTAACACATGGTAGCGGTGGCAAACTTGTCACCAGTGGAGGTCCTGGATGCTACCATGTCACACCCCAAATGTTGCAGATCTTTTTTTTTTTTTTTAATCAAATGTCACTTCTTAGGAATTATGGTAATATGTGTAGTTTTGTAGTGTGTTAAAAATTAGGCAGATGTGTTACCATATTGCACTTTTATTTAATAACTACTAAGTATAACCAATTTTTGTATCTCTGTATTTTAACTTGTGCATTTATAATTTTGACATATGAACCAATATATATTTAAAATCGTCATTCTGAGTGGACTGCAAACCCAGGCTTCCCTAGACCACCAAAGAGATGCATGGAGAGGAAAAAAAAAAAGCTAACGAGCCCTAAGTTAGTGAGAGTCTTTAGTTGTGACATTTGTCTGGCTTGGCCCTCGTTTCGACATCCATCCACAGCATCCGGTGTGGAATTTCCCCTCTTCTATTGCTTTGAAATCAACATTAGAGGCAATCAGACCTTGCAACTGGAAAAACACTAAATGTAATTTTCCTTTGATTTAAGAAGTACTGCAGCGACTTTCCAGTGACCTCTATTTTGGACTTTTCCAGCTTGTTAAGTCACTGATTTCTATTTCCCCGGTGGAGAAGGAGAGTAAAACACTTGAGGCTGAATCAACAAGTAATTACCAAGCGTCCCTAGAATGGCAGGCTACATTTTAGGAGAGGTGGGTTTTTTGTTTTGGTTTGTTTTGTTTCCTTTTCTCTTCTTCCCCCCCCCCCCCCCCATGGTTCCTTCTGTCTCTCTGGTACAATGGGCTCTGGCCCTCTTAGAAAAACACCACAACCAGTTAATCCCGCCTAATCCTCTCCTCCCAGTTTAAAAAGGACCCTCCCCCCCCCCGCCCCCCACAGGACTAGAGTTGACTTGGCTGTGAGCTAAACCCTCTTTTGATAAGACAACGGTTGCCCCTCAGTCCTGGCCTGCTCTGGTGTGAACAAAACCTAATAGTTTTCTTCCTGTCTTCGAGACTCCTTCATGTGGCTGCAGGTGATGTTTTCTGCTTCAGGTAGAACTGGGATAAAGTCCCGGCAGCATGCTTTTATGGTAGAGCCAAAAAGCAAATTATTCAGAAATGACTCAGGCTAGAGACAAGATAATGAGCCAGTGTACATTTCTAACCTGGAAGAGACCTGGTTCACCCATCTGTTTTCCAGGGCGATGTGGTCTTCCTGGAAGCAGGCTCTAGGATGTAAGTGATGTTTCTCTGTATCTACAGAAGCTGTCATCAGGTAAACAAAAGGGCAGCCATCTCCTGAGGGTCGTCAAGGCTGAACCCTACTTCTGAGGTTGCAGCAGCAGTACAATAAAGCCATACCCTGACTTAGGATGTAGACCTGAACCCTCCTTCAGAGTCGGCCAGAGGTTGAAAACACACATTGAAGATGTATTTGACACACCTGACTTAGAAGATCATTAACTTAGACTAGCCTACCTCAAATGTGCTCAGAACGCTTACATTAGCCTACAATCGGGCAAAATTGCCAATCCAAGTCCATTTTATAAGAAAGTAGGGAAATGTCACGTATAATTTTTAAAAAAGATTTATTTGTTTTATGTGAGTGCACTGTAGTTGTCTTCAGACATACCAAGGGCATCAGATCTTATTACAAGATGGTTGTGAGCCACCATATGGATGCTGGGATTTGAACTCAGGACCTCCGGAAGAGCAGACAGTGCTCTTAACTGCTAAGCCATCTGTCCAGCCCTGTTACATATAATTTATTGAATACCTCGATCTACAAACCACTGGCAACACATTAGTGTGCACTGTAGCTTACTCCAGTGATAGCACAGCTAACAGCTGCAGTTGATCCTAGCATCTCCAGAGTGTATTTTGCTATGCTATGAAGACTCTTATTATACAGTCAGGATTAGGAGGAGGCTGGGTAGAGCTGGTCCCTTTCCTTAGGCCTCCTAAGGTTCATGCATGCTACAGGCAAGTGCCCTTGCCCAGGAAGGCCAAACTCACTCTGTAGCTCAAGGAGTCCTTGAACTTGAAATCCTCTTGCCTTAGCCTCTTAAGTGGCTAGGGCTGCAGGCCTGCACAGCCAGGCCCAACTTAGAGCAGCTCTTTAAAGAATCTGGAGAAAGAGAAGGGGAGACTGTGAGGAGGAGATTGGAGAATGAGGAAAGAGCATGAAAAGTTAGCAATGCACATCACTCTTGGGCAGGGGCAGAGGGCCTAAGTGCTCTGGGAAGCTGAGGCTGGAGCAAGCACCAAGGAACAGCAAGTGAACCACCAACACCAGGCTTCCTAGGGGTGAGATTTGACTCACTTGCCAGTGTGCCATGATGATTCCCATTTTAATGCACTATTCCGGGCCATGTGGAGGAGAAAGAGGATCCATGCCTCCAACAGTTAAAGATGGCAAATGAGATTCGGCAGTATTTGATGATCCTTCCTAATGTGGAGAAGGTCAGCTATGGAAAGGCCAAGAAGGCCAGGTGTCTTCTGGAAGTCCATGCCACAAATCACAGGCATGTTTCCTTTTCTTCTTATCAGGCTAAACAGCTGCATGTCTGCTGTCATAGCTCTGGGTATCTCGTCTCGGCCCTTTCTCACCCTGCTCACAGTTCTCCAACTGTGAACATTCTAGCTATTGGAGTTTGGAGCCCAGTCCTCCAGATGAGGTCGGCCAAAGCAAGGAGAGCTGTCCCATCTTCTCCAATCCAAATATCACTTAATTTCTCCATTCCTGAAAGTTCTTAATACACTGCACATTCACATCCAACACTCCGTGGGCTAAGTATGAATTTTAGTCACACATGTACTTGAGTCTGTACTGGAGATGATCTACTGGGAAGGATAGTTATGATGGAGGTTGGAGATGTAGCTTAGTTGAAGGAATGTTGCTCAGCATGCCTGAACCCCCAGCATGCATACACCAAAGCATGGTGACACATGCCTGCATTCCCAGCATTCAGGATGTGAAGGTAAGAGATTCAGAAGTTCAAGATCACCCTTGGCCATATTGTAAGGTTGAGGCCATCCTGGAATGCGTGAGATCCAGTCTCAAAACGTGGGGGATGTGGGATGAAGGATATAGGAAAGAGACTAGGTGCAGTTTTTTAATGGTGACTGCAAAATAATCAGGGAGAAAACGTGACAGCATGCTGGTCTTTGGCCCTTTCTTCTTACATCTTCTTTTCCTTCTTAAAAAAAAGACATTTCTGGGGCTGGAGAGATGGCTCAACGGTTAAGAGCACTGACTGCTCTTCCAGAGGTCCTGAGTTCAATTCCCAGCAACCACACGGTGGTTCACAACCATCTGTAATGGGGATCCGATGCCCTCTTCTGGTGTGTGATAGTAACAGTGTACCCACATACAGGAAATAAAAAAAAAACTTTTAAAAGACATTTCTAAAACATGTCTTTAAAAGTCTTAGTCAAAATGAATTTCCTAAAGTCCAGGTTGAGAAGAGCTAACACTGCAGGTTCTTGGCAGAACACGTGATTATAACTGTGCCTCTTACAAGAGCTTGGCCACCAAAGCCCCTTTTCTCTCCCATTGCAGGAACCTGGACATGACCAGAAAGATCTTCACAAATACCAGGGAGCGGTGGAGGCAGCAGAGTGTCAACAATGCCTTTGCCAAGCTGAGGAAACTCATCCCTACTCACCCTCCAGACAAGAAGCTGAGCAAGAACGAGACGCTTCGCTTGGCAATGAGGTATATCAACTTCTTGGTCAAGGTCTTGGGCGAGCAAAACCTGCATCAAACAGGAGTCGCTGCCGCTCAGGGAAACATTCTGGGGCTCTTTCCCCCAAAGCCCCGCCTGCCAGATGGGGATGACAGAACTCTACTGAATGACTACCAAGTTCCTTCCCCTGGCCCAAGCCACGGGGCTCCCTAAGGTGGTGGTGACAGTCAGCCCCCAGGGCAGCACTGGTTGAAGAGTCACATGATTTCATGCTGTGGTGAGGTATGACACCGGAAGTGAAGTGACGAAGTGATGAACAGCAGCTGAGAGCTGAAAGGAGACTTGAGCAATATTGCTCGAGTCCTATTACCCCAGAACTTCAGGTGGGGAAAAAAACCAGCAAAACAAAACAGCTGTAAGTTTAAAACTGCTGTCTCACCCATGACGTCAGTAATGAGGACTTCCTTAAGACTGGATCTCAGATGAAAGAACAATGCTTGTTGCCCTCTGAATATATTTAAACGTTTACTTTGAGAAAGGAGACGCGTTTGATGGAAGGCAAACACATGTTAAGACTGATGAGTGAAGAGTTAGCCACTGTGGAAACCAACCCGGGAGAGCCATGGGGCCCTCTTTGGAGGGATGCCCCTCTGGAGCAGAGCAGTGAGGATTAAAGCCTCCTTTGACCTCTGTGGAATCATGATATTCGACTTCAGTTGAGCCTCTGATACATATACTGTCTCTGAGACCAAATAGCAGGTTTCATCCGTGTAAGGAAAAGTCTTGATAACTTACGAACTGGACTTCATAGGTTTTCTTATAAACGTTAGCTAAAATGAGCGCGAGCACACCCTTAGTTTGACACACTTGGTACTGACTCTTTTAATTCAGCCCAAATTCATGCTGACATAAGTCCTGTAAAATTAAATAATTACGAAAATCTGAATATTGCCATTTTATGATTCATTGAGGGTAAACAATAGAAATAGAATACCAGATGCTAATGTACGAGTGCTTTTGACTTGGTCTTCCTGCCTCCCACAGAGCATTTGCTCATCCTTAAGCTGGGGCAGAGTAGCACCCAGTAAATCAGTAGCACACTGTGGATCTTGCAGTCATCACCACGAACCAACCTGGTCCTGATGGTGCCTGGACTCAAAGATAAGTCCAGTAGTAGCTGAGCCCCAGTTGCAGAAAATGCCTAGCTCTGGAACATTTTATTTCCCCAAAGTTCTTTTGGCTTTATAATCTTTTGAATTACAGGTGGGCAATCTGTGGATTGTGGTTATGAATTTTCGATAGCTACACAATATAGAAACTTAAGCTTCTTTGTCTCTCTAGAAAGTATTTTCTTTATATGTAACAAGGTGACTGTCATTCAGGTCAATTCAGCCGATGCACTTATAGCACACTGGGTTTCCCGCTAAGTCCTTTATTTAACCTGCCCTTGATTAATCTCCCCACAGAAACAGTATAGATTATGGAGACAAGTGAGCACAGAGGCCAGGAGATTACTTCCTTCCACCCCAAGTGTGCATATCATTCTTAGCAGCCTGGGGAGAGTCAGACACTGGGACATTTCAATGATTTTGTGTAACACTGACCTCTCGTCTGGCATTAGATTAAAAAGAGTACATTTGGCATTGCTTTGCTTTTACTTAGCTTCTTTGAATGTGAAGAAGGCACAGAGGACCTCTGTCCCTAAATGCAGGACTTTTGTGCCATACACAGAATACGCTTTTCCCTGCTTGCTGGGGCTTTCGTCTGTGCTCAGAGAGGGCCTTCCCTGAAGTGCTACAAGGACACCAAATGAAATGAGGAGGTTGAGCTGTAATTATACTGAATGAGGGGGGTGATTATTTCAAGAACCCCTAGAGGAAATCCTTTCAAAGATGAATAAATCTTTGCAATATTATTATATGTGATGTACTTCTTGAAATATTTCTTCACCTTAAAATTTCTATACCAAGTTGTATTAAATTAACATCTGAAGAAGAAGAAGAAGAAGAAGAGGAGGAGGAGGAGGAGGAGATGAGGAAGAAGAAGAAGAGGAAGAAGAAGAAGAGGAGGAGGAGGAGGAGGAGTTGTTATTACATCAGGCCCAAATAGTCACGGTATGTGTGGGACTAGAAGCTAAATCAAAACTCTCTGTATGTTTTTCTCTGGTATCTTCATGCCAGGCATGGTGGTCCTAGCAGTAAGAATTCATAGTTCAAATGCATCATAGTCTACCAGATGCTACATCTGTTTATGGGTCATTTGAGTCTAACAGAAGAGTTAAGCCACATTTTCTAACTATGCTCCTCTCTTCCTTGAACTAAAGTGAGTGTCTGGTCTTCTTTGGACTGTAATGGAAGTGTTTAGCAACCACATCCAAGCTTTATACAGACTGTCTGCTTGGTCACTCCACAGAGAAGAAAAAAGGTCCAGGGAGTTTCAGAATGGCTTTCCAAAGGTCTCGGGGCCATCCACAGAGGTCTAGGACACAGATGTCTGTTTCTTGACCCTTTCCAGCTTTTCCTTAGTGCTGATCAGTCAACGTGTATCTGGGGTTGAAAACAAACAAAAGCGCCTTACCGTTACATTAACCTCTTCCTGAAAGCATTTAGTGATCTATGCTTTTTTGTGACACAAAATTATCATGCTTTGTAGAATGTGAGTAGATGTGTCAACCAAAGATTTTAAAAAATCTGTTAGTATGTTTTGTGAGTTCTTGACCATTAATTATAATTTGCTATTTAACTGTTAATTTATTACAAATAAATTATTTAAGAAAATAAATCGTCCTTTAATTTTTAGGTATAATTTCATCAATATACTAAGCATCCACTTTTAGGGCCTCTGTACTGATTTGGAAAAAAAACCTTTTCATTAGTTTAGGAAAAAAATTAGCGTCAACTGACACCTTTTCCCTCAGCTGACATCCTCACAGCAACACACCATCTTCTTTCCCTCCCCTTCCCTCCCCTTCCTTCCCCTCCCCCCTTTCCTTTCCTTTTCTAGACAGTTGTACCACATAAGATCCCCATGGTAAGACATCATGGGGGTAAGAATCTTGACATTGTGGCCATGAGGGCTGATCAGTTGGAGTTAAGAGCAGCCCAGATGGAACATGGCAAGTCATATTTTGGGGTTCTTGGCAGGGAAACAGACATAATAGCAGAGAGGGTAATGTGCCCAGCTCTACTGGTGACTAAGGTTTATTATAAATTTAAAGGTTGTGTGTCATTTATGCTAAAACTTAATAACCAAAGGCAGGGTGGAAGCCCCTGAGTGAGAGTAAATATTTTCTACAGCACAGTCTAATGCTTCTCTTTAAAGTTTCCCATAATTACCATCCAAGAATAATACCCCTTACAGCACCTGCCTTGGGAATTTCATCACCTAAGAATGGCTTAGACAGCCAAAATAAGTATTAAATTATGCACAACTGGCATTGTCCTTAAAAAGGCAAAAGATGAAAGGGGTTGGGGATAATGGACAGCTTAACTGCTGACCCACAGGCCAAAGGTTAGTCAAAAGTCACATCCTTAGCTAGAAAGGTCAACGGACACGAAGGGATCTGAAAGTCCTATAGCAATGCAAAGTGAGGGCTTTGCAGCAGGTGTTAAGAAAGGAATGCTAGGCTGGACTGACCTCCAAGGATCTGGGGAGGCCAAGGGTGGCAAGGTCTCCCCAACCAATGTCTTCTTGTGCCTCACTTGCAGTTTACTGGAAACAGACAGACATGTATGGCTTCCTTTTCTTTTCTTTTTTTTTTTTTTTTTTTTTTTAGATTTAGAAAGTATATTATTAAATAAAAAGTACATTATTAAATAAGAGTATCATATTACAGAAGGTGACCCAGTCTCAGAAAGAAAAATAACCTCAGGTTCTTCCTCATATGTGAATACTAGCCTAATTAGACACCCTCCCCCACACCTACCCCCCATCCCTGTAAAAACTGTAAATGTGGGGTTATAATACAATATTTAGAAGAAGAACAAGATAGGGTAATAATAGATAATAAGGAAAGATACATGAATTGAGAAAGAGGATATAAAGCTAATTACGTTTCTTTTTTTTTTTTTGGTTTTAAATTTTTTTTTTCAAATTTATTCTGTAAAAGATATAAGAAACATTGACATACTAACAAGAACAACCATTTTATCAACTCTAAATTAAAATTGTTTGTGTCAATGATACAGAAAAATAAACACATTTATTGTTTTACATAGTTTATATCACTCTTATGAAACATTCACACACATGCACACACACACACAAACAAACACACGTATATTCTTGCCCATGATTTCCTTGAATTTGTATAGGTAACTCCTAACAAGGTAAGTTGTGATGATTACTTTTTTTTTTATTACATATTTTCCTCAATTACAATTCTAATGCTATCCCAAAAGTCTCCCATACCGCCCCCCACTTCCCTACCCTCCCATTCCCATTCTTTTGGCCCTGGCATTCCCCTATATTGGGGCATATAAAGTTTGCAAGTCCAATGGGCCTCTCTTTCCAGTGATGGCCGACTAGGCCATCTTTCGATACATATGCAGCTAGAGACAAGAGCTCCGGGGTACTGGTTAGTTCATCTTGTTGTTCCAACTATAGGGTTGCAGATCCCTTTAGCTCCTTGGGTACTTTCTCTAGCTTCTCCATTGGGAGCCCTGTGATACATCCACTAGCTGACTGTGAGCATCCACTCCTGTGTTTGCTAGGCCCCTGCATAGTCTCACAAGAGACAGCTATCTTTGGGTCCTTTCAGCAAAATCTTGCTAGTGTATGCAATGGTGTCAGCGTTTAGAAACTGATTATGGGATGGATGCCTGGATACGGCAGTCTCTAGATGGTCCATCCTTTCATCACAGCTCCGAACTTTGTCTCTGTAACTCCTTCCCTGGGTGTTTTGTTCCCTATTCTAAGGAGGGGCACAGTGTCCACATTTTGGTCTTCATTCTTCTTGAGTTTCATGCCTTTAGCAAATTGTATCTTATATCTTGGGTATCCTAAGTTTTGGGCTAATATCCACTTATCAGTGAATACATATTGTGTGAGTTCCTTTGTGATTGTGTTACCTCACTCAGGATGATGCCCTCCAGGTCCATCCATTTGGCTAGGAATTTCATAAATTCATTCTTTTTAATAGCTGAGTAGTACTCCATTGTGTAAATGTACCATAATTTCTGTATCCATTCCTCTGTTGAGGGACATCTGGGTTCTTTCCAGCTTCTGGCTATTATAAATAGGGCTGCTATGAACATAGTGGAGCATGTGTCCTTTTTACCGGTTGGGACATCTTCTGGATATATGCCCAGAAGAGGTATTGCTGGATCCTCCGGTAGTACTATGTCCAATTTTCTGAGGAACCGCCAGACTGATTTCCAGAGTGGTTGTACAAGCTTGCAATCCCACCAACAATGGAGGAGTGTTCCTCTTTCTCCACATCCCCGCCAGCATCTGCTGTCACCTGAATTTTTGATCTTAGCCATTCTGACTGGTGTGAGGTGGAATCTCAGGGTTGTTTTGATTTGCATTTCCCTGATGATTAAGGATGTTGAACATTTTTTCAGGTGCTTCTCTGCCATTTGGTATTCTTCAGGTGAGAATTCTTTGTTCAATTCTGAGCCCCATTTTTTAATGGGGTTATTTGACTTTCTGGAGTCCACCTTCTTGAGTTCCTTATATATATTGGATATTAGACCGTTATCTGATTTAGGATAGGTAAAGATCCTTTCCCAATCTGTTGGTGGTTTTTTTGTCTTATTGATGGTGTCTTTTGCCTTGCAGAAGCTTTGCAGTTTCATGAGGTCCCACTTGTCAATTCTCGATCTTACAGCACAAGCCATTGCTGTTCTATTCAAGAATTTTTCCCCTGTGCCCATATCTTCAAGGCTTTTCCCCACTTTCTCCTCTATAAGTTTCAGTGTCTCTGGTTTTATGTGAAGTTCCTTGATCCACTTAGACTTGACCTTAGTACAAGGAGATAGGAATGGATCGATTCGCATTCTTCTACATGATAACAACCACTTGTGCCAGCACCATTTGTTGAAAATGCTGTCTTTCTTCCACTGGATGTTTTTAGCTCCCTTGTCGAAGATCAAGTGACCGTAGGTGTGTGGGTTCATTTCTGGGTCTTCAATTCTATTCCATTGGTCTATTTGTCTGTCACTATACCAGTACCATGCAGTTTTTATCACAATTGCTCTGTAGTAAAGCTTTAGGTCTGGCATGGTGATTCCACCAGAGGTTCTTTTATCCTTGAGAAGAGTTTTTGCTATCCTAGGTTTTTTGTTATTCCAGATGAATTTTCAGATTGCACTTTCTAATTCGTTGAAGAATTGAGTTGGAATTTTGATGGGGATTGCATTGAATCTGTAGATTGCTTTTGGCAAGATAGCCATTTTTAAAATGTTGATCCTGCCAATCCATGAGCATGGAAGATCTTTCCATCTTCTGAGATCTTCTAGAATTTCTTTCTTCAGAGACTTGAAGTTCTTATTATACAGATCTTTCACTTCCTTAGTTAGAGTCACGCCAAGATATTTTATATTATTTGTGACTATTGAGAAGGGTGTTGTTTCCCTAATTTCTTTCTCAGCCTGTTTATTCTTTGTGTAGAGAAAGGCCATTGATTTGTTTGAGTTAATTTTATATCCAGATACTTCACCGAAGCTGTTTATCAGGTTTAGGAGTTCTCTGGTGGAATGTTTAGGGTCACTTATATATACTATCATATCATCTGCAAAAAGTGATATTTTGACTTCATCTTTTCCAATTTGTATCCCTTTGATCTCCTTTTGTTGTCGAATTGCTCTGGCTAGGACTTCAAGTACTATGTTGAATAGGTATGGAGAAAGTGGACAGCCTTGTCTAGTCCCTGATTTTAGAGGGATTGCTTCAAGCTTCTCACCATTTACTTTGATGTTGGCTACTGGTTTGCTGTATATTGCTTTTATCATGTTTAGGTATGGGCCTTGAATTCCTGATCTTTCCAAGACTTTTATCATGAATGGGTGTTGGATCTTGTCAAATGCTTTTTCTGCATCTAACGAGATGACCATGTGGTTTTTGTCTTTGAGTTTGTTTATATACTGGATTACGTTGATGGATTTCTGTATATTGAACCATCCCTGCATCCCTGGGATGAAACCTACTTGGTCAGGATGGATGATTGTTTTGATGTGTTCTTGGATTCGGTTAGCAAGAACTTTATTGAGTATTTTTGCATCAATATTCATAAGGGATATTGGTCTGAAGTTTTCTATCTTTGTTGGGTCTTTTTGTGGTTTAGGTATCAGAGTAATTGTGGCTTCATAGAATGAGTTGGGTAGAGTACCTTCTGTTTCTATTTTGTGGAATAGTTTGTGAAGAACTGGGATTAGATCTTCTTTGAAGGTCTGATAGAACTCTGCACTAAACCCATCTGGTCCTGGGCTTTTTTTGGTTGGGAGACTATTAATGACTGCTTCTATTTCTTTGGGGGATATAGGGTTGTTTAGATCATTAACCTGATCTTGGTTCAACTTTGGTACCTGGTATCTGTCTAGGAACTTCTCCATTTCATCCAGGTTCTCCAGTTTTGTTGAGTATAGCCTTTGGTAGAAGGATCTGATGGTGTTTTGGATGTCTTCAGGATCTGTTGTTATGTCTCCTTTTTCATTTCTGATTTTGTTAATTAGAATACTTTCCCTGTGCCCTCTAGTTAGTCTGGCTAAGGGTTTATCTATCTTGTTGATTTTCTCAAAGAACCAGCTCCTTGATTGGTTGATTCTTTGAATAGTTCTTCTTGTTTCCACTTGATTGATTTCGCCCCTGAGTTTGATTATTTCCTGCCGTCTACTCCTCTTGGGTGAATTTGCTTCCTTTTGTTCTAGTGCTTTTAGGTGTGTTGTCAAGCTGCTAATGTGTGCTCTTTCTAGTTTCTTTTTGGAGGCATTCAGAGCTATGAGTTTTCCTCTTAGAAATGCTTTCATTGCGTCCCATAAGTTTGGGTATGTTGTGGCTTCATTTTCATTGAACTCTAAAAAGTCCTTGATTTCTTTCTTTATTCCTTCCTTGACCAAGGTATCATTGAGAAGAGTGTTGTTCAGTTTCCACGTGAATGTTGGCTTTCTATTATTTATTTTGTTATTGATGATCAGCCTTAGTCCATGGTGATCTGATAGGATGCATGGGACAATTTCAATGTTTTTGTATCTGTTGAGTCCTGTTTTGTGCCCAATTACGTGGTCAATTTTGGAGAAGGTACCATGAGGTGCTGAGAAGAAGGTGTATCTTTTTGTTTTAGGGTAAAATGTTCTGTAGATATCTGCCAGATCCATTTGATCCATAACTTCTGTTAGTTTCACTGTGTCCCTGTTTAGTTTCTGTTTCCATGATCTGTCCATTGGTGAAAGTGGTGTGTTGAAGTCTCCCACTATTATTGTATGAGGTGCAATGTGTGCTTTGAGATTTACTAAAGTTTCTTTAATGAATGAGGCTGCCTTTGTATTTGGAGCATAGATATTCAGGATTGATAGTTCCTCTTGGAGGATTTTACCTTTGATGAGTATGAAGTGCCCCTCCCTGTCTTTTTTGATGACTTTGGGTTGGAAGTCAATCTTATCTGATATTAGAATGGCTACTCCAGCTTGTTTCTTCAGACCATTTGCTTGGAAAATTGTTTTCCAGCCTTTCATTCTGAGGTAGTGTCTATCTTTTTCTCTGAGATGAGTTTCTTGTAAGCAGCAAAATGTTGGGTCTTGTTTGTGTAGCCAGTTTGTTAGTCTATGTCTTTTTATCGGGGAGTTGAGTCCATTGATATTAAGAGATATTAAGGAAAAGTAATTGTTGTTTCCTGTTATTTTTGTTGTTAAAGTTGTCATTCTGTTCTTGTGGCTGTCTTCTTTTAGGTTTGTTGAGGGATTACCTTCTTGTTGTTTCTAGGGCGTGGTTCCTGTCCTTGTATTGGTTTTTTTCTGTTATTATCCTTTGAAGGGCTGGATTCCTGGAGAGATAATGTGTGAATTTGGTTTTGTCGTGGAATACTTTGGTTTCTCCATCTATGTTAATTGAGAGTTTGGCTGGGTATAGTAGCCTGGGCTGGAATTTGTGTTCTTTTAGTGTCTGTATAACATCTGTCCAGGATCTTCTGGCTTTCATAGTCTCTGGTGAAAAATCTGGTGTAATTCTGATAGGCTTGCCTTTATATGTTACTTGGCCTTTTTCTCTTACTGCTTTTAGTATTCTATCTTTATTTAGTGCATTTGTTGTTCTGATTATTATGTGTCGGGAGGTATTTCTTTTCTGGTCCAGCCTATTTGGAGTTCTGTAGGCTTCTTGTATGTTCATGGGCATCTCTTTCTTTAGATTTGGGAAGTTTTCTTCTATAATTTTGTTGAAGATGTTTGCTGGTCCTTTGAGTTGAAAATCTTCATTCTCATCCACTCCTGTTATCCGTAGGTTTGGTCTTCTCATTGTGTCCTGTATTTCCTGGATGTTTTGAGTTAGGATCTTTTTGCATTTTCCATTTTCCTTGATTGTTGTGCCCATGTTCTGTATGGAATCTTCTGCACCTGAGATTCTCTCTTCCATCTCTTGTATTCTGTTGCTGATGCTTGCATCTATGGTTCCAGATTTCTTTCCTAGGGTTTCTATCTCCAGTGTTGCCTCATTTTGGGTTTTCTTTATTGTGTCTACTTCCCTTTTTAGGTCTAGTATGGTTTTGTTCATTTCCATCATCTGATTGGATGTGTTTTCCTGTTTCTCTTTAAGGACTTCTACCAGTTTGGTTGTGTTTTCCTGTTTTTCTTTAAGGACTTGTAACTCTTTAGCCATGTTCTCCTGTAGTTCTTTAAAGTCCTTCTTGATGTCCTCTACCATCATCATGAGATATGCTTTTAAATCCAGGTCTACTTTTTCAGGTGTGTTGGGGTGCCCTGGACTGGGCGAAGTGGGAGTGCTGGGTCCTGATGATGGTGAGTGGTCTTGGTTTCTGTTAGTAAGATTCTTACCTTTACCTCTCGCCATCTGGTAATCTCTGGAGTTGTTATAGTTGTCTCTGTTCAGAGGTTGTTCTTCTGGTGATTCTGAGTATCCTCTGTCAGCAGAGCTGGGAGACAGGCTCTCTCCTCTGAGTTTCAGTGGTTAGAGCACTCCCTGCTGACAAGCTTTCCTCTTAAAGGGAAGGTGTACAGATATCTGGCGTTTGGACCTCCTCCTGGCCGAAGAAGAAGGCGGAAAACAGGACCTTTCCCAGATGCTGTGTTGCTTTGGCAGGTCACAGAAGCTGTAGGCTTCTGTGGTGCACACTCTCAGCTGTGCAGACTAAGTTCCTAAGTTCAGTGGAGTCCTGGATCCAAGATGTGCTCCCTGCTCCTGAGGCAGAGGGCTCCTGTGCAGGGCAGACCACTGTCTTCCAGCTAGGAGGGTGCCGGATGTCTGTGGCCCCAAAAGGGTGCTGCCTCAGCGGCTCTGTGGCTCCCGCCTGTCCCAGAAGCTGTCTGCCTCTGTGGTCCTCAGTCTTACCTGTACAGACTAAGTTCGGCGGAGTCCCGGAGCCAAGATGGCGCTCCCTGCAGGGCAGGTCACTGTCCTCCGGCTGGGAGGGTGCCGGGTGTCTGCGGCCCCAAAAGGGTGCTGCCTCAGCGGCTCTGTGGCTCTCGCCTGTCCCAGAAGCTGTCTGCCTTGTGGTCCTCACTCTGACCTGTACAGACTAAGTTCGGCGGAGTCCCGGAGCCAAGATGGCGCTCCCTGCAGGGCAGGTCACTCGGCTTCCTTTTCTTATCCTCACTAATGGCCTATTATAAAGAAGTTCTAAAGACACTGCCTCAGGTACATAAGCCTCAGGTCCACAATTCACCAAAAAACATTTATTACAAGAATTTAAAAATCCCCACTTTAGAAATTTTCCTGGTAAGCTAATAAAATGGACTGTTAATGGTTGCCACCAAAGAAGTTTTGAAAAATGTGGGATATAGTGAGTATAATCCCATTTTTTGACCTAATTCATCATAAAAGAAATGTATAAAGGTATAATCAGAATTCTAGTCAGAGGAGTATGTCTATGAACTTAGTGCAGCGACACTCCAGTAGACCTAGCTATGGTACAGGCAAGACAAAAGGATTGCTTCCATTCCAGAGTTTGCAACCTGTACAGCATAAGGAGACCTTGTCTCTGGGGTAGATTCTTGCTCAAAGAATTATAGATATGAATATTTCAGAATCATATGTGAGGAACACATGAATATAATATTAAGAATAAGAGTGACAAAGTTTCCACTACTTGCCAGACACTGAACCCAAGAACTTCTAATTTTCATAATAATATTTGCTAATACAACATGAATTGTATTCTATTAATTATATTTACTTCTGTTTTTGTGGTCCTGGGGAGTGAACCTGGGATCTTGGGCCTGTTTGTCAAGCACTCCACCACTGAGCAACACCCCCAGCCCTAGTTTCGTGTACATATTCTATCAATATCTTTGTTGCCATTTTACTGAACATCTAAAAACATATAACTGTGCAGGTTCACACGGCTGAGTCAGAGCTTTACTTTCAGCTGGTTTTACAGAATAATTTCATCATGGAAAGCCCGGGTGACTTTCCATGGCTGTTTTATTTACATCTGCATTATTAATTCTTTTTGACTCCAACCACATCCACATCTCCTGGCCAGGCATACTATTGGGTAAATAAGCACCAGAGACCCTAGAAAGAGGAAGTTTCCTGTTCTGGAAGTACCAGGCTGTGGTCAACACCCATGGACCTCTGAGTAGACAGCTGTGTCACATGCGATATCTTTAGTAACACAGGTGTTTCTGTGCCAGGCAGCTATTGGGCGCTAGCATGAAACAGTTCTGTGGGTTTTTTTCCAGTCCCAGACTGCAGATCTGTTCTGCCTCTTTTCCCCTTACTACTCCATAATGCAAGCATGGCAGACCAGGCCACTTCAAACACTCATTGTATTTCCTTCCACCACACTGGCTCCTCCATCTCTTCCGCTGTCCTGGTCTCAGCTCTCTAGAGCTGGAGAGATGGAAGGACTTTTTTTTTCCAAGAAGACTTTTTATTTATGCTTTACATTAAAAAAAAAAAAAGAATCCCAGGATTTCCCCTTCTGTATGTTTTTGTCTTCCCTCGTCACAGTCCGTGATGCCAGCTGAGGTTGTCAGCACAATGAAACCAAATTGCCGTGCTGGGAACAGATTGTTCTGCTATTTCTCTAGGTCTTTGAGTTGAACATCAAATCTAGGGCTTATAACTCCACACTTGTTCAACATTCCTGTGAGGTTCACAACCATCTTCCCAGCTCTGTGATCATCAATGATCTCAAATTCACCAGTGTATCCGTGCTTCATCATCACAGTTAAGAACCGAACAATGGCTTTAGAACACGGCCTGGTGGGGAACTGACGTTTGCCTCCCTTCTCAGCACTGTTGGTGCTCTTGAGAGCATCCGCCAGAACATTCATTTCCACCATGGTGACATCGAGGGAGGATGGTAGAAAGAGTGAGATGGGAGGACTTAAGGGCTTGCCCAGTAGGTTTTCTAGGCTGGGTATAAGATGAAAATCTTGTCTCTGTACAACTTTTTTGTATCCGTTTTCTTAATTTCTTTCTTTCTCTCTCTCTCTCTCTCTCTCTCTCTCTCTCTCTCTCTCTCTCTCTCTCTCTCTCTCTCTCCCTCCCTCCCTCCCTCCCTCCCTCCCTCCCTCCCTCCCTCTCTCTCTCTCTCTCTTTCTTTCTTTCTTTCTTTTTTGTTTGTTTGTTTGTTTTTGTCAGCTAATCATGTGCATGTGTTAGGTTTGAAAGAACTAGACAAAGAGGCCAGAGAAATGGTCCAGTGGGCTCTTGCAGAGGACTCAGATTCAGTTTCTAGCACCCACATGGCAGCTCAGAGCTATTTGTGACTCTAGTTCTGGGGAATCTGGTGTGCTTTTCTGGCATATGTGAGCACCATGTTTGCATGTAGTGCATATATATCCAGCAAATGCAAATAAAATAAAGTAAATTTTTTTCTTCAGGGAGAGAAAGAAAGAGAGGGAGAGGGAGAGAGAATTAGACTTCTTGGGTTCAGAAAACTACTTTGTACATAGTCACATGACCACTGTGACCATATTCTACCCTGGGATAAGTGGAATGCTATGTTGACATTACTTGCATCTGCTCCAGAAGTCAGATAATAACTTCAGTATATATTTTTTAATATTTCACCAAATAAATCAAGATGTAATTTTACTTTATATGTGTATATGTATGTATGTATGTACGTATGTGCACATATGTGCAGCCTTGTAATGTTTTCTTTCATAGTGTATCTGAAAGAGTACAATTCCACCAGAAACTAGGATGCATGGACCCCCTTGAATTCCATCTCAGTGCTCACAGAGGGTGGATTTTAAAAGAGCTGTCAGCAAATGAGGTTAGGTAGGTACCTGGAAAAATTCTAGAAGTATTAGATATCTGTCACCCGAGTTGTAAAGTGATACTGTCTCTGTCTCTCTGTCTCTGTCTCTGTCTCTGTCTCTCTGTCTCTCTGTCTCTCTCTCTCTCTCTGTGTGCGTTATCAGTGAAATCTGGCAGCACTCTCCTCTCTCCTCTCCTATCATAGGCACAGAGAGCAACTAGAGACCAGTGAGTAGTGGAGACAAGGACCAGATAAGCTTAGATTCCCTTAAACACTCTAGAGAAAGCCATGGAAATCATGCTGGACCCTTGAAGATAAAAAAAGTCACTGATAAGGTAGAAAATTGTGCTGAGGCTGGGGGATAGATTGATGGTAGAGCACAAAGTTTGTGCTTTAAGTCCTAGGTTCAAGACCCAACCCTCAAAACAGACAGACAACCCTCTTCCCATTCTATTGAATATGACATGTGTGGGACTTATCCATCCATCCTCCCTCTTCTACCCAATTTTCCAGTGGGCATATGCAAATAAAACTATCTTTTTCCTTCCTCTTTCTTAATCTCTTAATGTCGCATCCTATGGTCTTGTAAGTCATAGAGGACTTTTGTGGTCTCCCTTTCCCCCACCTGCTTGAACCTGCTTGCTCAAGGGTGGAGCTTCCTGCTCATTCGTCCTGCCACGCCTACTGCTGGACCCTGCCTTTGCTGCTTGGAGGCACACACGTGTTCGTCCTGCTACTGGACCCTGAGTTACTTGGCGGGAAATCGGGTTCCCTCCCCCTTCCTTTATAACTGAGTGTCTGGAAATAGTAAATTGAGCTTTGATCAGAATCTTGTCTTAGCTTCATTCCCTTCTCTCGCTGCCTAGCCCCTCTTCTCTTCCAGGTTTCCAAAATGCCTTTCCAGGCTAGAACCCAGGCTGTGATCTGCTGGCCGGACACAACATTTGGCGAACCTACGCGGGACTGAGAAACGGCAAAGGATTTTTGGAAGAGACACTGCTGGTTTGGAGCTCCATGGAATAATTAAAGGATAAAGGAAATTCATACCGGAAAAGGTATGGGCTAAGCTGAGACAGCGTTAAGCCCGAGCGCTGGTTCACTTAGGTTCAGCAGTGAAGCTTAAGAGGAGCTAGGCACAGGCGGTAGGCCGTGGCTCGAAAAAGCTACATTGTTAGGTGTGAGAAAGGAAAGGGTTTATTAAAAGGAAATTAATACAGGCGGATTGCCGCAGTTATAAAAACTGCATCATGAGGGAGGAAATTGTCCCAAATAGCAGGAGTACTCTGCCCCCATTTTGTGTCTTGTTTAATGTCTGGTGCACCAATCTGTTCTTGTGTTCAATTCATGTATGTTCGTGTCCAGTCTGTATGAATGAATGTTCTATGTTTTATGTTGGATAATAAAGATGGTATAAAAAAAACTTTATCTGCAAAGCCAAGAGCTGCCACGTGTTTCAGCCAAAAACCAGACACGTGGCAGGAGGGACCCTGATGGAAAAACTATTCGTTTTAAGAAAAAGCAGCGAGTGCACAGCCTCTTAGTTTCAAATCTGATAAATGGTTCATGATTAATGTGTTTGACAATGGTAAAGTGCTTTTTTATTCTATGATTGTAGCTACAAAAATTAATATTCTCTGATTGGTCTAAAATTAACTGCTTCATTTGGTTCCTTTTTTATTGAAAATGTGCTCTGCATGTTTTCGCATTCAGCTCATAAGTTGTTGGTTAAGATTAATAATTGTTACATTGCTACAGATGGTTAATGTTAAATTTGATAACTCAAGTTTAGAGTCCTTCCGACATGTGGCCTAAGGCAGCCCTAGAGGCTGGGTCTCTAAAGATATTTCTAGTTTAGATAATGATTAATGTGGTTCCTATCCTAAGTAGTAAAATTTAAGATAAGATTTAAAGCAATGCCTCTTTATTAAAGCGTTAAAGCTTGCTTTAATAGGTATTCATAGGTATTAATTGACATCCAAACTTCGTAATATAATAGTAATGCTTCTAATATTGATTTTAAAGGTGATAAATTGTTTTAAACTTAGGTTTTGCTTTCCCAAAGTTGTAGGTATTATCCTAACCTTGCACAAAAAACTTAAAAATTATGGTTAAAACTGCCATTGTTCCATTGACTGCAGCTTGCAGTTTGATTGCAAATTTAAGATTGATGCTCAGATTAAAAAGTATTTTACCTTTGAGTCAATTCAGGGCTCTGGGCAGCCCCAGAGGGGCTTGTGGACTTTCTTTTGTTTTACAAACAATGCCTAAAAAAGGTTTTTTCCTGTGTTCAAGAAAATTTCTTTTTAACAGTGTTCCAGATCTATTCAGATGTTTAAAATAATGCTTAAATTCAAAGATTTTTGCTTCTAGTAAACTGGTAATCACTAAAAAATTTTGCCTCTACGTATGGCTAATATAGCTTTACATTATGTAAGAAAAATTTTTATTGTTTCTGCTTCTTTACAAGAAGCCAAAAGTTTTAATCTTTCAGTATATATTGTTTCCTAAGTGGAAAATATTTTATTAACTAATGCTTCTCAAGGGAAGTTTACCTTAAATCCTTGCTCTCACCCAAAAGATTCAGAGACAGTATCCTTTTATTATTTAGTGTTTTAGTTTACTACAAAAGGTTTTACAAAAAATAAAGAAAGCTTTTATAATTGTTGTTAATTGGTAATTAAAAATTAGTTGTGCCCAAGACAATTCTTTAGCCAGAAAAAACATTATTGTAAAGTCATTTTTCTCATCCTCCCAGCCAATCGTTGGCCCATGTGGGCCCAAGTAGCTGCTGTGAGACAGAGTCTTAAGACACACAGTTGCCCCTGTTCCCAGCACAAATAATCTAGTTGTGTGCTGTAGATGGTGTTTTAAAATGCTGAACAATCAAACCTTAATTTATATATTAATAGTCAATGCTATATCTCTGAGCTCATAATTACTTAAAATTGTTTGTCCCTCAGATACTATTAATTCTCAAATTTACAATTGCTTATACATATTTCTAGTTAATAAATAAATTATGCACGTGTGACTCTTAATAACTTTTCAAGCTTTCTAGTTACAACCGTTCCTTAAGAAAAATGATTAAAAGTGCAATTAGTCACTGCCCCTTTACAGCCAAATATTTAAAATGTTTTGTCCAACAAGTTATTAATTCAAAAGGTTAGATATTGTAAAATTTTAAACTTTACCTCTTAAAAGACAAAAGAGAGAAATTGTATCCCCATATATACTATTTCCATGCACACTATTTAAAACATACCTTTATTTTCAAAATTTGAGATTAAAATGTCAAATTTAATAAATGCTTTTTAATATCTTAAAAAGGTCTACTTATTGGCTTATAGATTGATCCTAAAACAGCTACCTTATTAGAAAAGGGAAAAACAGGTTCTCTCCACAGAACGCTACAGAAGCATATTAGTAATTCGTGTGCCGAGCTGACAGGTAAGTTAACTCAGTGTCCTGATTAAAAGGACTAAAAGATTAAATTCATGTTTTAGATTCATCCTTGCTTGTCATTTTTCCAGTTTAGACTAACTTCTAGCCTTTTAACTTTATGGCAATAGTACATCAGAGACTGTATATTCAGACTTAGTAAAATTAGTCATTTAATAGAGTCATAATGATTTTTCACTTTTCTTCAGTGTGACCAGCCATTCTAACTCAATCTTAGACTGGTCTAATATTCAGTTCAATTATTAGAGATTCCAATATTCTAAATTACCTAACAAAGTTAATTCAGAGCATATCCCCCAAGGTCACCAAAGGCTCATCTTGCCTTATTTGTCCTAAACTTTTTACAAATTGATATTAAAAGTCAGTCTGCAGTGGATCGCCACTGACATCCAGTTACTTCTAATTCTTATTCCATTGATAAAATAAAAAGACACCCTAACTACGAATAAAAGGATCCGGTTCTAATCTGGGGAAGGGGCTCGGCTTGTGTTTTTTCAAAAGATAAAGATAGAGCACGGTGGTTGCCAGAGAGATTAATTAGTCAGATGAACACACATTCCAAATCTTCTTATAAGTATCACCTTGAGGACTAAAATTCCTCTTTTGCTTAAAATTCAGCTGGAAACTGAAGCTCCTAAAAAAAAAAAAAAAAAAAAGGCTGTTTTCCTGCTACTCTCTGAGCCGGCTCCCCCACAGGAGGCCGGAGACTAGCCTTAGCTTTAAAATTTGCAACTGAATAAAGTACCTGGACTTCTCCAAAAAGAAAATTTGCATTGCTACTCTCTCATTGTCTAGATTTCTTTTTTTCAAGTAGGTCAATCTACGTTCTCCAGCCAGACCTGCAGGCGTGCCTACCCCTCCCCCAAGAACAAACAGGTGGTACTGCTATTATCTTCCTTCCAAGGACATTCCAGTACATGGCTTTCAGTCTGAGATAAAATTTAGATTTACCAAGAGAGCCAGAGAAGTAGAAATTTCAAATATTTACAGAGATTAGTTCTTATTTTAATAGACGGGCTTAGTCCCATAGCTGGCCTCTGGCTTTTCACCCTTGCTGTTACTGCAAGGTGTCCTTAGTTCCTCAAGCTAGAGAATAACAGAGATGAAGAAAAAAGACTTCCAGCTCCTATTTTAACCACAATTAGTGGTGTTAATACTGACATAATTCTTGTCTAGGCCTTGCTAAATCTGAGGTTGACAAGTCTCCACTAGAGACCACGCAGGACTCAGACCTGCGCTACTGATTCGTGATCAGACAAATACAGTATGGGTACCGCTTGGCGCAGGAGATTACTGCGGAGGGAAGGTCCAGCTTGACCGTTTCTGAGTTCCCTGTGCGACACACCTGATTTAAAGGAGGTTGGTATCTGATTCCAGCTAAAAACCAAAAATACCTAAGGCTCTGCCTCCCCTCCCCAAAAGATACCAAGAGCCACAGATGTGGGTTGTTATAACGCCCACGGGAGGAATCGGGTCCACCCAAGTCAAGGTTAAAGGCCCACTCATCTACAGATGAGAAAATCATTTGATCACCTCAATTAAGCATTGCCTATTTAAACTTAATTAATAGGGGGGAGAGAGGTTGGAGACCTTACTGTCAAAAGGGCAAGCCCTTCACTGCCTCCCACCCAAATAAAAAAGCCAACTGGCCTTGTACTAAAGAGCTGGTCTTACCCCTTCTCCCTGTTTCCCTGCCTGTCATCCAAAATTGCGGAGGAATATCAGCTCAGTGTTATTCTAAATTTGTTCTGTCAAACTTAGCCAGGGTTCCAACGCCCTACTTAAAATGCAACCAGGAAGTTACCTATTCAGCACTAATTAGCATTATAAAGTCAGAGCCTATTCTGTTAGTGGTTTACTAGGATAATAAGGACAGTCTTAGCCAGATACAGTTTACCATTAGAAAAGTTAGGGAATCCCACGAAAACAGGTTTTTTCTTTAGCCCTAAGAACTCAGGCAGAACTATTGTGCATAGATAATTTTTCTGCCTCAGGCCAGCCTTTTCTTTTTTTATTTTTTTTGTTAACTAATGGGAGGATATGTGGTCTCCCTTTCCCCCACCTGCTTGAACCTGCTTGCTCAAGGGTGGAGCTTCTTGCTCATTCGTCCTGCCTCGCCTACTGCTGGACCCTGCCTTTGCTGCTTGGAGGCACACATGTGTTCGTCCTGCTACTGGACCCTGAGTTACTTGGCGGGAAATCGGGTTCCCTCCCCCTTCCTTTATAACTGAGTGTCTGGAAATAGTAAAATTGAGCTTTGATTAGAATCTTGTCTTAGCTTCATTCCCTTCTCTCGCCGCCTAGCCCCTCTTCTCTTCCAGGTTTCCAAAATGCCTTTCCAGGCTAGAACCCAGGCTGTGATCTGCTGGCCGGACACAACAGACTTTCACGTTCTGTGACAGTGCTCCTGTTAGCCAGGCCTCCACTGAACATTACTGGGGTGGCTCCGGTTTTGCTGCTAGGAACAAGTGTGCAAAGAGCCCTATCAACACACTTCTGTTGGCAAGCTTGCAGGTCCTGCGCATCTGCAGGATGGTGAAGTCTTAGCAATGATCCAGGTGTATTCTCATGCAGTGTCACCTGCAGACCTTGTTGACAGTTGCTGAGATCCTTGCCAACCTGACAGGTGAAGCTCTATCTCCGCACAGTTTCATTTGCATTTTCTTATCACGGGTAAGGGGACTTCGTAATGTGTGGGTCAATTTTATTTTTGTTTCCTCCCTTCTCTATTGATTTTTTCATCTTTTTCTTCCCATTTTGAAAGACATTTACATATGAAAGAGGTGAGCCCCTCTTCTATGGTGTGAGCAATAAATATTTCCTCCAACATTTCATTTATGTTATAGTTTTATTTGTAGTGTTTGTTTGTCATAAATAAGAATTTGATTATAGCTGGGCAGTGGTGGTGCCCGCCTTTGATCCCAGCACTTGAGGCAGAGGAAGGCAGATTCTGAGTGTGAGGCCAGATTAGTTCACAGAGTAAGTTCCGGGACAGCCAGGGCTACCTAGAGAAACTCAGTCTTGAAGCACTCATCCCCAAACAATTGATTTTAAAGTTAAAATGGATTTTGGGGCTCCAAATTCTGAGTTATAGGTGCTATACTTTATTCTAAGGCTTGTGCCCTTTGGATTAGTGATAAAAATCTTTCAAGGCCCTGTCTTTGATGTTCTTAATTAAATAAAAGTGTGAGGGAGGAGGTGTGTTGTGAACAGTCTTTCCCCATTAGTTATACAATGAGACCCTGAGGAGGAAAGAGGAGGAGGAGGAGGAAGACAAGGAGGAGGAAGATGAGGAAGAGAAAGAGAAGGAGGGAGACAAGGAGGAGTAAGAGGCAGAGGAAGATGAGGAAGGGAAAGGAGGAGGAAGCGGGAGAGGAGGAAGAGGAAGAAGAGGAGGAGAAAGGCAAGGAGGATGAGGAAGACAAAGAGGAGGAAGAGGAGGAGGAGGAAGTGGAAGAGGAGGTTATTGAAAGTTACATGGAGTAAATTTGAATAGAGAAATATTACTGTCTTATCTCATCAAAATCTAAACTAGGTTCTGATGAGGAAGTGGTTCAAAGGCATGTCCCCTGGAGCTGGAATATGGAAGTCCTGTCCAGTAGGTCTGTGACAGATCAACATTCTTTTTTCTTATAGAAATGATGGGATACATATCTCCGTGCTAGAAAAAGAATTATCCCCAGAAAGAAGGAAACAATCAGAACAAAAAGCAAAGATGCATGCATTGTTAGCTTTGTGTCCCAATGTGCAAACACCTGAGCTAGTCCATGCAAAAGGGGGCTCATGGTTTGTATTGGCTCGTGGTTTTGGAGGTTTCAGACCCAGACCGTGGTCGCGTGTTCTTGTTGCCTTTGGGCTTAGGAAATATTACACCATGGTGGAACCCATGGAGGAAGAGAACTGTTTATCTCATGTTGCAGGAACCAAAGAGAAAGAGGAGAGAGGACTGGTACCCTACTATACCCTTTGAACACAGCCCCATGAGATCTAACTTCCTCCAAATAAACTCTACCTCCTAAGGTTTCTATCAGATCCCAGTAGCACCATTCACTGTGGACCAAGTCTTTAACCCATGAGTCTCTGATAGAAAGTGACATTATAGATAGAAACTCTGTAGTGCAATGAATATTGAAATTGATGTGTTATATTAATATATTTCCTTATACTGTTTTAATCTTATTTAATCATACTCTTCTTTTATTTCCATGTTTGGTCAAATGACATTCTTTTTCTAAATCTTGACCATGATATGAAATGTCTCTGAAAAGTCAGATTTTTTTTTTTTTTTGGAACAGACTCTCACTAAAATTTGTGTGGGAAGGCACAAAAGTAACTTGTCTATGGAGAGAGCCTTGTCTGACATGGGACACTGGGTTTCACTTCCTCTGGTGCCACACAGGTGTTTTGTGAAGGGATGTACAATATCAGCTCTCCTGAAGCCTTCAGGAGACTAATGAGCTCTGCTCTTGCCTGTTGTTGCTTACTCTTTCCCCAGGACAGGAGGCCTCAAGAGCTTAGCTCCTCTCACACTAGGATTATTTTCTTCCCTGTCTTCATCGTTGCAGAGCTTTTGAAATCAACTTGCAACATATCCTTTGTTCTTCCCTGAGAGAATGTGGGCTCTGACTTCAAGAGGAGAGACACTCACCATGGGAACTGAGGGGCACACGCTGACTGGAGAAATGACAGGGAAGGCAAAATGGAGGAGCGGTAGCTGCTGGGC
Source organism: Mus caroli (assembly GCF_978045245.1). Taxonomy (NCBI): domain Eukaryota; kingdom Metazoa; phylum Chordata; class Mammalia; order Rodentia; family Muridae; genus Mus; species Mus caroli. The sequence continues at coordinate 100,893,910 of NW_028227261.1, read as the reverse complement.
CTCACAACTCTGCACTCTGTTTCATGGCGGTCATGATACAACCTTCTTGGACACAAGACATAAATGCATCTGAACACTCAGGTTTCGGTTGAGAAGGAGTTACAGTATAAGCACCTGCAGTAAGTGTGAGTAACCCTCATTGTATGTCATAGGGACAAGAAGGATATTATAAATGCTGCTTTTATCCTTCTAACCATGATTTAATGACTCGATTCCTCAAGCTACAGTTACAAGAACTTGTGACTTTGAAGAGTCTAGCAGACAAACTTAAGACCAGGCCAGTGAACAGGAAGTGAATAGGGAGGCAAGGCACTGAACCAGGTCTGCTTTTTGGCAAAGGCAAATTTTCTTTTACTCTTTCTTAGGCCTTTTAGGGGAGCCATGAGATGACTTAGTTTAAGGTGCTTGCCAAGGGAGTCTTGCAACCCAAGTTCAAACCCCACGGACTCCACACAGTTGTTCTCCAGTCTCCATGTGCACACACACACACATGGAGCGTGAAGACCTGAGAGTGAAGGTCTTCCACCTAAGTGTGAAGACCTGAGTTCAGATCCCCAACACCACATAGAAAGCCGGGTATGGAAGTATGTGTCTGTAACACTGATGCTAGGAGAACCAGAGTCCGGGAGCTTTCAGGATGATGGTCCTCAGCTAGCCATACAATCCATGCGGAGTTCAGTGACAAAGCCTGGTTCTAAACACCAAATGAATGAATGAATGAATGAATGAGGTGGAGACTGATAGATAAAAACACCCAACATTGAACTCTGATCTCAACAGGCACACATGAGCACAGTGCCCCCTCCCCCACGCTGGAGCACAAATACACACACTCACATACACATACACACACACATCACTTGATTGAGATTCAACATTTATTCTTGTGAACATGGAGTCATTTTTTATGTTTCAAATTAATGACAAATTTGGTCATACCCACTAACTGTAGAGAAAACAATACTCAATTGATTTCCCTGACTTTGCCTATTAAAAGCTATTGAATCGCTCAGTTTGTCTATTATGGTTTTAAATGCAAGTTACCCAGCTGCCGAAGATGACTCCCACCATCTATACCACCACATACTTGTTTTTTCTTTTATTCCCTTTCTGTTTCTGTTTTTATCTTTTCCTGAAGCAAAGGAAGGATGCAGACATCCAAATTCAGAACGGACTAAAATCAAACACCCACTGAATTTGATTCCCTTCTCGAATAAAGTCAAGCCCTTATCAGTGTCTTGCAGAGATTCTCAGATGTTATCTCCGCGGGCCAGATTAGGAGGCTAACGCTCTCAGGGCTGAGTAGGAGCGAGCCAGTCACTCTCTTCTGTCAGCAGCCCTTGCTTCAGCCATCCAGATAAATCAATTAATAGAATGCAGAGCTGCCGTTTTGCCTTTCTCCTTCCCATACTTCCCTACTTCCCTCTTCCAGGCTCCCCGGACCCCTCAGTCCCCTGTCTAATACCATCTGAGAGTCCTTATTTACAAGAGGGCTTGTGCAGGTGCAAGCATTCAAGCTGCCCACAGCACAGAGGGCAGTGGCCACCTCTCCCCTCCTCTCCTCCAGGCTTCCCCCTCTTTGTGAGACCCTTTTCTTTTCAGCTTTTCAGACCAAAGGCCCCCCTCACCCGCTAATCTAATCGGATTATGCTAATTTGTACTTCACAAACCTAAACAGCATAACCAGGCTCTGCAGAGGGTTAAAGCCGAGGAGAGAGAGGTACAATGACTTCAGCAGTAAACCTACCCCCTGAGAGTACGGAGAGAAATGTCGATCCTGTGTTCAGCCTCACAAAGCCGCCCCTCTGGGAAGCCCCCAGTTTAGAGTGTCCAGGCTCCGCAGTGTTAGCGTCAGAGCATGGCATACAGCAGGCACAGATAGGGCCAGAGGGAAGGTACTGTTTCTCCTGGTGTGTGGTAAGCCCCTCTCCCCATTTGCTCAGTTACCCCCGTGGTTAATCTACCCCTAACTGATAGACCGAATGCAAAGATGCACGTCTACAAGCTGCCCACGAAGGATGATGCTGGGTTGTAGGAAGGACGATGCTCTGGGATGTATGAAGTTGTCTGAGACTTAGTATTGCACTTCAGAATTTCAGCTGGCTGGGGAAAAAATATTTTAGGTACAGAAACTAGAAAACATGTCTACAGGATGATACACTTCCTCTCTCGTGTCTGGCCCTGTGAAGCCGGCTCTGCGACTCATCTTCTAGATCCTTCTGGGGTGATTTTTCTTAGCGGGTGGATGTTGAGATAGAGCTTCTCTGGGTAGCTCTGGCTGTCCTGGAATTCACCCTGTAGACCAGACTAGATTCAAACTTAGAGATCTACCAGCCAGCCTGTGCCTCCACTACCCAGCCTAGGAGTGATACGATTTACGTCTTTATTAATTTTATGCCTTGCCAAAGTTTACAAGCTTGTTACTTAATTTTAATAAGTGGACTGTGAGATTCACCTGGTAAGGTAGGGAGTGGTTCAGTGGTAAAGTGTGGAAGTTTTGGGTTGAAGATGAAAGCTCTTCCGTAGACTCATGTTTGACCAGCTGGCTCCCTGCTGGTGATGGCTGTTTCCAGAGGTTTTGGAAACTATATGAGACAAGACTTAGGCCACAGGGGGTGGGTCTTACCGGGACTCCTCTTTGCTCCTTGTCTGCCAAGAAATGAATGGTCTCTGCTACATTCTCCTGTAGTTAAGACATGCCAGGCATGCAACTCAGGACCAGGTAGGTGATCATGGACTGAGAAACCTCAAGACAAAAATAAAGTTGTTCTTTCTTGAGATTTTTTTTTGGGTTGAGGGGTCAGGTAATTTTGTTACAGTGATAAAAATTTAATTAAGACGGTTTTCTTAGTATGTGTGAGGCCTTGGGGTCCAAAAGGAAATTAAATAAGATTGCTATTCTTTAAAAAAGGATTTACTTATTTATTTTATGTATGTGAGTACACTGTCGGCCATCTTCAGACATACCAGAAGAAGGCATCAGATCCCATTACAGATGGTTGTGAGCCACCATGTGGTTGCTGGGAACTGAACTTGGGCCCTCTGGAAGGACAGTCAGTGCTCTTAACCGCTGAGCCATGTCTCCAGCCCCTACTTGTATTTTCAAGCTCTATTGTCAAGCATTGAACGTGAATGGATGTTAAATTGCTCCTCCAAGAAGGCTCATCTGAATCTACTGTTCTCCCTCCTTTCCCAGCATCCCCCTTGTGAAGGCTGGACCTCAGGAGGTCAAGAGTACCATTCTCTCACAAGGGCTTTTGCAACAAATGGGTTTCAAATTCAGGATCCTCCTGTCTCAGCCTCTCAAGAACTGGCTGCTATTACGAATGTTAGCCTCTCAGGTACAGATTGGTATTGCCACCAATCCCAACATGAACAGACTTTTACAGGACCTTCACGCATGGATGAACACTACTTGGTGTTCTCAAATGGGTAGGAGTTTGGATAATAAATCAAAGAAACCAGTGAAAACTAAGACATTTTTAACATACCATTCAAAGCTATTTTTAACATACCATTCAAAGCTATTTTTAACATACCATTCTGCAAAGAGGGATGTCAGCACAGAAAAAAAGCAAACTTGATCCTTGGACTAATGTGACATAAGATAGTGGCTTTTAAAGTCCCAGATCTAGAGAGGTTCCCTCTTCTCTTGCTCCATTGTCAAATTTTCCATCTCACTGATTGAAGGCACAACGCCTTGTCTAATGAGTCACGTGGGGTTAGAGACTCTCCCCACCCCCACCCGTCTTCGTGGGCTCAGACTACTTGTGACTTTCTAATTCCCAGAGTTCTGAGACAAGTAGGCACCACAGTCAGCCAGGAGAGGGAGGGCCTAGTGTTTCTGGCTTCCCTGTAACTCTGATGAGCTCTCAACACACCGCCTGTTGAAAAGGAGCCATAGCAATCTATTTCTTAAAGCATCTCCGCTCATTTTTAGTCCTGACAATTCCCGTCTGTCCAGGGCCCTCCTCTCTTGGAGAAGACATTAGTAAACACTCTCAACTGGAGTCTCCCACTCATCTAGAGCCTTGCCTGTCTTCCTCCCAGAGTTCTTGCTGCCTTGGTTGACTGACACTCAGCACTTTGACTAATTGGTTTCTAAGTAGGCTGTCCCCTGGGGTGACAAAGCTTCAGCAGTTGGAGACATGGGCCCTGGAGACTGTCTGCCACACACCTGTCCCTGTCACAGCTCGCAGAGCAAAGTGTCTTTCTCCTTTTCCTGAGGCCTCATTCCCTCTGGGATCTTTCACTGAGTTCTGTTTCTGATCTGAGAGAGTCTTGTAATTCACAGTTCATTTACTGAGTGGAAAAGATTAACTATTCTGAAATGAATGAATGGGTGGGTGTGGGGGTTCTTCTCAGTCTTGTGCTCCTGTCACCCAACTCCCTCCCCACGAGCCCAAAGTAGGATACAGTGATGCCCACGCAGCAGCAATAACCAGTGCCCATCAAGAGAAGGAGGGGAAGGCGTGTCTTGTTTCTTTTCTTTCTCTCTTTCCTTCCTTCCTTTGTTTCTCTTTCTTTCTGTTGTTGTTGTTGCTGCTGCTGTTGTTGTTTGTTTTGCTTTGTTTTTGTTTGTTTGTTTGTTTTAGACAGGGCTTCTCTGTATAGCCCTGGCTGCCTTGGAACTCACTCTGTGGACCAGCCTAGCTTCCAACTCACAGAGACCTTTGTCTCCCAAATGCGGGGATTAAAGGCATGTGCCACTACTGCCCCCTGGCATACCTTACTTCTATTCTCATTCCAACACTTGTTACCACAGAGACCAGGCTGTTGTGGCCTTGGAATGGTGTTTGACCACCTGTATTCAATAAGCTAATTAAAGAAATAAGTGAAAGCAAGAGTCAGAAAGATTTATCCAGTGTCACCACAGAAAAGAGGCCATTGGTGTCTCCCACCTCTTTGGGGTCCTAGAGGATACCATTTTGATTAGGCTGTCTGGTCAGCAAGCTCTAGGTGTCTTCCTGTCTTTATCTCCCAACATATATCACCATACTCAGAATTTCACATGAGAGCTGGGGAATTGAACTCAGATCTGAACAGCCCTTAACAACCAATCTGTCTCCCTGGGCCCTGAAAAGTAGTAGTTTTTTTTGTTGTTGACGATGATAATTATTTTGTAATTAATTTATTTATTGAGGAGTCTACCAATGTAAACTTGGCTGGCCTGGAACTTGCTACATAGACCAGGCTAGCCTTGAACTCACTTAGTTAGATCTGCCTGTCTCTGTCTCCTGAGTACTGTGATTAGAGGCATGTGTCCCCACACTCAGCTTCCCCTAGTAGTTTAAAATTAATTTCCTTAGGTGATTGTCTGTTGGGTTAGCCAGAGGGCAATAGGTACAGAGGCAAAGCAGTCCTAGTCAAGATGAGGTCCTGCCTGTCATTACCGCATTATTTTCTGGGCTCCAGTTTCTCCTGAAAGGCTGTCTGATAAGTTGTCAGAACTATGTGAAATCTCTTTATGGAAGACAGACTCTCTTATGGTTACAGAGCCCCATCCTTTCCCTCCCTCCCTTCCTTCCTTCCTTCCTTCCTTCCTTCCTTCCTTCCTTCCTTCCTTCCTTCCTTTTTTCACACACCACTCTTGCAGAGAACCTGAATTCAGCTCCCAGTACCCATGTCAGGTGGCGCACAATCACATGTAACTCCAGCTCCAGAAGGTCTGGCCTGTCATGCCTGCTTTCTTGAGCACACACAGACATATACATGTAATAAAAATAAAATAAATCTTTAAAAATAATATATAACAGAAATCTAATATTTTAAAGAAACGAATAAAAATATCTAGGTCTTTTTATAAGACTTACTAATAGTCATTGTTATTAAACTAGAAAATGTTTCCTAAATTTATTCTAGCAGTTTATTTTGCATTGTATACACCCGCACTGTTCCTCAAAGCCAGGATTCAGTGATCCTGAACGTAGAAAACGATGTTAATGATTCTCCCCATCCTGCTTGTACAACACAGTGTGGCCTAAGAGCTGCCATGAGCACACTGAAAATAAAACCAAGAAGAAAGGAGTTATGTATCAGCATGGAATGGGCAGGAAGCCAAATCTAAGTCCAAATAGCTGTGGATATTTAGCTCAGGATCAGTTTCTAGGGCAGCACATTCTCTCTGGATTCTCTCTGTTCCAGTGAGATCCTGGCCATGTCCAAGGGTATGGAATAGCTACCCAGAGGAGTTAAGAAGATCCTAGGGAGACAGACCTTGCTAGGATGTCCTTACCCCTAAGCCCATTATCATTATACAGTCTTGTAAAATAATATTTTACAAAGCTCACCACTCTCCATCAAGCAAAAATATAAAAATGGGTATATTTCTCTGAGTCTTTAAGTTTTCAGTTTTAACAAGTCTTGTCCCATCAAAAGTTTTGAATAGTTTTGTTAAGCCTTTCTTTTGTTACTCCATCTTTTGACACAGGTATCTCCATCATGACCCTTACAATAGGTAAGGAAAGAGACCACACCTTTCCGCCCCTACCGTGCCCTGGCTTTTATAAAGACAAAGGGTCCCATCTCTGTGACCAGCCCTCACTTTTCTTTTCCTTCTTTTTTTTATTTAATTTTAAGATTTATTTATTTTATGAGTACACTGTAGCTGTCTTCAGACACACCAGAAGAGGGCGTGAGATCCCATTACAGATGGTTGTGAGGCACCATGTGGTTGCTGGGATTTGAACTCAGGACCTCTGGAAGAGCAGTCAGTGCTCTTAACCGCTGAGCCATCTCTCCAGCCCATCCCTCACCTTTCACAAAGCCCCAGCTCAGAACTGGTCCACAACTCTAGCTTGTACCATGGCTTTCTTTCTGCCATTTTGATGCCGATTCTCCTGAATAGAGGCATGACACTTACCTCCATATGAAAGTATCTGTGGAAAGATGCCGCATGTCTGAGGTGCTGTGGAAACAATATTTTAATTTTCCTTTTTGGTCATTACCCCAAGCCAGAGTTGTTCTGATTCTAGCTGGATCCTTGAGCTTTTTTTTTTTTTACCATCCTCAAGAATATAAAAGACACCCTGCTGCATCAGTTACCCTTCTCAACACCTCAATAAAATACATACATGTGGGGAGCATGAGGTGGCTGGTCACATTAATGCCACAGCTGTGAGCAGAACAAGGTGGGTCCTGGTGCTCAGTCCATTTCGTTTATTCAGTCTGAGACTTCAGTCCATGGAGATAGTGCTCACATTTGGGATGGGTCTTCCCTCTTCAGCTAAACCTCTATAGACACACTTGTAGGTAAGGTTTCATGGTGACTCTGAATCTAGTCAAGTAGACTACTAAGATCACATACAACCCTGTGTTCTGGGCCTAGTCTTCAGTAGGTGCAGGATCCCAGAGCAGCATCTCTACAATGCACCCAACAAGCTAAGCAGTGTACCTCAGAGAGTTCTTAATATGGAGACATGGGAAGGCATATCTGGGATATTTGGGACTGGCGCTGTGGTTAGATGTGAAAACAAGAGCAGGGGAAGCAGGCTTGTTCTTCTGGACTGTTCATCTGCTCAGGCATGCTGGTCTGAACACCCTAACTACCTGGGATGTTGAATCAGAAGCTCTCAAGTTCAATGCCAACCTGGGCAACAGAGGGAGAGCCTGTCCTCAGAAGAGAAAGAAGGATTGAAAAGCCCAATAAATACTGGCTGCCCTGACTGCTATTGTACTAATTTTAACCAGAAATTGTCACCTGTTTATGAACTTGGCCTTGAAATCTTAGAAGATGTGTGTTACAAAACGTGCAGACCAGAGCCCTGTCTTTATTTAGTTTTATTTTGGTCCCCTAACTGGACTGCCTGGTTGGGCCTCAGTGGGAAAGGTCGTGCTTAGTCCTGCTGGGACTTGATGTTTCAGGGTGAGTAAATACCTAAGGGGGGTTCCTCCTTCTCTGAGGAGAAGGGGAGAGGGTGATAGGAGAGGGATTTGTAAGGATGGGACTTGGGAGGGAAGGATAGAGGAGGCTTTAATCTGGATGTAAAGTGAATAAATAAATAAATTATTGGAAAAAGACTTTTTCCTATCATTTATAACATGTTTTGTATATTTTGGCTAAGGAGTGTATTTTTAAAGGTGTCTTTTGATAATGAGAAGTTAGTTATTTTTTTATGTAATTTCTTTCCTTTTAAGATTTAATTATTTTACTTTTTGGAGAATTCATGTATGAGTACTGTTGTTACATTATTCACATCCTATAGCCTATAGCCAAGACTTTTTTCTTTTTTCTTATTTTGTGAGAAGTTATCTGTCCTTTGGACAGCAAATTCTTTTCGGAGGTTAAGTGTATGTTTTTATTGTGGTTGTTTGTTTTTTCATTTACCTGTTCAGAAGAAATTCTGTTCTAGTTTAAAGTAGTTTTATATAGCTAGTCATCCAAATGTCCTTGTCTCTGAGATGTCTTCTTGTTTTATTGGCTTGATTTTTGACTACTCAAGCCAATAGGCTGTGCACCGAGTGGCTTAGGGTGGCTTTCTTAGTCTCAGCTCCGTTTGAACTGACCAGACTTGCCAGCCACCTATTCCAATGAGCCAGTCTTCACATCCCTGTGTCTAATTTTACCCTCAGTCTCTCTCCTGGTTACAGATTCGCAACTCTTCACCAGTTGTTCTAACCTTAGCTGGAAAAGGAGTGTCCCCTGATTTAGAACATGTCCTAGCTAATCCTGGTTTTTACAATGGCTTGTCAAGGTTGGGTGAAGTGAGAGCTTTAGAGGCCACCTTAAATATTGTTTTTTTTTTTTTTTTTTTTTTTTACCAAAACAAGTTACATTTTAGCATAAATGACTTCTAGCTGAGAGAATGTGAAAGAGAGATCCAGAAAAGCTCTGGAAAGTGCCATGTTCACAGCCACTGTTTTATCTCCTAGTATTACAGGAAGAATCATTGCTACTTGTTTTGGAGAATTCATAATTATCATTAACTAACTTTAAAAATAAAACAAGATAAATAACAAAGCAAAAAGGAGAAAAATAAAGAAAAAAATCCCATATCTTTTTTTTGGAGTGCTATAGACAATTTTTGGTTGTGTGTATAATGTGTGTAGATATGTGTGTGTGTGTGCGCAAGTGTGTGTGCACGTGGAGGTCCAAAGTTGACATCAGGGTTTCTCTCTATTGGTTGAGGCAGAGTCTCTTCATAAAACCAGAACACACCATCCCAGCTGGTCTAACTAGCCGGCTTGTCCTGAGGACTCCCTATTTCTGCATCTCGAGTTCTAAAATTATACATAGCTCCAAACCTGCCTGGTTTTGATGTGGGCTCTCCAGCCGTCTCCTTTACCCACTGAGCCCTTTTTATACTCTGTCCTAGACGGTTAATTTCATTGAACACTGGAAAGTGTGTAGGTACCTCTGCAAGGGTTAGACTGATGATCTGTATTTCCATTAGGACAAGCAGGCAGTAGGCTGGGAATCAAACTCGGTGGCAGAGCACCTGCCTAGCCAGTGTGATGCCATTTCCCTTCCCTGTGACGAGGCTGTGGAGGGGGGAATCGAGGCAAATGCAGTAGAATACAGCTTTGAATTCTCTTATGTGGGGTCGTCTACTCATGGCAAGGGAAAATTGTTCAGGAAGTCTTTATGTTATCAGATAAATCAACATTGGTTCACCATCACTGGCTATCCTTGGGGGCTTCCTACGTGCGAGGCCCCGTTCTTCATGTTTATTACTATGCTTGCAATGGAATGGTTCCCTTCTGTAACTGGTTGGGTTTATGAACCCAACCCACTTGCAGTTTCCCAGGATTTATTCCTGGGTGCCATTGACTCTGATATCCAGTTCTCCTAGAGGGAAATGTAAGAGGCTCGTCTCTGACTTCATCCTTCTGCTACATAAAGTGGATCTGCTTTCTTCTGTTTTGAGACTCAGTAGTTAAAAGGCAGGTGCTGATGGCGAATGCTTTGCATCTCAGCATGCAGAGGGGAGAGGCAGGTGTGCCTCAGTGAGTTTCAGGCTAGCCTGGTCTTCATGGTGATATCCTGTCTCAAAAATAAAATAAAAAGGAAGCAGGTGCTGAAAGCCAACATCATGACTTCTCCATTTGCTGGAAGAATTGCCTATATTCAGACACCTTCCTACCTAGGGCTCTTTTTATATGTCAGAGCATCAAGTACTCATTTTGTTCATGTTGCTGGCATGCTGGGCTTTCAAGACACCTACACAACTTACAGACATCTCGTGAGTACTCGGATGCATATTTATAGATTTTCTTTCCAACCTTTTCTGTCATTAACTTGTTAGCTAGTTAATTAATTAATAATGAGAATTCTCCATAGAACTCTCAGAAGACATCACTTCCACCTTCTAACAATGAGAAGCTAGATAGTCTACGAGCTTTTTTATCAGTAAAAGTCAGCAACTGGTCCTGGGGTCTTCGTGACCAACCTTCTAAGCAGTGGGAGTTCAGAGGGAAGAGTGCTTGCTTTGCTAGTCCTCTAGGAGGAAACACGGGCTCCCCTCCCTCACACAATCCAGACTCTCTCTAAACAGATAAAGGACTATTTTATCTCACATAACTGAAGGTCAGAGAGGCATAACTGATAAAGTTGGTTATCTGCTTTTCCCCCCCTCATGGTTCCAAGTTGGCTGCTGAAAGCTGGTCATGACAAGAGCACAGGTCTTTCTTATCAGGGAGATTTCATTTCTCCCTCCCAATGATCCACTTTTCTCTCTTTTCATTATTACTGTCGTGTTTGATTCTTGCCGCTTTGAAAAAAATCTTGAGGGTGGACTGTCTCAGTCTTTCCCCTTTGTTCAGTTCAGAAGTTGATAACAGAATTCTCCTTTCATTTAATTTGCCGATATTTTAATAAATGTACTTATTCCTTACAAAGAGGCTCGATGAGACACATTTAATTTTTGTAAATATTTATTTATTTATTTATTTATTTATTGTATGTAAGTACACTGTAGTTGTCTTCAGACACCCCAGAAGAGAGTATCAGATCTCATTACGGATGGTCGTGAGCCACCATGTGGTTGCTAGGATTTGAACTCAGGACCTTCAGAAGAGCAGTCGGTGCTCTTACCCACTGATCCATCTCTCCAGCCCCATGAGACACATTTAATTTTTAATTTAATAGGCAGAGGATACACATGTTGGATTAATCATGTATGGTACCTACTATAACTGTAGATGTCAAGAAACTTTGGTGCGAGGAAGTCTACAGGATCAAGAGCAAACACAAAAGTATACCCTGTGAATGAGTTAACACTGGGACCCTCCCCATCGAAACCTATCAACAATGGAAATAAAGACTCAGAAAAGACCCCAAACCAAACCAATAACCAACACTTACCAGCTAGGACGTCTTACTCCTTTCCTCTAACTTGGCTCTTCCTCTGCCCACCGAGTGTCCTAACCGTAGAGGAATAGAAGACAGGAGAAATGGGAGGCTGAGTCACCAGATGTCCTCCCCTCATTGATTGTCCTGGAGAGGTAAGCCTGAGCTGTTGGAAGAGGAGAGGCTCTGAATTGGGTGGAACATTGATACTGTTAACTGTAATGAACTTTCTCTCTCTTTAGTCATCTCTCTTCTTTTTATTTTCTTTTTGTTTTTGAGACAGGGTTTCTCTGTGTAGCCCTGGGTGTCACAGAACTGACTCTGTAGACCAGGATGGCCGCAAACTCACAGAGATTCTCTTGCCTATGCCTCCCGAGTGCTGGGATTAAAGGCGTGTGCTATCAACCATAGGGACACCAACCTACTCACAAAACTTTTGACCCAAAAACTTATCCTGTCTACAAAAAATGCAAGAATGGGGAATGGAACAGAGACTGAGGGACTAGCCAACCAATAACTGGCCCAACTTGAGACCCATCCCATAGACAAGCACCAATGCTTGACACTATTAATGATACTGTGTTATGCTTGCAGACAGGAATCTAGCATGGCTATCATCTGTTAGGCTCAGAGCAGGTGACTCACAGTGATGTGTGTGGTGACAGTCACAGCCAAACAGTGGATGGAGCTTGGGTACTCTATGGAAGAATATGAGGAAGGAGTGCAGGCCCCAGAGGGGATAGGAACTCCACAGGAAGACCAACAGAGTCAACTAACCTGGACACTTGGGGCTCTTAGAAACTGAACCACCAACCAAAGAACATACACAGGTTGGACCTATGCCTTCCTGCTCATATGTAGCAGATGTGCAGGTTGGTCTTTATGTGGGTTCCGAACAACTGGAGAGGGGCTATCCCAAAATCTGTTGTCTGTACGTGGGATATGTTCTTCTAGCTGGGCTGCCTTGTCTGGCCCCAGTGGGAGAGGAAGTGCCTAGCCTTGCAGAGACTTGAAGTGCTGGGGGTCAGTGTGTGTGTGGAGGAGTAGGGTGGGAGGGTGGGATAACCATGGGGGTTCCACCCACTCAGAGGAGAAGGGGATGGGGGAAAGAGGAAGGATTGTGGGAAGGGATGACCAGGAGATGGGCAGTGAGCAGAGAATAAGTAAAAAATGGTGTGTGCCATCACCACCAGCATTCTTTAGTATCTGAATGGAGAAAGTGATGGTTTCTGTTTGAATACTGTTAAACGATAGGATGACTGCCACAGTATCACTCAGGAAAGGAAACCCCTAGTGGTGTTTGAGCTTTGTCTAACAGGAGAAAAAACAGTGCTTACAGTGTACGTAAGAGGAACTGATGGCATCAGGATAAACATTTCCAGTTGGCTACGGATGGCCTTTCGTCTTTTCTCTAGCACTAGTCTAAAGTAAATGGTTTGAAGGAAATGCTAATTTATGATGGGGTTGAAATTGACTGTGTTTGCTTTCAGGTATGCTAACATACACTGAAGTTGGGCTTGAACCCCAAGACCACGGAAAACCAAGCATCATGATTAGAAGTTCAAGGCTATCCTCAGCTACAAAGTGAGTTTTTCTGATAAGTGAGATGCTGTATCTCAGAGAGAGAGAGAGAGAGAGAGAGAGAGAGAGAGAGAGAGAGAGAGAGAGAATGAGAATCTCTTTCTTCAAGAGATTGTTTCAGATGTACAGCTGTGTCTCACATCTGAACCAGGTGATTCAGCCTCCTGCCAAGAGCTATAGCTAGAAGAAGATATATGATATATTCTCCATGCCAGGCAGGCTATGTCTCCTAGCAATGTTGAATGGGGGGAGAGGAGTGCAGGGTGAGGGATGTTGGCACTGAGTGTGGTCAGTAGCTGAGAGAATGCTCTGACCCTCTGTTGTTGTAGGGCCCAGAAGTGTCCTCTTTTTCTTCTTCTTCTTCTTGGGTCTGATGTTCAACTTGCCTTCACTTTCATAGGACTCTATAAAAGTGACTTTTATTTGCCAAATGTAATTGTCATCTCAGAGGCTTATGGCTGAATAAACTCACCCTTTCTGCTCTTTCTGAGTTGTTCTGGCTCAAAACTCCTCTTCAAGGTGACCGATTCAAACTGGCTTCTCACTGAATTGCTCTGCTCAGCCTCAAACTAACCTTGGCAATCTGTTCTAATTCTCTGGCTCCTGCTCATTCTCTAGCTCTTTATGTCTTCACCTGCGTCAAGTTTTTTTTTCTCTGGAACCTGTGTCTTTAAAACTGCTCCTCCTCTCTAACTGTTCTCTTAAGTCCTCTCTTTCCTGCACTGTTCTCATGAGAGCTGAGCAATCTTTCTCTGATTTGTCACTTTCAAACATAGCCTTTTCCTTCTATAAACAAACCCTTCTTTCATTGTTTGGGATTAAAGGTATGTATTAAGGGCATGTTTGTATTCTAGCCAGAGGGATTAAAGGTGTGCCAATCTAGCTAGATCATAATGACCTAGGTCTTTGGATGTGATTCCTTGACAGAGCAGCCATGTTGCTAGATTAAAATTCCTCTACAGGATCCAGTAACTTCCTCACTTTGCTTACGTTTCCCAGAATGACTTATTATTTTATTTTTTGTAGCATATCATTATCTATTATTATTATTATTACTACTATTATTATCACTGTTGTTTTTATTAGTCTTAGTCAAAGTTCTACTGCTGTGAACAGACATCATGACTATGGCAACAATTATAATGGAGAACATGTAATTGTGACTGGCTGACAGTTTCAGAGGCTTAGTCCATTATCATCATGGCGGGCAGCATGGCAGCATGCAGGCAGACATGGTGCTTGAGAGGTGGTTGAGAGTTCTACATCTGGATCCCCAGGCAGTAGGCAGAGAAAGCAACATGGAGTCTGCCTTGAGCATATGAAACCTCAAAGGCCACCCCCAGTGCCACACTTCTCAGAACAAGGGCACACCTCCTAATAATGCCACACCCTATAAGCCTATTCAAACCACTACCACATCATTACCACCACCATCATCATTGTCAGTGGGGGCCATGCACACATAGTCATGTGCTTGCCAAGGCAACCAGGAGATGGTTAGGGGACAACTTTTTTTTTAAGATTTATTTATTATTATATGTAAGTACACTGTAGCTGTCTTCAGACATAACACAAGAAGAGGGTATCAGATCTTATTATGGATGGTTGTGAGCCATCATGTGGTTGCTGGAATTTGAACTCAGGACCTTTAACCTCTTAACCATTGAGCCATCTCTCCAGCTCCCTGGGGACAACTTCTCTGTGAGCTATTCTTTCTGTCACTGTGGGTTCTGAGGATTAAACTCAGGCCATCAGGCTTGTGTAGCAAGGACTTTCACTGAGATGTCTTTGGGGCCCCCAAATCTTCTAGGTCCACTTCCCTATCACTCTTGACCAGAGAGACATATTGCTACAGATGTGAGCCACAGAGAGCTGGCAGCTACCATACTGGTGACTAGCGTTTACCTTTGCTAACCAGCAGATACTTCTTTCGGTGACATCAGGTTTTTACTTAGGCACGTTTGTACTTGGAGAATCTTTCCAGTCTAATAGTTTTATATTTACTGGAAGGATAAATGATGCTGATACTTAGAGAAAAAGATTTTCATTTCAAGTGTAAGAAATAAGGGCCAAGGTCATATGTTCCCAGACATAACACCAAAGGTGTTATTATTACCAAATACACACCAAGTAGAGTTAAGTGGATTCTCAGACTAACTTAATCACTGAAACCTCGTGAGGCAGAGTCTCACTGTGCTGATTGGGTATGGTCAGTATTTTGAGTGTGACCAGCATTCCCTAGTTAACCCTTCTTTCTAATCTGAACATTAAAACAGGTTAAATTCAAGCCAGGCATACCTTTAATCCTATCTCATCGGAGACAGAGGCAGGTGGCTCTGAGCTAGAAGTCAGCCTGGTCTGCAGAGTTCCAGGATAGCCAGGGCTACACAGAAACACTCTGTCTGTCTCCTCCCTCCCCCTCCTCAAATAAGGGTTAAATTAAAGCCCATGTGCTTTGTGTGTAATATAATTTGATATCGACAAGCTATTAAGTGGCTATAAATAGGCTATTAATATTATATTAGGTGAGGTTGCCCGATGGCTCAAGTGGATAAAGTCATCTGTAACCAAGCCTGAGGATCAAAGTTTGATACCTGAGAGACCCACTTGATGGAAGGAGAGAACTGACCTCCATTGAGTTATTCTCTGACCTGCATATGTATACTGAATCACATACATATAACCTCCACATACACTTAGTTATCCTGTGATGACTACGTGTAATTAATTTAAGAAAATTACTTCAGATAAAAAATGCCTATCCAGAATACTAAAGTTTAAAAATAAGATTGTTCCCATTAAAATTAAACTTTTTTTTTTGTTTTTTGTTCTTGAACTCTTTCTTCATGGTTCTTAAAAAAATTATTATAATGGATTTGTCAAAGTTAAAGACATGCCACTCAGTGGCTAGCAAGCAGTATTGCAGGAAAGAAAGGAAATGCCTTTTGTGAAGCTGAGTATCTCAGACATGGAGTCAGGGAGAGACGTGAACAAGCAGAAACTGACATGCGTCATAAGAACTAACCGTCTGGCGTGGCCCCAATGTTTGTATTAATAGAGCCACTGCCCTTGATTCATTTACCAGCATAGCTCTGGACTGTGCAGGATTTTGTAATCCTTGCCACCCTGGGAACATTTCGAAATAACGAGATATTTTTGATCATTACAACTGGTGTGTGTGTGTGTGTGTGTGTACGTGCATGTGTGCATGCACAAAGGATACTATTGAATATCCTACAATAGGGCAGTCCAAAAAGATTTGTTCAGTTCAAATGCCAATGGTTCTAATGTTGAGGAACTTGGTTTAGAAAAATACTAGTTTCACATGCTTCTAAACAACAACAACAACAAAATGCATTAAAGAGCTCGAGTCAAAACTCCTTAGCTGATAATCTGATTAGCCCAGTTTTGTTTTCTAAGGTGTATACCTTAGATTTATTTTATCAGCAACTTTCGTAAATCACTTTCAGACATCAGGAAAAGTCTGAATAGTCCAAGATGAACTGTCCCAAATCCCTCCTTTCTTCTTTCCTCTTCTAAGCTTCCCTCGGTTCACTCCTGTTTTCCTCAACTACACAGCATTCCATTAGACCAGGTAGTTTATGTAGTGACTAGAAGCAAATATGATAGTTACATACAAAATATGGATAGAGTTTTTCTGTGTGTGTGATCTTCCCAGTTCATTTCTTTTAGATCTTATAAATATTGTCTTTAGGCAGTAGGCAGATGTGAGCACACTTCGTTTTGCACTCATGTGGTGAGTCAAATGTCAGGGAACCTGCAATATCTCTGAGCAGAGCTAATAAAGCCTTGACTGTTTCTTATTTTATTATATTTATAACAAACAAAGTGTGCCAGAAGCTAAAAAGAAATGTTTCTCTGTAAAAAGTGTTTGCTTAGAAAAGCAGATCAAAAAGTATTTAATCAAGGCTATTGTTTCTTGACAAGTTATGAAATGAAGAATGTTGCTACCACTTCCTTACATTTGAAGCCTGGTGTTTAGGACAGTGGTGCCTCTGGCAGCCGGTAAAATGCTCGGTACAAAGCACGGGTGTAAATAACATTTGCTAAGTGAGTTAATACTGAGGCTAACCTCAGGAGAAAAAGGCGATTGCCCTTTGCAGCAATATAACAGTCACCTACCTGCTCCCTCAATAGCTGTGTGTACCCATGCCACGTAACAACATGATCTGTTGACATGTCAAATAAAAATGTGCCAAACTTACCTTTTTTTTTTTTTTCTTAAAACCCAGTCTCACTTCTTCCCTTTACTTTTAGTTCTTTTTGCAACCAATTTCAGCAGATCGCTCCTTTTCTTGTTTTTCAAAACCTGGCTCCTTTTGCTGTCTTTACAGGTGGTGTTTGTATCCACTTTAGTCTGCTTGGCAGTCTTTATCTGTGGCTTTGTCCTTAAGACCCGCATCTACTACTACTACCTTTTGTCTTGGATTAGTGAATGCATTTCTGATTTCCCTAGTCTCTTCTCATGAATCTTTGGTGCTGGATTGCAACTTCAGAGACCTGCCCATCTTCTTCACCCCAACTACCAATTCAGCTTTTGATAAACAAGACTGAGGACAATGTAGCGACTGATCAAGAGCTTAAACCACCTGGTTTCACTGCGAAAGACTCTTTTATTTTCTTTTCCAACTTCATTTTTCAGGTTGTAGTCTAGCCAAAATAACTTCTAATATTTACAGACTCGCTTTTAATACCGTGTGCATTTCCCTGCAATGGTCTTCTCTAACCATCTGCTTTGGCGTGGCATCCATACTTTTTATGCTTTGTGAAATTCCGTGAGTCCTTAAATTTTTTTTTTCCCTGTGGGAAAATTCAAGTTTCATGGGGATATGGATAAAACATTACCGTTTTATTATCTTTCATATATTCACTAAGTAATAAATGAGTTACATCGTGGCTGTTCAGAAAAAGAGGAATGGCATCCGTTTACATAGAATCTGACTCTGAGCGTCGCCCCTTGGGTCAGATGGCACTGACTGCAGCACTGAGAAAATGTCATACCTTTATTAGGAGAACCAGGGCCAGGGCCCCGCCCCTCGTTCCGGTTCCGGCCCCGCCCCCGTTCCGGACCCCGCCCCCTGGGCTCCAGGGCGCACGCGCAGGGCTGGAGCTGGCGCGGCCGTCCCCTCCCCCACCCCCGCCGCCGGAGGGGAACCGGCTGCTGCGGCTGCTGGGGCCGGCGGCGTCGGTAGTCGTCATGGAGTACCCGTGGGATGATCTGACTCTGGCCTTTTCCCGCACGTCCATGTTTCCCTTTTTTGATATCGCCCACTACCTGGTGTCGGTGATGGCGCTGAAGCAGCGGCCAGGTGAGTGAAGGGGCCCGACGCTCTCCGGGTTCCGCGTCCTCACTGCGGGAGGCAGGGACGCCGGGATGCCCTGCGGCCCACCCCTCAGTACCGAGCACCGGACTCAGACGTAGGCTGAGGAAGGTCAGGTAGACCCCTGAGCAGGACGTCTCAGGTGGGACCTAGCACCTTGCTAGCGTGTTGAACCCGGAGAGGGGGTGGCTTTGCGGTTTCTCAGTCAGCCACTAGAGGCACGGTCCAGGTAACAGTCGCTTGGCATGTAGTTCAGCCATCTGTGAAACATGTGGGATGGGATGGGATTTTCACAACGTTGAGTTCTGTGAACCATGTGACCAAAAAGCTGTGTTTGTTCTCCTGTCTTTGACATTGAATGTAGTGGGTTTCCTCTTAAAGTTCCCCATTTTCCCATTATTTTTCTGAGTCTGTCTTTGAGTTCAGGCATTTCTCTGCCTTCCTTGTCCCGGAGGTGAAGGGTGAAAGTTTAAGGGTTGTCTTACCTTTTCTGGACCACTAATTCTTTAAATCCTTGCCTCATACGTTTTTGAGAGTTTTCTGTGTCTAACTCGTGGAGGAACAGGTCATCTGCGTGGGATACTGTTTCTCTGATTAAAGAGAACTACAGTTTCGTTAGTTACAGCTCCATATCCAGAATCCTATAGTATCTTGTATTGACTAAATCAGACATTTTCAAAGTGTGGCTCACTTTCCATGTTCTTCCCTGTCACACACTGTAAAGTACATTATTTTCATACCGTCTTCAGAGGTTATTTATCTGTTCTTGCCTTTATGAGTGTACAGCGAAGTTTCCCAATGGCCATGTGACTTAATAGTGTTGTAAGAGATAATGAAACAGCTGATGAGTTCAAGCATTTCAGTTTGAGGCTAGACATTAAGGAGATTTGGCTAATTAGACAGCAATGTGCATTTTCTCACGAAATACTTTTTTGATTTTGAGAATAGTTATTTTAGTAAAGAACACATTATTTACATTTAATGCATTATTTTAAAATCCATATGTAATTGCTTTAAAAACTGTTACCATTTCTAAATGCTAAATATAAACATGAACTCTAGGCCCTTCCTTGTTGTTACTGGAGATAGAAGCTACTGAAGTACCCTCCCAATGAGTAGAGCCCCAGGCCAAGAAATTTTAAAAATATTTTTTAAAGGTATGATTTACATAAACATATTCACTATTTTTTATCACAAAGTTATATGATAAAAATATAAAGTATTTTATACTCCAAAGCCCTTTACCCCTCTGTAGTCTCTTCCCCTAAATTCTGGCATCCCATTCATGCCCTCTTTAAATTTTAGGGGTCAGTATGGGTCTAAAATTTGAGAATCACTTGGATAATTGAATGCTAATTACCAAGGAGGGAAACATGTTTTTCTCCCAGTACTAGGAAATGATAGCATTCACAGGAGAATGCCTGCGCCAGCATCCAGGGAGTGTGTTAGAGGACCTAGTAACTTTAAGAGTAGTAATTATTTTCAGTCCTCATCATCTTGCCATTTTCATAGAGAGCCATTTTCATTTGCATTTTTCATGGTTATTAATGTGCATGCTTCCTTGGTTTATGGGTCATTTGTATTTAATTCCTGTGAATGCCGAGTCTCTTTTGCCTGTTTATCAAGATGTAGATTGTTGTCTCATTTTATGGATTCTCTTCATGCATCCTGGACCTTTCATTGTAAGTGCTGAAGCTTTTTTTCCCCCCTCTCATTAAATTTTAGCTTTTAGTGCAGAAATTTTTAAAAGTTTATGGTTAGGGCTGGAGAGATGGCTAAGCGGTTAAGAGCACAGACTGTTCTTCTGGAGGTCCTCAGTTCAAATCCCAGCACCCACATGGTGTCTCACAACCATCTGTAATGAGATCTGATGCCCTCTTCTGGTGTGTCTGAAGACAGCTACAGCGTACTTATGTATGGTAATAAATAAATCTTTAAAAAAAGTTTATGGTTATGTCTATTTCCTTGTTTTTACAGACAGATCTGTTTTTAATAGACAGATCTCCTTTATGACTTTCAGGATTTATATATTGTTTCAGGAAGTTTGGTCCCATACCAAAGATTATAGAAATACTGATTTATGCTGTTTTACAAATATATTTATTTTTATTATTTTTGAGTGTGTGTGTGTGTGTGTGTGTGTGTGTGTGTGCATACCAGTTCAGGTACCTGCAGAGGCCACTGGGTCAGCTTTCCTTGGAGCTGAAGTTATGCTATAGTTAGAAGTGTTTCTGAGCCATCCATTGAGGGTGCTAGAAACAGAACCAGGTTGTCCATAAGAGTAGTAAGTGCTCTTAACCATTGACCCATATCTCCATCTCCTTATGTGCATGTCTTTTTTGTTTTGTAGATTTCTGCTCTGAAAGACCGAGCTAAGTGTATGGTTACAAAAGGAAGCTCTTGGGGCTGGAGAATAGATGGCTTAGTGGGTAAGACAGCTGAATGCACAAGTCTGAGGACTTGAGATCAAACCCCCAGGACCTATGTCAGAAGCTGAGAGTAGCTACATGCTTGTAACTTGGGCTCTATAGGGTTTGAGAGAGGCAGGCTTGCTGGGTCTTGCTGACTGCTATCCTACCTTAGTGTCAGCTGGAGATTCTGTTTGGGAAGAATAAGATAGACCATGATAGAGTTGGACACCTGATGATTTCCTCTGGTTTCCATGAATTCGAGCACACACACACACACACAAACACACAAACTTTTCTGTAACAGTTTAGTGGTAGGTGGGTGTTTCTTTGCAAGCCTTTGCATCTCAGTGATGAATTACTACAAAGAACGCTTGGAACTCAGTGATCTTGGCAGAGTGGCTAATTGAACTGAATAATTGGTCTTGTACTGTTACAGAGATCACTCTTCTGTATTTGCAGGTCCTTAGCATTTACTTGCTATCTTTAGCTTCGAATTTCTTTGGGGAGTTGCTGAAATTCTTCCAGTAAATTCTTTTTGGCTTAAGTTTGTCGTATTGCTTGTAGCCAAGAAGCACATTTCCTTTTCTAGCCTCATGTGAAACTGTGCTGATGCAGAGTGACCAGTAAGAACACTGACTGTAGTTTTGCTTGACTTCTGAATTTAGTGAGGATGCGTCTAAAGTTTAATGAAGTGTGATGTTTCCCGTAGGCTTTCTGGAGGTGTCTTGTAAGAAAGCTCTATTGCATTTGTTAACTTTCTAGGCTGTCCCTCCTTATTTACCACCCAAATAGGTGACAAATTTTATCAAGTTGTTGTTTCTTTTTTCTCTCTCTTTCTTTCTTTCTTTCTTTCTTTCTTTCTTTCTTTCTTTTTTTTTTTTTTTTTTTTTTAGATCAGAATCTATTGATCCAGGATTGGTGAGTAATGTGTATAATTCGAATACTTGGGAAGCAAAGGCAGGAGGAGAAAGTTCAAGACAAGCCTGGGCTACATAGCAAGAACCTGTTACAAAAACCAAAATAGAAGACGTATATTGAGATAGATAATTATACATATTGCTCTTCCTGTGGAAATATAACGTAGATTACATGAATGCAATGACCGAATTGAAGAATTATGACTCATTCTTTCATTCTTGGAACAAAGTTGACTTGCTTTATGTATTATTTCAGTGTAGTGATTTGATTCGCTGATTCTTGATCTAAACTTGTTTTCTTCATATTCATGAAGAAAACATGTTCTGCTGGGTAGATGTTTCCTTCTTTTCTCATTAACTGTAGGTTGCTTGGTAATGTGCACTTTTCTGAGGACTTAGATTTTTCAAGTCTGTCAGAGCACATGTGCACTTTGTGTCTAGGTCTTTGAGTAGTTCAGACTTACTGTCTGTGTGTCTGGTGTATGTATGTGTTTAAGGAGATGTGTACATGCGTGCTTGTAGGTGCCGATGCACGAGGAGACAAAAGTCAGTGTTGGATAGCTTCCTGGATCCTGGTCCTCCTAGCTGAGATGTGTTTTCTCAGTGAATCTGGAGCGTACTGGCTGTCGGGCTAGCTGGCCTGTGGGTTGCAGACATCTGCCTCTTTGTGCTCACCAAATGGTGGCTTAGGGATGCATTGCTACTCCCAGCTTTCCTGTGGGCCTAGGATCAGACTCAGGTCCTCATGCTCACGTGGCCAGCACTTTACCAGTGGAGACATCTCCCTACCCCACCTAGTTGTTTATTCTTAAGTGTCTCTTTGAATTTTGTGCATCTGTCTTATGCCATATATATATATATTTTTTTTTTTTAAATAGATTTTCATGTATGTTTTCTGTTTTCCTTTTGGTTAAAATATATTTGTCCTGACTCTGTCTGTAGATACAATGGTTAGCTTTTGTCCTTTGCCTGTGTGGTCAGCATTTCTTTCCCTTAATTTAGAACAGAAGCCCTAGCATGAGTGTGTCTCATCCAAAGTTTAATTAGATCATCGCTTAGTATATATCCATGCTTGACCAATAGACAGTGCTTTGTGATGGCCAAGGAAAGCTCTACTTGGTGCTTGGCACCCATGTTAGCCATTTGTCACTGGCCTACATTCCTGAAAGATAAGTTCCCACCAACCCTGACTTCTTGTCCCTTCCCAAGGATTGTGTAACTGTTGTGAAATGATTAACTGCTTGCTCTGGCTTCTGTAAACTTGCTTATTGCTATGTGCATGGGGAGTAAGGCAGTTGCTCACATACCTGTAAATTCCACAGATAGGAAGTATTTGTGGATTTTGCCTTTCAAAGCCCTTCCTTCACCTGCTTCTGGGCAGCATGCCTCTGATTTAAAGACTGCAGCCCTGCTAACAATTTTAATAAATTTGGCTAATTATAATCTTAATTGAATCTGGTGGTCTTTTCAATTCTCCCAATGTTGAGTTTTTCAGAGCTCTGGAACCCGTAGTATAGCAAAGCAACAATGCATGCATGTGCAGGTAGCACAGTCTTTCCCTCCCTCCCTCCCTCACTACTATAGGGCCCTAGGAACCCAAGGCTAGCCTGAGCTATACATGAGTTCAAGGTCATCCTGGGCAACAAGAGGCAATGTCTCAACACCCTTGTCCTCCCAGCAAACTGAAAATAGCTCATCTGACTAACATTCGAGGATTATTGGGTAGCCATTGTCTTCTTTCAAGATAGTATTTCTCCAGCCATTAAAATAATTCAGGCAGTTTTAAAATGACACATCATTAGAGTACATTGGAATATGCTCGAGTGTGTGCACACCACACAATACGACAACACACAAACCATACAAATCTACCTTAAGTATGTGCTATAAAAATGAACTCTGCCCTGTGTTCCCTCCTATAGATGATTGTGAGCATCCATTTCTGTATTTGCCAGGCACTGGCAAAGCCTCACAGGAGACAGCTAATAGCAGGTTCCTTTCAGCAAAATCTTGCTGACATATGCAATAGTGTCTGCATTTGGTGGCTGATTATGGGATGGTGGGGCAGTCTCTGGATGGTCCATCCTTTCATCTTAGCTCTAAACTTTGTCTCTGCAACTCCTTCCATGGATATTTTATTCCCTATTCTAGGGAGGAATAAAGTATCCACGAGATGGTCTTCCTTCTTGATTTTCTTGTGTTTTGGAAGTTGTATCTTCGGTATTCTAGATTTCTGGGCTAATATCCACTTATCAGTGAGTGCATATCAAGTGACTTCTTTTGTGATTGGGTTACCTCACTCAGGATGATATCCTCCAGATACATCCATTTGCCCAAGAATTTCATAAATTCATTGTTTTTAATAGCTGAGTAGTACTCCATTGTGTAAATGTACTACATTTTCTGTATTCATTCCTCAGTTCAGGGACATTTGGAGCTAGAGAAAGTACCCAAGAGCTGAAGGGGTCTGCAACCCTATAGGTGGAACAACAATATGAACTAATCAGTACCCCCAGAGCTCGTGTCTCTAGCTGCATATGTAGCAGAAGATGGCCTAGTCGGCCATCATTGGGAAGAGAGAACTCTTAGTCTTGCAAACTTTATATGCCCCAGTACAGGGGAAAGCCAGGGCCAAGAAGTGGGAGTGAGTGGGTAGGGGAGCAGGGCGGGGTGGGGGAGGGTATAGGGGACTTTTGGGATAGCATTTGAATGTAAATGAAGAAAATATCCAATAAAAATAAATACATTCATAAAAAAATGAGTTCTGCATCTATACATTGGCAGCAAATGCAGGAAAGAACACTATTGCTCTTGTGATGGAGGGAATGTGGGTGGTTTTAGTTCTGTTACCATTGTTCTTTCTAGCTTGACCATCCCCCACCAGAGGAAGCTATGACAGGCTCCTGCTGGTGTGGCTGACACATGCTAAGTTCCATTCAACACTCAGTGACAGCTGTGTGCAGCCCGCAGTGCAGGCAGATCTCCATCAACTTGCTCAGAGATGGCTCAGGGGCAGCCATTAGCTGTGCCTGTGAACAGAGGTGTTCAAGACTTGGTGATCTTGAAATGTTCTTGAGAGACACAAAGACGTCTTCATGCTTCTCACAGTAAGTGGGTGGGAAAGGAGAGTTTATATTGGCATTTTATTTAGCAACAGCTGGTGAGCTGTTTCCAGAATAGTCCACTGGATTATGGCAGATACTAAAATACTATTGGTTCTGGATCATTTAGAAGAGTCAGAGACACTAGCAGGAAGGTTCTCCAGCTGGTGATTAAAATAAAAATAAAATAAGAACTGAGACCCGGGGCTGGGGACATAGCTTAGAAGTGGCGTACTTGGCTAGCATGCACTAATGTCTGGGTTCAGCCCTTAGCACAGAAAACAAGCACGCAAGCAAACCAGTTTTTGCAGGGTCTAGGGCTGCTCATGGAGAAAAGACAGTGAGATGCTTGCTCCAGTGCCTTGCTCACTTCTTTTGAG
The DNA here is from genome assembly GCF_978045245.1 of Mus caroli. Classification (NCBI taxonomy): domain Eukaryota; kingdom Metazoa; phylum Chordata; class Mammalia; order Rodentia; family Muridae; genus Mus; species Mus caroli. The sequence continues at coordinate 100,868,891 of NW_028227261.1, read as the reverse complement.
ACAGGGTCTTATGCACTCCAGGCCAGCTTTGAGCTTGCTGTGTGGCTGAGGATGGCCTCGCGTTTCTAGTTCTTCTGCCTCCTCTTTCCTGGTTGAGTTCTGGGATTGCAGGTTTCCGTCAGCACACTGATTTCATGTGGTACTGGGCATCCAGGGATTCATGCCACATGCACAGCAAACCCTGCACGAGCTGAGTGAACTCTGACGCTAGCTGCTTCTTCTCTTCTCCATTTTCAGACATGTTTTTCAGACCCTGTTTTATTTTCCCATCTCTGCTAACGTGTCACTCCTCGGAGCTCGCCGCCCATTTGTATTCTCTCCTGTGTAATCTGTGTAGGGTTTATGAAATGCCAGTGTAGGTTAGAGAATAAAAGGTTTTGTGAGAAACTGTTTTTCTCTCAAAGGTGGCCAGCCTGCCATGACCAACAGAACCTTCCCCAGCTTGTGAGACTTTTAAGCCAAGAACCCCAAATCTCTTACCATTCCCTACAGTGTAAAACTCTTTATGCAAACCTTTAATCTCTTTTACCTGATAACACTTTTGTTAAGGGAGGCCCACCGCATCCCCAGACTGGCTCATCATTTCTTCTTTCTGACGCCTCAGTTCTTTTACAACCAGCCAACATGGAAGACTGTGAGGATGTTACCCAGCCATTGGGAGAGGTTTTAGACTCTCTGTGAGGATTAAAAATGTAGCAGATTTCCTGCTTGGTGTACTTGCTTGCCTCCTAAAAAGACGTTGTCTTGCTGGATTACTTTTGTATTGTTGCTGTGTTTCTTTGTGTGGCAATAAGAATATTCTTTCCCAACAGTTTGGAGTCTCTGAGATTGGAGGGTTCTTTTTTCTTTAGATTTGTTTTTATTACGTTTTAAAGAATGTATATGAGCGTATGTCTGTAGGGGCTTGTGTACATGAGTGCAGGTGCCAAGGGAAGCCAGAGGTCCCAGGGGAACAGCAGATCCCCTGGAACTGGTCTTGTCTGAGTTGTGAGCCACCCAGCCTGGCTGCTGACAATTGAACTTGGGTTCTTAACTATTAGGCCATCTCTGCAGCCCAATAGTCATAGTTACTCAAACCCAAGGAAAGGGTAGCATCCTTTCCTCTTTCTAGGTGATTTGTGCGTCATAATCAAAGACAAAAGCATCACTGTATTAATGGGAATTGGATTTTTTCACCTTTACCTCCATTTGTCTTACAGTTACTTCTAGTTTCTTGGCATCCGATTGTCTGCAGTTTAGGACTGCAGCTAGTAGTGTAACATCTGTCTGTCCATCTGTCTGTCTGTCTATCTATCTTTATCTATCTATCTATCTATCTATCTATCTATCTATCTATCTATCTATCTCTGGGTAGCCCTAACTGTCCTGAACTCAGAGACCGTCCTTCCCCTGCTTCCATAGTGCTGGGATTAGGGTGTGTGTGCCACCACACCTGGCTGGTTTTGTTTGTTTTTTTAATTTAATTTAGTTTAATTTTTTTGAGACAAGGTCTTACCATGTAACTCTGTGTGGCTTGGAATTCCAGACCAGGCTGGCTAGCTGAGCTGTCAGGTGTTGGGAATGAAGGTGAACACCACCACTCTTGGCTACAGCGTCAGTTTTATTCTGTCTTATTTTGTAGTTAGGACATTCTCTCCTTTAGACTTTTGTTTTGTTTTTGTTTTGAAAGTTTTTGTTTGTTTGTTTGTTTGTTTGTTTGTTTGAGGAAGAGATTTACATAACCCAGGATGGCCCTGAATGCATCTCAGAGCAGCGCTTCTCAACCTCTGGGTCCCAATCACTTTGACAGCCCTTCATCTCCAAAAGTATTTTCATTAGATTTGTACCAGCAGCAAAATAACAGTTACAAGGTAGCAAGGAAAACTTTTATGGTTGAGGTCAGCACAGCATGAGGAACTGTATTAAAGGGTCCCAAGCATTAATTACGAAGGTTGACAAGCACTGGCTTAGGGGTCGAGGCTTAGGGACTTGTGCCACTGTTATTTTCATAAATCTTCATGAAAAGCATTTGGCCATGGTGGCATGTGCTATGGTGAAAGTTTGAAGTCTCAGTTCTCAGGACGCTGACAAGGGGTGATCCTAAGTTCCAGGCCAACGGAGGCTGCGTATGAAGATCCTTTCTCAAAAACACAACAAAAATAACCATCCAGTCCCCACCCTCTCGGAAAACCCCACCTCAAACACAGGTCTTTAAGTCTTCGTTTGCATCCAGTTGTCTATTCTCTAAGACTCTCTCCTCAAGGTCTCACGTACCCCAGGCTTGAACCAGAAGAGAACCTTGACATTCATGTCATATTCCCTCCACCTCCCGAGTGCTGGCATCACAAGCACTCAGCATGGTTTCTTTTGAAGTGCTTGGAGTTGAACTTAGTACCTCCTGCATGATAAACAGGCACTTCAGCAACTGAGCTACACCCCCAGCCTTCTGAAATTTAATCTACAATTATTTCTTCTATCCACGGCATCTTTATTTTAGTCTGAAGTCTTCAACAACTATTTTCCTAACTTTCAAGTCATGTGTGCTTCATTAAATCACATTGTTACTGAACAGCATTCTCTTTCAGGAACTATGTTAGACATTGAGGCTCCAAAAACAAAAGATAGTTATAGCCCTAAATAAACTTAGCTCTTTCTTCTCTTTTAGTACCATCTCATAAGAAGCACTGTCATTCTTACACAATAATAATAGTTATTGAATTCAGCTCCACGAAGACAATTTCAGCAGGATATTTATAATCGCTATGCACTTCTGTATTGGTGCACTCATTTGACAGATGTGGAGTTTAGGGGAATGAAGTATCCTTCCTAGGGCACGTGGGTAGTAAATAATAGAACTTGGTCTTGCTAGCTCCAGTTTCTTATGGTTCACTGTGTGCTTTCTCTTTGCAGCCCTATTTAATGTTCTTGGTTCTCAGGATTTACAAGTCTCAATCAATAAGCTGTCATTTGTCATGTCTTTTTTTTTTTCCTCTGTGATTTTTGTCATTTCCACACCACAAAGCAATTTCTCCACTATTTTATAATTAAATCCAGAAACAAAGGATGCCACCTAGTTTGTGGGAGATGAGAGGTTAATTGTTAAGAATTTGTCAGACTTGGTGTTAAAGACAGGTGGAAAGTGACAGCGCATACCTTGCAGTTTTTATGGCTGCTTATCTATGCATGAAAAAGGACAAAAGTCTTAAATTACAGCCTGGGAATGCTCAAAATGTATCAGTCCATGTAATTAATATATAGATAAGAGGACAGCTGATCTTCAGAAGTACCCTTTGTTGTATGATTTAAAAAACTAGAATAGGCTCTATCTAGTGTGGAGTGAGAAAGGATGTATCAGAAGTGACCTAGGCTGGGGCTGAGTGGGGGGCTGTGATTATTTGTATTTCAGCCATCTTGTACTTGAAATTCAATTTAGGTTGTGGTGTGACAGCTTTTGCAAAGAATTTCTGGGAAAATAATCCTGTTGATAGCATATTTGAAATATCTTAAGGTAGGATGGAGAATTTTTTTCTCTAGCTTCTAAATGTATGCTAAAAACGAAGTAATTTGGGCCTAGGCAAGTGTGCATAAAGCACATGCAATAAAAGCATATCAAGGAGTTTGCATTCCCAGAACCCATGTAAAAGCCAGGCAGGTGTGCTGGCCACATGTAACCCGAGTGCTGGGGCTGGGGCAGGGGCAGAGGATCTTGGAGGCTTGCTAGCCTAGCTGGAATCGGTGAACCAGGGTTCGGACAGAGACCCTGCCTCAGTAAATAAAATGGTGGAAATTAAGGAAGATACCAATGTCATCCATGAGCTTCCATATACATGTACACACACATCCATGTGCATGTGTATCCACACAGATGTAAATACCCATACACACACACACACTCACACACACACACACACACACACACACACACACACTCACACACACACACACACACATACCCCTGTGGCTCTAAATAGTGTAGTCTGAGCTAGAGACGCTTTTCTTACTGACATAATTTTGAAAATATGAGGGAGGCAGTCCCCTTCCCAGAGCTCATCTCTTCCTGAGTCTTCTGTCTGATCCATCCTAGTTCACTGACCCACGTTTCAATAAAATAATGAGATTCTTGGCATAGAGACTTGAGTGAGCAGCACCAAGGCTTTCATTTCGTCCATGTGTTACCTCTGCTCCAAGATTGGTCCATTCAGCAAGTACATCAGCCAGTAGTGTCTATCACGTGCTCTGCATAAACATGTTTTCTTATTTTAAATCCTATAAAGTATATAATAGTTTCATTTTGTAAAAGATACAATTTAATGTCTAAGAGATTGAGGCTCTACCCAGAAGCTAGAGAGCTACTGGGCACTCCTAACTCCTTGTGTGAATTGTGATAACACTTGGTAAGGGAAACGAATTGTAGCATAATTTTAATGCTTAAATGCTTTGAACTATTTCACTTTTTTTTTTTTTTGTGTCATATGAACAGTTTTAGAGTACCTATTCCTTACTGAGGTCTTTAAAATCTCAGATTAAGTCTTAGATTGAGCCATGACTTGTGGGCAAGATCAAGAGTCTGATGATATCTTAAATGCAATGAGTACATTGAATTGTGAGAAATGTTATTTGCTAGGCTTCATGAGAAATGAACAAGCACTTAGTACATTTAATTCGTATTGTTTTGATGGGTAAAGGGAAATCTGCATGGAAACGATTCCAGCTAGGCTAGCAAGCCTCCGAGATCCCCTGCCCCTGCCCCTGCCCCAGCCCCAGCACTGGGGTTACATGTGGCCAGCACACCTGCCTGGCTTTTACATGGGTTCTGGGAATGCAAACTCCTTGATATGGTTTTATTGCAAGTGCTTTGTGCACACTTCCCTAGCCCCAAATTACTTCATTTTTAGCATACACTTAGAAGGTAGAGAAAAAAATTCTCCATCCTCTTATTAGCCAGTAAATGCTGAGTGCAGGATAAAGGTAATGCTAATTTTTTGTTAGAAAAACACTCTAAATGTAAGCTTATCAGAAGTAGTCAGTTACTTTAGGAATATATCTTCATGGTGATGACCTCATGCCATTCTTTAACTCTCATTCAGATAGAGTTTCCATTCTGAGAACTCATCTCTACTGCTTGCCAGCAGGGTATGCCTGGGCATGTGAGGCAGTACAAAGGGTGGGAAGAGGAGGGGAGGGAGGAGAGGAAGGGGAAAGGAGGGCGTGAGTGCACGCAGGACTGCACTCAGCAATGTATAGAGAATGACTTTATAAATAGCCTAGAAGAATAGATAAAGTCACTCCCTAGGGCACAAGTGTTACTGACTGAATAGTAGGGACATGGAAAAGGGCAGTTTTGCTCTTTTCTCCTAATTTTCTTGTGTGATGATAAAATAACCTATTGCTTACTATGTGCCAGACTCAGACTCTCTCATAAAGCACTTGAAATGTTCTTTTGCTGTTGATCCTTACAATGCTGCTGTGAGGTGGGGCCTTCTCCCTAATACACACATCCCCCCATGTAGCTGGGCAACAGAGGCTCTCATCTTTCAGAGGTGGAAAGCTCTCAATTAAGTGTTAACACAGGAGAAGGTGCTAGAGCCAGAGTGTTTCTAGGTACCTAAGTTCTGTGCTCAACATGCTTAAGCTGTCTATACTGCTTTTAGCCCTAGGTGTTTCAGTGTAGAATACTACACTGTTATTCATTGGTTAGTGAGTGCTCACTGATCAAAAGGAACAGATGAAAGGACACACTTACTTATTGTGCTGACTGATCAGCGTGGTGATCAATCACCACTGCAAGAGGAGATACTGTACGCTCTTTAAGATAGATTATCTATACAGTAACTAGCTGTCAATCTACCCACCTTCTTACCTTTTATAGATCATATATACACACACATACACACACACATACATACATATTCACACGTGCGCGTGTGCATACACACACACATTTGAAGGTACAATAGTATCATGCTTAGGATGGATCATTTCACTTCAGATGGTCCAATCAGGAACATTTCTCACAGGCAGGCCCGGCCGCTTGGGCTTTAGTTGATTCGTGCTGTAGTCAGGTTGACAGCCAAGTTTAGCCATTAGAAGCAGTATGTGCTCTTAGCTATCAATCCTCCCTCCCCAGGACTTTTGACATTTGAGTTTGTTCCTTATTTCCAGCCTGATATGTTGAAAGCTTAGTTTGCTTACTGTAGCCACTTATGCTTTCTAAAGTAGCTAAGGTTATCAATCTTTCCTTAACAAAACAAAACACCAAAAAAATCGAATTCATTATTGGTAGTGGTAGGGTACCACACAGCAGATGTATGGAGGTCAGAGAAGAGCTTTGCGGAGTTGATTCTCTCCTTACATCTTTACATGGATTCTGGGGCTGAACTCAGATTGTCAGACTTGTACAAGAACCTTTACCCACTGAGCCATCTGACTGGGCCCAACTTTTCTTTTAAAAAAATAATTACACTCTCTTTCTTTCCTCTTTCTTTCTTTCTTTCTTTCTTTCTTTCTTTCTTTCTTTCTTTCTTTCTTTCTTTCTTCCTTCCTTCCTTCCTTCCTTCCTTCCTTCCTCTCTCTCTCTCTCTCTCTCTCTCTCTCTCTCTCTCTCTCTCTCTTTCTTTCTTTCTTTGTGTGTTGTTCGGAGGATTTGACTCTCTTCATCCACAATGTCTGTCCTAGGGATCAAACTTAGTTTGTCAGGCTTGGTAGCAGGTCTTTACCCGCTGAGCCATTTCACTGGTCTCCTACCTTTCTTATTAATATATTCCATTGACACATTGTTTTGGAGTGCTCACAGTAAGATTTGGGGTAAAAGGAAACACTAAGTGTCTTAGTCAGCGTTTCTATTCCTGCACAAACATCATGACCAAGAAGCAAGTTGGGGAGGAAAGGGTTTATTTGGCTTACACTTCCATACTGCTGTTCATCACCAAGGAAGTCAGGACTGGAACTCAAGCAGGTAAGAAAACAGGAGCTGATGAAGAGGCCATGGAGGGATGTTCTTTACTGGCTTGCTTCCCCTGGCTTGCTCAGTCTGCTCTCTTATAGAACCAAGACTACCAGCCCAGAGATGGTCCCACCCACAAGGGGCCTTTCCCCTTTGATCACTAATTGAGAAAATGCCTTACAGTTGGATCTCATGGAGGCATTTCCTGAACTGAAGCTCCTTTTTCTGTGATAAGTCCAGCTGTGTCAAATTGACACAAAACTAGCCAGTACACTAAGTGGAACCCATTTTAAATGAGCCATCTATTACTATGGAACTGGTAAAAGAAACTTGGATGATATTTTAAGGATGTCAGTGGTGGTGCAAGCCTTTAATCCCAGCACTTGGGAGGCAGAGGCAGGTGGATTTCTGAGTTCGAGGCCAGCCTGGTCTACAGAGTGAGTTCCAGGACAGCCAGGGCTACACAGAGAAACCCTGTCCTGGAAAGCCCCCCCCCTCCAAAAAATAGGATGTCAGAATCAGTCATTAAACAATACCTCGGGGACTGTGAGATGCCGAGTGGGTCAGGTGCCTGCTTTGTAGATGTGGAGACCTGAGTTCATGTCCCTAGCCCCTATTAAAGCTGGGCATGGAGCTGTTTGCTTCTGTAACACAGGAGCTGGAAGGATGGAAGCAGGGAGATCAAGGGACTTGCTCACCAGCCAGTGAGTGACCTTGTCTCTAAAAACAAGGTAGAGAGCCAGGCAGAGTGATATATACCTTTCATTCCAGCGTTCAGAAGGATGGACGAGATAGATGGATTGATCTCTAGTTTCTAGTATGAGACTAGCCTTGTCTATGTAGCGAGTTCTAGGCCAGCCAAGGTTAAATAGTGCCCTGGCTAAAACAATGTAAAAGACAGAGCAGTAGAGGAAGAAACCCTGGCTTCCTTATGTGCATGCATAGGCAATTGCACCATCGCTCAAGCACGTAGATATGCATGCTAGCTCTTACTTTCTTCCCCACCTCAAAAACACCCCACAGTTTTTGAAGAAAACTCTGTTGTTTTGGGGTTAGAGGACTCAGTGGATAAAGCACTCGCTGCACAAGCACGGAGAGCTGACTTTGGATCTCTGTAACACAAATAAAAGCCAATTAAAGTAACACATGCCCAGAACCCAGCAGATCCTGGAGGCTCACCACTCTGTCAGTCTAACTGAGGCAGCAAGCTTTAGGTGCAGGCAAGTCCCTGTTTCAAAAGAGAAATGTGGAGACATGATCAAGGAAAGATCCTGACATCTCCGCTGACCTCCATGTGCCTGCATTGGAGAATACCCTCCCAACATACCTCCAGCATATACCTGCAGCCACACCCACATTCTCCCATCTCCCCACATTGCACACAGTAAAACCCGTGACTAAAGAGAATACGGATTCAAATGTCCATGATGAGCACACTTGTGAATATAATTTTTGGGAAATAAATAAACAAACGCTTTATTTCTCTAGTGTATTGGGTGCTTAGTGCTTCCTGGCACCTATGCAGTGGTCTCAGAGCGTGTTTTACTCCATCCTTTCAGGAGCAGTGGCGGCGGCGTGGAATAACCCCCTGTCTAGCTGGCTGAGTGCCATGCTCCATTGCTTTGGTGGAGGAATTTTATCCTGTATACTGCTTGCAGAGTCTCCATTGAAGTTTCTTACAAACCACACTAATATTTTACTGGCATCTTCAATCTGGTAAGTTGCCCTTAGGCTGCACTATGAGATCTTTAAAGAATTGTTTAATAGATTGCAGTAAAATGGATCTTTTTCCTTTAACCTTTTTTATGTCCTTAAGTTAATGCATGTGCAATGAACGAACCCGAATAGTGCCAAAGACTTTTAAGTGCAAAGTTTGCCTCTTCCCCTTCCTCCTCTTATCTTCTTCCAGTGGAAATTGTTTTTAGTGTTTATGGGAACATTTTAACATTAGAGAACATCAAATATTGGCCCAAATATTTTGTTTTGTTAAATAAACTTAGATAGTATTGTGACATCCTAAAAAATGTGTGAACAATTAAACAAAAAGTCCAAGCTTTTCTTGTCTCTTCTTCTTTGTTGGCTTCATCATTTGCTTGTTTATTTGTAGACAGACAGACAGACAGACAGATAGGTTCAGAGTTTCACTGTGTAGCCCTGGCTGTCCTGAAACTCAATATGTTCATCAGGCTGTCCTCCAACTCATAGAGTTGCCTCTGCCTCCCCAGTGCTGGGGTTACAGCTTTGCACCACATCTGGCTATTGGATTATGTAAAGGCTTCTGACATTTTTTTTTAGATTTATTTATAATATATGTAAGTACACTGTAGCTGTCTTCAGACACTCCAGAAGAGGGCATCAGATCTCATTACAGATGGTTGTGAGCCACCATGTGGTTGCTGGGAATTGAACTCAGGACCTTCAGAAGAGCAGTCAGTGCTCTTAACCTCTGAGCCATCTCTCCAGCCCCAAGCTTCTGACATCTTTAAACATGAATTGGAAAAATGATAGTAGGAATTGGCTTGGATTCTTCTTCATGCAGGTTTAGATGGTTCTTAACAAGATTGATTAATTAAGTTAAAATATATTGATTCTAATCAACATGCTTTGTTTTATTTAAAGTAAACTATGCTTTCAATTTAAAAACACTATCAATTTAATATATAAGGAGCATTTGGAATTCATTTTTCCTGGGGTTGGTGAGAGGGCGCAGTAGGTAAAGGAGCTAGCCATTTAAGCCTGGCAACCGGCATTCTAGTTCTTGAACTCACACAAAGCTGAAGGAGAGAATCGGCCGCCCAGAGAAGCCTCTTGGCTTCCACACGTTCACTGTAGCATGCAGCCTTCTGCGCATCATGCACATACAACACAGTGAGAAAAATAACCAAAATTTCATTCTATTATAATAATTGTGGATGCATTAAGTCGTTACAAACAGGTATGGATGTTACAAATAATAGTGGTAATGGTAAAGTAGTAGAGGAAACCTGTGGCTGTGGAAGGGTGGGTGTAATTACTCACTTGATAGCTAGTAATTATCGAATTAGAATTATGTACCAGCTAAGACTCATTTTCATGTTACATCACGAGTCCTGTGAAGTAGTATATTATTAGTTAGGGTTTTACTGCTGTGAACAGCACCATGACCAAGGCAAGTCTTATAAAGGACAACATTTAATTGGGGCTGGCTTACAGGGTCAGAGATCCAGTATCATCAAGATGGGAGCATGGCAGTGTCTAGGCAGATGTGGGGCTGGAGGAGTTGAGAGTTCTGTTTCTTGTTCTGAAGGACAACGGGAGAAGACTAACTTCCAGGAAGCTAGGATGAAGATCTTCACGCCCACAGTAACACACTTCCTCTAACAAGGCCACACCTATTCCAACAAGGCTACACCTACAAATAGTGCCACTCCCTGGCCAAGCATATTCAAACCACCACAAGTAGCTATTACAATTTTTTTCCTGACAAAATCTTTTCCTGGTTACTTTAAGAGAAAAAAATTACTTAAATACTATGGAACTATATGTTGCATTTCTCTGATTTGTAACTAAATGTTAAATTCATCTATAACTGTTCTAAACATCCAATAAATTTGTAAGCTATACAATCAGGTATGGAATGACTGACTACATCGAATTGTTCTGCAGGCTAAGCCTCCTCCATGTGAACAGGATTCCAAGTTTTACTGTGTTTTGTTTTTTAATCTAATCTGGTGGTAAATTAGGAGTTTTTACTAACAACAATTACAAGTTTCTCTCTCAAGTAGTTGGTATCTAAATCAGAACTCACTCTATCAAATGAGAATGAAAGAGAGTATACTACCAGACTTACACAGGAAAGTCTTCAAAGATTTCACAGGGTGTTGCTTGCTTTCAGTAAAATCACTACTTTCTTTCTCTTAGTAGTTAATATTTTTTGGCTGTGGAAAGTGGGTGGAGTGGAATTAATCATTCGATAGCTAGTATGTATTGAACGAGATATTAGGTAAATTCTTTATATTTATTTTCATACTCTGGGTCCTGTGAAGTAGCTACTATAATTATGTTTTTAAAGATTTATTTATTTTTATTTTATGTGTATGGGTGTTTTGCTTGAATGTCTGTATGTACATATGTATGTATGTATATATAACACGAATGTATGTATGTGCCTGGTCCCTCAGGAGCCAGAAGAGGACATTGAATACCCTGGAACTGAAATTACACATAATTGTGAGCCACAATTATGATGTTGAAAAAGGAAGCCAGGTATTCTGTGAGAGCAGCCACTATTCTTACCTGCTGACCCACCTCTCCAACCCTTTAAAAATTAAAAGCATTAGATTACATGTGACAGGTTTCCTTATGGCATTTTCATACATGATTAGTTTTGGCCGACTCCCCATCCTTCTTCCCAACCTCCCTGCTCTCTCCTGTGCTACCCTCTCCCAGTCTTAAGCCTGCCTTCCAGTGTGTTCTGTTCACCCTCCTACAAGAGGCAGCTGTTGTTACTACTTCCACTTGACAGCGAGGAAATTGAGACCAGGGAACAGTTCCCATATTTTCTGAGTAGGCTAGTCAGAACAAGTGTGACTGTTGAGCCTCTGCGCATGACAGCTGCCCTGTGTCTTACTCATCTCACAGCATCGCCCTCCAGAAGCACTGTAAAGGATTTCCAGTCTATAGTGGTCGTTTACAGAGATACTAGCATTTTGGATTATTTTAATGTTGTATAAATGCTGAGACTATATAAAAAGGAAGATAGCCAGATTCTGTGACCTTCCTATCTCTCCTGTTTCTAGCGTTAAGTACTAGTCCTCTCACTTCTGGCCTGGACTTTGAGTAACTTCCTAGGTGGGCTAATTGCTTTTCTCATTACCCCTAGATATTCTTCACATAATGATGAAGTGATTATCTTAAAATAAGTTACAGTGTGCCACTCCTGCGTGCAATACTGTCTTTTCAGGAACAACAGCCTGAGTTTTCTCATGACCTACTGTCCATCCCTACAGATTCTCCCTCCTCTGTCCTCTTTGCTGTGATGCATGGCCACTGCTCCTCATACTCCTTCCTTTCCAGCCACACACGTGCGTTTATCGACACTCTGACTTGCCCGGTTTTTATTGAACTTGTTGTACTTCTCAGAGAGAGGCAGGGCTGTTGCTTGGTTATTTGTTTGCTGGTCATCCTGCAAAGATGGTCAGTTTAACAACAACAACAACAACAGCAACAAACCTGTGTATGAACTCAGATTAAAGGATGATTTGTGAGACTATACAGAGTGCAATTTTTGTCATTATTTGAAACTGTCCCATCTTTGGCCAGTGGGAGCCTTTTCAGTTTTCATGTCTCTTGGTATTTTAAGATTCTTATACCTTTCTTCTGGAATTAGTTTTAGTTTCATTTAAGGAGAAATAGTTTTTTCAAGGTTCACTCAGAGCATTGGAGACACTGCTAAGACATCTATTGAAACGAGCTAGGGTAAAGAAAGAGAAAATGACTTGAGTTCATACTAATATTTATCTCTAATTCAAATTCAAGACTATTTATTATTATTTAACGTGTCTCTGTTATATATGTAATACTTGAAATTTACCTAGAATAAAGAATTCTGTTATTTGTTGGGCAAAGGATATTACAAAATCAGAATATCCTGGCATTGCTAATTAATTTTGTTCTGTTCTTTGCTCGCCTACATTTAACCTTTCTCATCTTTAAACCAGGGTGTGTGTGTGCTGCCAGAGTTTCATGGTCACAGTGCCATGCTTCCCTGGTTAGTCTTCACACTCGGATTTTGCTTGCTCTGTACTGGATGCAGGTCACTAGTTATTATATCTGTGCCCTGCAATTCTGGCTTTTTGAAGCTGTGGTGAGTACTGCTTTAGCCTTAACAGAGCATGACGCAAGGCACAAAGAAATTAACGACTTAGCCAAGGAATTGGAGACCCTGAGTATCCAGAGCCCAGATTTAAACCATGGTTATTTCATCTGTTAGTTGGTGCATAAGCAGTAAATTGCTTTGAACTCTGGAATAGAAGTGTTGTCCTTACAGTCTCTTAAATATGAGAAATGATGCTGGAGTCAAGACAGTGCATCTTATTGTTTAATTAGAAAAGTTTTAACATTTTGAATAACATCTCAGTCTTTGCTTCTGATTTTGAGAGTCAAATGATCTGGGGAATTATATTTTCAAGTGAGGTCAGCTTCAGAACGGTAGCATGCCTGGGGGTTAGCACCATCTACTGGTAAAGACAAACAAGCGCTTGTTCTGTCTGTATACAGCTGTTGTCTGAAAACTCCATATACTTTCTTTTTAAAAAGCCATTTATGGGGGCAGTACATAATTTATAATTTTCTATCTATTGATTTTATGTTTTCCTTAAACTTCCAGGCATTCTGTAGGGAGATTACATTTAAATGAGGGAAATATAAGTCACAGTTTTATAGTCTTTTTCAAGATATATCCATGAAATTTCTTTTGTGTCCTAACCAGAGGCCAGGGCTATTGCAGTAGACTAACATGGGTGTGGTTTGTGTTCTGTTCGGCCCAGTTAAGTGATATTGCCTGAGGTAAACAGGGGGAGTTGATGGTAAGAGAGGGAGGGAGTGTTCTCAGGGATGAGCCCAGCAGAGCGCCATCTGCTTAACCCCTGGTTTTAACCTAAATTCTGCTCCCATCTTAAAACCTGTTTACACTGGTTTATGTTGGTTGTGTCCTATTTTACACTAATTTCTCTCTTTGTCATTTTTCTCTTTTTATTAATCTGACCCACAGAACTTAAAAGTATCTGAGAAATCCATTATTATCTTCTCATTCCATTTCTTTTTCCTTTCCTGTATATATACATATGTATATGTATCTATGTGTATTATTTTAGGTACTTACAAGGTAAAGGTTTTTTGGATATTACAAACTTAAGGTGAAATTACAATCTTTACAGAAGAGATGTGCTGTTTAATGACATTTCCCAGTAATTCATCAGAGGAACATTATATAGCTAACTTATATTGCAGAACAAGAGTGGTTTTGTCTGCAGTCATTTGTCTTTCACGCTCATTCATAAGTCTGTTAGACATGACAGAGAGTTGTTCCTTTTGCTCCATGGCAACTCAGGTGGGCACAGAGGTTTCACTAATATGTGGGGTTTTATGTGTACTTTAGAAATATCTGATGCAGGGCAATGGTGGCATGTGCTTTTAATCCCAGCACCCAGGAGGTAGAGGCAGGCAGATCTCTGTAAATTTGAGGCTAGCCTGGTCTATAGAGCTGATTCAGGATAGCCAGGACTACAAAAGAAACCTGTCTTGAAAAAACCAAAAGGAGAGGGCTGGTGAAATAGCTCAGTGGGTAAGAGCACTGACTGCTCTTACGAAGGTATTGAGTTCAAATCCCAGCAACCATATGGTGGCTCACAACCATCCATGATGAGATCTGTCGCTCTCTTCTGGTGTGTCAGAAGACAACTACAGTGTACTTATGTATAATAATAAATAAATCTTTGGGCCTGAGTGAGCAGAGTTGACCTGAGTGAGCGGGGGTCGACTGGAGCAAGTGGGGTTGGCTGGAGCAAGCAGAGATCTTAAAAATTCAATTTCCAACAACCACATGAAGGCTCACATCTGTACAGCTACAGTGAACCCACTCAGAAGTAGCAACAATTATAACTTATAGACTGTGTGTTGTAATATGGCATAGTTGAATGTAAAAGCTGCTGTTGTGTAATAAGTTTGAGCATATGTTACAGATGGAATTAGGGAAGGCAAATGGAGCTGTTGTAATACTGGTTTTGTTCTTTTGAGCATGCCATTTTTAATGTGAGTTACAGCTAAAGGAAATCTATAGCATCTGTTCTTTATCTAATTTATAAGAGATACCAAAGTATTGTCTCATTTTATTAAGAATATATAGACAATTCATTATTTAAGTGTATATGATTTCTTTCTCCATTGTCCAACTTCCTAGAAATCATTTCTACATTTAAAACTTTCAAGATATCATGTCAATGTAAAAAAATTTAAGCCATCCTATATCAGATTACTTAAAATTGTCTCCAGATGTTTCATTCCTTACTCTGTAATGAATTGATTCTTTGATATGTTTTGTATTTTGCCTCCAGATTGGATGCTAATAGACTATTCAGCTCAGAGCTATTTTTCACTGTGCTGAGTTTTTGGTTCGAGAACAGTTGATAAGATTGACAAGTTGATAGGATTCCTGCCATCCGGCAACCAGTGTAATCCAATGATGAGCACTGTAGCCTTTACTTTCTGTAGTAAGAAGCAGGGTATGAAGAGCCACTTTGAGGTGTAAGAAGCAACTGCTTCAGCTGTACCGAGCCACCGCTGCCTTGTGTTTAGATGAAATGAAACAGACATTCTGTGGACTGTGGTACAGTGATGGGACCTGGAGTAAGAAGGATGTAGCGGCTGACCTATGCTTCCATATTTGGTCTCGAAAGCAGTGTTGGCAAATATTTTATATTCGGTGAATGCATGTGAGGTTTTTGTGTTTATGACTCATGAATTAGAATAAAATTAACACTTAATTTAAAAAAAAACCAAACATTTTTTTCTTTTGTTTTTGTTTTTGTTTTGTTCTTTTTCGAGACAGAGTTTCTCTGTATAGCCCTGACTGTCCTGGAACTCACTCTGTAGACCAGGCTGGCCTCAAACTCAGAAATCCTCCTGCCTCTGCCTCCCAAGTGCTGGGATTAAAGGCGTGCGCCATCACTGCCCGGCCCAAACATTTTTTTCTGTGCCATGCTTTCTGTATCACTCCATTAGAAGATGTATTGTGCTCTACATACCAAACTGTCTATTAGGAATGGAGGGAAAAAACTGTATTTTCTAGTAAATAATGTTGGTAGTATTTGAGGAGATGCTGAAGAACAAACAAAGTTTAAAACTATGGTTCACCAGAGAACAGCTATATTACTGTTAAATTAGCAACAACTTCACTGGCTATAACTAAGCTTATTCAATCAAATTAAAGATTGCACTCAATATTCTCTCAACTGCATGAACATACATTTTCCACAACATAAGCCTATTTCCTTGGGAGTTCTCTCTGTCTTTGTATAGATTTCTAACTTACACTCTAAGCTAAGGGACACAGGTCAAGATAGTGGTAGGAGTAGAAATGCTGCCCTTGCTTTTTTGCCCAAAGGCTGGTTTGTCTACCTCCTTTTCCCTAAGAACAAAGACATCATATGCTCATAGCCCATACCTGCTGGAACTGGTAAGACACTTGCTTCTTTCTCTTAATTAATTATGTACCTAACGTTCTTCTCATACTGTATGGATGAATGAAAAAATTGTATAGAGCATTGCAAAGTATGTGGCTTCTCCTCCTCATCATACAGACTTATATATATATTGTGTAACGTAAAACACAATCTAGTATCCAGTCTGCTTTTTTGAAATCCTATTCCAGGCTTTTACAGATAATTACTTTGGTTGTGTTATGCTGTGTTGTTAGTGGTGGTGACTTAGATTTTCACTTTCATTCCTCTGATATTATTTACATATTGAAATATTTAAATTTTAATTTCAGGTATATTGTATTCTTTTGCCCTCGTGACCTAGTTTCCCAGGGTTATTCATATCAACCTATTCAGTTCCTGGCTGCGGGAATGAAGGAAGTGACCCGAACGTGGAAAATAGTAGGCGGAGTCTCGGATGCTAACAGCTATTACAGAAATGCCTGGATAGTCATGATAGTTGTTGGATGGGCCCGAGGTGAGATTAACAACTTGTGTTCCTGACGTACTGTAGCTCATGAGTACGTCTTTGCTTACAGGGATAGGGATCACATACTGTAAAAGTCTTTTTGGAGAGTGGGAGCCTTGTCTAGTTTTTTAACTGGTAAAGTTAATTTAAAAGTTACTTACATCAGTATTGGTGATCAGCCATTATTCTTTAAAGATCTTATTTAGCATATATACAGTATTCTGCCTGTATGTATGCTTTTGTGGAAGAAGAGGGCACCAGATCTCATTATAAATAGTTATGAGCCACCATGTGGTTGCTGGGAATTGAACTCAGGATCTCTATAAGATCAGCCAGTGCTCTTAACCTCTGAGCTAACTTTAGTTAACTCCAGCCATTATTTTAAGCCTGGTGGCCTTGAAAAGTTTCTTACGAATAATTTCTTTTGTTGTTTCAGAACCAGATAGAATCATAAGTAGTTATTTTACCATATATGAAATATGTTTTATATGAAATTTTGTTTAATGTAAATTTAAAAAAAATGCTGAGGCTGGGCGTAGTGAGGCATACCTATAATCTGAATACTTGGAAGGCTGAGGCAGGAGGATCACAAGTTTGAAGCCAGTTTGAGCTACACAGAGAATTCTAGAATAGAAAGACCCTGTCTAAAAATGAAAACAAATTGCTTTATATTCTTTCCTTTCTTGTCAGTTGTTGGAAATAGCAGATATTCATATTCACATTGCTCGAATTGCTTTCTGTTTATTCTATAGCCTCCCTCCCTCCACTCTCTCCTCCTTCCTTCCTTCCTTCCTTCCTTCCTTCCTTCCTTCCTTCCTTCCTTCCTTCCTTCCTTCCCTCCCTCCCTCCCTCCCTCCCTTCTTTCTCTCTCTCTCTCTCTCTCTCTCTCTTTCTTTCTTTCTTTCTTTCTTTCTTTCTTTCTTTCTTTCTTTCTTTCTTTCACCTTTGCTATGGTGTACTGCACCTAAAATTAGCCATGTCAAAGAAAGAAATGTAAAGAGCGGATCTTGTTTTTCCTAAAACAGTTCTATATGTACATGTCTGTGCTTGAGAGCCCAGCTTTAACCTTAGGTCACTGTAAGGCAGACATTGACATTCTGAGGAGGGAAATGCACTCATCTCAGATCTCAGTGTACAGAAGACACATTTTTTTCTTCCTCTTGAGAATTTTGTTTTGGTAATCTTGAATTTTGGACTAGGAGGGGAAATTCTGACTTCTCCTACCATAAATTTCCTAAGCAAATTGGTTAAATATTCTTGTTTCTTTTTTATTTTGTCTTTAGGTGCAGGTGGTGCTGTCATCACAGCTTGTGAACAGTTGTTAAAAGGAGACTGGAAACCAGAAGGTGATGAATGGCTGAAGATGTCCTTGTAAGTGGCCTGCATTATACTGAGATGTGGACTTTCAGCCTTTGATGCCACCTAGTTGCTTTAAAATGCTTTAAACCATGTTTATGACTGAGACATACCCAAGAAACAAATAACAGTCACATTGGGAAGAAAACCAGCAAATTCATTAATTCAGATGAACTCTCAAAGGAAACATCAGTTTTCTTTGGATTCCCCTTCTTTATAAGAACAGCTTGGCATGGACTGGACCTCCCCCCCCTCCCCCCCATATGTATCAGAAGTACAGCTTGGTCTTCATGTGGGTCCCCCAACAACTGGAGTGGGGGCTACTATTCCCCTACCTGGGCTGCCTTGTCTGGCCTCAGTGGGAAAGGATGTATATAGTTCTGTAGTGACGTATGTGCCAGAGTGGTGTGATATGGGGCGTGGGGGTCTTCCTTGTCACAGAAGACAGAGTAGGGAGAAGGGGAGGCAGGTGCTGTGTGGGGAGGAGCTGGAAGGAAAGGTGGGGGCTACGATTGGGATATAAAGTGAGCAAATAAATTAATGAAAAACAAACAAACCCAGCTTGGAAGCTGAAGGGAAGGCTTAGTTCTAAGAGCACGTGCCACACTTACAGAGGACCCCACACGACGCCTCATAACTCTGCAACTCCAGCACCACTGGATCTGATGTTCTCTTCTGGCCTCTGTAGCACTAGCCAGACATGTGGTACACAGTATATACATGCATGCAAAACACCCATACACATAAAACCACCACCAACAAACCCTATCAGACAATGATGTGGACATGTCTTATGTGCAGATCCTAACTTTTAGCATATACGATGTGTGGCCATGAGTAGGGAATGAGTCCTAGAGCTAGGAAGCGACCAAGAAAAGCAGGACTGGTTTTGAGGAAGGATGGGAGCGTAATGGTCCAGGGGCACAGGCTGGAGTTGAAGTGCAGAGGCCAGGGCCATGGTGTACACAGTTAAAGCATAGAGCCTGAAGCCTAGGATCCCCGTGGAACTGATCTGCTGGAGTTTGAAACGTCTTGGTGCCAGGGCTCTCTCCTTTCCCTTTTTGGAAGAGGAGTATCTGCTGCCGTCTGTTCCACCATTGTGGTTTGGAAAGAGAATCTGACTTCCTGTTTCGTAGGAAACAGCGATAGAATTTTCCAGTTCATCTCAGTCTTCATAACAGGTCTAACTCTGATTTAAATCTCCTTTAAGTCCTTCTTCAGTGCCCTTTCCCAGTTATCTACAAACTGCTTATTTTTTAGAGTCAGTCTTTAAGAAAACATAATCCAAAATGGGCAGTGTGTGTGCCAAAACCATTTCCTTAAGGAGCTACTTTAGCATAGGAACGAAACAATGAGAGTAACAAAATAACATCAAAATAAATCATATTCCATTGGGCAGAGGTCATATGTATGTATGTATGTATGTATGTATGTATGTGTGTGTGTGTGTAAGCATGTTCACTTGTGTGTCCTAGAGCATGCTTGTGCCTATGGCCACCCCAGGCTGGAGTGGGATGTTTTCACTGATACGTTTCCACCGTCTATCTTGAAGTGAGGTCTTCCAGAGCACATGGAGCCCACTGTCGAGTCCTCCTGAGTAGCCAGCCTGCTCCTGGCTTGTTGTCTGGGCCTCCTGTGCCCTGGCATTACTGGTGGGCTCTTATGGCTCTCAGCACCCAGTATGCTTTCATTCTGTACAGCAAACGCTTTACCCACTAACCATCTCCACAGCCCCTCTTTTGCCCTTTATGCTTTTAAATGTTAATTTGTGTACATTTTATAACATGTTATACAATTATAAACTGATAAGAATGTTAAAAGTTGTCTTAAATTTTTGTTTTTGGTTTTTCCAGACAGGGTTTCTCTGTATAGCTCTGGCTGTCCTGGAACTCACTCTGTAGACCAGGCTGGCCTCGAACTTAGAAATCCGCCTGCCTCTGCCTCCTGAGTGCTGGGATTAAAGGCATGCACCACCACGCCCGGCTAAAATATTTTTAAAACATAGGAATATACAAGAAAAGTTTAGAAATCTCTTTTCCAAGTCATGATTGTTATTTAGTTACATTAATATGTGAAGTCCAGACCTTACGCTGTTTGAACCCATTCCTTAGTTTATAAACACTTGAATAACCTTTAAAAGTAAATGGACTTATAAAAAAGTCCATTTGTCATTTTTGCAGTGTGGCATTCTCATAGTTTATAATTTATTCTCTGTAGGCACAGCAAAGCTGGATGGAGATCTTCTACCAAGATACTTTAAGCATGTCACAAGTGTGTAAGGGAACCCTTGTAGCCCATGTAGGTTAGGGGTACAGTGGGTTCATAACTTCAGCGTTAGTACTTATGATGTTGCAAACGCTGACTTGCCATGCTACGTGCTATCCTAGGGTAGATGGCTCATGCTGCACTCTAAGAGAAAGGGTCTCACTGTGTAGCTTTGCTGGCCTCTAACTCACAGTGATCCACTTGCCTTGGCTTCCCAAGTACTGGGTATATGGGTGCCACCATACTGCTTTCAGAGAGTAACTGTGTGATCTTACTCTCCATTCTTTACGGCAGCCTGAGGTTGTCCAGTGGTGGCATTTACACCACAGAACAGGAAAGATGCCTCTCCATTTCTCCCATTTGTCTTGGGGTCTTGTTTATCACAGAAGGTTTTTCAAGTCCTTTAAAAAGGTGTATGATGGATAAATATGTTTCTGCAATACTGTACTATAGAAGCATAATGGACACTCTAAAAAGTTTTGTGCCTGAGAAGTTGTTAGCTCAGTGGTCAAGAGCACTTGGTGCTTGTCTTAGGGTTCCCGTCACTGTGAGGAAACACCATGACTAAAGAAACTTGGGGACAAAAGGGTTTATTTGGCTTACATCTCTCCATTGGTTTTCATCAGCATATGAAGTCAGGCCTGGAACTCAAATAGAGCAGGAAGGTAGAGGCAGGAACTGATGCAGAGGCCACAGAGGGGTGCTGCATACTAGCTTGCTCTGTCTGCTTTCTTATGCAACTCAAACCCACTAGCCTAAGGTGGCACCACCCACAATGGGCTGGGCCCTTCCCCATCAATCACTAAGAAAATGCCCTCCTGCTGGATCTTATGGAGACATTTTCCCTCCTGAGGGTCTTTCCTTCCAGAGAAGTCTAGCTGTGTGACAGACAAGGCAGCACAGTGCTCTTTCAGAGGAGCCAAGTTTGGTTCCCAGCATCCGAGTCAGGCAGCTCACAACTGCCTGCAACTCTGATCTGATGCCTCTGTGTGTGTGTGTGTGTGGGGGGGTGCGCACATACACACAAAGTCTATAAGAATCTCTAGTACTTTATGCTGTGAGAAAAGATTTTTAAGTTTAAATAATTCAGTATTTCTGAAACTTTAAAAGTATATTTGCATAGCTCATTTTGTGTTAATATCTGCTAAGAGTCCATTAAATTGGTGTTTACAGAGCACTCGGAGAAGATTGTAGACAGAGCAATGGTTTTTGTTTGTCACTGACTTAAAAATGTTATTTCCTTTCAGCCCTTGCAAGATAACCCTGCTGGGGTCAATTATGTTCACCTTCCAGCACACCAGGCATCTGGCGATATCAAGGCACGACCTCATGTTCCTTTACACTATCTTCCTCGTGACCATAAAGGTGAGCGAGTTCCAGGTGTCCACCAGCCTGCACTACTAATCCCTCAGGCGGAGCTAATACAAGAACACTTGTTTTTTATTGTTGAATGTGAAAAGATGGTTCTGGGGGAGTTTGCTCAGTGCATCAGGATTCCCTGAAGCTCCTCTGTGGTTTTTCACTGCCATCAGGAGATGCTTATGTTGGACAGGATAGGCAGGCAGTGTCTTGGAAGTCAGAGAGTCGTAGGGAGGAGGGTCAGAAGCAGCCCAGACAGGTCCGCTTCATTCTTAAAGCTAGGGTAGAGTTTGAAGTTAGCACTGCTTTTGATTGTTGTCAAAGGTAAGTACATTAAGTTTGCAGGTAGAGGAGCCACATGTGTTTACAGACCTGCTTCTTCATTCTGGGTCAAGTAGACAGGTGGTGGTGGTGTTGTTCTGCCTCGACCTGTGGTTCTGTTCTTCCTCGAGAGAAATATATTCAGCATCTGCCTTTCCTCCTTTCCTTCTTCCATCTCTCCTCTACAATTTCCTTTTCCTTTTCTTCTTTTTAACCTAGTACTCATCACATGTTCAGCTATGTTTAGCCAGATTCATTAAAGAGGAAATTATTTATTGTTATAATTCTCTCAAGTACTTTATGATTGATAAAACTCAAGCCACAGGGAAACAAAATAAATGGGGAAGATTATCAGTAGAGGAGAAAGCCCTTTTGTATTGTTGATACAAAATGGACGCTTTGCAATTTCAAGCATGTCTGTGTTTCATGAACTAGGTTTACACATGCCCCAAGGGATATGTGGCTTCTGGAATTTTCTGTATAAAATCATATTACAAATGTGACATATTTTTGACCGTTAGTTGATCTCAATGGTAATTAACTTTAAATATGTTAAATGCATTATTGGGTAAAATTCACATATGCTTTATTGTTATTACTATTTTATTTTGCGTGTATTGGTGTTTGGTCTGTATCGATCTTTGTACACCTTGTATATGTTTGGTGCCCAGTGAGGCCAGAAGAAGGTGCTGGATTCTTTGGAGTTGGAGTTACAGTAATTGTGCCGTGTGGATTTTGGAAAATGAACCCAGGTCCTCTAGAAGAGCAGCCAGCCCTCTTAACTGCTGAACCATCTCCTCAGCCTTCTGACATAAGAAAAAAGTTTTAAGATAAATCTTTTGTCTGTTTTGAACTGTGCCAAATTTGGATCCCTTCTTCCATCAGTGGATACTTGGAAGAACTCTGAGAAACATGTATTAGGTATTGGCTGTTCACTTGAAGAAACTACAGTGAACTAGTTACTATGAAATAGAGCAAAGGTGCTGACCAATAATGATTAGAACTATGAAGGACACATGCTCCACTATGTTCATAGCAGCCTTATTTATAATAGCCAGAAGTTGGAAAGAACCCAGATGTCCCTCAACAGAGGAATGGATACAAAAAAATGTGGTACATTTACACAATGGAGTACTACTCACCAATTAAAAACAATGAATTAATGAAATTCTTGGGTAAATGGATGTATCTGGAGGATATCATCCTTAGTGAGGTAACCCAATCACAAAAGAAGTCACTTGATAATCACTCACTGATAAGTGGATATTAGCCCAGAAACTTAGAATACCCAAAATACAGTTTGCAAAACACAAGAAAATCAAGTAGAGGGAAGACCAATGTGTGGATACTTCATTCCTCTTTAGAATAGGGAACAAAACACCCATGGATGGAGTTACAGAGACAAAGTTTGGAGCTAAGACGAAAGGATGGACCATCCAGCGAACTACCCGATCTGGGGATCCATCCCATAATCACCCACCAAACCCAGACACCTTTGCATACATACGCCAGCAAGATTTTGCTGAAAGGACCCTGATATAGCTGTCTCGAGTGAGGCTATGCCAGTGTCTGGCAAATACAGAAGTGGATGCTCACAGTCATCTATAGGATGGAACACCGGGCCCCCAATGGAGGAGCTAGAGAAAGTCCCCAAGGAGCTGAAGGGGTCTGCAACCCTATAGGTGGAACAACAATATGAACTAACCAGTGCCCCCAGAGCTCGTGTCTCTAGCTGCATATGTAGCAGAAGATGGCCTAGTTGGCCATCAGTGGAAAGAGAGGCCCATTGGTCTTGTAAACTTTATATGCCCCAGTACAGGGGAATGCCAGGGCCAAGAAGTGGGAGTGGGTGGGTTGGGGAGCAGGGCCGGGGGGGAGGGTATAGGGAACTTTCGGGATAGCATTTGAAATGTAAATAAAGAAAATATCTAATTTTTAAAAAAAAGAACTATGAAGAAGCTGTGTGTTTTAAAAATTAAGCCACGTATGATGACTGTGGTAAAAGCAGTTTCAAAGACCGGTAGAACTGTAAAATGATTTTAGTTAATTGAGGTAAATAAAAGTGAAGACGAGGAGTATACAGGATTAAAGGGATGTGGGGAGTGGAAGCAGGAGCAGTCCTGGGAGAGCAGCTTGAACTGTCCTGTGGCCTGTTACTTCCACTGTTGGTACAACCCATACCCCAGGTGTGGCATAGACACCAGCTTTTCAAGGTCATTTTAAAGTACTGATCAGTGTGTTTCTTACACGATACTTAGGAATGAGTACTTGTACATTTTTTAAAAATCAGTTTTTTAGTAGAATAATTCATGTGTACTAAGGTCTGCTCAATTCAGGGAATACGTATTTACATTAAGATCTCTGGCTGCTCTTCCAGAAGATCCAAGTTCCGTTCTTAGCAACCATGTAACAGCTCACAGTCTTCTGCAGTTCCAGTCCCAGATAACCTATATCCTCTACTGGCCTCCTTAGACATCAAACACACATATGTGTGCAGATAAAACACTCATATGTAAAAAAATAGACTAAAGTAAATAAATTTTAAAAGAATATGGGTGCCTTACCAGTGACTACACCACTGAAGTAAATATCTCTCCCTCTTCCAGTAACCATTAACTACATATAAATCCTCAGGGAATTGTGGGACATAGTGAGCACCTACCTCTTCCACTGCAGGATGTTGGCAGGTCTAGTCTTACATAAATCTTGTGCAATCCATCCCAGATGCTGTGGGTTCAAGACTGCAGCAGCCATATCACACGTCATGCCAACACACCGTACCATTCCCCCTCTTTTTCTGTTTCTTACATTCTTTGTGATATTTCTTTTCGGAGGTTTTCTAAGTCTTGGAGTAGGATTGATGCCCCAGTTTTCTGAACATTTAACAGTCACTTATTGTCATTACTTTGACCAGTTATGAGTTCCTGCACTTAATACTACCCTTTGGAAAAGGCAGCTTCAGACTGAAGCTCACAGCAGCACTAATTGTGGGTATAACAGCTATTGTGATAAGCACACCTTGTCTATTTAGCAAAACCAAAGCAGTAGCCTCCCCGTTAGGTCTTATGACCTCTGTGGCCAACGGCTTCTGATCAGGTTTTATAGTATGAGATGTGAAGAAATCCCCTTCTGTGGAGTGGGTCTCAGATTTAATGAGAAAGCTGCTGTTTGCCCCTGGATTGCCCAGTGGGCACAGTTTGCCTTACCATTCAGTAATATATCGCGAGACTCCACAGCTGAGCAGGACTTGATGTCAGTCTCTCTCATTAGCCTTTGTGACACCTTCTGGCACCATGAGGGACTAGCAAGCATCAAGAAAACTCGTGGCCGGTTCAAGCTTGCTTTCTCCATGTCCTGTGATCAGATACCTCTATGGTGTCTTTAGCCATTGGGTCTCACCATCTAGTTTTTAGAGGCAGCCAACAGCAGGGGCACTAGCTTGTATTTTTGTCAGGAGGTGTGGTAGGGAGGAACTTCACACACGGTTGACCACCAGCTTGTAGGGGAGTTGCCCACCCCAGACACTGGAATTTGCACTTATTCTATGGCTCAGGAAGCAGCTTTATCCACCCACATAGAGTACTTTCAAAGTCTGTATTAATTTTACTCATAAAATTGCATACAACCTCCATCCCTTGTCTTACTCTCCTCCTTCCGTCAACATTTTTACTCCCAGGGTTCTTCTTCCCGTCAGACATCACATATGTTATAAAAGTAGCTGCTTTGGGGCTGAAGAGATGGCTCAATGGTTAAGAGCATTGACTATTCTTCCGAGGACCCAGGTTCAATTCCCAGCACCCACATGGTGCTCACAACTATCTGTAACTGGTTCATGTGAAATACAGACAAATGCAGGCAAAACACCAGTACTCATAAAATAAAGTTAAAAAGATAAGACAAGGTGGGCTTGTTTTTATTAAAGTAGCTGTTTCATAGTACACATTTCAGACCGTCTGACCTTCACAAAGTTCTGTGTAAGTGAGCTTTGCTTTATATATGTGGTAGTGTTAGTATCCTGTAGATTATATTGTGCCCTTTTCATCTGACGTGGTCTAAATTATTTACCATTATTTCTGGCTACTGTAACTTGCATGGCACACATTCTTTGTAACTTCGCAGCCCCTAGATGACGTCACACTGAAGGATACATTATTCTTGATATCAGGCACCCCAAGCAAGTGGGTTGTGTAGGGGCCTCCTTTAGGGATGTCATTGCAAACGTTTCTAGTTTGATTTTTTTTTTTTTTCCTGTGATCTGGAAGAGCTGACTGTTACAGAGTCTTAGGGCTTTGAAACTAAGCTAGATCCTGAGTTCTCCCTGCACATCCACTCGGGGATTAGTCTCATTTCTAGATCAAGTCTGAACATTGTTGAGCAGTGTGATTTATGAGGTAAAGGATTGGAATCACTTTTGAGTCCAAATTCTGATGTCTTTGTTCTATACTTAAGTAATTCAAGCAGAAAAGATTGGTGGGGGGATGCTTTCTCTAGTGTCTTTTTGGGGCACTACAGCTCCTGAAAGCCTGCACCATTGGCAATAGTGTGTTGTTAAGTAGTAGTTGAACCTAAGTCTGTATTGTGTCTTGCTTTCCATTCAATTTGCTTTTTAGTTTGGGGCAAGTTACGTAACCTGTCAGAGCTGTGACTATTCCTCTCTGTGATGAAGGCAACATTAATTGTTGAAAGTAGAGAGGAGTATAAAGTATTTACAATTCTGACCCATGCCAGACATATAGTAATGATAGCTGTATTGGCTGTATGTGTAGACGCTAGATAAGATTATATCTCATAAAAAATTATATCTCATTTCCCTTGACTTCCTTATCTGTCTGTCTGTCTGTCTGTCTATCATCTATTTCTTTCTCTCTCGTTATTTTTTCTTTTTTCCTTTTAAGTTTTGGTAGTAATGGTTATACTTCATTTGGTATACCAGTACCTGGTACATTTTTAATGAATAATCTTTAAATTCTTAGCAATCTGAGATTTTTCCCAGAATTTACCATATTGTTTTCTCCTACAGATTAAATAAAAAAATACATTTGAGTCCCTTTGCCCATTATTTTTCTCTCTTGGTTTTAAGAAACAAAAAGTGTTTGTACTGAAATTCAAAGTTAATTTTCCCCCCTAGGTAACCATGATGATGACAAAGGATACTGCTGTGACTCTCACTCCCTTTGAGGACACCCTGACTCGGATGCTTTTTGGCCGGCGGCAGCAGCAGCAGTTTTCATTGAGTGAAAAGAAAACTGAAGTCAAACCGTCTTCCAATGGTTCTGCCTCCAGTGCATCCAAGCGGGGAGCAGAGCCTTCAGGTGGTGCTAAGAGACACGCCAAGAAAGAAGACTGAGGGCCGTCCCTGGGCTTCGCAGGCAAAAGGAAGAGTTACTTATCTCAGAGTGTGCTCGTAGTGCTGTGTAAATGATGTGAAAGAACGCTGATGTGTAAGCATGGAGGGGACAAAAGGAGGAAGTGTTTTGTTTCAGGGACACCACTCGCTCTGGTAGTTGTAACTCTTGGGGTCACGAGTGTATCATGTGAATTTATTTTTCTGGTGTAAGATTCTCATAATTATTTGGATAGTTTTATATTGACAAAAGAATAATTTTTTAAATGTTACAAAAAGTTCACTTGTTACTGCAAAATTCTAAGAATTTAACCAAAAATTCAGTATTTTTTTTTTTACTTTTTGAATGACTATAATTGTGTTTTAATTCTGCAGAATTAAACTTTTACTTCATATTTCCAGTAAAATTCCTGTATATAGAAGACAATTCCTATTTAATTTTGAACACTGAGAACTTTTCCTAAATACTTTTTAACCTAAAATAAACTAATAGTGTATATTTGCTGTATACAGTTATTTATTTTATATATCTTGCACACATTAAAAATACCTGAAATTGTCTACGGCCATACCACCCTGAACACGCCCGATCTTGTCTGATCTCTGGAGCTAAGCAGGATCGGGCCTGGTTAGTACTTGGATGGGAGACCACCTGGGAATACCCAGTGCTATATGCTTGGAAAAAAAATACCTGAAATTTATTTTAGTTTCAAGTATTATTTTTCATTATTTTTGAGTCTCAGTTTTAAGTTTATTTCATGCCCTTGTTTTAAAAACTACTTTTTCCTTAGAAAAGCAGGGTTACAATTTGTGCGTATCATTTTCTTTTTGCAACAGGAGTCTCACTTGGTAGCCCAGGTTGGCCACAGACCTTCTACCTCAGCTTCCAAAGTGCTGGGATTATGGGCCAGGGCCACCTTGCCAGGCTAGGAGTGTAGTTTTTACTGTTAATAATCCTGTGTTTGGAACCTGGGATGTTTTGTTTCACCAGCTGGAGAGAGATAGTCTTCACATGTTGTATGTTCCTTCTGACTCAGTTGCTCTGAACAGGCTGGTGGCATGTCTCTGTGACTCAACAAACAGTGCTGTCATGGCTGAAACTGTCCTGCACCTCTTCCGGGGATCATTGCTTCACGAGTTCATTTAACTGTCTCTTCTTGTAAGTTTGCATTTGGTATCTCTGCTCAATAGACATGTGTGTGCATTTCTAGTTTTATCTGAAATGAAAGTTGTTTTCCTGTGAAAATGCTCAGCGCTCATGAGGACTGTCTTCCCACATTTGATGTAAACCACAGAGCCTAACCTCATGTGGCACACTACTTGAATGAAGCAATACAACATTAAATCTGCTGTCTTGTGGACAAAGTAAAAAGCAAGCAAGCAAACATACTAAGTGATAGGTTTTATTTGTTTAATTTGGTGCCTAACTGTCATGTTATAACATTAAATTCTGTAGGATGACTTTCATCTTAAGAACGTGAGCCTGTGTTAGGCATTTTTGGTTGGTTAAGAAGCACTTAAGTAATATTCAATATATAAAGTTTTCCTTTTTTGTTTTTTTTTTTTTTTTTTTTTGGTGTTTGTTTCGTTTTTCAGAACAGGGTTTTTCTATGTAATAGCACTGACGTTTCCTGGGGTTTTCTATGTAATAGCACTGACGGTTCCTTTTTTAATTTTTAGCAAACTTGCACACTTGCAGATACTTTACTTGATTAAGAAAAAGATTTTGAGTGGCACTTTTGATAACCTAGGTATGAGAAAAATGCTTATTTTTGATATGTGACCAAAAAAGCACTAAATTGCATTTTCTATTATATATTTGACAATCTGTAGTTAAAAACTTTGCAAAATTAATATGTTATTGACCAGTTCTGGTTTTAACTGTAGTTAAAATGGTAAGAATCTTGTTTTTCATTTGTATTCAAAACAAATTCATTAAAATAAGTATTTTAGTATTCAAGGGGTATTCTTCTTCTTCTTCTTCTTCTTCTTTTTGGTATTGTTTTGAGGAAGAAGTTCAGAGTCCTGTGTTATTTTGATACTTGTGGCTCACAGTCTGAAGGGGACATGGCACTGGAGAATGGATTAGGCTTAAGACCTCCTACCCTGGATCTGCTCAGGCAGTCGACTCTCAGAGACCAGCTCTTTATTCCTTACCTACCGGGAAGCCTAGATGTGGTCGGTCCATAGGCCAGCTTCACACAGCCCAGTCTCACCTAGGGGAGCTCGGAAGTTGCTGGACCATGGCCCCCTGGGGGCAGTGATGGAGCCTCTAGCAGAATGTGCCTAAATACTTTCAACCCAGGTCACCAGATTCTTCATTCTTCCTTGCTGACAGTTTTCAGTAAGAGAGAGAGACCAGGGATGTGTTAGGTGGATTTCACTGGGAACCAGTGGCCTCTCCAGTGGGCACAGACTGAGAGCAGTGAGGGAGTGAAGGGTGCACACCTCACTGGGTGCAGTCTGTTTCTTTCAGCACACCGTGACTTTTTAATTAAAACGGACTTAAGGGAAAATATCTACTTCAAGTCACAAGTTGATTGCAATAGAATAAAGTGTATCCGTGTACATCCACCATCAAATAAATCAGTCTGAACAAGCAAGGACCGTCTCAGAGAACTGCGCCCTTAATGGATCTCTCCGGGGAAGTCCCTTGACTAAAGAGCTGGACCTGACTCCTGAGGAAGGCTTTCTTCTCTCCAGCCCCTCCAGGGTTCTTGGCCACAGATTCAGAGTGTGTTTTCCTTCTCCCAGGCTCTGCCTCTGCTCTCCACCTGGAGGGTGGACGACCTAAGGGGAGACATGGATTCTGGTTTCTGACACTCAGCAATGGGCACCCACAGTGGAGAGGCAGAATGTGTATGGCACTAACATATTTTAATATATTTTCATGAACAAATTTTTTTGTGGGGGTGGTAGCTCAAGGCGGGGTTTCTATATGTAGTCCTGGCTGTGCTGGAACTCTTTTTGTGGACCAGTTAGCCTCGAACTCACAGAGATCTTCCTGCTTCTGCCTCCCAAGTGCTGGGATTAAAGACGTGCATCCAGCTGCAGACTTCAAATTTTTAAAGACATTTAATTTTTACACATTTTCTTTTTATTGTTATTGCTCCTTTTGATTCATGCTAAGAAGACACATGCCAGTCTGAGGAACCCCAAATAACAGTCTCTAGAACAGCTGTTCACC
This sequence comes from Mus caroli, assembly GCF_978045245.1. Taxonomy (NCBI): domain Eukaryota; kingdom Metazoa; phylum Chordata; class Mammalia; order Rodentia; family Muridae; genus Mus; species Mus caroli. The sequence goes on along the minus strand of NW_028227261.1, from coordinate 100,838,432 downwards.
CGGGAGTGGCAATCCCCCTGGGGGCTGCATATCACATATCCTGCATATCAGCTATTTACATATAGTTCATAACAGTAGCACAATTACCGTTATGAAGTAGCAACAAAATAATTTTATGGTTGGGATTCACAACACAAGGAACTGCATTATTACTCAGGAAGTCACTCATGCCTTCCTGATGGCTCTGCAGACCTATGTAAGTGGCCACCTTTCCCGTGCTTGTGCTGTAGGCTTGTTTCACAGGACAAGCTCAATGGCTTGGTCTTCTCTTAGAAGTCTCTCCTACCTACTTGTGGGGGTTTTTCCCACTTTTTCCTAGTTTCTCACTTTTCAAGTTCAAGTTCTCAGGTTTTTTGTTTGTTTGGTTGGGGTTTTTTTGTTTGTTTGTTTTTTTTGTTTTTTTTTTCGAGACAGGGTTTTTCTGTGTAGCCCTGGCTGTCCTGGAACTCACTCTGTAGACCTGGCTGGCCTCAAACTCAGAAATCCGCCTGCCTCTGCCTCCCAAGTGCTGGGATTAAAGGCGTGTGCCAGCATGCCTGGCTAAGTTCTCAGTTTTAAAAGAAATCTTAAAAAGCTTGCCTATACTTTTGTATACCCAGTGAGAGTCCACATCTTCAATTTTCATTAATATGCGATAGTGAACTTGGAGTGACTCCCTTAGCTTGACCTTAGGTCCCAGTGGAATGTCTGGCATCTCAGGACCTTGAGATCCTTGAGATCCATAATTGGGCTGTGAACTTTGTAATTTATAGCATACTTTGAAAATAAGGTGGACAGGTTTTAGAAATAGGATTTTATAGTGAAAGGTTAATTTAACCAACAGTTGAAATCTTGTATATAAGGTCATATACACATGTGTCCTGGGCACGTCTGTGGCAACAGATACTTGAATTTCACAAGAGGGCTGGGAGCTTAAGAAGTTAGTGTTCCTCGTTATACTATTTCATGTATTATGATTATTCTAATGGTGCTGTGGGGATGGTCTGCTAATAGAAGCCCTCAGTAGGGTATTCTGATAAGGGAATTCAATAATTCTATCATTTTAATCACATGTGTTACTCTTGGGTTCACGTCCCATGTCTGATCTTTCACGTTCTCAGTTGCATATGAGTCTCAAGAGCCTACATTATTCTTCCCTGTAATTGTTCAACATATATAGCCATGAATCTTGTGGTAATTAAATCTATTAGACAGGAAGCTCTCTTCTCCCTCCCTCTGATCTGTATGGTTTGTATATTCCAGGAACTTCAGGGTTGGTCCAGTCTCCTTGACCCAACTGATGTTTTTTATGTTTCTCACAGTGAAGGATAAACACCAGAATCTTCTGATTAAAACTTCAGAAGTTCCAACCAGCCAAACCTATGGGATGCTAGAATGATTTCACAAGCAATGGTTACTCTGTAAAGGTGGCATTGGCTTGTGCCAGTAGGTTTTGAAGAAATAACTGGTGGAATAAAGGAGTTGGGAAATGTTGGGACAGGATATGAGAGGCAGGAACAACACAGAGTTTTCTAGGACAATGCCAGGAAGTCTCCAAGGGGACAGATGTTCCCTCAGCTGGCAGTTACCTGTAAGTACTGGGTCTGGTACCAGAAGAGGTGTTAAAAGCCACCTCCTGTACTTCAGTTGCTGCTAGAGTGCCAGGATGTTTTCTCATACTCGCTGAGTCAGGGGTGATGGAGGGGCCTTGATTTCCCTGCACTTCTCAGCAACTGGCTGCTTCACTTAACAGCAGCCTCCAGAGTACACACCCAGAATCCCCATTAGCTCATCTTCATCCTCCATGACTCCAGCAACAGGAGATAATTTGTAAGGCCATGAAACCACTGTTAATTTTGTTTGCTAATAGAGTATTTAGTTTCACTCTAATAGAGTATTTGGTTTGCAGCCCTGCTCACCTCAGTCTCCTCTCCTTGCACTGGCCATACTGATCATTCCTACCTCAGGGTTTCTAGTCACACCCTCTACCTTTCTGGAATACTACTTTTTACTCCCAGATTTCTTACTTTTAGGGAACATGAACAAACTTGAGAGCCTTTTCAGGAAAGGGAAGAACAAATTCACAGCAGCCTGACTATCTCAAAATGCAACTGAGATCACTAAGAATAGACACAAAATCACCTACAGAATTGTCAGGACACACCCCTCGAAGAACACCACCCTGTTCCTGGAAGCGAAAGGAGATCAATTCAGGCAAGAATGAGAGAAAATCAAGGCAAGCATTCTCTTCTAGAAAGGGTATCATATCTTCAAAGGAACCTTTATCACATCTGCATTATGAATTTGTAATGGATATCTAACATTCTGACTAGTGCACAGTTCAAAAGTATTTGTCTGGTTAAATAATCACAGAGATACCCACATAAGACCTAGACAACACTGGGACTATCAACCTTTCATCCCAGATAGGGGAGGGGCTTTTAAGGCCACAGCCCTTCCTGAGGATGGAGGAGGCAATGCTCTCTTTAGTGGTAAAGCTGTTGATAGCTACCTGTGTTCTAGTAAACACTTACTACTCAAGCTCGTGCACGTGAGCTAATTCAACTCAATGGGTCATCAAATCAAAGCATACACAAAACAAAACAACCAAATCCTGAAAGAAAAACTTGTAAAAACACAAAAATATTTGGGAAAAGGAGGATTTAGTGGGAGAGGGAGGTGGATGATAGATGGTATCATCTCTGTGTGTGTGTGTGTGTGTGTGTGTGTGTGTGTGTGAAAATGGCCAAAATTCAATTATATACACGTACACAATAGGAAAAATTAAAAATCACAGAGAATGTATTTTTTTAGAGTTATGGATTTTATTGCCTGCATGTGCCCATGAAATCCTGAAGAGAGCACCGGATGCCCTGGAACATGATTTATAGCTGGTTGTGATCCACCAAGAGGGTGCTGGGAATCAAACCTGGGTCCTTTGGAAGAGCAGCCAGTAGCCTTTTACATGGCTGCTGAATCATTATGTGGTTGGTTTGCTCCATAACATTTGTGTTAAGTTCTAACTGCACCGATGGGTATGTCTTGCCACAGGCACACTGGCTATTATTGTCGTTCACAGGACTCAGAGCTGGGTAAACCAGATGAGGACCGTTTGCTCCAGCATCTTACTTAGAACCTTCCAGTAGTTCTAGCTACACAGAGCTTTCTAGGACACATGTGAAAGCTAGCCAGCAGGAAGGAAGCTTCCTGTTCACCACCATCTGCCAACTTGAGTTCTCGACGTCCTTTGACCAAAGTGTATGGTGGCTTCAGCAATAGTGTCTTACCATCAAATTCATGTGGGCAACCAAGAGCCATAGCCATAACATGTATTGTTTTTTGGGAGGGGTCTCTGGCACACCTCTGACCAACAACTAGGTGGAGAGGTATCAGATGCTGGCTCTGGGTGTTTTTATGGTCAATATATTTCTTCTGGGATGAGCATAATCCCTTGTAAGACAACCCAAATAAACTCATATGCATGTGTATGAGTTTCAAACATCTTTAGCATTGTTAATGCCCTCCTAGTCCCTTCCTGTCTTGCCCTCTCAGTCCTCTCCTCATGTAAAGGTCCCTCCTGTCACCCCTCCCTTTCTCTTTATATCATCTGTAGAGCAAATATTTTAAAACTGTGATGAGGATCAATTTATTTTTTCTTAGATTGTGTATATTTTGGGGTATTTTATTGGACAACTTTCCTTAATCCAAAATTATGAGCGTCTTTACTTATGCCTCCTTCTAAAGAATAGCTTCCACGTTCTAGCTCCTATATTTAAGCATTTGACACACTTTGAGTTACTTCGTATCGTACTGTATGATGAAGGGCATTAGTGTAGTCTTAGAATGTCCTGATTTATAAGTATGTTGTTCACAAGTAAAGCTCATTTCTTTTTTTATGCACTTCATATATTTTTTCTTGACTCACTGCAGCATATTAGATCAGAACGTCTCATGAAGATTTGAGTCTAAGTTGTGAGTTACTGCTGCTTCACCTTAGTCTGAATGCTACTATTTTTTGTTGGGCAGTAACTATGGTGGGTAGGTATACCCAGAGGAATATCACACAAAGTGAACTTGTAAATGCAATCCAGTTAACTCTTCTTTAATTTGTTGCCTGCTATCTTATTTAATTTATTGTTTCCCAAGTCAACTTCTGATAGCAATTTATTCCCTCTATACAGATGCCTAAAGAAAGAAAATGAACTAGTTAAGCCACTTTGCATAGTGTCAATTGTAATGCTCATAATTTAAATTTTTAATTAGTAAACTTGCAGACTGGTTTTATCAAGCATCTTGGTTTGTGTGAGACTGCCTCTAAATGGATTCAGTCAGATTTATAGGCCTGTAAGGCTGAGAGGCATACTTAGGACCATGATAAATTAATCATTTTAACGCCACCTGTGAGGCCCACTGGGAACTAGGCCAGCCAATCTCTCCTGGAAGCACTCTCTCCCAAGTGCACATTTTCTGCAAAACTTCAGAAAATTCACTGTGATGATGTCTCCATCACCGGAGACTGTAAAACTCACTATTTTATGCTGTTCTTTCTCCAACATTAGGGGACTTGCCCGTGTGTTTTTAGGGAAACAAACAGATCTGTATTTTCATGAACTTCCTACATGACATCTTCATTGGCTAAGTTTGAGAATCAGGATAATTCCGGTTTCAATTATTTCTCCTACCACCAAAATGTTAGTTTTTCATTAATACAATTCCAGAGTCTGCTGACGTCAATTATGGTTTATAAAATTTGCTGACATGAGGGCTCACTCTTTGTACCGTGAGTTTGCACAGATTTAACAAGTGTATAATGTTGCATATCCACCATTACAGTATCCTACAAAATGGTTTTTCTGTCACCAGTCCTTCCTGAACCTCTGAGCTTCACTTATTCAGCTCTGTGGCCCTTGCATTCCTGACATCCTATATCACCTTCCTATATCATTGCTAGGATTTGTTTTTTTTTCCCTGAGGTTGGAACTGGCCATTTGTAGCCGTTCTCAGCTGGCTTCTTTCATGTAGGTCATACTCATTTACATTTATCTGTACATTTCCATAGTTTTAATGGCTGATTTCATCTCTCAATACTGCTCTACTGTTTAGACATACCACAGTCTGTTTACTTTAAGCTGCTATAGATATGTGCAGGTTTTTATACAGGGTGCACATTTTTAGGTCCGTTGGGTAAATACCTGCTAATTGCTGTATTGTATGGCAAGGCTAAGCTTAGCTTTATGGGAACATGCCAAGCTGTCTTCTAAAATGGCCGTACTACTTTTACAACCCATCAGCAATAAATAAATGAAAGTTCTTGATATTCTTCATTTTCAGCAGCAGTTGGCATTGTCTGGTTTTGGATGGAAGCCATTCTGACAGGTGTGCAGTGGTAACTTATTTTAACTTGTAATTCCTTAACAACAAAAGATAATAGCCATTTCACAGGCTTTTCTTCTATGTTCCAAGTTTGATCATGAGGCCTTTTCTTTGATTGTTGTTAATTTTAAAATTACACACACACACACACACACACACACACACACACACACACACCATGTGTTTTGGATCGAGATGATTTCTGTTAATTGTCAACTTCATAGAATCTAGAATCACATGGCAGGTGGGCCTTGGGGTATCTTTTGTTTTCTTATTGATTTTAGTTTTACCATTATAGGGAAGAAAATTCCAAAAATTTCAGGACAATATTAAATAATGGTAACTGCCTGTTCATTGATCCTCAAGCTTAGTGTTCAAACAATTCAGCTGTGATGATGGGCAATTTTATGTGACAACTTGATTAGAATAGAGCATTCATTTATTTAATCAAATGTTACTATAGGTGTTGTACATATATTTTGTAGCTAGAGGTAAATATCTTAGGTGAGTTGAGTTTCCTAGTGAGATGTGTTTCTTAGAGAACGTAGATAGTTGTATTTAACTTCCTTCCTCCCTCCCTCCCTCCCTCCCTCCCTCCCTCCCTCCCTCCCTCCCTCCCTTCCTTCCTTCCTTCCTTCCTTCTTTCCTTCCTTTAAAAAAAGATTTATTTGTTTTATATATGTGAGTACACTGTCTTTGTCTTTAGACACAACAGAAGAGAGCATCGGATCTCATTACACACACCCCAAATTTTAAGAAATCTCAACTACCATCCTGAATTTTCTTTCATGTTGCTGCCTTTTCCACCTGTATTGCTAATGTTCTTGTCCGTTTTACTTCTGTGCTTTTCTTCTGTGCTGCTAACTTTTCCAGGTCGTTGATTGATTTCATTTGCTTATTTGTGTCTTCTGTGAGGTCATTGATTATTTCATTAGTAAACCTTTGTGATACTTTATGCAGTATTTTGCCTATCCCAGTCCATGGATGAAGATTTTTGCTCATCTATGGGTTAGGCAGTCTCAGTTTTGGTGGGGGATCTTTTCATTGAACTGCGTACTCTGGAAGGTTCAGTTCCAAGCACACTTGGAAGAGTCTTCTGCTTCTTCTCTCCACTTTGAGGACTCATAAAACTGTAGCTGTGTTAAACTTGGCTTCCTTTCTATGCATTACCTATCCCTTTCTCTATAGCTGCAAGGTGTCCTGTCATTGCCTTCCTTAGCTTCTTTTCTTGTTGCTATGATAAAATACTTTTTTTTTGGGGGGGGAGCAACTTAAGAAAGGAAGGGTTATTTTAGCTTACATTCCAAGATGATCTATCATGGTGGGAAAGTGAAAGCACCAAAAGCTCCAAGCAGCTTGGCACATTCAGTCTGCAGTCAGAAGACGGGGATGAACACATGAACGCTTGTGTCCAGCTTACTTTTTCCATTCTTATAGTCCAGGTTCCCCTGCTTAGGGAATAGTGTCACCTACAGTGAGTGAGCTTTCCAACCTTGATTAATGTAATCAATATGATGTCTCTTAGATATGCCCAGAGGACCATCTTCTAGAGATTCTAGAGTTTGTAAGTTGACAATGAACACTAGCCATCACACTGCCTTAGCAAATTTCTGAAGTTCTTCATTTTTCTATGCTTCCAACACTATACATATATATATATATTGAGGGAGTTTCTGGTCTAGCTTACCTTGAAGTAGAAGTTAACTCTTATGTGTACTTATTGTGACTCATCTAAATTCCTCTGTTCTGAACATTGTTCTACTTTGAACTGTAACTCCCAAACAGCTCTCTATACATAGTAACCTAGCACTGAAGATTAACACACACATTTTATGTTGGGATTGATATTCATAGATATTACTGCCTTCTGACCTCTACTGTCATTGTAGCCATCATAGTCTAGCCTAATCAGTTGACTTTACACAAAAGATATTACCTTTCATAATGAGGTTGACCTTATCCAATCATTTTTGAGGCTTAAGAACTGAACTAGTTCATCTAGGGAACAAAAGCTTCTTCCTCAAGATTACATATCAACCACTTCCAGAGTTTCCAGTCTATCTTGCTATTTTAAACATGCCAACTCCATAAAAGTATAGGCAATTCCTTAAAATTAATATCTCTCTGTGCATATGTTTGTTTCTATCCTCAGTACACCCACCTTTACTAATCAAGGAGAATAGAATTGTGAGAAATAAATTTAATCAAGACTATAAAAGACTTGTGAACAAAAGAGCACTAACATACATAAAAAGATTTAGAGACATAAAAGGATATCCCATGTTCATGTGATGGCAGGTTTCCTGCCGTGGACTGGACTCAGTCGGTTCCTCAACCTATGGGGAACCAGGATTTCAGTACTCAGGTGGGCAAGAAATCAGTGAAAAGTGACAGACACTGGCACAGGGAGAGTGCTGTATCTGAATGTAATGTCTCAAAGCGAGCATCAGACTTATAATACAGAAGAAAACAAGGAAGTTAGGTGACACATCAGCCGAGGTACATTGAAGTTATCTGACACAAAACAGAGAAATGCATACATAAAGACTGACAGGAACTAGGCAGTGGTTACAACTGAGATACAAGGTGTCCCTTGCCAGGTGTGGTGGCGCATGACTTTAATCCCAGCACTTGGGAGGCAGAGGCAGGCAGATTTCTGAGTTTGAGACCAGCCTGGTCTACAGAGTGAGCTCTAGAACAGCCAGGACTACACAGAGAAACCCTGTCTTGGGGGAAAAAAAAAGGCGTCCCTTTCTAAAGTCAGCCATTAGGGAGCCAGGTGAGGATTTCACACTGTAGTCACAATCTATGCCATTCCTCTGAGCCTTGTGAAAGCTTGCACCAGGGGGTTCTTCTCTTGCTAACCTTTTCATGAATAATGCAATACTGTAGTTCCTCCTTAAACCACAACCCTCCTTCTTCCTAGGTCATTGTAAATTCCTACATATGGGAGTGACTCTGCTGTAATTCTAAGTTTACTTTGTAGAACTTGCCCTGAGATTTCTAGCTCTTACCCAGTAAACTGCAATGTCTGATCTCTTTCACTGTCTATCAACACTGAAGGCATTACGTCTGAATGAGTAGCATTACCTATAATATAACACCGACTATCATGAGGACAAATCTGGAGCATTCGTGCTATGGGATGCCAAGTCTCCAGGAGAAAAGTTTCCATGAAACTCTTTGTCTCAGGACTGCGTCCAAGCTTTTGGGCTTGCCATGCAGACTTCACTGGAGTGAGTGTGGCAGTTTCCTATTGCTAGGATAGCCAGACTTCCCAAAGCAATATAGAGACTTAATATAATCCTAATTAAAATAACAATAATTTATTTTTACAGTAGTGGTAAAATCAGCCTTAAATTCATATGGAGGCTGTGTGATGAGCTCAACCACATGGATATCTCAGAGGCTGATCTGCTTTCACCACTAATAAGTGCTGGATCTGCCAGTACTAAGTCCCCAAATCCATTTCTCAGTGTTATCAGATATTTACATTAGGTAATCACACTAGGCCACATCTGTTATGGAAGGGGCAGCAGTGTGCTCTTAGCAGAATAGATATTTTCTCTAGATACAGATTTGACATCTTTGCATATAGTACTTCTAACAAAACTCATACCCATACATAGGCATATAGAATGTCTTATGCCATCATGGTATTCACTCTAGCACTGATTCTGATCAAGGAACCTATTCCATACAGAATCAAATATAGCAATAAGCCATGACCACAAGATGTGTGTTCCATGTTCCCCTCTTATATCTTCTCCTTTGAGTTTAGTTGGTTCATAGGCCTAAGTTTCAAACATCTCATAAATTTTGTAGGAAGAGCACATATCAGATGCGTCTCAGGACACCCTATATAACATTTTCAAAATAGGTTAACTGCCAAGTTTCAGGAATATCTAATTATTATAAAAAGGTAACTTCCATGTCTGTTCACAAGAATCAATTTAACAAATCTACAAAAGTAAGAAAGGTCATTAGTATAACAAGTAAGACCTTGTCTTCACAGCCATACTTGATACCAGGTTCCTTCTGTTGTGGGCATAGGGTGACTTGGGCCAGGAATGGCTCAGGGATAAGTTGCGGGGATGTTTCTCTTGATAATATGCTTTTAAAACAATCTTGAGCTTTCATAGAGGACATGCCATTCTGTCTTTTATAGAGCTTACTCTTGCAGAAGTGGGCTGGTGAATGGGCAGGCAGGCTTTTGGTACCCAGGTCTTTCTCATGCAACCTCAGTCACATTTCCCAGCTTTTAGGACTTTACAATAAAATGGGGTTAGGATGCAGGTCATAACTTTCAATGTCCTGTGCTCACATAGGATACAGCCCTCCTCAGACGTCCAGCCAGGAGCTGAGTAACCACCAGTAGGCTGCACAGAGAGAACTGGATCGTAAATCGTATGCTTTGTTTGCTTTTCTCTTTGGAGGTGGAAAAAAAAAAAACCTTAACAATTGTTGAGGGCTTTCTGAAAATTGTCTTTTAAGGAGGATACTGCGTGTACTATCTGGAGATGTTGTTGGAACAGATGTTGTGGGGCTCTTACATGCTCATATGCCAAGAATGCCCATGTATCCCCCTGACATCGCCGCAGAAAAGCCTCAAACACATTCATAGCACTACAGGGCGTTGCCTTCCACTTGACCCTTTCCTTCTCCTGATTGTTCAATGCACGAGGGTTATTAAGAAGCTGAAAGATGATTATTATGCTCCATTGTGGATGCCAGCTATGTGCTGGCAGATTTTTGCAAACAGATTCAGGAAACTATCGTAGGTTAATGATATAATGGGATGAGGGAGATTTTCGTCTTTGAATAGATGAGGCTATTTTATAGAGAGAAAGCTGGGATGATAAAAGGAGCAGTGCATTGCAGAACTTGAACATAGTCTGTGTGTGGAGCATCCATTCACAGACAATCTGACCTTCACTTTTTCTTTTCTTTTTTTCTTTTCTTTTCTTTTCTTTTCTTTTCTTTTCTTTTCTTTTCTTTTTCTTTTTCTTTTCTTTTCTTTCTTCTTTCCTTCCTTCTTTCCTTCCTTCCTTCCTTCCTTCCTTCCTTCCTTCCTTCCTTCCTTCCTTCCTTCCTTTCTTTCTTTCTTTCTTTCTTTCTTTCTTTCTTTCTTTCTTTCTTTCATTTTTTGAGACACGTTCTCTTTATGTAGTCCAGGCTATCCTGGAACTCACAGAGATCCACCTGCCTCTGTGTCCCTCGTGCTGTGATCAAAGGTGTGTGCCATTACATCTGACTAAATATATATATATATATATATATATATATATATATATATATTTGGTTGTTGTTGTTTGTTTGATTGGTTTGTTTTTGCTTTTTTCTCTGTGAAGCCTTGACTGTTCTGTAATTCTCTGTAGATCAGGTTGGCCTCGATATCAGAGATCTGCCTGCTTTTGCCTTCCAAGTGCTGGGATTAAAGGCATGTGCCAGCATGCCTGAACCTTTAGTTACTTTAGCTACTTTGTGACTCAGTCTCCTCATATGAGAAATGGAGATGATAAAAGTATAGTATCCACTCTCATCGGATTAGTGATACACTAAGAAGAACAAAGTACCTGCCCCTATATTTATAGGATTAGGGTTTAAAAATATTTTTAAAGATACATTACTTCGTGTATGTGTAACACCACAGATGAAATCAGTTCTCCCCTTCCCACACATGGGACCTGGGAATTGAACTAAGGTCTTTAGGTTTGTTGGCAAGCACTTACTGAGCCTAAGTTGCATTTGTTTATTTGTTTGTTTGTTTGTTTTTAACTTGCCGTTTGACTCAAACACTTGTTCTTAATGATTAGAACAGAATCTTTGGAATCTACGGGTCAAAGTGTTCTTTTGATGATGTCCTCCAGCATTGGCCCTTTTTGTCAGTCACTATGAGAAAACTCACAGCTCATGTGGAGAAAATGGCTCAATCTATTGCCATTGGGCGGCACGTAGTCAGTCAACCCTACCATCAGAGAACTTGTTAGAAATCCCTTAGGCTCACTGAGTCATAGACGCTGAGGATCAGGAAGGCCCAGAGATGAGCCCTTCAATGGTATTTTAAGCGTGGTGTTGAGGACCACTGGCCTAGAGCCACCAGAGATGACTGATAAGTCTGTGGTCACTACAGAATATGTGTGTGGAAGTTCATGATCCAGTCCTTTATCTCCAGTTGCCTGCTGGAGGCTTCATCTGAGTCCCCCCTCCCTTCAATCTGCCTTCTTCGGACCATCTTGGTTTTACTCTCAACATCTGGTCTTGTAGACTCTTTTCCTTTCTCACTGAGAACCTGCTTGCTTCCGTTTCCCAATGCTTCGTCTGTTGGCCTTGGGTTTCCACAGTTTGTCTGATCACTCCACACAGCGACAGTGGATGGACTGGTAGTGGAGGGTCAGTCTTTCCACTTGGATTCCGGAAACCACACTCTGCTATAAACACCTTTCTGCCCAAGGTGTTCTGGCTATGGTCCAACCTCCCCAGCGAGGATGCCTCCAGCCTCCCACCCCTTTCCGCACTCTCATGTGTTCTTGCTCCGGAGCTGCCCAATGCTTTGATGTTCTTCCCCATCTCTGCTTCTTGGGGTTCGGTTTATACCTCAGCTGCAACATCACAAAGCCCTGGGGGGAAACTCACTTGTTCAAAAGAAAACTTAGAATATCTTAGTATTTCCCAGATATGTTCTATTTTATTTGTGTGTACGTGCAAGTGTGTGTATCTCTCTCTGTGTTTGTATGTCTGTGTGTGTGTGTGCAACACGCATGCTCACCTGCATGTGTGTGCGTGGAAGCCAGAGGATAACCTCAGCTGTTGTTCCTCAGGTGCTGCATGCTTTGTTTTCTGAGACAGAGTCTCTCATTGGCCTAGGGTTACCAAGTAGGCTAGCTAGGTTGACTCACCTGGGAGCTCCAGGGATTTGTGCATACTATTGTTTTGGTTTTGGCTGATGATAAAGATAACGAAGAGGAAGAAGAAGGAGAAAAGGAGAAGGAGAAGGAGAAAAGGAGAAGGAGGAGGAGGAGAAGGAGAAGGAGAAGGAGAAGGAGAAGGAGAAGGAGAAGGAGAAGGAGAAGGAGAAGGAGAAGGAGAAGAAGAAGAAGAAGAAGAAGAAGAAGAAGAAGAAGAAGAAGAAGCAGAAGCAGAAGCAGAATCAACCAGTTATAGGGGACAGAACTTATGTCCTATGATTGGCAAGTACTTTATAAGCTGAGCCATGACCTCACACCCTCCCACTGCTTCATTTTAAAAGGCCTTTACTCTTCCACTTTACTCCTGTTGAGGTGAGCACTCAACACCAACATTGATGGGCGGTGGAAAATAGCCTTCGTCATCACTGCCATTAAGGACATGGGGCGGAGGAGGAGGTGGAGCGTGTGATCACCATCATGCAGAACCCACGACAGTACAAGATCCCAGACTGGTTCCTGAACAGACAGAAGGATGGGAAATACAGCCAGGTTCTGGCCAACAGTATAGATAGCAAGCTGCGTGAGAACCTGGAGCGGCTGAAGAAAATTCAAGCCCATAGGGGGCTGCACCACTTTTGGGGCCTTCATGTCCGCAGTCAGCACACCAAGACCACTGGCTGCAGGGGCCGTACTGGAGGTGTATCCAAGAAGAAACGAGTCTCTGGGCCTTTGCTGTTAATAAATAGTCTATATACCTTAAAAAGAAAGAAAGAAAGAAAAAAGAGTCATTTACTACTCTTATTGATGGCGTTCCTACTAGTCTGAGCTTCTCAAGGGCCCCGAATGGACTGGGTTGCTTATTTATCTTTGCATGTCCAGCACGGTGCTTAGCACTTGTTAAGTGGGGGCATAATAAACATTTGCTGAAGGAATAAGGCTCCGAGAGAGGGTTTTCCTTGCAAGGAACAAAGCCTCAGCTGCTGGGGCATAGACTACAGCCTGTGAGAGAGTATTTATGTTCCGGATCACAGCAGCCGCGGAAGAGGAATTGGTCTCCGAGGGAAAGCGCAGGAGGCTTCGGGCAGGTGAAATGTAATTATCCACACTGGCCTTGAGCCAAGGACTCGCGGAACCACCTCGAGGCCAGGGCTAACCGTGAATGGGTACGACCTTCATCTTACATCCCTTCTGATGTAAGGCTGGCTCCTCTGGCGGCGCTGAGCCCCCCTAACAGCTTGCTAGGGCCTGGGGTCACTCACAGGAAAGAGGCAGAACAGCCCGATGACCTGGCTGAGCTGGCTAGTTGACCTCCCATCCCCTTTGGTGGAAGCATACAGCCGGGTGCGGGTGCGGGAGCGGCAGCCTGTGATCTTTCCCTCTTTTTGCAGCTGTACTGCAGCTTTCCTTCTGGCTGGAGCTAGCAACATGCGCTTGCCTTTCAGAACAAGGACCCCAGCGTGTAAGGCTCACTTGACATCATGTTACTGGCAGCCAGCTCGCTCTCTCTCTCTCTCTCTCTCTCTCTCTCTCTCTCTCTCTCTCTCTGTGCGTGTTTAGGTTTATGTCTACAACCAATAAATCTCCCAACCTAAATTACAAAGCAATTCATGCACACATGCAGAGAATCCAAAAGCCTTTTTTTTTTTTTGCAGTTGACTGTAAATCCTTTTTGGAAGAAAATGTAGGTTATATAAAAATGGCTGAAATGGGACTCGCACTAAAGAAGTGTGAGGACCCCTGACTTTGCTGTGGGTTAGACTCCTGGAAGATCTACCTGGGAGGGTTTGGGGGGCAACAAAGGCCAGCAAACATAGCGAGGACTCTGGAGGCCCCTGGTTTTTTTAAATATAACTAAAGCCATAGACTCTCTGAGCTTCCACGAGTGAATGACCTTGGAGGTGGCCACTGGAGACCGGTGGAAAGAATGGCGAGTGGAGAATCAGGCCTGTCCTTTCTTCAAAGCAATCTCACATCTCAGTCAGTGCCTTGAAACCATTCTCCAGACAAGGCTTTATGCCCAGAGCACGGGCTTTCCCCTAAACAGCAATATTCCTGTATGTTCTCCTCTTCATTTTCTTCATTCTCCCTGCAAAGGTCTCCAAGCAATTTACAAACTGCAGGTTATGTTTGCAATTCGGACCCTTAAAGTTTATCTTTCTTGCCGCTCTTCACTTTTCTTTTGTCTTTTATGATTGTGATGGAAAAAGAGGAAGAAGGGTTGGGAGGCCAGAGCTCATGAATGTATATGAAGCTATTACATCTGTAGGGTGAGATGCTGGCGCAGGTCCAGGCGTGGGCCGTCTTTAAAATGCTTGTCACCCCATCACCAGAAATGCTTCCCTGCTTTCCCTCCAATTGCACAAATTCATTATTTACTCTTTTACTGCAACTATTTATAAGTCTGCATGGACCCTCTGGGAGACGCATTTCGGGCTCAGAGCACCTATAATGAAACCCAGTTCCCTTCACTCTGATGTACCTCACCGCTACTGCTGCCTGGAGGATAGAAGTGTGCCCACCTCTGTTTTTGGAAGGTCAGCTTGACAGAGGACAAAGGATTTTAAATTGCGCTCTGTGGAATCCTGGAATCTTGAGTAGGCTGCCAAGAGACCTAGGAAATAATAATAAAACTGGCCAGAGATAGATACTTTCATTTTTCAAGACACTACGATTTTTGTCTTGGTTGTTCAACTTTTTCTGGGCTTAAAAATCTATGTCTCATGCAAGTAGATCATAGCTCCTAAAGTTTCTCTTCAGAGCTGACCATAGACAGGTGTGGAATGAATAGGTTCAGAAGAGCTGGAGGAGAGCATTGGGTCACGCCCTGAAAAAGACTTGTGGCTGGAGAGAGTGAATGAATGAAAGAGAGAGTGAATGAATGAGTGAACTTACCTGGAGGCTTAACTTTCCTCCAAATCTCATGATGACTTTCACCAAAGAAGATTGCTTTTCTCTGTGGTGCTGGGGATCAAACCTCCAACATGCTAGGTCGAAACTCTAGCCCCAAAGAAGGAATTTGTTTTATCAGCAGTGCATGTGTGTGTGCGTGTATGTATGTGTGTGTGTCTGTGTGTTTGTGTGTGTGTCTGTGTGTTTGTGTGTGTGTTTGTGTGTTTAGGCCAGAAGCTAACAATGGGTCTCTTCTCTAGTCATTCATCTTATTTTTTTTTAAAGATTTATTTATTATTATATCTAAGCACACTGTAGCTGTCTTCAGACATACCAGAAGAGGGCATCAGATCTCATTACAGATGGTTGTGAGTCACCATGTGGTTGCTGGGATTCAAACTCAGGACCTTTGGAAGAGCAGTCGGTGTTCTTAACCACTGAGCCATCTCTTCAGCCCTTATTTTTGAGACAGGGTCTCTCTCTCTCTCTCTCACTGAACTTTAAGCTCACTGGTTTGGTTAAGCCAAATTTGGCTAATGAGTTCCAGGGCTCTGCCTATCTCTGCATCGCCTGTGCTAGGATTATAGGCACGTGCCACAGTGCTCTCAGCTTTTCACAATGGCACGAGGGATCTGAACACAGGTCCCCATGCTTGAGTGACAAACACTTTCCTGACTGAGCCATCTTTCCAACCCCTTCTCAGCAGCCGTATGACTTGTGTGATTAGCATCAGAACCCTTGTGCCTAAATGGGGATATATTGCACATTTCTGACCTGATAGCTGACCCTGTCATGTACTGTGAGTCTCTAATGTTTGACACTGGAACACTTACTCTTGGTTTTCTTTCCTTCTCTCTCTCTCTTAATCATGGCTCCTAACCGCCCTGGTTCAAGGGTAGAAGTCCGAAGGTCCTGTCACCTATGGGCTGTCCGTCAGATGAATGCTTACAGTGAGCTTCAAGTTCAGAGACAGAGACAGAGAGACAAACACAGAGACAGAGAGACAGACACAGAGACAGAGGGACAGACACAGAGACAGAGAGAGACCTTGTCTAATATATAAGGTGGAGAACAGACAAAGAAGAGATCCATAGCTGACCTCTGGCCTACACACACATACACACTCACTCACTCTCTTACTCACTCATTCACTCACTCATACTAAAATTCCATATCATGTATGCCAGAGTTTGACTCGGTTTTTCTCTTCAGTGACTCAGAATACTGCACATCCCCTGCCACCAAAGATCGAGGTTCTCAAACTAGAGTTTTGAAGAAAGAGAAGTTTCTAATCTCTACATACCTGGTCACCTGTGAGTTAAAAATACCCAACAGTTAACAGTACTTCACCCAGGTAAACAGCTCCTTGGAGAGGGCATAAGGTCCTGGCATGCTTGCTCTTGGTACTTACATGTGTAACACATGGGCAGAAGGTTGCGTCTTGGGGCTCTGCCCTCTCCCTCCACAGGGAGCTGGGTGGGTCCCAGCCGTTCTGTTGAGACTTACCGTTGGTAGTGCAGGTAGACAAGGTGGGGAAAGGTCCCTGGAAATGAGACAGACAGACAGCTAGAATCTCCTGTGTGTGGGCGAGTCTCCAATGGGGAGAGGCAGTGCTAAGTAAGACTTACCAAACTTTAGGAAGACTAGAGAGGTAAAAAGCAAAATTTAAGATTATTACTTGTGTCTGTGATCTTTAATTTTTTTTTTTTTGTATTTTTTAAAAAGCTGAGTAAAAGGTTTAAATTCTTTTTTGCCTGCTAGGCTAGTTTGTTTCGTTGAGGTGCCATCTTGGAATTAAATTACTTGGGAACCAGGGATTTCATTCAACAAGCAGTAAACGTCAAACACTAGAGATGCAGTCATGAACAAAACTGACTTCAATGCCTTCCTCAGGGGTACATTAGAAGAGAGAGAAATTAAGTAAAATAGTAAATTATGTCATGTATGGTGAAGTCATAAGGACTATTAAGAAATAGAGCCGGAAAGACTGAAAGGTTTTCTAGGTGGGGGCGGGAGGGTGGGGGGAGGGAGCTCTGTGGATTTCACATATAGTGACCAGGGATCTGTTTCCAGAGAAAATGACACAGAGGGAGGAAAGTAGGCTCTGAGGGGCTAAGCCACACAGAGAGCTGACGCAAAGCCTTCGAATCCCACTTGGAGCTGGGTGTGCTTGTGAAGTGGTCAGTATAGCCAGTGCGGCTGACGTGGAGTGAGCAGAATACGCAGGCCGAGATGTGTGTTCAAGGAGAAACAAAGATCTGACTAGATAGGACTCTAAACCACTCGGAGGCCTTTGCTATTCCTCTGCAGAGCTCTGGGCAGAGGAGAGGAACTGTGACTTAAATGTGAGAAGAGGAATGGGAGGGAGGGGAGGCCGAGGTAAGGAGAGCGGTCCCCATTACACTCAAACTTCGGTGAATGAGGAGGAGGAGCGATGGATACAGTGAGGAGTGTCAGATCGCCCGGCAGGGTACATTTACTGATCACTTAGTTTAATAATCATTTAATGAATGATTAAATAAAGATTTATTGCGTCCTTGCAGAAGCTACAATCTGAAATAAAAGGCAAATGCCTAATAAAGCCAGTTGCTCCAACATTCCAAGTAGCCCCAGGAGGGGAGGAGCCAGCCGCTTCCTCTCATAGAATCCACTGAGCAGTGTAGATGCCTGTTAAGTACTGTTCCATGTGATCACCGTCAGCAGCAAGGGCAAGGGCTGAAGGATTCTCCGGCCTTTCCTCTCGCTCCTTCATTCAGGAGAACAGAACCCTTCATCTCTGACATCCACTCTCTTGAAGCCCTGTAGGATGAGGCTGTGATTTCTGTCAAGGATGCTGGATACTTGGGCTTTCTCCCGGGGGGGTTTGACCTCTGTCCCCATTTTGTTCTTGCCATCTGTCTGGACCTGCTCCATTCTCTGCATTCTCTCACTCTGGGGGCTGACTCCACCTTCCCCGATGTCTCATAGGAATCTCTGCCACTATTCCCACACGAAACAGCTACACTAATGTTGTGTTTCTCATTAAACCCTAAGACAGTCTGCTCCAGTCTCTCGGGTCTCTGCACCCTGGGCCATCTCCCCCTTTTCTGTGTGACATCTTCCCTCATATTCTTTGTCCCTGTAGTTCCCTTTAAAAGCCCAGCATCTCTCCCTCTTCTTATGTTACCTCTTTTTTTCTGATTATTCAGTATTATCAGAAGTGTCTAGGGGACTGTGGAAAAACCAGGTGAGGGAGGAAGTAATTTTCATCTTATTAGTCTGATTTCTGCCTTCTATAAGGAGCAGGGTGCTGTATTTTACATCTGATCTGGATTGGAAGGAGTAGACCTGTTAGCTCTCCTTTAAAAAAAAAATGCAACATTTTCACTTTTCAGAAGATTTTCTTTTAAAAATACGTGTTTTTATTCCCCCCTTGTGTTGGTGTGTCTCTGTGTGTGTGTGCTTGTGAGCATGTACTACACACATCCATATGTCACATGAGGAGGCCTAAAGAGATGTAGAGTTGGTGTAACTGGTGGTTGTGAGCTGATGGATGTGGGTTCTGGATGCAAGGCCCCTGGAGGAACAGCCACTGCTCCAACCTGCCGAGCCATCTCTCACGCACCAAGATTTTCAGTTTTCAGACGATGCGTTCTTACTACCGGCAACTTGAGCTTCCTGGTCAAACACAAGCTTGTGACGGTTTGAACCAGGCTCCTGTGTTAGAACACGTAGTCTCCAGCCAGTGCTGCCATTTCAGGAGATGGTAGAGCCTTTAGGGGTGACAGAGGAGGGTCACTGGAAGCAGGTCTGTGCAGGTCATAGCCTGAGCTTGGTTCCTGTCTACTCTTTGAGGCTCCTTCTGCCCTATGAAGACACTACACCATGCTTTGGGCGGATCTGCTCCCCCAGCATGGTGAGTTATGTTGTAATGCTGCTTGCTGCCTCACTCCACAGCTTGCTCAAAGGCTCATGCTTAGTTTACTTTCTTACACAGCCCAGGACCACCTACCCAGGGATGGAACCGCCCACAGTGGACTTGGGCCTCTTACAACAATCATCAGTCAAGAAAATACCCTGCAGACATGGCCACAGGCCAATGGTATTTAAGCAATACCTCAGTTGAGGTCCCTAGGCTATTTCAAGTTGACAATAAAAGGAAGCCAGCCTACAGCCTAAAGGAGCTCACAAGAGGCACACACGAGGGACACATGAGGAAATACACACGTATGAGCTTTGTATGTTAAAAGGAATGTAAAAAAAAAAAGCCCGCTACAAATCAACAGTGTTTGGGGTTTGCATTTTCAACCCCAGCTGCAGAAGAGCTATAATTTGGAAACTGTCCCTGCAATAGGCATATATTGCCACCAGATGGCAGGAGAAACCTGTGTTCCAATTCAGGAGGCCAAGTGTGCCAAGAGAATTAGTGAAATAAAATAAATGCTGATTGTTAAGAGCTTCAACTGGTTAGTGATTATTAAATAAACAACAGAGCCTATTTGTAAATCACAACATTGCAGAATAAAGCAAACAAACTTTCAGCGCAGTGAGCCTCAGTCGGTGGTTTGCACTGCCATGCTCGTCGGCAGTTGGCATCTTGCACAGAAGTCCACACAGATCAAAGCGGCACTAGTTTCTCTGAAGCTGGGTAGGGACACTGGCACATCTCCCTCATCTGCTTCTTTTGTCCTTGAGCCACCTCTGCTGAACTCTAGGTCTTCGTGGGAAAGAGTTTTAAGTCACAGGTCTAATAACTGTTTTCTTAACACCCTTTAAAAATAAGTGAAAATACTTACAACCTTTTCAAAATAATGACTTGTCAATAGATTGCATAAAATATAGATTATAACTATGTGGACACAAACATAAAATATAGCTTACATCTGTATTACATTATATGTAGAATATAGACTTTTAAAAAAACCTTTATGGACTGTACAAACATAATATTTAAAACTCTGTAATGAAGAAAAGGTTGCTGAAAAGCTAATTCTTACTATTCTAAGTTTCTATGTACTTAAACCACTGAACTTTTCTTCCCAGTTTTGGGTAGAGGATGGAAGACTGAGGCCAAGCAGTCAGTCTCTTCCAGCCTTGAAAACAGCAATAAGTTTACTCAGTGTAAAAATACTCATGAAAATGAGGGTGTTCCCTAGAGATGTGAGGATCAAAAATGTTGAAAAATGTTGCTGGAATACGGAGGGTGTGTTATGTTTAGACTCAAGAGCAAGCACAGTTGGAGAGGACCAGTGCCCCTTGCTGCCCGTGGTGGTGACGTTGAATAGAGGCAAGCTTACCTGGATCAAGTTTACCTGGGGAATGTGAGAACTTTCATCGTTCAGAGTCCACAGTACCATGGAAATGCTGAGCAAACTGATCGGGATGTGGCTGCCTTGTTTTTGTTTCCAATCTCTGCTCCTTCCTCACAGGCATCCCTCTAAACAATGGGGTTCTTTTCTATCCAAAACTGATGGAAGAAGAATATCTTCTAAAAAAATTCAGCAAATCGGAGTGTAAGCGGGCACAGTGTCAGTATGGTAATCCAGAATAGTCTTTGTGCTGCAGGCAGGGGTCAGTGGGGTCAGAGGGCATCAAGGATGGTGCCTTCCACCTGCTCCCCATCCTTAAATCCTTCCCAGAGGCTGGCTGGTGAATAAACACCCCTAATCTCACAGTCCCCCCCCCCCACCTCAGGCTAGAGGCAGATCAGCCCATCTCTTCATGAATCTCCTTACAGTAGACCTTTCTTCTGAAGTGTAAGCTTCAGTGACCACCAGGGTCATGAAGAGAATGGCTGAGAAAGGTCTGACCTAGTGAATGCTGTGGTAATTTAGGGAGAAGAGGATACCTTGAAAGGAATACCAGAGATGTGAATTCCAAGAGAATGTTCTCATGAAGTGCTAAGAGAATACTAGAATCAAGAGGCACCCAGGGAGGACCAGGAAGAAGTTGACTGCTTCTGAAATGAAGGCTGGTCCTCTGCACAGACGTAGCTGGCCCTGCAGGAGTGATGTGAATGGGGATTGCTGACCGCTGAGCCTGTAAGCGCTGGCTTGAGAGTGGGTGTCAGGCAGTCTGGGTTTAAGTGCAGCCTGTGCTACAGCAGGGGCACTGACTCGATGCCTTGGGCTTTACGTTCACTTCCTTCTGGCTCCAAGCCACTGTGGGACTGGGGATGCATTTGAGGAGGGCATAGCAGGAAATCTTTGCCTGTTTGATTCTTTTGCCTGTGTGAGTCCTTCAAGGCATTCCTGCAATTCTCTGGGTTAAACTCTCCAATTTTAGTCAGAGGCATTTTTCTTCCTTTGGATCTGAAAACAGGAAGTAAAGGATTCGAGAAGACCCTTTCTTTCACTACCCTCTCACGTCGTCTCTGACGATTCCCAGACTGGTTCTTTCTTGGCAGTGCTTCAGCACTGGACAAATAAAGCTCGCTCCTAAAGTTAGAGCCTAGGAAAATCAATGCAGAGTTTATGGAGTAATTCTGTAGCCCAGGAGGCACGGCGATGTGCTGGACGCAGCAAAGCATATTCGCTTCCCTCTGAAATAGATCTTAAAAGTCAAAGGAACATTAAAATATCAATTCCTAGTAAGAATCATGTGGATACTTTCTTCCATTAAATGGTCCAGTCTGTTAAGGGGAGGAAAGAGAGTAGGAAAATAAAAAGAGACATGGAAGTGAGAAACAATAGGAGCAGAAAAAAGCCTGGGTGGCAGAGACCAGGGTTTTGTTGATGTCTGCTGGTTAGACAGCCTACCAAAAGGACTACAGTATCCAGGATCAGCAAGAGATCCTGTCACAAGAGGATAAGGTGGGGAGTGCTAGAATAGGACCTCTGACACCCTCCTTTGGCCTATGCATGTAAAGGAGTTTGAACTTGCACACACTGATACCACACACATTTGCAAGTGTACATTCTTACATACATGCATACATACATACATACATAATACATATATACATATCAAATGCACCATGTATACACTATAGCTACACACTACAGCTTAGCAAGGCAGTGAGGTCCAAGAAATGTGAATCTTCCTGCAGTGAACTCTGAACTTACTAAACATAATTTAGCAATACAGTTGTAGGGGAGGTAAAGGTTATATGTAAAGAAATGATACTTCAGGGCTGGAGAGATGGCTCAGCAGTTAAGAGCACTGACTGTTCTTCTGAAGGTCCTAAGTTCAAATCCCAGCAACCACATGGTGGCTCACAACCATCCGTAGTGAGATTTGATGATGCCCTCTTCTGAGATGTCTAAAGATAGCTACAGTGTACTTACAGGTAATAAATAAATAAATCGTTAAAAAGAAGAAATGATACTTCTTTAAAGCGGAAAATATTGTCCCTTTCAAAATAAAGGGCAGCATCGAGAAAAGTCTGGAAGGAAAGGAGAATGCAGCTTTTAATTTCTACATTTTTTTCAATAGACCAGAGTAAAAATTGCAGTCTTTATAGTTGATAAATAAATACAGATTTTGAAAGTTTTGGATGCAATTAACTACTGGAACTCCAAATATGTGCGGGAGGTTAAGGCATAGAGCAGCTCACTGGGAAAATTAGAATGGGCAGGAAATATTAAAGAAACAAAACTCAGAAAGAATAAGATAATGTGACAGTGACCAAGCATAAAGCATATGAGAAGACACGTGGACAGTCTTTATATATTTAAATTAAGTTAATATTCTCTTCAATGAGATCACCAAATAAGAATACAGTGGTGTTTAATATACTTAGTCACACCTTACATACACAAATAAAATGCCGAAATGTATTAGGGAAACAGAAAAGTAAGAAAGAAAAGATAACACTACAGCAGTCAATTAATGACTCATCTTGTATCGGTTCATACTGGGCTGGGGATGTGGCTGAGTCTGCAGAGTGCTTGTCTTCAGTGCCTGAAGCTTGGGGGTTTGAGTCACAGAGCCCATAAACTAGGCGTGGTGGTACACACCGGTAACCCCAGCCCTAGGAAGGTGGAGTTGGGGGATTGAGAGTTCAAAGACATCTCTGACTACAAATCAAGTGTGAAGCCATTCTGGGCTGTGTGGGATCCTGTGTTTAAAGAAATCATTTCATACTGTTAAGATTGTCGATGCTTGAATCGGAAGGGAATCAGAGTGACCTGTAGGGCTCTGAAAAGCCATCTCTGGCCTCACCCAGTGTCTAGTTCTTCAGGTCTGAGGTGGGGTGGGGTGTCAGGATTTTCTGTCTAGCAAGTTCCTAGAGGAGGCAGATGCTGGTGGGAAATGGACTAAAATGCTGGAAAAAGGGGTTGGGGGGAGAAAGAAGATCGATATGGTGAGAACTCACGTGCTAGAGAATAACACGGAAGCATGCATCACAAACATGCACATCTCAACAGAGCTTTGATTTAAACAGCTATCTAATAAGCAATTAAATTATGTAAATATTTTAAACAACATCATTACAGTAACAGCATAAAGACAGGACAAGTGCATTTTCAAGTGTCCACAGGATACATAACATTCAAATGTGGATTTCTATCTTTATAAGTATCTCTAGAAAACAAGGTAGAAAAAAGTACATGATTATAGTTCTGGCATATATATGTGTGTGTGTTTAAAATGCACACTGGAACTAGAACAAGATCAAGAACCCAACTTTAAAAAGTACAAATAGGAATATGAGACTGTAGTCAATGTTTTTCTAGGATGCATAAGGCACTGGGTTTACTTTTCAGCTTCAGGGAAAAAAAGTTACAGTTTGGTAATTTGACGAAATTCAAATAAAGATGCACAGAGCACGGACGTTAATAATATTGGACCTAGGTCTGATGAAGCAGACAGATTGCTAAATTCTCAAGGTGCAAGTGGGGAAATATAAAAGAAAGGCTCAGAACAGGAACGGCAGAGTGACGTATCAGCGGCTTGGAAGTCAGCACGTCAGCCGTAGCAACAATGAGTTAGTTTGTCTAAGATGAGATGAGTTTCCCAGAGGAAGAGTAATTATAAAATCTTACCTTGTCCCATCTGCAGGCTGGGGGTAACTTTCAGTATTCTTCCTTGGCTGACAAGAGTCAGAAGATTAGCTTATCATTCTGGCTGTTGTAGAATCCAAGCTTAAAGCCAATTAAAAGCTGACATGGTTTAATATTCTAACAGAGGTAAATGCAAAGATGGTCCTCAGGCTAACCTGTGAATCTTTAATCTTTCTTTTTTGAAAAAGTATTTACCAGCAAGCAGCTGAAAGAATCAGATGCAGATATTTGCACCCAACCAATGGACAGAAGCTGCTGACCCCTGTGGTTGAAATAGGGGAAAGCTGGGAGAAGCTGAGGAGGAGGGCAACCCTCTAGGAGGACCAGCAGCCTCAATTAACCTGGACCCCCCAAGATTTCTCAAACACTGAATCACCAACCAGGTAGCATACACCAGCTAATATGCGGCCCCCCTAAGACATGTACAGCAGAGGACTGCCCATCTGAATTCAGTCAGATGCACCTAACCCTCAACAGACTGGAGGCCCCAGGGAGTTTAGAGGTCTGGTTGGGTAGGAGGGTGGGTGGTGGGGACATCCTTGTGGAGACAGGGGTGTGGGGAGGAGGTATTGTATGTGGAATAGTTGGAGGGTGGAATAAAATCTGAAACATAAAAAAATAAATAAAGTGTAAAAAAAGATTTTAAAAAAGTGTTTACTTTGAAATCTTCAATCTTTTAAAGAAGCAGAACAAAAGATGACCTGATAGAACCATATATTTTATTTCACAGTGGCCAGAGTCACTTTGAGAATTTATTTGCAATACAATATTATAGCTGTTACAGTAAGATGTTATTAATTAATTAATATATTTTATGTATATGAGTACACTGTAGCTGTCTTCAGACACACCAGAAGAGAGCATGGGATCCCATTATAGATGGTTGTGAACCACCATGTGGTTGCTGGGAATTGAACTCAGGACCTCTGGAAGAGCAGTCAGTGCTCTTAACTGCTGAACCATCTCTCCAGCCCACTGTATAATTGCTTTAATAAATGCCAACAAAGCGTGTTATAAAACATATAGAGTATTGTGTCTATTTTACTAGAAAGTTAATCCAATCTATGCACGGTGTTTATCAGTTGTGATGGTCTTGGATTCCTATCAGTCTCACAAAACAGTGGGAGCATTTACAAAAGACAGCATCTAGTCAGATCCATTTGCCTGGTGTATGGGATGTGCCTACAAAGGAGACTATATTAAACTACTTGACAAGTTCCTGATTCCCTTCATGTCTTTACAGCTGCTCGCTGGTGCCATCAACTGAGTGAAGAGCTAACTCAAGTGCTGAAGCAAGTAACAAAGATACATCTTTCACTTCCATGGCTCTAGCCAGGGTACCTCTATTGGCAGTCCTGCTCGGGGTCCATTTTCTCAGAAGGCAAGTTAATTGTAAAGCTTTTTTCCCCCTCAGTACACAAAATTCAAGGCTATCTGTTTCTGATGCATATAGCACCCAAGGAAACTCAGGAACAAGAGTTCAGAACAAAGATGAAGAGAGTATGGACACATGTTCCCCACTGCAGAAATCCACAAGCTATTGATAATGTCACAGAATGTCCTGCAGTTGAGTGGGCTGAGGCTTTAGGCTATTGTCCTCGGGTACTAAGGGACACGTCACTCAAAAGGGTAGATTGAGGCTGTGGAATTGGATATGCAAATACAAAAGAAAATGGCTTAACTTCTGCCACAAACACTGGAGAAAAATAACTCCGAATGGAAGATGCCTAAGATAAACTTGCAAATTTTCATGATCTCGTATTTGGCAAAAAGAGTTTCTTCAAGTACCAGAAGCTCAGGCATCAAGTGTCTGTAGTACCACATCGATAAATTTGACTATATCCATATAAAGTTCTTTACTTGAACAGTTTCAGAGGATCCTATCAATGAAGTAAAAATTTAATATAGCATGGACAAAAACGTTTGGAAGCCATATATCTAATAAAGTAACAGGAAGCAAGATTTAAAGTGAGTAGATGATCTGCTTAGATTATTTCTCTGAAGGAAACATACAAATGGCCAATAAGGGCATGAAGAGATGCTCAGAATCACAATTCACTAGACAAATCATGGCTTCTCTGACACAGCTTCTGGGAACAGCCTTTGCGTCTTAGAAACATAAGACTGAGAAAGACTTAGAGATATCAAGTTCCTTCATGACTCAGCTGTTCATGCCTAGGAGTTAAGCCAAGAAGATGGAGGCATGAACTTCTCTCAAAACAGAGGGGCGAAGGAAATCAAACCACAAGAAAGCCTCTACATCAATTATTTTCAAAGCAACAGTATTCCTAATATCCCGAAGCTAGAACGAGTCTACTGTCTATCAACTGATAAAAGAATAAACAAAATGTGTATCTATAAACCATAACTCAGTCATAGAAGGAATGAAATATTAATGCAGGATACATACACGTATCTGAAAATACTATTAAGATGATTGAGCCAGGAGTCTAGCTCATTGGTAGAGAGCTTGCTTAGCTTGTCCAAAGCTCTGAATTGAATCCCATGCCTACCCTTACATTGTATGATGCCGTTTTTATGATTCATCTAGAATGGATGAAACCACAGACATAGAAAACACATCCATGGTTGTCTATGGCTGTTGGTGCTGAGGAGCTATGAGGCTGGGACTTCTCTTGACTGATGAAAATATTCCAAAACTATGATAAGGGTTGCACAGCTCAGCATTGCACTGTGCACATTAGTGGGTGAAATATGCAGCCTGTGAACTCTATCTAACTAAAACTGTCAAAGAAAAACTAGAATACTTTGGACATCACACTTAGACCCAATTTCTTCAGTATATTTCCCATGTCTCTCTTCTTTTCTTCCACTTAAAGGATATGTTTGTTTTTCTTCTTCGAAGTTAGAATTTTTCATTCACCTCCCATTTTGGCAAATTGATTTTCTGTAGAATCTACCTGCTCTGTTAATTTTGATTCCATTTTTTTCTTTTTTTAATCCCAGTGCTGAGGATTGAATCTAAAGTTTTGTTCCTGTGTATCTTCAGGGCAACAGTTTGGTTTCTGGTTATTTAGCCCAGGGGTTCTCAACTTGTGGGTCGTGACCCCTTTAGGAATCAAATGACCCCTTCACATGGGTTGCCTAGGGCAACTGGAAAACTCAGGTATTTGTTTACATTATGACCCACAACAGTAGCAAAGTTACAGTTATGAAGTATTGACAAAAACAATTTTATGTTTGGGAGTCACTAAAACATGAGGAACTTATTAAAGGGTCACAGCATTAGGAAGGTTGAGAACACTGCTCTACGCCTTTTCTACTGCTGAAGTGTCATGTCTTTACAAATATTTCATTGAGTTGCATAGATGCAATATGCTGTGTCTTGTAAAAAGAAAGAGTGCCAGTAATGTGTTTGGTAGAGTGAGGTATGGTGAGGTGGGATGGGGTGCCTCTGAATTCCATGCTGAGGCATCCCCTCCCCTAAGATACCAGCCATAGAGGGTTTAGTATAGAGTTTAGTATAGAATAGAGTTTATTTAGGGCATGGGAAGGAGAGTTGAGAAGGGAGGAGGAGGAGGGAGAGGGAGAGAAGGAGGAGGAGGGCAAGAACACATGTAGAGAGGTGAAGGGGGAAGGGGAGGGAGGGAGAAAGGAGTTGAGAGTAAGAAAGTAAGAGAGTAAGAGGATAAGAGAGAGGAGAGAGAGAAGGTGGCAAGCAGCCCTTTTATACTGGCTGTTGCCAGGTAACTGTGGGGCAGAGCCTAGAAGGAATGCTAACACACTATATCTTTGGATCTTTTTGAGAATGAACTGAAAGATTGTTTCAAATTTTGTCCTGATTTTTGTGAGAAATGTATCCTATGACATTAATTAAAAAATTCCTTTCCTTCCTCTGACTTTGACATGTGAAGAACCCCAGTCCTCAGGCTAGGCACTTTTCCTGTCCTTAAAGCACCAGGAATAGGCTCGTAGGGACTGTAAACATGGGCCAGGGGAGCAATGGCAGTCTCCAAGTTCTTCATCAAGGCTGTGCTCCAGATTGTTAATGCACTGTACGAACTGGAGTTCTCTTACCTTTTTCATAGAAACTTGAAGGTAAGGGCATCTGATATCTGCTCGCTCGTCCTCATTCTGCCTAAACTTTATTTGCTAAAATGCTTAGAGTAGAATCTACCCATGACAATTTAGGAAAGTTGAGATTCCTCAATGGACATATTGAGAGGAATTCAAATATAGATGCTCAATGACTTATGATGAAGCTATATCCCAGTTAAACCCACTGCAATGTGAATACACCAATAAGATGAAGCTGTGTTTACCCCCACAGCCTACCGACTGTTAGCTTAGCAGCAGTGTGCAGAGTGCACTGTAGAGTACCAGTTACTGACTGTCATGATTTTATGTTAGACTAGAATTTGTGTCTTGGTGCATTGTTCAGGTTCATGATGGAGGATCTAAATTGTATAGAGCTAGCCCAGGAGAAGACAGAAATTCAAAGTTCAGCTTTTACTGAATGGTACCGCATGCATACCATTGTAAAGTGGAAAAATCTTAAGTTAAGTCAGGGGCCAGCAGGGACTGTCTGCCATGCATAAAGTACCTGCAAAGCTCCAACCTGTCTTATAGCAGCTATTGCAAGGAGAGGCAACAAGGAGACTTCCTGTCAGAAATAACGTTGTCTAGGTCAAGAAGATGTAAAATTTCATTACTGCTATGCATCAAAATGAATTCGAGATGCATTCAAGAGGTGGGAGAGTGGAGTTAAAAAACAGAGTAAAGTAAAATAAAAGTTTTTGTTTTCCCTCCAGTGGAATACATCACTAACTACTGAAGTAACAGAAAACCCGTAAAAGTTCACAAGTTTGGGGCCATAAAAAGAACAAGAGTAACAAAATTTAAAAGACAAACATACTTTGAATGTATTTTTTGTGAAAGTGACAAAGTCGTGGCCGTAAAGTTTCATGCCTGCACGGGGCCTCAGGAGTTACTGTGGTCCAATTCCTTCTTAGCGGCTCTGCCCGTCACCAGCTCCCAGTGGGCTCTGGGCTTGTGGCTAGATTTCTGTAAGAAGGCATTCAGCATACTAGTTGAGAGGGTATCCCGGCTGTCTTCAGGTTTTGGCTTCAGCATTCCTATACTAGCTGTGTAAGTTGTGAGGCACTCATTTTCAGTTTCCTTATCTGTGCCATGCAGGAAAATGACAATGTCTGCCTCCCAGGGTTAGAATGGGGCTAAGAAGGGCGGAACAAAGGACTGAGGTCTTCTGACAATGTCTGCTAGATAGAGTTTAATAAATGGAACTGACTGGTCACTTTCATGCTTACATGGCCATCACCATTGTCATGCCTACCATGATCATCACCATCACCACCATTATCACCATCACCACCATTATCACCATCATCACAAGTTATTACATCCTCCTCATATTTATCAATTATCTTCCTAATCAGTCATTCCGCTACCATCATCACCATCACTACCACCATCCTCGCCATCATTATCACCAGCATCATCACCATCACCACTATCACCACTACCACCATCACCGTCACCATCAGCACCACCGTCACCATCATGATGTCACTGTCATGTTTTCCCTCTTCTACCTCATCCACTCTTGTCATGTGTCATAAGCATCATCAGAGTCCCATCCTTACCACCGGGCATCCTTACCACCATCACTGTCCTACCAGCCTGCATTTCCCCCAGCCTTTTAACCCATCCAAAGCTTTTTAATCTCTTGGTAAAGACAGGGCTAAGTGAGGCCAGATGTCACAGATCTCAACCACTGGTTTACCCAACTTCCTCTCTTCCTCTGCTTCTCTGACACGGCCCTATTCCCTACTGCTTTAGTCACTCCACCCCTAGGTAATCATGTCCCAGGATATGGTGTACCCGTGATAAAACTGTGAAACACTTCTTTGCCACAGTCTCTTCACTTTGAATTTGGGGTGAGAATTCCCATGGCCTCAAGGTGGTAATGATGATTTTTTTTAAAAAAAATGTAATTATGAGAGTTAGGTTAGTGGCAGATAGACTGAAGTTTCCCCCAAACTCTAACTCTGAGAGAAGGAGACTTGTTCAATGTCATA
Organism: Mus caroli; assembly: GCF_978045245.1. NCBI lineage: Eukaryota > Metazoa > Chordata > Mammalia > Rodentia > Muridae > Mus > Mus caroli. The sequence continues at coordinate 100,808,240 of NW_028227261.1, read as the reverse complement.
GTGTATTGAATCAAGGAATGCCTATGGGAAGCCGGCATCTGACTACTGTTCGATTTATGGCCTGCTCTTGTGTTAAATACAGAAAGCTAGGCTGCTGCGTGAATCTGCAGCGTACAGCCCAGTTCTCTCTGACCTCTCCCTTCATTCACTTCTGAATGCTTTAGATTGGCTTTTATTTACCCAATGGTAATAGCCTTTTGATTTCCCTCCGTCCCTCCGTCCCTCCGTCCGTCCCTCCCTCCCTCCCTCCCTCCCTCCCTCCTTTTTCTTCTTTCTTTCTCTCTTTCTTTTTGTTCAAATTACTTATGACCATTTAAAAATACATAAAGAACCAAACCTGACACCCCTCCCCCAATAACAGTTGGCAAAAACCACAAAAAATATGTTAACGTTTAATTTTATGTATATACTTTTTTTTACCCCCCAAAGAAATAATAAAAAAAATTATACTTGCAAAATAAGTAGTGTGGGTCTTGAAGCAAGCAATCAAGTTACTTCTGCCAGATGCCTTTGACAGCACCCAAGAAAGTCTGGACTCCTGGGGTTCCTTTCTCTGGATGTACCCTTCTTGTTTCTGGACTTTATATGTATGTAGGATCTGGCCTGGGTGTGGTCCACCCCTTTAGTATGCAATTACTGGTGTAAAAAGGCCAGACGAAGGACATTCTTTTTGTTGTTTTGAACAGCCTGTTTCTGCCTCAACAGTCTGATGGTGGAGCAGACTCCTCTGGAAGAGCGAGTCTGTCTCTTGTGCAGTTCCTCCCCAAACCCCTCCCACCCTCGCCATATGCTTCCTTCTTCCCTGAGCTAATTCCCATCTCTTGGATGCCATACGGTTTGGCAGAATCTTGGCATGGGGCTCGGAGATCTGAAATTATACTGGGTGTGGCACCTGACCACTCTGCCTGTCTAGCCCACTTCATTGTCTATGGAAATGTGGACATGCCTGGAAGCAGGAGTTTAGATTTGTTTCTCTCATGGTGGGAACCAATTGCTTCTCATTGACATTGACACGCTTGCTTTGATTTATAGGCTGCATTTCAATTCGAAGGAATTTATTTAGAGCATGTGTTTCCAAATGATGTTATTCTTCCATAGCTGTGATTCAAGACAAACCATTTCAGTAGGAGCTGCCTCATGTGCCCCGTGAATGTGCCTCATCTCCCTCTCACAGCAGCTTGCCAGAGATGAACCTCCACCTTTGAGGTATATGACACAGGGGTCATACTTGCATTAATTTGGCTAGACTCTCTGTGGCAAATACTCCAGGGTCAGTTATAAAAATCTGTTGAAGGGCCACAAGATCATTCAAACCCCATGATTTTGGTGAAATTATTTGACTTCTGCTCTCACTATGTTCCCCTTCTGTGTGTTGCTGTGGTCACCCAGAGTCAGGCTTGCTTTTTCCTGACTGATATCTCCTTTGCCTGTCCTCTAACTTCTTTTGCAACATCTTCCTGGGCTCCTTGGCATTGTTCTCTTGTGGGATCTCTGTCCTGTGTTCACCATGACTGAGAAAACTCTTGCTCTTTTCCCTTTGTGAAGGAATTAACCTTTGGCCCACATCCAGGCTTCATTTGGCATCCCTGGTCTCCTCCCTGCATCCACTACCCACTTGGAAGTCCTTTTGTTGTTAACCAATTGTTGAATCTATGCACCGACCAGAAACTAGTCTATTCCACCTATGTAGATCTTCATTCACCCCATCCTTCCTTCTTTCACTCACGGAACATTGACTACATTCTACTCTCAGGAAGGTTCTTCTATCTACCTGGAAACAGAGATGGGAAAATAAAGGGATAATTACCCACACATGGGGTGAAGTCTAAATTAGAATGCAACATAGAATGCTATGAAGACAAAGGCATTTACATCTGGGAACTAAGGAGAGAGAAGAGAGGCTCATTTCCTGGAAAACATACTTATGAGACCAAGTCTCCCACTTGACAGTTCTTCCATCTCTGTCTTCCCTGGTTTTGCCCTGTACTTTGTTGGTTATTCTCCCAAAGTCTTGTCTTTGTGAATGAGTTCCTCTCTGAAATTCTGACCGCATCACTTTTCTATTGCCATGAAGAGGCACCATGACCAAATCAACTTATCAAAGAAAGAATTTAATTGATGGTTTACAGTTCCAGAGGGTAAGTCCCTTATTATCAGGGTGGGGAGAATGGCAGCAGGCAAGCACTGGAGCAGTAGCTGAGAACTCACATCTTATTCATAAGTATGAGGGAGGAAGAGAGGGAGGGAGGGAGGGAGGGAGGGAGGGAGGGAGGGAGAGAGAGAGGGAGAGAGAGAGAGAGAGAGAGAGAGAGAGAGAGAGAGAGAGAGAGAGAGAGAGAGAGAGAGAGAGAACAGATGCTAACTGGGAATACCATGGGCTTTTGAACTGCAAAGCCCACCCCCCTGTGTCACACTTCCTCCAACTAGGCCACACCTCCTAGTCCTTTCCAAACTGTTCACCATCTGGGGACCAAATGCCGAAACATACGAAGCTATGGGGGTTATTCTCATTCAAACCCCATGATTTTGGTGAAATTATTTGACTCCTGCTCCCACTATGTTCCCCTTCTGTATGTTGCTGTGATCACCCAGAGTCAGGCTTGCTTCTTCCTGACTGGCTCTTTGACTCTGAGCTACAAACCCTTAGGGTACCATCATCCTTTAAACGCTCAGCCTTCCCAGACACAGGATACAGAGAATCAGACTGGTAGGCTGGTGTCACTTGTTTATCCTGAGCCCACCTGTTCTCTCTGCCTTCACTTCTGACTTTTCTTCCCAGATCAGAGTCCCAACTTAACCATTCCACTGCCTTCTCTAAGATTACTGCATGCCTTGTGTGTGAGCTCATCTGACCTACAGGTGTAACTTGCCTACATGAAGAATGAACCAGAGTGTATCCCCCTAAAGTTTATTGTTTATCTCCTCTCCCCTTGTGACTCTTCAAGGTAGCTGGGCTGGGAACCTCTTTTCACTTCCTAGATAATATCTCATGTGGAAGTATTAACTTGTCAAGGCTCACAACAGACACATTTTGGGGCGTTTTAGGGATTTCAATTTGATATAAACTAATATTTCTTCTTTATCTTTTCCTCTCCCCTTCTCCCTCTCCCCGTCTCTCCCATCCCTCCTTCTTATAAAGAGAAAGAAGAAGAGAAAGAAAGAACGTGGAAGAAAAAGAGAAACAAAAAGGGAAGAAGGAAAGAAAAAGAAAAAGGAAAGAGAAAGAGGCAGAGGAAGGGCAAGAGAAAACAAGAGGGTGAAAAAGCAAAAGAGAAAGAGAGAAAGAGGAAATGGAGGGAAAGGAAAGAGAAGTAGAGAAAGAAAAGGGGGCCAGAAAGTGAAAAGAACAGACAGAGAGACAGGAAAGGGAGAGAAAGAGAAAGTGGAGATTAAAGGAAAGAAGTGGGGATGGGAGAGACAGAGGGATGGGGAGAAGAAGGAGAGGGAGAGAGGAAAAGATAAAGTGGAAAGGGAGAGCTGGAGGAGAGACCATTTAGCTGAGCTATGGAGCTGAGCTTGGCCTCTTGTGCACCTTCCCTCTCTGTCCCAAGAGACACAATTAATACAAGGGCTTCAATGCTAATTGCTTCTGTAGACATGAGCTGCCTGCAGGAGTTCATGCCTAGGCTGAGGGACAGAGACAAGGAAAGGTCTGCTTGGGAGGGGCTAGAGAGGCACTGGAATCAAGCTTTCACTTCATCGAAGAGCAGAAAGGACAGGGGCCATGAGTTAGCTGGTGCTGTAGCTGGTGGCTGTGGGTTTGCTTCCCTCCTTTCTTGAAACTTTAATACTTTCCAAGGCCCCTGCTTGGTTAAGAACTCTGGCCCTGTGAGCCAGCCCCTCCCCACCTGCTTCCACCCAGCTGCCCAGCCAGCCTTCTCCTTCTCGGTGGCACCCTTGTCCTTCCCCTACATCCAGAAGGAAGGTGTCCCAGGTGGCGGTAATGCATGTGCAGAAACTTCTGCATTTCCTGAGTCAGTGTACTCGGTCTCCTCCTGGGCTGTCCCCATTCCCTTACTGAGCAAGGAAAAGAAACAGAAGTACAGAAGTCACAGGTTTACAGGGGAGCCAGGATTTGGTCTCCACACCAGCATTTCCTCCTGGTTAAGTCAGAGTCCTTTGAGTCCTGGTCTCACTTAGACCCAGGGAGATTATAAGCCTGGCATGAAGTAACGGTTAAGTAACTACACAAATGCCAGCTGCTAACACTACCCTAAGACAACGGTATTAGATGCTATACAGAATTGTGTTTGCAGGCTAAGAAATATCCAGAAATCATTTTGCATGATGACATGCACCTTAATGGTTCCTTCTAACCTTTCCTGAAGATCAGAATCTTCAGGAAGAAGGTAGAACTCTTTCTTTGTAGAAAATACAGATTTCTGTCAGGCATGGTGGTGCATGCCTTTAATCCCAGCACTTAGAAGTCAGAAGCAGGCAGATCTCTGTGAGCTCAAGGCCAGTCTGATATACACAGTGAGTTCCAGGACAGCCAGGGCTATAGAGAGACCCTGTCTCAAAACAAAACAAAACAAAACAAAACAAAACAAAACAAAACAAAACAAAACAAAACAAAACCAAAACAGATTTTTAGGTTCCTTTTTAGAACCAGTGTTTTCCCCCTACTGGGGTGAGGGTAGTGAGAGTGGGATAAGCAGCTTGGAAGTGTTCCCTCTACATCCTGTCTGTAGGTCTAGGACGCTGGACTGTGTGATGCTTGTCAGGCTCAGGTGCTGGCCTCCAGAAGAAGAGGGAAGAATGGGTGAGGGTGGGAATAGAGGCATTCAGTTATTTACTGGGCGGGAGGCTGGAGCCTTTTGTCAAATGCTGGGCAACTTGGCTGTTGCTATTAGTCCTGGCAGTGAATCAGTCAGGAGCCTTCCCACGAGGCTGCCCTTCTCCTTGAAGATTAATGTCTGTCTTCAGCCAGAGCTGCCCGGGCAAGAGGAACTGAACTTGACAACAAGGAAGAACCTGGAATTAGTCACAGCAGCTGCCAGGGCCAAAGTGTGGGGAGGGGCAGAGTCCTTTGGGGGAGGTTGGACATCAGTGACAGTTTGCTCAGCACTCCTTGTCCCTGGTGAGTGCTGGGCCTGTCACTGCACAACTGTGGAATTCGTGGATGGCTATCCAGAGTAGAATCTCGAGGCAGGCTACTTACCTCTTCCTGAGCATGGTCCCTCTGCTATCAGAGCTGAGTTGGGTACTTAGACTCACCTATTCACATGTGCATGCTCTCTGTCTCTTTGTCTGTCTGTCTGTCCGTCCATCCACCTGTCTGTCCGTCTGTCCATCCTCTGTCTGTCTGACTCTCTGGAAACACGGCTTCACAATGTATCTTAGCCTCACTTTGAATTCACTTTATAGCCTAGGCTGGCTTCAAACTCACAGAAATCCTCCTGCTTCAACCTCCTAAGTGCTGGACTTATAGGCCTGTGCCACCAGGCCACAGTTTGAAAGGATGTCTGCTCTATTCAGGTCTGGCGGTTCCAACCCTTCTGTGGTATTCCCAGTCGTCTTTCGCTGTGTGTCTGAACAACTGGGTCTGTAGTGTGGTGGTACCACATGGTAGAAGAATCCAGATTATGGACACCAGTATAAAGAGCCTTGCAGACCTGCGTAGTGCTGTGACACCAGACGGGATCGCATCACTAAGGTTATTGAGTTGTTACTATGGTCAGTCATCCCTATAGACTGGCGATCCGGTGGTGATGTCCTTTGCCCAGCTCACGTTTGCTGTTCCTATAGCTGGGACAGGGCCTGGGTTTAAGTAGGTAGATTAGGTCACATGGAGTCATGAGCACTGGCTGTTAGAGTGGGGCTGGTGACCTCTGCTCTTGGAGGAAGTGACATTAATAATAAAAGCACAGGTTAGGAACCACAGGTCTTCAACCATCAATTTTATTAGCTGTGCATAAGGCTAGACCTTGGAGACACCCAGCCATCCCATCTGTAAAAGGGGCTTAGAACCTCCTGTTTGTTGAAGATTAAATGAGATTTTTTGACACAGCTTGGTTCTTACCTGTGACTGTTCCCAACTGTTTTCATAGATTATTTTGTGCAAGCAGGAAAACACAATTTTATTATGTTTTTGGCCTTTCTTATGGGCAGAAAATTTGGTGATTGCAGGGGTTTTTCAGGAGCAGGGAGACTAGACATTAGTCAGACCTCAGGGGCCACTCTGTTCCCTAGCCTGTTCTTCTCTGGGCCATTCTTCCTTTGTCACTTGCCACCTAGATCAGCTCATGCCTTTCCTCTGTGGGAAGTCCTTTTACCTAAAGACAGAATGAATCCAAGTCTCCAGTGCTAGGGAGAAGAACTTCCCTCCCTCTATTTCAGATAAGCCATTATCTGACATACATTCCTGAATGCCACCTAGTCCCTAGATACCACCTATTCCCTAGAAATCATCTAGCCACCAGATGCCATCTAGCTCTTAAATGCCACCTAACCCCTAGATGTCACTTAGCCACTAAATATCACTTTGCCACTAGATGTCACCTAGCCCCAGATGCCACCTATCCCCTAGATGCCATCGAGCCTCTAGATGCTACCTAGCCATTGCATGCCATAGCCCCTAGATGTGTCCTACCCCCTAGATGAGGTCATAAGCTCTCTTCAGAATTACCTGATATGCATCACCTGGGAGATTGTTCCGAGCCCAGATCTCTCAACACTGACAGTACTTTCTCATACCTCCAAAATGAATGAATAGTCAGTGGCTGGGGGCCTGGAATCCATCTTATGCTGATGTAGTCCCCAGGTAAGGATGAATTGTTCCCCATACACTGGCTTTTTATTTGCCATTGACAACAGCTGTCAGTTACAGCTCACATTCTACTTGCAGGAATTGTCTTAAGTGCTTGGCTGTTGGCTGTGACACAGGCACTATTATAGCCCCATAAAGAAGAGGATCAGAGGGGACAAACATGTGACTTCTGTAAGGACACACAGCTAGTGGGGTAGGGGCCCTGGGATTTGAACTCAGCTGCTTGACTCTAGCCCTGAAACTACTTGCTACAGTACTTCCTGGGTCACAGCCACAAAGCTAGGAAAGCCCACTGCCGGTCTATTGCTGGAGGATTCTGGCTATGTCCTCTGCTGCTGTAGTTTCAAGTGGCACTTTGTAGACAATGTGGAATGCTGGAGGCCAGGGGACCGAGGGCAATACCGAGAGTCTAGTTAGTGTGGTCAGGGGGCTGGGATATGGAGGAAGCTGCAGCTCCTTTTAGCCTCGCAGTCTGGGCATCTACCTTGATTTGTTGTTTTCAGATCCACAGGAACCTGCCTGTCAAGCTGACACTTGTTGAGCCTGCACCTTGCTGCCTCTTTGCAGCCCAAGGGGCTGGCTCCTGGCTCCTGGTTAGGTACATAGTCGTTTAACTGCATGTTTGAGGTTTAGATGGGTTCATGTTCCCTCATGAACTCTCTCTCTATAGCCTTTCTCTGGCACTCTCCTTAAGCCCTCATGCTCCCTTTGACTTACATTTTATGTCATTTAATTCATCATAGTAGCCCTGCTTACTCCGTTCCAGTTTGTTCCATCCCAGAAATTCCTTCCTTTGAGTGGCTGCCAATTAACGTGCTGGAAAGAGCCTGACACATAGAATCTCAAAAGCCAAGTAAGTGTCTATCCATACTGTCCATCCAGTCTCAAGGAAGAGAGGGCAGAAAGAATGCTCAAGCCCAACAACGTGGGATGGGCTATAAAATGCTGCCTTAGCCGCACATCATGGCTGCTACTAGTGAATCCACAGCAGCCTGCCAAGGGTCTGCATAAGACCGAACAGTAAACACTGAGTCATAGATGCGGGAAGGACTCTTAGGGTTCCACTCCACACAAGGGGAACCAAATGCATCAGTGAGCTGCTTGGAGTGAAGATGGCATTGTCTTCAGTGATGAGTTCCATGCTCCTGTGCACAGCTTCTCACTCATGCCAGGATATCTGCCCTGGTTAAGAGTGTTGGGCGTCAGAGCAAAAGCAAAGCCAAAGCAAGAAGAAAGGACTTCCGGTGGAGACTTGGGAGGATTGGTAGGTGTGAGAAGAGGGTAAGGATATAGAGGGGACTGGTAAAATAGCTCAGTGGGGCCAAGCCTCTCCCTGAGCGCTGTTCCCAGAACCTACATGGTGGGAGGAGAGAAGGGACCCTTACATACCGTTCTCTGACTTTCACATGTGCATGGTGTTGTGAGCATTCCTACATCGTAAATGGACGAATGAAGACACAAATGTTTACAAAAGAGAAGATGTAGAGGCGAGTGTGATCACTGGTAACACTTGCCTGGTAACCAGTAAGCCGATGTAAAAACCCCAAGTGTCCCTGATCATTCGCTTATTAGGTCAAACTTTAGTTTCCTTGTTTGTCAAGTGGGAAGGACTTGCCCAGGAGAGTGGTTAGGACTGAGAGAGACATATGCAAAGGGACACAGCATGATGAAAGGGCCTACTAGCTTCCCTGAGACTGCCCTTCAGGATTGTCTCTATCTGTAAGTTCCTCCCCTGATCTTGCCACACTCTCTCTCTGCCCCCTGGTAATTCTCTGTAACAGGAGTTTACTGTGACAGAATGGCTCTAGGCTCCTCCGGTCAGACAGGGCCTGATTTAAATCACCTGGCCAAAGTGACCCGGTGCATCTGTTTCTCTTTCGTACTCAAAGTGGGATTTCCCTAATGTCATTTAAGTATCGCCACCAGGGAGATAGACATATTCAGAGGAAGCTATAACCTGGGAGTTTTAAAAATTAGCTATAGTAGACTTGGGCATCGTGGCTCACATCTGTAATCCCACATCTAGGGAGGTTGAGGTAGAAGATTGTTATGAATTTGGAAGCCAACCTGGATGACAATACCGAGCTCCAGAAAACTGGGGCTACAGAATGAGGTCCTGTCTTATAAAAGCTAAGAAAAAAAAAAAAAGAACTTTAACTAGAGTAGCATATATATTCACAGAAGGAAATTGTCTAGTTATTGTTAGTTGTGTTGGCCAAATCACTGCTAGATTACCATTTGGGCCCCAAATTAGTCGCCTCACTGGGAGGTGGAATGTCTTTGCATTTGCAAGTCGGGTTTGAAGACTTATTTGAGCTGTGCTTGGTCCTAAGAATAATCTAGAGTGCATAAGGACGGGCTGTTTTCTTGCCCCTGTTTACAGAGGATGAATCAGTCCCTCAGAGATTCTTATGAGGCAACTTGGGAAAACATTGATTTCTGTGTCTCTCAGAAAATTTTTTTCCAGAGTTTTGTTAGGATTCTTATTTCTTTCTAAATAGTAACGGACTTAAAAGCCATCAGGCTGGGTCCATAGCTAATAACATATCCACATCGCACATCTGTGTTGTGCATGCGTGTGGCAATAAGAAAGTGTACATTGTGTTGATGTGAGTGTGTGGTGTGTGCATGTAGGTAGTATGCACGTGCACGTGTCTGTCTGTATCCGTACACTCTAAAAGTTAAGACACTGCCCATTGTAGGTCAGAATAACAAATTTAGGTTATTGAGTTATGAAGTTAACTCATCCTCTAGAGTCTTCCTGTTTATCCTTTACTTCTAAAAACAAAAAGGGAAGACGAACTCCCTTGCTTTTTCTCATTTCCCAGAAGGCTTCGCTCAAAGAAACAATTCCTTGTGTCTACAGAAGAAACTGTGACTATTAGAAGCTGGATTACCATTTCAATGGCTTCTGACATGGAGGGGTTTTCAAACCATTTCAGTAGGGCTGATTTGAAGATTCAGACTAAAAGTAGGCACTGTAGTGGGTGTCCCTCTACATGATCTCATTTAAATTCAGAGCAGTTTTCCCTGCCCCTAGAAGGGTTGCAGGTGTGGCTGCTATGTCACACGTGTGTCGGTAGGTGGCAGAGAGGCTATGTCACCACTCAGCATTCTGACCTGTGAACATCTGAATCATTAATATCTCCACACTCCCTCACAAAACAAGCCTGAGAAGACCACCAGCCCAGCGCCAGGCAGGCCCAGTCAGGAAGCTATTCTGAGACACTGGCCAGTCCAGCGCTGCCCAGATCCAAAGGGCTCCCAAGAGGTTGGAGACTAGAACAAACCTGCCCTGTGACCGTGGTCCCTGTCTGGAGTGAACTGGATTCAGATGATCCTTGCATGGGGCCCCAGGGGGAGGACCTGGGCAAAAAGTGAGCCTAAGATGACCACCAGTTTGGAGCCATGGAGCCCAGACACAAGCTAGCCTGAGATGACCATCAGTTGGGCACTGCAAAGACTTGGGTGGGGTTGGGGCAGACCGTGCCTGAGATGATCCCTGCCTAGTGCCGTAATTCACAAGTGGGGCATCGCACTCCTGAAACCACTCCTGAGATGACCTCAGACATTCAGAGACTCCAGGTACCACTAGGAGGAGCATGTAAGTGTTAGAGAAATGGAAGAGAAAGAGAAGCAGAAGGGTAAGTGCACAATGAAGAGAGGCAAAAATGGAGGCTTGAGGGTAGTGTGGAGTGGCCCGATGTGAGTAGCCAGTGATGCCTCCTGAGAGCATGGTGGAATCCTGGCCTGGGCTCCCATTGGGACCCATGTATGGGTCTGTGGCCCTAAAGCATTTCGGGGGTGTGTTACCACCAAGGTCAGGCAGTCATCCCTGGTCTAGGGCATGTCAATGTCTGAGGGCTGTGTAGAACTAGCCCTACTGCTTGCCTGGACATCCTGGAAAAGCCAGCCTTGGGGGTGTGAGAACAAGAGAGCTGAACGCCCCCCTAGCCAGCCGCAACACCAGGGAGAGCTGGCTCCTCACATTCTCCAGGAAGCACAGTAGAGCTGTCTCTGTTTTTGAGAGTTTTGGGTGAGCATGTCCTTTCAGAGTATCTGCCTGGCAGAGCTGGCCCTGACACCTATCTCCCATGCAGTGGCATGGATAAGGGAGGGATATTCTCTTCCCTCTTTCCCTTCACAGGGGGGAGACCTGGTCTTGAGAGTAAGAGAGCTGGCCCTGCCCCTCATCTGCTGCAGCACTCAAGAGAGTGGGCCCTGCCCCTTGCCTGGCTGCACAGTAGAGCTGATCTTGATGGTGTAGGCACAGATGATCTAGCCCTGAGGGCATGAGAGTGAGGTAGCTGGCTCTGCCCCTTGCTGATGGTGGCATTGGATGGGCCAGCTAGGGTAGGGCAGGAGATCTCGCCATGTTGGTGTGGGTGCATAGAGCTGTCTGGGCTGACCAGCTCACACTCCCCTCAGGCCCAGTTCCAAGTCTTTGAATTGGCTTATTTCAACATCTGGACTACTGGAGTGCATGAAGTGGCCAGTCACAGACCCCAAGCTATAGGATCTCCATGACACAGGACAACAACAGGGTATCTGAGAGAAGTCCCAGTGAGGTTCCAGTGTTGATAGAGTAGCAGAAGCCAGAGGCCTTGAGCCAGACTAATGACTCATTGCAGTGAACATTTGCAAGTAAAGGGGGTATGGACACACTGTGACACACTACAGCTTCCACAGTGAGATTTTTTTTTTTTTAATTTATTGTGGGGCATGGAGGTTGCAAGGGTGGAAGGCAGGTACAAGAGGAGTGGGAGGTGAGTGGGACTGGGGGGCATGATGTGGAATTCACAAAGAATCAATAACAAGTTTTTAAAAAGTAGTATTATGGGGGAATTGCTACCATGATTTTGTGGCCGTGCAAATAAAGGTTGTGAGAGCTTAGGGGTTGTGGAGAAATTCATGCCTGGGATGGTGCCGTGAAGTGCTGTGGCTTCTCTAAAATCCTTTACAAAATCCTTGATATCCCTGGAATGAAGCTTCTTAGAATCTCAAACATTGCCTTTGAGTGGACTCTTTATTATTTTATTATTTTTGAAATTAACAATTAACTTTTCGATTGTGAATTGTTAACACACAGGGACTCTTGTGGTGACATGGGAAGAAAATAAGCTTTTGTAGTGAGGCTAAAAAACCACTACCTAGGAGTCACGTGGCTTTGATTAAGACACAGAAAGCCCAGCCTCTAAAAGGTGAAGACAAGGGTGCCCGATTCACTCCTCAGGCACGAGCAGGTGGAGCAAGCGATTGAAGAGTCTACGTGTCAAGCTCACGGTTAGCACTTAATAGTTTAATTTTGTCTTCATTCTTATTTCTGGTCACCATTTGAATAGCCACCTATTATCACACATTTCTTCTCAGGCTTTCTGCTAACCTTTCCACAGCGATAACCTTTCTTAGCGGTAATATTTAAATATATACATGATGTGGGGCTAGCAGTAGAACATAGCAGGAGAACACGTGCCAGAAGGCTTGGGTCGAATCCCTAGCATCAAATACATCCATGTATAGGCAGTAAGTACTATTTATTGTTTTGCATATGCTTTACCTTTCAATTCTCAGCTCAGCATTATAAGGAGAGCATTATTACTAGCAGGTCTAGTTACAGAAGGGGCAGTATCTAAACCTATTAACAGCTCTGTGTAGAAGTGCAGAACAGAGACTTCTAACTGGGTTGGTGAACCAGAGGAGAATGGAAGAAATAAGTTGTAAGCTGAGTCTGAAAGCCTAAGCATTTGTCTAGCATGTATGAAGCCCAGGTTCAATGCCTAGTATGCATGTATGATGGGATGGGATGGAAAAAACTCTAATTCTATAAGGAACAAATCCCATAAGACTCTATATTCACACACACCGAGACCTTCCAAGAGCAAATATGTTCACGTGCCAGGCTTCTGGGTTGTTGGTGTGGCTCAGGTCTACAGTTTCTGAGCCTGACATTCTGATTTTTCATACTGGCCAGTTTTTATTTAGTACCTACTGCTACCTGATATTAAATCACACATTTAGATGTTTGCTTGTTATCTATTGTTCCCCAATAAAATGAAACAAAGCAAAACAAAACAAAACAAAACAAAACACCAGGGTGACAACACCGTGGAGTCTCTGTTTTGTTCCTGTTGAATCTCTTTAGGCTACTATTGGCAAGTGCAAAATAGATGCTCACAAGTAATTATGAATAAGTGAATGAATGATCAGCTGCCAATATTGTTTTGTGTGGAACACATACTGTGATACTTGGAATGTTTTTCTCTTAAGTATTTCATGCTTATACCCACCAAGTGCCCCACAGGCCCTGGGAATGGAGCAGGGAATTGGTATTATACATCTCACCCCTGTAAGAAGTTGTGAAGGCCACTGACTGAACTGGTTGTGCTTGCGTCCCAGTTCCTGCATATGACAGATATTTAGAGGTACTTGATAGGAGAATGGGTGGCTCAGCCTGAGAGGAATGCTGTCTTATAATGTGAAAAGGAGGAGATGGAATTATGTGGTTTTGATTCAACACTGCAAATAGAAGACCAGGCTTGTGAGCAGGCAGGGAGATACTTCTCTTTAGTGGTCACAAAGACAGGCTGTGGGTTGCCTTGGGCTTTCACCTAACTCTATATCCTTTGAGGACAGGCACGTGTCTGTTTTTAATCTCAGTGTCACTGGCACCTGCACATGACCTGGCTGAGAATTGTGGGAACTCAATCCATTCATGGGCTTAGGGAATGAATGGATTCCAATGAACAATTTCTGTAAAAGTGTCTACAACAAACTTCCTTGAGTGTTTTATCCACTGTGAAGTTCTGTGTTCACCACATTTTAAAGTCAGTGCAGGACAGTGATTGTCTTTAAAAGCTTACTTGAATCTTTCCTTTCCCCTTTGTGGGGTTTGCAAACCAAACATTCACATAGCTTTCCATTTCCCAGTGACCTGGCTAGTGTTAATGGCCACCCACGGTGGGTGATAGTACTTAAAGCTTTTGTTCTTTGGGTTTGAGTATTGGGCTGTCTGGTCAGTTTTCATGCATCCATACAAGTAGCCAGGAGAAGCACTAGCTTGCTGACTAAGATGATTTTTTCACTATGACTGAATTAAGAAACATGCGGGTGTCAGTGAAGGACAACTTTAGATCTCTGCCTGCGAGCATTCACAGAGAGAATAAACAGATTAAGGAAGACATCCTTTGCATGAGAGCAACACTATCCCATGAGTTAGGGTACTGTAATATCCAAAATAAGTTCAAGACCACCTAGCCCCTTCCCCTCTGAAGGGACTTTCAGAAACATAGCAGTCAAAATGACTAAGTCTACAGCTGCCAAAAAAAAAAGAACTGTTTTCAGAAAAATAACCATAACAAGATAGCAGTTCCTAGAGAAATCCTGAGGAAAAAAAAAACCCACAAACTGCCCTGACCTTGTCGATAGCTATGATGGTTAATAGCTGAGCCATAAGTTCAAAGTGTACTACTACTTTGTTGACCAAATCATAATAGCCCACCATGGGGGCAAGCAAAGTGAGTCACTAGGCTTGAGGTAGTTACTATACAAAGCAACCAATGCCTGAAAATGTTACTTGCTATACCAATTAGAATAAACCAGCTACCCTGTTGCCTAAATCTGCCCCTTACAAGGTATAAAAAGTGTGTTCTTTCTTTGTTCTGGGTCTCTCCTCTTGCCTGCATGCTGAGGAGGGTCCCCAACATTTTGGAATAATAAAGACCTCTTGTGGTTTGTAGCAATGGTGGTGCCTGTGATCTTTGTGAGTGAGGGTCTTTTGACAAACTCCAACAATACCAAGCTGATTAAAATGGGAAAAGGGTGCAAACCAGAAGCATATCAGCACCCATCTCTCTCTGCTGCCTGATTTGCCCAGATACGAGCAAGCTACTGTAGCTGTACAATTCTTCCTCTACCATGCCTTTTCCAGCAAGATAGGCTATATCCTCTTAAACCGAGAGTCAAGACAAATCTTTCCCCTTTGTGTTGCCTTAGCCAGGTAGGTGTGTTACCACTTTCTTCTCATTACACTTTTGGGTAGAAATACAGTATATGGAACTTGCAGGCTTTAGAGTCACCTGCCTGGGTTCAAATCCCAGCTGCAGCACTTACTAGCCATATGATCTTGGTTCAGTTGCTAAATTTTGTGCTTTGTTATTCTCACCAGCAAAATGACTGTAATAATCATATGCATTATTAGTATGTATATTTGTGTGCCACCCATGAAACAGTATCTGTAATATGGACACTGAATAAATGTTAATTATTTGGCCAAGTATCTATCAGTTATGTACAAACAAACACATTTTCCTGGTATTTATTAAGGTGTAGGCACCTCATTACTGTATACTGTTGGGTATACAGTAAGGAATAAGACATAATTACTCCCTTCAATTTGCTTGCAATTTTAGAAAAAATAAGAAAGTGTGCAGTTATTGTATAGTGGTTGAGTTTGGGAAGATGGGAGTTGAAGATGCCTCGGAAGCCAACATCAATCAAAGCTCTTAATATTGTTGGCAGAATTAAATTGGGCCAGAGAACAAAATTCCAGCTGATTCTAGAAGGATATCCTGACATTGAACACTGGGAGCATTAGGGTGTGGAGATCAAAGGCATTCCAGAGAAAGGACTAGTCTGGGCAAATGATATTTGGAGGCTAAAGGGAGGTCTAGATCGTAGGGGCAGAGACCATAGTTCAGTCTGGCTCAAGTTTGACTTATGACACAGGTATGATCAGAGGTGTAGATAGAGAATCAGAGGCTGGATCAAACAGTATCCTGAAGGTCAGTGTTTTCCAGAATTTAATGTATTGATAATTGTCTTAGGGTTTCTATTGCTCTGAGAAAATGCCTTGACCATAAACAAGTTGGGGAAGCGGACTTACTTCATTTTCCAACTCTTAGGTCACACTACATCACTTAGGCAAGTCAGAGCAGGACCTCAAGGTTGGAACCTATAGTCAGGAACCAGAGGAGAAGCTATGGAGGGGTGCTGCTTACTGACCTACTCCTCATGGCTTGCCCAGCTTGCTTTCTTATTGCACCCAAACCAGCCCACAGTGAGCTGGACCATTCTACATCAATCATTAATCAAGAAAATGCCCCACAGGCTTGCCACCAGGCTACTCTGGGGAGGGCATTTTCTCAATTGAGGTTCCCTTTCCCCAAATACCTCCCAGCTTGTGTCAAGTTGACCTTTAGTTTTAACTAGCCAGCACAACAGTCCATCTTGAGCCATCAATAAGGTGCAGACTATGAGAGTCTTTTCAGCCATCATGTCTCCAAGTTTCGCTGCTGTTGATAGGGAATATCTTCAAAGCATGAGGATAAGATGTCATAGAGCACCGGAAGCTGTCAGAAAGAAAAGAGAAAAAATAAGCAGGAGAAATCTAAAGGATACCTCTTCTTCCCTCAGGCTTTCCCTTTCCCTGAGTGATCTGGGACATTACAGTCTACTGCAAGAGCCTTTCCTTTGCCCAGGGAGTGCTTTGCCTGAGAGTGAATGCTTTCCCTTCCTCTGAGATAAAGCCTGCACTTGTTTTTATGTTTCCATGAAAGCCAGGCTCATTAGAATGTTTCTCAAGCAGGTCAAGGAGACCTCCTGCTCCGATATTATTTGGAAATGTTCTTTGAAACTGCAGTCGCTCTTCCTTTATGGGCAGTGACCAGTGTGGACTGGTAAAGTTGGAGAGAGTGTTGGCAATGGGACAAAATCAGTTTTCAAACATCACAGTAAAGACTAATTTATCTAGTTTATACTGATAGATGGTAAACCCGGGAGGATTTTTATTTAGAGTGGGGGTATTTTTGTGGTTTTACAACTTTAGTGCTATTTCAATGAATGGTTATTAGAATCAAAGGAGAGAATTTCTAGGCAGTGAGAGGACTGGAGAGCCTCTTGACTGTGCTGATAATTAGTATCACCAGTGAGGGGCAGATGGACAGTATGCACTTTAGATGTGATATGTTGACAAACTCTGTGCCACTAATGTCATATCACAGTTGGAAAATTATAACCTGGATGCGCTCATGAGAAAATGTCAGTGTCTTATAAAGAACTTGGCCTCATGCCTCAGCTTCTGGGAATGAATCTGTGTCATATCTGTAACAAGTGTCTTAGTTCAGGGTGGGGCCTGGCTGCGAACAGGGTGGGAGGTTGGATCATATGATAACAGTTGACCTCGAAGTAGATTTCAACTATAGGTGCAATCAATCAGTCATTCTGAGCAGTGGAGACTAAAGCAAGCTGAATCCCGAGACTTGAGTGAGGGTCTCTCACTCAATACTGTGTGATACACAGACTTCCAGGTGGCAAAGCAAGCTGATGCCAGGGCAAGAGGCCCACAGAAATGTCAAGTCTGCAGTCTCTCATGTACGCAGCAGCTGATTTTAATATGTGTGCTTCTTCTTCCTCCTCCTTCTTCTTTTTCTTCTTCTTTTTTTTTTTTTTCAAGACAGGGTTTCTCTGTATAGCCCTGGCTGTCCTGGAATTCACTCTATAGCCCAGGCTGGCCTTGAACTCAGAAATCCGTCTGCCTTGCCTCCCAAGTACTGGTATTAAAGGTGTGCACCACCACCGCCCAGCAGTCTGTGTGCTTCTTAAAATAGGTTAAGTCTGATAGCTTCTAGTGAGTTCAGCGAGTCCTTCTTGAAAATTATTAAAACTTCCAAAAGTTTAGAGGAGCCTTGAGTTTGCAGTATTAGATGGAAGTACAGCCCAAGGACTATGCTCTTAAAACACTCTCAACTCAATAAGCAGAACAGGCCAAGAGAGAAACTTTTTATCAAAGGAAGTGGATGATACTCTTTAAAACCTGTGCATATCATAAAATGCAAAGCAAGGCTGTGGACCTCTCCTAGGGGAGACAAGCCTAAGGGGGCGTGGTAGCTAAGTGCTAAGCATAAGTTTAGGCTGCAATTTGAATTGGAGCAAAGAAGGCTCCATAAAGGACATTTGAATCCATCAGTAAAATTGGAAAACAGAGAGTAGATTGAAATAAAGAATTAGATCTGTGCTAGACTGGCAGAAACCAGTTACTGTGGTTATAAGGAGAGTGCCCTTGCTCCTCTTAGCGATTGCACACCAGAGCATTTAGAGGTAAAGGGTCCTAATGTTTCAGATGGTTTATAAAAATTATATACAGAGAAAGAGAGAGTAAAGGATACAGCAAATGGCACAAAATACCAACATGAGCCCGAATAAAGAACAAATGGATTTTCTTTGTGCTACATTGCAACTTTTCAAATTATTTTTCTTTCAAACGAGGAATTAAATAAAATCCAGGCCCTCACCCAGCACTCAGGTCTTGGTTTCTGAAAGCTTTTTTTTCCAGCTAGCTGGAGCTCCTGGGATAAAGAGTTTCTTCTAGAACTAGAGTAAGGAAAGGGTGATGGAAGATGAGCTGTGGCATCTCATGGTGCCAGGAAGGAGGGAAGTGTTGAAATTCTCACACACAAACAATATGGCTGCCGAAATGGCTCAGTAAAAGGGGGATGCACCTGTCACAGAGCCTCATAAGCTGAGCCCAATTCTCCGAACCCACAAGTTGTCCTCTGGCCTCTGTAAACATGTTGTAACGTACACGCAATCATACATACATAGATACATGCATGTAAAATGCATGAATTAAACAAATGGACAACCAAATTGATAAGATATATCAAAGAGACACCATCCATTCCAATGGCTCAAACGTGAATAATTATTCAAACAGAATAAGCTAGTGCTAGACTACAGCCTGAAGTAGAAAGCAAAAGCTCTTGGTTTATGATAATGTACAATAGGATCCGATAAATAAGTGGAAAGAAAATATACATCGTGCTGCAAACTGCAAGCGAATGTACATATTCTGTCCTGGTCAGGGGGATGGCAACATAAACTTACTCTTTAGATGTGAACCGTACCCTGTGACTTCCAGCAAAGATGGTTTGCAGTTGGATAGGAAAAGAGAAACCTTACAGTAGAGAAAACCGTGACCACAAACAACCTCAGCTAGGTGAATAATGTCACTATCAACAGTGGTATATCATGCTGGACATTATATGCCTTTCAAACTGTGTGAGAAAATAGTACTCAAACCCCAGGACGATTTCGAGGAAGACTTGAGGCAGATTCCACCAGAGGGGCACCCTGTGCAGGAGTACTCTTCAGGACTGTCAAGGGCATCCACAGGAGACTCTGAAGAGTTGTCACAACCGGGAGTGCTGTGCTACCTGGAAAGGTATCCGGAAGCAGAGAAAGACCTTAGCGCACGTCAAACTTGATGCATCCATTTGAACGAAGGTGCTATTCTACTGTAAGATGATAGCGTCATGGGAAGCTGGCGAGGCCAGCATGCAAACTCTGTGCCACTGTTTGACAGACAAACCAAGAATCAAGGTGATTTTAAAAATGATGCTGGGGTTAGGTTAACATCCTGGGAGCAGGGTAGGTAGAAGCTGCTCATTGTTGCTAGTGGTTAGACATAACCGAATGTCCGTTGGTTGGTTGGTTGCTTGCTTTCCTAGCCAGACATTTCTTTGCCAAACTACTGAGGGCTTGTCTCCTTCTCTCTAGGACCCTGAGCGAGCATTCAGCCTGGCCTGGCTGAGTGTCTTCAGAAGCTAAGTGAATAATGAGGCTCAGCAACCGCTAACACACAGAATAGTAAAATATCATCCTTTCTTGTTCCCTTTCAAGGAGTCTTCATGACCCAGCCCTTGTTATCTATCACGAATCAACAAATATTTACCCTGGGCACTGTATCACAAGTGTTAATGATTCATCCTTCCTATTGACCTGGTCCTTCAAAGGGAGGCCTGGTGGCTTCCCTGCTGCTGAAAGGAAAAGCTGAGCAGTCTAGAGCTTTAAGGTTCATGCTGGAGGGCAAGAGGGTGCTTTCTGTTATACAATCAGGTGAGAGGATCAGGTGATGGTGTCAAGCAATAGCCAGGGCTGCCTGCTGGTTTTTCAAATATTTACTGGCTCCCTGCCTCTGCCTGGACCTTCTGCCTGAGAAACCTCTGTAGAAAGACCCATCAGGGCTGATACCTCCTCCTTCCTGTTGGGGCTTCCCCTAGTCTATTTCATTTCCTCTCATATCCTTCCTGTGTAGGCTGCTGGGTCCTGGTCTTGATCTTTGAGCATCAGTTCCTAACTTCTTTATACGAGGTGTAGCATCATGGCAAACTGAGCTTGTGTTAAAGACACTCTTTGTTGGGCATGGCTCTGGGGCCTCCTTTCTTTTGGAAGGGCAGGTTCTGAAGACCATGGAACTCCCAGGGCACATGAAAGAGCAGCTCTGGAAAAGGGAGAACGAGCAACAGTGCCTCACTCTTGGCCAGGTGTTCTGCATGGATAAATGTGCTGATGATGTGTGCAGTCTCAGCTCTTGGAGGCTGAAGCAAAACTACTGTGAGTTTAAAGACAGCCTGGACTACATAGTGAGTTCAAGGCCAGCATAGGCTACACAGGAAGATTGTGTCTCAAAACCAAACCAAACCAATCCAAACCAACCAAAAAAAGTTGCTAAAACCAAAACTATTTCATCCCTGGGAAGAAGCATCAAAAGTATATCCATTTTCCAGAGAAAGCCACTGGATCTTAGGAAGGTTTAGTCCCTTGTCGCTAATAAGTGACAGAGATGTGCTTTGGATGCAGGTAGTGATGTACCATCTTATAAAGCAGGCAGGTGTGTACAGTAACAGAGACCCATGGTGATTAAGGAAACAGGAGGTTTAGTTCTCTTTCATAAAAGTTCAAGTTATATGAAGGATGGAGAGGCGGGTAGATACAGGTCTGGATCTAAAGATTCATTTTTGTGTCTGTACTTGTCTGAGGCCTCTCCCCAGAACACTTTTTCTTGTGTATGAGGTAAGCTTAACGAGCCAGGGAAAGTGTTCCTTTCTTCAATTTCCCTTAACTAAACTGGATGAGAATTGACATATAAACCTGAATGAGCATTGGCATATAAACCCTCTAGCTCTCCTGGTCCCCTGGTAAGATATCTCTGAGTCACTTTCTCCACTCTCCTGGTGTGGTTATTGTGACTTCTCTCCAGCTGCCCACTGTGAGCACGGCCTTGCTAACCACACCTCACTGGTTTCTTTCCCTTCTCTCTTTTGCTTTCTTAGATGCCTCCAGTGTATCCTGCATCTGCCATCCTGAAATCCCACTAAAATCCTTATCTGTATGGAAACTCCTAAGAAAACTCATTTCATACACCTTCAGGACCCTGCATTCCTTGGGGTGCCATCCTCATCTTTCTGGATCAAAGTGGGATCTTACCAACTTGTGCATTCTCTTAGCCTCAAGGAAGAATAACAAACACAGAGATTAGAAGCTTCCTTCTGCTGGCTTAATCCAGAACCAGTAAGCACACAGGCTGTCTCTTATATGACATAGCCATTACCTATATGGTCATGGTCACAAGGTCATGCCTACCTGCAAAGGAGTCCTTGCTTTCTGCTAAATGCAATAGTGTTAGCAGTAGCACAGTACTAAGTTATGCCTCTCAGCAGTAAGTAGTGGTTGGTGTGAGTAAAATTATGAGGCTATCCTGGGATAGAAAAATAGGAGGTACTACCCCTCCAGAGTCTTGCTATGTAGTAGCCAAGGCTTGCACTGAATTCACTGTAATGATCAGCTTGACAGGATCTAGAATCAACTAGCAGACAAGTCTTTGGGCACACCTGTGAGGTATCTCAATTAGATTAGCATCTTGGCTTGCTCATGAGAGATTATATAAATTAGACTAAATCACAAGGGAAAGCTTATCCTAACTTAGGCAGATGGTATCATTCCATGGGGAGGGTCTGGACTGAACAATGGAGAAAATGTGCTGAGTGCTAGCATTTGTTGTTAGACCATCGTGGTTAAGGAGGCAGGCCCCATTTGAAGCTGACAGCAGAAATTGGAAGTTGTCCACTTGGTAACTAGTTTTGCAGGCATGAAGAATGCAAGATTATGGAGATCACAGAGTATCGTTTTAGGATTCCAGAGAATCACTGAGAGACATCAGGCAATAAGAAGCAAGAGGCCATTGTGTGGAGCTATAAAGGTGACTCCTAAGTTGAAATGTAGACTCCAAGATGTTTAAGATGCCAGAATCATGGGACCATGGCACAGGCATGAGATGGCTTGAGAGAGTCTCAGTGTGCTACAGCAACCAGAGCTGGAGAAGTGTGGCTACTGAGGCTCTCTCGAGCCTAGATAATTCTATGATGAGCCCCGACTCCTGACATGGAACGGCAGGATATGATGATTCCCCTGCTGGGTCTCCATCATGCGTTGGTCCAACTATTCTTTCCTATGCCCCGAGTCTTCCTTTTTGGAATGAGAACAATTACTTGGTGTCACTGTAGGTAACTTTTTGTGTGTGTATAGGGGCTCACAGTTAAGAGGCGTCTTGAGCTTTATAAGACACCACCCTTAGCCTTTTGAGCAGGGTTGGAACTATTAAAGACTATGGGGGCAGGTGGCTGACCTGTGCAGGGATCTGAACCTGGATTGTGGCACTGAAATGGAGGTGTTGATGAAGTTAAGACCAGTTCAATGAAGACTGAGGTGAGAGCTGTGTAGAAGATTAAGGATGGGGTTCTAGTCTCAGGCTAGGAGTCTCCACTCTGTCCTCTGGCAGCTGGAACCCTGTGTTGCTCTTCCAGCTCAATCTTTGCCAGCTCTATTGATATAGTCTGGTTATAACCCTTCTCAGGGCCACTTGCTAGAATGCCAGGTGGAGGTGGCTCTTTGGAAACATGAGGCCAAACTGAAAGGGAG
The DNA here is from genome assembly GCF_978045245.1 of Mus caroli. NCBI lineage: Eukaryota > Metazoa > Chordata > Mammalia > Rodentia > Muridae > Mus > Mus caroli. The sequence goes on along the minus strand of NW_028227261.1, from coordinate 100,785,718 downwards.
ATTTTAGAAGTAAAAGATAGGGTGGCATAAACTCAATGAAATAGTATTTCTGTCCCGGCCTCAGGGTGACGACTCCAAAATTGAGGGGAATGGATCCAGCAGAAGGAGAGAGCGCCCCAGTCTCAGTCCATAAGCCTGCTGTACTCTGCAGTTATTCTTCGCTGCCCATCTGTTTGTAATGGCCTCACTAAGTAAGCCATGGGGCTTATAAAGACACATGCACATATATGATGCCTTCAGATAGCAGATGTGAGGATGAGTGATGTACACGACCAGCAGTCAAGGGGCTCACAGGCGCTCTGTGCCTCCTTCAGCTCTATTTTCTCTTCTTTGTTCCCCAGTTTCACTTCAATGCATCTCTCAGTCATCGATATTTGGAACAAATGGAGAAGAGAGAAGGGCTCTGGAGTGTCGGGAATTCCTAGATTGTGTTAGGCACTCACAGACACTTCCTATTTAATATTTTATATCATCATTACCATGAAGAATAGACCAAATGTTCCCCATTTTACTGATGAAGAACACAGGCTGACATGGGACCACTCGTGCAGTTCCTGGACTGGGAAACAGTGGTACTGGGAGTGAGCTCTGTGTGACTGTGGAGCTCTGCCCTCAGACCGATGATGATGATGATTAGGGGCTGTGTATAGAGGTTCATGCCTGCAGTCCCAGCACTCAGGAGACAGAGGCACAAGGTGCATAACAAGTTCAAGGTGAACCTTCTCTGCAAAGAGTAGCCAGTCTGGTAAATTTAGACAGTTCCAGGTAAGATAGAGTTAGCCAGTGAGGTCCTGTCTCAGAACACCAATTAAAGCACAAACACACACAGAGGCCCATATAGATATACACAGACACACATAGCACACATGGGCACACGCAGACACATGCAACCACACACACATACCCACACAGAGCACACATAGACACAAACACATAGACACAAACACACACAGACAAACACACACACACACACACACACACACACACAAACACACACAGATACACACACACACATACACACACACACACACACACACACACACACCCCTCTGCCCCCTACTTTCCAGTTTGTTCCCTTCTGTCACACACCATCTATCTCCTTTCCACAGGCTGGCTGGACTCCACTTCTATGCTAAAGGGTGAGCTCCCTCTGGTGGCAGAGTGTTCTGTGAATGCTGAGACTTTTTTTTTTTTTTTCTTTTTATAAGTAGTAGTATACAGTTTTGTCTAACAACATATTACTGTGACTTTCTTACCACATTAGACAAATATAGTCTAAAACTGGGCTTACACCCACTGTGGAATTAATATAGGTAGAAATGGTAACCCCTATCTCACTCAGGGGAGCCACAGAGACAACTGGGTTCTCACATTTGTAGAACTTCATGGTTTTCCAGGTATTTTCCAGACTCTTCATTACACTCCGAGTGGCAGGTACCTCTTATTTATAGGATAGTAATCAAGGGACAAGAGGGATAAGTGACTTTTCTACTGGACAGCGAAAGAGTAGTTGTTCTTACCTGGAACTTGACACTTCAGCCCTGGGCTCTGCTATGCCATGGACCCTTTCAGAACCATACTCTAGTCCTGGTGGGCTGTCTTCCGGTGAGGTGAATGGTGAGAACCATAGCAATGATGGACACACAGCACGAGGCAGGTTACATGACAATGGACAGTTATAACTTCCTGCTATGTATCTCTCCTTCCTATGCTCCCCACTCTCACAGCACCAAGAAGATGAAACATAAAGCAAGTGGTCTGTCATGTTCTTGCTTTAAACCCCAGCTCTCCCCAGAGCTTTGAGGCTGCAATCTAAACTCTTGAGCTTGGCAGGCAGTGTCTTCCACCGTCTGGACATGTCTCCCTTCTGCAGGTTTCTCTTCTACACCGCAACCCATGCTCAACCTCACGTTTCCATCACTGCCTTCCAACAGCAGCTTCTGTCCCTCCTGTACCACTTGTGCCATCAGGAGCAATGTCCCTTCCTCTCCAGGGAGACGGCGTCTTTTGGAAGCTCATGGTGTATGCTGTTTAACGTCCCCTGACCTCGCTTGCTTCTTAGTTTGTGAATTTCAGTCCCCTCTGCCCCCACTGCACCCCCACTCCAGGATTAGTTTATTTCTGAATCTTCAATTCCTAGTTACTGGAACATAGCTCAGTTCACACATAGTTGGAGAATAACTTCAGCAGAGGTATAAAGGAATGCCCTGGGAATTGTAGTCAGGTTCAAAGTAACTTGATATATTAAAGATGTATTAAATGGGGGGTATAAGGCCACTTGAAAATTTGTAATGGAAATTCATTGTTAACCCATGTTCAACTATCACTAGCTATGATGTTAAAATTGATATTAAAAAGTACAAAATACTTTTAGAACAAAAAAGTATTGTCACAATAAGAGCCACTAGTTAACCTTAAATTTTTTTTTTCTGCCATCTTTCAGAGCTCTTCTGAGCAACAGGAAGAGGAGGAAGCTTGCGGTTTCTTGAGCAATGCAAGCCTTGGAAACTTTGGAGGCTTTTATAGCTCAAAAGAGAATTAGTTGACCACAGCAAGAAGGCACTGGGGCTGGGAAAGTAGCTCAGAGGAAGAGTGCTTGTGTAACATGTACAAGGACCTGAGTTTAATTCCCAGCACTGCATAAAGTTGGCCTAGTGGCCCATACCTATAAGACAACCACTCAAGAGGTAGAGGTAGGAGGATCAAAGCTCCAAGGGCTATAGGGAAGTCCAGCTAGATAGGGAATCAGGCTAGGGTAAATGAGATTGCTAAAAAAAAAAAAAAAAACCACAGGATTTCTATAGGTGCTTCCGAATGTCCATTCTCTGTGGGCAGCCCCAGATCCTGTAGGAGCTGATAGCGTTTGGATCTAGCTGACCATCTTTACGTTTTGAGCACTTCCTCCTAGGCCTTGAATGCAGGCTATCGCACATGCTAGGCAAGTACTGTATCACTGAGCTACATCTCCAGCCCCAGGTTCCTGCTATTCTAATCACCAGCTAGAAAACCTCAACAGTGTCTTCAACTTCTGAAACATCTGTATCACTCTGGAGATGGTACCTAGGCAACTGCTACAATCCTGTGGGCTACATTTCATCAGTTGTTATTAAAGTGCAGGCTAAATTCTCCTTTACCGTCCCACTTACTAGCTGTTGTACATGAGAATCATGAAGATGTGTCTTTGTGTCTCTCATCAAAATATTTTCTCATCACCAACTCTTGAACCCCTGTTCATAGACACAGCTAATGGCTGTCTCTGAGCCATCTCTGAGCAGGTTGGAGGTCTGCCTGCGGTGTGGGCTGCACACAGCTGTCACAGTGAGTGTAAAATGGAACTTAGCATCTGCCAGCCATGCACCAACAGGAGCCTGTCATATCTTCCTCTGGTGGGAGATGGCCAGACTGGAGAGAACTATGGTAACAGAATTAAAACCACCCACGCTCCCTCCATCACAACAGTGGTGTTCTTCCCTGCATTTGATGCCAATGTCCAGATGCAGAACTTGTTGATAGGGTGGAAATTTTGTTTGTGCTCATCTTTGCTGAATGTATTGATGCTTCACTTCTTATTTTAATGGCTAAAGAAAAATTCTCTTATGTAGAAAGCTACTGATTTACTCAATGACTCCCTAATAATGTAGGCTGGTTTCAGTTTTGTTTGTTTGTTTGTTGGATGTTGTTGTATCTTGCCCAGGCTAGGGTTATGATGTGTGTCACAATGCCTGGATCTACTTCCAGGTTTGGGGCTATGATGGATATGGTACAATCAAGCACTTGTTCACTACTTGGTCAGTGACTGCTTCCAGGGACTGGCCTGGATCCATGTCTGTCATAGCTTTGACATACTCCAGTGGATCTGAAAGCACTTTGGAGCCCTTGTTCTGGTACCCATAGACCCTAGGAAAGACTTGCCTTCTCAGTGTTCATAGGATCCTCACTAAATATTTTATTTTTGCTCTGGTCTCTTGCTCTATTTCTATTTTTTTCCCTTGGAGCCTGACCCTGGCTTCCTTAACTCAGACTGAAGGTAAAATAGTTGTGTGGCAGACATGACAGTGACCACCTAAATACGTTCAGAGAAAGGAGTGTGAGTGAGATCCTTAGCTGTTCAGGGAGCTGCTCGCAGATAGCTCTGCAGAGAATGTGTTCATTGAAGATGGGATCGTTGCTTTAGCGGTTTGAATGAAAATGTCCGACACAGGCTGCTTTATTTGTAAACTTGGTCTCTAGCTGATGGAGCTGTTTCGGAAGTGTTGTCTTGCTGGAGGAAGTAAGTCACTAGGATGGGCTTTCAGAGTTAAAATTTCTCCACCACTTCCAGATCTCTCTCTTGTTGTCTCTGTTTCTGTCTGTCTCTGTCCCTCTGTCTCTCTGTCTCTGTCTCTGTCTCTGTCTCTCTTTCTCTCTGCTTCACATTTGTGGGTCAAGATGGGAGCGCTCAGCTTCTTGTGACTGCCACGGTGACTGTCATTTGTAAGGAGCCGTCCTCACATTCGCCATTATAAGATGGCACTGACACCTGTGTTCTAAGTAGTAAACAAACCATCTGCACATGCGCTGGGGTAGTTTCCCACCCCATGTGCTCTGCCTTTCCCGTGATGACAACTCTGGCTGATGGGCTGCAGCCAATCAGGGAGTGACACGTTCGAGGCGGAGGACAGTCCTCCATAAAAGGGAGGGGGCTCCACTTCTCTCTCTCTCTCTCTGGCTCTCTTCTCCACTGGCTCCTGATGGGGTAAGCAATAAAGCTTGTGCCACAGAAGATTCCGGTTGCCCTGAGTGTGTTCTTACCAGGGGGAACAAAAGCGGCGGGCAATAAATGGTGCCGAAACCCGGGAGCTACTACATCACGGGGAAGGAGCGGTTAATGAAGTGTTCCCGGAAAACAGACTGTTGAGAAGGATCCGGTGTGGATTCAGAACTCTTCAGCTGGGGAACTGTGGTAATGAAGTGTTCCCGCAAAACAGACTGTTGAGAAGGATCCGGCATGGGTTCAGAACTCTTCAGCTGGGGAACGGAGCGGAACCAGAACTGTGGGGACGGGACGCACGTTACAGCTTTACAAGGTATGTCTGGTCTTGAACTTTCTCTAGTGTTAAAAGCCCTTTTATTTCTTTTCACATGTCAACAAGTGGTTAAGGCAGGGTGGAGAATTCTGGACAAAATTCAAGACAGTCTATCAGAAGTAAAGCGGGGAGAGAGAGCAGGAAAAAAGAGAAAGCATGGCGCGCGAAATAAGTATACAGGCCTTTCCACGGGTCTTGAACCCGAGGAAAAGTTAATGTCAGGGAAGAATACCTGGGGAGAGATTAGAAGGAAAGAGGAGAAAAAACAAAGGAAAAAAGAAAAGTTAATGTCAGGGAAAAATACCTGGGGAGAGATTAGAAGGAAAGAGGAGAAAAGAGATGAGTTTAAAGAGCCAGTTCTTAGTAGCTGTGAATCAGATAAAGAAATTAGCTCTTCTGAGAAAACAGACTTGGAGGAGGGAGCAGCTCGTTATGAGAGAGAAATGCGAGCTTATAGGTCAAGAAAGAAGCCAAAAGCGGCTGGCAAAGGCCAGTTTGCTGCTCGGCCTCTGGGCAGTTGGCTTCAAAGTCATAGTGCACCTCCGCCCTATGCGGAGCCCCCACCCTGCGTAGTGCGTCAGCCCTGCGCAGAGAGGCAGTGCGTGGACTCGTTCATTTCAAGAGAGGCACAAAGGAAGATACAACAGGCATTTCCGGTCTTTGAAGGAGCCGAGGGTGGGCGTGTTCATGCTCAGGTAGAGTACAGGCTTGCTGGCATGGCACTAACTCCTGCCGACTGGCAAGTGATTGCAAAAGCCGCTCTCCCCAATATGGGCAAATACACGGAATGGAGAGCTCTATGGCAAGAGGCTGCACAAACGCAGGCCCGAGCAAATGCTGCCGCTTTGACTCCAGAGCAGAGAGATTGGACCTTTGACCTGTTAACGGGTCAGGGAGCTTATACCGCTGATCAAACAAATTATCACTGGGGAGCTTATGCCCAAATTTCCTCCACGGCTATTAAGGCCTGGAAGGCGCTCTCCCGAACAGGTGAAGCCACTGGACAATTAACAAAGATACAACGGCTGAACGTCTTTGTTCAGAGCCAGATAGGCCCAAAGAGATGGTTTAATGGAAAGATGTTTTAAATAACAAATGGAAAGGCCCGGATCCTATTTTGATAAGATCCAGGGGAGCTGTTTGTGTTTTTCCACAGAATGAAGACAACCCATTTTGGATACCAGAAAGACTCACCCGAAAAATCCAGACTGACCAAGGGAATACTGATGTCCCTCATCTTGGTGATGTCCAGTGCGATAACAACAAAGGGAGAGCAGCGTTGGGAGATACAGAATTGGACAGCTAAATTTGAGCAGACCCTTTGAAAATTGAGACTTGCCCCACGCACTTGGACCTGTCCCTGACCTAAGGACTATCTTTTCAACATTTTCCTTCTTTAAAGAATGGGTGGGGGTGGAATTATTTGTAGCTGTTCTTTGCTGTGGATTAGTGTTGCTTCTCTGATTGGTCTGTAAGCTTAAGGCCCAAATTAGGAGAGACATGGTGGTTATTTCCCAGGTGCTTGCAGCACTAGAACATGGTGCTTCCCCTGATATATGGTTATCTATGCTTAAGCAATAGGTCGCTGGCCACTCAGCTCATGCACCCCACGAGGCTAGTCTCATTGCACTGGATAGAGTGAGTGTGCTTCAGCAGCCCGAGAGAGTTGCACGGCTAAGCACTGCAGTAGAAGGGCTCTGTGGCATATATGAGCCTATTCTAGGGAGACATGTCATCTTTCAAGAAGGTTGAGTGTCCAAGTGTCCTTCCCCCAGGAAAAACGACACGGGAGCAGACCAAGACCCCTTCGGGTGATGAGCCTGGGAGGAGGTTTTGTGTAAAGCCCCTATTTTACACACTGGGGATTTGACCTCTATCTCCACTCTCATTATTATGGGTGGCCTATTGCTCTTAAATAAAAGAAAAGGGGGAGATGTAAGGAGCCGTCCTCACATTCGCCATTATAAGATGGCACTGACACCTGTGTTCTAAGTAGTAAACAAACCATCTGCACATGCGCTGGGGTAGTTTCCCACCCCATGTGCTCTGCCTTTCCCGTGATGACAACTCTGGCTGATGGGCTGCAGCCAATCAGGGAGTGACACGTCCGAGGCGGAGGACAGTCCTCCATAAAAGGGAGGGGGCTCCACTTCTCTCTCTCTCTCTCTGGCTCTCTTCTCCACTGGCTCCTGATGGGGTAAGCAATAAAGCTTGTGCCACAGAAGATTCCGGTTGCCCTGAGTGTGTTCTTACCAGGGGGAACAAAAGCGGCGGGCAACAGTCATTTGTGCCATGCCTCTTTTCTGCCAATACAGACTTTAATTCTTCTGGAATCATAAACAAAACAAACTTTCTCTTTTCTTTTCAATTACCTTTGAGCACTGTGTTTAATCACAGCAAAAGAAAAGCATCTAATATAGTTTCCTCCCAAAGCTTGGATTTCCCTCACCCGGGACATCTCTATGCCGATATAGTAACGTACAGACCCTCTGTCTCTTCAATATGGGATGACGCTGAAGGATTCTGTCAGAAACAGTGTTTGCCAAAGACTAGCTCAGGCCTCCGTCAAGGTTGGTTTGCAACCCAGCTTCTCTAGTGGCTCACTCCTGCTTGCTTCCATGGACTTCCAGGCTGTGATAGAAAAAAAAAAAAACAAAAAAAAACAAACAAACATGCCCTTAACATCCTTCACTCAGATTTAAATCTCGGCCTCCACTGGCCTCAGAAACCAACTGCTTACACCTTCCATCCTTCTGCTGAGGGCTTCTATTCCACTGCCCATTTTCATTCCCTTGTGAAGCCTTCACTGTCCCCCTTGCTTGGATTGTGGCCACATCCCTGGCTAACCTCTCTGCTCTTGTTCTTTTGATGTCATGTGCAGAACAAAGTTCTAAGACTCACACTTGTCCTTTGCATAAAATTCTTTTACCTAAAGGATACCATTGATTCCTTTTAACTTACTTAAAAAAAAAAAAGAATTATTTATTTATTTCATATACATGAGTACACTGTAGCTGTCTTCAGACATACCAGAAGAGGGCCTTGGATCCCATTACAGATGGTTATGAGCCACCATGTGGTTGCTGGGACTCAAACTCAGAAGCTCTGGAAGAGCAGAGCAGTCAGTACTCTTAACCACTGAGTCATCTTTGCAACTCCCTCCGTATCACTTATAGGACCCTTAGCAGACCACAAGTGAGCCTCTATGGCCCTGATCCAGGGCCCTCTGGTGCCCGTGGACATGAACTTTCCTCTGGTGTCTTGCATACTGTAAATGCCTGCAAGCTTCCAAGTGTCTCCTCAGGCCACCCACTCTGCCTATCGTGCTTGCCCCAAACTTCTTCACATGTAGAATTGCCATTCCGTCAGATTTAGATGTCAGCCTTCCCAGGAACACCTTTTGTGAACTGCCAGGCAGAGCTGAGAAGCCCTCCTCAATGATATAAACAATATGCATCATTACCACTTACCTTTATCATTGAATCATGACTCTTACATACCTTGTGTCTTTGAAAGGCAACAAGCAAGACTTATTTGTACCTCAGAACTCCATCACATGCATAGCCCTTGCCATAGAGCAGACAGACACTTTTATAAGACTCCATCCAATGTCCTTGATTTACGGTGCTGAATTGTTTTGCAAAATATTCTATCAGTTTAAATGGTTACAAGCAGTGTGCAAATGAACCAACTGCATTATAACCTCCCTAAAGTTGGGCATTGCTGGTCTTAAATTTGATGGCTATAAAATGCTCTGCCTTGTTTTGATTGCATTTTTAATAGATATTGGGATTAAACATTTCCCCATGTGTATTACTGATTAATAGCATCTCTTGTCATATGGATTATGTATTCTTGTCCTTGCCTTTGACTAATAACTGGCTGTCTCAAGACAGTTTTTCTTTTCTTTTTTTTTTCTTTTTGACTTAGAAACATCAGGACTGAAGGGAATGTGTCCAAATGGAACCAGCTGGAATTGAGCCCTGTGAATTTGAGATAGAAATGGCTCTCTGTGAGCTAGGATTTTCTTTCTTTATAACGACAGGTTTCTTTACTTCCGAATGGAATCCCATGGTAACTTGTAAAAAACATGGACTCCTGGGCTTACATCTACCGATTTGTGTTCTGCCAAAGGAGCTAGGATTTCCCCAAACACCCCAGGCGACTCTGGCTCTGCTGGGTTAGCCAAGTCTGAAGATTGGCCCTGGGAACCACCTGCCTCCAGCTCTGTAGTGTATGTGCTTCTGTGGAGCCCAGGTACTTGGATGTGGAGCAAAGAAAAAAAGGGGAATCTGTTGCTGTGTTCTGACACCCGAGGCGCTTTATCCAGTCAAGTGCTTTCCTGTTTTGTGAAGCTCCAGCAGGAGACACAGCATGAATGAGTAGGATCTCCACAGAGGCCACTTAGGGCTCAGCAGATGTGGCAACTTGCTAAAGAGTCCCATTACCCAGCACAGGAGCAGCCGGCTCAGCAGCAGGAGAGAGGGTCAGTACCACCTGAAGCAGAGCAGGCTTGAAAGCAGCTAGCGTCTGGGTGGCCAGCAGAGGTTATACCCTTCCACCTAGAGCCGGGGGCTATTGGTTCTGCTCCCAGCTGGCTGTGTGACTTCATGCATGTTCCTGGATCTCTCCAGGCCATGGTTGCTTCATCTGTAAAATGGGGATGTAGCAGACCACGCAATGCAAGAGGAGAGTTTGGCACAGTGCCAGCTGTTAGTGTATGCTCAGTGAATGCCAGGCATTGATGTTCTAGATGAATTCCTTATCTATTGAGGACTTGAAGATGTGTGGGGTGAAAACTCATAGGGCTATTTATTACAGGAGACATTCAGGCAGCAGAGAAGGAGGATGTGGTCCTGCTGAAGTGGGCTTCTGGGTCTCTTCTTTGGGAATTGGCATATCGGTAAAAAAAATCACTATGTATGCTCGTGCACACGAGTCTCTCTCTCTCTCTCTCTCTCTCTCTCTCTCTCTCTCACACACACACACACACACACACACTGGAAGTCACATAAAGATCTTTAACCTATGGTTATTTTGTTTTGTTTTGGTATTTTTGAGCTTAGACATCATCTTTCTTCTCCGTTCCTTAAAGCCAAGAACTGGGCAACTTACTAAAGAGTCCCGTTATGCAGCACAGGAAGAGTCACCTCATCAGCTGAGGTGAGGGCCACCTGATGCAGCGAAGGCTCAAAAGCAGCTAGCCTAGAGGCCACAGTGTTTCTATCATAAAAATACTCTGAGTGTTTTGTTTGTTTGTTTGTTTTTAAATAGAGCAGATATGTCGGACATAAACAGGCCTATCTAGTCTTTGGGCTAGCTTTGTCTTCATCCTCCTCAGCCTCTCCCCTTAAACATATACATCATTTAAGCTGTATGTTTCCAGAAGGAGTAATACTCAAGGAAATTCTTACCAGGGGCTGGAGAGATGACATAGCCTTTAGGAGCATTTGCTGTTCTTGTAGACGACACAGGTTCGGTTCTCAGCACCCACCTTGGGCTGCTCACAACTGCCTGTATCTCCAGTTGCAGTGGACCCAACACCCTCTGTTGTCCTTTGTGGGTTCCTAAACACATGCCATGCAGATATATACACTCAGGTGAGCACACATGTGTCACACACACACACACACACACACACACACACACACACACACACACACACAGGTATTTTTTTTATCTTTTCCCCTTCTTCTTGGTTTTCTCCCATAGTCAAGATAGCAAGCATCCTGACAAAAGGCCAGAATAATTCTTGTCTGAGACAATACAGGGTTCCTGAAAGTCAGAAGGCAACATTGCAAATCGGCTGGGTCCTGAGACCTTGTGGTTTATGTTTATGTTCGGTTCAGGGGTTTTAAAATGCTTGTGTACAAAAGAGGCTGTGTCCACTCCGCTGTCACCAGGTGGGCTCCAGTCAACCCAGTTCTCACTTTCTGGATTACTTTTCTCTTGGTCAGCTTCCATGGATGTCTCTCTGTCATTTCTGCCTCACATCCATCCTAACAGAGGCAGGAACCATAATGCAGTGGCAGGCATATCTTTTCCTCCCAAGTGGGCAGACTCAAAGCAGTATCAATCTCCTTGAGAGTCAGAGATGTAGGCCATTGCAATCTCAATCACTGTGACCTCAGCTCACGTGTCTGGTCCATGTCTGGTCCCTGACCTAAGTTCCTAACCCAGTACCTGCTTGGGTATCAGGCTACCTCTGGATTCCCACTCCAGGCAGTTAGGTTCCAGTGCCAATGGTCGATCTGTCTTTTGGCCAGGCAATGTCTGTTTTCATTTCCAATGACATCACCAGGATCTGATGTTCTGTCTTGGCACATAGTAAGAGTGGAATAAATATTTATCGAATGAATAAATTGTAAGCATTCAAGGGCAGTGGGTATTGCAGAAATAGTTTGTGATCAGGTATTTGGTTTCAAAGCCAGGATAGTTTTTAAAAGTTTTGTTTATTTTCACTCAAACTCTAGCCCGTTAAAGAAACATGCAGCTGATTTTCTTAGATTTTAAAAGGTGCCAGAGGACTTAATTTAACACGCCGAAGCTCTTCAGCTTCCAGAGCAGTTACCCCAGACACTCTCACTGTATTCTCCCAAACCCCATTCGCATTCCTGCCATTTGGATTTGATCTTTGATTCTGTTCAGTTGGGGATAAACAGCTTTTTAATAATTTGGCAATAAAATGACTCCCTCCATCTCTGCTGTTTAAAATCTGAGTCGACTCAAATATTTATTTAAGAGCATTCCCCTTCATGTGCTTTGAAGGGACCTCAGATACTTTAGTTTTTTCTAAAACTTCACTTTTCAAAAATAATCTTTTTTTTTTTTTTGCTTGCTTCTCCATGAGGAAACCAACCACTTTAGTGATGAAATCAAGGAGAAGACGGTGGCTGACACAGACACAGACTGAATGTGAGGTCAACTTAAGAAGAGGGCAGAAGGTATGGGAACCATCCCACCCACCCTTTCTCTCAGTGCTTCCTGCTCTAGGACTATCACCAAGGGAAGCCTCAGGGCCCACTGAAGAAAGTGGTCTTGCTTTTCAGAGCATTCCTTGCTAGGGAAGCTCTTTACTCCAGATTTAATGCATATTACATGGTCTGTATTATGAACTGAATTGCCCCTACCCTCTGCCTCTGTTGAAGCCCCTGTTTGCGGTGGAGCAGTGTGTGGTGCAGGGAATTAAGACTGAGGAAGATCAAGATGGGGTCTTAACTTCATGCTCATGTTCCTTAAGAGGAATACACCTGCGGCACTCCCTATGTGCACACAAAAGCCAGGAGAGGATACAGTGATCAGCTGCCGTCCCATCCACCCTTGAGCCAAGAGGGTGTCACCAGAGACCAACTTTTGTTGCAAAACTTTGATCCCGGTCTCTGGCCTTCCTGTTACTGGTGGCTGCTGAGTCAATCTGATGCTTTGTGCTGGCAGCCCAAGTAGAAGAAGCTAAGCCTCCTCCTGGCTTTTCCTTTTCCTAGGCCAGGAGGTTGCTCTCTGTAATGGCTAACTCTGATTGTCAACTGGATTGGATCTGGAATCAAGGAAAGAACACAGCTCAAGGTGAGTCTGCCAAGGGTATTTGTAAGAAAGATGAGCTGAGAACAGGCCTTTCCCTGGAGCAAGTAGGACTGTGGATAGCGAGGACCAGGGAGAAAAGGGTGCTGCTTCTCTGCTGCATTTCCACCTGCTAAGCGCTCAACAGTGGAGCCTCCATCCTTTGCTGCTCACGCCGGGCACCAGCTTCTTTGGATTCCAGCATGGACTGAGATATCCCAAGATAGTCTTCTCTCTCTCTCTCTCTCTCTCTCTCTCTCCCTCTCCCTCTCCCTCTCCCTCTCCCTCTCCCTCTCCCTCTCCCTCTCCCTCTCCCTCTCCTTCTCTCCCTCCCTCTCTCTCTCCCCCCCTCTCATACACACACACACACTCACACACACACACATACACACTTGTTTCTTGATAGATAATGATGTCCTTTCAACACCTGTGTGACCTTGAGTAACACCCATAGAGATGGCTTTTATCATCTTCATTCTATAGAGAAGAAAAGGAAGTTAAGCAACCGGTGCAAGGACATGTCCTGAAACAATAATGTAGGTTCATTTTTCACTCAGGATTTTGAGTCCTTGTCTCCAAGTCTTGCGACCTCATTGTGTCCCACTGGCTCTTTCTGCATAGATAAAGTGAAGATGATAGTATCAAGAGATGACACTATAAAGCTTCTAATGAATGCTTCCTCTGGCCTGGCCCTGGGTTTTGTATGTGTGACTACAGACGCCTGTGTGCGCATGTGTGAGCTCCAGTGCTGGTCTCTCCTGATGGTCACTGTTGTGTTCTCTATCCTAGCTGGCCTGTGAGCTTCCAGCAGTTCTCTTCTGTCTGCCAGGATTGCACTGTGTTTCTGAACCCAGCCTTTATGCGTACCCTGGAGATCTGAACTCAGTCTGTGAGGCTTGTGAGGCAAGGAATTTTCTCAAGGAGCTATCTCCCCTGACACAGGTTTTATTTGTGTTATCTAATTCTCCCCATAACTCTAATAGATACTTCTTATTCTTTCTGCCCTTAGCACCGTGATTAGAATGCTTCCTCCCACCCTGCACAAGATGGTGTATCTGCAGGTCTTGATTTCTTTTCATTTATCCACTAATCACAGGCTTCAGCTAAACACTGCTTTTGCCAATCAGACAGTTAAAATTTCGCTCAAGAAAGACAATGACACAAGTCTGCCAAGGTAGGAATAAATGTCCAGTCAGGCCTGCTGAGTCCTGGGACCGATCAAATGATTGCATTATAATTAATGTTGGTATTATAATTAATAGTCATTTTACAGTCAACACGGAGAGACATCTCTACCTCCCTCAACCCCATACCTTAACCTGGATCACTCATAAAGGGCTGCCAGCTCTTATTCGAATACTGTTGGAAACGATTATAGGTGTAGGATTGCAGGTTAGGTCCCTTTGACCTGCAGAAGTTCATTTTGTCCTCATAGTGGCTTACCGTTATTCCTACCTTACAGATGAGAAAATTCAGCTCAGAAGACCAGAGCCAGATTCTCAGCTTAGATCTTCTGAGATCAATTTCAGTACAAGTGCTTCAGCGAGATTCCTAGAGTATTAGCATCTCCCTTCCCTGGGGAAACTTTTCTTTCTGTGAACCTCCTCATTCCACAGACAATAGAGGACATGAGGGGGCACCTGGCTCTGCCAGCATCCTCATGGCTCATAGCACCAGGGCAAGTTCAAATGCTAGGCAAATGTCCCCAGGTTTCTGGATAGTATGGGTGAAGTGGTTTGTGGACACAAGAACTCCCCGGGCTTTTTTGCATGTCATCTTCTCACTGAAGGCTACTGAGATGCTGCCTGTGGCCAGTAGCCCTCCCAGCTGGCCTTCAGTGCAGCAGAGATGCATAAGCAAGCTATTGTTTTCAAAATGCACAGACTGCTCCTCCACTGCTACGCTCCAGGCTTCTCAGTGTTGGGCACTGCTGAGGTCCTTAAGAAATGCTTTCTAAGAGACCTTTCCCAGCGTTGACCATCATTGCACTTTCCAGGGTAGAGAAGCAGGGTTGGCTGTGTGCTCCTGTGCCTGTACAGTGTCTAAAGTCCACATGCGGTGGAAAGTCCCTGCTTGGCTTAATGTTCTGCTGCCATTGTCTTGAAAGCCTCAACCATTTTTAAGAAACCTTCCCTCACCCCATGCCTGTCATGTCATGGCTCCTGCAAAGGCAGCTTCCTATCTCAATGTTATCCAACCCCTAGTCCTATGGACTCCAAAGACTGACTTGTTCTTTGGATATTGGATAACTAAACAGATCTAAGGAAGTTTAATACTCAGATTTTCTCTCAATTTTTATTCTTTCTGTTCTTGGTATCATGATTAGAATGCTTCTCCCTCCATGCACAAAATTATATGAGTATCATTCTTATGCCTTTTTCTTTTTTTCATTTATTCACTAATTAGAGACTTCAAATAAACACTGCCTTTAACAATCAGATAGTTAAGTTTTGGTCAAGGAAGACGATGACACAGGTTTGTCAAGGTAGGGACAAATGTCCAGTCAGGTCTTCTGAGTCCTGAGACCAATCAAATGATGAGATCGCTTGAATTCAGAACAGGGACTAACATACAACACAGAACTATGTGCTAACTTTTTATTTCTGTTCCTGTGCTGTGTTAGGATGTGCCATCTTACGATCTCTCTCTGGGACATGAGTATGTTGAATTGGAGATGTGTTTGGAGTAAGATTTGGTTGAAATATCATCAGTGAATGTAGCATGCACAACCTGTAGAAACTTGATAGAAAAACATTATTAAGGGACAAAGTCCCTTCGTGCCCTTTTCGAGTTTGGAGTTTAAGGGACAGAGCAGACAGAGGCAAAATCACTAAATTGTATAAATAGCAATACTGTGTGATAGACAGCTCCCCAGAAAGAGGATGTCAAGGCACAAAAAAGGCATCCAAGGAGAAGTGTCATCGAGAGAGAGTGGAAGGAGGCCTTTCAGGGACTGGACAGGACCTGGGTAGTAGAAAGTGCAGATTCGAAACTTGTGAGTTTGAAGGTGTGGCTGATCAAGGGACGAACACAGCTGGGGAAGAACTGGGACACTGAAGGTCAAGAGGTGAGCCCTGATCCTGGAGAGGTAGGTCATATTCAAACAGAGATTAGGATTTTGGTTTTGGTCTTTAGAATCAAAAGTCATTGAAATACTTTTAAGTTTTCTGGGGTTATGATTGGTCCTTTCTAATTAAGGGGGAGGGGAGGGATGGATTGATGGTAAAAGATAGGGAGAGTGGTCCAGATAGGACTCCTCAGTGCAGGGTGAGAGCTGAGACCTCTGTCTTCTCTGGGCATATCTGGGAAGGTTGACCTTACAAAAGAGGCCATGTAGAGAGAGGGTCTAAACCAGGGACCAGGGTATGCATGTAGATACTTGTGTATGTGTGCACTTGTGTTTTGGGGTAGGTAAGTAGATGCACACACATTAGTATAGGGCATTGTGTTATGTCTGTGTATTTGCATTCTTAAGCTAAGGGCTTCATGTGTGTGTATGCATGATCTTACATAGTTCTGTATATGCACATACGTGTTTGTATGTGTAAGATTTGTGGTGTGTGTGTGTGTGTGTAACATGTTTGTAGCACCTGTGTGCATGCACAGGAGCTCTGGGCTTGAAGAGCTCCTCCCCCAAAGTCACATATGCCCCTAACTGCCAGCAGGTGGCCCCTGAGCACCGTGTGCTAGGCTCTGGGGACAAGGTCGGCTTTGCTCATCCAGCCTTCTCCTTCCCACAACTCCAAGAATCTTTTCATGGTTTGGCTTCCTCTCTCAAGGCTCCTGTCCTGAGGGATCCTGAGACAGAACGGCTCGAGAGTGGTAGCGTTGGGCTGTGGGCGGGGCTATTGAGCTCCTGCGGTGCTCCTGGCTCTGTGCCTGTCTCTCAGTTGCATCGGTGTGGTTGGTCAGTAGCCACATAGGCAAGCGCTGACCTGTACTGAGCTAAGGAGGATTGTGGGCAAAGAATCGGCACCACAGAATGGACTGAAGAAAACGCCAGGCATGTCTGTTCACCCTTGCTTAAAAGTGACACCAGGACCAAGAAAGAGAGGAAGATGGAGTTTTCTGCTTGGAAGGCAGCGAACTAACATACACCTCTCATAAAAAGAGCGTCCCAAGTGTCCACAGGCAGCTAGCTAGTCTCTATCAGATCATGATTACTGGGTCTTTGAACAGTTGGGCTTGAGAAGGGAAGTTGGACCCACCAACCTGCTTGTGAGGTCCATGAGAATACTAAGAGGCTCCATTAGCACATGCTATTGCCGAGGTTAATCCTCACGTGTGGCTGTGAGCAGAGAGGGTCTTTGTAAGACTGTGCCTGATCTTTAGTGCTCCATCCAGGGGCTGAGTCAGGATGGGTGCTTGTTGATGACTTGGTGAGCATCTCAGAGGAGTAGTGCCTAGAGGAGGTTGAATGGGATGCATGGAGCTTGCAGCCAAGTTCTGGACTAAATATATGCTGGTTGGAGTTAGAAGGAGTCTAAAGGAAGCAAGAACTCTAAGACTGGTGGGAAGTAGACCCTTGGAGGCTGCACCAGAAAAACCAGAGTCAGTGGGCAATCCTGTGGTTCTTCTATCAATTTCCTGCCAGACCTTGGGACCTCTGGATATAGCTCAGGGCAGTGCATGGAGAGGAATGGGAAGAAGCTGTTGTCTGTTGGGCTGGGGATGCTACTCCTTCGCTAGAGTGATTGCTTAGCATGCTTGGAGCCCTGGGTTTGCTTGCCAGCACTGCATAAACCAGGTGTGTTGGCTCACTTATACTGAGGAGGAAGATTAGACGTTCAAGTTTATCCTGTTACATAGTGAATTTGAGGCTAGCTGAGACCCTGCCTCAAAAGACCCACAACAAATAAAATAAAATAAAATTAAATTAAAAAGAAGAATATTGGATGAAATTCTGGACCTGAGCTCTAATTAATTGTAGAAGTTCTTTTCTTTGAAGGTAAATTTGAGTCCATTTTTATCTGTTTACCATCTGTGCCTGCCTGTGGTGTATACTTGATATTCTCTCCCCCCCCCCCCTCTCTGTGTGTGTGCATGCACAGATTTTTATGCACAAGGCTCTGTGTGCATGTAAAGGTTGAAGGTTGATGTCAGGAATTATTACAATTGCTCTTTCACCTTCTTCTATGAGGCAGGGTCTCTCAATCAAACCAAGAACCCCACAGTATGTCTATCATCTTACTCCATGGGGGGAGGGTCCCCAGTGTCCTCTTCTTTAGGCTGGAATTATAGGTGGGTCATCAAGCCCACTTGGCTTTGGCAGAATCCACATGGATTCTGGAGACCCAAACACCAGTCCTCAGGCTTATACAGTAAGCAACCATTGAGCTGTCTATCTCTCTTGTCCCTGTTCATTGTTCATTGTTAACTAAGAATATTTATTTATTAAAATCCATTGTCTCAAACGTTACTGTCCTATGAAGATTGCTATCCAAGGTTCCTGCTTCTTCAGTGGTATGTTAGGGAGACAAGTAAATATATAAATGGACAAGATAGCTTTTGATGGAGACAGAGAGGAGCACGGCAGAGGTGGAACCTAGCAGGGCTCAGGGAGGAGGAGGAGGAGGGAGAGGAGGAGCAGGAGGTCTCTGGGTTGGAGACCTATACAACCTGCGAGGTGGAGACAGTTGAGGAGAAGACTATGTATGACGTGAGAAAAGCATTCCCGGGGCAACCCTTCTGGGAAAGGCTTTTGTTTGAAGAAAAATCAGAAAATCATCACTCAGTCAGTCTTATTTTATTTATATTTATTAAAATTTGAAAGTAATACAGATTTATTGAAAAATGTCAAACTTTGCATATATATACACATGCATACATAGACACACACACACACATATATATACATATAAATACACATGCACAAACACATACACAAACATAAGACACACATACACACACATACACAGGTGGCAAAATGTTCTGGCACTTCCTCGCTTCCGTGTGTCCTCCCTGAACCCCCAAATGCACTTACTGGAGAGGCCCCTACATTGGTAGGCAGGTATCCTCTCAGATGTTTTTCGATAAATTTGCAGATACATTTCTTTATTTAAATTATTTTTTATTTTTATTTTTTATTGGTTATTTTATTTATTTACATTTTGAATTTTGTTCCCCTTCCTGTTTTCCCCTCCTCTATGAAGGTGCTCCCCTACCCACCTACCCCACTCCCGCCTCACTGATCTAGCATCCCTCTGCACTGGGACACCAAGCTTCCACAGGACCAAGGGCCTCCCCTCCCATTGATTCCAGAAAGGCTATCCTCTGCTACATATGCAGCTGGAGCCATGGGTCCCTCTTTCACCATCCTCTTAGGATGTTCAAACTTAGCAAGCCCCATGTGGCGTTGTTGATTCTTTCGACTAGCTGTGTTCCAGGCTTCTCAGTTTAGTAAATGGGTTCTACCATCCCACAGAATCTTCCAGGCCCTGAGCTGGGGGCCTCTGGATTCATTCTTTGAGGTTAGGTTACAAGTTTAATGCCCTAGCGAGTTGTGCAGGCTCCATGCTCAGAGCATGGGCCATATCTGGGTATTCCTCATGCTCTGCCTGGTCCTCAGCCTGATCAAAACTCAGCACACCTTGCAAGGGCCTCCTCCCTCCTCTTCATCCTCCCAGTGCTGTTTGTTTTACAGCTCATTCTCCATCCAACTTCCAGAGCCATCTTTCAAACACAGTGAAGCAGGTCATGTCCCTCCCTCCTTGATATGCCAATGGCTTCCCATTTCCTTTAGGAATAAAACCCAAACTTTTCATCTCAAGTCTAAAATTCAAAGGCTAAACGGTTGGGCCAGACTTCCTTTCTAATCTCGTCTTGTTCTTTTCCCCTCTTATACAACATCCTGTAAGCACACTGTACACCACCCTACCCATCCTTCCTATTGTGTGAGAGGCCTTGAGCATGCTGGGCTGGCTAAGAATGTCATTCTAATCTTAGTTCAGGGTTTCTCTCCAGAGAAGCCTTTCTCCACGGCTTCATATAAAAATAGACTCCCTTCCTTCCTGCTCCTCCTTCAACCACCACCACTTTATTTTATTCCTGTTTTCTTTCCCTCCCAATGCTTGCATTACAGGACTTCCCCTTGCTCCCTGCCTGCCTCTCTGCTCCCTTTCATTTCAGTTCTCTTAGGACAGAGATATGACTGCTACTGGATCCGCTATGATTCCTCTTGCCTCCACTGAGGAAAGTTAGGGAAATGAGTTTATTTTGGCTCAAAATTCAAAGCTAAAGTCTATCATGGGGAGGAAGTAACGGTGTCGGGAACCTGAGGTGGCTGGTCACACTGCCTCTATAATCAGGGAGCTGGGAGTGTTGATGTTTATTTTGTCGTTTTATGCATGTGTGGACACCAGCCTCGAGGATGCTGCCTCCTACTTTCAGGGTAGGTCTTCCCACATCAATTAACCTAATCCATCATAGAGGCTCCCCGAGGCTAACCTAATCTCAGCTTCTAGGAGATTCTAGATCTTATCAACTAGCAATCAAAATTAACCATGGACCTGACTTTCTCATAGCTCTATTGATGGATGAACAAAATGTTCCCCATAGTATTGTTCATGCAAAGACTGTAGCGAACATTCTTCTTTCTTTTTAAAGTTTTTTTTTGTGTGTGTGTGGATATTTTATTTATTTACATTTCAAATGTTATCCCCTTTCCAGAGTTCACCCCCAGAAACCCACTATCCCCCCTCCTGCTTCTATGAGCATGTGCCCCCACCCACCCACTCTTGCCTCCCCGCCCTTGCACTCCCCTACACTTGGGCATTGAGCTTCATGGGACCAAGAGCCTCTCCTCCCATTGATGCCTGACAAGGCCATCCTCTGTGCAGCACAAAGTCTTGTAAATATATACCTTTGGGGAATTGTATAAGGGTTTCTGTGCATGGATTCTTAGAAGTGGCTCTATATGTTTTATTTTGTTTTTGGTTTTTGGGGACAGGGTTTCTCTGTATAGCCCTGGCTGTCCTAGAACTCACTCTGTAGACCAGGCTGGCCTCAAACTCAGAAATCCACCTGCCTCTGCCTGCCGAGTGCTGGGATTAAAGGCATGCGCCACCACGCCCGGCTTCTATATGTTTTAAAATTCAATAAATATTACATTACACATTTCCATCCAAATCACTATATCAGTTTGAACTCCCATTTACTTTGGTAGAGGACTGTCTTTCCCTACATTCTTATCAACTCTAGATAATAGTCATTTTTTCTTCCCTTTAGCCTGTGTTATAAGCAAAGCCTGAGTATTTTATTGTTTTAATTTGTACTTTCCTTATTATATAATGTTGAACATAGTTCTTTTGGTACTCTTTGATTTCGCTTGTAGAGTATTTTATTTTGTTTTAACTGTACTTTCCTTATTATATAATGTTGAATATAGTTTTTTTTTTATTCTTTGATCAGTTGTAGTTTTTCTCTTATTTGTAGGTGTGGTTTGAATAGGTTTGGCTATTGAATAGATTCATGTGTTTCAGTTCTTGGTCATAGGGAGTGGCAGTATTAGGTGGTGTGGCTTTATTAGAGTAGTGGTGGACTTGTTGGAGGAAGTGGGTCACTGTGTAGGCGGGCTTTCAGGTCTCCTATGCTCAAGCTCCACCCAGTGTGAAATCAGAGCCTCCTAGATCCCTGTGGAAGTTAGTCTCCAGTTGTTGCCTTCAGATCAAGATGCCGAACTCTCAGCTCCTCCAGCACCAAGTCTACCTGCACATTGCCATGATCACCACCATGGTGATGATGGACTGAACCTCTGAAACTGTAAGCCAGACCCAATGAAATGTTGTCTTGTAAGAATGGCCTTGGGCATGGTTTCTTCTCACAGTGATGAAAGCCTAACTAAGACAGCTTTAAAATTTTCTGTTTGTGTGCTAAAATCCAAATAACCACAGAGGTTAGGTACCTAATAAGGGACCAGAGGTGAGAAGTGGATCTTCAGAGGAAGGGGAAATAGAATATAGTGTTATAGAGAGGTGAAAAGGAAAAATTCTACTTAGAATAGGAGAATTTAATAAGGGGAATTCGAGAGAAGACACAGGAGGGAATATGGGGAGGGACGACTCACACTAAAGGGCATTTGAAAAACCATATAAAAGAATACTGCTTAAGAGCCTTTCTAAAACACACATGCGAGTACACACACACACACACACACACACACACACACACGGAGTCTAAATGCACTCACCAAATAATACCAAATAATAAGGGAGACAGCGACCCAACTAGACATCAACACCTCTAGTGCCAGGGATGGACTCCATCATTAGCCCAGAGAGTCATATGGACATCCTCCCCGCACCCCTAACATCACAGGTTATTGCCAAAGCTACTGATCGCTTTCCTCAACCTGATAACCCAACTGTTGAAAACAACACTTACATCTGTCATCGGACACAGACAAGTCAAAATGGCGCCTAACTGGAAAGCGTCACCCCTACTAACTAGTGATTATGGTGCTAGAAAGGTATTGACCTGCTTGCAAGCTATACTGGTGCAGTAGTGGCACACATCTTATGGGTGCAATAAACCACTTTGAAAAATTAGCTTTAAGACTCCCTCCATGAGATGGCACCCATACTTGACACTGCTCAAATGGCCAAAACCCTGAAACCAGATAGATCATGGGTCAGGGGAAAGCACACTGCTATTGTTCTGCTAAGGGAGCACAGTAATAAAATGGCATAATAGCATATTGCTCCTAATAACATATTGCTATATCCATAGACCAGTGCCTCACTCAGCCCACATCAGAGAGGCTTCATCTTGCATTAGATGGGATTTAACACAGAGATCCACAATTGGACAATGTAAAGAGTGCAGGAGACTTTGGAACACTCAATTCTTAATGGGATTCTTTAATTCTTCATCAAAATCCTCCTTTGAAGGCTCAGGGATCTATGTGGAAGAGGAAGCAGAAAGAGTAAGAATTAGAGGGATGGATGACTTCAAAGAAACTGTCCTGGACAATAGGACTGAGGTAATTATGAACTCTCAGAGATTGAGGCAGCACACATAAGCCCTGTACAGGTTCAAGCAAGATAGGGTCCCAGTACCAAGAAGGGAAAATCGACACAGGATCCCAACACTAAACAAGAACATATCTGCAATCGAAACTTGCTGGCAAAGGTAAAAATCAATGTTTTTCAATAGAGTGTCACTGGTTATATCAACAACACTCCAGTGCAAGCTCTATGCCCAGTAGTAGCTGGCCAACAAAAAACAGACTTCATGTTGCTTTTGTAGAGGGGGAGAGACATATTTTGACTTATTGGTCTTTTGCTTATTTTGATTTTTTTAAGAGAGAGAGAAAGAGAGAGAGAGAGAGAGAGAGAGAGAGAGAGAGAGAGAGAGAGAGAGAGAGAGAGGTCATAAAGTTAGGTGAATAGGAGTATAAGGAAGATATAGGAGGTGTTGGGGAAATTAAAAAAAATGATCAAAATATATTACATGAAAAACTAAAATATATATTTTTATGTTTATGAGTGTTTTGCCACATATATGTACACTACATGCATACCTGGTGTCTGAAGAGGTCAAAAGAAAGTGTTGAGTCCCCTTGGCCTAGAATTACTGATGGTTTTGAGCCACCATGCCAGTGCCAGAACCTTACCCTGGGTCCTCTGCAAGAGCAGGAAATGCTCTCAATGGCGAACCATCTCTCCAATCCCTCTTCTTTAGTTTTATATTGAGATACTTATCCTTTAAAAATACTTTAAATTGCCAGGCCGCGATGGTGCCTGCCTTTAATCCTAGAGCTTGGGAGGCAGCGGAAGACAGATCACTGTAAATTGAAAACTAGCCTGGTCTACAGAGTGAGTGTCAGGATAGTCAGGGCTACACAGAGAAATCCTGTCCCCAAAACCAAACCAACCAAACAAACAAAAACAAAAAAGCTTGAATTAATTTCTAAATTCTAATTTGTACAAATAGTTTTGTCTGTCACGGGTATGTCAACCATTTCGTTCTATGATGTAGTCCTTCTTTCAGTGCTGCTTATGGTAAAACTTTTACTCGTTTAGAGAAGGAGTAATGTGTAGAACATGTCAATTTCCATTTAGAACACACTCCTCTATTGTCTTCCTGTAGACGCTGCAACCTATATTTAGGTAATCTGTTTGTTTTCAGTCGCAATTCTTAGAGTACTGCAGAACAAGTCTCTCACCGGACTTGATGTTCTTTCCCCTATCCTGACAGCACATTTCCCTATTGATTTGCATGTTTTCTTACAAGTGTAAGCATCTTGCTTTGTTCCGTTAGGACTTCTGTCTTTGTGTTGGGCAGAATGCTGCCTGGCTCCTCATTCTTAGTTAACATCATCATCTCAAAAGCTGCTCCAGGGAAGCCTAGTGATTTAGTGGTTGTGACTCAGGGGCCTTGTAGAGGTTCTCCCCTCTCCAGTCTGAAGCGTGCTTTTGCTTGAATTCATCAGAAGAAAGGAATGGTCTCTGTGCTTGACCATATTGGAAGCTGCTGCTGTAGAACGGGGTCCTTATTTTCTAAAAGGTGTGAGTCTCTGGAGGTTGCAGGGTGTTTTGTTTATGCTGCAACCTCTCCCTTCTCTTGAAATGAAGCCTGCCATGAAATTTACTGGTGACAGGAGCTGAGACTCATGAGTGTTCAGCAGACAGATTTGAATTGCTATTAAACTACCATCAGGTCATTTTATTTTTCCAGAGAAGACACTGAGAGCTAAGGCTGACTAATACCCTTTCCTTTTTGAGCAACTTTTACCCATACCCATTCAAATATAAGAATGGTCCCATTTTACCCAGGAAGTTCATATGAGGCAAAAAGAGAGCAAGGGAGAAAGTGAATGACTCATATTCATCAATCAGAGCCAAGAACAAGTCATGCTGCTTTTGCTGGGCTTGACAACCCCGAACATGGGGACAGTATCAGTATCTTTTCAATAAGTCCAAAGTAGGGCTGCTTGAGTTAGTTAACCTGGCAGGTCAGCTGGGACCAAGATTCTCATCCTTTTACATTCAATGGAATCCGTCTGTGGTTTTCAGGTGAAGTTCAGGTGCAACATTGAACAATAGATTTTTACTACTGGCAGCTTTTCTAAGAGAGAGAAAACCTCTCCGAGCCCTTTGAGTTGATTTCCTTATGTTTCCTTTGTCAGAATTGAAACGTATGTCCCTCATCTAAGCCAGTCACGCCAAGGACATGAGATTAGTCCAGCCAATGACTGCGTTCCAAGATTTTACCTACAGCTAGAGAGGGCTGCATGGCTGGTCAAGGATGGTTTCCTGGCCAAAGCAAGCCTGATGTTAGCAGGGAAGTGGGAAATGGACAGGTAGCCAATGGGTGGCCAGGATACTGCTTTTCTTTTAACTAATTAACCATATTTCCTCCATAGAGCATTTCATGATTATAGTTGAAGCAATCCAAAACAGTGTTTTGAGATTGTTTGTACTGCTTTTCAAATGTCAGCACATTAGAGGATTGTATATGCACATGCCCTAAATCTGGATCTACTTGTTGAAGGGACACTCAGTGGGAAGAACAGGACCTTGTTGTCAACACAACTGAGCAGCATTCAAGAGGGAAGAAACCTAGAGATCCATTAGAAACAGAACTAGGTGTACGGTTCTTTTATATTCTCACCCCCTTCTTTGAATATTTAACACACACTATCCAATTTTAGAATTTCATCTGTTTGAATTTTACATCCATTTAGCTTGGTAACAAAGCTGCCATGTACTAATACACATGTAAATTAGTTATTATTTTTTTTAAGATGGGCTCCAAGGAACTTGGCCTCAAGGCTAGTTAAACAGTGCCTGACTGCTTCTAGATCATTCTTCGTCTCTTCAACGAACCCCTCCCTGGCTTTTGTTTTTTTTGTTTTTTTTTGTTTTTTTCTGATTAAAAACTTGCAGGTTCCACAATTTTTTTTTTTTTTTTTTTTTTTTGGCTGAAGAGAGCAAGAGTGGTAAATATGCTGACGGGGTATTATACACATTCTGAAAGCTGGCTGTGTGGCAGGTTAAAGTGGTAAGGTACAGATTCCCAGTGACAGAAATACAACTGAATGTATTCTGACTAGAGCCACCACTGGGCTCTGAAGACATCGGGCATCGACTTGTCACTTGAGGTGCATGCTGTTAGTGGCATGGCCAGGGTAACGAGAAGCTCTGTGCTCTGGGGGGAGGATGTTCGTGGTGCCCAGGGAATGCCACCAGCACCAGAGAACATGAATTATGCCATATGTACCCTCCAGCTATTTGCGCTAAATTGACCCTCCAGGGTCTGGAACCCAGCCCAAATTTCCCCATGCTGTTAGTCTCTGAAAGGCAGGAATGGGAAGAGAAAACTCACCTCTTGCCATGCTTTTTACAGTCTTTGAAGCAGCAGAAATGATTTTGCAAGGTACGTTTTCTTCGTGCATCTAGACATGTAAACAATGCAACCCAGAGTCAGATCCTGAGCTCCTACAGCAAGTCATCCTGAAGTTAAATACCATTCTCAGTCTGGCCAAATACCCTCTACCCCCTACCTCCCCCTCTATCACAGAAAGCCAGAGACCTGGTGGTCCTGACCTATTAATGGCTTCAGAGAGCTGGGGAGACATTCTTATGAAGATGATCTCAGCGTGAGGATTGAGAAGCAAACAAAAGATGATGTCCTTTCTCTCTCTCTCTCTCTCTCTCTCTCTCTCTCTCTCTCTCTCTCTCTCTGTGAGAGAGGGGGAGGGAGAGGAAGGGGTGGAGGGTGGGTTGAAAAGAGGGAGGGAAAGAGGGAAGGGAAAGAAGAAGGGAAGGAGGGAGGGAGGGAAGGGGAGAGAGAGAGAGAGAGAGAGAGAGAGAGAGAGAGAGAGAGAGAGAGAGAGAGAGAGAGAGAGAGAGAGAATGAAAATGTGCTGGTTTCCAAGAGAAGCCCTGGTAACAGGTTTCTGGGTAACTGCAAGTTGCATTGTCTTCAATCAGAGATGACTTGAAAGGAAAGTGCTTTAATGCTAATACTGCAGATGTCTGCAGGAAACTCAGCACCACACTGAACACTGTAGTTAGATAGCTGTGCAGAAAAGTACATGAAGGAAAGGGCTAATGTGCAATACTTCTATTTAAGATAGAAGGAGGAAATAGAAATTGTGATAGCATGCTATTTCAAGTAATAATAGAAAGTACTTGATGTTTACACGGTGAATGGATCGATACTAATTCTGTAGTCAGTGCACATAGAGTCGTTTGGATTATACTAGTGACAAATGCACTCGGTAGAGCTGAAATTTCCACCCTGAAACATTTATTTCTTGCTGCGTGTTAGATGGAATTTTCCACCCAAGTATCTGGAAGGATTTGCATAAGAATGGTGATGGAGCAGTGTTCTCTAATGATGCGCTTTTCTTTGTTAAACTTCAAAAATGTCTATGGTTCATGATGAGGTTTGGGGGAATTGCCAAGCTAATGCTTTTATATTTTCTTTAAAGAGCTTATCTTCCCTGTGTTGTGGGAGTTACTTTATATTGTGGTTAGAAAGGCAGCGGCAGCAAAGCTGAATCTGTAGCAACCCCAATAAATGTGTCCTCCTCCTCCTTCTCCTCCTCAAGAGCTGGGACTAAGAGGAAGGGAATTCGGAAGGGCGCTTGGCCACCGCTGCCTCAGCTACAGTGAGCAGGACACATTCGATCCATTCTCAGCTCCCATACCTGGCTCTCCTCACCCAGAAGTAAGGTTGCCATTCTCCAGCTTAAAACAATGACCTCTTGTTAGCCTCCATCAGCAGTGGTCTTGTCAAGGGGATTGAGGTTGACCCACAGCCTGGTGTGCTTGCTAGGGTTGAGTAGAATTATTCAGATGAGAGTCTGGGAGCAAATGGTGTTTGGAAAGCAACCTTTTTGTCCTCTCCACAAGAACCCAATGTTCACAGTGTTGAGGAGGCAAAGGGACTGGAATCTTGGGAATTCCAAGAATGCAGCCGCCCGAGCTAAAAGAGACTTAGTTGCTAAAGAAGAGGCTGCTCCCAGGCAAGCACAAAAGTAGAAAAACAAAGCCCTAAGCGGGAGCCCAGGCCAGTAGGAGACTGCACAGGAACCTGGAGCTTAGGGAAACAAAGGTTTTGAAAGCCCTGTATGCAAGGAAACTCAGGGGTCACCTAATCCACTTTAGTTTCTGATGCCCCAACCTGCTTCCCAATACAGCTTTCCAGTTTACTGAACACCAACTGATGCTTGAATACCTCTGAAGCCAAAGAACTCACTTCCTTACAAGGACAGCAGAAGACAACAGAATTGCCACCCTGTAGACATGGTGATACGCCCTCTAAATTCATGTTTTTTATTGAATGTGCACAACAACCCTCCAAGTTCACATACGGGGAAACTGAAGCTATATGTTGTTGAGAAAGGATTTAAACCTCTAGGTTTCCAGTGTCAGTGTTCTGACTTTTTTCCCCAACCTATACCATTATTGGTAGACCTGACATAACTCTTCTGAATTTTGGAGACATGGTGACCAGAATTTTAGGCATAAATCCTGACTATACCAGCAGCAGCAGCAGCAGGCCAGGCTTGGCCACATGTTCCAACAAACACCCTAATTAAAGAAACTTGTAATAGTGACAAGCAGGGGCAGGAGATGTCATCAACTCTTTGGGAAGAGGACAAAACAAAGGAATCCCTTGACTCTGAGTTCATCTTTAAGTTGTTGATGTGAGTTGTAGGACTTAGGAGAGAAGGAATTTGAGCCATGGGCAACAGGCAAGCATGGTTAAAAAGTTCTTGTCATGGCGTGGTCTGGTTGATTCTTGTCTCAGCCCTGGTTCTGTGAGATGTTTTGAAGAAGTTGTTGAGGGGGTCCATCCATTACATACGAGATGACTATTTTTGTTCTAGGGTGCAACCTCAACACTGCAGACATATCTATATCCATATCTATATCTGGAGGTGGGAATGTGTGTCCTGCCTGGGTAGCCTTGCTGTTTCTGGAATCCAAGGTGGCAGCAATAAGAATGGTCATGCAGACCACACTTACCAGTGACTACCATACCTGTCTAGAGTCAAACAGGAATCTGACCCAAAGTCGAGTGGACAGACACAGAATGGAAGTAGAGATGCCAGCTTTGCATCCTGCTGATCACCTCGTGGGCCCAAATAGCTACTTAAAGCTCCGTAAAAAAAAGCCGCGTCTATATTGTAACACCTGGGACTCTCGTCCATCTTACAGGATAGCCCTTTAAAAACTTGAGGCACTTTTCATGTAGCTCTTTTGTTCTCCCAGAATTTTTTTTCTTTTTCTTTTTTAAAAACAGGTTTACTTATGTCAGTCTAATGAGAGATTTATTTCAATTCCCCAATGCTCTTTTCAAACATCTTATTACATTAGTAGCAACCTCTCGCTCTCTCTATCTCTCTCTCTCTTTCTGTGTGTGTGTGTGTGTGTGTGTGTGTTTGTGTGTGTTCTGAATACAAAACATTAAAGACACAGGTAGCTTTTCTTATCCACTGCATTAGTTTGTTTTAGCTGCTGTGCATTAGCTGCTGTGATAAAATACTCCAACAAAAGTAACCTAAAGGAGGAAGGTCTTATTTTTTGACAGGATCCGAAGGTTGTGGCCAGGAAATTCTGGCAGCGGGTACTTGAGGCTGCTGGTTGGATTGTGTCTACAGTCAGGAAGCTGAGAATGTAAGACTCTGATGAGCCTTAGCTACACACACACACACACACACACACACACACACACGCACATACACACATATATATGTATGTATATATACACACACACGTGTGTGTGTACATAAAATATATACATGTATATACATTCTATTATATATTATATATACATATTATATATACATTATATATAGGTTTAAATATTTATTAAGTGAAGAAGGTATGATGGTATTTTGTTATCTACTTTTTATTTATTTATTTATTTTAATATTTATTTATTTATTTTATGTATGTGAGTACACTGTCACTGTCATCAGACACACCAGAAGAGGGCATCATATCCCATTACAGATGGTTTTAAGCCACCATGTGATTGCTAGGAATTGAACTCAGGGCCTTTGGAAGAGCAGTCAGTGCTCTCAACTGCTGAGCCATCTCTCTAGACCATTATTAGTATTATTTTTTATAGTGTGGTGATCACTTGAGTTTTTGTGAAACGAATTAGGAAGGAGACGACACTGTGTTGGAGATCCAGCCCTAGTGATGATTCTGAGTGACCTTGAGAAAAGCCCAGTCCCTTTCTGGGACTCCCAGTCTTTCTCTCTTGAGTTTGATGAAAGTGTATGCAAAATGGTCTCCAAATCCAGATGCCACATGTGCTACTCAACTCTCTGTTTCTGTAACAAGTGCCTGTGATAAGTAAACTTAGAAAGAAGAACGGTTTCCTGTGAATCAAAGTTTGAGAAGCTTAGTATAAGATGGGTTGGCTTGACTGCTTTGGGGCTTGTGGTGAACTTGTACATAGCAGTGGGAGGATGTAGTGGATCAAGATAGCTCATCTCATGGATGGGAGTCAAAAGAAAGAGAAAGAAATATACAACTTAAAATCCCATTGAGAGAGACTCATCTCTAATGGCCTAACACTTCCTATTAGGCCTCATTGCTTAAATATTCTACCACCTCTGTATAGGATTGGGAGCTGAGAACCAACTCTCTCTGCATATAAGCTTTTGGAGAAATTTCTGATCCATACTGAAGCATCATGTATCTTGGAAGGTCAAGGGCAAAAATAGTAACTTTGGTCAACCCTACTGGAATCTCTATTAAGCACAGATGCTTCTCTGGGGGCACTGAGCCACACATAAGAAAATCAGAGTCATGGAGACCCGGGCCAGTTTCAGACTGCCTTGTGTTATTTCATAGCATTACCTCTTACTGGTGATAGAACTGATGTTCATTCGTTTCCCATTGAACCTCATTTCTTTAAGGGATTGTACAAGAAAAATTAATGATATTCACATCAAGGGGTTCCTTTTTTTAAAGATTTATTTATTTATATTTTATATGTAAGTACACTGTAGCTGTCTTCAGACACCCCAGAAGAGGGAGTCAGATCTTGTTACAGATGGTTGTGAGCCACCATGTGGTTGTTGGGATTTGAACTCTGGACCTTTGGAAGAGCAGTCGGGTGCTCTTACCCACTGAGCCATCTCTCCAGCCCAAGGGGTTCCTTTTCTACAGTGCCTAGTACATTATAAACATTCAAATAATGCTGGTTAGGTAATGTGAACCAGATAATCATACAAAAAGTAAAATATTTCAGTATGTCAAGTGTCTTAGGAACCTGTATGAAGAGGACTGCTTGGTCTGGTAAGTAGGTATAGAGGCTGTGGTGGTTTGGAAGAGAATGAGGCATTTATTTGAATATTCTGTCCCCAGAGGGTGCTATTGTTTTGGAAGGAATAGAAGGTATGGCCTTGTTATAGGAGGCATGCCACAGGAGGATGGGGGAGTGAGATTTGAGGTTTCAATAGCCTATGCCATTCCCAATTAGCTCTCTGCCTCCCACATTGGCAAGGCATTTTTGTCACAGCAATTGAAAAGTCACTAAGACAGAGACTGAGACCCTAAGTATACATTCACTAGCTGGAAAGAGAGTAGACTAGAATTCCAGGTAGTGAGAAGGACATCAGCTGGTCTCTTGTGGAGGGAGAAGCTCAAGTTTCTGGGAACTTACAATATGCCAGAGTAAAGAGAAAGATGGAGAAAGAAGACCTAAATAGGAGGGCAAGGGCCAGGTTGGCATGGACTCTCTTCAGTTTCAAATGTAGAAAAACTGTACCATGAGTTCTTCCCTGAATTTAACATGTTGGAAACCTGGTCCCCAGTGCAGCAGTACTGAGAAGTGGGATATTTGGGAGGTATTTGAATCATGAAGCCTCAGGGATTATGGGTTATGGTGGAAGTGGCCTTCAATGATGTCCTTGGACATGCTGTGATCTTCTCTGACAACCTGTGGTGGACCAGAAGGCCTTTTCCCAGTGCTGGGTAGATGTCAGGGCCATGTTTCTGCACTTCTCAACTTTCAGAACTGTGATCCAAATGGATTTCTATTCTTATAAATGACCTAGTTTCAAGCATTTTGTTATAACAATAGGTATCAGGATAAGGTGAATTGATTTTCCTTCATCTCTGGAGGTCAGTATCTCAATTGTACTCATGACTCAGGCATCCTGGAATGATGGCTGACAAAGATTTTGTTTCTTTCAGTGTTGAACCTACAGGAACCTATTTCTGAGTTGTGGTCCAGAAGGATTGGTATCACCTGGACCACCATCTGTTTGGAGCATTAGGTTTTTAATCTCTAGGCTGAGGTCAGATCATTTCAGTCCTCTCTTCCTGTAAGCGGTTCTAAACATGGTTGAAAGATCAGACTTAATTTCCAACTGGAGTGCATTTTTAGGTTGGAATTTTTGAGTCTTCCTGAAGTCCATTACATAACAATATCTAGCATGGATGATTGTGGGTTCTTTCTCAGTCTCTGCCCATTCTGTCCTCTCCTTTTGTTCTCCACTGTCGTTACCTTGATCCTTGGACCCGCATACTTTCTCTCCAGGGCACTGTACTTTTGAATTTCTTTCTTTGGCTTTAATTTCTTACCACATCTCCAAATGAGTTCTGTACATGTTCTAGAGAAAGAAGCTTTACTGGGGTTGGGAATATTGTGAGATAAAAATTAATTAAGTTGTAAATATTTATTTTCAGAGTAAAGTAAGTAAGGCATTTTATAGGTACTTTGGGAAACCCATACAGGCTGAAAAGATCCATGGTGTCAGCATCTCCAGGCAACTAGTGGTCCAGGTTTATTGCAGTTTTTGTGAAAAATATCATATTTATAGCTGCCATCAAGCTGTATTTATATCTATTTTTATATTCAAATATTTTGCTTAATATCTATTTTTTCTTTAGACCAAATCATATGTGTATTTATCTATTTTTGTTACACAAAGTTTGATATACACAAAAACAGAGACAATATTATGATTTTTCTCACTCCCACTACATACAAATATGTAGATTAAAAATTTACCAGAACTGTAGCAGTCAGTTTTTGATATGTAACAGATGGCCCCTAAACTAAGTAACCCCAAACCATAACTATGCATTTGATTCATTATTCTCTAGAGCAGTGATTTGAACAGGGCTCAGCTTGTTGACTCCTTTGTTAATCTTGGCTGATCTGGTACATCTGGGCTTTGCTGACACTTGGGGAGGTGGCTTTCCTTGGGGAACATTTTAGGTGGCAGGCTAGACTGAGTCTTACATCTCTCATTCAACAGTCTATCTTAGGGCTCCCCCACTCGATGATGGAAAGCTTTCAGCAGGATCAGAGGACAAAGCCTTTTCAAGTTCCTTCTTGTATCTCACTGACTAATATTTCATTGACGAACGTAGGTCCTAGGGCCAGCCTCCATTCAAAAGGTAGAGAAATGAGTTCTACTTCTGGAAGGATATCATGCATCATGTTGTAAACATATGGCTATGGACAGAAGAGGAATCTGTGGCCAGGTTTATAACCTACGACAAATTTGCGCTAATCTTTCACATCAATGAATCACCATTTTTACATGTTACTGGTGATTTGTCATGACTATAATTTAGATGGCTGGTTATATGTCACCCAGTAGATGTGCTGAAGCTTACGTAACCATTCCTCTTCTGTGGGGTAGTAAGGTCTTTGTCATTTTTCTATTATTGTGAATAAGGACACAATGAATACTTTTTATATGAAGCTTTTTTCTTCTCCTGGTTTTAGGATTATCTCCTTGTAGTCACAAAAGTGATATTACTGTGTCAAACATTTTAGCACTCTTAGTACATTTTGCCAAATTGCTTTCCGAAAGGACTGTATCAATTTACAGTCCCACCGGAGTGTGTGAGAGTACCCCATAGGGATCCTTCTAAAATGCAAATCTGATTATTTCATGTCCAGTTTTAAAGTGATCTCTGTTGCTTTTAGTATAAAGACCAAACTGTGGAAGACAAAACTACTTCTGCTATGTAACTCTTGAAAACTAAGAGACTAAGAGACAGTTTTAGCTTGAGAAGACCCTATATCTAAAGGTCTTGAACGTTGCTGAGGAGTCTGCTTTGGCTCTAAACACAAAGAAGATATTTTTATATTATTCTTCAATGTAGGTGTCATGATTATAGAAGAATCAACTGATGAGAGAGAAAGTGGAAAAGTTTTCTATCTATAGTGTCATCTATTTTTGTATCATATAATCTTTATATATATGTGTGTGTGTATAAATATATTTTTATATATATAAAGTTTAAGTGCAGATTGAATCACAATTACCTTATAACATATATTTGTTTTGTTGGTTAGAATTCTTTAGGTGTGTTTGTGTGTGTGTGTGTGTGTGTGAATATGGTTGCATGTGTACATGTGTTTACATGCATGTGGGGGCCAGATGTCAATATTGAGTGTTTTCTTCAAAAGCTTGTACATTGGTGATTTTACTGCATGCATATTTGTGTGAGGGTGTTGGATGCCCTGGAATAGGAATGTTGTGAGCTGCCTTGTAGGTGCAGGGAATTGAACCCCAGTCTTCTAGAAGAGCTACCAGTGCTCTTAACCGCTAAGCCATGTCTCTAGCGCTGCCTTTCTACTTGTTTTCTTTGATGTTCCTTTTCTGCCTCCTTCTAGAGAAGGAGAATAGATATGAAGATGCTTTCTTGAGGTGAGAAGTTCTTCAGTTCAGGAGTTTTAGATAGCCCATCTGCAGTCTGGTTGTCTCCAACAACCATATGCCAATGGATGGAGGAGGGAGCTGTTGAAGATTGCTAGTCCCAAGCCTTGGCAATTTTCCAGAAAATGCCCAATAATGAAGCTCTCTGGGCCCAGGGTTCCCAGATCTGGTGAGCTCACTGATCACATGAATCTTTGAAATCGGCTGTGCATTTTATCGCTCTAGAACTGCTCAAGGTGAAGTTGCCATATTTTGGGTGCTTGGTAGCCACAATACTTTATAGGTTACCATAACCTTAGAACTGCAGACTCTCTCTGTTTTAGCTCTCTGGGGAATATAGGTCTTGGTATTTAAGGCATTTTTTTTTTTGTTTTTTTGAGACAGGGTTTCTCTGTGTAGCCTTGGCTGTCTTGGAACTCACTTTGTAGACCAGGCTGGCCTTGAACTCAGAAATCTGTCTGCCTCTGCCTTCCAAGTGCTGGGATTAAAGGCGTGTGCTACCATGTCTGGCCTGAAAGGCATTTTAAAGGTTCCAGTATGGATAGGTCTATAAGGGTCAGCACAACTATATGGAAGTCTGCTCATTTAGCCCAGGTTTGTTTCGGCGTACTCTAGAGTTTCCTGTTTTAATTGCAATGGGCCTGATCTGTGAAAACAAAACAAAACAAAACAAAACAAAACAAAACAAAACAAAAACAAACATTTATATCTTTGAACATCAATATGTAGGAGTTGGGCGATGGGAGGCTCAGGGTTTCAGATATTTTTCTTCAACAAGGCTCTATGGCCCCTATGTGAATTTGTAGGAGATGTGTGGGAACATGTAACCCAAGAGCATCAGGCTAGACAGGAGGGGATAGCTCTTAACAATGGGCAGCAGTGTCTGAGCCTTAGGCAATGGCCCAGCTAAAGTGTCCCCTTACAGAAGTAATAATGGTGTTCTTGGATGTGATGCTAGGGGGAGTGTAAAGGAATGACTCTGAGTGCAGAGAGGGAGACAGTCTGGGCTGGGTGAGACTTCCTGGAAGATGCATGCCATGGAAATAATGCTCAACAGTGACAGATAGGGTCATCAAAACCTTGCTGTGTATAAGAACTTCCCATGCCTTGTTTCTTTGTATTGCAGAGGAAACAGTTAAGCTCAGAAGGGTTGCATAACTTAGCCAAGGTCCAAGGAAAGCACTTAGGTTAGGAGACTTGGTACCCCCTCCTTTCCAACACACCATGGATGCTGCTGCACTCACAGGCAGCTGGGGACTGACTCTAGGGATCAGCTGGGATATACCTGAGGACATTTTACTCGTGAGCAAGAGATAGTTCAGCAGGCAGGTGTTAATGCACACCACTGTGCTGTCGCTGTAGCAATCTAGATGACTCTAAAAATGGCACTGAGCGATGCCTTGTGGTGCTGAGCAAAGACAGAGGCTGCTCATTGCTGTTCTGTGACATCCAGGTCCTCAGCTGGCAGCCTTGGCTTCAGAAGCAGGGTGATTTAATGTTTCACATGGCACCACCTCTGGGGTTTGGTGTTGTTTACAGTTTGAATACCCCAGATCTCTCTATGGGCCTCTGGGTATAGTCTGTCCGTATGGAATGACATCAGCTCTTTCAGCCTGGTGGCTGGATTCCGTAGGCTAAAAAGTGGACAAGAGCCAGTTGCTTATGTTTCTTTTGACCCCAAAACAAAGCATCATGCACTGTATAAATCATATTCAATGAGGTGCCAGCACAAAGGGGAGGTGAAACAGACTTGGACTTTGTGTACATGGTGTGTATGCATGTGTATGTATCATATGTGTTTACAGGAACACATACGTGTGTGTGTGTGTGTGTGTGTGTGTGTGTGTATCTCCCTCCTGGAGCTGGAATCACAAGTTAAGACCCAGATGACATGCTTCTTAGAATTAAACCCAGGTCCCTTAGAAAAGCGACAGGTAGTCTTAGCTGCTGAGCAATCTCTCCAGCCTTATTTTCTGAGCCAAGGTCTTTCACCCACCCTGGAGCTCACCAGTTCAGTGCTGCTGGATGGCCTGGAAGACACAGGGATATCAACATTCCTACTCACTCAGCTCTGGATTACAGGACCGTGCTGTAAGGTCTGGCTTTTCATACGGTTGTAAGGGATGATCCAAACTCAGGCCCCCAGACCTGTACGTGACAAAGACTTTAGCAACTGAGCCACCATCTCAGCCCTGGATTCAGTGTCTTCAAAGGAAGAAGCAAGGCTCAAGAAGGCTGTGTGGGGATAAAAATACTGCCTGGAGCCATTTTTGGAAAATATAATCTGTCACAACCATCAACATGTTTGCCAACAACTGGCTGGAATGTGGCTAGGTAACTAACTGGGAAAGAAAATGTTGTATTCAAATGCCATGGTCTTTAGTAAATGTCAAAGTGGTGAAAGAGAATTAGGAAAGTTCTAGAGAGGCAAATTAGCTCAAATGCAAATGGAGGAGAATTTGAAAAGGATTCCTTAGCTGAAGATGTTTCAAAAAAGCAGTTGACATCACCTCTGACTCAGGCTACTGCCTTTATTTCTCAGGGAGCTCCACTAGGCCAACCCCTGTGCCCTGGGGAACCTTCCACAGCCCAGTCCCAGGCAGGGGTCCCAAAGCTTGTCTTGGGCCTGCCCTCTTTCCTTCCTGGCTTAACCCCCAGCCTCCTTTCCCTTGAGACTGGGCATTTCATTAAACCAGGGCTTGAACTCAGGAGTAACAACCACCTTTATATGTACTGGCTCTTTGCTGGCAAGCTATTAGAGGGAAGACACTGTTCTATAACACTGCAGAAATAAAGCCCAGAAAATTATGCTAAAAGCTCCACCACCCAGGATAAATGTTATAGGAGGCATTAACCTTCCATAAAAATCCCTTTGCTAGGCAGGAATTTAAATGACAGTCACTGTGAGAGGAGATATTTAGCCTGAGAAACGTATTATACTGCCACCTTCTCTTAGAATAGCAAGCTCGTTGGTTATCAGCAATTGAATATTGTCCATCTTTTTCACATGCATGCTCAGAAATAAAGCAAATATGTACATGTAAGTTGGTGTGTGTCAACTCATATTGCATTTCCTATTTCCCTGGAAGTTGTATATACAGTGCTTTTATTTAGGGAACCTGAATAAGAAATTAATATTCAAGCAGAGGTGAAGCAAGCCTCCACATTGCTAGTCTTGAGAAAAATAATTATTTTTTTTCTCCCTAAGGCTTTAAGTGTGATTCTGTGGTGAGTATGCTAGACCAGAAATTACAAAGATTATATAAGATTTGAATCTTCCAGTAAACAAGCCAGAAGATATACGTAATGAAGGGTTTCACACAGAAGCTTAGGCATGCTATAAACTCAGGAAAGAGGGGGTCTACCTTACTGATTGTTCCCATTGTCCCAGCATGAAAGCCATCTGTTACAGAATGAGAATGTAGACAATCCCCTGCATCAGAATGGCTCAGTTGCTGCCTATCTGCCTCTGCCCTTCCAGAGTTTGATATGGGAAGATGTTCCATTTCCCAAGGGCTTGGTAGATGTGAATTGTTAACATTGACGCTGGCTTTCACTGCTCTTGTGACTGGGATTGCACAAATAGGAGAGTATTTTTTTTTTTCCTCCTGAGGGACTAGCTTTGCAGATGGGTTTGGGAGACCCAGAGTGGAAACCTCTCCATGGTGGGTACTTATAGACCCACTCTTGCCCACTGCTCACATCGTCAAGTTGGAATACTATGAGGTAGTAAGGAAATATCTTGAAGTGTTTTAAGACTTTCTGTAGAAGAAAAGCATAATGATAAAATCTACTGAGATTAATTATAGAAGATGGAGAACATGCAAAGAAAAAGAAAAAATAGGATGGGGAAGTGGAGGAGGAAGAGGAGGGGGAGAAGGAGGAGGAGAGAGAGGAGGGGGATGATGATGATGATGATGAGCAGCCACAGTAGCAGCAACAACCATAGCTGCCAGAAGAGGTGGTTCTTCCTCGGAACCCCAGCCTTTGAAGGCAGGGGAATCAAGAATTCAAGGCCACCTTTGGCCATATTATAAGTTTGAGGACAGCTTGGGTTATATGAACCTGTGTCTTAACAAAATGAAAGAAAGAAAAAAGAGAAGAAAAAAGAGAGAGAAAGAAAAGGAGCAAACAGGGAACAAATGAAAAGAGAAGGAGAAGGAAGGAGAAAATGAAAATAGAAGGAAATAGGAAAATGGCTCTTCTGAAAAGCCTTATATATTTTTCTCATGTAAGATAATAATGCAACTTATTGAAACATATTTTAAAAAATCGTTAATTAGACAATTGAAAGACTTGTATTTTATATGGATTGGGTTGAAAAGAATGCCATATCTGGGCTCAATGAAATATGCTACTTCAGGAGGACTACTCGCTATAGTCCAATTTGGGCTGGGAATTGTGCACACTAACTTCATTTGATTACTGTGGGTATTGCCATCTTACTTTCCAACATCGGAAAAACAAAACCCAGGAGGTCCACCAGCTTCTGCAGGTGCCAGTTTACCTAGAGGAGACAGGCTCAACCATCACCACTTACCGTCCATCACGTTCAGTTTTTAGAATCTATGTTACTTCATTCTTTCTTCTTTTGAGACAGGGCATTATATATCCCTGGATGACCTTGAGCATTATCTGAAGTTGATTTTGAGTTTTTGATCTTCCTGCCTCTACCCCCTGAGTGCTGATATTTCATTACACTGGGTCAATATGGTTCTGGGGAGCAACCCAAGGCTTTGTGTATGTCAAGCAAACCCTGTACCAACTGTGTCACATTCCTAGCCCAGAACTGCATGGAACTTCATGGCCATCAACTCTTTTAAGATGTTTCTCTTTAGGAGAAATATCTGATCTTACCATTCAGTGAAGTCTAACTGATTAACAAATCCTTGAAGTTTTAAAAAGATGACCATTGTCATCAGGATCACTGTTGGAGTCTTAGGCAACACTTGTCTGCCTTTTGCCAGAGCCCTATTTTGTTGTAAGTAGAATACCTATGTCTTAGTCAGGGTTTCTATTCCTGCACAAACATCATGACCAAGAGGCAGTTGGGGAGGAAAGGGTTTATTCAGCTTACACTTCCATACTGCTGTTCATCACCAAGGGAAGTCAGGACTGCAACTCAAGCAGGTCAGAAAGCAGGAACTGATGCAGACGCCATGGAGGGATGTTCTTTACTGGCTTGCTTCCCCTGGCTTGCTCATCCTGTTCTCTTATAGAACCAAGACTGCCAGCCCAGAGATGGCACCACCCACAAGGGGACCTCCCTGTTTGATCATTAATTGAGAAAATGCCTTACAGCTGGATCTCATGAAGGCATTTCCCCAACTGAAGCTCCTTTCTCTGTGATAACTCCAGCCTGTGTCAAGTTGACACAAAACTAGCAAGTACATTTGACCACTTGTCAACTTGACACACAAACACATCACTAGTAAGCCTCAACCCTTACATCCAATCATGCGGGACCTGAGACTGCTTTGGTTGGGGAGGCAGAAATCCGGCCTGAGTAGGGCCACAAGCCTCTTCCGGTCAGAAAAGCGCCGGGGTAGCTAGGGCGCAGGGTCGGCTGACACTCGCCAGCTACCCACAACACCCGCCACAGGATCTTAAGACTTCTGGTGAGGGGAACACAGCTTCTGCTCCAATCCAATTGCGTGCAGGACCTGAGACTGCATTAGTTAGGGAAGCAGAAAACCGGCCTGAGTAGGACCATAGGCCTCTTCCGGCCGGACCAGCACCTGGGTAGCTAGAGTGCAGGGTCTGCTGACACCCACCAGCTACCCACGACACCCGCCACAGGATTTTGAGACTTCTGGTGAGTGGAACACAGAGTCTGCTCCAATCTTTAAACAGTGATAACAATAACAACTAATCCCAGAGATTACCAGATGGCGAAAGGTAAACGTAAGAATCTTACTAACAGAAACCAAGACCACTCACCATCATCAGAACCCAGCACTCCAACTCCCCCCAGTCCAGGGCACCCCAACACACCGGAAAAGCTAGACCCAGTTCTAAAAGCATATCTCACGATGATGGTAGAGGACATCAAGAAGGACTTTAATAATACACTTAAAGAAATACAAAAGAACACTGGTAAACAGGTAGAAGACATTAAAGAGGAAGCACAAAAATCCCTTAAAGAATTGCAGGAGAACACTGCTAAACAGGTAGAAGACATTAAAGAGGAAGTACAAAAATCCCTTAAAGAATTGCAGAGAATACTGCTAAACAGGTAGAAGACATTAAAGAGGAAGCACAAAAATCCATTAAAGAATTGCAGGAAAACCAGACCAAACAGGTGATGGAATTGAATAAAACCATCCAAGACCTAAAAAGGGAAGTAGAAACAATGAAGAAAATCCAAATTGAGGCAACACTGGAGATAGAAACACTAGGAAAGAAATCTGGAACCATAGATACAGGCATCAGCAACAGAATACAAGAGATGGAAGAGAGAATCTCAGGTGCAGAAGACTCCATAGAGAACATCGGCAGGACAATCAAAGAAAATACAAAATCCAAAAAGATCCTAACTCAAAATATCCAGGAAATCCAGGACAAAATGAGAAGACCAAACCTACGGATAATAGGAGTAGATGAGAATGAAGATTTTCAACTCAAAGGACCAGCAAATATATTCAACAAAATTATAGAAGAAAACTTCCCAAACCTAAAGAAAGCGATGCCCATGAACATACAAGAAGCTTACAGAACTCCAAATAGACTGGACCAGAAAAGAAATTCCTTCTGACACATAATAATCAGAACAACAAATGCACTAAATAAAGATAGAATACTAAAAGCAGTAAGGGAAAAAGGTCAAGTAACATATAAAGGCAAGCCTATCAGAATTACACCGGATTTTTCACCAGAGACTATGAAAGCCAGAAGAGCCTGGACAGATGTTATACAGAAACTAAGAGAACACAATTTCCAGCCCAGGCTACTATACCCAGCCAAACTCTCAATTACCATAGATGGAGAAACCAAAGTATTCCACGATAAAACCAAATTCACACATTATCTTTCCACGAATCCAGCACTTCAAAGGATAATAACAGAAAAAAACCAATACAAGGACAGAAACCACGTCATAGAAAAAGCAAGAAGGTAATCCCTCAACAAACCTAAAAGAAGACAGCCACAAAAACAGAACACCAACTCTAACAACAAAAATAAAAGGAAGCAACAATTACTTCTCCCTAATATCTCTTAATATCAATGGACTCAACTCCCCAATAAAAAGACATAGACTAACAGGCTGGCTACAGAAACAGGACCCAACATTTTGCTGCTTACAGGAAACTCATCTCAGAGAAAAAGATAGACACTACCTCAGAATGAAAGGCTGGAAAACAATTTTCCAAGCAAATGGTAGGAAGAAACAAGCTGGAGTAGCCATTATAATATCTGATAAGATTGACTTCCAACCCAAAGTCATCAAAAAAGACAAGGAAGGGCACTTCATTCTCATCAAAGGTAAAATCCTCCAAGAGGAACTATCAATCCTGAATATCTATGCTCCAAATACAAAGGCAGCCTCATTCATTAAAGATACTTTAGTAAAGCTCAAAGCACACATTGAACCTCACACAATAATAGTGGGAGACTTCAACACACCACTTTCACCAATGGACAGATCATGGAAACAGAAACTAAACAGGGACACAGTGAAACTAACAGAGGTTATGATACAAATGGATCTGACAGATATCTACAGAACATTTTATCCTAAAACGAAAGGATATACCTTCTTCTCAGCACCTCACAGTACCTTCTCCAAAATTGACCACATAATTGGTCACAAAACAGGCCTCAATATATACAAAAATATTGAAATTGTCCCATGCACCCTATCAGATCACCATGGACTAAGACTGATCTTCAATAACAAAATAAGTAATAGAAAGCCAACACACACGTGGAAACTAAATAACACTCTTCTCAATGATACCTTGGTCAAGGAAGGAATAAAGAAAGAAATTAAGGACTTTCTGGAGTTTAATGAAAATGAAGCCACAACATACCCAAACTTATGGGACACACTGAAAGCATTTCTAAGAGGAAAACTCATAGCTCTGAGTGCCTCCAAAAAGAAACTAGAGAGAGCACACATTAGCAGCTTGACAACACACCTAAAAGCTCTAGAATGAAAGGAAGCAAATTCACCCAAGAGGAGTAGACGGCAAGAAATAATCAAACTCAGGGGTGAAATCAACCAAGTGGAAACAAGAAGAACAATTCAAAGAATCAACCAATCGAGGAGCTGGTTCTTTGAGAAAATCAACAAGATAGATAAACCCTTAGCCAGACTCACTAGAGGGCATAGGGAAAGTACTCTAATTAACAAAATCAGAAATGAAAAGGGAGACATAACAACAGACCCTGAAGAAATCCAAAACACCATCATATCATTCTACAAAAGGCTATACTCAACAAAACTGGAGATCCTGGATGAAATGGACAAGTTTCTAGACAGATACCAGGTACCAAAGTTAAATCAAGATCAGGTTAATGATCTAAACAGTCCCATATCCCCTAAAGAAATAGAAGCAGTCATTAATAGTCTCCCAACCAAGAAAAGCCCAGGACCAGATGGGTTTAGTGCAGAGTTCTATCAAACCTTCAAAGAAGAACTAATCCCAGTTCTTCACAAACTATTACACAAAATAGAATCAGAAGGTACTCTACCCAACTCATTCTATGAAGCCACAATTACTCTGATACCTAAACCACATAAAGACCCTACAAAAATAGAGAACTTCAGACCCATTTCCCTTATGAATATTGATGCAAAAATCCTCAATAAAGTTCTCGCTAACCGAATTCAAGAACACATCAAAACAATCATCCATCCTGACCAAGTAGGATTCATCACAGGGATGCAAGCATGGTTCAATATACGAAAATCCATCAATGTAATCCATTATATAAAGAAACTCAAAGACAAAAACCACATGATCATCTCGTTAGATGCTGAAAAAGCATTTGACAAAATCCAACACCCATTCATGATAAAAGTCTTGGAAAGATCAGGAATTCAAGGCCCATACCTAACCATGATAAAAGCAATATACAGCAAACCAGTAGCCAACATCAAAGTAAATGGTGAGAAGCTGGAAGCAATCCCACTAAAATCAGGGACTAGACAAGGCTGCCCACTCTCTCCCTACCTATTCAACATTGTACTTGAAGTCCTAGCCAGAGCAATTAGACAACAAAAGGAGATCAAGGGGATACAAATCGGAAAAGAAGAAGTCAAAATATCGCTTTTTGCAGATGATATGATAGTATACATAAGTGACCCTAAAAATTCCATCAGAGAACTCCTAAGCCTGATAAATAGCTTCGGTGAAGTAGCTGGATATAAAATTAACTCAAGCAAGTCAATGGCCTTTCTGTACACAAAGGATAAACAAGCAGAGAAGGAAATCAGGGAAACAACACCTTCTCAATAGTCACAAACAATATAAAATACCTTGGCGTGATTCTAACTAAGGAAGTGAAAGATCTGTATGACAAGAACTTCAAGTCCCTGAAGAAAGAAATTAAAGAAGATCTCAGAAGATGGAAAAACCTCCCATGCTCATGGATTGGCAGGATCAACATTGTAAAAATGGCTATCTTGCCAAAAGCAATCTACAGATTCAATGCAATCCCCATCAAAATTCCAAATCAATTCTTCAACGAATTAGAAAGTGCAATCTGCAAATTCATCTGGAACAACAAAAAACCTAGGATAGCAAAAACTCTTCTCAAGGATAAAAGAACGTCTGGAGGAATCACCATGCCTGAACTAAAGCTGTACTACAGAGCAATTGTGATAAAAACTGCATGGTACTGGTATAACGACAGACAAGTAGACCAATGGAACAGAATTGAAGACCCTGAGATCAACCCACATACCTATGGTCACTTGATCTTTGACAAGGGAGCAAAAACCATCCAGTGGAAAAAAGACAGCATTTTCAACAAATGGTGCTGGCACAACTGGCGGTTATCATGTAGAAGAATGCGAATTGATCCATTCCTATCTCCTTGTACCAAGGTCAAATCTAAGTGGATTAAGGAACTCCACATAAAACCAGAGACACTGAAACTTATAGAGGAGAAAGTA
Organism: Mus caroli; assembly: GCF_978045245.1. Classification (NCBI taxonomy): domain Eukaryota; kingdom Metazoa; phylum Chordata; class Mammalia; order Rodentia; family Muridae; genus Mus; species Mus caroli. The sequence goes on along the minus strand of NW_028227261.1, from coordinate 100,741,320 downwards.
GGGAAAAGCCTCGAAGATATGGGTACAGGGGAAAAATTCCTGAATAGAACAGCAAAGGCTTGCACTGTAAGATCGAGAATCGATAAATGGGACCTCATAAATTTGCAAAGCTTCTGCAAGGCTAAAGACACCATTAATAAGACAAAAAGACCACCAACAGATTGGGAAAGGATTTTTACCTATCCTAAATCAGATAGGGGAGTAATATCCAATATATATAAGGAACTCAAGAAGGTGGACTCCAGAAAATCAAATAACCCTGTTAAAAAATGGGGCTCAGAACTGAACAAAGAATTCTCACCTGAGGAATACCGAATGGCAGAGAAGCACCTGAAAAAATGTTCAACATCCTTAATCATCAGGGAAATGCAACTCAAAACAACCCTGAGGTTCTACCTCTCACCAGTCAGAATGGCTAAGATCAAAAATTCAGGTGATAGCAGATGCTGGCGAGGATGTGGAGAAAGAGGAACACTCCTTCATTGTTGGTAGGATTGCAAGCTGGTACAACCACTCTGGAAATCAGTTTGGCGGTTCCTCAGAAAATTGGACATAATACTACCAGAGGATCCAGCAATACCTCTCCTGGGCATATATCCAGAAGATGTTCCAACCGGTAAGAAGGAAACATGCTCCACTATGTTCATAGCAGCCTTTTTTATAATAGCTAGAAGCTGGAAAGAACCCAGATGCCCCTCAACAGAGGAATGGATACAGAAAATGTGGTACATTTACACAATAGAGTACTACTCAGCTATTAAAAGGAATGAATTTATGAAATTCCTAGGCAAATGGATGGATCTGGAGGGCATCATTCTGAGTGAGGTAACATATTCACAAAGGAATTCACACAATATATACTCACTGATAAGTGGATATTAGCCCCAAAACTTAGGATACCCAAGATATAAGATACAATTTGTTAAACGCATGAAACTCAAGAAGAACGAAGACCAAAGTGTGGACACTGTGCCCCTTCTTGGAATTGGGAACAAAACACCCATGGAAAGAGTTACAGAGATAAAGTTTGGAGCTGTGAAGAAAGGATGGACCATCTAAAGACTGCCATATCCAGGGATCCATCCCATAATCAGCTTCCAAACGCTGACACCATTGCATACACTAGGAAGATTTTGCTGAAAGGACCCAGATATAGCTCTCTATTGTGAGACAATGCCGGGGCCTAGCAAACACAGAAGTGGATGCTCACAGTCAGCTATTGGATGGATCACAGGGCCCCCGATGGAGGAGCTAGAGAAAGCACCCAAGGAGCTAAAGGGAACTGCAACCCCATAGGTGGATCATTATTATGAACTAACCAGTACCCCAGAGCTCTTGTCTCTAGCTGCATTTGTATCAAAAGATGGCCTAGTAGGCCATCACTGGAAAAAGAGGCCCATTGGACTTGCCAACTTTATATGCCCCAGTACAGGGGAATGCCAGGGCCAAGGGGTGGGGGTGGGTGGGTGGGGGACTTGGGGGGGAGTGCATTGGGGACTTTTTGGATAGCATTGGAAATGTAATTGAGGAAATTACCTAATTTAAAAAAAATAAATAAAAAAAAGAAAAAAAGAAACTACTGACAACTCTTACCTTCTTGGAGAGAAATAATCAGTTTTCTCCAATGCAGTGACACTGGGTATAGCAATCACGTTCCAGGCAGTACCCATGCTCAGAAATAGCTGATCAACACAAAATGGACTGAGTGGTGTGTGTGTGTGTGTGTGTGTGTGTGTGTATGTGTTGTTGTTGCTTTTGTTTGTTGTTTTTAAACTTTTGACTTTTCTTTCTTTTTTGAGAGAGAGAGAGAACGAGAGAATGTGTGTGTGTGTGTGTATGTGTGTGTGTGTGTGTGTGTGTGTGTGTGTGTGAGAGAGAGAGAGAGAGAGAGAGAGAGAGAGAGAGAGAGAGAGAGAGAGAAAGAGAGAGAGAGAGAGAGAGGGAGAACATGAAGTTGAAGTTGAAGTTGGGTGGTGGGGAAGATTTGGGAGGACTTGGGGAGGAGTAAGAATATGATAAAAATATATATTGCATGAAAACTTTCAAAGCATAATAAACATTTAAGTGAACAAATAAAAGTACTTGCATAAAAAAGAAAATCCAGAAAAAAAAAAAAAAAAAAAAGGAATAGAAGAAGGTGAAGAATCCCAGCTCAAAGGTCCAGAAAAATCTTTTTTTTTTTTTTTTTTGCTGTCTCCTGGGAACACCCCGCAGACACAATTTTATTCTTTATCGAAACAAAGTCATTCCCTAGCACCCTCCCTTGGCTTTGTCCATAGCAAAATAAATAGCTGTTCCCTTTAGAGTGGTGACAGCAGTCCAGGGGTGGGGTGGGGTGGGGTGGGGTGGGGTGGGGTGGGGTGGTATCCAGCAGAGATGAAGAACTCACAGGAAGGTCTTAGTCCTGGGTCTTAGAGTCAGCTGTCATCCTCCTCCTCAGACTCTCCCTCAGACTCAGGTGCGCTCTCAGACAGGTCATCGTCCATCTGCTGGAATCCTCCTGACTCGGCGTCCCACATGTATTTGATGAAAACTTTGAATTCAGCCATCTCATACCCAAACAGCTTCAGGATATGGGCCTGCTCTGGGGTCAGCATGTCACCCTCTTTGCATACTTCATAGTCAGACAGCATGGTCACCACAGCTTTTTTGAGGGCAGTGGGCAGCCCCAGCTGCCTCAGCTGTGGCTCCATGGAGTGAGGGAACTGCTTCAGGGGACCTGGATCCAGGCTTACAGTTAGAGTTGCTTTGTTCCCCGCTCGAGCAAAATCCATTTCTGTATACTTTGTGAACCCCTCATTCACCTCCTCCTTCGTGTGGTTGGTAAAAAGCAGCCCAACTTCACCTCTCAACTTCTTGCTGACCTGATGTAGGTTGTCTTTGTATTTGTCAGATGGGCTTTGACCCAAGGCCACTATCATCATCTTGTTTTTGCCAAAGAACATCTGGCTGTGCTTCCAGGCATTCCGGATGTCCTCCAGTTTGCTGTTCTTCATGTTGGCCACAGAGAAGATGAAGAGGTATTTGTAGGTGTCCACACATTTCCGAAGCTCTTCTATCAGGTTCTGCTTTAGTTCCAAGCCTTTCTTGGCAGTTTTTGTTAAGGAAACTTTCTTGTCTCGCTTGGATTTGGGCATCGCGGCAAAGGCACATGCAGCGGAAGACCAGGCCTCCAGAAAACATCTTAAGCATAATCACAGAAGAAAACTTCCCTAACCTAAAGAAAGAAATGGCCAAAAATATACAAGAAGCTTACAGACCACAAAATAGATTGGACTAGAAAAGAAAATCCTCCTGTCACATAATAATCAAAACACTACACAGAACAAAGAAAAGATATTAAAAGCTGTAAGGAAAAAAAGGCCAAGTAACATATAAAGGCAGACCTAACTTTAGCAAAGAGGCAGGATATAAAATTAATTCCACTGCAACCAAATAGCCTTCTTTTATATAAATGATAAACAGGCTGAGAAAGAAACTAGGGAAATATCATCCTTCACAATAGCACAAAGTAATAAAACCTATCTTGGTGTAATTCTTACCAAGCAAGTTCTATGTGACAAGAACTTCAAATCCCTGAAAAAAAAATCTAAGAAGACCTCAGAAAATGGAAAGATTTCCCATGCTCATGGATAGGTAGGATTAGCATAGTGAAAATGGTCATCTTACAAATAGTAATCTATAGATTCAATGCCATATCCATCAAAATTCCAACAGAAATTTTCACAGACATGGAAAGAGCAATTCTCAACTTCATATGGAAAAACAAAAAACCTAGGAGAGCTAAAACAGTTCTTAACAATAAAAAAATTTCAGGAGGAATTACATCCCTGACCTCAAGCTGTACTACAAAGCAATAATGATAAAACCTGCAGGGTATTGGTACATCGATAGATATGTCAATCAATAGAATAGAATCAAAGACCCAGAAGTAAACCCATATACCTATGACCCTCAATATAAAACTGTATACACTGAATCTAACAGAAAAGAAAGTGGGAAAGAGTCTGGAACTCATTGGCAGGGGGAAATTTTTCTGAACAGAACACCAATGGCTCAGGCTCTATGTTTAATAATTGATAAATGGGACCTCATGAAATTGAAAAGCTTCTGTAAGGCAAAAGACTCTGTCAATGCAACCTACAGATTGGGAAAAAATTTTCACTAACCCTACATCCGACAGAGGACTAATGTCTAAAATATATAAAGAACTAAAGAAGTCAACTTCCAAAAACCCAAATAACCCAATTAAAAAAAAAAAAAACAAAAACAGGGTACAGAGCTAAACAGAGAATTCACAACAGAAGGATCTTGAATGGCTGAGAAACACTTAAAGAAATGATCAAAGTCCTTACTTAATAGAGAAATGCAAATCAAAATGACCCTAAGATTCCACCTTACATCAATCATATTGGCTAAGATGAAAAACTCAAGAGGAACACTCCTCCATTGCTGGTGGGATTGCAAAGTGGTTTAACCACTCTGGAATTCAATATGGCAGTTCCTCAGGAAATTGGAAATAGTTCTACCTGAAGACTCATCTATACCACTCTTGGGCATATACCCCAAAGATGCCCCATCATACCACAAGGACACATACTCCACTGTGTTCACAGCAGCCTTATTTGTAATAGCCAGAAGCTGGAAACAACCCAGATGTCCCTCAACCCACCTATCTCTTTGTCCCTTGTCAGGGTAATCTAAAAGTTCCGCCCTGTCTCCTTGCCCAGCCAATGACTGTGTGGCAATTATTATCAGTCGAAGCCAGCTGGGGGCAGGGACCCTCAGGTCTGGAAGTGTGGGAAGCCATTCCGGGCTCCCTGGCCAGCCAGACGGAAATATGCTCCAGGCAGTAAACAAGCCCATGTTTGGTGGATGGCCCGCCCTTAATCCCTGATTGGCTGAGCAAGCCTGCCTGGTGAGGTGATGTAACCTGTGGTGATTGGTGGGGGCGTGGTTGTGGCTGGAGTGGAGAAAAACACTTGTAACCAGAGAGGCTGGGGGATTTGTAAAGAGAAGCTGCCTGAGTAAAACTGCTTTAAGAAGAACCGGTGGTTGCGTCTTTCTTGCTGGCCGAGTTGGACACAACATGGAAGTGTGGCTTTTGGGAGCAGAAATAAGAACCAATCCCCAGCACTCTTTACTTAGAGTTCACAAATTAGATAAGCTGGTAGGCAGTGGGCTCCAGGGAGCTTCTTGTTTCCACCTTCCTACTACTGGGATTACCAGCACGGGCTAGGTTTGGTTGCTTACATGAGTTCTGGGGGATCATTAGTGGTCTTTATGCTTGCAAGGTAAGCACTTTACAAACTGAGCAATCTCCTGGCCCTCTCTGCTGGTTTTTGATCTAGAGTAAGATTGCAATTTATAATCTTAGCCTGTGATGCTCAGTATGACTCGTGTCAGTTCTGTTTTCTTCTCCCCTCCAGCCAGCTCTCTGCCTTGCTCTCTAAACTCCACCTCTTCCAACTGACATTTGGAATTTTTTTTTTTTTTTTTTTTTTTTTTTTTTAGAAAAGAGCAAGCTCGTCTGCTTCTAACTTAGTGTGCTCCTCTCCTGGCTCTTCCCAATGCATTACAACACTTCAGATCATAGTTCCTCCGTGGTGCTCCTTTGGCCACCTTCTTTGATGCAGGCTCTCAGCCCATTCTCTCCCATTTCAGCACCTGCTCTGAGTACGTGACACAGCCTGGCATTATTTGATGCATTGATTTCCATGCTCATTACTGGTTTCCCTTCCTCCTCTTGTGTGGTCTAGAAGCTATGGGAAAGCAGGAGCCCTGCTCATGAATTGTTTGCTGTAACATCCCCGCTGGACACGTGATTTTTCTGTTGCCACCAATCTCTCAGCCTCATTCCACTCCTGACATCTGGTGCTTTCTACGTTACCTACAGCTGCTCCCACCCAGGCAGCCTTCCTAGAAGTAGCTTGGCTACAAATATTCTCCATATGGAAATGTAGCCTCAGTTTCCATTTCTCTTCTGATGGAGATTCTTACACACTGTTCAAGATTTGCCATGTGCCACTGTTTGGGTGGAAGGCAATCCTTAAACAGCACTGTCCACCAGGGTAGATAGATTTTCTTGTTGCTACCAACTGCTGTGATGGTTGGGGGAAATTGTCTACCATTAGTAACACCTCAGTCAGGCTGAACAAGCATCCTGGAGTGAGGAATACCTACTGTGACACAGTGTAACTTACGTTATGTATCACCTATCTCGCCCCAGAACAGGGACTTCTCATCGCAAATCCTAGCCTGAGAAAGACCACGGGTAGCTGGAGACGGCAGGCTGCCCAGGGTCACCTGGATCTGAACTACGTGGGGGTCCTAGATGGTCACTTGTCCTGCTTTCCTACCTGTTAGATCCTCTTTCTCATTGCAGTCTGTTTAGGGGCAGGGAAGAGTAACATATGGGTTCTTTGGTGTGCTGGATGCTCTAAGACATCATATCAGTGAATGGTATGAGGTCTTTTTTTTTTTTTTTTGTACTATGCCCATTTTCCAAACAGGGGACATAGGGCTCTTAGAAAGATTAAGTAGCTTACTTGAAGCACCAGCATAGTGGTTACTTTGTAACTTCTTTGTCTCTCCTTGGGATTCCGGTGCTGGGACATTAAGAGAAAGAGCCACAGCAGCCCAGGTTTGAGAAGCCAGTGTGGTGGGTGGAGAGTGCTAGGATTGTATCCAGCAAATTCCCAACAAGCAAGCTTTGTAGCTTAAAAAAGTTAAATTAGGCAATTTGTAGCAGATGTCAAGATAAAGGCCAATAAACAAGTGTGAAGAATCTTCTGCTTAACAGGGAAAACAAAAACATTGAACTCTAAAATTAAGAAAAAAAAAAAAACACCAAACAAACAATTATTCATTACATTCTCACTGACATCATGGCCTTTGGGTGTCACAAGAACTCTAAACATTTCTCCAGCTAGCAAATCAACTCTAAACATTTCTTCAGCCAGTAAACATGCCTACTAGAAGGTATGTGAGAGCCAGAAGGAGGGGATGCTGACCCTTGTCTATGGGGGTGCCAGTACTGGGCTAGCATCTGCTGGGATGACAAGTTGGAGAGGACACATCTCTGGTTCCTGAGATATCAGGCTAGGCTGGCCACTGGGGCCAGATAATAAGTGTGCAGTTGAATGTTCTGTGGTTCTGGCTGTGACGACCTGAGAACTAGGAGCCTATGGCAGTGGAGGACAGAAAATTCTGAAGAGGAGTGAGCTTTGAGATGAGGCTTGAGGGATAAACCAGAGAAAGAGAAGTGGAAGGGTAGATAGAAGGATCAGTATGTGTGAAATTATAGTCACAGGACATATGTGTTATTGAAGGCAGTGGGAAGAGGGCTTGTTAAGTTGCTTAGATATGTATTTCATGTGTGTGTGTGTGTGTGTGTGTGTGTGTTGCTAGCTGGAGGTTGTGGTGCGATGTGCATGGGAGTGCAGGTGCTTGTGGTGGCCAGAAGAGGGCATCAGATACCGTGGAGTTGGAATTACAAGCAGCTATGAGTCTCCCAGACAGGAAAGCTGGAACGAAATGTGGTCATCTTGCAAGGGCAGTATGAATTCTGACCTATGTCTCCAGTCCCTGGAGAAGTTGGTGAGAACAAGACCATGAAGGCCCTGTGTGTCAGCTTCTGGAACAGGCTAGAAGAATGTTGCTTTACCTGTCCATGTGAGACTAACACAGTCTTGACCATGGCTATAGACATTCAAAACGGAGTAGAAGAGCTGTCTCACGCATTTAAGAAATTCTATAGCGGGGCAGTTGGTGGCGCACACCTTTAGTCTCAGCACTCGGGAGGCAGAGGCAGGTGGATTTCTGAGTTCTAGGACAGCCTGGTCTACAAAGTGAGTTCCAGGACAGCCAGGACTACACAGAGAAACCCTGTCTCAAAAAACCAAAAACCAAAAAAAAAAAAAAAAAAAAAAGAAATTCTGTTGTTGAGTTCTTCTACTGGAGTAGCAAAATGGGCACAAAATAGATGTTCAGTGTATGAATGAAAGCATAGTATTATGGATAGATCACCATAGGCACACAGCAGACATTTATGTGGTGATCCACATTCATGCATAGCAGTTATATAATTTCTATGATAAATAGATATTTTTAGTTAAAATATTTACTTTCATAACAGAAAGTGAATGCAAATTATGGCAATTTCAAAGCACCTAATGCTTCATACGCTATGATGACAAATTGTTCTTACCAAATAATTCATATTTAGTAACAAGGTTTTCTGCTTGATTGCTTATTATTTTGTTGTACTATTATAGATATTGTATTTGATCTTAGAGTGGAGTTTGCTGTTCCATGTCATTAAATAAATTCTCTGGGATATAATTTATTTTGCTCCTCAGAGAATAGAAGGAGTTCAGTAGCTCTGAAGCATGTGCCTGCTTTCTACGGAGCTAGGGAAATACAAAACAACTTTGCTGTGATTTCTTCTTTCTCTTTTTCTTTTTTGGTAGATGTATTCATAAAGGCATGTTCCTTTTCTTGGCAAAGATGATGCTGAAGACAGGATGTGTTTGTGGTCTGATGGAAGTGGGCTGAGTTTTCAATTCATGGCAATTTGTCCTACAGGGGTAGACAGCCACCTACCCTAGTGCTGCCGTTTAGATTTGCCGCTTCTCTTGGCATTCTGTCCCCAGCTTTCATGGCATTTAAATCAACAGTGATTTCTATAATGTATTCATTATCTGCACATTCTGCCCCCATGAGGAAGATGTGGGGTTTGCGTGTCCCTCCTGGGATTCTGGGTAGATTTTATGGCTATCAGACCAATAGATCATGGCAGAAATGAGGATGTGAGAATTTCTGGGCTTAGACTTTAATAGCATGGTAGCTCCTTTCTCCTCCTCCCTTTCTCTTGGAAGACTTTTGGAACCTTTAGCCCCTGAACAAAAAGCCTGAAGACTCCAACACTGCTTGTACAAGAAAGTGGCTATGTCGCTATTCTAATAAACTGCCCTCAATAAACCCCATAATTTGGATATCTCCACTAAGGCATTATGCTATATTGGAAGAGCACTCTGGATCCTCTAGACTGAACCCTATCTGCCAAATAAACGCATAAATGCATTGTAGCCTCTACCCACACCACGTGGCACAGAGCTCCCCAGCTGAACTCCATGTGAATTTCTGAGTTTCAGAATTATGGTATGTGATGTTTTAGAGTAGTTTGTTATAAAGCAATGGACAACAGAAGCACTTTCCATTAGTCTTTATTATTATTGCCTTTTTTAGACCATAGAACCATAAGGACAAACAGACCATACTTACCTTATTGATGTCTGTGTACTCGAATAGTTAGCTCCGTCTTAGCACACAACAGGGGCTAAATAAATATTTATTCAAATATGGATGGAAACTTTCATGTCATATGATACACAGAGCAGTTAAAACTGAGGTGAGGGTCCTTGTCTCACACCCCCTGGTTTTCCTCTCAGGTATGTTTGTGTTTTGATAATAATCTCTTACTTAATTGCATATGACATTCCACTTTATAGGATACATGATATCTATGTATGTCTTAGTTAGGGTTTCTACCGTGATGAACCACCAAACACAAAAGCAACTTGTGGAAGAAAGGTTTTTTTACTTATACTTCCAGGTAAAAGTCTACCCATGAGGGAGGTTGGGGCAGGAACCTGGTTGTAGAAACCGATGCAAAGGTCATGGAGGACTGCTGGTTACTGGATGCTATCCACGGCCTGCTTGCCCCTCTTTTCTTATACAACTTACGATCATCAGCCCAGGTGTGGTGCCAATTGCAGTGAACTGGGCCCTCCCATACAAATCTTTACTCAAGAAAATGCACCAAAAGCTTGCCTACAGGCCAATCTGGTTGGGGCATTTTCTCAGTTCAGGTTCCCTCTTCCAAAGTGGCTCTTTATTTTTCAGATAAAACTAGCCAGCATAATGTATATAACTGCATATGAGTCTAGATGTAGAAATTACATTTAGGCATTAAAAACATGTGTGTATGTACACACACACACACACACACACACACACACACACTCTTTTCTAGCGTATCTCGCATACCCAGTTTTTCTGATTTAAAAATAATTAATTTTTTGTCTCTCTAGTTTTTGATATGTCACTATATGTATAAACAAACACATTTCTGCAGTGGAAAGATGGTCTCCTTGCTTGAGTTGCTTTGACAGCCAAGCTTCTGCTTTGTCAGTATCCACAAATCATAACCCTTAGGAAGACATTCATTAAACAGTGGAATGCCGGAACTGGGTGCTTTGTCTTTTCAGTACATAATTCTGTACCAGCACCATCGGTTCTAATTATTATAATTATTGCTGTGTTTGGTTTCAATTTCACCTTCTACACCACAGCACCAAATAAACACTCAGTGACTCTTGAAGCACTTATTAACATCTCTGCACATCTTTTCTGTTTTGTCGATGGTAGCCTTTTGAAACTGGCCAAGCAGATGTGACCAGTGCAATAGTTTGCTAGCATCATTCAGTGTGGCTTCAATGCCGGGTCTTCAGAGTAACCCCTTATAATGAATAGGAAATGCTTTGTGACTTTTAGCAGGCTGTTGTAATGAGTTCCCACCTGAATGCTTGTCATTAGCAGGATCCCTCAACTTGGAAGAGGGTGCAGACCAGGGCAACTGGACAGTGTATCAGACACTTACAATCTGACAATCAGGCTAATGTTAACGTTAGGTGACTCAGATTCTAAAAGCCTTCATCTTTCATTTGTATATACACTTTTTTTCCTAATGGGGACTTCAAAGAATTGGATTTCTGTGTATTCAGAGATGGTATTTAAAAAAAAAAACAGCACTTGTTAATAATTTATTAATGTGATTAGTGCTAAGAGCAAGGCAGGGAACACACCCATTTAGGGGAGAGGGTGATCATATTGTCAGTGATTGTGTAGAAAGCTAAACTGTCCCAAGGGAGCCTACAAATTTCATCCAGGGTTGAAAACAATAAAAAAAGAATTGGGACTTTAGGCAAGACTTATTTGTTTACAAATGATAATATAAGCCAGACTCTCTTAAACAGTTGAGTAATAGGATTGATGATGATGATGGTGATGATATTACTGGCCTCAAACCCAGAGATCCACCTGCCTCTGACTTCTAAATGCTGGGATCAAAGGTGTGTGCCACCATTCCTAGCTAACGAGGTTTTTGCGTGTGGTTGGGTCTAGATACTCAGATTAGTGTCTTGTGTTGACTTACTGTAAGAAAGTTTTCCTAAGCAGCCCCTAGCAACCCAAGGCTCTTCATAACCTTCACAGTTTACTCCACCATCAACAGTAGTGAAGGAGATGAAGGAGATTCTCAATGGCCTCACTTAGGTCATATTATTGTCCCCTAGTGGCCAGAAGGAGGGTGAATCATAGTTATCCAGGCCAGGAACATGTTCTTATCTCTGCATATGTGAAGGATGTTAACTTAAAGTGCGTCCATCCAGGAACCTCAAGACTTTCTTACAACAGGAGCTTTTATTCATCATCTGGGACATAAATGAATTGATATTTGGGTAGAGAGATCTGAGGCTACACCCATTCTGCCATTCATTCATTTCATATTTTTGCTGTAGTCACTTTGCCACGTGGGGCCTCAGAGTGCTTTTTTTTTTTTAAAAAAGATTTATTTGTTTTAATTTTATATGCATGGGTTTTTATATGCACAGAGGGTTATGTGCCATGTGTGGGTAGAGCTCACAGTGGTCCAAAAGGCATTGGATCTTTTGGAACTAGAGTTACAGACACTCTGAGAACTGTGTGAGGCTCTATGTTACATGTGGGGTTCTCTGCAAGAGCACTGAGAGCTCTTAAGTACTGATCCAACTGCCCATCCCTCAGATTCACTATTTTTACAGCAAAGAGGACTCTGGAAGAGTTGAGGCTGATACTACCATCCAGCTCAAGGATTCTACAGTTTTCTTCAACTGGGAGGATTATTGTAAATATCCAGGAAGGTGGATTTTTTTTTTTCCCCTAAGATAGGGCTTTTCTATGTAGTTCTCACTGTGTTGGAACTCCATCTATAGACCATGCTGGCCTGGAGAGTTCCAATGGCCTCTGCCTCCTAGGTGCTAGGTTTAAAGGCTTATGCCACCAAGGCCTGAGATGAAGATGGTACCAGAATGCCCAAACTTCCTGGGTGTGATGGCTCATGCCTTAACCTCAGAACTTGGGAGCCCGAGGTAGGAAGATTATCATGGGTTTGAGGCCAGCCTAGGCTACATGGGTGAGTTCTAGGACAGCATGATTTCAATGTGAAATCTAAGTTTTTCAATTACAATTGCTTGAACCAACTAAGTTTATCTTTGCCTCTTAAAAAAAAAGTTAAGGTAGTCTAGATTTTAGTATCCTTTGTAAGGAAACTCAAGGAGAGCCTGAAGTCAGTAGTGACGCGGTGACAGCTGCCTTTCCTCAAGTAGAAACAGGCCAGGTCTTCACAGTTCTCAGAGACCTCGCTTCTGAGCTCTTCCCCCGACTTCCCCCACAGCTCATCAGCAATGCTGTCAGGACACTGTTTCTCGGTTGTAAGGTCATTGGGATAAATGGGAAGGTTGGCAGATTGCCTGAAAATGAGTTTGGCTTGAAAGTTCCTTGCCCAAGAAACGGAAAGAAGAAGCCTGCTGGGACAGCCAAGGGGAGAGAGAAGAGTGAGTGGCCTCTCTTGAAAGAGCTGCAGCCCTGGAAATGTGGCTAATGGCTGGAGAGGGCTCACAGTGATAACACACAGTGGCCACTTGGATTTAATTATAGCAACATTTGCAGACAATAAGTGGGCCCTGAGTGAAGCCAGCCTGATGATAGGCAGTGACACAGGCTCATCTCGACTTCCGGCCAAGAGGGGATGAGAGATGACTTGGAAATGTTTCCTCTAGAATATCCGCGTGTGTCCCCATCACCATGGTCAAATATTTATTCAGATTCCTGAACTGGAGATGACACTGTTGTAAATGGTGGAGAGAGAGAGCCTCGGACTTGGACTTAGGCTACCTGAACTCACTTCTGAAGTTTCTGTTCACAGGGGCTCATTTTCAGAACGACAGTCTTTGTTCTTTGCCATCAGGAAAATTAGCAATTTCGAGGCTAGAGATTTGTTGAGGAACATTCTATTTTTAAAAACGTTCTATGCTTTAAAAAAAAAAGCTTCTGTTGTTTACATATAATGAAAAGAAGATAAGATTCCTGACATCTACATACTCTCAATAAAAGGATTCATTAGAACGGTGGAAAATTTAAGCATTCTTTATAATAAGCTGTCAGTAGAATTCTAGGAGAAAAAAAATAGAGGCTGAAGAGCAAACATTGCTCCCCTCCCCCGTCCCTTGCTCTTTCTTTACCGAATGTCTTTCCTGTGTCAACACTGAACTTGGTGCTCTGTGTGTAGGTCAACTCTCTGTGGTGGATTTTATGAAACCCATTTTAAAGGGGAGGAACCTGAGGTCAGACCGATTAAACAACTAGCTCTAAAAATTAACACTCCTTAATAAGCCGTAGTCTCAGACGTGTTGATTTTCTTCAACATTCTTTCGCCACTGAATAAAATGGGGCCAGTAAATGGGAACAACAAAAGAGTCCTTGTCGCTCACTCCCAAGCTGTGGTAGTTTGACCAGTTCCCATAGTCTCTCTGCATCCTCCTTGAGGTTCAGAGATATGAACTCTCAGCTGTTCCTGTCTCGATGACTACAGCCTGCTGTCCCGATTCCCTGCCACAGTGGATTGTTACCTCTCTGAAACCATAAGCCCAAATAAACTCTTTCTTCTAAAAGTTGCCTTGGTTAGGATTTGTCACAGCAACAGAAAATCAACTGATATACAAGGCCAATAGGTAATTTAATAAGGTATAGAACTGGAATTCATGGCTGTCAGAATCCAAGGGCTTGCTTCTTTCATTCCTTTTCTCTCCTCTTCTCTTATGTCCCCTTCTCCCTTTCCCTTCCCCTCCCCTCTGACCCTCATTCTCCTGACCAGGTCTCTTGTAGCTCAGCATGATCACAAATTTGCTATGTAGGATAAGATGACCATGAATCAATTCTCTGGCCTCTACCATCCAAGTGCTGGGATTATGGGTGTGTGCTATGGGTAAGGCTTGGTTTATCAACACTACTCCGACTCCTTTTGCATTTCTTCTATGGCTCTCATTTTGTTTGATAGACTTGGAACTGTGGCCCTAAGAGCCATGATTTAGGAGTAGGGTTCTGCAAGATGGCCTGTTTTTTGAACTCCAAGCTTTCTGAATAGTGAAAACAAGTCCCACACAGACTTCCTCAGTGCATGTGAGGGTCTGAGGATGGGACTCATCAGATGTGGTGTTAGCGTCTTGCACCCAGCTAGCATTGCAAGAAAAGCAGCTGCTGCTGATTGCTTTTAATCCATTCAAATGAACTAATTTTTAAAAAATGAAAATAAGGTGTTTTGCCTCTATGTACAATGAAGAAGTACCTTCCAAGAGGATTCTCCTAAAAAGATTCTGATTATGTCTCATATCTATCTAATATTCATGACTCTCAAATGATTAGTTCCTTGGGTTGAATGATTATTTTTCAGGCTTGTAATTGATCTCAGTCATGGTATCAGTAAGAGTTTACTTTTTATGAACCTTCCTTATGTGTGATGGCTTAAAGTAACAAACAGGTACTTAGACCATGAATCTATGGGTCACAGCAAGGGCAGGATTCAGACGGGTGGTTATTGGTTGGCCATTGGCTGGAGAGATAGGAGCAACACTACCATACTGATTTTGCCACCCAACAGAATTACATGGGCTTGTTCAAATTGTGGTTGTATAGGATTCCATGAGAGAGGAGAATTGTTCAAATTATCTGGAGTTTTGAACTGTGCTTCTTCTTACTTCGGTTATATTCTGTTTGCTGAGGGAGAGACTGAAAATGAAGCAAGGCAGAGGGATGGTCAGGACTGCAGGGCTATGGTCAGGACTGCTAGGGGATGGTCAGGATTGCAGGGGTATGGCCAGGACTGCTAGGGGATGGTCAGGACTGCAGGGCTATGGCCAGAGTGCAGGGGGATGGTCAGGACTGTTGAGGGGATGGTTAAGGGTGCAGGGGGGATGATCAAGAGTACAGGGGGATGGTCGAGACTAGTTCAGAGAAAGTTCTGAGAGATTTATGTTTATGATGATAGTTCAAAATTACTGTTATTATATTGAAAGGGCACTGTTTATACATTTACTCAACACACAGTAAAAGAGGTCCTTTTTGGGGTGGCAGAGATAAAAACAAAGATGGAGTAGATCTGAACTGGCACAGCAGGAGCCACTACCATGAGCAAATATGTGGTAAAGAGATGCGAGAGAAAGAGAAGCTGAACAATTTGAGGACTATGAAGAGAGGAGGAACTGGAGATACATGGATTGTGAGGAATGACGTGATGAGTAGCCTGCCCTGCCACCCAAGGCCATGGTGAAGTCCCAGCCTGTGCTGGTGCTGAGGGCCATGTCTGGTTTCCAGGCCATGCAGTGGCAGGGATCTGCATTGATGTTCATGGCTCATATTACCACCAAAGGCCATGCTGATGTTTCTGGTCTGGGCTGCCACCTGGAATCATGTGGATTTCCAAGGGCTGTACAGAGATGGCCCTACCCCTCACTAGCTGCAGCAATGAGGAGCATGGTTCCTGCACCTTGCTTGGGCAGCATAGTAGAGCTGACCCTGGTGGTATGGGTGCAGGTGAACTGGCTCCAAGGTCATGAACATGGGAAAGCCGACATGGGTGAGGGAGAGTTCCTCTCCCCTCCTTGCCCCTCACTGCCTGAGGCCGGCAGAAGAGACAGCCCTGAGGATATGAGAGCAGGAGAGCTATCTCTGCCCCTTGTTTGCTGCAGCACTCCAGAGAGTGGGCCCTGGACCTCACCTGGGCAGCACAGTAGAGTTGACCTCAGTGGTGTGGGCAAGTGCCCCAAGAGCATGAGAGTGGGAGAGCAGGCCCTGCCCCTTGCTGGCTGCAACACTGGGTAGGGCAGCTGGAGTACTTGTGTTGGTGATGTGGATACAGGAGAGCTGACAGGCTGACCAGTTCAGCTACCACTCAGACTTTGAGTTGGCCCACCCCATTATCTACCCCATCTGTGGACTGCTGGAGTATGTGAATGGGCAAGTCCTGAAGATCCAAAGCTGCAGGATCTCTATGACATAGAGAAACAATAGGATATCTGAGAGGAGTCCCAGTGAAGATCCAGTATTGATAGTGTAGCAGAAGCCAGAGGCCTTGAACCAGATCAATAATTCATTGCAATGAACATTTGCAAATAAAGACATGTGGACAAAAGGTTATAGTGTGGAACACACTGTGACACACTACAGCTTCCATGACAGGTTTTTTAAAATTACTTTTTTATTTTTGGGGGGCAGGGGAGGTTACAAAGGCAGAGAGGGAAGGACAGGGAGGTGAGTGGGACTAGGGTGCATGATGTGAAATTCACAATGAATTACTAAAAATTTTAAAAAGAAACCCTCAAATAACCCGAAGGAAAGTGACAGAAACTGTCTGAATGAGGATCTAGGGCAGGACTCTAGGGAAGGAAGAGAGATACAGAGAAATTAGAACAAACAAAAATGGAAATGAGAGATGGCTCTGTGTTTAAGAGCACTGACCACTCTTCCAGAGGTTCTGAGTTCAATTCCCAGCAACCGCATGATGGCTCATAACCATCTGTAATGGGATCCAATGAGGACAGCAACAGTGTAATCATATACATAAAATAAAAAAGTAAATCTTAAAAAAAAAAAGAAATGAAACGAAAGAAGAAAGCTACTGATCTGAGACTATAAGGGTGGTAAACTTATGGAGACAATTCTAATGCCAATTGTTGACAAAGAGAAGCAAGAGCCCTGGCCTTGAGGGTTATAGAGGGGGTTCAAGTCTGAATCTCCAGCTACCATGAATGTAGAAGAATGGCTTGAAACCATTTGGAATTGTGGCTGCAAAGCACGGTTAGTGGTAACATACATACTAACTTATTAATGATTTTTTTCTTCAACAACAACAATATTCTTTCAATTTTCTTTCAATATTCTTTCAATTTTCTTCAACAACAACAAAAGGCATATTGCTTTCTACCGTGACAAAAGTTTAGGAGGTCAAGGTTGGAGACATGACTTGGTGGTTTGCTCTTCCAGAGGACTGACTGGGGTTCAAGTCTCATCACCCACATGATAGCTCACAACTGTCTGTCACTCCAGTACCAGGGAACATAACACCTTCCTATGGTTTTTGAGGGCACTAGACACTTCTTTGATACACAGACACTCATGCAGGCAAAACCTCCATACCTTTACACATAAAACCAAAAATATGGCATAAACTTATCATCAGACATTTAAAAAAAAGTCTGGGGAGCAACAATTAAATATAAAAATCACTGGGCCAGACTCTTGGCTGGTCTGCTTTCGTGAAGACACCACATCCTGATTCATCCTAGAGAACCCGCTGTACTCAAAGCAGTTGAGAACCTGCTGCACTCAGAGCAGTTGAGATCCGGCTGAATGCAGAGCAGTTGGACAACAGCTTGACTGCTCCACGGAAGACCCAACAGTCTGAAGGCCTCCAGGAGTTCTATTGCAGCCAGGGCAACAGATCAGCAGCTTCTCTGTCCCTGTGAGGAGCCCTCAGTTGGAAGGCCCCACAAGTGGTTTGCTATAGCCAAAGTTGCAGGCCTACCAGGAGATCTGAGGCAATCCAAGGACAAAAGAGGCAGACTCCAGACAGTCACCCAGACCAACAAACACCAGGGATATCGAGATGGCTAAAGGCAAGCCCAAGACCACAAGCAACAGAACCCAAAATACGTGGGCATCATCAGAACCCAGTTCTCCCACCACAGCAAGCCCTGAATAGACAAACACACCTGAAAATCAGGAAGCTGACCTAAAGTTCTATCTCATGAAGATAATAGAGTCCTTTAAGGAAGATATCAATAAGTCACTGAAAGAAATACAGGAAAACACAGGTAAACAGGTAAAGGAATTGAATAAAGCAACTCAAGACTTAAAAGTGGAAGTAGAAACAATAAAGAAAACACAAATGGAGGCAAACCTGGAAATGGAAAACCTAGGAAAGAGGTCAGGATTTATAGATATAAGTATTACCAACAGAATACAAGAGATAGAAGAGAGAATCTCAGGTGTAGAAGATAACGTAGAAAAGATTGACACAACTGTCAAAGAAAATTCAAAACATAAAAAACTCCTAACCCAAAGAATTCAAGAAATTCAGGACACAATGAAAAGACCAAATCTAAGAATGATCAGAATAAAGGAGAACGAAAATTCCCAGCTCAAAGGACCTGAAAATGTCTTCAACAAAAATCATAGAAGAAAAGTGCCCTAACCTAAAGAAAGAGATGGACATAAAGGTACAAGAAGCCTATAGAACACCAAATAACTGGGACCAGAAAAGAAAATCATCTCATCATATAAAAATCAAAACACTAAATGCACAGAACAAAGAAAGAATATTAAAAGCTGCAAGGACCAAGTAACATACAAAGGTAGGCCTATCAGAATTACACCAGACTTCTCAACAGAAGCTATGAAAGCCAGCAGAGCCTGGTCAGAGGTCATGCAGACTCTAAGGGAACACAAATGCCAGAACAGGCTACTATACCCAGCAAAACTCTCAATCAACATAGATGGAGAAACCAAAATATTCCAGAACTAAACCAAATTCAAACAGTGTCTATCTACCAATCCAACCCTTCAGAGGATCCTAGAAGGAAAACTTCAACAAAAGGAAGGTACCTGAACCAAAGAAAGGATAAGATATTAAGCATCTCAAAACAAAGCCAAAAGGAGAGAACCACAAACACATAAAGCCACCTATAACAACAAACATATCAGGAATCAACAGTCATCTCTGTTTAATATCTATGAATATTAATGAACTCAACTCACCTATAAAAAGACATAAGCTAACAGACTGGATAAGCAAACAAAATCCAGCATTTTGCTGCATATGAGAAACACACTTAAATAACAAAGACAAACACTATCTCAGAGTAAAAGAATGGAAAAAGGTCTTCCAAGCAAATCGTCTGAGGAAACAAGCAGGAGTTGCTACCCTAATATCCAATAAAATAGACTTTCAACCAAAAGTTATCAATCGTGATGAAGAAGGACACTTCATATTCTTCAAGGGGAAAACTCACCAAGAGAAAGTCTCAATTCTGAACATCTATGCCCCAAATGCAAGAGCACCCAAATTCATAAAAGAAACTTTACTAAAGCTCAAAACTCACATTGAACCACACACAATAATAGTGGGAGATTTCAACACCCCACTCTCACTAACAAGTCATTGAAACAGAAACTAAACAGAGACACGGCGAAACTAAGAGAGGTTATGAACCAAATGGATTTAAAAGTTATCTATATTCGTTGAAGAATTGAATTGGAATTTTGATTGGGATTGCATTGAATCTGTAGATTGCTTTTGGCAAGATAGCCATTTTTACAATGTTGATCCTGCCAATTCATGAGCATGGGAGATCTTTCTGCAAATTCATCTAGAATAACAAAAAACCTAGGATAGCAAAAACTCTTCTCAAGGATAAAAGAACCTCTGGTGGAATCACCATGCCGGACCTAAAGCTTTACTACAGAGCAATTGTGATAAAAACTGCGTGGTACTGGTATAGTGACAGACAAGTAGACCAATGGAATAGAATTGAAGACCTAGAAATGAACCCACACACCTATGGTCACTTGATCTTCGACAAGGGAGCTAAAACCATCCAGTGGAAGAAAGACAGCATTTTCAACAAATGGTGCTGGCACAACTGGTTGTTATCATGTAGAAGAATGCGAATCGATCCATTCCTATCTCCTTGTACTAAGGTCAAATCTAAGAGGGTCAAGGAGGTCCACATAAAACCAGAGACACTGAAACTTATAGAGGAGAAAGTGGGGAAAAGTCTTGAAGATATGGGCACAGGGGAAAAATTCCTGAATAGAACAGCAATGGCTTGTGCTGTAAGATCGAGAATTGACAAATGGGACCTCATAAAATTGCAAAGCTCTGCAAGGCAAAAGACACCGTCAATGAGACAAAAAGACCACCAACAGATTGGGAAAGGATCTTTACCTATCCTAAATCAGATAGGACTAATATCCAATATATATAAAGAACTCAAGAAGGTGGACTCCAGAAAATCAAATAACCCCATTAAAAATGGGGCTCAGAGCTAAACAAAGAATTCTCACCTGAGGAATACCGAATGGCTGAGAAGCACCTGAAAAAATGTTCAACATCCTTAATCATCAGGGAAATGCAAATAAAAACAACCCTGAGATTCCACCTCACACCAGTCAGAATGGCTAAGATCAAAAATTCAGGTGACAGCAGATGCTGGCGAGGATGTGGAGAAAGAGGAACACTCCTCCACTGTTGGTGGGATTGCAAGCTTGTACAACCACTCTGGAAATCAGTCTGGCGGTTCCTTAGAAAATTGGACGTAGTACTACTGGAGGATCCCACAATACCTCTCCTGGGCATATATCCAGAAGATGTCCCAACCGGTAAGAAAGACACATGCTCCACTATGTTCAGAGCAGCCTTATTTATAATAGCCAGAAGCTGGAAAAAACCCAGATGCCCCTCAACAGAGGAATGGATACAGAAAATGTGGTACATTTACACAATGGAGTACTACTCAGCTATTAAAAAGAATGAATTTATGAAATTCCTAGGCAAATGGATGGACCTGGAGGGCATCATCCTGAGTGAGGTAACACTATCACAAAGGAACTCACACAATATGTACTCACTGATAAGTCGATATTAACCCAAAACCTAGGATACCCAAGATATAAGATACAATTTGCTAAACGCATGAAACTCAAGAAGAATGAAGACCAAAGTGTGGACACTGTGCCCCTTCCTAGAATTGGGAACAAAATACCCATGGAAGGAGTTACAGAGACAAAGTTTGGAGCTGTGACGAAATGATGGACCATCTAGAGATTGCCATATCCAGGGATCCATCCCATTATCAGCTTCCAAACACTGACACCATTGCATATACTACCAAGATTTTGCTGAAAGGACCCAGATATAGCTGTCTCTTGTGAGACGATGCCGGGGCCTAGCAAACACAGAAGTGGATGCTCACAGTCAGCTATTGGAGGGATCACAGGGCTCCCAATGGAGGAGCTAGAGAAAGTACCCAAGGAGCTAAAGGGATCTGCAACCCTATAGTTGGAACAACATGATGAACTAACCAGTACCCCGGAGCTCTTGTCTCTAGCTGCATATGTATCAAAAGATGGCCTAGTCGGCCATCACTGGAAAGAGAGGCCCATTGGACATGCAAACTTTATATGCCCCAGTAGTGGGGAACGCCAGGGACAAAAAAATGGGGATGGGTGGGTAGGGAAGTGGGAGGGGGGAGGGTATGGGGGACTTTTGGGATAGCATTGGAAATGTAATTGAGGAAAATACGTAATAAAAAAAATTAAAACTTAAAAAAAAAGTTATCCATAGAACATTTCATCCTAAAACAAAAGAATACACCCTCTTCTCAGCACCTCATGGTTAGCTTCTCCAAAACTGACCGTATAATTGGTCACAAAGCAACCCTCAACTGATACAAGAAGATTGAAATAATCACATGCATCCTATCAGATCACCATGGCCTAGGACTGGTGTTCAAGAACAGCAAAAACTACAGAAAGCCCACATACACGTGGAAACTGAACAACTCTTTATGCAATGCTAACTGGGTCAGGGTAGAAATAAAGAAAGAAACTAAAGACTTCCTGGAATTTAATTAAAATTAATTAACCAACATACCCAAACTTATGGGACACAATGAAAACAGTGCTAAGAGGAAAGTTCATAGGACTAAGTGCCCTGGTAAAGAAACTGGAGAGATCTTACAGCAACAACTTAACAGAACACCTGAGAACTCTAGAACAAAAAGAAGCAAACTCACCCAAGAGGCATGGAAGACAGGAAATAGTCAAACTCAGGGCCAAAATCAACCAAATAGAAATAAAGAAAATAATAGAAAGCATCAACAAAACCAGAAGCTGGTTCTTTGAGAGAATCAACAAGATAGTTAAACTCCTAGCCAAACTAACTTAAGAGCTGAGAGGCAGTATCCAAATTAACAAAATCAGAAATGAAAAGGGAGACTTAGGAACAGAAATGGAGGAAATAAAAAAAAAAATTTAGATCCTACTATAAAACCCTATACTCAACAAAAGTGGTGTCACTTCCTATTCCAACCAGCAGAAAAGAGCAGCAACACTATGTTCTTCTCAAAGCAGTTTATTCAGGAACCTTTCAACATCATGCATGAATCTCTCTCCAGAAATCAATCTCTCCAGGTAAAAAACAACAACCAACCCGCCCCCAATCGCACAATCCCTTATATATCCTCTCACCCACGCCCCATCAGCTCAGTTCATGTAACAGCAGTCCATTGGCCAGAATCATCACTTGTCATATGGTCCGATCTTGCATCATGGTGCACCTGCGCAATTCTCACAATTTATGCGGCTTATTTTCAGGTGTATGAGGAAGTCAGGTGCAAGTCATAAGACTTGGCTGCATTCCCGGGTGCCATCTTGGGACTGCTGCCACACCTGCTCCTCACAACTGGAAAGTATAAATGAAATGGGTGGTTTTCGAGACATAAACCACATAGCAGAGTTAAATCTAGAGCAGGTAAATTATCTAATCTGGTCCATATTGCATAAGGAAATAAAAGTCATTAAAAACTTCCCAACAAGAAAAAGTCCAGGGCCAGATGTATTCAGTGCAGAATTCTACCAGATCTTCGAAGAAGTTCTTATACCAATTTCCCTCAAACTATTCCATAAAACAGAAAGAGAAGGAACATTACCTAACTCATTCTATGAAGCCACAATTACTCTGTTATGTAAACCACATGAGGACCCAACCAAAAAAGAGAACTTCAGACCTGTTGCGGCCTGCCCGCAGTCCACAACACGAATGGTTCAACTGAGAATGGCAGTTCGAACTGAAAAGAGAGGAATCTAGACGGGGCGGAAGAAACAATGGAGCCAAGACAACAAACATTCTGATCAAGGCTCAATTTTACTATTTTCAGACACTCAGTTATAAAGGAAGGGGGAGGGAACCCAACTTCCCGCCAAGTAACTCAGGGTCCAGTAGCAGGACGAACACGTGTGTGCCTCCAGGCAGCAAAGGCAGGTTCCAGCAGTAGGCGTGGCAGGACGAATGAGCCGGTAGCTCCACCCTTGAGCAAGTAGGTTCCAGGCTGGGGGAAGGGAGGCCACACAGACCAATCTCGCTTATGAATATCGATGCAAAAATACTCAATAAAATTCTTGCAAACCAAATCCAAGAACACATCAAAACCACCATTCACCACTATCAAGTAGGCGTCATCCCAGGGATGCAAGGTTGGTTTAATATATGAAAATCCGTTAATGTAATCCACTATATAAACAAAGAAAAAATTACATGATCATCTCCTTAGATGCAGAAAAAGCATTTGACAAAATACAACACTTCTTCATATTAAAAGTATTGGAGAGATCAGGAATTCAAGGCCCATACCTAAACATAATAAAAACAATTTACTGCAAACCAACAGCCAATATCAAATTAAATGGAGACATACTTGAAGCAATCTCATTGAAATCGGGGACAAGACAAGGATGCCCACTTTCCCCATATCTATTCAATATAGTACTCGAAGTTCTAGCTAGAACAATAAGACAAAAAAAAAAAAGAGATCAAGGGGATACAAATTGGCAAAGAAGAAATAAAGGTATCCCTATTTACAGATGATAAGAAATGCAAATCAAAACGACTCTGAGATTCCACCTCACACCAATCAGAATGGCTAAGATCAAAACCACAGGTGACAACACATGTTGGAGAGGATGTGGAGAAAGAGGAACACTTCTCCATTGCTGGTGGGATTGCAAACTGGTACAACCACTCTGGAAATCAATCTGGAAGTTCCTCAGAAAATTGGAAATAGATCTACCTGAAGACACAGCTATACCAGTCTTGGGAATATACCTAAAAGATGCCCCACCATGCCACAGGGGCACGTATTCCACTATGTTCATAGTGGCCTTATTTGTGATAGCCAGAAGATGGAAAGAACCCAGATGTCCCACGACAGAAGAATCGATACAGAAAATGTGGTTCATTTACCCAACGGAATACTACTCAGCTATTAAGAACAAGGACATTCTGAGTTTTGCAGGCAAATGTATGGAACTAGAAAATATTATCCTGAATGAGGAAACTCAGACCCAAAAAGACATGCATGGTATGTACTCACTAGTAAGTGGATATTAGCCAAAAAAAAAAAAAAAAGTACAGAATACTCAAGATACAGGCCACGATCAACAAGCTGATGTACCCAAGTGAAAAAGCCTTAGTCACACTTGAGAGGGAGAAGAAAGCAATCACAAGTAGGGAGGGAGGGAGGGGCCTGGGAGGGAAAGTGGATGGGGGGGGAGGGGAAAGGGGAACCTGATCTGGTATTGGGTGAGGGAAAAGGACTGAAGCCTGGAGGGCCAGCAGAAAGAATGGAAACAGGCAACTCAGAGATAGGAGGTTCGGGGTCCCTCCAGAATGTACGAGAGACCTGGGAGGTGAGAAACTCTCAGGATTCAAAGAGAGGGACCTTAGATGAAATGCCAGACAGTAGGGAGAGGGAACTTATAGAGCCCACCTCCAGCAGGAAGACAGGGCATCAAGTGAGGGATGGGGTTGCCATCCCATAGTCACAACTCTGACCCACAATTGTTCCTGTCTGAAATAATTACAGAGATGGAAATGGAGAGGAGCCCGAGGAAAAGAAGATCCAGTGACAGCCCAAAATGGGATCCAGCTCAAGGGGAGGTCCCAAGGCCTGGCACTATTATTGAGGCTATGGAGCGCTCATAAAAAGGGATCTATAATGACAGCCCTCTGAAAGACCCAACAAGCAGCTGAAAGAGTCAGATGCAGATATTTGCACCCAACCAATGGACAGAAGCAGCTAACCCCTATTGTTGAATTAGGGAAGGCTGAAAGAAGCTGAGGAGAAGGGTGATCCTGTAGGAGGACCAGCAGTCTCATTTAATCTGGATCCCCAAGATCACTCAAGCATTGGACCACCAAACAGGCAGTACACACCAGCTGATATGAGGCCCCCAACACACAAACAGTAGAGGACTGCCGAGTCTGGGTTCATTCAGAGATGATGCACCTAATCCTCAAGAGACTAGAGGCCCCAGG
Organism: Mus caroli; assembly: GCF_978045245.1. Classification (NCBI taxonomy): domain Eukaryota; kingdom Metazoa; phylum Chordata; class Mammalia; order Rodentia; family Muridae; genus Mus; species Mus caroli. Next base: position 100,716,071 of record NW_028227261.1, on the reverse strand, counting down.
GAGTTTAGAGGTCAGGTGGGGTAGGGTGGGGACATCCAGGTGGAGACAGTGGGATGGGGAGGAGGTATAGGATATGGAATAGCTGGAGGGTAGTAGACAGGGGTGGAGACAAATAAAATACAGACTGTAAAAAAATAATAATAAAAGATAAAAATCACCTACTAACCACCCATCTGGAGAGAAAGACTTCGAGCAATTTAAAGAATTCCCCCAAACCTTTACTATTCTCACTCATCCAATACAGCTGTGCCCAGATCAGCTGTGCCCAGATCAGCTGTGCCCAGATCTGTTGTTCCCAGATCAGCTGTGCCCAGATCTGCTGTACCCAGATCAGCTGTCCCAGATCAGCTGTGCCCAGATCTGCTGTGCCCAGATCTGTTGTTCCCAGAGTGGCTGATCTCTGACCATCTTTTCAAGATTTTTAGAATTGGCGTTGCATGTTTGCATTACAGGTGGCCTTACTGCTGAAATTAATTCTAGGAAGAGTGTGGCAATTTCTGCTATCAGGATACATGAGTCGGATTGTAGTACTAAGTCACTCTTCACTGTGACAAAGTACGCGTTAAAAATCGTCAGGAAGGGGAAACAGGTTGTTGGCTCATAGTTTCAAGGGTTTCTGACCACAGTTGCTCAACTCTACTGTGTCTTAGCCTGAGCATGCTGAGATAGAACACTATGGGGGGTTGCAGGGTGGAGAACAGTGTTATATTTCACAACAGACAGAGACAAAGGGACTGAGAGGAAGGGACCAGGGACAGAAATGCCCTTCTAAGGCACACAAAAGTGACCTACTTGCTCCTCCTGGCACTACTTCCTACTCTGTCATTTCCCAGTAGGACCATGAAATTCTGAATCCGTCAGCGGAACCATCTGCTGATTATTTCAGAACCTTCACAGCTGTTACACCTCTCTGTGACTGGATCTACCAGCATCGACCAAGCCTTCTGCCCACGAGTCCACGGAGGCAGTGCAACTCCAAACCAACACTCACTGTAGTCGGATGGGATTAAAAATAAGTCCGTTCCCCAAACTCACAAACCCAGTGGGGTTATGGATCAGACAATCCAGCAGAGACACTTTGCAAAATACCCAACCATTTCTCTTTAAAACCGTGAAGTCAACAAAAGCAATGTACACCTGAGGGCAGTCGGGAGGAGTTCAAAAGGGACAGAGTGACGAAATGGAATGTGGCATCCCAGAAGTGATGTGAGGAGAGAAAAGCAACGCTGATTTGCAGGAGGGAATGCTGGGAAGGAGGGCAGTGGGCAGCGTTCCCAGGGAAGATGCCAGACTCAATCTCCAGCATTAGAGGAGGGCAGCGGAGATATCAGAGGGGAGCGTGAATTTAATCCTGACGTACTCATATCGGCAAGTCAGTCAGATTAGCTTTATACTAATGGGAAAATGTTGACAAGAGAGAACCTGGGTGCAGGGTGTATCTTCTGCAAATGTAAAGCAAGTTTGAAAGTTTATGGAAAAATAGACAAGGCCTATGAAAAACTGGAGGAAACCCTTTCTGAAAAGTGCTCAAAGGACAAGTCTATATGTCCCTAAGAATGTGAGTCACACGTGATGTCTAAGCCTTTCTAGAAGGAGCCAGAAAATCACAGATGGAGTTACTGAAGAGGACTGCACAGTAATCCATATGGCGTACTTGGAGGTGTACAGTGGTCGAGCGCATAGACACTGGACCCGGAATGTTCATTTGTAAACCCCTCTGCCAGTGCTTGCCAGTCTTGGGTTAGTAATCTCAGAAGTCCGTGCCTGGCTTGCTCAGTCTGTGACGTGGTGAGGAAACACGATTGGTTGCTTTGAGAATGAAATGTGTTGCTATTTGGGTATCAATTGGAACTGTGCTGAGCCATTTAGAGTTATAAATGTGTTTTAAAATAAATTCTGATTAAAAAAAAGCTACCTTCTTTGTGTGTGTGTGTGTGTGTGTGTGTGTGTGTATGTGTGTGTGCATGAACATTTATTTAAATGTATGCTGAAGCCAGAGGCCAATGTCATGTTTTGCTTAAATACTCCCAACCTTATTTTTTTTTTAATTTTTTTTTGATTTTTAATATTTTTATTACATATTTTCCTCAATTACATTTCCAATGCTATCCCAAAAGTCCCCCATAGCGCTCCCCACTTCCCTACCCACCCATTCCCATTCTTTTGGCCCTGGCATTCCCCTATATTGGGGCATATAAAGTTTGCAAGTCCAATGGGCCTCTCTTTCCAATGATGGCCGACTAGGCCATCTTTCGATACATATGCAGCTAGAGACAAGAGCTCCGGGGTTCTGGTTAGTACATCATGTTGTTCCAACAATAGGGTTGCAGATCCCTTTAGCTCCTTGGGTACTTTCTCTAGCTTCTCCATTGGGAGCCCTGTGATACATCCAATAGCTGACTGTGAACATCCACTCCTGTGTTTGCTAGGCCCCGGCATCGTCTCACAAGAGACAGCTATATTTGGGTCCTTTCAGCAAAATCTTGCTAGTGTATGCAATGGTGTCAGCGTTTAGAAGCTGATTATGGGACGGATCCCTGGATACAGCAGTCTCTAAATGGTCCATCCTTTCATCACAGCTACGAACTTTGTCTCTGTAACTCCTTCCCTGGGTGTTTTGTTCCCAATTCTAAGAAGGTGCACAGTGTCCACACTTTGGTCTTCATTCTTCTTGAGTTTCATGCGTTTAGCAAATTGTATCTTATATCTTGGGTATCCTAAGTTTTGGGCTAATATCCACTTATCAATGAATACATATTGTATGAGTTCTTTTGTGATTGTGTTACTTCACTCAAGATGATGCCCTCCAGGTCCATCCATTTGGCTAGGAATTTCATAAATTCATTCTTTTTAATAGCTGAGTAGTACTCCATTGTGTAAATGTACCATAATTTCTGTATCCATTCCTCTGTTGAGGGACATCTGGGTTCTTTCCAGCTTCTGGCTATTATAAATAGGGCTGCTATGAACATAGTGGAGCATGTGTCCTTTTTACCGGTTGGGACATCTTCTGGATATATGCCCAGGAGAGGTATTGCTGGATCCTCCGGTAGTACTATGTCCAATTTTCTGAGGAACCGCCAGACTGATTTCCAGAGTGGTTGTACAAGCTTGCAATCCCACCAACAATGGAGGAGTGTTCCTCTTTCTCCACATCCTCGCCAGCATCTGCTGTCACCTGAGTTTTTGATCTTAGCCATTCTGACTGGTGTGAGGTGGAATCTCAGGGTTGTTTTGATTTGCATTTCCCTGATGATTAAGGATGTTGAACATTTTTTCAGGTGTTTCTCTGCCATTCGGTATTCCTCAGGTGAGAATTCTTTGTTCAGTTCTGAGCCCCATTTTTTAATGGGGTTATTTGACTTTCTGGAGTCCACCTTCTTGAGTTCTTTATATATATTGGATATTAGTCCCTTATCTGATTTAGGATAGGTGAAGATCCTTTCCCAATCTGTTGGTGGTTTTTTTGTCTTATTGATGGTGTCTTTAGCCTTGCAGAAGCTTTGTATTTTCATGAGGTCCCACTTGTCAATTCTCGATCTTACAGCACAAGCCATTACTGTTCTATTCAGGAATTTTTCCCCTGTGCCCATATCTTCAAGGCTTTTCCCCACTTTCTCCTCTATAAGTTTCAGTGTCTCTGGTTTTATGTGAAGTTCCTTGATCCACTTAGACTTGAACTTAGTACAAGGAGATAGGAATGGATCGATTCGCATTCTTCTACATGTTAACAACCAGTTGTGCCAGCACCATTTGTTGAAAATGCTGTCTTTCTTCCACTGGATGTTTTTAGCTCCCTTGTCGAAGATTAAGTGACCATAGGTGTGTGGGTTCATTTCTGGGTCTTCAATTCTATTCCATTGGTCTATTTGTCTGTCACTATACCAGTACCATGCAGTTTTTATCACAATTGCTCTGTAGTAGAGCTTTAGGTCCGGCATGGTGATTCCACCAGAGGTTCTTTTATCCTTGAGAAGAGTTTTTGCTATCCTAGGTTTTTTTGTTATTCCAGATGAATTTGCAGATTGCACTTTCTAATTCGTTGAAGAATTGATTTGGAATTTTGATGGGGATTGCATTGAATCTGTAGATTGCTTTTGGCAAGATAGCCATTTTTACAATGTTGATCCTGCCAATCCATGAGCATGGGAGATCTTTCCATCTTCTGAGATCTTCTATAATTTCTTTCTTCAGAGACTTGAAGTTTTTATTATACAGATCTTTCAGTTCCTTAGTTAGAGTCACGCCAAGATATTTTATATTATTTGTGACTATTGAGAAGGGTGTTGTTTCCCTAATTTCTTTCTCAGCCTGTTTATTCTTTGTGTAGAGAAAGGCCATTGATTTGTTTGAGTTAATTTTATATCCAGCTACTTCACCGAAGCTGTTTATCAGGCTTAGGAGTTCTCTGGTGGAATTTTTAGGGTCACTTATATATACTATCATATCATCTGCAAAAAGTGATATTTTGACTTCATCTTTTCCAATTTGTATCCCTTTGATCTCCTTTTGTTATCGAATTGCTCTGGCTAGGACTTCAAGTACAATGTTGAATAGGTATGGAGAAAGTGGACAGCCTTGTCTAGTCCCTGATTTTAGAGGGATTGCTTCAAGCTTCTCACCATTTACTTTGATGTTGGCTACTGGTTTGCTGTAGATTGCTTTTATCATGTTTAGGTATGGGCCTTGAATTCCTGATCTTTCCAAGACTTTTATCATGAATGGGTGTTGGATCTTGTCAAATGCTTTTTCCGCATCTAAGGAGATGACCATGTGGTTTTTGTCTTTGAGTTTGTTTATATACTGGATTACGTTGATGGATTTCCGTATATTGAACCATCCCTGCATCCCTGGGATGAAACCTACTTGGTCAGGATGGATGATTGTTTTGATGTGTTCTTGGATTCGGTTAGCAAGAACTTTATTGAGGATTTTTGCATCAATATTCATAAGGGATATTGGTCTGAAGTTTTCTATCTTTGTTGGGTCTTTTTGTGGTTTAGGTATCAGAGTAATTGTGGCTTCATAGAATGAGTTGGGTAGAGTACCTTCTGTTTCTATTTCGTGGAATAGTTTGTGAAGAACTGGGATTAGATCTTCTTTGAAGGTCTGATAGAACTCTGCACTAAACCCATCTGGTCCTGGGCTTTTTTTAGTTGGGAGACTATTAATGACTGCTTCTATTTCTTTGGGGGATATAGGGCTGTTTAGATCATTAACCTGATCTTGATTCAACTTTGGTACCTGGTATCTGTCTAGGAACTTCTCCATTTCATCCAGGTTCTCCAGTTTTGTTGAGTATAGCCTTTGGTAGAAGGATCTGATGGTGTTTTGGATGTCTTCAGGATCTGTTGTTATGTCTCCTTTTTCATTTCTGATTTTGTTAATTAGGATGCTTTCCCTGTGCCCTCTAGTGAGTCTGGCTAAGGGTTTATCTATCTTGTTGATTTTCTCAAAGAACCAGCTCCTTGATTGGTTGATTCTTTGAATAGTTTTTCTTGTTTCCACTTTGTTGATTTCACCCCTGAGTTTGATTATTTCCTGCAGTCTACTCCTCTTGGGTGAATTTGCTTCCTTTTGTTCTAGTGCTTTTAGGTGTGTTGTCAAACTGCTAATGTGTGCTCTCTCTAGTTTCCTTTTGGAGGCACTCAGAGCTATGAGTTTTCCTCTTAGAAATGCTTTCATTGCGTCCCATAAGTTTGGGTATGTTGTGGCTTCATTTTCATTGAACTCTAAAAAGTCCTTAATTTCTTTCTTTATTCCTTCCTTGACCAAGGTATCATTGAGAAGAGTGTTGTTCAGTTTCCACGTGAAGGTTGGCTTTCTATTATTTATTTTGTTATTGAAGATCAGCCTTAGTCCATGGTGATCTGATAGGATGCATGGGACAATTTCAATATTTTTATATCTGTTGAGGCCTGCTTTGTGACCAATTATGTGGTCAATTTTGGATAAGGTATCATGAGGTGCTGAGAAGAAGGTATATCCTTTTGTTTTAGGATAGAATGTTTTGTAGATATCTGCCAGATCCATTTGATTCATAATTTCTCTTAGTTTCACTGTGTCCCTGTTTAGTTTCTGTTTCCATGATCTGTCCATTGGTGAAAGTGGTGTGTTGAAGTCTCCCACTATTATTGTATGAGGTGCAATGTGTGCTTTGAGATTTACTAAAGTTTCTTTAATGAATGTGGCTGCCTTTGTATTTGGAGCATAGATATTCAGGATTGATAGTTCCTCTTGGAGGATTTTACCTTTGATGAGTATGAAGTGTCCCTCCCTGTCTTTTTTAATGACTTTGGGTTGGAAGTCAATCTTATCACATATTAGAATGGCTACTCCAGCTTGTTTCTTCATACCATTTGCTTGGAAAATTGTTTTCCAGCCTTTCATTCTGAGGTAGTGTCTATCCTTTTCTCTGAGATGAGTTTCCTGTAAGCAGCAAAATGTTGGGTCTTGTTTGTGTAGCCAGTTTGTTAGTCTATGTCTTTTTATCGGGGAGTTGAGTCCATTGATATTAAGAGATATTAAGGAAAAGTAATTGTTGTTTCCTGTTATTTTTGTTGTTAAAGTTGGCATTTTGTTCTTGTGGCTGTCTTCTTTTAGGTTTGTTGAGGGATTACCTTCTTGTTGTTTCTAGGGCGTGGTTCCTGTCCTTGTATTGTTTTTTTTCTGTTATTATCCTTTGAAGGGCTGGATTCGTGGAGAGATAATGTGTGAATTTGGTTTTGTCGTGGAATACTTTGGTTTCTCCATCTATGTTAATTGAGAGTTTGGCTGGGTATAGTAGCCTGGGCTGGAATTTGTGTTCTTTTAGTGTCTGTATAACATCCGTCCAGGATCTTCTGGCTTTCATAGTCTCTGGTGAAAAATCTGGTGTAATTCTGATAGGCTTGCCTTTATATGTTACTTGGCCTTTTTCTCTTACTGCTTTTAGTATTCTATCTTTATTTAGAGCATTTGTTGTTCTGATTATTATGTGTTGGGAGGTATTTCTTTTCTGGTCCAGTCTATTTGGAGTTCTGTAGGCTTCTTGTATGTTCATGGGCATCTCTTTCTTTAGATTTGGGAAGTTTTCTTTTATAATTTTGTTGAAGATGTTTGCTGGTCCTTTGAGTTGAAAATCTTCATTCTCATCCACTCCTATTATCCGTACGTTTGGTCTTCTAATTGTGTCCTGGATTTCCTGGATGCTTTGAGTTAGGATCTTTTTGCATTTTCCATTTTCTTTGATTGTTGTGCCGATGTTCTCTATGGAATCTTCTGCACCTGAGATTCTCTCTTCCATCTCTTGTATTCTGTTGCTGATGCTCGTATCTATGGTTCCAGATTTCTTTCCTAGGGTTTCTATCTCCAGTGTTGCCTCATTTTGGGTTTTCTTTATTGTGTCTACTTCCCTTTTTAGGTCTAGTATGGTTTTGTTCATTTCCATCATCTGTTTGGATGTGTTTTCCTGTTTTTCTGTAAGGACTTCTACCTGTTTGATTATGTTATCCTGTTTTTCTTTAAGGATTTGTAACTCTTTAGCATTGTTCTCCTGCAATTCTTTACGGGATTTTTGTGCTTCCTCTTTATTGTCTTCTGCCTGTTTAGCAGTGTTCTCCTGTATTTCTTTAAGTGTGTTATTAAAGTCCTTCTTGAAGTCCTCTATTATCATCAGGAGATATGCTTTTAAATCCGTGTCTAGCTTTTCCGGTGTGTTGGGGTGCCCTGGACTGGGCGAAGTGGGGGTGCTGGGTTCTGATGATGGTGAGTGGTCTTGGTTTCTGTTAGTAAGATTATTACGTTTACCTTTCGCCATCTGGTAATCTCTGGGGTTAGTTGTTATCGTTGTCACTGTTTAAAGATTGGAGCAGAAGCTGTGTTCCACTCACCTGCAGTCTCTAAATCCTGCGGCGGGGGTCGTGGGTAGCTGACAGTACCCTGGTGCTGGTCCAGCCGGAAGAGGCCTGTGGTCCTACTCAGGCCGGTTTTCTGCTTCCCTAACTAATGCAGTCTCTGGTCCCGCGTGCAATTGGATTGGAGCAGAAGCTGTGTTCCACTCTCCAGAAGTCTTAAGATCCTGTGGTGGGTGTTGTGGGTAGCTGGCGAGTGTCAGCTGACCCTGCGCCCCAGCTGCCCCGGTGCTTTTCTGACCGGAAGAGGGTTGTGGCCCTATGTAGGCCGGATTTCTCTCTCCCCAACCAGAGCAGTCTCAGGTCCCGCGTGATTGGACTGGAGCAGAAGCTGTGTTCCACTCACCAGCAGTCCCAAAATCCTGTGGCGGGGGGTCGTGGGTAGCTGGCGGGTGTCAGGCAACCCTGCGCTCCCGCTACCCAGGCGCTGATCTGGCCGGATGAGGCCTGTGGCCCTACTCGGGCCGGTTTCTGCTTCCCTAACTAATGCAGTCTCTGGTCCCGCGCAATTGGATTGGAGCAGAAGCTGTGCTCCACTCACCAGAAGTCTTAAGATCCTGTGGTGGGTGTTGTGGGTAGCTGGCGAGTGTCAGCTGACCCTGCGCCCCAGCTGCTCCGGTGCTTTTCTGACCGGAAGAGGGTTGTGGCCCTATGTAGGCCGGATTTCTCTCTCCCCAACCAGAGCAGTCTCAGGTCCCGCGTGATTGGACTGGAGCAGAAGCTGTGTTCCACTCACCAGCAGTCCCAAAATCCTGCGGCGGGGGTCGTGGGTAGCTGGCGGGTGTCAGGCAACCCTGCGCTCCCGCTACCCCGGCGCTGATCCGGCCGGATCCCAACCTTATTTTTGAGTTAAGGTCTCGCTGAGATAGGAGCTTGCCACTTTGGCCAGTAAACTCTAAGGACCGTCCCATCTCCTCCCCAGACACTGGAGTTGTAGGGATGTGCCATTGTGGGTGAATATTTTAAAACTTTTAATAGCTTCTTTCTGAACTTCACATCATGCACCCCAATCCCACACATCTTCCTATTTTTTTGTATCCACTCTCTGCCATTTTAACCTCGCCTGCCAAAAGGAAAAAAAAAAAAAGATGAATCCAAAACACTAAACCACACACATCTCATCATAGAAGCTGTGGTGTGTCACAGTATGTCCCACAGTGTACCCTTTTGTCCACACAGCTTTACTTGCAAATGTTCTTTGCAACGAGTCATTGGTCTGGTTCGAGGCCTCTGGCTTCTGCGACACTATCAATGCTGGGTCCTCACCTGGACTCTTCTTGGTTATCCTGTTGTTGCCCTGTGTCATGGAGATCCTGCAGCTTTGGATCTTTAGGATTGGTCATTTCACATGCTCCAGCAGTTCACAGATGGGGAAGATGCTGGGGTGGGCCAACACAAAGCCCTGCATCTGGGCCTGGGTGGTAGCTGAGTTGGTCAGCCCACCAGTTCTCCTGCACCCACACCACCATGTCGAACTCTTGAGCACTGCCCCAGGTAGCTCACAAGTGCTGCAGCTGGCAAGGCGCTGGGCCAGTTCTCTGGTTCTCATACCCTCATGCCCATGCTTATCTTTCTCTTTGCCACCAGGACTAGCTCTACCACCTCTACTGTGTTGCCCAAGCAAGGTTCAGGCTCCGTTTTCCCAAGTGCTACAGGGCTAGCTGTCCTGCTCTCATGACCTAGGGGCCAGCAATCCCTCTAGCCTGCTACAGGGGTGGGGTGGGAGTGGAGATAGGGTAGAGAGGGCCTCTCTGCCATGCCCACACTGAGTGAGCTTTTAATGTCAGTACTAGGGATTTGAACTCAGGTCCTCTTACATCTGTAGCTGTGCTCTTATCCAGTGATCCATCTCCTATGCCCTAAGTTATAGTTACTTTTGATGTTTATATTTGTGTTCAAGTTAACTAATCTTTTCCTTTCTTTTCTTTTGCTATTAGATTTATTTTGCTATGTTTCATTTCTAACTTCTATGGCTCAATGCATTCTTGTTTTAGTTTCAGTCATTTTGTTTAACACAGTTTTTAAGGCTGTGAATTTGGCTGTAATTATAGATTTGGCTGCATTATGTAAGTTTTATTTATGCGATAAGCACATTGTCCACATTTTCTAAGTATGCTGTAATTATAGCTTGAATTTTCCACCAATAATTTACATAAGATAGTATTTTAATAATTAAAAATACTTACTTTTCTTTATTGTTTAATACACATTTTAGGGGCTGAGAAGATGGCTCCATGGATAAATTCTTCTGTGAGAGCATGGGACCTGTGTTCAGATCCCCAGTATCCATGGGGAACATGAGCATGACAGTGGGTACCTGTAATCCCTGGAGAGGGTGACAGAAACAGGGGGATTCTAGGAACTTGCTGTCTAGAGAGTCTATCCAGTCTCTGAACTCAGGTAGTAATATCCTTTATCAAAAAAATGAGGTAAGGATGCTTGAGGAAGACACCTAGCATTGACTACTGGCCTCACATGGGCATATGGACCTGTATATATGGACACACATAAGTAACACACACACACACACACACACACACACACACACACACTTTATTCAGTTTCAGTTCCATCATGCTGTAGTCAGACACCATGGCAAACCACTACTGATTTGGAGATTCATTTGGGTTTTCATCATTGGAAAATTTACATAATAATTTCAATATAAAAAGGAAATTTTTACAGCTTGAAAAAAATGAATAACACGGTGGAGTTTTTTTTTTTTTTTCAAAGCAAAAGTAGGAGTTCTTCCTCAAGTCTTTGTCCTATCTGTCTCTTGCCTTGCTGTCTACCACCCTTCCCTCTGTGTTTTTAAGTCTTTGGAGGTCTCTGCATGCTTTCCTGGTGATGTTTCATTTCTTGATTTGTCCATTGTAAGTAGCACTAACTGGCTGTACAGAATGAAATGTGAAAGTTACCACACCGTTACATTAAACTATCCCCAGTTTAAAATTGTCTTTTTAAATAGTGTGTGTGTGTGTGTGTGTGTATACATTTGTGCAGATGTCCACAGAGGCAGAAGAGGGCACCTAGTGCCCCAAGAACTTGAATTACAAGCAGGTATAAGGTATCCCATGTTGGCTCTGGAAACCCATTCCAGTCTTTTGCAAGAGTAACAGGAACTGCTGAGGCAGTTCTCCAGCCCCTGCCCCCAATTTTTGATAGTAAAATGAGTCTTTTAATTATTTAGTTAGTTTACCCTTACAGCATTAAATTCTCACTAAATGAGTAAATCTATATTTATTTTTGCTATATGGATATACATTTCTTTATGTTTCTAATAACTCTACTTTTATTATATTGTTCCATAACCCAACAAACAGGGCAGTTCTACTTTTACATATTTCTAACCCAGGATAATGGGCTTGCTCCTGGGGCTCTTACCTTTGCTTTTAGAAATATTGATTTTATATTGCTTGTCTTCTATACCCACTGTGAAGGTCATCAACATAAATCAACATTTTACATCATGTTGCATACATTTCCCAGGGTCTTAAAAATGTTAATGGTATGATCTCTATTCTTCTTTTGTATGGTTTTCTCTTGATTTTGATCACAATTAAAAAAAAAAAAAACAACGCCACAACTTTCAATTCTTTTCACTAGTGTACTTGCTAAGAGCACTGTTACTCTCTTACCTACTGTTAGGAGATTCGTTATACAGGCTGGAGGGATGGCTCAGTGGTTAAGAGCACATGTTGCCTTTGCAGAGGACCTGAGCTCATTTTCCAGTATCCACATTGAGTGGCTCATGAGTGCCTGTAACTTAGGCTCCAACAGATTCAATACCTGTGGTCTCCTTGGGCACTCACAAGCCCATGCCTATACATAGACATATACCCACCTCCACATAATTAAAGATTAAAAAAATAAGAAAAGGTTTATTACAATGTTGAAGTCTTTGTTTGATTGATCTACCATTTATTTCTGTTTCTGTTCTTTATGCTTTCCTCAATTCTAAGTTTTTGCCATATGGATATGAAATTCTTTACATTTGTAATAATAACTCTACTTTTATTTGCATTCTTCCATAACCCAACAGTAAAGCAATGCAGCACTAATTTTACATTTCTCTAACTCAAGACGATGGGCATGTTCCTGCAGCTTGTGGCTTTCACTGTGCCTGTCAGACTTGCAATGCAGCATAGGATTTGGAGAGCCACAGCTGATAGTAAGTCATCTTTTCACATTTTACTTATTTGTAGGAAATTTTGTTTCCTGGTCATTTATTATACTTGAGTGTTATGATTACTAATTTCATGTAAGGTCCATTTTTTTTCCTATACTATGCAAGTATCTGAGGCTTTGTTTTAAGTCAATCCTTGACCAGTTGGAATCTAACTTCAAGTATGTTCCTGAAGACTGTATGTGACTTACAAGCTTGATAAGTCCTTCAATTTTCAGAATGCCCCCTGGCTTCCTTGATTGAGCTAATTTTTTTTTAGTCATTGTTTTATATAAATGTACACACATACATGCATATACATGCTCAGTCACTGAGTATATTCATTATTTTTGTAACATTATATGTATATTTATTTATTATGAGATTTGGCTTATATAATTATGAATGCCTAGAAGTTCCCTCATCTGTGGGGGACAAGCTAGAGACCCAGGGAAACCAGTGGTGTAACTCAGTCTGGGTTTCAATTTCCAGAACCAGCAGCTCTGTCATCCAAGGGCAGGAGAGGGTGTTTGTCCCAGGCCTAGAAACATGGGTAAAAGGAAGTTTCCCCTAATCCATGGTGGAGCATGTAGAAGCCTCTGTTGATGGCTTCAATATACATACATATATATATTCAATATACATGCACACACACACAGGCACACACAGACACACACAGACACACACAGACACACACACAGGCACACACACATATACACACATATGTGTGTGTGTGTGTGTGTGTATATATATATATAATGTTGTACATGAACACCAAGTCATAAAACAAGACAGAGTAGCATGTAGTCCAAACAGACATTATCAGAATGATTTTAGACTCGTTAGGCTAAAGTAACCCTCATAAACAAAATAAGGATAATAGTTTCCATTTTAGAAGTTTGTTGTAGCAAAGCCACATAGACTGTGTGAAGGTCTGGGACACAGATATTCTGCAATGTAGTGAAACCAGGTTGACACACAGCATTTAGGCACAGACTCTCTTTTTTGTAAGACTTAGACAAGTACAAATGGTTTTAATTTGGATTTGTGATTGGACAACCTTTTACCTGTGTTCGATTTGGCCATTCACTGATACTCTTTTGTAAACTGTCCATACAAGTTTTTTGACCATAATTCAATTGTATCATTTCTTTTCTTTTTTGATGCTATAATGGATCTTTGTACGTTAAAAGTTGGTCCTTATCAGGAAATATTTTCCCCATTATACCACTAATCAGTCTCAGCATTTACACTCAATACTCTCTTTTGAGAGTCTCTCTCATGTAGCTCAGGCTGGCCTTTATGTAGCCAAGGATGACCTTGACCTTTTTATCCTTGAGCTTCTGCCTTCCAAATGCTGAAGCAGGCATGGGCCATGGAACCTACCCTGGCTTATGTGGTGTTGGGCATCGAACCTTCGGCTTTGAACATGTTAGGCAAGCACACTCCCAATTGAGCGACATGCCAGTCATCTGTTCATTTTTAAAGGTCTTTTTTAATAAGCAAAGGTTTTGAATTTTGATTAGGTGCATGTGATAGTTTAAACTGTCAACTTGACATAATCTGGGATCTCCTGGGAAGAGAGTTGGAGTTGTGTTGGGGGCATGTCTATGGGATTTTGTCTTATCAATTGATGTAGGAAAACCTAGCCTACTGTGGGTAGCATCCTTCCCTAGGTAGGAGAATCCTGAACACACTAAGAGAGAAGAAAGCTAGCCTAGAGCAAGCAAGCAAGGATTGGTTTATTCTCCCTTTGCTCTGAACTGGTGGATATGATGTGGCTAGCTGTCTTGTTTGTTTGTTTGTTTGGTTGGTTGTTTTGGAGACAGGGTTTCTCTGTATAGCCCTGGCTGTCCTGGAACTCACTTTGTAGACGAGGCTGGGCTCGAACTCAGAAATCCACCTGCCTCTGCCTTCCAAGTGCTGGGATTAAAGGCATGCGCCACCACCACCCGGCATGTGGCTAGCTGTCTTAACTAGCTGGCACCTTCATTCTTCTACTATGGTCTGTAACTGGAATTGTAAGCTGAGGTAAACCTTTTCTTTCCTAAGTTGCTTGTTGCCAGGGTATTTTTATCACAGTAGTCAATATGAAACTAAAACAATATTGTTTACCAGCTTCTTTGAATAGTCTGTGGTTTTGTGTCATGTCTAAAATACTGTCTATTTGCTATCTGGGAGAGCAAACATTTTCTCCCCACCCCCATCTCTGCCTAACTAATTTTGCTTGCATCACATTAAAGGCTCTAGACAATCTTGCTGATTTTTTTTCCCATGGTATAGGCAAGTATCAACGTTCATTTTCTACTTATGGATATTTAATTGTTTCCCATACAGCCTGGTGAGTAAACTTTCCTGTATCATTAAATTGTCTCAGCATTTCTGTTAAAAATGAACTGAGCCTATATGTGTGAGCCAAGTTCTTGAATCCCTATTTTTTTCTGTTTGTCTGTAACTAATCTACATATCTATTTTTTTTCACTACTACATGGTTCCGATTACTGTTTTTAGAATTAAATTTTAGAATTTAGCCCTGAAATCCGGGTGGTACATATGCTTCTGTTTTGTTTTAATGTAAGGTTTCAAGAGGTAGCTCAAGCCGACCTGGAAGTCTTGGTCCTCCTGTTCGCTTCCCGAGTGCTGAGACAGGAGACCTGGTTGTGTGAAAACTGTTGTTGGCCTTGTGTTGAAACTACAGGCACGTTTGGAGACAGACATCTTAATCACATTTACCCTCTTAATATAAGAACACAGTGTGTCTCTCTATGTATTTAGACCTAATCTTCTAATTTGTCCTTGGGATGCTCTGTCCTTTTTGGTGTAACTTTTATTTTGATTTCATTTTTCTTGATGTTGACTTCAAGGTTTAGGAAAATATTTAAAGAGTGATTTTGCTGATGAATTAATGTTTCCCTTTAAGTCTACTTATGAACCCTTAAGGATAGCTTCATTAGCAGAGAGCATGAGGCTCTCCACCCCAGACACTGCTACACGAATCTGACATGAACTGAAGGAACAGCAAACAAACTCTAAATCATGAAATACAGTAATTTTGATTTTAGAAGGCTTAGTTCAGTAGCCCAAGATCTTGCTACACTCACCCATTAGTTCCAGTAATCTCTGCACCCCCTACACCTTTAAGGTTTTCTATACAAACAGTCCTGCTACCATGGCTTCCCATCCTCCCGTTATGATGGAGCTCAGAGCAGAAGTGGTGAGTGCACAGGGTGTGGCCAACTGATCTTGAGGGTGAAGCTTATGCTCTCACCATGGAGCACAATCTTAGCTGTAGATTTGCTTCGTACACACCTTTTACCACACAGAACAAAGGTCCTTCTTTTCAGGTTTCATGACTGAGTTGGGATTTTGACATTTTTTCCCCTTCTTTTTTCTGTTAATATGGTGAACTATATTGGCCTGCTTCACTTCAGTTTTATGTCATTCCACTTCATATCTTTTTCCCCCCCCCTGAGATGGGCTTACTGTGTTGTCTGTGCTGAACTTGAATTCCTGGGTTTAAGTAATTATCCTGCCTTAAGTCTCCAGAGTCATTTCTTTTGAAATGCTGACCAACCTTGACTGGGGTCATTGCTGAGATCAAATACCTGGCAAGAAGCAATTTCAGGGAGGAAGGGTTTATTTTAGCTATCAGTTTGGGAGTATAGTCCACTGTTGAGAGGACGGCATGGGGACTGAAGGGGCTATTTGCTATATGGCCCAAGGATCTCTTTGCTTAACTGTGTGTGTGTGTTGTGTGTGTGTGTATGAGTGGGTGTGTGCATATGGAGACAGAATTGGTTTTGGAGATAGAATGTCTTGTTGTCCTGAAACTTGTTTAGTAGGCTCTCCACTTTCTGTACTAGGGTTATAAGGACATGCCTCTGTACCTGGATTTTAGAAAACAACTAATGAAGTTTCAGGAAGATCAACTTCAGGTCTTTGTGCTTGATTGAGTTACCTCTCCAGCCCACTATTTTATTATTTTTTTGAAGAAAACATCCATATTTTATGTATATTGGTGTTTTGCCCGCATGAATGTCTGCACAACACATGCATGCCAAGAGGCCAGAAAAGGTCATCAGATCTGGAATACAGAGTCATCTCTGAGCTGCCATGTGGGAATAGGGAATCAAACCTGGGTCTTCTGTAAGACAAGGCAGAGCTCTTAACCACTGAACCATCCCGCTAACTTCCTACCTCTACTTTTGTCTTATAATAATGCCACATAAATTCTGAAAATTAAGTATATAAAGTTATGAAATGCACAAGAGTGTACATTCAAACCAATAAATAGTTAAGATAAAATGTAAGGTAGCAAAGTAAGCAAAGACCGAATAAGGGAGGAAAGAAATAAGAAGGGTTCAGAAAACATTTATAATTCAATAAAATGGTGGGCTGAAGATCAAGCACAAAGGCCAGGAGAGATGGCCACTCTCTGTTGGCAGTTATTTATCTACTTATTCATGGTTTTTCAGCAGTTTAAAGATATTCTGTCATTTTCTGGTTTACATTGTTTCCGCTGTGGTTTGTGATTCCCCTCGCTGTTTCGCTGTATGCGGCACCCCCTATCATGCCCCCTGTGCTGCCCCCTGTGCTGCCCTGTGATGCCCCCTGTGCTGCCACCTCAGCTGCTTTCACACTTCTGTCTTGTATCTCTGCTTCTCAGCACTTAGCTGGAGTTCCTCACATTGAAGTGTCTTTAGTTTTCTAAATCTGTAACTGTATACCTTTCACAAATTTGGTTGTTTTTTTTTTAAATCAACTAACTGATTGATTAATTAATTTTGACAGTGAGTCTTTCTATGTAGACCAGGCTGGCTCACAATCCACCTGTTTCTGCTTTCATGAGTGCTGAGATTAAATGTGTGTGTCATAGTGCCCAGCATGAGTTTTTTTTTTTCAGTAAATATTTTCTGTCTTATTCTTTTTCCAGGCAAAGCATTTTGAAGTCTCTAGTTCATAAGTCTACAAACAAGGACCTAGTTTTTCATATATATGTATATATCTATATCTATCTATCTATCTATCTATCTATCTATCTATCTATCTATCTATCTATCTATCTATATATATAATCCAGAAATGGGCATTAGATCTCATTAAACTCAGGACCTTCAGAAGAGCAGCCAGTGCTCTTAGCTGTTGAGCCATCTCTCCAGCCCCCTACTTATTTTTCAATGTTTTCTTTTTTATCTCTCTTATTTGAGCTAAATGACTTATCTGTCTTCAAATTTATCTTATTAGTTTATACTTTATTTTAGTGGTGATTAGTATAGTGTGACTTAACTAGGGGTTGTGAAGTCCTTGGTGGGTTGAAGTTCAGAACTGCTTTATATCTGTAAGCCTTATATGTTAGCTGCTTTTTAAAAAAATTTTTTGAACTAGTTATGTACAATTCATGGGTCATCCCATGAATTAAATTTAATGACAAAATTTGGTTTATTCCTAGTTCATCTCTCTCCTCACTCTCTAGTTGTCTAGTTTCCATAGCATCCCCCTGTTATATCCTACCATGCCATGCTGGTCATAATTTTAGTTGTTCTCAGTACTTAGAAAACTGGGTGTGATGGTTTCCTGTTCAATGTTGATGCCCTCTCAGCTAGTGGAGACCTCAGGCAGTTATACTGTTTACTTGTTAACCCCCATTTTACCTATGCTAGCTTGATTGTGCTTCTGGTTCTTGTGAAATCATAAATAAAGCCATTCATCACAGAGTTCAGGACTGTTGCAGACCTGGTGGAATGGCTCAGTAGCAAAGGTATAGAATTGTCAAACAGATATGGCATGGTATTTGAGCTCTGTAGCTTAAGTGAGCATGCGTGTTATATATCATATATCAAATCCCTTGAAAACTTAATAACTTGATACCAGATAGATTTATTATGTCCCATGGGTTTTGAGAAAACAGCTTCTTAGATGGAGATTTCTCTGTTAGGTTATTTTATGAGAATGCTATCACATTGCCATGAGGGTCACAGTGCTAATAACTTGACCAGGATGGTAAGTTCTGTTTCTAAATACACTATTGTTCAGATACAGGTTTTCAGGTTCTTGGGCCATGGCCCCATACAGAGCTACTACTTAGTACATGGTTTATTCCAGAGAGTAAGGAGAGATTTAGACAGGAAGACAGAGATATTCATGACTGACTAAATTCACAGCTGTGAATCTATCCTGTCCTGGAGTTTTCCTGGAAGGGAGGCTTTTGATTGCAGCCCTGATCTCATTGCACACAGTGGGTCTGTTTTTTTTTTTAAATCTTCTGACTTGAATTTTGGTAGGTAATATTCACCTAGAGACTCATCTGTTTTGTCTGTTTTTCTGCTTTTTTTGGAGTATACATTTGCAAGTATTCTCTAATGATGATCTGGTTTTCTAATGGGTCTGTGGCAAAGAAACTCTTTCATCTCTAATTGTGTTTCTGTGTGTGTTGTTCATGTTTTGTTAGATTGTCTAGGGATATGTTATAATATCTTACTAAGTTCACATAAATGAGCCCCCTTTCTTACAGCACCCTTAATGATTGGCGATGAGTGGTAGTTTAGAATATAAACTGCTAGATAGCTAGTTTACTTCCATTTGGAAGCACTTTGAAGCTGTTGATAGGTCTGAACACTACCACTTAAGTCTCTAACTTGAGTTATTTTGTAATTCTTAGATAGATTCCCAGATATAAATGAATCTTGAGTGTCACATTTCGACTTAGTAATAGCCTGAGAATCTGTTTTGTTTTGTTTTGTTTTCTTTTGTTTTGTTTTGAAAGACCTCAGAGCCCATAGCTATCATAGATCAAGAGAGGAATGGCTTCCTTCAGTTAATAGGATCCCCCTTCCCACCTCCAGCCTGGCCTTGGTAATTTCAACAGCGTACATTTGCATCTGGGACTGGCATGGTGTAAACCCACTTTGTATACTCCATTCCTTTCCCCAGGAGCCCCTGAGAAATTACCCAATGTCCACAGCAGTGGGGCAGCTCTTATGCTTGTCCTTTGGAGTTTCCTGTTTTTATTCTCTTTGCTTTTTTTTTTTTTGTCTCTTTATTATTTATGTCATAGACTTAATACAAAAACTAGCTTTTGGTTGTAGCTGTGAACCTTAAAATGTATCTAAATTCCATGGAGACCCAGAAGAGAAGGTTGTTGAACATATTGAGATGTGTTTGCCTTTAACCTCCTGTGTTTGTAACAGCAGCCACAAGAATAAAATGGTCTCTGTGAGAGAATGTCTAGACCCCTTTGAGTACATCAGTGAATTTTCCCATGGTGTTTGGAAATAGTTTTGTAAAAAGGTACCTTTTATCTTAGTGTTTACTAGGAAACTCACTCATGGGGGTGCCTTTGGAACACTGGTGTTTGTGAAACTCAATGAAAGAGAAGAATAACTGTTTCTGTTGACTTAGTCTTTCTGTCCCTGGCATAGAAATTTGTAACTACAGTCTTCCACTGGAGATTTCATTTCTCTTTGGCATCCAGTCTAGCTACTTACCTGGCATCTGAACCAATCTTCCTCTTTGTTTATGGCCTGGATGTTTGCCTGTATTCTTCTAAGGACCCGGCAATGAAAATGACTTGACATCTCCCATGCTTTTCAATATGCCAAGGTCCCACACCAGCAGAAAGAATACTCAGTAATGTATTTAATTCTGGTGAACTACTTTAGTAACTAAAGCTCCTTAAGGATTAATATGTCAACGTTCCACTCCTTAATACGTCAAGGTACTACCACCCCAGCAGCAAGAGTACCCAGGGTGTCTAATTCTGATGAAGAGCTTTAAGGACAAAAGCTTCCTTCCTGTGTGGAAGGAAGGAAGACAAGAATCAATGACCTGCTAAGCTACCTCAGTTTCCCCAGAGATTGGGATCAGTTATTGTGAAGAAAAATAGACTTTGTTATTTTGGGGACTTGCATGAATGTCAGAAGAGCCATTTTTGTATTTTTCAGGTCAAGACAATATTCTCCAGTCCACATACTATCTTAATACTGCTCAAAATGAAGACCCATTCCTCTGGAAAACAGGGGAAAGCTCATTCTTAAAGCTCTTTGATGCCTTGCATAGATTCATTTGTTTCTTTGGGTCTTATGATGGCTAATGTTGGCTGTCAGTTTGATATCCATGGAATCAACAGAGTGACACACCTCTAGGTGGGTGTATATGAAAGTGATTCTTGGAAGAATTGGCTAAGGAAGGAAAGCCCTTCTTCATGGAACAGGCACAGATAGAAAGATCTATAAGAAAAAGTAGAGCTCCTTTTGCCTACACACCTTTGATCCTTGCTGGTGAGTACATCGATTACTCTTCTTTCCTCTTTCTTTCCTTGTTGTCTTATGGATCTTGGTGGTTTTGTTGTTGTTGTTGTTGTTTGTTTGTTTGTTTGTTTGTTTGTTTTAATCAAAACTACACTGATACCAGAATATTTGTGCTCACCAGCAAGAAGAAGCAATAGTGGGGACTTGGTCAGGGTCCCAGAGTTACAGGAACAGTGCAGAGACACAAACTTTACTTTCTATTTTTGGGAGTTGTGTAAACCCTTGACTCCCTTCACTAAACTTCTCAACCTCAGTCCGGAGAAACCGGGAAAATGGGAGATGCTGTGTGTAGTTGGGTGAGATAGGGAGTTTCCCTTGTAGGACGGGTGTGAAAGGCTATGTGGTGCTTGCTTGGTTAACTGCTGGTCTCTCCGCTTAAAAAGCTGTAGGTGATTCTGGTAACATGACAAACAAGACAGTGGCATTTCTGTCCTTCGGAACTTAATCTTGGTCTTGGTTATTTTAAGACTAACTATCCAAAGTAGCTTTGATTACATGTCCAGATCTACACTATCTGGTAGTACAATTTTACTTGGTATTATGGGTAATGTCCATATTGCTGGATTCATATTGATTGAAGAGCTACAGCCAGTCCACAGAATGAATGAGTGCTTGTGCTTTTTATGTAGAAATTTGAGAGAAGATGCTGAGTTGAGAGGAGGATGCATCTGTGTACAGAAAAAGTAGAAGTAATACTATCAATAGAGTATTAAAAGGAGAATATTTTATAACTTAGGGTGTGCCATGATTTCGTCTCAGCAGTAAACAGGAGTAGTATTCACTTTGATGTGCTAAGAGTCCCCCTCACTGACAAGGACCTGATTCTGAGTTTGAGGACTCTTTTCTGAGTACATGCAGACCCCTGAGAAGGCCACCTTGTCTGTCTGTTTCCTACCCCGCACTCTACTAGAGAAGGCTGAGTTTCTGACAGCCATATCCCTGCTCTATAGTTCTCTAATTTGCATGTGTTATTTTTCATTCATTCTCCACTCTAAATACACTGACTTACCTTGGTTTGAATTAGTTTTACTTAGTCATTAACCTGGTACAAACAATGAACATTTAAATCTAGCCTTGATCTGTGTCTCTGGATATATATTTTATTATTATTTATTTATCTTCAAGTGTTATTCAGATGGATTCTCACTATGTAGTTCTGACTGGCTGGAATAAACCCTCTATGTAGACCAGGCTAGATTAGAACTCATAGAGATCTGCTTGCCTCTGCCTCCTCAGTGCTGGGATTAAGGGCATGGGCCACTGTGCTTGGCCCTCTTAGTATGACTGAGTACCTGACACCTGAATGAATGTGCAGAAGGAAACTTGAAAGGCAGCCTGTAATATAAAGAAATCATTTTGATGGGAGTAAACGCCTAGAAGTGAATGTTCAGCAATGAAGCTAGCCACTTATTTCAGAAAATCATAGTGATTACTCTTTACCTGCTATGTATTACTCCAGCCCTGGGTTTTGCAGAACATGCTGAGCTTTTTTGCCAACTTGTTCCTCTTTAAGTCATATGAACAAGACAATTTAAATGTGTGATGGATAATCCAATTAGAGAAGCAGAGAGTTTTCTCACTGTACTATGCTGCTTAGTCAATAAATGGAGACACATGCATCATGTGAAATAACAGATGTATAATCCTGCAGAGTCAACAAGCATGGTAGTCAGGTCCACTGAGTGTGAGCACCTTCCTGTGAAAGAATGATATAGTTAAGTTCCTTTTGCTGTTCAATTATTACAATAATACCAAAATTGAGCTCTTACTTGATGCCAGGAAATCTTAGACTGATATCTGCTTCAATAATTAAAGCTTTATTGGCACACAGTCACATCATTTGTTTAGATATTATCTGTGGATATTTTCTTGCTATAATGGCAGAGTTTCCACAGGGACTACATGGCCTATTATGCTTAAAAGATTTACTTCCTAGTCATTTATAGAAAGCTACTTACCTGTGCATCATAAAATTTATTTCTCAAAATATCCTTGGTGACTGCAGTTATCTCCAACTTACAGCGTTATAATTTGAATGTGAGATGTCTTCCACAGGCATTTACCTCTAGCTCTTGTCACTGGTTTTGGAAGTTATGGAACTTTTGGGAGTGTGGTCTTCCTTGTATAGGGAGGTTACTGGAGATGGGCTTTGACAGTAAGTTCTGCTTCTGGTTCTAGACAATATCCTCTTTTTCTTGATGCCTCAAAATATGAATAAGCAAGCCAGGCATGATGACACAAGCCTTTAATCCTAGCACACAGGGAGGTGGAAACAGATCTCTATGAGCTGAGGCCAGGCTGGTCTATAAAATGAGCACTAGGACAACCAGGGCTACACAGAGAAGACCTGTCTTCAACAACAACCACCACTACCACCACCACAACAACCAAACAAAAAACCAAAAGAAGTGAATAAGCTATGTAGCATACTATACTGTCCTTGTCATGATTGAGATATCCTGAAACTGTGAGCCAAAAAACAAACCAAAACCAAAAAACCAAAACCAAAATACTTTCCTTTATCCTGTTTCTATCATATGATTTGCCATGGTGATAACACAATTAACTAACAAAGTCAATAGCAACAATTGTGAGTCTATGACTGAGATAAACCTAACCAAGCAGTTTATATATAGTTTATGGGAGAACATGAGAGTTTGCTGCTATGAGATGGAGGAGCCCTAGAATGCTATCATCAGAGCTGAACAAACAATTCAGATGGGAGTTGGACCATAATGCTGTCAAAAATATGGGCAGTCAAGGCTGTATGCATGAGGTTTCAGAGGGGAACAAGAAGTTTGTGAAGAACTGGGCTAAAAAGGCCTTTTGTACTATATTTTGGCAAAGAACCTACATTTTGCCTTAGTCCTCAAAGTATGAGTGGGACTGAACAGAAAACTAATGGGTTAAGTTAATTGATGGGAGAAATTTCAAGATAGTGGAACATGTAGATTATGGCATTGTTACTGCTTTATGCATTTAGTCATACTTAACAGTGATCAAAAGGCACAAATAGAAAGATGTAAAAATGAGTGGTTTACATAGGAAAAGAGTGTGAAGGTAGTTTAAGTTTTGCACAGGGAAAAATTTATAATTCTTAAAAATGATTATCATCATTGAAACCATCAGCACCATTGAGAAATAGTACACTTTGCACTAGGACAATATAAAATGGTATCTTGAGGTGAATATCTATCAAAACCTCCAAGTTATAAAACCAAACATTCACCCAAGAAACTTTCATTTAAAAAGAATGTACTTAAGAATAGAGACACTTCTTGGTCCTAGAGGCATGGCAATTGAAACATTGTGCTTCAGTAGATGAGAGGTGCTTCAGAGAGGAGAGAGACTATGTCTACACCAACTGTTCTGACCTGTGAACATCTGAATGATTAGTAGCCTAACATCCCTGAAAAAAGAGCAAGCCTGAGATGACTACCAGTCTACCACTATGCAGAACTTTACAGGTTCCCAGGGCAGTGCAGTGCAGTGCAGGGCAGGGCAGGGCAGGGCAGGGAGCCAGAAACTGGAAGAACCCTTCCTTGGACCTCGGACCTCTGGTGGGAGTGAGCCTAAGATAGATGGTCCTCAAATGGGGCCACTCAGGCAGCTCTGGGCAAGGAGTGAGCCTGAGATGACCACAAGATGAATGTCAGGGGGCCTGGACTGTGAGCTAGCTTGAGATGTCCACCAGTCCAGTGATGCCCAGGTCTAGGGGAGGCAATCCATGACTGAGATAACCTCTGCCCAGTGCCATAATGCATGACTAGGGCGTTGCACTCCTGAAAATACTTCTGAGATGATGCCAGGCACACAAAGACCCCATGCACCACTAAGAGGAACAAGTACATGGTGAAGGAATAGAGGAGAAAGAGAAACAGATGGCTGTGGGCACAATGAAGAGAAGCAGAACTAAAGACTTGAGGGTAGTGAGGAACAGCATGATGTGATGTCACTTGGGACCATGGTGGGGTCCTGGCCTATACTGCCACTATGTATCATATCTGAGTTAGCTGCCAAGGGTCTGTTTTCACCAAAGGCCAGGCAGACATGGCTGTTCTGGGTTACCAGCCTGGGGGCATGTTTATGTCTGAGGGGTATACAGAACTGGCCCCATCCTTTACCTGGGCATTCTGGAAGAGCTGGCCCTGGGGGGCATGATAGCAATAGAGCTGTCCCATCCCCTCATCAGCTACAGCACTTGGGAGACCAGGCCCCACACAGTAGAGTTAACCCTAGAGGCAGGTATGCAAGTGATCCAGCCCCAAGAGCCTGAGTGTGGGAGAGCTGGCCCTGCCACCTGTCTGCCATGTGGTGACATGGGCAAGGGAGAGATCCCCCACCTCTCATCCCTTAGTACTTATGGCAGGCAGGAGAGCTGGCCTTAGCCCTCACTAGCCATAGCACTTAGGAGAGTGGGCTCTGCACCTTGCCTGAGCAGCATAGTAGAGCTCATTCTGGTGGAGGGAAATGGGCCAGATGGTCTTGAGGGTGTGAGTGTGGCAGAGATGGCTCTGGCTCTGTCTACTGTGTAGTGGTATTGTTTTGGGAGTGATCCCTTTCATCCCTTTTCCCTAGTCACCATCAGCAGGTAGGAGAGCTGGCCCTGACAGCTCATGAGACCTGTCCCTGACCCTTACTTGCTGCAGCACTTGGCAGAGCATGCCCCACACCTGTCCTGGGCAGCACAATAGAGCTGACACTGATGGTGAGGGGCACTTGTGAACTGACCCTGAGAGTTTGAGTGTGGGAGAGCAGGCCCCACAACTTGTCTGCTGTGTTGTAATATGGGCAAGAGAAAGATGCCCTCCTCAACCCTCAACCCTTGGTACCTACAATAGGTAGGTGAACTGGCCTTGAGGTCATGAGAACAGGAGAGCTGTCTTTGGCCCTTACCTGCTGCAGTACTTAGGAGAGCTGGCCCTGTACCTCACTAGGACAGCACAGCAGAGCTGGCCCTTGATGTAGGGGTTGCAGATGAGTTGACCCCAAGGGCATGGACTCAGGAGATCTGTCCCTGTCTCTTGTCCGGTGTATGGTGGTGCAGATGAGGGAAAGATGCCTTCCTCTCCTCCCTCCATATATAGCAGGCAGGGCAGATGGTTCTGGGGTCATAAGAAGGGGAGAACCATTCCTGTCCCTCACTGACTGCAACACTAGAGAGAGTGGACCCATACCTTGCTGGCCCTGACAGTGGAAAAGCCAGTGGGCTGGTTAACAAGAAGATCTCTCTGGCTTAGACCCAGGGCTTTGAGCTGGCCCACTTCAACATCTATTGCATCAAAGAACTATTGTAGGTATATAAAGAGGCTAGTCCTACAGATTCAAAACTGCAGGATCTCCATGACACAGGGCAACATCAGGATATCTGAGAGGAGTCCCAGTTAGGTTCCAGTATTCCTAGAGTAGCAGAATCCAGGGGCTTCATACCAGACTAACAAGTCATTGCAATGAACATTTGCATATACTGGGACACACTGGGACACACTACAGATTCCACAATGAAATTTTTTTCTCTGAAGGGAGTGTGTGTGTGTGTGTGTGTGTGTGTGTGTCTGTCTGTCTGTCTGTCTGAAGATTGAAAGGGTGGAAGGCAGGTATGAAAGGAGGGAGAGATAAGTGGGATTGGGGTATATGGTATGAGATTCACAAAGAACCAATAAAAAGCAAAAATAAAACAATAAAACACCAACAATAATAGCAACAAAACAAGCAAACAAAAAGAGTATAGAACCTCAAGGAAAAGGGACACCCGGGGAAGTGTTTTTATTCAGACACCAAGACTACATCTTGAGCTTGCAATGAAACATGGAATTATCTTCACAGTGGTTTTGTAGGCATGCAAACTGCAAGAATTTGGGGTCATGGAGGCTGGCAGGAAGAAAAGCTCATGAGACCAGGCAATGTGTAGTATGGTTAGATTCTCAGGACTGTTGTCCTCTTGAGGCAGGCCTGTATAAATCTATGTACGTAAAGCATGAATAAGGTGCAACGGGAGACCCCAGAGTGTCAGAGACATGAGGATCATGGAATGTCTGCCAAGGAGAGCCTGTGCTTACGAAGTGAACAGACCAAGGTGGAGGCCCACGTGCTTCAGATGGCGTGAGCTCCATATACCGGACATGGAACGATAGGATTTGGGTTTTAGTTTTGCTTTCATCCAATGTTTCCCTGCTTTCTTCCTGTTTCTCTTTGTTAAAATAGGAATTTTAACCTATTGTACCACTGTGTATCAGAAGGATGTAACTTTTTATATAAGAATTCACTTTTATATTTTAAATTTTCTGTTTATTACTTATTTATGTGTATAAGTCTATGTAACTATATGTGCATGTATGTGCAGATTCCCATTCAGACCAGAATGAGGTATTGGGTTCTCTGAAGCTGGAGTCACACATGGTTGTGAGCTGTCTGATGTGGATGCTGGGGAATAAACTCAGGCCCTCGGCAAGACCAGCAAGTGCTTTTCACCATGAAGCCATCTCTCTGGCGCCAGGAATTTCAAATTTATTTATTTATTTATTTATTTATTTATTGCTTCCTTCTTTTCTTCCTTCCTTCTCTCTCTCCATTTTCTTTCTTTTTTCTTTTTCTATCCATCCATTTATTTATTTTTAATATTTCATAGGTAAGATAGTACCTTGAGTCTCAGAATAGACTATGGATATTTGAACAGTGTTGGGACAGGCAAGACTGTGGTTTTGTTTGAAGCAGAATCAAATGCATTTTGAATCACAACGTGTCTGTTAGCTCATGATAGTCCAGGAATAAATTGTTACTGTTTGACTATGACTTATTCTCCATGGGCTCATGTGTTTGAAATTTGGTCCGTAGCTGGTAGTGTGGTTTTGGGAGGTAGAAGAAACTTTGATGCTGTGGCCTAGCAGAAATAAGTCATGGGGGTGGATTGAAGATGATAACCATCTTCTGGTTCCAGTTTAATTTCTTTGCTTTCCAACCTTCCATAATTTAAACAAAACATGCTATAAGCTCAGACCTTTGGACTGAACTAGTGCAGCTCTTAATGCCTCTCTGCTATGATGGGACATGTGTGTGTGGTGTGTGTATGGTGTGTATATGTAGTTTGTGTGTGTAGTATGTGTATGTGTGGTGTGTGATGTGTGTGGTATGTGTATATGTGGTATGAATATGTGTGTATATGTGTGGTGTGTGTGTGTGTATACACACACACACACCACACATATACCCTTAAGCATAAATAGGTTAAATAACTCCAAGGTTTCACAATTTGGAGTGAAACTATAACTAATGATATAGACCCAGGCATTAGAATCCTATGCTTTTAATAGCTACCCCATATTATTCCTCTTATACTTTAAGAAAAGGCTCTAGTCATCTTGAAAATAGAAAACAACTTGAGGTCACCTTACACTGTGTGTCTCACCAGCCTGTTTTAGATTATGTCTGGAGAGAAGATCATTTTGGATGAGACGAAGAACATGTTTTTTAAGGACATTGGCCATGAAGGAACCTGCCATGGACTGGGTGTTTGTGCCCTCCTCCCACAGTTTGGGTGTTGAGATTTTGTCTTCTACGTTACTGACAACTAGAGTTGGGACTTCAGGAGGTAACAGCAACATGTGTTAGAATGCTTTCATTGGTGATATTAATATGCTTATTGAAAAACACAGAGAAGGATACTGTCTCTTCTGGCTACGTAAGTATACAACACAATGATTGGTGTCTACGGAAGAGGAAGAGTTGCCCTCACCAGACCCTGGGTCGGTGGCTGTCATATGGTTTTTGGGCCTCTCAAAAAGGAATATTTATCTCTTATTTAAAGCACTGATTTGATAAGTCAGCCCCAAGCAACTATAGTAATATTTGTCTATTCTCTGACCTCTAGTTAGATATCCCAAAGTGAACTCTGGTTTGGTTTTAGAAGAATTTTCCTTTTAAAAAGCATTATTGTGATATTTCTTCCCAGTGGCCATGACTTCTTCTACAGGATATTAGCATCTTGAATTTCCATAGGGAAAGCATCCCTCCTATGACCAATCACATGGAATGTGTGGGATTGGCATTACCTTGATTCCAGTTTGGGCTCTGAATATCTCACCAAAGAATCTTCTCCCCTAACCCTTTGGGACTGGTTCAGAGACAGGCACATGAGTTAATCTACTCCAACCAGAGTGGAGCTTACTGTCCATGATGAAAACGCATAAATGTTTTCTTCTTCACTGAAGTTGGTTCTGAGAGGTTACAAGGCAAGGAACTCCATGAACAGAGCCCTACATCTCCTGGGCAGCTGCTTTGTGGAGCTTGATGGTGAAGTTACCCAAGATAGCCCGGATCCTGAAGATAGATTTATTCCCCAAGCTATTATTGTATTTTTGGTATAAAGTGTCCCTCAAAAGACCTGTTATTTTGTTGAAGGCAAACAGGTATTATTCTCATCTGGTATATCTAGTAATTAAGTAATGGTTGTACCATTAGGGCTCTGAACTATTGAATGGAATAATTCCTTGATGGCGTTGTTGGGAAGTAGTATAAAGTTACAGGTAAGGCTGTGGAGGAAGTGGGTCACTGGGGTATACCCTGGAAAGATGGATTTCATTCCTTGACCACTCTTCAGTTTCTCTACCTCCCAGTTGCCATGAACTGGGTAGCTGTGCTCTATCTCTCTGCCATGACCTTCAGACTCACTCAGGCAGACAGTGATGGGGCCAAGTGACCAAGAACTCAAGCTTCAGAAACACAGAGCCCAAATTCATCTTCCTATTTCTAAAACTGTCTCTCTGAAATCTTTATCACAGAGAGAAAATTAGCACAACTCCTTAGTTACATAAATCAAAAAGACAAATTTGCATTCTTTATGCAAGCAAATTTGAAGTTTGGATTTTCTGTTGCTTCCCTGTTAGAAGCACTAAGCTGCATAGTATTGAAAAAATGAAACATAAAAACTAGGCCTTTAGGCCCAGGCTTGAGAATGTGACCTTTGTGACTCAATGCTCCAAGGCATGCTAATCATAAAACAGCGGCATTCCTCCACCCACCTGCTTCCTGGGTTCAGGGAATGTTTGTTCAAAAAGGACCACCCTGACCATTCATGGAACCCACTATGCAAATGTGCTATTGTTAGGGGCTCATAGAAACTGTCTTGAGAAATAACCTGCACAATTACTAGGTATTCCTTGTGACTCTTGTGACTTTGCACTTCCTCATGACTCTTAATTGGTATTTTTGGTATTTTCCAACAACTCCCTCCCCACCCCCTTGAGTTGTGGTATCTTCCTTTAAATACCCCCTTACTCAGCTACTTGGGGCACCACGGTCTGAAAGACCCACAACATGAGGACTCCCCCACGTTCTGATTCAGGAGATGCGACACCCCAAATCACTCACGAGGAACGGTCTTGCTGCAAACTGCAAGAGGACTTTTATTCAAGAGCACTCTCAGGCCCACAGTCATACACCACGCAGGGGTAGAGGACTGTGGTGCCCTGAGTAGCTGAGTAAGGGGATATTTAAAGGAAGAAACCACAACTCAAGGAGGTGGGGAGGGAGTTGTTAGAAAATACCAAAAATACCAGTTAAGGGTCACAAGGAAGTGGAAAGTCAAGACAGTAACAATGAGCCTCTAGCAGTAGCACATCTGCATAGCAGGTTCCAGCAATGGTCAGGGTGGGTCAGGGTGACTTTCTTTGAATGAACACTCCTTGAACCCAGGAAGTGGGTGGGTGGAGGAATGTTGCTATCTGTTTTATGATTAGCATACCTTGGAGCATTGAGTCATAGAGGTCACATTCTCAAGCCTGGGCCTAAAGGCCTAGAATTTTGCTTTTATGTTATATTTTTTCATTCCCCACTTCTACTTGTCAGTAGTTCTAATCTTAGAACTAGACACTATCTTCTCCCTGACACACTTGATCCTTTAAGGCATGTGATACTGTTGTCACAAAACTAAAAGGCACACTGTACTAATTCTTGTTCTAATAAAGGCGACTTGCCTATTTAACACACATAGACCTATAATTAAAAGCAGAAGCAAAATCAAAAGGGGTCCTATAAAGGTAGAAAGTAGGAAGCGATGTGGGGCTTGCAGGTCTCCTTCTCTTGAGTAGGCCTTCTAGAGCTGCTTCCACACTCGCTGTCTCACCCACTTGAGCGCCTTGAACCTAGAGAACAAAGGCTGGGAAAGCAGCATGTCAGCACTATGTACAGAGGCTATTTTTACCAGTGGAGGGGTCCCCCGCAGAGTAATTTCTACAGGGGGGGTGTCAGTCCAAACTGTCCAGGGGGGTTTCTAACCCTGAAGAGCACAAAGGGTAGGAGAGCTATTCAATCATTAGTGCCAGTCTCCGCTGTCAATTTGGTAAGTGTCTCTTAATGGTTCTATTCATTCTCTCTACCTGTTACTTCTAATCAATCCCCAATATCTTGTCCAGTCCCTGACTTATCTGGGCAACAAAGGCAGGTCCATTATTGGACCTGATTACCTTGGGTATCCCAAATCTCGGGAAGATTTCTTCTAGGATCTTTTTGGCTATCACATTGGCCGTCTCAGTCCTCGTAGGAAAAGCTTCTACCCACCTTGAAAAGGTGTCTATGAACACTAATAAGTACTTGTTGCCATATCTAGCTGGCTTAGATTCTGTAAAATCTACTTCCCAGTAGGCTCCAGGCCTACTGAGCCTCTTCTCAGGAGTATATACATGGAGTATCTTGCATTAGTCATAGCACAGGTCTTGCAGCTTTTGACTATTTCTTCTGCCAAGTCAGAGAGTCCTATAACATAGTAGTCGAAGGACCTAACCACACCTTTTAATTTCTTGGCCCCCAAGTGGGTCAAGTAAATTAAGTTGGGTAACATACTTGCGTCCTTCTTCCTGTGGGAGGACTAGTTTTCTTTTTTCTGTTTCTACTACTCCATACAGGGTTTCCTTTACCAGTCCTAATTTGTCCATAACTTGATAGTCTTCAGGGGTGTATCTAAAGCTGGTCTCCCTGATGTCATAATAATCTTTAGGCTCCTTGACTGCCAGGATCATTGCTCCTTGGGCCACCTGTTTGGCGGTTAGAACTGCCATCTGATTTCCTTTAGCCACAGCATCTTAGGTCTTTCTCTGCAGATGTCAACAGCCCTTTTTGTCTGTATATTGCTCTGTACAGTGACAAAAGCATACCTGCTATCAGTGTAGACTTCCCTTTTGCCATTCATAGAGCTTGTATCAAAGCCACAAGTTTGGCTTTTGGGGCTGAAGTCCCTTCAGGGAGGCTGCTGGCCTAGATCACTTGCTTTCTGTCTACCACTGCACTGCTGTCCCCTGCCTTCCGCTTACCTTCAACCACGAAGCTACTGCCATCCGTGTACCAGCTCGAACTCCCAGGCCAAGGCTTATCTGATCCTTCAGATCATTTCGAGTACCAGTTTCTTCTGCCAGAATGTCAGTGCAGTGATGAGTAGGTGAAGTCTCAGGCAGTGGGGTATTGGGATTGAGGACAGCAGGGTGAGCGAAGGTCACTCATTCAGTTAACAAAAGCTCTGATACTGTGTCATACAAGTATTGGTCATCCATCTATCCATCAGGAGGCTGTCGGATAATGCTTTCAAGAGTATGGGGTGCCACTACAACTATTTGCTGTCCCAGAGTGAGCTTATCAGCATCCTTGACAAGCAGAGCTATGGCAGCAATAGTTTTCAGGCAAGAAACCCACCCACTGGTAACAGGGTCTAACTTCTTGTGTAGGTAAGCCACTGGCCTTTTTCAAGGTCCCAAAGTTTGAGTAAGGACTCCTCTGGTGACCCCTGATCTCTCTTCTACATAAAGAGTGAAGGACTTGGTTAGGTCAGGCAAAGGCTGACCATCAGTAGGGCCTTTTTTTTTTTATTTCTTTAAAGGCTTTCTGGTGATCTGGGGTCCACACAAACACTTCCCCTTCTTTGTTTAGGGGGTACAACAGGGCAGCTAAGGTCTCCAACCCAGGTATCCAGAGCCTGCAGAAGCCAGCAGTACCCAAGAATTCCCTTACTTGCCTTAGTGTAGTTAGGGTGGGGATCTGAGTTACAGTCTTTTTTCTGGCTTTCTTTAGCCACTCCTTCCTGTCTCGAAGGGTGTATCCCAAATAAGTAACTTCAGTCTGACACAGCTGAGCCTTTTTAGCTGAGGTTTGGTCTTCTGTTGCCCAGGTTTCTAGGTCCTGTCTTTTTTTTCTCTCTCCTATCACTGTGGCCAACATTGTAGTCAAATTACTCTCTTGTCTACGATCCCTCCTGTCTTTTCTTTCTTCTGCTTCCCACCTCCCACCTCTCCCTTTCGCTCTCTCTCTCTCTCTCTCTCTCTCTCTCTCTCTCTCTCTCTCTCTCTCTCGTAATATGCCTTCTCTGCCTCTTAATACACCTTCCAATCTCTGAAGTTTCTTTCTGATATCGGGGGCCAACTGCCTTATGAAGGCCAGGGCCACTGAGGCCTTCTGGGCTTCTGAGGTAAGATCAAAGGGAGTGAACCGCCTGAAGGCTTCCATAAGCCTTTCAAGGAACACTGAGGGTGGTTCGATCAGCTTCTGCATTATCTCTTACCTTAGCCAAATTAGTGGGCCTGTCTTGAGGCACCTTGGAGACAAGATCCTGGCAATAGATTTTCAAGCTCTCCCTACCTTCGGCCATGTTGCAGTCCCAACTGGGGCGAGTCAAAGGGAATCCCATGTTGATCTCATTTTGTAGCTGTGTAGGCCACCCTTTGGCTCCCAGGCTATTTTTCTAGCCTCTAACAGAATTCTCTCTTGGTCTTCGATTGTGAAGAGCATCTGCAACAGCTGTTGACAATCATCCCAAATAGGCTGATGAGAGAACATAAGGAATTTTACCAACCCTGTGAGGCATTGGGAATCCTCTGAGAAAGGGGGGTGGTTAGTTTTCCAGTTATAAACATCAGCAGAGGAAAATGACCAGTACTGAAGGGTTTGAAGTTTGGGCGGGTCCACCAGAGTCCCTGCGGCTCCATGTACCCACAGTGTTCTGCCTCTCGCTGCCCCGAGGGGTTCAGGGCTCCCCCCGGTGGCTGGGGTTGAGGCTGTGGATAAAGGGGAGGTAGTGGACTAGGCCACTCAGGAGGCTTCATAGATTTTGGAGGAGCTGATGGATTTAGCTGGTGGCTCCAATTTGGGAGAAGCCTTCAATTTCTTTTGTAACATGAGAGTACAGCCACAATTTTGGGAAGCAAAACCCAATTTTAACAGTGTAAACAATCCATTCTCTTTAAAAATTAACACCAAAAACATTACTTGTTACAAAGTTTGGCTGCCTGTACCTGCACACAATTGCAAGAAGGTGTAGCCGCCAATACCTCAAAAAGACACTGCCCTAAATCCTATCTTTTATAAGTCTGGTTTCTAGGATAAGAATTACATAGAATATTACCCAATTCAGGTGTATCTTTAGAGGCCTGTTTCCATGGGTTGGCTCATGCCACTTGTTGTAGTTCTAAATTATTCCAACCCAAAGTTACCAGTTTTAAGCCAACTTTTTGTTACCAATGTTACAAAGTTTTAATCCATAATCAATAACTTATGAGCCAATAATCTATAACCAATACATATTTATACCTTTGAAACTATTCAGAAACAAAAATGAAATGGCCGTATACATTTGCTTATTTAAACCAAACAAAATTCTTAATTTTTCTAGCTGTAATTTCCAGAGAGGAGCACCTTGTCACCTGATGAATCCAATAATCACAAGCACAGAGATTTTTGTAGGAAAGACAGCCATCAGTTACCTTACCATAGAACTTGAGAAGTTGCTGGTCCCTTTAAAAGCAGCGTTTGCAATCAGCTCCTAGCAGGGCTTCTCCAGCCACACTAGACTCCTAACTATAGGTGCAGAGCTCCAAAGACCAAGTGATACTGTCTATTTATTTTTTCTTTTTCTCTTTTACCAAATTAGCTCCAGATAGTCGGAGAGAACTGCTTTTCTCAAACTCATTCTCTTATGTGTAAACTATCTCTAGTTCTAACTTCAGTTCAATGGTTAAGAGTCAGTCGAAGGGGATTGCTAATGGTCTGCCCCATCGTCTAAGTCACATACAGGGAGACAAACAAGACACACACAAAAAAGATTATGATAACTGAGACCAGAACCCGACTCCTGCAGGACTTCTAACACCCAGAAACAGAATCAGACGGCTGAGTGAGCACAAAATCTCTCCTCTCCAGAAGGGATTCCAACTCGGCACCCAGATGGGAAATCTCCAGGCATCCCTGGAGCTCCCTCAGACCTTCTGGGGCGTCTCCCAGGGTAGCAGCTTGTGGTCCTTCTAGCATGTCTGCCTACCACAGTCCTCCAGTTCTTGCGGCCCGAAAGGACAACTGCAAATACAAACCGCGCACATTTCAGAAAACCCCATTGTGTACAAACACTGTCGTCCACTTCCACCTAGATGACCAGAACCAGAGAAACTAAACCCAGGCAGATCCAAACTCAGGCTGCGCCGTGCTTCAGAAACAAAGGATGAGATACAAACAAACCAACACAACAAGCGCACGTTCATTTCAGAAAACAGAAAACAACACTCAGAACAGAGACACCTGCCAGCATGCACAGCACACAAGAAGGGATCCCCATACCTCCAAGTCAGTTCTCGGGTGTGAGGGGTGGTCATGTTTCCCAGCCAATGCACCAAATGAAAGACCCACAACGTGAGAACACCCCCATGTTCTGACTCAGGAGAGCGACACCCCAAATCACTCACAAGAAACGGTCTTGCTGCAAACTGCAAGAGGACTTTTATTCAAGAGCACTCTCAGGCCCACAGTCATACACCATGCAGGGGTAGAGGACTGTGGCACCCTGAGTAGCTGGGTAAGGGGATATTTAAAGGAAGAAACCACAACTCAAGGAGGTGGGAAGGGCATTGTTGGAAAATACCAAAAAATACCAGTTAAGAGTCATAAGGAAGTGGAAAGTCAAGACAGTAACAATGAGCCTCTAGCAATAGCCCATCTGCATAGCGGGTTCCAGCAATGGTCAGAGTGGGTCAGGGTGACTTTCTTTGAATGAACACTCCTTGAACCCAGGAAGTGGGTGGGTGGAGGAATGTTGCTGTCTGTTTTATGATTAGCATACCTTGGAGCATTGAGTCATAGAGGTCACATTCTCAAGCCTGGGCCTAAAGGCCTAGAATTTTGCTTTTACATTATATTTTTTCAGGTCCTCTACCCCTGCATGGTGTATGACTATGGGCATGAGAGTGCTCTTGAAATAAAAGTCCTCTTGCAATTCGAATCAAGACCATTTCTCGTGAGTGATTTGGGGTGTCGCCTCTCCTGAGTCAGAACATGGGGGAGTCCTCACTTTGTGGGTCTTTCAGTATTAAGACTATGGAAATTTCTGTTTTAAGGACTGGCTCTTCAAAGAGATACTTCTGTTTTCCTGCATGTTGCTCCTAACATGGGTTAGATGTTTCCTCAGTTGAAGAAAGGGCTTTGGTTCATTTTCATTTCATTTTCTTGTAGAATTGTTGGGAAGATGAAACTGTACACCCTCTGTGTCCATAGTTGTAGAGAAAGAGAGCATCTTCCTGTAGGCTTGACATCTTGCATATCACTGAAAACTCTACTTTGTTCAGAGAACCCAGGAAAAGTGCTATATTTGCTAATATTCAGAAGCTGCCCATATTTTTTAGACTTGGTTCTTAGTGGCTGAAGTACTTTGTGTAGGAAATTCTTGCTCAATAAATTATGCTTTCCAGTGAGAGATCTCATAGGGAATGATGGCTTTCAGGCTACTGAAGGTGTTAAGGACTGAGCCATGCAGCTGCTTTCTGGGGAAGACCCATGGACCACCAGCAGCAGCATCACCATTATCTTTTCATCAGTACCAAGCATCAAACACCAAAAGTGTACCAAGCAGCAGAGTGGACACATCACAGACATCTGTTGCAGATAGCTCTGGGGCTTTTTGTAATTTGATGCAAATTCTGTTCTCCTGGGAGGGCCTACCAACAAGGAATGAGTCAGCACTCAGGTGATTTCCTGTAAACCTGCTTCCCACCTTAATTTGTAAAATAAAGGCTAGAGCCAGTGATTGGGCAGAAAAAGCAAAGGTGGAGGTGAAAGTGGAGAGAGAGAGAGAGAGAGAGAGAGAGAGAGAGAGAGAGAGAGAGAGAGAGAGAGAGAGAGAGAGAGGATGACAGAGGAGGTGGAAGTAAAGCGGAGCAGAAGCATGTGGCCTGGAGAAACCACAATAAGAGGACTCATAAATGTGGAAGATGGTGGTATACTGGTAGATCTGCTCATCTAGGCACACAGCTTGTATTCATATTAACTGAGTTATGTTTTCATTGCATATTTGGGTTGGAGATTTACCACAACAGACATCCACTTATTAAAACACTCCTATATCCATGTGAGTTGTTGTCCCCACCCCCTTTTTTTGAGAGACTGTGTTTTCTAAGGTCATGCAGCTAGTCGAGAGCTGTGCCAAAAGCCAAACCCTTTTTTTTAACCACTGAATCTCGGCCTCCACGGAGGGGAGCTTTACAATTAGACCTGGAAGTTCTGATCGCATTCCATGGCTTTGGCAATTCAACACAAAGGCTCTGGTCCAACCTTTTTCCTTTTGTGTCTCAGTAAGTAATATTTCATCCCTCTCCCCTCTGATCCCACCCTCATTGCTGGATTCTGGAACTGTCTGCGCATTTCTGGTCTATGGTTCAGCTTCTCTCCCCAGGCATTTGAGAAAGGCATTCTCCACGAAAAGGGAAAACACATTTTATTAAAGCAAACATGCAGTCCTCAGCACTTTTACTTATCTTATTTATACACTGCAGTGCAGCTTTCTATGACCTGGTGATTATCATTTCCCAGAGCTATCATCATTTTAAAGCTACCTGTTCATCCCGCTTCAGCAGATGGTACCCTGTGCAGAGTATTGTAAGGGCTTTAAAGAAAGCAAGACAAACAAACAAAGGCATTATGAGTGGTTGGGTCAGCTAGAGGAAGAACTCACTTGCATTGTCTCCTGACTCAGTTACCTTTCAACTGGGGCTGTCAGGTGAGAGGGGACGCCAAGGGCTTGCTCCCTAACCTGGAGACATTTATTTAGGTGTGTTTCTTTTTCTCTCTGGACCTATCAGTCAGCAGTATGGAGTAGGTGGTGGTTGGTTAAAACATTCTTTCATCTGATCTTCCCAATCAAATCTCTCTCCTTCTTCTATTTGTCTGCTCTGCAGTTTCTGAGTGCTGACCCTGCTCAGGGTGCTGCTCTGGAGTGAGTTCTGATTGCCACAGATGCTACTATGCCCCTGGGTGATCTCAGTCTTTCCTTCAGTGAAATGAAAATAAGGTCAGAATGCTGTCCCTTCTCAGAAACAAAGGGGTTGGAGCTTGTAAATGTCCTTATGAGTAGATATGTCTAACGCTACAAGCAAGCCAGGCTTATTCAGTAGGCGTGGAGTCCACAGAGACCTCACGGACTGAGAGTTCTGTCACTGGGCTTCTCTGGGTGCATGAGACTCAAGCTTTCTTCTTTCTCTGTCTTGAGTTCTCTGGTTTCTAACGCCTTAGAGCATGTTGCTCGGCTTGCTTTCATCATTTCTCCTTATAAAAAGCCTTTTAAAATATTATTTCCTAGTCCCTCTCAACACGGTGAAAATTTAACACCACAGAAATACTGGATACACGATGGTGTTCCTGACCCTGGGAAGGAAAGAGATTACCACTGTAATATCTAAATTTTCTGGCTTTCAAGATCCAAAATTTTTAACCTTTGGGAGTTACACGGCCCCTCCTCTCCATGGGGAACATATATACCCTAGAGCAACAGTTTAGCTAAAGTGGTTTTTAAAAAACTTATGTAAACCTTTTGCAAAATGTAATATATAAAATTGATAAAAAGCAATATTTTAGGCAGCCAATGAGAAAACTAGTTATTATCATAGCAGTTTCTCAAAGGTTAACATGGGATGCACAAAACACTAATATACCTCCTGTGATTTTCCTTTTTATTATAGTTTTACAATTATAGTAGCAAGGTGATTCTCAGAGCTTCATTTTCCTGATCTGTAAAATGGATAATGGGCAGAGATGTTTATGTCACGAGATATTTGCATGGAAGATCAGCAGTGTACAGAATGAGCTATACAATTCCACTCTGTTCTCTATGTACTTCAGTCGGCCTTATAGTTTCTTCCATTGATCACGGCAACTCTGGCTTGGACATTCAGCTGACAAGTGCTGCTTAGGAGCTCCTGGCCAAAGACAACCAAGGACTCTGGCGAAACTCCGAGTGCCTGTGTTATACTTTTCCTGACATTGTTCAGGGAAGGGTATTATTATGGTAACTGAACTGTGTTACCTTGGCATGAAATCTTGCCTTTTGTTAAAAAGAGAGAAGGGGGGGGGGAAGGAAAGGGAGAGGGAGAGAGAAGAACGAAACTAGTGGCTCTAGTTATTAGCTCTTCATATCCTGAGTAATATAAATTTTACCTTATAAAATGATATGTTTTTTAATAAAAACATTTTATAAATAGAAACACAAAGTATTATTTTATAATAAACACAGTGTATATTACATGATAGGATTTGGCAGCACACATAATTTATTTTGGTTGTTTTGAATGCACATAGTCTATAGATGTATTGAATTGGGGTATCTCAACTATAACCACAACTTTTAAGTACTAACTTCAATGCCTTTTTCAAAGTGGTAGTTGAGATGTCTTTTCATAAAGGTGGGAGGTGACTTCCTAGGGCTTGACATTTAGGGAAATGGGCAGTCGTTTTGTCTTGTTTGGTTATTTTGGGAATTGTGCTGTGGCTTTTGGTGGGACTGTCAATGAAGGCTTGTCTATGATTCATTTTTCCCCAGTCCACCAGGGTAAAAGACAGAAACGGTGATTGTCCTGGTTAGTGCTAAGTGCCTACCTGACAGGCTTTAATATCATCTAAGAGACAAGCATCTGGATATGTGAGGGAGGGGATAGGGTTAAGAGAGATGGGAAGATCTATGGTGTTACAGTCCATGAGCTGAGGACCCAGATTGCATGGACTGGAGAGAGCAAGCCGAACACAGCATTCATTGCCCTGTGCTTCCTGATGGAGCCGGGAGACCAGCTGCCTCACCCGATGGACTCTAGGCAGGAAGCCTAGGCAAGGGGTAACTGACACATCGATTCTAAATGCCCTTCCTTCTCCCTCGTATAGTATGTCTCAAAGAGGAAGAAAGGAAAGGAAGAATGAGAAATCCAGAAAAGGGGGGGGGGAAACCCATGATCAGTTTATTCTTTAAAATTTCTGCCAGGGGAGAAAGGAGAGAGAGAAAGAGCGAGAGAGCGAGAGAGTGAGAGAGCGAGAGAGGGAGAGGGAGAGGGAGAGAGAGAGAGAGAGAGATTGACACCAAGAGTTGATAGAATTGAAGTTCTACATCACAGATTCGAGTTTGGACATTCAGTTCTGAGACCCTGCATCCAGCGGCTTTATCGCTTTGCTCTGGAGTCACAATCACTAATGGAATCTGCCAGCTTTACACATGCTGAAATTAGCTTGGATTCCCTTCCCAAGCCCATGTTCCAAAGCCACACAGGAATGTAGTCTACACACTGACCCCACCAAGCAGTCACTGCTATGGAGGAGGCTTGTGGACCCACCTAGAGGGCTAGAGAACTGCCCCACTAGGGAGAGCCTCCTTCCCTCTCCATGATGAAGAGGATTCAGAGGGCACTTTGCCTGAGTGAGAAGAATCGGTTGTGCTCTGGGACCTGTTTGCTTCTCTAGTATGGAACCTGATACCTGTTTGGATGAGACACTTCCTTGGATATTCACAGGAATTGAGCCCTTAAGCTTTTAACAAGAAATTCTGGGCTGACTTGCCTAATCCCTCTGGGTGAAACTTGGAAACCCTGAAGATTTCTTGAATGAGTCTAAAAACAAGCCCATTCTAGGAGCTTACTAAAGTATTCTTTGTTTAATATTTAAGAGTCATCTGAGATAATCTTAGTTGTCCCGCGTTTTTCCTCCGTGTCCCATTATCCCCCTCTGTTCCGTCGCTTTCCCTGTCTTTCTCTGTTTCTCCCCCTTTGCATCTCCCTTTTCAACCCATCTCCTTCCCTCTGTCTTTCTCTCACTTGTTCACTTACACACATTGTCCCTTCCCACCCTTTCTCTTTCCCATTCTCAAGACACTTGCCCCCATCTCATAAACCACCAAGCTGCGAGATAAATGAGCGGGAGAAGGAAGTGTGTTTCTTTGTCACTCAGGGTGACGATTAAATGGCGTCGCCAAGGCCAGTCTCCTTCATCATCGTTTTTAAATACTGTCAGCGTCAACTTGGCCGGAATTATCCTGTCCCATGCATGAGTGGACTTAGTCATTTTTCACACGGTGTGATGCAGAACCTTAGAATCATTTTAGAGAGTAAATGAGTCTCCACCTCATTTAAATGTATACCCGGGATACCCTTCTATTGTTGCAGACTGCCCTAGCTGTAAGAGGTGGGGTAGGATGTACTCGTAGGTGTAAAAACTGTCCATAGCATAGATGACGGTTTAAAGGCAGGTTGGTGTAACAGGCTTTGATTCCCTAAGAGCACACAGTGAGTAAATTGTAGCTACTCACAGTGGGATTCTATTCTGTACTGCAACTGTTCTTCAGGTCTACACAATTCATAGGAGCTAAAGGGGCCCTTCCAAGTGAGTGGATTCCTGTATCAGAGAGATGATATCCCTCTACAAAG
Organism: Mus caroli; assembly: GCF_978045245.1. Taxonomy (NCBI): domain Eukaryota; kingdom Metazoa; phylum Chordata; class Mammalia; order Rodentia; family Muridae; genus Mus; species Mus caroli. Next base: position 100,675,015 of record NW_028227261.1, on the reverse strand, counting down.
CAGAGACCCTGACTGCCTTGTCATTAAAGGCATTATTCCCTTCCTGTCACCTCTTAACTTCTTTAATTGCTTGTAATTGGTAATCCACTGAACTCCTGGATTCATGTCTGCAGCTACAGGATGCTATGAGAATTTTATTTCCTGAATAGTTTTCTGGAGAGGGAATTGTGGAAGGAGATGGCTATAATGCAGATGTTAGGGCCACAACACTTTTCATGAAAAGACTGGAGTCTGATTGTTCTTATTTCTAAAAAAGGCCCTCAGGTGATATCAGCTCATGATCAGTAGCGGGATTAGGTAACAGAAACCCAAAGTCATATGGTCTAGGAAAGTCAACACACTTTTTTGTTCCTGGAGGCAGTTGTATTTCAAGACATATAGTTCATTGTCTGTCCAGAGATCTGTGACCTCAGCTGTCATCCCTCATTGTTTTTTATAAATTTTTATTTTATTTTTCATTCTTGTGTCCATTCCTTCAATGGTTACTCTCTTTAAGGCTCAGTTCAAATAGCAATTAAAAACAAACAACTGCCCAGTTCTCCTGGCTGGTCCACTCATCTTCTCTGGCATTTGCTGGACTAAATTCTGGCTACTGATTTCTTCTTCTCTGCCAGGCATTAGCTCTCTTAAAGCAAGGGTGCGCTCACCATCTCTGTGCCTCCGGCATCATACCTGCCCCAGTTTAGGTGTCAGTGAATACTCAATGCTCTCTTCTGAAAGAGCCAGTTTGTGAGAAGTCTCTGAGAAAAAAAAAACAAGTATTTTGTGCTCTGTGTTAAGACTTTCCCAGATTTAATTCAGGTATAGGCTTGGAAAAAGAAAATACCAGAAACCATGACATGGAGAAGGGTTATAAATTATTTAAGCAAAGTCAAAGGATGCTGAACATCCCTGAGAAGTCATCAATCCTAATTTAATAGGAGGGAGAGAAGTTTCACATTTCAGATGCTGTCTTTATGGTTGTGAGGGCAATGCCGTATTGACCAATTGTTCATGCCCAACATTTTTTCCCCTCCCCTTTTCCATCTGTGAACAACAATCTCATTGATGTTGGGAGATGTTCATGGACGTTGAAAGCATTTCACTTTGTTGTTTAAAGAAACCTTTGTCCTGAAGGCATGAGCTTATTCTTTCACACGAGGTGGAAAGGCAAACGAGAAAGCCTCCTTCTGTCCTTGGGATCACATTGTAGGAGCTCTTTCTTGCAGCCATAAAAGCCTTTGGAAGGGACCTTTCATTATAAGGCCTTCACGTTAAGTACTGCACACGGAGAGGGAAGCTAAATCCCAATTTACCCTGCTGCATTCCTCAAGATTTGTTCCCTCCCAGTGTCTGCCCTGTGCAAGCTCCATCAGGCCACTGCAGACCAAGCCAGAGGATTTGAATATTAATGCCATTCAGGTTTCCTTGTGAGACTCTGCCTGCAAGCCCATGCCTGAGCCAGAGAATAAAGAGAATAAAGAGGAGTCAGAAGACGAGCACAAATCATGTCCAACTGCCCAGCTCTATGAGGGTGTGGAGAATGCTTTCTGGAGGGATGTGTCCAAGGCAGAATGAAAGCTTGTCGTTCGGGAGACAAAATAAAATAGCTCCTTCCCATGTAGTCAGATACATTCTTGATGAGATTCCGGGTCTCACAAAAGAATGTCGCAGATTCCTTCCCCTCTCACGAGGCATCGAAATGTTGATCTGGAGAAACAAAGAAATGGAAAAAGAAAAATGAGTTTGTTGTCAGATTGAAATACCACATTTTTGTATTGCTGGCTGCGGTGTCTGTAATTCTCATCTGTCATTTCATCGTGAGTGTGTGTGTGTGTGTGTGTGTGTGTATGTGTGTGTGTGTAATTTCCCCCTCCAAACCTGCAAAACATTGCAAAACTGGATTTAAATATTTCAGGCAGACTGCACCAAGCATTTGCATTCCTCTGACTCATTCAGAGAAAAGACATCTGAGCAGAAATACTGCAGATAAAAGAGAAACCATTAATCCAAGGAAGATTACTGGCACCGAGTCTTTATCCTGTACCCTTCCTGAACGAAGACAAAGATCTCACTCTGTACATCCCTCTGGCTTAGCTTCAGATAGTAAGCAATAGAGAAGTGTAGACACGGTCTTTTTTTAAAGGCACACTGCATGGAGCTGAGTGCCGAAGCTCAAGCCTCATCCCTCCTCTGGAGTCTTGCTTTCCTGGGTGTGTCGCTTTCCTTCTCAGAGTCTTCTGCTCCTGCTTTCACTCCTTTCACGGTGGCTTTCTGAGGTCCTTGCCTTCCCCATGTTTCAGGATCGACTTATGAAAAGACCTTTACAAGAAGTCCAAGGTAATCCTAAGTGCCCTAGGTCGAGTGCGGACAGATGCTAAATGTTCGGGGCTAAGTGCCAAGTAGGTACTAAGCACACCTGTACAACAACCAGTCTTGGTGTGATGTGCTAATTATTGGACTCTAGATATGACCTCACTTTCTTTGCCTATAAAGCAGGCAAAAGCCAAATCTTTATACTGTACTCCACACATACCCACTGTCTTAGTTATTTTATCTATTGCTGTGATAAAATGCTCTGACAAACACAACTTCAGGGGAAAAGGGCTTATCTGAGCTCACCGTTTTAGGGGTGATAGTCCAGCTTGATAAGGAATTCAAAGCAGCAGGAACTGGATGCTGCCAGCCACACTGTATCCATATTCAGAAAGCAGAGAAAGATAAGTGCTTATGTTTACCTGCTCGGTCTGTCTGTCTGTCTGTCTGTCTGTCTCTGTGTCTCTCTGTGTCTCTGTCTGTTTCCTTTCTTTTTAGACAGGATCTTGTTGTATAGCTGTGGTTGGCCTGCAACTCTCTATGTAGACCAGGCTGTACTTGAGCTCACATAGATCCACCTGCTTCTGCCTCTGGGACGCAAGGATGACTAAAGGTGTGCACCATCACACTTGGCACTGTATTCTTCTTATTCCATTGATGACACAAGCCCAAGAAATGGTGGCAGTCACTTTCAGAGTGAGTCTGTCCATCTCAATGAACCCAGTCGGCATAATCCCTCCTTATAGTGATGGATACCTTGGGTGATGCCAAGTCTTGCCACCTTGGCAGCACTTACCACCATATACAGATCCTGTGTTCATTTTAGAGAGTTTTAGAGTAATATAAATATCCAAGCACTAGTATTTTAAGAATAATATTTAAAGGCAAGTTAAATATAGCATCAAATAATATTTAGGGGCATTATCTCTGTTTACTAAGGACACTTAAATTAGCTTTCCTAGGAAAGACATTTTTGTCTCTCTTTTTCTTTTGAAGTCTAACACACTATCAAGCATGTATGTAGACCATGTTGATAAACATGATGCTGATGATTTAAAGAAGGGGTTGATCGAACAACCCTCTGCAGAACCCTGCCACACAATGCCAGGCTTCAGAAGTGATCTCATGTACATTCTACATCAACTACAAAGAAGAAGTCTTAGTTATCAGCAAGTATTCCTGCTTTGTAGACCAAGCAATTAAAGTTTAAAGACCCTAAGAAAACTTCCCGAAGATACACAGGATTTGAACTCAGGTATAAGCCTAAGTAGGTTCTAAATTATTTCTACCACGTTCTCAGCTACTACAGTGTCTACAGGGCCACTCATGTTACATTTCCACGTTGTTGTCTCCCCATTTAAATGTTTCTAGTCTCCATGCTTGGGAATACGTGCAGTTACAGATATTTTACCCAAGGTGTTTTAGTAAGCATTGACAACCCCTGTCATTTCTTAATTAAGTGTCGATTCTCTAGGTCAAGCACAAGTCCTCTTATTCTTACCAACAACCAGGAGCTGGTCTTCCCACTCCATACAAAGTTACACCCTTACTCCAAGTATTGTGTTTTATAAAAAGACAAAGAGAGAAGGAATGTGTTTGGTGGAGGTGCAGTCAGGTGTGGGGGCAGGGAGTGCCTCTGTGGGCCCATGCTGAGGCATCTCTTCCCCCTGAGGGACCAGCCACAGGACAGCATAGTATAGAATAGAGTTTATTCAGGGCATGGGGAGGGGAGTTGAGATGGTAGTAGACAGAGAAAGGAAGGAGAGAGACAGACAGAGAGAGAGAGAGAGAGAGAGAGAGAGAGAAGAGTAGAAGCCAGCCATGAGCACGTGGAGAGAGAGAGGAGAGGAGGGGAAGGGAAGAGAAGACAGAGCGGGAGCAATAAGGAAAGAGAGCAAGAGAGAGTGGAGGGGGCGAGCATCCCCTTTGATAGTGGGTCAGGCACACCTGGCAGTTGCCAGGTAACTGTGGAGCAGAGCTTAGACAAAATGCTAACACCAAGGATCCCATAGTAGAGAGAGTGTCTGATCTGAATTTCCCATGGAGAAGCAACTTCTGCTGAGGTGTCTCTGGTTCTTCAGTTATCTCACTTGTATATCAGAAAAGTGTTAGTACGAGACATGGGTCCAAGCGCACAGACTCTCCAAGCCTTCTGCAAATGGAGAGTATGATGTTGATAAACACGACGGTGATGATGATGATGATGATAATTTAAAGAAGGGGTTGGCAAAACAAGGACCACTCAGTAACATGTAAAGTTTTATGGGCTGTATACTCTCTACTACTGTCGTGACGTGTAGCTGAAGACCATACTTAAGTGGAAGAGCACAGGGGCACTGCAATAAAAACACATCATGTATTAATCTGGATTTCAAGATTGATGAGTCAAGTATATTTTTAATTAAAAAATTATCACACGGGCATGGATACTTACTTGCATGTGTGTGTGTGTGTGTGTGTGTAGCTGGTGTCCACTGAAGACAGAAAAGGGTGTCCGATGGCCTGGAGCTGGAGCTACAGAGAATGGTGAGCAGCCATATGGGCGCTGGGGATTGAACTTGGGTCCTCTGGAAGAACAACCAGAGCTCTTAACTGCTGAGTCATCTTTCCAGCCCTGACTAACGCATCAGGAATGAGATGTCAAAGAATTTCTCTTATTTTCATTTCAGCGACCCCCTTTAATCTAAGTGCAAGAGAACTCAGGAAATATGAAATGGACTTTTGTGACCGCTGTCCCTTTTTAAGAACATTGGAAAAATACAGTGAACAACATCGATGATGATGATGATGATGACGACGGTAATTAAAACAATGATGCTATTCACAAACATCTAGAATATAAGCGATTCTGTTTCCAGCAGTAATTGGAATTAGACTCTTCTCTGACCACTGTGCCTGCTGAGCTGGCAATTGTCACCAGCTACTTTTAAAATAACTGATTTCCATGTTGCAACAATAGCAGAACACACTGTATCCAATTAAATCGCCACTTACTGTAGCCCTTACTGCAGCCCAGGGCATGAGCTCCCTTTCAGGAGATGTGTGTCCCTGTGACCCCATCTTCCTAAGCTGTGCATTGAGTTATGACACCAAGTTGCAGGAAGTGATTTAGTGATGACTCACGCAATGTAAAAGATTCAGAAGCCAAAAGTTCTATGGGTGGCAAACGTGGACTGTATTTAGATGGAAAACCTCCACAATTGAAAGAGGCTTTGTGAACTCCATCAGGTCAGGAATCACCAAGCTAGGTGGGACTTCTGCCTTCAGGTCTGCTCCAGCAAAGTCTTCCACCACAGGCTCTTAGTTAGTTAGACGAAGAGAATTTACCTTTGTTTTTTGTTGTTTGTTTTTTTGTTTTGTTTTTGTTTTCTAGGAGAAATCTCTCAGTTTGGTTTTGTTTTTAAACTCTCTAGTAAGGAATTTTCTTGAGTCGCTAGAGTCTATAGAATCTATCTAAACTCTCCTGGATGAGAAATGGAGGGACAACATTTGAACTTGAGGTGAGGGAGCGTTCTGCCAATCAGAACTAAGCTGTGCTGCTTTGGTTGATTTAAACCAACAGAAAAGTGAGGTCAGACTATAGTCTTGCTTCCTGTGTAATTTTGAGGCCAGGAGCCATGATGGGTCTCCTCAATCCCATAATGTTTAAATGAGGCATTCAGAGTGATTAGATTTCAGTCTGAGGCTAGAGATCACAGTAGAAATCTTTCTCAGGATGAGCCACTTATTTGCAGGGTAGTCTTTGCCATTTTTAATTGCACTTTCCTCTCATGCCCTTATTAATTATCTCTCTAGTTCCTCTCAGGTCTTGTCACAATGCCAAATATTGAAATAGAAAGGTTTATTTATTTCCAAAAGCATTGAAAAATAGGACTGGTTCTACAGCTGGCTGTTTTGACTCTTTTTATTTTATTTTATTTTATTTATTTATTTATTTATTTATTTATTTATTTATTTATTTATTTTTTTCGTTTTGACTCTTAAAGAGTCACATTTTCTCAGAAGTCAAAGGGCACTTTGTGGAAGTCAGATTGCCCCCTGAACTGTCCACTACTAATACACTCTTGGATTGTTATTTAGCCAACAGACACTTCATGTCTTAGGGAACTTAGTGGAACCATAGTTTCTAGTTATGAGGTTCCTTTGCTTGATGATGCTCAGTGGTCCCAAATGCTTGTGGGATTCAGTGGCATTTCCTCTAAGGTGATGTCAGTTTTAGATCTATCTCAGTTTAGTTTCTTCTTCTCAGGGTCAAGACTCTTTGGGTGCCAATACTGGTACTCAGTATTAATAGCAGTCTTTTATTTAGAATGTCCTTGTTTATACTTGTTGACATTTTACATACAATCTTTCAAAACCCATCAAGTTTTACATGTTTGATGGAACACTAAAATAACGAACTTGCTTTTGATGTCAGAGATCTTGGATAACCTTCCTCAGTGTTATTCTCTTCCTACCCCTGCCTCTGCCTCCCAGTGCTAGGGTTGAAGGCACATGCTCCACACCCAACTGTATTTTTGTTTTAATGCCCACAGCTTGACTGGATACTCACTGAGGGCATGACAGCACCTGTTTGGTTTTTTTTCAGTTCCTCAGTATGTTGCCAGTGTGTGGTGTACAGTAGGGTTCTACTTAGGCCAGCTGAGCTTATTTGTGACAAAATATTCTGGATCCGTTCTTGAGGGTCTTTTCTGGAGAGGGCTGAGAGTGAAGAAACTCTTTGGGGAAAAAAAAAACCCCGACTCTCATCATTCTAATCTGGCTGTGAAGACTCCAAGGAACGAGGAAAGAAGTTTAAAACGAAACAAAACAGAACGAGTTGATTCAAACACTGTGTTTACAAAAATTCTGCCCCTCAGTCCTAGATGACAGGTGTGTAGAAAAAGGAAAGATCCATCGACTGTACACAGCTACAAAATCTCGGTGGCCAAGAAGTCACATGGGCTGGATATGGAGAAGAGCTTAGTCTGTCTGTAAAAGACGGATGGTTCCGAAGCTGATATCTGTACGTTTCTGAAGTTGGATCCAACCTTCCTATGTGAAATGAAATCTCCTGCAACCTGGGTGAGGAATGAGAGTTGCCCAGACAGCCTGCCTTTGTGTTTTGCTTTTTAAACAACTTTTCCCAAGTCTTACCTTTCTCCAGTGTCTAGGGCAGTTGAATGTTTCTGACTGAATTATCTCAGCAGGCTTCCGCAGCTTCTTAGGAGGCCAGCGTGCCAGAAAGCATTTGGCTTAGAGAATCCTTAAAACAAATGCGTGTACCCTGAAGGCAGTTAAATTCCTCAGAAGGCGCTGGAGCCTGCTTGTGTGCACACATGTGCACGCTCAGCTGTTAGTGTGCCACACACTCTGAATGTCTCTTTAGCAACTTGGGTTTTTTTTTTTTCCTTTCATGCTGATTATCCACACAGATTCATATGTAATAAGATGCGTATTATATTCTTCTTAGAAAGTTTTAGAGAAAACTGTTTTTTCCCCCCTGAGTGAGTCAGCTTCCTATTGAGGCAAAAAAAAAGGGACCTCTCAGAGAAGCTGATGAAATGGCAGATTATTGTTAATTTTATTTAATGGCATTAAGTTTTCTGCAGGACCCTGAGCTTGAATCATCAGCTGGGCTGCTTTTCTCTCTCTCTCTCTCTCTCTCTCTCTCTCTCTCTCTCTCTCTCTCTCTCTCTCTCTCTCTCTTTCTCTCTCTCTCTCTCCTGTGTGTGTTATGGAGTGCCTTTTGTGGTTGGACATTAATAATCAGTCTGGCCATTGATCTCGGCAGACACAGAGCATCTTTCCAGATATGCTGACTGCTGTGTTTAGTGCAATTTTTGTTTTGCTCTTACTGTGGAAAGGAAAAATGGGACCACTACATATGTGTCAGATTTGTTTGCTTTTGACACGAGCATTTCTTTTGACCTCTTTCCTTTTGTAGCCACTCCTCAAGCAAATTCCGTCCTCCATCAAAGATTTAACATATGACCCCTTCTGTGTGCCAGGTTCTGTGCTAGGAGCTGGAAAGTCAAAGCCCTCCTAGGAAACAAATGAAGAACAGCATCCAAGAAAGGAAATGTTTCAGACAGTCCTGGGATGGCTATGCTTTTAGAACCACAAGCCTCATGGTAACCTTCCCTTCCTTCTAACCCTAGAGCCCGGAAGACCTCTGTGTGCCTGTAAGTCCAGCTCTCACAGATATGTGGCCTGGGGACACGCTCTTCTGTCTATATTATACTTACAAGAGAGGGAGGTGCATGAAGCTTTTTCTAACCCCGCCCCCCACCCCTTTTCTTTCTTCTTCTTCTTTTTTTTTTTTTTTTTTTTGATTAGCATCTGCACAAATGGCCTCAGCTCATCGCTTTAAACTAACTAATCCGGCTTGTTAAGGAGATTGCCATCCACAAGTTGTTATCCGCAGGCTTCTAAAGGAAGAAGTTCCCAGTCAAAGCAGGACAGGCTTGGGAGAAAGGTTATATTATATAATATGTTCTCCAGACACCAAATGAGAGGGAGACAATGGCGCCTCCCAGGGCCCCTTCTCAAGTGCTACTTCACTGGCTTACATGGTTCTGGCTATTCTAGCTCATGAAAAGGGAGATCCAATCATTGCTCTGTGGCAACTATTCTCCTCATCTCTTTGGCTGTCATATGTATTTAACAGTAGTGCCCTCAAGGACAATGGGGTGGGGAAGCGTCCTAGGGGGCTTCGGCCTCAGCCTGTAGTTTTTCATTCCCTGTAGCTGGCTGGCATGGCTAAGAATGGTCGTCTTTGTTTCCATTTTGAGTCATGACTGAATTCTTATATGTTGTCTGATCTTCAAACTCAAAGACCCAAGGGACCAAGGCAGCTGTGAATCAACCCTGTGTGTCAGCTTGCGCGCATGTATATTTGCTGGCAGGTACCGTAGCAAAGAAGGCAGTATACTTTTCCTTATTTCTTTAAATCGATAGGGATTTGGAGAAAAGACTTTAATAATATAGAATTGTGGCTGATTATTTTCCCTCTTTCCGTGCACGGCTGTAAAATTGGGAGGCTACGAATAACATGAAGGGAAAAAAATCATGGGAAAACCCCCACACCAAGTCCTTCTGATAGAGTCCTGTGGGTTTAGACCCGAACCTTAGGCTCAGAAGGAAAGCTTGGTGCCTACATGCGAACCTCTTCCTTGAGATGGGTGTCCTTTCTGACTACGGAGTGTCACGAAATCTTCCATATGTGTTTACTCATCAGGAAGGTACATGCCTGCTTATCTGTTGTTTACTTTCCACTTAGTCTACGCTATGATTTGGAAATCCGATATATCCTGTATTCTCTGCCCCCTCCCCCAGGCTAGATGTTTTATCCTGCTCTGTTAAGTCATCTTGACATGTGGCCACAGAATAGAAACAACTGCTACTTTTAATATGGCTCCATATCTTTATTACAAGGTACGTCTCATGCATCTTAATTCCTCATACTCTCCCTGGCTGCCATTCTCTGATCTTCTCCATCCCAACCCCCGCCCCCCTTTCACTCCTGAAGAAGGCATATTGTAATTGTGTGACGGTTGTGTCCCAGTGGCTAAAGAGGTTCTAGATAGCATAATGAATATGCAGCACATTATCTCTGGGGATGTATGCCTGTGTCTTTAATCACAGCTGGAATGCAAAATCAGACTCCACCTTTCAACTCTATCCCCATCATGCTGAGAGAGAGAGAGAGAGAGAGAGAGAGAGAGAGAGAGAGAGAGAGAGAGAGAGAGAGAGCACAAGAGCGAAAGGGAGACTGCTAGACAGCTCGAAAGAGATTGCAGCTCAGATGTCCTGAAAACAGCAAATCCCTCAGACCTGGCAGATTCCGTTACCATGAGAACTGCAGATATTTCCATTGTGATGGTTTGCTCCAGCAGCCATCTGTTACTCCCATTTGATTAGGAAGTACCGTTCAGCTTGTATGGGATTTTCATCACACCTTATCCCAGGGCAGTATACAGAGGCGCTTGCTTTTTTATATGCTAAACTCCAAGGCTTCAAAGTACTGTAATTTACCAAGGCAGAGGGCATTTAATGAAATGGCTTGAGAAGGTCACTAAAGAGCAAAGCTTCTAGAAGAAATACAAAGAGAGAGAGAGAGAGAGAGAGAGAGAGAGAGAGAGAGAGAGGAAGGAGATGATCAGGCTACACAACAGAAACACAACCAAATGAAGAAATTAACCCTATTTAGCAATCCTGTCTCTCACCAGAGAAAAGAAAACCAAAGATGTAAGACCTTGCATCCTGGAAGGGGAGGATACAGTCATGGCAGGTCTGCTGAGAGAGCAGTCATTCTCCCCCAGGTCTCAAGGACAATCAGAAGAAAGAGGGAGAAGGGGGAGCCTTAGACCTATCTTGACTGATGAGATGAACCAACTGTATAACAACTGCATTAGCTCTAAAAATTTTATGATGCCATCTAACTTATCCATAGACACAGAACGACCTTAAAAGTAACTTGAAGCAATGCTGCAATTTACGGATTTAAACCAGTTATTTGAACTAGTTGCCCCTCTGTGTATTTTTGTGGGTGAGGAAATGCTGATGGTACATCATCTCGACATAAAAATAGGAATTTCCTTCAATTAAGACTCTCCAAATATCCATCCCAGGTGGAAGGCATTCTGGGTCCAAGCTCCACGAGGGTTGGCCTAGTCCAGGAGGAACTGCTGAGTGCGTCTTAAATAGACTGAAGTTCCTGCAAGTGTGGGAAGCTAATTAAATGATTATCCACGGATATTGCTGCACAGGGGCCCTTGACAGGGTCTTCTCTTGTTTCCCAGCTTGCATTTTCTAGGTCGGACTTGGATCATATATCATTCGAGTAGGGTGAGAAGAGCCAAAATTTCCAAACTTGCTCGCTTTGCAAGTCCCATCATGTCATGTTTTGTCTGTTGCCCTGGATGACTGAGTTGGGGGGGGGGGGGGAGGAAGCATGTTATGTGAACGGGGCTTGAGAGCCTTTATCCATTCTTCTTTGGTGTCATATTGTTACCCAGGGAGACTGGGATGCTCACAGCAACTGGAGAGCTCATTCTCTGTTTGAATGCCTGAGATATATTTGGGGTGTGAAAGAAAAGGACAGTCATGATGCTTGTTAAAGACATTATTCAATGAGGGGCATGGTCATAAGTCGAGAACCCAGTACAGTGAGGTCTCATGGATGGTCGGAGGAGAGAGACTGGGGTTCAACTCTGCTTCCAACAAGAACAAAGTAGGAACTGATACCCAAGCCAGTGGATGGGAAGATGCAAAGGGAAACAGGAGGAGGATGCTTGATAGATTGACTCAACCAAATTTTGACATAAGGCAGATTAAAATGATGATCGGGAAGGTGGTCAGGATCCTTTAACTAATGATTGGACAAGACTGAGGACCCAAATCTGCATCTCTGGAAAAACATTCAGAAGAGCCGTCCTCAAGTTTGGAGACAATCTATAAAGTCAGTGGCCAGGACTAAGAGAACTGAACATCAAGATGAAATACTGTTCTCTTCATTTTTATAAAACTGTCTCAGAGTCTTCTCTTCGCCTGTAGTATAAAAGCTCCAGGGTCTTAGAGAAAGACCTATGTGTTTCTTGAAGGAGAAACTGGCTATGCCAAGGCTACACAGGGAGTCTCCCATCAGTACCTACCTTTGTGGAGTAGGTAGTCAGCAGGCCCTCCTTCTCACCCCAGAGCTTCCCTCTGCAGACCCTCCAGCAGTGTTGACTTTCCCAAGCCCTCATTCCTGCACCCTGGAGACCAGCCTTTCTCCAAGGCCTCAGAGGCAGGGGTCTGGTTTTATGAACACAGTGTTTGTCTTGAGAGGTAGCAGATGCACAGAGGGCTTTCGGCGTAACAATAAATACCATTCAGGTTTCCCAAGGGACCTTTGCACAGTGGTGTCTTTGTTAAAGAAAATGTGGACTAAAAGACCTTCTCCTCGGCTCCCTTCCCCCACCTCAGGTCAGCTTGGCAGCCAGGATCTCAACCACCTTAAGAAGGCAAAGGGTAAGCACCTGGGGGCGGAGCGAAGGGGTGGAGTTAGTCAGTCAACCCACTAAAAAGAGAGGGCAGTGAATGTGAAAGGGGTGGGGCTATGAACTTCCGGGGGCGGGGGAGGGGGGTACGGGGCGAATTTTAGTTGAAGTTCGATGAAAAACAGCCCTAAGAGCAGAGTGCTAGTTAGAAATCCTCCTCTCTGAGCTGGGATGTTGACAGTGGCACCTTCTGACTTAATGTGGCATCTTTCTTCATCGTTATCAATCTCCGGAGAGATTTCCTGCCATCTGTATCATTGCTGCTTCAGGCTTCCATATGAAAGTCCAATCTGGCAGCATAAATACTGGCTAATGAAGAGTAGGTGTCTGCCTGACTGGATCAGAAGCCATGAATTCATTCATTAAAAAAATTAACAAAAACCAAACCAAACCAAAACACACACACACAAAACCCAACAACCCTGTGTTTCTAGCCATTCCAGAAGACATCTCTCTCTCTCTCCTCTTTTTGTCTCTACTTTTTGTCTCCCTACTCTCTTCCATTCACCTTCCACATTTTCTTTCCTTATATTGCTCCTTAACAGAGTTCATGACAAAGTCAGCATAAAAACGGTCTTTGCCTAAAACGTTATACCTTGGAGATTAAAAATAGGGGCTGCGACGTGGACTTGCTGACAATGCGGTGGGCTATTTTTCCCCTTCTTTCAGTGGGAAAGCTGTAACTACAGAGATTAGCAAAACCTGTGCAGGGATGGATGTAAAACAGATTTATCTTGGTGTCAGCTTTATCTGATCCATTTGGTCTTGCGGAGTGTGGATGGCTTCCTTTGTTACAATAACCAGCGTTCAAACATCTATATCCTTGGGGTATTAAATGTCAGCCTCCCGAAGTACCAGTCAGGAAGAGGTGGTTGACAATCTGTGAGCTAGAGGAACACTGTCTGTGTGCAGGGGAGAGACATTCCTGGTCCACCAAGGCTGGCTCCCAGTATGGTATGACCTCCAGGAACTCCTAACACCTCCAGCATCACAGCAGCACAGAGGAGGGGGTGCTGAAGCCTGCCATGACCATTAATATCCCTTTGCAAAGAATTCAAAAGGATTTCCTGTCACTGACAAGGACGGATTTGTTAAAGGTCTCTCAAGGAAATGGACAATAGCTAATTAATTGAGCTCTCCATGACTGTCTGTCCTGTCGTTTTTCATTTATCTGCTCTGGTTTCTTACCTCTCTCTCTCTCTCTCTCTCTCTCTCTCTCTCTCTCTCTCTCTCTCTCTCTCTCTCTCTCTTCCCTCTCTTCCCTCTCTTCCCTCCTTCCTCCCTCACTTCTTTTATTTACCTCTTTTTATTATATCTATCATTCTTTTCTTCTTGTCTTATTTTCCTGCCCCAGATCTCTTTTCTGTTTCTTTTATAAAAATCCATCTTTAAAAAGAAATTTAGATAAAGTGTAGATATATAAAGCTTTTTTAGGAACATGGTTATATATATATATATATATTAATTTAATTTTTTTCTGAGCCTGATTATTGTTGTCTTTTAAGGTTGTAAGGAGGCCCAAGAAATTCCTGTTTTTGCTGGATATATAAATTAGAATTTCTGAAGAAGGATTACAGCTTAGGAAGTTTGGTTAAGAAAGAGTTTATGGTAAGTTAGGATGTAGCTCAGTTGGTACGGTGGTTACCGAGCATCCACAAGGCTCTGGGTTCATTCCCTAGAGCGATAGCTCTCATCTGTAATTCAAGCAGATAAGCAGATATGGAGTTCAAGTTTGTCCTGTTGTACATTTAAGTCCAACCTGAACTACCTGAGACATTTTCTCAAAGAACATCGAAAGTCAAATCAACCAAACAAAAAAATACTACCTCTTCCCAAAAAACAAAAACAAACAAAAAAACAAAGAAAGCAACCTATAGTGGTGGAGCTGGCGTGTTGTTATTATTACTGATGTTGTTATTATCCAGAAATGGATAAAGTGTTGTTATTATGGCATATGAAATGTGCTGTAGAAAATATGGAAAATCACTTATCTCAACTTAAAATGAATGGAGACCAGATTAGTTAAACAGAACAGTAAGTTTACCATGCCAATCACAGGAAGCAAGTCTGTGAAGTCTTGGAAACTGAGGGCTAACTCTGAGGTAACCACCCGTTTCAGCTTGTCCAGGGGTGAGGTGTTCTTTGGGGGCACTGGACTTGCATTGTCAAACTAGGACAATCTAAGAGTAACTAGATGGGTAGATATCTTACTCGGTAGTTCTTCCACAAGAGGAAGACCAAGGTCTAGCTTGAGCCAGAAGCCCAGCAGCTCATGAAACTTTCTCCATGGTTAAGCGAAGTCTCTTTTCCTTCAGTGGCCTGCTCTGTTTTGAATGCATGCATTTTCAACTCCAGCCTCGAAGAAGGCTTACTATGTGACTGTGTCAGAAAGTGGCGTGAAATCTCAACATCAAAGTATGAGGGTGTGAGATGGGAGAAGCATTTCTTCCTGACTTGGAACCTATTTCTGCTTCACAGCACAGCACAGTGCCCGTTACCCCAGTCATAAGACTTTGGCACCTAACGGTTGATTGTCTCTGCCCTCAGACTAAAGCTGAGATTTCAGGGTGTAATGTAATGGGGCTCTGCTTCCTCTACTCAGATAGACCTGGAAGAAGACACAGGGCCTGGCTTACATTTTCTAAGTAACCACTGAATGAATGAAAGAGTCATATAAATGGGAAAAGGGAGGGAACAGATAGCCAAAGAAATGAATAGATCCGAGGGAATGCAGATTTTTCTGTGTGTATTAATAAGCAGGGTGGGTTTCTGTTTTGAATTGGCACTACTGTGGCATTTGAAGTGTCTAGAATCTTAGAATTAAAAACCTATATTCATATAGCACCTTAGTTCTCAGGCCCACTCATGATACTAAACTCCTCATACCATAAATGATCCAGCAATTGGGGGTACCACTCACTGATGTGGCTGGGGGATGCTGCATTCCTTAAAATTCTACAAAACAGTTAAGAAGCTAGAGTGAAACCCAAGTGGCAAGCAGAAAAAAAAATCATCCCAGCTACTAACTCGTGAGTCACAGGAAGGGTACATCTTACCCAGCTTATCTGGACTCCAGCTTAACTTCATTTAATCCAAAGTTTTATTTTATTTTAGATTTTTCTTTTTTTGGTGAAGACTATTAATGTTCTAAGTATCCTAATTTTGGGATTTTTGTCAGTGTTCAGAAATGTATTTTTATTCATCGGTTGTGAAAGTTTGAGATGATAACCATTGACTGTTCTCAGGATTGAACTCCATCCCTTCTCAACGCCTTGGGAGCTTTCTATGTTATCATTACAGCGATTTTAATGACTAGCTATTTGCTTACACAAACTCTCCATCCCCTGTTTGTTAAGTTGGATTTTGGATTATGAAATTCCCACTACATAGCATATATATTGACATTACATTCTTATCATTCATGTCTTCATCTTCCCCTTCTTTCTGCTTTTCTGCGGCATTCATGTTTATGTTCTCAAATTTTAAAATATTCAAGTTGCTTCCTTTCCACTTCTCTCTAGTGGTACTTTCTCAGGCATTAACTACAACTCTTCAATTAGGTTAATTTATTTTCGTGGATGTATGTGGGTCTACCCGTGTGTGCGGGTATTTGTATACATGTAGAGAATAGAGGGAAACGTCAAGTATCATTCTTTAGGGGTTGCCCATCTTTTTGTCTGAGCCTCTCACTAGTCTGGAGCTTGCTGGCCAGTGTCCTCAGAGCGGGACCCACCTGTCCCTGCCTTCTCTGCAATTACAAGGGCATGCTCAGGTCCTTGCAATTTATAGAGGTACTCTACTGACTGAACTGAGAACCCAGCTCTCCTTCTGATTGTCAGCCATCAGAACAATAATATTTACAGAGCTCATCTCGATGGATGAATGGGTTCCAAGAGAAGAGCGTGTAACATGTATCCTACAGCGCAGAGGTCAAAGGGATTGCTCTTGCTTTCTTTGGCATGTCTCTCCTTTAAGTAATGGTCAGAAGTTATTT
The DNA here is from genome assembly GCF_978045245.1 of Mus caroli. Lineage (NCBI taxonomy): Eukaryota > Metazoa > Chordata > Mammalia > Rodentia > Muridae > Mus > Mus caroli. The sequence goes on along the minus strand of NW_028227261.1, from coordinate 100,658,704 downwards.
TTCTTCACACACCTGTCTTCTCTCACTTTGCTTCCCATACTACATTCTCATTTTATTGGCTCTCTTTTCCAGGACCTTCTAAAAAAATGAAGTATAGAGTATAACAGTTAAAATCTTTGTCTAGATTTGTATGTATGAAAGTATGTGTTTTGACTTCACTTCTGATGAATAGTTGGGCTAGATGTAAATTGTAAGTTACGAGCGTTTTCTTCAAAAGTCTTTTGGGGATGAGCGGACTTCAGACAGAGTCTCACTGGATGGATTGGCCTTGACGTCATAACTGTTCCCCACTCCCACTGTCTCAGTTTCCTGAATGCTGAGATCATCGGTATGACCTTCCATGACCACCTTTCACTCAGGATTTTGAATGACCTTTTTCTCCTGGCTGGTAAGAATTATGCCTTTTCACCATGTTTGCTAGGTAACTTTCCTTTCTAATAGCTTGTAGAATTTGAAATTTCATCAAAATTTATTCAGCTGTGTGCAGTTTGCCCTGGAGATGTAGCTCAGTGGCAAACAGCTGCCTAGCAAGTGTGATGACCTAGGTTCGATCCCCAGCATTGGAAAAAAGGTCATCAAGTTGTGTGAACACTTTATTCACTTCCTTTAACCCTTGAGAGTTTTCCAACATAAACAACGATCTCTGCACCTCTGGGACCCAATGCTTATTTGTTCTCTGAATGATTTTATTTTCATTTTTCAATATCGAATTTTTGATCTTACAACTTATATTAGATAAGTAAAGACCCCTGGTCATATCTTCCAGTCTCATAATTTCTATGTCTTTTTAAATGAGAAATTTTCTCTGTTTAGTCATGACAACCATACATTGTTATTATTTACCTATTATAGTTGTACTTTTAATTTTCTGAAAATTTTCTTATGCTTGGATTATCTTACTTACCAGCAGTGATGACAATCTTTTTATTCACCTATTTATTTTGATGTGCCTTCAATATCTGCTCAAATATCTATAAAAACACATCTTTGTATGTATGTATGTATGTGTGCATGTATATACAGGTGTGTGGAGGTCAACATGAAGAAGATTTCTCAATTATCTCCCCCACTTCATTTTTTTGAGACAAGGTCTTTTTTTCACTGAATGGGTGCTCTCTGATTCAGCTAGATTGGGTGGTCATAGCGTTAGGGATCTTCTTGTCTCCATCTCCCCAGGGATCCTGGATATATACTGGGTGTCCAGCTTTCACATGGGTGCTGGGTTTGCACATGTCATGTTCCAGTGCAAACAGTTTCCCAGCTGAGCCCCTCTCAAGCCCTTAAGGACACATCTGAAAACCCAAGGATTCCACCTTCACCTTTGCAGATCATTTCCTTTTCTTCTGATGTCATACTTAATCCATTTTTTAAAAAATGACGATTGATTTATCTCATCTTAAACATACATAGAGTTATTGATCCATATAATTAGCTTACAGGACATTTTCCAAAGTTTTTTGGCTCCTGTCTTGATTGGAAACCCTTACTTTTGGCAGTCAGAAGATGAACACATAGTTCAGTTTCTCCATAGAGACTATGAACATGAGGAGTCTTCCCACAGTCTCCAATGCAATAGATTTGCATTCTAGAGTTAGAGTATTTTAGTTAGTTTTACTCATAAATAGCATCAAGTCTTCTTCCATATATGTTCTAGCATGGGCCATTACTACAGTAACACATTGAACTCTTTCAGGTCCCATCTCCTATACTAATTTCCTTTCCAATCATATCTCCAGTGTTTCTAGAAAGATATCGCCAGGCTTTATTCTGAAGGCAAACAATATTTCTGCTGATCATGCTAGCTCTGTAATCATGGGTACACAGCAAGGGGTTGACAATGAGAAATAATCTGTATAGGCTGTTATATCTTTGGACTGAACTATTTTGAGAGTTTATTTTTAGACTGTGACTTTTTCCACTTTTATTTAAGACACACACACACATACACACACACACACACACACACACACACACACACACACATATATATATATATATAACTAATTCTTTGATGATTTCATACAACATATTTTGATCAATTTTAACTCTCAACTGCTTTCCTTAACTCCTTTCAGAAGCTCTCACACTCCATATCCCACCCCAAATTCCTGTCTTATTCTTCTGCTTCTTTCTTCCCTCCCTCCCTCCCTCCCTCCCTCCCTCCCTCCCTTCTTTCCTTTCTCTCTCTCTCTCTCTCTCTCATCCTCCTCCTGCTCCTCCTGTTGTTCCTGCTCCTCCTTCTCTTCTTTCTTCTTCTTCTTCAACTCAGCAACTCATTAACTCCACTTTGTGCTGTCATATACTTCTGGGATAGGGCTATCTTCTGGAGTCTGGTCAACCTATCAGTGGCCGTACCATAAAGAAAATTGATTCTACCCTAAAGCGCCAGAAGTGATCAACTGTCCTTAACTCCTGAGTAAGGGGTCACCGCTTGTGAAACCTTTCCTAGTCAATGCTAAAGTATTGACCGTCTTGATCTTGAAAAAAATCTTATATTCCCACTACTACTCTTCATAAATCTTACTCTAGTTACTTATAGTATAGGATTCCCTCAATATTTTTGGAGACAGAATAGTTTCCTTTCAACTTGGTTTCCACAGAAACCCTTTTTATTTTCTCCTTTGGTATCGATATATCCATAGGGCCTCAATAGGTGGGGAAGGGATGGACATGCGGGTATAGCAGCTAGTAAAGAAAGCATGGTTAAATCCCCAAGAAAGTATGTACATCAATGGTGCATGCATGATAAGCATCTGAATGGACTCCTATCCTTTGGCCTACTAGAAAGCATCCTTCCTCTACTCCTTTATTATTTACTCCAAAGCCTTTCTCTTTCTCTCTGAAATTTCTTTTTGACTTTTCTAGCTCACCTAAAGTCTGAGCTTCTAGAACTGCAGGACCACTTCTTGCCAGGGCAGGAGAGATGGGTGCATGAGAAACTTCATAGCTTTTCCCCATCGGTTGACTACTAGTTAACACATAGTAAAATCTCTTCAGAAGTGAACTGTGTGTCTTTTCTCTTGAGTATTATATAAGACTATGCGGATGTGGGGAGGGAGGGGGAGCGTAAAATGGATGAGAAGAAGTGGTTCACTGGGGCTGGTGAGATGGCTCAGTGGGTAAGAGCACCCGACTGCTCTTCCGAAGGTCCAGAGTTCAAATCCCAGCAACCACATGGTGGCTCACAACCATCCGTAACGAGATCTGGCGCCCTCTTCTGGAATGTCTGAAGACAGCTACAGTGTACTTACATATAATAAATAAATAAATCTTAAAAAAAAAAAAAAAAAAAGAAGTGGTTCACTAGTTCTGTAGCACATGATAGCTGAACATTTGCTGATAAGTTGGAAAAGTACAAAAACCAGTCTCATAAAGAGGCTTGACGGTGCATGAGTTCTTTTCCAAAACTTTACTCAGGAATGTGTTAGAATTGTGCTACTGAAACCTTGATAAAAAAACCCAAGATTTTCAGACTCAAAGTTTTTCTTCCTTCCTTCCTTCCTTCCTTCCTTCCTTCCTTCCTTCCTTCCTTCCTTCCTTTCTTTCTTTCTTTCTTTCTTTCCTTCTTTCTTTCTTTCCTTAGCATTTTAAAATAGCCCATTAGTGCCCGAGGGGTTTAGACTTGTAATACATAATTAGGCATCTTCAGTCAGTAAGCCTGAAATCACATATTCATGGCAATCCAACATCTTTGTAATCTCACTTTCTTTTTCCTTGCACAAGGAAGGTTGAAATATTAATTGCTGTATCAGCCACTTTAAGATTTAATGTATTTTTCCCCTTTCTGAGGGCTGCATACCTCCTGCGTGTCTTCTAACTGTCTATTCCCACAGCTGCTTGAGAGATAAGCAACTGTATGTCTCTGGAAGTAATCTATAAATCATATTCAAATTCATGTGTCCAAATGATCCTTCCTTTAATCTCTAAAATGACTCCACTGGAGGCTTGCTAGTGAGCTTCAATTGGAAACATTATGTTTTCCACCTACCCACACTTCTGTCAAGCATATTAGTGTTAAGAAAGGAAGACGAGTGAGAAGGGGAAACCCGGCTCCCAGCTCTGCCAGCTAGAGCACCTATGGGTACAATAGGGCACCTGGTTTAAATCAGTTAAGTCATGACTTTTTAAAGGCAAACAGAAGAAAGAGAATGGAATACTTGGGTGGTTGCTAGAAGAGACAGCTCTTGTGACTCGTCTTTATCATGCCATTACTCTCACACAATGAGAAAAGTGTCATGAGTCCAATCATTGTTTAATGTTTTAAAATATGCCAATGTGATAGCTTTAGATGGCTATCATCTTAGTTTCACAAGACAGCCATTTCTTCTTACAAGACAGCGGATCAACTTAGAAGACCTCATGATCTACTATATCATGTAGTCTGGTCTATCAGTTCAACCTTGTTTCTATTATCCATTCGGGGGGTCAGTCCTTGGCATGAGCCATACTTGTTGCATGTAATTTTAAAATGCACGTTTCCTCCTTTGCCCAGGGCTGCACTCTTGGCTTAGCTCTGATATCACAGTTCCACCCACTGACTACCTCTTCCTCCCAGCGAGCTTTGCCGAGCTACCACCAATCACCCCATTTTCTCTGTTTCTCCTGTCCACCTTCGCTTCTTAGAAGAAAAACATTAAACCATTCTGTTATTTTAAAACTTTCCAGATAATACAATTGTTTGGAATAGGAATCTCTAGCCCTAAACTTATCAGCTAACCTATATCAGCCATCTGCTGGTGGTGGAGGATGCTGGTTCTGGTTGCCCTAAGACCTTACATAGTTGTTGCATCCGTCTCCTTCCAAAGCCTGATCTGAAGTGCCCCTCTTCTATCCCTGTGTCCACTTTTCCTCCTTCTGGGCCAGAAGTCCCATATTTTCCCTTTTGTCCAGCAATTGGCTTTCACCTTCTTTATTGACCAAATCAAGAACCAATTAGGGAAACAACACTTCCCCTACAATACTCAATTCATTCTCACCTTAGAACCTTTCCTCTGACATTCTTCTGCCCAGAATACTGTCATTTGTTATTCCATATTCAAATCTTTTATATTGAACAAGTAACCACTCCAGTTGTCATTCAATACCAAAAAGTGACTTCTTCTGAAACACTTTTATGTTCTTTAACACCCTGCTAGCTGAATGGGATGTGGGAAAGATGTTTAGTTACTGTCCACTCTATCCAGGTGCTGGCCTAGGTCATACCCATTGAACACGAATAACCAGGTTAGTTCCACATCTTGTACAACTTCTATTTATACACAAATAGAAACCATCAATCTAGTAAATAGAAGAACTAGTATCAATGCCTATGTCTAGGTACCTGCAATGGCATGTACTTACTATTCTCTTTACCAAGGTATTCCTGCCAATGGATTTGTAATTTAGTTGGAGTGTAAGATAGACGTATATAGAATCACAAAAATGACCAATCTCAGGGCCATGAAGGCCTTTCAACATCATGAAGTTCAACTCTATCCTGGATATTGAATATTTTGTTCATCACAAGACTAAGAAAATAGCTTTTATTAGAAAACCTTCAGTGACAGGTCATTTTGGATGAATGGACCTAGGTGAAACTTTCATTATTTTTCTATTGAATATTGTAATACATGGCTATTCTTTTTTTCTTGGCCATTTCAGAAAGTTTTGTATCATTACTTGGTCATTAATACTATTTCTGCATGTGATTATTTTCTTATAATGTCATAGATATAGTTATCTAGACTCAAAATGCTTTTGGGTTGGATCTGTGTGCACACTGCTAGAGTTTCCCCATTTACTGACATACCCTTAATGGGGCTGGGGAGACAACTCAGTGAGAAAAGCGCTTACCTTGTAAGCATGAAGACCTGAGTTCAAATCGTTAGGACCCACGAAAACCAAACTAAACTAAGCCAAACCAAACCAAACCAATCCAAACCAAAACAAACCAAAACAAACCAAAACAAACCAAAACAAACCAAGAAACCATATGCAGGCCTGTGTCTATAATCTCATTGTTTCTATGGTGAGCTAGGTAGCAGAAACAGGAGAATTCCTGGAAGTTCATAAGTCTACTAGGTTGATGTACACAGTGACAAACAAGAGACCATCCACATCAAAGGAGGTGGAAGGCAATAACTGACACCTGAGATTATCTTCTTATCTCTACAGCATGCACTATAGCACAAATATGCCTATACTCATAAACGTAAACACACACACACACACACTCTCACACACACAAACATGATTTTCATGTGTGGTCATTTGCTTATCTAAATGTTTCTAAAGCAGTTTGCTCCTCTTGAGTTAGTGGTCAGGTGTGTCCTAGTTAAATGCATGGGGAAAGGCAGAATGTAGCATTTGTTCTGATTCAAGTTTGACTTCTTAAAATCTCTCAATCAAAAGTAATCAAGGTTCTGCTGTGACTTGTTTTTGATAAGCCCCTGTCCATGGCACAGAATCTTTTAATTGTTTCCCCCCCCCACCTCCACCAAATCTTCATAAGGTACTTGGTAATCTCTTACAGAATTTCTCTCAAAATGATGTAAATGGCTTATTCAATAAAATTCTTGAAGTTTTAACGTGTAGTGGTGTGTGTTAGTGTGTGTGTGTGTGTGTGTGTGTGTGTGTGTGTGTGTAAGCATAAAACAGAGTCTTTGTTACAGAAATGCAGAATTGTTTTACATGGACCCTTTGTGCACGAGGAAGAATGTAAGGTGTGCTTCATACAAGAGGTGGACATTGGAGGATGGTTGGAGTGAGTCAGGAAGTAAGGAGATGAATGAGAATCTCAAGTGGTGATAATTGGGTGAACAAAAGCATGGAGGTCTGACTGTGGTGTGCTGGTGGACTGCAGAGGCACTGGGCATGTCTGGAATAGTGAGGGAAGATGAGGATGATCACACACACAACAGAATAGGCAAAGTTGAACTAGCTTGTGGGACAATCTTCAAGGGGATACAGACAATGCTGCTGTGATTTTTTTTTTGTTTGTTTTTGTTTTTTGAGACAGGGTTTCTCTGTGTAGCCCTGACTGTCCTAGAACTCACTTTGTAGACCAGGCTGGCCTCAAACTCAGAAATCTGCCTTCCTCTGCCTCCCCAGTGCTGGGATTAAAGGCGTGTGCCACCATGTCCGTCTCTGCTGTGAATATTGTAGTGGGATAAAACATATTGAGGCTTTTTGATTACAGAAGTGACCCAACATTGAAGGAAGAGGATCCTGGCCATGTGTGCAAGAATGCAGAATGCAAAGTGTAGGGCTACCTCTGGAACCCAGGAGACTGCATTGGACCCAACACCATCATTTCTGCATGGAGTGCAAGACACTTGCTGAATGTAGCATTGGGAGAATCACATGGAGATGAACCCCTGTGCCATCTCAATGCAAAGTAAGCCAGCTAGGTGGTTTACTAACCCAATGATGGAGTGATTGACTGAGAAGATATCAGAATCAACCAATAGCGGTAAGTCATTATGAATATGATGTTTCTATTCTTCAGGCTGGTCTGGAACAATCCTGTCTTCATTAAGAGAAACCAGATGAACCGACGTATTTTTGTTTGCACAACTGGGTTAACTGCCAATGAAATCCCATGTAGAAACACTGCTTTCATGGTCATTCCAACTACCTCTCTACTGAAGTTTACATTTGGAGGAGTGTCCATTGTCGGTGTCTCTTTAAACATATATGCAGGGACAGCAACATAACCTCCCACCTCAGATTTTTAAAGGAAATAAGAGGTACTGTAACTCTTGAGGAAAAATATACTCACCCTTAAATTATATTGTTTTAGAGGTTAAAAGTATATAATTTCCCCAGAAACACATTGCGCCTCAGCCTGCTGGGAGACTATTGCTCAATTACTCTCAGCAGTAGCAAAGGTGTCTACAATTCTGTCAGCTCTGCTGAGGCTGCTGGGAAGAGAGGCCTTGCCCAGGCTGTGAGCTGACATGGCAGGTTTGGGCCAGACAGGGCAAGTGGCCCGGTACTCTTGAGTCGTAGTCCCCCTGCTTTGACGTGTCAAAACCCTGCCTAATCACAGGTTGCCTGCACAGGTGGCCCTGGCCTCTGCTCTCGATACTTGCTGGTTAGCTGCCATATCCCTGTGCATTTTTGTGTCCTAGGTACCATCCTTTGGGTGTGCTCAAGTGGAAAAATCCATGTAGTTTCTTGTCAGGGTGGAAACGGTCCAGATCTGGGATGACCCTGTGGAGGGGCCAGAGGGACTGCTGGGGTGACCCTGCCCTTCCAACATCTACTGTCATCAGGGGTTTCCAGTAGAATCCAAAGGGTCATCTCATACATTTACATATTTCCATCACCAATATAATATAATGTGTTTCTCTGCATTTTCCCCCTGTGTGTCTCTCTTGATGTTCTGGTGGTTTTGAAGAGAGTTGTTGGAACTCACTCCTCAGGGATTTTAAGCCTATCTTTATTCTTAATGCTTTCATTTGGTTTTGTCAATTTGAATGTTCCTTGGTATGAGCAGAAACAACCCTTGGTCTGGTAGAGGACAGATTGGTGGCTTCAGAAAGTGGCAGGAAAGCAAACAATCCCAGGAGAAGAGCAGTGGTGGTTCTAAGGATCTGGCAAGCCCCTGTTCTTGTCTGTGCTCCTTCCCAGTCACCCATTCTGCTCACTGGCAACCCTCAAGAGATTGCTGTTAAACATACAGACAAACGTGCGACCAAAAGCAACCACCGTCATAACCCCAGTCTGATTCTGGGCTGCAGCTTTAGATTCTGGGAAAGGATTATAAACAGGTCTCAATGTCAGTCAAAGGCAGAGCCTTGAGAAGCTGAATGCTAGACTTTCTGACTCTTCAAAGAACACTCACTGATCCTTTCTCTTTTCTGCCGTCTCTCTTGGTAACAAGCAGAGTTTGGAAATTGTTTTTTAGCAAACGTATTAGGGGGAAGCCAGAAGGGAAGTGACACATTGACAGGTGACTGAGGAGACAGGTCTGGGAAGGAATGGCTAAAACAAAAGCGGCAGAATGCTCAGGTCTCCTGAAATCTCTTCAAGGCTTAATTGCAGGTGGGCAGCTGACCCATGTAAACGGAAAAGAGCAAGGGAGGAGGCTGAATAGCTTCTTCCCTTTGAAAACCCAACGGATCTTAAAATGCGCAACAACAGAAGCACCCCCTAGGCTGAATTATTCAGTGCTGGCTCTGACAGTAGTATTCATCTGTACTCCATCTGCAACACCTTGGTTTGTGCATCTCAACCTCCACCTCTGTGCAGATCCCCACCCTACCTCCCCTGTCCCTACCACTGCTACCACCACCATCAGCAATCAATACCATTATCTTAAGTAGTAGCATCTTCATTCATTGTACTATAAAGTAGTATATATGCCAGATACTTCACTCAGGGATTATTTCTTCTGCAGAAAAACCAATGAGGCAGTTACTACTACATTGTTAATTTATAGAAAGAACCACAGCGCGTGAATGGAGTCAGTGTTCCACACAGGTAGACCCGTGTACAGTTTACAGCCTCTACACTATAAATGAGTAGATGGATGTACACTTGAAACAATGAAGGAACATCCCTCTATAGGTTCTTAAATGTCTTAAATGTGGCTCTGACCCTCTTGGAGCTCATAGTCCAGTGAGAAAGGAGATATTTTACTCATGGAACAATTAATTTTTTGTCAATTAGCTTAATAAAATCCGAGACTAGGGTTGTCTGTGAGAAAATTTAGGAAAAAGGATAAGGTGGGGTTTATGTAGATTGTTAATGAAATTCCTATTTTTTTTTTTATTCTGTTGGAGGGTTTTCATCAAGATACAGGGTAAAAAGCAAGGTCTCCAATGTTGACCGGAAGACCTTTCCTTTGTTTGCTTCCTTGTTACTGAGATAAGCACTATGACTAAATCCACGAAGCACAGAAATAATCTATTCTTTTCTCTGTCTTACTCAGCTAATCTTCTACAGCCACCGACCTTGGGATACTACCACCCACAGTGGACTGGGCCCTCCTACAGCAATTAGCAAGTTAAAAAAATTTTTCACGGACATGACCACAGGCCAGTTTGGCGGAGACAGTTTTACAATTGAGGTTCCCTATTTCCAGGTGTGTCAAGTTGACAACTGAAGCTGACAATGGAAGCTGCTTTCTGAGACAGACTGCTGGGTGTGATGGCTGAGTCTGATCATTTTCCTAAAAAAAATGTCTGGAGACATTATCCTTGGGTCCGTCCACTTAATGCCTATTAGAAATGTCCAAATTGGGGAATACTGTGATGGTTTGAATAAGAATGCACTCCTATAGGCTCATGTTTTAATCCGTGGTCTTCAGTTGGAAAAACTGTTTGGGAAGGAGTAGGAGGTATGGCCTTGTTGGAGAAGGTGTGTGTTAGTGACAGCACACCTAGCCCTAGCCCTAGCCCTAGCCCTAGCCCTAGCCCTAGCCCTAGCCCTAGCCCTAGCCCTAGCCCTAGCCCTAGCCCTAGCCCTAGCCCTAGCCCTTACCCTAGCCCTAGCCCTAACCCTAGCCCTAACCCTAATCCTAACGCCTATTCCCTGCGTCCCCCAAGGTCCCCTGCCTGCTCCAGGAGCTTCTTTTCTGGGTTACTCTACTCCACTTCTCTACTTCCTTTTGTCCCACTGGTCCAACCTTGTGATTATGAATTATGTGTACTTCCCTCTCACCTACTGGGAGCATTTTGGCATCTAGATAATGCATTCTTATTTATAAGTTTCCATCTAGCATGTGGCTCACAATGGTATACATATTGATCCTAAATTTTATAAATTTTAAAATGGCCATTTTGTTTACTTTTACTTGTGAATGTAAAGGTGCTTAAAAAAATAGTCTGTGCTAAAACCAACCAAACAAACAAAACCCCAAAACATTAAAATGTGGGATTAAGCCAGGTGTGGTGATACACACCTTTAATCTTAGGACTTGAAAGGCAGAGGCAGGTGGACCTCTGTGAATTCATCGTCATCCTGCTCTTCACAGCGAGGTCCAGGCTAGCCAGAGATACTCTATGTCAAAAAACAACCAACCAACTAAAGGACAAAAATAAGAAAGAAGAGAGATTCATTGAAATGTCTGTTCTTAGGACCTCAAGCTGTATAGGTTAAGTTGTATTTGTGGGTCTAAGCAGCTTGTGCTATGCTGATGTACCAGGCCCAGTGAGATGGGACTGATGTTCAACTCTAACTGTAGACAGTACAGCATCTTTAATTCTATGGTAGTGAGTCTGCCTCTGTCCCTTCTTCTGTAGCATTTGCAGGTGGTGCTTGGACAAGCTCAATTTGGGCTTGGTACTGCCAGAGAAACCTTTGTAGGCTGGGGAGACTAGCTGAGGGAGTTATCTTCCCATGGCTAGAATGAAAACTATCCCCAGGGGAAAGCATGCTTGACCTTCTTTGAATCATCTCTTCTGGATCTGTTAGGGCCTCATGGCCCGTCTCAGCATCATGACTTGCTCAGTTCCCACCTCTAGGATCGAAACATCTTCTGGTTCTTCTTTCAGAGCCTTTTCTGGGATTCTTTGTGAAGCATTTGTAAACAGTGCCTGCATCGTTTCTGGTAGTGAATTGATTTAAAATATCCTTTGTTGATAGTCCAGCTTCAAAAGTGCTCAAGTGTGCTGTTAATCTTCTTTTTTCCTTCCAACCACTGAGGAGATACTCCTGCAAGGGAGAGGGGGAAAAACAATAATGCCCTTGTTCTGGTTTAGAGATTCATTATGCCCTCGCTGTGTATCTATGCTGTCAAATGTGGGGCAACTGTAAATCAAACCATCCTATCTAAGAAGAGCAAACTTTACATTAAATGTTGATAATTTTCTTCTGTTCCAGATGCTTACTTAATTTTACTTCAGCAAACACTCACCGAGCATTTCATTTGTGCTAAATGCAGATAAAATGAGATCTACAATTTTGGGGAACCCCATGGGCTACTCAAAAAGAGACAGGAGTAAATGAACAGCTGTAGTTTTCAGGGCAACTGGGGTACCAAAGACATCAATGTTTACCATGGATGTCATAGACTCCTAAGGACTATTCTGGCATACGTTGCCTTTGTACACACCTTTTGTATATCATGCATCAAGCATATGTAGCAAGTCAACATTTATTGAATGGATGACTGATAGGATGAACTAAATTTTGAATCCTGTCATTCTCACATTCTTGCACGTGTTTTCTTAACACGACAAAAGATGACTAGTCTCAAGAACTCCTTGGCTAATAACTCCCCTCTCTGATCTAAAAGAGGATGTTAAACTCAATATTGGTTGGAATTTAAAGTAAAACTCAAAATCAGATCTGAACCCCGCTTAGTAAGTGATGGAGACTCGTATGTATCTTGGGAAATTTTCTATGGTGCAGAACTGGGTTTTAAAGAGCTGGACACTCAGTACTCAGCCCATGGTGGTGGAGAGTAAATACCACTTGGTGATGTGAAAGCCAGATAGGTTGTAAAAATGCCCCCAAATTTTGATCCTACAAATTCTTGCCCTTAGCAGTATGACTCTGTAATTTAATTTAAGAGCCTTTCCCCCAGTCCTCAAATTGGGGTAGTCGTATGGTTTCTTTGGCATATGAAATGAGCTGGCAGTGGTAAAATGCATGCTTAATCCTGGTCTCAGAAGAACTACACCCTTACTTTATCAGATCCTTGTGGCTGTCCTGTGATTGAGACCAAACCAGTTTACTGAATAATGAGTCAATCTTGACACCTTGGTCAGCAGCCCAGACAACTGGTAGCCATGAGAATTAAGCCTTCCAGAGTCATGTCGCAGCATGGAACACATGAGCAAGCCAAGTCAAGATTAACCATGTCTGACCCAGAAAACTAGGATCAATTCAGCATACCTGTAGACTTGTATTTATTTCAATTCATGTGGTTTAGTTCAGGAGTTGTTCTAAAGAACAACATCTTACACACACCAGAGTTTCACATTCTTCATCTCTTTTGGGGGGAACAACCAAGTTACCTCTTTGGTGGTAACTAACTCATGTACTGGTTTAACCAAAATATTTTATTGTCTTAGTAGCTCATGGGTGACTCAGGGACAAAGGGAGTCAGGTTAAGAACAGGGGAAAGCACATAATGAGAAAATTCAAGTGTTCAAAGTGGCTGCAGCCACCTCTGTAATTCTAGCTGCCAAGATAAGGTCCACATTGCTATAGAATCCTAAGACAGACCTTCATCTTTTCTGAAGTGCCAGTTACAAAGAGAAGATTATATAAAACAACAGCCTCACAGATGCTTGGTCCAGAGTTGGGCAGAGAGTGAAAATGGTATTGGTCATTTTTCTTAGTTTTCCCTGCTGTTCTCTGATCCTCAAGAACTTAGTATCAAAAAAGTCACAAGCTACAAAGTCTTGCCCTCACCTGGGAGCCAGTCAGTGCTGCCTGGAAGTATACATTTGTACTGTACAAGCTCCACTATCCTTACCACCTTACGGTTTCTATCCATATAAAACTATACAAGATACCTGGTCCCTCTTTTCCTTGTGACTTTGTGACTAGAGAAGTCCAGTCAAGAGTTGTAAGCATTTAGAAGTTTCATATCAACTCGATATTCTGAAAACAGCCAAGAGCTTGAACTCCTTTCATTGACTGTGTCATAGACCAGGTGAGGGATTGTTAAACGTGTGTGGTGAGGTATTGCTGGTACAAACTGCACACTAGTCATTTCAAAGGTAATAATATTACAGGCTCAGTTCTGATAGATTAGAAACAAGGCACAGATACAGATAGAGGGATCCTCCAAACCCAAGCTGACAGACCAGTGTGAAAATATAAAATTGGTCCTTCATAGTATGGAATTTGAGAACGCACTGGTTTGGAAACTGTTCAACAATCTAGTTTTGGCTTCCCAGGCACCTTTAAAGATGTGCTTTGAAGTGAATTGAATGAAGTGAATTGAAGATATTCTCCCACACCCTTTGGTTTTGAACACTTGCTCCCCTTTAGTAGTGAGGTTTAGGGGGTTATGGATCAATCCTTTAGGAGGTGTTCCTTGCTGAAAGAAGCCATGTTTGTTGTTCTGGGGCTGAGCTGTGAGAGCCTTGCCTTGTTTCAGTTTGCTTTCTTTCTTTGTGTTTATTTGTTCATGGTTGAAGATGTGGTTACTCAGCTTCCTGGTCCAGTCACCTACTACCATGCCTCCTTGCCATGGTAAATTCTATCTTTGGAACCTAAGCCCGAATAAACTCTTCTCCCTACAAATTATCTTGGTGATGGCACGTCATAACAGCAACGAAAGAGTAATATAATATACCCTTTATGCTCCATGTAATTATGATTTTATGATCGAAAGATAAAATTACATGTATTTATTTAAAATTATATCTATTTAACAAATTGCATTTATTTAAGTGCATGCCCACACCATGAGGATAATCTTCAGGAATCAGTTCACTCCTTCTACCAAGACTGAGCTTATAGCAGCAGGCTTACCTGCAGGAAAACCATCTTGCTAGCCCTATTGGATGACTTTTAATGACCCGTTCAGCTCTGGACTGTGAACCTAAGGTCACTGGTTAGATCTACATGTGGGACAAGACCCAATTGTTATGGATGAGTGAAAGAAGGAAAAAGTGCTTCCTGTTTTATCTCCACCAAGGCCTTTTCTCCGGGAGGCGGAGAAGTCTGCTCTTTAATTTGGATTTTCTTTGTTAGATGAGTGGTCTCTGTGTTGTTCAGTGTGGGTGGGAGGGCTGAAACAGTTCACAGGGCGTAAGCAGAGAGGAAACATATGACAGCAGAGAAAAGGGAGGTAAAGATATAGCTGACCTTAAAGATCCCTAGAATCAGGCACTCCATTTTTTTTTAAACTTTATTTGATAGTTTTGAAAGCATTCACTATTTAACTCAATACCCTAGTGACTTAGGAAGGACAAACGCATTCAATATTAATTCAAAAGAAAAATAAGTCAATATCCTCATTTTTTTCAGTATGTCACAAACTGTTTATTTTAATTTGTTTGTTTGTTTTTATTAGATATTTTCTTTATTTGCATTTCAAATGTTATCCCCTTTCCTAGTTTCACCTCCAAAAATCCCCTATCCCCTCCTCCCTCCCCCTGTTCCCCAACCCACCCACTCCCACTTCCTGGTCCTGGCATTCCCTTATACTGGGGCATAGAACCTTCAGAGGACCAAAGGCCTCTCCTCCCATTGATGACCAACTAGGCCATCCTCTGCTACATATAGGCACTCCATTTTTATCAGGCTCCTTTCTACTTACAATGTCCTTTGAGATGAGTCAGTAGATAAAGGTGCTTGCTACCACCAAACCTGACAACTGAGTATGATCCCTAAGTCCCACATGGTGGACATAGAGATCTGAACTCTGGTATAGCTTTACTCTGACCTCCACACAAGTCCATTACCACCTAAAATAAATGAATAAAAATATAAAAAATATCAAACACTACTCTCTGGAATAGAGAGGCATGCTAGGCAGACAAACTATAGCTATCTACCCCAGCTGAGAAGCATTGATTAATATTGATTTTTGTTTGAAGGGAAAACCAAGCCTAACATTCAGCTACTTGGGATCTTTTTATCCATAGCCACCCCTTCTGGTGTGGGACATTGTAGTCTAGCTTTCCAGTTTTCATTATGTATATTTAGTAAATGTCTGCTATATATAGGTATCAAACCAGGAATATTGTACATGTTATTTCACTTATATACTAATCTTATAAGGAAAAATGATTATCCTACTTTGTTGAGGTTCAGCCCCTTAGATAGCTTATGCATCCCTTTGCACTCTCTGTATCATCCATACCTGCTTTCTTCTTGTGGTCAAGTTGTTGCTTGGGGCTTGTGCATCTCCAGGATAATGTGTAACCAAAGTCAAAGACTTTTTACTCCCAGCCATGGCTTCTAAAACCACCACTGGAAATTCTCCTTCTATGGCAATGTATGGTCATGTTACATCAGAGATCAGGCACAAGGAAAGGTGTTTGGAAGCAGATTGCTCTATACTTCCCTTGATCCAAATCTGGAGCCTAACTGATTGACAAGGCAAAGAGTGACTGTGGATCATACTGGTTATTGATTGGTTGTCCATGGAACCAGTTAAGGTTTCTGTCTATGACAACTGCTTTTTTTTTTTTGGAGTTATTTGGGGAAAATTAGCTGATGTAATGCTCTAAAGATGTATTGCTTTTCCAGGAGAATGTCCTGTCTATTGCTAGGTCACTGCAGGGGCTCTCATGTGGCCAGCAAAACAGCAGTGATGGGTAGTGGCAGTAGTCCGTGGTAGTCTGCTGCTGGATCTCTTTTTTCTTGAGCAGTAGAATATATGAAATTCAGGTAAATTTTGAATAAGATCATTAAGATCAACTACATCCTCTTAGCATGGTATAGAAAGATTAGCTTAGCTTCCTTGGTGCAGAATGAATAACGTTTATCCTTGTTATAGCATTGACAGTAAAGATGAGGGTAATGTTCATCCTGTGTACATTGTCCTGCCCCTCCTGAAGCAAGGATATGCCTCACCTCCTATGTAAGGGAAACTGCCAGAGGGATGTTCTGGATCACTATTCCTTAAAGGCTTAGCATTGCATGTGAGTGTTGATTAAATGAGAATGTAGTACTTTGCACTTCATGATTGTTTAAATATACATTGCCTTATTAAACTTTTGTGGCAGCCCTGGGTGGCTTGTAGGACAGTGATAACTGATGTCATTGCACAAGTGGAGAGACTATAGGGCTGAGGTGCTTGGAAGATGGCTCAGTGGATAAGGGGACTTACTCTGCAGTATGAAGACCTGAGTTCAAATCTCCCCAATCCACATAAAAGCTCAGCACAGCCATATACACCTGTAATCCTAGCATTGGGAGTAGAGACAGGTGAATTTTTGAGAGAATCCTCTGGCTAGTCAGCTTTCACCAAATGACAGACTTTCAGTTCAATAAGAGACTCTATCTTAAGACAGTAAGACTGAGGGCAGTGAAGGAAGATGGCCCTGCTATGACCTCATCTTATGCATGCAAAGATGCTATCAGGTGCACATACCCACAAACTCATGTGCATGCCTTTCACATGCACAACACACACACACACACACACACCCCTACGTCACAGAAGACAGAATTTAATGCTGAGACTGTAAAGGACTAAATAAATTCACTAGTACTAGGGGGTCCATGGTGGTCAACTCCATAGAATTTAGAATCAAAGCAACTGAAGATTTATGAGTGACTGCTTGCAGAGGGGTTTGACTAAAGTGGAAGACCCACCCTGGATATCTGGGGTGCCATTCCACATGCTGGGGTCCTGGACTGAAGAAAGAAGAAAGTACATTGAGTATACAGCATTCTCTGTGATTCCAGACAGTCAACACAGTATGGCCAGCTCCTTCTTGCAATTCCCACTGATTCCCAATATCCTTAAACTGTGAGCCAGCACAAATTCCTCCCACTTTACATTGTTTTTGTTAGATATTTTGTCACTGTGATGAAAAAAAGCAACTGAATGAAAGGGATTAACCTGAAATTCAGGAATGTGATTCCTTGTTAGAAGCACAAGCTATTAGATCAGCAAAGGGTTAGTTTTCATATTTCTTTTAACAAACAAACGAACAAACAACAGACAGGGGAAATGATGCGTGCTACCCGTTCTTCCTTTTTCTCAATCCATTTTGCATTCATTTTGACCTCTTCTGTGCACGGGAGGCTGACCTCATAGGGTGCTTCATAGGAGCTTCCTGTTGGCTGGGGCCAATAGGAATCCTTGGTAGTTCTAGTAGCCCAGGAAAGCTACTCTGTATGTTGGGAGTTGTAGTTCCCCTCGAAATTGTGTAGTGTGCTGAGTGGCCCCTTCTCTGTGGCCTCAGTTCTTGCTAGGCTCCTGTGACACTGTTTCTTCTCTTTGGCTCTTCTGGTCACCTCACTGCCTTGGTTATTCTCCCACCCTTCCCAACTCTGTGAGTGCTCTTTTATTTAATGCCTAGTTATTTGAACTATCTGAGATGGATTCAGTGTCTTACTGAGACCCTGACTGTTACAATAGTGACTTGTTTATTTTTAGTGGCTTAAGTAAGGGCCTAAACAAATAAACAAAATCAGAACAAAATTGTCACTTCATTTAACTTATTAAAGCGAAGATCGGTCTGTCTGACTGTCTGTCTATTATGACCTGCACACATGTGCATACACACACACACACACACACACCACATACATACACACAGAGCAAGAGAGAGAAAGAGAGAGAACCACAAACAATTTTACTATATTATTTTACTCCTATTTTATTATGATCTAGTAAAAATGTTATTGGAAATTGGATGCCATGTATGGATGATGTCTGGGAGCAAATGGATGAACTCATTTTACCAGACTTTCTGTCTTCTCCTTGACTACTGTTAAGAAAGCACTCCCAATGATTTCTATATGCCATCACCAGTACAGTTTACAACAGTACTTTGGAGTTCCAGGACTGCTTTGTGAATTCTTTCTTGACAAATTTGCATGAACAATTAATCAATCTGTGTTCTCCAACCTCCTCCAACCTGGTGAGATGCTGGTGTGTGAAAGATGTGATTCCTGCATCACAGTTGAGCTGGTGGCATATAGGAAAAAAGCAGCTCTAGCATTTTGAGGACAATGCAAGGAAAAGGTCGGTCCAGGGCTGTAAAGCCACACGGCAGAGGTTGCGCTTGTTTTCCTGGTGGTGGGGGTGTCTAGGCCAGATGCCTTTGAGTGGAAGCTCTGAGCACTATAGGAGTTTGTCTAATGGACAAAGGAAAAGGGCATTTCAAGCAGATTTTCAATCCTGCCTTGAATAGCAGTTAGGGGACATGACAGAATATGGCACCCAGGAGATGGGTTCCTGAAATTAACTCTGTGAGGCTGAATCATAGGATAGGGAGTCAGGCATACAAAGGATGTGGAACTCTAGGCTCTGTGCTTAGGGATGGAGCTGCTACCCACAGACAGCTGTGATTTACTGGAGATTTTTAACTTTTCTTTTTTTAATTGAAGGGGATGACATGGTCTGATTGTCATTTTACAAAGATCACTCTGGTTATCATTGAAGAGACAGATTAGAGAGTCTGAGATTAGGGACTCAGATTCTGGATAGGATGTTCCTGCAATGGTGTAGGAAATAAAGACGGGAGACTCTTGATTAAAGCCACAGACGCGATGTGTAAGTCCCAGGGCAAAGCCCCACAAATCCGCTGCTGATCGAGAGGGAGGTCAGCAAGCAGTTCTCTTTGAAATGTTCTTGTAGACTTTTCCTTCAATCTATCACTTTGTTACCCTCGTCCCAGACAATCTGTGGAAAATAATGACTGAGTGGCTTCTCCCCTCTCCTCTGCTTTTGGACTTGGTGAGACGTAGGAACACTATAATTTTACCAACTGGGGTATTGGTGAAATAAAAGGCAGACGGTACCCAGGAACTATCTCTAGGCAAGTGCCACATCCTTTGATTTGTGGTTACTTTGCCTGTGTGTTTGTACAATTAGGGCCTGAAGGCAATGAGAGGTACCTGTTTTCTCTCTTTCTAGATGTGTGTCCTCTTCTCTTGTGCCCACTGTCACCTTGGAAAACAAAATGCTATTTGCTAGCTGACTGGGAACAAATCTACTACTTCCAAGTTGGACTTGGGAGAGGTTTGGATCCTGTTGGGTGATTGGGGCTATGGTCCTGTAGCCTATTTGTCAGGGTTTCCATTTTAAAACAATGAAAATTTAACCAGCATATACTAATCATTTTCACGAGTTCTGCCACACAGAATATTTCAGGTAAGCTAACAACATCACTTGGTGTATGGCTTTGTATGTGTGTTAGAAATTTTCTTGCTATTTCCATGGGAAACTGAAAAACCTGGTTTATCCAGCTCTAACCTGAATATCCTCATCTTGTTGGATGGAGGAGTACCAGGTTGGTTACTGGCTTCTCAGAGCCTAAGAATTATGGTTGGTAAAATGAAAGCAGTTCTTTTTTTTATTAGATATTTTCTTTATATACATTTCAAATGCTATCCTGAAAGTTCCCTATATCCTCCCTCTACCCTGCTCCCCTACCCACTCACTCCTGCTTCTTGGCCCTGGCACTCCCCTCTACTGGGGCATATAAAATTTGCAATACCAAGGGGCCTCTCTTCCCAGTGATGACCAACTAGGCCATCTTCTGCTACATATGCAGCTAGAGATACGAGCTCTGGGGGGTAGTGGTTAGTTCATATTGTTGTTCCACCTATAGGTTGCAGACCCCTTCAGCTCTTTGGGTGAATGAAAGCAGTTCTTAAACTCCAAAGTGCATTTTGAATTTTACTGTTGTTGCTATTATTATGAGCAGCACAATTTGGGTGTATCCCAAACACGACTGTGACCTTTGGAAAATTTGATATCTGACTATGGCAATCATGAGTGTAGACTCATGCATTTTAGAGATTTTTATATGTTCTCAATTGTGTAGCTGAAATATGGGGCAGGCTTTCTGGGGGACACCAGTAGAAAATACAAGAGGATTTGTGGATGTTGACATCCACAAAGGTTACACATTGCTAGCTTGAGGTCTCTAGAAGGGTACAGGTCTTTCTATTGTCTTATCTCTCCACAAAGGGACACCCTTTAGTCATCTATATTTTAGGGAACAGTTGCAGACACCTCTGCTTTTTAACATTCAATATGGAGATATGAGCGGCTCTCTGTTCTCATGATGGGCATTACATTTTTCTGAGCTGCCACTTCCTTCTTGAGGTGATGTGAGCATCAGGGATATGTTTTACACTTGGGTTCATCTGAGCAGTCAGCACTGTAGGTTCCAGTTAGATGAAGGTCACAGCTCAGTCAGTGATTGCAGTATTGACAGAAGACACTGTATACACTTTAAGCTTTAAAGACTTGCTTCCTTAAAGCAAGCTTGATGAGGCATCATGGCAAGAGAGATAAGAACCATGAAATGATTCTTAGTGGCATTTACTCTATATATTCTCCTCTTTGCATATGTTATCTTTATCTCATAAATCTTGTTGAAAGGATTATTGTCATTCCATTTTATAGATATAAAACAACAACAACAACAACAACAACAACAACAGCAACAACAACAGGAATTAAAAAAACCCAGTTAATAAAGTGACTTATCACCACACAGGAAAGTTGAAGAATTTATATTCTCAGCAATTCTACTTGATCTCCATTTATCTCGTCCTATTTCTTCTCATATACAGGCTTCAGGTTTAATATCCATATCTTTAGAAAGAATGATAGGTTGATATGAGGGTCTTCAAAAGAGGTAGTAGGGATGTTATGTGTTGCTCAGGGTTCAGGGACAGAATTCCTTATTGGTTGCCTGGCTTAGAAGGGACAACAGAGGAGAGGGAGTGTCTATTCTGGATTCTCCAGTAGTTTCTGTGAGAAAGAAGTTTCTGATTCTCTGGCTATTATCTTCATGGATTTTGGTATGGCCGCATTTAGTGCCTGCTGTCTGCCTCTTTTTGGAGAACATTCTTTGAAAGGATCCTGAGGAGGTTTCAGTCTTCCACATAGATTGCTGTGGAATGAAAGAGAGACAGAACACATAGGAAAGAACATCTGGAGAACAAGGGGAGTAGCTAACTTTGGGGGTATATATACATGTTAGAAAGTATATTCTTGCTAGATCTGAGAGAGAGAGGAAGAAGGAGAAAGAGACAGAAGGAAACAGTTGAGTGAAGATGTACTTGTTTGCTAAAGAGATGGCACAAACTTTTATGATGAGGAATGGGGTAGAGTCAGCTAATTCCAAAGTCTAAACATAACATTCAGTATGGATTCATAAGAATGATTAGAAAAACAAGATTGAGAGCCCCTAAAAAAATAGATGAACCTAATATTATTAAAAGAAATAACAATAGAAATCTCCAAAACAAAACCCAAGACTGGGAGTATAGCTTAATTGGTAGGGTGCTGACCTAGCATGCACAAAGCCCTGGGGTTAATCACCATCATGAAATAAACTAAGTATGGTGACATATGCCTGTAATTTAGATCTTAGGAATTTGAAGTAAAAGGATCAGAAGCCCCAAGTTACTGTCAAGTGCATAGCAACTTAAAGCAAAACAACAACAACAAAACAAAACAAAACAAAACAAAAACAAACTGAACCAAATAATGAAACCAAATCTTCAATAACAACAAACAAAACTCCCTAACAACAGGCAACCTCAGTGTGTGAGCAGAGATTCTTATTCTTCCTGAGGTCTGCAGGGCACTTTAGCTGGGGGTCTGTGCTGTGTGCATTTCTTTTAGATGATGTCAGGGTGAATGTTAGCACCAACTACTACCCACACCATGGTTTCTGTAGGATCCTCATGAGTTCTGATTAAACTGCAGAGCACAGGCTGAAGAGTCAGGAACCAGACGATAAGGGGCCTCATCTCTGTTAAGGTTCAGAAAAGTGAAGAATGGGAACCAAAGAGATTCATGGAGGATGTAAAGCAAGAAGTTCTTGATATGTTCATGCTCAGTAGCAAAAGCCCTTTTAGTAAGAAAATTATGAGGTTGAAGGAAGCAAGAGTGGCTATCAGTTGTCACTGAGAGAGTTTATGGATGCTTACTGATAAGAAAGGAGAAAACGGCAACAAAGTGGCCTATAAGTGAAGAACAGGGACTCTGTAGCAATCAGAGAAAGGTATGGATCTGCCAAAATATGGCCTGAATGAAGTTCACTAATGGCCATGAAGAAGAAAGCAGAGACAGTGAATATGAATATATTAAAGCAGGGAGTTAATATACACAGACATAAAAATTACATAGAAATGTTCGTTTTCAGTGGGAAGATTATTTACAGACATGACTTTTTGTAGCAAAGCACCTGACTTTTATAAAACATCTTGAGGCTGTAACAAGAAAATCCATGAAAATGCCTAAGTCATGCTGAGATGCACATGATTCTAGAATATTACCATCCTATTATTTTTCCTGGGCTGTTCTGTTCCTGGCCATGTATTCACACTAGTAGCTTTTGTTAGCAACTACCCACTTGGGGATACCATGTCCCAAAACATAATGGAAGAGAAGAACATGCTAGCCTTCTTGAGGAATTCGAAGGTCAGCTGGAGAGTCATTGGAGGATGTTGGTCTAGTGTATCACGCCATCAGCAGATAGGTGTTAATCCTACTGTGAGTCAGAGGAGGCAATTGAATGGCAGGCATGTGGATCTAACTTGATTTTGGAGATGGAAGTGATACTTGAAGAGAAGTTTCCTATTTAAATAAGATGCAGCAACTAGATGAAGGAGTTGGGGAGATTACCCAGGAACACATTGGGTTCTTCTAATGGTAGTTGTACTGAGCCTTTGAGGGGCAAAGGTTATATGCTGGCACGATAGACTCAGAGTCTTACAGTTACCACCCTGAGACCTAAAGACTCAGGGTTCCTATGGTCCCAGGCCTTGTGTAAGGGACACCCCATTCTGCGTGCTCAGCTAAGAGGGTTAGCATTCTGAGTTCTAATTGCTGGTGGTCGTTGCTCAGCATCCAGTGAAATCCATGGCTCTGAGGATTAGAGGATAGTAACAGCCAACACCAGTTATAACTGTTGAACTCTTGGTGTGTTAGGATCCTCAGCCATTTCATGTGCAGTTTTCAGGCTTCAGGTTTTAAGGCCCTTGGTCTTCAAGCCTGGAAGCTTCCTGAAACTCGTTTTGCTTTTGCTTTTTGGAGACAGCATCTTGCTATGCAGCCCAGGCTGACCTTGAACTTGCAAATCTCTTATCTTAGCATTCTAAGTAATTGATTTAACCCTAAAGAACTCTCCTGTGAACTTGGGCTGCACTCTCTTACTCAATACCTTCTGCCTTTTGTATAGTTCTACTGGTCGATGTCATCTTCACTTGTCTTTGTTGCCCATGAGCTTCAGGAACTCTGGTGGACTTCTCACTGCTTCTTTTACCACTGCCATTGCTGTTGCTGCCAAGGTGGAAGTTGTCACCACCTTTCCTGCCATTCCATTGCCTCTTCATGTTATATCTTAGGCCACTGGATTTGCTGTAAGAGAGATAAGCAGGTGAGGAAAAGAACACTTGAGAATAGTCTTTCTGGCCCCAATATTGTAACACCAAGGGGCAGGAGAGAAGGGCATCTCCGAGATGAGTTTTGAAGTGAGCTATACAGTTTCTTCTACAGCCAGGAAGATGGATTTGGCATGCAAATGAAGGACTGTATTTTCTCTAAACACCTACTTGACAGCTTCCTGTTGTACCAATTACAGGCCCTGCATAGGGACCAACCACAACCCTTGCATAAAGACCAACCACATCCCACCAATCACTGGCTTCTGGCTGAGTTACTGAAGGAGGTGCTCTCTCTCCAGTGTTGACTGGGACTGGCTGTAAGGTAGCCTGAAGCTCACCAAGGCTTGTTATACCAGAGTACAGCTTCCCAGGCTTGTGCAGGTTGTCTGGAGCAGTCATGACTTTAGTTGTGGAGAGTCTATAACTGGAGTGGTTCTGAGTGATTCTAAAATGCCTAAAACAGTCAGGCTTCCCTGATGACAATCTGGCCTGTTGCCAGAGAGAAAGTTGCTTAGCCAATAGTTCCCTGCTCTGGGATGCCAGACAGAAGGAATGAAATCTATTATACAGTTCAAAGACCTACATGGTTCCCTCATTCACAGAATAAAAATATGTAAGGTACCTTGCAAACAAGATTAGGAGAAATGAGACCTGGGATAGGGAAGCTGGGTGAGGATGGAGGCACAAGAGGAAACATGCGATAAGTATTTCACTCCTGCTCTTTGCCCCAGGAAGTGGTAGGTCACCCCCAGCTGCCTCAGAAGTTGTAAACATGTAGGCAGATTGGGGAATGATGCATATCAAGACAGACTTCGAAAAAAAAATCCACAGAAGTGCAAGTGGCTGGAGTGTGGGTTCACGTGGCAGCTTATGAGGCTGGAGGGCACATCTGAGCCCAGTTCACATCTGAAGCTGGAGAGCAGACCCTAGGCCAGGTCACTGAGATCCTTGTGAGCACTGCTGCAGAGCTTGAATGTTACCGGGAAGCCAAGGAGGACACCTGCTCCCTTTCTTTCCACAGTTGCCCTCTGGGGATTCTAGACCAGATGTTTAGATTAGCCAGACTCCTTCCTGCCATGCATTTTTTCTTGTTATGAGGCTTGAGACATACAATACTGCTATGCCTTCTGCCTCAGTTCCCTAATCTGTACAATGAGATTTATTAACATTTACTAATATTTACTTCCTGATGATAGAGTTAGGGATAAATGGAGAGGACTTCCTGAAGGTTTGCTGTTTGACACTATTACCAGGGCCCATTAATTTGTGTCCCTCCTGCTTTCTTTTGTGCTTGTTTTTAAAAAAAAACAAAAAACAAAAACAAAAGCAATTATCTTGTTCTCATGATAAGGAATATGCAGAATACTTCAGGCATTGTTTTAGATGTGAGCATTTTGATCTAGAGACACGTTTTAATCCTGGATGAACAGGGGAAATGTGACTTCCATTTTGTCCTTTCACAGAACTTGAGTGGAGGGTAAGCAGCAATCTTCAAGGCTAATTTCTTAGAAGTGGATGGCACAGCTGCATGGTGAAGATGAGGGAGTGGCTGGTGGTTCCTGAGCACATAGACTTAAGAGTTTCTTGCTTTATTCCTATGTCATTTAATGTGCATAAATTTTTAGTTGTTTATTTTCAGGGTAAGAAAACAGACTTAACCCATCTCCACATACGGGCAAGATTTAACCCAGGTGTCTGTCCTGATTCCATAACCCATGTTTTCCCCAATACCACTGTCCCACTGGGCAGGAATTCCATGGGAAGGCTAACTCTTCCTCTGAAGCCTTGGACAGAGACATTGGCTGAACCTTATGTCCTTCACTTGAGAGTTTAGGGAACACTGACCAATACGAGATCTTGCCTGTATCAATGTGGGAAGATGCACAAAACATGGCCTCACTTATTATCTAGGATCCAACTTTGCTTCCAGTAAACATGGTTAAGTTTTCTTGAATTTTCCATGCATATAGACAGACTTCTGGTGGATTAAATGAAGAAGCCTTAGAATTCTTAGTGATTTTTTTTCTTTCCTTCATCTCATTCCTCATGTTTGTTGAGGTTTCGTTAGAGTGTCATTTGTTCTGAATACTACCATGTGTAATAATGTTTAGTATGGTAGATATAACAATTCTAGATGGTGGGAGAGATGGCTCATCACCTCAGCAGTTAAGAGCACTTGCTGCCCTTCCAGAGGACCCTGGTTCCAAAATCTGGCGCCCACATGGTGCTCACAAGCCACTAATCTCAGAAGATCCACTGTCCTCTTCTGGTTTCCTCCTGCACTGCATGCATGTGGCCGACACACATGGTAGCAAAACACAGGAACGCACAAACACTCCTCTGATGCTTATTAAAGGTTAAAGAGGAAACATATTTGGGAGAAATGAGATACTGAGAAGGAAGCTGGGGTTGGTAAAAGCATCCTGGGGTATGGTAGCTGGGAGGAGAGCAATATCTTCCTAAGCTGATTATTCAAGATGAAGAATTTCTTTACCTTCATACTTTGTATCACTTGTTCTTCTTTGCCATGCTCTGTTTTCCGTTTTGCCCTTCCCCCTTTCCTTTTGATTTGAGTGTCTTTTCTATGAAAATCTACTTTAGTAACAGAAGCCAAGACTCAACAGGAAGATGCGATGTTGTTTTAGAAGAGAAAACAGTTTGTCTTAGGAGAAAGAACAGTTCATTTCCTGAGGGAATTAACAAAAAGAAGCCCATTTCTGCTTCTTTGCAAAGTTGCAGATCAAGGTTGTGTGGCTGCTTCCAGATTGTTCCGGAGTAACATGTAGGCTAGAAAAATGAACCATTCCTTCACTGGTGAAAATTAGCCCTAACTCCTTCTATCATAATTATCTACAGATTTAGATGGAAGTGATTGTGGGACACATTGTCCTTAAAGATAGTCAGGGACGTGACCACGAACAACTCTGATGGAAATGACTGAAAACAGTATGGTTCATTATCGCAGCCCCCAGAAAGCTGAGATATGCAAAAGTGCTAGTTTGATCCAAAAGGTATAAATAGCACTGGAAGAGGAGGCTGTGCAGGGCTCGCAGGCTGCTGTGTTTGAGGAACAATTTGACAGAGACAGAGCAAGATGATGATAAGTTGGAAAAAGGATAATTTGTCATGATTACCTCCCCCCCCCACCTCCCTAGAAAGAATAGCTTGCACCTATCAGAATTCATGTGTAGAGAAGGGGAAGAAAGCAAATTGGCTTTGTCACAAAGAAAACAGATCATTTTATCTCCTTTCTTTTCTGGGTCGACACTTTGGTGGCAGCAGACTGTGAGGGTTCTAACAAAAAAGACATGGCATCTTTCCGGGGCTTCCTTTAGGTTTTGGACACTTTGGTTTGAGTAGCCATCATTGTGAGTGAGTGAGTGAGTGAGTGAGTGAGTGAGTGAGTGAGTGAGTGCTGCTCCCACATTCAGGAGCTTCAAGTTTGTACTCACAAGCAGTCGCCACAGGAAGCATGAGTTAGTCCACCTCTTCCACCGATTTTGCTCTGAATCCCATAAGTACAAATGAGCTAACTTATATCACAGGTATAAGAGGCTGGGCAGATGACTGAGGGCATGCTCGCTCCACAAGTATGGAGACGTAAATACAAATCCCCAGCACCCATACAGAAAGCTGGGCATGGTTTGATCTACCTGTAATCTCAGCATTGACACGGTGCGATTGTGGATTCTGAGAGCTTTCTGGTGCAGTAGACTAACCTAAATGGCAAGCTTCTAGGTCAGTAAGAGGAACTGTCTTAAGGGAATGAGATAAGTCAAGGAAGGTACACAAGGTGCTGTTCTCAACTCTGCATGGCCACACACATCTGTGACACACACACACCCCACACACAAATAAGTAAAGCAACATACATATAAATAACATTATTTGGACTCGACAAGTGGTGTTTAAGAATATATATATGTAAACACAAATACATATAAGCACGCAATTAGTGAAAAATAGGCCATAAATTTGAAGGAGAGAGTAGAAGGGTACATGGGAGGGCTTGTAGGGAGGAATGGGAAGGAGAAAAACATATTGATTAAATTATAATCTCAAAAAATAAAGCAAAACAAAAATAGCCCACATGACTTTTCTTTTTAAAATGGTGGTGCATGCCTTTAATCCCAGCACTTGGGAGGCAGAGGCAGGTGGATTTCTGAGTTCAAGACCAGCCTGATCTATAGAGTAAGTTCCAGGACAGCCAGGGCTATACAGAGAAACCCTGTCTCAAAAAACAAAATAAAACAAAACAAACAAACAAAAAAAACCCAAAACAAACAAAAATGTTTGCTATTCTGAAAATAAAAGTGCATAAATAATATTGTATACTTATTATATTATTTATTAATATATTATTTATTAGTATTAATTATTATATTATTTCTGGAAATCCAGAAAGTATGACAACCAAAGAATGGGATAGTACCAACCAGTCCATCACCCAGTGTGAGCACATTCAGGCTCTGAGGCCTTTGAGATCTCCTGCCTGACCTGAGTCAGGCACAGTTTCCTTTGTCCAGCCTCCTTGCTCCTCTGTTCACCATCTTTGCATCTCACTCGCCTCTGCTTGCTTTTATGTCTATGTCTTTTGGCATATGGGCCACACTGCCAAAGACAAAGAACAGGGTAAAACATGGCTTTCTTATTCTATCTTATGTTTTCCATGTTTGATAGAAATTTAAATGTTAGAAATGTTTGCTTTTTCTTGAACTTTACGGTTAGCCCAAACTTGATAATAAATGACAACTGACTTGAGCCTCAGGACTGGGTGAATGGCTTAGTCTATTCCAGCTGCTGTAACAAAATGCATGAAACTAGGTAAATTATAAACAGTAGGGATTTATTGCTCACAGTCTGGAGACTGAAGAGGGAAAGATCAAGGTCCCAGCATATTTTGTCTCTCTCGTGAGAGTTCTTGCTATGTCAGCATGGTGTTCCAAGACTTCTTCCATAAGGACATTAACTCTACTCACTATAGCTCTACCCTCATGGCCTTTTTACATCCTATAGCTTTACCTCTCAATGTTATCTCATTCACAGTGAGGTTCCAGCATGTGAACGCTGAGGGACATTTTCATATATATTGAGCACAGGAACGTTTCAGAACTCGGCAAATCTGGCCTCCTTTACAGAGACAGTCACCGTTCAACTTTAGTCAATTGCTTTGAGAAGAGATTTGAAGACAAATTGGAAGTTTGAAATTCAATGTGAAAACCTTCCTGTTGACTAGTCATCAATAATCATACATACTCTTCAAGTAAGGTGAAGCCTGTCGGCAGGTGTGCATTTCCTTTTGTGTGAGGACTCTTGACCATGCCCACTATTTCAGTCCCCCAACACATCCAGGTTACTCACACTCATTCTCTAATGTGTAGAAATACCAATGACAGCCCATGAATATACACAATTGTTATTTGCCAATTAAAAGAAAAGCTACTTCCAACAATAGAATTCTCTACCTACTACCCTTTTACAGAAGGCTATTTCCATAATAGTGGAGATATAGGGACTACTTCTTTCCCCATCACAGCACATATTCTACTGTATTAAAATTGCCTCTAATTCTCTCTCAAGTCCACAATAACCTTCATAGGCTTTGTGCCCTGTTGGCTCCTGTGTTTTATGGTCCAGGACCCTGGAGCATAATGGATACTTAGAAATCTATAGTCAAAAGCATCGGCAAGGGTCAACTCTGTTCTCATCCATTTGACCAGTAAAACCCCAGATGCCTTTAATTGTTGAGGCTGGTCTATTGTTTCATTTCATGAAGGATTATTTGTTCATTTGTGTGTTTGTTTATGTTGTGTCCATGAATTCAGCACCAGTCACAGCTTTTGCCCCATCTTAAAGAGGTGTCTGTACTCACTTACACACGTGCATAAATTTTGCATTCTCCCTGATCCCCTGAGAATTAAGTACATTTATTTGTAATATTTTACTTCTTATACCTGTCCTCTTACTATTCTTTGGTCCAGGCTTTGGTCCACTACCACTCTTGAATCTCAATGAATGGGCATTCCATTCTTACTAAACACACATGTGGTATGTGACGGGTGTGAAACCCTACTTGGCCTTCTCAGGAAAGACCAGAGGATGACTTCAAAGGAAATCCCTTGAGCAGAATCATGGGTGTTTTGACCTTCTATATAAGACCATCCAATACCCTTCTTTTCCATACCAGTTTTGTTTACCACTTCCGTGCCCATGATTCTCTGTACCAAAAACACTGAGAAATGTCTTTGTACTAAAGTGAATTGTATGAAATATTTTTGATAAATAAGAATGACATATTCAGATAGACATTTTATTATAATGACTGCTTCAGGAAAGATAGTAGTATCATCTTAAGTTACTTCCTTAGAGTAACTATTCAGAATCCAGTGGGTTTTTGTTGTTGTTGTTGTTGTTGTTTTAACCTTGAAAACCTTTCTTTGATTCTTCTGTTTGATTTTTGGTGTTCTAAATAAAATTCAAGAGGCACTTCATGTGTGGTTTAGGGGAGGAAATAAGGGCGTATTTCTCTCTCTCTCTCTCTCTCTCTGTGTGTGTGTGAGAGAGAGAGAGAGAAAGAGAGAGAGAGAGAGAGAGAGAGAGAGAGAGAGAGAGAGAGAGAGAGAGAATGGGCTGTCTGTTGAGATGCTACAATGCCAGCTTGGTAGGTAGTCACATGAAACTTCCAATAGTTTCAACTTGGACAAATGTGGGCATAGTTTCATATCACTAATCTCTCCAAGAATCATGTTTTAGGTAGGGTTGCAGGGCCCAGTGTCTGCTCATCCCCAGGGCATGGCTACTTGGGGAGGCAGAATCTGGGGAGTTTGACTGCACTTATCCCATGCTTTGCAGGGCTGGGGCATTGCTCTTACATGACTGATGGCTACATGTCTCGGGGTGGGGGTGGGAGGCTGTGGTTAGTTACAGGGGCCTGGTGCCCGGGAGCAGGTGAATCTCCTACCGTCCTTTCAGGGTCTCCGGGGCTTCAAAGCCTTTAGCTCAACAGAGGATCAGGCTACCTCTCACGGTCCATTGCCCCACAGTTTTACACACACACACACACACACACACACACACACACACAAGCAGAAATTATTCCCACCTGGGCAGATCACAGGTGACATGTTTTCTTCTATTGTCTTCAGTAGACAACAATAAGGGGAACAGTTCATGTGAAGGTGGTGATGAATTGTAGGGTAGTTGCTAGGGCAGTTGACTCATCTCTTGATCTCTGCTTCTTTCCATGGAATCCCTCCTTCATCTTTATTTCTCTGTCAATGAATCTTTTATATGTTTTAGAGAACAACAAAATCTGTTCTCAGCATTTCTGTTTTACACTTAGATCAGTGGCTTTTGAACTTGATGTTTAAGAATTATGTCCTCTTGGTTTTCTGATTCTTTACTGTTCCCTTTGTCTCCAAGCAACAGGGAACTCAGAACTAGTGCCAAAGCAAAAGAGGATATTTTCAGAGTAACAGTGAAGGAATTCCATGACAGCAGATGTGAAGGGAACACACTCTGATTATTTTATACCACTTAGCGCTATGTTCTGTCCTACCTTGTAAATATGTTCAGAAATTTAGTAAGACAATATCTTCATGAAGTAGACTGTGGTTTCACATAGGTGTCCCATGTTGGGCGCTAGCTAGGGTCCTGAGTTCTGCTTTCTACCTCAGGGTGTCTAGATGCTACTGGACACTGGGCTGGAAGGATGAAGTAGTGCCCAGAGTAGGTGAGGTCTTCAGGATCCTAGTCTTGGAGGAGTGCTGGGGGGAAAAGGCCTTCTTCAAAGATTTTAGTGTTATAGCTCTTTTAGAGGGCATTCAATGAAACAGATTGTGCACATACACTTTATTTGGGGTAGACAAGGCTATATATGAGCCTGAGAAACTGTGAAGGAGTTTTCAGGGTGAATGGAAATCACTGCCTGGAGTTTAAATGAGACTGCCTCATTTGTATGGAGAGGTGTTCCAGGAATCCCAGGTACTTGCTGGGCAATTTCTTTTGGGGGTGGGGGAGGAAGTTGAATTTGTAGGTTTGCCAAGCTGTGTGACCTTCCACAGGTAGGCTTGTGCTCCGAAGCATACGGTCAGGCAGAGAAGAGGAAGCCCTGCTAAAAAAGGGAGTCTTCCATTTTGTGCTGAGCTTAGAGGAGCTATCCGGACATGGTAGTCTATGACATTTAAGGAGCAGGGTTTCCAATTAGTAGATTTACTTAAAAGTGAGGCATGTTGCTAAAATCAGGGTGAAAGCTTGCATAATCCTTAGTGTCAAAAGTGCTTTTACATTTGACATCATCCCCATACAGAGATGTTATATGACTTCCAGAGATGCAAAGCAGGTAGGTATCAGAGGATCTAGTCTTTAGGTGGCAGGCTTCTGGACTTCAGTCTAAATCATATTCTATTACCCCTAGGCTGTCTTTCCATGAAAAGCTAATGGAGAAGTTTAATCTGTTATGAGGCATCTCTTCCCTGGTGGTGTCCATGTAGGGCCAGAATATGACCTGACACACCACCCTACATCGTATGGCATTGAGTTTTAGACAGATGAGCTGTCATCTCTGACCTTTCCTAAGAAGGACCTCTTGGCCTCCATTCCTACCATGGCAGACAGGACTGTTGGAGCTTCTGACCTTGCTTTGGTAAGTATTTAATTAATCGATTGGATTGCATATCTACTATGGAAAAGAGCTGTGTACTTTGTCCTCTGAAAAGAATGAAGAGGAATGGCAGAGGAGGAACAAAGCTTGCTGCTCTTGTGTATGGTAGAGATGCTTTTGTGGTATGGGAAAACAGAGATGGGACTACTAACCAAAATCGTGGTTAAGAACATTTTCATGGAGTGAGATGAGATGTTGATCAGGCCAACATAGAGGAAGATTATACCAGTATACACATCAGTTTGTAAATCAGTATGCATGTTGTTGTTACTAGTATGGAGTTTGAAAGGTGAGTTTTGAAGGGAGAAAAGAATTGTGGAGATGGATAGAGGGGTAGGTCTTGGGTTTACATCAAAGTAGGTATGTATGTGTGTGTGTGTGTGTGTACATGCACACACATGAGCTTTCAAGGTAGTAAAAAAGAGGGTAACAAGAGAAATTAAGAAAGCCTTGCTTATTGCATAGAGGCTGAATTAGAGGAAAATGAACGGAAGATTTTTACCATCTCTTAGAGGGCGAAGAAGGTCTCTAGATCCAAGCCTCATTGGAGCTGGGGCAGAGGGACACTTGTCTAAGAACTCTGGGGAATCCACTGCTAAGTTGTTAGATGAGGGAACTGACACCGTTAGAAATGTAGTGGATCTGGTGATGCTGATGATGGGAAAATCTTAGGCTTCCCATCCTTTTCCCAGGGCAAGCAGAAGGAAGAAGCCCTGAAAGAGAAGTAGGATGTGAGTGAGGCAATGGATGTGGATGCTCACGTTTATCAAAGGGTCATTGGTGTATTTAATAGCAGGGGAAACAATGGAGTGTGTCAGAGTCATGTGAGAACAGACTTGGATACTTCCAGATGGAAGGGAATTATCTTAGGAGATTTCTCAGTACCTGGCTGGGCCTCACTCAGATCAACCTGAGAAGCAAGAAGAATTTGGATCAATGCAGGTGGGATTCTCCTCTGTGTCCAAGCTTAAGGACTGCTCAGGCAATGACGGGAGGAAGGAGGGGTAGAAACTCGCAGTGCAGCTGCGATTAAAATCAAGAATGAAGAAGTAATGTCCTTGCCAAGCCTGCCAGGGGACAAGACGAGTAACTTCAAATCAAACCTCAGTTGATCCGATCTGAAATAGATTTAAACCAGCTCCCCAAAGCCTGGGTAGGTTTTTAATCAAAACCTGTGTTTCAGGTTCCTTTTGTTAAAGAAATGCCCTTCCGAGATGGAACACCAAAACCTCATTAAATTGCAAACACTGGACTATAAAAGATGGAGAATGAGCAATTCCATTTAAATTGTGGCTCTGCACACTTGCCCCACAAGGACAAGGAGCTCTAAAGGTCAAGGCTACACAGAGCAGGGTGAGTGCTTTTCTCTTTCGAACGCTAAAAAAAAGTGGCCTGTGTGTGTGTGTGTGTGTGTGTGTGTGTGTGTGTGTGTGTGTGAGAGAGAGAGAGAGAGAGAGAGAGAGAGAGAGAGAGAGAGAGAGAGAGAGAGAGAGAGAGAGAATGTACTGCAGTTAGTCTTCTTCCCAAATGAAAACAACCTTTCCATCCTGAAGGAAAAAGGAAACGGAGAGCCAAAAGCTGCTAACTAGTTGTCTAGCTGTCTATTTGTGGACACGGTCCTTTCATCTTGTCATATCTTTTGTGCTGTTTGAAATGTTTGGAGCTTAGGAGTGGAGGAACACTCAGAGGAGTCCAAACTTTTATCAAAAGGAAGAGAGAGGGAGGCAGCAAAGTTCTGACAACAAGAGTGTGTTGAAGATGTGGGGGCCAAATGCTGTCCAAATACCAAGCAGAGGAATGGTTTATATTTAGCTAAATGAATGAAAAAAAAGATTTCTATTAAAAATTTTAGAGACGATAACTCAAAGGGAGGCAACCTTTTTCTTTCTTTCTTTCTTTTTTTTTGTGAGGGGAGTCTGCTGAGGGATACAAATGGACCTTAAGAAGGGGCTGGAGGAGAGGGGCCTCCTTCCCAGGCTTGGCTAGGGTTCCTTTGTGCTGCTCCATTGCAATGCTAATTTCTGCTCCTTTGTAGCATGGTAGCTACTGCTTCGCCTCCCTGGAAGCCCTTTCTCATTCTCTTGTCTTCCGAGGTCTTCACCAGCTGCTTCTATTAGCTCAGAGCCTTGGGAGGCCGTGTTTCCCTCCACGTTGTTTTGCCTGGACCTCTTTTTGATTTGATCGATCCAATCCCTGTATTTGATTTTCTTTCCTCCTTGTGTTCTTCGTCAGGGCTTAGACTACCAAACGATGGGATGGCTTCCTTGTCAAAATTAGAAACTCGAAAGTGAACCGTCTTGAGGATCCTGGGTGTTTTTTTTTTTTTTTTTTTTTGCCTTTGACGTTCATTTTGGAGGAAATGGAGATTGAAATCTTAGCTGGAGAATCTCTTCAGGGACTCTGATTTTTCCCTTTAAGAGGAATGAAGTTCTGAATTAAAATAAATACCTAGGCTTCAGATGAGGCATCAGAGAATCAACAGAGGCCGGGAGCCTTTGTTTCTGGCTGGCAGTGTGCACCATCATTAAGGGGAAAGAGCTGAGGGAATTCGAGCGCTCAGCCCCCGTAGCCAGTTTTCTTTTTAAACTGGATCTTAAACACAATGCTCAGAAAGTATATTTGAAAGACTTCTCTGGGTGCCTGTGGTACAGTGTAGCAATGACAGATGGGCAGAAGCTGGAGAGGCAGATGGGCTGCGCTTTTCTCATGTCCCGAAATACCAACAGTGTTTGGTTGATGCATCATCTCTGTGGTCCTGAGGGCTTTTTACCTGGCCTTCCAGTGGTGCATGCTCTTCTCTTCCATACACCAGAAGCAGTTGTTACAGGACAATAGGGTAACATGGTTGGAAGAGCCCAAGCAAGAGTTACCCAGATATGACTTCTGCTCAACATCCTCCAAGGACCTTGTTTAGGGGCAAAAGTTTGTATAGTAATCTTGATCGGGGCTCTCCGGGGAAGGAAGATCAGGGCCCATTGGAGAAGGTGTCTGGCCTGGGTAGAGGGCTTGCTTTCCCATCTGTCACTGTCAGACTCTGGCGAGCCTTAGTTTACTGGGACACCCTGAGTGAACGATGCAGAGCCAGGAATCCATGCAAAAAGCAAGAAGAATTTATTGTTCCAACATGTTGGTGTCGCCCTGCACATGGAGAGAGAGAATGAACACGCACAGTGAGCCTTTATACAGTTCTCCAGGTAGCAGCAATTAGGCACAATGTGATTGGCAGAACAGTGTGACTTTTAAACGGATTGCTCTTTAGGGTATGAGGTAGGTGGTCGCAAAATGTGTCTATGATCTCTGGACTTCCCCTTCCCGCAGGAGGTTGGAGGTTGGTCCCTCCTCCCCGTGGTCTGAAGAATGTAATTAGCCCCTCCCTTCCGGAGGGGAGGGTTGCCTATGGCCGGTCTCTTCTAGGAGGGGAGGAGTCCAGTGGAATTTTCTAAAGTTCCTGAGCTGACCTCTTCATTAGAAACGGACGATTTAATCCAGCCGAACAAGCCAATCACATGTCTAAGGGATCATCCATCAGGAATGGGACCACCCCTAGGAGTGCGGCTGCGTGTTAAGCCACGTTGAAGAGATAGGAGGGATCATTATTTCTTTAATGAGATCATGTACTTTTCTTTTCTGGAATTCTCCCGCCTTAGTGCCCACTCTCGACCACTCGCCACGAGGTTCTGTTGGGTTGGCCCACCTTTCTGAGTTAGAAAGGAGTAACTCTTTCTTTTTTTCCTTTAAAGCACTGGCCAGAGCTCACGTGTGCCTTTCCTGATGCTCTGGACTTTCTTACTCTTTCTCTGACCTCCTTCCTTACCACCTCTGCCATGCTTGTCTGCATGTGTGACTGACCCCATGCATATCTCAAACAGTTTGGCTCTCCTACCAGCTTGAGCTCCCACATATACGTTTATAACAAACTCTAAAACTCACCTTTATACTTTGTGTGTATTCATTTTCAGATTTGGGAGACAAGTACCTGAGAGTCCCTGGCTCAGGGTAGCTGTGGAGACCACTACGTTTTTAGATTCCCTAGCTCCCTGAAAAAGACTTTGTCATTCTCAAAGACACCCCAGTATTCCTTTATTGCCTCGTTTTAAAACCCAGCTTTCCCCAGAGAGGATAGCACTGGGGTCTAGAAAGTATAAGCACTGTTTAATAAACTTCACAATAAACCTCACAATAAACCTCATTTTTCTGGCTCCCTTATAAAATCCAGTTATTTGCTTTTATTATATTCTTTAGCATTTGTAATCACATACAGTTTGTATGAGGCTTATTGATAATTGTGTGTCTCTTTTACTAGGCTATCATCTTATTGGCCATTTACTCAGCATATACAATGAGGATTGCCTGATCAGGTCATCTTAATTTGTTTGGTGAATAGATCTGCTCTCGCCATCACCCTGAATGGACTTTGTGATCACCATCCAATCTCCACTACTGTACAGTTTAGGCTGCAAGGAGTACAGGTATTAACTCTGCATGTAGATGATATTGATTCCCTGAGCCTAGGAAAAAATTTGAGGTCCATTTCCTAAGGGCATTTAAGATTCATTTTTCCTCTTAATTTATATATGATGATGAGGAACCTTCAAAACACTATGGGCTACAATGATGTATCTTTGTTTTTTCATGAGCAGGATTTGAGTGTATGGAGAGTTTTCCAACATGCCAAGGTAGGTTCATTATACATAATAATTTGTGCTTGACTTAGGTTTAAAATGATACAGTTGAGTTTGATTCCATTCTATCGGCTCTATTTCTCTAGACCACCAAGTCACTGTGTGATTTTGATCAAGTCACTTAAACCTTTTTCTCTACATTTCCTAGTCTAAAAGCTCCTCTGATATGGTGTATAATTGCTATGCTTCTGCATGCTATCTCTAGGTCAATTTCTTTAAAGTGCCTTTTTATGCCATAGCCTTGAGTCTTTTTATCTTATGTGTATTCTCAACACATATGCATTTTTCATTTTTGTCCTGATCATGGGGTCTAGATTAAACTAGTCAATCCTTGGGGTTTACTGGGAGCAGAGATGGGCAGGCCTGGATTGGTCATTATCTTTGTCATTGTTTTACTGCTGTGAAGAGACACCATGGCCAAGGTAACTTAACTGAGGGCTGGTTTACAGTTTCAGAGGGTTACTCCATTATCATCACAGCATGGAGGGGGCGTGGTGGCTTGGAGGTAGACATGGTGCTGGAGAAGTAGCTAAGAACCACATCTTGATCCACATGCAGAGAAAAGACTCAGGACCTGGTGTTCTCACCTATTCCAAAAAGGCCACACCTAATCAATCCTTCTAATCCTTCTCACATAGGGCCTCTTCCTGATGACTAAGCATGTAAGTATATGAGTCTATGAGCATCATTCTTATCCAAAAACCACAAGCACTGAATGGAGAGCTGCACCCTCTTTCATGGTGATCACATGAAGATTCGAGTCCTGCTTAACATCAACTAGAACTCTTACCTCTTCAATTATTTTTCATTTGTTTGTTTGGTTTTGGTTTTCTTTGAGACAGAGTTTGTCAGTGTATCTTTGGCTGTCCTGGAACTCACTCGGTAGTCCAGGCTGGCCTCAAACTCGAAGATCTGCCTGCCCCTACCTCCTGAGTGCTGGGATTAAAGGTGTGTACCACTACCACCACCATCCAGCTACCTTTGTAATTCCCAGATCAAGGTTTACATTCTTATGGCACTCTGGTCAGTCTAGAGATGCAAAGTCGAATCTTTGGTTGCTTTCTTGTTCATTACTAATTTATTTTATTGTCTTTTGCTGAAACTTCAGGATAAAAAAATAAAGCCTAACCCACTCAAAGATATTACTCTCACTTTACTCAGACAATTTTGTGAGAGCATCTTTAGGGCAGGCTATCTTAGCATCCCTCTGAGTGTTGTGCAGGGCCCAAGTTCTTCCCAGTAGTCTCTAGCTGTGATGGGTAATCTTGAGTGTCAATTCCATGGAATTTAGAATCACCATGGGAACACATCTCTTCATAGGTCTGTGAAAATTAGTTGAATTAACTGAGGTGTGAAGACCCACGCTAAACATTGGGAGCAGCATCCCACTGATATGGTCCAAAATACTTTAAAAGCAAACATGGAGCTGAACATCAACATTCATCTCTCTGAGTTTCCTGACTGCAGCTACGATGTGACCAGCCGCTCCACTGTGCTGGGACTGCAGTTACGGATTCCAGTCTCAAACTGTGAGCCCAACTAAATTCTTCCTTCCTTGAGTTGCTTTGGTCAGGTCTTTGGCTGCACTCACAAGACAATGAATGTATACACATGCTGTGTAGGTAGTGGTACCATTAAGAGAAGAACTCTATACTAACTCATTATTGGAGGGCCTCAGTGTGGCGCTATGTACAGGTACAAATGAAGGTATGTCTTTGTTCTGAGCTGTGTGCTTTTAGGGTATTTCACATTTTGTGTGTTACCTGTTTTCAGTCCTGTTGATTTCCAAAGTCTTGGCTGCTGTTGGCTCATTTAATTCTTCAGCACAGCCATATGTCAGGATCTCTGTTTCTCTTGCTGATGTAACCCAGAGCTTTCTCTAGCCTTGGAAAAAAAATCCCCTTCTCAGCTTTCTCAGAGCCTGGGGCCTGTTGCCTTCACTGATATGCCACTTCTGGTTGACTTGATATACCAGGTTTCCCTGTGTTTGTATCTGCCGCTCAAGTCAAAACGGGAGGGCTGGAAAGCTGAGTTTGTCCAACTGAGTGTGATTTCTGCTATCAGAATCAGAGTGTGTTGTAGTTTAGAGTAGAGCTCTCTTCCAGGCCTAGGAATAAGGAGAAAATAGTTGTGCCTAAGCAGAAAAGGGAGCTGACACCTTTCTCATATGTAGGACCTAGTTAGATACCCAAGATCCAGCAAGCAGCTGGATTGAGGAAGCCAGAACCTGCTCAAACAGCCTATGATGTGATGGCAGTGAAGGAGTAAGAAACATAAAACATTTTGTCTTGTCTGTCTAACACTGTTAAACTTTTGCACTTGACGGGAATTAAAATCTTTTAATCTCCCCTACCTTTCAAAACTTTGTTCAAACATTTAATCTTTTTAACCCTGTAATACTTGTTCACACAAAAGTTCTGTTTCTTCTTGAAACTTAAGTTTTTTTTTAAGTGGCCCACCCATTTCGATTTTCCTTCATTTCCTTGGTGGCTTTTTTCTTTTATTAGCCAATTGCAAAAGACTGAGAGGCAAGACCCTAACCAATGAGGAAAACAGTTGCATTAGAATAAAAACCAAATGTACCTCTTGCCTTGGCAGGCTTCTCTTCCGAGAGGACCCTCTTGATTGACAAATTTTGCCTTGCTGGAATGCTCTCCCTTGGTTTGGGTGGCCCTTTCTTTGTGTGACACGCCACGTATGTGTCTAACAATGGGAAGGAAAAATATAAAATGATAAGAACAAACACTTATCACAGTGGGCTGGACACTGTTTTAATTGATTAGCATGTATTAATAAAGTTAATTCACCTGGAATATAGTATCATTTTAAAGATGGAGGTAGTGATAATGACTAAATATAGAAATTGGCTAGGCAGTTTATGGGTTGGGACTACAAAAGCCACAGTTTGACAAATAACCTTGCTAGAGGCTAGGAATGCGACTTCTTATCCCCTAAATCGTCATCTCTGCCTGGAGAGTATATATGACTAGAACTCCAGTCTAGACCCTAATGCCTTCAGATGAATAGCTTTGGAACTATATCTCTGGTCTTTCTTGATTAAAATAACTCATATCTATTTTCCATCTCAGCCCATTGCCTAAATGATGTAACCTCCTCAGAGGCCCATCAAAAGAAAGCTAACTATTTCCTCCTAAATGGAGTCTACTTCTGGAGTGGGTAGAGAGACATGAAACACCATTGTTTCTCTCCTTGAGAGTTAATTTAGCTGGGATTGTCAGTCACCTTGTTAATCACCTGGCCAAGAGACTACCCCAGAGAGGGTGATTCATTTAAGGCCTTGCTAAAGAGAGGGGAGGAAACATTGTGCCCTTAATGAGATAATAGATATTTTGTTCCCTATAAACCCTGCCCTCAGTGCAGTCACGTAGGGAGCAGCCTTGTATCTCATTTAAGTCTATTCGTTTGTCTGAGACTTAGTTTGAAAAAGCATGATGTTTCTTTCTATTTTCTTCCTATCTCTTTCTTTTGGATGCTAGCCAAAGCTCAGGTGTGCTTTCTTTAGTGTTTCAGGTTTCTTCACTCTTTGCCTGAAGCTTCCTTACACCCCTCCCATCGTGTGGCTGCTTACTGAGCATCCCCCCCCCCATCCCTCCCCTTCTTGAACATGGCAGCCTCATTGAAAAGGTGTGACCTTCTCCCTTTTTCTCACCCAGCTACCTTCTCTGGGCAGCTGCCCAGATTTCCAGCTTGCCTGTCCTGCTATTTTTCTTTTAAATTCTGATACAACTGTGTAGACAGAATATCTTATGTATGGTATGGACGCACCACCTGTCAATGAAAAAGCCTATGGCCTAGGTCTTAGGCAGGAAACAGACAGCGGGGCATCAAGGAGGAAGAAAGAACTCTGGGATAGAGCAAGACATGAGAAGATCTGCCCTGGAAGATGTGAGGATACATGGAACCTGAACACAGGGGAACCAGCCACGTGGCAAACTGTAGGTTTAAAATAAATGTAGGTTATCTTAAATCAGGATTCTAGTCTGAGAAGAGCCTTGCTATATGACCGAGGTATTTGTAAATCAGTTTTGAGTCTCAGTCTTATTTCTTGGAGCATGAGGATGGGAGGAAGAAGCTAACTTTTAAACAACTGCCCTCAAGCTTCCTGCCGAGGTCCTTCTTAAATAAATGCACGTATTAATAAAACTAAGAACCTGAAGACTGATCTGCAATCTCCCTGATACTGTGTGATGACACAGAGGCATCTTTCCAGATTTTTTTTTTTTTTTTTTTTTACTGACAATAATGAGGACTCAAGCTGTTTCTAGATAGAGTGAGCTGAAGTTGCTGAGCGGTCCTTCTGAAAGAGCCCGCAAAGGACTCACAGAGAAAGATAACTTTGTGATGTCAGCACCGTACAGTAGGCTGTTGTGGTGGGGACATTTAAAAAGTCGATTTTGAGAGGGGCTGTAGTGATGTGTTCTAGTGGGTTGGGGGAGCTGTTTGAGAATGGAACTGCTGTGATCAGCATTTCTCTCTTTCTTCTCTAGATTGGCTATGTCTACAAATCTACATCATCTGTATCTATGGCTGGAACACCTACTATAATCTCTGCTCCCTTTAACCTTGAAAGGAAGCTACAAAGAGGTTGGGGCATGGAGCTGAACATATTTGTCTTCGA
Source organism: Mus caroli (assembly GCF_978045245.1). NCBI lineage: Eukaryota > Metazoa > Chordata > Mammalia > Rodentia > Muridae > Mus > Mus caroli. The sequence goes on along the minus strand of NW_028227261.1, from coordinate 100,616,736 downwards.
ATCTAGTGTGGTGTGACTTGGAGAAAGATTTCCTTTGTCAGTTTTATTATCTACAAAAATGGAATAAAACCACCTTATTGAGTCGTTATGAATGAAAAAGTGGTGGTGCACAGTCCTGGACATGGCAGAGACCTGAGAAGTGCCATCCCTCACGTCTGGGTTGCTGCCTTAAGTTTGTTTTCTGTTCTGTCATTCTGCTTCTTTGTCTTTTTTGTCTTTTGAGCTAAATGTAAAAAGGCCATGGCGAGAAGGCTCGTTGCCTTGTCTCCGGGTCTTGGTTGTCATTGTCTTCTCCCTGTATAAATGAAGCACCACATCCTGCTTCCTTGTTGATTTTCAGAGACACGACTGTTTGACAAACCATTTCAGGTGCTGTCTGCAGGCTGCCTAACGAGCCCTCATCTTTCACATCACTGACTGTTCAACTGATTTAGGGGAAAGTGCCCCCCGTGGATGTGGAAGAAACAGATGCAGCATAATTGTTACCTCTCTCTCCTCTTCTTTCCCTCCACTGTGACTTCTGTGCACGCTTTCCCAGGAGACCGAATCATTTCCCTTACCATTTCTGTACTGGGAATTTATCCTAATGATGTAATTTATTGCTAATTGAGGTATCATATTAATTGATATTTATGGCTTTAAAAATCCACTTTTTCATCTGATTCTACTTAATGGCTTGGTTTCCTGTTTCTAGATTACTTTAAATCTTGAAAACAGTAACAACCTCTCTTTGAATGTCACCTCTATTGCTCCCTGCCTTGGTGGCTTCTCCTTTTCTTTCTTAAGGTGGTAAATATAGAAAGATTGTGTGCTTGTAAGTTAAGCAGTGTGTCAGAGCCTTTAGCAAACTTTTCCCGCTGTGTGATTCAAGTAACAGCATGGGATTAGACCCTATGCATGGTCTTATCAATCCCCTTTCCCCAGACAGAGAGTTTGAGTCCTCAAGTAGCAGAATATACACTTGAATCATGGGACCCCTAGGCTGCCTGGGACCTGGAAAGTGATGTAGTTCAAATATCTCCTATCAGATGATTTATTTACTTCCCGAGGCACAGAGCTATCAGAAAGAGCTATCAGAAACTCTCCGTTGCCTTTGAATGCTGGGCAGGCTGTCGGAGCAGAGGGGGCAGGGGGATGGGGATTATGGTACAGGATTTGGCAGAAATTTTATACCTATGGCTGCATTAATACCAGATCCATTTTGTTATGGCTAAATTAGAACGTGTGCACTATGATAAGTGGATGCTGACTGGTGGTTCCACGATGATTCTTTGAGAAATCCTTAATACTCCTCGACAGATCGTCACCTGCCTATGACAGTGTTCTTTCCCATGGCTGTGGGACCAGCTTGCTTGGAGTGATCTAGTTAATCCCGTTTTGAAACAGAGATGAAAAGATTCAAGGAAAACTCAGTTGCCTCTGCCCAAATCCCCAAACTTGATGTTAAGGAGCAGTCGGTTATGGGGATTCTTTCAGGTGGAATTATTTAAAATGGGAAATCCAATGTTCTTTAGAAACAAATTTCTATTCTTACTCCTTACACCAAGGATTTGAGGCAGGTCAAATATTATGTTTCATTACACAACAGTCCCTTTTACTTAAAGAGCTGAATAAAATACATTTATTTTTCAGATTAACATAAATCGAATTAAATTGTATTTTGGACATTTTTCAAAGATTAGGTGTACATGGAAGCAGGAGTTTTAGAGTTGGAATCAGAGAGTTCTGGCCTCTCTCCTAGCTTCATAGAATAATAGCTGATGGTCCTGGACAAGTCACTTTGGTTTTGCATTGAGACAACTGAGACAACAGTATTGCTGATATAATACCCACAGTGTCCCTGTGTTTAAGTGTCAGAGCTTAATTGTTCTATTTCTCCTTAGAATTTAATGCTCTATTTATGTGTGTGTGTGTGTGTGTGTGTGTGTGTGTGTGTGCATGTACCTATGTACCCATGTACAGAGATCAGGGGAGAACTTTTGGGAGTTAGCTGCTGCCTTCTACCTTGTTGAGGCAGACTCTCTCTTGTCTCTACCTCTCTGTGTATCCAGGCCAGCTAGCTTACTTTCATGTGTGTGTAATGATCCATCTCCCATGTCACCAAAGAAGTGCTGAGGGATTGTATTCAGGTTGTCAGGCTTGCTTACCAAGTGCTTTCAACCACTAAGCCATCCTGCCAGCTCTCCTTTTCTTTTTTCTCCTTCCCCTTTCATCCCACCCCTCCCCTCCCCTTCTCCTTTCTGTCAAACTGAGTATTGACCCCAAGGCCTCATGTACTCTAGGCAGATACTTTGCCCCTTAGCTATATTTGTAGTCCCCAGTCACCTACTTGGAGATGAGGTCTTGTGAGCCTTGAACTTACTACTAGCCTTACTAGTAGCCTTAGTCTACTAACTGGGCTATGGTCTGAACCACAAGTCCTGGATGTTCTATGGATGAGAAAAAGGGAGTCTTTGCTAAGAGATGAAAACTGTCCACATAAGCTGGAATAGCCAAACAAAAGCCAGCCCTGGGTCCCATAGCATATTCCACAATGCTACAATGGCTCTAGGCACAGTGAGGAGATAGAGCAGTCTGATTCTGGTCTTACAGTCTCTCTTGCTCATGGAGAGAGAGAGCCCATGAATGAGGTGCCTCCGTGTAGGCACAGTCCTCTCACTGGGACAGCTGAGCTCTCTCCTCTGTTAGATTTGCTGTTGAAAAGCGACCCACGTAGCTCAGTTCTTATTCATGCAACTGAAGAAATAAAAGTTTGTCAGACAACATGAGTGGGAATGTGGAAAAAATAGTCCTTTATAGGTTGCCAGTAAGATTGTAAATCAATGCTGTGACTACAGACATTGAGATGGAAGTTCTTTCCAAAGCTAAGATAGAACTCTCATGTGATCTGGCTATACCACTTTGAAAATACCCACAAATTCTAAGTTAGATTACCAAATAGAAATCCTCACATCTATTTTATTGTTGTCTGAATAATGGTAACCTGGATACAGAACAACCCCAAGTGCTGGGCAACAGATAGGAGAGGAAGTGTGGTGCTCATACACAATGGGGTTTGATTCAGCCAAAAAGAAGAATGCTATTATGTCATTTGGGGAAAAATACATGGGGCTAGGGTTATCATGTTAAGAGAAAAAAAGCCAAATTCTGAAAGACAAATACTGCATATTTCTGCTCATTTGCATAGTCCTGAGTTTAAAATGTATGCCATGAAAGTAAAAGGGCAAGTATTTGAGGGAGGGGCTGTAAGGTATGTGTGTGTGTGTGTGTGTGTGTGTGTGTATGTAAGAGTGTGTACGAGTGCATGTGTGTGGATGCATGTGTGTGCATTTGTGTGGATATAGGTTTGCATGTGTGTGCGTATTTGTATGTACATTCATGTGTGTGCATGTGTGTATATGTATGTATGTACCTGTGAGTGTGTGAGTGAGTGTGTGTATGTGTGTGCTTATCTGTAGGTGTGTGTGTGTGTATGTGTGTATGGTATTAGATGAAATGAATATAAGCAAATTACAATGATGTGTATGCATGAAAAGGTCATAGTGAAACTCATTACTTTAGACACTAATTTTAAAATATTAGAAACTTGGGGACAATAACAACAAATTTAGAGTTCAGGTGGCTAACACAGCAGTTCTCAGGGCAAGTATTAAATGTTTATGATGGAACGATTGGGGTCTAAGTTTAGCTGTGCTTGTATTAGTACACCACAATGCCATAAGTCAGCATGCATTTATTATAATTACTATAGGCCAGAATTGCAGAGACAACTGAGTTGGGGAATCTCTGCTGAGTTCCAAAGACTGCACTCAAGGAATCTATTTGATTGCATCCCCATCTGTAGGCTTGAGTGGAAGAGACTATACTTCATGCTGTTTCAAGTTGTCAGCAGCAGTTACTTGCTCATTCCTGGCCTAGAGGATCTTAGGATCTTGGCTGCTCACTGGCTGTTGCCTGGAAACCACTGGTGGTCCTAGGGATCTTCTGTATGCCATTGCCCTAGGCAGTTCACAGTATAGAAATAAGTTTCTTCCACCAGAAGACCTAGATTGGGTCTGCTGACAAAAGGTACAGAATCTGCCATAAGTAATCTTAGGAGTGATGGCTAATCCTCTGTGCTACCCTCTGTGGGTAAGATGGAAATCACAGTTCCTGTTCATACTCAGGGAGCCCCTAATAGCTGATTTGAAGTTTTCTTGGGAGAGTTGTGGCCATCTTCCTTTCTGTAGGGGAAGTTTGGCTTCAAAGGAGAACCGTGATGGGGGCAGGTGACATCTGTCATGATGATCACATGGACCAAATCGATTTGGGTCATCAGCGTTGAGGTCAGATAGCTTTACATGAAACCGACATTTGGGAAATTACCTATTCTTTCTGAATTTCCTTAATTGTTCAACTGGGATCACAATTTCTGGCCCGGCAGGATTTTCATGCGGTGGGAGATATCAAATATTTATTTGCAAATGGTAACAAAATCTACTTACTTGTTACCTTCTGGAGCACATTAGCTTCTGAGAGATGGCAAGAGGCCAGCTGCTTTTCTAGGAATTCATCTGCTCCTGCCCCACAAAAATAAAAATGCAAACACTTTCTGGCATGATGAAAAATAATGCAATGATTTGCACATTTTGGATGCTTAAAAATCAACTGGGGCCATTGTGAAGCGTCTTCCAAGCGGTCTTTTTGAAAAGGACTGACATGTCATCATTTTGCTGGGAGTTTTCATCTCTTTTTCATTCCACCTTATAATGTTCCTTCTGGACAAGTTAGAAAAAAAAAGTTTCAAAAGCAGCAGAGAAAGAAAGCCTTAAGAAAACACCCATAGGCCCTATCCAGAGGTTTTTGAAATGGTCACTTCCTGACTAATTCTGGCCTCTCGTCCTTATTCAGGTGCCTGGGTTGGGAATTTTCAGTTTAGCAAACAGGACCATAATGATATCTTGTGTAAACATATGCTTACTTTTAAAGGGATTCGTATGATTACCAGAATATTTATAATTTCCATCACGAGGATTGGCTGAATTGGAAGGTTTAGTTTTTGATGGTTCCAAATCTTGACATATTTTTAACAAATGGTGGGTGACTGTACCTTTAGTAGTTGCTCCTCATGTTTATAAAACTAGATGGTTCAGCTCAATTCAGATTACACAGTTTGTCTATATTCCTCCTGGGATTCCCATTAATAGTGCCTAAACATTTAAAAACCTTTACTGTCCTTTTGAATATAATACAAACTAATTTTCACTATTTTTTAACTCATTGTGATATGTAATCAGTGTTTGAGGGGGCTTTCCTCTTGGCAACTAGACTTCTTAGATAATGCATATTTACTGACATTGATTCTCTATATGTGAACTGTTCTTAGTATTAACCCACCAATGTGGCCAGTCTGAATTCCTTAGCAGATCCTAACAATGCATGTACCAAGTTGAAGGACCCCACCCCTCTAAGCAAGCACAGCACTTTTTAAAATGAGCCTCTTAATACGGATTTGCAGTCAGAAACTGTTCTTTCTGGAAGCTTCTTCCAGAGCCCATTGTGATCAGACATTCTGCTTTGAGGAGTCTAAGCAGAAACACTAGCAGGATTGGCTTAGCTGTAAGTTCCTTAAGGGTGGTAGCTGTGCATTACCCATCCTCAAAAACACCAATTATAAGCATTTAAACATGTCAACAATTATAGAAAAATAGATATTGCTAATATATAATTATTAACAAAATGTCCTAGAACCAGATATTTTCAATGATGAATTATTTCAGAATTTCAAAGCTTAGATACAGGGGCAGGAGAGATGGCTCAGCAGGCAAGTACTTGCAGAACACCCAAATTCAGTTGGTTCCTAGCACATATGCTGGGCAGTTTACAGCCTCCTGTTTCATCAGTTCCCAGGGATCCAGATAGAACACCATCTTCCAGCCTCTGAAAGCAACGGTACTAATATGTACATATGTCTGTTCCACATGAACATAATTAAAAAAAAAGTAGATAAAGCTTAGACACAAAAAATTTTATAACACATGAAAAGAAAGGAATTCTTCATATAGAAGGCATTTTTTCCCATTCTTTCAAATTCTTTTTCTCTGTTCTGATTTTCATAGAAGAATGGATCTGTAGTCCTTAGTACAGTTTAACAATTATGCTTTTAGAAAGGCTCTCACTATTTTCAGCCCTCTTGAAGATCACTATATAGTCCATGCTAGCTTCAAGCTCAGAATCCCCTGCTTCTATTGCCTTCATTCTGAGATGTCATGTGTATAACTAGGACATCCCACTTGAAGGGGTTTAGTTTGGACGAGCAAGGGAGGCAAAGAAGCAGGAACAATTGAGAACAACGATTCTGGAATATTTTGTAGTGGTGGAGATGGCCTCTAGGGTTCACAGATGGCAATGGTACCGGCTGTTTCTTAATAAGCCCAGTTCCTCTTATCCTGTAGGTCTTGTCTTTACAGTAATTGTTCCTAAGAACTACCCAGGATATTTTTAATAAAGCCATTTTTCAATTATGCCTTCCCAAGCTGACTTAGTATTGCAGTTCTATTTGACAACATTTCTGAAATGCACTCAAATCTCCCCCCAGATCCTTCAAGTGTTCTCCTTATGCACAGGGATGAAATCATTTTCCTTTCTAGCTCCTCTAACCTGGAAATGTTTCCTCAGTTTTTCAATGAAAAACCCTGACTGGTACAGAATTATCATAGGAGAGGATTTCAAGTGACTACTCCTTGCTGTCTTGCCAAGCAAGGATGTGTGAATGCATGAGCATGGATGTGTGCGTGTATGCATGGACATTGGCAATTAAGGATCATCCATCTGTCCTAATGAGAAGAGAGGTGGTGAGAATCCAGATACCGGGCAGGGAAAGGCCAGTGCTGGGAGTGCCTTTGTAAAAGCTGCTTATGCTGTCACCCGAGGGGAGCCTAGAATGAAGTGCCCAGTGGAGACTTCACTTTATATGGTCTTCTCCATATGTATCCAGGCATAGAGGGGAGAAAGAAGGCAAAAATGATCAGAAAAATAGGTTCTCTGAATGGTGATGAGTGTCCCAGAGACAACGACCCATTCAAATGACTTGGCTCAGTGACTAAACAAAAACCCAGGAAAATTTAGTGGTTTTGCCTCTCTATAGTTCAAATGGGATGGTGTTCACTAATGGGCAAAATCTAATGCATATGCCTAAGAGTTTCATTGTGTGAAAGACAATGCATTGCTTGGGAGGAACGAGACCCTAAGGTGTGGAACAGAGATCTCTGCTCCTTGTCAATCAAATAGACCTCCTTCTCTTGCACACTTATAGTAATTGCATCCTGCTTAATGATGTTGTATCATTGCACCTCTCTCACTTGAGGGAATTGGTTTGTAAGATAGGTAGCTTTTTACATCTGTTCTTCTTTATTTCAAAGCCAATAATCCAAACCTAGATTATCTAAGTAACTCTGTCTTAGTTAGGACTTTACTGCTGTGAACAGACACCATGACCAAGGCAACTCTTATAAGGACAACATTTAATTGGGGCTGGCTCATAGATTTAGAGGTACAATCCATTATCATCAAGGCAAGAGTATGGCTGCATACTGGCAGGCATGGTGCAGGAGGAGCTGAGTGTTCTGCATCTTCATCTGAAGTCTGCTAGGGGAAGACTGTCTCCTGCATGGTTAGGACGAGGGTCTCATTGCCCACCCCCACAGTGACACACTTCTATCAAGGCCATACCTACTCCAACAAGGCCGTATCTCCTACTAGTGCTACTCCCTGGGTCAAGCATATTCAAATCACCACAGAGACTTAATCCAGAAGAAGACTTTAAATCAAAAAAAATTTAGGGTTTTTACTAATTGATATTGGTAAGATTCAGAACAATGTGTGTGAGACTATAAGGTGCCTAAGCTGCTATTATGTTCAACTAGTCAGAGTGGATACTTACTGGATTCAGGTTTGAGAGTACTGCTTCAGGCTGGCCTCACCTGGAGCTTCAACTGTCATCTCATCCTTAACCCATAGATTATTTTTTAATGCAAACTTAGAAACTAGAAGAATTCTCATTTGGGCTCTGTGACTCTTACCAAAGAGATGGCATAGTAGAAAGGGCCAAATGGAAACTCATGGAATTTTTCCTTTCTGTGAAGAATAGAAATTCAAGTCAGTATTCTACCTTTCTAGAATTTTTCAGTTATTAGTACTTCTGTGAAAGAAGTCAATAAGGTGTGATGGAGATTCCCATAATGTTATTATTCTTAATTCTCCAGTGTGGTCTTAGAGATATTTGGAGTAGCATAATACTGATAGAATACAAAAGACACTATGGATTATTCTTAGTATAAATTTGATAAAAATAAAGTTAGTGCTAACAGTGCTGCAGCACATCCGAAAGATCGTCCATTATTACTAAGTATGATTTGTTCTGGGAATCTGAAGAGAGTTCCTTTATATTAAAATGAAAGGAAGCTGATTAATACAGACCATAACAATTCTAGGTAATACAACAAGAGCTGTATGTCAGTACTAGTAGAAGTACAATGTACTTGGTAATGGCTATCCTAGATTTTATAAAAATAACTCCTAGGAAACTAAGAGTGTGATTTTTTTCAACATACTAAAAATGAACTGCTAAAAACCAAACCAATACTGAAATGTGACTTATTACTTGCATCCTCAGGAAAAAAGTTTTACTTTTCTTTTTTTCCTAAAAATTCTAGGCAACATAATACATCAGCAAACAGAAATGAGACATGTGACTGTTATAAAGGAGAAGCAAAGCCATGGCTATTTGGATATGATTTTCTGAAAAAAATGGACAAGAAGTTTGAAGAGGTGAGGAAGAGGGAGGTGAATCTGAGAGGAGTTAGAAGAGGAAAAAGGAGCAGAAATATGATCAAAACACATTGCAAGAGATTCTTAAATAAGTAATAAAAATAGCATATGAAAAGAAAGCCCAAGAATACAAACTGTAAATCACTTAGAACTGACGAGTTCAGTAAAATAGTTATAGATAAGACAAATAAAAGCACCAACATATTTTCTATAATAAAATATTGAGATATGATGTGAGAGATGAAAAACATAACCAAAATGTGTTACTAAAAATTGGTCTGGAGAGATGGATGGATTAGTCAAGGACACTTGCTACTCAATCTTGAGGTACAGCACCCACATTAGGCAGCTCACAAACCCCTGCAACTCTGGCTTCAAGAAATGTGATGCCCTCCCTGCAATCTACATGCATGTGGTACACAAACATTCACACAGATATGGACACCCCCCCCCCCAAATAAAATAAATACCAGTAAAAAATAATAACTTTAAGTATGAAGGAACTTTTTAAAGTTATATAGCACAATTCTAAGAATCTTTGTTCTTAGATGAGAATATGAATGTGCAGTGCTCAGCTCTATGAGGCCTGGTGTTAGATGAACCATTGTTACTTTGTTGCAATATACAATCTTTATACAATCAATGTGCCACATTGTGCCTCTGCTGGCTGGATCCTTAACTGCACTCAGAATCTACCATTTATGAAGGAACTAAGTGAATTTGTAATGAGATATGGTAAGCTAAGCTTCCGTTTGGGTATCCCATTTCCTGTCAGTATGTCACCAAGGATAGACAGACCAACCACTCCTGCCATTAAGAGAAATTGAGGCTTGGAAATCCTCAGCTAGTTTAGGAACCATGGCTGGCTTCATGGGTGAGCTACTTTTGTAGTATAACTGTCAGCTTTGTATTACTACAGTGAAATACACGAGGTAACTCATGTTGTAAAGAGGAGAATTTTACTTAGCTTAATTACAAGTCAATAGTTTCAGAGTCTAAGATTAGATGTTTGATCTCTTGCTATGTGTGTGGAGGTTGGTGGGATGGTGACATGTCAGGAACACAAGTAGGAACATCTTCAGGCAGCAGTGATGGGGATAGATAGGATAGATAGAGACAGAGACAGAGAACTCATAAGATCTTAAAGGTTCCATGTTGCTTCTTAGTACCGTCTGTGGCCTGTGGCCCACACCTTCAGTCACAATGGGGGGCAGAAACCATAACCGAGTTACAGAGACCTGCATGAACCCACACATATTTAAAAGAGTCTGATTCTCAGATTAAAATTTTGTTGGCAACCCTGAGATCCTTAATATTTTGACAAGAGACCCTGCATTTTCATTTTGCACTGGGTCCTATACATTAGTTAGGGTGTCCTGGTCGATACAGTAGACTGTAATGTTCATGAGCTCACAGATGATTCATCTGGCCTCAGGCTCAGCTGCTTCAGTTTGTGTGCAGTTCAGCACTCGTTCAGTCAATGTTCTCCAGGAGCATCCTATTCCTCTTCTCTCCTTCCCTCACAGACACCTGAGGACATCATGAATGTTTATTCTGCATCAAATTCTGACCTAAAACTAGAGAGTTGTATCTCTGACATCCAAGTCTCCTGTCTTGTTGTAAACTGTGACAGGGAAAGAGCCCAAGGTAATGTAGGCGCCAGGAAAAGGGTGAAGCAGGAAAGAGAGAATTGACTGTTTTATTATAGAAAGGCAATGTTTGCTCTGGTCATTGAGGAGGAATAGCTGCTAATCTTGGGGACGAGAAGGGTGACCTGATCAGAGAGAAGGATGTGGGTAACAGGACTGGGAGAGGACACAGTGCACTTTAGGAACAGGGAGGAACACAAAGAACTTGACAAGGCCATGGGATAAAAATAACATGTCCCAGGAAGGGTGGGTTAGAATTAGATTGAAGATATTTGCATACCAGACAAGGAATGATTTTCCAACAGAAAATGAGGATGATATAAAAGATTTCATTTTTAAAAAGTTATATAAACAAAGAGTTGAAGTATACAGTAAAATGGATTTTTTATAACAAACAGCCGTGTATACATTATTAGAGTTCATCATTTATTGACATTTTCCTCATAACTACAAAAGTAATATAGCTCTGAGGGACCACCATTAAGGAATTAGGATGAGAACATAAAAGATATGTTATCTAGACCAGAGGTATACAGAAGAATAGAAAGGTAGTCAATGAAGAGCCATTTTTTAATATTTAAGTCTAACATAGGCTAAGATTCACAAAGGAAACATTATTTTCCTAGACTTGAGGTTATTTTTTCCCATTTTTTGAGACAGCCCCAACTGTCCTAAAAATTGGAATATAGACTAAGCTGTCGAACTTCTAGAACTTTACCTACCTCTGTCTCTCAGAGTTCTGAGTCTAAAGGTGTTTGCCATCAAGCCCTGTTTAAACTCTAGATTTTTATTTCACAATATTATTTTCTCAAACTTTTATAGATAGTGCCTTATAGATAGGTCTCCTTATCTAACTCTGCAGAGATTTTTAAGAGAAGAATACAGATGCCTAAGGATTCCTAGTTTTGTGGCTTCTACACATTTCTCTACTAAACCTTGAAAATGAAGGGTGTCTCAGTCATCTCAGTCTGAGTTGTGTTAGAAGGACGAAGTACAAATCTCACAGCCTCTCACTTAAGGCTATTTTCAGCAGAATGCACCCATGAGTCTCCAATCTACCTTTGTTTTACTTCAGTCAGTGGGTATTGTATAACACACTGTCCCTTTGGATGGCATTGCTATCTTTTATGTTCTTCACGGGGTAAACCTCTGTTCATTCTAAATCATCAAACAGTCACTCCAATGACATTATTTTAGAAAACAAACAAACCTTCCTTTAACATTTTCACTGAGACTTGATTGTTCAAGACTCAGCTACAGTTGTGTGTGGGTGCTTGTGTTCAGTAAGTTGAATATGATTAGAATAGCATTATGAATGTATGCAGCATGGAGAATAAAAGCTGATTCATTCAATCAACAACTACTTACCACATATCACATGGTAAATATTATACTAAATGCTTGCAATAGGTTCATTAGCAGAGTCAAAATTCCTGACTTCACGAAGCTCATGGGTGGATGGTGGGATGATACATGGCAAGTGAGTAAATAATTTCAAGTAATGACCCATAGAAAACATACATATTGTTTGAATTTTATTTTAAAGGTGAATATTTGGGGCTATCAGAGAAGAAAGTCATAGGTTTTTACAGTAGTTCCTGTGGTTGCATAGCATCAAACCAACCAGAACCTCAATGCCATATGACAGTAGTATGTTCCCCTCATGTGGATGTGGTTCAACTCAGTTGTCCTAGCCTAACTTCAGCTGGGTCACTGAGCTGGGCTCACCCATGTATTTGGGACTGCCAGGGATTAGCTTGTCTAGACTGAGCTTGTGGGAGTAGCTCATCTGTCATTTGAAATCATCAAAACAATGCTTGCATAAGGTTCAGCAATTCAAGCCCCAATAAGCAAATCTTTGGTAGTCTTGGCATATATATGCAATATATACATCTCCACTGCCATCTATTTAAACAAAACAAGTCACATGGCCAAGCCCACATGCAACGGACAAGGAAACATACCATAGTCACAATGGAAAGGCATTGGAAAGGTACATGGCAGAAGGTAAGGATTTATAATCCTATTACTGCCTTAGATCTCATATGTATATATCATAAGAACTTGAGTCTGTCAAATCCCTGAAGCAGTACTTTTCTTTATCTTTCTTTCCTCTCTATTTTTCTACCCTTGTACCATCAAACATATGCTTGCTTGTTCATGTGGTCTTGGTTCACTTATGCATGGTGATGTTGTGTTTTCCAGCATCTATATCTCTTACTTAGAACTCTACCTCATGGAGTATGTGAAATTTTGTAAGTTTATGAGTATCTACTTTGCTAACTGACAGGGCAAGAAATCTAAAAACTACAGCCCAACAGGCATTGTATGTAAATAGTGGCTCTTACACTCAAAGGAAAGGGATAATTCTGAAGTCTATCTCCAACAAGCTTCTTGTTTGCATGCAAACCCTGATGACTGTCTCCTGTCCATTTGCTGATTCCCTGGAGTCTCTATCAAACTATTTACAATCAGGGCTTTGTCTTGGGTGTCTGCCTCTGGGGGAAGCTGTATAAGAAGATATATACCAAAAGTCTGTTGTGGGAAGAAAGCATCTTTGGAACTATTCCTACTGTAGTTGAGTCTTGAGAAGTTATATCAGTATGTATCAGACAGTAGTGCAAAGACTACAAAATTTGAATGAAAGAATCTGGCAATCCTGAGACCAACACTTTTTTTCTAATTTACTTCCCTGGCCTTCTCAGCATTGATGCTGTTGTAGGTAAAATTCCCAGAGGGAAATCCCCAATCCTCCCATAAGAACTAGACACATTAAGACATAATATCATATGGTATCTGGTCCATCGTCATATTCAGTAAAATACCTATCTGCTACATTAAGGTGTCCGCAAGGTAATAGTGAGAATAACATTTGTGTGTGTGCGCAAGTGGTGTGTGTGTGTGTGTGTGTGTGTGACATTGTAAATAGACTTAATCTTCTTTAATCTTCGTTCAAGTGTCTGGGTGAAGATATTATTATCAATGCACTCATTTCACAAAAAGAGAAGCCAAAGATCAGAGGAGCCTAGAGACCCTGGATCATTCAGCAAGTGGTCCATCTGAAATGGATCTTCCCTCTTCAAGTTTGGCATTCTTTCCACTATGCTCTGCTTTCCTTCAGCTTGTTAGTTACTTATTCTTTGCCTTGGCCAGTCAAAGTTCCCTAAAGACAGGAATAGATTAATTTTCCCTGTAGATTTCCAGGCTCTACTCAGGGAACTTGGTTATTGAGAAAAGAATTAGATAATTGTCAGCAGGAGAAGACAGCTTGTAGGAGAATGTGATAAATTCAGCCAAGTTCCCGCCATGGGTAGAAGATGTGAAGCTAATGCCAGAGTATGGGCTTTTGGATCTTACTTAAGAATAGTAACAGCTAATGTTTGTCTAGCATTTCACAGATGTCAAAGTCCTTTCTGAGGCTTAGTCTCATTTAACTTCAACAGTCCTGTGCTCTGAGGTGACCTCCTTTGTCAACATAGTCACTATAGAAAACCGAGGCTCAGATAAATGCTGTGCTTAGACAAATCCAGCTAGTGAGTAAAGGTTAGTGTGAGCTAGGGACTCAGAGCATCGGTTGTCATCTGCAGTGTTTGCGAGGTACACGTTTCCTTATTCTACAATAACGGGAGTTTGCATAGTTCTCAGTGGTGATAGGACACGCCCAGTTTGAAGTCCTAATTTTAATAACTGTGAGGTTATTATTTAAGCTTTGTAAAGGAGAAAGCAAGGGTTTGGAATGTTAAGAGAACTTTCCCAAGAACATTGTTCATAATCGTCAGGGCCAATGTTCAAATTGGGGTCCTTTAGTATTTGATCAAGTTGTGAGCAGCCCTCACAAAGGAGGAACAAAGTTACAGCAGAGGCCCTAGCAAGAGTATACATCATCTTATTTGCTAATGAGAATCAGCTGGATTTCATGAGGTCCTCGCCTACCAGGGGCAGGGAACTATTTCAAGGAGCAGGGGAAATCTCAAGGAGCTTAAAATGCAGAAGCAGAAGCAGACATTTCTTAGAGATCAGAGGCTGGTTGGGGTGGCTTCCTGAGAAGGATGGAATTCTTGTGTTCTGGGCTGGGCATGCTATCTGTGGTCTATCTGGCTCTCATTCTTCCTCAGGAAAATATGGTAGTGAAGACAAGTCAGGAGGAAGAGGATAAACAGAAAAGGAGAAAGACAACGATGAGGAGGAGAAAGATGATGATGAGGAGGAAGCAGAGGAAGGGAGGAGGAGGAGAGGGTGAGGAGGAGAAGAAGGAGGGACAAATAAGTAGGGAGGGAGGAGAAAGAAAAGAGGGAGGAGAGAGGGAGGAGGGGATGAAAGCTGATATGCCATGCTATTCTGAATGAGAAACAGCTCCCTGCTCGTAACCAGCACAGGATCTGGGAAAAGAGTACACTTTGGTGCTTTGTCCAACTAAAGGGCTTTTATATCGTTGCAGAATCTGGGTGTTTATTTTTCCTTGCTTGTATTGCAAATTTATAACAAGTTGAAAACAGAGCAGATTTTATCCCCCCCCTCCCTTTTTTTTCAGTTGGCCTCTCACTTTCTTCCCAACAATGTCTGGGTTTCCCCCAAAGCTACCAAGTGCTAATTTGAAAAATATGTTGTCGACAAGTGGGAGAAAAGGAGGCATCTATTGTGAAATACCCTGTGGGGCACTGAAGAGCTTCAAGAGAGGAAGACAGACAGACAGAGGATACAGGGAAAGAGTTGGGTGAGCAAAGAAAGATAAAAGGGGGAGAGAGAGAGGGAGAGGGGAAGGGAGAGAGAGAGAGAGAGAGAGAGAGAGAGAGAGAGAGAGAGAGAGAGAGAGAGAGAGAGAGGAGTTGTTGTGCCCTGAGCAAGGGAGCCTGTGAGAATAAGAAGCAGATGGACCAGAGAATGCCAGGCATCCAAGTCCCCGAGTAGCTTGGTAAAAGTCAAGGCTGCAGGCTTCAGTCTTCTATTGCAAGGCTACAATCTTCCATCGGACATGAAACATACACAGGAACCTCACTGTTAATATTAATTTCTGCATTTCCCAGAGTCCCATGTAGGACACTTCATAAGAAAAATGTTGAGTTAAGTATCCTAGGAAGTAACTGCATCTTCTAAGAACCTCCTGGGAGTTCTTGTGAGGAGAAAGAGCCATCACCAATAAGCTTCCTGACCTTGGATTGGCTGTCAGGAAGCTTATGGCCAAATTTACAGCTCAAACAGAGCTTAGGCAGAGAGCCAACCACGGTTAAACCTTATCCTATTTGTCTCTCGGCTTGTCTTTGGTTTTAATGAAAGAAAAAGATTGTCTTGTTGATTTGAAAGAAAGAGTATTCTATAATTTCCGTCTGATATAGGAATGGCTTCAAAAATCTTTGCGCAATAATAAAGATGTAAGTCAACAACCAAGAACAGATAATCATCAAAGCTCGAAGGGGCCAACGAGTGATGGGAGGGAATCCTGAATCCTGACTTCAGGCTTTGTCTCCATGCACACCTCGAGAAAGGTACCTTGGAGGAAACAAGAAGTGGTTTCAGAGGAGTCGCCCGTGTCGTGTGTGGCTGCTCTTGTTTGCGGAGCACCAAACACGAAGGTCTTAGAGGCAAATTAAACTCCTTCAGAGAACGTATCTTCTGAATCCTTTCCTGAGCGGGCTCAATTTTTAAAGCATTGGTAAGAGATGGGATTTGGAAGCCAAGGACAGAAGTTTGTGGCTTTTTCTCCAGAGACTCTTTAAAGAGTAGACAGTCATAAGATCCCAGCTTAACTCACTTACAGGGACACCACGAGTCTCACCGTGCTATAACAAATTGAAGGCTCTGTGCTCTTATTTTGCCACATGTGCTTTCTATCCCTTGTTCAGTTCTCAGTTCGTTGCTGAAACTCTATCACCATTCTTTCTCTTCCCAGGTCCCTTCTCTCTTCTTGATTCTATGGTGAACTCCTACACAACCTTTAAAGCCCAGCTCAGTGCCATCAGTTTCATGAAGCCACAGCACTACCATTCTTTATGAGGACTTGGTTTGTTTTTGACTTACTTCATTCAGTTCGCCAGTAGTCTCCCCCCATTACTATGGTGTGATAACAGTGGATAGAAGTTTGGTTGTTTTCTGCCTCATGCATCTCTGAGCTGCCTCCCCAGTGGTAAAAATTGTTCTGTTCATCTTTAAATCTCCAGCACACCACAGTTCTGCAGACTGCAAAAAAAACCAACCTAGATGGGGTGAATATTGACCTGTGAGTGAAGAACAAAGTTTCAAGATTATTCTAGACTGTATATATATTTGGTGCTATAGGAAAACATGATTTAAAAGATGAAATACAGATCAAAAGTGCTGGTGGATTCTTTAGCTTTATCAAAAAACTGAAAATAGTCTTGGTTTCCAAGCCTACGGTTGCATTGATACATTTATGGGAATAAGGGATGTGGCTAATCAGGTGCTGTTCTCGACTGTTTTGCTTTTGGGGATCAAGAACAAAAAAGCAGTGGTAGGAGTGGAGAGCAGAGAAATTGGAGTTGAGGCTGTGATACCATCTGGGTAAATGACTTAATCATCCACTTCCTCATCTGATAAATGGGAACAAGGATAGCGGATAGTAAGGACCACATTGGCTGGCATTTAGTTCTAAGTGACATAATGCATGAAGATCAAGGAGGGCAGCTACTACTCAGTAAGTGTGATTTCTTCCTATAATTGAAGTCCAATTTTGTCTTCCTCCAGGAGCTCTACCCAGCTTGAGCTTTCAGAATTTGACTGTTTGCTCGTTTTTTCCTCCCTCTAAGTGGACATGTGCTCTTGCATTGTCTGGGAAAGATGGAAACTTGGCTTCAGTAGTTGACACAGGTGTGACTAGGACCTAAGGGCACTCTGACTGAGGGTGGGTGACCAATTTCTGCTGTGCTATTCAGAGCTCATCAAAATGTTGACTCATGTCTAGATACAGCCTCTGGGGACTAGTGTGAGTAAGGAGGGCCATGCCCAGTTATTTCCTGCTTGTATCACGAGGGTGGCATTCTCTATATAGTTTCTGGGAAGAGCATATAATGTATATGTCCAGGTCCAGGTGGTTTACAAATAAAAAAGTTTGGTCTGTATCTTTGTGTTTTAATATAACTACCTAAGATCGAATTTTGTTCCAAGGACCACAGCATCCAAACAATTTTGTACGTGCTTGAATGGCTGACCACTCTGCACTTGTTGTCATCAGTTACGCCAGTTGGGGATAGCACCAGAGATGAGAATGGAAGAGAAGACAGATTACAGTGATGTCTTTAAGCATTTGGTGCTAGTTGTAGATTTATTCATTGGAGTGAAAAAGAAAAGCCCAAGAAGGGAGCGGCAGGGGGTTGAGGGAGATTCTTCCTAGCTACACATGAAACTTGGAGTAATCTCTTCCGGTTGACAGGGAACCACAGTCACCTCTGCTGACCTCAGAGAGCTGCCCCTGGGATTATGGAAGGTTGTCATATAAATATTGCCCTCCCTAAGCCATGGGAGCTGTGTCAGCGTTTTAGAAGATTGCTGAACTCAACTGTTTAGAGAGCCCTACATCTTCTCCCAGACAGGACACCAGAGCAGCGGGGAGGATGAAAGGCAAGGAGGATGTTCAGGGAAGGAGTGTGCTGATTTAAGCTGATCTCCTGCTCACTTTGAAAATGGGTATCAAGTAGGCAGCTGGGATCTTGATCTAACTGAGGCTTCTTGATTTGGGCAATTGCTTTGTTTCTGAAGATTTGTGTGCTTGGAAGACTTTTGTAAAACGACCATTGAAAAGCCAGTAAGGAAGATAACCATTTGGAAGAAGAGTCCACTGACGTCAGGATCTTTTGCGGTGGGGGTGGGGCGGGCGGCAGCTTTAGGTGTGTAACACATTTGAAATCTTAGGCTTTTGATTGCTTTTGAAAGGTGGGCAATGCTAACAAAAATATTATGCGTTTTGCTAGAAATCTCTCAAACGCTGGCTTGATCACATTAGACAAATGTGTAAGACGCTGCCAAGTATTACAAAGTTCATTGGAAATTAATTCAATTAAAGTAACCTGGACAGTTTGACGCCTGGGATCACTGTGTAAATCCAATTACTTTACACAGTATGGAGCAAAAGGGTTGAAAATTTCTGTGTAATCCTTTATATCTAGAACATTTACATCTCTCAGGTATCCTTTTGGAGGAAAGAGGATATTTAAATATTCAGAAAATGTTCCTGTGGGATAGTGAAAGAATATGAGGTATTTTGTTTATTTGACATTGTTTAGACTTATGTATTGGCAACTGAGACCAACCACCAGCTTCTGAACACCTACATATATGTACTATCACCCTAGACACTTTCATGTTCTTTGTTCTCCATTTCATCATTACAATGGCTATTATTTAACTTGCTTTATGGGGAAGACTCAGGGGCTTAGGAGACACAAGCAAAATGTTCATTGCTTGCCAGTGGCTTAATTGGTTACTGATCTGGGACTCTTTGTCTGAGGCTTTGCTCTTCAACATAATTATGTAAGAAGTGAGGCAGAGGCAAGAGGGTCAAACCCCAAGTCCAAGGCTAATGTGGTCTATAGAGTGAGTCCTAGACCAGAAGGGACTACACAGTGAGACCTTATCTAACCCCACAAATGAACAAAATTAACTAATGGTTGGAGTCAAGGTATAATATATGGGAACAGGAGGGAGCATTTCTCACCGGTGGCTGCAGAGGTCACTGGCAGAAAATGGAAGAGGCTTCATGACGTGGCTCTCACACAAGCTTACGGCTGTCACTTATCAAGGGTGTGCCTTGAGCCTGGCGCGATGGGAGGGCTTTCTCCTTAAGACACAGACTTCCCATGAAGGATGAAGAAGTGGAGGTTCTGGGTTGGACGTTCACTTGCCTGGGCCCATGCAAGTCATAAGCAAGGCCCTTTGGATGTAGGCGTAGTTCTACCTGCCTTGCGCTATTTCCGTACTGGTACTGCTTGAGAGCTTCACCGTGCAAACCCTGAAATGTAAATGCTTTTATCTTTCATTAAAAACTGGAATTTAGAGGCAGAGGCAGGCGGATTTCTGAGTTCGAGGCCAGCCTGGTCTACAAAGTGAGTTCCAGGACAGCCAGAGCTATACAGAGAAACCCTGTCTCGAAAAAAAAAAAAAAAAAAACCAAAAAAAAAAAAAAACTGGAATTTAGGTACAAGCCCAAGACTTGTTCAGTAATGTACAAGGAAAGAGTGCAATAATGTGTGCTAACCCTGCATACCCACAGCTTTTTACTACAAAATGTCTTATTTGATGCCATAGACACAGTAAAAGTATAGAGATTTTGAAGATGCTGGAGAGACTTTAAATCTGGAAAGACAGATTTAAAGATGACTTTTTAAAACATTGCAAGAACACATAGTCTTAAAAACTCAAGTCATTTTACAAGCTATATAATGGGAGAAAGCAATCTCTTTTAAGTTTCTGGCTGTCTCTTGTTTTCCATCCCTTCTCGTATTCCTGTCCCTAATTTTCTAGACAATCTCTTACATTTGTGGTTTCTCCATCTTTAAAACTCATACATATGTTGCTATTTCTTATTCATTTTATTTCTCTTCTCTGTCTCTGTCTCTCTCTTTCTCTCTTTCTTTGGGTGTGTATGTGTGCACATGTGTGGGTGCATGTGTGCATTTGCACATGGAGGCTTGAGAATGACACTGGGACTCTGCTTCCACAGCTCTCTATGTTATTTATTGAGACAGGCTCTTTTCAAGGAGCCCAGACCTAACAGGTTCAGCTGGTCTGGCCAGCAAGTGTACTTCAGGGATTCCTGCCCTCTAAGTGCTGGAATTACCATGGGCTGCCTTGCCCATGTAGATTTATATGAATTCTGGAAATCAGAAGTATGGTCTTGATGCTTACATGACAGGTGCTTTAACCACTGAGACATCTCCGCAGCCCTTCTTTTTTTTATTATTAATTAAAGTTGTTGAGTTTCAGTACAACATTTTAAAAGAATTTTTCCCCCTTTGGTTAGGTATGAGTGTATGTGTGTGTGTTGGTATGAAGATCAGAAGTCAACTTTAGGTTGTTGTCCCTCTGATGTCATCCATGTTGCTTTTTAGACAGAGGTTCTTCTTCAGCCCAGAGAATCCCTGTTTAAGTGGCTAGCTGACCAGTAAGCCCTGGTCCTGTGAGTATCTGCCTCCTCAGTGCTGGGATTTCAAGTTTGTGCCAATATGCAGCAATTTTCTGTGGGTTTGGAGATGGACTCTCAGTTCTCATGCCTTGCCCTGTGAACTAACATCCAAGCGATGACGTTTTCATAGATAGGTGTAATGATACTGTGTTGTCACTCATTGCTTGCCCTTCTTCCCCTCTCTGTGTCTGGTGCTCTCTGGCTAGGCCTTGACTTTCTTCCTTTCTCTAGTGAGTCCTTTCTTCTACTTTCTTGTCTCCTACTACAGGGGACCTCTTCCTTCTCATGAACCTCCTTGCATCTCTGTGCCTGTGCCTGTGCCTGTGCCTGTGTGTCTGAGTCTGTGTCTGAGTCTGAGTCTGTGTCTGTGTCTGTGTCTGTGTCTGTGTCTGTGTCTGTGTCTGTGTCTGTGTCTGTGCCTGTGCCTGTGCCTGTGCCTGTGCCTGTGCCTGTGCCTGTGCCTGTGCCTGTGTGTCTGAGTCTGTGTCTGTGTCTGTGTCTGAGTCTGTGTCTGAGTCTGTGTCTGTGTCTGTGTCTGTGTCTGTGTCTGTGTCTGTGTCTGTGTCTGTGTCTGTGTCTGTGTCTGTGTCTGTGTCTGTGCCTGTGCCTGTGTGTCTGAGTCTGTGTCTGAGTCTGTGTCTGTGTCTGTGCCTGTGTCTGTGCCTGTGCCTGTGCCTGTGTGTCTGTGTCTGTGTCTGTGTCTGTGTCTGAGTCTGTGTCTGAGTCTGTGTCTGTGTCTGTGTCTGTGTCTGTGTCTGTGTCTGTGTCTGTGTCTGTGTCTGTGTCTGTGTCTGTGTCTGTGTCTGTGCCTGTGCCTGTGTGTCTGAGTCTGTGTCTGAGTCTGTGTCTGTGTCTGTGCCTGTGTCTGTGCCTGTGCCTGTGTGTCTGAGTCTGTGTCTGAGTCTGTGTCTGAGTCTGTGTCTGTGTCTGTGTCTGTGTCTGTGTCTGTGTCTGTGTCTGTGTCTGTGCCTGTGCCTGTGTGTCTGAGTCTGTGTCTGAGTCTGTGTCTGAGTCTGTGTCTGTGTCTGTGTCTGTGTCTGTGTCTGTGTCTGTGTCTGTGTCTGTGTCTGTGTCTGTGTCTGTGTCTGTGTCTGGGTCTGGGTCTGGGTCTGGGTCTGGGTCTGGGTCTGTCTGTCTCTCCCTCCCTCTCTTTCTCCCCCCCCCCCCCACACTACAGTGAGCTGACTTGGTGTGTAAGAGCACTTGCTGCCAAGCCCAATGTCCTGAGTTTAGTTCCTGTTTTCCCACAGATATCCATCTTCTGCCTCTGGCTCTTACAATTGCCCTAGCTCCTTTTCCAAGATAACCTCTGAGCCCTGGGGAAAGGGAATGCGATACAGCTGTCCAGTCTAGAACTGAGCATCCTCTTCAGTTTCTTGAACATTAAAAATGAACAAACAAACAAAACAAAACAAAACAAATCAAAAAACTCCCATCCCATTGCATTTCTTCTTTTGAGAACTTTATGTGTTTGGTTCTATGCCTCAATTTTCAGTTGTGTTGTTTTCTTAGAGTTTAAGGTTTTTTTTTGTTTGTTTGTTTTTGTATATTATAGATACTAACTTTCTGTCAGCTCTGTAGCTGATAAAGACTTTTTTCCATTCTGTAAGCTGCCTCTTTATTCAAATGATGATGTCCTTTGTTAGATACCTCCTATCAAGGTTTTTAGTTTCACGATAGGAACTGATTTTCAGTTGTTGCTCTCAGTGCCTGTGCTGCTGTGGTCCTATTCAGAAAGTCCTTTCCTGTGCTTGTCAGTTAGAGCATATGTTCTACTTTCTTCTTCAATTCTTTCAAGGTATTGGGACTTATATTGAAGCCTTTAATGCATTTGGAGTTGACTTCTGTGCAGGGTAAGAGGTAAGGATCTAGTTTCATTTTCTGAGCTGTAGCTATCCAGTTTGACCAGCACCATATGTTAAACCACTCTTGTTTTCAAGGTAGTTTTAATAGTCTTTTGTTGTTGTTCAATAGGACTCAAATAAATACATAGAATGAATGCAGATTAGGGAATACTTGTGAATTTGAAGCAATGACTTAGGTGTTTGCTCAACACTGTGGTTTGGGCATGTTTCCAAAATTTCAAGTCAGAAATTTGATCCCAGTGTGTAAGACCTGGGAAGCAGGATTCACAGGGATGCCCCGGGTATGAGATACTACCTCCTGAAGTGATGAATGCCGTTATTCTAGGATGCCTCATGGAAGGATGAGTTCAGTAGCTCCATGCTCTCCCTTTTATTTTCTTGCCCTCTCTTCACCTTCCATCACAGAATGAAAACACTTGATAGATACTTGGCTCTCCATCTCAAGTGGGAAGACTTCCCAGCTTCCAGAAGCATAGAAAATACATTTCTGTTTATTTAAAAGGATATCTGCTGTTGTGTTCTGTTATAGAAGCACAAGATGAACCAAAGCATGTTCTTGATAGATCTAAGCAATAGTGTGAAGTGAAAGAAAAAAAAAAGATATGGAGTGAAATATGTATGCAAGTTGCAAATTCGCATGAATAACATTATATCTATTTGAAAAAAAAACTCATATGAGTGAGACTATACACTTTAATTGCACCAGGCAGTTTACATATAGAGGAAAGGAAATGAAGGAGATGAGACGAATAAATGGGAGGGTTTATTCTAAGGCCAATCCAAGACATAGGGACTATGATTATCTCAACCTCCAACCATTGACCCCTGAGGTCTGAAAAGAAATTCAGTGTTTACATAATTATGAATGCATAAGTACTCTTTCCATGCAATACATTGTAACGATGTTTTCCTTATGGGAAGTTGAAGGACTTGGAGGTTGCTTTTTCTTTTTCTTCATATTTGGATTTAATAATGACATTTGATTTGATTAGGTTTCTTTCCACTATCAGTTCATCTCTAAGAAGCAGGCCATCTCTAAGGCAAGCAGAGAACCCCAGAAGCAGACCACCCTGTGGTGCTTTCATCTGAGACTTCTGACTTCAAGAACTTTGAGGAGGCAAATTTCTGTAGCTCAGCCATCCACTGAGATTTGCTAGAGTAGCCTACATGGACAGACAGATTTAGACAGTCCCTAAAACATGGAGGTAACTTTAAAACCAGAGATAGTAGCATCCAAGGAGCTTTGATGTCTATGCTTGAAAGATCCTCCATTCCTATAGAGGGATGTGGTGTTCTATCCTCCCACAACCCTCATCCCCCATTTTTTCTTTTATAGTCTCTGAAGATTGTTCTCAACTTCACTTTCTAACTTGTGCCATGGTTGTATGTCTGTCCACTTATTTGGGTATAGGGCATCTCACCCAACTGTCATTTTCCAGCTGAAATCTCATTTATCAGTTCTCCTCATCCACCCTAAAGTACTGAGGATCTCTGATTCATTGTCTTCATACTTAGTCTTCCACTGGGATAGGAGGAGGGGAACCCAACTACATCTTCTCACCTATTCTCCTGGTGGACTCACCTAAAGTAGCATCATCTGGATTTGGTTTTCAGAAGCACAGGGAGCAATACCTCCTTGTGCTCATTTGCCTTACTCTGGTGCAGAGACTAATCTCTAGGCTACCCATAACCACCTTAGTAAGTGCAGCCTCGCGGATCTGGCAGTCCCTCACAACCTTTCCCTTTGCTTTTGGGTTTCCAGAGTTTGTGGAAACTTTGGCCTGATTAAAAGTCTTCTAGTAAACTTTTGGGAGGAACAGGAATTGCTTAAGAGATAATTATTCTCTGAAAGAAGATTTTAGAGTGGCAAACTCGAATTTTGAGTTCCAGTTTAGATTCTTGATATCTATGTGATCTTGGAGGTGCTATGTCTTTGAAGATAGGAAGAACAAAATTGCAAGCACCTGAGAGAGTCATTTGAATGAAAAACTTGCTTACAAAGCACCCTGTTCTCAATCAGACTGTAATAATTACTCAATCAATGACAACTTTTAGTCCCTTATGGTTGGATTAGAGTGGGTCCTAGTCAGTTACTTCCTGTCTTCTAGGAAGTGAAATAGAAAACAGAAAAGGAATCCAAATGTCATTTTTATTAGTGATTCAGGGAAATGTCATGTAAATGCTCCCCGTGCTTCTTAAATGCCAGGTTCTCTGACAATAGCTAGGTGGGAGACTGGGGGAGGGTTTCCTAGATTCCAGTAAGAATGGAAAACAGCAGAAAGTGTCCAGAATGAACAACTTCATTTACTTACTTTGTTGCCAGTCAGAGGAAAGGCTGGAGGATTCCTGAAGAGCTGAGGGTGTGGTGTGGGGCAGGAATCCTGGGTTCTTCTCAGCCAAACAAGGGTCTCCTGGAGGATCTCTGCCTTCTCTGTAGACTAAAGGTATAGCAAGAGCAGAGTATGCCTACATATAGACTGGTCCAGGAGAAGACAGGAGGGAAGAGACATGTCAAATAATGGAAGCCTTCTGGGCATATCCATCCTGCTTCCTGTTAAAAGTGTGCCTAGTAGTGCACACTCACCAGGCCAGTGAGTTCTATTACCATGAGCCGACTGCTTAACAAAGTGAGAGGCAGTGTTAACTTTAGGTCTATCTTCTAAGTCTGTCTCATTCCATACCACTTCCACAGACAGCAGTGCCAGCATTGGGAAACCCGGATCTGTGGAATGGCAGGCATGTCATTCAGCGCACCATAATCCCAGCATCTCCAGAGCACTCACTATCATTTCTTTATATAAAAACTTGGTCTGTTTTTCATTTTTCTATAATTAGTTTATACCTCTACTGGAGTTATGTCGGCTTGTCGTTAAGTTTTTAAAGCAGATAAAAAGTCCCTGTCCCAAAGTAATCCACTCACATATATTTACAGAAGTATGGATTTTAAACATACCTAGTAGTCTTGAAACTGCTCTTTTCTTGCTGGAAATGTGGTCATCCCAGGTTCTTTGGGGTTGGAGGGGTTATATGCCCAGCTTTCTCTCTCTCTCTCTCTCTCTCTCTCTCTCTCTCTCTCTCTCTCTCTCTCTCTCTGCGTTGGTGTGGGATTTCTTCCTTGAAGCTATTAATAAGCAATTGAATCAGACCTCTCTCGTATGCCTTCCCTGGAATGTGAAATACATTATTTTTCCCACTAATTTTCCTTCTGTAGAGACGTATTGGTAAGCTTGGAATTCTGGCCATATTTGGCAACTGTGAAACACGAGGTTCTTATAAAAGAGAGACCTTTGTGGTAGGAACAATCACACACACACACACACACACACACACACACACACACACACACACTTCATCTTTTCCCTATCTCCCCTCTCTTTTCCCGTTTTTTTTTCTCGTTTTCACTTTTTCCTTTACTTTCTCTGCCTCTTAGCCCCTCCCTCCCTCCCTCCCTCCCTCCTTCTCTCCTTTCATCCAGGTTTTCATATATCGACTTTGTTTTCTCTTTCTCTTACTCTTCTCCCATTACTTGTCTTTATCTTCCTTAAGTTTTCATTCCCTCAGCTGCATGAATTAAGTTAGGACACAATTCAGAGACCTTGTAAGGTAAGGAGATGATAATATCCCCTCTTTCCTGCAGAGTTTATGTGTAAGAACATAAGTTTTCAAATATTAACGTGCTTAGGCCCCACTTACAGTGGGCTCTTAGGCCAGTCAGTGGTCTTCTCTTGGAATTGTGATCCCCTGGAGAACTCATGGGTGTCAATTATGGGCAGTGGCAACAAACTAGTGACCTCTCTGGACCTCCGACTCATTTCTCAGAGGGTACAGAGAGCCCAGCTGCCACCACAACTTTGTGTAACTTCCCAACCTCAGACAGATCTGAACCAATGACCTGAGGGTGAGAGGCTATGTATAACTTGATTACATTTTTAAAAAATTCCATTTTTCTCTTGAAAAGACACCTTCAGAACACAATGTCAGTTTATCTCTGCAATTTTAGACATCAAATAGCTTATTTTTTTTAGTTCTCTCTGGGTCAAAGAATGTTATTAAGAAGAAAAATGTAAAAAATATTGGTTTTGCAACCATTCAGTATCCAAACTGAAGGCTCTAATAAACTCACAGAAATGACTTTCTTTCTTTCTTTCTTTCTTTCTTTCTTTCTTTCTTTCTTTCTTTCTTTCTTTCTTTCTTTTTTCTTTCTTTCTTTCTTTCTCTCTCTCTCTCTCTCTCTCTCTCTCTCTCTCTCTCTCTCTCTCTCTCTCTCTCCTTTTTGCTCAAAAGATCTTTAGAGACTATAGAATATTTAAAAAACATTGTGCAGGACATGATTGCTCTAGAATTCATGTACAAAATAAAAAACAAAGCAGATAAAACAGCCAAAAGATATAAAAAGATGATGTGCTCAAATAACCTAGATTTTTAATTTCTGAAAGGATTTATCACCATGTTCTAGATAGTCGATGTGTGTCATCTTAGCCCTGTGGGACATCACTTCAGCATCCAGAATATAGACTAGACTATAGACTAGACTGCATGAACAGCACAGCACGGTTACTTTAGTTTCTCTATTTATTCAAGAGTCTGTCCACTGAAGTGTCCATCTCCTCATTCACTGTGCACAGAAGGTGCTAGGTTTTCTTTCAGCCCTTGGATTAGTACTTCATCTACAGATATTGTGAGGCTCCTTTGCCAAAACAGGCACAACAAAATTAAAACAACAGGCACAGTGTAATGAGAATGAACAAATCTTTCCTTATTTTTTAGTAGTATACAGGGGAAAAATGAATATTTTATCTTCAAGTGCTTATACCTGTAAGGGAAAGAGATGTGGAGAAACGAATTGTTCCATCTGTAATTTCAGGCAGGGAAAATGAGTTCCAAGCCTATTAACAGAACACATCCAGAGGGAGGGCCAGTGAGGCAGAAGGACAAGCGGCTAACCTCCCTTTCTCGCCTTATTCCCATAACTGATTGGCTGGAAACAAAGCGCTCTCCTTAGAATGAGAGGCAAGAAGTCTGACACTGAGCAGTGGCTACTTCCCAAGATATCTTTGTCAGCAAGATGGGTTCAAGTTATGATTTCACCGACTCTATGATTGACATTGTTACGGTTCTTAGAACAGTTACCATGGAAACCAAGGGCCTTGCATGTATTTGAAGTAATTCACCTGACCTATTGCTCAACATGAGGGAGGGCTGTGGGCTAGAATTCCTCCCAAGTAGTCCCTGTGTTCAGGGCATTCTGGCTATAGTGTTACTTTGAATCTGAGGAGCCTTTTCCAGGCAGTATAGATGAGGAAGTGTGGGAAGGAAATGTCAGTGTCCTGTATCTGCTCAGGGAAATTCCAGTCTGACAGTTCCCTAGGGAGTTGAGATGTCAATAGGCTCTGCTGTTTTCTCCCTCCCAAGCACAGTCTTCCTTTCTGCTCCTTCATCCCTGGTATCCCCTAAGAAGGGCCAAAGAAAAGATGCTGAGGCAGTTAGTTAGTTGTGCTGTGCCTATGTTCTACCTCTGGGTTGGAGAAATATGGAGAGAAGGGAGAAAGGCTAAATGACCTTAAGATGACCGTATCACAGTCATCTTCAGATGACCATCACAGAGAAAGACTGTGCACTGTACTGACTGAAACTCTACTTGCACTGGCCCAGGACTTCTAACACATGTGGCTGTCGCGACATCACAGTATCTCTTTAAGGCTGCCAGCCATCAGATCTGCCCAAGACCCATTCTTACTCCACATTTCCTCTGAAATCCTTCACCCTTCTTAACTTGAGGACACTCTCCTTCCTTCCTTCCTTCCTTCCTTCCTTCCTTCCTTCCTTCCTTCCTTCCTTCCTTCCTTCCTTCTCTCTCTTTCTTTCGTTCTTTTTTTAAAAAAAACTCTGCACCAAGGCTCTAGAAAAATCCCCTCCATTCCCACCCAACTCCCCTACCCCTGCCCCCACCAGCCAACACTCATCAGTTTTGAACTCAAGCTGCCGCCGGGTCTCTTCTCTTCCCCTCGCTGCTGCCATTGGCTGCTGTTAGGATAGACCTCTCTCCTTTGCGACCTTAATATCTGACTTGGCATTTTTGCTTCCCTACATCACCTCCCCACCCCCACCCCGTGCTCACTCAAATTCAAATTCCCATCAACACTTAAAAAAAAAAGAGGCACAGATCCCCTCAAAAATGCATACCCTGTTTGTCCTTTCCCAATGGTCATGAGAGGAAAAATGGCTGCATTTTATTTTCACTTTCTCATCAAACCCAAATATTTTCCTTCACACCAACGTTTAGCATCCGTCCTTTTCCTTTTTTTTTTTTTTTTTTTTAATCAGACAGGGTTTCTCTGTGTAGCCCTGGCTGTTCTGGAACTTACTTTGTAGACCAGGCTGGCCTTGAACTCAGAAATCCGCCTGCCTCTGGCCTCCCAAGTGCTGGGATTAAAGGCGTGCACCACCAAGCCCAGCCCATCCTTTTCCATACCCTCCATGTGCTGGGTTTTATGAAGACTTCATGCTTTGGGAACATTCTGTTTTTAAAGTCACCATGGTCAATGAATTCAGCATTTTCAATACAATCTGGGCCCTTTCCAAACCTACTCACAGGATTCAGAACTACTGTCTATTCATTCGTTTGCCAAATATTGACCCAAAAGTTGGCATTTTATAGGCAGTAAGGATATAGAACTTTCTCTCCTGGAGTTATGAAATAGTAAATTGAGCAGAAAATGAGCATGAACATGAAAACACAAAACACAGCCACAGAGGGAAGCAGGGAGTGCTGTGTCGGCCAGGCGCAGGAATACCCGTAAGGACCAGATCGCATTATGAGTTCTATGTGCTTCTTGCTCTATTTGACACTCCTATCCAGCCTCTGAACCATGACTTCACTGTTTCCAACATGCCTGGGAAACTAAGGTACCAAGCCAGTGTGTTTACTTGCCTAGGAGCTGAACAAATGATAGCTCGTGGACTTGAAATTAGATGGTCAGGTTCTCCCGTCCATCCTTTTAGCTTTTGAATCTCTGGGATAGGGTAACTGTCACATTATTTTCATAGACAAGAAGGTCACTGGGGGACTCTTTGAAAAGAAGGTATTTAGCCTGAGGCTTCCAGACAAAGAAGGAGCACTTCACACATACATAACTAAAGGAAAGAAGGAGTCAGGGATGCATTCGGTGAGAGCCAGCAGCCTGGAGAAAGGCCTCAGTGTACATGAAAAAATGGGAGGAGCATCAACACTTCTGTACCACAGTGAGAGAGAGAGAGAGAGAGAGAGAGAGAGAGAGAGAGAGAGAGAGAGAGAGAGAGAGAGAGAGAGAGAGAGAGGAGCCCAGGAGGCTGGGCCAGGCTTCAGAGATTTGGCAAATGAAGGGATCCTGTGTTCTAAGAGCCACGGGGAGCCAGAGCCAGTTTTCCTTTTACAAATCTCTCTGTGGCAGATGTGTGGAGAGTGGATCAAGGATTCGCAGGGTTAGTAAGGAAGCGGGGAGAGTTTCTGGGAGGCTGCTGCAAGGGTCCAGTTGAGGGAAAATTGTGGCTCTGTTTGTGTTGTGACACTGGGTATGTAGTCATATGACTCTACTGTGGCAATAGCTACATTAGACATGGCATCAACAGAGCCAGGGGATGGATAAACTGGAGGAATGATGGAAAGAACAGAGACAAGGGTGGCTTTCTGCTTTCCGACTCGAATAGTAAATGTGGTCCATATTTTCACAGAGCAGAAGAAGCCTGCTAGCAGCAAACAGTTTTCCTTAATCTTTTGAATTATCTCTTCTTCCCATCACCCTCTCCCCTCCCCCTCCTTCTCCCTCTCCATCTCTCTCCCCCTCCCTTTCCCCCTCCCCTCTCATGTCCTTATTCCATGCCTATATAATACCTCCAATCTGTAGTCTTGAACCTTTTCTCCTCATATATTTTCTGCCTTTACTCCCCTGTATGCCCCTGAGCTGAACCAACAAACCCAACTCTCCTCCATTCTGAAGAACGGCTCTTCTCATACTGTTGTCTCTTTAGTTGCTTCCACAGACGCCATCATCTTTTAAAAGCAAGTCATTTTAGTAAATGAGCTACACCTCTCATGACTGCTGCTGGAATAAATGCTCTCACCTTGATGTCTCATGAGATGTGAGTGATGGTGGGTCCTCCTGGATGCTATCCAGGCATGTGATTTACAACAGTTATGAATACTGCCTCATGCCCTATTGCTGCTGAGGTTTTAGATCCCTTTTTTGGCAGAGATTTGCCCAAAGACAAATTTTGCCTGGTATAATTACATTGGGAACCTAATGCCTGCTGCCTTGAAATTACCCTTTTTGGAATCTCTTAGCTTATAGGAATTATGGGTTTAATTGGCAAGTATCTTATTATTAAACTAATGGAAAATTTGGTAATGATTTTCACTGAGATAGTCAATAAGTTAAAATATAGCCTTTGTGATGTGGAAAAAAAAACATTAGAAACTTCTATTTATCCATGTGGCCAAATACTCAGAATCATGTTTAAATACCCAGTGTTGAGTGGTCATTCAAACAACATTAAACAGTTGGCATTTTAAAACAGCTGGTTTATCAAAAAGGGACAGTTTTGTTATTATGCTTCATAGGGTCATTGTCTGATGAGCTAACAAAGTTAGCTATTGCATTAAAGTAGACCACCAAGGAGAGGAGAAAATTGGTTTTAGAGTCCCAGGAAGGGTCTTTTAAAGAACTCAACTCTAATAGTAAGTGTAGGAGAGAAATCAAGAGGCTATCGTAAGACGCTGTAGTCTTGAACCTTTTTATTCTCATGTATTTTCTGCTTTTCTTCCCCTGGCTCCCCCTGGGCTGAACTGACAAACCCAGGTCTCAGCCAGGGAACCTTCAGGTTTATTTCTCTTATTCGTCTACACACACTGCTAAGTTATCTTCAGATGCTGGACATGTGTGCTCGGACCATGCCGTTCCTTTTGTGCATTGTCTTGAGCACTGCATGTGAGTTCTACTTCCCCTGTGTTCTGTGCAACACAGCCTGCAAAATCCGCAACATCATCAGGGCAATACACCTTGGATCTGGAACTGTGGAATATTCTCTGTCTCTCTGTTTCTGTCCCTCTCTCTCTGTTGAAATTTCTCCCATGTACACAGTGCATATTGACCACTCTCACCCCTCATCCCCTCCTTCCCTCCCATCTGTTCACCCTCCTTTCCCTCACACTCACATGTATTTCTTGTGTTTTGTTATTCACTGAGTTTAACCAGTGCTGTTTATGTGACTCTGAGTTTCGCCTGGTCATTGGAAACGAGTGAGCGCAGCAGGTGGTATACCACCAAACACATCGATTCTCTCTCAGAACCCATCAATGATCAATAGTTCACCAATAATGAGTAGGGCTCCAGAAGCCCCTCCCCTTTCATGACAGATTGTTGACAGTGTCTGTCTGGTGTTGGTCTGCTGCAGCTGGCCACAGTTGTGAGGTAAGGACTACCATGGCTGCATCCAGTCTCTGATACTGTCTTTTAGCTGTGTGACCTCAGTTAAGGGATACAGTCTTCTCATGTCTCTGCTTACCATTACACAAAATGGAAATGACCAGAGTGACTTTTTCATGGTAGTGTTGTGATGCTTATAGTTGGCATATATAAAGTATTTTAAATATTGGTTAGATGCATTAAGTGCTTAATAAAGGAATCTAAGAGTTTTCCTCGAGTAAAATTATTCATTTCTTCTGCTGGACTCTCATAGTCAATTCTTATATGGTAATAATTGGTACAGTGTAGCATGTATTTTGTTTATGTGCATGTAAAATGTGGTATGAAAGAGATAGAAATGACAACATTAGTTTTTCTGTCTTTCATGGAGCCTCTTTTAATGCATGATCATAATGAAAATTCAAGAAATATTAAATGAGGTTATGATATAACTGTAGGAAAATTTGTAGTTTATTTAAAGGTAAATTAATCAGGGGCTCAACGTGAGATTGTAAATAAATTCAACTAGAGTGGTTATCTAAATTGTGTAGTTATTTGTAATTTTGTGATTCTACGTTTTGGCTACATGATGCTCAAGTCTCATCCCTGTGAGGTGTTCAGTTTAGGTCAATAAGAACACCACAGTTTTACCTGAGCCCTTAGCTTCACAAACCTTTACTGATATGGTATGATTTTACAAGCCTCAAAAGACAGCTCCCAATCATCGAAGAGACAGGATCTACTTCTTCATGCACTTAGGTTTATACTGGACTTTCTCAAAGACACCCTCCTGTATCTAAGTCACAACACTCCGACTCCCATATAGAGAAATCTTCATTACTGAATCCTTCTTTTCCTTGGGTACTTCTTGCATGAACAATTTTCCATGAATATCTGTCCAGTGCTTTCACATTCTAACTTACAAATCTAGTTCTTTAATATATATGGATTTTGATTGTCCCCTGAGGTCTTTCCTTCTATTTCCCATATATAATTTCTGTAAAAAACAAAACAAAACAAACAAACAAACAAACAATCCAAGGATTCTTTTCACTTTGGGACTCCGTTCTCAAGTAGAATAGCTGGGTTACTCAGGCTGCCCACGATTCATTTCTTTCAGTGATGACTTTGGATCCTTCATTCCCTTTGCACATTTGAGAACTTAGGCAATTGAAAAACAGGTCAGATTGCCACACTATTGAAGTGGTTTTGTTTCTTCTTCTCTTTTGAGTTACCAATCTTTGATGTTTGAAAAACATTATACACTGCTTGACAGCAAAATCTTGAGGGCAAATTTCCACCATTACAAAGGTGTATCTATTTCAAAGGACCTGGGAGATTAACTAGATTACTGATTTATAGATAACAAATATGTGATATCCCAGGGGCAAACACTAGTCTAGAAATTAATGATAGACATTTGTGAAGACTGGTGTCCTTCTCCCCACAAGTTTATTAATGATGGAAGAATTTCAGTTGGCGAAATCAATTTAAAGTATTACACTCTAGGTATGTTGTTTTTCTTCCGCAGACACTTCTGTTATTTTGGATAAATAAGTCAGTCCCTTCATGAAGCTTACAGATTTCTGGTCATTTGCAACTGTCTGTGGCCTCTCATTTATTTTCTTTAATGCAGAAACAACTTTATGTGTATAAGTGTTTGCCTGCACATACATACATGTAATCTGTATATGCCTAATGCCCACTGAGGACAGGAAAGGGCCCTGGGACAGGTGGTTGTGAGACATCATGTGGGTATTGAGAATTGAACCTGGGTCCTGAGGAGTCAGAGTTCTTAATTGCCTCTACCAGCTTTTCCGGGTGAGGTGCTTATATGGCTTTGTATACCCATCACTTCCTGTGCCTAGTTTTACTCTGTTTAGATAAAGAGATTTTTGTAGTTTTCACTTAAAATGATACTTCTGCATGTCTGATTTATTTTGTGATCCACTAAATTTGGTGAGCATAGTTTCATAAGCATGTGTGTGGGGTCACTTACTGGAGCATAGACAACTAACCAGTGGCTACAACCATTGAATAAAATGACTCTCTCTGTGACAACTTACCTTTTGGCTTCTGCCTTTGTTGCCCTAAATTTATAAGCCAAATTGAAGTGGAAGTCAGCTGGTCACACCCCTCGGCTTGGCGTCCACAGCTTCCTACTCTTTATGGAGTCCCATGCAGTGACCCCCAAGACCACCTTGGTTGAATTTCAGCTCCTCAGTGTGTCTTTTTTGATCACTCTGTCCTATAGCTGTTGAGTGACTTATCCTTTCTTGGCTTTAACAGCAAAGTCCCCTGCCTT
The DNA here is from genome assembly GCF_978045245.1 of Mus caroli. Lineage (NCBI taxonomy): Eukaryota > Metazoa > Chordata > Mammalia > Rodentia > Muridae > Mus > Mus caroli. Next base: position 100,582,537 of record NW_028227261.1, on the reverse strand, counting down.
AGTAACCTTAAAAGGCCTTCCAGGTTCTCACTTCCAGTGTCAGTCTTTGGGCTCATGTCTTTTCAGAGATGTGCATGTTGGGTATGAATTTCCCTAAGAGCCTTATTTAAAACATGTGTAACCCAGTGCTTGTTCGACACAACAGTCCTCCCATCCTTTTCCATTTCAGTTTTCTCTATCATGTGTCATAGTATTTGCAATGCTCATTTAAGACTTTCCTACCTCTCTACAAAAGTACAAATTCAACTTGGGCAGAAATGTTATCATCTGCTTACTGGTTTATTCAGTGTTCAGAACAATGTCTGGCACATAGTAGATAAGCAAATATTTGTTAAACCAATGAGTGTCATAGCCTAGAAATCTGGCATTCTTTTCACACCTTCCCCTGAGTTCTCTGATAAAGAAGAGGGCCTAGATGTTTGCCATTTGGCATCTTTCTTCTCTTTTCTTTCCTTTTCTTCCCTTCCCTTCCCTTCCCTTCCCTTCCCTTCCCTTCCCTTCCCTTCCCTTCCCTTCCCTTCTCCTTTCTTTTCTTTTCTTTTCTTTTCTTTTCTTTTCTTTTCTTTTCTTTTCTTTTCTTTCCTCCTTTCTTTCCTTTCCCTCTTTCTTTCCTTCTTTCTTTCCTTTCCCTCTTCCTTTCTTCCTTTCTTTCTTTCTTTCTTTCTTTCTTTCTTTCTTTCTTTCTTTCTTTCTTTCTTTCTTCCTTCCTTCCTTCCTTCCTTCCTCTCTCTCTCTGTCTGTCTCTCCTCCTTTCTTTCTTTCTTTCTTTCTTTCTTTCTTTCTTTCTTTCTTTCTTTCTTTCTTTCCTCCTTCCTTCCTTCCTTCCTTCCTTCCTTCCTCCTTCTCTCTCTCTCCTCCCTTCTTTCTTTCTTTCTTTCTTTCTTTCTTTCTTTCTTTCTTCCTTCCTTCCTTCCTTCCTTCCTTCCTTCCTTCCTTCCTCTCTCTCTCTCTCTCTCTCTCTCTCTCTCTCTCTCTCTCTCTCTCTTTCTTTCTTTCTTTCTTTCTTTCGAGTCTTCTGGCCCCCTGGGTTTGTCACAAAGACCTTGAGGTAATACTAAGATAGACTTTTTGGCAGGCTTTCTGAGGTGTACTCTTACTAATAAGCCTTTTAAAATTTTGAAGTAATTTTAGACATTCAGGAAAGTTGCAAGTATATCTGGTTTTCACTCTTCTGAAAAATCTATATTATTGAGATATATTGAAATGCAAAAAGCTGTGCACACATGATGTGTGTAATTTGATGAGTTTGGTGATAATGATGTACTATCACCAAATTTATGCCACAGACCTGCTCATCATCTCTAAAGCTTTTCTCCTGCTATTACTATTAGTATTGTTATTAACATTCTGCAGCAAGAACAATTAACAAAGGCTCTATTGTCTTACCAACATTTTAAGTACATAATGTATTATTGTTTCCTATTAGAAATAGCTTTACTAGATCTTTATGGTTTGCTTCTCTTTATAATTGATATTCTGTGCATTCTGACTAATACCTTCTGGCTTTCCCTCTTCCCAGCCTTCAGCAATTCATCAGTTCATTCTCTGCTTCTGAACATTGAACTATTGTTGACTCATTGCACACTCTGTATGAAATAGGATTTGTGCTTCTGTTTTTTAACTTATTTCACTTTTCATAATGCCTTCCAGATTAATCTGTGTTGTCTCAGACAGCAGGGTTTCCATTCCTTTTTGCAGACAGAACAATATTTCGTGGATGTATATCGCACTTTAAAATCTATCCTTTTATGAGCATCTAGGTTGCTTCTGTCTTGCCTGTTGTGAATATTGATGCTGTGAACATGGTGATACACTGGAGATTGAAGCCCCTGTTCTTTACCTTTCTTTCATATTTGTCTTTCCTTCTTTCTTACAACAATCTCACATACAAATAACATTCCAATCCATCTCTAATGATATCATTGGGATGTCATATCAGTCCTGTAGATAGGAAAAGAAGGAAGAGAGGAGTAGCCCTTGGTCTTGTGAAGGCTGGATGCCCCAGTGTAGGGGAATGTCAGGACAGGGAAGTGGGAGTGGGTGGGTTAGTGAGCAAGGGGAGGGGGGATGGGATAGGGGTGTTTTCAGAAGGGAAATGAGGAAAGGGGATAACATTTACTATGTATATAAAGAAAACCTCTAATAAAAAAGAAAAGAAAAGAAAAGGAAGAAAGGAATGAGCCTAGTAATAACTGAGCCTTACTTTGTGTTTGGAACCGAGTCATGAATGTTCACAGTGTCTATTGATTTATGTTAGCTCCAGGGCGGAGATCTCTTTAATCCTGTTTTATAGATATGGCCCAGTGAGTGACTGGGAACACGCCTGAGATCATGTGGTCACTCAAACCTAAGCCTCTTTTTTCTTCTTATGTCTCTTGCCTCTGTGTTCCCAAAGCCCCTCATGTGTGGGCTTGGCTTCATTTAAGCCATGCTTGAAGCTCTTCTTCCCTGGAGAGTTTTGATAAAAACAGGTTCTTGTATGTTCCTCATTTTGGCTGTTACTCATCTGTGAGTGTGAACTCAGGGGCCAGAGAAGTCAGACCTGGTGTAAAAAAAAAAACCAGAAACACACACACCACATACACCATTAAAACTGTGTAAGGTTTTAACTCCATAGGAAAAAGTTACCCCAGAAAATCAGGGGCATGTTTTAGAAGTCGGGCTGTCTTTGGCATTTGGCTTGACACCTGGAAAGTGAACACTAGGAATTTTATTGGCGAAAACACTGGAAATTGTTCCTTCTAGGAGGGGAGGATTTTAGTTCTTTCGAGGCAGAAGAATTTATGTGTGTTCTTTGAAAAGGGAGGGGTGATTGGAAGGAAGCAGATTTGTCCCTAGCAAAAGTACACACACACACACACACACACACACACACACACACACACACACACACACACACAAAACAGAGCATCTAATCCAGCCAAGTTTTTCTCTGTTGGCAGAGTCCAGGGTATGTCTTCATTTTAAAATCAGCCCAGTCCTGGGAGAACTTCTTACTTAAAAACTTAAAGAACTTAAAAAAAAAAACGAATGGGCCCCAAATTATCCATATTTGCTTGCTTGGGAAGCAGCCAAGGGGAACTACATCTTTCCTCTCCCTACCACACACAACTCCCTGCATGCCCCACTTCACAGCATTGGATGTCGTGGGTAGAGTGTCTTCCCATGGTCCCAGCAGCCCCACACTGTCCTCTTGGCACTATGGCATTCTGGGGAAGGAAGCCAAAGGCCTGTGGCTTTCCTTGCTTCCATCCTCACTCCCAGTTTGCTCACGTGTCCCTCAGCTTCTGCCTGGAGTTTAAGTTCTTTTCTGAGCAGGCTGTGTGTGTTGTGCTTACATGGGGAAGGGATTTTGTTTTCCATCTGAGCAAGCTGGTTTTGAGAGCTTTCAGGATACACTGGTGCAAACAAACAAAGCGCTCTACCACCCCAAAGAACACGTGTAGAAAGTATTTGAGAGCAAGCACCACTAAAGAAGGTTGTACAGGGTTCCACAAAGCTCACCTAGTGGTGGAGAAAGGTTTGTAGTGGGAGGCATGAGACATTGGTGCAGTGTGCTTAGGGACGCATTGGTCATCTTAATTTGGGAAATGATTGCTCTGACTTGTGGGCTGTTGTTGTTGTGGGAGAAAAGCAGCACTGAGGAAGGAAGGACGAAAGGAAGGACAGAAGGAAGGAGGGGGTGGAAGGGAAGGAGGAAGGAAAGAAAAGGGAAATGAAGAAGAGAAGAGAATTTGATTTTTGACTAGAAGTACTTGGATGACTTAAAAAAAACCCAACAAAACCTTGCCCTCCCTTTCTGTGACCTTGGTGATACCGTTTTACCTCTGAGCCTTCTCTGAGAAGTGGGAATCAGGAATCCTTAATGGAGTTCTGTGAAGATCTTGTGCACACATAGCATCTTTCTTTCATTCCTTCACAGTTCCCACCCTACTTTGCTGGCTCATGGGTCCTCTGGGTGTAACTGGGTGGGTTTTCCTTTCCCTCCCACTTTTTAATCAAGTTAGCTCATTCTCTCTTCATTTTTTCTCCCTGAAGCCATATATTTTAGGGGTGAGAATTGCACGGGTTGTATTAAGGTTAAATCCTGAGGGCATCAGAGCATTGAAAGTTGCACAATGATCTTCTACTAAATATTACAGAGAGTGTATTCAGGAAGTGCAGAATGCCCTCTCCATCAACACTGGTCCACATGTGTGGTGATGGCTGTGTGCTATATAGCCTGGTTTGTTGTAGGTTATATCATCAAGGCTTATGTAAGTACAGTCTACAATGTTTATGTAACAAAAACATTTACAGGTAGATGTTATCTGTTGAGATGTGATTGTCATCATTAAATGAGGCATGGGTGAATTTATACTATACTTAACAATTTAAAAAGTACATATACTTATTTATTCTATGGGGTGTGTGTGTGACTGTGTGTGTATGTGTGTGTGTGCGCACACGCGTGTGTGCATGTAGAGGTTAGAGGTCAAATTTTCAAGGGTCAGTTCTCTTCTTCCACCATGTGTGTTCCAGGGATCACACTTGGCCCGTTGGGCTTGGAAGCAAGATCCTTTCTCCACTGAGGCAATTTGCCATTTCTGAACTGCATTTTAACATTTAAGAAACACTTCTAAACAACTCTCCCTGTTTCGCTCTTAACATGTTTTGTGACTTAGGTTTTAGTCCTGGTTGCCACTCCATTTTTCAAGTGAGGACTTTGAAGCTCTGAAAAGCTACAGGACTTGACCAAGGTTACACAGCTGGACATCCTGGGTTAAGCTGGGGTCCACCCTGGGCAGTTAATGGTAAAACCCTAGCTGATTTTGGATACGGTTCCTCCCTTTCCCTGTTCTCTGTCTCCTCGCTCAGCACTGCCTCTTTTTGGTCTCTAGTATTTCAGGTCTCCTGTCAACTTTTTTTGAGTTCTCATAAACATATCTTCTGAGCAGCTGTTTGGTGTCAACCACTTTTTCTCTCCCAGGTTAGTTTATTTTTGTTAATAGTTTGCCCCATGAATAGAACTATTGTGAAGGCACCTCCCTGTTGCCATGGCTACTGATGCCAGCCATTGCAGCAGCTCACTGTAAGGGTAGTCTCCTTGCGCTATCAGTCACTGGAGCTGCTGTTCACCATTGTCATTGCCCAGGCCATGATGAGCATGCTCATGTAGCTCTGTGGTGAGACCCCCAATGTAGAGATTTGTGTCAATTCCCTTTCAGACCTCAAAGTAGTACTGCTGCCTCCATCCACACCCCAGTATCCTCAGATTGATATGAGTCACTTGAAAAGCCAGGAAAGTCTTATGGGCGGGCTAGGTCTGTGCAGAGGTAGCACACTGACCTCAGGATTCATCTTTGACCCCAACCATAAATGATTGATGGGCACGATTCTTTTTAATCTTTTAGTGGTCTCCCTGGCTACTCAGGCAAGAAAGTTACTTGCTGGTGGTGGTCCCCTTTTGATTCCAAATACATCCACCAGATATTTTGTTGACCCTAGCTTTGGTCCACACAGGGATCTTTGCCTTTGAGATACTATGACCACTATCCTATAACTTTGATTTCAGAGATCAGCAATAGTTCAGAAACAATTTGTGGAGATAACACTGAATTAACCACTGTTTACTGTAACAAGACAGAACAAGGTGTAAACAATAGCCATTGACTAAAGCCATGGGGAGAAAAAAAAAGCTGGGTTTAGGCCAGCTCCATGGTAACAGCAAGATGTTAACACCAAACACAGGGACAGAAAAACCATGACCCTCAAATAAAAGATCAGCTGTTAACTGAACCAAATTTATCACAAACTCAAATACTGCTCTTCTTTTCCCATCTTGCTGCTGTATTGGCAGTATTGTCTTGACTCGTTTGATTCCTCAGTAGTACTATGGGGTAAATGCTACCACTACACCTATATTATAAGTGTAGAAAATCAGAACCAGAGAGAGATTGGGCATAATGCCAAAAGTCATGGAGATACTAGGGAAAGGAGATAGGGCTTAAACAAGCCCTCCAGTGGCAAACATGCCTTCGCTTGGTTGACTAAGCCATTGAATATGATGGTGTACTCAACCAGAATGAAGCTTGCTCACATATTTAGATTTTTTTAAAAAAATATTTGACGCCTTTAAAATATGTTATCGTATATCAGTTTTCTCCAGTATGTTATTGTGGAACCATATTTTTAATAGATGTACACATACATTGTTAAAGTTTATCATTCTGCATATTCAGTATTACAATCTGTGTTTAAATCCCTTTATTCCTATAGTCCCTAAAGAGTCTACTATTGGAAACAGTAGTCTGGTACTGTAATTCTGGATGCTGTAAATGTCCAGCCTTTTCTGCGTGTTCACAAAACACAGAGACTCAAGGACGTTTTCTAGATTACAGCCTGCTTGTCATTTCCACCCCCCCCCCTTTATTCTTTACATATCTTTGCTCTCTGCCAGCAAATTGGAAACTCTCCAGGTAGTACATGCTTGCTGATCAGGCTCAAGACCTAAGTCATGATGGGTGGTTTAATTCAGATCACATCAACAACAAACATGAACAAAATGGCTTATTCTTGGAGGAACAGGGCTGGAAAGACAGAAGAAATCATTGGGAGGACCAGCCATGTATAGACTCAGTAGTCAGTTTTCCTACCTTTGTATTAATGACTGGAGTGATTGACAAGGTACATATAGTGTATATATTTTAATATAAGGCTCTTTTGTGTTTAGTCTTATGGTTAATACATGCTTTAAATTTTTTCTAGAAAGTCAGAGAAAGTGACATGGGCTAGAGAATCTTGACTTTGTAGATAAAGAAATTTTGGTAAAACATAGGCTACAGATCTAAGAGGTAATCAAAAATTGGAGTATTTGGGACAGCATGGTGACACACACCTTTAATTTCAGCACTTTAGAGGCTAAGACTAAGCCCAGGTTATTTTGTGAGTACTAGTCACGCCAGAACTATATAGCAAGACCCTGTCAAAACTAACCTAAACCGACAAGTCTTGGTCTCATCCTCCTGAAATGTAAGATCCTTAATAGAACCAGTTCTACTAAAATAAGTTTCAAAAGTCTTACTTTGATAACACTGGGTTACTGGAATTTCATGCTTGAATCCTGCAAGCCGTTAAAGTTGATGCCTGTGACGATTAATGAAGGTTATGAGCACAGTGGGATCTTGAGTTAATTTAAACAACACACCTCTGGGCATGTCTATGAGGGATTATCTAGACTGGGCTAATTAAGGTGGGAACATACACTTTAAGTGTGGATAGTACCATGCCATGGGCTACCCATCCTTAAGAAGAAAGTGAGCCAAACACAAACATTCATCTTTCCCTGCTTCCTGACTCTGAATGTGATGTGACCAGCTGCCTCAGGTTCCTGCTGCCGTGAGTTCCCAGAACGATGGCCTGGACCTATGAGCCGAAAATAAAACCCTTTTTCTCAAGTTTGTTTTTTCAGTGTGTTTTGTGCAAGGCAAGTCACTAATACAGCGCCTTTAAAGATGATCTTCTGTTAGGAATTCACACATTTATTTTTAGCTACTGAAAATAAGGAGAATTTGAAATCTAGAAATGATATAAGGCCAAAAAATTGACTATTTAAGAATATATAATAAATTGTGAGTTCTGTGATTTATGGGGACTATTTTTCAACTTCTTATCTATTGGAACCAGCAATAATCATGACACAAACTTGGATCCTCTGCCCACCATCTAAGACAAATCCTCGCCAAGGAAAAACATCTAGAGCCATCTGATGTTCTAGGCCTAAGCCGGGTTCAGAGACAATCACTTCATGGTTTTTACCCCTTTGCCAGGAAGTTTTTCGTGATTACAGAGAAGTTTCTGAAAATATTGGCATTTGCTTTTTTTTTAAATTCTTCTGGAGAAATCTCTCTTGGGACTTTGTGGAATGAAAAATGCATCAAATATGAGGATGGGAGGGGCAGAGAGGAACAACGTTATTATTTCTGTTTCCAGAACATCAACTAGAGTACAATTGGATATTAAGGGAAGACATTTTTCAGAAGAGTAATTTGTTTAAGATGGATGAGCAGATAAATTCCTTTGGGACAGATTGGTAAGGTGTCATCTCGAATTCTTAACTTCTAATTTTCTCTTTATCCAAGATAGGCCTTGGGACACAAGTGTTTTAGAAGTGCCTAGGAGAACGAATACAGATTTTCTGAGACTCCAGACAGTAACATCATACACATATTCATGGATTATTCAGTCATTGCTTCACAAATATTTAATGTGCTAAACTGCTCAAACTGCTCCAAGCATGACTCTAGGAGCTGTTAAAAAGTGGCAAAGAGACTTCTGACCTTACTGTCTGTGGAAAAACAGAATACAAACATGTAGAAATGTAGAGTAAACGTTTGTTGAGGATTCCAAAGGAAAAGCAGTGACTAGAGAAGGAAGGGGAAGACCCTAGACCTTCTGTTTTGTCCATCCATTAATGTGTTCAGCACTCTAAGCCCACTCAGCAAGAACAGATTCTCACATGCTAGCTTTGTTCCCAGAAACATGTTTAGTCGAAGCCCTAACGTCCGACTTTCTTTCTCGTCCCCATTCTGCTTATTTATACACTAGTTCATTCAGCACACATTTGTTCAGAACTGCATCATTTTCAGACCTATATCAGGCACTAGGATCCCAGAATGGATGATTGTTTGGTTCTTAGCATCATGGTTTCTCTAGGCTGGATGGGATATGCAGATTAGTTGCCAGGCCGTTAAAAGGTAGTAGTTGTGGGCTCTGGGAGAGATGGTACTGATCAGTGGAAAGTGAACAATATTGGAGGTGGCGGTGAGGGTCAGGATTTAGAACATTCTAATAACATTATACACAAGTGGGGTTAGATAGAGAGAAATTTTATGTTTGGCAGAAAAAGTTAAACACAGTGGAGTTATGATGCGAATGGAGAGACGTGGAAGGACAGAGCACAGGTGTGGGCGGCAGGGAGAAGCCGATGCAGGACTCTGAAGGTCATGTTAATTAGTTGGCAATTATTTAGCAGCTGGTACCTAGGCATTTTCTCTTGGTTTGACCTTCATGTTCTTTCTGGTTTTTCTTTTTTCTTTTTCTTCTGAGAATGTCACTCCATTGATTATACTTCAATCTCTGGAAGCCATCCCTACCATCCATTTAGTTTCCTGGTATTTGTGACTAGGCCTGACCCAGGCTTGTTGAAAAACAGCTGGATGATCAAGACCTATGAAAGAAGACCTAAAAATTATCCGGAGACTAACCAAGTCATCTAGACTGCTTTCATGAGGTGAATGCACAGAGCCTCAGAAAGGGTGACAAGTGTGAGGAGCTGCCGATCTTTCTCTTGAACAAGAACACTTTATGATGACAGAACTCTCAAGCACAGGTGTCCAGGGAAGCATGCGCTCATTCTTGCCTTCTGAAGATCAAGTTTCTAAGATGCGGATGCAGCTCAAAGGATAAGTGCTCAAGGGATAAGCTCCCTTCCACAGAGGCGTAGCAAAGGCTTTGTTTAGGGCCATAGCCCTTATCTGAATAATTGGAACTAAATGCTTTCATAAGTAAAATATTCATGATTGGGGAAGGAAAAACAAACCATGTATTTTATATTGGAACACTTGAAGTGGCTGTACCTGAGGTGGTACCTTAAAAACACACTAATATTTTCCAAGCAAAATGTTTGAATATTATCTAATAATCCAAAATATAAGTAAGTTTCTAGTGAGTTAAGGGCAGACTTTAGCTCCCTGGATCCGTCAAGTTCTCAACAGGTTTGGCTGCTGGATTTTATATAAAAAGGCTTGGATTTCAGAGCTTTGGGATTTCAGAACTGCAGATGAAAGACAGTGGGCCTGTAGCATATCGATTTGTTAGGCATCATGGAAGACATTATTCATCATAGGAATTGAGAAACTCTAGAAGACTCTTAACCAAGAGTTTTAGTTCTGGCTGGAGACCTACTAAATCAGATTGTATTGGTTACTATAGACCAGGAAAAGGTGCTTTTAACAAGTTCCTTGGGTGATTTTGATTCACATCAAAATTTAAAAAGCCATGATCCAGAGGAAATTTCCCAAGGAAACTATGAAGTTCCAATTTCAGTACACTTAAAACAATGTTGACTTTTAAAGACTTCTACTAACAGATAAATATACAAACTGTGCATCAGGCAAGTTCGTACTGCAGCTAGGGTGAGGAATGCCTTAGTTACTTTTCAATTATTGTGACAAAGCACCATGACCAATGCAACGTATAGAAGGAAGAGTTTATTGGGACTTCAGTTTCAAAGCTTGAGTTTATGATCACAATCACAGGACAAATGACAGCAGGCAGGCAGGAATGGCACTGGAGCACCACTGAGAAATTACATCTTGAGACAACATCCACAAGACAGAGAGAGAACCAACTGAGAGTGGTGTGGGTTTTTGAAACCTCAATGCTCACCCCCCCCCCCCCCAAAGACATACTTTCTCCAACAAGGACTTATCCTGAATTGTTTCCAAACCGTTCCACCAACTGGGGACCATGAATTCAATAGATGTGTCTATTGGGGCAATTTTCCTTTAAAGCATCATAGAGAGATTCTGAGATTTCTCTGTCTTTCACTGTAAGACCTGTGGATGATGGGTGCTTGAACATGCTTGAACGTGGGCTTTGCAGGAGTGATTTATTTGACTAAGTTAATTAAATAAATAACAGCTCTTCCTCCCAAAGAGCTGTTTCCACAGAGAACAAATGACTGCCTACATTATTGCCAGAACTTAAGAAGCCCCAATATTTTATTAATTCTTTGAGAGCTTTGAATATACATATAATGTAAAGGTAAAACTTTTATTTTGACCAAGTTTAGCTCATCACCGATACTACTGCAAGGCTCCATTCAGAGACACAAAAATGTTAAATTTGTATTTATGTTTTGGCACTTTTGGGAAAAAGGGAACTTAAATACAGAGACAACAGAGAAATAGAAGATCTCAAAATTTTAACATATGTTTTATAATGCCTCACCATAGATCCTGATCATTTCTATAAGCAAGGGAGTGTTAATAAACAAATGTGTTAATACCAAAACAACTTGCATTTTTATTTTTAGCTCTGACCTGATCTGATTTATCTTAGTCATGTTCACTAAACCTCTGTGAATCAGTTTTTTTACCACATACGATGACAACGTTAATACCTACTTCAAGGATGTTGTTGTGTGGGTTCTTCTCGTCTCTATGGAATCATCTAGAATTATAAACATTATTTTTTTTCAGGTTCTGCCTCACAGAACTTGGGTCTGCTGTGCTTCTATCCTATAATACCATGCCCAAGGTATCTGTTAGTTTCTCACACAGGACTGTGCACAGCACTGGAGTATGGGCCTTGCCATTCTCTCTCATTTCTCTGCCTAACATGTGGTAAGTATTCAACAATGTCTTTCTGAGAAGAAAGGGGGTATAGTGAACTGTAGACCTGATAAACAAAGTGGACTTTGAGGTGTGCTAGGAATAACCAAACCACCAATAAAAATGCCAAAGTACATTATTTTTAATTAAGATTTTAATCATTTAAAGGACTTATCACACATATTTTCAAATCATGATAAAATATATAATGTGCCCTTCTAAATTGTTTATTTCATATATCAAATTGGTTCTCTTGAATTGCTTTTTAAAAATATTATATAAATTTGGGTATTTTGCCTGTATGTATGTCAGGTACCTGATGAGGTCATGAGAGGATGTCAGATACCTTAAAGTTAGAGCTACAGATAGTTGTGAGGCACTGACTGTGGGTGGATGCCTGGAATTAAACCAAGTCTTCTGTAAATAGCAAGTGTTCTTAATCACTGAGCCATCCCTCCAGCAACTTCAGAATGATTCTGAGCTCTAGATCAAGAATTGACCAACTTTGTCCTGGAAGTCAAATTTGACCTGAAACCTATAAATAAAATTGTATTGGTGTATAGTTATACTCAATGGCTGCCTTTGTACATCAGTTGCAGAATTATATACTTGGGACATAAATCCTACAAACACAAAGCCATTTTCTATCTGGCCCTTTGTTCATTCCCATTTTGTGTTTTTTTTTCTTTCTCCCTCTATTTCTTCTTTGACCATGCTTTCAAGTGAAAAAGTCAACTTTTAGTGTGTGAGTCATAAAAGAATAAGCTAAAAGTTGTGTTGACTGTTGGGGCATAACTTGATAAGCTCTAGCCTTGACAATCAACAGAACAATACATCAAGCCTTGATTTGCAGCACTTACTAATTTACTAGTGTCAACACTGACACCGTGGTTGACTGCCAGCTACTTGCATGGTATTATTTAATGTACATTGGAGGAGAAGCACAATACCACCCCTTTCTGTACTATTCCTGCCATGTGGAATGCCAATCACCAGAGGAGCATAGGAGTTACATGTAATTAAATAATGAAGAGGTGTTGTGTTTTTAACAGTTTGCCACTTCAGTGTGTAAGGTAACTCTTTTTAATAAGATGTATGTGTAACTGAATTTTTAATATTACCTATGATTAACCACTAACTTTTAAAATTCCTGAAAATGTATTAATAGTCGTGAGAGGTAATTAAAAAAAAAAAAACCCGAGTCTAGTACATTCCTGGTTCTTTGAATCTTCTTCATCAGGGACCTAGGTCCTTCTGAGCACTGCTAGGGAGTGTTACATGGTTTTCACACCTCATCTTTTGGTTTTATAGCTTTCCTCTAACTGATGTCCCAATGATGCTATTGTAGAGCCTGGCTCATGTTGGGCTCTTCCTGCAAAGGTCTGGACTAGATTATCAGAGCTGAAGGTAAGGGTAAACTCCAGGGAAGGAGCCACAAAGAGGGTGAAACTGTTAAAGCAGAGCTCACGGCCCCAGAACATGGCCCTACCAGCTCAAGTGGTCATTCTGATGCCCTGCTTCTCATGCTCGGATGGAATGCTGTGCGTAGGAGATGGAGAGAAGGAGGTTCAGTATGTTGATTTGCTCAACATTGTTTATTGCTGGCTATCTGTCAGCAACTGGACATTTGGCTTCTATACTTAGGAGGCATATCCTCATCTCTAATGGCAACGGAGTAGTGCCCTGTTATTTTCAATATTACACTTTTAGGGGAGAGCAGGGAAGAGTCAAGCGTGCTGATGTAGTCATTATCATGAGCTGACAACAGGGTAGAGCCACCATCGTGCCAAGCCCCTCATGCCGGGCTTGTTAATGGGTGTCATTTTGTTAGTCTTGCAGGAAGGAATCTTTAGGTCATTCACACTGTGAGAGGTGAGGAGGAAAAGCTAATTGAACAAGGTTGTCACCTCCCTGAAAGCATAGTCAAAGGCTTGCTGAGAGCTGAAGGGTTGCAAATAAAAGGGAGGAGTTTTTGCCAAAGCCTTTTTCTCCTTTCCAGTTTTTTCCCCCCTTTTCTTCATTCAACAGGGATTTCTTGAAATATTATCTAAGGGATGGAGAAAGAAGGATAAAGAGAGAAAAGCTACACGTCTTCGTTTTTTCCCCTCTTTCCTTTGAAAGCTCACAGGAAGGGTGTGGGGGCTTGTGTGGAGTGGATGCGGAGTTTTGCAGCTCTGTGACATTACCAAGGGGAATCCAGGGCCAGAGGTGTGCAGGTGGGGCTGTCAATCAGAGGCAACATCAAGGGCTCTTACAAAAACAAAAGGGAAGAAAATGGATGTTTAATCAATAAAGTTGCTCTCTGCTTAACCTTTTGTGTTTTAAGCAACATTCACCGGAACCCAGCAACAGAGTCCAATATTTAACACATGAAAGATGCTTAGAAAGGTGAAGCCTCGGGGAGCGGCTGGGAAGTGAAGACGGGATGGAGGGTCAAGAGATAGAAAGAAAGAGCCTTAAGGAGAAGGAGGTCAAGTGCATGTTGAATGGCTGGAGGCTTTCTGAAGGCTGCTTGAGAAATGGAGGAGAGAGCCAGGACTTAGCCCGCGTGGGTGCTTGGTCCCCGGTGAGCCTCATTTGCATGCCCTCTGCTTTCCCTTACCTGTAGAAGGTAGAGCATCTCAAGCTTTAGCTAACAAAGCGAGTGGAAGAAGCAGCCGCAGTTGGCTCTCCTCATTTAGACCTCTGTTCTCACAGTACCTGCTCATTTCCCTGTGCCCTCTCTGAGCGAAGATATATAGTTCAGGAAGGCAGGAGGGCAGCGCGAAGTGATGATAGAGAAAACCTCCAGGCAGCGCCTTTGGCCCCTTTGTTGTGATCATAAAAAGAGAAAGAGCTATTAAGATATGTTCTGGTGGGCTGTGGGGGAAGGGGGTGCTTCAGTGGGACCATGCCAAGGCATCCCTTCCCCCTGAGAGACCAGCCACATGACAGTACCGTATAGAATAGAGTTTATTTAGGGCATGAGGAGGGGAATTAAGAGAGTAGTAGATCATGTTGTTCCAACAATAGGGTTGCAGATCCCTTTAGCTCCTTGGGTACTTTCTCTAGCTTCTCCATTGGGAGCCCTGTGATACATCCAATAGCTGACTGTGAACATCCACTCCTGTGTTTGCTAGGCCCCGGCATCGTCTCACAAGAGACAGCTATATTTGGGTCCTTTCAGCAAAATCTTGCTAGTGTATGCAATGGTGTCAGCGTTTAGAAGCTGATTATGGGATGGATCCCTGGATATGGCAGTCTCTAAATGGTCCATCCTTTCATCACAGCTACGAACTTTGTCTCTGTAACTCCTTCCCTGGGTGTTTTGTTCCCAATTCTAAGAAGGGGCACAGTGTCCACACTTTGGTCTTCATTCTTCTTGAGTTTCATGCGTTTAGCAAATTGTATCTTATATCTTGGGTATCCTAAGTTTTGGGCTAATATCCACTTATCAGTGAATACATATTGTGTGAGTTCTTTTGTGATTGTGTTATTTCACTCAAGATGATGCCCTCCAGGTCCATCCATTTGGCTAGGAATTTCATAAATTCATTCTTTTTAATAGCTGAGTAGTACTCCATTGTGTAAATGTACCATAATTTCTGTATCCATTCCTCTGTTGAGGGACATCTGGGTTCTTTCCAGCTTCTGGCTATTATAAATAGGGCTGCTATGAACATAGTGGAGCATGTGTCCTTCTTACCGGTTGGGACATCTTCTGGATATATGCCCAGGAGAGGTATTGCTGGATCCTCCGGTAGTACTATGTCCAGTTTTCTGAGGAACCACCAGACTGATTTCCAGAGTGGTTGTACAAGCTTGCAATCCCACCAACAATGGAGGAGTGTTCCTCTTTCTCCACATCCTCGCCAGCATCTGCTGTCACCTGAATTTTTGATCTTAGCCATTCTGACTGGTGTGAGGTGGAATCTCAGGGTTGTTTTGATTTGCATTTCCCTAATGATTAAGGATGTTGAACAACATGATGTACTAACCAGAACCCCGGAGCTCTTGTCTCTAGCTGCATATGTATCGAAAGATGGCCTAGTCGGCCATCAATGGAAAGAGAGGCCCATTGGACTTGCAAACTTTATATGCCCCAATATAGGGGAATGCCAGGGCCAAAAGAATGGGAATGGGTGGGTAGGGAAGTGGGGGGCGCTATGGGGGACTTTTGGGATAGCATTGGAAATGTAATTGAGGAAAATATGTAATAAAAATATTAAAAATCAAAAAAAAAAAAGAGAGAGTAGTAGAGGCAGAGAAAGGCAGAAAGAAGGAGAGAATAGAGAAGTGGATGCTGGCCATGACCACGTGGAGAGAGAGGGAAAGGGAATGGGGAGAGAGGGGCAAGATGTAAGAGAGAGAGGAGGGGGCAAGCAGCCCATTTATAGTGGGCCAGGTCTACCTGGCCGTTGCCAGGTAACCGTGGAGAGGAGCATACCTGGCTGTTGCCAGGTGTCTGGGGTGGAGTGGGATGTGTGAAGTCCAGATAATACCAATACCCTTGGTAGGCGTCTCACAATTTCCTCCCTGTGCTGTCAGCCTGCCCTGGCCCATCCTCTCTTGTCATTCTGTAAGACAACTTCTAAGACAAATTTTGAAAGTGTAAAAAGTATAGAAAGCTGTGACGAAACAAATAGCCACCCACAGGTCACCAACCACATCCTTGCCTACTACCTCTCTTTGTCTTTCCCAACTTTATTTTTATTATTTTCCATTTCTTGCCATGTATCAGACACTGTTTTAGAAGCTAAAAATATGGCCTCCATTTGGAAGGAAGACTTGCAGGAAAATGGCTACATTATTTTTTTCCAGTATATGCATACGTACCATGTTTATTTTCATAACAACTTTATTTAATTTGTATAAGCAACTTCATAACATAAAGTGAAACTTAGGTCTCTCTCTTTTTCCCCCCCTCTATTCCTTCATTATTTAACTTCTCATTCCAGAGCCAACCTCTGGTAAAAATTTCTCATTTCCCTTTTCTTCCTGACTTCTGAAATGTATATGCATATATGAAAAGTATGTGCACATGTAAATACACACGTGCATATTGCACATTTCATCATATTTCTCATTTTGCAGGTTTCATATTTTACTTTGTATAGTAAGAGAACATTTGTAAGTGTCTAAGAATGCTTCCTTCCCACTGGCTGCATAGAGTTTAATTGTGCGCATATTAAAACATAAATTTTTTTAAAAAGTGTGTTTTTCAAGGATTTACTTGACTGTTTAAACGTTCTGGTGTCAATTATTTAGAGTTACCTAATCATACGTGTTGCTTCACAAGACATCATCCACCCTGCTACTTGGGAGGTCCTCTTTTTTCTTTTTCTTTCTTTCTTTTTTTTTTAATTCACTACAGTTTTTTCTTTCTTTTGAAACTCTGGGTTTCGTTGTGCCTCTATGATTTTGTTGCTTCTAAATAATGCTTAGCATATGATAATCTGGCCTCTGAACGTTTTAATTCACTGTTCCCGCACTGATTGACAGCTAGATTGCTTCCAACAGTTGCTGTACAAACAGCTCAATGTACTATTCTTCAGTATATTTCCTTCCTTGCTTGTGAGATATAAATCCAGGAGTGGAGTTGCCAGGGAAGGAATATGTAAGTCCATCCAATTAAAGTGCTGCTGGGTTGCACATTGGAGTGACAGTGTGCATGTTTCCAGATCTGTTGGAGGTGTCTTGTATTACCATGCCTATCCCAGTACTCCATACCAGCCTGTCTCACCATGTCTGTCCCACTAGTGGTTCAAGCCCGCTTTCAAGTGTTTCTTACTGATTAGCATGCAGACCTACTTCCTTGATAATTTAAGTTGCATTTTTATAAGTTTAAACTTATTTGGGGAAATTTTTGTAAACTTTGGTGTCTGCTACACTTCTGAAGTTATTGGTAACTCCTCTTTCTGTCTCATTTTCCTAGATAGCCAAATCTTTTATTACTGATTTTGGAAATCTTAAATATTTAACCTATACAAAATAAAATGTTTGGCCCTAGTTGTGATCTGTCTGGTAACATTGTCAAAGATATCTAATTTTTTGTGTGTAATAAAGTTTTTTTTGCCTTATGAATTAAATTCTTGAATTTTTAAGAAGGTCTTTCTCTATCCTTGGCTCTCTATGTTCCCATGTACTAAGTTCTGAGTTTCCTTTTTATATCTAATTCATTCTTTTTTTGTCTCTTTTTTTAATACTTTTTATTACATATTTTCCTCAATTACATTTCCAATGCTATCCCAAAAGTCCCCCATAGCGCCCCCCACTTCCCTACCACCCATTCCCATTCTTTTGGCCCTGGCATTCCCCTATATTGGGGCATATAAAGTTTGCAAGTCCAATGGGCCTCTCTTTCCATTGATGGCCGACTAGGCCATCTTTCGATACATATGCAGCTAGAGACAAGAGCTCCAGGTTACTGGTTAGTTCATCATGTTGTTCCAACTATAGGGTTGCAGATCCCTTTAGCTCCTTGGGTATTTTCTCTAGCTTCTCCATTGGGAGCCCTGTGATACATCCAATAGCTTACTGTGAGGATCCACTCCTGTGTTTGCTAGGCCCCGGCATAGTCTCACAAGAGACAGCTATATTTGGGTCCTTTCAGCAAAATCTTGCTAGTGTATGCAATGGTGTCAGCATTTGGAAGCTGCTTATGGGATGGATCCCTGGATATGGCAGTCTCTAGATGGTCCATCCTTTCATCACAGCTCCAAACTTTGTCTCTGTAACTCCTTCCATGGGTGTTTTGTTCCCAATTCTAAGAACAGGCATATTGTCCACACTTTGGTCTTCATTCTTCTTGAGTTTCATGCGTTTAGCAAATTGTATCTTATATCTTGGGTATCCTAAGTTTTGGGCTAATATCCACTTATCAGTGAATACATATTGTGTGAGTTCCTTTGTGATTGTGTTACCTCACTCAAGATGATGCCCTCCAGGTCCATCCATTTGGCTAGGAATTTCATAAATTCATTCTTTTTAATAGCTGAGTAGTACTCCATTGTGTAAATGTACCATAATTTCTGTATCCATTCCTCTGTTGAGGGACATCTGGGTTCTTTCCAGCTTCTGGCTATTATAAATAGGGTTGCTATGAACATAGTGGAGCATGTGTCCTTCTTACCGGTTGGGACATCTTCTGGATATATGCCCAGGAGAGGTATTGCTGGATCCTCCGGTAGTACTATGTCCAGTTTTCTGAGGAACCACCAGACTGATTTCCAGAGTGGTTGTACAAGCTTGCAATCCCACCAACAATGGAGGAGTGTTCCTCTTTCTCCACATCCTCGCCAGCATCTGCTGTCACCTGAATTTTTGATCTTAGCCATTCTGACTGGTGTGAGGTGGAATCTCAGGGTTGTTTTGATTTGCATTTCCCTGATGATTAAGGATGTTGAACATTTTTTCAGGTGCTAATTCATTTTTAACCAATATTTTATATTGTATACAGTAGAAACCCAATTTACATTTTTCTTTATATATGAGGACAATTATTTCTTGTACTGTATTAGCCTATTATTGCTGCTATTAAAAAACCCTGCCACATATGAAGAAGCAATTTATAAAGAACATTAGTTTATGACTCACTGTTAATGGTGACTGGGGAGCTCAAGATTAAGATGTCAACAGGCTTAGTATCTACCCAGGACCTGATCTCTGTTTCCATGATGTGGTCGTGAGTGCTATGTTCTCCATCACAGAACTAGTATCCTCAAAAGGCAGAGGGTATAAGGGTAAAGGGTAGGAGATCCAGGGGGCATATGGACACTCTCTTTCAGCTGTCTTTATAAAAGAACTAATCCCTTGGTGAGGGTTTAATCTCATAACATTAGCAGTTTCTAAAGTCCCAAATGTCATTCCATCATTTGAGCATTAAGTCCCAGTACAGATATTTTGGAGGGACATATGCATTCACATCATAAGCAAATATAAACTGTAAGAAACTTATTATCCATTTAAGAGTTGATCTAATTAATTTAATTACTGCAATGGCTTTGTAGCTAAGCCTAATATCTAAATACAATTCTTACTCTTTATTCAAGTCGTCAAGACTGTCATCATTAATCATAGCCATCTTTTCTTCCTTATGAATTTCAGAAATTGTCCTCTATAAAGAAGCAACTAAAAGATTGCTTAGATTTAAATTTTGAAGTTGATTTTAGAAGGAATTAGTATCTTTATGCTATAAAGTATTATTATCCAAGACAATAGAAGTTATTTACATTGATCTTTATCTTACTGTGTGCCCCTGAAAACACAACTAAATGCCCACATTGCAAGCCTGTGTACAATTAAACTAATTCTATGATAATTATCAAATAGAATGTTTCGGTAAATTTTCTATTTGATAAGTTTTGGAGAAAGAAAAAAATGACATTTAATATACTTCCCTTGTGTTAGAACTTCATTGACTCCTTATTATTCCTATAGCTTGATGGTAGTGATTTTATTTCTGTGTAGATTAATATAGTCTTCTTTTCCTTTTTATTGAAAACACGTGTTTTTCCATACATAATATATTCTGATTATGATTTTCTCTCCCTCTACTATTCCCCATTCCTGCCCACCTCCATCCAGTCTGGATCCACCCCTTTCTGTCTTTCATTACAAAAACAGGCAGACAGTTGGGGATTTAGTTCATTGATAGAGTACTTGCGTAGCTAGCACAAAACGCATGGTTGATTTCTCAGGTCTGTTAGAAAACAAACAAACAAACAAACAAATAGCAAAACAAAACAAACCTCCAAGCCTTAAAAGACAAAAACAAAGAAACTTCTAAAGGAGGATATGATATGATATGATATGATATGATATGATATGATATGATGATATGATATGATAAAGTAAAAACTAACACTTTGGTATTAGGTAAAACAAAGAGAAGGAAAATAATCCAGGGGAAAGGACAATAGAGTCTCACCCTCCCATCTGCTGTTGAGTTTGTTTTGCGTTGGCCATCTACTGGTGGGCATGCAACCTACTCTTGAGAGTTGTTGGTTTCCTCAGTGAGACTTCTTTGGAGGAAACTAAATTTTCCTTTGCAAAGGGTTATCAATTGGAGAATGCTTCTGGGTTAGGAATGGGGACATGTGTCCACTTTCTAAAGCTCTAGGACCCCACATGGTGCAGATCCACACAAGCCCTGCACATGCAGCTTCTCTTTATGCATTCACATGTGTGCAGAGCATGTTGACTCTAAGGGTCTTGCTTTCTTGCTTTCCATCCTCCTGGTTGTTACATTCCTTCTGGTGTCTTGTGGTCCCGAGCCCTGAGGAGAGGGATTTGATGGAAACATTCTATGTAGAGCTGAGTTTTCCAAAGTCGTGCACTCTTTGCATACTGTCTGGTTCTAAGTCCTGTATTTGTTCCCATCTGCTGCAGCAGAAAGTTTCTGAGATGATGGATAAGAGTATAGCAGAATGTCATTTTATTGCAACATTAAATGTATTTTTAGAACAGCAGTATTAGTAGCATTTTTTTTTCACCCTACATCCCTGGGCTATCTAGTGTCAGGTTCTTTGCCACTCAATCAGTAAGGTTTGGGGTTCATCTCATGGAGTGGACCGTAAGTCAAATCAGACACTGGTTGGTTACTCCCACAAACTATGTGCCACTATCACTGTAGCATATCTTGTTGGCAAATCACTATTGTTGATTAAAGGGTTTGTGGATGGGCTGGTGTTAGCCTTTCTCCATTAGTAGTGTGCAGAGTACCTTCCTGAACCAAAGATGCTAGCATGCAAGGGTGTAGGCTCTGTCTAGGCACCAGCTCGACTTCTCCCCATCCAATAGGTTGTGTAGGTGGCTTCAGCAATAGAGCCTTGTCACCAGTTTGTGAGGAATAAACTACAGTCTTCAGAACATTCTGGGTTGTTTGGTGGTTCTTGTGGGACCCCTTTAGTCAACAATTCAATTAGTTGTAACCAATTCAATTAGTTCCCAGTATTGAAAACTTTATTTGCTGTTGAGGGATGTCCTGTTGGGCTCTCTTTCCCCCATTATTGTTGATTTCATTTAGATCACTTAATATAAATATATTTTGGGAAGCTTCTACTGTATTAAGTTTCCATACTACCCCTTTAGCAGCCCTTAAAGTTTTAGCTGTCTCTCTCCATATCCCTTCCCTCATTCCCCTCTTCTCTCTCCCCTTGATCCTTACATTCTAGTCTCCCTCCTCCAATAATAATTCTCTATTCTATTTCTCTTTCCTGAGATCTATCTGTCATCCCCCCACCCCTGAATGAGTCCCTTATTTTATGCATATTTAACCACTTTGCTTCTATATATTGTGAATTGGTTGTCATTGACATCATCAATCTTTATGTGAATACATACTGTCTTAGTGAGGGTTTCTATTTCTGGACAAAACATTCATGACCAAGAAGTAAGTTGGGGAGAAAAGGGTTTATTCAGCTTACATTTTCACATTGCTGTTCATCACTGAAGGAAGTCAGGACTGGAACCCAAGCAAGTCAGAAAGCAGGAGCTGATGCAGAGGCCATGGAGGGGTGTTACTGTCTTCCTTCCCCTGGCTTGCTCAGCCTGCACTTTTATAGAACCAAGACTACCAGCCCAGAGATGGCACCACCCACAAGGGGCCTTTCCCCCTTGATCACTAATTGAGAAAATGCCCTACAGCTGGATATTGTGGAGGCATTTCCCCAACTGAAGCTCCTTTCTCTGTGATAATTCCAGCCTGTGTCAAGTTGACACAAAACTAGCCAGTACACATACTATATGTGTCTTTTTGGGCCAGGATTAACTCAGTGTTTTTTTTTTCTAGTTCTATCCTTTCATCTGCAGATTTCCATGATTTCATCTTTTTCAATGACTGGACAATATTCCATTTCATTGGCAATATTCCAAAATGTACCATATTTTCTTTATCCGTTCATGTGTTGATGGAATATATGTTGTTTCTAATTTCTGGGTATTATAAATAGAGCAGCAATAAATATGGTTGAGCAAGTGTCTCTTTGGTAGGATGAATCATCCTTTGGGTATATGCCCAAGAGGGTACAGTTGAATGTGGAGGTAGATTGATTTACAACTTATTGAGGAACACTTACACTAATTTCCATACTGGCCATACAAGTTTGCACCACTACCAAAAAGGATGGGTGTTCTTCTTAGTCTACATGATCACTAGCAATAAGCTACCATTTGGGTTTTTTTTTTTTTTATCTTTGCCACGCTTATGGGTATAAAATAAAATCACAAAGTAGTATTGATTATAATTTTCCTGAATGCTGAATATATCTTTAAGTGTTTCTCAGCCATTTGAATTTCTTCTTTTTGAAAATTCTGTTTAGATCTGTTTCCATTTTAAATGGGGTTATTTGCTTTCATGATATCCAGTTTCTTTTAGTTATATATATAAAATGTGTAATGGATAAACAAAACAAGACAAACCTTTTTTTTTCTATTCTGTAGGCTGCTGCTTAGTCTGAATCAGTGTCTTTTGCTATGCAGAAGTTTTCCAGCTTCACGAGGTTCCATTTCCTAACTGTTGATTTTAGTGCCTGTACTGTTGGGATTCTCTTGAGAAAGTCTTTCCTGTGCAAAGGAGCTCAAGGCTATTTCCTACTTTCTCTTCTATCAGGTTCAGTATATTTGGTTTTATGTTGAGGTCTTTGATGCATTTAGAGTTGAATTTTGTGCATTGTGATAAGTATAGATTTATTTGAATTCTTCTGCATACAGTCTTCCAGTTTGACCAACACAATTTCTTGAAGATGCTGTCTTTTATCCAGTGTGTGTTTCTGGCATCTTTATTAAAAACCAGGTGTTCATAGGCGTGTGGTTTTATATCTATGTCTTCAATTCAATTCTATTGATCAATGTGTCTTTTTTTGTGCCCAATATTATATATTTTACTATCATAGTTCTGTAGTACCACTTGAAATCTGGGATGGTGATATCTCCTACAGTTATTTTATTATTCAGGATTGTTTTAGCCGTCCTGGATATTTTGTGTTTCCATGTGAAACTGAAAAATGTCCTTTCAAAATGTGTGAAGAATTGTGTTAAAATTGTGAGGGGGATCACATTGGATTTGTAGATTGCCTTTGGTATGGTAGCTGCGCCTGGCTAAATTAACCCCACTGATTCATGAGCATGGGAAATCTTTCCATCTTCTGATATTTTTCTTCAATTCTGTCACTGATGTCTTAAAGTTTTCTTACAGAAGTTTTTCACTTGCTTGGTTAGACTTACTCCAAGATACTTATACTTTTTAAAGATATTGTGAAGAGTGAAGTTTCAATGATTCATTTTTTCAGTCCATTTGGCCCTTGTATATAGGAAGGCTATTGATTTTTTTTGTGACTTAATTTTGTATCCAGCTACTTGGCTGAAAATGTTTAGCAGCTGTAGGAGTTCCCTGGTGGAATTTTTAGTCACTTAGATATACTATTCTGTCATCTGCAAATAAAACCTTTTTGACTTCTTCCTTTCCAATTTGTACCCCTTTGATCTTCTTCAGTGTTGTTGTTAACCTCTAGCAAAGACTTATTATTCTGAATAGCTATGGAGAGAGTAGACAGAGAATTTTATTCCTGATTGTAGTGGAATTGTTTTGACATTATCTCCATTTGAGTTGATATTGGCTATTGGTTTGCTGCAAACTGTCTTTGTTATGTTGATGTTTGTTTCTTGTATGATTGATCTCTCCAGAACATTTATCATGAAAGCATGTTGATTGTGTTCAAAGGCCTTTTCTGCATCTAATGAGATGATTATGTGCTTTTTCCCTTCAGTTTGTTTATATGATGGGTTATACTTATTGATTTTTATGTACTGAACCATCCCTGTATCTCTGAGATGAAGCCTACTTGATCATAGTAGATGTTTTTGATGAGTTCTTGGGTTAAGTTCCCAAGTATTTTATTGAGTATTTTTTTCCTCTATGTTCATAAGGAAAGTTGGTCTGTAAATTTTTTCCTCTAATGTGCATTTGCCCCCTAAAGTTTTATTTTATGTATATGAGCATACTGTAGCTGTCTTCAGACACACCAGAAGAGAGCATCGAATCCCACTACAGAAGGATGTGAGCCACCATTTTGTTGCTGGGAACTGAACTCAGGACTTCTCCTTCTTAACTGCTGAGTCATCTCTCCAGCCCCTAGTCTGTAATTCTTTTTCTTTGTTTGGTCTTCTTGTGGTTTGTGTATCAGGGTAACTGTGGCCTTGAGAAACATATTGGATAATGTTCCTTCTGTTTGTATTTTCCAGAATAATTTCAGGAGTAGTGGCATTAACTCTTCTCTGAAAATACTGGTAGAATTCTGTGTTAAAATCATCTGACCCTAAGCTACTTTTTGAGTTTGATCTGTGATAAATGGTATGTATGAAGAAAATTATCTTTTTTAAAAAAATTTCCAGTTTAATGGAGTACAGATTTTTAAAGTATGTCCTTCAGTTTCTCTGGATCTTCTTGGTGTCAGTTGTTATGCACCCCTTTTCATTTCTAATTTTGCTAATTTGGATCTTCTCTTTGTATCTGTTAATTAATTTGGATGAGAGTTTGTCAATCTATTGATTGTCTCAAGGAACTGACTCTTTGTTTCATTGGTTCTTTGTATTTATTTTGTTTGTTTCTATTTTATTGATTTTAGCTCTCAGCTTGAGCATTTCTACCCAGCCTTTCCTTTTGGGCCTGATTTCTTCCTTTTGTTCTAAAGCTTCCAGGTGTGCTGTTGTGTTATTCTTTTGAAATCTCCCCAACTCTTTTTATGTAGGTCCTTAGTGCTATGAACTTTCCTCTTAGAACCCCTTTCATTGAGCCCCATGTTTGGGTATGTTGTGGGTTTAGTTTTATTCAGTTCTAGGAAGTCTTTTCAAATTTCCTGTCCCATTTTTTTTTTTTTTAATTTCAGTAGTGAGTTGTTCAGTTTCCATGAGTTTCTAAACTTCCCGTTATTGTTAGTATACAGTTTTAGTCTCTGGAGGAGAGGTGTGATTGGTGAAGCTCTGCAGGTAGCCTACCT
Source organism: Mus caroli (assembly GCF_978045245.1). Classification (NCBI taxonomy): domain Eukaryota; kingdom Metazoa; phylum Chordata; class Mammalia; order Rodentia; family Muridae; genus Mus; species Mus caroli. The sequence goes on along the minus strand of NW_028227261.1, from coordinate 100,557,186 downwards.
TCTTCCATGGCTGGAGTAAGTTGTGAGTTGCCAGGGAATGCCTGCTGGAGTTTGGGACTGCAATAAAGCAATGATAGGGAGAAGAAAGTTTGGAGGAGAAGATGTTTGACCTACTGAAGATGGATGTTGAGTGGGAAGGGAGGATGCAACAGGTAGTCCGCGCCAGCGCTGGGGGTCGTATAAGGAGAATGGATTTGGAGGAGCAGAGGAAGAGGTGAAGGTCTGCAGATAGTTTCTCTGCTTCCTTGTCAGGAGGGCCAGTCTGGGGAATGGCTGCTGGAGTTAGGGACTGGAATAATACAATGCATAGGGGCAGTCCAGTCCAGTCCAGTCCAGTCTAGTGATTCACTGGAGATGGCTGGAGACAGAGGAGAGAAGGTGGACAAGCAAATAATCTGCTGTAGGACTGGATTTGGAAGAATGGAGAAAAGGGGGAAGATCTTTAGTTAGCCTGCCTACTTCCCTGGCCAGTGTCATCTTGGTATATTTAACTGTTGACTTCCCTTCTTTCCAATACTTCCATCTTATGTATCTTTTCTTATTCTTTGGACATAACCCACAGTATTATGATGAAAAGTAGAAACTGTTCTGTCCTGTTTCTACTCTTAATTTTTTTTTCTCTATTAAGGGCAGGTATAGTACATTTTTAGATAAAGCATTTTCCATGTTAATGAAGTTCTCTTTAGTTTTTTTTTGTGTTATAGTGACAAATCTTGTCCTTTAAGGCATGAAAGGCCTTTCTTAGTGCTGTATTGCCCTGAACTATACTATTTTATGTATATGGGCATTTTGCTTATATGTATGTTGTGTACAACTTGCATGGAGGTCAGAGGAAGGATCAGATCCCTTAGAACTGGAGCTACAGATGGTTCTGAGCTTTCATGTGTCTGCTGGTGATCCATCCTGAGTCCTCTGTGAGAGCAGCAAGTGCTCTGAAGTGCTGAACCATGCATGACTCTAGGTTTGTCCTTCCTTTCTTCTTCTTCTTCTTCTTCTTCTTCTTCTTCTTCTTCTTCTTCTTCTTCTTCTTCTTCTTCTCTCTCTCTCTCTCTCTCTCTCTCTCTCTCTCTCTCTCTCTCTTTCTTTTTTTCTCTTTTAGTGGAGCCAGCTTTCCACCTGTGGAATTAAACTTGTCTGGTCATGATTTTGTTTTATATACTATCACATGAGTAGTTACTGTTCCTATATCCAAGGACTAATTGGGTCCCTTATCATGTTGTTGGGAGAATGAAGCAAGGCTTATGAGTACAGAATTTTGGAGCTAGACCCTCTGGATTTGAATTGCAGCTTGACTGCTTATTTGTTGTGTGACCTGAGGAAATAATTTTCTGACTTTATTCTTTTTTACCTATAACATTCAATCAATCTGAATGACATCCAAGCTACATCTTATCATGAGGAATAAATAAGATAAACTTTAGTGAACACTTATGTAGTACTTGGTATGCAGTAAGCTTTATTTAAAGCTAATTATGAGTATGACATCATGTATACTTTGCTTGGCAACTTATATCACATTACACTAGTTTTATAGCCTAATCTAGTTTTTTCTGACTTAATCTACTTTGTGGGAACAGTGCAAGAAACTTATTTATTCCTTAAAATTTGGTAAGAAATGACAGTAACATTTTATGAAGAAATTCTTTTGAGCTTATAATTTTTGTCTTTTTAATGCTTATTGGAAGAGTCAAGTGTTGTGATTTCTTTTCTATTGCTAGAACAAACACCGTTACCTAACGTAACCAAGGGCAGGAAAGGGTTCATTTCAACCAATGGGCATCAGTCTATCACTGAAGAAAGCCAGGGAAGGAATTCAATATAAAACTCACTCAACAGCAAAATAAGCACACAGAAATCACTGAAGAGCTCTGCTTTCCTCCTGGGTCTCCAGTCACTCAGGCTGTTGGTCAGTTTGTTAGGCATCCTGACTTCCTGCCTAGGTAATGGTACTTCCCACAGTGGTCTGGGCCCACCTCCATCAATTAACAATCAAGATAATCCTTCTCAGATGTGTCCACTGTCCAACACAATAAAAACAATTTCTCAATCAGGGCTCTTTTTTTTTTTTTTTTTTTTTTCAGATAACTCTCGGCTGTATCAAGTTGGCAATTAAAGTTTGATGCCGAGTTTACTCCTCACATCAATTTTGTCATTTCATGATTACTTTTGCAGAAATATATTCTTTATATCTGTATTTAAAATTGCTTCTGGGATGGTTAATTATAATATTTTATAGTTTTTGAAGATGTATTTATTGACTGTAGTTATTTATTATTTTAATTTTATATTTGGATATTTATATTCATTATACTTTGATCTGTATAGCTAAAATCTCTCCTTCCCCTTTTAAAGAAAACAAAATAAAATACTTTCATGAAATAAACCTATTTGTATATAAAGACATAGGAAGTTTTTTTTTGGAAAAATCTCCACAGATTTTTATAGTTAGTCTATTCTATCAAAATATTTAAATTAATAGCTTTATTTTCTTATGTGTGTTACTTTTTTATGTTCTTGTTTTCTATTTGTCTCTTGGAACCTGTGAGTTTTGTTGCTTTGTTTTAACTTCTCAAGTTAAAAACGTAACTTTTTTTTTTTTTTTCAAGACAGGGTTTCTCTGTGTAGCCCTGGCTGTCCTGGAACTCACTTTGTAGACCAGGCTGGCCTCAAACTCAGAAATCTGCCTGCCTCTGCCTCCTGAGTGCTGGGATTAAAGTTGTGCTCCACCACGCCCAGCTAAAAACTTAACTTTTTTTTTTTTTTTTTTTTTTGGTTTTTCGAGGCAGGGTTTCTCTGTGTAGCCTCGGCTGTCCTGGAACTCACTCTGTAGACCAGGCTGGCTTCGAACTCAGAAATCCGCCTGCCTCTGCCTCCCGAGTGCTGGGATTAAAGGTGTGCGCCACCACCCCCGGCTCAAAACTTAACTTTTGTACATGTGCTTTTGCTAATGATAAAATACATCTCAGAAATTACATTTCCATACTTCTTTGGCTCTGTGAGTAAATATTGACATATTAAATTTTACTATCAACTACTTTTAAGTACTTTCTGATTTCTCTTCTAATCATTTGAAGTTCAAAGACTATTTAGTACCATGCTGTTTGTTGTCTAGATAGATGAGCTATTTAAGTAAAGGTTTTATAATCAAAACACTATTCATATTTAGAACATTTGCTATATATTTTATATACACAAAGTATGAATAATTCCAAGGACCCCAAACTAAAGAGACATAAGGGTGAACAAAGATGTCACTATTATGACCACTATTATGAGCACTGAAAAATACCTTTGGCAATAGTTAAATTCCAGGTTTAAATATTTTATCTTTTAATATTATCAAAATGATGTTTAGTAAGAATTGTGGAGGGGTTTTGGCATTTAAACATGCAACACAAATTGACGTATATATTTAGCCATGAGCTAATTCTCTACATTGGAGTTATGTACCTGCTCTCTGTGTGTGTGTGTGTGTGTGTGTGTGTGTGTGTGTGTGTGTGTCAGATCACACAAAATAGTCCCATTTGTGGAGAATCTACTCCTTAAGGAGGGAATAGGGTATCCACCGCCACACCTGCACCCACTTTGGAGGGGACAACCTTCAGTCTGGCTCAGCATTGCCAATCTGTGCTTGCATTCTTGTGAGTTTCCAAGTCATGCTTGGGAGCTCATTTAGATGGGTGGGAAGAACATTGTTATTTGGCTCTAGAGGTGACAATATCCTTCCTACTTAGACGGCAGTAACTCCTATCCCTGTTTAAAAACAAAAACAAAAAAACTTGAGGTAGAAGATTTTGCTGATTTTGGCTGGTGGGATCAGCACTTCCACTGTGGAAGGTCCATCATCTGTCTTAGGAACACCTTCTGATGCAGGAGAGGTATTGGGGAAAGAGTTGCTAAGTCCTGTACATGGCGGGAACCTATACATTAAGAGGTATACAGAGAAGCCATTCGATCCAGAGAGCAAAAGGTTGGGTATTAGCACTTCCTGGGTGGGAGTGGTGGTGCTTTGCTGTGTTTACCCTCGGGGATTGGTTCTGTCATCCCTAGCCTGTAGAGTTGCTTTGGCAAGACCCTCTCAGGCCTGGCATCCTTGGGGGTAATTAAGTAAGGCAATTCCTACTTCTTTTCTCTATACCAGGGCAACATATTCAGTCCGGAGGTACTGATTGTTCTCAGTAATGGGCTGAAGTCACATTCCTTACACCTCTCATCTTCCTACTTAACTGAGGCTTGAGTAATTGAGCCAAATGAAGAACTTTTTTTCCTGTAATTTTTTTCTCACAAACATCATCTTAATATCAGCTTAAGAGTCTTATAATAGGCTTTAGAGAAATCACATTTATTTCATTAAAATATACCCACAACAATTTCCTTTATAATTTAGTTTGGCCTGGGAATTTCTTACTTAAGTCCATTCTTATTGAAGTTATGAAATTATTTTAAAATGAAGGAAATTCCCTTTAAGTTCATGGTAAGTCTTCATGGAAGAATGGAAATAATTTCATAGAGGCTTTCTGTGATCAGACTGACAAGGTTTCCACTTTCATGGAAATGTTCCAAAATCCTATTTCAATGCTTTCTTCTTAGCAAGAAGTATCTTGGGTGGGCTGATATATTTTATATTCACCACAATACTTTATAGATATACACACAGGAAGGTTATCTCCTGACAAGAAACATATTCCTTACATTCCTTACTTTTTATTTTTTATTTAAATCTATTGGATGTCTAAACTGCTTTTTGATCCATCCATTCTTGAAGGGAATTCATTAAAATCTCTCACATTTTTTACTGTAATTATCAGAATATACGATACTTTGGAAATGTAAGTATCTTTTAGTAAAGCATTTGTTTCATCTCTGTAGGCATACATCCCAAAAGGCATCTACTGGAAAGAAATGGATTGCTTATTGTAGGTGAAAAATCAAACCTTTTTGAAATCTCGAACTTGTGTTTGATCTACCATCTGAAAGTGCAACAGTGGGTGCTGCTCTACAGTTTGGGATTCAATCTCACTCAAAGGCTCTTGTGCCGAAGGCCTGGTACCCTGCTATCAGATCAGTCATTGAGAGGTGATTGGATCATGCATGGAAGCTCTAAGTATTAATCCGTTGATGGCTTCATAATTGAGTGGGGTGGAAGGCATGTGCACTGTGGTGATTGGGGATGGGCTGGTGAAAGTAGAACTCTGAGGGTATGGCTTTAATTGGTTTATCTTGGCCATCACTGCTTCCATTTTTTGTCTTTTTGCTTCCTGGCTGTCAGGAGGTGAGCATCTCTGTCTCAACATGTATTCTACTGTGTCTATGTAGCTAGTTAACTATGGGCTGAAACCTCTGGAACTGGGATCGCAAATAAATCTTCTGTATGAGTTATTTTTTAGTTATTTTGTCTCAGTGACAAGAAACTAACTCAAATGAGCATTCTTGCCTAACTTTTGTCCTTGTGGCACTTATCTCAATAGGACTGATATTTTTTTTTGGGGGGGGGTGGGTTTCACTCTATAGCACAGGCTGGCTTCAAGCTTTCCTAATCTAATTGGCTCATGGCATGCTCCTGAGTGCTGGAGTTTCAGAGCTAAGTCATGATGCTTTGCTCAATAGGATTCTTGATGGTTCTTCCTTGCTCTTATCTCATTGATACCATTCTTGTTATCTCAAAAAGGTATAATGGATGGGCAATGATCCTCTCAAGATGACATGGAGAGGAGGCAGGAGCAGAGCATAAGGGATAGTTTCCAACATATCCTCTGCTCAACCTGGAGGATCTAGCCTAACACAATATTCTTCCCTCTATTTCTTCTTCACTTAGTTTCCTACAGTTATAAGGTTTCTTGGGGGTATCTCACACCATGTAGGTCTTCAGACAAAGGGTTGTTAAAATTCAATTTCTCTATGATAGATTTTTGAGACTAGAAGAGAATCTTTTCTCAGGGTAGTTTTCCATTTTTTTTAGCATGATGTACTTTTGAATATTTGATATCACTACATATTGAAACTCAGAATTATTCACTTTTCATTTCAGTTTTGAAATTAGCATCTTTTCATTTTCTTTTGTCACCAATATTCCAAATGAAGCCATTTTAGTGTCTCTATAATACTCCATCGATTGTTTCAAGCCTAAATTGTTTGATTATTTCTTTAGTGTTGAACATTTTGATTGCTTCCATTATTTTCCACAAAGAAATGTTACGTTGAGTTGGAGATATGTGTACCTCAATATTTGCCCAGGATTTAAAGTAGATTAAATTTGTAAATATGTGACTTGATTACACCACTTACTTGATTATAAGGAGGCCATTTCCTATGGTGAACTACTGTAGCTGAAAGGAAACTCTCTTTTAAACACAAATAAAATGATGGAGAGACCCCACTTCTGCATCACAGGACTGGTGAGGAATTAATTACAGAAACAATAACAATCTTTTTTTGAAGACAAATTAATGTTTGCTGTGAAAGTCAAGATGACGTAAGATGGTGTGATAAGAAAGGGTTATTTAGGGGAAGTTGAACTTTTCTCCATGGAAGTGTGAACATTAGGAACTATTTTTTTCTATAGCTGTTTTTAGCTGCTTCAGAGTGCATCTTTAAATGGTAGCTTGGAAGGTGCTTGGTCCTAGGAAGAGGAGATCAAATGGGGAAAAGGAAGATGCCATAAGTCTAGTGCCCCATGAAAAAAGTCCTGGTAGGCTGTTCCCTCTGACAAGGCATGCAGGTGGCTGGGACAATCACGTCTAGAGGAGTCCTTGGAGAATGAAAGGTCTCTCTTATGATTATGGGGGTATCAATGCAAGCAAATTGGAGCTGACTGGGAAGTACTAAAGAAGAGGTCACTGTGACTCAGATAGAATTTGGGCAAATAGGATGCGACATGACCTGAAAGCAGAGTGCTTCATGCAGAGAAAGGCCTTGCAATTTAATTAAAGAAATAATGGAGGTTTGAGTTTTATTACTGTATAAAGGGAAGCAGTGCTTTGGGAGATAGAGAACTTGGGGACATTTGGATTATGAGACTTAAGCAAAGCAAGGAGACACTATTGTGTGCTTTAGAGAAGAAAATACAATAAACTATGTTCTTTTTTTTTCATGTGAATTATCTCAACCAGAGTCAAATAATTATATCCTAAACTGTTCCATGACCATCGTCCCTTTAAAATGTGAAGCTGACAAGGTCAGGAAAATGTTTGTTTCATTTGCTGATCATTAAAAAAAAATCCTTCTGGTAGATGGGTTGATGGTTGTTGAATGTTTGTGAAATGAAGCCACGCAGTCAATGTGTGATGGTGTTTTGACTGTTATTAAAAAGACACTCCCCATACCAGCTCTCCTGTGAGGAAATTAGATTCAACAATAGCATCCTTCTCTACTTTTTGTCTTCTCAATATGCTTTTCATAATGTTTTCACTTTCAGAGCAACAGAACTTACTCTTGGTGAGACCTTTTTCAGTGGATCGTCTGTCTAGTCTTTGGAGTCTGCTTCTGCTGCTCTGTTCTTCCTGGTAACTGAGATTGATTGGCAAAGCTCTGCTAAAATGCCCAGATTTACCCACCAGAGAGCTAATTACAGACCCATTCGATGGCACTCCTCTGCCTTTAGGAGCTCCTTAGGATTGTCCTTCAGTTTACCAATGTGAAAATTTATGTCTAGATTTTTATTCTCTATAGCTATGCCTTGATAAATGATGAAAATGTGTCTGGGATGATAAGTAGCATAAATCTAAGATTTTTGTACTCATTGGCTTAGCTTGTGTTAAAGGGAAAGTTTCCATAGGCTGTGTGTGTGTGTGTGTGTGTGTGTGTGTATTTGGGTTGTCTTCATTACTAATTAGTTCAATCATACTTACTTTAAGACATTTGATACATTTTTTTTTTTCTGAGAATCTGCTCCTTTGGGAACTGAGGGTTTTTCCCATTGGATGTAGTGACTGAGATGTACTAAATTTGGATTCTCTTGGGTTGGTGGCATCCAGTCTTGAAGTCGCCATGCTGTGTTTGTTTTATGTCTTCTCCCTGCCATTTTAAAGTACTTCCCGTTTCTGACAAGCTTTGTCAGAAGAGGCTGCAAGACCCACAGGGAATATGGAATTCTTTTGTTTTTGAGATTAGGCTGAGATGAACAATCCTGAAGACATAACTCTGTTGGAAAGGAATGGTCTGGACCCCATATCACTTCTCCTCTTAAAAAAAAAATCACACTCAATCTCTCTGTGGCTCTTTACTTTAAGCTGTGGGTGAATATGGTCTATCTGCCTTCACTCACTCACCTCTCTTTTACCTCTCAGTTGGCTGCAGCTGGATTCCATCCCAGAGTGACTTATTGAAAGTGCTCTGATGACTGTGACTGTCTCGACTAATGATTGGGAAGTGGAGTTTTCAGTGTCTCAAGGTTGATGCCTGCATTTTATTTCACCACCGATCCTCTCTCTGATGGGTGGGGTTTATTAGCCTGGAGTCTCTTGGCTATCTTCTTCCTCCTTTTCCTATTTCCTGTTTTATCTTTGTCTCCATCCTTTATGCACTGGTTTTCTCCAGAGTCCCATTCATTCTTGGCTGTCTTTCCCACTCTTAGTAATTACGTCCAGTTCTCTAAGTCTGACTAGGACTCACATGCTAGTGTTTCCCAACTGTGTATTTTTTAGTTGAAACTTCCGTTGGAACTCCAGTTGCATATTTCAATCATCTCTATGACAGCTTTCAAGTATGGACCTAAAGGCAAGTCCAACTAGTATGTTCAAAGCTGAGTTTATTTTCTCTCCTTCTCCAAGGGCCATCTGCATTCTCTGCCTATTTTTTTAAATCTTGGTTAATGAGGCTATCATTTACCTTCCAGAAATATAGACGTTAGCCTTAACCTCTTTTCTGCCTGTGAAATTAATAATTAAATCCTGTCAATTGGATTTGATAAATGTCTGCCACATTAAATCTTCCTTCTTTATTCCACATGCCAACGAAAGCACAGGCTCTACTGATTCTATCCACTCTACTGCCATCAAAAGTGTCTTGGCAAAAAAAGACCGTAATCTTTTTTTAAAAAGTAACTTCAGTAGATCGAGTTACTTAAAAATGTTGATCATCATCACCATTATTACTAATAGTATTGTATATTTTTGTGTCTGAATGTCTGTTGCATGTATGTAGGTGTCTACAGTACGCAGAAGAGAGCATTGGGTCACCTGAGCAAGAGTTACAGGAGGTTGCACATCACTTAATATGGGTTCTGGGATCAAAATTCTGGTCCTTTGCACACAAAGCAAGGCACCTTCCATGAAGAAAAATAGCATCTTCTACATTCCAGCATCCATTTGCACTTCTTCCAGTTTTAAGGGGCCTTTTGTTTTGTTTTGTTTTTGTGTTCTTCATTAGTAGAGATCCAACCCAGTGCCTTGGGTTAGCTAGTCAAGTGTTCTACCATTAAGCTAAACCACTACCCCCAACCCATAGCACTTTGTATATAACAGGCCCCTTGGCATAGTATATCTGATTATTATGTGGACCACAAGTGTATTATCTAGTATGATATAAATGCTATGAGAGCAAGAGCTATTTTTAAAATGTTTTTGTTTTATCACTGCTAAACTCCTAGTTTAAAACTGTATTTAAAAAAATATAGAGATGGATAAAGTAGATAAGAACTATGTAAAGTGTCTGTCTTCAGAATGGCAAAGATCAAAGGATTGCAATATAAAAAGTTGATAGAATGACATGAAAAAATAGTGAAAATAATAGAGACCCCAAAATGAAAGACATTGGTCAACAAAAAACTTTTCATAATGCATCCTTCCTGGAAGTGTCCTGTTCTCTCTCACAGGCTGCCTTGACAGTGGGGCTTATAATATCTCTGAAAATCCTTGACACTCCTTTCTTCCAAAGGTGGAGCCCAATTCCCATTCCTTGAATGTGAATCAGACTGGAGACTTCCATGCCTCTAATAAATCAAAGTGATGCTCACAACTTCCAAGGTTAAGTTGTTGAGCCGACAGCTCTGCTGTTCTCCCTTCTCTTTTTGATGGTTTATGCTGAGAGGACTCTCAAGCAACCTTCCCAAAGGTTTGTGTGGGGAAGATTATTACCTGCATAACTTTTCTGCCACCTGGATGCAGTACCCTGAAAAAGCAACTTCTTTCCAGTCAAGCCTTCAAGTGACTGCAGCCTTGGTAACTTGGTACAAGAATCTTCATGAGAAATGCAGAGTTGGAATTGCCCAGTAAGGATGCTTCAGAATTCCATGTGCACAGAAATACTGACATGATTGAGTTCTAACCTACAAAATCCAAAAGTAGCTTGTTGTGGGGTCATGGGTAAACAACACATCCTGTGCTGTGAATGACTGTCCCCTTTACTATTCTGCATATTCTCAAGTCTGATATAAATCCCTCAGCTGTTCTGCATCATTCTTTATTTCCTCTAGTTTGAATCAGTGTCCCTCTTGCCATGTCATATCTCCATATTGCTTGCTATCATTGATTCTTTTAGAAAAATGTATTCATTACTTATTCTTAACTACATTATCGGGCAAGATGAGTGGTTCAGATTTAAAAAAAAATAGTTTCACTCCACAAATAAATCCAACTTTCTTATAAAAATAAAAGAACTATGATTGTTCTTTTGGTAGTCTGGAATTAAAAGTATGGTCGCTGGATTGGGCTAGCTGGATAAGAATCTAGACCACCTGTAACTGGTCCAGATCACTTTATACTTGACTTTGGATAAATTAACATAACAAAGCTTATGTTATTCTGCTTACATAATGGACTTAACAGTGATTCTGTCTCATGTGATCATTTGTCAATGGTGTGAAAGATCTGGAAGAAACTGTCTCAATAAGGTAAGGTTGATTTTGGTTATGGTTTCACACCATGGTCACTGGCCTTATTGCTTCTCAGCCTGTGATGAGCAGAGCATCAGGAGAGAAGGACACCATGGGACAGAGTTGCTCATATCATGGTCACAAGGAAGCAGGAAGTGAGGAAGGTGCTGGAGACAATATTTCTTTCCAGATCATGTTCCTAGTGGCCGACACACTCCAGCTAAGCTCTACCATCTGTCTTTTTCACAACCTTCCAATTACATCACCCTACTAATCTATCCATGGATTAATCTATTGAGAGGTCAGAGCCTCCCAGATCTAAATGCATGTCAAAGCCAGCTGGCAACCCAACCCATGAACATCCTCAAATGACCTTCTTTTATTTTGTCCTGCAATCAAGAGCTTCTTCTGCCTTCCAATGATGCTACTGAGTTATCAAGCCATCAGTGGATTAATCCAAAGATTAGGTCAGAGCTCTCGAGGACCATCACCTCTCAGGGACTAGATCTTCCAGTTGGGGAGCAACATATAAGCCTTTTGGGAGATACTTCGTAGTCAAACCCTAAGCAGGCTTTAGGGAATCCTGATCCTACTGTCAGTGATAGAGTCAACAGATATTTATTTAGCAACTATTATGCACTGAAACCGCTATTCTTTTTTTTTTAATTTTTAATATTTTTATTACATATTTTCCTCAATTACATTTCCAATGTTATCCCAAAAGTCCCCCATAGCGCCACCCACTTCCCTACCCACCCATTCCCATTCTTTTGGCCCTGGCATTCCCCTATATTGGGGCATATAAAGTTTGCAAGTCCAATGGGCCTCTCTTTCCATTGATGGCCGACTAGACCATCTTTCGATACATATGCAGCTAGAGACAAGAGCTCCGGGGTTCTGGTTAGTACATCATGTTGTTCCAACAATAGGGTTGCAGATCCCTTTAGCTCCTTGGGTACTTTCTCTAGCTTCTCCATTGGGAGCCCTGTGATACATCCAATAGCTGACTGTGAACATCCACTCCTGTGTTTGCTAGGCCCCGGCATCGTCTCACAAGAGACAGCTATATTTGGGTCCTTTCAGCAAAATCTTACTACTGTATGCAATGGTGTCAGCGTTTAGAAGCTGCTTATGGGATGGATCCCTGGATACAGCAGTCTCTAAATGGTCCATCCTTTCATCACAGCTACGAACTTTGTCTCTGTAACTCCTTCCCTGGGTGTTTTGTTCCCAATTCTAAGAAGGGGCACAGTGTCCACACTTTGGTCTTCATTCTTCTTGAGTTTCATGCGTTTAGCAAATTGTATCACATATCTTGGGTATCCTAAGTTTTGGGCTAATATCCACTTATCAGTGAATACATATTGTGTGAGTTCTTTTGTGATTGTGTTACCTCACTCAAGATGATGCCCTCCAGGTCCATCCATTTGGCTAGGAATTTCATAAATTCATTCTTTTTAATAGCTGAGTAGTACTCCATTGTGTAAATGTACAATAATTTCTGTATCCATTCCTCTGTTGAGGGACATCTGGGTTCTTTCCAGCTTCTGGCTATTATAAATAGGGCTGCTATGAACATAGTGGAACATGTGTCCTTTTTACCGGTTGGGACATCTTCTGGATATATGCCCAGGAGAGGTATTGCTGGATCCTCCGGTAGTACTATGTCCAATTTTCTGAGGAACCGCCAAACTGATTTCCAGAGTGGTTGTCCAAGCTTGCAATCCCACCAACAATGGAGGAGTGTTCCTCTTTCTCCACATCCTCGCCAGCATCTGCTGTCACCTGAATTTTTGATCTTAGCCATTCTGACTGGTGTGAGGTGGAATCTCAGGGTTGTTTTGATTTGCATTTCCCTGATGATTAAGGATGTTGAACATTTTTTCACGTGCTTCTCTGCCATTCGGTATTCCTCAGGTGAGAATTCTTTGTTCAGTTCTGAGCCCCATTTTTTAATGGGGTTATTTGACTTTCTGGAGTCCACCTTCTTGAGTTCTTTATATATATTGGATATTAGTCCCTTATCTGATTTAGGATAGGTGAAGATCCTTTCCCAATCTGTTGGTGGTTTTTTTGTCTTATTGATGGTGTCTTTAGCCTTGCAGAAGCTTTGCAGTTTCATGAGGTCCCACTTGTCAATTCTCGATCTTACAGCACAAGCCATTACTGTTCTATTCAGGAATTTTTCCCCTGTGCCCATATCTTCAAGGCTTTTCCCCAATTTCTCCTGTATAAGTTTCAGTGTCTCTGGTTTTATGTGAAGTTCCTTGATCCACTTAGACTTGACCTTAGTACAAGGAGATAGGAATGGATGGATTCGCATTCTTCTACATGTTAACAACCAGTTGTGCCAGCACCATTTGTTGAAAATGCTTTCTTTCTTCCACTGGATGTTTTTAGCTCCCTTGTCGAAGTTCAAGTGACCGTAGGTGTGTGGGTTCATTTCTGGGTCTTCAATTCCATTCCATTGGTCTATTTGTCTGTCACTATACCAGTACCATGCAGTTTTTTATCACAATTGCTCTGTAGTAAAGCTTTAGGTCCGGTATGGTGATTCCACCAGAGGTTCTTTTATCCTTGAGAAGAGTTTTTGCTATCCTAGGTTTTTTGTTATTCCAGATGAATTTGCAGATTGCACTTTCTAATTCGTTGAAGAATTGGTTTGGAATTTTGATGGGGATTGCATTGAATCTGTAGATTGCTTTTGGCAAGATAGCCATTTTTACAATGTTGATCCTGCCAATCCATGAGCATGGGAGATCTTTCCATCTTCTGAGATCTTCTATAATTTCTTTCTTCAGAGACTTGAAGTTTTTATTATACAGATCTTTCACTTCCTTAGTTAGAGTCACGCCAAGATATTTTATATTATTTGTGACTATTTAGAAGGGTGTTGTTTCCCTAATTTCTTTCTCAGCCTGTTTATTCTTTGTGTAGAGAAAGGCCATTGATTTGTTTGAGTTGATTTTATATCCAGCTACTTCACCGAAGCTGTTTATCAGGCTTAGGAGTTCTCTGGTGGAATTTTTAGGGTCACTTATATATACTATCATATCATCTGCAAAAAGTGATATTTTGACTTCATCTTTTCCAATTTGTATCCCTTTGATCTCCTTTTGTTGTCGAATTGCTCTGGCTAGGACTTCAAGTACAATGTTGAATAGGTATGGAGAAAGTGGACAGCCTTGTCTAGTCCCTGATTTTAGAGGGATTGCTTCAAGCTTCTCACCATTTACTTTGATGTTGGCTACTGGTTTGCTGTAGATTGCTTTTATCATGTTTAGGTATGGGCCTTGAATTCCTGATCTTTCCAAGACTTTTATCATGAATGGGTGTTGGATCTTGTCAAATGCTTTTTCCGCATCTAACGAGATGACCATGTGGTTTTTGTCTTTGAGTTTGTTTATATACTGGATTACGTTGATGGATTTCCTTATATTGAACCATCCCTGCATCCCTGGGATGAAACCTACTTGGTCAGGATGGATGATTGTTTTGATGTGTTCTTGGATTCGGTTAGCAAGAACTTTATTGAGGATTTTTGCATCAATATTCATAAGGGATATTGGTCTGAAGTTTTCTATCTTTGTTGGGTCTTTTTGTGGTTTAGGTATCAGAGTAATTGTGGCTTCATAGAATGAGTTGGGTAGAGTACCTTCTGTTTCTATTTTGTGGAATAGTTTGTGAAGAACTGGGATTAGATCTTCTTTGAAGGTCTGATAGAACTCTGCACTAAACCCATCTGGTCCTGGGCTTTTTTTAGTTGGGAGACTATTAATGACTGCTTCTATTACTTTGGGGGTTATAGGGCTGTTTAGATCATTAACCTGATCTTGATTCAACTTTGGTACCTGGTATCTGTCTAGGAACTTCTCCATTTCATCCAGATTCTCCAGTTTTGTTGAGTATAGCCTTTGGTAGAAGGATCTGATGGTGTTTTGGATGTCTTCAGGATCTGTTGTTATGTCTCCTTTTTCATTTCTGATTTTGTTAATTAGGATGCTTTCCCTGTGCCCTCTAATGAGTCTGGCTAAGGGTTTATCTATCTTGTTGATTTTCTCAAAGAACCAGCTCCTTGATTGGTTGATTCTTTGAATAGTTCTTCTTGTTTCCACTTGGTTGATTTCACCCCTGAGTTTGATTATTTCCTGCCGTCTACTCCTCTTGGGTGAATTTGCTTCCTTTTGTTCTAGTGCTTTTAGGTGTGTTGTCAAGCTGCTAATGTGTGCTCTCTCTAGTTTCCTTTTGGAGGCACTCAGAGCTATGAGTTTTCCTCTTAGAAATGCTTTCATTGCGTCCCATAAGTTTGGGTATGTTGTGGCTTCATTTTCATTGAACTCTAAAAAGTCCTTAATTTCTTTCTTTATTCCTTCCTTGACCAAGGTATCATTGAGAAGAGTGTTGTTCAGTTTCCACGTGAAGGTTGGCTTTCTATTATTTATTTTGTTATTGAAGATCAGCCTTAGTCCATGGTGATCTGATAGGATGCATGGGACAATTTCAATATTTTTGTATCTGTTGAGGCCTGTTTTGTGACCAATTATGTGGTCAATTTTGGAGAAGGTACCATGAGGTGCTGAGAAGAAGGTATATCCTTTTGTTTTAGGATAGAATGTTCTGTAGATATATGCCAGATCCATTTGATTCATAACTTCTGTTAGTTTCACTGTGTCCCTGTTTAGTTTCTGTTTCCACGATCTGTCCATTGGTGAAAGTGGTGTGTTGAAGTCTCCCACTATTATTGTATGAGGTGCAATGTGTGCTTTGAGATTTACTAAAGTTTCTTTAATGAATGTGGCTGCCTTTGTATTTGGAGCATAGATATTCAGGATTGATAGTTCCTCTTGGAGGATTTTACCTTTGATGATTATGAAGTGTCCCTCCCTGTCTTTTTTAATGACTTTGGGTTGGAAGTCAATCTTATCAGATATTAGAATGGCTACTCCAGCTTGTTTCTTCATACCATTTGCTTGGAAAATTGTTTTCCAGCCTTTCATTCTGAGGTAGTGTCTATCTTTTTCTCTGAGATGAGTTTCCTGTAAGCAGCAAAATGTTGGGTCTTGTTTGTGTAGCCAGTTTGTTAGTCTATGTCTTTTTATTGGGGAGTTGAGTCCATTGATATTAAGAGATATTAAGGAAAAGTAATTGTTGTTTCCTGTTATTTTTGTTGTTAAAGTTGGCATTCTGTTCTTGTGGCTGTCTTCTTTTAGGTTTGTTGAGGGATTACCTTCTTGTAGTTTCTAGGGCGTGGTTCCTGTCCTTGTATTGTTTTTTTTCTGTTATTATCCTTTGAAGGGCTGGATTCGTGGAGAGATAATGTGTGAATTTGGTTTTGTCGTGGAATACTTTGGTTTCTCCATCTATGTTAATTGAGAGTTTGGCTGGGTATAGTAGCCTGGGCTGGAATTTGTGTTCTTTTAGTGTCTGTATAACATCCGTCCAGGATCTTCTGGCTTTCATAGTCTCTGGTGAAAAATCTGGTGTAATTCTGATAGGCTTGCCTTTATAGGTTACTTGGCCTTTTTCTCTTACTGCTTTTAGTATTCTATCTTTATTTAGAGCATTTGTTGTTCTGATTATTATGTGTTGGGAGGTATTTCTTTTCTGGTCCAGTCTATTTGGAGTTCTGTAGGCTTCTTGTATGTTCATGGGCATCTCTTTCTTTAGATTTGGGAAGTTTTCTTCTATAATTTTGTTGAAGATGTTTGCTGGTCCTTTGAGTTGAAAATCTTCATTCTCATCCACTCCTATTATCCGTAGGTTTGGTCTTCTCATTGTGTCCTGTATTTCTTGGATGTTTTGAGTTAGGATCTTTTTGCACTTTACATTTTCCTTGATTGTTGTGCCGATGTTCTCTATGGAATCTTCTGCACCTGAGATTCTCTCTTCCATCTCTTGTATTCTGTTGCTGATGTTGGTATCTATGGTTCCAGATTTCTTTCCTAGGGTTTCTATCTCCAGTGTTGCCTCATTTTGGGTTTTCTTTATTGTGTCTACTTTCCTTTTTAGGTCTAGTATGGTTTTGTTCATTTCCATCATCTGTTTGGATGTGTTTTCCTGTTTTTCTGTAAGGACTTCTACCTGTTTGATTAGGTTATCCTGTTTTTCTTTAAGGATTTGTAACTCTTTAGCAGTGTTCTCCTGCAATTCTTTAAGGGATTTTTGTGCTTCCTCTTTATTGTCTTCTACCTGTTTACCAGTGTTCCTTTGTATTTCTTTAAGTGTGTTATTAAAGTCCTTCTTGAAGTCCTCTACCATTATCAGGAGATATGCTTTTAGATCTGTGTCTAGCTTTTCTGGTGTGTTGGGGTGCCCTGGACTGGGCGAAGTGGGAGTGCTGGGTTCTGATGATGGTGAGTGGTCTTGAAACCGCTATTCTTAACTCATCTACTGAATACATATTAAACATTGATGTGTCAGTTGTTCTTCAAGGTTTTTAGGTCATGTTTGTGAGCAGTATAAGATCTTCTGATCCTTACATGCCTTTCATTTTCAAGAAAGAAGGTGGGGAAAACGTCATTCATCTTATACATTAAGTTTTCTATAACACATAAGGAGTGGGAGAAGCTTTGAGAAAGAAAGAAAGAAAGAAAGAAAGAAAGAAAGAAAGAAAGAAAGAAAGAAAGAAAGATTAGAGCAAGGGAAATGGGCTCAGGAATGCCAGGACTAGTATCTTTATGGTATCTCCATGGTATTTTACAGTTTGGTATGTTTCTTATTTAAAAGTGAGATATTCACAGAGAAAGGAGTTAATTTTAGTGAAAAGCCAGTACAGGGCCTTCTTTACTACGTAGTGAGAAATACAGACACAAATAAAATAAATAATTTTTCCTTTCAAATAGTGATAAATGCCATCAAGAGCGAGGGCAGCATGGAACTCAAGGGCCAGACCCAAGCTGGCTGTTTCCTTCTGGGAAGGCAGGCCAGGGCAGTACCAGCTGTGGCCACCCCTATAGCACATATATACCTGCTAAGCATGCTCACAACAGCCTGTCTGAGACCAGGAGAGGAAGATCTCTGTATCTGATAGCAGCCATTCCAACTTAGCTCTTCAGAAGACACATTTGTAATCTTGTGGTCATACTCCTGATGGTGTAAAAGGGTGATGATTGTAATTTACACATGGACTCCAGACTTCTGCACAAGATGGAGAAAAGCTTTGAGAAATGGGCTCTGGCCTGGCAGTGCATGCTGTCATCGAACGGGAAACAGCCTGCGATCACATTTGCTCACCGTGCAAGCAGAATTTCTCATGGATCTGATTTGATTTTAAAATGAGCACTATTAAAAGGCAATGAGTGTGTTTCCTAACGTAGGTTTTAATTTCGCTATGAATAAATGCAGTATGGCTCTGTCTGATGTTGACGGGGTGAGCTGGGTTGTAAAATGTTTGTTTCAGTACAGTTGCAGACAGAAGGAGTCTGGGGAGTTTACACACCCTTAAAAGGGATGCAGACAAGGAAGTATTCAGAGCAGAGCCACAAAAGATGATTAAAGGACCTGGGAAGCAAGGGAAACCAAAATTATTAGGCCTGCAGAAAGACCTGCGTGTGGCAGGAACTGTTCAGAGCACAGGCACACTGCTTTAGACAGAACTAGGGAGAGCAGGCTTCAATGAGAACAGGGTGGTTTAGGACCCAAAAAACCGTTTCCTCCCTGGATTCTAGAAGCTGGTTCTCTTCCATGGGATCTCTAGGGAAGAGACCTGCTGGTCAGGTATAGCTTGTTTTAGTTTCAGTCTGCTCCTTCCGAGGATGTGTAGCTCTGTCTGTCTCTTTCCGTGCTGGTAGCTGGCAAAGAGAGCACACAGCCACCTGAAGGCAGGCAGCCTTAAGCGGGAGAAATCTAATCTTAGTGGAACGTATTGAATTTCCAATTAGGATGCTCATTTGTTCTTTGTGTCACATATTTAGGGCCCTGGACTAATTGGAGTATTGTCAGTGGAGCCCTGCCTGGAGACAGGAGGGTAGTCAAGGGACACCACTCCAGAGTACCAACTGAAGCGTGGGTTCAAGCAAGACGTTTTAATAGAGGTTGAAACGTTTATAGATGATCTGTAATAGTCTCCACTTCATAAGTGGTATGCGTGGAAATTCTCTGTTTATACAAAATGTAATGTGTAATGTCATTCTATAGACATAGTGCTGTGAATGAATAATGCATTTATGTAAAATATAGGTATTAAATAGGATTATGTGTATATTATATGTGCTGAATAGTATTATGATTGTATAATACATATAAAATAAGGTTGTATGTCTATAATATGTGTTAATCAGGGTTATAGATATATAATCCATATGTATTAAATAGGGTATACGTATATAAATAGTTATATGAGTATATATAGTTATAAAGAGGTATATGAAAGGTGGTCATACAAATGTCAATGCTGCTTACATAAAGAAGATGGAATTTCATGTAACCTTTACTGTCCTTTGTTACACCACATAGTTCTTGAATTTTTTATGAGATTATATCATCCATACAATCAGAACAATAACAATAACATGATACAGAAAATAACACAACCAGCTATGTGTTAGGTTATGACTCAAAGAATCAAAGTGAACTAATTTCTCAGGATTCAAACCCAAACCTCACGTGATCAAATGGGACTTGGTTCCACAATCTGAACAACACCAAAGAGCCAAAGAGCGAGTGCTCTCACCGGGGAACAAATGATCTGAGTGGAACTAGAGAAAGTAGGCTTGAGACAAAATAATCAAGCCAGTGACAGAAAGTGAGAGGCCCTCGGGAGTCCTGTGAGGAGGGTTAAGGAGTGTCCTGGGTGACGGGACTCCAGGCTGCAGAACTGGTGTCTCCGGAAAAGGGGAAAGCATCGCTGTCAGAAGACCCAGTGTTCGAGGCTCGCAGAAGGAGGAATATAGTTGGCTCGGGTGGCAGGGCTCTGCTTGAGTCCTCATTTGTGTTTGGAATCTGTTTTCTTCAGTTGTGGGGCTAAAATGGAAGTTATTTGAAGATGACAGACATTCCTGGTTTTTGTTTTTTAAAAGCCCAGCTTATTGTGATGGTATCAGAAGGACAGTGGGAACAGTGGAAAAGCCACTTTTCCAAGACTATGGGGCTACAGGTTAGATCTTGAGGCCAGCAACACCAGCTTCCTGCACTGGCGTAGTGTTCCCAGAGGGGGAAAGACAAAGACAGCACAAGGCAAGCAAGGACTTTGATGACACTAAGTCTTGGCAGAAACTAGAGGCTAAATAGGAGATTCCCGCATCTGTGCAGAAAGCAGAGGCCCTCTAACCCGCTGAAAAAAGCACGGAGAAAGCATGGGCACACCCCCTTGTGGGCATATTCCCTCGATTGAGTCCACTAGCTTCTGAGACCTCAGCTCTTCCAGCTACCAAATAAATGGGTGTGTTCATTCCCTCCAGTATTGAAAGTTATTGAATGCCTTATATTGGGATTGCTGGAAGCGGTAACTCATTTTATCCGGCCAAGGAAATACCTGTGGTATGGAAACTCCATTTTAAAAGCTGAGACTCTGTCCTTTCCAGTAGGAGACATGGCAATCGCACATGCTTTTTGAGTCTTCCGAGCGGGGAGGACAGTATCTGATCAGAGGTGCATTGTTCTTTCCTTGCAAAATCAGCTGGGACAGGGAAGACTCCAGTGTAAATTTCCCTCACGACCCTAGCAAACAGCCACCCCCACAGTCCGTCTCTTTACCACGCTCCTCATGTCTATGGATTCTTGTTTGGAGAGAGAGAGAGAGAGAGAGAGAGAGAGAGAGAGAGAGAGAGAGAGAGAGAGAGAGAGAGAGAGAGAGAGAGAGAGAGAGAGAGAGAGAGAGAGAGAAATCATGTGCAGAGAGAAAAGAAAATCACTTCCTGGACCTGAATATTTAGTGATGAACTCAACCTTCAAAGAGGGGTGAGAAATATGATTCTGTTTGGAAGGGAAAAATAAATGTCTTCCAAATCTATGTGAAAATGGAGACCCGAGGAAGTGCGGTTTGCATCTGTCCTTAACGCGGCTCTGGAAGGATGGAGACAGAGGCAGTAAATGATATATCAGATGTGGCGCTTTGCTTAGAAATTGCAATTCTAAATGTCATATGCTGTGAGCTTCCCTCGCTCCCCCCATAATTCAAGACAATTCACAAGAGATAGCTTCTTTTCTCTGCCATAATAATATTCTCTAGCTTGTATTCCAAGTAAAGAACACTGGTTACTGCTTTAAGCAATACCTTCTCCATTTCCCCATACCACTTAAATCAACAAGCCCTTTGTCTGATGTGAGGCCTGAGCCCCCAGCCTTGTATTTCACCACAGACAGTTTTCTCTCTTGCAGCTTGTATTCCTTATCTTCACTGCTAAGGAACAGGTCAGCATCACCCTGCTTGTACCTTAGCTTTTCAGTATGCTAGATAAAATGTTTTGTACCTTTTTTTAAAACGGAATTATCTTTTTTAATGTTCATCATGAACTGCTTTTCTATCCCCTAGACTGGTGATTTTATATTTTCGTGTGTGTGTGTGTGTGTGTTTTCCCCTTTAGTAACCTTTACAGACTCCAGTCTAGCCATCTCCTGCCTAAATGAGAAAATTGGCATTCATATCACTCAGCATGGTTGGCTTTGGAACCTGGCAAAGATTAAAAAGACAAGTCAGCGTATAAGTAACGTAGAGGGAATTAGAAGGGCTATAGCGAATGTGTTTCTTCACTGAAAAGAGCTCATTTGCACATGTGGAACCAGGAAGTGACTATCCACAGACACCAAGGAAAATGCTGCCTGAGATGTTTCTCCTGAAGATTTCCTACCGGTGATGAAGGACCAAGTAAAAGTGTGCCATTGCTGTAGATGACCACGTGGGCGTGCTCGTCAATGCTGCAGGCTTGAGAAAGGAGAAGATCCTGTCTATTGGAAGCAGAGCTTGCTCAAGGAGGAAGAAAATGTCCAGGAAGACAAATAAATAGGATATATATGACCAAAGCCTCATGGAACTTGAAGAATAGTCATTTCTTCACAGCCCTCTAGACACATAGAATTCTTTTTCCCTCAAAAATTCAGCCATGTGATGTGTCCTTCGAACCAGGAAATAAGAATCTTATGACGGTGATGTTCCCAAATCAGCAAAGATGACATGGGGTAATGAACTGGCCTATCTTTAGACAGGTTCATTCTCTGGGGTGTATATACGCTGAGGAAACAGAACATCTGTAGATTCAAATAGTATACTTAAGGTTTGTCTTTAAAACTAGACTTGAAAACTGGAGAAAGTCTTGATACGTTTGGAGATCACACATAATCTGGATTAGACACGCGCCTTTTGCACCAAAACGTGGGCTCCTTGAATAGGCAGCTTTGTTTCAGGTGCGGTGACAAAGGCTCCTCACTTGTTTGACTCTCTGCAATCTTCTTACAGAGGAACAACCCCAAGAGTCTGTTAAGCTAGGGATGAGTAGGGAACATGCTATCTTCCTTGGGCCTGGGAAACTGACCACCAGAACCTAAGCTCTGGTGTTCTCAGACCTGGGCAAGCTGTGTGAGAGGCAGGAGATGGGGAAGGAGGAAGGCCTGAGAGGCCCTGTGAAATGACTTGCTAACATTCTCATGTTTCATTCTATCGAAGCACCCCCTCTGCTTTCATGGACTCCCAGCCTCAGGTACCAGATGCTGCTGTGTCACTGTACAAGGTCCTAGGAGGCTTCCTACAGTGAGCTATGTCTCCAATACAAACTTTATGGTAAGAATGATGACTACTAGCAAGCCTTTAGGTTTATAAGGTACGCTTCTCCTCTCTCTCTCTCTCTCTCTCTCTCTCTCTCTCTCTCTCTCTCTCTCTCTCTCTCTCTCTCTCTCCCTCCCCTGGAAATTGTTTCATTTATTCCCACAGGTCTAGGAGGGCATAGAACCTTTCTTTTATAGATTGCCATATGCAAACTTTGATTTCCTTCCTTCCTTCCTTCCTTCCTTCCTTCCTTCCTTCCTTCCTTCCTTCCTTCCTTCCCTCTTTCTTTCTTTCTTTCTTTCTTTCTTTCTTTCTTTCTTTCTTTCTTTCTTTCTTTCTTTCTTTCTTTCTTTCTCTCTTTCTCTCTTTCTCTCTTTCTCTCTTTCTCTTTTCTCCCAGTACCCATTTCTGTGTCGAACTGGGTTAGGTATTACATGGAGAGCTATACTGATTGATTTTGAGGTCATTTGTGTGCCCAGATAACTTTGCTTCAGTGATCTTTTTGCTCCTTTTCATCAGTAAAGGATTGAAGTTTCAGAGATGTCAACTGGCTCCCTTAGCAGTTTTTGTAGATTAGTTGGTATAGCGTGCTCCTCACACAACCAAGAAGACAGACGTCCAAGTAAGCAGCCACTATCAAGCACTTACCAGAAGCTGTGCTAAGAAAAAGACAAGCATTGGCTTTGTTAATGATTTAATAACTCTGTAAGCTGTGCTTTAAGGCTCTGTAATGTACACCACATAGTGATTGAGGCAGAAAGAAAGGAAGTGGCTTTTACATCATAGTGGAGTCAGGTTAGATTCTATCTTCAATAATTCCTCTTTGACCCTGAGGATGCTGCTTGATCTCTGTAGAAGTGGGAATGAAGGCCTGGCCAGGTGGCTCAGGGGCTACAGTCCTTGCCATATAAGCACAGGACCTGAGTTTGAACACATAACATCTATGGAAAAAACCTAGCTGGACTGAAAACAACTAAGTTCAGTAAGTGACCCAACTTGAAAATAAGGTAGCAAGAAATCAAGGAAGACACAACATTGACCTTTAGTGTCCACATGCATGCCCGCACAGGTCTACATTCACTCACATAAGCAGGCACATGCAACACACACACAGCCCACATACCCCAGGCTGGGACTAAGGGTGTACTTTATGAATATAATAATGTTTGTATAGTGCTTTGAGTTGGGCCTTGAGTACACAGGCTACTAATGATATCTACAGTGGGAATTCATATTATTGTTCTGTCCCAAAGAGAATTTCTATCTAAGCTAGAAGCAGCAACAGTTAAACTAGGTCCCTAGAGGACATTCTGTGGTTTAGTTCTAACAGTCTGGGTCCTTATGCAGATGATGGCTCGCAGTATCCAACGAACCAAAGGTAGAGTCTGTCTGCTTCTCATTCTTCTGAATTACAGCTACCTCTCAGTTAACATCTTATGGCTTAAATGTGTTTGTGTTTCTTCAATGTAAGTTATTTACTTCCTTAAAAATAACATAGAAATTCTTCTAGTCATAGAAGTTGTCTATCTTCAAATTAATAGAAGTGTTTCCCCTTGCTATGGAGTTTCAAAATTGTACTTCATCTAACCCCAGCCACCTATTTTTTCTTTGTAGACTTTTATCAATTTGGGCTTCTTTCCTTATCTCAGCTAACCTCACATGATGCTGTGCTATTTTTTAAGAACATAGCATAACCACCTACCCACGGAGCCTCAGTCCTGCTCCAGCTAAACTTGTCAACTACCTTAAGTCCTTTCTAAAGGAGAAAGTGGTCAAATATTTTATATTTTTTTGAAATCTTGACGCCCATTGAAGTCCAGTTGTCTCCCATCATGGTGAAACAAGAGTTTTGTGGTATTGTGTGTATTGAATTAAAATGTTAGTATACACTTATTAGTGTAGGTAATTTAGAAGTACCTATTGAATTAATACCAATAAAACCAAATCAAGGGAAATCAAGATTTATCCTTTGGAGATAATCTCTTTCTACATTACACACACACACACACACACAGACATGCTCATATGCACATACTAAGGACAAACATCCAAGAGATGACATTTGAAACCAAGGCTGTCACGTTCATTTTAGACAACGTTTTCTAAGACATGCCATTATGGTACAGCTCTCTGTAAGCTAAACAAAAGCTACTGTTAAGTCCCTATTCTTTAAGAGTGATCAGTAAGGGGCTCATCCACATCCTAGTGCAACTAAAGAAGGGGACAACTCTTTGGCTGTCTATACATTATTTTCCTGTGTGCTTGTTATTTTTGACAAACTTTTTTATTTTTACTATTTATTTTTATCCTTGAGATTACAATATAATGACATCATTTCCCCTTCCCCCTTTCTCCTCTGAAAATTTCCCATATACCCTCCCTTGCTCTTCTTCAAACCCATAGCCTCCTTTTCATTAATTATTACAGGCATATATATGCATATTCATGTATGTTTATATATTATATGTTTATATACATATAAATTGCTCAGTTTGGTCTTCCTTCTTGATTTTCTTGTGTTTTCGAAGTTGTAACTTGGGTATTCTAGGTTTCTGGGCTAATATCCACTTATCAGTGAATGCATATCAAGTGACTTCTTTTGTGATTGAGTTACCTCACTCAGGATGATGCCCTCCAGATACATCCATTTGCCCAAGAATTTCATAAATTCATTGTTTTTAATAGCTGAATAGTACTCCATTGTGTAAATGTACCACATTTTCTGTATCCATTCCTCTGTTGAGGGACATCTGGGTTCTTTCCGCTTCTGGCTATTATAAATAGGGCTGCTATGAACATAGTGGAGCATGTTCTTACCAGTTGGAACATCTTCTGGGTATATGCCCAGGAGAGGTACTTCATTCCTTCCTAGAATAGGGAATAAAATATCCATGGAAGGAGTTGCAGAGACAAAATTTGGAGCTAAGACAAAAGGATAGACCATCCAGAGACTGCCCCACCAGGGGATCCATCCCATAATCAGCCACCAAATGCAGACACTGTTGCATATGCCAGCAAGATTTTGCTGAAAGGACCCTGATACAGCTGTCTCCTGTGAGGCTTTGCCAGTGCCTGGCAAATACAGAATTGGATGCTCACAGTCATCTATAGGATGGAACACAAGGCCCCCAATGTAGGAGCTAGCGAAAGTATCCAAGAGCTGAAGGGGTCTGCAGCCCTATAGATGGAACAACAATATGAACTAATCAGTACCCCCAGAACTCGTGTCTCTAGCTGCATAGGTAGCAGAAGATGGCCTAGTTGGCCATCATTGGGAAGAGAGGCCCCTTGGTCTAGCAAACTTTATATGCCCCAGCACAGGGGAAAGCCAGAAACAAGAAGCGGGAATGAGTGGGTACGGAAGCAGGGTGGGGGTAGGGTATAGGGGGCTTTTGAGGTAGCATTTGAAATGTAAATGAAGAAAATATCTAAAAATTGCTCAGTTTGTATGTTACTTGTATGTATGTCTTAATTTGGTGATAGCAAAAATCATACTCAAACTCCTGCTACTATAAACAAATAAAACTTCTCATTTAATGTATTTATTGCATCAAAAGAAACAGGGAAGACTTCTCCTTACGTCCAAAAGCTCCAGCACCCTCCCCTTATGCGTCTGTGTGCTCTGGGAGATTTTGACATCGGCCTGATGTTTGTGGAATAGGAGTTCAGAACCACAGGATTTTACAGGCTGCAGATCTGGCAAGTACGTAGGTCTCTTGATTTCTCAGAACTTCATTGCTTTGCCTTGTACAGTGTGGCAGATGATTCTGTACTGTGCTGCCCTGTCAGCCTTCCAGGGCCCGCAGAGGGAGCATGCACACTCGTTTAGAACCTATCAGTGCAGAGAATGATGTGAGCCTAAGAAGCATCTCTATCAGTAGTAGGAGGGCAAGACCTGAGCCAAACAAGGTGGACGTGTCCTGCTGATGCCCTCCCATCGTCTGGCACCTGCCTCCTGCTTCCCAGCTCCTTTCCTGTTCTCAGTCTAATCCTCTGCCTCCTTGCTCCCTCCTGCTGGAGTTTATGACCTTGGCTAATGAGGCAAATATGGCTCCTCACATCAAGGGTGGGGAATTAAGGTCTGGTTATAGCCCAATTTAATTTTCATGATCTCTTGAACAAGTGAAGGAATGCTTGGGAAACAGGCTGCTCTTGGCCTGGTGCCGGCCTAGCCTGAGTCGGGGCAGCCATTCCCCAGCCTAGTTCATCGCACTCCTGGTAGACATTTCAATTAAAATCATTACCCTTCCTTCCTCGCAGAGGCAGCCGCCAGCCCTGGGTTTCACTCCCAGTCCTTCCACTTAGTAGGCAACCTTGAATGAGCCACTTAACTTTTCTGAGTCTTAATTTCCCCATTTGCAAAGGGGGATATTAATGGTTCCTGTCCTAGCTTTCACCCGGAGTATTTTCAAGATTACATTGGAACAAGTAAATGAAGTGAGTCAAGAATTTTATTTATGTACTATTACTACGTGTGTGTGTGCACGTGTGTGCGTGTGTGTGTATGGTCATGCACGCCACCACACACATGTGGAGGTCAGGGGACAATTCTGTGGCATTGGCTCTCTCCTTCCATCTTCCTATGATTTGTGGGGACTGAGCTCAGGCTGCTTGTACAGAAAGCAGCTTTACCCATGGACTCTCTCTCCAGCTCTAAAGGTGATTTTTAACCTGGCAAGTTTCATAAGATTTTGTTTTTTATTCTTACCCAGTGTGCCTGGCCATTCCCTCTAGCAAGCTCCCCACCCACCCACCCCAAGTACTGGGAAATGCTATGGAAGCACTCGGACCTTGAGCTACATTTCTAAACCTTTCTTTTCTTATTCCCACGTTTGTCTCAGTCTCTGTCTCTGTCCCTCTATCTTTCTTCCCCTATCTCTTTCCCCCAGCCCTCCTCTCTCTCTCTCACTCCCCCCCCTGCGCGTGCACGTGTGTGCAAGCATACATGTGGGTAGGGTGGACATGCACCTGTGTGTGTGGGGGTGGGGGTGGGGGTGGGGGGTTGTGATGTCTATAAGAATGCATGTGGAGACCAAAGGACATCCTTGGGTGTCATCCCCAGAAACCCTGTTCAATTCCTTAGATACAGTGTCTTTCATTGGCTCAGCACTCATTGATAAAACTAGACCTGCTGGTTAATGAAGCCCAGGGACTGGCCTGCCTCTGTCTTCCCAATGCTGGGATTGCAAGTTCATATTGCCACATGTGGGCTGTGAGGATTGAACTCGTCTTCATGCTTGCGCCCCACTTAATTTTCATGATCTCTTAAGAAATAAAGAAATGCTTGTGAAACAGGCTGCCCTTGGCCTGATGCTTCTTTAACCTGAGTTGGGGCATCCCCAATTCCCAGATTTCAGTGAGGGTTCCTACAAAATGTTTTGGGGGAGTATACTAGTCATTCCCAGCTTTCCAGAAATGATCAGAGATATAGAGTAAGCACTTAAAAAAACTATTGAAGGACGGGAGCCCTCTGCCTCAGGAGCAGGGAGCGCCATCTTGGTTCCTGGACTCCCCTGAACTTAGGAACTTAGTCTGCACAGGTGAGAGTGTGCACCACAGAGGCAGACAGATTCTGGGACTGGCGGGAGACACAGAGCTGCTGAGGCAGCACCCTTTTGGGGCCGCAGACATCCGGCACCCTCCCAGCCGGAGGACAGTGGTCCACCCTGCACGGGAGCCCTCTGCCTCAGGAGCAGGGAGCACCATCTTGGATCCGGGACTCCACCGAACTTAGGAACTTAGTCTGCACAGGTGAGAGTGTGCACCACAGAGGCAGACAGCTTCTGGGACAGGTGGGAGCCACAGAGCCGCTGAGGCAGCACCCTTTTGGGGCCGCAGACATCCGGCACCCTCCCAGCCAGAGGACAGTGGCCCGCCCTGCATGGGAGCCCTCTGCCTCAGGAGAAGGGAGCGCCATCTTGGTTCTGGGTCTCCACTGAACTTAGGAACTTAGTCTGCACAGGTGAGAGTGTGCACCACAGAAGCTGTCAGCTTCTGTGACCTGCCAAAGCAACACAGCATCTGGGAAAGGTCCTGTTTTGGGCCTTCTTCTTCGGCCAGGAGGAGGTCCAAACACCAGATATCTGTGCACCTTCCCTGTAAGAGGAGAGCTTGTCAGCAGAGAGTGCTCTAACCACTGAAATTCAGAGGAGAGAGCCTGTCTCCAAGGTGTGCTGATAGACGGTAATCAGAATCACCAGAAGAACAATCTCTAAACAGAGACAACTATAACGACTCCAGAGATTACCAGATGTCAAAAGGTAAACATAAGAATCTTACTAACAGAAACCAAGACCACTCACCATCATCAGAACCCAGCACTCCCACTTCGCCCAGTCCAGGGCACCCCAACACACCTGAAAAGCTAGACGTGGATTTAAAAGCATATCTCATGATGATGGTAGAGGACATCAAGAAGGACTTTAATAACTCACTTAAAGAATTACAGGAGCCGGGCATGGTGGCGCACTCCTTTAATCCCAGCACTCGGGAGGCAGAGGCAGGCGGATTTCTGAGTTCGAGGCCAGCCTGGTCTACAAAGTGAGTTCCAGGACAGCCAAGGCTACACAGAGAAACCCTGTCTCGAAAAAAACCAAAAAAAAAAAAAAAAAAAAAAAAAAAAAAAAAAAAAAAAGAATTACAGGAGAACATTGCTAAAGAGTTACAAGTCCTTAAAGAAAAACAGGATAACACAATCAAACAGGTAGAAGTCCTTAAGGAAAAACAGGAAAAGACAACCAAACAGGTAGAAGTCTTTAAAGAAAAACAGGAAAACACATCCAAACAGATGATGGAAATGAACAAAACCATACTAGACCTAAAAAGGGAAGTAGACACAATAAAGAAAACCCAAAATGAGGCAACACTGGAGATAGAAACCCTAGGAAAGAAATCTGGAACCATAGATACCAGCATCACCAACAGAATACAAGAGATGGAAGAGAGAATCTCAGGTGCAGAAGATTCCATAGAGAACATCGGCACAACAATCAAAGAAAATGGAAAATGCAAAAAGATCCTAACTCAAAGCATCCAGGAAATCCAGGACACAATTAGAAGACCAAACGTACGGATAATAGGAGTGGATGAGAATGAAGATTTTCAACTCAAAGGACCAGCAAACATCTTCAACAAAATTATAAAAGAAAACTTCCCAAATCTAAAGAAAGAGATGCCCATGAACATACAAGAAGCCTACAGAACTCCAAATAGACTGGACCAGAAAAGAAATACCTCCCAACACATAATAATCAGAACAACAAATGCACTAAATAAAGATAGAATACTAAAAGCAGTAAGAGAAAAAGGCCAAGTTACATATAAAGGCAAGCCTATCAGAATTACACCAGATTTTTCACCAGAGACTATGAAAGCCAGAAGATCCTGGACAGATGTTATACAGAATACAAATTCCAGCCCAGGCTACTATACCCAGCCAAACTCTCACTTACCATAGATGGAGAAACCAAAGTATTCCACGACAAAACCAAATCCACACATTATCTCTCCACGAATCCAGCCCTTCAAAGGATAATAACAGAAAAAAACCAATACAAGGACGGGAATCATGCCCTAGAAAAAACAAGAAGGTAATCCCTCAACAAACCTAAAAGAAGACAGCCACAAGAACAGAATGCCAAATTTAACAACAAAAATAACAGGAAACAACAATTACTTTTCCTTAATATCTCTTAATATCAATGGACTCAACTCCCCAATAAAAAGACATAGACTAACAAACTGGCTACACAAACAAGACCCAACATTTTGCTTCTTACAGGAAACTCATCTCAGAGAAAAACATAGACACTACCTCAGAATGAAAGGCTGGAAAACAATTTTCCAAGCAAATGGTATGAAGAAACAAGATGGAGTAGCCATTCTAATATCTGATAAGATTGACTTCCAACCCAAAGTCATCAAAAAAGACAGTGAGGGGCACTTCATACTCATCAAAGGTAAAATCCTCCAAGAGGAACTATCAATTCTGAATATCTATGCTCCAAATACAAAGGCAGCCACATTCATTAAAGAAATCTTAGTAAATCTCAAAGCACACATTGCACCTCATACAATAATAGTGGGAGACTTCAACACACCACTTTCACCAATGGACAGATCATGGAAACAGAAACTAAACAGGGACACAGAGAAACTAAGAGAAATTATGAATCAAATGGATCTGGCAGATATCTACAGAACATTCTATCCTAAAACAAAAGGATATACCTTCTTCTCAGCACCTCATGGTACCCTCTCCAAAATTGACCACATAATTGGTCACAAAACAGGCCTCAACAGATACAAAAATATTGAAATTGTCCCATGCATCCTATCAGATCACCATGGACTAAGGCTGATCTTCAATAACAAAATAAATAATAGAAAGCCAACCTTCACGTGGAAACTGAACAACACTCTTCTCAATGATACCTTGGTCAAGGAAGGAATAAAGAAAGAAATTAAGGACTTTTTAGAGTTCAATGAAAATGAAGCCACAACATACCCAAACTTATGGGACGCAGTGAAAGCATTTCTAAGAGGAAAACTCATAGCTCTGAGTGCCTCCAAAAAGAAACTAGAGAGAGCACACATTAGCAGCTTGACAACACACCTAAAAGCACTAGAACAAAAGGAAGCAAATTCACCCAAGAGGAGTAGACAGCAGGAAATAATCAAACTCAGGGGCGAAATCAACCAAGTGGAAACAAGAAGAACTATTCAAAGAATCAACCAATCAAGGAGATGGTTCTTTGAGAAAATCAATAAGATAGATAAACCCTTAGCCAGACTCACTAGAGGTCACAGGGAAAGCACTCTAATTAACAAAATCAGAAATGAAAAAGGAGACATAACAACAGATCCTGAAGACATACAAAACACCATCAGATCATTCTACAAAAGGCTATACGCAACAAAACTGGAGAACCTGGATGAAATGGAGATGTTTCTAGACAGATACCAGGTACCAAAGTTGAATCAAGATCAGGTTAATGATCTAAACAGTCCTATATCTCTCCCAAAGAAATAGAAGCAGTCATTAATAGTTTCCCAACCAAAAAAAGCCCAGGACCAGATGGGTTTAGTGCAGAGTTCTATCAGACCTTCAAAGAAGATCTAATCCCAGTTCTTCACAAACTATTCCACAAAATAGAAACAGAAGGTACTCTACCCAACTCATTCTATGAAGCCACAATTACTCTGATACCTAAACCACAAAAAGACCCAACAAAGATAGAAAACTTCAGACCAATATCCCTTATGAATATTGATGCAAAAATCCTCAATAAAGTTCTTGCTAACCAAATCCAAGAACACATCAAAACAATCATCCATCCTGACCAAGTAGGTTTCATCCCAGGTATGCAGGGATGGTTCAATATACGGAAATCCATCAACATAATCCAGTATATAAACAAACTCAAAGACAAAAACCACATGATCATCTCGTTAGATGCGCAAAAAGCATTTGACAAGATCCAACACCCATTCATGATAAAAGTCTTGGAAAGATCAGGAATTCAAAGCCCATACCTAAACATGATAAAAGCAATCTACAGCAAACCAGTAGCCAACATCAAAGTAAATGGTGAGAAGCTTGAAGCAATCCCTCTAAAATCAGGGACTAGACAAGGCTTTCTCCATACCTATTCAACATTGTACTTGAAGTCCTAGCCAGAGCAATTCGACAACAAAAGTAGATCAAAGGGATACATATTGGAAAAGATGAAGTCAAAATATCACTTTTTGCAGATGATATGATAGTATATATAAGTGACCCTAAAAATTCCACCAGAGAACTCCTAAACCTGATAAACAGCTTTGGTGAAGTAGCTGGATATAAAATCAACTCAAACAAATCAATGGCCTTTCTCTACAGAAAGAATAAACAGGCTGAGAAAGAAATCAGGGAAACAACACCCTTCTCAATAGTCACAAATAATATAAAATATCTTGGCGTGACTCTAACTAAGGAAGTGAAAGATCTGTATAATTAAAACTTCAAGTCTCTGAAGAAAGAAATTATAGAAGATCTCAGAAGATGGAAAGATCTCCCATGCTCATGGATTGGCAGGATCAACATTGTAAAAATGGCTATCTTGCCAAAAGCAATCTACAGATTCAATGCAATCCCCATCAAAATTCCAACTCAATTCTTCAACGAATTAGAAAGTGCAATCTGCAAATTCATCTGGAATAACAAAAAACCTAGGATAGCAAAAACTCTTCTCAAGGATAAAAGAACCTCTGGTGGAATCACCATGCAGGACCTAAAGCTTTACTACAGAGCAATTGTGATAAAAACTGCATGGTACTGGTATAGTGACAGACAAATAGACCAATGGAATAGAATTGAAGACCCAGAAATGAACCCACACACCTACGGTCACTTGATCTTCGACAGGGGAGCTAAAAACATCCAGTGGAAGAAAGACAGCATTTTCAACAAATGGTGCTGGCACAACTGGTTGTTATCATGTAGAAGAATGCGAATGGATCCATTCCTATCTCCTTGTACTAAGGTCAAGTCTAAGTGGATCAAGGAACTTCACATAAAACCAGAGACACTGAAACTTATAGAGAAGAAAGTGGGGAAAAGCCTTGAAGATATGGGCACAGGGGAAAAATTCTTGAATAGAACAGCAAAGACACCATCAATAAGACAAAAAACCACCAACAGATTGGGAAAGGATCTTTACCTATCCTAAATCAGATAAGGGACTAATATCTAATATATATAAAGAACTCAACAAGGTGGACTCCAGAAAATCAAATAACCCCATTAAAAATGGGGCTCAGAGATAAACAAAGAATTCTCACCCGAGGAATACCGAATGGCAGAGAAGCACCTGAATAAATGTTCAACATCCTTAATCATCAGGGAAATGCAAATCAAAACAACCCTGAGATTCCACCTCACACCAGTCAGAATGGCTAAGATCAAAAATTCAGGTGACAGCAGATGCTGGCGAGGATGTGGAGAAAGAGGAACACTCCTCCATTGTTGGTGGGATTGCAAGCTTGTACAACCACTCTGGAAATCAGTCTGGCGGTTCCTCAGAAAATTGGACATAATACTACCGGAGGATCCAGCAATACCTCTCCTGGGCATATATCCAGAAGTTGTCCCAACTGGTAAGAAGGACACGTGCTCCACTATGTTCATAGCAGCCTTATTTATAATAGCCAGAAGCTGGAAAGAACCCAGATGCCCCTCAACAGAGGAATGGATACAGAAAATGTGGTACATTTAGACAATGGAGTACTACTCAGCTATTAAAAAGAATGAATTTATGAAATTCCTAGCCAAATGGATGGACCTGGAGGCATCATCTTGAGTGAGGTAACACAATCACAAAGGAACTCACACAATATGTATTCACTGATAAGTGGATATTAGCCCAAAACTTAGGATACCCAAGATACAAGATACAATTTGCTAAACGCATGAAACTCAAGAAGAATGAAGACCAAAGTGTGGACACTATGCCCCTTCTTAGAATTGGGAACAAAACACCCATGGAAGGAGTTACAGAGACAAAGTTTGGAGCTGTGATGAAAGGATGGACCATCTAGAGACTGCCATATCCAGGGATCCATCCCATAATCAGCTTCCAAATGCTGACACCATTGCATACACTAGAAAGATTTTGCTGAAAGGACCCAGATATAGCTGTCTCTTGTGAGACAATGCCGGGGCCTCGCAAACATAGAAGTGGATGCTCACAGTCAACTCTTGGAGGGATCACAGGGCTCCCAATGGAAAAGCTAGAGAAAGTACCCAAGGAGTTAAAGGGATATGCAACCCTATAGCGGGAACAACATGATGAACTATCCAGTACCCCGGAGCTCTTGTCTCTAGCTGCATATGTATCGAAAGATGGCCTAATCGGCCATCACTGGAAAGAGAGGCCCATTGGACTTGCAAACTTTATATGCCCCAATACAGGGGAATGCCAGGGCCAAAAGAATGGGAATGGGTGGGTAGGGAAGTGGGGGGGGGGTTATGGGGAACTTTTGGGATAGCATTGGAAATGTAATTGAGGAAAATACGTAATAAAAAAATATTAAAATTAAAAAAACTATTGAAGAAGTTTAATAGACATATTGCTCATATATATATATATATATATATATATATATATATGCAATGTTAATTCTAAATGATAGACTTTTAGATTACAGAAAACAGAAGTTCATTCAAACTTACTCCTTTACCCCGTAATCAAATACTTAGTCATTCATTATCATCATGAGAATCTTGGGAGTAACTTTTTTTTCAAACCTTTAATCTTTTATGTGTTCTGGGACTTTCAATGTACACACAACCTTGAAAATGTCCGAGTTCTCTTCTTGGGACCCATCTCTTTTGTGTGGACAAATTCTCTATTCCCATTGGCTTGGCTAGCTCATGATTCTCTTGGGTACCTAAGCTGTTTTGGTTTCTTTGCATCTCACTCCTTCTGACAAGGGAAAGTTGCTGAAGTAGTTTCAACAGCAACTGCAATGTTACTTTTCTTCTGTCTTGTGCTATCTATGATTGAAGAGTCACTTCCTATATGAAGTAGATCCTACAAGGACCTCTCTGCATACAAAATTCTCAGTATCACTTCTATTTTATCAATAAAATGTTACTGAAATACTTTAAGAATTAAATGACATCACTAAGTTCTCTTTTTCCTTTTCTCCAATGCTTAAAATTCTCCTTCTCTCTCCCAACCCTGGGTATGTAGGGGAATGATCTCACTCTAAACACTTTCCATCAGTAAATAAGAGATGGGGATGCTGGACACAGCATTGCTGTCTCTCTCCCTTGATTCTAAACAAATATTGCTCTTGTTGTTTTTGATGGAAGTGGTGACCTATGCCTTTAATCCCAGCACTCAGGAGGCAGAGGCAGGTGGACCTCTGTGAGTTCAAGGCCAACTTGATTCATAACATGTTCTACATCACCTAGAGTTAAATGTTGGGATCCTGTCTCAAAAACATAACAAAGCAAAAAGTGTTTTGCTTTTTTTTTCTGAGTCAAGTGGGGACTTATATCTTTCAATGGCTCTTAAAGGACTCTTTATGTTCTGTGAAGTTCCCTAGATAGAACCAATGAGGCTTCCCTGTGCTGAGTCGGAGGAAGAAATGAGGCAAGAATTGAGGACAGCAAGAAAGGGGCTAGTTTGGGGGAATTTCGAACCCTGGATCAAATCTGATGTTAGCTGTTAGGAGTGTAATTATATGCCTCATCTACAAATGATAAATAAGAAATGAAAAGCATAGACACACCCCTTCTCGCCTAATTGGAGGAGGGCATGTAGAAGTGAGAACAGAGAGGCTTCCTAAGAGCTTCAGGAGGGGCAGCTATCCCGATGCTGTAATGGTTCCTGTCATCTGCATCAGGATATCTTAGCCTTTAAGTTTGATGGGTCCTAAAAATAGAGAAAAGAACTGGGTCAGGTTGAATAATTAGGGCACAAACATGGTGAAAGACGTGGAGGAATATCTAAGTATGTGAATAAGAGAGGGAGATGAAAATGGGCACAAAATGCAACATATCATGGAGCAAGAACTTATATTTTTTTAGCTAAAGATGTCAGTATTTGAATGTAAAGAGAGCTTGCTCAAGCTGAAGGTTCAAGAAGCTGAACCAAATAGTCTGGATCACTACATACAAGAATCTATTAAAATATTCTCTTTAACCATTACCCCCAATTAAATGTTGACAAAAACAGAAACAGAGACAAAGACAAGTGCTGGCAGTGTGTTTTAGAAAAGATTCTAGAAAGTAAGAAAATATGGAGAGGCACATAGAAGCACGCAATGAGTGACGTAAGTAGGCATGGGTGAATCTACTGCTGTGGGCAGCCGGGACCTCCTGAGAGGATCTAGACTCTGGAACTCTTTTGGACACTCAGCTGCATAAGGCCACTAGGCTGATGAATTTATGTGCAGTTTTCCAGTCCCTGAGGGATGTCCCTGAGAGCATTCACTCTTTCACATCTCAAGATGTGGAACGGAAGTGAGCAGCTGTCATTTCAAGAAAAGTTGGACTGTGAATGGAATTCTCCATTGTAGTGGTTGTCATCTGATCAGGTATATGTGAAGCAGCCATACACCATGTCTACTATAAACACTCCCTGAGAAGGATGAACACAGGAAAAAGTCAGTGACTAGGGGAAAGACTCAAAAGGCTCGACATACAAATGAATTTTATAGAAGAATAAATTATAGAGAAGAATGAGCATCATTACCAGCCAAAATAGAACAAAACATTGAAAAGGAAGATCTGTATGAGTGAATACAATGAAAATTCATGGAAAATACATGGGTGTACATGTGTTACATGTTCAGCACTAAGCTTATCTCTCTGAGGTCAGTCTGTCCTATGAGATGCAGACTAGTGCATTTTATGACTTCAACCTCTCCAATGAGGAATCCAAGGAATTATTCCAGAATAACACACTAAATACTGAACTTGTGTGTTTCTTTTCTCTTACATCGCAACATGCTCCTTTCTCACTCTTACCAATATCAGTAGGCATTACCATCATATCATTGATCACAGAGCTATGAAGACTGTTCTTGGATTCTTGTATCTATATCATACCTTACACATAGTCTACTTGAGCTATTGTACTTCATATCTGATCACATATTGCCACTAAACATTCATAATTTTCAGTTGGCGGCTTTTATAGCTTCCCTTAACATTGCAGTAAAACATTTATTGTTTTAAATATTTGATCTTTGTGTTCTCGGTTTTTTTTTTTATATATATGACTTCAAGAAAATTTCCTGGGTTACTGGGTTTCTGGTCTGACACAGAATTCTTAAATCCCTTGGAATTTCCTGGGCAGTGGGGTCATCTTTTCTTCTAATGAGGTGACTCCTAGTGGACTCCTGGATAGCTTCAAATGGAGGTTCACTGGTAGGGAAATTGCCTTAGTCAGGGTTTCTATACCTGCACAAACATCATGACCAAGAAGCAGTTGGGGTGGAAAGGGTTTATTCAGCTTACACTTTCTACATTGCTGTTGATCACCAAAGGATGTCAGGAATGGAACTCAAGCAGGTCAGGAAACAGGAGCTGATACAGAGGCCATAGAGGGATGTTCTTTACTGGCTTGCTTCCCCTGGCTTGCTCAGCTTGATCTCTTATAGAATCCAAGACTGCCAGCCCAGAGATGGCACCACCCACAAGGGGACCTCCCCCCTTAATCACTAATTAAGAAAATGCCTTACAGCTGGATCTCGTGGAGGCATTTCCCCAACTGAAGCTCCTTTCTCTGTGATAACTCCAGCCTGTGTCAAGTTGACACAAAACTAGCCAGTACAATTGACCACTTGTCAACTAGACACACAAACACATCACTAGTAACCCTTAACCCTTAGTTTCTTATTCATCCCCAAGATCTAAATAACTTTAAAAGTCCCACAGTCTCTACATATTAAAAGTTCAATCCCTTTAAAATATCCATTATCTTTTAAAATACAAAGTACTTTAAAATTCAAAGTCTCTTAACTGTGGACTTCACTAAAAAACTTCCTTCAAGAGGGAAACATATCAGGGCACAGTCACAATCAAAAGCAAACAATCAATCTCCAACCATCCAATGTCTGGGATCTAACTCATGATCTTCTGGGCTCCTCCGAGGGCTTGGGTCACTTCTCCAACCATGCTCTTTGTAGCACACATGTTGTCTTCTAGGCTCCAGCTGCCTGCACTCCACTGCTGTTGCTGTTCTTGGTAGTCATCTCATGGTACTGGCATCTCCAAAACACTGCTGTCTTCCACTGTAACTTGGCTTTAACAATAGCCTCTCATAGGCTCTCTTCATGGTGGTAAGCCTCAAATCCTTTGCATGACCCCTTCAGTCCTGGACCATCAATTGCAACTGAGGCTGCACCTTCACCAATGACCTTCCATGGCCTTTCATAGTGCTGAGCCTCAGCTGTTCTGCATGACCCCTTCATGCCTTTAAAACCAGTACCACCTGGGTGACTCTTACACATTACCAAATCCCACTGTAGCATGAGGTACAACCTTGGTTATTGTGGAACACAGCCTCTGTGCTCTCAAAAAACACTTCCTAGAAGATGTCACTTCAATGATGCTGGTCTCTTCTTAATCACCGCTAATTTCTTAGCTCCAGCTAACCAGCATCAATAGTCCCAGTAAGGAAAAGTTTTCACTTTAGTAGTTCTGGTATCTTGTTAATCACAGCTGATTCTTCAGGCCCAGCTAACCAGAACCAGAGAATCTTCACAATCCAAAATAGCAATGGCCCCGAAAAGTCTTTAATTTTCCCTTTGAAATTTCACAAGCCAGGCCTCCATTTTCTCCACTGTTCTCAACATTATCTTTCAAGCTCCTACACAACATCTGGCAGAGCTCTTAATACCAAACGGATCTTCTAGCCCAAAGTTCCAAAGTTCTTCCACAGTCCTTCCCAAAACATGGTCAGGTTGTCACAGGAATACCCCACTCCTGTGTTATTTGAGATTTGGGACTTTTAACCATATTTCCCAAATCTGGGGAAAAGAGAGAGGTTGATTATCAATGGCCAATGATCTAAGTGATTCTGCCTATAAATGAAGTCTCTATAAAACTCTGGTGTGGGGGACAGTGCTGGGGATATAACCTAGTCTTAGAGCTCTTATCTGCATGTGTGAGACCTCATGCTTAGTCCCCAGCCCCATTAATAGAAAAGCATACAACATTAAACCAAACCAACATTACATCAAAAGTATGGTTGAAGGGCTTCCAGATGGACAGGGCACAGAAGTTCTATGCATCTTTCCTCACACCTATCCCTGTACATATTATCCATCTGGGTGTTTATCTCTATTGTTTGTAATATATCCTTTCCATACTTTTTTGTATATAATCCTTTATAACAAATGGGTACATACAGAAAAAGTGTTTTGCTGAGTTCTAGTAAGTTAACCAAACCAATGGAGGGAGTCAAGGGAAGAATTTATAGCTGAAGCACATGTCATAATCTGGGGTTTGATGTTGTCATCAGTAGTGGGGCAGCCTTATGTGACCAAGTCCAGATCTGACATTGTCTCCAAGAGGATAGTATCAGATTGAGTTTAGTTGACTAGGTAACTGAATTACTTGGGATCTAATGTTGAGTGGCCATGCAGGTGTAGAGAGAAAACTCAGTCCTCAGGTCTGGGTT
Source organism: Mus caroli (assembly GCF_978045245.1). Classification (NCBI taxonomy): domain Eukaryota; kingdom Metazoa; phylum Chordata; class Mammalia; order Rodentia; family Muridae; genus Mus; species Mus caroli. The sequence continues at coordinate 100,517,501 of NW_028227261.1, read as the reverse complement.
ATTTATTCTTCTTTTCCTATAGAGTCTAATTTTTATATGAAGGGCACAGTGAATCTTCTAAATAGCTATTATTTTTAATGATTCTCTGCTCCCAATGTTTCTGATGACTCCCATGTGTCACTGGATTTGTAATCACCTTGAAGATACACTTCTGGGTTCATCTGACACGGTGTTTCCTGAGAGCTTTAGCTAAGGACCAGAGATATATCCTGTATGTGGAGAGCACCATTCTATGGAATAGGGAGCCAAACTAAATAAGAAGAGAAAAAAATAGAAGTCCAGTTGGCCAAGAGCACTGAGTTTTCCTTGCTTCCTGATGGCAGACAAATGTGTCAACAGTTCTATACCCCTGCCGCCGGTATGCTCCATGAGCTGTATCCATTCTTAAGTTGTATGTCAGATTGCATCCTTTTCTCCTTCAGTTGTATTTTTGGTTAGATATTTTGTTACAGCAATGAGAAAAGTAACAAATATACTGTAGTGGTGGTTTGAATGAGAATGGCCCCTATAGGTGCATGTGTGCTTGACCCCACTTGATGTAATTGTTTGTGAAGCATTAGGAGTTGTGACCTTGTTGGAGGTATGTCACTGGGGTTAGGCTTTGAGGTTTCAAAAGCCCATGCCATTCCCAGAGGTACTTCTCCATCATCATGGGTCTTAGTTAGGGTTTTACTCAGCTTTTTTGCTTGACCACTTCAGTACTGGACCATCAACTACAAGTGAGGCTGCATCTTCACCAATGGCTTTTCTTAGCCCCTCATAGTGCCAAGCCTCAGCTGCGCTCCATGGACCCATTCATGCCTTTAAAACCAGTAGCACCTGGATGATTCTTAATTACCAAGTTCAGCTACCACATGAGGTATAACCTTGGCTAGGTCTGGAACACAGCTTCCTTGTGCTCTCAGAAAACACACCCCAGAAGGTTCACCTCAGTGATGCTGATCTCTTCTTAATCACCGATAACTTCTTAGCTCCAGCTAACCAGCATCAATTATCCAAGTTGCCCCTTCTACTCTTGACTCTAAAGCCAGAGCAACATGGCTTAAACTTCCAAGTTCTGCTGCTTACTGGAGCTGGAACATGGTCCCCCTTACCTATTACATTATCATCAGCTTTCTGTTTTCCACTTACTCTATGCCTAAGCTTAGCTGTCCTGGAACTTGCTCTGTAGACTGACCTTGAACTTAGGTGTCTGCATGCTCTGTCTCCTGAATCTGAGATTAAGGGCATGTGTCACCATGCCTCGATTTAAGCTTTTCTTGGTAACCACTGCTCAAAATTTGGATCAAAAGCTTGTGTCCTCCATTTCTGGATTGTAGTTTATTCCAGGTTAAAAGTCCAAGTTGTTGGGGATTTAGCTCAGTGGTAGAGCGCTTGCCTAGCAAGCGCAAGACCCTGGGTTCGGTCCTCAGCTCTGGAAAAGAAAAAAAAAAGTCCAAATGAAAACAACAACCAGGAAGTCATGCCTAATGTGATATAACTATTCCCTTCAACTACAAACACATAAACAATAAGCTTAGCTGGTGGGATCGGGCCCCAAGGTCACCACTCCCTTAAGCTGCTATATCCTTGAACACAGGATTCAGTTCATTTTACTTCTTGGTGCTCCTCTATCTTTTGAACCATAATTTTGTACATTTCTTTTCTAAACTTGCCGTGCTTGATCAAAATACTCTTCATCAGGCTAAACCAGAGAATAAAGTCTGGGCTGGGCTTTTCTGAGACTTCCTTTGTCAATGCAATTAATATGTCTCTTTACCTTAGCCTCAGGTAGACTCTTCAGACAAGGGCAAAAAGCAGCTACATTCTTCATCCAAATACCACAAAAACAGTCTTTGGACCAGATACTAAAATTCTCCACTGAAACCTCTTGGGCAAGGTTTCACAGTTCAAATCACCCTCAGAAACAATGTCTTCCATATCCCTACTAGGATGGCCTATTAAACCCCACTTAAAGCATTCCACTGCTTTCCTAAGTCCCCAAATCCACATTCCTCCAAATAAAAGCATGGTCAGGCTTATCACAGCATTATCCCAGTTCCTGGTACCAACTTCTGTCTTAGAGTTTTACTACTGTGAACCATGACCAAGGCAATTACTATAAAGGACAACATTTAATTAGGGCTGGCTTACAGGTTCAGAGGTTCAGTCCAGTTTCATCAAGGGAGGAAGCATGGCAGTATCCAGGCAGCTATGGCACAGGAGTGTCTGAGAGTTCTACATCTTCATCCAAAGTAAGCCAAGGAGTAGACTGTCTTCCAGGTAGCTAGGAGGAGTGACACACCTACTCCAACAGAGTTACACTTCCTACTAGTGCCACTCCCCTGACCAAGCTTATTCAAACCTCCACACCATGCCTACTGCCTGCCATCGTGTTTTTTGCCATATGGACGAACTCCATGGAACTGCAAGGAAGCCCCCAATCAAATGTTTCCTGTATGAGTTGCATTTGTCACTGTGTTTTCTCACAAGAATAGAACATTAACTAAGATATGTATCTTTTTTTTTAATTAGGTATTTTCTTCAATTACATTTCCAACGCTATCCAAAAAGTCCCCAATACACTCCCCCCCAAGTCCCCCACCCACCCACCCCCACCCCTTGGCCCTGGCATTCCCCTGTACTGAGGCATATAAAGTTGGCAAGTCCAATGGGCCTCTCTTTCCAGTGATGGCCGACTAGGCCATCTTTTGATACAAATGCAGCTAGAGTCAAGAGCTCTGGGGTACTGGTTAGTTCATAATAATGTTCCACCTATGGGGTTGCAGTTCCCTTTAGCTCCTTGGGTACTTTCTCTAGCTCCTACATTGGGGGCCCTGTGATCCATCCAATAGCTGACTGTGAGCATCCACTTCTGTGTTTGCTAGGCCCCGTCATTGTCTCACAAGAGACAGCTATATTTGGGTCCTTTCAGCAAAATCTTGCTAGTGTATGCAATGGTGTCAGCATTTGGAAGCTGATTATGGGATGGATCCCTGGATATGGCAGTCTCTAGATGGTCCATCCTTTCTTCACAGCTCCAAACTTTATCTCTGTAACTCTTTCCATGGGTGTTTTGTTCCCAATTCCAAGAAGGAGCACAGTGTCCACACTTTGGTCTTCATTCTTCTTGAGTTTCATGCGTTTAACAAATTGTATCTTATATCTTGGGTATCCTAAGTTTTTGGGCTAATATCCTCTTATCAGTGAGTACATATTGTGTGAGTTCCTTTGTGAATATGTTACCTCACTCAGGATGATGCCCTCCAGATCCATCCATTTGCCTAGGAATTTCATAAATTCATTCCTTTTAATAGCTGAGTAGTACTCCATTGTGTAAATGTACCACATTTTATGTATCCATTCATCTGTTGAGGGACATCTGGGTTCTTTCCAGCTTCTGGCTATTATAAATAAGGCTGCTATGAACATAGTGGAGCATGTGTCCTTATTACCAGTTGAAACATCTTCTGGATATATGCGCAGGAGAGGTATTGCTGGATCCTCTGGTAAGATTATGTCCAATTTTCTGAGGAACCACCAGACTGATTTCCAGAGTGGTTGTACAAGCTTGCAATCCCACCAACAATGGAGGAGCGTTCCTCTTTCTCCGCATCCTCGCCAGCATCTGCTGTCACCTGAATTTTTGATCTTAGCCATTCTGACTGGTGTGAGGTGGAATCTCAGGGTTGTTTTGATTTGCATTTCCCTGATGAGTAAGGATGCTGAACATATTTTCAGGTGCTTCTCAGCCATTTGGTATTCCTCAGGTGAGGATTCTTTGTTTAGCTCTGAGCCCCATTTTTTAATGGGGTTATTTGATTTTCTGGAACATCTATCTTTCTAAAAGAAGAACATAGACTTCTCTGTCTTGCTTAGTATAATATCTTTAATGACATTTTCATATAATAGAAGGCCAATACATTTTTGTTGGAGATACAGTCAAAGGCTTTGCAGGAGACAATAATGCCATTCTTTTTGCCTCATCTCAGATGGGATTAACTGGCTGAAGCTTAGGGTCAGAGCAGTCAAAGAGGTAAAAGAATAGCCACCCCTGAGCTTAGTGTTTCAGGGATGTGCTGGGATGGATCGATTATCAAGATTCTTTGGCCATAATATAGCTTACTCATGCACTTCTATGTCAAGGTACATTCTTTTCCGTCTGGTATAGAACAGTCATTGACAGTCTAAGAACACTTATCATTAATTGTATGTAGGACAGGAGTTTGAATGGCCAATGTGATGAAGTATCAGGCCCTAGTCATTCTGGCTGAAGGTCAAAGGTAGCATCTGTACCACTGTGAGAGGGTATGTATTGCCAATCCGAAGATCTTTGGCAAGACAAAGCTTGACAGATTTCAGTAGAATCCTATGGCTGATTGATTTCCAAGCAATGGAAGATTCTTCTCACTTTCTGACATTTTTCTGTTCCTCCTGGTACTCACACTAGGATTTATGGAAAATATTTCTATGACTGTTCAAGCTATATCTGGGGAAAGGTTGTGACACCAGAGTTGAATAAAGTGGTCAAACTAAAAAAAATAGCTTCAGCCTAGAAACTGAGAAATTGAAAAAAAAATCTTAGTGCTCAGTGCTCAGAAGGCTTATGTTATACATTAGATTTGGACACTAAATTCTTACAGATCTCAGAGAATCAATTTTCTTCATTTGTGAAACAAAGGGGATAGACAGGCAAGTCTTAGGAAGTTTTTTCAAATCTGAAAAGAAAACTACAACTTATCATTTGAAGATTCTATCCAATTTGGTATGTATATAACACGTATCTTCTGCATACTAGGGATAACAGCAGATAGGGCAAGTAGAAGAATTCTAGTTTCTTTCTGTAGGATATTTGTAGTCCAATGAGGCAGACTGGTGGAATAGCATGCAATCAGATGTATGAACACCACATTAGAATTTCTTCCAAGTTCCATGAAACATTTGAAGAAGCAAGTTCATTTAAGAAACTATTTGAGCTTCTTTTATCTTTACAAAGGACTTCAGTGGAGAGGGGGTGAAGAACAATCCCAGTAGAAGAATGAGCATGTGCACTATCAAAGAAGTGTGAGGTTCTATGGCATATCAGAGAATTGATTTTTAGTTCTGTTTGAAATAGGAGTTCATGATATGTAGAAAATAGTTGATATGAGGATGAAATTGGCCCGAATCAGACACACCAAGATCTTGGTTAATATTTCCTTTTATTCAGGTACTTGTTTATCAATTAGGATTCAAGTAACAAGCTTTTCAGATGAAATTGTGTTAGAATAGAAAAAGTAGAGCTGAGGTAGCTTTTTGTGATTTGGTATAGGATTGCAGAAATGCCTTTAAAGACTCAAGTCCATTGCATCCTTTCCCTTGCATCATTCTTATGCTGACTTTCCATTCTTAGGTGTAAATGTCACTTTTCTTTCCTCAGATGAAGTGATGAGATGAAATCTATATCCAAGCTGAAGAATACACAGCTTAGGCTGAGTCCAGAGTATTTTCCTCTGTGTTCCAACAATCCTTCGGCCTAGGCCTGTAAGCTTCTCACCTTTGAACAATTTAATCTTCCAAGCTGACTGTTTTAATCCAGCTTCTCTTGACTTCTGACTGATTTGCTCTTCCTGGCCTCATACTAACTTTGGCATTATGTTCTAATCTTCTGGCTCCTTCTCATTCTCTGGCTTGTTTTGTCTTCACTTCATGTCTAGCTTATTCTCTCTGTAACCAGTCTATAAAACTGCCTGAGTAAAACTGGCATATATATAGATACCACCCAGCACATACCACACTACCCTTTTTTTTTTACTCTCTCACTGCTCTTGACTATCTCTGACTCATTCTGTCAAAAATTTCTCTGATTCATCACTTTGTCTGGCCCTTAATTAGATGTCACTTTCAAATATGGCTGCTTCCTTCTCCATACTAACTTGATCTTTATTGTTAGGAATTAAAGGTGTGTACTAAGGGAATGTCTATATTCCATCCAGATCATAGTGCCATCCAGGACATGTCTGCATTCCTCCTGTACCATATCTTTGGATGTTATCCCTTGACAAAGCAACCATGTTGCTGGGTTAAAATTCCTCTAAACTTAGGCTTTGGTTTCATGTTCTTGTACAGCAAAAACAACATCAATTGCTACAACAGACAATGCCTTTATTTCTAACTAGCATAACATAACTACTCCCCTCTCCAAAATTTACATGGGTTTCTAACAAGCAAGTGTTTTTCTTCAAGTGGTTTTGATCTTCATCTCTATCAATGTCAACAAACATTTTACAAATAATGCATTAATTTTCATCAAGCTGGGAGAGAAAGGGTGTTGAGGACCATGCATGAAGGATTTTCTCATGCTGTCACTGCAAACCCTTTCCAGCATTTCTTTCATGATCTGTAGAATAGAATTCAGCTACATTTATTTGCAAGGAAAAATGGAAAATAAAGAGTACTTGTAACCCAAGGGGTTGGGGGTTGGGGTAAGGAATAGTTTTCCAATCAATACCAACTTTTCCTTCCAGGTTACTACAGAACAGTGCAGCTTTAAAAAGGTCCTCCTACTTGCAAGGAAGAAAGCAGTAGTGTCAGAAAATGTTCATTTTTAACTTGTGCCAGGTTTTCTGGACTTCTGTCATAGATATTCTTGGATGTCAACTTGATTACATCTGGAATTTACTAAAACCCAACATTTTCAGTGCACTCCTTTGAGGGATTTTTTTTTAATCATTTAAAGTAGGAAAATCCACTTCTAATTCAGATCTTTGAGGTGGGAAGACCTACCTCTAATCTGGAACCACACCTTCTGCTGGAAGTCTACATAAAAGTCATGAAAAAGGAAGTTGCTTTCATAGCCTATTTGCCCTCTCCTTGTTAGCCAGCCTATTCCTTCACTGGCTTTAGAATCTACTTCTTCAGGGGGTTCTGGCCTATACTGCAGACCAGCTGGGACATCCAGCCTCAAGCACTGAACAACTACTGGGTTCTGGGACCTTCCATTCATAATCAGCTGTTGTTAAACCAGCTGGACCACTGCCTGTATCTGAATCAGCAGTTCTCAACCTTCCCAATGCTGAAAGCTTTTTAAATACAGTTCCTCATGTTGTGGTGATCCCCAACCACAAAATTATTTTCATTGCTACTTCATAACTATAATTTTATTATTATTATGAATCATAATGTAAATATTTGATATGCATGATATCTGATATGAGGACCCTGTGAAAGGGTCATTCAACCGCCAAAGGAGTCACAAGCCACTTGTTGAGAAACAATGCTATAAGTCATTCTAATAAATCCCACATATGTGTATATATCATGTATATATATGTATATATTTTCATGTTATACACCCTGACTAATACAGCAGCTCTTACATATTTTGACTCAAAGCTATGCTTCATGCTTAATTTTTAGCTTCATATATTGAAGCTGGAAGAATAGGTAGATATCGGAACAAACAGATACGGGTCATCTTGAATCAGACCCTTAAATTTTAGAAAAAAAAAACATACTTTTTTTTCTTGACATATTTTATCGGTTCAGTGTTTAAAAAATAAAATAAATTGTTGTTAAGGAAGAAAATTAAAGAACAATGGTTGGACCCTTGACTAAAAGTATCTCTCAAAAAATTCAAAAGATGTTTTTGTTGAGCAGGAGCTGAGGTGATCTGATCTGTGGTTTTAAGTGGCCTTACTGGAAAATAGATTTCAAGAGCCTTCATATTCTGAAACATAGGCACCAATTTGTCTCAGGACCTTTAAATTCTACTAAGACCAGAAGAAATCATGTAGGACACTGAACATAGTAGATGGTTCAACACTTTTACCTTGTAAAGAAAGATTCAAGTCTTTGATTCCAGAAATAAAAGTTCCTTTTGAATAATTGAAGTCTGTGTCATTGTAATTGATGGTCAGAAAAATGTTTTAATGTTTTTCATGAAAAAAAAAACTTTCCATCTCTTTGGAACCTTGGATAATTTTGTTTCTCACACAGATTGAGGGCTTTGGGTTATGAATTCATTTTCATACTCACAAATAAATTAATAGAGATTTATATCCATAGTAAGTTTTCCTTGGGTTCACAAGAGTGGAATCTAGTACAATGGCCATGTGAGATTATGTAGAAATAACAAAAACTATAGAGTTGTCCTGCATCTTGATTTTTTGAAGGGTAGAGATAAGTGAAGCAGAAAGAAAGTAATTCATACCAAAGAGTATATAAGAAAAATAATACAGAACACAGAAAAGTAGTCAGCATAAGATAGCCCATTAATACATGATGTTGGCATGTTGAAACTACCTGACCCCAGTGATGTTCTGAGGATCAAATGAATTAGTATTCATCTACTATCTGTGTGCTCCTTTCTGCACAATCAACACCTACTTCCCTGCCAGCTTCCTATCCTGTGACTAATTCTGAAAGATGAGCAGAACTGATGCTACTTTCCTTGGGTTAAGATTTGGGAAGCAATGCACCTTTTTTGTTGCTACTGCTCTTAGATGCCATGTGATTCGGGTGGGAGATTCAAAGGACGGATGGCAGCACTGGTCCAACTGCTCATGAGCAAGAAGTGATCTCATCTGGGTAATAAAGGTAAGAATATGACTATGCTTTCTGTACATTAATAGTCATTGCTGTTTGGTGCTAATGTAATCATAAAACAAGTCGTGCTTTCAAGGCCATCACAGTTTACAGGGTGGGGAGCTCACAGCTGTTCTAGACGATGACTATTCCCTGCTGTGTCCCACCTGGCTTTCCAGTCTGCACATCCTCCTGTTCCCTGCAGGTCCTCCTGTTCCCTGACACTACATTCTACCCATTCTCTCTCCTGAAGTGTTTCCATCCCTTTTGTTTCTCATGTTCTTTTCTATCCTCAATCAAGGACAATTTGGGGAAAAAGTATAAATCCGTCCATACAAAATTTATTTCTTGTATTTATACAAGACATGTATTTTTTTTTTAACTAACAGACCAAAAACAACCTTTGTGTGACTGAAGACATGGCTCTTGCAGAGGATCCAAGTTCAGTTTCTTGCACCCTTACTGGGTGGCTAATCTCCAGCCACCTATAAGTCCAGCTCCATGAGATCTTATGCCCTGTTTGGTCTCTGAGGTCACCAGCATCACAGGCACACCTCTCATGATGTTAATATACATATTTTAATATAAAATAAATCTTAAAAAAACAATCTTTGTACTTTAAACAGGATAGAAGGAATATGACCTTTAGCTGTGAGTATGTATCAGGCATGTGGGGAAGAATAGATAGATAAACTTAAAAGAATGAATTCTGAGGTTTAGTTATAATTTATTATACTATTATTTTTGTAGATGATATTCTTAATAATTAATATGTGAAACATTTGCTTCTAAGAGATGATGTTATACAAGAAAGGGTTTCACACAATCTTGAATCACCAACGCACATCTACCTCTGTAGCACAATCCACCGTTAAGTGCACTGAAGGGGCAACACAAACAAGCAAAGACAGTGTCTACAAAGGATCGTTGATGTGCTTGCGTGTTTCCATGTATGTGTGCATTCATGCATGTGAATGTTTAGGCATGCTTGCCTGTGTGTCTGTTTGGAGACCTAGGCTGTTGTTAAGTGTCTTCCCCAAGAGCTTTCCACCTTATGTTTTGAGGCAGAGTCTTTCACTGTACCTGTATTCACAAATTGGCCAGGGTAGTCGACCAATGATTTCCCAGGACACTCCTGTTGCTCCTTCCCAATGTTAGGATGATGGGAGTTCACAGTAAGGCGTGTGTTTTGTTTTGTTTTGTTTTCTTTATGTTTGGAATAGTTAAAATTGTCCTCAATATTTTCTTTTTTTTCCCATTTTATTTTATTAGGTATTTAGCTCATTTACATTTCCAATGCTATACCAAAAGTCCCCCATAGCCCCCCACTCCCCTACCCACCCACTCCCCCTTTTTGGCCCTGGCGTTCCCCTGTACTGGGGCATATAAAGTTTGCAAGTCCAATGGGCCTCTCTTTCAAGTGATGGCCTATTAGGCCATCTTTTGATACATAGGCAGCTAGAGACAAGAGCTCCAGGGTACTGGTTAGTTCATATTGTTGTTCTACCTATAGGGTTGCAGTTCCCTTTAGTTCCTTGGGTGCTTTCTCTAGCTCATCCATTGGGGGCCCTGTGATCCATTCCATAGCTGACTGTGATCATCCACTTCTGTGTTTGCTAGGCCCTGACATAGTTTCACAAGAGACAGCTATATCTGGGTCCTTTCAGCAAAATCTTGCTAGTGTATGCAATGGTGTCAGCGTTTGGAAGCTGATCATGGGATGGATCTCTGGATATGGCAATCACTAGATGGTCCATCCTTTCGTCACACTTCCAAATTTTGTCTCTGTAACTCCTTCCATGGGTGTTTTGTTCCCTATTCTAAGAAGGGGCAAAGTGTCCACACTTTGGTCTTCGTTCTCTTGAGTTTAATGTGTTTAGCAAATTGTATCTTATATCTTGGGTATCCTAAGTTTCTGGGCTAATATCCACTTATCAGTGAGTACATATTGTGAGAGTTCCTTTGTGATTGGGTTACCTCACTCAGGATGATGCCCTCCAGGTCTATCCATTTGCCTAGGAATTTCATAAATTCATTTTTTAATAGCTGAGTAGTACTCCATTGTGTAAATGTACCACATTTCCTGTATCCATTCCTCTGTTGAAGGGCATCTGGGTTCTTTCCAGCTTCTGGCTATTATAAATAAGGCTGCTATGAACATAGTGGAGCATGTGTCCTTCTTACAGGTTGGGACATCTTCTGGATATATGCCCAGGAGAGGTATTGCTGGATCCTCCGGTAGTACTATGTCCAATTTTCTAAGGAACCGCCAGACTGATTTCCAGAGTGGTTGTACAAGCTTGCAATCCCACCAACAATGGAGGAGTGTTCCTCTTTCTCCGCATCCTCGCCAGCATCTGCTGTCACCTGAATTTTTGATCTTAGCCATTCTGACTGGTGTGAGGTGGAATCTCAAGGTTGTTTTGATTTGCATTTCCCTGATGATTAAGGATGTTGAACATTTTTTCAGGTGCTTCTCAGCCATTCGGTATTCCTCAGGTGAGAATTCTTTGTTCAGTTCTGAGCCCCATTTTTAATGGGGTTATTTGATTTTATGGAGTCCACCTTCTTGAGTTCTTTATATATATTAGATATTAGTCCCCTAAGGCATGCGTTTTTATGTGGGTTACAGGGATCAAACTTATATCCTCTGATCCATTTCTTCAACAGCTTAAAAGAATTTTACAGGTATCTATACTTTATTAATTCAGATTTCTTAATTATAAGCATCATCAGACATTGTCCTAATGATTCTTTCTTCTTAGTATCATGCCTTTGTGTCCTCACTGCTTTTTAAAATATTGGACACTCTTGGCAACTTGCTTCAAATCAGTTGAATATGACACAAAAGGGAAGTATAATACTTTCAGTATTAGAAAATAAAAGATCATCTATCAATTCCTCATCATGATCAAGTTAGTTTCTATAAAGACCCTGGTACAGTACTGGGAACATGAATATGAAAGACCAATGTTTTCTTTTGGGAGATTCATAATCCTTGGGAACAGTATAATGTGTGTTCTACTGAAGACATGCAAAGAGCTCTGGCAGGATGGAGGAAGTGGGGATGACCAAATGATTGATAGGTAACATTAATGCCTAGAGGAGTTGTGAGCATTCTGAGGATGACAGAGCACAGTGAAGACTAACTGCTTAGTTTCAGCAGAGATGGAGTATCAGCAACTAGCAGCAGGAATTCTGAGACTTGATTGCTAGTATTTCAGTTTGGGTTCAAAGAAATGATCAATTGGAAGGAGCCAACATGTCTTTGCTTTAGGAAATTCAGGGGACTCAGAAGATGACATAAGACCCAGTGAAGCAGGCCTCTGAGGACACTGGGGTAGGATGTCTTAGCTAAGCTCCTCCTGGATCAGCATTTTTCCTGTGAGGATGGTTTAGATTTGGCAGCTCCTTTAACAGAAATTCCTGCATGTTATTTCCTGTTCTCCATATTTCAAAGCCAAATTCTCCCCAAACAATATCTGCAATGACTTTTTGCTTCCCCTGAAAGACATTTTACTACAGCAGAACATACACACAGAGTATGCAAATCTCAGGCTGGTAACCTGATGCAACTCCACTGTGGAACAATCTACATATCCTGTGCCAGGATACAGGAGAGATCACTCCCTGTATCCTGGGAGCTCTCTTCATGTTCCTCTCTGCTACTTTTTAACCTTTAAAAACACTTCATTTATTTTATAGAAAAACTGCAAGAGTATGGAGCGTATATGCCCAATGCTCCCTTAAGGCTAACATTTGAACTAACCATAATCTAGTCCTCAGAGCAGACCCAGACAGCAACGTGAACTAAATCCAGCAACCAAAAGGTAGGTGCTCAAAGCAACAACTGTAAGAATAACAAAAACTGAAACATAATCTGCAGAATAAAAACACATTCCCACTAGTCATATGCACAATGATAATTGAATAAATAAACAGAGAGGGTCAACTCTTTCTTAGAGTAAAATTTCTGTTAATAAATTAGTATGCTGGAAATAGATTAGGCAAACAACACTTAATAATTGTGGAAGAATTGTTGATAGATGTTAAAAGCAGTTATCAAAAGTGTGATTAAAAACAGAATATTTGCATAATCTCAAAGAATTTCACTATACGATACTTCTTAATTACCGAGGGGAGAAAAATCACAGTAGCTTTCAAAATAGAGAAAATTGGTTAACACCACCATAACCCAGTAATAAAAATTAGCATCTCCAGTAGTGAGACACACTGAATCTGTGTTCCTCCTGATTGATGCACAGAAAAGGGCACAGTAGCATTTCTGTAAAATTCTTGCCCAAAATATAAAACCCTGATGTATTCATCAAAAAACACGGAAAGAAATGAAATGGAAGGATATTCTGCCAGTCCTCTTTAAAAATGTCAAGGTTATGGAAGACAAAGAGAGAAGAGATGGCCCAGATTGGAGGAGCCTGAGGACCATGAAAACTTAATGCAATGTAGGATCCAGAATTGGATCCTGGGTCATAAAAATGAACAAAAGTGGGGTGATGTGATATCCAAATAAGGTCCTCAGGTCAGTCAAGTAGTACAGCTGTTTCTCCATAGTCACACAGGATTAGTTTTAAGACCCTTGCCTTACCAGAGACCCACACATCTGCAAGATGCTTTCAAATACTTTTATGAAATGGTATAAACAATCTACACATAATCTATGCATAATTTCTTATACATAAGTCATCTCTACAGAAAACATGTAATTGAATGGGCATGGCATATAAATTGTTGTACTGTATAGTTTAAAGTATAATAACAAGAAAAAAGATTTGTACTATACATGTCAGTATTTAATATAGATAATATTTTCCTACCCCCCCCACACACATATATTCCATCTGATGTTCGTTGAAGTCACATTACATGAAGCGTGTGGATATGAAAAGCCATCTGTAGAGTAAATGAATCCCTCTTAATTCTCATAAGATGAAATAACAAAAGCTGGTATACAATTACTGTTTCCTTTGTGCAAAGTTTCATCAAATGCTTCTAAACATTGATTTTACTATTCCCATTTCACAGACAGGGAAACTAAGACAGACAAGCTAGGGTTCATTCTGTTAGTCACAAGCCTATTGAGAAGCCTAGGGATCAGAGCTGAGCTTTCTGTCACCCAGGACTCACCACTTTCTGTATCTCTAGCGGAGTTCCGTTAAGCAGCACGAAGGGCATGTGGCTGGGTTCTGTCCTTCCATGCCAGCAGACTGAAAGAGTAGATTTAGAGTCAAGGCCATTCTTTCTGGTTGGCATACCCTTTACAAAGCCAACATTTTCTCTTTCTTTGAGGTTCTAAAATAAAAACTTTGGGCTCTGTCTTACCACAGAAAATATCATTTTCCACAGAAGCTAAAGGAGAGCTGGCTCGTGCCAATTGCACTTTACCAAACAAGATGATTCGTAACTCCATGGATTTGATTTTTTTTTCCTCCATGGAAAGCACCTAAAATAGGGGGTTGGACCTGGATGGGAGAGGGGAGTGAGAGGGGAAAAGAGGGGCAGGATCAGGTATGGGGTAGGGCGGTAGGAAAGAAGCCCAGAGGGCCAGGGAAATAAATAGAAATATACAGCTGCCAGGGGTGGGGGTTGGGGAACCTCTAAGAAGTCCCAGAGAACTAGGATGAGGGAAACTCCCAGGGTTCAATGTGGGTGACCTTAGCAGAAATGCCCAACACTAGGAATATGGAACCTGAAGAGACCACCTTCAGTAGTCAGACAGGGCCCCAGTGGAGGGAGGGGAACAACACACCTACAAAACTTTCCACCCAAAATTGCCCCAGACTAAAAGAAATGCGGGGACAAAAATGGAGCAGAGACTAAAGGAATGGTTGACCCATGACAGGCCTAACTTGGGATCCATCCCATGGGTGGGCACCAGTTCCTGACACTATTGCTAAAGCTATGTTGTGCTTTCAGGCAGGAGCTTAGCATGGCTGTCCTCTAAGAGGCTCTACCAACAGCTGACTGAGACAGATGCAGATACAGCCAAGCATTGGATGGAGGTTGGGGACCCGTATGGAAGAGTTGGGGGAAGGATTGAAGGAGCTGAAGGTGATGGTGACCCCATGGGAAGATCAACAGTGTCAACTAACCTGGACCCCTGGAAACTCCCAGAGAATAAGCCACCAACCAAAGAGCATGCAAGGTCTGGTTTGTGGCCCCCTGCTGCACATATAGCAGAGAACTTCCTTGTCTAGCATCAGGGGGAGAGGATACCCCTATTCCTTGTAGATACTTAATGCCCCTGGGTGTGGAGATACCAGGAAGGGGCACCTTCTCAGAGGCGAAGAAGAGGGGTCATGGGGAAAAGAAGTCTGTGAGGGAGGACAGGAAGAGTACAACATTTGGGATGCTAATAAAGTAATTTTTAAAAAAGAGAAAGCACCTAAAACTTGTGTAAACAAGCAAATGGCAAAGCTCTCTGCTGTTTTTCTTCTCCCACACAGTTGTATTGTTGCCTACTAGCTTCGAGGTCGCATCACAAGGATGTGACTAAGGATGCAGCAAGGCCCTATCTACACACAGTGAAGAGAAAGGCTGGCTCACACGCACAGTTAAGGCTTGTGAGAATACAGCTGGATATTGCTTGCGATGAGGTCATCAGTCATTCTTGGGCTTACAGCTCAGGATTTATTTATATTTTTATTTTTCAGCCTTTTAAAAACTAAAAGTGGTGTTATTTTGTGTGTGCATGTGTGATTACCCATAGATTGTTTTGTATGCATGTGTGTGGATGCGTGTGTTGCGTGCAGCATTAGGTGTGTGGAGGTCAGAGGACAACTTCACAAAGCCTGTTCTCTCCTTCCATCTTTATGTGGATTCAGAGGAGCAAACTCAGGTTTCCAGGTTTGCACAGCAAGCACCTTTACCTGCTGAGCCATCCCACCAGCCCTCCAAACCTTTGGCATAATTACGAGCTGAACAACTAGTGTAATAACTCACACATGCTCATCATCTAGATTCAATAATCATGAACATTTGCCCAAATGTGCTTGATGTACCCATATATCCATCGGGTGTACATAATACTTTGTTTGCTGAACTATATACATCCCACGTTACAGACCTTTGAATGAGGCTGGTTATTTCTGCACCTACATAGCATCATGTACTGTAGAACGACTGGGTTTTGTATACTTTGGAAAGGAACAACTTTAATTAGGATAGAGTCACAAGGTGAAATTCTCACTAGGGCTTAGCATTCCATTATGGGATCTAAAGTGAATGCTTAGGGTCTATGCTAGTCTTTAACCCAGCCTTCTTCTCTTCCTCCCTTCTTCTACGCCTTAGACTTCAGTTATATTGGCTTAGCTGATCACCGTGACAGCCCATGCTGTGTGTTTCCACACCATTACTTCTGCTGTTGAACTTGTCTTCTTTTGTCCTCGCCTTTGTTTTCCCATTCCCTACTGTCTTCCTCCTGTCTTCACCTACCCCAATCATATTCCCTTTCCAATCTGACCTGGTAGCCTTTTCTTCCAAAATCTGCCCTCTCCCTCCTCAATGAGTGCCCCCCCTTACTAACAATACAGGGATATTATATTCAAGCTCTGGGATCCCCCTCATTTTATCTGGGGTGCCTTTATCACTTTCCACTGTGTCTCATGTGGCTACCTGAATCCTGTTCCGTTTTTCTGGATTAGAAGCTTCTGGAAAGTAGCTGTCTTGTTGATCTCTTCATTTTTTTTTTCCAGGCACAGTCTTGTACTCAAATAGTATTTTGTCCTTATTTGTTAAGTGAATACTTAGAAACACTTTAACGATTATCTCTGTCATTCATGATCAGTCATTACTTTGGCTAGCTTTCTCCATGTCTTATTTTCTGATTTCAATAGCTGTGGAAAGCAAGGCAGTATGAGGGTCCTTTGACACTTCCAGTGGGTACCCCTGTTCTGAAAACAGTGGAGGTCCCTGTGATATCACTGTCTGGCCTCACAGAGTGGATGAGGATACCAACCTGGTACTTCAATGCTTGAAGGACTGGCAGATGGAAAGGATTCTGGTCTCCCTATACAGGCTACATTCTCAGTGTAATTGGGGGGAAAAAAGAGCAAAGAGACCAATTCATTGAATACTTCCGTCTATATTTGGAGAAGATACATTTTACATGCTTCACGGGGTTAAATGTCCCCTGCTTCTGATTACAAAATTCTGATTGGCATATTAATCAGATTATAAAAGTGGGAGGAGGAAGAACCGCTAAAGAGACAGCAGCTGCTCTTTTGCTGCTAGATCCATTCAGGATATAAAATTTTTTTGCTGAGATATTTATTGTAAAATGTTTTTTCCCTTTCCCCTCTTGCTTTTATTTTTAGCCAACATTACCCCAGCATCTGTTCCACCTCGTGTGAGGAATGCGTTGGAATGGGGGCGGGAGGCCGGGGAGAGGAGTGTACATACAAAAGGTAGGAAGGCAGAATGGCAGGAAGAGGGGCAAGGTCTCCACCCTCACCAAAGATGGAGGACACTGCAGAATGGCAGGAAGAGGGGCAAGGTCTCCACCCTCACCAAAGGCGGAGGACACTGGACAGGGCTTTGAGACTCTTCTCTTGACACTCAGATTTTCACATTGAACTTGAGAGACATTCAGGAAAGACTCCGATTTTATCAGCTGCGTAACTACCCAGTGCTTGCCCCACTTTTGTTTGCGTATGTTCATGTTCATTGATGGGAGACCCATTACCTTTGAAAGCAGCTGTAGAGAGGAAATGAATAGACTGTTGAGCTGGGACACGTTGCAGGAAATAAAAAAAGGCAAAACAAGAGCCAGTGCAAATTCTGAGGAGCAGCAATTCATAGGCTGATGCGGTTCTGAGACACTCGTGGGTTAGAAAGTCCTTTATCCGTAGATGGAGCTACTGTTCCTCGTTCCTCTTGTGACATATCTATTGCCGCTCCTTGGATTTCTCCTCTCAAATTCTCCTATTCAAGTTAAATTTCCCTGCTAGTTTCATCATTTCTCCCAAGACAGTGTTGATCATCAACCTCAGCTTGACAGACATTCTTACTCCATCATCTCCGTCTATTCCAGATGTGGGTTTTAGATCTAAATTAAGCAGTTTATCTGAGGGGGGATAGCAAACGGAGACGATGCTGCTGTATTGTGATGCTTTCCATTGTGCTTCACCCCTGTGCCCCAAATCAGTGTTAAGGCCTTGTGACCAGGATTGCTGGGTACCAGACCTCATTACCAAAACAAATTGATTAGTTTTCTAAGAGAAATACCATATAGTATGGGGAATGAAATTTCAGGATTCTAGGCAAAACACCCATTTATTAAGATGAGAAAGTAATTCATGATAGGCTGCAAAGTGAAATCATGTAAAATAGGATCCAATTTTAAAAAACTGGAAAACTTAGAAATAATTTGGGAAAAAAAGTGAGATATAATTGTACTAGAACCTTGGGTTGAATTATTGGAATCAAGCATTGGGCGTGGTCCAAGTATCTAAATAACAAGACAAAAATGAATAAATATGTCTTTTCACTGTTCTGCATTAGAAGAAAATGTGTCCCCTTGGTAGGCACATTTTGTTCTACATAAAATTTACCACCTAATAGACGCATTGATTTTTGTTCCATGTTGTTTCTTGTGAGGCTGACTTTTGTGCTGCTGGAGATCCATTCCTGCCTTCTTGGCTGTCCTCTTTTGCTGAGCACAGCCTTGGCATTTAAACACACTCCAAAAATGCTTGACTAGATTTCCACAAAAGATTGGAAGCACTTAATTGTAAGGTCACTTGTCATAAAACATTATAAAATAGAAATAAAGGATGAGAATAGAGAGAGAGAGAAAAAAAAAAAGAACAGAACATGGAGTCCAGTGAGAGAAAGAACACAAACCGAGTTACCATGAAAGTCAGAACTTTTCAATATTTGTGACCCCGTCCTTGATGTTGAATTTGTGGATGCAGAAGTGAAAGGGGGAGAATTCACTCACATGATGAGAGCTTATAGCCTAAATGCAAGAGGCTCACTTTCAGGAAGCAAAACATTTCTAGTGGTATTTTGGAGGAAATACCCCACCTAGAGCCCCATTGGAAAGACACATAGCATGATAAGTCATGTTAGTAATCCATTGCAGATGCATCTCCTGCAGTCCCTCATCACATACTGGGATGGCAGCAGAGGGAACACAGTGCTGTGAAATTGCACAAATGGTGAGTCCCATGGAGACTTAAAGTAGATGGAAAGACATAGAGGCCCCACACCCTAGAGGTTTGTTTTTGAAAATACTTCTACTTGGCCACTATGAATTCAATACCGAGTCAAACCTGGGCCTTAGAGAAAAGGCAGAAGACCACTAGAATGAGTACAGACTTCACATTAGACCAGAGATTTCTTCCCTAAATTCTCTAATGTAAGTATACTTGCTTTACAGATATTCATAGGCTATCTGCCCGAGTTAAGAATTAATGATACTGCCATGAAACTAACAGTTCACCCTGATCAATATTGTCCCTGTTTGGGTTTCTTTTGAGAGCAGACTGGTCTATTTAGGAGGAAATTTCAGCTCGAATGAGGGTTTGCAGAGTGGGAGATGGAGAAGGAGGAAAACCCATCATGGTGCTTGTTAACGACTGCCCTGCCTTCCATCTAGAGAATTCCTTCTTGCCTGTTTCCTCTTCAGGAAGCTTTCTTTGATGCTCCAGCCCACTGGGTTTTCTCCTTCCTTCAGTTTAGGCCTCATGTTGGGCTCTCATTTAGTGTCAGTCATATCATGTAGTGACTTGGAATTTGTAATAAATACATTAACACTTCTGCTGGACATTGGTTTCCTCGTGAAAATGGACAATACTATTTGAATGTCTTTGGTCCAGCATATAATAAGCCTTCAAAATGTTGTGGATCGCATTAATGTAGACCTCCCACGGTCAAGTGGAGCAATCATATCTTCAGGAATGCATGGCATCATTTCTGTCTATGTGACTAGACCTGTCCCCATGAAAAGAATTCTTTGATAAAGGGTCAGCAGGAACATGTCTCTTCTTTTGTAAGTAATACCACCAGAAGTGATTTTAGATTTTTGTTGCTATAGAAACCTCAGAAAGTACATTAACGTCAATGCAAAGGCATCTTATTCCTTAAAAATTTCATGTTTGAATGATTTAAATGTAGGTCCCAGCTGGGTGATTAAATGTGTTTCAGACAGGCAAGCAGTATATTGTAGTGGTTAAATATGTAGACTTTAGATGCCTGGGTTCAACTGCTGGCTCTGTCACAAAAGCATGTGTGACTCTGAATGATTCAGAGGAAGAAATCAAGACATAGAGATGTTTATCTTTCCCAAGGGTTCATAGGCCCACCACTTACAGCCTCTCATATAGCTGATATTAACCTCAGAAGCCTGCAATATGTTACACTATTAGCATAGTGAGAAAACCAGAACAAGAACAAGGAAAAGGAAAGAAAAAAGCATCTCTCATCTCCCTTTCTGTCTTCTTCCCTACCTTCAGCTCTTGTTCTCTCCCTTCCTTTTCCCTATTTTCCTTGTTCTCTGGGAGAAATGTTCAATTCCATCCTCATTGGAAAAGGGTTTTATTTACTCCCTGAATGAATCAAGAAGCAGTATGCTTCTATTACAGGCAATATTTTCCTATATCATTGTCCTTCATGAGTATTGTAATATCTTTTAAATGGAAAAATTTTGTTTCTTTTAGTAAAAACAATTCATTGGGTAGCTACTGTATGCCCTATATAATGCTTTATTGTTCCTAATCCACATTATGTGTCATTGACATTAACATAATTTTTTTTTTTTTTTCGAGACAGGGTTTCTCTGTATAGCCCTGGCTGTCCTGGAACTCACTTTGTAGACCAGGCTGGCCTCGAACTCAGAAATCCGCCTGCCTCTGCCTCCCAAGTGCTGGGATTAAAGGCGTGTGCCACCACGCCCGGCTAACATAATTATAACATTATTTATTAACACATGTTCATTAATTAACATTAATTGTTAGCATCATTCTAGAATGTGTATTTTATCATTCTAGCTTGTTTGTTCCTGACTCAGCCCATGACATTGATGTAAGAGTAATGCGTGGACCAGGGAAGCAAACCACAAAGTCATCATATCAAGGATGGTAACCCTGGGGTAAGTGGGGATCACTCTTGTTGGACAGGCCTGGGAGCTGGCATGGCATTAGTACCTCTGAGTCACCCTAAGAGGTAGCAGAATGGAATATGCTACATACAAGTTACCATTGTGCATTGGTTCAAAGAAATACTCTGGCACATGTTAATTTTCACGTACTTGGGAGAACTTGCAGATAAATTCTTAGATAAAATGCATCATTTTTGAGGACTCAAAGGAAGATACTATTAATTACCTATATCCAAAGGGTGGGGAATTAGAGTTCTGTTAAAGTGAACTGAAAGGCTACAGATGCTGGATATATAAAATGCCGCCGCACACATTATCACACTTTGGGATCTTCTGACTGCCGGGTCCAAGCTTTTCCAGCTGCTTGTATCACCCTGCCTTCCAACACTGAGCTGTAGAGTTACTGTGTCTGTGTGAATTGAAGCCCACATAAGGACTCGAAGAGGTGTGAGGGAATGCCCTTTTGAGGATGCTAGGGTGTGTGCAATAGTATGATTACTCAGTTTGATTGTAGCCTTATATCCTTTTCACGAGTTAAATTGTTTCTCCCGCCTCAACAGAATAATAATTTGAAGCCCTAGCTCACAGTGCCTTAGGATACAACAATATTTGGAAATGAAGTCATGGCCAGATGCAGTCCCATTGGTATGAGGCCATAATGGAGCAGGCTAGTCTCCAATCCTATATGACTATATTCCTTAGAAGATAGCCTCAGAAAAACAAAGAAGTGAGGGGAAACCCTGGATGGAGAAAGCAGAAATTGTTGTTATGTAGCTACAAGTTAAAGAATTCCAGAGGTTGCCAGACATCCACTCTTAAACAGGGAGGAGGCAAGAATGGGTTTAAAGGGCGGTTGGTCTTCCTTTACAGATGTCCAGATTTCTCAGCCGTCGAGCCTCCAGACCTCTGAGCTCATCAATTTATATAGACTTAAGCTACACAATTTGTCGCATTCTGTTACACAGTCCTGGAAACAAAGTAGACATCCATCTTTGCTTTTTTTTCCCCCTCCTTAATAAAACTTTTACAGAAACTAATGAATGTACAAGAAGGGGATTTCATAGCAGCTTTCAGAATTCTCTGAGTTATATCTTGCATGACTCTGAGAGAGTGATGTGGGTCCCTTGAGAGATCAATGCTTCTAACAGAATATAAAACTATGAGGTTCGGATAAAAATTATTTCCATGTTTAGTACTTACTAGGTTTACCCCTGATGAATGTGCCTGATATTGCTTTCAACCAGGGTAAATTATACTCTATTTCAAAAGCTGGGGAAGTGACAGATTGCGGGAAGCCAGCAGGAGAAGCTCTAGGACACTGGCCATTTCTGGTAATGGATGCAGTCTCCTCCAAGGCTTTATCCTTCTGACCCTCCAAGGATTCTAGGAGCAGGTTCTTCTGCTCTTCTGCACTTCCATGATCTGAACAAAAGGCTCGGGGCAAAGAAGATGCTGAAAATTTTATTTTTGTGAACGATGATCTATAGTTGTAGACAGAGCGAGAACTGGACACACTCTCCAGTGGGGAGAGCCAAGATTTGGCAACCCAGGTTGAGTGAAGGGTGCCCTGAGGCAGTGGGTAAGGCTGTTTCTCTGTGAATGATGCAAGCTACAGCCATGCCAGGAGGAATAGACACTTCTGGTTCTGTTATTTTAAGACAACCTTCCCCTACATTTTTTTTTCTAGATCCACCTCTTTATACACTATGTTGGAAAACAACTTTAAGCTCCATCAAGTCTGATATGAGGGCTGTTCCTTTGGTATGACCTATTTATTAGCAGTAAGGTCTCGCCTCAGTACCACAAACCAGGGAGAAAATGTCTTCCTTTCAGATACTGTGAGACTACACAGGAAGTACAGTATTAAGACTGGATATGGAGTATAGGGGGGTCTGGCTCTGAATAAAAAATGTTTATGGCTTATTTGCTATGTCTTTCTTTTTTGTAACGGTAATGTAGGCATAAAAAATAACCATATCATATGTGATGGTTACTTTGTCAACTTGATATAACTTAGAATCACCTGGGAAGAGAGTTCTAATAGTCTAAACTGATGTAAGAAGACACAGCCTGAAAGGAGTTGGTGTCTGTGGTGGCCTGAATAACAGTGGCCTCCATAAGCCCATATGGTATGGCACTATTAGAAGGTGTAGCCTTGTTGGGGTAAGCGTGGCCTTGTTGGAGGATGTATGTCTTCTGGGGCAGGCTTTGTGATTTGAAATCGTCAAGCCAGGCCCAGTGCCACTCTTTCTTCATGCTACCTACCTGTTCTGATGTAGAACTCTCAGCTTCTTCGCCAGCACCATGTGTGCCTGTACACCGCCATACTTCCTGCCATGGTGATAATAGACTAAACTTCTGAAACCGTAAGCCAGCCCCAGTGAAATGTTTCCATTATTAAGACTTGCCACAGTCATGGTGTCCCTTCACAGCAATAGAAGCCCTAACTAAGACAGCATCATTCTTGATTTGGGACTCTGAAGAAAGCTAGTTCACTATTAGGCACGTATTTATTTATTTTGTCTCTGCTCTTGACTATGTATGTGAGCAGGAACTTGTAGTATCTGCCTTGGCTGCTCTAAGATGCTGCAATGAAACCTGGGTCTGTAAGGTGAATAAATCTTTCTCCTCTCAGATAGATGCTCTTTGGCTGGGTATTTTGTCATGGCAACAGAAATGAAAGTAGAACATCTTAGCAGCTGAGTGCTAGTAAGGAGAGTCTATGCCAGAGTCAATAGAGGACTGACTTCATGAGCAGGACACCTGAGCCATAAGCAGTCCATGTCTTCATAACATTGTCTTCTATAGCAGTGTCTGCAAATCTATTGATACACCTATCTGCATGATATATGTTATTGTAATATCCAAGCAAGTACTCTATATTTGTGAATTTATGAAGACAAAGGGAGGCTTTCAGTAGACAGAATTTGCATTTCTAAGTGATGTAAGTTATGTAGATGTCATTGCATGTGGTCTGGGGATACTGACTATCTCCTTACTATGATGAGAAGAACCCTCTTGGACATAGGCTGCTTTTGTGCCCCCTTTTCCTAGTTCTTGAGATGGGTGCTTCTCTGACAACCAGTGGGGAATTGTACTGAAGTGAAGCCAAATCTAAGAATCCAAGTCAGAGTCTGAGGTTTTCTGTTTCTGATGAGCTTCTTGCTGATGCTGGACTCAAGTACTGTTTGAGAAGGAAGGCAACAAATTTCCTTTCTGACCTGTCTGCTTGTTCTATTGCATCTGTAGACCTTCCTGCAGTGCTGGGGATTAGAGCCGGGGCTCTGGGAATGCTAAGCAAGTGCTTTCCCATGTAGCTACACTTCCCTGTATCAGCAAACCTAACTCTGTAGACATGTTGTCCTTTGTCAGCTCAGGTGCCATTACTTTTGTGACTCAGATGGCCCCAGTTCATAGCATCTGCATATCTTGACTCCTGACTCATTCCTCACTCATTTAAAATCCGAGGGTCACAGTGAATTACTCACAGCTGGTGATTCAGGTCAAGTTCTGAAGGGAAGTCTATTCAGGCTGCCCGTGTTATCAAAGAGGTGTCTCCCATCCCATCCCTTCCTTAGTCTTATTGACTCTTTGCTTTTCCCAGATCTTCTCTACCCTCAAATACTTCTCTACCCTCTTATCCTAAGCAACTAGGGCTTTTCCAGTTCTCATAAGAGGTATCAGTATTAGTAAGGGATGGCTCTTCCATTTGTCATAGCCTACCCTTCTTGGGTGGCATCTGAACAGTAAGAATGCCAACACTGGGACTGGAGAGATGGCTCAATGATGAATAGCCCCGGCTGCTCTTAGAGGATGGGGCTAAATTCCAAGCACCCATAAAAGCACTCATAACTTCTGTAACTCCAGTCCAAGGGGATCTGATGCCCTCTTCTGGCTTTCTCAGGCAAAACATGCATGTGATACACATACAGGCAAGTCACTTATATGCATAAAGTAATGAATAAATAAGTCAAATAATACTGAAACATCTAAAAATATTTAAGAACAATAGTAACCACATCTTTCTTATAAATGTAAAATCCCAGAAGAGGTCCATAAAGGAGAAAACAAAAAAGTCAATTAAAAGAACTAACAAAATTTTAATGCAAAAAAGCATCTTGCCACTCACACCATAGAGGGTGGAGCCACTTTTACCACTGCCTCAGTTCCAGTTCAGTTGTGGTAGAGAAACTGAAGTTGCTAGGCAGATTCTCAATAAAGATTTCACAGTTTTTAATCCTTCTGAATGAAATTGCTTAAGTTCAATCTATACAGTAAAGATTTCTTCTTGCTACTTCTATTCCTCCAATGATTTCTGTTCCTGTTGGCTATTTCAAAAATCCATGAAAATGCTAGAGGCTGAAGATATTTTCAGGAAAACTTGTTTTGTAAAATATGTTTCACAAAATGCCTCCTCTCTCTTCCACTGTCATGGTGGAAAGGTCCCTATCATTTCCCTGGGCTTTTCCAGGAACAAAACAGTTTCTAGGATGAGTGTTGTCTGATATTTAAAAGAAATTACATTTGTTAAAAGTCAGCTCAAGAATAATGATAAACATTCAAAAAGTCATTTACCCCTGTGATTACTTCATGAGTTTCTCTACCAAATATGTCTTCATCCACACTCTCTATTTTAATCCATATCTATAGCAACTAGGCACTAAGCTACAGTGCTTGCTCTCCAGCCCAGTTTTGCGTCTAACTGATTCTTATCCCCTCACATGTGGATCACATAAGTCAAGGGAGGAAATCGTTTTGATGTTCGACATGTTTACTGAGAGTCATGGCTTTCCTTCTTTGACCTACACTCTGGTTGGCTGCTGTGTGAGCTTGTTTACTCTGGGTAAAACACAATTTCCAATTTGGTAGTGATCTGGCTTAACACATCTCATAAAAAAGACTGAGAAAGATCCCTGGACATCAAAGAGTTTCCAAGTGCAGATGTCCTGAGGAATGTAAAGGAATCTGCAACATATGGATTAAATTCTGGTTGTAATACACACGGTCCTCTTAAAAAGCTACTTGAGATAAGCCACACAGTTTGGGTTTCCTCAGACCTTTTTTTTTTCCTTCTTCTGACTGAGGTCCTATTCCACATTTAGGCCATTATTTGAATGCCCCCATAGCAAACAAGGCTTCTTTTCCCTACAATCACTCATCCTAGAGTATTTTAGAGGCTACTATTTTATTTTAATTACTTTAAGCCTTGTGATTGACAGGCCTAATATCCCAAATATGGTCTCCACTGGTGATGTTTTTTAGAATATTATATTTTAAACACACTCTTTTTTTATGAGTTCCTGGCAAGAAGAGTAGACTGTCAGTCAGTGTGGTTGACCACCAATTCTTTCCTGGGACTTCTTATTGAATTCCTGGTTAATAGCCTCCTGATTGCCTCCTGACCACTCTGTCTGCTCCTTTTCAGGCTCTTCTCTTTGGGGAGCTTCAGATGGAGCGGAATTGAGCTTGGCACAGATGTTAAGGGTACCGCATAGGGTCTCGCATGTCAGAGTTGGGCATTTCAGGGTTCTGTCCTTAAAATCAGTTGTTTCCATACCGTGCCCTCTCCAGGGAGCTAACCATTCTTGCTTTTTCCACTGTTGCCCATTGCCTAACCATTTTCCCACTTCCTAGATCACAACACCATTATGTGCAGACAGACCAATGAGCTGTCTCCCCATCATCCAAGGAAAAGCTTTGAAATTCACAATATTTATCCCAGACTTCAAGTTAGTTGATCTTTGTGTTTGCTTTTTTCTTTTTCTCCCTCTTATCTAGGCATTTATGCTTTATCTCGATTCCTTCTGTTAAGTTTCTACACAGTCCTCCTACTTTTATTAAAAATTTTGAAGTAGTATTTTTTGTTGTTAAGACAATATTCTTTTAAGCTTTTTTCTTCCTATTTTTACACTGTTGCAAGATTTAGAGTCTAAAACCTTGCTATGTCTATTGTTTCTGCGCTCATAAACTTTCTCTTTTGAAAACTGTTTATTTTTATGTATTTATTTTATTTTTATTTTTACGTAAATTATGAGTGTTAAAAGTCTAAAATGAGGTAAGTCATGCACTTATTAGATCCAGTCCTGAGACAACTCAGCTCATCAAATCTCCCCCTTCCCTTCTTCCCTTTTCCTTCTTTTAGACAGGAAAGACATTTTAAAAAAAAATGTTGTTCAGAAAAGTGTCTTTTTATTTAAAATTTCTTTATCTGTAGCACCTCTCATATCAATCTATATTATACAGAATATATATAATCACAGATATGATGTTGCCAATATTTGCTAAAACATCTTCATTGCTTTTTAAAAAAAGAATCTAAACCATAATGAATTAGCATTGATGAACAATCCACAGTTACTGATGGCATAGGCATTTTTTGACTTTCATGATTTTAATAGTCAGCGATTCCCTATTACTGCGTATTCTCAGAGACTAATGTTTGCTAAGTGTTTGCAAATGCACTGCTTCGTAACATGAACAGACCTGCTTGGAGAGCCTTCTTGGAGGAGAAGAAAAGTGAGTTTACTGTAGAAAGACATTTGGGCTCTGGTGGCTTTGGTGGTGGTAGTAGCTATGGGTGAGGGTATAATTCCAAGGAAAGGAAATCTCTTGGATAAATGATAGGGAAATCTAAAGATTGTTTTGACTAGGGAGGCAATTAAGCATGGTGACTTCAGAATTTCTATGTAGGAGAACTCTGGAGGCAGCATTCTTGTTGTAAAAAAAGGAGCCAGAGAACTTTCATTGAAGCTGACGTCACATGACAGCTTGATGTAAGTCTGATAAGCTACCCATTGCCCTTATTAAAAACAAGAATGCATAGTTCCTGGATGTAACTGGAGAGGGTGAATTAATCTCATCCGAGCCATCTCCATGACAACACCACCACGATAGACTAGAAAATAGATGAGATGAGCTGTGGAAGAGACAGAGCAGAAGCAGGTAAAATCAGGGAGCAGGAGGCTTGTAAAACGTTAGGGGTGCTTTACAAGCTCTCAAGTATCGGACTGGAGGCCTTGGGAGGAGGACTATGGGAAGAGGATGGAGGACACTGGGAAATGACAAGAATCGGAGCAGAGAGGCAAATGAGCAGCAGTAGGTGGATTCAAAGAATGTGAATTAAGTTTAATTCTTCAGTACAACATTTTTCTTGTTCTGTGAGAAAAACATTTCTGAAATAAATCTAGTAGGTTATAATAATATGTAACATACCCTGGGCTATTTCTGTATGTCAAATACTATTTTGGCCTCTTTCCATTGATTAATGTACTCATTCTTTGTGGCAACCCTTAAAGGTCCATTGTTCTGCTCTTTTTTTGTAGGGTTAAAAACACTGGGACACAGTCAAAGATAGGTAATTTGTTTATACAGGTACCAATAGAACCGGGCTTAAATTCTAAATAGCCTGGTCACTGATCTGATGTACTTAAGTTACTATGCTGTGATAACAATGCGCTTATAATTATAATAAATTATTCAGATGATGAAAGAAGTGTTATATCCAGAAAGTGTATGCATTTGATTCACATCCATTGAGTCGACAATTTTAAAAAGCTGTGATGATTTTATTAACTGAGCATATACTGTATACCAGACACTAAGTTAAGTGTTTAACATAAATTATTTAGTTCTTATGACAGTCCTCTTAGATAAATACATTAAAACACTTGCGTGGAGTTTATATAATCCACTAGCCTTATACAAGAGGTTATGGCATGTGTTTAGAGCTGGATAAAACTCATGTAAAGTAGACAATATGTCACTCTTCTTTGAGTTTAAAAGATGGAGCTCAGTTGTATCAGCCCCCACACCAGTACTTGAATCCATGCCTTCTGACCTACCACAGCACGCTGCCTTTCTGAGCTTTTTAATCTGTGATAATATCTCACTTACTTGCAAGAGTTAAAATAACCAGCCCTTTTACAAAGAGGGAGTCTTTGAGTTTGCCCTTGAAGGCTGGAAACACAGATGTTTAGAGAGAACATTCCAGGTAATAGAAATGACTGTCAGAAAAGAAAAGAAGGTTGGAGAGTGTGAGATATTTGTGATGATTAGCAGCTCAGGTGTGTGACAAGTACTTAGAAAACTGTAAAGTCAGTATGTAAACATTAGTAGTTATTACGGAGTTCATGATTATTTTTATTGGAGTGTGCCAATTTGCATTCTTGACACATGTTGTGTTTTCTTTGGATGAAAGGAGAAATCCTAAATCATTAAGGCAACTCGAACACAGATTAGACACACATATAGCTTGGCAGACTGGACCCCTGCCATTCCTATTTTTATATGTTGAAATCTCTAACTGTCTAATCGTGGTGGTACAGAGTTCACTCCCTCAGCAGCCAAGATTGATTTCTCCTTTGAGTAGACATGCTTCACAGAAGTACCCTTTCCCGTTACGTTTTGAAAGTCATCAGACATGCTGTTATAAATGATCACGGAAGATTACTGGAGATGCTGCAAAATAATAGTGAACCAAGTAGCATCTGTAATTTCCAAGGATGGCTCGCAATCATCACTCAAAATGAACCCTATCTGAGTGCAGAGCTGAACTTTCTCGTTTCCTCCCTCTCTCTCTCCCTTTTACTACTTTATAACATAGCTGAAATGGATACTGCACCTCATGAATTTTTATGCAAAATATTCAGTTGCAAGCCACTGCTGTGCGGACAAGCTCTCCTTGTGAAGTTGTGAGTTAGCCTGCTTTATTCAATGGCTTGCAGCCTAGATAGAAAGTCTTCATATCAATTGGCTAACCAAGCATCTAAGTCCATGATGGCTGCTAACCCGAAACAGGTTTTGGATGCCTCTTGGTTCAGACTCACATAGGTTAAGAGAAAAATGATCCCATATTTGTTGGCAGAATAGCTCTTCGCACAAGCTGTCTGTGTAAGACATCCAAAGCTCTCACAGGGCCTGTAAAAATGAAACCCTTCAAGCTAGCACCTGTGGAGCCATCCTTCCCACGGGTTCAGATATAATTGCGCCCCCTAGTACTGCTAATTTTATTTCTTTAATTTTGAATCTCCATTGTATCTCTGCCATGGCTCAATCAGACTCTCCTCTCCTCAATCAAACCAACACAGGTGCTTTTGATTTAATCCCCTTTCTGTTGTCTCTCCCCCTGCTCCTCCCATCCATTGACTCCTATCCTTCTAGAGTGATTTGTACATATTCTAGAATGTAATGGGTTGGGTACCCTTTCTAAGACAAAACATCCATCCATCCATCCTGGTGTGACACTGATGTCACCCTTCATCTCTAAACCTTCTGGTTATTGGGCTTGCTACTCCCAAACACGGCATGTCTAACTGTCTTCCCCCGAATTTCAAACACACATACACACACACACACACACACAGAGGAGTGTATATGTTTTCTTTTTATGTGCACCTGCAGCTAAAGGAAACAATGCCTTTAAAGAATTAATCTAGAAAAAAAATGACTGAGGGCCTAATATGTAACAGATAGTATGTTTTATACTTGAGACCAAGATAGAAGCTATGCCAAACTCTAGTCAGGAGATTTGGATGGTGAATATAGGAAGAGATCATTATAACTCAGTGACATAATCAAAATTATTTTTTAAAAAAAGCTTAAATAAAGACTGCAGTGGGGAGTGAGATCTTTTGAGACTCATATCTGAAACTTTCCACTTTGTCATGCCCTGTTTTCCTTTGTCAATGTCATCAGGTTTCCTTTTCTCTGTAGTCTTTCTCTAAGCTTATCTCCCATATTGTGCTGTTTTCTGTGTATTTTGCCTCCCTCACTGCAATGTGACTTCTATAAGAGATACTTTAATTCCCTCTTACTCTCTGGCTTGGCATATTAGCAGCTGACAAATATCTATTGACTACATAAATATGGTTGGAGAAGGCTTCCTGCACCCATCTCCCCAACTTCTTTGGTTTTTCCCTTTGGTTAACCAAGACTGTCTGTTCTCCATTTGTTCTAACTGTAGCCATCAAGCCATTGCAACTGTGACATGATCCATGGGAAGCACAGGCTTTATTTCATTCTGGGGACTATTGTGACCATCTAGTATGATAATTTTTCATTTATATGTTTCTTCATTACCTGTATTACAAAAGTGCTTCACCACACTAGATGTAGGCAAAGAAGGATAATGACATGAAGTCCATCCAGTAATTTGTCATACAAGATTAAGCAGATGTTCACTGTACATTAAGATAAATGCTTTTAACTGTGATAAACAAACTCAAGATATGCCATTTAGCGGGCGGCATGAGTGTCTGTCATTACATTGCAGACGATGTTGTTTCTAATCACATTTAGGCTGGGTCTTTTTGTTCCCTTAAATAGTCTCAAAAATTGAAATAAAAGTTAACAAATATTTAGGAATAATTGCTTTATGTATAATGCTTATTACAGAAATACAGACCAGAATGACAGGGTCCATGATGGTGAGTAACTGGGAGTCGGTTTCTCAGATATTAAAATTCTGGAAGGAAGGAAGTGAGGCAAATATATTAGTTATTGTCAATCACATACAATCTGTCATGATATTTAGATTTGAGATTCCTTTCTGCCTAGATAATCTGGGAATCGGGTTAGATTACACAGCTCTCAAAGACAAGCAAGCAATGATTCGTAATGGAGGTATTTTCTTTATTTTTTTCCTTAACAAAAACGTAGTCATCAAATGACTAATATCTAATGTCCTACCCAAGAATTTTTTTCTCTTATCACATAAAGTAATGAGTTTCATTATGACATTTTCATTCATATGCTATAAAATAATTTTTTGTAGCTACAATTAAATCTAAGAAATTTCATTTGTTGAGCCAGGAGTTGCAGCAGATTTGCATATTCAGGGAGAAGGGATGGCTTAGAGTGTAAAGATGTTTGGAATCAAGCTGGCTAACCTGAATGCAGTCTTTGGAACCCATGTGATTAAAGGAGAAATCCATCCTTCCCAGTTGTTTTCTGACTTCCATACACATATACAATAAATAACTATTTGTAGAAAAAATTATGAAAGATAATGGTATACCCATCATTTCATGAACAACTTTGTGTGGTGAGTGCTCTTATTATCTGAACCTTACCAATATTTATGTCTGAAGCCTGAGAAGTTAAAGAGCACATTATGAACATGCAATGCATGAGTGGCAGGGCAGTAATTAAAGTGAGGAAGCCTTACTTTTCCTCTGATAAACTCATCAAGAAGCCAACTGGATCATCTTCCTGATGTGAACCTTCATAAGCACTGTGATCATATCATTAAAGGTTTGACAGCAGAACCGTGTGGCTGTTGGACTGAACCTTTAGGTGGTTATTTTGGACCCATGGTTCAATGACTAGGGAAAGCATTAGGAGGATGGAAAATCTTCCCAAGTGTTCCCAGGCTCTGGCAAAGGTCAGCTTGTAGGTAAGAAGGCTCATATATTTGGCAGAGGACATAGTTTTATATCTTGCCGAGGACATAGTTTTATATTTTAGATGCTAAAGGAGAATGTGATGGGTATGGCTTTCCATACAAATCCTGCGATGCCCTTCAACTCTTTCTTCTTTGGTGATAACTGCCTGGAACCCTCCTTTCACAAACAGAGGGGTCATAGGAGACTCAAAGACTAAGCAGTGGGTTCCCCTAGATTCAGCTGTTGATTGTTTCTAAGAGTGAATGAGGCTTTACTGACCAAAACCACTAGATGGATTTCCTTTGCTTCTTGGAGGAAGAAATTCAAAGGGCAACTCTTTGTTTTGTCTACCCAATGGAAGAGAATGTGACTCAAAGGTATGTTGAAAAATGTAATTGATCAAAGGGGAGAAAATAAAGTCTTGATTACATTTTCAGCATTTCATCCCTTCTTAACTTTAATACTGTAGGTGAATTTTGTGATGAATGTCCTGAACTTATAGATTCTCGAAGTGACTCCCTAATTAGAAAAGTGAATTTTTGAAGTTCATTGTCAATGCAGATCAATAAATCCTACATCAGTTAATTTCTTTTTAAATGTAATCTGCTGAAAGGACAGGGAAACCACATGGATTGGATTGTGTGTCCTAAATTTGAAAGACAAAGTGGGTCTGTACAATCGTGACTGATGGGACTCTCCATGCTGCCTTGACCCACCCTCCTCATCAATCCCACTCCTGGTTGTCTGTTGTTAGCTCCCTGTCTACAATCACCCTGCTGGACTTGCAGCAGATTCTCAAGAGGGTGTACTCTGGGAAATTCAAAGAGATTTGATACTGCCTGGACAGTGGACACCAGATTTCAGTAGGTCTTCATGAACTTGTCATATACCTGTAATGCAGGAGAGCACTGATCTCAGGGACTGTGGGATCCGTCCTCGAGTTTTGGTTTGTTTGATTCTCAGAGAGAACCAATCTATGCTAGAAATATATTCATGGTACTTGGTTTATATATTAATATTCATAGAGTAGATTATTATTTGAATATTAGAATTTGACTATCAGATTTCACATTTCAGTTATGTTTGCTGGACCTTAGAAAAATGTCTTAGTCACAGCAAGAATCTATTTCTTCCTCTATAAAATAATACTGTAATAATGTGCCTACCTTTCTGGGGTTAATTAGGTTGTAAAGTGGTTATAGGTATCACACAGTACTTGCTGATGTCACTTTCCTAGCAGGTTACATAATACTGATGTTTGTGTGTGCATATGGTTTTTGCCTTTAAAATAATTATAATTTTTCTTTCTTTGAATCTCTGACTTTAATATACAATACCAACATATGGAAGTTGTTTGATAAATGTTAATTGAATTAATAAAAACAGTAAATCATGGGATGATAATTCCATGGATTCTTTCTTCCCAACTCAACTTCTCAATTCATTTTCTCCTTGGCTCTGACATGAACATAGCATTTCTTTGGAAGAGGCATTATGTTCTTATCTAGGGAATGAGGGGCCAGCACATGATGTTCTTGGAGCTTTGGAGTCTATTTTTTTTTGTTCTGGCTTGTTAGAAAAGCCAACCACTATCTGGATTCAGGCTTTAGCCTCTGTACATTCTTCTTCCTGTTGCTTTTCCTGTTCTTGTCTTTCTTTTTAAAGGTATGTTTTTGTATGTATGTGTACAAGTGTTCTGGGCATGTATGTCTGTGTGCCGCTTGCTTGCAGTGCCTGCAGAAGCCAGGAGAACACTGAATCTCCTAGGGCCAGTATTGTAGATGGTTGTCAGCTGTAATGTGGGTGCTGGAAACTTAATCTGGGTCCCCAGGAGGAGGAGCCAGTCCCTTAATCACTGAGCCATTTCTCCAGCCCCAGCCTCTGTACTTTCTATGAGGCCATCAAACTCAAAAGTTCTGGACCAAATAGTTAGTGTTGAATATGGATAACCTGGGAGTTAAGAGGCATGACCAAGAGTTATAAGATTTTAACCTTGTCCTGGTCTACCATTTAATGGGTGTGTGAATACAGACAAATCGTCTAATCTTTCTTCAACCTGCTTTCTATTCTTCTGTTTATTGCTCAAAGATGATGAGGTCCCAATAAGCTTGAGTTCTTGTCAATTGTAACATATACACATTTCTGACCAACTTGCTATGGCTTATAAGTCATACCTTAAAGGGCAAGGCCTATAACAACTCAAATACACCAAATAAAGGAAATGAGCAAACTATTTTCAGATGAGGAAGAAAGTAATTCCTCAGACCACTTACAATTGATGCCAGGAAAATTAGGAAGGTCATGCCTTGACAGAATCTTATACTCTGGGAAGTAAACCAAATAGGTTTTGAAGAACCATAACATAGCCATTATGACTAACAATCTTACCAGTTCCACTGCTTACTGAGGACTAAACTTATAGAAAGAACTAAATCAAAAGATGACTAACATTTTTCTTCTCCATCACCATTATTATTGTATTGTTGTTGTTCTATTATTATTATTATTATTATTATTATTATTATTATTATTATTAATTGTTATTCTCTCCTGTAGACTATGCACGTCCTTTGCTTTGTAGGAAAAATGACCTTGAACTTCTGATTCTTTTGGCTTCACCTTCCACCTGCAGAGACTATAGGCAGGTACCACCATACCCAGTTTACATGATGCTAGGAACCTTGGAGGTTGTAACCTGAGCTCTGTGCATGCTAGACAAACCCTCTACCAGCTGCACTACATCCTCAGCCACCCTCGACCAATTATAATGAGCTCCCAATTATTGCCATAATTTACACCTGGGAAAATGAACTGTAAGGGGGGGGGTCAAACTATTTGTGTGATGTCACAGTGCTGTGAGAAAGTCTTGTTGGGATTCAATTCCAGGTCTTTCTTAACGGTGTCATTTTTCTGCTTCCTCCAGTTGTGATGAAGGGAACATAAGTACTGTTCAATTTGCATAACATCTGGGAATCCTCTATCAGGATGCTGAGGTATTGTTTGAGAAAGAAAACAAATTAAACACTTTCACATTCTATCTTTTTTGACAGACGTCATCCCCCTACATGGAGTCTTATTTGGCTCTCAGCCAACAATGTGGATCTACAGACAGAGATATGGTCCCCTAGGGCAGCCGGGTGTGCCTACGGAACCTCCGACTTCCTGACTAAGGGTTTTGCTTTCCAACTAAGGAAAGAAAATTGTGGAGCAAATAAATAATAGCCAGGGAACTGAATCCTAGGATGGGTAATGAGATAGTCCAGACACACTGGTTTGCAAAGTTATTTCAGGCTTTTGACTCAACAAATATATCCCAAGATAGTCTTCTCTCTCTCTCTCTCTCTCTCTCTCTCTCTCTCTCTCTCTCTCTCTCTCCCTCTATCCCTCTCTCTCCCTCTCTCCCTCCCTTCCTCTCCTTCTCTTCCTTCCTCTTTCCTTTCTATGCTTTCTACCTCATCCTCATATTTTCCCACTTCCTCATCTTTCAGTGTATGGGATAGATGCCAAGGCCCTGTAGACACTACATGTATGTTCTTTTCCTTGAGTTATATTCTGGAAGCCAAGAAATTCTGTTTACAACTATCAAACAATCTCATAGAGAGTTAAAAGTAACTGTTCACTAAGTTCTGATCATGTTGCCTCCTATGTATTTCTTAATTCTACCTCTTGCTTACTACTGCTGTTTTCCTTGTAAAGGCCACTTCTTTCTTCAACTCTGATTACTTCATGGTCCTCCTAAACTCTCTTCCCTAATTCTTTCTTACTTCCTACCTTCATCTAATCTGGTCTCCACACTACAGCCAAGATGGCCCTCAAATGTCCATCAAGTCATTTATGCTTCAAATAGTTTGATATTTCCCTGTTCAAGCAGTGGTCTTTAGAGGAGTATTAGCCCACTGCCATGTTCAGATAGGGCTGGGATAACTTATAAAGAGGTGGAGCCAAGGCTTCATTGAAACCTCAGGAAATATTTCTGATGATGATCATTGTCTGTGCTGGGTGATAAAATGAGCTCCTTGTCCCCGAAATGGGAAATGGAGATGGACAATTCCCAGGTTGGTGGAGAATCTTTTTTGAAGACTGATGCAGGGCATATGTGAAGAGGAGAACAGGGAAACTAGTTTATGTTTTTTAAATCTTTTTAATATTTTATGACTTTCATATTAAAATAACAATTTTCTCTTTGAGTATTTGAAATTAGAAAGTCTCCTCCTCTTGCTCCCTTTCCTTTCATCTTTTCTGCTTGTCTTCCTGCTCCATGCTTGTCTTCGTTAGGGTTTTATTGTTGGGAAAAGACACCATGACTGCTGCAACTCTTATAAAGTTTTATATAATTGAGGCTGGCTTACTGTTTCAGAGGTTTAGTTCATTAGAATCAAGGCAGTGACCAGGCAGACGTGGTGCAACGAAGGAGCTGACAGTACTACATCTTGACCCCCAGGCAGCAGAAGGAAACTATGCATATAAGACCTCAAAACCCATCCCCATAGTGATGTACTTCCTCCAGCAAGGTCACAACTCCTAACAGAGCCACTCCCTTTGACCAAGCATTCAAACACATGAATTTATGGTGCCCATTCCTATTCAAAGCACCATACCGCTCTTTCCCTTGCTTGTTCCCTTCTTCCCTTGCTTCTCCTTCTTCCTCTTCTTCCGTTTCTGATTTCACCTCCTCCCAGCAACTTTTGCATCACTATTACAGAATACCTCAGAGTGACAACATAAGGATCTGTTTTGGTTCTGTTTTAGAGTCATTTTGGTCCACAATGACAGGAACGGCATGTTGGTAGAAGTGACCAAATTTATGGCTAAGGAACCATGTGGCTGCAGCTCTTCATGCAATGTAGGTCAGAAAAGAGAGAGCTGGATCAGAATTAGAGATGGCTAAACCTTCAAAGATCTGCACCTGATAGCCTGGTATCACCAGCCAGACCCTACAGCTTAAAAGCTCTACAGCCTTCAAACTAGCAGTACAAACTGGATATCAGTATTCAAAATGTGAGCCTGTGGGGACATTTTAGACCCAAATCATCGCACTTCCTCCCTCTCTTTCTCCTTAAAATGGAAAGCAAGGCTGGGCTGAATTAAAGTGAAGTTCTTGAGCAAGGGGATTGTTACCATGACGTTTCTTGGGGGAATAGATGAACAAATGTCTGTTATTATAGTTAGGGTGCTGGAGATAGACAAAAGAAATAAGTCCATTTAGATCTGCATTGGAGAACTAATGAATTTCTCAGGGTTATTTTCAGGAGTATGGGTGAAAGATCATGTAGAAGAGCACAGAAGACTCAAAGGCACCCACATCATCTAAAAGTCCATTCCAGCTTGGCCCATGACTCATAGAAGCTGCATCTCAGAAGTCTCCTCTTACACCATTTGCATATAACTCTACACATGAGCGTCCTCTTCTTGAGTGATTTTTTTTATTGTTTATAAAATCTTGGTTATGACCCTTGTGAGTCCTGTTTATTTTGTGAACTTCCCAAGCCTTACATTTTTGCTGGCCTCCAGAGTTTTATGAGACATCCCCCATTCTCCAGGAAACAACATTTCAATTTGGAGTAGACAGTTATACAACAGGGCCCTCTTGCGTCTATAACTATATCTTCTATTGTTTGCGTGGCCCAGAATGGGATGAGGTACTATCGATCAACCACTTCTTTTCAGGGATGAATTTATGCAGTAAGCTACTTCATCAGCACAAGAAAGATGGATTCTGATTTTGAGAGGCAAGCTATTGGGTTACCATCCTCCTTGTACATGTTCCCATGAGAATGAGGACTGCTCCAAAGCACATACATTCACAGGCTAGAATTGTGAGCACTAGCTTTCCAAAAGAAGTTTTATTAATAAGTTCTGTAAATATTTATTGGGTGCCTACATGTGCTGTTCTAGTTGATAGTTGTAGAGAATGGGACAAAGCCCTTATCCCCAAGAGTTTGCATTCCAGTGGGAAATATAGAATAAATTAAATAGAAGCATACTGTGGTTTCAGCTGCTGGTAAGAGCTGTGTGAGGTAAGAGTACATTATACTGCAGAGACAAATAAGACTCACACCTCCATGGCTTCTGAAGCCTGAGCTCCATCCTTGGTCTGCTATGTTTCTGTGGAAGACTATACTCAGGTTCTTTGTTTTTGCTTTGAGATACCTGCTGAGGAGACCTCAGTCTGGGGCATTTTGTGCATTGATAGCCGAAGCCGGGGGGGGGGGGGGTTTGGAAACTATAATAAACACAGTTTGTCTTTGAAGTCTTCTGCCTAGAAGACACACATCATGACTATCTCCATCTCATTAATCAAAGTAAATTGAATATCCACTCTTCTATGCTAATTCATGACACTTCAGGGAGAAAAACACAGGTAAGGAGTAATATAACAGAGAGCACACATCCAGCAGGAGAACCTGCAATTGCTTAACTGAATGAAGCAGAGAAGTAGCCCACAGGAAGAGATGGACAAAGCCCGCTCTAAGTTTAAGGAAGGTGGGCACATCCCTGATGAGGAATAAGAGTGTTTGCGCAGCAACAGGAAGACATCTGTGGTAAGAAGGAGCACCGTGAGCAGGGAGCAGTAGTGGGATATGGCATCAGGAAAGAGGAAGGGACAGAGTCACCATCAGTCAGAGTGTCGAGACTCTCAACAATTATTCTTCTAAGGCTCCCAGAAAATAGCAGTGAGTAAGCGTCAGCAATATCATGGATGTTCACACTTATTAGAAAGTAAGAACTCATAAATAACTCATGTAAAAACAAAGTGAGACAAGAAACAGAGTGGGAGATAGTAGCTTATATTTGTAATGTGATGGCCAGTCTAGACTACTTTAAGACAGTGGTTCTCAATGTTCCTAATGCTTTAAGTTCTTCAAGATGTGGTGACTGTCAATCATAAAATCACCTCATTCCTATTTCATAACTGTAGTTTTGCTACAATTATGAACTGTAATGTAAATATTTGATATGCAGGGTACCTAATGTATGATTCCCAACAGGGTCACAACCTACAGGCTAATAACTATTGATCTAAGAAATGGCTTTTGAGCAAAGCCTAGAAGGGGATGAGAACATGAAGTTATGCAAATGGACATATTGTTGGTCCATTATGGCTAAATGGACCAAAAATTTGGAGACAATGTGAATCACAAGCTTTTAGAATGTTCTAGTTAGGGAATGCAAAAATATTCTTATAGTTGAAAATGATTGCTGCAGGTATCACATGGGAAGTAACTGGAAAACCTAGCCAAGTCAATCTGGTTATGAGCGGCATATTATCAGAGAGATTATTGGCTTCTATTAGGTCATATGAGAGATGGACACTTGACCTGGTGTAGAGGTAAATATGGTAGGAAATAGTCAGTGTTTTTATATTTTTAAGGACAAGCAAATGCAGTTGGACATATGAATTCAATGCTATCTAGACTCTGGACTGAGCAGCATTTTTATTTCCTAGGTTGTATAGAACTGAAAAGTGACATAAGGGACAGAGTACAAGGCATAGATGCAGGAGAAACAAGAGTCAGGAATTCTCCATTTGGTATATTGCTTTTGTGGGCTCTATTGAACATCTAAGTGGTGTACTGAGAAGATTATTCCTCAACAGATGTGTGGGGATTTGGGTGTGAAATGGCTGTCCTAGGCTCATGTGTTTGAATACTTGGTCCCTGATTGCTGGGCTGTTTGGGGAGGATTACAGAACCTTTAGGATGTAGAGTTTTGCTGAAGGAAGTGCATTACTGAGGGGAAGGTCTTGAGAGTTCATAGTCTCACCTCACTTTCAGTTTTCTTTTTTTATTTCCTGCTTATGGTTGAGATGTGTTCTCACAGTTTCCTGTTCTGACCACTTGCTGTTATGCCTCTCCATTGTGATGGACTCTTATCCTTCATGATCCATAAGACAAAATTAATTTTTTTGATCTTGGTCATGATATTTTATCACAAAACAGGAAAGTAACTGTCATGAGGTGGAACTAGAGGAGGTCTTGAGGCTAAGGAGTCACCATTAGTCATCACAATAGGATATATATTAACTATGATACTAGTAATACGATCATACCTTTGTTAGATATATAGAGTAAGATAAACAAATGATGAGACTGAGTTCTTGCACATGCCAACATTTAGAAACTGGGGGGGGGGGGCAGTCAGCCAAGAAGCCTGAGAAAGAATGGCCAGAGTGATAGGAAAACCTAAAGACTGAGGAAGAAAGCAAATGAACCAAAATGACACAAAACAGCAAATGTGCTCTTCTCAGCAGGCAAAAGATATGAGCACTTCAAGAGAAGGAAATTAACTCTGCCAAACTCTTTGGACACACCAAGTACGCCTGAGACTAAAGTTGTCTCTTGTCATCACCAAGAATTGGGACACTTATAATAATGGTTGGCATGAAATGCTGGACATGAAAGCTTGTTGAGATTTTCATTAAAGATCAGAAGGTGGAAATAGAAGCAGAAGAGTTAATGCATCGTAGAATATTTAGGCAGCCCGTGGAAAGAGCTGCATGGCTAACAAAATCTCTCTCTCTCTCTCTCTCTCTCTCTCTCTCTCTCTCTCTCTCTCTCTCTCTCTCTCTCTTTTTCTCTCTCTTCCATTCGATCTTATCTATGGTGTAGAAGTAAGAGATAATATATGACACCTGTGCCATAATGAAGTGGCCTTTGCAATGAAGTGTGGCTGTATTGTTCAGAAAGACATGCTGATTCATCCTATCCACTCTGGCACTAGCCGAAGAGCCTTTATTGTGAGTGACAGTATTTATCACTCTGCAGTCCCCCTAGTGTTTTATAGCACAGATGTGTTCTGCATTCTAATTCCTTTATGGTTTATATTATATTACTTAACTCTGTGTTGCTTTCTATTAAGAGTTAATTATAAATCTTAGGGATTAGTGGTCACCATAAAGTTATTGCTATTGGAAATCTTTATGATTTCATTAAACACAACAGTTTTCCAGGACTGCAGATTTATGGCTTCTTTTTATTTATTTAACTTTTAAAGGATTTTATTTTCTTCTTAATTATATGCAGATGTGTGTCTGATGTGTGGATGTCTTCAGAAGCCAGAAGAATGCATCATATCTTCCCAGGCTTGAATTAAAGGTGGTTATGAGCCTCCTAATGTAAGTACTGGGAACTGAACTTGAGTCCTTTGCAAGAGTACTATGAGCTCTTAACTCTGGGGCCATCTCTCTAGCGTCCATAAGTCTTTTTCAATAGGGATGACGATCCTTAATAAAAAGGTAGGAATTGGGAGGTTTTCATTTTAAAGAGTCATGCTTCACTCCTCCCTCCCTCTGACTTTTCTAAGCTTGATGTCATCATAAGATAGTAAATAGCGAACACCAGGGCCAGGAAGCGGGAGTGGCTGGGTTGGGAGCCTTTAAATCTACTTTTCCAAATATGTATTTGGAGAAAGTGAAAATAGCTCAGTAGTCATGTAGATATGGATAAGGCCAAAGCCCAAAGCACTAGTATTTATTGGTTTTATGATTTGGTCAAATTATTAGTTTCAGTATATTACTCTGTAGCTCTTGACACTCATAATGGAGTGATGAGTGCTTAGTGTGTATTGTAGAAACGATACTGATTCTGTCATGAACAGAATAGCAAATCACCTGTCATAACATTCCAGACCATACATATAAAACAATGTATAGAAAATAACCCTTTCCTATTGAAAACCCCTGTGCCTAGTAAGACAGAGAAAGCAATATTCTAATATAATTCAGCTGTGGGTTGCCAGAGCACATATGGTATATTTAAGAATCCTTAATAAAAAGAACTGGCGACAAGTCTCTTCCGGTCAGAACAGCACCGGGATAGCTAGGGCGCAGGGTCGGCTGACACTCGCCAGCTGCCCACAACA
Organism: Mus caroli; assembly: GCF_978045245.1. NCBI lineage: Eukaryota > Metazoa > Chordata > Mammalia > Rodentia > Muridae > Mus > Mus caroli. Next base: position 100,475,597 of record NW_028227261.1, on the reverse strand, counting down.
CCCACCACAGGATCTTGAGACTTCTGGTGAGTGGAACACAGCTTCTGCTCCAATCCAATTGCACACGGGACCTGAGACTGCATTAGTTAGGGAAGCAGAAAACCGGCCTGAGTAGGGCCACAGGCCTCTTCCGGCTGGACCAGCACGGGGTAGCTAGAGCGTAGGGTCGGCTGACACCCACCAGCTACCCACGACCCCCGCCACAGGATTTTGAGACTGTTGGTGAGTGGAACACAGCTTCTGCTCCAGTCCAATCACGCGGGACCTGAGACTGCTTTGGTTGGGGAGGCAGAAATCCGGCCTGAGTAGGGCCACAAGCCTCTTCCAGTCAGAAAAGCACCGGGATAGCTAGGGCGCAGGGTCGGCTGACACTCGCCAGCTACCCACAACACCCGCCACAGGATCTTAAGACTTCTGGTGAGTGGAACACAGCTTCTGCTCCAATCTTTAAACAGTTACAACGACAACAACTAACCCCAGAGATTACCAGATGGCGAAAGGTAAAGGTAATAATCTTACTAACAGAAACCAAGACCACTCACCATCATCAGAACCCAGCACTCCCACTTCGCCCAGTCCAGGGCACCCCAACACACTGGAAAAGCTAGACACGGATCTAAAAGCATATCTCATGATGATGGTAGAGGACATCAAGAAGGACTTTAATAACACACTTAAAGAAATACAAAGGAACACTGGTAAACAGGTAGAAGACATTAAAGAGGAAGCACAAAAATCCCTTAAAGAATTGTAGGAGAACACTGCTAAAGAATTACAAATCCTTAAAGAAAAACAGGATAACACAATCAAACAGGTAGAAGTCCTTAAAGAAAAACAGGAAAACACATCCAAACAGATGATGGAAATGAACAAAACCATACTAGACCTAAAAAGGGAAGTAGATACAATAAAGAAAACCCAAAATGAGGCAACACTGGAAATAGAAACCCTAGGAAAGAAATCTGGAACCATAGATATGAGCATCAGCAACAGAATACAAGAGATGGAAGAGAGAATCTCAGGTGCAGAAGATTCCATAGAGAACATGGGCACAACAATCAAGGAAAATGTAAAATGCAAAAAGATCCTAACTCAAAACATCCAAGAAATACAGGACACAATGAGAAGACCAAACCTACAGATAATAGGAGTAGATGAGAATGAAGATTTTCAACTCAAAGGACCAGCAAACATCTTCAATAAATTATAGAAGAAAACTTCCCAAATCTAAAGAAAGAGATGCCCATGAACATACAAGAAGCCTACAGAACTCCAAATAGACTGGACCAGAAAAGAAATACCTCCCGACACATAATAATCAGAACAACAAATGCTCTAAATAAAGATAGAATACTAAAAGCAGTAAGAGAAAAAGGCCAAGTAACATATAAAGGCAAGCCTATCAGAATTACACCAGATTTTTCACCAGAGACTATGAAAGCCAGAAGATCCTGGATGGATGTTATACAGACACTAAAAGAACACAAATTCCAGCCCAGGCTACTATACCCAGCCAAACTCTCAATTAACATAGATGGAGAAACCAAAGTATTCCACGACAAAACCAAATTCAAACATTATCTCTCCACGAATCCAGCCCTTCAAAGGATAATAACAGAAAAAAACCAATACAAGGACAGGAACCACGCCCTAGAAACAACAAGAAGGTAATCCCTCAACAAACCTAAAACAAGACAGCCACAAGAACAGAATGCCAACTTTAACAACAAAAATAACAGGAAACAACAATTACTTTTCCTTAATATCTCTTAATATCAATGGACTCAACTCCCCAATAAAAAGACATAGACTAACAAACTGGCTACACAAACAAGACCCAACATTTTGCTGCTTACAGGAAACTCATCTCAGAGAAAAAGATAGACACTACCTCAGAATGAAAGGCTGGAAAACAATTTTCCAAGCAAATGGTATGAAGAAACAAGCTGGAGTAGCCATTCTAATATGTGATAAGATTGACTTCCACCCCAAAGTCATTAAAAAAGACAGGGAGGGACACTTCATACTCATCAAAGGTAAAATCCTCCAAGAGGAACTATCAATCCTGAATATCTATGCTCCAAATACAAAGGCAGCCACATTCATTAAAGAAACTTTAGTAAATCTCAAAGCACATATTGCACCTCATACAATAATAGTGGGAGACTTCAACACACCACTTTCACCAATGGACAGATCATGGAAACAGAAACTAAACAGGGACACAGAGAAACTAAGAGAAATTATGAATCAAATGGATCTGGCAGATATCTACAGAACATTCTATCCTAAAACAAAAGGATATACCTTCTTCTCAGCACCTCATGGTACCTTCTCCAAAATTGACCACATAATTGGTCACAAAGCAGGCCTCAACAGATACAAAATTATTGAAATTGTCCCATGCATCCTATCAGATCACCATGGACTAAAGCTGATCTTAAATAAGAAAAATAAATAATAGAAAGCCAACCTTCACGTGGAAACTGAACAACACTCTTCTCAATGATACCTTGGTCAAGGAAGGAATAAAGAAAGAAATTAAGGACTTTTTAGAGTTCAATGAAAATGAAGCCACAACATACCCAAACTTATGGGACGCAATGAAAGCATTTCTAAGAGGAAAACTCATAGCTCTGAGTGCCTCCAAAAGGAAACTAGAAAGAGCACACATTAGCAGCTTGACAACACACCTAAAAGCACTAGAACAAAAGGAAGCAAATTCACCCAAGAGGAGTAGACGGCAGGAAATAATCAAACTCAGGGGTGAAATCAACCAAGTGGAAACAAGAAAAACTATTCAAAGAATCAACCAATCAAGGAGCTGGTTCTTTGAGAAAATCAACAAGATAGATAAACCGTTAGCCAGACTCACTAGAGGGCACAGGGAAAGCATCCTAATTAACAAAATCAGAAATGAAAAAGGAGACATAACAACAGATCCTGAAGACATCCAAAACACCATCAGATCCTTCTACCAAAGGCTATGCTCAACAAAACTGGAGAACCTGGATTAAATGGAGAAGTTCCTAGACAGATACCAGGTACCAAAGTTGAATCAAGATCAGGTTAATGATCTAAACAGCCCTATATCCCCCAAAGAAATAGAAGCAGTCATTAATAGTCTCCCAACTAAAAAAAGCCCAGGACCAGAGGGGTTTAGTGCAGAGTTCTATCAGACGTTCAAAGAAGATCTAATCCCAGTTCTTCCAAACCTATTCCACAAAATAGAAACAGAAGGTACTCTACCCAACTCATTCTATGAAGCCACAATTACTCTGATACCTAAACCACAAAAAGACCCAACAAAGATAGAAAACTTCAGACCAATTTCCCTTATGAATATTGATGCAAAAATCCTCAATAAAGTTCTTGCTAACCGAATCCAAGAACACATCAAAACAATCATCCATCCTGACCAAGTAGGTTTCATCCCAGGGATGCAGGAATGGTTCAATATACGGAAATCCATCAACGTAATCCAGTATATAAACAAACTCAAAGACAAAAACCACATGGTCATCTCGTTAGATGCGGAAAAAGCATTTGACAAGATCCAACACCCATTCATGATAAAAGTCTTGGAAAGATCAGGAATTCAAGGCCCATACCTAAACATGATAAAAGCAATCTACAGCAAACCAGTAACCAACATCAAAGTAAATGGTGAGAAGCTTGAAGCAATCCCTCTAAAATCAGGGACTAGACAAGGCTGTCCACTTTCTCCATACCTATTCAACATTGTACTTGAAGTCCTAGCCAGAGCAATTCGACAACAAAAGGAGATCAAAGGGATACAAATTGGAAAAGATGAAGTCAAAATATCACTCTTTGCAGATGATATGATAGTATATATAAGTGACCCTAAAAATTCCACCAGAGAACCCCTAAGCCTGATAAACAGCTTCGGTGAAGTAGCTGGATATAAAATTAACTCAAACAAATCAATGGCCTTTCTCTACACAAAGAATAAACAGGCTGAGAAAGAAATTAGGGAAACAACACCCTTCTCAATAGTCACAAATAATATAAAATATCTTGGCATGACTCTAACTAAGGAAGTGAAAGATCTGTATAATAAAAACTTCAAGTCTCTGAAGAAAGAAATTATAGAAGAGCTCAGAAGATGGAAAGATCTCCCATGCTCATGGATTGGCAGGATCAACATTGTAAAAATGGCTATCTTGCCAAAAGCAATCTACAGATTCAATGCAATCCCCATCAAAATTCCAAACCAATTCTTCAACGAATTAGAAAGTGCAATCTGCAAATTCATCTGGAATAACAAAAAACCTAGGATAGCAAAAACTCTTCTCAAGGATAAAAGAACCTCTGGTGGAATCACCATGCCGGACCTAAAGCTCTACTACAGAGCAATTGTGATAAAAACTGCATGGTACTGGTATAGTGACAGACAAATAGACCAATGGAATAGAATTGAAGACCCAGAAATGAACCCACACACCTATGGTCACTTGATCTTCGACAAGGGAGCTAAAAGCATCCAGTGGAAGAAAGACAGCATTTTCAACAAATGGTGCTGGCACAACTGGTTGTTAACATGTAGAAGAATGCGAATCGATCCATTCCTATCTCCTTGTACTAAGGTCAAGTCTAAGTGGATCAAGGAACTTCACATAAAACCAGAGACACTGAAACTTATAGAGGAAAAAGTGGGGAAAAGCCTTGAAGATATGCGCACAGGAGAAAAATTCCTGAATCGAACAGTAATGGCTTGTGCTGTAAGATCGAGAATTGACAAGTGGGACCTCATGAAACTACAAAGCTTCTGCAAGGCTAAAGATACCATCAATAAGACAAAAAAAACCACCAACAGATTGGGAAAGGATCTTCACCTATCCTAAATCAGATAAGGGACTAATATCCAATATATATAAAGAACTCAAGAAGGTGGACTCCAAAAGTCAAATAACCCCATTAGAAAATGGGGCTCAGAACTGAACAAAGAATTCTCACCTGAGGAATACCAAATGGCAGAGAAACACCTGAAAAAATGTTCAACATCCTTAATCATCAGGGAAATGCAAATCAAAACAACCCTGAGATTCCACCTCACACCAGTCAGAATGGCTAAGATGAAAAATTCAGGTGACAGCAGATGCTGGCGAGGTGTGGAGAAAGAGGAGCACTCCTCCATTGTTGGTGGGATTGCAAGCTTGTACAACCACTCTGGAAATCAGTCTGGCGGTTCCTCAGAAAATTGGACATAGTACTACCGGAGGATCCAGCAATACCTCTCCTGGGCATATATCCAGAAGATGTCCCAACCGGTAAAAAGGACACATGCTCCACTATGTTCATAGCAGCCCTATTTATAATAGCCAGAAGCTGGAAAGAACCCAGATGTCCCTCAACAGAGGAATGGATACAGAAATTATGGTACATTTACACAATGGAGTACTACTCAGCTATTAAAAAGAATGAATTTATGAAATTCCTAGCCAAATGGATGGACCTGGAGGGCATCATCTTGAGTGAGGTAACAGAATCACAAAAGAACTCACACAATATGTATTCACTGATAAGTGGATATTAGCCCAAAACTTAGGATACCCAAGATATAAGATACAATTTGCTAAACGCATGAAACTCAAGAAGAATGAAGACCAAAGTGTGGACACTGCGCACCTTCTTAGAATTGGGAACAAAACACCCAGGGAAGGAGTTACAGAGACAAAGTTGGGAGCTGTGATGAAAGGATGGACCATTTAGAGACTGCTGTATCCAGGGATCCATCCCATAATCATCTTCTAAACGCTGACACCATTGCATACACTAGCAAGATTTTGCTGAAAGGACCCAAATATAGCTGTCTCTTGTGAGACGATGCCGGGGCCTAGCAAACACAGGAGTGGATGTTCACAGTCAGCTATTGGATGTATCACAGAGCTCCCAATGGAGAAGCTAGAGAAAGTACCCAAGGAGCTAAAGGGATCTGCAACCCTATTGTTGGAACAACATGATGTACTAACCAGAACCCCGGAGCTCTTGTCTCTAGCTGCATATGTATGGAAAGATGGCCTAGTCGGCCATCAATGGAAAGAGAGACCCATTGGACTTGCAAACTTTATATGCCCCAATATAGGGGAATGCCAGGGCCAAAAGAATGGGAATGGGTGGGTAGGGAAGTGGGGGGCGCTATTGGGGACTTTTGGGATAGCATTGGAAATGTAATTGAGGAAAATTTGTAATAAAAATATTAAAAATAAAAAAAAACAGGCCTCAACAGATACAAAAATATTGAAATTGTCCCATGCATCCTATCAGATCACCATGGACTAAGGCTGATCTTCAATAACAAAATAAATAATAGAAAGGCAACATTCACGTGGAAACTGAACAACACTCTTCTCAATGATACCTTGGTCAAGGAAGGAATAAAGAAAGAAATTAAGGACTTTTTAGAGTTCAATGAAAATGAAGCCACAACATACCCAAACTTATGGGACGCAATGAAAGCATTTCTAAGAGGAAAACTCATAGCTCTGATTGCCTCCAAAAGGAAACTAGAGAGAGCACACATTAGCAGCTTGACAACACACATAAAAGCACTAGAACAAAAGGAAGCAATTTCACCCAAGAGGAGTAGACGGCAGGAAATAATCAAACTCAGGGGCGAAATCAACCAAGTGGAAACAAGAAGAACTATTCAAAGAATCAACCAATCAAGGAGCTGGTTCTTTGAGAAAATCAACAAGATAGATAAACCCTTAGCCAGACTCAGTAGAGGGCACAGGGAAAGCATCCTAATTAACAAAATCAGAAATGAAAAAGGAGACATAACAACAGATCCTGAAGACATCCAAAACACCATCAGACCCTTCTACCAAAGGCTATGCTCAACAAAACTGGAGAACCTGGATTAAATGGAGAAGTTCCTAGACAGATAGCAGGTACCAAAGTTGAATCAAGATCAAGTTAATGATATAAACAGCCCTATATCCCCCAAAGAAATAGAAGCAGTCATTAATAGTCTCCCAACTAAAAAAACCCCAGGACCAGATGGGTTTAGTGCAGAGTTCTATCAGACCTTCAAAAAGATCTAATCCCAGTCCTTCACAAACTATTCCACAAAATAGAAACAGAAGGTACTCTACCCAACTCATTCTATGAAGCCACAATTACTCTGATACCTAAACCACAAAAAGACCTAACAAAGATAGAAAACTTCAGACCAATTTCCCTTATGAATATTGATGCAAAAATCCTCAATAAAGTTCTTGCTAACCGAATCCAAGAACACATCAAAACAATCATCCATCCTGACCAAGTAGGTTTCATCCCAGGGATGCAGGGATGGTTCAATATACGGAAATCCATCAACGTAATCCAGTATATAAACAAACTCAAAGACAAAAACCACATGGTCATCTCGTTAGATGCGGAAAAAGCATTTGACAAGATCCAACACCCATTCATGATAAAAGTCTTGGAAAGATCAGGAATTCAAGGCCCATACCTAAACATGATAAAAGCAATCTACAGCAAACTAGTAGCCAACATCAAAGTAAATGGTGAGAAGCTTGAAGCAATCCCCCTAAAATCAGGGACTAGACAAGGCTGTCCACTTTCTCCATACCTATTCAACATTGTACTTGAAGTCCTAGCCAGAGTAATTCGACAACAAAAGCAGATCAAAGGGATACAAATTGGAAAAGATGAAGTCAAAATATCACTTTTTGCAGATGATATGATAGTATATATAAGTGACCCTAAAAATTCCACCAGAGAACTCCTAAGCCTGATAAACAGCTTCGGTGAAGTAGCTGGATATAAAAGTAACTCAAACAAATCAATGGCCTTTCTCTACACAAAGAATAAACAGGCTGAGAAAGAAATTAGGGAAACAACACCCTTCTCAATAGTCACAAATAATATAAAATATCTTGGCGTGACTCTAACTAAGGAAGTGAAAGATCTGTATAATAAAAACTTCAAGTCTCTGAAGAAAGAAATTATAGAAGAGCTCAGAAGATGGAAAGATCTCCCATGCTCATGGATTGGCAGGATCAACATTGTAAAAATGGCTATCTTGCCAAAAGCAATCTACAGATTCAATGCAATCCCCATCAAAATTCCAAACCAATTCTTCAACGAATTAGAAAGTGCAATCTGCAAATTCATCTGGAATAACAAAAAACCTAGGATAGCAAAAACTCTTCTCAAGGATAAAAGAACCTTTGGTGGAATCACCATGCCGGACCTAAAGCTCTACTACAGAGCAATTGTGATAAAAACTGCATGGTACTGGTATAGTGACAGACAAATAGACCAATGGAATAGAATTGAAGACCCAGAAATGAACCCACACACCTATGGTCACTTGATCTTCGACAAGGGAGCTAAAAACATCCAGTGGAAGAAAGACAGCATTTTCAACAAATGGTGCTGGCACAACTGGTTGTTAACATGTAGAAGAATGCAAATCGATCCATTCCTATCTCCTTGTACTAAGGTCAAGTCTAAGTGGATCAAGGAACTTCACATAAAACCAGAGACACTGAAACTTATAGAGGAGAAAGTGGGGAAAAGCCTTGAAGATATGGGCACAGGGGAAAAATTCTTGAATAGAACAGCTATGGCTTGTGCTGTAAGATCGAGAATTGACAAGTGGGACCTCATGAAACTGCAAAGCTTCTGCAAGGCAAAAGACACCATCAATAAGACAAGAAAAACCACCAACAGATTGGGAAAGGATCTTCACCTATCCTAAATCAGATAGGGGACTAATGTTCAATATATATAAAGAACTCAAGAAGGTGGACTCCTGAAAGTCAAATAACTCCATTAAAAATGGGGCTCAGAACTGAACAGGGAATTCTCACCTGAGGAATACCGAATGGCAGAGAAGCACCTGAAAAAATGTTCAACATCCTTAATCATCAGGGAAATGCAAATCCAAACAACCCTGAGATTCCACCTCACACCAGTCAGAATGGCTAAGATCAAAAATTCAGGTGACAGCAGATGCTGGCGAGGATGTGGAGAAAGAGGAACACTCCTCCATTGTTGGTGGGATTGCAAGTTTGTACAACCACTCTGGAAATCAGTCTGGCGGTTCCTCAGAAAATTGGACATAGTACTACCGGAGGATCCAGCAATACCTCTCCTGGGCATATATCCAGAAGATGTCCCAACCGGCAAAAAGGACACATGCTCCACTATGTTCATAGCAGCCCTATTTATAATAGCCAGAAGCTGGAAAGAACCCAGATGTCCCTCAACAGAGGAATGGATACAGAAATTATGGTACATTTACACAATGGAGTACTACTCAGCTATTAAAAAGAATGAATTTATGAAATTCCTAGCCAAATGGATGGACCTGGAGGGCATCATCTTGAGTGAGGTAACAGAATCACAAAAGAACTCACACATTATGTATTCACTGATAAGTGGATATTAGCCCAAAACTTAGGATACCCAAGATATAAGATACAATTTGCTAAACGCATGAAACTCAAGAAGAATGAAGACCAAAGTGTGGACACTGCGCACCTTCTTAGAATTGGGAACAAAACACCCAGGGAAGGAGTTACAGAGACAAAGTTCGGAGCTGTGATGAAAGGATGGACCATTTAGAGACTGCCGTATCCAGGGATCCATCTCATAATCAGCTTCTAAACGCTGACACCATTGCATACACTAGCAAGATTTTGCTGAAAGGACCCAAATATAGCTGTCTCTTGTGAGACGATGCCGGGGCCTAGCAAACACAGGAGTGGATGTTCACAGTCAGCTATTGGATGTATCACAGGGCTCCCAATGGAGAAGCTAGAGAAAGTACCCAAGGAGCTAAAGGGATCTGCAACCCTATTGTTGGAACAACATGATGTACTAACCAGTACCCCAGAGCTCTTGTCTCTAGCTGCATATGTATCGAAAGATGGCCTAGTTGGCCATCACTGGAAAGAGAGGCCCATTGGACTTGCAAACTTTATATGCCCCAATATAGGGGAATGCCAGGGCCAAAAGAATGGGAATGGGTGGGTAGGGAAGTGGGGGGCGCTATGGGGGACTTTTGGGATAGCATTGGAAATGTAATTGAGGAAAATATGTAATAAAAATATTAAAAATTAAAAAAAAAGAACTGGCCATGATCAGGTGGTAGTAGGGATAAATGGCACCTGACTTGGATTCTTTTAAAATAAAGGACATTTTTCCCCATAATATGTTTCATTCAGCATACTATCACTGAGAAACAAATGATAGCGAGCATGTGGGCCAATAGGAACATTTCTTCACTGTTGAAAGGAATGCAAACTTGCTCAGCCACGTTGGAAATCTGTATGAAGATTTCTCAAAAACCTAAAAACAGAACTTCCATTTGACATCATTATACCACTCCTGGGTATAACTGAAGGGCTCTAAGCCTCCCGAAGAGATTCTTGAAAATCCATATTTATTGATGCTTTGCTCACAATATGGAGGAAATGGAGCCAGTGTACATGTCCACCAACAGAATAATGGATAAAGAAAATAGGCTACGTATGCACAGTGGAATCTTACTCAGCCGCAAAGCAGAGGGAAATCATGATCTTTGCAAGAAAATGGTAAATGGTAGCAACTTGAAATCATGGTCTTATAGCAAGCATCTCAGACTCGGAAAGACAACTGCAATGTGTCTCTCTCATATATTTATTCTCTATATTAGCCTCTCTCTGTCTCTCTGTCTCTGTCTCTGTCTCTCTCTCTCTCTATCTATCTATCTGTGTAGCTCATGAAAATGTGGGGAATGGTTCTTAAGTCGGGGGGGGGGGTGGGGTAAAGAATATGTGTGGCATGAGAGCAGAAAGGAGGCCAGTGATGGGGAGGGAGCAGCAGGAGCAGGAGCTCAAGAGACTGGAGAACAGAGATGAGGGGATGAAGGAAGGAGATCACCAAAACCAAAGTGGCTATGCAAATCCCATATTTAAGCTCATTTCTTCACACACCAATATTCTAAAAACTAATAAAACAGAAACTGAAGGTAGCAGAGATGAAGAAATGAGTGGATGGGGTGAGTCAAGTTTGTGGCACAAACTTGTTAGCTACCCAAAGCCTACGTTGGCTATATCTTCTTCCAAACTATGCACAGCAATGAGAAAAGCAAATGAATGAATTACGACCTATGTCTAGCGCACACCAAAACAGAGTCTGTTTGAATAGGTTATAGTGGGCAGAATGATGTTCTCCTCAATGATATCTATGAACCAATCCTGTATTTTACAATTATATTAGCTGTTACAATTCAAACAATAGAATTCAATTTGTAGAATATATTAAGACTGATAATCAGATAATTTTGATATGGAAAAATTATCTTATGTTATACAATAAAATAGACCCAGTGAAATATTGCCCTAAAGTGAGGATACACAGAGGAGGAAGTGAAGAGAAAGTGCCGCATGAGTCTCTGGCATTGAAGATGGAAGATGTAGCTGCCTATCAAGGAACGCCGTGACTTCTGGAATTAAAAGGAGGAAATGACTCTCCCATAAGCCTCTCAAGGTATCCAGCTCTGCTGACATGTTGCTTTTATTTTTTTCCTTTTCTTTTCCTGGATATTTTATGTATTTACATTTCAAATGTTATCCCCTTTCCTGTTTCCCCCTCACATTACCCCTCCCCCTACTTCTATGAGGATGCTCCCCCTCCAACCCACCCACTTCCACCTCAATGCCCTGGCATTCCCCTACACTGGGGCATCGAGCCTTCACAGGACCCAGAGCTTCGCCTCCTATTGATACCAGACAATGCAGTCCTCTGATATATATGAGGCTGGAGGCATGGGTCCCTCCATGTGTACTCTTTGGTTGGTTGTTTAGTCCTTGGGAGCTCTGGGGGGGGGGAGGTGGTCTTGTTGGTTGATATTGTTGTTCTTCCTATGAGGTTGCCAGCTCCTTCAGTCTTTTCTCTAATTCCTCCATTGGGGACCCTGTGCTAAGTCCAATGGTAGGCTGCAAGCATCTGCCTCTGTGTTTGTCAGGCTCTGGCAGAGCCTCTCAGGAGACAGCTATATCAGGCTCCTGTCAGCAAGCACTTTTTGGCAACCACAATAGCGTCTGGGTTTGGTGTCTGTATATGGGATGGATCCCCAGGTGGGGCAGTCCCTGGATGGCCTTTCCTTCAGTCTCTGCTCCATACTTTGTCTCCGTATTTCCTCCCTTGAGCATTTTGTTCTCGCTACCATAAAGGACTGAAGCATCCATACTTTGGTCTTCCTTTTTCTTAAGCTTCATATAGCAATAGCCAGAAGCTGGAAAGAACCCAGATATCCTTCAATAGAGGAAAGGATATATAAAATGTGGTATTTTACTCAATGGAGTACTACTCAGCTATTAAAAACAATGATTTTATGAAATTCTAAGGCAAATGGATGGAACTAGAAAATATTATCCTGAGTGAGATTATCTAGTCACAAAAGAACACACATGATATGCACTCACTGATAAGTGGATATTAGCCCAAAAGCTCAGCATAGCCATGACTTGTGGTTTTTAAACTAAGTTGAAGCACTTTAGATATCTGACTTTTGCAACTGTATTGAATGAAGCCAGTAAGGTTAAGGTAATTTGTGGAAGCAGAAACAAGAAACTACTGCGTAGGGAAGCAGAGGCATCAGCACGTGGATAGGCTCTGAAACCTGCCAGAAGAGTTCAGTGTGGACACTATTAAAAAAAAGATGGATCAGAGAGGGAGCAAATAATATCACCCCCATAAAGAACTGCAGTGCAGTCTAGTGATGCTGGGAAAGATCTGAGACATGGCATCCAAGTGCTTATTCCTCAAGACTTGTACCTCAGAGAATTTTAATACAGTACATGGCATGGAGGGCAGCTTCTGGGGAAGGGAGCGCTCATTCCTTGGAGAGAGCTGATACATCCTGGTTTGGCACTAAATGAAGATAGCAAGATTTGTAATAAAAAAATTGCAGAAACAGCACATGATCACTAAATAACAAATCACACCAAATTTCATCTCTTATCAGTTTAAGTAGAGGGACATTTGACATGAGAGCCATTGATTAAAATAAAAAGTATTGAAGTAATTATAGCAAAATAAATAATATTTTTGAAAAAATGACTCTAGTAATGAATCTAAATTCATCATTTTCTCACATACAATTTAACTGGTTGGGAAAGAATGAGTCATAGAGAAATAAATAGAAAAAATTGAAAAATTTGTTTACTGAAATATGAGAAAAGGGGAAAATTCTTTCTGCATGGTGGCGCACACCTTTAATCCCAGCACTGGGGAGGCAGAGGCAGGTGGATTTCTGAGTTCAAGGCCAGCCTGGTCTACAAAGTGAGTTCCAGGTCAGCCAGGGCTACACAGAGAAACCCTGTCTTGAAAAACAAAAACCAAACCAAACCAAACCAAACCAAACCAAAAAACCAAAAAAAACCAAAAAAACCCAAACAAATTATAAGACAGAAGGACAAACAAAAACAAACAAACAAACAAACAAAACACCCCCCGCCCCCCCAAAAAACTCATGGTATATTATCACAACTTAAATTGAATACAAGTCAATACGAAAATGTTTCCAAATGAGAAATCCAAAATCTCAGAATCAAGATAGGTGCTTAGGGTCAACAAAACTCAGAAAATAACATGAAGAAAAAGACAAAGTTGTTTTGGAATTGAAGGTAAAATGAAAGGTGCTTAATTAGAACAGAGTCAACTGCAAATGTAGACAAAGGAATTAGGAGTTAGAAGGAAAGCAGTCTGGGAAATAGGAACCAAATCATGGAAGGCAAAATGAGGAAACTAACTAGCAAACAGGCAAGAGAACATCGGAGGCTGAGAACTGGAGTTACTGGAGAACTGAAAGGAAAGCTGGAGCAGACTCTGCATTCAAAACTGTCATCCAAGGAAACTATCTGAAAATTAGACCTCAATTTGTATATCCAAAGGTCCTGCTAGACACTGAGAATTTGTGTTATCAACTTTAATAGTAAATTTAAAAATACCACATTGACTTCAGACAAAATGAAGAGCCAGCCTCCTTTAAAAGAGGAAATAAAACCCAGACCACAAATACAAATAACCATGGGTTGTATCTGGCACTCACCAACAGAAGCAGGGGTTTTAAGAAGGACCTGTGAAATCCTTCTAACTGGTTAACCTGCACTTTCAAGTCAAGCTCACAGAAAAAATGGTTTCAGACATAGTGACCCTCTGAGACTGTTGACCCTGAAAAGCATCCTGAACTGCCCAATAGAAGATGGATTCTATTCAATAAAGTTGTGATGCAGAGCTTTGCCCCATTGGGAAACATCAAACATGTTCAGGTATGAAATTCTGACTTAAAAATAGGGAAGTGAGGGCAGGATGTAGAGAAAAATAGCACAACTTGGAATAGAAACATGACTAAATTATGGGAGCAGCAAGGAGAAAAACAGCTTAGTAATCCAACACAACCAAACCCAACTGAACCATTAACCCAGAGGTAATGAGGGACAAAGATGCTGCTAGAGAGGAAAACAAACAGACAGACAGACAGACTAGAAGCCTGGGTAAGCAAGAATGACTCAAAGGGCTATCTATATGTGACCAATAGCTAGCCAGCCAATAAAAAATTAAATTAAAAAGAAAGAAAATACCTTTAAGTAAAAAAGAAACTTCTAAAACTAAAAAAGAAAAGATAGAATATATGTAGAACTGTTTCATAATACAAACTGTATTCTAATGTTCACATAATAAGGAGGGAAAATTTGTCATGTGGTGGTGTATATGGTCATGTAGCAACACTTCATGGACCAAACACAGAGAATGCAGTGTTAGGCCCAGAACTGGATCATTTGGATCTAGAATCACCCCATCCCACTTAAAAGACATGAAGTAAGATGTAGGCCACCATGTGGTTGCTGGGACTTGAACTCAGAACCTCTGGAAGAGCAGTCAGTGCTCTTACCCACTCAGCCCTTTAGCCCCTAATGTATTTCAACCATAATAACTCCTAACTCCTCTCAGGACCAACCCCTTTCTACCCAGTCAGCTTTGTTTATCTCCCACCTTTCTTATGGCTTTCATACCTTGAATCACATTTGGAATTGCCATATACTTTTGGATGTGGAGCCATCCCCTGGATCATGATCCACTTACCAAGCACCATATTCCTAAGAAAACTGACTCACCCTCCCTCGGCAGCTGTGAGTTGCCAATAGCTCCTCAAGTTTATCCTTTTGCTAATCATTTCAACTGGTATTTTATAGGTAATTCATGGGACTAAATAATCACTAAAATTATTGATTATTGAAAGCAAGGCATGATACCAGATGTACGTTGAATGTTCAGAGGATAGGGATAGTCACTTCTAGGTGCTTCAAGGCCTGGAAGACAGAATCAGGTGGTATAATTCTTAATTAAGTGCTGGTATTTTATTGTATTTCATGAGGCAGGGTTGGAGAAGTTGTGAGGTTTCTCCCTTCTTCTCTTCCTTCCTCCCAACCTCCCTCCCTCTGTCCCTCCTTCCCTCCCTCCCTTCCTGTTTCCCTCCCTCCCTCTCCCCCCTCTCTCACTTTCTCTTTCTCTTTCTCTCCCTTCCTTCCTTCCTTCCTTCCTTCCTTCCTTCCTTCCTTCCTTCCTTCCTTCCTTCCTTCCTCCCTCCCTCCCTCCCTCCCTCTCTCCCTCCCCCTCTCTTTCTTTCTTTCTTTCTTTCTTTCTTTCTTTCTTTCTTTCTTTCTTTCTTTCTTTCTTTCTTTCCTTCCTTTTTTTCTTTCTTTCTTTCTTCAACTTTGGTCGAGGTAGCATGAAGTAAACAAAGATCTCCTGACTACAGTTTGGCAATGCCACATGTTGTAAGGCTTTTGGATACTAGGGGTGATTTGTTCTCTTCTTGCCTATTTCTTCCCCTTGTCAGGAATTCTCATCTATGCTGGGCCCTCTCCCTATGCTGGGTCCTCTCCTTCTGCTGGGTCATAATGGCAAACAGAATAGTCCTCTCTTGGGAACAAATATGGAAACAGTGTCTGTAGAAGCAGAGACTGAAAAGGTGCTGTCTCAGTTCAATCATTAGCAAAAATGTCATGGCCGTGTACCTTGCTTTGAATGCCACTCAGGTCTGCAATGCATGGGGAGTTATAGATTATACAAGGCAAAGCTAAGGCAAGAAGCCAAAACCACTGGCTTGAACTAGTAGGGAAACACATCATAGGGCAGTCAAGAGCTCCCATGAAGGATCTTTAGGCTTACTGGAGCCCCGCCATCAGACATTCCTGTGATCACACAATTACATGTTGATATCATTCTCAAGTGTGTCTGTACACTTGAATGCTATATGTGGTGTGTGCTTGTCTGTTCTAGGGTTTTTCTTTATCTGCTTGTATTTGTTTTATGTGATTTCTCTTGCACTGAACTCTGAATTCCAGGAGGACATTCCCTATGTCTTATTCAAATTTGATTCCCAGAGGCCAATATAAAGGACCCAGTAAATGTTTATAATGAATATGGCTGTCCTGGAGCTTACATTTAAAGGTTGTCCATGGCTGGTGGGGTCATGGATCTTAGACCAAGAGATTGTTGTAGTTTTTAAATTTTGCTTTGATTTTTGGTAGTTAATTATGGTTGAGTATGGTGGTACATGTCTGTAATTCTAGCATTTAAATACAGAGGCAGAAGGACCACAAGTTCAAAGCCAGCTTTGGTCTTCATAGTGAATTCTAGGTTAGCCATGACTTAAAAAAAAAAAAAAAAGAAAAGACTCTCAATAAATAAGATTCCAATATCTTTTAGACTGCAAGCTAGAACTGCATATACCACTAAGCTATTATATGCAAATACATATAAAATGAGCAGATACTGTGAAATTGCTGCAGAATAAAGCAAAGCTCAGAAATGGGCCAGAAAAGGGTGCTGTGGGGGGGCAGTGGTGCTGCTTTGTCAGGGGGAGCTGAAAACTTCTCTGGTAATGTAAGATTTGAGCGGAGTGTGGGATGAAGTGAGCTGCAAATATCAAAGGGAAATTTACAGTGAAAGAAAGGAATTGTTAAAAATAAACCAATCCACAACAGTTGGGTTGTGGTACACAACTTTACTCCCAGCACTTGGGAGACAGAGGCAGAAATGTCTCTGTGAGTTAGAGGCCAGCCCGGTTTTCAGAGATAGTTCCAGGACAGCTAGGTCGTCACAGAGAAATCCTGTCTAGGAAAACCAAACCAAACCAAACCAAATCAAACCAAACCAAACCAAACCAAACCAAACCAAACCAAACCAAACCAAACTAAACCAACCAACCAACTGACCAATCAATTAAACAAACAACAACAAAAAGGGTTGTTAAGACTTGAGTCAAGAAAGAAATGAGTCAGACTAACACAATGGGCGGGGGCAGTACTTTAACTGGGAAGAGAACAGGGAGAATAATATAGATGGATAGATAGATAGATGATAGATAGATAGATAGATAGATAGATAGATAGATAGATAGATAGATAGATAGATAGATAGAGGGAGGACTGAGACAGAGAGGGAGAACTAAAGATCTTTGAAAAACAGAGGATTATATTTTATGTTTATTTAAAAATACATACATACATGCATGCATACATACATACATATGTGTATGTGAATACACACACATTTAATTTAATAAAGATATGCCACTTGAGGTGATAACACTTTCTAAGCTCTGTGGACTGTCTAATAAAACCCTAGTGTCTGTCAGACATGGGAAATTCCCCTTTGAATTGGTAAAGAGGAGTTGGAGAGACTCCCAAAATACCAGAGACTGTTCATGTCATTGCTTACCTCCCAGATCTTGAAGGTAAGACTCAATCACTAAAAACACCACATATTTGAGACATGGGACTTGGAGGAATCAAGCTAACACCAACCTGAAATCCTTACTCTTGAGATCCAGCTCTGAAAGTATTAGAAGGCGCTGTGTAAGCTGCAAAGGAAGAAATGCAATGAATAAACCTACCCATCTGTAAGTCCACAGACCCCAACAGTGACCAGCACGGTAAACTATCATGGAGGACATGCTAGTTACATTTTGAGGGTTAACAACAGTTGGACTTAAGGCCTACTCAATTGGGAGTGAATTCATGATTGGCACCATGTGTCACCAACTGGTGACATTATGCATTCAAGAGGAGAACCTACCATTGCCACTTGTGTAAACCAGAATAATTCCTAACTGAATCCTAAATACGTAACCTTACACCTACAGATCACTAAAGCTCTCACCCCTTCATCAAATGTGTTTCTTTTATAGTAGATGAGGACCATTACAGAAATCTGAAACTGTACAAACTATAGAGAACCACTACCTACAGGATGCACAACCCCAACAAATACACCTACAACACAACCTCTATACCTAAGACTCAGGAACTATAAACGAAGTGTGAGAAGTGAGATTGTAAGAGGCAGAGGACCAGGATATCTGTTGTGAGAAAATGTCTTCTATAAGTGATATGCAAGCTGCACTTAGGAGATCTTAATAATGTGATCACCTAAACAAGACCTACAAAGTGACAACATCAGTTAATATGCCAATGTTGATGGAACTCTCACAAGATCCTACCCCTAGATGAAGAGGTACAGATAAGTAATGACTGCTGAGAGATGGAGAATTAGCCTTCTCCAGGGACAGGCTCCTGACAGATTATCCAACCCTGAGTTGTCAACCCTACACACACATATGTATAAGCAACAATAAATGGTCTTATCAGGTTGTCTTTACAAATTTATGGATCGGTAGATGGATAGATAGATAGACAGACACACAGACAGATAGACAGTCAGACATAACAATAATAAGTAAAGATGAAGAGGTCATGAATTTGAGAGGGAGTTAGAGGGGGGTGATGGGTATAGAAATGAAACAAATGCAGTACTTATTATAAAATTTCTGCAAAAGCAAATTTAAATGAAAAAAGAATTTCTGATTTTATTAAAACCATTACAGAGATTTTGAGCAAAGCAATGGCATTATTGGAATCTCAGGTGTGGCCACATTGGTGATTATACTGTAGGGAAAGTCCAGACAAGAGGGAAGTTAGGAGACTTTTGTCACCATCTATAGGACAAATGATGATGCCTTGGCCAGTGGAGTAGTAGGGGTAGTGTGTAGTGCTTGGGGTGTGCATTGACCTGCCGGCAGAATAGCCTGAGCTGTCTAATAGCCAAAGAGACAAAATTATTCTCCAAGGACTTCACACAAAGGAAATGAGTCTTCAGTGACATTGAAATTTCAAAGCAGGTTTCAGAGTTGGGGTAGGAATGGGAATGAAAGCAGTTTTACCATATTGATGTAGAGTACTCATCTGACATAAATAAATAAACCCAACTGCCTTTCAGCTGCAGCTTTCCAGATCATGCTCCCTTGAGGAGAGCCGGTAACTCAAGGTGTGCTTTCTAATTTAGATTCATAAGATGCAGCATGCAAGTTGTTTTCTAGTAGACTATCTCCTTCGAGCTTTGCAAGTGTTCTCTTAGGTAAGTAGAGCATCAATTTGAACTCTCATTTTACAGAGAAAAGTGGACCCAAAGGAAAACAAAAGGACATGGAGTTTCTTGGTCTGGGTCCTATGCCTTTTCTCCATGTATCCTGGTCTTTTAATTCAGCTTTGTTCCCATTTCCACGGCAAGGTGGCCATACTCTTTGGACACTGAGAAATAAATAGTCTCTGGGCTCAATCAATATCTCAGGTGAGGGTTTCTTGTTTGTTTTTGTTTTTGTTTTTTGTTTTTTTGTTTTTGTTTTTGTTTTTTTTTTTTGACAAGCGCATTCCAATGTCTGAATGACTAAACTCATAAACCAAGAGTTAGAGGCTAGCCTGATGCTGAGTTATGGAGTGTCTTTCTGTCTGTAGGTCCAGTAGGAATTAACTTTCAGAGAGAGGTCTGCTTGTAAGGAATGTCTTACTCCTCTTCTTTCTTAGGCTTTCCCAGCATTCTCCTTCCCAGGCTGTAGTGTAATCACAGCTAGAAATGTCAGTCATGTAAACCTCCACCTTGCCTGTGTATGGCATTTCATGAGTTATCAGATTCAACCCATGTCCTGACAACCTCTGGCTGCTCCTTGCTCTACTGTCCTAGTTCAGTACTGGGCATCTCTCACCTCCACTACTCTTCCTGCCTTCCCACTGGCCTCTCTGCCACCTGGCTCCCTGCCTCTAATCTACTTTCCACAATCCAGCCAAAGGGCTTTCTAAATGCAAATCTAGTCCTATTAAAGACTGACCCTATTTAAAAACCTCCAGTGCTTCCAATTGCTCTTGGGATTAGGTCCAAGCTCTTTAGAATGGCACACCAGGACCTTCTGAATTTGCGCACGGGATATAAAAATGAAAAATATGCAGTTTCAGCTTCAATGAGCTCATGGTTTGATTAGAGGTCAATGCATATGTAAGTAATATAATGCAGTACAAAAACGTTCTAGGATTATGTGAAGATATAAACAATTAAAAGGCAATATTGGAAATATCTATCATCATGTAGGATGTCACACTCCCAGGCAAACCATGTTTATGAGTACATCTTTAAAGACATCTGGGGTGACTATGTAGTCATCTGCTACCCATACTGGGAAGAAAAGTGAAATTATGTCTGGTAGTCCCTACCAATAGAAATATGTGTACCTCATATAGTGAGTGCAATTTTAGAAGAAGTCAAGGACTTGTCGAGATGAGAATGATGTCTGTTTTGCTTTAATGTCTACTCAGGCACACTTCTGAATGCTTAGGCTCCAATATCTAGCATTGGATCTCGTACAAGAAAGGATTAGTCTGATGAAGTAAGAAAAGTCATCAAGTGGTTCCACTTCTACTTCCCACCTGTGTAGCCCATAAGGTTCTAGACATGAAATTTTCATATTTCAGGGCATTTAACCAAGTGCTCTTTGAGGTTTTAGATTTTAGCATATGCATGTCATTGAAGTAAGTCAATATACTTGGATGTAAGATAAATCGGTTCATGTCTGTGCTTCCTTTCTTCAATGCATTATGGTGGCCTTCATAACCCCCTGCCCAGTGTATCTGCTAGGGACTACAATATATGTGCATGAGAAACATAAATTTCTGCTTAGGAACGAAAGCACCACATACAATGTCATGTTACTCCCTGGTGACAATCTTGCCACAAAAGTCATCTCTGATCCATTGTGTTTCACTGTTTAGTTCTTAGAACACTAGTGCTAGGGGAAGTCCTATGACCAAACAAGCCCAGAAAGTTCTATGTGTTATATCCAAACTCAAAGAATTATATTCCAAAGAACATCTTAGCAATACCAGTTAATGAAGCAATAAATTTGTTTTCTTTTATTTAAGTATGTTAACTAAATTTATGGACTCATTCTGTGTTGTACTCACTAACGATCATGAGGAAAACAATGACACCTTCATTGACTGAACAAGCCTAATTTGGGGCTAAGCACTAGTAAGTACTTCTTGCACTGTGCTTCCGTTATGTTTTTTCAACATTTGATTGGGAAAGTTTTTCCATATTATAGAAAAATCAATAATAATGCACCATCGAAAGCCAGCATCTCTACCCTCTCAGTGTGAGAATGACCATTTGGTGGTGTTCTGTTATGTAATTATTGTTTGTTTTTCCTCCTGCTAGATTGGTGTGCCATAATGAGAATTAATTTATTTTTATTTCACTAGAGCTTAGCAGACTACTATGTACATTACGTCATTAACCACCAGATATTTGTCCCAATAAGGAATGGATGGTTAATCCACTCTTTAGAATCTTCTCACACTTTTTCCTGCTACGTCATAGAGACTGAGCTTCAAGGAGAGTGAAAGATGAGGCTGGCATCCCATAACCTCAAGTCTGAAAAGCATCAACTAGAGTAAGTCACAGATGCTGAGATAGAACTTTTGTAGAGAGAGAGAGGAAACTGCAAATATCACCACTGTAAGATGTTAAGTCGCCCCCCCCAACCCAAATTATTGCTTTCATCTCTAGATGCCTTTGAGATGAGACAGCTTTTGCCAGACCCAGGGAGCGCTCCTGGATGAAATGAACCCGAGCTGGTCTGCCAAGTCTTGCCCTGTGCTGGATTTTCTTTCTTTCCTTTGCAGGCTTCTTGATTTTGTGAGATTCTGCTGTCTCTTTCATTTCCCAAGACCTTTAGTTTCCACTCTGATTTTCATCTGCCCCTCATCTTTCATTCCACGAAACCCAATCCTTGACTGTCAGACTATGACTATCCATTTTCTTCATTCAAAACTAAAGGTGGGACGGTATTAGGATATGCCTTTGTTCCTTGATCTCTCCGTATTTGTGGGTTTTAAGCAGGCAACAACCCTTCTTCCTTTTCTCTTTCTGTAACTATAGCAACAAAATAAAAACTAACAAAATCTTAAACATCCTCAAAATTTGAATTGGCTTGACATTCCCTCCCAATGCATGCTACCATAATGCTTGCAAGATTCTTTCTTGCAGTGGTTCTCACCTCTTGTCTTTCTCTGCTCTATTCTTTCCACATCCCCTTTGATGTCCCCTCTCCATATGTTATAAGGTTAGAACAGGGGTAGGAGGTTATACCAAATCAATCAAGTGTGTTAGCAAGGCTTCAGAAAGGCTTAGGCCTGCTGTTTGCTTTTCTTGAACATGTTTTGCCATCTCCTGTTTTCTAAAGATGCCCCAGGTTTCCCGTGGCCCTGAGGTTGCCATATTTGTTCCAAGATCTGCACACTGCCTCTGAGCCGTTCTGTTGCATTCATGCCCAAACAGCTTTCTTGTGCTTCTTGTTACAAGACTTGATGCTTCATAGTTTCCTTCTGTAAGTATGCCCATGCTTTCTGCCAACTTTTCTGTAATGTGTAAGGACTCTCTTCTCTTCTCTTCTCTTCTCTTCTCTTCTCTTCTCTTCTCTTCTCTTCTCTTCTCTTCTCTTCTCTGCTCTGCTCTGCTCTGCTCTGCTCTGCTCTGCTCTGCTCTGCTCTGCTCTGCTCTGCTCTTCTCTTCTCTTCTCTTCTCTTCTCTTCTCTTCTCTTCTCTTCTCTTCTCTTCTCTTCTCTTCTCTTCTCTTCTCTTCTCTTCTCTTCTCTTCTCTTCTTCTCCCTCTCTCTTCTCCCTCTCCCTTCCCCTCCCCCTCCCTCTCCCTCCCCATCTCCCTTCCCCTCCCCCTCTCCCTCCCCCCTCCTTCTCTCTCTCTTTCCTTTATCTGCATTTATTTTATGCTGAATTCATTCCTGTGCCTTGAGTTTTTGTTTCTTCAGTTTCTTCTGGGATATCTTTTTCTCCTCCTCTTCTGGCTTTGGAATGATCTGTTCCTTTTTAGTGAGGATCATCTCAGTGTGGCTGGGGGAGCTCATGTATGGGTTAATCCAGCCATGAGCTCTGTAGGTTTGTAGGCACATCTTAGGTGCCTTGTTCAACTGGATGTCCTTTTCTTGTTGGGTTGCAGTAGGTCGGTGTGTATATGTGTGTGTGTATTCCTCAGGTGTTTGCCTTTTAATTTAGTTATTATTTCCCTTTTTTCCTTTTATTAAAAATAAACTTTTTTCTCAAATACTATATCCTCATTCCAATTTCCCCTCCCTCTACTCCTACAAGGTCCTACTTCTAACCTCCCTTCCCATGTGATTAGTTAGTTCTCTTTCTGTCTCTCACTAGAAAACAAACAACTTTGTAAGGAATAATAATACTATAAGATAAAATATAGTAAGATAAAACAAAAGTTAATGTACTGAAATTGAATAAAGCAGACAAACAGAAAGAAAAGAACTCAAGAGAAAGCACAAGATTCAGGCATCCACTCACACGCACACTGAGTCAGGCACCCACTCACACGCATACTGAGTCAGGCACCCACTCACACGCACACTGAGTCAGGCATCCACTCACACGCACACTGAGTCAGGCATCCACTCATATGCACACTCAGGAATTCCGTAAAAACACTAAACTGGAAGCCACAATATCTACAGGTATAGGTCAATGAGAACCTTTTGCTTGCTTCCCCAGTCTCCGAGAGTTCATAAAAGGTTTGCTCATGTTGACGTAGAAGGCCTTATATTCTTGGTGCCCTACATCTCCTTGGGTTCTTATACTCTTTCGGCTTCCTCTTCTGCAGGGTTCCCTGAGCCCAGAATGGCAGAATTTAATGGAGATATTCTGTTTATAGCAAGTATTTCAAGGTCTTTCACTCTACATGATGTCTGGCTGTGGGTCTCAGTATCTTTCCCCATCTGCTTCAAGAGGAAACTTCTCTGATGATGACTGAGCAAGGCACTGTGACGAAAGCAAAATATTGTTGGAGTCAATGATAAATTTGATTTTGTTCTTTAGACTAGTGGTTTTTGGCTTTACTTGAGATCCCTCAGCCATCTAGTCCCAGTTTTTTGGACACCTAAGAACTGTAGGGTATTGGTTCCATCTTGCAGAGTGGATCTTAAGTTTAATCAGATATAATACAATAAAATAAAATATAAGATAAAAGAAAAATTAATGCACTGGAATTGGGTAAAGCAGACAAACAGAAGGAAAACAACTCAAGAGAAATATACCCATTCATATGCACACTCAGGAATCCCATAAAAACACTAAACTAGCACAAGTGCTGTGCTACTATATCTTAGTGTATCTTGAAGACAGGACAATACTGTAGATCAAAGCGTTTGTGGCTAGGTTGGTGTTTAAATTTCTCTTTTGGTAGCACACAGATCATCTCCATTCCATACCAAAGACACTGGAATGTAGGGATGAGGGCTTTATATAGGCACTAGCTCGACTTCTGCATGCTCAATGAATTGTGTGTGTTTATTCAGGAATAGGGCCTTGCTGTCAGTTTGTAGAGAACAACCTATAGGCTTTGCAACAGTCTGGGTTGTTTGTGGGATTTCCTATGGGACACCTTTGACCAACAACTCAATTAGATGTAATCCACATCTGGTACTAGAATCTTCATTTGGTGATAAGAGATGTTTGGTTTGGACTGCATCTTCCCCATTATTTGATGATTTCATTTAGACTGCCTTCATGAATGTATATATTTTAGGAAGACTCTACTGTCTTAGATTTCTTTACCACACCTCAAATGTCCCTTAATTGTAGCCATTTCTTCCTGTATTCCTTACCTTGTCTCCTTTCCCCACCCTTCCCCACTTGATTCCTCTGTTCCAGGCCCTCTCTATCCCCAGCCAGAAACATTTCATTTCCTAGGGAGATCTATTCTTCCCTATAGTCTCTTACTCTATATCTAACCTCTGTGGTTCTATGGATTGTAGCTTGGTTATCATCGACTTAACCGCTAATATTCACATATAAGTGAGTATATGCTATATTTGATTTTCTGGGTCTCAGTTAACTCACTCAGAATGATTTTTTTTTTACTAGTTCTATCCATCTACCTGGAAATTGCATTTTTGGAAAAATATCTGAATAATACTTTGTTGTGTAAATGTAGTATATATATGATATATTATATATTTAAGATATTATATAATGTAGAACACACATATATAATACATACATAAAATTTTATATATTTATACATGATATATATGCATATATGTGATATGTGTAATGCCATATATCATATACATGTATATTTATGTTATTTGTATATGTGTATATGTACATATATATCCTATTTATATAATATATGATATGTGTATATATATTGTGTGAAAAAATATGTAAATATTCCATTCTTCTATTGACAGACATCTAGGTTGTTTCCAGCTGGCTATTATAAACAGAGAAGCAATGAATATGGTTGAGCAAGGGTCTCTGTGGTAAGATGAAGTATTCTTTGGGTACAGGCCCAAGAATTGTATAGCTGGATCTTGAGGTAGATTGATTCCCATCTTCCTGAGGACCTGGCATACTGATTTCCATATGGGCGGTGCAAGTTTGCCCTCCTGCCAGCAATGGATAAGTGTTTCCCTTCTTAGACATCCTTTTCAGCATGCACTGTCACTTGTTCTGTTGCTCTTAGCCATTCCAATAGGTGTAAGATATAATCATGAAGTAGATTTAATTTGCATTTCCCTAATGGCCAAGGGTATTGAACATTTCTTTAAGTGTTTATCATTCATTTGTGCTCCCTCTTTTGAGTATTCTGTTATCATTTTTGAGTTCTTTATGTATTTTGAATCTCAGATATGTAGTTACTTGGTAAGAATCTTTTCCCCTTTTGTAGACTACCACTTTGTTGAAATGATAGTATCATTTTCTATGAAAAACCTTTTCAGTTTCATGAGGTCCCATTTATTAATTGTTGATCGTATTACCTGTGCTAATATTGTTCTGTTCATAAAAGTATGTTTAATTCCTTCATTTTCATTTGATTCCTCTTGGTCTCCTTTAGTTGTCTCTTTGCTCTATCTAATTCTTCATGTACTATTCAGAAAGTCTTTTCCTGTGCTGATGAGTTCAGAGCTATTCCCCCACTTTCTCTTCTATCAGGTTCAGAGTATCTAATTTTATGTTGGAGTCTGATCTATTTGGAGTTGAATTTTGTGCAGGGTGATTAGTATGAATCTAATTGTACTCTTCCTCATGGACCCATTCAGTTTGACCATTTGTTGAAGATGCTGTCTTTTTCCTAAGTGTATATTTATGTCATTTATGTATTTATTAAATATGAGGTGTGCATAAGTATGTGAATTTATGTCTGGGTCTTCAGTTGACTCCAATGATCAATGTGTCTGTTTTTATGCTAATACCAGTCTGTTTTTATTATTGTAGTGCAGTACTACAACTCTGAAATCATAGATGGTGAAAAGTAGTTCTTCATCATTCACAACAATGTTAACTACCTTGTTTTTGTTTGTTGTTTGTTTATTGGGTTGTGTCTTAGTCTGGGTTTCTATTCCTGGACAAAACATCATGACCAAGAAGCAAGTTGGGGAGGAAAGGGTTTATTCAGCTTACAATTCCATATTTCTGTTTATCACCAAGGAAGTCAGGACTGGAACTCTAGCAGGTCAGGAAGCAGGAGCTGATACAGAGTCCATGGAGGGATGTTCTTTACTGGCTTGCTTCCCCTGGCTTGCTCAGCTTGCTTTCTTATAGAACACAAGACTGACAGCCCAGAGATGGTACCACCCACAAGGGGACCTTCCCCCTTGATCACTAATTGAGAAAATGCCTTACAGCTGGCTCTTGTGGAGGCATTTCCCCAACTGAAGCTCCTTTCTCTGTGATAACTCTAGCCTGTGTCAAGTTGACACAAAACTAGCCAGTACAGGTTGTTTTTTGTATTTTCATATGAACCTAAGAAATGTCTTTTCAAGATCTGTGAAAATTGTGTTGGAATTTTGATGGGGATTTCACTGAACCTGTAGATTATGTTTGGTAGAACAGCCATTTTCACCATATTAATTCTACTTATCCATGAATGGGAGATCTTTCCATCTTCTGTTATCTTTTTTACTTCCTTTCTTCAGTGTCTTAAAGTTCTTATCATACAAGTCTTTCACTTGTTTGGTTAAAGTTACCAAAGGTATTTAATATTATTTTAGGCTTTTGTAAACCGTATTATTTCCCTGATTTCCCTTTCAGTACATTGGTCATTTGAACATGGGAAGGCTAGTGATCTTTGTGAGTTAATTTTGTATCCTGCTGCTTTTTGCTGACAATGAAAGTGTAGTAAGGAGTTTCCTGGAAGAATTTTTAGGGTCACTATCATATCATCTCCAAATAAAGGTATGTTGAATTTTTTCTTTCCAATTTCTATTCTCTTGATCTCCTTGAACTGTCTTTTTGCTCTAGCTAATACTTCAAGTACTGTATTAAATAGGTTTTGATAGAGTGAGTAGACAACCTTGTCTTATTCCTAAATTTAATAGAACTGCTTGATTTGAGTGTTTGCCCATGTAGGTTGATGTTTTCTATAGGCTTGCTATAGATTGCTTTTATTATGTTTAGGTATGTCCCTTGTATCCCAATCTTTCCAGGACTTTTCTCAGGAAAATGTGTTGAATTTTTTCGAAGATTTTTTTTTTTTGGATCTAATGAAATATCATGTAGTTTTTGTGCCTCAATTTGTCTATATGGAGGTGAAATGGTTTGAATATGCTTGGCCCATGGGAAGTGGCACTATTAGGAAGTGTGACTTTGTTGAAATAGGTGTGGCCTCATTGGAGTAATGGTATCAGTCTATAGGAAAGCTTTGAGGTCTCCTGGTGCTCAAACTCCGCTCAGAGAAGAAGACAGCCTCCTTCTGGCTTCCTGCAGAAGACAATCTCCTACCTGTCCTCAGATCCAGATGTAGAACTCCCAGCTTCTTCTCCAGTACCACATCTGCCTAGATGTTTATTGTCATGAAGATAATGAACAATTTCAGAATCTGTAAGCCAGCTCCAACTAAATGTTTGCTTTTATAAGAGTTGCTTTGGTCATCATGTCTATTCACAGCAATAGAGCCATAACTAAGACAGAAGGTCCTACCAGGAGAAGGATATTCCTGTTCTAGGCCTGACCATGCTTTTATTTGGAGGAATGTGGATTTTGGGACTTTGGAAAGCAGTGAAATACTTTAAGTGTGGCTCAAAGGTCCATCTTAAGGGAAATATGGAAGACATTGATGCTGAGGAAGATTTAAACTCTGAGGGCCTGGTTTAAAATGTTTCAGAGGAGAAGAATTTTAATATGTTGCTTAAATATTTTTATTGAAAATAAACTTGGCAGCTTTGTTGAAGAATATGACTGTCATTTGCCCTTGTTCAAAGAGTCTACCTGAAGCTAAGGTAAAGAGATTTAGATTGATTGCATTGACAAAGGAGTCTCAAAAAAAAGTCCAATTGTTTAGTCTTTGTCCTATGGTCCACTCTTATGAGGAGTATTTTGATTAAGTATAACAAACTTAGAAAGAAAAAAAAATACAAAATTGTTCAGAGATTAAAGGGACACAAGGAAGTGGAATTGAACTAAATTTTGTTTTCAAGGAAATTAAACAAAATTAAAGGAGTGGTGACCTAGGGGCAAGATATCACACAGGCAAATTTAATTTTTATAGGTTTGCAGTTGAACAAGGGATAGTTATATCATGTTAGACATTATTATGACCTGGTTATTGTCTTCATTTGGACATAAGGAGATATGATTGTGTGTCAGATTTACAAAGGATTGATTGTGATGGCTATTCTCTGTTGTTAACTTGACTATATCTGGAATGAACTACAATGCAGAACTTATAATGCTCTTGTAAAAAGGAGTTAAAGAAAAACTTGAAAAGCCCAGGCGGGGTGATACACACCTTTAATTCCAGCACTCAGGAGACAGAGGCATGTAGATTTCTGAATTCAGGGTCAGTTTGAAGAGCAAGTTTGAAGACAGCCATGCTTAAGATATGAGGGATTAATAGAACAAAGGGGCCATAGTCCAGCCCCAGCAAACAGCAGAACTTGGCAGCTTTGGCCATGTGGCCCTAGCTTTAGAGTCAAGAACAGAAGGGGTTACTGGGACAATTGATGCTGTTTAGCTGGGACTAAGAAATTAGTGGTGTTTAATAAAAGACCAGCAATACTGAGATGCACTCTTCTGGGAAGTGTTTTCTGAGAGCACAAAGAGACTGGCAACCATACTTGGTAATATGTAAAAATCGCCAAGTACTCGTTTTGAAGTCATGAAGGGGTCATAGAGAGCGGCTGAGGTTTGGCACTATGTAAGGCCAGAAAAGGCCATTGGTAAAGGTACAGCCTCATTGAAGTTGACAGGCCAGGACTGAAGGAGTCATGCAAAGGATCTGAGGCCTGGCAACATGAAGAGTGTCTATGAGAAGCTATTGGTGAAGCCTAGTTGCAGTGGAAGACCCCAGCATTTTGGAGATGCCAGTACCATGGGATGACCATCAACAATGGCAGCAGCAATGGAGTGGAGTAAACTAGAGCATACAGGGCTTCAGAAGGCAGAACTGGAGAAATGACCCAAGCACTTTGGAGGAGTCCAGAAGATCATATGGATCCCAGACATTGAAATAAGAATCTGTGAAGTTGAAGTTGCTTTGGATATTCCAAGATATCTGAGATACCAGAGCTGTGGGATACCTACATTGGAAAGCTGGTAACAAGTGGAACCACCCCAAGAGAAATGAGTTTGTTGCAGTCTGAAGAGGGCTTTGACATTAGACACAGAGATACAGAGTTTGGAGTTTGCCCAGCTGGTTTTCTGTCTTGCTTCAGTCCAGTATTTCCTCACTATGATGTTTTCGAAAGATAAGATATCCTGTGATGTTGGAAGTATGTGATCTTCTTTTTTATTTTGATTTTATAGGTGATTACGGTTAAGAAATTGCATGAATCTCAGAAAAGACTTTGAACTTTGGACTTTTTCAACATTGTTGAGACTGTGGGGATTTTTGAAGTTGGACTAAAGGTATTTTGTATCATGCTCTGGCTAGGCATGGCCCCCATGGACTCACGCGTTTTCATAAGCCTCTGGGGCTGGGGAGTGGAATGTGATAGTTTGCATATGCTTGGCCCATGGCAAGTGGCATTATTAAGAAGTATGGCCTTGTTGGAATAGGTGTGGCTTTGTTGGAGGAAATGTGTCACCATGTAAACAGGCTTTGAGGTTTCCTAGTGCTCAAGCTCTGCCCTGTGCAGAAGAAAGACCTCCTCCTGGCTGCCTGTGTAAGACAGTCTCCTTCTGCCTGCTTGCCTTCAGATCCAGATGTAGAACTCTCAACCCCCTCTGTGCTACGAAGTTTGCATGGATGCTGCCATGCTTCTTGCCATGATGATAACACACTGAATTTCTGAAACTGTAAGCCAGATCCAACTAAATGTTTGCCTTTATAAGAGTTACCTCAGTCATGCTATCTCTTCACAGCAATAAAACCCTAAGACAGGCAGATTTCTATTTTGTGGAATAATTTGAAGAATATTGGCATTAACTCTCCTTTGAAATCTGGGACCAACTTGAATGCCCTTATGTTTGATGCATAGGTATTTAGAATTGTAGCATGCTCTTGGTGGGCTTGTCTTTTAACGATTGTCATAGTCAATATTCTATTGCTGTGAAGAGACACCATGACTGAAGCAAATCTAATAAAGGAAAGCATTCAATTTGGGCTCTTCTGTCTCTCTTAAGTGTGTGTGTGTGTGTGTGTGTTTGTGAGTATGCATTTTAGTACAACTATATACATTTTTTGTAAACAAACTAGCTGAAACTTTTGAGTTTGTTAAATATATAGGTTTGATTGGGAGAATAGTGCTATCTCAATGAAACATATAATCTTCTAATTTATGAATGCAACATGTCTTTACATTAACTTAAATTTCTAATTTTTTAAGCAGTGGCTTGTAAATTTTGGTGTAAATTTTGTACTTTTTTATTAACTTTATTCCTATGAGGCCTATTTTGATGCTACTGCAAGTTGCTTTATTAATTTAAAAAACTTGTTTGGTAGAGAATTATAGAGAGATGAGGTTCATTTTGGAGCACTAGGTTTCTTCTCCCATGCCACTTTAATTTTTCTGTTTTGTGTGTGTATGTGTGTGTGAATCTTTAAAGATTTCCTGTATTTTATAAAAATTGACAAGATGGTATCATTTAAAAATAGAGTAATTTTTTATTTCTTTTTCCTATCTATATGTCTTTTATATCTTTTTCTTGTCCAATTGTCCTAAATAAGACCTCCACTTTGCTATTGGATGCATGTGTCCAATATGAACAACTTTGTTTTCTTTCTGCTTTTGGAGAGTCAGACTTTGAATCTCACCATGAGTGTGATGTGAGCTGTGGGTTCTCTATGTTAATATGCTTTGTTGGCTTAAGGAAGTTCTTCTTCATCACTAGTTTATAGGCATTTCCTGTATGGTTTAATGGATGAACACTTTTGTGAACAATAAAACAGTTGAAAGACAGCCATATTAGTTAGCTGAGATGAAATGCCTACCAAAAGCAACTCAAGGAAGGAAGGGCTTAGTAAATGGCCATTTGAGGGTAGGGTCCATGATGGTGGGAGTCATGGCAGCAGGTAATTGACAGAGCTGTTCATTGCATCCACATTTAGGAAGCAGAGAGCAGTGAATGCTGAGGCGATAGTCAAGTTTCTTCTTTGTGTGCAGTACAGGACCTCAGCCCTCAGGATGGTGTCACCCACATTTAGAGTATATCTTCCCAACTCAATTAAGCCAATCTACAAACTCTCTCATAAACTTTCCAGAAGTTTGCTCCCTCAGTGGTTTTGGATACTGTCTTAGTCAGGGTTTCTATTCCTGCACAAACATCATGACCAAGAAGCAAGTTGGGGAGGAAAGGGTTTATTTGGCTTACACTTCCATACTGCTGTTCATCACCAAGGAAGTCAGGACTGGAACTCAAGCAGGCCAGAAAGCAGGAGCTGATGCAGAGGCCATGGAGGGATGTTCTTTACTGGCTTGCTTCTCCTGGCTTGCTCATCCTGCTCTCTTATAAAACCCAAGACTACCAGCCCAGAGATGGTCCCACCCACAAGGGGCCTTTCCCCCTTGATCACTAATTGAGAAGATGCCTTACTGCTGGGTCTCATGGAGGCATTTCCTCAACTGAAGCTCCTTTCTCTGTGGTAACTCCAGCTGTGTCAAGTTGACACAAAACTAGCCAGTACAGATACTGTCAAGTTAAAAATCAACACTAACATCACAATATCCCACATTCACTGAAAGATATTGTTAAAATGTCCCTGCTACTAAAGCACTTTCCAAATATCACTACTAAAATGTGAATAACTTTATTCATATAAATATAAAAAACATCATGACTTATATAGAACCACATATGCCCAAATAGTCAAAATAATTCTGTGTATGACATTACTTAACCTCAAAATATATGACAAAGTTATGTAGTGATTAAAGCAGAACAAAACTTAACACATTGGGCAATGAAACTCAGAAAACATAGAAATACACCCATTCATATTCCATCAACTGATCAATGAAGGAGTTAAATGTTTGAAGAAAAGACATTGGAGAAAGAATATTCACTTTAATAGATGATTCAGGGACAACCAGACATACACATGCACAAGAATAAAATTAGCCACCTATCCTTTACTGTATATTAAACTGAAGGAAAAGTGATAAAAGACTTGAAGCAAGGGGCCACTTAAAGAAAACTTAGAAGAAATAATTCAAGATCGGGGTATAGTTGATGACCTTTTTATGAGTCCAAACACAAGAAATGAAATCAAATAAAGGCAAATGAAAAGTCAAGTGTAGAATGTCCCACATAGCAAAGTAAGTAGTCAAGAGAGCAAAGAGACAATCTATGGACAGAATGTTGTTTAAGGTATGATCAAATAAGGGCTTAATATTCAGAGTATATGAAGAATTTAGACAATGTACTAGGAAGCAAGCAGTATCATTGGAAGATGAACAAATAGTAAAGGAATATATATTTATTAAAAAGAAAATATACAAATACACAGTGGGCAACTTTTCAATCTGCTCCAGGTCACAAATAATCAAGGAAATGCAGGGTGTGGTGGTTTGAATATGCTTGGCCCAGGGAGTGGCACTATTAAGAGATGTAGCCTTGTTGGAGGAACTGTGTCACTATGGGGTGGATTCTGAGTGAGCTTCCTCCTAGCTGCCTGAAAGCTAGTTTTCTCCTGTTTGCCTTCGGAACAAGATGTATTACCCATGTTAAGTGAAATAAACCAGGCAAAGAAAGACAAATATTACCTGAGGCTACTTTCATAGAACTTGAATGTAGAGGACATTGGAGAGGTGGCTCAGTAGTTAAGATGACTTGCTGCTCCTGCAGAGGACATGGATTCCAGTCCCAGAACCCACATAGTGGCTCACTCATGTGTACACACACACACACACACACACACACACACACACACACATGGTCAAACATTGATATGCATATGATAAAAATAAAGTATGTTTAAGAAAGAATTTGAGAGTAAAAGGGGAAAAGGGGGAGGACACAGAGGAAGGTTATCAATGGTCACCATGTTTCAGTTAGATAGGAGGGGGAAGTTCTGGTATGTTGTTACATAGAAAGGTGGTTATAAATATTAATAAGGTATTGGAAAGTTCTCAAGAAAAAAATGATAAATGCTTACTGAGAAAGAAGTATTATAGTAATTAGATCAACTCATATATATATATATATGTGTATATATATATACACACACATACACACATACACACACACACACACACACACACACACACACACACACATATATATATATATATATATATATATATATATATATATATATATATATTACAGTAATATATATGGGAAAGAAAGTTTTTCTGTATTACTTGAGTAAATTCCTTTACAAATGTATTAAATGTCCTTTATTGATTGCATTTTAGTCTTCTCTGTGTTTCCTTATCATACTTTTAGGTTTTTCAGAAGAAGAATGATTTGAAATCTCTTGGTATTATTATCTTTTTTGACTCCAAATTCTGTTTATAAATTTTGATAGCATTCTTTTATTTTTATTTACAATTTTTTGTTCATATACATGTATGTGTCTGCTGTGTGTGTATGTGCCCCCAGGGGCCAGAAGAGGGTGTCAAATCCTCTGGAGCTGGAGTCACAGGTCTTGTGAGCTCCCAAATGTGGGTGTGGGAATTGGACTCAGGTCTGCAAGAGCAGTATGAGCTCTCCATCAATCATGGGGCAGTGTCTTCAACACTGATTTGCATTATTTTTGTTTATAACGATCTTGATGCTCATTGTGGGGTGAAGCATCTAACCGTAAAGACAACCTCTTGCCTCATTTCCTTAATTTAACATTCTTAGACTGCACCTTGCTTTTCTTTACTTTTTCTTGACTGACTTTGCTCTTTTTTTTCCTTTTCTCAGTAGTTTGTTATGCTTTTGTCACATTGGGTACATAGCTAGGTGTTCTTTATGATTTACTTGTAGTTTTTCTCTTTCCTAGTTGATGTGTGCATTTCTGTCACTATTAATGGCTTTAAAAATAGTTTACTCTAATTTAGCAAGCCAGTCTTGCAGCATTCATTTATTTTTATTCCCTACTATTTCTTTGAGAAAAAAATCCCCTACGCTTTAATTTTTTTTAAGTGTTTAGTTCCCCGCCCCCCAATTTGGTTTTATGACACAGGGTTTCTCTGGTGTTGTCCTGGCTGTCTTGGAAGTAGCTTTGTAAACCAGGCTGGCCTTAAACTCACAGAAATCATCCTACCTCTGCCTCCCAAGTGCTGAACTTAAAGGCATACCTGGCTAAAGTCTTAGTCTTGATTCATTCTTCTCTCTCTCTCTCTTTTCTTTTATCTTTTTCTTTTTGAGACAAGATCCCTTATTGGCCTGGAGCTTACTGAATAGGGTAGGCTTGCTGGCAGGCCAGCAAGACTCAGACCCAATACTCTCTGTCTGCCTGATGCTGTGGTTACAAATTCACACCTCCATGCCCAACTTTTTACAGAAAGTCTGGGGATTGTACCACAGCAAGAACTTTAGCTACTGAGTTATATATTTAAGGGATATTATTTGTTACCATTATCATTACAATTTTATATAATATGTCCATTTTTCTAGCTTTAAAAGACAGTATGCATTAAGCAATTATAAAAGTAGCATTATTGTTTATTTTTAACTTATTGAAACTTTAGTTTTCTTCTTTAGTTCACATGTGTGCTATTTCATGATTACATTTGTATATAATCCCATGTAAATGCAAACATAGGACTCAAGCTTTTATTTAACTGAATTTGGTGATCACAAGTTCGGTGATCTCAAATATAATTTTAGTAGTTTTAAAATCCATGTCTCAAAATTTGTATGATTTTTTTTCTCTTCTAGCATTTTTAAAAGATAGTATTATAATTTATATTTTTGGGGGCGTTCAGGAGTTAAAATTGATTCTCTCCTATCTTTACTTGAATGATTCAGATTTTGTGTCTGGGATATTTTAACTTCTGTCCAGTGTCCTGTAGTCTTGAAGTTGCCTTGGAGAAATCTGAGATGGAATTAGTGAGTTTCATTATTTGAAGTACTGTTTTCTTTGAATGCTCACAGGTTGTTGGGTTTTTAATAATAAGGTAACACTTATGAGACAGGCTTTTAGCTAGTGCCTTATAATATCTTAGTTTTCTCAGACAGAATGAACATATGTTACTTAGATTCAAATGTTATTTTCTTTCTGAAGATTTTCTAGGAATATATTTTGACTTTTAAATTTTTCTTGTTTTGTTCTTTGCTTCAGGAGTATAGATCACAGGCTAGAAGGCATTCTTCCTCTACTTTTCCTTAATAAAGATTTTTCTAATCTACATAAAAATGTTGCCTTCAATTAAATGCACTACAGTAAGAGTGAGTGTTCCCATGAAGCTGCGTTCCAGAGTGCTGAGAGACGTGCACGTGTATCTTGTCACTGTGCATCCTTTTGCGAAGAGGGAAAGGTAATTTTATATACTTTTCCTTCTTAAACAATCATCGGTTCTTTGCTGTTATTATTATTATTATTATTATTATCATTATTATTATTATTATGTTTGAATAAACTGAGTCACTGAGTTCTTGCATGTGAATGCAGTTCATGGGAAAGGAATCAAGCCATGACCTAGACACAAAAGATTTTCTTTTCCATTCCATATTAAAGTTTCTTACCTACAAAGGTCTCTTTTTGTCTTGCCTCCCTGTCTCCCACTCACTCTGCCCCTCCCCCTCCCCCATCCCTTCTCCTCTCCCTCCTCCTGTTCCTCCCTGCTCCCTGTCCCTCCACCTCTCCTACCACGTTCTTCCCCCTCTCTCCCATTTTCTCCTTGTATGAGTGTTTATGTGTATGTGTGATGATTCAAATCTTTATATATTTTCCTTAATTGTGTGTGATCAACCTATGACCTCTCTCCTGCTCTTTGCTGTCCGCATACCCTGCCTCCCACCAGGCATGCTTGCTGCTGTTGCCTCCTGTAGAACTCTGTGTCCTTTGTTGGTGGTCCTTGGCTGATATTTTCTTGGTTTACTCACCCGCTTTGACATCTGTTTATCACCTGCAATGACTTGGCATTGGTGATGTTTCTTGGTTTCCACAGATAAAGAGCTTGCCTTCTGATATTTACTCTCCTAGTTGCTTTGGGAGTGACATTCGGAAGAAGAGGCCACCTTAGAAACATAAGTATCTTTGCTCTGTTGATTTTAATAGTTTAATTCCTAAGTAAAGGCATGAATTAGAGGAGTGATGGAGAAGTTAAGTCTAAGCAAATAGGAAAAGTAATTGCATTAGTAAAATGATTTAAAGAAAACAGTAAAGACTGCTAGCATTAATATCCTGGATGCAAGTCACCTGTCATTTAGCAGTCACTCAAAAAAAAAAATCCTGTTGCATTTGCATGTAATACAGTACACGTTCCTGCCAAGAGGTTTTGAAACTTTCTTAAAAGTTAAAATATCTTATATCATATCTTATCTTTTATTTATCTACCTATCATCTATCTATCATCTATCTATCTATCTATCTATCTATCTATCTATCTATCTATCTATCTATCTATCTATCTATCTATCTATCTTTGATCTACCTACCTATTTAGCATCTCACTATGTAGCTTGGGCTGTCTGAACTTAGAAGTCTCCAATCTCAGCCTTCTAAATGTTGGCTTGGCAAGCAGTTACCACTTGCTTGTCTACTAGCAGCTTTTTTAGAGTGAGAATATGAAGAAGTTTGAGCTCACAATATATAACAATGATCACTTTGAACAAGAATCCTGCTGGAGGAGATCCTTGATTTTGATCATGGACTCTATTCACAAAAGTTTATACTTCTGCAACATTTGACTGTTCTTTCAAACATCTAACTCCAAAATTTCAACTTATTTTGCAATATTCTCTAATATAGAAGTAGAGTTGCCAATTGAATTTGTCCTTGCATTCTATGTCCGCAGTGTGTGATAATGTTCCCCCCTCCCCCAGAGACAATTCTTAAAAGAACTTACTATATGTACCAACTGGTACCAGTTAATACTAACACAATGCTTATTTTCAGCTTGCTTATGTTCCCATTTGACTTCATTTAATTATGAAAATCTAGGCCATGAAACAAAATATGTTTGACAGAAACACTGATTCTGACATATGGATTGCTTGAAAATCTACGTCTGGGTTTTTCAGGAATTCTATTCTAGATACCAAAATTAAAAAAATCCAAGTTTTTCAACTAAGATGTAAAGATACAATAGAAAAATACCCAATTCTGATGTATGTCATATGCCTAATGCTATTCCTTGGTAACACTATGAAGTTGAAGAATTTCTGTAAGACTTGCAAACAAGAGAAAAGAAGTTGCATATCGTATAAAGTTTATATTTAAGCAGCCATATTGTTGAAATTTCATGCATAAGGACAATAGCAGTTGACATGCCAACATGGTGGAGAAAAATTCCACAAGGCCCTACCCTAGATGAAAAGCTACATGCTGCCGAGTGGTCAACCATAAACATTTCTACATATTTCTAAAAATAAATGAACTCAGTAAGCTATACATACACATTTGTAACAGTAATAATTAAAGAAGAAGTTATGAATTTGAGAAGTAAAGAGCATAGGAAAAGTTGTACCAAGAAGAGGAAATGAAGAAAATGATGTAAATACAGTACTCATACAATATAGTATATAAAATTCAAAAAAGTTAGATTAATTAAAGTTTATATTTATATCAAGTAAGTCACATGACTAACGGCCCTTTATTTTACCCAGTGTTCAGTAAGAATATTGACTCTGAATTCTGTTTAATTTTTCTCATTAAATTATAAAATACATTGAGACTAGGATGGGCCAGATAATGGGATTAAAATGACTATCTAATCTGACAGGGAGTGAGCCTAGTGAGTGAAAATGATTTGTAAGCTGTGAAAAGCACACGCCAGGGGGCGGGCTCAGCATTCTTACTTGCTGAACTATTGGCTAACAAAGAAAGTGAGCCACTGCATCTTCTCTTTGGAGAAATCACACCCATTTTATATGAATTACAGTTTTCAGAGTGTCCATGAAAATATAGTCCCCCTTCCCCCCACACAATGTTTTTATTCAATACACAAGTTCATCTATTTGTTCAATTTTCTATCCATTTGCTACTGGTTTGCAGCAATAGGTACCACTGTCTCCCCATATCTGTGTGTAACTTGATTTTCAAGAATACCATTTTCTTGAATAGGGCTTGGTAAACCCATGAAGAACATAGTTATTTGAAGTTAGCTTGGCAGTGTAAACTCAAAGAAATGGCTAACTGCTTTAGGAATGAGCTAACTGGTTGTCCAATTTCTTCAGTACAATCTTGACTACACAGAGCCTACTGAGAGATTTTTGTCTGTATTTGCTTGCTCTATATTCACACTTAACAGTAGCAATTTAGAACACTTTCATGATTAAATCCCAGGAGTTTTCAAAAAGAAAGTTTTGGTGGGAGCCATTTGTACTGTCTATGTCCTATCCTTTTCCACTTTAAAGGACACTGGCTATCATAGGTAATATGAACATGTCTTACAGACTGGGGTTTGAATCATTTCCCACAGTGAATAACTTCAAACTCTATTAAGATACATTCACAGACCTATGTAATGGGGCCATTGCCTAGTATTCAATGTTGTACTTAAGCTTAGGTCTCAGATATGTGAAATGCCTGGTGTAACACTAAGTAGGTGTGCTGTCATGCTATTTCTCTCCTCTTGAATTCTGAGATAGTAAACACAATGTGAACTTGGAACCAGAATAGAACCTAAGTGCTTGTGGAGATGCTCTGAACTTGGTGACCCACGAAGAGTCTCTGAATCTCTTGAACCTATGTGGTCCCTTCTCCTTGGCCAGTCATTAGATGTTTTCAACAAAGGTGAAGTGAGATCACATCTTTAGTTAAAATGTGGTATACTCTAAGGTGTGCTGCTAATACTCATATATTAAACACTAATCAAATGAACTGGAGGCATGATGGACTATAAAGAACACTGGGATGCTGTTAGAATGTCTTGCTCTAGTGAACACTGCTCAATCTCTTGGGAATTTGGTTTTCTCAACTATAAAGCAGAATAAAAATATTTACCTCTATTCTAAAATTTAAAGGGGCCTCCATATTGTTTTCCATAATGGCCATATTATCTAACATTCCTACTAACAGTGTGCAAGAGATTGTTTCTCTTCACACCCTCTCCAATACTTGCTTTTCTTATTTATTTATTTATTTATTTATTTATTTATTTATTTATTTATTTATTTATTCACTTTACATCCCAATATCAGGTCATCTTCTCCCCTCACACAGTGCCCCCCCTCCCCTGCCTCTCCCATTTTTCTCTGAGAAGGGGTGGCTCCACTAGTTATCATGCCACCCTGGCACATTAAGTCACTGCAGGACTAGATGCATTCTCTTTCACTGAGGCAAGACAAGGAAGCCCAGTGAAGGGAACAGGATCCACAGGCAAACAATAGATTCAGGAACAGCTCACTCTCCAGTTCTTGAGGGACCCACATGAAGACCAAGCTGTACATCTTCTACATGTGAGCAGGGTGGGGTGGAGTGGGCTAGGTCCAGCCGATGCTTGCTCTTTGTTTGGTAATTCAGTCTCTGGGAGCCCCAAGAATCAAGGTTAGTTCACTCTGTTGGTTTTCCTGTGGAGTCCCTATCCTTTTCAGGTTCCTTAACCCTTCCTCCAACTCTTCCACAAGACTCCCTGAGCTCCATCAAATATTTGGCTGTGGGTCTCTGCATCTGTTTCCATCAACTGCTGAGTGGAAACTCTCAGAGGACAGTTGTGCTAGGATCCTGTCAACAAGCATAACAGAATATTGTTAATTAGTGTCAGGGATTGGTTCTTGTCCATAGGATGAGTCTCAATTTGGGCCAGTCATTTGTTGGCCATTGCTTCTCTCTCTCTCTGCTCCATCTTTATTCCTGTACATCTTGTAAGCAGGGCACATTTTGCGTAGAAGGTTTTGTGGTTGGTTTGCTGTCCTTATCCCTCCACTAGAAGTCCTGCCTGGCGCCACTTTGGGCACCATATCCCACACTGCTAGGAGTTTCAGCTAGATCATCACTATAGACTGTCTGACCTCCTCCCATCCCCACCCCACCCCCATCTCTGGCATGTCCTAGACATGATCTTCTCTGCCCAACTGCTTTCCTTACACCTCATACCCCCTGCCTTGTTCCCCTCCCCATCTCCTCTCTCCCAGTTCCCTCCCTCCACCCACCTCTGATATATATTTTATTTTCCTTTCTGAGAAAGATTCAAGCATCTTCCCTTAGGCCCTTCTTGTTATTTGGATTATTTGGATCTGTGGATCGTTGCATGTTTTTGTATTCTTTGTAACAGCCATCCTAGTAGATGTAGGGTGACATCTCTTGTGGCACTCAATCACAGTTCAGAGTAGCTCAGGGAAATCAGCACTTCTCCAAGATATCTGTGTCACCATATGTTTTAGACCATTATCCATACAAACTAATGTGTGGAACCAGCGTAATTCCAGTGAGTGGATAAGGAACATTTTCCATGGGACAACATGCATTTTTTAAACTTTTTATTGATTCACTGTGAATTTCACATCCTGTATCAAATTCCACTCATCTCCCTGCCCCTTCATATACCTGCCCTTGGTCCTTGCACTCTCCTCCCCCAAAGGAAAAAAATGTCATTGTGAAAACTATAATATGTCACAATGAGTCCCACAGTAATTTTTGTCCATGCTTCTTTACTTGTCAATGTTCACTGCAATGAGTCACTGGTCTAGTTTGAGGCCTCTGGCTTCTGCTACAGTATCAGAACTGGATCCTTACCAGGACTCCTCTTGGATGGCTTGTGGTTTCCCTCTGTCAGGAATATCCTGCAACTTTGAATCTGTAAGACCAGGCCCTTTTAGTATTCCAGCATTCATTGATGAGGCAGATGTTGGGGTGTGCCAACTCAGGCCGTGATGCCTGAGCTGGTTACCCTGCTAGGTCTCCCACACCCACACCGTCATCAGGGTGAGCCCTTCAGTGCTGCCCTGGCTAGCTCACACAATGTTGCATCTGGCAAGAGGGCAGAGCCAACTCTCCTGCTGGCTTTCATACCTTCAGGGATGGCCCACCTGCCCCAACTGCACCTATTGTATTGCCAAGGCAAGATGTAGGGTTCTGCTGAGTGTTGCAGCATGCAAGGGGCTGGGCCAGTTCTCCCACTCCCATGCCCTGGGGCCAGCATTTATTCTTAAACACTAGCAGCCTGCCAGTTTCTGCAGTGTGAATCAATGTGTGTGACACTGCTCTGAGTAAACTAAACCAGGCACAGAAAGGAAAAGGCATAGACTATCATTTACAGGGGAACTCCTTAAAATAAATGGTGAATCCACAGAAACAATAAAATAGTGATTGCTAAAGACTGGTGGGAAGAAAAGGAAATAGGTGCATACAAGTCAATTTATCCAAAGATGAAAACACGTAAGATGGAGATATTCAGTGTGGGGACTACGGTTAATGATGAATTGCATTGAAAAGTAGATTTGAGATGACCTTGCTGGACAAAAATAAAGAGAACTATGTGGAGATGAATTATTCATTAACTACAATTACAATTTCACTATTTAAAGCACAAGCATTCCAAAATATTATAATAAATATATGTAATTCTTAAAACTATGAAAAATATGGCCATCGGTCTGCTCTAAAATATAAAATTAGATACTACAGAAGAAAGCCCTGAAGAATGCTAGCACATAGTGGGTTTTCAATACATTTTTGTGTTATCTAATTTGTGAATGCAAGAGGACTTAGTTCTCCTGATGGGGTTTGGAGGCGCATGGCTAAGCTTGCAGGAACTGCAAGTCTTCCTTGTTCTTTCTAGTTCCTGTGTAATTTGCCATGGGAAGTACTTCCATAGGGTAGAAGTCAGTCTTCAAATTTTTCTATGTGGTTGAAAAATCACTGGGAAACATAAGACAATGTCTGCCTTGCATAGAAATATAGAGTATGTTGTCTATAAATGTAT
Source organism: Mus caroli (assembly GCF_978045245.1). Classification (NCBI taxonomy): domain Eukaryota; kingdom Metazoa; phylum Chordata; class Mammalia; order Rodentia; family Muridae; genus Mus; species Mus caroli. Next base: position 100,432,749 of record NW_028227261.1, on the reverse strand, counting down.
TTGAGCTGCCATTTTAAAGAGCCACAAACAATCTTCCAAACTCAATACTGGGAACGGGGCAGACTCTTTACACAAACATTTGTTTTATTTTTGCTTAGTTAGTTTTCTACTCCAATGCCCCCTTTTGTGAGAACTGTTCTCATGTAGCCCAGGCTGGCTTCGTACTCACTAGATAGCCAAGGGTGACCTCAAACTCACTCCACAGGTAAGGATGACCTCAGACTTCTGATACTTTGGCCTCTATGTTTTGAATACTAAGACAAAAGGTATGTGTCACCAAGCTTGCCTTTGCATACTAACATTTAGACTAGCATAAAGTCAATTTTTATTTACATATTTTGGCATCTAGGTTATGAAAATATGCTAATATGGTTTAAATTCAGCATTTCTTTATTGTCTCAGCCTATTATCAATCTCAGAGTTTTTTTGTGACCTTCATGTTGTCAAGGTCAGAAAATAGTTTCTAGTTTTCTTCTTCAGAGCATTCAGATTGAGGTAAAAAATACTCTTGGAAAGAAATCCATATGGAAATAGCTTGGGGTCCAGTTCTGCTCTGTGCTTAGACTTCATAAATACATATCAAAATCAGAGTTCTCTATACATAGTTCCCACTAGTACAGACACTCTGCAATAAGATCTGATATGGAACCCAGGAATCTTTATTTTCATGAACATCCCAAGTGCTTTTCATGAGAATGTTATGCATAAAAGCCTCTAGGAGGACGCCTCTGGATCTGTCCTTCCATGGTGAGGGTATAATTGGTAAGAAGGCGAAGTTCATGAACAACTTCCAGTGTTGAAAATACTCACCAGAGTGTCTACCAAGACCTCCTGACTTCAGCAGAACGGCACATTTCTGCATTGTTCTTTGGCTTTCTGTCATTTCAGTTCACAGTAGCACTTTTTTTCTGGAGCTACATTCAAGGAGCAGAGCCAGCCAAGTGACTTTGGAGCAGGATTCTCAGATTTCATAACTAGATGTCTTAACAGACCACTCAGCCTCTCAATCCAGCGTCAGCGTAGCAGGTGCTGCAGGGTGCACTCGCTCTGCACACACTTCTAGTACCTCTCTGTCATATATTCCACTGAGCAGAAGAGAAATTTAAAGTCTATATTATCTGATTCCCATACAGTTCTCTAAGATTGGGCTAAGAAGCTCTGACTGAGAGCCAGCATCCATGAATGAAGTCAGACTTGGTTGAAGGAACATTTGGTTCCACTAGGACAGTTGGAACAGAGCATCGGATGCCTGGAAACAGTTGTGTATTGATCAGAGAGGTTCAGCCATGCAGTTGAGCATTTCTCTTGGGTGTACTATTTCAGGCCGAGTAGCACTATATCTTGCTGCTTTGGACGTACAGTAAATTCTGTAAGTTATCTACTGTCCTCGACCATAGGTATCGCTGCTTAAACCAAGCATAATAGCTTCTGTTGTCTGGAACTAAGCTGCCTCTTGGCTATCTGTGTTTAAACAACTTAGTGAGTTCAAAGCTGAAATATTTACTTCACTTACCTACTACCTAGGTTCAACTATTCTTTCCTTCTTTGACACAATCACTAACTTGAAAGTCGGTAATTCACTTCTTTTAATGGGCAACACAAGCCCACCTCAGGAATTATGATTTCATAGTTCACCCCTATGAACTTGGAGTTCAAAAGTGATGTTTTTCCTGTCACTCATTTTAAGAATGTGGTCTATATTTCTGAAAGCATTTTTTTCTTGTGGGTAGTTTCTTATCTCCCATTATTTTCTCCAATTCATCTTAAAAAAATGAGGCCATATGAAGTGAAATATGAATAATTTTATAGTTATGGATATCAAGTAGCCTCATCAATCCTATAGAACAGATGCAATAAAATAATATTCTAAATAAGAATGCAAATATTGATAGTATTCAATATATATATATGTATATATATACATGCACACATACATATATACATAAATATAGATAAAATGTCTTGGGCCTTTACTATTCTGTACGTAGTACACTAGGATCTTACCTAAAGTGCCATGTTTGATAACTGTCTCATAGACTGTTGTTAGTTTTGCCATTGTTCCCTGTCCTTGTTGAGACCAGAAACTGTGTTAAAGAAAGATAATTCTCTATGTTTAACAATATCATTTCTAGTTCCTATTTCTTCTTTTAGTTGTATGAGACTATGCTTCTCAGAGTTAGAAGAAAACATGAACAGCAGTGGTGTGTGAATATATGTGGCAGGTAACCTTCTCAAGCTTAGTTCAGCAATGATCCTTCAGGTCTGTCTATTTGGGATGCAGGCTGAGTTGCTCATGTTGGTTGGCACTCATCAATGCAGCGAGCAAAGATAGTTGACATCACTTCTCTCCAGGGAGGCTTGGTGATTTTGTTTGGCAATGCCTGAAACACAGTAGGTTCAACATGAAAGAATACATCCTGAATCTTTTGTTTGTGGTTCCGAGGTAGATGACATTGTCTTCAGGAACATCAAGGCTGTCACAGTGTGTCCTCATGGTTACCTTAAGCAGGTCCTCTCTGGGATGTTACTTCCTTCTTTTTGCAGGATCTCTTTGTGCAGTCTGTCTATTAGTGCTCAAAAGTCACCTGAAACTCAGAGCTTCTATTAGGCGGAGTGAGAGAATGTATTTCCCTCTGAAAGCTGCCTGCCAAGTGCCTTCCCCGTTCTCTTACTAATGAAAGAACATGCTCTGTTCACTTGCTCATCTTTGTGCCATCACCTGCTCTCTCTTCTCATACTTTCTGTTACCATGCCCATGCTCTGTTTTTTTGCTCAAAGGGAAATGACAGACTGATCTGGTTTCCTGCTTATTTCTATATTTTTTTCTGGGAGTGTGTCACCAATGCCATGATGGAGATATTAAACTCTCAAAGGATTGCCCCTTCTCCTGAAATCATGACTACAATCCTTTCTGTATGCTACTAATAGATGTACTAGGATGTATGTGCAGGGTTATCTTTAACCAGATTCTGTCTGTATGACCAATCGTCACCAATTATCAAATAAGATACTTTACAGAAGACCCTGGTGTACAGCCTAGAGAAGAACAACTTCCCAAGACATTGTAGATACTTATAATAGTGAATACTATCAATGTTTGTATTATTTATGGTACTATTTTTATAGTGTTCATTAGACCATTTGAAATCTGCAATTCTAAAATTGTCCGTGTTTTATGTGGTATCACTTCTTAGGGATGTATTGTGAGAGATGATATATGGTAAGAAATTATATACAAAATATCTTAGAGAAATATAGACCACACCCTTAGAAAATGTGTAATGACATGAAGAAGCAGCAATGGATTGACACCTAGATAGGGCTTGGACTTTGCAAGCTAGCTGGTTGAACAGAGGTGGCCCTATGGATGCTCTAAAGTTCTTGGTATAATATTTTTTTCTGGTTTGCTCTTGGCTAATGGCTCAAGATTAGAAGTAGCTTTCTTTCTTTATATGTGTCTCCCTGTCCCCAATATTCCTTTTGAGAATTTGAAAACTTTTTAGGCTATAACTCATATGTATTTGCATTTATTTTCAGAAGAGGAGATGGAGCACAGGAGACAGCTCAGTTAATGAGGACTAAACTCACAAAGCTGATGAGTTCATACAGTCCCAAATATATTGCCAACATCACCAGATAGTGTTATGAGCATCATGTGTATAAATAGGCTTACCAGAGTATCCAAATGCTGTATTCAGCTGCCATGGGCTGCTTACCTGAATGGACACTGTGCTCTCAGAATTGATTGACAGCATCTTTAACAGAAGAAAAACAAAGCAATATGCAGAACATTTTGACTTGGAGGGAAATGTTTTTATTCTCCTCTTTTCTAAACAATGAAACCTACAGTTGAAAGTTATACCTGATGTTGGACTTGATGTTTATTAGTTCCACAGCCTCTATATTCAGGTGATAAAATCCTAATTATCAATGTGATGAGGTTGGGATGTGAGATCTTTGTTAGGTGATAAGAACATAAGAACAAAGACCTGGAAAGACACATTAGTGCCCAAATAGACAGTGCAGAGAACACCCTTACCCCTCTAGTATGTGAGAACTGACCCTTATCAGATCCTACTAGAGCATTTATCTTGTGTTTTAACAGACTACAGAATTATGAAAAATAAGTTTCTTTTCTTTATAAACCAGTTTGTGGTATTTTATAATGGCCTAAATGGTCTAATATACCCAAATTATAGCAAATTACTCATGCTTATGATTTTTCTGAGCATATCTATTGAAAAAGAAATGTCAAAATCTGTAGAATTGGGAACAATAGCATAATAGTCAAAGACACAATTCAAAGTTCCAAATTATGAACAATGAGAGGAGAACAAAGATGTGGTACAATATAGATGAATACTAAGTCTTTCAATGAAGCTAAGAAAGTTAGTTATCTAGATGACTGTAGAATAATTCTAACATGACATAATTTTTGTTCTTGTGGGAAACATTAAGAAAAACTGGATTAGGTTGAGTTTAAGGCCATTGTGAATCAGTTGTCTAGTGTGTTGCTAGACTATCATTTCACTGAGATTGAAAAATCATGTCTTACAGCTATGTAACTCATTAAACAAGGAGAGGTCTAGCTGGTGTGGAATGAGAGCCTTCCCCTTTACTGACAAGCACTTGTGGTACTGGAGCATCCTCTGCATGCTACTGGAGGAGAGAGCCAACACCAGCTCAGCTACAATCTACACTGGTGACCTGGTTGCAATGTACATGCTGGTACAATATTGACATAAAGCATTCTGTGCGTAAACACTATCTGATTAGATTCAAAGCTCACTACACGAGATGGAACCCATGACTGATACTGCTCTGGTGCCCAAGAACCTGAGATTAGATAGGTATGGACCTAAGGGAAAACCATATACTACTGTTTTGCTCAATGAAACAATGAAATGACTCCTAATGATAATCTGCTGTAGTAGTAGATTGGTGTCTTTCTCAGGCATCATTAGAGAAGTTTGCTTCTACAGTAGATGGGAACAAATACAGAGAACCAGAACTGGACGTGTACAACAAGTGAGAGACCTTGAAACTCCAGTCCCAAATCGGATGTCTCCATCAAATCTCTCCTCTTGGAGCTCAGGGCAATTTGCATAAGAGGAGAAGGAAAGATTTTAAGACCCAGTGGGAATAGAAGACACCAAGGAAAACAAGACCTTTTAGACATAACAGGACTGATGCACATATCCACTCAAAGAGACTGTGGCAGCACGTACAGAGCCTGCATAGGACTATGGCAGATGGGGTCTCTGCTATGAGGGTAAGTGGACACCAGGCCCTATCTCTAAGTCAGAAGCGGTCTCTAATTGACAACTACTCATAAAGGACATGTTTTTCCAATAGAGTCTCACCAAGTCCACAAATTACATTTAAGGGCAGGTCCCATGCCTATGAGTAAATGGCCAACACAAAACTAACTCAATGATATTTTGGAGGATTTTGCCTCATAATGCTTTGTCTTGGCTTCTTTTTTTTTTTTTCTACTTTACAGGTCTTTTGTTGTATGATATGGTTTCAGATTCAATATGTTTCATGGAGTTTCTCCCTGTGTCAGTGCATGTGTCTCTGTATTTTCATGTGTTTCTTGTGATTTTTTTCTTTGGCTCTTTTTCCTTCTATTTGTTTGTTTGTTTGTTTGTTTGGTCTTATTCATGTTTGCTTTAGCTCCCTGTGTGTTTTCTGATGAGAGAGTGAAATAAAGGGTGTGGATCTGGATGGTTGGGGAGATTGAGAGGATCTGGGAGGAAGCAGCAGAGGGGGAAAACCATAATCAGAATAGACTATATGAAGAAACCTGTTTCCTATAAAAATCAGAATGACTAAAAAAATGTGTAGACTAAAACCATGAAATTCTATCTTTGTAAGATGTTCTTGAAAGAAATTGTCATTGTGGTACCCAATACTAGGCACAATGGATCAATACCAATAAAAATAGGTAATTTTAGAAAGCCATCCACTTTTAAGTTATTCCCAATATTAAGCCTGGCTTGTGGAAGATATCAGTCATTGGCACAAATGTGTGGAATGTGCATTGCTAGCACTGAAACTGTAATGCGATCTCAGAGCCAGAGAACAGGAACTCTTAACTGATGAAAGAGACCCTGGGAATAGAGAGGACAGCGGTGAGGATGCAAAAGTCCACACAGGCTCCCTTTGTAAGTGCAGCACAGGAGTAAGAGCTTGCTTTGCTTGGCAAAGGAACGGGATGGTGAAAGAAGCCCTGAGTCAGTTGTATTTAAATGTTTGAAGAGGGTATGTGTGTTTATTTTTTCTGGAGAGAACAAATTATTTTCAAATGCGAAAGGGTCAAAGAGATAAATTTTCCCCAAATGTGAGGGAGCTTTTAAAGCATGAGTGACTGAAGCATCCAGCAGCCCTCCTGTGTAAATTTTCTTTTTGATTTCATAGCAATACATATGTGCCTGTGTGAGCACACACATGCTTGTGTGCATATGTATATATATATATATATATATATATATATATATATATATATATATGTGTGTGTGTGTGTGTGTGTGTGTGTGTGTGTGTGTGTATACATATTTGTGTGAGCATCCTTGTGCATGTGTGTTTTCATAAGCCTAGAATAAAGTCTTCCCTTTCATCCACTGTGATTAGAGTGTAACAGGGTTCTGATAAATTGGAATTGAACAAAAATTGGGCAGAAAAGGCTAATGTGTGTAACTTCTGGTTAGTTTCTCAAAAGGAAGGAATGATGCAGCGTCTTATTTCCTACTTTGTCCATGATAATGAGACTACAGAATTGTGTGGGAAGATAATATGGAATTCCAAAAAGCTTCATTTTGAAGGCAGCAGAGTAAATGGTTAGTTGCTATCATGGTCTCTAATGTTCCTGTGGTTGCCATATGAGACTTGGACTGCCCACTTAGGAAGTAAGACACTGTTAAAAATCATTAGTTTGTGTCTTTCTGTGATAGCATAAGAATCAACATCTTTTTAAAAATGAGATATTTTCTTTTTTTCTTTTTTTTTTAATATTTTTATTACATATTTTCCTCAATTACATTTCCAATACTATCCCAAAAGTCCCCCATAGCGCCCCCCACTTCCCTACCCACCCATTCCCATTCTTTTGGCCCTGGCATTCCCCTATATTGGGGCATATAAAGTTTGCAAGTCCAATGGGCCTCTCTTTCCATTGATGGCCGACTAGGCCATCTTTCGATACATATGCAGCTAGAGACAAGAGCTCCAGGGTTCTGGTTAGTACATCATGTTGTTCCAACAATAGGGTTGCAGATCCCTTTAGCTCCTTGGGTACTTTCTCTAGCTTCTCCATTGGGAGCCCTGTGATACATCCAATAGCTGACTGTTAACATCCACTCCTGTGTTTGCTAGGCCCCGGCATCGTCTCACAAGAGACAGCTATATTTGGGTCCTTTCAGCAAGATCTTACTAGTGTATGCAATGGTGTCAGCGTTTAAAAGCTGATTATGGGACGGATCCCTGGATACAGCAGTCTCTAAATGGTCCATCCTTTCATCACAGCTACAAACTTTGTCTCTGTAACTCCTTCCCTGGGTGTTTTGTTCCCAATTCTAAGAAGGTGCACAATGTCCACACTTTGGTCTTCATTCTTCTTGAGTTTCATGCGTTTATCAAATTGTATCTTATATCTTGGGTATCCTAAGTTTTGGGCTAATATCCACTTATCAATGAATACATATTGTGTGAGATCTTTTGTGATTGTGTTACTTCACTCAAGATGATGCCCTCCAGGTCCATCCATTTGGCTAGGAATTTCATAAATTCATTCTTTTTAATAGCTGAGTAGTACTCCATTGTGTAAATGTACCATAATTTCTGTATCCATTCCTCTGTTGAGAGACATCTGGGTTCTTTCCAGCTTCTGGCTATTATAAATAGGGCTGCTATGAACATAGTGGAGCATGTGTCCTTTTTACCGGTTGGGACATCTTCTGGATATATGCCCAGGAGAGGTATTGCTGGATCCTCCGGTAGTACTATGTCCAATTTTCTGAGGAACCGCCAGACTGATTTCCAGAGTGGTTGTACAAGCTTGCAATCCCACCAACAATGGAGGAGTGTTCCACTTTCTCCACATCCTCGCCAGCATCTGCTGTCACCTGAATTTTTGATCTTAGCCATTCTGACTGGTGTGAGGTGGAATCTCAGGGTTGTTTTGATTTGCATTTCCCTGATGATTGAGGATGTTGAACATTTTTTCAGGTGCTTCTCTGCCATTCGGTATTCCTCAGGTGAGAATTCTTTGTTCAGTTCTGAGCCCCATTTTTTAATGGGGTTATTTGACTTTCTGGAGTCCACCTTCTTGAGTTCTTTATATATATTGGATATTAGTCCCTTATCTGATTTAGGATAGGTGAAGATCCTTTCCCAATCTGTTGGTGGTTTTTTTGTCTTATTGATGGTGTCTTTAGCCTTGCAGAAGCTTTGTAGTTTCATGAGGTCCCACTTGTCAATTCTCGATCTTACAGCACAAGCCATTACTGTTCGATTCAGGAATTTTTCCCCTGTGCCCATATCTTCAAGGCTTTTCCCCACTTTCTCCTCTATAAGTTTCAGTGTCTCTGGTTTTATGTGAAGTTCCTTGATCCACTTAGACTTGACCTTAGTACAAGGAGATAGGAATGGATCGATTCGCATTCTTCTACATGTTAACAACCAGTTGTGCCAGCACCATTTGTTGAAAATGCTGTCTTTCTTCCACTGGATGTTTTTAGCTCCCTTGTCGAAGATCAAGTGACCATAGGTGTGTGGATTCATTTCTGGGTCTTCAATTCTATTCCATTGGTCTATTTGTCTGTCACTATACCAGTACCATGCAGTTTTTATCACAATTGCTCTGTAGTAGAGCTTTAGGTCCGGCATGGTGATTACACCAGAGGTTCTTTTATCCTTGAGGAGGGTTTTTGCTATCCTAGGTTTTTTGTTATTCCAGATGAATTTGCAGATTGCACTTTCTAATTCGTTGAAGAATTGATTTGGAATTTTGATGGGGATTGCATTGAATCTGTAGATTGCTTTTGGCAAGATAGCCATTTTTACAATGTTGATCCTGCCAATCCATGAGCATGGGAGATCTTTCCATCTTCTGAGATCTTCTATAATTTCTTTCTTCAGAGACTTGAAGTTTTTATTATACAGATCTTTCACTTCCTTAGTTAGAGTCACGCCAAGATATTTTATATTATTTGTGACTATTGAGAAGGGTGTTGTTTCCCTAATTTCTTTCTCAGCCTGTTTATTCTTTGTGTAGAGAAAGGCCATTGATTTGTTTGAGTTAATTTTATATCCAGCTACTTCACCGAAGCTGTTTATCAGGCTTAGGAGTTCTCTGGTGGAATTTTTAGGGTCACTTATATATACTATCATATCATCTGCAAAAAGTGATATTTTGACTTCATCTTTTCCAATTTGTATCCCTTTGATCTCCTTTTGTTGTCGAATTGCTCTGGCTAGGACTTCAAGTACAATGTTGAATAGGTATGGAGAAAGTGGACAGCCTTGTCTAGTCCCTGATTTTAGAGGGATTGCTTCAAGCTTCTGACCATTTACTTTGATGTTGGCTACTGGTTTGCTGTAGATTGCTTTTATCATGTTTAGGTATGGGCCTTGAATTCCTGATCTTTCCAAGACTTTTATCATGAATGGGTGTTGGATCTTGTCAAATGCTTTTTCCACATCTAAGGAGATGACCATGTGGTTTTTGTCTTTGAGTTTGTTTATATACTGGATTACGTTGATGGATTTCCGTATATTGAACCATCCCTGCATCCCTGGGATGAAACCTACTTGGTCAGGATGGATGATTGTTTTGATGTGTTCTTGGATTCGGTTAGCAAGAACTTTATTGAGGATTTTTGCATCAATATTCATAAGGGATATTGGTCTGAAGTTTTCTATCTTTGTTGGGTCTTTTTGTGGTTTAGGTATCAGAGTAATTGTGGCTTCATAGAATGAGTTGGGTAGAGTACCTTCTGTTTCTATTTTGTGGAATAGTTTGTGAAGAACTAGGATTAGATCTTCTTTGAAGGTCGGATAGAACTCTGCACTAAACCCATCTGGTCCTGGGCTTTTTTTAGTTGGGAGACTATTAATGACTGCTTCTATTTCTTTGGGGGATATAGGGCTGTTTAGATCATTAACCTGATCTTGATTCAGCTTTGGTACCTGGTATCTGTCTAGGAACTTGTCCATTTCATCCAGGTTCTCCAGTTTTGTTGAGTATAGCCTTTGGTAGAAGGATCTGATGGTGTTTTGGATGTCTTCAGGATCTGTTGTTATGTCTCCTTTTTCATTTCTGATTTTGTTAATTAGGATGCTTTCCCTGTGCCCTCTAGTGAGTCTGGCTAAGGGTTTATCTATCTTGTTGATTTTCTCAAAGAACCAGCTCCTTGATTGGTTGATTCTTTGAATAGTTTTTCTTGTTTCCACTTGGTTGATTTCACCCCTGAGTTTGATTATTTCCTGCCGTCTACTCCTCTTGGGTGAATTTGCTTCCTTTTGTTCTAGTGCTTTTAGGTGTGTTGTCAAGCTGCTAATGTGTGCTCTCTCTAGTTTCCTTTTGGAGGCACTCAGAGCTATGAGTTTTCCTCTTAAAAATGCTTTCATTGCGTCCCATAAGTTTGGGTATGTTGTGGCTTCATTTTCATTGAACTCTAAAAAGTCCTTAATTTCTTTCTTTATTCCTTCCTTGACCAAGGTATCATTGAGAAGAGTGTTGTTCAGTTTCCACGTGAAGGTTGGCTTTCTATTATTTATTTTGTTATTGAAGATCAGCCTTAGTCCATGGTGATCTGATAGGATGCATGGGACAATTTCAATATTTTTATATCTGTTGAGGCCTGTTTTGTGACCAATTATGTGGTCAATTTTGGAGAAGGTACCATGAGGTGCTGAGAAGAAGGTATATCCTTTTGTTTTAGGATAGAATGTTCTGTAGATATCTGCCAGATTCATTTGATTCATAATTTCTGTTAGTTTCACTGTGTCCCTGTTTAGTTTCTGTTTCCATGATCTGTCCATTGGTGAAAGTGGTGTGTTGAAGTCTCCCACTATTATTGTATGAGGTGCAATGTGTGCTTTGAGCTTTACTAAAGTTTCTTTAATGAATGTGGCTGCCTTTGTATTTGGGGCATAGATATTCAGGATTGATAGTTCCTCTTGGAGGATTTTACCTTTGATGAGTATGAAGTGTCCCTCCCTGTCTTTTTTAATGACTTTGGGTTGGAAGTCAATCTTATCAGATATTAGAATGGCTACTCCAGCTTGTTTCTTCATGCCATTTGCTTGGAAAATTGTTTTCCAGCCTTTCATTCTGAGGTAGTGTCTATCCTTTTCTCTGAGATGAGTTTCCTGTAAGCAGCAAAATGTTGGGTCTTGTTTGTGTAGCCAGTTTGTTAGTCTATGTCTTTTTATCGGGGAGTTGAGTCCATTGATATTAAGAGATATTAAGGAAAAGTAATTGTTGTTTCCTGTTATTTTTGATGTTAAAGTTGGCATTTTGTTCTTGTGGCTGTCTTCTTTTAGGTTTGTTGAGGGATTACCTTCTTGTTGTTTCTAGGGCGTGGTTCCTGTCCTTGTATTGTTTTTTTTCTGTTATTATCCTTTGAAGGGCTGGATTCGTGGAGAGATAATGTGTGAATTTGGTTTTGTCGTGGAATACTTTGGTTTCTCCATCTATGTTAATTGAGAGTTTGGCTGGGTATAGTAGCCTGGGCTGGAATTTGTGTTCTTTTAGTGTCTGTATAACATCCGTCCAGGATCTTCTGGCTTTCATAGTCTCTGGTGAAAAGTCTGGTGTAATTCTGATAGGCTTGCCTTTATATGTTACTTGGCCTTTTTCTCTTACTGCTTTTAGTATTCTATCTTTATTTAGAGCATTTGTTGCTCTGATTATTATGTGTCGGGAGGTATTTCTTTTCTGGTCCAGTCTATTTGGAGTTCTGTAGGCTTCTTGTATGTTCATGGGCATCTCTTTCTTTAGATTTGGGAAGTTTTCTTCTATAATTTTGTTGAAGATGTTTGCTGGTCCTTTGAGTTGAAAATCTTCATTCTCATCCACTCCTATTATCCGTAGGTTTGGTCTTCTCATTATGTCCTGTATTTCTTGGATGTTTTGAGTTAGGATCTTTTTGCATTTTACATTTTCCTTGATTGTTGTGCCGATGTTCTCTATGGAATCTTCTGCACCTGAGATTCTCTCTTCCATCTCTTGTATTCTGTTGCTGATGCTCGTATCTATGGTTCCAGATTTCTTTCCTAGGGTTTCTATCTCCAGTGTTGCCTCATTTTGGGTTTTCTTTATTGTGTCTACTTCCCTTTTTAGGTCTAGTATGGTTTTGTTCATTTCCATCATCTGTTTGGATGTGTTTTCCTGTTTTTCTGTAAGGACTTCTACCTGTTTGATTATGTTATCATGTTTTTCTTTAAGGATTTGTAACTCTTTAGCAGTGTTCTCCTGCAATTCTTTAAGGGATTTTTGTGCTTCCTCTTTATTGTCTTCTGCCTTTTTATCAGTGTTCTCCTGCATTTCTTTAAGTGTGTTATTAAAGTCCTTCTTGAAGTCCTCTATCATCATCAGGAGATATGCTTTTAAATCCGTGTCTAGCTTTTCCGGTGTGTTGGGGTGCCCTGGACTGGGCGAAGTGGGGGTGCTGGGTTCTGATGATGGTGAGTGGTCTTGGTTCCTGTTAGTAAGATTATTACGTTTACCTTTCGCCATCTGGTAATCTCTGGGGTTAGTTGTTATCGTTGTCACTATTTAAAGATTGGAGCAGAAGCTGTGTTCCACTCACCAGCAGTCTCTAAATCCTGCGGCGGGGGTCGTGGGTAGCTGACGGTACCCCGGTGCTGGTCCAGCCGGAAGAGGCCTGTGGTCCTACTCAGGCCGTTTTTCTGCTTCCCTAACTAATGCAGTCTCTGGTCCCGCGTGCAATTGGATTGGAGCAGAAGCTGTGTTCCACTCTCCAGAAGTCTTAAGATCCTGTGGTGGGTGTTGTGGGTAGCTGGTGAGTGTCAGCTGACCTTGCGCCCCAGCTGCACAGGTGCTTTTCTGACCGGAAGAGGGTTGTGGCCCTATGTAGGCCGGATTTCTCTCTCCCCAACCAGAGCAGTCTCAGGTCCCGCGTGATTGGACTGGAGCAGAAGCTGTGTTCCACTCACCAGCAGTCCCAAAATCCTGCGGCGGGGGTCATGGGTAGCTGGCGGGTGTCAGGCAACCCTGTGCTCCCGCTACCCTGGCGCTGATCCAGCCAGGTGAGGCCTGTGGCCCTACTCAGGCCGGTTTCTGCTTCCCTAACTAATGCAGTCTCAGGTCCCGCGCAATTGGATTGGAGCAGAAGCTGTGTTCCACTCACCAGCAGCCCCAAAATCCTGCGGCGGGGGTCGTGGGTAGCTGGCGGGTGTCAGGCAACCCTGTGCTCCCGCTACCCTGGCGCTGATCTGGCCGGGTGAGGCCTGTCGAGATATTTTCTTTATTTACATTTCAAATATTATCCCCTTTCCTAGTTTTCCCTCTGGAAATTCCCTATTCCCTCCTCTCCCAGCCCCTCCCCCTCACCAACACACCCACTTTTGCTTCTTGGCCCTGGCATTCCCCTATACTGGTACATAAAACCTTCACAGGAACAAGGGCCTCTCCTCCCATTGATGATAAACTAGGTCATCCTCTGCTACATATGCAGCTAGAGCCATGAGTCCCTCCATGTGTTTTCTTTGACTAGTGGTTTAGTCCCAGGGAGCTCTGGGGGTACTAGTTAGTTCATATTGATGTTCCTCCTATGGGGCTGCAAACCCCTTCAGCTCCTTGGGTCCTTTCTCTAGCTCCTTCATTGGGCACCCTGTGCTCTGTCCAATAGATGGCTGTGTGCATCCATTTCTGTATTTGTCAGGCACTGGCAGAGCCTCTCAGGAGGCACTTATATCAGGCTCCTGTCAGCAAGCACTTGTTGGCATTCACAATAGTATCTGGGTTTGGTGGTTATATATAGGATGGATACCCGGGTGGGGCAGTCTCTGGATGGTCCTTCCCTCCGTCTCAGCTCTGAACTTTTTCTCTGTAACTCCTGCCATGGGTATTTTGTTCCTCATTCTAAGAAGGAAAGAAGTATCTACACTTTGGTCTTCCATCTTCTTGAGTTTCATGTGTTTTGAAAATTGTATCTTGGGTAGTTTAAGTTTCTGGGCTAATATCCACTTATCAGTGAGTACATATCATGTGTGTTCTTTTGTGATTGGGTTACCTCACTAAGGATGATATTCTCCAGATTCATCCGTTTGCCTAAGAATTTCATAAATTCATTGCTTTTAATTGCTAAGTAGTACCCCATTGTGTAAATATAACACATTTTCGGTATCCATTCCTCTGTTGAGGGACATCTGGGTTCTTTCCAGCTTCTGGCTATTATAAATAAGGCTGCTATGAACATAGTGGAGCATGTGTCCTTATTACCAGTTGGAAAATATTTTGGGTATATGCCCAGGAGAGGTATTGCTGAGTCCTCTGGTAGTACTATGTCCAATTTTCTGAGGAACTGCCAGACTGATTTTCAGAGTGATTGTACCAGCTTGCAATCCTACCAACAATGCAAAAGTGTTCCTTTTTTCTCCACACCCTTGCCAGCATCTGCTGTCACCTGAGTTTTTGATGTTAGCCATTCTGACTGGTGTGAGGTGGAATCTCAGGGTTGTTTTGATTTGCATTTTCCTGATGACTAAGGATGTTGAACATTTTTTTTAGGTGCTTCTCAGCCATTCGGTATTCTTCAGTTGAAAATTCTTTGTTTAGCGCTGTACCCCATTTTTAATAGGGTTACTTAGTTTTCTGGAGTCTAATTCTTAACTTCTTTGTATATATTGGAGATTAGCCCTCAATTAGATTTAGAATTGGTAAAGATCTTTTCCCAATCTGTTGGTTGCCATTTTGTCTTATTGACAGTGTCCTTTGCCTTACAGAAGCCTTGCAATTGTATGAGGTTCCATTTGTTAATTCTTGATCTTACAGCACAAGCCATTGGTGTTCTGCTCAGGAAATTTCCCCCTGAGCCCATGTGTTCGAGGCGCTTCCCCATTTTCTCCTCTATAAGTTTCAGTGTCTCTGTTTTATGTGGAGTTCCTTTATCCACTTAGACTTGAGCTTTGTACAAGGAGATAAGAATGGATCAATTCACATTCTTCTACATGCTAATCGCCAGTTGAGCAAGCACCATTTGTTGAAGATGCTGTCTTTTTTCCACTGGATGGTTTTAGATCCTTTGTCAAAGATCAAATGACCATAGGTGTGTGGGTTCATTTCTGGGTCTTCAATTCAATTCCATTGATCTACCTGTCTGTCACTATACCATGCAATTTTATCACAAGTGCTCTGTGGTACAGCTTGAGGTCAGAGATGGTGATTCCACCAGAGTTTCTTTTATTGTTGAGAAGAGTTTTTGCTATCCTAGGTTTTTTTTTGTTATTCCAGAAGAATTTGCAAATTTCCCTTTCTAATTCTGTGAAGAACTTAGTTGGAATTTTGATGGGGATTGCATTAAATCTGTAGATTGCTTTCTACAAGATAGCCATTTTTACTATATTAATCCTGCTAATCTATGAGCATAGGAGATCTTTCCAGCTTCTGAGATCATCTTCAAATTCTTTCTTCAGAGACTTGAAGTTTTTATCATACAGATCTTTCACTTGCTTAGTTAGCATCACACCCATGTATTTTATATAATTTATGACTATTATGAAGTGTGTTGTTTCCCTAATTTCTTTCTCAGCCTGTTTATCCTTTGTGTAAAGAAAGGCCACCAATTTGTTTGAGTTAATTTTGTATCCAGATACTGCACTGAAGCTGTTTATCAGGTTTAGGAGTTCACTGGTGGAATGGTTGGGGTCACTTATGTATACTATCATATCATCTGCAAATAGTGATATTTTGACTTCTTCCTTTCCAATTTGTATCCCTTTGATCTCCTTTTGTTGTCTAATTGCTCTGACTAGGACTTCAAGTTCTATATTGACCAGGTAGGGAGAGAGTGGACAGCCTTGTCTACTCCCTGATTTTAGTGGGATTGCTTCAAGTTTCTTACCATTTAGTTAGGTTTTGGCTATTGGTTTGCTGTATATTGCTTTTACTATGTTTAGGTACGGGCCTTGAATTCTTGATCTTTCTAAGACTTTTATGTTGAAGTGGTGTTGGATTTTATCAAATGCTTTCTCAGCATCTAATGAGATGATCATGTGGTTTTTGTCTTTGAGTTTGTTTATATAGTGGATTACATTGATCGATTTCTGTATCTTGAACCATCCCTGTATCCCTGGGATGAAGCCTATTTGATCATGATGGATGATCGTTTTAATGTGTTCTTGGATTTGGTTTGTGGAAATTTTATTGAGTATTTTTGCATCGATATTCATAAGGGAAATTGGTCTGAAGTTCTTTTTCTTTGTTGGGTGCTTGTGTGGTTTAGGTATCAGAGTAATTGTGGCTTCATAGAATGAATTGCCTAGAGTACCTTCTGTTTCTATTTGTGGAATAGTTTGATTAGTATTGGAATTAGGTCCTCTTTGAAGGTCTGATAGAACTCTGCACTAAACCCATCTGGTCCTGGCCCTTTTTTGGTTGGGAGACTATTAATGACTATTTCTATTTTTTTAGGGGTTGTGGGATTGTTTAAATCATTAATCTGATCCTGATTTAACCTTGGTACCTGGTATCTGTCTAGAAATTTGTCCATTTCATCCAGCTTTTCGTTTTGTTGAGTATAACCTTTTGTAGTAGGATCTGGTGATTTTTGGGATTTCTTCAGATTCTGTTGTTATGTCTCCCTTTTCAATTTTGATTTTGTTAATTAGGATACTGTCCCTGTGCCCTCTAGTTAGTCTGACTTAGGGTTTATCTATCTTGTTGATTTTCTCAACGAACCAGCTCCTGGTTTGGTTGATTCTTTGTATAGTTCTTTTTGTTTCTATTTGGTTGATTTCAGCCTTTTTATTATTATCTGCTGTCTACTCCTCTTGGGTGAATTTACTTCTTTTTGTTCTAGAGCTTTTAGGTGTGCTGTCAAGCTGCTCATGTATGCTTTCTACAGATTCTTTTTGGAGGCACTCAGAGCTATGACTTTTCTTCTTGGAACTGTTTTTATTTTGTCCCATAGATTTGGGTATGTTGTGGCTTCATTTTTATTAAACTTAAAATGTTTTTAATTTCTATTTTTATTTCTTCCTTGACCAAGTTATCATTGAGTAGAGTGTTGTTCAGCTTCCATGTGTATGTTGGCTTTCTATTATTTATGTTGTTATTGAAGATCAGCCTAAGTCTGTGGTGATGAGATAGGATGCATTGGATTATTTCAATACTTTTGTATCTGTTGGGGCCTGTTTTATGACCGATTATATGGTCAATTTTGGAGAAGGTACCATGAGGTGCTGAGAAGAAGGTATACCCTTTTTGTTTTAGGTGAAAATGTTCTATAGATATCTGTTAAATCCATTTGTTTTATAACTTCTGTTTTTTTTTCACTGTGTCTCTGTTTATTTTCTGTTTCCAGGATCTGTCCATTGATGAGAGTGGGGTGTTGAAGCCTCCCCCTATTTTTTTGTGTGGTGTAATATGTGCTTTGAGTTTTACTAAAGTTTCTTTAATGAATCTGGATGCCCTTGCATTTGGAGTATAGATGTTCAGAATTGATAATTCATCTTTGTAGATTTTACCTTTGATGAGTATGAAGTGTCCCTCCTTGTCTTTTTTGATAACTTTAGGTTGAAATTCAATTTTAATTGATATTAGAATGGCTATTCCAGCTTGTTTCTTCAGACCATTTGCTTGGAAAATTGTTTTCCAGCCTTTCATTCTGAGGTAGTGTCTATCTTTGTCCCTGAGGTGGGTTTCTTGTATGCAGCAAAATGTTGCACCCTGTTTACATAGCCAGTCTGTTAGTCTACTTTTTTAAATTGGGGAATTGAGTCCATTGATAGTAAGAGATATTAAGGAAAGGTAATTATTGCTTCCTGTTATTTTCATTGTTAGATTGGGATACTGTTCATGTGGCTATCTTCTTTTAGGTTTGTTGTAAGATTACTTTCTTGCTGTTTCTAGGGTGTAGTTTCCCTCCTTTGTTGGACTTTTCTCTTTATTATTCTTTGAAGGGCTGGATTCATGGAAAGATATTGTGTAAATTTGGTTTTGTCATGGAATACTTTTGTTTCTCCATCTATGATAATTGAGAATTTTGTTGGGTATAAAAGAATAGGCTGACATTTGTGTTCTCTTAAGGTCTGTATAACATCCGTTCAGGATCTTCTGGCTTTCATAGTCTCTGGTGAGAAGTCTGGTGTAATTCTAACAGGTCTGCATTTATATGTTTCTTGACATTTTCCCCTTACTGCTTTTAATATTCAATCTTTGTTTAGTGCATTTAGTGTTTTGATTATTATGTGACAGGAGGAATTTCTTTTCTGGTCCAGTCTATTTGGAGTTCTGTAGGCTTCTTATATGTTCATAGGCATTTCTTTCTTTACGTTAAGGAAGTTTTCTTCTATAATTTTGTTGAAGATATTTAGTGGTCCTTTAAGTTGAAAATCTTTATTCTCATCTATACCTATTATCCTTAGTTTTGGTTTTCTCATTGTGTCCTGGATTTCCTGGATGTTTTGAGTTAGGATCTTTTTGCATTTTGCATTTTTTTGATTGTTTTGTCCATGTTTTCTATGGAATCTTCTGCACCTGAGATTCTCTCTTCTATCTCTTCTATTCTGTTGGTGATGCTTGCATCTATGGCTCCTGATTTCTTTCCTAGGATTTCTATCTCCAGAGTTTTTTCCCTTTGTGATTTCTTTATTGTTTATACGTCCATTTTTAGATTCTGGATGGTTTTGTTTAATTCCTTCACCTGTTTGTTTATGTTTTCCTGTAATTCTTTAAGGGATTTTTGTGTTTCTTCTTTAAGGGCTTCTACCTGTTTGGCTGTGTTCTCCTGTTTTTCTTTAAGGGAGTTATTAATGTACTCTTAAAATTCTCTATCAGCATCATAGATAGGATTTTAAATCTGAATCTTGCTTTTCTGGTGTGTTGTGGTATGAGGACTTGTTGTGGTGGGAGTACTGGATTCTAATGATGCCAAGTAATCTTGGTTTCTGTTGGTAAGATTCTTGCATTTGCCTTTCAATGTCTGGTAATCTCTGGTGTTAGATGTTGTTGCTATCTCTGGCTGGAGCTTGTTCCTCCAGTGAATCTGTAAGCCTGTCAGTGTGTCAGCACTCCTGGGAGACTAGCTCTCTCTTGGCAAGACAAGTGCACAGAAGGCTGTTGTACAGCCCCATTTCCTGGCTACAGATGTAGTTTCATAGGGCCCTGTCCCATGTGTTCTGCAGCTTCTGAGGCCTGTGCTCTCCTGAGTGGACCTACCTTAGAGAGTCACTGCAGAGAAAATGAAGAGCTTCCCTGGGTCCCAGGTTCAGAGCACTTTCTTAAGAATCAACATTTTATATGCCCATTCTCTCTAACAAGGGATCCCAAAGATGGGGACATCCTAGTAGCAGGAAGCATTCAAATAAAAGTACTTTGGAGGAAAGTCTCTCATCTGTAGGTGCTCCTAGGAGACATCCTGTATTATCTCTTACACTTTAGATATGTTTAAATGATAGTGCCAATATTTTGTCAGCCTAACACATTTTAGTAGATAACTAGTTTTTTATTTAGATTGTAAGATAAGATGATAACAAAAACTAGGTTGTGTAAAAATTAGCTGGGGGTGTTTACCTAATAAGATGAGCACAAATAGATTTTGTATCACATAGAATTAAATTGGTAGATTATAGGGTGTGGTATGTAATGTGTAATTCTCTGCCCCCCTGAAATCAGAGGTTACATACATTACTGGTGGAAAACACCAGAATTATAGTTAGCTGGCTGCTTGGGTAGTTCCTTTCTCTCTTGTATGAGTATCATTTAAGCTTTAGAATTTTTACATTAGACTTTATTTTTTTTAAGTTAATATCATATGGCCCTTGAGACTCTTGAAGATAATATATAATCTAACATTTTTATATTAGGACAGACATGATCTATTCCTTCTACTTATAAGAGCTAAGAACTAAAGAAAGTGTACTTTGGAGGAAAATCTCAATTATTGTTAGGTTGGTTTTGAATGGATAGTCTTCACTCTTGTTGATGGCTCCAATGTAGATACACTTACAAATGTCTCTCTGGAGTTAGTAGTTGTCAGACCCTAGAATCTGAAACTATTCCCCATCTTCGTAGAATCTTAGCCATGTAACTCTTGTGTGGATGAGAAGAATTTTTAAAAATTAGATTAACACAGCGATTAAATAACTAGCAGATCACCATTTCTCTCTCATTCCCATTTCTGTTCTTTTGAGACAGATATTATGGGCAAATCTCCCTAGTAACTGACTTCCTAATGTTGCTGTTTTACAGTTTCCCCTCTCTCCTCTGAGGTTCTAAAAGCTGTGCAGTGGTCTGACATGATTCTCCAGTTTTCAATCCTGTACACTTCATTATACTCAAGCTTCTGGAATAGTGCAGTGAGTGGTAAATTGGCACACCCCTTTCATGCTCCCTACTGATCTCCCCTGCCACTGATCTTCTTATTTTTGTGTCTTTAGGAGGACCTCCAATTTCTTAGTCTCTTCTTCTATCAGTTATCCATGTACTCAGCTACTCATTCACCTAACAAGCATTCTCTAACACCTACTTCTCCCATGTGCTTGACATACACAAATGAATATGACCCATTGAATCATTCAACAAATATGCATGGTGTATATCTAGTATTAAACAAATTCTATGCAGCATGTGTTGAATATTGAGCAAGATAGATTCTCAAAGACCTTTAACCTAATGATTGTTTTTTAATTCAAAAGAATACAGACTCATCACATGCATTTATAGAAAGGGTATTTATTCCATTTACTATGATAATGTGTTGGGATAAAATTATTATATAATATATTCTTTTATGTATTTTCCATATAAACTACAATGGAGGGAGCTAAAGAGCAGAAAGGTAGTTAATGGGACCAACATCTCACAGATATCCAACAATGGAGTTATCTGAATTCTAAATCTCGCTTCTGTTGAAAGAGGACTTGTATCACCAGATAGTTTAGAACTGCATGCACAGTGTGTAAAACTTTTAGTCTATTCTTATAAAAAAATCAATCTATAGACTCAATGCAAAATCTCCATCAAAATTTCATTGCCTTTATTCATAGAAATTGAACAAATAACCACAAAATATGCATGGTGTATATGTAGTATTAAACAAATTCTATGCAGCATGTATCCAATGGAAACATGTATTCAAATGGAAACACAAAAGACTAAGTATAGAAAAAACAGTATCGAGCAATTAAAAGCACTACTGAGAATAACACCACCCCTAATTTCAGATTATACTATGGAGCTATTGTAATAAAAAGCATGGTACTCTTGTAAAACCAAACATATTGATCAATGGAATAGAATTGAGGCCCCAGATAAGGCTCAGGCTCCTACAGCCACTTGTTTTTGACAATGTGGTCAAAATTACACATTTGAGAAAAGACAATACCTTCAGTAAATGGTGCCGGTTAAACTAGACAGCTACGCATAGAAGAATGACCCCCACAGAAAACTCCAAATGTATCAAATACTTTAATATAAGATCTGATACTCTGAATATGTTAGAGGAGGAAGTAGGGAAAATGCTTCAATTTACAGGCAGAGGAAAGGATTTTCTGAAGAGGATCTTAGTAGCATAGGCATTAGGATCAACAATTGACCCCAAGAAACTAAAAACTTCTATGCAGCAAAGAACATCAACCTTTGTGTGACAAGGAAAACTATAGATATAAGAGGATAACATCTTTTCTCTCTTTTTTTTTTTAACAGTAGTCCACTGGTTCCACAGAGCACAGTAACACATGGGCAAGAAATGACAAAGAATTGTGGGTGCCAAATAGAAATTTAGTCAACCCAGAGACTTAGATAAAGCTGGAGGAGTTGAACCTAAATGACTAGCAGGAAGGGCAGGACAGGCAGAAGGAACTGCTTAAGCAAAGGCCTGGAGAAAAAACACTATGTGCAGAGTTTGACAAAAAGTTTAGTATTCCAGGATCTATCTGCTCAGAGAGGAGAGTCTGTGGCAGAAAGTATTTGGGGCTGGACTATACAGAGACACCCAGCCAGATGATGAACTCAGTCCTGAGTGCCACCGAAGCTACTGAGAGGATCATCACTAGGTTGAAGTCTTTAAAGAACACAGAGAAAGACAGAGAGGGTGGTGAGACAAAAGAGATGATTTCTTTACAGTTTACCCTGGCTTCCATACTGCTCCAAGAACCCCTGTGGTGTCACCATGAAACAGCTAAGATTGGAAAGAAAAAAAAAAGCTTTCAGATACTATGTTAAACACTCTGTCAAAAATCGCGATAGAGAGAAGATTCAGCTTAGGGCATATGTTGCCAAGAAGAGCTGGGAGAGACATGGTTAATCTGGGCTCGGTCACCATCTGAATAAAAGAATCTAAGGGAGCTAACTGTGTCAGTTTCTCACTCCAGCCGATTACAAATTATTCTGTTTCTGGCAGAGGTATACTTGCTGGCTGTTTCATGTGGTAACACAGGCTTTGAAAAGGGAAACACTAGTGTTAGTGAAGGGTGTAGCTAGCAATTTGAAATTGGTACACACAGCAGTCTATTGCTCCCCATCCTCATCATTCCCCCCAAAGTAAGTTTGCCATTAAACACAGTGTGAGATCCTGCCCAGTGGGGATGCAAGCCCTCCACCCTCTCCCCGTGCCTCTGTCTCATTCAGACACAACAGAAATAAGACAAACTCACATTCCGATAGCTCTTTGGAAGTACTTTATCATTGAGTGTCCTGCGTCCTCGTCTTTTCAGAGGAAACAAGGTAGGAGGGAAGATGATGGTCAGAAGAGAAAGCATGGCAGAGAAGGAAGCAATAAGACGAGAACACACTTATGTCTCTATCAAAAAGGGCAAGGAAGGAAGAGATTGGGAAACTAGCTTCACACACTTTCATAAGCATATATCAAAACTCTTATGCTAGGTTGTGAAAACCCCAAGCAGACAAGACAGTCTCTAGGATCAAGTTGTCCAGGTTTGGCTGGGGAGGCCTATGCACAGAAGTATACCACATATAAAACCATGGAAATATTTAATTGGTATGGAAGCCACTGCATTAGAAATCATGGTAGTGCAAGAGAAAAGGATTAATAACAAAATGTAATTTTGTTTGTTTGTTTGTTTGTTTGTATGTGTGTGTGTCTGAAGACAGAAGTGTGGGTATGTGCCATAGTGCCAATACAGAGGCCACAGGACAACTTCCCGGACTCAGATTCCATCCATCCCTGTGGGTCCCAGGGATGGAACTCAGGTCATCAGTCTAGGTGACAAACACCTTTACATACTGAGCCACCTCACTGAGAAAGGATCTTTTTCAGGGGAAAACATGACTTACGTGTTGTTCAGATGTCTGTAATGGGGAGATACACTCCAACGAGAGCACAGTCAGAGGAGCAGTGGCAGCATTGCTAGTCCTAGAATGAGAAGTCCTCTGATGGCAGTATGATACAAGATGGGCAGTGATGGGAAGGAACATGGGTGGGACCAAGAGGGAGGCCTATGGCAGACCACGAGTCTGGTGAAAATGAGCGTGCTATTGGTATCCATGGATTTCTCTTAAAGCAAGAGGGTAGCAGGAGAAAGCTTTCAGGTATGGAAGAGCTGTGATCATTTCTAAAAGCTTCTTCGAAAGGCAGAATGGATAATGAGCAGCAGGAGAGAAAAACTGAAGGGATGGAGACGAAAGCCATCCATGGAAACAGGAGGGAGCCGAGTTCCTGTGATCGCTACAGACATCTGGAACCTGTGCTTGGTCTTATTACAGGTAATAGTTTTAACACCGAACTCTACTTCATTCAACCTGTGTGTTCCAAGTTCATGTGTTGAAACTCAGTCCCTAAGGCGGTGATCTTAAGAGAGAAGGCCTTTGGGAGAGCACAGATCTAAGGAGTGGAACAAGTTCTCTTAGAAAAGAGGCCCGAGGGGCTCATTTACCTCGTCTTTCTGTGAGACAGTGAGAAGGTATGGGAATGAAGCAGGGAGCAATCTCTCAGTTAGCACAGACATTTGTCAGCTCTTGATCTCACAATTCCCAGCCTGCAGAACTGTATGGAGTTCTTTGGCATATAAGTTCCCTAGTCTGAAATAGTTTTTGATAGCCAGCTAAGCAGACTCAGATACTACCACTGTTCTACATGTTACAATGATAAACCAGCCTTAGTTTTCTGACTTCCATTCATTTTCCATATTAGGTACCAGCTATATCGTTTCCAATCCTACAAGTTCTGGGACCCCATTGCCAGAATGTACAACTATTCTTCACTCCCACTGGCTATGCGTCCTTTCACAAGGAATGGAAACTTCTTATTGTCTGAATTCCTAACTAGAGATATCTGTAATCATTGTACTCACCTTTTTAGACCATTATTCTCGAAGAAGAAGAAGAAGAAGAAGAAGAAGAAGAAGAAGAAGAAGAAGAAGAAGAAGAAGAAGAAGAAGAAGAAGAAGAAGAAGAAGAAGAAGATGGAATACATTCTTCAAGGATCAATTGTGCTTACGAGAGACAAGCTGCTTGGGATTCTAGTTGCACTTCATTATCTTCTATCCATCAGACCTTGAATAGTTGATTAACATTTAGCAGTAGGTTTTATATTAAAACAAACAAACAAGGATTTCTTTATAAATTATTGCTGTGTACACAATATATGTGCTTGTATATATGTGTATATATGTGAGTGGAAATTTACACAAGGCACATGTGGAGATCAGAGGAAACTCTTGGATGTCAGGTTTTGCTTTTGATCTTGTTTGAGACAGGGTGTCTTGTTTGTTGGTTCGTGTGTGCCTAGGCAGTGGCCCATGAGCTTTCAAGCACTCTTCTGCCCATTTATCATCATGCTCTCAGAATTCTGGGCTTATAGATATGTACTACTGTGCTGGCCTTACCTAGGTTCTGAGGATCTGAGCTCACTTAGGTGGCAAGCACCTTACCTAATGGTTACCTTCTCAACCCTAAACACACTTGTTTTGTAAATAAATGACTAAATGGTTTTTTCTTAGCAACATTTTTCAACATCATCTTTCAATGAGTAAATAGAAAGTATTAAAGAGAAATCAATAAATAAAATGATAATCTTTTCACTTGCCTATCTACAGTATTCAACATGCCTCAATAGTTTCCTTCTGTGTCTTTTTGTAGACTCACCAATGGATCAACAGTCAGTCAAGTATTGAAGTGGCTGGGAATGGCACATGGATTGTGAACATTTATCTTGTATCTCCTGCTCATAGGAACACATTATAGAAATAGCTATTATGCAGTACAGATTAGTTGGGATGTATAGTTGGAAAAATGTGAGTTTAAATCTCAACTCTGTCACTTATGGATCAAGTGATTTGCTAAGTCTTAAAAACTTTGACCTTGTAGTTTCATGTATCAGCATAACACATAGTGCCTGGATAAATGGCTTAAGTGGAGCTTGGGAGGGCAGTGGAAACTCAGAGTAGAGCCAAGAAGGGGTGTGTGTGGAGGCATCTTGGAAAGTATGTTGAACATTTCAGTAGCCCATTCATTATTTGACCAGAAGACTAGGAATTCTCTGATGATGGTAATTTCTGAATTTCTAGCCTTTTTTTTTTTTAAGTAAGGATTCAGGAAAGCCCTTACCAGTCTATTCCTAGCACTTCCTTGCTTTCTGTCTTACTGGGTGCAACAGAATCTAGTAAGAGAGTGTTAATGTAGTCATTGAATCTGAGTTCAAATTCTAGCCCTGCTTCTTACTAACTATGTGGCCTTGGGTAAGTCAGCTGATCTCAGAGACTCAGCTTCTGTGGAGAGGATGAACGTGGACAACACCCACACAACCCAGGACAGCTCTTGCCTGACACGTAACAAAAGCTCAATATTCCCTTTGTTCTTTCTTTCCCTCCTTCTCTCAGTTTCTCCTTCCTGCCTCCCTCTCTCCCTCAGCAAACTCCCCTGACCCTCTGCTCCTTTGGCTGAGTTGATTCAGTTGTGGAAGCAGAGCGACTTATGGTTCATTTCGGGACACGGATATTTTGAGCTGTTTGTTTTCCAGCCTACAGTCATGTTTTCCAATTCAGGTTACGTTTCCTGCTGGAAAATTGGGCCCTCACAAGAGCTGTTGGCAGCATCCACAGCCTGATCCGGTTGAGAAGCAGCCCATCCCTTGGCAGGCAGTTGAAGAGCACCACTCTGTGTGCGCGTGTGAGCGGGCGGCAATTCACATCCCTCTGAGTTTGGACTGATCGCCAAAGGCACTAGCGGCCCAACTCCGGCTCTCCCACGATGAAGAGCCCTTTCTCTAACTTAATAGTTACATGTTTCCTTGGATGTGGGATGCAAAGGCACTGAAGTGGACAACGCTGAGCTCTGCTTGTGTCCTCTGTCAGAGGCACAGTGCGAACTCCCAGCTTGCAGGTCCCTGTAAATGTGAAAGATCCCCTTTGGTGGAACAGATAGAAACCATTCCTGACTGCTGGCGCTTACACCTTGCCTTCGATGTGTCCCTGCTGGCTTTGGTGTTGGCTTTATCTGGAAATCAGGAGGTCTGGCTTGGAACACTCTCTGTTCTTCTAAACCCATCCCTTGCAAGATCATTCAGAAATCTCTTGTTTTATTCTTTCCTATAAATTTTATCTCATTTTTCTCTTGGTGTTTTCAGCCCAAGTCTAAGCTCGTATGTCTGAAATCGAACATGTTTGCTAGGCTACCTGTTTCTTACCTCCTCCTCTTTGTTCTTCAGTTCAGAACACATGGTTGCGGGATGGAGAGTACCACAGAAAACTGAGCACTACTCAGATCCTTCCCTTCCTCTGTCTTGCCCCGCCCCCTTCCTGGTCCATCAATCAGTTATGCCTCTGTCCTAAAGGTCTCTTGAATTGTTTCTTCCTATTCTTCATTCTCTGAGTCTACTCCTGCAGCATAGACCTTCTCATTTTGATCATCACAAAAGGCCCCTGTAATCTTTAATTTTATGACTCATCTTGACTGAGGTAAAGGATGACCAACAGCTGACAATATGTCAATTAAGTGCCTAAGGGAGTGTTCCTAGACCAGGTTAGCACTTAAAGCCATACATGCAGTAAAGAGAACGTGTTCTTGTGCTGTTTGGACTATAATCCAACCTGTGAAGGCTTTGATGTTAGATTTATCTGGAAATCAGAAGGGCTGCTTTGGACCGATAGACATGGAGTAAACATGCTGAAGAAGGCCTGTTTTTCCCATTCCCAGTTCTTACTCTGGCAAAGCAGTCTGTGCCCACTCACTTTTTATGCTTCCAACTTTCAGGGCTTCACTCCTGTGTAGGGAACCACCCCATGAGTTCCCCTATTTCTCAGTCCTTTGGATTTGCAACAGATGCCACCACCATTGGCTTCTGTGCTTCGGCTGCTTGCAAACAGTAAGTACACTGCAGGACTTCTCACTCTTCACAGTCCTGTGAGCCCATCTCCAGTACAAAGCTCATCTCCTGCATCTTGGCATATCCTGTTTCTCTGGAGAACCCTGATGAGTACACCTCTTCTCTTTTTCTTTTCTTTTGCACAGTTTATGGTCCAGTGCAGCAAAACTCAAATCCGACTCTGTAACTCCCCTGCTAAAAATGTCTGTCACTTGTCCTTCCTCGATCAGCCACATGATTAAGTGGTGATACAGAAAATAAGTTCGTCCTCCACACATCTCCCACATCCCCTCTTGAACTGCTTCGTTAATGATGCTAAATTCCATAATACCCTGGGCCAGAACTTCATCTGTGAATTTGCTATTTCTTCTACAATCTTAACCACGCATTTTGCCTATTCGATCATTTATTGATTTAGGACATTGTTAGCACCAGCAAATCCTTGTACAGAAGATTCTTCCCACAATCCCTAAAGCGTTTTCTAGCTTGAAAAGATGTAATTCTGAGTAGCCTTTTGTATTCAAGATCACCTGCCTTCTCTAGTTCAAAAGATGCGTTTTTTTTTCTGGTGTCTGCATTAGAAACTGTGTTATAGGCCAACAAGGCCCTCTGAAGACCGTTTGCCATCGAAGCTCAAATCCACAGAAGTAGCCATGGCATTGTTTGTTGAAATAAATCTCAGAGCAAAATGGTGGATAAAAACCATGCTGATGCTAGGAGAGAGAGAAAATGTGAGCGCAGAGATCTCACGGGACTTGACATTTCCATCCATCATGGCCAGCAAGCATGGAAGGGGAATGACTGGCTTTAATGTGAATCCTCTGGATTGAGTTAACCATTTGGAAATCATGAATAGCAATCACTTTCTCCATTAAGGCCCGATTCTTGTCAGCAGTTCTAATAAATATGTACCACGTTGTCCATGCATCAATGTTACAAAACTCTTCTAAAGAACATCTCCAGGGGTAGACATGCATGTGCAAGCCTGTGCATATGCACACACACACATACACAACCACAACCCTTTTATACTCTAACACACAAACTAAGGCTGCTTGGCAAACAGATGGAGGGGGCTCTGCGGCTTCGTTTGTCTCAGTTCATAGCACTGCCTCTAAAGCATGTCTCAAGCCTTCCCGGAAGCCAGCGTATAGCACAGGGAATTTAAACATCGAGGCCCTGAGCATCCCCGTGTCATCCCATGTCATTATCATCAACCCCTCTAATCTCACCAAGCTTGCTCATTTTCCGGGCTCTTGCAGCTTCTCCCCCAACATCAGCCCCACGGTCCCTCCTGTCCTGATACACAGGCTACAGGCTTCCTTCCCACATTGTAGACTTGGCATGCTCACTTGGACCCACTCATCCCTTGATTCATTTGCTTGCAAATGTTCTAGGGAATCGTTTTCACTAATCTCTCTACGAAATCACCCACTCAGGGAATCCACCTTAGCAGGGGCTGCTGGCCTTGTGGTCACCGGGTTGGGCCAGACACTAACCTGCTGTCTCTTGGTTGCAGAGTCACTATTCTCCATTTAGATTTGTTATGTTTGGGCTGGGAGCCCACAAACCCTATTTCTGCTTTGTTTTCTGACTCCATGATAGATCCTGTCAAGTAGAAGGCTTCACAGAGAGAGGTTGAGGCAGGTCATGCCAGGTTCCTTTTTGTTTTTGTTTTTGTTTTTGTTTTTCTTTTAACATAAAGAGTTTGGTTGAATTGCAGCAGCAGTTGAATTCATTTCCTTCAGCACTGGAACCAGCCTGCTAACCTCCTTAGGGACATAAGCACAGCCCAGCAGAGGGAGACCCTGTGCTCAGAGGTTCTAGGGTCTACATGACTTTAATGTATTCCTTAGGCTCTTGTCCATTCATGGAACCCTTATCTATACTTTAAAAAATGCTTATCAATTTTTTTTTTACTTAGAAGCATTATAGTTAAGCTAGTATACTTAAAAGATTTTAATGTTGTTTCTTTTATATTTAAGATTATAATTACATCATTCCCCCCTCTCTTCGATCCATTCAAACATACCCATAAAAGAGACCAATATCCCTTGGTCTCTTTCAAATTCATAATCTCTTTTTTCATTAGTTGTTGTTACACACACACACACACACACACACACATATATATATCTATATATATGTGTATACACACACACACATATATATATATTCCTAAATGGACCCTGCTCAGTCTACATAATGTTACTTGTAAGCATGCTTTCAGGGCTGAGCCCTTGGTATTAGATAACTAGTTGGTGTGCTCTTCCCTGCAGAAGACTATTTCTCTGCTCTCAGTAGCATCTCTTAATTGCCTGTAGTTCCTGGTGCAGGGTTGAAGCCTTGGGTGCTCTCTCCCCTGTTTACCTTGGCATGCCCGTTGTTATTGTCTTTGTTAAGTTCATATTATGGTAGTCAGTCACACTGGTGAGACGTTATGGTTGTAACTTCTAACAGTTCATCCATACTTTTTAATTTTAATAACTTCAGTCCATTTGCTCCCCAGCCCTAAAGATAATGGATTTCCCTACAAAATTTCCATAAAACCAAACAAATCATTTCATATTCTCAAGAAGGTAGCTAACACTTCTTCATATTTAGATGACAATTTGTTGTATTAAATTGTTCCTGTAACATGCATAATTCCTGTTTGAGGCACCAGGCCTGGAGGGAGAGAGGTATAAATTTAAAAATCCTGTACTATCCACACTTTGGCTGACTGTGATGATATTAGTTTAAAACTTGTTCAGGTTTTAACTGGCGATTATCACATACATGTCTAATCGTTCTTTATGATAAGAATGTACAGCCCAGTCTGAAACACAGAAAAACCCAAGTGACCTAGATTCACTAATGCCACTATCCTTTTTTATGATTGGCACTTATACACACATATGTGCACATCACACCACCATGTTCACACAGTCACCCATCTTTGAAGAAAATGTAAAAGAAAAGGAAAATTCTCATTTGCACTTATGCAATAATTATTATTTTCATCCCATTTGTCCCCTTCCTTCATCTCTCTGAGTTCCTTTCTTGTGTGATTTTCCTTAAGCTACAGAACCTCCTTTGCTGACAATCTTGCCTGGTCTGTGAGCTGCAAATCTTTGTTTTAGTTCATCTCAAAATGCCTGCCCGCCCTCCCTCCCTCCCTCCCTTCCTCCCTCCCTCCCTTCCTTTCTTCCTTCCTTCCTTCCTTTCTTCCTTTTGTTCCTTCGTTCCTTTCTTTCTCCCATAACAATAGTTTCATGGACTGTAGAATTCTTGGATATTGTCAGCATCCCACTGCTCTGTGGCTTTCATTATTTCTGAGGAGAAATAAGCAACCCCAGTATGTAGTACTAGGCCTCTGAACTTACTGCCTCTTTCTTTATAGAAGCTTCTACGATTTTTTTTATTACTGGGTTTCAGAATTCAGCGTAATTTCTTATGATATTGAGCACACACAGACACACACACAGACACACACACACACACTGCTCAGAATTCCTTGGATTTCTTGTATTTGTAAATTGAGTATTTTTCTTAATTTGAAGTATTTTATACCACTGTTTTTGGATATTTTTATTTGTTTCCTCCTCTTTTACTTAGTTTTAGAATCTTGATTCTAAATGCATTAAAATGTTTGATACTGCCTCTAAGGAACCAATACTTCCCTTTTTCCATTTAATTATCTCCCTGTCTTTTTCTTAATTTTTCCTATTCATCTACTTTTAGTTCATTTCTCCCCATTATTTTTGTGGTTTCAGTTAAAGTTTTCATTTAGTTTTACTATTCCTTTGCTTGTACATCTGTATTATGTTTAACTGTGAAGTTTTCCCCATAGGCCTATGTATTCAAACATGTTATCCAGTTGGTGGCGCTGTTTCTGGAGGCTGTGGAGTTAGGGATTTAGGAAGTGGGTCAGTGGGGCAGGTATTTGGTGTTATAGACCAGTTCTGCTTCCAGCTGACTTACCAATTAATCTATCAAACTAACTCTCTCTCTCTCTCTCTTTCTCTCTTTCTTCAGTCTGTCTACCTGTCTGTCTCTGTCTCTCTGTCTTTGTCTCTGTATCTCTCTGTCTCTCTCTGTATCTCTCTGTATCTGTCTCTGTCTCTCTCTGTCTCTGTCTCTCTCTCTCTGTCACTGTCTCTCTTTCTTTCTCTTTCTCTGTTTTCTGGTCCACTGAGACGTCATATGAGTCCCAGCTTACATGCTCTTTCAGTCAAAAACTGTGGCCTTGCAGTCCCCATTGTGGTGGATCACATTTGTCTCCACCATGATGAACTACACCTTCAGATCATGAACTGGAAGAGATATTTTCTCTCTTGCATGTTCTCTTATGAGGTGATCGGTAGAGCAAAAATAAAATAAAACAAAACAGACGTATCATCCCCACTCTTCATGCATTTCTTAGGTGTTCTCTGGAGTGTTACATTCTGGTTGCCCTTTTGGTCTAATAATTTTTATCACATGTAAACATTTTAAAGATATGTTGTAGAGACTCTAACACGTCCTCTTTGCCTTCCATTCCTACCCAACCAGATACACATTTCCCTCCCAGTTCTTTCCCTCTCTCCTTGTCTTCCTAACCCATTTTGAGATAGGATCTAACTATGTAGCCTAGTCTGACCTCCAACTTCCTATATAGTTTAAACTGCCCTTGAGTATGGGACTATCTTGAGTTCTGGGACTGCACCCATGTGCCACTCTACCTGTGGGATTTTCATTGTTATTGTTGTCATTTGTTTGTTTCTTTTGAGGACTGTCAATGTTTGTTTTAGCAAACAGTGGATTTGGCTGGGCTTAAATTCTAAACTGGTCTTTTCCTTGTGGGAAGTGGTTGAAATGTATGCTCAGCCCTTTGAGTTTTTGGCTTCTGTGGTCTTCCTTGCTTAGCATCACCCAGTGACTTTAAGCAGAGTTAGATTTGGTTTTTGCTGTTTTGTTTTACTGCAGATGTTGGTCCTCCCTTCTGTGTTTCCCTGCTCTCCCCATCACTGCCTATACTTTGACCCCATCACTACATTTCCAGTTATTTATCAGCTCAGAGCTCTGTTGTCTGACACCTCAAGGTAGTAGGACTATTGCTTTCTACTGCCTCGGGCATTGGGTTGGGGAAGATCCTTGGTAAAACTGTGATGATTGACAGATCTTACCAGTGCTCTTCTGGAGTTAAGATCGATGTCCTGTCTACTTTCTGTCTGCTCCTGCGATTTTTCAAAGCATTTAAATCACCTCATTGAAGCTGAATTATCATTACTTATAAATTTGATCATTCCAAGCTAATTTTCTATCACTGGAGACTATGGTTTCCTTAAATTCATGTTTTCTTTCTTCTTATAGAGTCCTTGGAAGGCTTTTAAACTCTTAACAATTTCTTTGACAAGTCATCTGTAAGCAAGTATAATGTGTAACATTGTATCATGTTTCTAGTTTATGATGAATTTTCATATATTTTTTCCTCTTTTAGAGTTTGTCTCAATCTGGTGAGAAAGATATTTTTACTGTTCCCATTTTAGAGATGAAGAAACTAAAATCCCAAGACACTTGTACAAGTTCATACATGCAGCAAAAAGAAGAAGCAGTCTTTAAACTCTGCTGATTTGAACTCTGTGCTCTTATCAGAATGTCAAAACTACCTTAGAAGATAATTTTCATTATTAATCGTGTGTATACGTGTACATACATGTATATTCCAGGTTGATTGCATGTGTGCTTGCATACATGGAGATTAGAGGACAGCCTTGAGTTTGAGACAGGATCTCTCATTGTGCACTCTTGTGTGTGCAGGGATAAATGTTCCATGAGCATCCAGGGGTTCTCTTTTCCATCCCTTGCCTTTTGATGTAGGGATGCCAGGATAATAGGTGAGTATCATTGTACCTGGCTTTTCTGTGACTTCTGGGTATCTGAACTCAGGTTACTAGGTTTGAGTAATAAATGCTTTACTCACCAAGGCATCTCCCAGGCCTAGATCTTTGTTTTGTTTTTAAACTGAAGCCTGGGCAAACTTGATGCTCTCCTTAGTGGAGAGTTTTGGTTGGCTGTTCCTGAATGAAGACCAGATAAGCAAGTCTTACCTGAGAGCTGAGCAAGTAAACATTGGGAAAGTTTTGTCGTGGTTATTGATTTTCTTTTCAACATATAGAATTGTAAAAAAAAAATAGGTTATTTATTTCACCACCGTGAACTGCTCCCCACAAACTGGTGATAACCCAGCATCTAGTGAGTGAAGCCTCTCCAAAGCACAATACTCAGTGTCTGTGCTGGTTAGCTTTTGTCAACTTGACACAAACTCCAGGCTTATTGGGAATAAGACATCTGATGAAGAATTACCTCCATCAGATTAACCTATTGCCATGTTCTATGGAGTAGTTTCTTCATTTCTCATTAATGTAAGAGAACCTAGCCCACTGTTGGTGCTGCCATCCCTGGTCAGGTGGGGCTAGGCTATATTTTAAAAGCTAGCTGAGGAATCTAGAGAAAAGAAGCCAGGAACCAGCATTTTTCCACAGTCTTGCTTCAGTTCCTGCCTCCTGAGTTATGTCTTGAATTCCTGCCTTGAATTCCCTGGATTATGAACTATGACCTATAAGCCAAATGAACCCTTTCCTCCCTGGATTGCTTTTGGTCAGTGTTTCATCACACAATAAAAGTAAAACTATAACAGATTTCGATTCAGAGAAAGAATGAGCGTAAGATGATCCTGGTGTGAGTTATGAATCAACTTCTCTGGCTGATCCTATTGCTTCTGGAGCTATAGTTAGTCAGGAAGGCACAAAGCCCAAAGAAATTGTCAAGAGTGACATGTGCCAGGCCTGGAAGAAGGCATTATGTGGGGCATAGAGTCCTGTTGTCATTGTCTTGGGAAAGTGAGCTTTAATCTTGACAGAAGCCCAGAAAAAGCAGAGGTTTGCCATAAAGCCATAACTGAAGCTTCAAGGGGCCTGGAGTGGCTGGCAGAGACAGGAATGGAGCTTCCATTCAGTCCATTGCTCAATGTCAGGTCCTGGGCCAGGTATATGGATTTTTTTTCCATTTAATTTGATTAAGCAGAAACTCATCCTGATGACTTGACCAATACAAACGTGTGCACACACACCCATGCATGCACACACACAGAGACAGACAGAGAAGAAAGACTCACAGACACACACACAAAGAGACAGAGACAGAGACAGAGACAGAGAAAGAAACAGAAAAACATAATACATACAAACACAGAGAGAGAGACAGAGACAGAAAGACACAATACATATATACACATACATACACACACATACACACAGAGAGAGAGAGAGAGAGAGAGAAGAGAGAGAGAGAGAGAGAGAGAGAGAGAGAGAGACTAAGACAGAGACACAGATATAGACAGAGACAGAAAGAGACAGACAGACAGACAGACCGACAGACCGACAGACAGACACAGAGGGGAGGAGGAAGAGGGAGGGAGGGAGGAAGGAGAGAGAGAGAGAGAGAGAGAGAGAGAGAGAGAGAGAGAGAGAGAGAGAGAGAGAGAGAGAGAGAGAAGAAACTCAGAAGACTGCTCAACAATAGCAGCCCCGGGGAACTAGGTGAGGAGTCGTATTAAAGTTTCATCAGAATACATTCAAGGTTTGCCAAAGTTTATTTGAAGCCCCAGCGACCACAAGCCACTGCAGCCATGATGCATGTCCATTATAATTATTATTTTGCCTTTCTGCCTGCTCATGTCCTAAGAGTTGTTTTTTCTGACGCTCTTTAGTTAACTGGCAGCTTGAGAAGGCGTGGGTCACTATTCTGCTTGACAGCTATTGTCTGTGCAGAGCTGGATCAAGGTTTTCATAAGCTGCCAGTCTGATTTAGTGAGGGCTTCATCCAGGGAAGGCTCTCAGTGAGCTTGTTCCAGGAGACTGGGGCTTGCTCCAGAACAGCAATTCTGACAAATCGACAAGGCAATAGGAGATCATTAGACTGCCAAGTGCCTCTGCAGACAGCTACTGGGACACTGGACCCATTGTCTACCTGTTCAAGGATGTCCTGGGAGCAACATTAATTTCCAGACTAACCCACTGGGGCTTCCTATGACATCGTTCTGCACAGATGGCCAGAGACACTGGAACCTGAATGCAGGAGCTCCTGGTAGTGGCTCATCATTGGATGGCTGGTTTTATGGCAGGCATTTCAATAGCCTAGAAATCCCTGCTACTGTATCCTGGCACCATTGTCTTCCAGTATTCTTAATGATTTCAGGTTCTCTACATCCCACTTCATGAGATATTTTAAATTCAATTTTATCTATTTTGTATTAAGTAAATATGATACAGCTTAAGGCTTTTCTTGAAAACAAAATAAAACAGGTAAAAGTAAAAAAGGTAAGTAATCAGCTGTGCGTGAGGTCGTCTCATGTTCCATGCGGTGCATGAGGTAAGTCTCATGTTCCATGCGGTGCGTGAGGTAAGTCTCATGTTCCATGCAGTGCGTGAGATAGTCTCATGTTCCATGCAATGGAGTGAATCATGGTAGAACAGAGGTGTCCAGGAGTACAGGTGAATTTTAAGCAACAGTGCCTTTGAAGACTCCTGCTTGGATCTGTGTTTGGAGATGTCCTGAGGCTGGTTTGTTCCGCTCCTGAAAAATGATTGTTAATTTTTCCAGAATTTATCAAGCTGATTGATGATATTTTGGCAGTTTTAAGCCAACCCTAGTGGGAGTATTTGTACAACAGAAGTTGTCAGAAGTTATAAATGAAAGGTGCATCCTTCCCTCTCCTCCTCTCCCACACACCTCCTCCATTTCTTCCTCTTGCACGGCAGACTGGTTTCCTGCCATGCACTGGACGCTTTTCTGCTGCTGCCACCGAAAGTTTGCATTTGAGGATATGGGATTATCTTCTGAGATTTGAACTCCAGATTAATATGTGATAGACCAGACTAGAAGGCAATAAAATCTTGGCTCATGGAACTTGTGTGAAAGTAATAGCAAGTAGCTATGGTGACACATGTGACCAGTATGTGTAAACACACATGGTCCCAACTGGCTACATTTCTAATTAAATCCAGCTGAAGCCTCAATGATTTAGTTAGACACACATCTCTCTAGATGCCCTTGTCCCTGGGATGAAGGCAAAGTGTAGACCTTTCTCCAATCTAGTTCTTTCCTCCGAGAGTAGTGAAGCTTGGTCCAAGTAGAACTTTACTCATTTTACGTGTCTCATGAAGAGATGTGAGGGATGAAGCCAGTCCTCTCTCACTTAGTTTTTTGATACCCACTTTGATAAGTGCTCTGTGTGAAGATGCAGCATGTTATTCCTTTTCTATTAATATGGTTCTGATGTTATTCCACGTTGTGGTGTGTGGGGATGGGGGTGGGTATGTGTTTCCAGAGATAGAGATTGGGTTTCAGCAGTGCTATCCTGACTGGTTATTATAGATCATCCCATCTCTGGGCTACTCATAGATTCTTTGAGATCAAAAGGATCTCTCTTCCTCAGTATTAAACTTGGAGAAGGTTGCCCCATGCCATGTATAGCTTGACTCTTCTCAAGGATGGCTCTGTAGACACAGTTGAATGGTAACTTTTCCAAGAATGCTTTTCTCTCTCAGAAGGGCTAGAGAAGGCTGCTTATAGAATCTGCCTTACTTCAACCTGGCCTATTTCCTGTCTTTAGGTGACAGATATCTAAAAGAATGACGTATTATTGAAGCATGAAAAAGGAGTCACACTTGTGGATGTGGGCAGTGCCTTGCAGAATAATCGGCAAGGAATGGAGGCTGGATTAGTAAAAATGGTTCACGTTTCTTTAGTGCACAGCCTGTCTGCTTGTTTATATGAGTTTCCTCGTCAGTGACTATGGGTAGATGGGCAAGGTCATCTCTACCTGTAGTCTGATGCTGTTTAGCATCTAAATTCAGAACTCTGCTTTTTGATCATTCCAAGAGACCCTCTGATGGAGATGGGACTTCTGCGTGAGTTTCCTCTGAAGAAGAGGCTCTGCAGGGTTGGCTGGTAGGATGGTTCTAGCCACGTGTCAGTTACATTTTACATAAAAATTATAAAATCGAGGGTGGGGAGGCTAAGGAGAGTGCTCAGTAGGTAAAATGCTTGTACAAGCATGGAGGGTTGGGTTTAATTCTCAGAACCCACATGAAAATTTGGCTGTGGTGGCATGCACTTGTAATCCAAACTCTGGACAGGTGACTGACAGGTGCATCTCTGAACTCACTGGGCAAATAGCCTAACCTACCTGGTAAGCCACTTAGAGAGCATGTCTCAGAAAGAAGAAAATGTAAAGTGGTGTCTAAATGACACAGAGGTTGACCTCCACTCACTGCATGCACATATACGCACATGCATGTGCACAGACACACATGCACACATACACAACACATGCACACACACACACACACATGAATAACACACACACACACACATGAATAGAACACACACACACATGAATAAAACACACACACACACATGAATAACACACACACACAGAGGCATTAAATGACTAAGCCTTCCAAAACCTTGAAAGTTTAGAAGCAAAATAATCAAATTTCAGAGATCAATTGGCCCTGGATTCTTGACAAAAGTGAATTTTAAGGCCAATTAAACTCCAGGACACCTTGGTGTATAGAGCATTCTCCAAGGCACTGTGTCCTTGAGGGATCACTCTGAGCATATCTAAGCTGTCCCTGGCCGTAGCTCCAGATCAGTGTGTACTGCATCAGGCAGGGTTGCAGGAGGGAGGAAATGAAGCATTGAAAGAGGCAAGTTAGGATAGAGAAGAGCTTCCATCAAAAGAAGAGCAGCTTCAGGGGAAGACTAGGGCAGCAATGCACCTTAGGTTAATGACAACAGGCATGTGAAGGCAGCGAGGATGAAAGGTGGGTGCAGAACTGCCAGAGTCTAGTGGTTGGGGTCACTCCTTAAGTGCTGGAGCTACGGAAGGAACATCACCCATGCCACAGGTTCCTTCCCAAGCACAGAGAAAAATGGGGAGAAATACTCTGGCCCAATCTCTCCCATTGTGCATTGTGCAGCCACACTTTCTCTTATTGTATTTCTCCCGCTAATTAATTTATTTCTCATTGGCCAAGCCCGGCTGGTAGTCAGGGCACATCATGCTGAGGAAACCCAGTCTTAAGAATCAGTCCCTAATTCCAACTCAATTTTTCAATGAATTAGAAAGTGCAATCTGCAGATTAATCTGGAATAACAAAAAACCTAGGATAGCAAAAACTCTTCTCAAGGATAAAAGAACCTCTGGTGGAATCACCATGCCAGACCTAAAGCTTTACTACAGAGCAATTGTGATAAAAACTGCATGGTACTGGTATAGTGACAGACAAGTAGACCAATGGAATAGAATTGAAGACCCAGAAATGAACCCACACACCTATGGTCACTTGATCTTTGACAAGGGAGCTAAAACCATCCAGTGGAAGAAAGACAGCATTTTCAACAAATGGTGCTGGCACAACTGGTTGTTAACATGTAGAAGAATGCGAATGGATGCATTCCTATCTCCTTGTACTAAGGTCAAGTCTAAGTGGATCAAGGAACTTCACATAAAACCAGAGACACTGAAACTTATAGAGGAGAAAGTGGGGAAAAGCCTTGAAGATATGGGCACAGGGGAAAAATTCTTGAATAGAACAGCAATGGCTTGTGCTGTAAGATCGAGAATTGACAAGTGGGACCTCATGAAACTGCAAAGCTTCTGCAAGGCAAAAGACACCATCAATAAGACAAAAAAAACACCAACAGATTGGGAAAGGATCTTTACCTATCCTAAATCAGATAAGGGACTAATATCCAATATATATAAAGAACTCAAGAAGGTGGACTCCAAAAAGTCAAATAACCCCATTAAAAATGGGGCTCAGAACTGAACAAAGAATTCTCACCTGAAGAATACCAAATGGCAGAGAAGCACCTGAAAAAATGTTCAACATCCTTAATCATCAGGGAAATGCAAATCAAAACAACCCTGAGATTCCACCTCACACCAGTCAGAATGGCTAAGATCAAAAATTCAGGTGACAGCAGATGCTAGCGAGGATGTGAAGAAAGAGGAACACTCCTCCACTGTTGGTGGGATTGCAAGCTTGTACAACCACTCTGGAAATCAGTCTGGCGGTTCCTCAGAAAATTGGACATAGTACTACCGGAGGATCCAGCAATACCTCTCCTGGGCATATATCCAGAAGATGTCCCAACCGGTAAGAAGGACACATGCTCCACTATGTTCATAGCAGCCTTATTTATAATAGCCAGAAGCTGGAAAGAACCCAGATGCCCCTCAACAGAGGAATGGATACAGAAATTATGGTACATTTACACAATGGAGTACTACTCAGCTATTAAAAAGAATGAATTTATGAAATTCCTAGCCAAATGGATGGACCTGGAGGGCATCATCTTGAGTGAGGTAACACAATCACAAAGGAACTCACACAATATGTATTCACTGAT
Organism: Mus caroli; assembly: GCF_978045245.1. Classification (NCBI taxonomy): domain Eukaryota; kingdom Metazoa; phylum Chordata; class Mammalia; order Rodentia; family Muridae; genus Mus; species Mus caroli. The sequence goes on along the minus strand of NW_028227261.1, from coordinate 100,392,793 downwards.
AAGTGGATATTAGCCCAAAACTTAGGATACCCAAGATATAAGATACAATTTGCTAAATGCATGAAACTCAAGAAGAACGAAGACCAAAGTGTGGACACTGTGCCCCTTCTTAGAATTGGGAACAAAACACCCATGGAAGGAGTTACAGAGACAAAGTTTGGAGCTGTGATGAAAGGATGGACCATCTAGAGACTGCCATATCCAGGGATCCATCCCATAATCAGCTTCCAAACACTGACACCATTGCATACACTAGCAAGATTTTGCTGAAAGGACCCAGATATAGCTGACTCTTGTGAGACTATGCCGGGGCCTAGCAAACACAGAAGTGGATGCTCACAGTCAGCTATTGGATGGATCACAGGGCTCCCAATGGAGAAGCTAGAGAAAGTACCCAAGGAGTTAAAGGGATCTGCAACCCTATAGGGGTTGATGAACTAACCAGTACCCCGGAGCTCTTGTCTCTAGCTGCATATGTATCGAAAGATGTCCTAGTCGGCCATCACTGGAAAGAGAGGCCCATTGGACTTGCAAACTTTATATGCCCCAGTACAGGGGAATGCCAGTGCCAGGGGAATGGGAATGGGTGGGTAGGGAAGTGGGGGAGGGGGTATGGGGGACTTTTGGGATAGCATTGGAAATGTAATTGAGGAAAATACGTAATAAAAAAAAAAAAAGAAAGAATCAGTCCCCATTGGCTAAGCACTTGGCATGTAACCCAGAGCCAGTAAAGGACAAGACACAGATCCTGCCGGCCCTCTTCGCACCTCTGAGCAGAGATTGCTCAGGTTAGCAGGTATTCTAGATCAAATTAGTATTACCTGGGAAGATGTCTGTTTTCCTACAAGGCTGTGCCTCTCAAATGGCATGAAAGGGACTCCTGGTAGATAAAAAGGTGTCTGAGTAGATACTAGGGAAGACAGGATCCGAGAGCGCTGCCTGTCCATTCTCAAGTCAAACTGAGGGAATATTCATTAGAGATTCTCTGGCGTACCTGGAACAGTGTGGAGGATGACTTAACTAGCCCCCTTTCCCCGAGCTGTTGTCTTTAGTGTTCCATTTCTCAGTGGGACCACTATCACTCACAACTTCCAGTGGGATTCTCATTTCTGACTTTCATTTGGAAATGCTAACAGCAGCAATTCCATTTTAATGGTTCAGGCATTCTCCTGTATCCCATGCATTTTCTGTCATCCTTGAGTAAAACACTGAAGTAAGAAGTAACAATACCTCAATTTTCTGAGCCCCAGAGAGGCGAAATACCTGGTTCAAACTTGCCTGGCTGTTATTATGCATTTCCGTATTTCCATCTTATTCTGTGGGGTGACTTTTCATGAGTTCAGGAAGAGATGGGATGGAGGTGCAAAGACAGGTGGATGCCATTGTAGAGTACAATGTTTTTCCTGTTGCATAAAATCAAAATTCGAGTCCACTGAGCATCTCGAGGTCTTCTTCCAAGTTTATTTGTATTTCAGGTCCTGTGCAGAATAAATCTGTGGCCTTGATTTCAAGGGCAGAACCTTAGGTGCCTGGGGAATGAAATCGCCCTCTTTTCTTACATTTGGAAATTGAGACCTAGACATGTCAAGACACATATCTAAGATGACATATGGTACTGTCATCCATGGGGGACATTTTCTAGTGCAATTTAAGAGGCAAACTATGTCTGCCTCTGTCCAAAGAATGTACATTATTCAAGGGACCCAAGTGTTCTCTACTATACTGGCCATGTGTGTTCTTTGCCCTATGAAGAAGGCATGAAGCATTATGTCGGTGTTTTATGTAAAGCACACATCATAGCTGGGCTTGAGCAGGATAATGGCTCCTGTCTCTGCATGTGTTTGCCCTGTGCTGCTGAGGAATCTTTTTGGATGGATTTGGTAGGAACATCTTGATTCCCTTAGACAAATTCAACAGCTGGGGCTGTTCTCAGGTTCTGGGATTTCTACTTGCAGAGACTTCTAGTTCTGCCCATTCTAATTGCAGAATCCTTCACTGTATTTAAGTAAAACTTCATTTCTCTAGTTATCTGCAGCTTGTCCAAGGAAAGTGCCTGCCTGGGTGTCTGACCTCAGCTTCTAGACCTCACATCCTTGTTGGTTTCTCTCAGCCAAGGAAGCCTCCTCGTTTGACTGTGGATGTACTTTGGCTTCTGATCTTCACCAGGAAGCTCCATTCCATGGTATCTGCTTATCTTTCCTCCTGAAGTCTGTGATCAAATGTGGTCTTCTCATCACATTTGTGAGGCTTTCTTCCAAGTCCCTTTGAAATAATTCTCTGTCCACGACACTCACCACTCACTACATCACCTGCCACTTACTATATCACCTGCCACTCCCTACATCACCTGCCACTCACTGCCTCACCTGCCACTCACTGCCTCACCTGCCACTCACTGCCTCACCTGCCACTCACTGCCTCACCTGCCACTCACTGCCTCACCTACCACTCACTGCCTCACTTGCCACTCACTACATCACATCACCTGCCACTCACTACATCACATCACCTGCCACTCACTACATCACATTATCTGCTATTCATTACCTTACCTGCTTCTCAGGACATCACCTGTCATTCATTATCTTACCTGCCATTCTCCAGCACACCTACCATTGGAGTGTCATAAGTACACTCTACCATATCTGCTATTCTCCTTTTAAAAAACCCTTTTCCTCATTGTTTCCTTTTAGACACCCTACAACCCTCTAATACCTTTTAAACTTGGAGTATTACAGATGGGTGCCTATTAAACTGTAAATCCAGAATATAGTGATACACACACACACACACCCTCAGCACCTGAAAACAAATCAGACTCCCCCCCAAACATTAAATGGGGTGAAAGAGTGAAGGAATGAGTCTCTCTTTTCCCACTGCATGGACTCCACCTCCAGAGGGTTAATCACTTCTTTTTGAAACCGTTCTAACAACTTTATAACTAGACCCTGACTTCTTTATCTTTAATCGTAATGGAGGGCTATAGCATGGAGTATTCCTGTGTGCAAAGCTCCCTATGGCCTTTCTGGGACAGACTCCTGCCTGCCTCTCAATTCTCTCCAGCTTGTTTCTTTTATATACTGTGTGTTATTTTTTTTAAAGTAAATTTGTAACCTTCCCCCATGTAGTTTCTTCTATATGCGTTTTCATGTGCTGCTGGCACAGTTTACTCTGACTTTATGGCTTAAAATAACACATACTTATTACTTTGCAGTTCTAGAGGTCAGAAGTCTGACTCAATTCCCATGGAGCCCTGGTCAAGGTATCAGAGGGGCTATAGTTCTTTCTGGAGGCCCCAGGAGACAATCTTTGCCTTTTATAGCTTCTTGAGGTTTCTCCCATTTCTTTCTTCATGGCTACCTCTCAGCATCTTTAAAGCCAGTGACATAGTCCCCTTCTGCCCTGCTGCTACCATCTCACCTCTTCATACCTTCCTTATTCCTCTTCCATGTTTAAAGAGTCCTAGTGGGACCATTCAGATACCTAAGGATCGTCAACTCTTTAATATCAGGTTCTAAGGTGTTGAATGCAGACACCTTGGGTGGAAATAATTCTTTTTCTCTTATTTTTGTTTCTTTTTCCCAAGTTCCTTTCTCCTGGTCTTTTTGTATTCCAAAAGTCTATTCTATAGCCATTTATTTCTTCCATCCTTTAAGGGTCTTCTTCTAGTTAAGAGTGATTTGACCCTGTATTTTACTTCCATAATACATTTTTCCAGACTTCTCTTATGGCAACGAATACTTTAGCTTATGAAATGTATTTATGTATAAATTTGTTTGTATATAGCTTTATTACCTAATTCAAAGCAGCAGCCCCTGTGTAGCAGTGAGGTAATTTATCTATTTAAATAAGACCTCCGTATACATATATTCATATACATTAGTATATAAACATACTAATTCAATGAGGATTGTTGAAATACTACTGAAATTTGGGTGTGTTGGCTCATGTTTGTAATCGCATGCTAAGGTTCAAGGATAATCATGAGTTTGAGGCTAGCATGGGCTACAGAGTAAGAATTCCAAGCTCATCTTGGTTTCACAGTAAGAATTTTAGGCTAGCCTGGGCTACAGTAAAACCCTGTCTTAAAAAATGCTGTTGAATAAATTGAAGAAAAAGTAAGGAGAGGAGAAAGAAACAGGGATAGAAGAATGTGAGGAAGAGGAGATGAGGTAGACAATGACAGAGGAATGGAGAACTTGATTAAGCACATAGGTTGTGGCTAAATCCTCAGGTCATGATCTAGGCACTGTAGTGCTTTATGAGGAAGTCAGACCTGGATCAATGTCAATACACATGTGCCCTGTTGTACATGGGCCAGATGATCTGGGTGAAGACTTCAGAGATAGAGGCATTTCAGTTTCCCTCTTCTTGCATTCATAATCTCATAACTGGCACTGGCACCCATGTACCTACCCATTGGAAATCTTGACTCTTTACTCCCTTAATATTATTCCCCAAAGACTTCCAAAATGCCTCTAAAACTGCTAAGACATGAAGTGAATTGGAAATCACATGACAAAGAATCTATTTGGCATCAGCAAACTTGGTTCTGAACTCAAATTTCTGATGCTCCTTCTTTAGTGAGAATCTATACCATTTACCTCTCAGGGCTATTGTGAAGACCAGAGAACATTTCACCTATGAAGCATCCACCCCACTTCCATAGTAGGTGTTTAGAAGGAGATCCTTCCTGGGCTTTGCCCCACAACTAAGGAAATATTACAATTACTGGGGAAAACTAAGACTTGGCAGTACAGTGAAATGATCCCGGGATCCCTTGCCTTCTTCACAGCATGGAGTCTCCAAACTTTAGGTTGCAAAGATGTCAGCATATCCCCAATTCTGAGATCACAGCTGACTGAACTAAAGGCATTGGTTTCCATTCGACACCACCTAGAATCACCTGAAACTAAAATATTTAAGAGGAATTATCCAGATTGGTTTGGCCTGTGGGCATGTTTGTGTGTGGAGGAGGGGAGAGGGTTGACTTGATTATGGGTGTCACCATTCTCTAGGCAGGGATCCTGAATAGTGTAAGAAGGAAGAAAGCTCCCTGAGGGCAAACAAAGATGCCTGCCTGCATTTGATTTTCTCTGCTCTTAACAGTGGTATAAAATGACTAGCCTCTTCAGCTTCTTCCTTGGCTCACTTTCTCTCAATGGTGGACTATTACCTTGAGTTGATTATTGTCAAATAAAATTTTTGTTCCGTAAACTGTTTTTTTGGGGGGGGTGAAGTCAGGATATTTTGTTACAGAAATAGACGTGAATTCAGGACAGGCATGGTCTGAGGGAAGAAAGGTAGCATATCTCAGAATGTCTTCCAACATGGCCATGACAAATGACCTTGGACAGCATATGACAATTCACCAGTTATAGGAGGTGACCATATCAGCTCAAAGGTACGGAAGAACTGCCCATTACCTGTGTCTGGCTCCACATTGTACTGCACATAAGCCCAGGTGCCTTTTGATGTCCAACTTGCCATTTTTCCTTCACTGTAAAACCAAGAGAATCAAATTTTAATTCACAGTGACTGTAGTAACTCAATGATACGGACCCCTCAACTGTGAAATGTGAGACTTCCAAGAAACGTGGAATTTTCTCTTAACTGGTCAGGCATCAGATGTGCTTAGCAACTGGGAGCCTTATTTGTTATCGTGATGGAAACCAGAAATGGGAATGCAATGACGGAGGGGAAGAGCCATAATTCCTTGAAGCCTTTTTAAAACCTTCACTCATTTATACTGACTGAGGCTAAGGTCAGGGATGGAGGAATTATTGAGCATCTTGTGTGACAAAGTGAGGACCTGTCAGACATAGTGCCTGGCAATGAAGCACATTGGAAGAAAGGAGATTTTTATAAACGCTTATGATGGAGTATAGCAACTCAAAGCTTCTCTTAATAGAGAAACGTATTGCTCAGGGGCTGTCTTTGTGATGACTTGTGGGCAATCACTCTCTCTTGGTCCCTTAACACTTGGAGCAATGGCTTTTCACTAGAAAATGCATGTTCTTTGTGAGGTCACTTGTGTAGATCCCAGACATGGTAACCCATGTGTGATTTTGACTCATAGTTACACATGCGCAGGTATAGAACACCTCAACAGTCCAAGCCCACAGAAGCCCATTGGTCTACAAGAAGAAGCCTCAGCTCTTAGATACTAGAGGTGCAGAGATAGTTCTGTGGTTTGCTCTTGGGAATGCCTGAACATACTTGCTTTGGTAAAACCTCCAGTGCTAAATTTTTTGCCACCCTTTGCACAAAGATTTCACTGGCAAAGTTGCCAGCTAAAGAGCCTCCACAACAGAAGCCCTGGCAATAGCTGAGCCCTGAATGAGGGGTATTCTTGATTGTTCAAGTGCGATGACTAGTGAGGATTTTAAATGGTGGGGAGAAATTGTTTAAGCTAGGAGATGAAAGATAGTATAGGTAGATGATACTGCCTATGTAAAGTGACAAGGCTGTTTTGGATCCCCCCCCCCTTTACCATCTGTAAACTTCTGAGAGAGCTCCTAAGAGCTACATAGGAATATAGAGAAATATAGACACACATAGAAGAGACTGGTGAGTGAAGAAGCAGAAAAGGAAAAGAGGCCTTCTATGCTGAGTTAGGTAGGGATGGCTGTATTTCTTCTTTAAAAGGACAACTTAGAAAGTTTCTGGATAGGTAACTCAGAAGTAAAGTCTGGCTAACGCGTGTGTGTGTGTGTGTGTGTGTGTGTGTGTGTGTGTGTGTGTGTGTGTGGTACCTAGTGTTGAAAGAAGCAGCAGATACTGTGCTGCCAAGGCTGTGATCTACAGTAAAGACAGGGGGCCCTATCCAAATTTAGTGTGATAGCATAAAAACAGCAACACTAAAGCAATAGAAAACAAAACAAAAAACCCAGATCCTTAGACTGATCACTAACCAGGGGATTCAAGACTATAGACTCTAAAATGGAAATCCAAAATCTATTCTAGACAGGAGACAGGGATAGGCTACCATCAGGGTATCTGTATTCAGTCTGAGGAGGCTTCATGCCAGGCTATGAATCATTCCTCCTATGTGAAACTGTGTAAGCGATCTATCCATATCCGACAAAGCATGACCTGATAGCGAGTCCATAGGAGACATATCTAGCAAACAATGAAAGGCTATAGAAGGGAAATGGTGTCTTATGGAGAACAGGGCATAACAGTACTTATGTGGATTTATTTACATTTTAAACAAGGTATCTAGCCTTGGCTGGCCTCAAATTCTCTATGAGGCTGAGATCGACCCTGAACTTCTGATCCCCTGCCTCTGCCTGTCCTGGTGCTGGAATGCATCACCTTGTTTGGTTCCCTGAACCAAACCCTTGGGATTTCTGCATTCTGGGCATGTACTCTATCTAGCAGCTGAGTATTTACGTGAATTTAGAAGTTTAAGAACAATTTAGAATAGGAACAACAACAATGGCAGTGCTTGAAACAGGATCAAGAGCAGAGTCCACAGTAAAGAAAGGATAAACCAGTTTGACCAGTGTCAGGGAAATTGAATATGTGCCGAGCTTCTCCATTAGCAGGGAATGGAACTCAAGAGGCCCAAAGAGCAAAATGAATAACTTTGGAATTCCTCTGTGGTTGTGATTCCCAGCTTCAATGGATCTTAAAGTATTTCAGGGAGAACTCACTTATTCCACACATCCTGAGGACTCACAGAAATGATAGCATTCTATTAGTTTCCAGTAATAAAGGTTGATAATAACAATAAACAATCACAATAAATATTTATATAATGATCCCTATGCAGCAAGAATTTGGGCTGTGAGCACCTACCTGTAACACATAGTGACTAGAAAATAAATAATGTACCCTGCCCTCATTGAAAATATACTAGAGACAATAAGACATGGGCCCAGGTAGGACTCACCAAAGCTGGTTAAAGGACAGCCAGCATCACCAACTCAAACAGAAGTGAACTATAAACATTTTCAGATAAACAATAATAAAACTTGTCAGTAATAGACCCACTCAATCAGAAATGCTAAAGGAGGTTATAAGAACTGAACATTACAAATAGCAATGGAGAAAAACCTTCAAAGGAAGCCAGAGATGTCAAATGTATAGGCAAATACAAAGGATTGTCTTTACGTCATTCCAGGTAGCTTGACTGTATGTCTCTGCAGTATTCCTAGGTGGAAAAATGAAACAGGGTAGCAGAAGCCCACATTTCTCTAAGGAAAGACAACTTGAACATGTCATGTGTCCATGGTACACATATAATTTGCCAGTGGAGACTTTTCCCATCAAAAACTGGGAGAGATTTTGATCCAGTTAAGTCAGCAAAGAACTCAAGGATTTTTCTCTGATAGAATCCCAGAGTCCCAGTTCACTTACAACTAGAAGAGTCTAAATGGGCAAGATGCCAGTCCCACCTGCTCCAAACATCCTTATTAGACAGCAGAGTCAAGTGTTGAAAGGATTAGAAAGCAGTCTGGGAATTCATTAGAGTTGGAAGAAGGCTCAGCTCTGGGCAAGTTTTCTTCAACCCTACAGGTGTGCTGAGGAATGGTGTGTGATTCAAGAACGATATCCAATCGTAGTACTATGTTAAGGGCCAGTCTAAAGATGCTGAGGATTTTGGAATTTGTATTAAGTTTGCATAGTGGGAGAACTTACATGTATTGTCTTGGTATGACTTGATAGGATATTGTTTGTAATCAGATGAATATTAGGCACAATAATAATAAGGTCAGAATGTTTTGAGTGACTCACAGATTCACTCTGATAAGTTGAGGTTTTTCTTAAGTCAGATTCTCTGAAAAGCAGAACCTAAGACATGAATTTGGATTCTCTTTCCCACTGTTATTAGTATTTTTAAGACATTCTTTCTACGTTACTTTAAATCACTCTGTGTAGTAGCTTGCTACTTATCTTGCTTTGTAATACAGACAACCTTTGTAATGCAGACAATAGTAGCCTGTACTATTGTCCATCTTGCTTTGTTATACAGGCAACCTTTGTCTTTTAATGGAAATGTTTTGTCCATTTACAATGAATGAAATTATTGAATTATTTATGTGTAGCTGTATAATTTCGAGATTATTTTTGCTCACCATCATCTGTTAGACACGTTTCCTGCCTTATTTGGGTTACTTTGAGTTACTCAATTAATATTGTTTCCCAAAAGTCAATTTAATTCTTCAAATAAATTTTATTCATACTAATTTGTATTGCTCTTATTCTTTACTGTGAATTTTTAAAAATACCTTTCATGATTCTCATCCCAGTATTCTTAAAGATCATATTCTACCAGTGAAATAAAGTATTAGGACCATTAAGGACCAAAGTATTAGAAATAATTCCATTTATGTGTAAATTTTTGTGATATTTTTGGTTGTATAGTTTCAACCAGCACAGTATAATCTTACAACTTGTTTTAAGTAAACAGTTAACTTCTGAGAAATAACTAAGGTAAGATCAAAGTGTAATCTTTTAAGAAGTGTCTATAATGTAGTTTGAGGTTATGCTGGTTTAGCACATTGCTGGCTGCAGGTTTTCTTCTATGCTCCATGATTTCACTAGTCCTGAGTAGGCAGCTAGATTTGAGTTCCCCAGGATGATTTTCTTCTTGTTGACCAGGTCTTAAGTTCAATTAGAGGTCTTCTGGTTACAACCAGGATCTGTGTGGCATTTTTGCATCCTTAGGTTTACTGTACTAGGTCATTGTGTGGTTCATAGGAGTAATGGTTGGTTAGGACTGCTAGTTACTTCCTTCCTTGGGAAGCTTGCATCATGCCTTCTAGAGCTATTAAATCTAATCCTCAGGGAGGAGGCATATGTCTGTGTATGTGTGTGTTCTCACATGTGCACGCATATATATGCATGTCACAACAATAATTGAAAACAGAGGCCATGAATTTAAAAGAGAGCAAGGAGGATTTGGAGGGAGGAGAGGGACAAGGGAAATGATAAAATTATATTATAATCTCAAAAATGTTTTTAAAAGTTTTTTTAATTGGATTGAAAATTTTAATTTTATATGTGAGCAGTTTTCCTTCATGTATGTATACATACCAAGAACGTGCCTGGACTGTGTCAGATTCCATGGAACTGGAGTTATGGATGGCCTTGAAAAATTCTATGGGCAGTTGGAACTAAAACTTGGTGTCTACAAAAGCAGTAAGTGCTCTTAATCACGGAATTATCTTCCCAGCTCCAAAGTATTCTCTTTTGTGCTGGACTACATGGCTGGCACTTTTCATAAACTTCATTCCTTTATCTAGATCCAAGATTTTGTCTGTTGTTTTTTACTTCAGCCCAAGGAAGTCATATTGGCATTCCTACTGGTGTTATGACCTTAGGTGATGCAGTGTCTAACGGTGTTTATTTTAAATTGTCTGCAGTGTAACTATCATTTAGGTAGACTAACAAGTTAGCCATTTTATTTTTACTTCAAAAATCAACTTTATTGAGACGAAATTTATTTACTCTAAAATGCACCTATTAGTAAGGGATAGTTAAAATTTGCTGTAGAGCATTTATAGCCACAAAACTTAGGCACAAATCATTTCAATTACTTAAAAAAAATCATTCTATACAATTTTTACAGTCAACCTCTTCTCATTCTACACCAATGATAGGCAACTACCATTACAGTCTATTGTCATATAGAAAGTGAATCCAATGCCTTTGTGCAATGTTTTGCCTATAGGACACAATATTTTTGAAATGTGCCCATGTTGTGTCTTCTTTCTTGGTGAGTAGTATTCCTTTACACGGACATGTCATAATGAGCTTATATAATCACTGTTGATAGATGTTTTTTGTTAGTTCCCAATTTGAAGCTAAAAAACTATGTATATGTCTTTGCACAAGAAAAATATGTTTTCCTTTTTTGTTTTTGTTCTTGAGACAGAATTTCTCTGTATAGTCCTGGCTGTCCTCAAACTCACTCTGTAGACCAGGCTGGCCTCGAACTCAGAAATTTGCCTGCCTCTGCCTCCCAAGCGCTGGGATTAAAGGCGTGCGCCACCATGCCCGGCCTATGTTTTCATTTCTTTGGAATGAAAATCTAGGGTTGGGATTGTCAGGTTTTGTGATGAGAGTGTATTTATCAAAAAGTGTCACGCATTTCTGTAAGATGATTTTACTTCCATTTTACACTGTCTCATGAAACACATGAAAATGTTCAGTGTTTGACATCGTTGCCACCACACACTTCATTATTTTTATGACTAGTTAATGAGCATATAATGGTATCACATGGATTTAATGTGAATTTCTCTAATGAAAAAAAAAACTGAAGTCAAAAGTTTCTTATTGCCAATTTGATTTATTCTGAAGTGTTCTAATATTTTGCCAATTTTTAATTGGCATGCTTTCTTCTTTTTATTGAGTTATATTCTTTATATATTGTGGATAAAGGTCTTTGGCAAATACTCACATTGTAAATATTTTCACTTGATCTGTATTTCTGAAGAACAGAATTTTTATTCTGAAGTTTAACTTCAGATTTTCCTTAGGGAATCCAGCCTTCCATTTAATATTCATAAAATCCATGTCAACTCTAAGGTCATGAAATTTCCTTATGTGTCCTACAAATCTTATGTTTTTGGTTTATTATCCTTTAGGTACATTAAGAGTTAAAGTTATTTTTATTTTTCTATGTTGATATCCTCTTTTCCCCAATATGTTCATTACAAATATCTGTATTAATTAATATTGACACCGATTTACCATAGGACCAATTTACCAGAAGCATGCTGGCATTTGTGTGTGGTTGAATTGCTCTCCATGTTTGGCTGTGTTAATAGCATGCTGAGAGACTCCTGGCCCCCTCTCCTAAGCTTCAGGTTCAAGTAGCATGATTATTATAAGGTTTTTCTTTTCAAAATTGTTTAGGCTATTTTTAATTTTTTTTTCACATTTTTAGAATACAGTTGTCAATTTTTATAAACAAGCCATCTGGTATTTTGATTATAGTAGTTTTGTATACTATAAAAATGCAGGTATCAAATGGTGGATCAATTCGGAGAGAAATGGTTTCTCGGAATACTGAATGTTTAATCCATAAACACGGTATGTAAATTTCTCAGTAGAGCTTCTCAGTAGTTGTGATGGGTCGTCTTGGTTGTCAGCTTGCCCTGCGGGGCTTGAAAGACCCTCAGTTGAAGAATTCTTTCTAACAGGTTCGTCGGTGGTGGGCATGTCTGGGGGTCATTTTCTTAATTTCTAATTGACGTAAGGTCCTGTGGATTGAAGGTGTCATGGAAAGAGACTGTTGGCAGCGCCATCCCTAGGCAGGTGTGCCTGGGCTTCATAGAAGGGCAGCAGAGTGTGAGTCCGGGAGCAAGCCGATGAGTAGGGCTCCTTAGAAGTTTCTACCTTGCATGCTTGCCTTTTGTTCCTGCCTGTCCTCCCAATGATGGAGTGTAGCAGGTAAGATGACCCTTTTCCTCCTTCCTACATGCTGATTAGCTTTATATCAATTTGACAAGAGTTAGGGTTTTTTTTGTATTGGTGGAGACTCAGTTGAGAAAATGCCCCCATCCGATTGGCCTGAGTGTAAGCCCATGGGGCGTTTTTCTTGCTTAATGATGGATGTGGGACAGCCCACCTCGCTGTGGCTTGTACAACCGCTGAGTAGGTGGGCTTTTTAAAAAGAATGCTGAGCAAGGCACTGGTAGTAAGCCATCCAGCAAGCAGCATTCCTCCATGGCTTCTGCTTCAGTTCTTGACTCTGGGTTACTGCCTTAAGTTCCTGCCCTGGACTCACTGTAAGGTTTAAAATAAAATAAACCCTTTCTCCCACAACTTGCTTTGGTCATAGTTTTTATTGCAGCAATAAAAAAGCAAAATAAGAAGAAATACTGTTTTCTTATGTCCTTTTTTTTTACATTTATTTTATTTTGTTTCTCTCCTTGTCTGTCTGTCTCTCTCTCTCTCTCCTAACCCCCACCCGTGTGTGTGTGTGTGTGTGTGCCATTGCTTGTGTGTAAGGATAGAGAACAACTTTGCAACTTGTACAGTTGGTTCTCTCCTTCCACCATGTGAGCCTCAAACTCGTGTCACTGGGCTTAGCCGCAGGCTCCCTTTATCTGACAAGCCATCTTGCCAGACCACTAATTCTACTTTTAATTAATAGTTTACAATGTTCAAGTTTAGTAGTGTTTTGTCACAATTATTCTTATATTTTAACTTTTTTTATTTTGTGACTGTGAGGTTTGTCTACACATATGTAAAAGCATTATGCGCATGCCTGGTATCCCCTGAGACCAGAAGAGTGTGTCTGATCCTCTGGAGCTGGGATTACAGTCAACTGTGAGCCTCTGTGTGGGTGCTGGGAATTGAACCTGGGTCTTCTGCAAGATCAGCAACTCTCTTAGCTCCTGGAGCATTTCTCCAGCCTCATTTTGTTTCTTACGTTTTTTTAAAAAACAGTATGAGTGCTGCATCTATCCTTGTGAGGAAAATTGATCCAGAGTTTCTCCCTTTTTGCAGTATCACTGCCTGGCTTGAGTGCTGAGTTAATTCTGGGTCCCTGAGAGCAGTACTTTTCCCTTCTCCAGTTAAAACTGTTTTTGTGGGATTCAGAAATGAAGCCATCTGGACGTGAATTTTATCTGTGGGAAGGTTTGAAATTAAAAATTCACTCTCTTTAATACATGAACGGCTACTCATAGGACAGTTTTCTCCTTTAAGTCAGTTTAGCTTTTCTGATAATTCTGGATCTTCAGGGTGTTCTGGACCATTTAATTTAAGCTGGGATTTTACAAAAACTAGATTTTAGAGGTGTTTGTGGAAAGTGGTGTTTTCTCATTCCTAACTAGATAGTTTATATCACTTTTTAGAAAATTATCTAGAAATTTATTGAAGTTCATGATTTTTTTTTCTCCAAAAGCTTTCAGTTTCATGAATTTTCCTTTATTATCCTCTAGTTTGGGGGCTGATTTGTCATTGTTCATATGTTTTCTACTTAATTTTTTTCTGCTTACATATCAGCTCAGGTTTTATTATCATCTTCAGGTTAAAATGACAAGCACTTCTTCCCCATCGGGCATGGTTGTAGACTCCTTTTGTCATGTATGCAAGCATCTCCATCTCAGTCTGGAAGACACAGATGGAATGAGGAGATTGTAGACTAGAGAAGTGAGTCTAATAGGCCACGTGGCCCTTACAGCTTAAGTACTAATTATGAGGCTCAACTCAGAAAAACACCTTCCAAAGATCAAAATTAATGAGTAACAGGCATGTGGTGAAAAGCAATATATACATATATTCTTGTAATGCTTTACAATTTCAGGTAAGAGTGAAAATGTCACAAGTATTTGTTCAAAATAAAAGACCTCTCCAAACAGAATAAATACTAGGATGTGTCAAGATGTTGCATTAGAGCAGCAGTGAAGCATCTGTATAATTTGTTGTCTAGGCAAGTTATCACATAGAGAAAAAAAAGTCCCATCAAGAAGGCAAAGGCACAACAAATATGTATTTCATTTATTCTCATTGAGATATTACATGGTGCTATAGTTTATGTATTTCTGAGATGAATCAAACTAAAGTACATATTAAAAGAAAATCATAGAATAGATGTCCTGGCAGCTTAAATGTAAAGAATTTAAACATAAGATTCTATCAAAATCACAAATAAGGGTGAAAATTTGAAAATATCTAAAATAATTTTTGAAATAGTGAATTCTCAGAATAAAAAGAACAATGCATCATGTAGTTATACCCTGTAGCAATGTACACATGATAATATGTACTAATGCTATAAACATAATAGACTGCGGGAAAACTCTGTATGCCAATAAAAACAACTTTTCAGCAGTAAGGATGTTAAATTATGCTGGTCTCATCATCATACGAAAGCACATATATCTGCTTATGTGTTCACAGTGTGTATTTTTATTAGCATGCTGGCAACTATAATAATATCAAAGATCTACTTCATGTAAGTTTTTGGGAGATAAAATATAAATTATATGATGAAAGAGATTGGGAAAGATCACAAGTTTTTGGTCATTTCTGATTTCTCTCTACTACTTCTCACTGTTCAGGAAGTCTGCAAAATATATATGCCTATATTAATTCTTTGTGTTAACATGTATGTTACAGTAAACGTGTTGTGTCAACACATAACAAATGTGTGTGAACATTGATAGGAGTATTAAATTTACTGTGCTTGAGTCTCCATCTCCTTCCCCAGAAACCACAGAAACCTTTGTTGCCCTGGAGGCTACAATAATGGCTAAAGCATCTGCAGTATTAAGTCTGCATGGCTAGCACTGCCGCTCTGAAGAGATCCTGGACCTGAAGCCAACTCTGTCTAATTATTTATTCTTTAGTTGTTATAGAAGCAACCCTAACCTATCCTGATTATTACAAATAAAGAAAAATGGCACAAAGCTAACAATGATTAAATGAACACTAAACATAACAAATACATTCATGTGTCCAACTTCCATGTTTTTGAAAGATTCCCTCAACTTTTAGAATTTGTGGCCTACAAGGTACATGATAAAACCTTGATGATTATAGAGAGAGCTGGAAAACCTAGTTGATCATATCATACAGCAAAGGTCACCATATTGCTATTTAACAGTAAGAAATGAGAATTCAGTGTTCTTGATTACATAAACTCACAGTTGAATCACCATGAGCCTTTTTTTTATGTGTAATGAAACTGGCATATGTAAAGCAGAAGCTGTTAGAAAATGCAAGAAAAGAGCACAATAAATAAAGTATGGTTTTGAACAGCAAAGGACAATATCCTCTGTAGCAGATGAGCACCAAGGACCTGCAGAGATCAAGCTGTATAAAGGAGAGAAAGGCCATCAGGTGTTCAAGATGCTATGGAAAAGCCTGAAGCTTCTTATATATGGTGTGTGTGTGTGTGTGTGTGTGTGTGTGTGTGTGTGTGTATGTGTGTATACATGCATGCACGTGTGATATGTTTTAGTTTAGTAGCTAGAAAAGGCAATTTCAGTAGAGTTTTGAGAGCACAATTGAAGCTTTCTTTGTCTTAGGGATGGACAGATGATCGGTTTGTGAAGGACTGAGGTGGAGAGAGAACAAGTCATGAACAGAACAAGTGACAGACCCTGAGAATAGGTGATGTGCTTGTTTTGATTCTGAGGGAGCATGAGAAAGGGCCCATAATGGGTACAAGCCTTCTCTGCAGGAACAAGAAAGAACAGAACCAAAGAGACAGTTGACTCTATCCACGCCATACACAGAGCCTGGCCTTTCTTGTATTATGTAGAGCTAAGCCTGGGTCAAGATGGGTGGTTAAAGCTTCTGTGGGAAGGTGCCTTCCCCATTCTCCTTATGTTTCTTGTTGCTATGCAGACCAATTGTGCTATTCACCATGACAGGCCTTCCGGTCACGTTTGAAGATAACTGTTATGCCTCCTTTGAAGCCTCAATTCACTGGTCTGCCTACACCCAACTCATTTGATTATTTCTTAGAATTATACTTTTTGGCCCAGATTCTGAAGTAAACAATGATCAAATTAGTTTTGCTGATCTCCAAAAGAGATTCTTAGAAGCATTCGTAGATTAAAAGGAACTTTTCATTATTTTGTCTTCATTTTTATTAGAAAACACAGACTGGATTTCAAAAATGAAAGAAAGACATTTGTTACTATTTTTGAGCAACACCTAACACCAATTGTTGATAGAACTGAACAAAAAACATGCAGTTTTCAGCAAGTCAAGGCAAGCTTATGAAAATACCAGTGCTACTGATACGCAGTGAGGCAAAGATCTCAAAGACATAAACCTTTGCAAAAACCCATTACTACATAGCCTCTCAGCAGCAAGCCCCACTCTCAGTCTCCCTAGTCCTCCTCTCTCTGTGTCAATCAAATTCTGCTTTAGCTTCTGGATATTCTCATCATTATGGTTTCTTTCCAACCTCTTTAGCTACTACTTCTGAAAGTGTTTCTTCCTGTTGTCCCAGTACCCCCAATTTCATTTAAAGTGATGCTTCCCAAAGGGTTGCATGGAAGCAGTGGCTGTCAGAATCGTCTGTGGTGCTAGCTAACATGCAGATTCTGGGCCCTTTAAAAATCTGTACAACCGCTGACTATGGAAGTGGAGCCTGGACATTTCCTGTTAAAATGAACTACTTAGGAAATGCAAATGTATGTTAATATCAGACAGAGACATTAAATGCCAACAATCCCCACCTATTGCCACAGCCAAGACTATTTCCTGATTCTTTATGAATTAAAAACACTCCACTATCTGAGAAAGTTGCTCTCTAACTATAGAGACACATACTAAACTCCTTTTGACTTCTTGTGGCTGGACAAAAGACATCTATAAACCAAAAGTCAAAATTGGAGCCAGCATCTTCTTTCTCTTCATGTTAAGAATTACATTAATTCTGTACTCTCTCTGACTTATACCCAATCTTGACAATCACCTGTTACCCCTTTTATGCTATTATTCTTCTATGGTTTCTTCTTGAAAGCCTTATGCATTCAACCTCTGTAGTGTATGTTTTGTTGTTAACTCAGCACTAGCTAGGGTCATCTGGAAACAAGGGCCCTCAATTGAGAGAATGCCTCTATCATATTGACTGGTAGGCCAGTCTGCAGTCATTTTCTTGATTAATGATTGATAAGAGAACCCAGTCCATTTCAGACAGTGCCTCTTCTGGCAAGGTGGTCCTGGGAGGTCAGAGAAAGATAGCTGAAGGTGAGTTTAAGAGCAAAGCAGTAAGCAACATCAATGTGGCTCTGCTTCAGTCCCTGCCTCAAGGTTCCTTCCTTGGAGCTCCTTCTCTGACTCCTCTCAGTGATTGACTGTAATGAGGGTACACAAACCAAAGGGAGACTTTCCTCCCCAGGTTGTTTTTGGTCATAAGGATTTTATAACATTGATAGATAGAAAACTAAAACGGTATACTTTATTTTATATTTCCAGTCTCCATCCTGGAACACTGGCTTGATTCACACCTTCTCGGTATCATTCTCTTTCTTCATTTTAATCTCTCTTAATTTAAACAAAATTTCTACTCTACAACTAAATAAATAGTTCAGAATGGGGAATCTGTACACATTTGTGTCCTGCCACAGAAGCCTACATCCTTTGGCTTCAAGATGTGGAAGAACCCATCCATTCCCATGTATTTTAGCCCTAGACATAGTGATATATTCTGGTATCTCAAAGATACTGAGATGTCTCATGCTTTTATTTGAAGGGATGCCTTAACTGTGACTCTTCTCTTCCTGTTACGTGCTCCCTCTGCTTTCCTATTGGGCTATATGTTCTTTTCATTCATCACTCAGCTTTAGCAGTCATCTCTGTCTACAGCTAGCATGTACTAGACATCCCTCTTACACTTGTAAAAAAAAATAACCAATGCTCTCTGCTATCACTGAATTGATTAATCTGAATTTTGATTCTGTTGATGTAAACTTGCTCCCTATGTGACAAAGCAATCCTTGAGTGTAACACTTCAGATGCAAGATAGGGAGGGGAGAGACAGAGAGAACTGGGCGTTTGGATTTACACTCTCAGTTTCAGCAAAGCACATGACCAAATGTTAGCAGATATCAAATTGGCTTTAGCTAGACTTATAAATCTATTTAACCAAAGACAGACGATACATTGATGAGTCACCTGATAATTAAATTTGCAGCAAAATGAAATCTAGTTTTCCCCCTTTGTTTTCAGTATTTTTCTCATTCACGTGAATAAAGACAAAGTCTGAATCTTTATTTAAATAGCACACCATACAATGTTGAGAGAGATCCCAAGTTGTTAGACTTAGTTTAAATGATTCAGCAGACAGAAATATTGACTGACAATCAAACAATGGGGAAAAAATTAGCAACCGTAAATAAGGCCCAGATTTTAGCTTCAAGTCAATTTCACAAAAATAGATTAGTGGATTTGTGCTGGTATCAGCTCATGTGGAACAGATTTAGGTATGTTTGTTGACTAGAAAGATAATAAAACTCAGCAATATTAGAGCATTCTTTGCATAGATAACTCAACATGAATTCCAGCAAATATCGAGTTTTATACTGACTGCCTTGACTAAATGTCTCTTAAAGTTCATTTATTACAGGCTTTCCCCAAGGTGGTGCTATTGGCAAGGGTTGGAACTTTCTGAGGTGGGGACTGGTGGGAGGTCCTTGAGTTATTGAGGGAGTGTCTTGAAGAGCATGATGGGACCCATCCCTTTCTGGTCTCTTTTTGCTTCCTGATTCATGTCTTTTGCTGCTATGTGCTGCTTCCCTACAGGCCCAGAAATAATGGAACCAATTGAACATAAATATGGATCTCTGAAAACTGAGCCAGAGTAAATCTTTTCTCTTTGTAAATTAATGATCTCAGTTATTTTGTTATAGTGAAGAAACACCAACTCACATAAGTAATTATGGTTATTTTTATAACTGCCACACTACAGGAGGGTCTCTGATAAAGTAGAGTATATGACTGGATTCAAACAAAAACTTATATCAATATAATAGATAAATGTTATTTTATGGAGAGATGTCAAAATATAGTTATTAAAAGCCACTACGTACCTTATTTATATATTCACTTAACAAGTATTTATTGAATACTTACTGTGTGCCAGATGTTATTTTCAGAACAAAAGATAAAGTTGTAAATAAGACAAACTATATCCCAACTTTCATATCACTTATATCCTATTTGTGGGAAAAGAAAAAAGGGAAAAACAACCAAGTAAATGGATAAAAATGATGTAACTTATATTATTTAATTTTAATTTTTATTTTTTTATATTTTTATTAGGTATTTATTTCATTTACATTTCCAATGCTATCCCAAAAGTCCCCCACATGCTCCCTCACCCACTCCCCCACCCACCCACTCCCACTTCTTGGCCCTGGCATTCCCCTGTACTGAGGCATATAAAGTTTGCACGACCAATGGGCCTCTCTTTCCACTGATGGCCGACTAGGCCATCTTCTGATACATATGCAGCTAGAGACATGAGCTCCAGGGGGTACTGGTTAGTTCATATTGTTGTTCTACCTATAGGGTTGCAGATCCCCACAACTCCTTGGGTACTTTCTCTAGCTCCTCCATTGGGGGCCCTGTGATTCATCCAATACCTGACTGTGAGCATCCACTTCTGTGTTTGCTAGGCCCCGGCATTGTCTCACAAGAGACAGCTATATCTGGGTCCTTTCAGCAAAATCTTGCTAGTGTATGCAATGGTGTCAGTGTTTGGAAGTTGATTATGGGATGGATTCCCAGATATGGCAGTCTCTAGATGGTCCATCCTTTTGTCTCGGCTCCAAACTTTGTCTCTGTAACTCCTTCCATGGGTGTTTTGTTCCCAATTCTAAGAAGGGGCAAAGTGTCCACACTTTGGTCTTCGTTCTTCTTGAGTTTCATGTGTTTCACAAATTGTATCTTGTATCTTGGGTATTCTAAGTTTCTGGGCTAATATCCACTTATCAGTGAGTACATATTGTGTGAGTTCTTTTGTGATTGGGTTGCCTCACTCAGGAAGATGCCCTCCAGGTCCATCCATTTGCCTAGGAATTTCATAAATTCATTCTTTTTAATAGCTGAGTAGTACTCCATTTTGCAAATGTACCACATTTTCTGTATCCATTCCTCTATTGAGGGATATCTGGGATCTTTCCAGCTTCTGGCTATTATAAATAAGGCTGCTATGAACATAGTGGAGCATGTGTCCTTCTTACCGGTTGGAACTTCTTCTGGATATATGCCCAGGGGAGGTTTATTTAATTTTTAAAATTATATTTATTTAATGTGGGGTGTGTGTGTGTGTGTTTGTGTGTGTGTGTGTGTGTGTGTGTGTGTACATGGTTCATGACACATGTACAGGTCAAAGGACAATTTACAGAAGTTTATTCTTTCTTTCTACTACTTGGGTTCCAGGATCAAAGTCAGCAGACAAGACGATATGTCTCATTACCTGCTGAGCCATCATGCCAGCCCTTTTAAACTTTTAATAAAGGGAATGTGATATGCCGTGGGCACTTCATACCAAGTATGCAGAGTGATTCAGAGAAGATACTCAAGGAAAGGCTTAAATACCTCAAGAGAGAGCCACCTTTGCAAAGGTCTAAGAACAGGGCTAAGGCAAGCATCAAGGCCCTGGACTAAGGACAGGCTTGCTGTCTGAAGACCAGCAAGGAGCTGACACTCTGTCCTGTTTTCGTCTGCAGAAACTGGTTCTGGATAGAGTTGAAGAGAAAGAAGGAAGAGCGATTTTGTAAGTTTAGGTGAAGTTATAACCATTAAGGGATCAAACAACAGCAAGTAGTGATAAATAGTGATAAATCCATGGTGGGCTAAGATCTCCTTATGGCTGTATACAGAGAGGATTAAGGGATCCAACACTGAACATATGGTGGACACGTAGGAGATGACTGCCGTTGTATGTGTATATGTGTATGCATATATGTATGTGTGTATGTATATGAATATGTATATGTAAGAGACTCGGGGTTTGATAAGGATCGAAGCACTTGATACAAGAAAAAAAGAAACAGATTTTGTGTATATTTGGCAGTTGAAAAGAATGAATTTGCATATAGAGTAGATGCAGTTTGGGGGCAAATAAAGGAATGAAGGGTTATCTCTATATTTTGCCTTAGCAACTTAGTAAAGAAATATGTTATGTGGAAGGATTTGAGATTATTACTGAGGCAGTGTTCATCTGAATGTAAGAGGTATATTTAAGACTACTGACAGTGCCAAGTAGCAGTTGAATTAAGTATCCAGTTTTATTCCCTGGGAACTTACTGGTCCTGTCAATCAGGGAAGCAGGTAGACTCCCTGGAGATCTTCACTCTCTTCTCCTCCAGATTCCATCCTCCAGTATCACCCCCAAGCAAAACACCTGCTGTAGCCTCCGTTTTATCTCTAACACCATCTCCAACTAATAGATCATTCAGATATTCTCCTCCAACTTTCCTTCCCTGACCCATCCCTTTATCTCTGTTCCCAACTCCACCTGGCTTTCCCAGTGAACCCATTGGATAATTCTTCCAGACAAGCAAGAAGACCAGCAAAACAGGGAGGTGAGCTTCAGATCTCCACTCTCTCTCTTGTTCTCCAAATCTAGTCCCCCAGTTGGATCCCCAGCTCTCTGGTAGACTACCTGTTGTGGCTTCTACTCACTCTCTGGCCCTAGTTCCAAGAGACTAAGCAGATTCTGGTGGAACACCATGCTTTCCTTACTCCTGTGGATCCCCTCTTTTAGTTCAGCCTCATTCCCAGGTTTCAGAACATAGCCATCATACTCTCTTAAGAACCAGAGAGGGCAAAAGAAACTAAGCAACACAGTGCCCACCCAACAACAAAAGAGAAAATCTCAGCACATACAATTACAATCATCCTAAATCCAAATGCCTGAATCCTAGCATAAAAGCATAATAACAACCTGGACAATATGCCTCCACTAGAGATCAGCAACCCAACTATGGTAGGCCCTGAGAAAGAAAACAGCTAAAGCACAAGACAAGGACCTTAAAATACCTTTTATCCATGTGGTTGAGTCCTTAAAGAGAAAAGGAATAAATTCCTTGGGAAAAAAAAAAAACTTCGAACGCAAAAACTGACAGTGGAAAATATGAATAAAACACTTTAAGACCTGAAAGAGAAAATAGAACCAATAAAACAAACCCAAGCTAAGGGAAATCTGTAAATGAATTTAGGAACTCAACCAGGAACCCCAGAAGCAAGTCTCACCAACAGACTAGGAAAGATGGAAGAGAGAATCTCAGGCATTGAAGATACAATAGAAGAAATGGATACATTGGTCAAAAAAAAATGTTAAATCTAAAAATCTCTTGGCAGAGAATAGACCAGAAATTGGGGACACCATGAAAAAAAACAAATCTAAAAATAATAGGAATAGAGAAGGGAGAAGAAATTCAGGTCAGAGGCATAGAAAATATTTTTAACAAAATTAAGGAAGATGTTCCTATCAAGATACAAGAAGCATACAGAAGGCTAAATAGAATGGACCAGAAAAGTTCTTAGCACATAATAATTAAAATACTAAATATACAGAACAAAAAAGGAATATTAAAAGCTACAAGGGAAGAATATTAAGTAACATATAGAAGCAGACCTATTAGAATAACATCTGACTTCTTAATGGGATTCTAAAAGCCAGAAGAGGCAGGACAGATGTTCTACAAACCATAAAAAACCACAGATGCCCAGACTATTACACCCAGAAAAACTTTCAATCATGATGGATGGAGAGAGAAAGGCATCCCATGATTAAAACCCAAATTTAAACAGTATCTATTTATACATCTAGCCCTACAGAAGGTACTAGAAGAAAAACCTCTACAATCTATAGAGGTTAACCACACTTAAGAAAACACAAATAGTAAATAGTCTCAGATCAGCAAATCAAAAGACTGTGGGGGGGGGGGATACCACCACAACCAAATAACAGGAACCAACAAATGTTGCTAATTGATAAGTCTCAAAATCAGTGTTCTCAATTCCCTAATGAAGGGACACAAACTAAGAGCATGGATTTGTAAACAGGATTCACCCTTCTGTTGCATCTAAATAGCACACCTTAACATGCAGGGTAGATGTCACCTCAGGAGAAAGGGATGGAAAAAGATACCATGAGCAAATGGAACTAAGAATCAAGCTGGTGTAGACATTTTAGTGTCTGGCAAAATAGACTTTGAACCAAAACTAATCAGACACAGAAAGAATATACCTCATTCACTAAAGGAAAAAAAGAATCTACTAAGAAGACATTCCAATTCTTAGCATAGAAGCACCAATCACAAGGGCAACCAAGTTCATGAAGGATGGATGCACAACTACATCTTCGATCACAGAATGACCCCCACACACTGATAGTAGAAAACTTCAATACCCCACTCTCACCAAAGGACAAATCATCCAGACAGAAGCTGAAGAGAGAAATGCTAGAGCTAACTGATGTTATAAACCAAGTGGACCTAACAGATGCAGAGTATTTCACCCTCACACAAAAGAGTATGGTTTCTTCTTACCAGCTCATGGAACTTTCTCCAAAATAGACCATATATTCAGACACAAAGTAAGTCTCAATGTATACAAGGAAATTTAAATTAGACTGCATATCCTACCCGACCACCACAGATTAAAGTTGGATATCAACAACAGAAACAGCAGAAAGCTTGCAAACTCATGGAAACTGAACAAGTTGATACTGAACAACAACAACAACAACAAAATGGTAAAGATACAGCATAATAAAGGCATGAAAGACTTTCTAAAATTGAATGAAAATGAGTATACAAAATACCCAAACTTATGGGAAAGCATGAAGACAGTTATACAAGGCAAGTTCATAGCAGTTCATTCCTACATTAAAAAATGTAGAGCCTTCATAATAGTAATCTAACAGCACACCTGAAATTACACCCAAAAGAGGTGGATGGCAAGCGATAATCAATCTCAGGAATGAAATCAATAAAACAGAAACAAACAAAACACAATATAAAAAAATCAATGAAACAAAGAGTTGTTTTTTGAGATAATCAAAAGACGGACAAACTCTTAGCCAAATTAATTAAAAGGTAGAGAGACTATCCAAATTAACAAAATTAGGGATGAAATTAGAGATGAATCAAGGAGGAAACGCAGAGAAGTATAAGTATATCCTTTAAAAACCTGTACTTCACAAAATTTGAAAACTGAAAGAAATGAGTAATTTTCTTCATATATACCATTTACCAAAGTTAAATGAAGATCAGATATGCAGTTTAAACAGAACTATAACCCCCAATGAAGTAGAAGGAGCAACTAAAAGTCTCCAAACCAAATACAGCCCAGGGCCAGATGGTTTTAGCATAGAATGCTACTAGACTTTTAAAGAAAAGTTAGGACTAATACACATCAAATTATCCCACAATATAGAAACAGAAGAAACAATGATTCAATTTATGATGCTACAGTTACCCTGATGCCCAAACTCCCATAAAAGAAAACAACAAAGAAATAAAATTACCAACTAATTTCTCTTGTGAACATAAATGCAAAAATACTCAATACTTGCAAACCGAATCTAAGAACACATAAAAAAGGTCATCCACCATGCTCATGCAGACTTTTTAAAAGAGGTTCAACAGATGTAAACTGATAAATGTAATTCACTATATAAACAAACTAAAGGACAAAACTCACGTGATCATCTCATTAGATGAGAAAAAAAAAGGCCTTTGACAAAAGCCAATGTCCTTTCATGATAAAAGTCCTGAAGAGTTTAGGGATACAAGGGACATAACTGAACATAAAAAAGGAAAATTTACAGGAAGCTTGTAGCCAATATCAAATTAGATGGGGAGAAACTCAAAGCAATTCTACTAAAATCAGGAACAAGTTGGTACTTACCTAGAACCTTTATCCCTACAGAGTACTACTCCTGGCACTCTGTCTACAACCAAAGGAGAAGCATAAGTACCAACCCTTTGATCTAGAATATTGACCTGGCTGAATGATATGCTATTTCAATGTTGGTACAAACTTCTGGAAGTAACCAACCAATATTTGATTTGACTTAAGGCCAACACCATGACATGGAACCCATATCCAATACTGCTTGAGTGACCAAGTACCTGAGAGTAGATATTCCAGGGTCCTAGGAGGAGACTATATTTTATTGTTCTACTAAATGACCATAGCAATAAAATGACTCCTAGTGACATTCTGCTATATTTATAGATCAATGCCATCATCTGAGAAGTGGCCTCCTGCATTGTATGAGAACAATCAGAGACCCACAGCTAGAAAATATGCAGACGTTGAAAAACCTTGAAACATTGAGCCATAAATAGAATGTCTCCATGAAATCTCTCCCTGTAGGGCTCAGGGAATGCTACAGAATAGAAGGAATGAAGAATACAAGAGCCAGAGGGGATGGAGGACACCATGAAAACAAGGTCCTCTAAACACAGCAGGACTGATGCACATATTAACTCAGAAACACTGAGGCAGAACATACAAGGCCTGCATGCGTATGTTCCAGATGAGGTCCCAGCACTAAAAGGAGAAATAGACACAGGCCTCCATCCCTAACCCAGAATTCTGCTATCTCCAATTGATAACTATTTGCAAATAAAAATTAAGTTTTCTCCAAGAGAATCTCACTGGGAAAACAAACTACTCTTAAGTGTTGGCTGCATGCTCAGTAGTAGATGGCCACCAGAAAACTAACTCAAAGACATGTTTGGATGCTCCTTTTCTAATTATGCCATACCCGAGCTCTTCCTTCCTTCCTTCCTTCCTTCCTTCCTTCCTTCCTTCCTTCCTTCCTTCCTTCCTTCCTTCCTTCTGTTCTTTCTTCCTTCTTGTTCTTTCCTTCTTGCCTTCTTTCTTTTTCTTTTTCACTTTTGTTTCCCCCTACAGGACATACACACACACGCATGCAGTGTTGGTACTACTTGTTTTATTAATTATAATAATTTTGCCTTCTAGTTATAAAACTTCCACTGGTTTTAAAAGTAATGTTGATTTATAACTTTCTATAGTAAGATATCCATAGGTTAGAATAGCTCTCAGCTTGGTTAAGAAATTCTGAAATTTCTAGTTGTGTGTGTGTATGTGTGTATGTTTCTATTTCTTTTTCTTTTTCTTTTTTCCTTTTCTCTTTCTCTTTCTTTTTATTTTTCTCTTTCTTTTTCCTTTTCTTCTTCTTCTTTTTCTTGTTCTTTCTTCTTCTTCTTCTTCTTCTTCTTCTTCTTCTTCTTCTTCTTCTTCTTCTTCTTCTTCTTCTTCTTCTTCTTTCTCCTTCTCCTTCTCCTTCTCCTTCTCCTTCTCCTTCTCCTTCTCCTTCTCCTTCTCCTTCTCCTTCTCCTTCTCCTTCTCCTTCTCCTTCTCCTTCTCCTTCTCCTTCTCTTCTCCTTCTCCTTCTCCTTCTCCTTCTCCTTCTCCTTCTCCTTCTCCTTCTCCTTCTCCTTCTCTTCTCCTCCTCCTCCTCCTCCTCCTCCTCCTCCTCCTCCTCCTCCTTCTCCTCCTCCTTCTCCTCCTCCTTCTCCTCCATATCTTGCTGTATTTTTGGTTTACTACAATATTCTTGATGATGGCTTTTAAGTGATAACATCTGTAGCAGGGACTGTATTTCTTTTTATCCATTCTCTTTTTCTTTACAGACTTTATCCTGAAAAATTTGAAGTATCGAGAAAAACAGAAAAAAAAAAAACATTCTTAGCCAAATCACTTGAAATTAATTTACGGTCACAAAACACTTCATTCTAGTGACCTCATTGTACATCTCCAAGGAATAAGGGCATTATTTTATTTAAGAACAATGTCATTATCAGGTTTAAGGAGATTTATGGTAATTCCACAGTAGCCCTAAACTCTAGAGTATGGTCAAGCTCTCCACTGGCTCTCAAATATCTCTTATGTCTATTTTTCAACTCTAGGCTCTAACAGTTATACCATTAACTTTAAGTTGAATTCATCTTTAAGTCCTCTCAAACCTAGAATATTCCCATTATGGTAGGGCCACAGGCCTCATCCAGCCGGACCAGCACTGGGGTAGCTAGAGCACAGGGTCAGCTGACACCCACCAGCTACCCACGACCCCCGCCACAGGATTTTGAGACTGCTGGTGAGTGGAACACAGCTTCTGCTCCAGTCCAATCACGCGGGCCCTGAGACTGCTTTGGTTGGGGAGGCAGAAATCCAGCCTACATAGGGCCACAAGCCTCTTCCGGTCAGAAAAGCACCGGGGTAGCTGGGGCGCAGGGTCAGCTGACACTCGCCAGCTACCCACAACACCCACCACAGGATCTTAAGACTTCTGGTGAGTGGAACACAGCTTCTGCTCCCAACCAATTGCGCATGGGACCTGAGACTGCATTAGTTAGGGAAGCAGAAACCGGCCTGAGTAGGGCCACAGGCCTCATCCAGCCAGACCAGCACAGGGGTAGCTAGAGCGCAGGGTTGGCTGACACCCGCCAGCTACCCATGACCCCCGCCACAGGATTTTGAGACTGCTGGTGAGTGGAACACAGCTTCTGCTCCAATCTTTAAACAGTGACAACGACAACAACTAACCCCAGAGATTAACAGATGGCGAAAGGTAAACGTAATAATCTTACTAACAGAAACCAAGACCACTCACCATCATCAGAACCCAGCACTCCCACTTCGCCCAGTCCAGGGCACGCCAACACACCAGAAAAGCTAGACACGGATCTAAAAGCATATCTCCTGATGATGGTAGAGGACTTCAAGAAGGACTTTAATAACACACTTAAAGAAATACAGGAGAACACTGCTAAACAGGTAGAAGACATTAAAGAGGAAGCACAAAAATCCCTTAAAGAATTGCAGGAGAACACTGCTAAAGAGTTACAAATCCTTAAAGAAAAACAGGATAACATAATCAAACAGGTAGAAGTCCTTAATGAAAAACAGGAAAACACATCCAAACAGATGATGGAAATGAACAAAACCATACTAGACCTAAAAAGGGAAGTAGACACAATAAAGAAAACCCAAAATGAGGCAACACTGGAGATAGAAACCCTAGGAAAGAAATCTGGAACCATAGATACCAGCATCAGCAACAGAATACAAGAGATGGAAGAGAGAATCTCAGGGGCAGAAGATTCCATAGAGAACATCGGCACAACAATCAAGGAAAATGTAAAATGCAAAAAGATCCTAACTCAAAACATCCAAAAAATACAGGACACAATGAGAAGACCAAACCTACGGATAATAGGAGTTGATGAGAATGAAGATTTTCAACTCAAAGGACCAGCAAACATCTTCAACAAAATTATAGAAGAAAACTTCCCAAATCTAAAGAAAGAGATGCCCACGAACATACAAGAAGCCTACAGAACTCCAAATAGACTGGACCAGAAAAGAAATACCTCCCGACACATAATAATCAGAACAACAAATGCTCTAAATAAAGATAGAATACTAAAAGCAGTAAGAGAAAAAGGCCAAGTAACATATAAAGGCAAGCCTATCAGAATTACACCAGATTTTTCACCAGAGACTATGAAAGCCAGAAGATCCTGGACAGATGTTATACAGACACTAAAAGAACACAAGTTCCAGCCCAGGCTACTATACCCAGCCAAACACTCAATTAACATAGATGGAGAAACCAAAGTATTCCACGACAAAACCAAATTCACACATTATCTCTCCACGAATCCAGCCCTTCAAAGGATAATAACAGAAAAAAAATAATACAAGGACAGGAACCACGCCCTAGAAACAACAAGAAGGTAATCCCTCAACAAACCTAAAAGAAGACAGCAACAAGAACAGAATGCCAATTTTAACAAAAAAAATAACAGGAAACAACAATTACTTTTCCTTAATATCTCTTAATATCAATGGACTCAATTCCCCCATAAAAAGACATAGACTAACAAACTGGATACACAAACAAGACCCAACATTTTGCTGCTTACAGGAAACTCATCTCAGAGAAAAAGATAGACACTACCTCAGAATGAAAGGCTGGAAAACAATTTTCCAAGCAAATGGTATGAAGAAACAAGCTGGAGTAGCCATTCTAATATCTGATAAGATTGACTTCCAACCCAAAGGCATTAAAAAAGACAGGGAGGGACACTTCATACTCATCAAAGGGAAATCCTCCAAGAGGAACTATCAATCCTGAATACCTATGCTCCAAATACAAAGGCAGCCACATTCATTAAAGAAACTTTAGTAAATCTCAAAGCACACATTGCACCTCATACAATAATAGTGGGAGACTTCAACACACCACTTTCACCAATGGACAGATCATGGAAACAGAAACTAAACAGGGACACAGTGAAACTAACAAAAGTTATGAATCAAATGGATCTGGCAGATATCTACAGAACATTCTATCCTAAAACAAAAGGATATACCTTCTTCTCAGCATCTCATGGTACCTTCTCCAAAATTGACCACATAATTGGTCACAAAACAGGCCTCAACAGATACAAAAATATTGAAATTGTCCCATGCATCCTATCAGATCACCATGGACTAAGGCTGATCTTCAATAACAAAATAAATAATAGAAAGGCAACATTCACGTGGAAACTGAACAACACTCTTCTCAATGATACCTTGGTCAAGGAAGGAATAAAGAAAGAAATTAAGGACTTTTTAGAGTTCAATGAAAATGAAGCCACAACATACCCAAACTTATGGGACGCAATGAAAGCATTTCTAAGAGGAAAACTCATAGCTCTGAGTGCCTCCAAAAGGAAACTAGAGAGAGCACACATTAGCAGCTTGACAACATACCTAAAAGCACTAGAACAAAAGGAAGCAAATTCACCCAAGAGGAGTAGACAGCAGGAAATAATCAAACTCAGGGGCGAAATCAACCAAGTGGAAACAAGAAGAACTATTCAAAGAATCAACCAATCAAGGAGCTGGTTCTTTGAGAAAATCAACAAGATAGATAAACCCTTAGCCAGACTCACTAGAGGGCACAGGGAAAGCATCCTAATTAACAAAATCAGAAATGAAAAAGGAGACATAACAACAGATCCTGAAGACATCCAAAACACCATCAGATCCTTCTACCAAAGGCTATACTCAACAAAACTGGAGAACCTGGATGAAATGGAGAAGTTCCTAGACAGATACCAGGTACCAAAGTTGAATCAAGATCAGGTTAATGATCTAAACAGCCCTATATCCCCCAAAGAAATAGAAGCAGTCATTAATAGTCTCCCAACCAAAAAAAGCCCAGGACCAGATGGGTTTAGTGCAGAGTTCTATCAGACCTTCAAAGAAGATCTAATCCCAGTTCTTCACAAACTATTCCACAAAATAGAAACAGAAGGTACTCTACCCAACTCATTCTATGAAGCCACAATTACTCTGATACCTAAACCACAAAAAGACCCAACAAAGATAGAAAACTTCAGACCAATATCCCTTATGAATATTGATGCAAAAATCCTCAATAAAGTTCTTGCTAACCGAATCCAAGAACACATCAAAACAATCATCCATCCTGACCAAGTAGGTTTCATCCCAGGGATGCAGGGATGGTTCAATATACGGAAATCCATCAACGTAATCCAGTATATAAACAAACTCAAAGACAAAAACCACATGGTCATCTTGTTAGATGCGGAAAAAGCATTTGACAAGATCCAACACCCATTCATGATAAAAGTCTTGGAAAGATCAGGAATTCAAGGCCCATACCTAAACATGATAAAAGCAATCTACAGCAAACCAGTAGCAGACATCAAAGTAAATGGTGAGAAGCTTGAAGCAATCCCTCTAAAATCAGGGACTAGACAAGGCTGTCCACTTTCTCCATACCTATTCAACATTGTACTTGAAGTCCTAGCCAGAGCAATTCGACAACAAAAGGAGATCAAAGGGATACAAATTGGAAAAGATGAAGTCAAAATATCACTTTTTGCAGATGATATGATAGTATATATAAGTGACCCGAAAATTCCACCAGAGAACTCCTAAGCCTGATAAACAGCTTCGGTGAAGTAGCTGGATATAAAATTAACTCAAACAAATCAATGGCCTTTCTCTACACAAAGAATAAACAGGCTGAGAAAGAAATTAGGGAAACAACACCCTTCTCAATAGTCACAAATAATATAAAATATCTTGGCGTGACTCTAACTAAGGAAGTGAAAGATCTGTATAAGAAAAACTTCAAGTCTCTGAAGAAAGAAATTATAGAAGATCTCAGAAGATGGAAAGATCTCCCATGCTCATGGATTGGCAGGATCAACATTGTAAAAATGGCTATCTTGCCAAAAGCAATCTACAGATTCAATGCAATCCCCATCAAAATTCCAAATCAATTCTTCAACGAATTAGAAAGTGCAATCTGCAAATTCATCTGGAATAACAAAAAACCTAGGATAGCAAAAACTCTTCTCAAGGATAAAAGAACCTCTGGTGGAATCACCATGCCGGACCTAAAGCTTTACTACAGAGCAATTGTGATAAAAACTGCATAGTACTGGTATAGTGACAGACAAATAGACCAATGGAATAGAATTGAAGACCCAGAAATGAACCCACACACCTACGGTCACTTGATCTTCGACAAGGGAGCTAAAAACATCCAGTGGAAGAAAGACAGCATTTTCAACAAATGGTGCTGGCACAACTGGTTGTTAACATGTAGAAGAATGCGAATCGATCCATTCCTATCTCCTTGTACTAAGGTCAAGTCTAAGTGGATCAAGGAACTACACATAAAACCAGAGACACTGAAACTTATAGAGGAGAAAGTGGGGAAAAGCCTCGAAGATATGGGCACAGGGGAAAAATTCCTGAATAGAACAGTAATGGCTTGTGCTGTAAGATCAAGAATTGACAAGTGGGACCTCATGAAACTGCAAAGCTTCTGCAAGGCAAAAGACACCATCAATAAGACAAAAAAACCACCAACAGATTGGGAAAGGATCTTCACCTATCCTAAATCAGATAAGGGACTAATATCCAATATATATAAAGAACTCAAGAAGGTGGACTCCAGAAAATCAAATAACCCCATTAAAAAATGGGGCTCAGAACTGAACAAAGAATTCTCACCTGAGGAATACCGAATGGCAGAGA
This sequence comes from Mus caroli, assembly GCF_978045245.1. NCBI lineage: Eukaryota > Metazoa > Chordata > Mammalia > Rodentia > Muridae > Mus > Mus caroli. The sequence goes on along the minus strand of NW_028227261.1, from coordinate 100,360,246 downwards.
AACACCTGAAAAAATGTTCAACATCCTTAATCATCAGGGAAATGCAAATCAATACAACCCTGAGATTCCACCTCACACCAGTCAGAATGGCTAAGATCAAAAATTCAGGTGACAGCAGATGCTGGCGAGGATGTGGAGAAAGAGGAACACTCCTCCATTGTTGGTGGGATTGCAAGCTTGTACAACCACTCTGGAAATCAGTCTGGCGGTTCCTCAGAAAATTAGACATAGTACTACCGGAGGATCCAGCCATACCTCTCCTGGGCATATATCCAGAAGATGTCCCAACCGGTAAAAAAGACACATGCTCCACTATGTTCATAGCAGCCCTATTTATAATAGCCAGAAGCTGGAAAGAACCCAGATGTCCCTCAACAGAGGAATGGATACAGAAATTATGGTACATTTACACAATGGAGTACTACTCAGCTATTAAAAAGAATGAATTTATGAAATTCCTAGCCAAATGGATGGACCTGGAGGGCATCATCTTGAGTGAAGTAACACAATCACAGAAGAACTCACACAATATGTATTCACTGATAAGTGGATATTAGCCCAAAACTTAGGATACCCAAGATATAAGATACAATTTGCTAAACACATGAAACTCAAGAAGAATGAAGACCAAAGTGTGGACACTGTGCCCCTTCTTAGAATTGGGAACAAAACACCCAGGGAAGAAGTTACAGAGACAAAGTTCGTAGCTGTGATGAAAGGATGGACCATTTAGAGACTGCTGTATCCAGGGATCCATCCCATAAGCAGCTTCTAAACGCTGACACCATTGCATACACTAGCAAGATTTTGCTGAAAGGACCCAGATATAGCTGTCTCTTGTGAGAGGATGCCGGGGCCTAGCAAACACAGGAGTGTATGCTCACAGTCAGCTATTGGATGTATCACAGGGCTCCCAATGGAGAAGCTAGAGAAAGTACCCAAGGAGCTAAAGGGATCTGCAACCCTATTGTTGGAACAACATGATGTACTAACCAGAACCCTGGAGCTCTTGTCTCTAGCTGCATATGTATCGAAAGATGGCCTAGTCGGCCATCAATGGAAAGAGAGGCCCATTGGACTTGCAAACTTTATATGCCCCAATATAGGGGAATGCCAGGGCCAAAAGAATGGGAATGGGTGGGTAGGGAAGTGGGGGGCGCTATGGTGGACTTTTGGGATAGCATTGGAAATGTAATTGAGGAAAATATGTAATAAAAATATTAAAAATTAAAAAAAAAGAAATGTAAATAAATAAAATAACCAAAAATAAAAATAAAATCTGTGTTATGTGTGTCCATGTTCACATGTGTGTGAAAAAAAAAAGAATATTCCCATTATATTCTTACTTTTATGGCTCCACATTTTTGAAGAGTTCGGGCCTTAGATAATCGGCTGGCTTCTGAATTTATCTGATTGTTTCTTGCCTCTTTATTCACCCTACATTGCGACATTCTGCCAATTTCCTTGAGTAGATTTATGCTACGTTAGCTGGCATACCACATATGGCATGATGCACATCAAGATGTGCATTATGGTCTTCTACTATGGATGATGATAAGCTTGGTCACTCATTTAAGGTGTGTCTTAGTCAGGGTTTCTATTCCTGCACAAACATCACGACCAAGAAGCAAGTTGGGGAGGAAAGGGTTTATTCGGCTTACACTTCCATGCTGCTGTTCATCACCAAAGAAAGTCCAGACTGGAACTCAAATAGGTCAGAAAACAGGAGCTGATGCAGAAGCCATGGCGGGATGTTCTTTACTGGCTTACCTCCCCTGGCTTGCTCAGCCTACTCTCTTATAGAACCCAAGACTACCAGCCCAGGGATGGTCCCACCCACAAGGGGCCTTTCCCCCTTGATCACTAATTGAGAAAATGCCTTACAGTTGGATCTCATGGAGGCATTTCCTCAACTGAAGCTCCTTTCTCTGTGATAACTCCAGCTGTGTCAAGTTGACACACAAAACCAGCCAGTACAATTGACCCCTTGTCAACTTGACACACAAACACATCACTAGTAAGCCCCAACCCTTACATTCTTATTCATCCTCAAGATCTAAATAACTTTAATAGTCCCACAGTCTTTACATATTCTTAAAATTTCAATCTCTTTAAAATATCCATCTCTTTTAAAATACAAAGTCTTTTTACAATTAAAAGTCTCTTAACTGTGGGCTCCACTAAAACAGTTTCTTCCTTCAAGAGGGAAAATATCAGGGCACAGTCACAATCAAAGCAAAAATCAATCTCCAACCGTCCAACGTCTGGGATCCAACTCACAATCTTCTGGGCTCCTCCAAGGGCTTGGGTCACTTCTCCAGCCATGCCCTTTGTAGCACACACGTTGTCCTCTGGGCTCCAGATGCCTGTACTCCACTGCTGCTGCTGCTCTTGGTGGTCATCTCATGGTACTGGCATCTCCAAAACACTGCATGACCCCTTCAGTCCTGGGCCTTCAATTACAACTGGGGCTGCACCTTCACCAATGGCCTTCCATGGCCTCTCACAGTGCCGAGCCTGAGCTGCTGTGTGACCCCTTCATGCCTTCAAAACCAGTACCACCTGGGTGACCCTTACACATTACCAAGTCCCACTGCAGAAGGAGTACAACCTTGACTATCTCTGGAACACAGCCTCTTTGTGCTTTCAGAAAACACTTCCCAGAAGATGTCACCTCAAGGATGCTGGTCTCTTCTTAATCACCGCTAATTTCTTAGCTCCAGCTAACCAGCATCAATAGTCCCAGTAATGCAAAGTTTTTGCTTTAGTAGTTCTGGTATCTTGTTAATCACAGCTGATTCTTCAGCCCCAACTAACCAGAACTACAAAATCTTCACAATAAAAACAGCAATGGCCCTGAAGAGAGTCTTTAATTTTCCCCCTGAAATTTCACAAACCAGGCCTCCATCTTCTGCACTGTTCTCAGCATTATCTTCCAAGCTCCTACACAACATCTGACAGAGCTCTTAACAACGAATGGATCTTCAAGCCCAAAGTTCCAAAGTCCTTCCACAGTCCTCCCCAAAACATGGTCAGGTTGTCACAGGAATACCCCACTCTGCTGGTACCAATTTGTCTTAGTCAGGGTTTCTATTCCTGCACAAACATCATGACCAAGAAGCAAGTTGGGGAGGAAAGGGTTTATTCGGCTTACACTTCCATGCTGCTGTTCATCACCAAAGGAAGTCAGGACTGGAACTCAAACAGGTCAGAAAGCAGGAGCTGATGCAGAAGCCATGGAGGGATGTTCTTTACTGGCTTACCTCCCCTGGCTTGCTCAGCCTACTCTCTTATAGAACCCAAGACTACCAGCCCAGGGATGGTCCCACCCACAAGGGGCCTTTCTCCCTTGATCACTAATTGAGAAAATGCCTTACAGTTGGATCTCATGGAGGCATTTCCTCAACTGAAGCTCCTTTCTCTGTGATAACTCCAGCTGTGTCAAGTTGACACACAAAACCAGCCAGTACAAGGTGGTAGCAGTCACATCTATCACACAGGCAGACATTCCTTCACAGCTCAGAGGTTGACATGGTCAGGGGAATGATGAAGTTTGCCAACATGCTTTCCCTAAGCTATTAGTATTGTCATCTGTTCACAGTCCTTACTTGAATGTATTATTATATGGGGGAAGAATGAGGTGTGCAAAGCACTGTTCTAATTCTCCCACTCAGCTTGTATTTATCAGCTTGTATTTTTCTGTAAAGACACATACCTTCCTTTCATGGAAATTTTACTACTGATTCTCACATGTATTGTGAAATAAGTATTGAAATCAGCTTTTGATCCTTAAGTTGTCCCGAGGATTGGCTAAGTAATGCCTTCTGTCTGGCTCTTACATGCTCATCAGCTTTTGCCTTCTGGCTGTATGAGGTGTATAAAGGGAAGTTGGTGCTTTTCCATCCTAGGCATGAAGAACCATTTCTAAAGAAGTTAGTGCTCTGTCTTCAGTAAGCAATGGCATTCAGAAGCCAGGCTGGGTTGCTCAGTGTGCTCACTGCTACGACTTATCGCACCTGCTATTTTTTCCAGTAGTAAGAAGCAGAATGATTATTCAGCCTTTCACACAAATTCATATAGGATTTGTAGAAATAATTTTATATTAATTTTTAAATTAAATCTATTACACTGTCTTCTTTTGCTTCAGGTCTTCATTTTTCCATGAAAGTGAAATAAATATAAATAAATATGTATGCTAAAAACGGCAATATGCACAAAATAGCTTTAAAACTATGATACCAAAGTTACTCCAGCAAAGGATACCTAGTAGATTTAAAGCTTTATTTCTATATGCTTTGTGTTTAGAATGTCTATGACTAAGAATATACATTCAGAGAAGAGTGTTGAGATGTTATATGATATACTAGTCATGGGCTTACGTTGTTGTTTTATGACTGTTTTTAGAAAGAAAATAATTCCTAGAAGACCTGTGCCCTCTTCTCACATGCCATCTTTCCAGCTACTAGCATGGTCAACAGGACAAGACCATCTTCTTCCAATAGAGAACCAAAAAAACACCGTTCAATAGAGCCCCAATCTTAGGAAAAAGGTCAGTCTGTACTTTGTCTCCTCTAATGAGTTTTATCCACTCTTGTGGACCACTTATTCTTTAGATTACTTCAACTGTTAGCAAGACATCCCTGAAGGCTTCTCAAGGTGAGTCAGGTTCCATGGTGTCCACGGGCACCAATCCCAGAGAAGAAGTCAGCTTAATCATTCCAACAGCAGCTGCGTCTCTGATATCAGACTACGTGGGCTTTAGAGATGGGTTGTGCTATGTCAGCATTTGCTGCTGGCTCCATAGAAATTACATAACAATGAAGATCTCCCCAAGCAGCAAGGAAGGAGAGGTGCATAGAGCAGTGACTCACTGTCTACTCCGCCTATGATCATATCAGTTGTTATAGATCACCAAATACTTGAACACGTATTATGCTCCACCTTTTGTGTGCGTGTTTGGAAACATACAACTTCCCAATGTTGACATGGCTGTGGAGAAGATTAGTTTTCACAGGTGGTGAATGAGCTTGTACATGGGAACCATTGTAGCAAAATATTTGAGAGTTTTCCCTAAGACCTTTGATTCTTTAAATGTGTTGTGTGAGGAAATTTCCCAAATCATTCAGACAGCTTAAGATATCTAGGTAGCACAAGCATTAATTGAATCATAATGTAGCCGTATGATGGACATGCATAATAATTATTAGAAAAATGATGTAGTAGGAAAAGTGTTGAGGAAGATAAGTGGAGATGTCCTTGCTGTAGTTCAGTCAGTAGAGTTTGTTTATCACGCAGCAGACCCTGGGCTCCATCCCTAGTAACACACAAAGCAGGCATGGTGACACATACCTGCAATTCTCACACTGAGGATGTAGAGACAGGAGGATAAAGATCATTGCCAGCTATAAAGAGAGTTTGAAGCCATACTTGTCTATGTGAGGCTCTGACTCATAAAACAAAACATCACCAACAAAACAAACAAACAAACAAAAAACTGTTAGTGAAGAAAAGAATGTAAAAGAGTGGCTTCAGAATTACATTTACATCTAAGAAAAGACGGCAGCACTGGATGGAAAGGGGAGGTGGTTTCAGAAGAAAGGTAAACTCGAAAGTATATTTTAAATTTTATTCGAAGTTTCCTAAATGTTGGTCAACTAAGAAAAAGGCAACGGGAGGGGAAAATTCTTCCATGTTCTGAAGTCACCCAGATTTACCTGACCCGCTAAGAGACTCTAAACCTCTTTTGAGACAGTTGTGATTGCAGTCTCAAGCATGCTTTGCAGCCTACCTCGCCCCGTCATCTGGGAAGACATAAGCTGGATTCCACAATTACCCTGACAGAATGTCGACTGTGCCACTGGAATGTCTCATATCAAAAGCCGATGGATGGAATTTGCTTTGGTCAGCCACACTGGAATAACTGCACTCCTGGTGCTGCCAGGAAGCTCTGTCTGGAATTGATTGTTGTGGTCCTCTCCCAGAACAGTTGAACTGATTGCTTTTTGAGAAAACCTCACAGGGATTTGCTGCCCATGTGTTTCCTGAGCTGTCTGTGTCCCTGGCTGGAGCAAGACCTGAAGGAAGAAGACCCAAGGGCTAAACAAGTAGGATGGTCCTAGGAGGGCAGATCCATTCTTGGAATTGTGTCAAGAGATGAAACTTAGAATCTGGAAGACAGGATAAAACGAAGGAGCTGGGGGGAAATGTTCAAACACCCAAAAAACTGAAAGGTGGTGTCATGGAAATAGAAGTCAGCAAAGAATGAAGTCCATGGAGCTTGTGTGTAAGGACACTTGGGGAGATCTGGCCAGAGCAAGAACAGCCCGCCAAAGGTCATGACTTGAGGCAGACAAGCAGAGAGCTCTTTGTCTCTTTCTGCCTGCAGATCTGTTGGCTTTGCTCATTTTCCAGTTGCCTTTACCGAGTGGAAATACGGTGCTCTTTTTCCTGCAAGAGCCTCTTGTGTGTGTGAAGGCTGCTGCCTTAGCTTCCATAAAGCCAGTTTAAAGACATCATCTGTTGTTTGACTTAACATGGGAGTGACACATTCTTCTTACAGCCATGTAATAAAAGCTTTTTTTCTTTAAAAAAATATTCCTTTCTGAATGCAGTATCAGGAGAGTATATTCCCTTTCATGCACTGGTTAGTTTCTCTTTATAGAACAGTGAAAACCAGGAAGCCATAGTTTTCCTTCTTGTTTTTGGCCTGAGTACAAGGAAGCTTGTGGCTAAAGGTAGTATTTAAATGCTTCCTTTACAGTTGGTCTTGGGTACAATTATCTCTTCTGCTGTGTTTGGTCACACACACACATATGTATATATAATCATTTCAAAAATAATTCCTAGCTCACTAAACTTTTTGTATCACCTATAAAGTCTATTTTATCTGTTCTACTATGACTTTTGCAGTTTTTAATTATAAACTGACATATATATATATAGATATAGATATATACATGCTTAAGGAGTATAAAGTGAAATTATAAGCACAGGTCTTTTATTTCTAGATCTTTTACTTTAAATTTTGGCATTTTTTTCAAGACATGATCTCTCTGTGTAGCATTGTCTGTCCTGGAACTCACAGTTCTGCTGGCCTCTCCCTCCTAGCTGCTGGGATTGAAGGTATGGGCCACCACTACTCATATATTTTTTTATTGTTGAACTTTACTATAACAAAACAACAGCTAAGTCTTGTCTAATCTTTTCAAAAACATCACCTTCATATTTATTTATTATTAATCTTGGTTCAGTGGAAGGAATTAGGTATTAGTGCAAACTTCACTATTAACCTTTCCTTCCTAGGCTTCAGTAATTATATAGTGTCCATGAATATCTACTGATAAACAGCTATAAAATAGCCTTGACAATAGTAATGTTATGAGGGCTAAACAACATGATTATACAATATACCTGACATAGAGCTGTGTGAATTATTTGCTCTCTAAATGTTGGTTCACATTTTTCCTCTTTACCCCACTGAAGGTTTTCTTTGATTATATTATTGAAAATCTTAATTTTTTAAAATTAGGCACTTAATTACTGACTGTCTTTAGGTGTTTGAGAAAAGCATTTTGTTTTAACATGTAATGGTTTTGTAATTCTTCTCTCCAACTAAACTGTAAGTTCTATGTAGTCTTGCATTTGATCATTCATTTAATGCACATTTATTATTATTTAAAGAGACTAAGGTTAAATCAAAGATTGACACTTTTAATGTACATGAGAATTTTATTCTGCAGGGACAGGCTTCTGGGTCTCCAGAACTCATGCATGGTCATACATATCAGGTGTAAAGATGAACAAGTGAGTTTTAGGGCATCTCCCAGAAATGTGACTTAGGGTAAAACGGAGAGAAAGGGGAAGTTAAGAAAGCCGGCCAATTACATGATGGTCAAAATGAGCCAGGTAAGCTTACCCAAGGGAGAAAAAACTTGGGAAAATAATTAAGCATGAAGACTTGGAACAAGGAGGGTACTCCATAGATGGATTTCTCAGGCACTCTCCAGTGTCTGGCTACCAGAGAATCAGAAAGAAAGTAACCGATACTCAGTGGGATGTAGGTGAGGATATTTGGGAAGGAAGATGAGTGAAATTTTAGATGCTTGGGTCTGAAGTGTTGGTGAGACATTTAAGAGAAATTGAATGTGAGACCCTAGAACAGATGAAAGATGTGGCCAGAATTGACCCTAGCAAGACTACGAGGAGAGGACAGATCTAAGCAGGGGGATAAACATGTGAAATCTTGAAAGGGTCAAAGGCTGCACCATGACCTTCCTGGGAGTTGTGTGGTTTGAGCCAGGCAGCACAGGGCAGGGAAGAGCAGGGGCTGACATTAAGGTTCAAGAGTGCAAGAATTTTAGAGGATTATTTGTGAGTGATGGAAAGCCATCCAACACTCACATGGGCTGCTGGATCATCAGATTTGAAGACACAGCATAGAAGAAGCCTACTTGTTTAATTTGCAAGCACATTGCAAAAGCCCCACTATTTGAATGGAGATCCTTATTTTCAAGCACCGTTTTCTGAATATTGATACTTGAAATTCTGCGCGATGAGTCTATCTTAATAATAACAGACAATTAAATATTCTACTTTAGACTAAGAGCCTCCTCTTTATTACTTCATCTCTTCTCATCCAGCTTCATCTTGTAAGAACGGGAGAACGTGACCTTTCTTATGCCCAATTCCTGAATTGAAAAAACGGTGTCCTGGATTCCAAAGCAGAGCCTTTAGCTTTCAAAGTCATAAAGGGATTTCCCTCAAAGGGTGTTGAATAACCCAGGAAAGCTACCTTCTCCCAGGTTTTGTGTAATGGCAGGGAGGGAGGTGGTGCCTCTACCACCTCTCTGGCACAAATCCCGGGGTACTTGTTTCCTTCCGAACATCTCCTCACTGCGGTCGCACCTGACCTAATGACTCTTTAATAAAGAGCTGCATGCCATTGCCATCTTCTATCTCTGACCTGAAAGGGAATTGTTACCAACAGAAAAGGAAATCAGGACACGTGAAAACAGGAGGGATTCTATGATCAGGCCAACATGGCCTCTAGTGCAGTGCTCCAAATGCCTTATTGACGTTCTTATTCATGTCCAACCCCTGCGTAATTAATCGCTGGTGCATTTGCCATCTCAGGCTACAAAGATACGTCTTGAAGCATTTTCAAGTTTCTTCTAAGCTTCTTGCCTTGGCATTTTCCCAAGCTGCGTCTTGAAGAACAGCAAGCTGGTATTTGGAGCATATGGCGATGGTCTGTTTGTGTGTTCATTAAATCAAGATACCAATGAAAAGAAAGCAGAGAGCTTTTCTGTCCTTTAAATGAAATTGTCAACCCAGATATCTGCTGCCTTTCCCAAGTCCTAGTCTGAAATGCCTGGCAAGTAGGGCTGTGTTATAATGACAAATTAATTCATATCAGACTTTGATCACAGCCTGAAAAGTTTCCTGACATCAGTTTTCAGGAGTTGCATTAAAAAAAAAAATCAGAATCTGCTCTGATGCCTCCCAGTTCCTAACAACAAAAGCAATGAGGCCTCCTTCTAAGGGGGGGCATTCAACCTCTACTGTGAAGCTGGGAGGGGACATTTTAGGATTGTCACAGATAGCTCCTTATAAAACCAAGGACACACTAGTGCATGGTCAGAACCCAACAGAAGGGGGCTGTCTTGTCGATCTGAGGCCTGTGCACAAACTGGGCTATAGACGACTCTCATTTTCCCTTGCTCTTTCCTCCTGCCATGTAACTTGTCAAAAGCAAATGAAAATTGAGAGGATTCAGCTGAAAATAGAATTGAATTCTATTAGTCAGCCTAATAGTGAAGGTGCATCTGGAAATACAGTGCAGTATAGCTAATGTTTACCACTTGACTACTCGTGCCCCGGGCTCAAAATGCATAATGATGCAAATTAAAACCCGGCAAATGGAGGAGCCGGAATCTCAGAGATAACCATACCTAACTCAGGGTATGACAGAACAGCTGCTCTTTAATTAATCTTATGTAAAAGACTGAAGCACCGTGTTAGGATGCACACCGTTTACGACAACGGGGGTTTTTGTGTGTCTGTGGTTAACACACGCCTGGACTCCCTCGTGTCATTGTTGCTGCTTTGTGAACTCACACAAAGCCCTGCTCAACAACCCCCATCAGCCGGAAAGGAAAATATGGGCAGGAAGGTAGTGAGATGAGAATCCGATGATTTTAGAATAGAAATGAGGCCAATTCCCAGTTGCTACTTTCAGTCCTTACGTGAACGGCTGATTTGGGAGGTAGAAACTTAATCTGAATACTTTATTATTTAATATAGGAAATCAACTGTGTGTAAAGGTGTGTGTGTGTGTGTGTGTGTGTGAGTGTGTGTTTGCAGGCACACATATACTGTATATTTTAGATCATGTTTTATAGAGAGTTTAAAGAGCCCATACCAGGTTAAAAGTATAGACCTTGGAGTCAGAGTGTCTACAGAAGCTTGGCTTCTCAGTTTCCTATATCTAACATCAGCTAAATTATGTAGTTTTGTGACTCAGTTTCCCCAATTGCAGAAAAAGATCTAATACCAATTTTAGGCTTAAGAAAGCTATTGTGAGGATAGTGGGGTCATTACTATAATGACCACACATTAAACCTAAATATATTATTTATATATTTAATTAATTTGCATAAATTAACTTCACTATCCCAATGCCGGCTTTTATAACTATGATCGATACACTTTAGCAATATTAGCTGTATTGAGGATTGCTATAGCATTTATTATCATTTATTCCGTCCTACCCTTCTGCAAGCATGGGTCTATTGGTTTGCCCTTGTTATGGTAACCAGTGGAAGCCCCTAAAGATCCACTTGGACTCCTAAAACTACAGGGAGGGAAAGTGACCAAGCAAAGATGACCGCACCAGTGTCGCTGACTCAAATTCTTATGCTTTTATCTCCTTTTTGTTCTGAGATTGGAATGATGGGTAACTGTGAACACAGATGGGGTGAAAGTGAGAGGGGTCTTGAGATTCATCGTAGTGATGTTTCTTCATACCAGTTCCACTAATTCAAGAATGCTCAGCTCCGAGGAAAATGGAGGTTAGCTCAGATGTCAAAACACTTCTCTGCAAATATTACTATTTTGGACACTGGCCATTTTATAGATTCCAATATTCAACTCCCTCTCGCATGAGCTTCTCTTTGGTATTCCTGTGGTATTTATTCACCAGACACAGAGTCCAGATTATGGAAAAAATGAGATGCCGAGGTCTTAATGTTTCTCTGACATGAAGTCTATTCCTCTTGCCTGTACAGGTTGGCTGCTATTTTTTAGCGTCTGTTTCAAGGATGAAGCATACAAAATCCACTCAGTGTTTAGAATTAAGTAGAAGGACTGGGGAAGCAGACAAAAAAAAAAAAGAAGACGAAGGGAGAAGTGAGATGCTAATGTTTTCTTTACACTGAAACCGAATCTACAGTGTAAAGATTTCAAAGCACTGACAACCACGCTCCTGTTTGCAAGACGAGCTTCATGTAGAGGTATATTTCCCCATGGATATTAAGAGTCTTCCTGAGATGAACGCAAGAAGCTAATTGCAAACAAAGACAAGACTTATTCCCAGCCACCTAGCTCCTCCCACTGGAGGGGGCTCTCTGAAACCCTTCTCTAAGGATCTGAAAACAAGCCAGATGGGTGTGCTATCTGCATCATTTGGCCTTTAGCAGAGTCTCTGGAACAAAACATGTAGCTAGGCTTCTTGAAGACATTCATTGAAGAGAGAGAGAGAGAGAGAGAGAGAGAGAGAGAGAGAGAGAGAGAGAGAGAGAGAAAGAGAGGCTAGGAGATGGAATCTTGAATAAAAATGATAGGTTATGCTTTAAGCTGAATAAAAACAAGCCATTTGAAGAGCATATAGAATTGGCATACATCCTGCCTCTGGAAAGATTCATTTTTATTTGTCTATGTATAAAAGGAGGAAGATAGAGAAATTGAAAGTGCCATTTCTGTAATGTTCACTCTGGTGAAGGGTTTGCAAACAATATAAAAATAGCGGTTCTTCCAAAATGATGGCTTTGCTTGAAGTTTATCTACCTCTCTCTCCCATCTTAGAAAGCCCCCCACCTCCACCACTCCCTCCCCACCAAAGACTCAAAGCTCCCAATAGTCACTGTGGAGAAAAGACAGCAATCTTTTCTAAGCTGTTATAATTAACCAGGCCCGTTGCATCATCAGCTTATAGACTGAGAGGCAGTGTTAAAGGAAAAGTGTGTGTAGTGGGGAGCTAAAGGAAGAAACCAGGGGAGATGGCCATTTTAATTGCGTGTTTATTCTCTCTTCACTTTCCCAAATTGGTTTCGTTTCCTCTGAGTAGGGTAAGTGCCAGGGCATTCAGAGGAGCAGGGGACCGGGGTGGATTCCAACATTTCCAGGCATTTGAATTACCTCCGGACTGTTTGGCAGCCTCTAAATCTATACCCTTGAAGGCATAGTAACAAGCCCTCATCTCCTATGGAAGAAACTTGAAAGCATGCCAGAACAGGACCTCGGTCCTGCCTTGCTTAGAGTCCTGGCACGTAGAAATCACACAAGAAAACAAAAGGCATTTGTGAGGAGCCGTCCAGGAAGAAAGATTAACAATATAACTCGAGGTGGTGGGGGAAGAGAGAAAGAGACGGAGGGAGGATGGCCCTTTAAAATGTTTTGTGCTTATTTTAATAGGACTTACAGTCCCGAATATCCCCTAATCAAAACCAAATGCTTGTAGCCTTACTGTGCTCTTTGTTCAAGGCAGTGCCCACTCGGCTTCCATTGGGCTGGGGGCGTGGAGCCTGGCTGGCTAGCTTATCTTTCTACCACAAATAAACAACATTGTCCTCAAGGTTAGGCCAAGCTGAAGCCTCATAGACTCTAAGAAAGCCCTCCATTGGCAGCTGGGCCTGGTTCTTCACCCCACCCCCAAATGCCGGATGCAAACCTCTCAAGATGTTTTTCTCCCCTCGCTTTGGATAGTGAAATTTGTCAAGAAACGTAACTAGAAGAAAAGCCTCCTCCTCCTCTCATGCCCACCCCCTTCATTTTTGTCCCATTCACTGTCTGTCCATCTGTTCCTCCCTACCAGGGGCCTTTTCTCCTTCTCCTCCTCTCTCCACTCTTTCCCTCATTTCTCTTCTCTGTCTACCTCAGCCTGCCGCTTTGTCTGTTTCTCATTCAATTCAGAAAAAAACCCATCAGCTTCCTACTTATGATTGGCTAATGGTGTCTGACCTTGGCATGGTGCGGGCTGGGAGGATTTCAGCCTTGGTTTGATCTGGATTAGCTTTTTATCTCCACAGAACTACTGGAGACAGTACCTCATCTCCTCATCTTTCACCTTAGACTCGCGGCTTTCTCCTCTAATTTCTCAAACAACAGGGAGAAGCTAAGCAGAATGATTGTGATGGTTACGGCGATATGACTCTTACCAGAGGGCAGAAGGGATGAAGCCATAATCCAGTTCTGGGCTCAGGATAGATGCCTCCGCGTTGCATCGGGTGATGTTATTAAGGGAGTCCACAGCGTGTTTTGTTTTTAACGTCAGGCAATTCTTTTCAAATGCTTGTGGGGTGTCCAAGGCGTCCTGCAAGGGGGGAATGGGAAGGAGGAAGCCCAGATACACAACATCTGCACCTTTTCATGTCGCCCCTGCTCCTGGCAGCACAAATTGACTTTGTAAGATTGGCTCTGAAAATGAATACCCAGGACATCACTCCATGTTACTTTCCTGTGAAATTACTTTTCTGAATGAAAATATTGAATTCCTTTGAAAGCAAGCAGTATAATATCTCTAGAAATGAAAATCCTGTGGAAATCACAAAGGAAAGAAAACTGAAGAATATGAAGGCTTGATATCTCTAAATGTTAGTGAGGCCCTGGAATTTTTTTTTTTTTTATTTTCTTAGCAACAATCATAACTGCTCTTTCTGATGTTGATATACCGGGTGCTGAAATCTCCTAGGTGCTTCTATTATAGATTTGTGTTTTATCTACAATAAACAGCCAATATCATTATCTTAAATTCACTGGCATTTGTATGGACTAGGCACTTTTTGTTGTCTACTTGCTTAGCAAGTCTGACCTGCAGAATTTTCCTTGTCTCAGGAGGGAATATATTGACTTCCCGCCAGGCATCTGGCCATCAGAGACAGAGCCTCTCCTGAACTGACAGATGAGCAGAGCAGTCCCTTTTGAGAAGCAATGGCATAGCAGTCTTCTCACACAGAACAGCCAGTTACCTGGTTGCTCACTGTTGTCTCTCAGATTATTCTGAGACCTAGTCTCCACCCTCTTCGTCAGATTCCTGGACTGTAGAAGGCATTTCGTCCAAATGGAAGCACACTAAAAACCCTTTCCTGCCTTCTCACTCACTCGTGTTCCTCCAGGATTCATAAGATGAAGCACCTAGGATTCTATGTTTTGCTGTTTCTTCTTGTTGCTCTGTTTTTGCAAGTGCCCATTGTCAAATGAATAAATTACACCGTGTTTCTCCCAGATCCACACAAAAGAGGCAGGAACAGAAGAACTCAGACGGAAGGGAGCATGAGGCAGCCGTGAAGGTGAAGGAGATCTTTTCTGTTAAAGAGATGGAGGCGCTGCTTAGGTGGAATGTCACATGCTGGCAGCCAGGTTTGAGGAGTGTGAGAGCCAGGGCTCAGAGAATCCTCAGTTAGATTCCTGATTTTAAAATGGACTATTATCAAAAGAAAATATTTGAACAATTATAAAAGATGTATAGTGATATCAGGGAATTGGCAGAGCATCCTAATAAGAAAGCGTTCACATTCATTCCTGCTGTGAGTGAGATTCTGCTCGTTCCTGATGTCCTGTAGTATAACATTAATGTGCTTAAAATAAGTGCTCTGTCAAGTCTTTAGGCTGTAAACAGGCTTCGTGATTTTTTTTTTTTTTTTTTTTTTTTTGCAGGGTGAAGAGTGTTTCTCCTAGTGTCAGAGTATTAAACCGGCTGTATTGCTTAGTGGGGAATTCTTGAAGACATGCAAATTCTGAGGGTCTTACTCTTGCCCGCGCTAGACTCTTTTATTAGGATGTTGGTAAAGACCACTGAAGTTGGAGATGTCATGATGAACCTGTAAGCAATAATGAAGAGTACATTTTATATCAAAATGAAGAATTGATTTTTAGGACAGTGAAAATTACTGTGTGATGCCACAACAGTAGGTATATATTAGTATGCATTCTCCCAGATCCAAAAGATATACAGCACAGAGAGTTACCTCCGGGTGGATGATGTATTTGTATGGATTCTTCACTGGGAACAAGAGCATCAGTCTGGTGGGGATAGTGTTAATAAAGGAGGCTGTTGGTGTACATGGGCAGAGAGTATATAGAAAATCTCTGTTTTGTCTTCCTAATCCTTCTGTGAGCATAAAACTGCTTTCAAAAATATCCTTAAAAAGAAAAAAGAAAGAGGAAGGAAATATATAGTTGTTAGATGCTGGAGTCAGGGAATACTGAGAGCTGGTGTTTGGAAAATATAGAGTTTTGGTTTGGGAGCATACAGAAGGAATATCACTGATCGTTATAGTATGGTATGAATCAATACAGTACCAGTGAGTTTACAGACGTTTAAAATGCTTAAAGTGGCACCTATTATGTTGTGTACATTTTGCCACAATAGAAAATGAGAGCCGGGGCTCTATAGTTGCTTGATTAAAGAAATCGAAACTAAATGTGTGTAGCTTTAAAAACTCTTAACAAATTAGAAGGCTGAAATATAATGCAGATGATGGGGAATCTAAAACTTGAATATAAGTAAGACTTAATAAAAACTTTAAGTTTAGTATGGTAACAGATAGAAGGACTGGGTGAATGTAGTCAATATGAAAAGAAATCCCTTTATTGTTTTTCTCCCTGAAACAGTGTCTTAGATGCTGCTCTGTCCATGTTATTTTCAAGGTTGTAGTAAGCCATTCCTTTGGACATTTAATTCCTATTTTTACATTGTTCTAACTCATAATTGTGTGTATGCACGTCTCTCTCTCTCCTCTCTCTCTCTCTCTCTCTCTCTCTCTCTCTCTCTCTCTCTCTCTCTCTCACACACACACACACGCACACACACACACATACACACACACATACACACACACATACTCACACACATGCTCATATATTCAAACAGATACTTGCTATTTGTTATTTAGAAAACCTTCATAGATTGTGTTTCTAAATTTGCTGGGTTATGTTGTCTTTTTGTGTGTGGTGCCCTGCTTCCTACCTCATGACCACAACTATCTTGGGGACTTCCTTCCTTGTACCTCTTAAGGGAATCACTTAAATGCCTTTTGGAAAATATAGGGCTTATCACAGATAAATTTCCCTAACATATAAAATTAAAAGTTCCATCTCCAATGTATTAAGCATCAGATCCCTAGGCCTATATGAAGTCCTTGACATGACCCATGTTTGGATTCTTTCAAAGGAAGGGAAGGGAGCTGAGAAATTGAAGTATTTTAGCACTTGTGTAGTTCTCAACCTGTGGGTCATGACCTCTTTGTGGTTGAACAACCCCTTCACAGGGGTCACATATCAAATATCCTGCATACCAGATATTTACATTATGATTAATAACAGTAGCAAAACTACAGTTATGAAGTAGCAACAAAAATAATTTTATGGTTAGGGTTCACTACAACATGAAGAACTGTATTATAGACTTGCAGCATTAGGAAGGTTGAGAACCATTGCTTTAGGGGATGCCATGATCTCCATTTAGTCTAGGACCATGTAAATGAGACACACTGAGCTAGTGAATAGGATGAGAAGTGGAGTAAACAGAGAAGGAGCAGGAGCTGGTAAGTCAGCTTCCTTGATGCTGACTCAAGGTTGTTGAGACCTAGCCAGTCTTAGGATTTTCTTCCGGTGCTAACTAAATTCAACATTGTTAAAAATGGATGTGGCCTTTGATGTGTGTCTGTAGAACCACATCAGTTAGTAAATATAAGAAAATGGCACTAAATGCAATAATATCGCAGAACAGCTTGGGTGCATTTATCTTGACAGGTGATAAGAAGTTATAGGCGTAAAGGTGCACACCAGAACACAGTCTTTTGGGAGTTAAAGTCTCAGGCACCTGCCATGTAACATGCCCCACGTACCCTGTATTACCATGGTGTTTCACTACAATGTCTAGTAAAACTATGTGTGTCTTCCAATCTGAAAATACAAATGCAAGTCAACTTTACCGAGGTTAAATAAGCTTTTATGAAAGAATCATAGACCATGGAATATTGCTTTTCAGTAGTCCAGTGTAGTCTCCCCTCTCCCAGCCTGAAACCTGCTTGCTCAGGGGTGGAGCTTCCCATTTAATCGTTCTGTCACGCCCACTGCTGGAACCTACCGCTTTGCTGTTTGGAGCCATCATGTGGTCACCCTGCTACTGGACCCAGAGATTATTTGGCGGGAATTGGGCCCCTCCCCCTTCCTTCATAATGGAGTGCCGGAATAGTAAAAATTGAACCTTGAGCAGAGACCTTTGTCTTGGTTCCTTCCTTATCTCGCGCAGCCCAGCCCCTCTTCTCTTCCAGGTTTCCAAAATGCCTTTCCAAACTAAAACCCAGGTTGTGATCTACTGGCCAGACGCAACAGTCCAGGTTTAAGGGATAATGTACTATCTCCACATAATGCAGTGTTCCATTGTTATCATAAAAGGGCCTCTTAGATTTTCAGCAACATAAGCCAGCAGTGTGAGGTGCTAGTATTGGTGTGCACGTTATCCTTCTTCAAAGCACTCATAGCCAATTAGTAGCAAAGGAATTATTTATTAGACCATGTAACTGGAGTTAGTTGTACAACTGGCATCAAACATTTCCTTCCTCCCTCCCCCCCCTTGCTCCCCACCTCCCAACCTGCTATGCTGAGAATTGAGAATCTATGATCAGAACACAGTATAGCCAATGTTATCTTAAAGGTATGCATGGAATTTTAAGGGGACACTGACTTGGCAGTGGCTATGTACACAGTGTTTCCTAAGACATTGAATCTTTTCTGGGTGTTATTTTTCTGAGTTTGAATGAAATGTCAAGCAATAGGAGTTTACCAAACTGGCCAATTTTGTTTGAAGAGGAAAAAATGCTCAAACTTAACCGAGGAAGATTATCCCCTCCTTACTCTCAACTTCCAATTTTTTTTCAACTGACAAAAGTCAAAGTGAACTGAGCTGATTACTATATTCAATTATGGAAAACAAACAAACAAACAAACAAACAAACAAACAAAACAAATGGGACTTTTTTTTTCCTCCTGGAAACTATTGAGCACAAAACAGTGGAATAGATAAATGGTTCTTGGTGATGCCTTTTCTCTGTTGTGCAGAGAAGTGTGGGGAGAGGAGGACAGGGTAATTTCAGGCATTTGGAAACTCTTGCTCTGAAAAGCATAACTACACATTCTCCAAAGCACTAGAGCCCTTCCTAGGAGGTAGGTTATATCTCAGAGGGTGAGGATCATTGGCTGAATCCTTAGCATCATCTGTACCTTATGGATAAGATATCCAAATGCAAACATAAAGCACAATTATAATATACTGACCAGAGCTGATAGAGGTGGGCAGATAGATGTCATGGAAGGATGATAGGATGTTGTCCAACTCACAAGTTATATTAATAGGACTTTTCTTCTTGCTATTTGTGGGAACGCAGATCAAGCCCAGAGTCTCATGTCTCATACTAGGGAAGAGCAAATACCTCAATTTTAGCATATCCTTGTCTTTATCAAGCTTTCAAGATGCGTGTTCTATATCAGTACAATATTGTGATATAGTTGTAATATTTAATTTCTTTTATTTATTTATTTATTTATTTATTTATTTATTTATTTTTAATTAGGTATTTTCCTTGTTTACATTTCCAATGCTATCCCAAAAGTCCCACATACCCACCCCCCCCCCAATCCCCTACCCACCCACTCCCCCTTTTTGGCCCTGGCGTTCCCCTGTACTGGGGCATATAAAGTTTGCAAGTCCAAAGGGCCTCTCTTTCCAGTGATGGCTGACTAGGCCATCTTTTGATACATATGCAGCTAGAGTCAAGAGCTCTGGGGTACTGGTTAGTTCATATTGTTGTTCCACATATAGGGTTGCAGTTCCCTTTAGCTCCTTGGGTACTTTCTCTAGCTCCTCCATTGGGGGCCGTGTGACCCATCCAATAGCTGACTGTGAGCATCCACTTCTGTGTTTGCTAGGCCCCAGCATAGTCTCACAAGAGACAGCTATATCTGGGTCCTTACAGCAAAATCTTGCTAGTGTATACAATGGTGTCAGCATTTGGAAGCTGATAATGGGATGGATGCCTGGATATGGCAATCACTAGATGGTCCATCCTTTTGTCACAGCTCCAAATTTTGTCAATGTAACTCCTTCCATGGGTGTTTTGTTCCCATTTCTAGGAAGGGGCAAAGTGTCCACACTTTGGTCTTCGTTCTTCTTGAGTTTCATGCGTTTAGCAAACTGTATCTTATATCTTGGGTATCCTAAGTTTCTGGGCTAATATCCACTTATCAGTGAGTACATATTGTGCGAGTTCCTTTGTGATTGGGTTACCTCACTCAGGATGATGCCCTCCAGGTCCATCCATTTGCCTAGGAATTTCATAAATTCGTTCTTTTTAATAGTACTCCATTGTGTAAATGTACCACATTTTCTGTATCCATTCCTCTGTAGAGGGGCATCTGGGTTCTTTCCAGCTTCTGGCTATTATAGATAAGGCTGCTATGAACATAGTGGAGCATGTGTCCTTCTTACCGGTTGGAACATCTTCTGGATATATGCCCAGGAGAGGTATTGCAGGATCCTCCAGTAGTACTATGTCCAATTTTCTGAGGAACCGCCAGACTGATTTCCAGAGTGGTTGTACAAGCTTACAATCCCACCAATAATGGAGGAGTGTTCCTCTTTCTCCACATCCTCGCCAGCATGTGCTGTCACCTGAATTTTTGATCTTAGCCATTCTGACTGGTATGAGATGGAATCACAGGGCTGTTTTGATTTGCATTTCCCTGATGATTAAGGATGCTGAACATTTTTTCAGTTGCTTCTCAGTCATTCGGTATTCCTCAGGTGAGAATTCTTTGTTTAGCTCTGAGCCCCATTTTTAATGGGGTTATTTGATTTTCAGGAGTCCACCTTCTTGAGTTCTTTAAATATATTGGATATTAGTCCCCTATCTGATTTAGGATAGGTAAAGATCCCTTCCCAATCTGTTGGTGGCTTTTTTATCTTAATGACAGTGTCTTTTGCCTTGCAGAAGCTTTGCAATTTTTTGAGTCCCATTTGTCGATTCTCGATCTTACAGCACAAGCCATTGCTGTTCTATTCGGGAATTTTGCCCCTGTGCCCATATCTTCGAGGCTTTTCCCCACCCTTCTCCTCTATAAGTTTCAGTGTCTCTGGTTTTATGTGGAGTTCCTTAATCCACTTAGATTTGACCTTAGTACAAGGAGATAGAAATGGATCAATTCGCATTCTTCTACATGATAACTGCCAGTTGTGCCAGCACCATTTGTTGAAACTGCTGTCTTTTTTCCACTGGATTGTTTTAGCTCCCTTGTCAAAGATCAAGTGACCATAGGTGTGTGGGTTCATCTCTTGGTCTTCAATTCTGTTCCATTGGTCTACTTCTCTGTCACTATACCAGTACTATGCAGTTTTTATCACAATTGCTCTGTAGTACAGCTTTAGATCAGGCATGGTGATTCCACCAGAGGTTCTTTTATCCTTGAGAAGAGTTTTTGCTATCCTAGGTTTTTTGTTATTCCAGATGAATCTCCAGATTGCCCTTTCTAATTTGTTGAAGAATTGATTTGGAATTTTGATGGGGATTGCATTGAATCTGTAGATTGCTTTTGGCAAGATAGCCATTTTTACTATATTGATCCTCCCAATCCATGATCATGGAAGGTTTTTCCATCTTCTGAGATCTTCTTTAATTTCTTTCTTCAGAGACTTGAAGTTCTTATCATACAGATCTTTCACTTCCTTAGTTAGAGTCATGCCAAGGTATTTTATATTATTTGTGACTATTGAGAAGGGTGTTGTATCCCTAATTTCTTTCTCAGCCTGTTTATCCTTTGTGTACAGGAAGGCCATTGACTTGTTTGATTTAATTTTATATCCAGCTACTTGATTGAAGCTGTTTATCAGGCTTAGGAGTTCTCTGGTGGAATTTTTAGGGTCACTTATATATACTATCATATCATCTGCAAAAAGTGATATTTTGACTTCTTCTTTTCCAATTTGTATCCCCGTGATCTCCTTTTGTTGTCGAATTACTCTGGCTGGGACTTTAAGTACGATGTTGAATAGGTATGGAGAAAGTGGACAGCCTTGTCTAGTCCCTGATTTTAGAGGGATTGCTTCAAGCTTCTCACCATTTACTTTGAAGTTGGCTATTGGTTTGCTGTAGATTGCGTTTATCATGTTTAGGTATGGGCCTTGAATTCCTGATCTTTCCAAGACTTTTATCATGAATGGGTGTTGGATTTTGTCAAATGCTTTTTCCGCATCTAAGGAGATGATCATGTGGTTTTTGTCTTTGAGTTTGTTTATATACTGGATTACGTTGATGGATTTCCGTATATTGAACCATCCCTGCATCCCTGGGATGAAACCTACTTGGTCAGGATGGATGATTGTTTTGATGTGTTCTTGGATTTGGTTAGCAAGAACTTTATTGAGTATTTTTGCATCAATATTCATAAGGGAAATTGGTCTGAAGTTCTCTATCTTTGTTGGGTCTTTTTGTGGTTTAGGTATCAGAGTAATTGTGGCTTCATAGAATGAGTTGGGTAGAGTACCTTCTTTTTCTATTTTGTGGAATAGTTTGTGAAGAACTGGGTTAGATCTTCTTTGAAGGTCTGATAGAACTCTGCACTAAACCCATCTATCTAACAGGTTTTGACTGGGTATTCAGAAGATAGTTCAATTGAATTACTATCTACCCATTGCATACTCTCCTTTTATGAAACATTACATCATATAGATATAAGCATACATATTCAAAAAGTATGAATAAGGTTTTACTAAACTCCATGGCTCATGAAGAGTCACTAATAACAGTTTTGTGTTCATGAACCTCAAACCTCTCATTTCTGTCTTCCTGTCTAAATACATCTTTAATTGCTCACATTTTCCAATTTAGTTTATTATCGAAGTTCTCCAATAATGTTATTGTCGTGCTATCCCTTAGCACAAAGTTCAGTGTCTTAGAAAATTACAACTCAACCTATCATACCCATACCACATTGCCTCCTTATGAAGGCTGAGTAAAAGCTCAGACCCCCAAATTCTGTTTTTTTTTAAATATTTACCCACTGTCTCTCTTATTTTCGGATTCTTTGTACAAATACCTGTTTGCTGCTATTTCTGCATTCTAATAGCTTACCAGAGATCTTAGAACATAGAAGGCAATCAGTTCATGCGGTAGGATGGAATCATAGAACCAGTAAGTTTTGTAGTGCATTTGTGTATATGTATATGAGGATGTATGCACTCACACAGTCATAATATATATGTGGCGGTCAGAGGACAAGTTGCAAACATTGGTTCTCTCTTTCTACCACGTGGGTCCTGGGGATTGAACTCAAATTGTCAGGTTTGGCAGCAAGCACATTTACTTACTGAGTACTCTCATTGACCCCAGCCATATTTTACCACAGCCACTTACTCTAAGAGAAAGTCCAAAACTCTCTATCACTACTGAGACCTTCTCATCTTTGGCAAATTCTATTCCAGCCACATTGGAAGCTTTCCAGCTGTGGATCTGCTGTGAGCCTCCTCTTCCTGCCTCAAGTTCCACTTATTTGTTGACCTAGAATGCCCTCTCCCAGACAATAGGATGCCTTGTTCTCTCGTTTCTACTATATCTCTGTTCTGTGAGGTCATCCTTGGCTACTTTGTTA
The DNA here is from genome assembly GCF_978045245.1 of Mus caroli. Lineage (NCBI taxonomy): Eukaryota > Metazoa > Chordata > Mammalia > Rodentia > Muridae > Mus > Mus caroli. The sequence continues at coordinate 100,337,326 of NW_028227261.1, read as the reverse complement.
AAATGACAATATTATAGGATGCCATTGTCACCATTATTCTCCACAGTTCTTGTGTCCCTCCTACGTACTGAGCAGTTATCTACTTGTTGGCCACGTGTAGCCTCTGTCAGAATGGGTACACTGGAGTGCCTAACCTTTGTTTGTTGCTTCATATGCAGAGCCTGAACTGTCCTTGCTGCAGAGTGAGCTTTGAATGTCTTCCTCCATTTTCTAAGTCATCTCCTCAGTGTATTGAGGCGTCTCTGAAATCATGCAAGCTTGACACCCATGTTTCTGTCTTGCTTCTGGGCTCTGACCTCTCCTCATGGGAGACGGACAGTCTCTTCTGTATTATAGACCTCAGGTAAATAATCTCTTATCAGGAAGACACGAAGGGTCCGAAATAGATTAGTAGACAGAGGATGGGCAGAGATTCAAAGAAAACAATGAAGGTTCATGTTTTTTCTGTTTTTATAGAGACTTCACATCAGACACAGAATTGAATGAAGCCCCATTCACTGTTACCGACAAATCACTTAAACAAGGGCTAGTGGCACACAAATAGCTTGGTCACATGATTAAAACAAGACAGAAGAATATGCAGAATATATCACTCTGTGTATAAGGAATTTTAAGAACTGAAAAGATGGTTTTGTAAGATCTTCTCATCCCACCTCTATGTTGAGGGTGTGATGCCTACTTCTCTTTGGTAATTCTGCACACTATATTCTGATATCGTAGAGAAATATAATATGGATAGATTATAATGTTACCTATTTTAATAACAGTTATATCACTTCTGTTAACATGACTATGGGATCAAGAAATGGAGGGAAAATAAAGAAGGAGCCAACAGAGATCTCAGACCCCAGAGACCAGCATTGGTGTGCAGATCTAACTTTTATTGTTCAGTACAAAACATATATAGGGGTATGGTTATGTACTCAGGGGTCAAAGGTGGGGGTCACATGTACCATTCTGCTGAATGTAATTTGCTTTCCCGTGATTCTGTAGGGGAGGGATCAATTGCCCAGGGTGGACTTGTGTGAAGCTGAAGGAAAGGGCCATAACCCTGGGCTTGGGTCCTTTGTTCTGTCTCACTGTTTGCCAGGAGTGACTTTAGATATCAGGCGGTGTACAGCCCAATCAGGATTCCTCCAGCATGGGCAGGAGACCATGGCATCTCACGCTCCATTCCACTTTTTCCTCCAATAGGATCACTTCTGCATCTCTCACATAGCCTCATCTCCATTCCTCCATGTACATATAGCTAATGCTTGGCTTCCTAACTTCTGCACTTGGCTCGCTTTTTTTGTAGATTGGGTTTTGTGGTGGTTGTGTTCATTCTTTCTTAATCTTAAATAGTCCACATGTCTGATAAAATGGGTTCTGTTTGGCTCACTAGTCATTATACTGTACAAATGCAAGTCAGCAAAGCTTTGAAGACATGTGATATGCAGGTGACGATGATGGAGGAGGGCAAGATGGTTTGGAAGATCATCCTCTGCATAAGCGCTTACAGAGAGCATTCCTGACATACCAGCACTGATCTAGGAACAACAAACAAGCTAAGGCAAGCCTCCTGCCCCTAACAGCATCAACATGTGTGTGTGTGAGTGTGTGTGTGTGTGTGTGTGTGTGTGTGTGTGTGTGTGTGTGTGTGTGTGTGTGTGAAAGGGGTATGGAGTAGGAGAGAGATTAAAGGATAAGATAATAGATTAAAGAATCTATGCTCAGTGGAGGAAAAGCAGAGATAACAGTAAGACCAACATGTTTTGGGGGATGAAGTCTGTTTTCTATTGGGAAGTATATATTTGATACTTAAGGATTGAAGACTTTTTTTTTTAAGGGAGGACTTCTTGCCAAGTTTCTGCTTGGGAATTCGGAACTGAACTTCAAATGTTTCAGGGCTTCTGTTTTAAACACATTTGGCACTGTGGCTTCTTGCTCAAGGAAGAAGCCCCTTCAAGCACATCAAAGAGCTGTGAAAAAAGATACAGTATGTTGACAATTTGTGTGAGGACATCAAAACCAGAAAAACCGTCTCTGTAGTCCACACACATCTCAAAGTCAGGGGGGAGAGTATCTGGTGTGATCTGTGGCACTGTGTGAAACACCAAGTATTGGGAGGTAATTTGACAGGTTCTCTGCACCTAAAACACGACCTGACTTGCCCAGCAATTTCAAGTCAAGGTCTAGAAGATGTTTTCTCTGGCAAGTGACCTTTAACTAAAGTGGAAGGTTTCTCATCGCTGTGCCCAGGTGAGAAGAGTCAGAGGATGGAATCAGAGAGAGAGAGAGAAAAAAATCTTCTCAGGACATCAGAAGCCATTTAACCAAGGGCCCTGGTGAAAACTGTTTAAAGATTCAATTTGAATCTCTGTGGCCTGGGTCTTGAGAGAAATGATGGGAGAAGATTGTCTGTGTTGATTCAAGACCTAGTCACTCCTTAATCCTACTGAGGACCTGGCAAAAGAGGGTACTACGTCAAAGCTACAGCTACAAAGGGCAAAGCCTCTATTAAATTCTTGACAGGAGCTTTGGAGATGCATTCACATAGACCCTGTCTCTAGCCTCAGCTTTATCACTTGGGAGTGGAGTAACCTCAGGCAGGTTTATCTAACCTCTCTAAGCCTCTGCTTTCTCAGTTTGAAAATGGAGGCAATCATGCTAACCTCAGTAGGTTGTTGCTTGAATAAATGAACATGAGATATGAGGTGCCTTGCAGATTACCAGATGCATATAAAAAGCTCTGTGTTTCTGGGCCCCTTTTGCCACCTCTTCACTCCCCCATCCCCACCTGGGGGAGCATAAAATAAAGCTCAAGCTGACTTTAGGTTACAGTGATGATTTTAAGTTAAAAACTCCCAGAGTAATGGCATGCGTGCCAGTTACAGCTCTGACAACACTTGCAGAGTGACCTGAGGGAAGTCTCTTAACCTCCCTCACTTCTGTTTTCTCACCTATAAATTAAGGGTGAGATTAAAGTTTACGAATACTTGCAAATTGGAGCGAACTGGTGAGTTTAACTCCTAGGCAGAAAGAAGAAAGAGTAGCAGGGGAAAAAAAAGGTAGGTTTTAGGTTTTGACTTCCTAACCTGGACTCTAGAAATGATTGATTATAGGATCAGTTCCCCCCATCGCCTAAGTAGCAGCAACAGTACTAGTTTGAAGCTTACATAGGGAAATGGATAAAGTAAGGTAGCACAGCCTGGCCTGTGGGAAGTCAAGATATAGGACATCTTTGCTATGTTAGAGAAGCCCATTTAGATAGTTCATAAACTGTGATCAGAGAAACGAGATGATTGGAAGAAAGGTCTCTGAGATTTGGGCCTCAAGAACCTGAGTGGGTCTCTGTAATTTCAGTCGTCTAGACTTCTAGGTTGCTGCATTGGCCTCAAGACTCTCCTGCAAGTTGAAATCTCTCAGTCCAGCACACCAGACATACATGCACTGAGAGGCCACCTGAGTATTTCTCACCACCCTATTGAGGGGTGATTGAGAACTAATAATAACCCCTGTTAACTGAAGAGCTTCTCTGTGCCATGCAGAGTCAAAAATTGTCACTTGAATGGTGTCAAAATTACACAAATGAGTATGTTTTCACCATTTCACGGCCACAAGGCTATCACTATGAGTGGTTTTCAGAGACCTCTCTGGGTATCAATATTAGGGAACATGGAAGAGCAACAACTCATCTTGTTATGAGAATCATTCACTCTTCTGGGTCCTTCTTTGTGGAGTTATCTGTTTCTGGAATAGGTGGATATCTGATTCAGGACTTCCTGGAAGAACACTGAAATGACTCTAGAATGAGGCAGGCCATCTACAGGCTATGGAGCCTGCCCTGTGCTAACCAGCTAGGCTTATAAGTATTGAAGCATGGAACACTCTGATATTACTCTAGGGAACCAGAGTAATAGCCGGCACACTGTGGTTTCAACTCTGTTGTTCAGATAACTTCTGTGCTCCATAGCTGAGCTGGCCTGTGGGAGTTATTAGCTGCATCCCCTTGCATCAGACTTACTAAAGGCAAAGGTGAAATGTCCAATGTTGTGATGAATGACAAATTTGACTCTTTATACGTTTGCTCTCTGGTTTCTAGACACCCCAGAAAGAATCTCTAAAGAAGAAAATGACTTGGCAACCAGCAATAGCCAGAGAAAAGGCGGTGTGATCTGGGACATGTTAAGACTGTAGAAGACTAAAATGCCAAAGGGCTGCAGAATCCCACCCTTAGCACTGATCTTGATATTCTACGCAATTTAAACATTATGGATCCCTAAACACCATGAAATAGTCACCATGTTTAGGGGGCTCAGAGAAGATGCCCATATCTTCTATGGATGATCCAGTCCAGGCCATGACTTTGAGGTCATTGTGTAGAGAGAGTATGAGAAACTTGGAGAGTGATTATCCTCTAATAAATCATGAAATTGATTAAATGAGTGGATTAAATAAGTGTTTGCTTTTCCTAAAGGAAAAGCAGAGATGGTGTGACATAGGACCGATGTTCTGTACACCCAGGTCTCCAGTAGCAAAGGGACAGGTGCTCATATGGCCTCAGAGCTCTGAGCATCAGAATTAACCTCTTGACTGGTTTGCTTGATTCTGGCTTTGCTTGCTTGCTTCTAATAGATACTCTGTAGTATTGCCACAGTGACCTCATTTTTAAAAATATGCTTATGAGAGTCCCATTTATAACTCTTTGTATGAAACTTTCTTCCCTACATAATAACACCAAATGCCTTTGTATTCTCAGGTTCTTCACAACTTCCCTTTCTACCTAAGAGATTCCATCTCTCTCTGTGACCTTAATTGATGCTGGCTCCAGACAGTACTCAAACACCCTTCCCACCCTTCATGTTCTTCCTACTACTGTTTTCTTCTGGCCTGCTTTCAGCCAACTGCCAAGCCCCATTTCTTCTTTAAAAAAAGATTTATTTTTATTCCATGTGTATACATATTTGCCTCCCTGCATATATGTGTACTGTGTGTGTCCTCGGGCCTCGGAGCCCAGAAAAAGACATTGGATCTCCTGGAACTGGAATTACACATGACTGTGAGCTGCCATATAGCTGCTGGGAACTGACCACCACTCCTGTACCAGAACAGCAAATGCTCTTAACAGCTGAACAATCTCTCCAGTCCCCAAACCTGGCCATTTCTTCCAACGTAGTCCAAATGGCTCTTCGTGGTTGGATGTGTTCCATTCTCCTGGTAGCCCTCATGTCTCCCTTTTCTTCCTCCACATATGTGGATGGGGGTAGTTCTTCAGCTATGGCCACTCAGATGTGGGTGCTTTGTATGTCTTTACTCTCTTTGCAGCCGTAAGCTTCTTAACAGCTTATACCAGGCTTTGTTCCTTTCATGAACCTCATTGACTTATACAGTGTCCAGCATAATGTGGATGTAAAGTAGGTTTTGCTGAATAAATGTAATAACTAGCTAATGAACTGTCAGTTGTACGCCAATACCAGCCTCCAGGAAGGCAGAGCCCATATAACTGGCACTGGGTTAGTTAGATAAATGGATTCATAAAAGACAGCCTTACAAAACTATTGTAAAACTAGAGCGAGCACTACGCAGGCTTTGTATTCCGTGAATGGCTGGCCCAGGTGAGGTAGCATTGCTGTGAGGCAGTGAACAAGTGCCCTGCCCCTCAGAGCAGTGTGACCATGGGCAAAGGGCCGTAGGAGGCAGCTCTCAGCTGCCAGCCTGTCACCCCAGGTAAGGAAAAGGCAGCGTTCCATTGACTGGACGTGTAATGGGGTGAAAGTGAGCCTGCTGCTATTTCTTTCACAGCTTGTGTAGGCTGTAATGAAAAGGTCTGAGAGACTTTCTCTCTATGGTCCTGGAAGAGCGTGTCATAAATGTCCAATTTACCACTGATTGCCACATTGGCCCAGGAACTCCACAGCAACAAGCCATTGAAACAGCTCAGCAGAAGTGCATGGGTTGCGAGACCAACTCAATCTCTTTAATCACTCTGATTGAGGAACAAACGAAAAATAATAGAAGTCGCCAGTAATTGAACAGCTTCTCTGTGCCATGCATAGTGTTAAAATGTCATTTGATTGCTACAAAATGATATTGGAGCCACCATTTTAAGGAACTCAGGACAGTGAGGGTGATTTTCGAAGGCTACACTGTGTATCAGTCAGTTCCCACTCTGTTACTCAGAGGTAACAAACAATCCCATGTATCAGTGTCTTAGAACAACAGAACTTTAATTCCTAGTCATGTTCCACACTCTCAGCAGCCGGCTCCCCTACACTCTGTTATAGGTCCAGCCAATGGAACGCTGCCTTTTCCTTCCCAGCACTGAGAGGCAGCTGAGAGCTGGTTCCTATGGTCCTTTGCCCATGGTCATAGAGCTCGCTAAGAGAGCCAGACACTTGCTCATTGCAGTCACAGCAATGTGCCAGCCATTCACAGTGCATAAATCAGGTTTCATACCGGTTGTACAATAACTCAATGAGTTTGTCATCTCTCTCTCTTTCTCTCTCTCTCTCTCTCTTTCTCTCTCTCTCTCTCTCTCTCTCTCTCTCTCTCTCTCTCTCTCTCTCTCTCTCTCCAACCAACCGAGTGCAAGCTATACATTTTCCTTCCTGGTTGCACAGATTAATGTAGATATAGCCTACCACTATGTCTCTGGCTGCAGTTCTGTTTTATGAGTTTTCTAAGTCTAGAACTCAGGCTAGAAATTAGTCACAAGATAAAATATGCTGCTGTCATGACACTAAGGAATTAAGGAGCAATGGCCAAGCTCCCTAAGCTTCCTGCTGTTCGTTTGGTCTGTGTGGTATCTTTTTGTTTTTTGAGACAGGTTTTCTCTGTGTAGCCCTGGCTGTCCTGGAACTCACTTTGTAGACCAGGCTGGCCTCGAACTCAGAAATCTGCCTGTCTCTGCCTCCCAAGTGCTGGGATCAAAGGCATGTGCCACCACTGCCCGGCTGGCTGTGCGGTATCTTATTTAAACACACATTCCTTTGGTCAAAGTGAGTCAAATGGTCATGCTAGAAACTGAGTGGCAGAAGTATGTTCCCACATTGAGTCCCTATCAATTTCACAGTGATGGGGGGAAATGACTGTTGAATTAGGAATAGTGATAAAGTCAGCTCTAGAATAATGGGGTGAGGATTACAGTGACATTCTTCCTATCGCAAATTTCATGCTTCTATTTTAGATGCTTGGAGCTTCATTGCCCTCAGCGATATGAGCCCTGGATAAAACTCCAAGGCTTTTGTTTCTAAAAGTATAGGAGAACGAAGAGGTGAGGACCACACCTTGTCTCTTAATGGAACAAGATCCCAAGTGCGTATGTCAGTAAAGTCTTTTTCTGCCTGTCAGTGTAATTGGCATGGAAAACCTACACTCGTTCTTCAGCCCTTATTGCTCCAGTAAATCTCCCACCGTACCTCCCATTACCCCTCGCTTAAAGCACCGATTATTCCTTTATTAGAACTTAGCCACAAGTAGGCCATGAATTTTTATGGCTTTTCCGGATCTCATAAGGCAATAGGAAGCATCCATTTAAGCACCGTCACTAAACTATACCAAGGTTTATGACCTGATGTAGCATTTCACTGGTTTAAATGAAGCCTCCTCCCCTTACCCCTTCTTTGCATATTCAGCTTCCTCCGAGAGAGAGAGAGAGAGAGAGAGAGAGAGAGAGAGAGAGAGAGAGAGAGAGAGAGAAGAGTTCAAGCTTCCACTTCTGCTCTCACAGTGGTTACTCTGGAATAAAGAATAGTATTCCAAGGGATAACCACAGGTCCATTTCAAAGCCCTGTGCTGACAAAAAATTATGAATATTTCATTTTTGGAAATCACTTTGACTTAGAAAAATACTAATTCTGTAGACAGCATTGCTGGTATGTTTTGGCCTATTCAGTTTGTTTGTCTTGTTGTTAAAGAATGTTTTTTTTTTTTTCCAGCAAACTGCATTGATTGCATTGCTATTGTATATCAGGTATCACAATGGCCTCCCAATTTCTGCTCCTATTTGTGTTGGTTGCTCTCTTAGAAGGAGAAAATCAAGGCAAGAAGATGTAGTTGATCCCCAGAGAGTCAAAGAAATTTCACACATCACTTTATTGGACTATTTCAATGTCCTTCACTGTAGTGAGGAGTCATCTCATTTGAAAAAACTTAATATATGCATGTATAAAAGAAACCTAAATGAAGTCACCAAATAATAGGACAGACTATGTTCCAATTAGATATTTTTTGACATTACATGGAATATTCAGGTTGAGGTATAGGTGACATCTAGTTGAGGTATTGGCCAAAGGGGCCTCAAACATGGAACCCCGCTTCCCCTCTGAACATCCACCCTATTTTTTGAAACAGGGCTCTCACCAAACCTGGAGCTGGCCATTTGAGCCTGACTGACTGACTGGCCAATGAATTCCTACCCAACTGTGCAGGATGAAAACTCAAAAAATAAGCAGCATAGTAAGATAGCAACACGTGTGAAAGTGGCAGCTATATTCTAGCAGTGACCAACAGTCATCTAATAGGCCTCAGTACCCTCTCCATACGAGACAGTACATGCTTAGTACTGTAAATCTAGCCAATTGCCCCATGGCTGGTGAGGTCATGGCTTCCACGACTGCCACTTTTTCTAAACCAATATAATTCCTAACTTTATTATAGAGCTTATTCTTATACACAGAGATAAATATAACTCTGGTTCCCATCAAAAATGCTTCTTTGTATAGCAAAATACTGTTTTAGAAAGCCACAACTGGTCAAAATGCAGAATATAACTGACCATGGGTTTCTCAATACAAGTTGATACATCTACAATACAAGCTGCACATCTAAGGCTCTTGGGATATCATGAAAGAAGTGGTAAATTGTAAGAGCTAGGGGACAAGGCTGTCTGCTTTGTAGTTACACCAATGAGATCTCAACCATATGGTCACATAAACAAGACCTATACAATGACAATACCAACACCTATTGGCATGCCAACTTGGATCTTGGATATAGGGAAGTTTCACAAGGCTCCATTCAAACTATAGGTAATTAAAGGATGGAGAGAGAGAGAGAGAGAGAGAGAGAGAGAGAGAGAGAGAGAGAGAGAGAGAATGAAAGAATGAGAGAATGTCTTCTCCAGTGATGAATGAGTTCCGTGATGGGCTATCTAATCTCCAATGATCAGCTCGAAACATATATACGTACAATCAATACTAAATAGATTCACCAGATTGTGTGTGTGTGTGTGTCTGTGTCTGTGTAATGGTAATAGTTAAAGAAAACGAAATCATGAATTTGAGAAGGAATAAGAGACATAGAAGGGGTTAGGGGCATAAAGGAGGGCTATACATAATGTAAATGAAGAGCTCATGTATGAAGTTATCAAACAGTTCAATTTAATAAATAGCAACATTTCATTTGTGTGCTTATTGATATTTACAAATATGATTTTTGATTGTCATATTATTGTCTCATATATTTATGGCATACAAGGCGCTGTTTTGATTGATACATGCAATGCACCATGATTAGAACAGCTAATTAGCATATGCCTTCCTCTTCATTTTCTACGGTGAGACAAAATTTACTTTCTAAGTTATTTTGAATCACATAATTCACTTCTATTGACTGAAGCACTATAAACTTTAAAACTCATTTCTCTTGTTTACCGGAATTCAGCCAATGATCAACAGCTCTTCCCACCCTCCATTTCCAGTTTCTAGTAACCACAAATTTTATTCTCTACTCCTAGAATTTCATCTTTGTTGGAGTCCACAGATATATTTGAGGCCACACAAAAATCTGTCTCCTTTTGCCTAGCTTATTTCACTTAGCCCCCATCATCTAGTCATTCAAGTTCCCTCATGGTGATAGTACTGACAGGATTTTCGTCTTTTAAATTCGGAATAGCATTTCATTGTTTGTACATGGTGCATTTTCTTTGTCTACTCGGAAACAGTTATATCCATCTCCTAAGCACTTTAATAACGCTTCAACGAGCACAATAAAATGCAGGTGCACCTTTGATATATTGATCTTTTTTCTTCCATATATTGATTTCTTCCCCTATAGCGGACAGGTGGGTTCCTATGGCAGTATTATCTACACTTTTGTAAGGGGTCTCTGTGATAACAGTGATCATTGCCAGCTCTGTAGAACTTAGACCCTCCTGGAGATAGGCCTCTGCGCATGTCTGTGAGGGATCATCTTGATTTCACTCACTGAGGTGGGAAGACTCACCCAGCATGAGGGTTACCACTCCCTAACTGCAGTTCCAGACTGTATAGGAGAGAAGAAGGAGCTGAAAAGCAGTATGCATTTCTCTCTGTTTGTTTCTCAATTTTAGATGGGGTGTGACCAGCTACCTCAGCTTCTTATAACTTGCCCGGTCCACCATGATGGACTAAATTCTTGAACCATGAGCAAAAATAAGCCCACGTGTCCCCAAGTTGCTTGTGCCAGAGCACTTTATCATAGCAGCAGGGAAAGAAACTCAGATGATCTCTACACTGCTTTCCATCATGGCTATTCTAGTTGCTTTTACTCCTGCCAACAATGTGTGAATTCACTTTGCTCTGTAGAGTCTTCCATGTTAGTCTTTTACCTTTTTGGGTGTATTTTCATTTGCCTGTTTTCCATTTGTGTGACTTTGAGGAAGTCATTTCATTGTGGCTCTTTGCCTGCCTCTCCTCTTTTTTCTCCTTTCTCCTCCCTTCCCCTCCACTCCCCTCTCCTCGTAGCTCAAGGAAATCTTGAAGTTGCTTTATAGCCAAGAATAGACTTGAGTTCATGATCTTTTGGCCTCAAGTGGGATTACAAGTATGTATCCACACCTGCTTGGTTTTGCCAATAAAATTGTTTGTTTTCTATCTACTGAATTGTTGGATATGTGTGTCATATATGTATATATTCGATATTTGTACAAATATTTTCCTCCATTCCACATGTTAATTCTTTTTTCAAAAAAGAAAAGATTTGTTTGTTTGTTTGTTTGTTTATTATTGGGTTACCTCACTCAGGTATCAACCCAATCACAAAAGAACTCACATGATATATATTCACTGATATTAGTCCAGAAACTTAGAATACCCAAGATACAATTTTCAAAACACATGAAACTCAAGAATAACAAAGACCAAAGTGTGGACACTTTGCCCCTTCTTAGAATTGGGAACAAAACACCCATGGAAGGAGTTACAGAGACAAAGTTTGGAGCTGAGACGAAAGGATGGACCATCCAGAGACTGCCGCACCCGGGGATCCATCCCATAATCAGCCACCAAATGCAGACACCATTGCATACACCAGCAATATTTTGCTGAAAGGAACCTGATATAGCTGTCTCTTGTGAGGCTATGCCAGTGTCTGAAAAACACAGGAGTGGATGCTCACACTCAGCTATTGGATGGAACACAGGGCCCCCAATGGAGGAGCTAGAGAAAGTTCCCAAGGAGCTGAAGGGGTCTGCAACCCTATAGGTGGAACAACAATATGAACTAACCAGTACCCCCAGAGCTTGTGTCTTTAGCTGCATATGTAGCAGAAGATGGCCTAGTCGGCCATCATTGGGAAGAGAGGCCCCTTGGTCTTGCAAACTTTATATGCCCCAGTACAGGGCCAAGAACACCAGGGCCAAGAAGTGGGAGTAGGTGGGTAGGGGAGCAGGTGGGGAAGGTATAGGGGACTTTCTGGATAGCATTTGAAATGTAAATGAAGAAAATACCTAATAAAAAATTGGAAAAATGGGGGGGAAAAGATTTATTTTTTTATTTTTATTTATTTAAGGTATGTAAGTGCCCTTCTTCATGCACACCAGAAGAGGGCATGAGATCCCAATTCAGATGGTTATGAGGTACCTTGTGGTTGCTGAAAATTGGGGATCTCTGGAAGAACAGTCAATGCTCTTAACTGCTGAGCCATCTCTCCAGCCACACAGGTTAATTCTTTACTCAGTGTTTTCTTTGTAGAAGTCTCATAATGTAGTGCAGTCTTACTTGCCTACTTTGGATTTCTTTGCTTGTGTATTTAAAGTCATATCCAACAAAATCATTGCCTGCTATGGAGCCTTTGTTTTATATATTTCTTATAGTAATTACAGTTATGGGTCTTATATTGTGTTTGAGAAACTCGGGATGTGGCTCAGTGGTAGACCTCTTGCTTAGCACACACAAAGGCCTGGGTTTGATCTCCAACTCAGAAAAGATAAGAGTTTTAAATCCCTTTTTAAAAAAAAAAAGATGAATTATGTTTATGATATAAGGATTTAACTTTATTTTTTGGAACACGGATACTTTTCCCACTGACATTTATTGCAGAGTGACCTTTTCCCATTGTGTATTCTGGACAGTTTTGTCAAAAATAAGTTCACACAGTAGTTTTTTTCTGTTCTGTTGGTCTTCTTGCATGTCTTCTTTTGTGCTAGTACCACACTACTTTGATTACAATCATCTGATTAACTGTCTTAAAATAAAAGAATGTTATATCTATGTCTATAACTTGCTTCTTTTTCCTCAAAATTGTTTTGATTATTTTGATATTGCATATTTCCATACAAATTTTGAGGTAGTCTGTTCAATTTCTGTGAAAAATGACTTTTAATTTTTGATAAGGATTGCATTACGTCTCCATATTACTTTGGTTACTATGAAAATTTTCACTGTATCAAATCTTCTAACTCATGAACACAGATGTCTATTTATGCATGTGTTCTTATGTTTCTTGCACTGGTGTTGCAGTGTGTTGGGTAGACAGGTCTTTTTACCTTTTAGGTTAGATTTATATGTAAGTATTTACTTTTGTTGTGGTGGTAAATAAGATTATTTTGAATCTCATTTATGATAACTTATTAGTACTTAGATTTTTTAACATTAACTTTGAATTATGCAATTACTATTTATCAGTTCTAAGAGTATTTTGGTGAAGTCTTTAGGATTTTCCATATATAAGCTCATACTCATCAGCAAGTAGAGATGGCTCGATGATTTTGCGCTCTATTGTAGGAAATGAATTTTTCTTGCTTGCTAATTGCTTTGGCAAGGGCTTAGAGTACTACATTAAAATATAGTACTATATTGTCCCAGATCTTTACAGGAATTCTCCCAACTTAGCATCTGTAGTGAGAATTTTGGTTTCTTTAAAAACTCAGTTTTGTTATGGGACTATGTTTTTGTTTTAATCCCAGGTATGGGATATGGGACTGCTTCAGATTGACCGCAGCTGCTGATTATGATTGTCTCATGCTCTAGGAAGGGCGTGAGTTTTGTTAACTGTGGATAGTTTATGTAATTCTGGGGACTCCTGAGAGTGTATAAATGCCAGGGTCCTGAGATTGCCTGTGTGGCTGCTTTTCTCATTGGGACCTCCTCTCCTACTGCTCCTGGGTCCTGCTGCTGCTTTTGCTATTGCTGGATTACTGGTTTTGCTGGATTGCTGGTTAGAGATATCTTGACATTGAGACTGGACTTGCCCCAAGGAACCCAGTGTCTCTCATCAGCAGGAAATAGTCTAAAGAGGTCTACTCTCCCTTTCCCTCTAATCTTCTCTCTCCTACCTAATGTTGGTAGTTTGGAAGGGACTGGTGAAGAATAAGGGCTTAAAGGGTGGTAGATAATAGAACCCAATGAAATAGCCTAAAATAATTTTAAGCATCATTTAAAATGATGTCAACCTTGGGTTTGATATGCAAGGCCTTCTTGTGTAATAGTAAGACCTCTCTACACCTATTCTATTGAGACGTCTTATCATGAAAATTACATTTTGTCAATTGCCTTTTCTGTCCTTGTGAATATAATTATAGGATTTTTAGCTTTCATATTGTTAATATTACATATATTTCAGATTTATTGATTATGTTGAACCATCCTTGCATACTAGTGATAAACTGTGCTTGACCCCAGTAAATATTTTAGTGTGTTCTAGAATACAGAGTCCTAAGATTTTCTACTGCTCTCTGAAGCTTATTTTATTCATATTCTTGTATAAGATTGAGAACATGAGTTACCTATATGAAAACATAAATTATCATTACCATGTCTTCTTAAAGAAGGGTGTTTTGATGACCCATTGGAGAATAGAGGGCTTTACTCTCTCTTTGGTGAGGTTGCTATCAGCCTTGGTGCACTGGCAAATATAGACTACTTCAGCCTACAGATTTTATGTTTAGCCCCAATAGAAATTCTTCCATCAGGTAAATGCTAAGGACTATTCTCAAGTGGATTGCAGTAAGAGCATAAAATCAGTCTACATTCACATTTCTGCACCTAAGGTCTACACCATCTCGGACTTTGTCCATTTGACTGCTCAGTAGCACCAGGGTTGCCTTGGATAAAGGCATGTACATGGTTCCTTCTGGAACTTAGAACTTAGGAATGTCATCTCCTACTGACATATTAACCTTCATTTTGTTGCAGTGAGAGTTATGGGAAACAATAATTCCTGAGTGTGGAATTTAGAAACTTCCTTGGAGAATGTAATACATGTAAATAAATCATAGGCCTGGAACCCTGGCCTAACAACAATGATTTGGACCAGTAAAGGTTCCAATCAGCTTGATACCTGGGCTACCTGTGTCTTTCTGAATAAGTCCCTGGTCTCACCTTGACTTCTAACAGCTTGCACTTCAATTGTAGCTGCTCTCTGGACTGTCGGTGGAAGGTTAAGGAAGCTTCTTCCTGACCTTTGGCTGCAAGATCATTGATCTTGCTGCACCAGACATCTATGCCTGAAAACCTTTTAAGCCTAGAGACCTGAGAGCTCAGTCCTGGTGAAAGGTGAGCCCTGAGGCTAAAAGAGCCTAGGAACCCCAAATGTCTATCTATCTTCGGTATGCGTGTATGGCTTACACTGCTTGTATTAGTGCCTGGGGCCATGTTCATGTAAACCCTAGGACCACAGGGTTTGGTAAGAGCAGCATTGATTGGGAAATGGAAGGTCAAAGCATCAGATTTGCGCAAGGTCACTAGACATTAGGGGCAGAACCTAGACTCAGGTCTCAGACGTCTGACTCTTGAACCAGTGCTCAGGAGAGTGCTGGCTGTAGCTAGCTGCTGTGGGGTCTTAGATGCCAGGCTTGCCTTAGCTTCTGGATGAAAGACACATAAGATTAAAGTGACTGGTGCAGTTTGAAAAATCAGTCCTTTGTCTCTTTCGGAGCAGAGCCTTCATTCCAGCTCCCTTTATGAGAAACTTCCCAGGAGAGGGACAGGAAGGAAACAGGAAGGATTCACAGAAGCTCTTCCAGGGGACATTGTTTTGTTTTTTTTTTTACCCCATTTTAAATTTTAGGTTAATATGAACCTGCTTATTTCTGCCGCATCCTCCGTGAATACTAAACACAGCTGATTTATGTCGCTTTCTCAAACTGGCGTTCTAATGGGTCCACCAGAGGAAAATAAAATATTTAATAAAATAAAATGTGACAAATGAACTCTTGGAGAAAAACAAGGCACGTTCGTGAGGGCTGTAGATACAGCAGAAGGACAGAGGGGGTCTGAGAGCAGAAAAGAGGCTGAGGTGGAAACTAGGCTGGATTTTGAGATCCTTAATTTTTTTTTTTTTAAATTGGAGGGATTTGACCATATTACACATAATCTGATGTACTGCCCATGTACACATTTCATCTTTGCTTGCCATTCCTTTGTCGCTTCTCATTTGCTGCAGTCAGAGCAGGGTTCCCTATTATGTAAATCAGGGAATGAGACAGATGGTGCCACAAAGCAATGAATTCATTTGGGGGGAGGGCTTTAATTATGGATGGGTGGGCCCGGCTGTGTTTTGGGTTCAGCAAACGTCCCAAACGTTATGGGCCTGGCAAAACCCCAGATGCAGGTTTCCAGGCACATTTGAAAATCTCTGTCATATTTGCAGGGGAATTGGCGTTGGGAATTGAACTTTCTCTGTCTTAAATTCCTCAAGTCACTGGACCCTGAATTCTGATCTCCTAAATGGTGAAGGAATTCAGATGGGGTTTGAAGGACTTGTTCTAAAATTCTTCTGAGACTTGGGTGCTACTGATATTCTGAATGGTTAATTTTCAAAACCTGGACATCAAGTCCCAAAATGGAAAATTTAAAGTATTCATAATCCCAAGAATATAATCTTCTTTAATTTGTTGGATATTAAATTTTACTACATCCTAGTACATATTCATTCTATGTATAATAGAAGTCATATCACCCCTATAATTTTATATCTTGTTTGGTCATTTAATATTAAATTACAGTCATTTCCCAGCAACACTATTGATTCCTAAGGTTCATGAGTATATAATGGCTCACTGAATATATGACTCAGGCCTTCTCAAAAACAACAACAAAAATACGTACTTTGTAGGCATTTGTTTCTCCGTGAGTAATGGAAACTACATCTTCAGGCAGCCTTGGATTTTGTTTTTTATCCTTGGGCAATAGAATTTGCTTGGTGGAAACAAATGGACAGAATAATCCGAAAGGGTGTTGGGGGGTTGGGACGCAGGGCTCGGTGTCAATAGAAATCAGTTAAATGTCATGTAGCGAGTTTACGGTCAAAGAGGATGTCTCAAAGAGAAACTGAAGCCAATTTGAGCTGAGGATAAGGCGTACACAAGAACTTGGAGCAGTGGATATTATTACAAAACAAAACAAAACAAAAAAAACCAATTCAAGTTAGGTGGAAACTTACGGGAACCAAGAAACCCATTAGCCTTCTGTGAATTTAATATCCATGGACTCCATGATTCACCTGGGACATTGCAAGGCCAAGGACATAGGAAGATTTATAAGCATGGGGCAACAGCCCATCGAAACACTTGGCTTTGTAAGGCTCTTGTTTTGACCAAAGCTGTTTGGTCTGCAAATCTAGCCAGCCACCAACCGCCCTGCTTTTGTATTTCAATTAGCTTTGTGGTTTCACACTCTTTGATGAGAACTTATTAATTCTCACATGGTGAATCGTGTATCTTTGTTAAACAAATACACAGATACTAACAAATAAACAACCTACCCGAGGGGGAAATATCAACTGCAGTGAACTGGTGCTGAGGAACGCACTCCTCAGTTCCTTGCCAGAAGGCCGAACCCTTGGATCCATTAAGGAGTGGAATGTCACACTTGGCTGTACTCTAGTTCTATGACATAAACGAGATACCAGACACTGTGCAGCCATAAGAAACCGATTCCACTTCTCAGGCAGTCCTCTGTCCGGTGCAAATTCTTTCAATTAAGTACATTATTAAAGCACAACCAAGTGTTTCCTATTTTGTTTCTTTTTTTCTGGGAGACATGATATGATTAGATTTCTGAATGTGCTGATTCACTGAGACCTTGGAAGTGTCCATGATTTAAGACTCTTTTGTTGTGACTTTGCCTTGAATCATTTTCAAGTCTGGTAAATGCTGAGTTTTTGAATTCCAGAGAAGTGAGAGTAACCTGTTGAAGACAAAGCAATGGACTGGCTATGTGAAGTGTGATTGCTGTGGCTTGGTGACTCATATCTCCAAGAATCCAGAGAGAGCTTCCTGGCATTTGAGGACTGAGTGTACCTATGACTGTTGCTGGGACAAATGGGTATCGTTTTAAGCAAAAAGTGCATCTTTGCCATATTTGCTTTGCTTTTGGCTTGGAGCTACACAAAGAAAGCTGCAACAAAATGAAGTCATTGAAGTTGATGTCTGAAACCAACAGAAATGGAATGCTGCCCATAGAGTCAGTACCCCATCACTCTGAGTAGGCATGGCAAAACTCTGAAGCAGACCAGTTGACCTCTAAAGTCTCCATTTTGACATGAACTTCATAGACCGAGGTTCGAATCCAACGCAGGTCATAACAATTTCTACTGTGTGCCCTGTACCCCTCTGAGCCTCATTTTTTTTCTCACCTACAGATGAAGTGCTACAAAATTGGCTACAAAAGATGCTTAATAAGTTAGTGCTACATAGTTTCCATCCCTATGTCCCTAATGTTAGTGATGAATGTGCCAGTTCCTCTAAGCAGACCAGAGAGCTCACTGTAGAGAGCCCTCTCACCAGTACTCACTTTTGCTTCTTCCTTCAAAGCCCAATGAGTTCAGAAGACCACAGTTGCTCCAGCTTGGTCTGTGACCCCATGATCCTCTTTTTTACCCTGTAAGCTTCTTTATTTATTATTTTAAGAATATTTTGTGTGTATGAGTATTTCACTTTCATGTGTATATGTATGTGTACTATGCATGCAAAGTGTTACATCTCCGGAAATTGGAGTTACAGGTGGCTGTGAGCCAGCTTGTGGGTCCTGGGAACCAAAATCTGTGTCTTCTATAATGGCAACAAGTACTGAGCTGTCCCTCCATCTTACACCCTGTGAGTTTTAATCTCATTGGCCTTACTTCATTTTCTGCATATACGGTAATCCCCACTCGCCTTTACGCACGAAGGCCCGTTATTCCATCTGCAAACCCACTGTTACTCTTCAGCGTTGACCTACTTAGCTCTTTCTCAGCTTTCGGCGCTCAGCTAAGGCTTCATCTGACTTTGTGTGGACAGGGAGGTGCTTTCCTTCAGAACACTCAGCCCAGGATTTGTGATTGCTTCATCAGCCTCCCTCATTAATTTCTAAATTTCCCAAGATCACGGGCCATTTTGACTGCTCATCATTGGAATATGAGCACTTTGCACAATACCCAGTACATATTTGTTGACTAAGTAAATGAAACTCGCAGCCGTGTTTTGTTCGATTACATTCTCGCCTTGTTTTAGTAACTGCTTGAAGAAAAACACAGTGTGTCAAATCACGGTGGGTCGTTAAGTGCTTCCTCTCCGAAGCTGAGACTTGCTTTGTCTTTCCTGACACCAATTCACTGCAGTAGGCATGAGACTCTTCTCTCCGTATGAGAACAGGGTAAAGACACTGAAGCAAGGATGACTAAAATTATCTTTATTGCTCATTTGCTTTTTTTTTCTCCCCCAGGACCAGGTAGTCACCGGCAACTATATATAACCAATACATCCAAGAAAGAAAGGCTGTTCCAGGGCAGACAGCAATCCCTTTGTTAAAACCATTTTTATCTTTTTCAAAGAGTGATGCTTTCTGAGTCTGTTTGCAAATGAGGCAAGGACCTTAGAGTAGTTTCTCATCAATAACTGATGAATAAAGATAGTGCCCACAGAAGTGGAGCTATTCTCCATGCAGAGCTGAGAGCTGGTCACCTCCTTAGAGTGTGACATAGTATATGGATGGTGGCATGTGAGTCATTATTGTGAAGGAATGACTTCAGCTGACTTGTGACTTCTTTCTCTGTACATAAATATACAATCATTTAGCACCCTGAAATTATATAGGTATTTTTTCCAGGGAAAACGCTATTGTTCCATTCTCTATCTGTCATTTGCTGTACCTAAAAGGAAATGCCTTCACTATGATAAAAGCCAAATCTTGCTTCTTTCTGTAGTTCTTAACATGGAAAAGTCTACACAAAAATGGAAGGCTCAGAGAGTGAACAAAATAATAGACTGGTATTCACTGGTGTTTTTCTAAAACCTTTAGAATGAGTTTCAAAATGATTTTCTGAGAGTATCCTTTCAGGAATTAAAACATAAGCTATTATATTCCAGGACCAGATTAGATGTATAGCCTCGAAACTGGACTTCCTAGATTTGAGTATAATGATTTAACTGGTTTGTTTTTGTTTGCTTTTTGTTTCTTCCATGTCATCCTTGACACAGTGGGATTGTACTAACTTACAGGATGGTGTAAGCTATCAAGTCTGACCTGATACTTGAAACCAATGATACTTGAAGATCCTTGTACCCTCAAGGCATCCTTAGATGCAATTAAGGCAACAAACTCCAGTTCCAAGTGATATAACTAGGCAGCAGGCCTTGACCAAAACATACCATGTAGCAGCTTTCACGTAGGAGGTTTATTCGGCAGGAATATAAAGGCAGCCTCTGGAAGAGGGAAGAAAGAAGAGAGTGAGGACAGGGAAAACGTGGTTTTTATTGTTGTCTTGGAGCATGCACAAAGGGACATGTGACTGGTACCCTGGCACATGCGCAAAGAGACATGGGACAGAAGCAACACTATTGCCTCTTGGATAGTTAGAGATGATGTGTCTCCTCAGTGGGTCCCTTGAAAGCTGGCTATAAAGGTGCCTGATTGTCACAGAGCCACTTTTAGCTGTCAATGGATGTGCCTGATTGCTAACACCAAGTCCAGATATAGCCATACTAGAATAAGAAAAATTCTGGACTCATGTGGAGGAAACCATTCCTTAGGAGAGAACATTTAAAAACAAACAAACAAATAAACAAACATCTTCTTTTCTTGCCTAATTACCCAGCTTTTTCAAGTCATTCATACTTAGTTCAGTTACTTCCTAAGGCTACTACTGATAAAGGAAGGTAATTGGTAGAGAAAGTTGGTTTGCAATGTCAGGCATGAGGCATGAGACACCAGTACCATTTTTAGAAAATACTCATAGCTGTACTACAAGGAGACAGATACAGATAGAGAATGGGCAGAAGTTAAATCAGAAAATAAAAAAGAGGCATCAGCTTGACACAGGGGATATGAGAAACCACTGAAAGGTTGAAGCAAAGACACAACTTGGATGACCTTTCAGCCTCTATAGCTCATCATTTAATTTGAGGATGGCATCAAAAAATAGGTAAGAGACACCATACCAGGTTATAAACCCCTTTTCCCCTGTCTTCCACAATGGAGAAGTTCTTCTGCTTTGGTAGATCTGTTCTTTAGCTAGGCTGTTGTTCTTAAATCTATTGTGTGAAGAAAAGAGGAAAAAGTTACTTGGAGACGATTCTTAGAAATTAACAATGTGTCAATGACTTCTACATATTCATAAACTTGGGAGGCTGCTGATTCTAGCAAAGAATTTGCAGCTGTGAAATCACCGATTCACGTTTGCTACGATCCCATTGCCTTCTATGTGACGGTATTCTGGAAGTGGAGCCTGCATTGAGTTTAGAACTTCAGAATGGCATTAGTACAGCAAGAACTCTGTCTAATGGTATTCTTATTTCCTGACTTTGTTTAAAGCACAAGGTGGAACATTATTCCCTAACTTTTGTTTTTCCTTCAAGTGAGACATAGTATGCCTTGGTCTAGCCAATGAGTTTGAGTGGATGGAATTTATCTTTTTAAGGAAGGTCATATCATTGCTACTATGAGATGCTCCAAAGAGCCTTCTTTTCTCAACCATGTAACTCAGCTTGGGTCCTGAGAATGTTGCTTCTGCAAGAGCAGAGCTTTAAATTGAGCCACAGTGAACCTGTTCATGACTATTGTTTTAATCTGAAGCTTCTCAGTCTTAGGGCTAGTGACATCTAGACTGCATCATTCTTTCTAAGATGCTATAGTTATGGGGAGTGCTCCCATGTACTCTACAGGATATTGAACAGTGACTCTGGCATACAATCGTGTATTTCTAGTAGCATCTCCTAACTTGATTGTTGCCAACCCAAACTGTCTTTGCCAAATACAACCCACAGGGAGGATGCTTCTGTTTTAGAACCACACAACTGACTTGGTGTTCTCTTCTATAAGTACAACCAACTTGGGAGTGCTGTAATCCCTCGTCATGCTGTTAGCTCTCAATCATTCTCTTGTAAGGATAATTCTTCAGACATACTTTTGATCTATAAATTATTAGGTTTTATATTCTAAAACCTTTGACCTTTACACATGTTAACGATATCATTCAGAAGCTTTTAAACTTGTCTCTTGGCCCTCACTCAACATAGATAAAGCAATTTCTAAGCATGAAAGCATGCCTTGGCAACAGGTGTCACTAAAACAAATGAAAACTTTTTTTGCTGTATCTCAGCTCAGGTCTGTTCAACAATTCCCACGAGCTACTGCAAACAGGTTCCTTATTTTGCTTTAACTGGGGATAAACACAAAGGTACACCAAGCACTGGGGAGGGGATTTCTTGTTCTCAGTAAGTCTGCAGACTAGCTGGGCAGGAAGTATGCTTAGATAAGAAAATAGCAATCATACACTCTACACTCATTCCATCTTTTTAAGGCGCTTACTATTGTGGGGAGTAGGGGACAGTTTAATTCTTATCAAACGTTATCCATTGCTATTTATTCTATGAAATTTGTAAAATTGCAAAAGTCATAGTGAAATTCCGGATTCATTTCTCTGCTTCCTTCATTACACAGCATAGTCTTCAGATGCAAGGACTCTATCTTACTGTACAATTGACCTCTCTTATATTTTGATATAAGGAAGACACTCAACATTATTGAATGAATGAATCAGAGTTAAAGTCCAACTGGGTAAGCTCAGCCCATTGTGCTGAAGCTTGGGCTGGGGACAGAGCTCAGTGGTGGAGAGTTTGCCTGACATTGTACCGAAACTTACCAAAGAGAAAGAACTTTGGACCAAAACACTCTAGGGATGCTTTATGATTTTTTTTAAGCTGAGTCAATAATTTAGAAGAAAACTCTGCATGTAGAGAGTTATGATTTCCATGGTAGATCATTTTTCTGGTTTTTTTTTAAATGAGTGAGTATACAAGTGAATAAACAGAGACTTTGGTTTGAAAATCTTTGTTGGAATTCTAGCTCTCCCATTTACAATCAATACAGGAAGACATCTTTAGCTAATTGTCTATAAAAATAATTGTCCTACATGCATCATAAAATTGTTATAATTCTCTCTGTGCTCATGTAAGAACTGTGAAAATTGGCATTAACATCAAGTGTATGATTGAAATAAGTATGTAGGTACCACTGAAGAATCCCTGAGCATTAATAAATATCTTGTTAAGTAATTGCATGTAGACTGCGGACTGATTGCTATTTCATATCTGGATAAGGAAACATTAAATAATAAAACACGCGTGTCTGCACTAAGTGAAAAGTAACAAGAAACTAGAGCCCACCTGTTTGCAGCAGTAAGGATAGTCTGAGATTAATCATGGTTTGCTGCTTGAGCAGGATCAGGGTTTGCTGCAGAATCAAAGCCTGACTTTCCAGTCACCAGGAGGCAAAAGTTAAAATACTCTATCATGATGCTCTGAGTTTTTTCTTGCTGGAGCATATCCTGACTAGCTGTGCATTCTGTGGCAATTTTATATCCCATTGGAAGCAAGGATACAATAATTTGTGAAGAGATTCTGAAATAGCCTATTAGAAGGAAAGAAAATGACAAGATAGAGCCTGAGAAATGAGAAAGGAAGAAAGAAGAAAGTGTTGACAATCACTTGAGCCTGAGAGGAAAACATGATTTTGTTTTCCTGAGTGGAAAACATGAGATGGGACCGTAACTGTGCAGATGTTTAATACTGGGGAAGGTGTGCCCATGGAAAAGCAGGTCTTGGTGTTCCACAGAAAATGTGGAGGGTTCACAAGCATGAATAAGATCAAGGGAAGAGGCAGAGTTCCTTGGTAACAGGAAGTCTATGGAAGTCTATGGCTTCCTTCAAATCTGATGGCACCACTGATGAGGGATGCATTGTCAACCCATCTGATATGTCTTAAGTCTGCTTTTCCCTCAACACGCCTTCTGTGAATGTTCCTGGCTGCCCTGAAATACAACAGGCTAGATCTCTGGTATATTTGACAGACATTCAGGAGAGATGGAAGGGACTGGTTTTGATAGTTCCAGCAGAGAATTGTGGGACAAAGAGAAGTAGGTTTGCCTAAGCACATAGAAGGTCTTTCTGAAGATGAGAGAGCTCTGAAATGATCTACCTGCTGGGGTGATAGTTTGGGTGTTTTGTTTTGTTTTGTTTTTAGTTTTTCTCAAAAGTTATAGGAAGTAAACACATCCATTTGTGTAGACAGACATGGTTAGGAGCTGAGAAATATCTTTTCCCATCCCACATAGTTATTGTTTAATTCATGTATATGTGTATATAGGTGCTTCAGAGTATGGAGGTCAGAGGTCAATCTTAGGCACCATTCCTCCAGTGCCATGCCACTCACTTTAGTTTTCAGAGACAGGGTCTGGAGTTTTCTGATTGGGTAGGAAGCTGGCTGACCAGTGAGCCCGGGTCAACACTGTCTCTACCTTCTCAGTGCTAGGATTAAAGTGATGGACCATCACATTTGTATTTGTACACGGGACCTGGAGACTGCATTCAAAGCCTCATGCTTTCTCAACAATCACTTCATTCACTGAGCTATCTTCTCAGGCCACCCGTTGCTTTAGTTCTGTCTTTCACCCAACAGACCAGTTCCTCCACATAT
This sequence comes from Mus caroli, assembly GCF_978045245.1. Lineage (NCBI taxonomy): Eukaryota > Metazoa > Chordata > Mammalia > Rodentia > Muridae > Mus > Mus caroli. Next base: position 100,313,192 of record NW_028227261.1, on the reverse strand, counting down.
CCCTGGAAAGCAAGCATGCCAGCCACATTTTGTATACATACTTCTGTGATAAATGCCGTCATTACTATTTTCAACAGTCTTTTTGAGGCTGTTATTCATTCATTTATGAAAAATCATCTTCCTGGCAAGGGCAAAGGGGATGGTTTGTGGAATGTAGGTCAACTAATCTCATCTAACCAAAGCATTCATAGAAAGAATGTCCTTCACTTTGAGAGCTTCCTGTGAAATTTTTATATTTTAGAACTTAATGTTTCTGTGTTGTCTTTTTAATCAATGCTATGTAAATGATCACTAACTATGTTAATGAACATTTATTTAGCACTTTGTAGCTTGTGAAATCTTCTCACATATTAAAATTTTTATTTGGACTTCAGAAAAGTTACATTACTATTACTATTACTATTACTATTATTATTAATTTCAAAAGGAAAGGGACATGTAGGAAACACTAGACAAAATGTAAATTTTCATTTGTGTGGCCTGTGCTACTTTACAAATCCTGCTTCCAAGCGTCAAGATACCCATACAAATAGTTCATCTACATTCCAGTTTTACCTCCAGAAAGTAAAGGATCAGAGTTGTGGCAAAGTCTGGTGAGTCTGGGGCCTCAAGAAACTGTCCTTAAAGGCAGTTGCATTGGAGTCTGGCAACCTCAGTAGCCATCCCAGCACTTTACCCAATGCATTCAGTGCAATCCCCATGAGGACATTGCAAGAAATGTCTGCTGAGGTTGCAGACTAGCCTGGAACCATGCAGTTACTGGGCAGCACAGCTTCGGCCTGTAACCATCCTATGGGACTTTAAGAATTTATGTTTTTCCCATTCTCTGTACTTAGTGGAAACCACAGCTCAACCAATTTTGTTATGCTCATAACCAACTGACTCTGGCCGCAAACAGAGCTTCCACCTTCTCCCACACCACAGGAACCCATACATTTTCAATGGATACCTTGACCTTCACTTTTAAAAGAACAAGTTTTCTGTCCATTACCCATTTATTTCATCTCTCCATCACTATAACCACCTATCGTACTCTCTTGTTTCCTGTCCTCATTGTGGAACAAAGAAACCATGCATTTTCATCCAAAGGTAAAATTTCCCAACACGTTTGACACAGGTTAGTATAATGCATGGGATGCCAGACCAGGACTGCTGACTTGGGATGCAAACTGCACTGTTGACTTCTGGCTGATGCTGGGTCAATTTATTATGAACTACTTCCCTTCTTCCTTCCTTCTCCCATCCCTTCCTTCCTTCCTTTCTTTTTTCTTTCTTTCTTTCTTTCTCTCTCTCTCTCTCTTTCTTTCTTTCTTTCTTTCTTTCTTTCTTTCTTTCTTTCTATCTTTCTTTCTTTCTTCTTCTCTCTCTGCTTCTCTTTTCCTGTCTTTCTGTTTTTCTGCCTTCCTTCCTTCCTTCCTTCCTTCCTTCCTTCCTTCCTTCCTTCCTTCCTTCCTTCTCTCTCTCTCTCTCTCTCTCTCTCACTCTCTCTCTTTCTTTCTTTCTGAATTTCCCACATCTAATTAAGCCCTGACAACACCCCTAGACTCAGGTGCTTCTGTTACCTTTATCATACAAATGACAAAACTATAACTTCCAGAAATTAAGACATTTAGCCAGGGGCATATAGAAAATAAGTGACAGAGTCAAGATTTAGCAGAAAACCTGTCAGAACCTAATAAATGCTCTCAACTGCAGTATCTGCAATATCTACTCTCTGCCTGAAACCCACACCCACCATTTTTTTTTTTTTTTTTGTCAAATGAAGGCATTGTATCAATCTCCTTGGCTTCATTTCTAGCCTTTTCAAGTGACTGATATGAGTAATAAGACATATAAGAAGTCTTGTTTAATAATTTTTCTAGTTTGAATGTCTACAGATATTTAAATTATTTTTAAATTGTACTTACTGTTCATTATAAAGTCAATGAAAAACTTTCAATATTAGTGTCAATAAACATATAATTTTGAAGTCAGACATCATAGATGATAATTGATGTCAGAATACAATTATCCCAATTGCTTATCTTGGTTTTCATGGAAGGAAAAAAAAGCCACAAACACAACAACAAAAACAACAGAAACCTTTCTTCCGGTAAAGAATTTTTTTTAACAAAGTCTAACAATTTTTCAATGATTAACCTTACTGTTCTATTAATAATTGGAGACGATGGGAAGAGAAACAGCAATATATTTTATTTTACGATTGATTTGCTGGCATCTAATAAGCCCGCGCTTTCATCATTTGGTAAGGATTTCCTTTGGGAAGTGCTAATAAACGACTCCCACTGAGCCGGGTGCAATGTCTTTGGCAATGCTTTCCAATATGTCTGATAACGATATAAGACTTTTCCTTTATTGCATTAAAAAAGCCCTCAGACACTGTAACATTTCTGTCTGTCATTTTTTTCAAGGGTGTAAAAACTACTTTGCTTTCCTTTCAGTTGAAATTTCAAGTTTCTATTTCCTCATTGGCACCTTATCTGCAATTACAAGCAGGAAACTGCTAGAATTCTGAAAAGTGGTTGCATTTTTGGTAGCTACTTAATAAGTGGAGTTCCTTCGCTTTCTCTCTCTGTCTCTCTCTCTCTCTCTCTCTGTCTCTCTCTCTCTCTCTCTCTCACACACACACACACACACACACACAAACACATGCATACACACACACACACATGAGTGCCTCCCCTGCCCTTAAAATCTTTGAAAAAACCTGCGCCAACATCTAGCCTTAATTCATCATAAAGTCTTCCAGAACCTACTGGCAATGTATTTACTGACAACTTTGAACAATCACAGTTTTAAGGCTGTACGTTAGTGCAATTGATTGCCTACGTGCTTCCAGCCCATCATGTTTGGAGATATGTTTGCATGGATGTAATATGTTAACATCTAAAATACCATCAAATAGTCATTAGGCTGCTTGAACGCAGTGTACTATTTAAAAGGAAACTGTAGCTCCTATCCTTTTCCCACCCACCACGTCACTGCTGTCTGTACATAAATACACTCTGGGGAATTTAACTATCTTTCTGGTGTTCATCTGCATGAGCTCATCATAGAAAACACATCAAACTAATAGCCACAATATTACTAATAAAAAGTCAGAAAATGCACACTTTCTCCAACCCATAATGGTTTCCAGATGTTAAAATCTTGTGTGTGCATGTGTATAAGTTTAAAAATGATCCTCTTATATTTATGTTGGAGTTTTAGATCTCTCCCTCCACAGAACTTGACTCCCTGTTATGGGTCGAATAAGTGAAGTGTAATTGACATTAAAGCAAGTTGTATTTCAGTATTCAATTAATACTTAAAAATAAGATTAAAGACTTGTTTTACTGATTACCACTTTTTCAGTTAGCTAGGACTTGTATTGTAGAGACCATAACACTATATAGCACTATTTTGAAATAAATGTGCTCATGAAACACTGCAGATATGGATACTTTTATATCTATAAGTGAAATTTCCCATTTATTCGGTCCATCATTGTAGGGGTTTGGGGGGTGTTTGTTTGTTTTGAGTTTGTGTGAGGATTTTCAGCAAGTGCCTTCAATCAAATCATCCTTAACTGGTTGACATTAGTTGATGTGTCAAATTAATATGCCATTTTAAATCTAAATTTTTAATTCTCTCTCATTCTTCTCCTTGCCCCTCTTCTCATCGGCTCTATCTCCTGATTTAAGGATCTTAAAGTCTCTTGAAGAAAACAAAACATTTCTAGATCTACCTAAGACATTTTCAAAAATGTTTCATTATTAATAAATTATCAATAAATCTCTTATCTCCTGAGATCTAAATGAACTCTGTGATTATTATTTCAATCCACACATGTTGTATTGTTAACTCTTTTTTTTTTTATAAAGTTTATTTATTTATTATATGTAGGTACACTGTAGCTGTCTTCAGACACTCCAGAAGAGGAGAAGAGGGCGCCAGATCTCGTTACGGATGGTTGTTAGCCACCATGTGGTTGCTGGGATTTGAACTCTGGACCTTTGGAAGAGCAGTCGGGTGCTCTTACCCACTGAGCCATCTCACCAGCCCATATTGTTAACTCTTAAAGACATGAGCTGGGGAAACAAACCAGTATAGCTGAGCCCAGCATGAGGACCTCTTGGAGAAGCTCAAGTTTTATGTGGGCTTGTTCATATTTGTGAATAATGACATACTGAGTTTTAAAGATTTTTAAAGTTCAGTGAAGACCTATAGCTTTCCTGTGTATATAAAATCAATTTTGTTTTTATGTTTTCAGAAAAATAATTAAATTGGTGAAACAAGTTGCTTCTAATACCCTGGAACACATTGGAATTTAAATCAGGTAATTTTTAAGTTTTCTCTCAGTTCTCCAAGTGTGTTTATTTTCGACAACCACACTGCTTTCATTCCGTTTCCGTTCTAGTTGTCACTGGGCTCCTGCCTTTTGTTTTTTTTCTTTTTCTTTTTTTTTTTTTGTTTTGTTTTCTTTTTTGTCTCTTCTGTCTCTTCTCCACTCCCTCTTTTCTAACAGAGCCCAGGAGACACTTGAAACATGGCCCATGGGCCAGTTTCATAGTTAACTTTAACTTACTTTAACTAGGCCTGTGTGGCTTGTATTTATTGCGTTTGTACAAATATAACGGCCATTGCTTTATAAAGTAATGAAACAATTGTCAGAAGAAAGATTGCAAAAGGCCAATAGGAAAGCACCTGCGCCTGATTAACAACCAAAACGTGGGCTTCACTTTTCACTTTTCAGAGCAACAAGGAACGCAAGGTTGGTCCATGCATGTGGATGAGGATGGGAGAAAATATCTTTCCTCAGATGCGTGATGGGTGAGCAATGGTGGGATTCTTTTGGAGTCTTTCTGGCAGGGTCTATCATCGCTTAAACCATGTACGCCTCTATCTCTGTAACCCCAATTTGGGATAATCAGTTCATAGAAATTTCAGCATGGGAAGGGGAAAGAAAGTTACCTAAAATATTATTTGTGTTATAAGAAAACTAAACTAAACTAAAGAAACAAAAATGTGTGGTGTCTCTGGGCAATGAGTCACAGGAATTCAGGGAGTGACAGGAATGAAGCTTTCCAGGTGAGACTGCCTGAACCCCTGATTTACCTGACAATACCTAAGCCTCATTTATACTGTGAGAGGCCAGGTTGCAAGTAAGGTAGAGCTCTATACATACTGGGGTGGACGCATACAAATTATACCCTTAGCAAAATTGCCATTTGTAGAACAACACATGTTTAAGAAACCAGTCAAAGCAATAACCCAAACTAGAATTATGTGTGAGGAAGTTTAGATCAAGTTTAATAAGACTACCATTCTGGAGCCAGACTGAGATGGAATTATGTCTCTGACACCTGCTAATTGCAGTGTTTATCAAGAGTTTAAAACACAATCATCTACTGAGTAGCTGTAGATTAGGGGCCTTAATCACTGAGAAGTCAAACAATTTATCCAAAGTGACATAGCCAGTAGAGGTGACAGAGTCAGAACCTTGACTCTGGCATGACAGCTCTGGGGCTTGACCTAAATATTGGAGCAAGTATTAATGTTTTACTGAGGGAACCTGCAGTGTCTGTGTCATAGATTTGTGCATTGAAACCCTGGCCTTCATACAGTAGGTACCACTCTACCACTGGCCTATCACTGGCCTACATCCTCCTCTCGTCGTCTAAAATAGGCCATTTTCAATTGTATTGTCTGAAGCTGAGTGGACTCTCATAAGGACTTCAGATCTTTAATGCCTCAAATCCTATCTTGGATTTAAGACGCTTCCTGGGGCTGTGAGGCCCCATCTTCCCTACACTGTGATCACACTTGGTCCAAAAATCTGTGTCCTTGACAAAGAGCATGCTAATGCATGCTATAGACATGCATCTTATAGGAGTTTTTATTTTAGCATCCAAAAACTCTGAAATAATTCCCTGGTAGGTCCCACACATCTCTGCATCCATTTGCATCTGATTTATGAGGCTTGAGAAAGGGTTTGGCTCCCCCCTGTCTGTCTACCTTCCCACTGCACTGCCATCTGAGAGCCACTTTGGTCTCTGCCCTCCTGCTTCGCACTCAGAAGCTCTGCTTTAGATCTCTGTCTGAGATGCACATTGCATTTGGGCTACTTCTTTAACCTAGCATTCGACCAAGCAGAATTCTTAAATTTCCAAGTAGCCCAACTACTTTGTACTCTCCCTCAGTTTTGCAGGCTGTGACAGGGGAGCTGACACATATGTTCCCATTCCTGCTTAGGTCTCCACGTTTCCAAAGTCTAAACCGCTAAAGCTGCCACTGAGGATGACCACACCACAGATTCTGAGCAATCAGCTGGGAGCAGAGGTGACTGTAAGATACCAAGGCTGTCTTAGTGTTTCTGTTATTGTGATAAAACAACATGACACAAAGCAACTTAGAGAGAAAAAGGTTGATTTCAGTTCTTTATAACAGTTCATCATCCAAGGCAGTCAGGGTACGAATGGAAACGGGGCAGGAATCTGAAGCTATGAGCTGGTTAGAGGCCATGGAAGAGTGTTACTTACTGGCTTGCTCAGTCTGTTTTCTTAAGACTCCAAGTCTAGTGGCACCACTCACAATGGTCTGGGCCCTCCCACATCAATCACTAATTTTTGAAAATGCTCTACAAGTTTGCCTAAACTCCATTCTTATGGATGCATTCTTTAAATCGAGGGTCCCTCCTCTCAGATGTCTCTAGCTTGTGTCAAGTTGGCATAAAACTAGTCAGCACACATGCAGATAGGGGGAGAGACCCAAGTCAGGGTATCGTTCTTTGGCCTATCCTCCTGAGTGATGAAAGGCATAGCTTTTGCTAAGATGGTAGGTAGTCTAAGAGTGGAAGACTCTTCATTAATAAGAAGGAGAAATAGCCCAAAGCAGTCTTAGAATGAAGAAAAATGCCATTTTGGGTCACTGAAGTGAAAGTGTTTGTATATTAGCGTAGCCTGTCTTGATGAATAGAAACTCTTGTCACTTCCATCAGTGTCCTGATGACCACTGGCATTTGCTCTGTTGGCCAAGTAAAAAAATATTTTCTCCACTGCACAAGACAGCAACATAAATTTACATATCCAGACCTGAAAAATTCAAATTTAAGAGGACCTTCTCTCTCTACGTCTCTACGTCTCTCCCCCCCTTCCCCCCTCCCCCCCACTCTTGCGTGGTGCCTGTGTCCGTCCTCTTTTTTTTTTTTTTGTCCTCTTTTTTTCTGCTCTCTCTTTTCTTTTTTTTTTTTTTAATTTATTTTATTAGGTATTTTCCTCAATTACATTTCCAATGCTATCCAAAAAGTCCCCAATACACTCCCCCCCGAGTCCCCTACCCACCCACTCCCACTTTTTGGCCCTGGCATCCCCCTGTACTGGGGCATATAAAGTTGGCAAGTCCAATGGGCCTCTCTTTCCAGTGATGGCCGACTAGGCCATCTTTTGATACAAATGCAGCTAGAGTCAAGAGCTCTGGGGTACTGGTTAGTTCATAATAATGTTCCACCAATGGGGTTGCAGTTCCCTTTAATTCCTTGGGTATTTTCTCTAGCTCCTCCATTGGGGGCCCTGTGATCCATCCAATAGCTGACTGTGAGCATCCACTTCTGTGTTTGCTAGGCCCCGGCATTGTCTCACAAGGGACAGCTATATCTGGGTCCTTTCAGCAAAATCTTGCTAGTGTATGCAATGGTGTCAGCATTTGGAAGCTGATTATGGGATGGATCCCTGGATATGGCAGTCTTTAGATGGTCCATCCTTTCTTCACAGCACCAAACTTTATCTCTGTAACTCTTTCCATGGGTGTTTTGTTCCCAATTCCAAGAGGGGGCACAGTGTCCACACTTTGGTCTTTGTTCTTCTTGAGTTTCATGCGTTTAATAAATTGTATCTTATATCTTGGGTATCCTAAGGTTTTGGGCTAATATCCACTTATCAGTGAGCACATATTGTGTGAGTTCTTTTGTGAATATGTTACCTCACTCAGGATGATGCCCTCCAGATCCATCCATTTGCCTAGGAATTTCATAAATTCATTCCTTATAATAGCTGAGTAGTACTCCATTGTGTAAATGTACCACATTTTCTGTATCCATTCCTCTGTAGAGGGGCATCTGGGTTCTTTCCAGCTTCTGGCTATTATAAATAAGGCTGCTATGAACATAGTGGAGCATGTGTCCTTCTTACCGGTTGGGACATCTTCTGGATATATGCCCAGGAGAGGTATTGCTGGATCCTCCGGTAGTACTATGTCCAATTTTCTGAGGAACCGCCAAACTGATTTCCAGAGTGGTTGTACCAGCTTGCAATCCCACCAACAATGAAGGAGTGTTCCTCTTTCTCCACATCTTCGCCAGCATCTGCTGTCACCTGAATTTTTGATCTTAGCCATTCTGACTGGTGTGAGGTGGAATCTCAGGGTTGTTTTGAGTTGCATTTCCCTGATGATTAAGGATGTTGAACATTTTTTCAGGTGCTTCTCTGCCATTCGGTATTCCTCAGGTGAGAATTCTTTGTTCAGTTCTGAGCCCCATTTTTAAAGGGGTTATTTGATTTTCTGGAGTCCACCTTCTTGAGTTCTTTATATATATTGGATATTAGTCCCCTATCTGATTTAGGATAAGTAAAGATCCTTTCCCAATCTGTTGGTGGTCTTTTTGTCTTATTGACGGTGTCTTTTGCCTTGCAGAAGCTTTGCAACTTTATGAGGTCCCATTTATCAATTCTCGATCTTACAGCACAAGCCTTTGCTGTTCTATTCAGAAATTTTCCCCCTGTACCCATATCTTCGAGGCTTTTCCCTCCTTTCTCCTCTATAAGTTTCAGTGTCTCTGGTTTTATGTGGAGTTCCTTAATCCACTTAGATTTGACCTTAGTAAAAGGAGATAGGAATGGATCAATTAGCATTCTTCTACATGATAACTGCCAGTTGTGCCAGCACCATTTGTTTAAAATGCTGTCTTTTTTCCACTGGATGGTTTTTGTTCCCTTGTCAAAGATCAAGTGACCATAGGTATGTGGGTTGATCTCAGGGTCTTCAATTCTGTTCCATTGGTCTACTTGTCTGTCGTTATACCAGTACCATGCAGTTTTTATCACAATTGCTCTGTAGTACAGCTTTAGGTCAGGCATGGTGATTCCACCAGAGGTTCTTTTATCCTTGAGAAGAGTTTTTGCTATTCTAGGTTTTTTGTTGTTCCAGATGAATTTGCAGATTGCCCTTTCTAATTCGTTAAAGAATTGAGTTGGAATTTTGATGGGGATTGCATTGAATCTGTAGATTGCTTTTGGTAAGATAGCCATTTTTACAATGTTGATCCTGCCAATCCATGAGCATGGGAGGTCTTTCCATCTTCTGAGATCTTCTTTAATTTCTTTCTTCAGGGACTTGAAGTTCTTGTCATACAGATCTTTCACTTCCTTAGTTAGAGTCATGCCAAGGTATTTTATATAGTTTGTGACTATTGAGAAGGGTGTTGTTTCCCTAATTTCCTTCTCTGCCTGTTTATCCGTTGTGTACAGAAAGGCCATTGACTTGCTTGAGTTAATTTTATATCCAGCTACTTCACCGAAGCTATTTATCAGGCTTAGGAGTTCTCTGGTGGAATTTTTAGGGTCACTTATGTATACTATCATATCATCTGCAAAAAGTGATATTTTGACTTCATTTTTTCAGATTGGTATCCCCTTGATCTCCGTTTGTTGTCTAATTGCTCTGGCTAGGACTTCAAGTACAATGTTGAATAGGTAGGGAGAGAGTGGGCAGCCTTGTCTAGTCCCTGATTTTAGTGGGATTTCTTCCAGCTTCTCACCATTTATTTGATGTTGGCTACTGGTTTGCTGTATATTGCTTTTATTATGGTTAGGTATGGGCCTTGAATTCCTGATCTTTCCAAGACTTTTATCATGAATGGGTGTTGGATTTTGTCAAATGCCTTTTCAGCATCTAATGAGATGATCATGTGGTTTTTGTCTTTGAGTTTGTTTATATAATGGATTACATTGATGGATTTTCGTATATTGAACCATCCTTGCATCCCTGGGATGAAAACTACTTGGTCAGGATGGATGATTGTTTTGATGTGTTCTTGAATTCGGTTAGCGAGAACTTTATTGAGGATTTTTGCATCAATATTCATAAGGGAAATTGGTCTGAAGTTCTCTATCTTTGTTGGGTCTTTATGTGGTTCAGGTATCAGAGTAATTGTGGCTTCATAGAATGAGTTGGGTAGAGTACCTTCTGATTCTATTTTGTGGAATAGTTTGTGAAGAACTGGGATTAGATCTTCTCTGAAGGTTTGATAGAACTCTGCACTAAACCCATCTGGTCCTGGGCTTTTTTGGTTGGGAGACTATTAATGACTGCTTCTATTTCTTTAGGGGATATGGGACTGTTTAGATCATTAACATGATCTTGATTTAACTTTGGTACCTGGTATCTGTCTAGAAACTTGTCCATTTCATCCAGGTTCTCCAGTTTTGTTGAGTATAGCCTTTTGTAAAAGGATCTGATGATGTTTTGGATTTCCTCAGGGTCTGTTGTTATGTCTCCCTTTTCATTTCTGATTTTGTTAATTAGAATACTTTCCCTATGCCCTCTAGTGAGTATGGCTAAGGGTTTATCTATCTTGTTGATTTTCTCAAAGAACCAGCTCCTCGATTGGTTGATTCTTTAAATAGTTCTTCTTGTTTCCACTTGGTTGATTTCACCCCGGAGTTTGATTTTTTCTTGCCGTCTACTCCTCTTGGGTGAATTTGCTTCCTTTCGTTCTAGAGCTTTTAGGTGTGTTGTCAAGCTGCTAATGTGTGCTCTCTCTAGTTTCCTTTTGGAGGCACTCAGAGCTATGAGTTTTCCTCTTAGAAATGCTTTCTATGTGTCCCATAAGTTTGGGTATGTTGTGGCTTCATTTTCATTAAACTCCAGAAAGTCCTTAATTTCTTTCTTTATTCCTTCCTTGACCAAGATATCATTGAGAAGAGTGTTATTCAGTTTCCACGTGAATGTTGGCTTTCTATTATTTATGTTGTTATTGAAGATCAGCCTTAGTCCATGGTGGTCTGATAGGATGCATGGGACAATTTCAATATTTTTGTATATGTTGAGGCTTGTTTTGTGACCAATTATGTGGTCAATTTTGGAGAAGGTACCATGAGGTGCTGAGAAGAAGGTATATCCTTTTGTTTTACGATAAAATGTTCTGTAGATATCTGTCAGATCCATTTGTTTCATAACCTCTGTTAGTTTCACTGTGTCCCTGTTTAGTTTCTGCTTCCATGATCTGTCCATTGGTGAAAGTGGTGTGTTGAAGTCTCCCACTATTATTTTGTGAGGTGCAATGTGTGATTTGAGATTTACTAAAGCATCTTTAATGAATGTGGCTGCCCTTGTATTTGGAGCATAGATATTCAGAATTGATAGTTCCTCTTGGAGGATTTTACCTTTGATAAGAATGAAGTGCCCTTCCTTGTCTTTTTTGATGACTTTGGGTTGGAAGTCAATCTTATCAGATATTATAATGGCTACTCCAGCTTGTTTCTTCCTACCATTTGCTTGGAAAATTGTTTTCCAGCCTTTCATTCTGAGGTAGTGTCTGTCTTTCTCTCTGAGATGAGTTTCCTGTAAGCAGCAAAATGTTGGGTCCTGTTTGTGTAGCCAGTCTGTTAGTCTATGTCTTTTTATTGGGGAGTTGAGTCCATTGATATTAAGACATATTAGGGAGAAGTAATTGTTGTTTCCTGTTATTTTTGTTGTTAGAGTTGTTGTTCTGTTTTTGTGGCTCTCTTCTTTTAGGTTTGTTGAGGAATTACCTTCTTGCTTTTTCTAGGACGTGGTTTCCGTCCTTGTATTGGTATTTTTCTGTTATTATCCTTTGAAGTGCTGGATTCGTGGAAAGATAATGTGTGAATTTGGTTTTTTCGTGGAATACTTTGGTTTCTCCATCAATGGTAAGTGAGAGTTTGGCTGGGTATAGTAGCCTGGGCTGGAAATTGTGTTCTCTTAGTTTCTGTATAACATCTGTCCAGACCCTTCTGGCTTTCATAGTCTCTGGTGAAAAATTTGGTGTAATTCTGATAGGCTTGCCTTTATATGTTACTTGACCTTTTTCCTTTACTGCTTTTAGTATTCTATCTTTATTTAGTGCATTTGTTGTTCTGATTATTATGTGTCGGAAGGAATTTCTTTTCTGGTCCAGTCTACTTGGAGTTCTGTAAGCTTCTTGTATGTTCATGGGCATCACTTTCTTTAGGTTTGGGAAGTTTTCTTCTATAATTTTGTTGAAGATATTTGCTGGTCCTTTGAGTTGAAAATCTTCATTCTCATCTACTCCTATTATCTGTAGGTTTGGTCTTCTCATTTTGTCCTGAATTTCCTGGACTTTTTGAGTTAGGATCTTTTTGGATTTTGTATTTTCTTTGATTGTCGTGCCGATGTTCTCTATGGAATCTTCTGCACCTGAGATTCTCTCTTCCATCTCTTGTATTCTGTTGCTGATGCTCGCATCTATGGTTCCAGTTTCTTTCCTAGGGTTTCTATCTCCAGCGTTGCCTACGTTTGGGTTTTCTTCATTGTCTCTACTTCCCATTTTAGGTCTTGGATGGTTTTATTCAATTCTATCACATGTTCGGTCTGGTTTTCCCCCAATTCTTTAAGGGATTTTTGTGCTTCCTCTTTAATGTCTTCTACCTTTTTAGCAGTGTTCTCCTGTATTTCTTTAAGTGAGTTATTAAATTCCTTCTTGATGTCCTCTACCATCATCATGAGATATGCTTTTATATCCGGGTCTAGCTTCTCCGGTGTGTTGGGGTGTCCTGGACTGGGCGAAGTGGGAGTGCTGGGTTCTGATGATGGTGAGTGGTCTTGGTTTCTGTTAGTAAGATTCTTACGTTTACCTTTCACCATCTGGTAATCTCTGGGGTTAGTTGTTGTCGTTGTCTCTGTTTAAAGATTGGAGCAGCGCTGTGTTCTACTCACCAGAAGTCTTAAGATCCTGTGGCGGTTGATGTGGGTAGCTGGCGGGTGTCAGCTGACCCTGCGCCCTAGCTACCCTGGTGCTGATCTGACCGGAAGAGGCTTGTGGCCCTACTCAGGCCGGATTTCTGCTTCCCTAAGTAATGCAATCTCAGGTCCCGCGCGCAGTTGGATTGGAACAGAAGCTGTGTTCCACTCACCAGAAATCTTAAGATCCTGTGGGGGGTGTTGTGGGTAGCTGGCGAGTGTCAGCCGACCCTGCGCCCTAGCTACCCCGGTGCTTGTCAGACCGGAAGAGGCTTGTGGCCCTACTCAGGCTGGTTTTCTGCCTCCCCAACCAAAGCAGTCTCAGGTCCCACGTGATTGGACTGGGACAGAAGCTGTGTTCCACTCACCAGAAGTTCAAGATCCTGTGGCGGGTGTCGTGGGTAGCTGGCAGGTGTCAGCCGACCCCGCGCCCCAGCCACCCCGGTGCTGGTCAGACAGGAAGAGGCCTGTGGCCCCACTCAGGCCAGCTTTCTGATTCCCTAACTAAAGCAGTCTCAGGTCCCGCACGATTTGATTGGAGCAGAAGCTGTGTTCTACCCACCAGAAGTCCCAAGATCCTGTGGCGGGTGTCATGGTCAGCTGGCGGGTGTCAGCCTACCCTGCACCTTAGCTACCCTGGTGCTGGTCCGACCGGAAAAGAGGCTTGTGACCCTACTCAGGCCGGATTTCTGCTTCCCTAAGTAATGCAATCTCAGGTCCCGCGCGCAGTTGGATTGGAACAGAAGCTGTGTTCCACTCACCAGAAATCTTAAGATCCTGTGGGGGGTGTTGTGGGTAGCTGGCGAGTGTCAGCCGACCCTGCGCCCTAGCTACCCCGGTGCTTGTCAGACCGGAAGAGGCTTGTGGCCCTACTCAGGCCGGTTTTCTGCCTCCCCAACCAAAGCAGTCTCAGGTCCCACGCGATTGGACTGGGACAGAAGCTGTGTTCCACTCACCAGAAGTTCAAGATCCTGTGGCAGGTGTCGTGGGTAGCTGGCGGGTGTCAGCTGACCCTGCGCCCTAGCTACCCAGGTGCTGGTCAGACCAGAAGAGGCTTGTGGCCCTATTCAGGCCGGTTTTCTGCCTCCCCAACCAAAGCAGTCTCAGGTCCCACGCGATTGGACTGGGGCAGAAGCTGTGTTACACTCACCAGAAGTCTTAAGATCCTGTGGCGGGTGTTGTGGGTAGCTGGGGAGTGTCAGCTGACCCTGCGCCCTAGCTACCCAGGTGCTGGTCCGACCAGAAGAGCCTCTTTCTCTTTTCTTATGTGTTCCAGGAATTGAATTCCGGGCCTTGAGAATGTTAAATAAGTACTCTACCACTGACTATAATTCCAAGTCAACCTACTATCAATTTAAAGAAATTTTTGTACCTGTGCTCTAGGCTTCCATATGCAAATGTATCATCTACTCACCCATTCATTCATTCACTCATTTCTTCATTGGTTCATTCACTCATTTTCCCCAAGCTCCTAGTGAAAAGAATTTACATCTATTTCTTCTCTGGGTCCTGGGTCAGACTCAGACTGTTAGCAATGGCAAGCATCTCTACCTGCTGATCCCCATTGTATTTGTGCTGAGCCCTTCTGATCACATCTGTGAATGAGAATTTCCTATGGGAAAAAGTGACATGTTTTCCCAAAAGTTTAAACTCAATCAGAATGACTCACAGCAGATGCCTGGTCCAACCTCAACAGCTTTTTGATTTCTCAAACCTGAGCAGCACCCATCCCATGACCCCTAGAACTGAATTTTCCCCATGTTTTTGTTTCCTCTGTTGTATCGTGTTCCACGGCTAGCTTTTGAGATGGCAGCCCAACTGCTGTTTTCAATCGGTGTATTTTATTTAACACACGCTAGCTATTGTTTGCAGACACATTTTGGCTGGGTCCTCATCTGATGAGCTGTTTGTTTGTTCTGATTGAGTAGGTCACTCATGAGCTCAATTAACCACTTACCCTTCATCTGATGGAGCAAGTGGCCAATTGCACCTGCAATTAGCTAACTAAGGGTTTGGTCATTTCCATAGGCAATTTTGCCTTGATCTAATTGTGGGCTGCAAAAGGTCCCTTTCATCAATGTAGCATGTGCCACCGGAAGAGTCAGAGAGGGAGAATGCTGAACGAAAACAAGGTGGCAAAGAGGACCCTTGAAACATTTCTCCAACCCAGTTGTCCAAAGTTGGAGAGCTGACAGATAAAAGCCCTGAATGACTTTTTTTCTCTTCAAGTTAAAATGATCTCAAAACAGATGGCTTGAGAAGATTTTGCTGACTGAGTGTTTCTGAGAACAGGCACATTTAATAGCACAGACTTGAAATTCCTGGATCATGTGTATTTGTGTCCTTTTGCAGGAGTCGAGGAGGGCTTATATGTGTGGGTTCACTCCAAGCATCTGCAGTGCTGTTTTGAAAGGGTTGAAACTGCATCAGAACACCATCAGTCTCTATAGGGATGTCATGGTGGTAAGGAGCGCCCTGGGCTTGGCAGGAAAGGGGAACACATTGCCTCCATCCTTCTGGTAAACACTTTATATACATCTTGTCATGTGCCAGAGATTTCACAGAAGATCCAGACAGCAGAAGTAACTGGAGAATAGGAAGAGAGAGAGAGAGGGAGAGAGAGGGAGAGAGAGAGAGAGAGAGAGAGAGAGAGAGAGAGAGAGAGAGAGAGAGAGAGAGAGAGAGAGAGAGAATCTTTAAATTTAAATTCTTGGGCAAAAGAAATGCAGACATCTCAGGGCCTGTCTTCTGCCTGTAACACAAACACAAATCGTGGAGCCTTACCCCTCTAGAGTGGCCAGTACCCAACAACAATCAGAAAGAGCACTTATTGTCCAGATTTTTCATTGTATGTAATCTTTTGGAATCACAGCCACACAGCCAATTTCTATGGCCCATCTGTCAGGACATTGAAATTGCTTTATTATACAGAACCGGCTCGCAGAGTGTGTGGATTCAGGAAGGAATATTTACCGAGTGTCATCTGAGATCTCAGAGGTTCCATAAAACACTTAATTAACATACAAAATCCACTTCAGCTAAGCCTATACCTACTTTCTGAATATCAGTTACTTATTTGATTACTCCGGAGGCTTGGGTCGGCAGGGGGAGGAATGCTGGAGCTATTGGAGAATGAACTAGAAGCGAGGCAAAGTGGACAGCCTCTGACAGATGCTATTTTCTCCCTGGGGGCAAGAGCTGGTGACATAGCCCCACCGAGAAGCACAGAGCAGCTTTTGTTTGTTTCTTGGTCTTTTTGCTTTGTTTGTAATAAGCAGGAGCGCTGCCTTGCATAGATAATTAATTGCCCAGATCATCTGACTTGCCTGGCTTCTCTGTAAAGCTAAAAGCTGTGTTACTCTAGGATAGCCACTTAACCTCTCTGAGAATCAACTTTTATTCTTCTATAAAGAAGCTACACATTTCCTTCAGTTACTGGGATGACTGAAGGATGTGAGGCTGGGTGGAGTTTTAGCATCATCAGCCTGTGGAGGTCAAGCAACAGTCTCACAGACTTTGCCCAGCATCTATGAGGGTACTTGACACAGAGGAGCAGGGAACATAATTGCTGGTTTTCTGGATGGACGTTCCTGAGGTTACATCAGCAGTAGCAGTGGTGGGTCTATGACTCTGGATCTCTTGCATATATATGTTATTTCCACACAACTTGTGTTTTAAGTATTTATAATATGACCGTCTTCAGTAGTGTCTCTTACTGGGCACTGTCACTGCTGCCCTGTCTGGCCATGTGTCAGTAAAACACAGAAAAGCTCTGCAGCTGAGTAGGATCTGGAGGTCTTCAGGACTTTCTGGGGGAGAACAAAGAAGGTCCCTCTCTTCAGTTGTCTCCCATTTCAGTGCATGGGTGCAATGAAGGCAGAACTGCTCTTTCTGATGGCAATCCATTGGCTCTTGCTTTCAGTTTCCCCTTTCTCTAGGACGCTGGTATGGTGGGGACTAGAGGTACACAGCGATCCAACAGCCACTACCCCAGTCTAAGCATGACTGTCCCACCATCCATTCTTTCCTGCACTTAGCTCTCCCAAGAATTCCTCACAATTCTTTCCATGTGCAAAGAGGAATTCTTGGCCCCACTCATGCCAGACACCTCCCATCCATGTACTGACCAGGTCGGACTCTGCCGAGCTTCCGAGATCAGATGAGATTGGGCAGATTCAGGGTGGGATAGCTGAAGACATGTTAAATATTTCTGGATATGTCTGGACTCCCAATTAAGCTCATGTCGAGAGACCTCCATGACACATGAAGCTTCTACAGCATTTGGGGGTCTGCAGACACCATTTAGTGTTGGTTACTTTCCTTGTCCTGGAAGCCATGTCGTACATCAAAGTCATGGGGCTCTTTTCTAGATTCTAACAACAAAGTGTCTGAATCCCAGTGACGGCATCAGACTTGCATTCTCAATCGTTCTAGCTAATAGTTATGTAAAGATGCTAGACTTAAAGGCACTTGAACATTCAGGACTCTGGATTACAAACTCTTCTTCCTGAAGACACAGCTAGACCTCCACTGGTCCCCAAACACCACACAGCATCTCAAACACCCCAGTGTTATCCTGCATCCTAAATGCATGAATTCAGGGACCCCACCCCCACCCCCTGCTACTCCCCATTGCTCCAACCAGCCAGGCTGAGGCTGACTGGAGCAAGAGTTAATTCCAGCCTCAGTACCTTGCAACCATGGAGGGTTTCCTCTTAGTGGTTGTCCATGGCCATCATGGGTGACTATGGCTTTGAGGTATCTTCACCCCAGGACCCAGCTAGGAGAGTTGTCCTTCTTTGGTCCCTACTAAACACCGGATTCACTCTATGACTAATGGGATCTTCTAAGTGGTTTTCAGGGGAGAATAGTATTATGAAATCTGGGCTCAAAGTCATCCCTGTAGGGCTTGAGTAGACAGAACATGAAGCAGGAAGGAAGACTCAGGGGGGCAGAGGAGCCAAAAGGCAATGCTTACTCTGAAATGCTGTTATCTTCTGAATATTTCAGCACAATGTAGCCCTTCCCCTCAAGCCCGTGCAGGGGGTGGAGAGAGTGCATAGTTTGAGCCCTTTTATCTAGATAGTCTGCCGGGA
This sequence comes from Mus caroli, assembly GCF_978045245.1. Lineage (NCBI taxonomy): Eukaryota > Metazoa > Chordata > Mammalia > Rodentia > Muridae > Mus > Mus caroli. The sequence goes on along the minus strand of NW_028227261.1, from coordinate 100,295,118 downwards.
GAAAGAAAGGCAGACAAGATTAGAGACCAGTTGCCCTAGAGACAAAGCAGACTCCTGGAATGCACTGAGGAGACAGGAGACAGGCAGAGCCCCTCCCCCCAAGGCTCCTGGTTTGTGTAAGATGATCTGCTACTCCAGAAATACCTTCAAGTTCTTGGAGAGAGGGACTTAGTTGCCAGCCGGTGGCCTGCCCAGAAGATCAACATCTTAGCCAATATCTCTTGGGCTTCTTGCACCTATCAGTAAGGCCTAGTAGCCTAGTAATTTCTTCATTTCATCTGTGCCTGAGCTCCCCCTGAGGGAACAACAGCAGCCTAGGAAGCTCTGTGGATGGGCACGTTCTTTTCCTCTGTTTGCAGGAAACTGAGTAGTGTCCTGATATCTGAGATGGCATGTTTGTCTTTGCTAGCCATTCTCCCATGTTCACCATTTCTAGACACATCTATTGAGATGGTAAGGGCAAGTCTGTGGTAGAGGACAGTGTGAGAAAAATTAAGGATTTAAAAGTATTCTTGGTAATCACTCCCCTGTGTCCCCCAGTCTTTCCCATTTACATATCTCTCTGTTCCCTCTCTTTTCTCCTGCTTCCTCTGTCCCATATCCCCTCTCCTCTCCCTTCTTCTCCCCTACCTTTTTCATTCTCTTTACCCATCCTTCCCCCTTCCCCCTTGTCCCCCCTCCTCTCCCCCTCTTGCTGACCCTCTCCCCTCTATCACCCCCTCCCTGAGGAAACCAGTCTGTATGGCACACAGCATTGCTCTTTCCTCTCCCGCCTTGAGGAGAAGAATGAGCAAGCTGGGAGAGATTTATCTCCAGGCTGGACCCTGCTCCAGCTGTTGTGACACCATCAGAGAGATTGCACCAGCTGCTCAGCTGCCCCTGCGCAGTCTGGTGCTGGGCAGAGGCCTCCTTCAGGAAGAAAGGCTGCAGCTGTAGACAAAGCTTCTACCTCCAGGTGATGTGAAAGACAGGACAGCAGGAGGCCTTGGGGTAGGCAGGGCAGAGGGGAGTACCACAGCAATGTCCCTGGGGCCTCTCCTCGAATTCTGGAGGCCAGGCTGTGGCCACATCTGAGAGCTTTCAACTCAGCTCAACGTGTCTCTGGGCAAGAAGACTTCTCAAGTTTCAGAAGCCCTGCAAGGCTGGGGAGTGTTTGTCAGGGAGGAATTTGGACATCAAAAGATGCTAAGGTGGGTGGAAAAGCCAATCTCAGGTTGTCAGGAGCAAAATGTCTGGTCTGCCCTACTTTTCTGATTTGAGCAGTGGAGCTGCTGGTGCTGAGGACCCATGGAGCCTCACCCTGCACCCAGCCAGCTTCTTCTAAGGAAGTGTGGACCGAGTTATCTTAATTCTTACAAGCTGGCGAGGGAGGAAGGGAGCTGTTCTGCCTGGAGACACAGAGGTTTCAGTGACAGTCATAATGGAACACTGTAAACCTGGTGGTCAAAGTTCAACTGTGGGTCTCTTCTCATTTGGCCTATTTTTATTTAGGGCCCAAATGAAGCAGTTTTTAATAGGCAAAACAACCCTTCCAGCCTTCAATCAGAGACAATGCCAGGCTGAAATTACATTGAGAGCCAGTAAGTTGCATTTCGACTTAATACAAATATGCCCCCAAGGAAAATTTCACCCATTCTCACTTGAAAAGATGCCATATCCAGGGTCAATGATTTAGATTTGAAGCTTAAACCCAAGTCATCCTCAAGATACTTCCTGCCAAATAAAATTTTACCTTTGATCCAAAGCCGTTCCCCTTCCCTGGGGTATTTCCCACCCAGAAGTGGGTGCATTATTCAAAAATTGAAGGAGAAGGGAAAATGGGTTAATTGTGGGATGTGGCCGTGTACTAAGAGACTTAAAATTGGTTATTCCTAAGTGGATTCATACCAACAGGAGAAGCTTTCCGTGGTGTCAGGGTTCCTATGGTTGTGATAAAGCACTGTGACCTTTGAAGAGGAAAGGGTTTATCTTAGCTTACTCTTCCTTCTTCAAGGGAAGTCAGAGAAGGAAGCTGGAGCCTGGAGCTAAAGAAAAGACCATGGAAGAAAGCTACTTACTGATTTGGTCCTAAAGGCTTGCTCAGCCTGCTCTCTTATAGAACCCAGAAGCACCAGCCCACGGTGGCATTGCCCAGAGTAACCTGGGCCCACCCACATCAATCAAGGAAATGTACTTTCTGAAAATTTGTTTGGCTTTCCCACAGACCAATCTGATGGGGATGCTTAATGTACAACAGGCTTCCCACAGACCAATCTGATAGGGGCACTTTCCCAGTTGAGAGCTCCCCTTCCCACCTGACTCTAGTTCATGTTAAGTAGATGAAAGGTAGGGAGCACACATCACACCAGTTGTCCTTGCAATTTCTGTTTCTGCTTCAGAATGAATGACTGAAACACTTGGTTGGACAGGACTTAGAGGAATGCGCTTCTTTCCTTAATGATCACCCTTTGAAGGCCTTCTAGCTTAATGATCACCCTTTGAAGGCCTTCTAGAAAGATCTATAAGAAAGATAAGGTATAGATCATGGCCCCAAACAGGAGAGGGATCTGTACTTTGCATCCATAAAGAACTACTGCAAAGTTTTCTCAGAACCTCAGTGTGATTGTTTTAAAGATTAGAGTGGGTAGGCTGAGAGGAGTCTCAATGGATAAGATCACTTGCTGGGCAAGCACGAGGACCTGGGTTTGGATTCCCAAACACCAAAAAAAGTTAAGCATGGTGTGTACAAGTCTGTAACCCAGGGTTGAGGGTAGGGACGGCGGCCAAGACTGGAGGATCCTTCCACTTGCTAGTTTTTGGCCTAGCCAAGAAAAATTAAGAAGGAAGATAAGAAGGAGAAGAAGAGGAAGGGAAGGGAAAGTAGGGAGGAAGAAAGAAAGAAAGAAAGAAAGAAAGAAAGAAAGAAAGAAAGAAAGAAAGAAAGAAAGAGATAAAGAAAGGAAGGAAGGAAGGAAGGAAGGAAGAGGAAAAGAGGAAGAGGAGGGAGAAAGCAGCAGCAGCAGCTTTAGGTTCAATGAAAAATCCTGCCTTAAGGAAAAAAGGAAAAAAAATATAATTGGACACTGGGCATCTTCGTGTGTGTGTGTGTCCATGTCCACACTCACACATGTACATATGTGCTACCACCAGGATACACAAAATGGACTCTTTCCCCCATCCTTCTCACTTGCTAATTGGAGAATTAAGAGAAAGAAGGGAGGGAGGAAGAAAGGAAGGAGGGACAGAGGAGCTGGGTAGAGAATGTGGGAAGAATTTTTGAAGAATTGCAAGTTCTGAAAGGGCTGTTTGTGTGCAGGGATAATTGCATCCCACTTTGAACACCCGACAGGGCCTTTCTGTGAGGAAGCCAGTGGAGCACCCTTATGAGGAATGCTCCTTATATTAATCCTGTTCCACGGTTGCCTGGAAACGATAAGCTTATTTTCCTGGCCCGAACTCTTTTCTCTTCTGTTGCTGTCCCAGTCCAGTGCTGCCATAGCTGAGGGTTTCCTGTGTCTGCCCATGTGGTCCTGACGGGAGGTGCACTTTCTAATGTGAGGACTCAGAACTGGCAATTTCTACATTCCGCTTCTCCTGGAATCTTTATGGAAACTCTGAGGCACTCACTGTTCTCCTTGAGGGGACAAGGGAGCCATGTCTCAGAAAAGTTGAAGAATTTTCCTCAAGGTTATACTAAAGAGCAGAAATAGTTTTCAAATGGTTCACTCTTGTTATCATTTTATTGGGATAAAGGGGAGATGACAGCAGCTTTCCAATGAGTTCACTTGACTCTCTGAGTGTCCCCCCCCCCTTTCTTGACCTACTAAGCAATGCCTAGTACGCAGACATTGGCCAGGAGCTGCTCACAGTCTGGAATGATGAGTGATTCTGGGGCAGGGACAGAGAGTCAGAGTTCACTTTTTCAATGCATTTCTTACTAAGCTGGACTTTAATCTTATCTGCAAAATGGCCAAAGTAATGCATACTTCTCTTGGATGATTCTAGGAGAAAACGGTGAGTAAGAACAACCTGGCACCATATAGAAAGTTTTGGAAGTGTAAAGTTGAATCCAAATTCTGATTATTTGTCTCTTCTAGATCAGCCCAAAAGCAGCTGTGTCCTGTGAAGGTTTGCATGGTAACATTTCCTGGGGCGTTTTAAACAGACAGGCTCACTAAAGATGACAGAGTTTCAAGAACATTGGGTGACAATGTTCCTCACCCAAAGGCTAATAGTCTGTCAATTTCTGTGCTTCTTCAAACTGCAGTTTGTAAGTCAATGCCTATCTTGAAAATAAATTGAATAAAGAACCCATGGAGGAGAACTGGCCAGTTAGCAGGAATCATGGTGAGCAGCCAAGATTCCTAGGACCAGCCAGCATCTGCCATGCCAACTACAATATTCCCCCTACCAATCTCAGAACTTCTGAACCAGCCAACTGCTGTCATGCAGACCACCAAACCCAGAACTTCTAAAGTGTGGGACTGAAAACTGCTGACCCCAACAATCCCATTCTAGAAATGAGGAAAGGGAGGCTTAGAAAGCTACGTGTTTAAATGAATCCATTTGTTTAATTCATAGCTATCAGTAAATACATCCAATCCTTGACCCCCACAGGGCTACACTTAAAATTCATAACCATCAGCAAGTGAATCCAGTCCTTGACCTCACAAGGCTTTACAAAGTCAGGGAGAGCCATGAACTAGTGAACTTATTATAAATGTGTGTGTGTGTGTGTGTGTGTAATTGTATGGGTAGCTTGACTGAGTGCACAACACCCAGGTATAAATGTTGTAGGTGATGACATCCATGTCTATGTCAGAATGCTGGCCATCACTGCACACGTCACCTCCCACAGCTGGCGCAGTCTGATGGTCAACCCTCTAACAAGGTGAGAAAGAAACATGCACACATTTCATTTCTCCCAAAAGGAGACTTGAACGCCTTTCTCTTGTTCTCTCACTCCCACCTACCAGCTTCTGGCCTCCTTTCTAATAACATTGATTGAGCTGACTTTGCCTGCTGCAAAGAAAACAGCAGGACACCTGGATAAACTCTGGGATCTCATCTTCAAAAAGAGGAGTCTGTCCAATGTATGTCATGGAACTTATTTTTATGCCCATTTGAAGAAATGCATATAAAGAAAATAATGCTTTAAAAAAATCTGTGCAGGGATGTTTCTTACTGTACTAATTATATTAGGAACAAAAACTCCCAAGCCTGCAAAGTATCAGTAGAGTGGTTAGGTAACACCTGTCTTTTAGTACATGAGAATATTATACAACAATTAAAATTGATTTTATACAGAGATTACTTATGGATAAAATTAAGAAGACATGTTTAAGACGTACACACTGCGACTTACAAAACAAGCCCTGTTGGTTTCAGTTAAATACTTCCAGAAGATACGTCGTCATGTATTGAGACCTTCCATGCTTCAGTCAGTTCCAAATAAATACATAAATAAATAAATAAACAAGCAAGCAAACAAAGAAACAAACAAACGTTTGTTTATTTATTAGTCAGCTCAGTGATAATGGAGTCCTGATCGTATTAGGCCTTAAAAAATAAATTCATAAGATGATGCTACAGTTCACATGAAAGCCCAGAAAACAGAAACTTGAAAGAGGAAAGGGAAAGTATACACTACCTGAAGGCCAATCATACTACAAAGCTGGACTACTCAAGAAGGTGTGGCATTTGCACCATCACAGATTTAGCAGGCTGGCACAGACTAAATCCTTCAGAAGAGACTCACATATAAGTCAAGGCAGTCAAGGAGGGAATGGATCTTTTTAACAAGCTAGACAGGAACAGGCACTAAAGGCAATGCATCGTGCCCTTCATAAAAAACAATTCCAAATGGCCTGCATATGAAACTAAAAAGTGTGCAATATTCAAGAGAAAATGCTGTATAAATTGGATGTTGCCAAGGATTTCATCATTAACCATAAAATGGAAAAGTGAGAAATTGAATATTCCAAAGCAAAATGTCTCTGTACCTTCAAAGTCACTGTAAAACCTGCGACTAGGCATGCTGGAGTCATTGGAAATGTGAGCCATACATACTCACCATAAAGCAATTATGTTTGAAATACACACAAAAAAAACCTTACCCATCAACAACTGAGAGATAAGTAATCTGATATAGATAAAGTATTTCAATAGACACAAAAAATATAAAATGTCCACCATGCATGTGAAAGTCATCAAATAATCTAAGAAAAACCAAAGTGGAAAATCTCTACACAGCTCTAAAATTCAGAGTATTCTAGGAGCAGGTGTTGGCCAGAGTATGGAGCTATAAAACTCTCAGACATTGCTGGAGGGAGCACAAAATAGCACGGCCACTCTAGAAAACAATCTGACAATTTTCTTCAAACAGTTAGATAATCACATACTTCACTACCTAGAAATTGTACTCGTAGGTGTTTACCCCCCAAAATACAAACATCTGTCTGCAAAATAACCTTATATCAGAGTGTTTATGATAATTTTATTAGGGGTAATCACAGGATACAATCTACCCAAATATATTCCAAAAGGAAAATTCATCAACACATGGGCATATACTCACTGAGTAGAATATTTCTCATGAGTAACACGTAGCAAGAAAAACAAATGATAACAATGAATCCTTAAAAATGGATATTCCGAGGCTGGGGAGATGGCTCAGTCTGTAAAATGTTTGCCACCCAAGCATGAGGACCTGAATTCAATCCCCAAAGGTCTCATAAAAGTAGGGCAGAGTGGCACATGCTTGTGATCCAAGATCTTGGGGCATATGGACAGGCAGATCTCTCCAGATCATAAGCCAACCAGCCTGGTCCATGGGATAGTTCATAGGCAACTAGAGAGCCTGTATCAAAACACAAGGTTGAGTCAGCTAGATGGTTTGGTGGGTAGAGTGTCTGAGTACATTCCCTAGAACTCACAGGTCTAGATAGTTTTTATAGTTGGATCCAAACCCCTTGGAAGAGAGAAGCTCAGAATAGCCTGTGGCATGTCTGCATAGCATTTTCTTTATTGCTACTTCTTGTTTATAGGAGGACCCAGGCCACTGTGAGCAGCACCATCAGTAGACACATGGCTGCAGGCTCTATAACAAAGTTAGCTGAGAATGAGCTCACGATAAAAGAACTCAGGAGCAAGCAGTAAACAGACTTCCCTTATGGACTCTGCTTCAGTCCTATCTCCAGGTTCCTGCCTTGAGTTCCTTCCTTGACTTCCCTGTCACTTTGACTGTATCCTGGAAGTGTCAGCTGCAATAAACCATTCCCTTCCCCCAGTAATTTTTATCACAGCAACAGAATGTACCTGAAACACTACATAAGGTGGAAGGGGCTAACTGAATCCACAGAATTGTTCCAAAGCTCCACATGTATGCCATCACACACACACACACACACACACACACACACACACACACACAAGATAAGTACAAATTTAAAACAGAACAAAATAAAGCAAGGAAAATGATTCTAGAAGAACATAGGTTTCTGGCCTCTCATGCACATGAAAACACACAGACCCACACAGAAACACACACACTCTGAAACCCTGAATAAAAAAGGCCAGTCACAAAAGCCAGGTTATATGACCATCATACAATTCCCTAGATATGAAATTCTAGAAAATCTAAACACTGATATGTATTTGCACTGAACCAGAGCTAATTGGGAGCAAAGGTTGACTGCGAAGGAGCAGAACAGAATCTGAGGATAATGAAACATCTTAGGCCTGATAGTGTTTATGTGACTGTGCGCATTTGCTAGAAATCTTAAAACAGTACACTTAAAACACATGAGTCCTGTGTATATCTAAATAAAACTTTATAAAACTAAAATACTTAATTATGATTATAATACAAAAATATTTGTTAGGTTTTTTATTTTATTTTTTTTTGAGATTCTTTTTTTATTTTTAATATTTTTATTACATATTTTCCTCAATTACATTTCCAATGCTATCCCAAAAGTCCCCCATAGCGCCCCCCACTTCCCTACCCACCCATTCCCATTCTTTTGGCCCTGGCATTCCCCTATATTGGGGCATATAAAGTTTGCAAGTCCAATGGGCCTCTCTTTCCAGTGATGGCCGACTAGGCCATCTTTCGATACATATGCAGCCAGAGACAAGAGCTCCAGGGTACTGGTTAGTTCATCATGTTGTTCCAACTATAGGGTTGCAGATCCCTTTAGCTCCTTGGGTACTTTCTCTAGCTTCTCCATTGGGAGCCCTGTGATACATCCAATAGCTGACTGTGAGCATCCACTCCTGTGTTTGCTAGACCCCGGCATAGTCTCACAAGAGACAGCTATATTTGGGTCCTTTCAGCAAAATCTTGCTAGTGTATGCAATGGTGTCAGCGTTTGGAAGCTGATTATGGGATGGATCCCTGGATACGGCAGTCTCTAGATGGTCCATCCTTTCATCACAGCTCCAAACTTTGTCTCTGTAACTCCTTCCATGGGTGTTTTGTTCCCAATTCTAAGAAGGGGCATATTGTCCACATTTTGGTCTTCATTCTTCTTGAGTTTCATGCGTTTAGCAAATTGTATCTTATATCTTGGGTATCCTAAGTTTTGGGCTAATATCCACTTATCAGTGAATACATATTGTGTGAGTTCCTTTGTGATTGTGTTACCTCACTCAAGATGATGCCCTCTAGGTCCATCCATTTGGCTAGGAATTTCATAAATTCATTCTTTTTAATAGCTGAGTAGTACTCCATTGTGTAAATGTACCATAATTTCTGTATCCATTCCTCTGTTGAGGGACATCTGGGCTCTTTCCAGCTTCTGGCTATTATAAATAGGGCTGCTATGAACATAGTGGAGCATGTGTCCTTCTTACCGGTTGGGACATCTTCTGGATATATGCCCAGGAGAGGTATTGCTGGATCCTCCAGTAGTACTATGTCCAATTTTCTGAGGAACCGCCAGACTGATTTCCAGAGTGGTTGTACAAGCTTGCAATCCCACCAACAATGGAGGAGTGTTCCTCTTTCTCCACATCCTCGCCAGCATCTGCTGTCACCTGAATTTTTGATCTTAGCCATTCTGACTGGTGTGAGGTGGAATCTCAGGGTTGTTTTGATTTGCATTTCCCTGATGATTAAGGATGAACATTTTTTCAGGTGCTTCTCTGCCATTAGGTATTCCTCAGGTGAGAATTCTTTGTTCAGTTCTGAGCCCCATTTTTTAATGGGGTTATTTGACTTTCTGGAGTCCACCTTCTTGAGTTCTTTATATATATTGGATATTAGTCCCTTATCTGATTTAGGATAGGTAAAGATCCTTTCCCAATCTGTTGGCAGGTTTTTTATTTTTAAGTGTGTGTGCATACATGTACCTGTGCGCACATATGTGTTCACACACATGAGTGCAGGTGCTCATAAAGACCAGAAGAGGGTGTCAGGTCCACTGGAGTCAGAATTACAGGTAGTTGTGGGAGACTCATTGTGAGTACTTGGGACTGTACTGGGTCCTCTGCATGAACAATGCATTCTCTTAATTGCTTAACCACCTCTCCGGTCACTAGAAAAATCTTTATTTTAATCAACAAACTTAAAAATTATGTTTGTCAGTGACAAACAAAAATCTGTTAATGTCAGTAAAATATTATAATATTTTATATTTAATTTTACTTTTGCATTACATATATGGCGTGTGTGTGTGTGTGTGTGTAGTGCATGTGTGTGAACTTGTGTGTGCAGGTGCAAGTACATGTATGTGGGTATGTGTGTAGAGGTCTACATTAACATTGATGTCTTTCTCAGTCATTCTCCACTCTATTTATTGAGGCATAGTCTTTCCTTGGGCTTGGAACTTGCTAATTCTGGCTGCTCTACCTGGCCAGCTTGCTCCTGGATCCTGTACTTGGAAGCTGTATCTGCCTCTCAGTCGCTAGGATTACTGATCTCTGTCTGATATATACCTGACTCCTGGGGATCTGATCTCAGCTCTTATGCTCATAGGACAAGCCCTTTATCTGATGAGTCATCTCTCTAGCCAATCAACTTTATAAAAAAATGTAAATTTTTTTTACTGTGATTTTATTTGAAACTTAATCTATTTCACTGCTGGTGGCCACCAAGGACCCAGTACTGCAAATATTCAGAAGCACTTTAGTGAAAATGACTACTCCTTGGGAGTAGTTGCAGGGTTAGGGAATCAAAGAGCAGATGATTATTCAATAAAAGATTTTGAAAAGTAATAAGAAAAAGTGAGACAGTGTCACCTGCAGCCTAAATGAGTCACAAACTTTCAAGTGCGCCAAGGCCCAACGTGGCTTGGTACTTCTAATTCTCTTCCAGCTCCTGAGTGCTGGGATTTCAGGTATGTTCACTACACTTACCCACAGCTTCACACATGCCAAGCAATGGCAGCATCAGCAGAGTAACATGCAGAGTTTGAAAAGTAATGTATGTATAAAAACAGTATTATCAATCATGGTGGAGACCACCTGTAATCCTACTGCTTGAGAGGTGGAGGTATGAACTACACCAGACCTGGTGTCCTAAAAACAAAACAAAGTCATGCGCGCACACACACACACACACACACACACACACACACACACACACTTTGTTGAAATATGATATGAACTGGTAACCTACTAGCATATACAACTTCATATATTATCTAAGTAAAAACTACTGCCTAGGCAAGTCGCTCAAAGTGCTACTACTGCTATAATCAGATTCCAGCAAGTCATCGTTATTACATACGGGTGCTCTAAATGCCGCTTGAGAGCTTATGTCTAAGCGGTTCATCTTTGGAAACTTAGGGGAGGGAAACGCAAAAGTTAAGGAACAAGATCCTTCTGTGTTGAAAAGATGAGACCAAATTAGCAAGTTTATTGAGCTTGGGGGCTTCACACTGAGTCTCATCTCAGTGATTTATTCAAATCCTGCACGCCAAGGACTCTCCCTCACTTCCATCCTGCTCAGAGGAAAGATGTGTTTTAAAGTTTTACAAAATAGCCACACAAAAACTTTATTATGAAGGAGGATACATAGGAAAAACAGACACACAAATACACGCAACGAAGTAATCACAAGTTTCCATTTAAAGTTCGAAAGTTTCAGCATACAAAATCTCAGCAGCATAGCAGAGTGTAATCTCCGGGCTATGGAAGACCATTCAATCCACTCTATTTATACAGCTACCCAGGGTTCATATCAAGCATATTTTTCCCCCAAAAAATGTCTTTTAATTTCAGGTTTGCAATTCTCCTTTTAAGAAAAAAAATATCAAAGACACCTAAGAACATTTTATGACTTAAAAAGTTTTCTTGAAATAAAAACTACTGCTGGAGCTTTCTCCTCCCATATCTTATGTGCTCAACTACCCAGTGTGAACTGAATCACCCAGGCCTCAGTTTAAAAGAGAGAGAGGGAGAAAGAAAAGAAAAACCTCTGCTACACTGGGTTCCTTTGATCCTTTGCTGGTACTTAGGCAAACGCACACTGTCTGTTTAACACATTCCCAACACGCCAGGATAATGAAGCACATGGGACTCGGAGACTTAATTCCATGTCTGTTTCTTTATTTAAAAAAAAAAAGAAAGGAAGAAAGAAAAAGAAGCCCTTATACACTCAGGGGCGAGTGAAGAATAGACTAGAGTAGCTAGAAGCGAACAGTAAGAAAGAGTTGTGGTGGCTGAGTTGGGAGATATCATTAAAAAGCAAACCAGGGAGTTCCAGTCGAGGATCTGAGGAGATCATTGATTCAAATCCCTTAAGGGCTTCTTCAAAGGGCTTCTCAAAAAGTTGCATTGTCTGAGGAGTTTGGGGCGAGTGAATGAGTGTGTGTGTGTAGCCGTGTGTGTGTCTGTGTGTCGCAAGGCGGAGGTGAGTGGTTGGGAGGGCTGTGCCCACCTAATGCATAGAGGGCTGAGGAAATGTGTGCTCACTGTGAATATCTCTAAAGTCTGAACTGATGCAGGGCATTTTGTCATAGGTTTTCTGGTTAAGGGCTTAGCTTGTTGGTTCTCTGATGGTTTGGCCTCACAAACACCCTTCCTCTGGTGGGCTCTTGTCTCCTTCCTTAGATGTCTCAGCACAGCCGGAATACAGTATGTGCTGTTAGGTGAGATTGTTGGAGTTCAGATCCATGTTCCCTCCCCAGATCTGTCACACTGCGTTAACTTTGCCAAGTCTGTTTCCCCAAAAATAAGATGAAAAGGAATAGGGTTGCTTTGATAATTTAGATAATTACATTTTACTAGTGTTCACTGTCCAGCGTGGATCATCTGTGTAACTCACAGACATCCTAGATAGCTACTACCTAACTAACTAACTAGCTAACTATCTTTTGAAAGCTTTCTATATAATGCTTTCCTTCAAGTTTGAAGAGGTACTGTATTATTTTTCTGTAGCAACTGTAACAAGGTACCTCAGATCAGGTAACTCAAACATTACAAATGTATTTTCTACTAGACTAAAGTCTGGAACCCATATCAAGGTGTTCATACAGTTCATTCCAGACATGCCTCTGCCCTTGGCTTGCAAATGTCCACCTTCATAAGGTCTTTTTCCATGTATAAGATTCTTCCTTGATGTCTTTTATTTCCTTTTATGAGGAAATATTAATTTTGTCCTCTCTCCTGAGAGAATATTAAAATAAATCATCTCTTGAAAGGTGCATTCTCAAAATAGGATTATGTGTTAGAAATATGAATGGGTCAACTCGGCCTACCATAGTCTCCAATTCATAACATTTGCTTTCTTAAACGAGGAGAATGAGGGCCTGAACTATCTTCTTCTCCTTAATACTCTGCTGTCTTCCTCCTGTGTGCATCTCATTCACATGAGTATGCCCAAGTCCTGAGATATAATCTGTTATGAGCACTTACTGTACTATATTCACCATACATAAATATAAATGTATGCATGCAATATGTATACACGCACATATACACATGTACAGTTACATATGTCCCTATAAGTATTATAAGTTGCATGTGTGTATATGCATATCGAAGTCTCCCTTAATCCTTTGTTTCTCTTTCTGCAGTTTCAATTGCCCATGCTCAACTATGATCCGAAAACGTTGGAAAATTCCAGAATGCTTCATAAGTTCCAAATGTGTGCCCTTTCAGTAGCGAGATGAAACCTCCCACCATCCTGTCCTGCATGGGATATATAGCACCATGTTTCCTTCATATCAATGCTGTGTTGCCTACTCAGTAGGTAGCTCTCTGAGTTATTGGATTGATGATGAGAGTTTCTCAGTGCTTTTGCTCAAGGAACCCTTGTCATAGTCTAATACTCCATAACAACTCATGTAACTCTCCTTACGTTATCTCTTCATAAAAGCATTGCATCGTCTCATATCGTATCATTTCAATGTGTACTACACTGATCCATTAGACAGAGAGACCATTGTATCAGAAGAATTGCTCAACACTGGCAAAATGCCTGAGAGAAAGAAACTTAAAGTTCATTTTGGCTCCTTGTTTCAAAGGGACAGGACCATGGTTACTTAGTCCCATGTGCTAGGCGAAAACAGTATGGCAGTTATGACAATGGAAAAACATGGAGGTTGAGAGCTGATCAACACACACACACACACACACACACACACATACAGACACACATACACACACAGAGAGAGAGAGACAGATAGAGAGACAGAGAGACAGTCAGAGAGAGACAGAGGGATGGAGAAAGACAGAGAGAAATTGAGATGGGGACAGACACACACACACACACAGACAAAGACAGAGACAGAGATCTAGAGAGCGATCCTTTAGCTGGTTCCCACTTCTACAATTGCAAGTATATCTCCAAATAGTGCCACGAGGTAAAAAGTGAAGTCCTCAACATATAAACATATGGGGAAATTTTCATATTCAAAGCACAACAACCACTTTCACATAGCTTCTTTTACAATGTGTTGCTGTTTATGTAGTGATCTCATTATTAGCCACTAAGTTGATGAACTAACCACATCATGGGGGTGTACAAGAACAAGCCGTGTACACAAGGTTCAGTGCTATGTTTGGTTTTAAGCTCCCAGTGAGGTACATGGAATATATCCCCTTTAGAGAAAGGGGAACATTTCCATGTGTTTGTATATAAATCTATTTACACAACCTGACACACACTTGGATAGAGAAAGAGATTTTTTTAAGCTGTCCATCTCCTCATTTACAGTGGAAGTTCTATGGGGACAACGGCTCCACTCATCACCACAGCACCACAGTGCCTAGAACAGAGCCCTCAGTAGTAAATACTGATGTGTTCCTTCCTATAACCTGAATGGAAGCTCAACCCAGCGTTCATTATTTCCCTTAGAACTAGGTCTTTGTCTCTCTACACCCTCTGCTTTGCTCAATTGATCTTTTTTGGTAATGAATGTTTTCATGGGTTGGATTGAAATTACTTGTGTAGACAACAATTGAAGCCGTTAAAGGCTTATGTTGATCCAGAAGAGGGAACACAAACACACCTCCTTTTAATTATGAAGCCACAATTAATGGGAAGAAAGGCACCTGAGGGACAACACAAAGCACAGGCTGAGACCTAATGCTAACAAGGAATTTCTTTCTTTGAGAATTTCTTCCCTGCACTCAAACTTAGTTTGATAGATTCGACTGACTTGACCATGCCTTCAGGCAAAGAAATATGATAAGCATGTACCTAGGGGTGGATTAAGACAAAATAAGGGGCCATCAACGGGATCTGTCCAATTCTGTCTCTCCACAACTCCCTCTGGGTAAATCCTATAGCTTACACCTGTCCAAGGCAGCAGAAACCTAGACCATCACATCTGTCAATGGCTGCCCAAATAATTAAAGCCATCTGTGCCCAGCATCCCAACACTTCTTGGAATCAGTGTTCAGCTCCATAATTTCTCCGATGAGAAATAACTCCAGGACTATGGCGATTAAATCAGGTATTTCTTTTGTTGTTTGTTTGTTTGTTTTTAATGAAAGAAAAGATATCACTTTGATCCCTCTTGACCCCATTACCCCGAGGCTCCCTTTTTAATAGAGCAGCTGATATGTTAGGGAAGTCAAGACAGGGCTGTGAAATCAAGCTGGAAGTCAGCGCATTCATTTGCCTGTATTGTTCACTCCAGTGCAGAGACTCCAACCTACCTGCTTTCTTTGTGCGAGCTGGTGATGAATGTGTTGACTGATTGGAATGCAGCCAAACACCATTTCATGTTGAGCCTTCTCCTCCCTCGGTATTAAGGGGCCGTGCAGGGCAGTCTGAGAAAGAACAATGTGTGGCTATGAGCTCGGGCTCTGGGTCCAGTACAGGAATGGGGACCCAAGCTTTGTCATTTCCTGGACCTGGGACGGATGACTTGACCTTGCTACATCCATTTCTCCATCTGCAAAATGGAAATACTACTCATACCTTCTTCATTACTTATGGCACAGATGATGTGAGAAAATACATGTCAGACACTCTCTAGACTCTTGGCTCATGGCTGACATGCAGCAATCCCTAGTTATTGCAGTTTCTGTTACTGAGGTTATTAGAAATCCCTGACCTTACAGCCTCCACTCAAAGTCCTGGTTTTCAGCACGCTGTAAGAGGACAATTGTGAGACATACTCCTGCTCTGTTCAAGAGAGTGGTCCCAATGTTTAGTTAGACTTGTTAGACCATAAGACCTTTGGGATGAGATGACATAGGTAGTTAGATTACTCAGTCAGGGAGTAAAGTTCACTAGGCCCCTTCCATCTGCCAGATGTCCTGCTAGGTGCCTTTTCTCTCCCTCTATTGTTTAATCCTCAGGAGAGGCCTGCGGGGTCACTGATATGAATGCCACTTCTGATGCTGCCTTGACAGTATGGGAGACATGTGTTTTTGTCTTCACAGAATCCCTTGGATCACCTGCCCTCTGCTATAATCTGATTCAATGCATTTGTTTTCATGGAATCAAATTCATCCCCTTCCAGATGCTATGGGGACATTAATTTGGATCCTAGATGGAACAATGCCACCAACTCCTGAGATTACTATAGCATGACCACCTTAATTCTGAAGAGCTCACACTGAGGGGGAAAGGTGCCCCTTCTATCTCTGTCTGTCTCTCTCTCAACTTAAAACTACAAGAAAATTTGTGCATTGAAATGAAAAGTGGAGAACTTGTAAGTTGAATGAGCTTCAGTGATATATGCCTGCCTCGAATAAATTCTAGTGTGGACCTTTTTGTTTGCTTCTGTGTTTGTGAGACAGTTTCATAAACTCCAGGTTTTACTTAAATTTGCTGAAACTGAAGTTGGCCTCGAACACCTGATCTTGATGCCTTCACCTTCAGATGGGATTATAGGCAAACACCAACACACCCAGCTTATTATTGTTAAGGATCAAACCCAGGCCCTAAGCAACTTCACCAATGGAGCCACTTTCTCAGTACTCCCCCTTCCCCCCAAATCAATTTTTTAAACGGAAGAAAATCAAAATATTCATGTAGAGAATGAGGGTGGGGGATGACCTCTGATAATATCTTCTGGATCCTGGGACGTAAAAGAGACTAATAGTAGTTAAGTAAGATAATAAATTATCTTGGAATTGAGCAAACTCCTAACACCTTTCTAGCTACCACAATTAGGTCAGCAGAACTCCATGGTTTTTACTACATTATATGAGAATTTGAGATCAGAACAAAATGTTTTTCCTTTTGTGCAGAAAGCCTTCTACGCACTAGACTTATTAGGAGCAGTAAATCACCATCTCTAAAACAAGCTCATTCAAGTGCTTATGTAGATCCACCTGTTTTCATAAAATGTCTGTGCATTTCTAAAACTGATCTAATTTCTTTTTCTCCTAAGATTTTTAAATTCAGCTAACAGTGAAGTGGTTCACAGTTTGCAAAGAAGACATTGTCATGTGGTTATTAGCATAGCTTTGGGATTTTAAGAGCAACATTAACTTTGATGTCCAAAGATGTGTGCTGGACCATAAGCTCTGTGCCTGCGTAGCTCTGTGAACGTGGACAAGCTGTTTACTTTCTTGAACCCCACTTCCGGAAATAATAACATAGGAAATACAAGGGTTACATAAGACTATATTTTTAAAACTGTAACTTCTTGTGAGCTGTAATCCAGACACAATGAGTATAAAGCAATGCAAAGTAAGCATTTAAAATATGAGTTTCAAATATCTAGGTAAGTTTGAATTTCTAGGCATGTTTAACTTGCTGTTTAGTGCTGTTATGTGGGATCTTATGAGTATCACTAAATAATGGTGAGTGGTTTTCTCTCTGGAAAAATTTAAGTTATAGTAATACACAAATTAAACACAATAATCACCCATATGCTGAGAATGAACAACTGTAAAGATTTTCAAAACATTTTGTCTGTATTTATTTTAAATTTGTACAAACAAGGGACAAGCTTGGCAAAGCCAAAAGCATTTAAATCCTCCCTGGTTAATTCTTAGTTCCTAGGTACTTTATTCTCCACACTGTGGCCCCTGAATAATAAAACAAACTCTGAGGTGAGTCTGTGTAATGAAAAAGCTCTCAGACTCTCTGCTGTCATACATGTCTAGGTTTGGAAGGAAACCTACTGGTTTGCAGATATTTTAGTGACTGACTCAGGTTAATAATGTAAGAATATACGTTATTCATTTGAACAGTTTATACTGTAATTCTTTGTGTTTGAACTGTATTCATCTATTTCTCTATGGTTCTCTATGGTTAGATATGGTTGGACTGGACACAGTTAGGCTACTTTTTGTATGATAAGAATAACTCCTTCAGATCTAGCTGTGTCAAATTATGAGTGCTCATTCTCTTCCAGGAAAATTATTTAGAGACAATTGGGTTCTAGGATTGATATCACACCCTTCACAATTGTTTAATGGACAGCTTTGTTTAATATTATTCCCCGCCCCAACATCCTCACTTGGCAACTTGTAATATTATCAGGTTTTATAATTTGGCAAACTGGTCATAGCTCCCTGTCACTTTAATGTACTTGTTCTGACTACTAATAAACCAGACTGTTTCTACAGAGAAATTCGAATGTCTTCCCCTGTGATGGCCCTCCCATATCCTTTAAAGCTGAAATTCCATCAGCTTCAGAGTTTTGCTTAAACACACACACACACACACACACACACACCTGAAGATTTCACATGCTTATTCTTGATCCTTTTTACCTTATAATTTATAACTTTAAACATTTCCTCCAAGATCATGTTTTATTTTATACCTTTGACTGTGAATCTTCTGCTGTAGAGAATTTCTAAATCTGGAATATTTAATTTTTTCTTTTTCCTTCTTCCCTTTTGATGTATAACTGAGTGAAAACAAATTGTCTTTTGGTATTTTGGCATGAAATTTGTTTTATTCCTCCATGTATGTTTGAGTTCTGTCTATAAATAAACAAATTTTTAAATTTCCAGTCTAAACCATTGCTTTATATGTCTATTATTGAAACATATTATATGGCTTTATATAGGGGAGTCTTGTTGTTTGCTTGACTTTATGAAATGACAAACAGTTAACAATGGTTTACATGCAATTTCTAAAGTGTACACATTCAGGGCTTTAAACAAGGAGACTCCATTTAATGAGTCCAGCAGAAAGAATCAAGGGCTTTGTCACACATTCTAGACATATCACCTTCCTAAACGTAGAGGCATGGGTAGACTCTTACAGATGAGGAAACATTCCCATGGAGACATAGAACTTTCTCGGGGTCACACAAATTCTAAACAGGGCAGGGAAAATGTGAATGCCGAGTCTTCCCAAGATCAAAAGTTCATTCTTTTCCTTACATCTCCTGTGCCTTTGGTTTAGGTCATGCTTGAGAAAAATACTGAATATCTACCAGTTTCTTCTACTTTTAAAAAGTTGTATTGCTTTCAGATAAGATCCAAAGTATCTCAAGAAGTTGAAAAATGTGTCTGTTCTTGCATCAGCTATGAACAAGTTCTGTCGGGAACAAGAAAGAGAAAGGGTAGCAGAGTCTTTGGGAAGGTTGGCCAGCCATTATTTATTTTTAGAAGCTGCACAGCCCTCCACATCTGAGCCCCAAGTTTTCTCATTCTCTCTAATTAGTTCCAAATGTTCTCCACTGCACTCCTTACTTCTTCTCTAGACAGAAACCTAATGCCAGCAATGGGTACCAAGCCCTCTCTTTGGCCTTTGCTCTTTATGACCGGTCACTGCCTTTGGCAATTAGTAAATCATGGATAATTTCAGCTGTCACATACTCTTGTATTTGACTCTGACCCCGGCCCTGGAATCTGAAGCCTCTTGAATTGATCTTCTATCATCCCATATGGCTTTCTTTCTAGTGTGGCTGGGGACAGATATGTCAAAAGAACTGGATCTGCGTTTGAGGCCCCTGACTGCAGATCACCAACTCGGGCTTTGAAATAGTTCCAGCTTCTCCCTAGGAGTAAGATAGTCACATTTATCAGGTGGTTAAGGTTGCCTTGGAATAGGAGAAGTCTAGACACCCCTCCCTTCTATTGCAAAGAAGGAAGACCTGTCTCTGTTGATTTATGATTGTGGAAAGAGGAGAAGAGCAGAAGATAAAAAGAGAGATGTGGAATGCTATGATAAAGTGGGTAACACCCAAGGACTCGCTCCTGCCTGAACATACCAGAGGTCCAAGCTCTTGAAGACAGGCAGCTTTTCTTTGTGTTAGTATATTTTTTCCAGCTTTTACAATGTGCAATTTTATCTACTTTGATTTTTCCATGCTGAGCCCTTTGAAGTTCCACCAGATATTTTTTTCCTGAGCTAGTAGCTTAGTCTTAAGAGATTTCTGAACATAGAAAAGCTTTTTTCTTGAAGCTAAATGAACGGGTCACATAACCTGTAACACAATGAAGCAAGACTGGTGTGCAAGAACTTGCTCTTGAATATTGGATCACAAGTAAATGACTGATTTTGTCACATATGAACAGTCCGGAACTTCATTAGAAGGATATTTACAAGAGAAGTTGTACCTAACTTTGGTCTGGTCACTTCTGTTGTCTGACTTATGTGTTGACTAGTGTGTATGTATCTGAACCCTGGATGAAAATGGGATCAGGAGATGCTAATGAGAAGTAGGTAAGGAAGTGAAGAGAGCAGCCATTGTAGAGATCATGTGACCTTACTTGCCAATTAGATTCTGGAGAATAACCATCTATCAAATGGAAGGTGCACACTGCCTATCATCTAACTGAATTCAAGAGATTACATTCAGCCGGGGTGGTACACACCTTTAATCCCAGCACTTGGGAGGCAGAGGCAGGTAGATTTCTGAGTTCAAGGCCAGCCTGGTCTACAGAGTGAGTTCCAGGGCAGCCAGGGCTAAACAGAGAAACAAAACAAAAACAAAAACAAACAAAAAGAGAAGAGAGAGAGAGAGAGAGAGAGAGAGAGAGAGAGAGAGAGAGAGAGAGATTGCATTCATATCACCAAGCAGATCATTTGTCCATTCAGAGTCTAACTCTAGGAAGGAAGGATGGCTGTGGACAGAACATCATCTCAGAGACTGTGTACTGAGAGAAGCAGATCTCAAGAGTGAGAGTTAGCTCGGATACGTTTTAATCACAGCTCAAACTCTCCTGTGTTATCATAGATAGCTTTACTTTGTGTTGAATTGTAGACTTCTCAAGAGTGAAATGATGGGTGAAGCTAGGTAAGTCTGAACTCCTTTTCAAAAGGAATACAAGGAACATAACAAACACCTATTAACTGCAAAGGGTCATATCTCCCAGTGCCAGGAAAGCACAGATGAGCAAATTGACAAAACATGAAGCCCTGAAAGCAGAAAGTTCTCCCCAGCTCCTGCTAGAATAGTCCTTCCAGCCAAGGTTCCTTGTTTACACTGAAGAAGAAACTGTGGGACCCACATTAAATGCACTGGGGCCAACGTCTCTGTTTATGGTTTCCATCAGTGAACTGAAGAAAATCCTTTCCTTACCTGAAGCTTAATTGGCTCCTGGGCTCTGTAGTCCCCTAGAGCCATGGTCATCTTATTCAGTGTGAGCTCAGGTGCAATTTTCTGTGAATGTTTGAGGCTAACGAGCCAACTCTAGTTAGCAAGAGTTCCCTTTGTAGAAATTCAGAGAACTGGATTGGAATTCAGAGAGGCCTGGTGTCCCTGAGATGTGCATGAGAAGCATCACCTCTTAAGAGAAAAGAAAAGGAAACTTAGAAATGAAAACTCATCATTTGTAGCCTTTGGGGGTTTTGCTTGCTTCTACTATAATATGCTCGTTTTAGACAGCTAACATTTAGAAATTCCAAAATAAAAAAGAAAGGGTCAGTTACCTACAGGTGGAGGAATGAACAAGTCAACAGGTAGATCCCAATGGGACGTAAGTAAGCATTTGGAAAAGGGGAGCGGGAATTGATGGTTTTCCTCCTGTGTGTGTGTGTGTGTGTGTGTGTGTGAGAGAGAGAGAGAGAGAGAGAGAGAGAGAGAGAGAGAGAGAGAGAGAGAGAGTTAGAAAGCAAAATGTAGTTTGTGCTACTCATGTGTGGAAGTTTTAATAGGCCTTCCCTAAAGATCCCAGTAAAACTTTAGTTATTAGAAGTGAAAAGTGGAGAAAATACTGGAAAGGAGACAAGCAGAAAAGGCCATAAATTCTGTGTACATAAATTTTGTCTATCCATGTCAAATGAGTCATTGTCTCCAGAACTGCACATGAATAACACAGACTACAAACAGCCTAGCTAGGCCTACATGAACTGAACTATGATGTTGTGTATTGCTCAAAAGCTGACTTAAGACTTTGGAGGTATACAAAAGAATTCAGTTTCTGTAATATAGCAGTTGTGGTAGTCCAAGATGTTTAAGAACATGGAGAACAAGGAAGATATAATTCATTATTAAAAACAATCAAACAAAGGCTGACCCTCATGTGATTCAGACATTAGAAATTTTGGACAGCGCTCTTATAGTATTAAACTGTGCTTGGCAATTTCAACCTATACAAAGATGCAGAGTTATAAAAAACAACAACAACTCTGCAGAAAAGAAAGTAAAAGAACCACATAGAACTCTTATAACTGAACAAAGAATATCCTAAACAGTCTTCAGTCCTGTTCTTGTTTGGAGAAGGCCTCAAGATGAAGGTGTGAGACAATCTATAACAGAGGAAGATGAAGAACTTGCTTATGCTTTGAGGATGAAAAATGTTCTCAGCCATTTTACCATTTTCATCTTTCCAAATAATTGAAATTTGGGTTTATTATTTCTTTAGCAGTGATAACACTGATGCTCCAGGAGTTACTTTTATGCCTAAGGATTCATAGCTAGGGAATAATGAAAATGAAAATTTGAGGCCACAGTGTAGTTTGGTGTATACACACACACACACACACACATTACAGGTAGACAATAATATTCTCAAATAAGTAATCTAAGTTCTTACCTGAAAAAATGATGATGATGATGATTAATAATTTGGAAGAAGGAGAAAATCAATGAAAACTAAGCAGAAAAAAAAGAAAAAAACACAGAAATAGTTCAGAAAAGAGGAAAAATGGTCCAATTATTTAAACTAAATAGAGTTGTTAAACACTGCCAGAGTTGATTAAGACTTGAAAAGGGGAAAATTCAAATTCCTAATATCAGGCATCAAACAAGGGATGTTGCCACTGATTCTTCAGCTGTAAATATGATAAAGGACACTGGGAACTACTCTGTGTTCACAAATTTGACAACTTAGAAAACATGGATTAAAGCTTTAAAACTTATGATGCCAAACATTCAATTGAAGTAATAGGATTCATAGAAATATTTCTATGATCTTGTTCAAAAATTGAATTCTTAATTGAAAAACATCCCGGAGAGAAAGCTATGAGTTTGGATGATCCCTCTAAAGTCTATTTCCAAACATTTTAAAATAAAATTGATATACAATTTCACGCAATCTCCTCAAGAAAATGAGAGATGAGGGAGACTTCCAAGGATGCTTTATGGGGCTGTGATTATCCTGATGCCTAAACAAGACCAAGATCAGGCAAAACTACAAATCACAATGGACACTACCTCAAATGCCAAATTCTCAATTCAACATTAAAGAATGCAGGCCACGCATGCGTCAGCGTTATTGCGTTATTATGCACCACAACCAAGTTGGATTTCCTCCTGACTTGAGAAAGACTGAATCCTATCCTGCTGTTGGAGTGCACTGTGTTTAGGCTATACATTCAGTACAGTACCCCATAGGATGAACGGGAATGAGAGTGAGAGGAGGAAGGTGGAAAATGAATGAGCTGTCATGATAGAATTGAGCCTTGCACAATCTGATCTTGAGAGAGCATTATTAACAAGGCTTAGGATTCCCTCAGCCCTCTACATTAAAATGTATGCACATTGGACTGTGTGGAAGCACACCTGTGTGTGCAGAGCACAGAGGGTGGGGGACAACTTGGATATCAGGCTTCAAGTGGCATCTGTCCTTTCTCCTCCTCCTCACCCTCTCCCACCTCCTTCAGGGGGAAGACTTTCCTTCTGACCTGATAGGTCCCAAGTCGGCGAGTCTGATTGGCCAGAGTGCACCAGGATCTGTCTAAGTCTTCCTGGAGCTGGAATTACGAATGAGAGTCACCCTGCTCAGCTCTTAAAACATGAATTCTGAGGACTGAACTCAAGCTCTAGCATTTATAAGGCAAACACTTTACTGACTAAGCTATATCTCTCAGTCCTACACGAAGGCTTTTCTGAGTCAGTCCAATTTTATCCATGCCTTGAATCTTCCTTTATTCTCTTTGTCCTTGGGCTTTTACTTTGTCATTGTGCTGCTGTTATTCTCCCAGGCTTGGTCTGGGGGAAGAAAGGGAACACACATGTTCAATCTGCCGTGCCTTCCCAGAGATCTATACACGCTTTTCCATTGAGTTATCGGTGTGCACTCTACCACTGCAAGGTTTCTGCTTATGCTGGAGACCAGAGCAGTGGTTCCCAATTGGTGGGTTATGACTCCTTTGGCAAGCCTCTATTTCCAAAAGTATTTTCATTCATAATAGTAGCAAAATGACAGTTATGAAGTAGCAATGAAAATAAAGGGTCACAGCATTAAGAACATTGAGAACCACTGCCTTATAGTAATAACATTGGCTGGAATATGTTTTGGTATTTTCTTGTTTTGCTATTTTCTCTTTACTCAGATTTGTGTACAGCCATTTTACCCTGATAGGGTTGAAAATAATTACCAACTTTAAACTATTTTTCAATGCATTCCTATTTTTTTACTATCTTTGCATTTAGGATTTTAATTTTAAGCACATTTTTTAATATTTAATATGTTATTGTTTGAAATATGAAATGGCCCTCATGGGCTTATGCTCAAAGAATTATTACCCACCCGGTCACACCACTTTGGGAAGTGGTGGATCCTTTAGAAATTGAGACCTACCTGGGTGAAGTGAGTTTCTGTAGGAAGGTCCTTGATGTTCAGAGTCTGACCCTGTTTCTACCCCATCTCAGCTTCACTAAGATGTGAGAAGCTAAGGAATCTAGGCTGTGTGGTCATATCACTTAGCTGCCTATGGCTGTATCGTCCCCACTAGGATGGACTATATTCCTTTGAATAATGGTTCAGAACACATTCTTCCTTAGTTGTCTGTCAGATGTTCTGTAACTGTGATGACAAAAATAGCTAACGTGTCATTGTACATCAATTTATGCTTTTATAAATATAAACTATTTAAACATGGAGATTATATATATATATATACATTTATATGTACATATATATATATATATAGTTTATTCATGAGTTCTTTAATCTAGTTATATAATTTCTATTTTATCTTGTTAAAAATTGTACCTTTCCCCGAGCCTTGAGTAGGCTAAACAAACCCACAATGGTTTTACAACCTACTAGAGTCATCTGGCCTCACCACATTTGCAATTTTCTACAGGAGCTTTAAGGAATTGGCTGCTCTCACTGAGCTTGCTTTGCAGCCTAATCCAGCGGAAACAAAGGATGGGATCTGTGGGCTCTCCCTATAGAAACGCAGTGCTAAATATTAAACTTTGAGCCTTGATCAGAAAGTTTGTCTTGGCTTCATCCTTCTCTCTCACCCCATTCATTTATCATTTCCAGCCCCCCTTTCAGGTAGATCCAGTTCATCCATGGCTGCTGAATAGCTACAAAACAAATGATCAAACATGAGATGTTTTTGATACTTCAGATATTTATGTCAGTATGTATTTGTGATATCGTTCTATGCCCTCAATAGAAAATGTCCTTATGAATTACTTTTGTGCAATTTCCATTTTAATTTTGTGAGATAAAAATTTGTGTGCTTTTTTAGTTAAAATCTATTTTTATAAATATATATGTATGTATATATTACTAATTTTGAAGAGAATTTATTCAGAAACAAAAATGAATCAGTATGTATGAGTTCTTTATATGGAATCTATAAATAGTTATCAGGAGTATAGATATTTTAACAGTAGGAATTGTTCACATCCATAAGTATAGAGAAAGCCTTCCATTTCTCTGTGTCCTCTTCGGTGTCTTTTACCTCCTTGCTGAACTGTATTGTTTGTTCTGATGCTATTTTATTTTTTTTCTCTCTCTTATTTTATTGGGTATTTATTTCATTTACATTTCCAATGCTATCCCGAAAGTCCCCCACACGCTCTCCCACCCACTCCCCCACCCACCCACTCCCACTTCTTGACCCTGGAGTTCCCCTGTTAAACATATTAAGTTTGCACAACCAATGGGCTTCTCTTTCCACTGATGGCTGACTAGGCCATCTTCTGATTCATATGCAGCTAGAGACACAAGCTCGGGGTGGGGGGGTACTGGATAGTTCATATTGTTGTTCCACCTATAGGATTGCAGATCCCTTTAGCTCCTTGGGTACTTTCTCTAGCTCCTCCATTGGGGGCTCTGTGATGCATCCAATAGCTGATTGTGAGCATCTACTTCTGTGTTTGCTAGGCCCCAGTATAGTCTCACAAGAGACAGCTATATCTGGGTCCTTTGAGCAAAAATCATACTAGTGTATACAATCGTGTCAGCGTTTGGAAGCTGATTATGGGATGGATCCCCGGGTATGGCAGTCTCTAGATGGTCCATCCTTTCATCTCAGCTCCAAACTTTGCCTCTGTAACTCCTTCCCTGGGTGTTTTGTTCCCAATTCTAAGAAGGGGCAAAGTGTCCACACTTTGGTCTTCGTTCTTCTTGAGTTTCATGCCTTTAGCAAATTGTATCCTGTATCTTGGGTATTCTAAGTTTCTGGGCTAATATTCACTTATCAGTGAGTACATATTGTGCGAGTTCTTTTGTGATTGGGTTACCTCACTCAGGATGATGCCCTCCAGGTCCATCTATTTGCCTAGGAATTACATAAATTCACTCTTTTTAATAGCTGAGTAGTACTCTATTGTGTAAATGTACCACATTTTTTGTATCCATTCCTCTATTGAGGGGCATCTGGGTTCTTTCCAGCTTCTGGCTAATATAAATAAGGCTGCTATGAACATAGTGGAGCATGTGTCCTTCTTACCGGTTGGAACATATTCTGGATATATGCCCAGGAGAGGTATTGCAGGATCCTCCAGTAGTACTATGTCCAATTTTCTGAGGAACCGCCAGACTGATTTCCAGAGTGGTTGTACAAGCTTGCAATCCCACCAACAATGGAGGAATGTTCCTCTTTCTCCACATCCTCGCCAGCATGTGCTGTCACCTGAATGTTTGATCTTAGCCATTCTGATTGGTGTGAGATGGAATCTCAGGGTTGTTTTGATTTGCATTTCCCTGATGATTGAGGATGTTGAACATTTTTTCAGGTGCTTCTCAGCCATTAGGTATTCCTCAGGTGAGAATTCTTTGTTTATCTCTGAGCCCCATTTTTTAATGGGGTTATTTGATTTTCTGGAGTCCACCTTCTTGAGTTCTTTATATACTGGATATTAGTCCCCTACCTGATTTAGGATAGGTAAAGATCCTTTCCCAATCTGTTGGTGGCATTTTTGTCTTATTGACGGTGTCTTTTGCCTTACAAAAGTCCTTTTGTCCTTTGCAATTTTATGAGGTCCCATTTGTTGATTCTCGATCTTACAGCACAAGACATTGCTGTTCTATTCAGGAATTTTCACCCTGTACCCATATCTTCAAGGCTTTTCCCTACTTTCTCCTCTATAAGTTTCAGTGCCTCTGGCTTTATGTGGAGTTTCTTAATCCACTTAGATTTGACCTTAGTACAAGGAGATAGGAATGGATCAATTCGCATTCTTCTACATGATAACCGCCAGTTGTGCCAGCACCATTTGTTGAAAATGCTGTCTTTTTTCCACTGGATGGTTTTTGCTCCTTTGTCAAAGATCAAGTGACCATAGGAGTGTGGGTTCATTTCTGGGTCCTCAATTCTATTCCTTGGTCTACTTGTCTGTAGCTTTACCAGTACCATGCAGTTTTTCTCACAATTGCTCTGTAGTACAGCTTTAGGTCAGGCATGGTGATTCCACCAGAGGTTCTTTTATCCTTGAGAAGAGTTCTTGCTATCCTAGGTTTTTTGTTATTCCAGATGAATTTGTAGACTGTCCTTTCTAATTCAATGAAGAATTGAGTTGGAATTTTGATGGGGATTGCATTGTATCTGTAGATTGCTTTTGGCAAGATAGCCATTTTTACTATATTGATCTTGCCAATCCATGAGCATGGGAGATCTTTCCATATTCTGAGATCTTCTTTAATTTCTTTCTTCAGGGACTTGAAGTTCTTATCATACAGATCTTTCCCTTCCTTAGTTAGAGTCATGCCAAGGTATTTTATATTATTTGTGACTATTGAGAAGGGTGTTGTTTCCCTAATTTTTTTATCAGTCCATTTATCCTTTGTATACAGAAAGGCCATTGACTTGTTTGAGTTTATTTTATATCCAGCTACTTCACTGAAGCTGTTTATCAGGCTTAGGAATTCTCTGGTGGAATTTTTAGGGTCACTTATATATACTATCATATCATCTGCAAAAAGTGATATTTTGACTTCTTCCTTTCCAATTTGTATCCCCTTGATTTCCTTTTGCTGTCGAATTGCTTTCGCTAGGACTTCAAGTACAATGTTGAATAGGTAGGGAGAAAGTGGGCAGCCTTGTTTAGTCCCTGATTTTAATGGGATTGCTTCCAGCTTCTCACCATTTATTTTGATGTTGGCTACTGATTTGCTGTAGATTGCTTTTATCATGTTTATGTATGGGCCTTGAATTCCTGATCTTTCCAAGACTTTTATCATGAATGGGTGTTTGATTTTGTCAAATGCTTTCTCAGCATCTAACGAGATGATCATGTGGTTTTTGTCTTGAGTTTGTTTATATACTGGATTACGTTGATGGATTTCCGTATATTGAACCATCCCTGCATCCCTGGGATGAAACCTACTTGGTCAGGATGGATGATTGTTTTGAAGTGTTCTTGGATTCGGATAATGAGAACTTTATTGAGTAATTTTTCCCTTGATATTCATAAGGGAAATTGGTCTGAAGTTCTCTTTCTTTGTTGGGTCTTTTTTTTTTTTTGGTTTAGGTATCAAAGTAGTTGTGGCTTCATAGAATGAGTTGGGTAGAGTACCTTCTACTTCTATTTTGTGGAATAGTTTGTGAAGAACTGGGATTAGATCTTCTTTGAAGGTCTGATAGAACTCTGAACTAAACCCATCTGGTCCTGGGCTTTTTTTGGTTGGGAGACTATTAATGACTGCTTCTATTTCTTTAGGGGATATAGGAGTGTTTAGATCATTAACCTGATCTTGATTTAACTTTGATACTTGATATCTGTCTAGAAACTTGTCCATTTCATCCAGGTTCTCCAGTTTTGTTGAGTAGAGCCTTTTGTAGAAGTATCTGATGTTATGTGTGATGTTTTGGATTTCTTCAGGATCTGTTCTTATGTCTCCCTTTTCATTTCTGATTTTGTTAATTAGGATGCTCCCTGTGCCCTCTAGTGAGTCTGGCTAAGGGTTTATCTATCTTATTGATTTTCTCAAAGAATCAGCTCCTCTTTGGCTGATTCTTTGAATAGTTCTTCTTGTTTCCACTTGGTTGATTTTGCTGCTGAGTTTGATTATTTCCTGCCATCTACTCCTCTTCAGTGAATTTGCTTCCTTTTGTTCTAGAGATTTTAGGTGTGATGTCAAGCTGCTAATGTGTGCTCTCTCTAGTTTCTTTTTAGAGGCACTCAGAGCTATGAGTTTTCCTCTTAGAAATGCTTTCATTGTTTCCCATAAGTTTGGGTATGTTGTGGCTTCATATCCATTAAACTCCTAAAAGGTCTTAATTTCTTTCTTTATTCCTTCCTTGACCAAGGTATCATTGAGAAGAGTGTCGTTCAGTTTCCACGTGACTGTTGGCTTTCTATTATTTATTTTGTTATTGAAGATCAGCCGTAGTCCATGGTGATCTGATAGGATGCATGGGACATTTTCAATATTTTTGTATATGTTGAGGCATGTTTTGTGACCAATTATGTGGTCAATTTTGGAGAAGGTACCATGAGGTGCTGAGAAAAAGGTATATTCTTTTGTTTTAGGATAAAATGTTCTCTAGATATCTATTAGATCCATGTGTTTCATAACTTCTGTTAGTTTCTCTGTGCCCCTGTTTAGTTTCTGTTTCCATGATCTGTCCATTGGTAAAAGTGGTGTGTTGAAGTCTCCCACTATTATTGTGTGAGGTGCAATGTGTGCTTTGAGCTTTACTAAAGTTTCTTTAATGAATGTGGCTGCCTTTGTATTTGGAGCATAGATATTCAGAATTGAGAGTTCCTCTTGGAAGATTTTACCTTTGATGAGTATGAAGTGCCCCTCCTTGTCTTTTTTGATGACTTTGGGTTGGAAGTCGATTTTATTAGATATTAGAATGGCTACTCCAGCTTGTTTCTTCAGACCATTTGCTTGGAAAATTGTTTTCCAGCCTCTAAATCTGAGGTAGTGTCTATCTTTTTCCCTGAGATGGGTTTCCTGTAAGCAGCAAAATGTTGGGTTCTGTTTGTGTAGCCAGTCTGTTAGTCTATGTCTTTTTATTGGGGAGTTGAGTCCATTGATATTAAGAGATACTAAGGAAAAGCAATTGTTGCTTCCTATTATTTTTGTTGTTAAAGTTGACATTCTGTTCTTGTGGCTATCTTTTTTAGGTTTGTTGAGCGATTACCTTCTTGCTTTTTCTAGGACATGGTTTCTGTCCTTGTATTGTTTTTTTTTTTTTTTTTTTCCTGTTATTATCCTTTGAAGGGCTGGATTCATCGAAAGATAATGTGTGAACTTGATTCTGTCGTGGAGTACTTTCATTTCTCCATCTAAGGTAATTGAAAGTTTGGCTGGGTATAGTAGCCTGGGCTGGAATTTGTGTTCTTTTAGTGTCTGTATAACATCTGTCCAGGCTCTTCTGGCTTTCATAGTCTCTGGCGAAATATCTGGTGTAATTCTGATAGGCTTGCCTTTATATGTTACTTGACCTTTTTCCCTTACTGCTTTTAATATTCTATCTTTATTTAGTGCATTTGTTGTTATGATTATTATGTGTCAGGAGGAATTTCTTTTCTGGTCCAGTCTATTTGGAGTTCTGTAGGCTTCTTGTATGTTCATGGGCATCTCTTTCTTTAGGTTTGGGAAGTTTTCTTCTATAATTTTGTTAAAGATATTTCCTGGTCCTTTGAGTTGAAAATCTTCATTCTCATCTACTCCTATTATCCGTAGGTTTGGTCTTCTCATTTGTCCTGGATTTCCTAGATGTTTTGAGTTAGAATCTTTTTGCATTTTCCATTTTCTTTGATTGTTGTGCTCATGTTCTCTATGGAGTCTTCTGCACCTGAGATTCTCTCTTCCATCTCTTGTATTCTGTTGCTGATGCTCGCATCTATGGTTCCAGATTTCTTTTTCTAGGGTTTCTATCTCCAGTGTTGCCTCACTTTGGGTTTTCTTTATTGTGTCTACTTCCCTTTTTAGGTCTTGGATGGTTTTATTCAATTCCATCACCTGTTTGGTCGTGTTTTCCTGCAATTCTTTAAGGGATTTTTGTGCTTCCTCTTTAAGGTCTTCTACCTTTTTAGCAGTGTACTCCTGTATTTCTTTAAGTGAGTTATTAAAGTCCTTCTTAATGTCCTCTACCGTCACCATGAGATATGCTTTTAAAACCGGGTCTAGCTTTTCGGGGGTGTTGGGGTGCCATGAACTGGGTGAGGTGGGAGTGCTGGGTTCTGATGATGGTGAGTGGTCTTGGTTTCTGTTAGTAAGATTCTTAGGTTTACCTTTTGCCATCTGGTAATCTCTGGAGTTAGTTATTATAGTTGTCTCTGGTTAGAGATTGTTCCTCTCGTGATTCTGCTAGCCTCTGTCAGCAGACCTGGGAGACTAGCTCTCTCCTCTGAGTTTCAGTGGTCAGAGCACTCTCTGCAGGCAAGCTCTCCACTTACAGGGAAGGTGCACAGATATCTGGCATTCAGACCTCCCTTCTGGCCGAAGATGAAGGCCCTAAACAGGACCTGTCCCAGAAGCTGTGTTGCTTCGGCCTGTCACAGAAGCTGTTAGCTTCTGTAGTCCACACTCTCACCTGCACAAACTAGTCTCGGAGGGATCCAGAAACCAAGATGGATCCCCCAGGTGCTCCTGCAAAGCCCTCCTGGGCAGGGTGGACACCTCTCCTCTGGCAGGGAATGTGCCCGGATGTCTGGAGCCGAAAAGGGGGCTGACTCAGAAGGTCTGTGGCTCTTGCCTGTCCCAGAAGCTGTTAGCTTCTGTAGTCCACACTCTCACCTGTGCAGACTACTCTCTGCGGAATCCCGGAACCAAGATGTCTTACACTGATGCTCAGGCAAAGCCCTCCCAGGCCGAGCGGACACCTATCCTCTGGCCGGGAAGGTTGCTACTTTATTTTTTATTTTTATTATTTTCTTAATTCCCCTTTCAAATAGCTGACAATTTGTATCTATAAGTGGAATACATTTTTATGTTGACTTCATGCTTTGTACTGTAATGGATTTATTTAATGGTTCTCTCTCTCTCTCTCTCTCTTTCCCTCTTTTTTTTGAGACAGGGTTTCTCTGTGTAGCCTTGGTTGTCCTGGAACTCCCTCTGTAGACCAGGATGGCCTCAAACTCAGAAATTCACCTGCCTTTGCCTCCGGAGTGCTAGGATTAAAGGCATACACCCCCACGTCCGGCCTGTCTCTTTTTAATGTCATTTACACACTGAACTTTACTTCTTTCCAATATGAGCCTCCTTCCCCAACACAATCACCCTGTCTAGGAAACTCAGTACTGTACTAAGCAACAGTAATGAAGCAAAACCTCTGTGACCTGAGGAAAAGCCCTTACTTTTCACCAGTGTTGAGGGTGCAATCTCTCCTGAAGACTAAGGTTGAGCCCTTAGGTATCACTGTGCATAGCTGGGACCACTGAGCAATGATCGCACCATGAGGGCTTTACAATTTCCAGTGCAATTCATATCTTTTGTTTGCTTGTTTTTATTTTGTTTGAAGTGTTATTGAATTTGTCTTGAGAGTAAAATACTTAGTTGGCCCTCAAAAGATTGTTATTTCATAACAATATTTGAACTCTATTTTTGTAGACCTTTGAAAGCATCAGGCATTATACTTCCTTTTAGTTTTTCCTCCTTTAGTGATTAAGTGTAGAGCAACACTGGTATGCTTTTATGAATATCTGCAAGAATAAACATCTCAGTCCTTTGTTTCTTCATTTTATTTCTGTCCAGTGATTTCTTGCAAAGATGTGAAGTTGTTTATTGAGTTGCTGACAGGTGAAGTAATCAGATGAAAGAAGGTTTGGTCTTAATTTGGCTAACTTGCTCTCTTACAGTCCCTAGTGTTTCTGTTTCTTCACTGAGGAAATGAAGACAGAATCCAGGAGCATCTCAAAACAATAAAATGTTCCTAGAAATGATACCTTGAGTCCCTTCCTATCAGCCTACACTTCTATATTCTCTTTTTAAATGAAATAAAACAAAAATATGCTCAGGTGGGTTTCTTCTGGTTTCTATATAAAAGAAGAAATTAACAGAGAAAAGATATTTTAAATAGAGAAAAACAAAAAAATGGAAACACAGCATGGCAAAGCTTATTGAAGACCATAAAAGCTGTCCCAGGAAGGAAGTTCATAGAGGTAAATACGTACATAGAAAAAAAGACATTGCTCAAATAAACGACATTTGCGTAATACATTTTAGGGAACTAGGAAAAGAACAAAATAAGCCAGATACAAACAGAGAAAAAGAAAGAAGAAAGAGAAAGGAAAGGAATAACATAATAAAGAGCAAAAACATGTAAAGTAACAGCCGGCAAAATCATTTCAGAAATCAGAAAGCATAAGGGATCATAAGAGACAGCTAGGAGCAATGATGCAGCAACAATTGGGGAGCCTAAACCAAATTACTGAGTGCCTAGAAACACACAACTCATCAAAACTAAGACACAAAGGAAAAGAAAGTATGATAGGCCAACAATGGGTAAGAAAAACTGGAGGAACTATCAGAAACACAGAAGTAAAGGACTATGATGTCCAATACTTATTACCAGTTGACAGGTTCTATACTCACCATGGAAACAAGTCTGTGACCATATATCTGGAAGTGTATCTATGGAAGTGGGAAAACCTACCCCAAATGGGTAGGAACATTCCATGGACCAGGTCTCAATGCAAAGTAAAAGGCAAATACTATGAGCTTGCTTTCTGCTTCTTAACTGTGGACACTGTGTGATTAGCTGCCTCCTGATCCTACCCCATCCCTTCCCTAGTGTAATAGATTGCATCTTCTAAACTGTGAGACAAAAGAAACCCTCCTGTCCCTAAGTTGCTTTTGTCAGCATTTTGTAATAGCAAGATGTAGCTAATGCAAGTTCTCAATGGCACTGTTAAATATACCAAATATCTAAAGCACAATTCATTGTAATCCTTCAGAAACAATACTCCAATGCTAATAGCAAATCCAAATAAACACTGTAAGTGAAGAACTGAAGGCCAATACCAAGAAAATTTTACACAACATAATAAATTAGTAATGAGTTAACCACTGATAACAACAAACTGTATTACTACACGACTATGAACATTAAAAATCCAGGTGAGTTGCACAAGGTTCTCCTCTTAGGACCTGAGCAGGCTGACTCTGGTTGAAGAACAGCTGGATTCTTTCTTCTTTCATATTTGTTTGTATGCTATATATGCATATAATATGTTTTGATCAAATATTCCCCAGTTCTTCCGCTACTTCCCATAGCTTTTTCCTCCCAACTCCATGTGTTTAAAGGGGATTTTAAAACCCAAATCCACTTTGTGTGCTGCCTGTTTGTGCATTGACTCTTATGTGGAGGTTCTGGAAAGAATCTGCTTCCTGGGTCATTCGAGTGATTGGATAAATTTACTTCCTTGGGGCTGTGGGTCAGAGGATCCCATTTTCTTCCTGATGATAGACAGCTCCCCCCCCACCCCAACCCACAGTTCTAGCTATTTCTTTCTGGTAGTTCCATGTGGCTTCCTCCATGTGAATACCTCTGCTATGACTGAGACATAAAGAGTGCCCCCCACAAATGCTCATGGCTTGAAAGCTTGGTTCCAAGCTGATAGATTCAATTATTGAGAGATGATTAAATCTAATCAATGAAAAATGAATGGTATGATGTAATCAACAGCCTAACTCATAATGCTATTCAGAATTGAATGACAATTTTAGGAAGGAATAGAAACCTGGAGGATGGCCGGAATTGGTGGAGATAGGTTACTGTGACTATGTCCTTTGGAAACCTATCTTGTCCTAGGTGCCTCTCTATCTCTCTGTGCTACCTGGCTACCACAAGGGTAGAAGCTCTGTGCCACAGTCCCCTTCCACTACCATGTTTTGCATTACTGTGGGCCAAGATGCCATGGTGCCAGTCCAAACTGTGCTGAAACCTTAGGAACCAAGAGTTTAGAAAAAACTTCCCCAATTTGAATTGTGTCAGGTATCATGCGTGATTCCACAGGAAGATGCTCCCTGACAACTGAGTTCCTACTACACTTTCAGTGTATCTTCTTTTCCTCCTAACTGATCCACATTTTGCTTTGGTGGGCCTGATGTGATGGGATCGCGCATTCTAATTGATTGGAATACATGACCATCCTACCTTAAGATCAGTGGATGGGGAGTCATAATTTTATCTATCAAATGCCTCATGCTACATACTGATAAGATGGAAATCAATTCCAGGGGCAAAGGGCCTGATGTCAGCTCAGAATTCAGCACATTCTGCCACCAGCACCCAGGAGGCTCACACACATATCATTCAAGTTGTTGTCCTTTTAGTAAAGCATTTTTTGAAAACTCCTTACATTCTCAATGCACCCTAGCACCCCAAACTGCCATCTCCTTTGCTTTCTTTTTTCCTCTTCAAATCTTAACATCTGGGGCTGGAGAGTTGACTCGGTAGTGAAGAGCACTTGATGCTCTTGTGAAGGACTTGTGTTCACCTACATGGAGGTTCACCAATGCCTCAGGCACTAGGCATATGCGTAGTCAAATCACTCATATGAATAAAATATACTTAAATTAAAAAAATAAATCCTAACATCTAACAGCAAGCATATTTTACTCTTTTTTATTGTTTAATTGTGTGAGTTTTTTTTTAATCTCAACAAGATAAGGGATTCTTTTTTCACCTCTTGACACAGTTTTTACTTTCAGAATGGTGCTGGCACTCAGCAAATATCCATTCATTTAAGGAGCATGATAGAAATGACATGCAAAGTGAACTGAGGACTTTTAAAAAATATGAATAAAGACAAATAACAACTTAAAAATGTAGTTCCTGAACTTTCCATTGCTACTCTATTGCTTTACAAGAACACGGCCTTGTAGGAACGACTGTCTTCTGGTGTGTAGGAAATAGCCAAGTATGATGCAGTTAGAAGACAGGTCATGTGGAACCCATGGCTCATCAAAGACAAAACACTATACCGGAAGCAATGCATGAAGAGAAATGAACAGAAATAGCACAGGAAGTCGTCACAAACACTTGGATTTGAATTCCCTTTGAACTTGAAGTGTGGCTGAAGCATTTGAACATCATGAAGAAACTCAATGCTTTCATGATTGTGCCATTGTCCTGAGAGTGAAGGGTGATGCTGTTCTGTTAGTTCACAAATCATACACGCTCAGTCTTGATTTCTTTCACTTCACCCAGCCTGCTCACTCTTTTGACTGCCAGGAGAAGGGTGACTCATATTTTATCAGCTTCTCCTCTTCATCTTACCTGTGATCAATTATAGAAAATGACCTTTCTTTATACAGGAGGATGATATTTTGATGAAAGGAGTGTGGTAGAATTTTAAAAACAGTCTTGAGATACACTAATAGTAGCTAATCCACGATGCCAATAATATAGATATTACAAGGTACATATTAAAAACATCTCCCTTCAACTCCAAAGATATCTCCATAATTTATAAAATTACTGTAACTTGAGATCACTCAAATAACTGTGGTCTATTTGACAAGAGTATAGAAACAAAATCCTGGTTATGAGAAGATAGAATATATTGTAAAAATAAGAAGTGAGGGAAATACTGTTTGAATGGCTCACTATTTGATCTTGGGTCGATCACCTTACTTCTCTTGACTACTGTGATAGCTATTCTTGGTTGTCACCATGACTATATCTGGAATGAACTATGGTCCAGACATGTAAGGCACACCTGTGGGAGATAATTTTTGTTTGGTTTGAACTGAGTGTATCTACTTCTAGTCTGGTCTTGATGCAGGAAGACACACCTTTAGTCTAGGCCACTTCTTCTGCTAGAATTCTATATAAGGACATGAGAGAAGCAGACTTTTGCCCTGTGCCTGCTTGCTCTCACCTTGCTAGCACATCCATTCCTTCACTATCATTGGAGCCTACTTCTTTGGGATTCCAGTGTATACAGAAGACTAACTGAGACATCCAGCCTTGTGAATTTGAATAACTACTGGATTCCTGAACTTTTCATTCACAGCCAGCCATTGTTGAATTAGATGACTTTAGCTTGTCATTCCAATAAGTCCTGTACATATAGAATGAATATATATATATATATGTGTGTGTGTATATGTGTGTGTATATATATATATATATATATATATATATATATATATATATATATACACATTCTATGAATTCTGTTACTCTAGAGAACTCTGACTAATACAAGCACCTAGTATATTGTAAAGGTCCTTATATGTATGAGTGGATGGCCACCCCATAAAGAGTTCATTCATACTGTAGTTTTATCTTTTAAGCATCTAACACATTCAAAACCCTATGTTGTATTCTTTACATATTGTCTTTAAAGTTCAACATCAGGTATTAGACTCTATTTTGTACACAAAAGAGCTAGGACTTGGAGACATGAAGCAAGTTCTTGGGAGTAGCAGAACCAAGCATAAAGCTTTTCTTTAGTTATATTTTAACATCATTTTGAATCTAGATCATTGTCTTCAATCCACTTACTA
Source organism: Mus caroli (assembly GCF_978045245.1). Classification (NCBI taxonomy): domain Eukaryota; kingdom Metazoa; phylum Chordata; class Mammalia; order Rodentia; family Muridae; genus Mus; species Mus caroli. The sequence continues at coordinate 100,257,717 of NW_028227261.1, read as the reverse complement.
TCTGGGTCAATTTTTTTCTTTTTGTCAAAGAGTGAGCATCCCTTGACTTCACCCAATTCTTTAATAAATAATAAAAAAGCTCCAAAATTCATTTTCTGTACTTCCATTTACAAACACAACACGTGGTATGTGATAGTTTTACAGTAAATAACTTTTGAATAACAGGAAATAGAAATTGTAGTCTATGATGTGCATTCTGTGACTCACTTCCTGTGACCCACTTCCTGTGACACACCTCCTGTGACATGCATTCTGAGACACACCCCCTGTAACACACCTCCTGTGACTCCACTCCTGTGACGCTCACAACTCCTGTGACCATATCCCCTGTAATCACACCCCCCTGTGACAAACTTCAGCTAACAGAAAGCAATGCTGGTTCTTTCTATTACGATTCCACCGCCTATTTTATTAGGCTGTCTTCACCTCATTTTTATCCTCTCATTTATAATTCTAGAGAAACACCATGCCATTCTTATGTAATTTGATCCACTAGAGCTCTAGGTCTCTTCAATGCACCCCCTTCGCCATCATATTTAGGGACACATAATATACATCGTTTTTCATGGTTATTTTTTTCATTTTTTTCTTTCTATGTCTTATGACTCATAAAATTTTAATCTTATAGGTGGTTCTAAAAACAGGCTTCCAAAACATTTCAAGAGTTTTATATCAATTTTCAGTCTTCCCCTTTCTAATGAAGGAGCACTGTTGTTTGTTTTTCGAGCATAATCCTCAGATTTCTGGTAGGATACATAAAGTGAGTTCTAAATAATAACTAGAACAAAGGAGAGTATCCGTTAAATTTTTCAATATGTAAACTCCTGCCTAAGCCCCTGACCTATATTATCTTAATACTCCCAAATCCAGGAAGGAGGCTTTAATATCTGAAATTTGTAAATCAAGCAGCCGTCTTCACAACCATGTTTTGTTTTCTCTTGTCAGAGTTGAAAATGTCCCCTTTTTTAAAGAAGGAAGAAACAAAATGTAGGTTAGAAGGTTTGCTTTTCACTTTGATCCCCATTAAAAATGACTCCATTAGTTCTAACACGTCTTTTTGCTTTTCATGCCCACCTTTTTCAAGAACTGTGGACATTGAGTTATTATGTTCCAACTAACTGGCCCCCTTCTATTGTTTTTACTATTTTATACATGCTTTATTAAGATTTGGCTTTTCCCTGGAGAACTTGCTGGGGTGTCACACGGATCTCACTTAAGCCGACCTCTCCTCTCTTCAGTATAATGTAGACAATGTGGCAAAACCATTGTTTCATTCTTGGGGTACCTGACATCCTATGGGGTTTTTGTTTTGGATACTAAATAAGCTTTGAAAGAAAAGGCTTCAAACTGTTTATTCTTCTGACCTGTATTAGCAGACTTAGAGGGCGGCCAGTTCCAAATATCCTGCGGGGGTGGGGCATTTGAGGATCATGGGAGACAGAAAACTGGATAGGTTTTCATAGTGGTCTGGTATCTGGTGCATTTGAACATTTGCAAAGTGAACTATTGATATTATGGAACAATTTAAAAAAGATACAGTTGTCTGTATTCTTGGTGTGATGGTTAACTTTGTTATTTGATGAGCTCTGCAATTGCGTAGGCGACAGCTTCTGCGCATGCTGTAGGTCGTTACCTAGAGGAGGTTAAGAGAAGAAGGAACACCCACCACACTTGCTGGTGACACTGTCCCATAGGCTAGGGTCTTTAGGCTAAAAAAAAGAAGAAGTACATCTGAGAAACAACATGCCTTGCTCTCTTGACTGGGGATGCTATGTAGCCAGCTGCCTAAGTTCCTGCCGCCATTACATCTCCACGATGACTGAGTCTATTTTGGGTCTGTAAGCCCAAACAAGCTCTTTCTCCTTCTTTTTAAAAATTAATTAATTACATCCCAAATGCTGCTCTCTCTCCCAGTCCCTTCTTCACAGAGTCCCTCTTCCCTGGCCCCGTCCCCTTCTCTTCTAAGAGGGTGGGTTCTACCCTAGGGTATCCCCCTACTCTGGGACATCAAGTCTATGCTAGATTGGGCATCCTCTCCCACTGAGGCCAGACAAGGCAGCTATGAAGAGCTGCCTGTCTTCTACATATGTGCGAAAGCCTCATTCCAGCCCATCTATGTTCTTTGGTTGGTGACTTAGACTCTGAGAGCTTCCAGAGGTCAAGGTTTGTTGACTCTGTTGGTTTTCCTATAGGGTTCCTGTCCCCTTGAGTTTCTTCAGTCCTTCCCCTAACTCTTTCATAAGTGTCGCCGAACTCTGTCTAATGTTTGGCAGTGGGTTTCTCCATCTATTTCAATATGCAGCTGGGTAAAGCCTCTCAGAGGACATTTATGTTAGGTTACTATCTGCAAACATAACAGTATCATTAACAATGTCAGGGATTGGTGCTTGCCCATGGGTTGTGTTTCAAGTTGGGCCAGTTATTGGTTGGCCTTTGCTTCAGTCTCTGCTTCATCACTGCATTTCTTTTAGAAATGAAAAATTTGGGGTACAAAGTTTTGTAGATGATTTGGTGTCCTTATCCCTCCTCTGGGAGTCCTGCCTGGCTACAGGAGGTGGCCTCTTCAGGTTCCATTGTTCCCACTATTAGGCATCTCAGCTAAGGCCACCCCCATTGACTCCTGTAAGCCTATCCTATCCCAGGTCTCTGGGACTTCCTAGAGATTCTCTCCCCCCCCCCCCACTTCTGACAGCTCTAGATTTCCATTTATTCTGCTGGCCCTCTGGGCCTCTCTCCTGTCTCTCCTTGCACCGGATCCTGACTCCCCAATTCCTGTTTCCCTCCCCCTCACCTCTCCTACACAGTTCCCTCCCTCCATCTACCTCCTGCAACTATTTTGTTTCCCCTTCTAATTGTGAGTCAAGCCTCCTTGCTTGGACTTTGCTTCTTGTTTAACTTATTTGTGCCTGTGGGGTATTCTGTACTTTATGGCTAATATCCACTTAACAGTGAGTGCATACCATGTATGTCCTTTTGGGTCTGGTTATCTCACTTAGGATGATATTTTCTAGTTCCATTTGCCTGCAAAACTCACTATTTCCTTGTTTCTAATAGCTGGACAGTATTCTACTGTGTAAACAAATCACATTTTCTGAATCCATTCTTCCATTGAAGGGTATCTGGGTTGCTTCCAGTTTCTGGCTATTACAAATAAGGCTGCTATGAACATATTGGAGCACGTGTCCTTTTGGTATGGTGGAGCATCTTTTGAGTATATTTCCAGGAGTAAAAAGCTGGGTCTTCGGGTATAACTATTTCCCGTTTTCTGAGAAACTGCCAAGTTGATTTCCAGTGTGGTTGTACCAGTTTGCAATCCCACCAACAGTGGAGGAGTGTTTGTTCCCCTTTCTCCACATCCTTGCCAGCATGTGATGTCCCTTGAGTTTTTGATCTTTACCTTATAGTTGGTGTAAGGTGGAATCTCAGAGTGGTTTTGATTTGCATTTCCCTGATGACTACAAATGTTGAGCATTTCCTTAAGTACTCTGGATGATTCAAGATTCCTCTGTTGAGAATTCTCTGTTTAGTTCTGTGCTGCATCTTTTAAATTGGGTTGTTTGGTTTGTTAGAGTTTAACTTCTTAAGTTTTTTAGTTATTTTGGATATTAGCCTTCTGTCAAATGTAGGGTCAGTGAAAATCTTTCCCCAATCTGTAAGGTGCTGTTTTGTCCTGTTGACAGTGCCCTTTACCCTACAGAAGCTTTTCAGTTTCAATGAGGTCCTATTTATGAATCTTAGGGCCTGAGCCATTGGTGCTCTCTTCAGAGAATTATCTCTTTTACCAATGTGTTCAAGGTTTTTTCCCCACTTTCTCTTCTATTAGATTCAGTGTATCAGGTTTTGTATTCAGGTCCTTAATTCACTTGGACTTGAGTTTTGTGCAGGATGATAAACATGTATCTCTTTGCATTCTTCTGCGTGCAGACATCCAGTTAGAACAGCAGCATTTGCTGAAGGTGCTTTTTTTTTTCATTGTATGGTTGTGGGTTCTTTATTAAAAATCAATTGTCCATAGGTGTGTAGATTTATTCCTGGGTCTTCAAATCTATTCCACTGATCAGCTTGCCTGTTTCTATACCAATACCATGTAGTTTTTATTACTATTGTTCTATAGTATAGCTTGAGGTCAGGGATGCAATTTCTCCAGAGGTTCTTTGATTGTTCAAAATTGTTTTGGCTGTCCTGGTTTTGTTTGCTTTTCAATATGAAATTGAGAATTGCTCTTTCAAAATCTATAAAAAATTGTGCTGGAATTTTTATGAGGATTGCATTAAATCTGTAGATTTCATTTGGCAAGATGGCCATTTTCACTGTTAATGATGCCAATCCATGAGCATTGGAGATCTTTCCATCTTCTGATATTTTCAAATTCTTTCTTTAGGTACTTGAAGATCTTGTCATACAGAACTTTTACTTGCTTGATTAGAGTTATACTGAGATATTTTATAATATTTGTGGTTACTATGAAGGGTGTTGTCCCCTAATTTCTTTCTCTGTTCATTTATCATTTGTATAAAAAAGGGCAACTGATATCTTTGAGTTAATTTTATATTCAGCCACTTTGCTGAAGTTGTCTATCAGCTGTACGAGTTCTCTGGTAGAATTTTGGGAATCACTTATGAATACTATAATATCATTTGCCTGTAGTAGTACTTCTTCCTTTCCAATATGTATTCCCTTGATCTCCTTTCAATGTCTCATTGCTCTAGCTAGAACTTCAAGTACTGTATTGAATAGGTAGTGAGAGAGTGGACAGCCTCGTTGTGTTCCTGATTTTAGTGGGATTGCTTTAAGTTTGTCTCCATTTAATTTGATGTAGGCTATTGGCTTATTATATGTTATATTTATTATGTTTAGGTATAGGCCTTGAAATGCTGATCTCTCCAAGATATTTAGCATGAAGGGGTACTGGATTTTGTCAAAGGCATTTTCAGCATCTAATGAGATGATCCTGTGATTTTTTTTTCCTTTGAGTTTGTTTATATAGCAGATTAAGAGGATGGATTTTTCATATATCAAACTATCCCTCCATATTGGGGACAAAGCCTACTTGATAATGGTGAGTGATATTTTTGATATGTTCTTCAGTTTGGTTTGCAAGAATTTTTATTGTGTATTTTGGTATCAATGTTCATCAACAAAATTAGTCTGAAGTTCTCTTTCCTGATCTTGTTTAGGTGCCGGGGTAACTGTGGCCTCATAGAATAAATTAGGCAGTGTTCCTTCTGTTTCTATTTTCAAAGTATTTGTATTAGCTCTTCTTTGAGGGTCTGGTAGAATTCTGCACTAAAGCCATCTGGCCCTGGGTTTTTTTTTTTTGTTGAGAAATTTTAATTACTGCTTTTATTTTAAGGGCTATGGGACTGTTTACATACTTTGCCTGATCTTGATTTAATTTTGTCATTTGCTATCTGTCTAGAAATTCATTCATATCATTCTGATATTCCAGTTTTTTGGAGTATATACATTTCCAGTAACACCTAATGATATTTTAATTTCCCCAGTTTCTGTTACCTCCTTTTTCATTTCTTATTTCGTTAATTTGGATACTATCTCCGTGCCTTTTAATTAGTTTGGCTAAGGGCTTGTCTACCTTGTTGAGTTTCTCAAAGAACTAGGTCTTGGTTTCATTGAGTCTTTGTGCTGTTCTCTTTGTTTCTGATTGATTGATTTCAGCCCAGAGACTATTATGTACTCCTCTTGGATGTGTTTGCTTCTTTTTGTTCTAGAACTTTCAGGTACATTGTTAAGTTGTTAGTATGAGGTCTCTCCATTTATTTTACCAAAGTCTCTCTAATTTCTTTATTAGTGCTATGCATTTTCCTCTTAACTTTACTTTCATTGTGTCTTATAAGTTGGGGTATAGTGTACCTTCATTTTCACTGAATTCTAGAAAGTGTTTAATTTCTTTCTTTGTTTCCTCCCTGAACAAGTTATCATTGAGTAAAGTATTCTTCAGTTTTCATAAGTATGTGGGCTTTTTGTTGTTTCTGTTCTTGAATTCCAGCCTCAATCCGTGGTGATATGATAGAATACAAGGAGATATTTTCATCTTCTTACATATGTTGCAGCTTGCATTGTGCCTGACTATAGGGTCAATTTTGGAGAAGGTTCCCTAAGGTGCAGAGAAGATGGTATATTCTTTTGTTTGGGGGTGAAAGTTTATGGAGCTATCAGGTAAGTCCATTTGGTTCATGAAATCTGTTAGTTTTATTGTTTCTCTAATTATTTTCTGTTTCAATGACCTGTCCATTGAGAAAGTGGGATGCTGAAGTCCCCCACTATTATTGCATGGGATTTAATGTGTAGTTTGAGCCTTAGTAGACTTTGATTGATGGATGTGGGTGCTCTTGCATTTGGGGCATATATGGTCAGCATTGAGACATCATCTTGGTGGATTTTTCCTTTGATGAGTACGAAGTATCCTTCCTCATTTCTTTTGGTAACTTTTCGTTGAAAGTCTATTTTATTAGATATATGAATGGTTCCTCCAGCTTGTTTCTAAGGTCCGTTTGTTTGGAAAAACCTTTTACCATTTTTTACTCTAAGGTAGTGTCTTCTTTGTTGGCGTGTTTCTTGTATGCAGCAGAATGGTGGAACTTGTTTATGTATCCAATTTGTTAGCCTGTGTCTTTTTATTGAGCACATTGACATTGAGAGATATTAATAACCAATGATTGTTAGTTCATATAATTTAATGTTGGAGATGTTTTTCTCTCTCTCTCTTTCTCTCTCTCTCTCTCTCTGTCTCTGTGTGTGTGTGTGTGAGCACGTATGCACGCACGTGTATGCACACTTGAGATTTTTCCTCTTATGGTTTTGCTGTGAGATAATTAATTTCTTGGGTGTAGTTACCTCCTTGCATTGGAATTTTTTTTTCTTCTAGCATCCTCTGTAGTGCTGGATTAGTAGAAAGATATTGTTTAAACTTGATTTTGTTTTGGAGTATCTTAGTTTCTCCATCTATAGTGATTGAGAGTTTTGCTGGGTATAGTAGTCTGGGCTGACATCTGTGGTCTCCTAGGATCTGGAAGACATCTGTCCAGGATCTTCTGGCTTTTATAGTCTCTGTTTACTGTTCCCACATCTTTAATAATATAGCCTTGGATGCTTTCTTCCGACTTGCCTTTTGAAGACACTGTTTATTAATTTCTTGTATTCTCTTTAAGGGATTCTGACTGCTTGGTTGTGCTTTTCTATAGTTCTTTTAGGGAATTATTTATATCCCATTTAAAGACCTCTATCAACTTTATGAGTTGAAATTTAAGGTCACAGTCTTGCTCTTCAGGTGTGTTGGGATATCCATGGCTTCCTATAGTAGGAGAGCTGGGTTCTGATGGTGCCATATTGTATTGGCTTCTGTTGATTATGTACTTGTGCTTGCCTTTCACAATCTTGTTGTCTCTGTTTTTGGTTAGTCTGAGTGTCCCTCATTGGAGCAGACCTGCTGGGCGGCAGGTGTAGCTGTGTGTCTCAGGTTTGAGTAGGCCTCCTATGTGTGTGTTGGGTTAGAGCTGGCCTTTGGGGATGCAGGCAGAGCTATGGGATGGGACACTGTACACAATGCTCAGAGACCACTGCTGGTGCAGGCTAGGACTGGAAGTAAGATGGAGCTCCGATTAGGCAGGGCAGAGTCCATGGCTGCTAGACTTGCTGGTGTTCCCACAGGCAAGGGGGATTGGGGCAGGTGGGTGGGGGTGTCTCATCCATGTGTCAGATTAGAACTGGTCTCTTAGGAGGCAGGCAGAGCTGGTGGGGGTAAGGAGCTGTGTGTTGTCCCAAGTCCATCACTGACATGGAGTGCAGAGAGGCTTTCTTCTTTAAGCCTCTTTTGTCACATTAACAAGACATGTGATTAATACACTTAGAGATTGGTTTCAAGATACTCAGTGTATACTCAAATTCATGAATGCAGAAGACTCATATAAAATTACATAGCATTTGCATATGACTTATGTACATTCTCCATGTATTTGAAATTATCTTTAGACAACTAAAAATACCTAATGTAATGTAAATACTATGTAAATAGTCGCTGTGCCGTATTGTTTAGGAAATCATAACATGAAAGAAAAAGTCTGTAATGTTAATACAGATGCATTTTTTTTCCAAATATTTTTTTATCCTTGTTTAGGTGAAACTCCTAATGCAGGACCTGGACATATGACTTCAGTGGGCCAATTGAAATCTTTAGCCTGGAAAGAGTAAATACATTGTGCAAAACTAAAGCTAAAATTATTGGACTTGACTCTGTAGTGCACAATATTTAAATAACACTGACTATTGATTAAGCCAAATTAGAATAGTGCTAAATTATATTTTGAAGATGCCTGCAACCGTATCTTCATCATGCCTGCCATTTGCAATGAGACATTGCCAAAAATTTCCCTTTTGGGTACTCTGGAGTCTAGGCTTGCCTTGTCAGTTGCTTTGATGAATCTCATGTGATAGAAATGGTGCCTGAACCTTTCAGGACTACGGTTTACCTGTTGCATTAAGTCTCCTGTCCTCTGAGGAAGCCCAGGTTTAAAATGTGGGGAATTACAAAGCTCTGCCTCAAACTCCCATAAGACAGTGAGCTACCACCAGCCCACTACCTCAGTGAGATTATACAAGTATAACTGGATCAGAGTGACAGAGTGACCCCACAAGTCCTGAGACTCCCATGAAATAAGAAGTCTTTTTTCTCAAAGCCACTCTTTGGGGGTGACTTGTCATCCTAAAATAAGGAATTGGAACACGATCTATACTAGGATGATGGAAGGAGAGTTGGAGTAATGATAAAGGAGGTCAATTGTCTGTTAAAACATCAAGAAACTAATAAACAGTGTCTTCAAAAGGCAAGTCAGAAGAAAGCATGCAAGGCTATATTATTAAAGATGTGGAAACAGGATACCATGAGAAACAACTATAGCATTTAAAGTTGTTGCCTGGGGCCAGGCTTCAGGGTGGGCCAGGGGATTGCAATTTTTTCATTATAGACCTTTTAGGAGAATTTGATTTTTAACATGTGAACAAGAATTGCTTTGATAAAAAGTAAAAAATTATATATTTTTAAATTGTCCCTAGGAGATGCAGTCATGAGGAGTTAGGGCAAGGGAGGGCCTCCAGGCTTGAAGAGTGAGAAGGCAGCTCATAGCTAGTCTACGGCTTTCTGTTGTCCATCCTGCCCCCTGGAGTCTTAACCTCATGTCTCCTTGTTCCTCTGCACTTCAGTTCTTGGCAAGCAGTTTAAAATAAGCACTTTTATTATTCTTTTCAGTCTGCAGGTGAAGGCTTACCAACCCAGGAAACAACTCCAAATTTTCCCTTTGTCTCTGGATAGTTCCTATCATGACTCTATGAAAGGAAAGGCTCAAAAATCCCTTCAAGAATTAAAACGTGAAATAAAAGCCCGATTTTATTAGAGGGCTTGTCCTAAGTGTTCTATTCACAATTGAGTATAGTCAGGTTACTGGGGAAGAAAAGAAAAACAACTGACTTGTTATTCTGTGTGTGTGTGTATGTATGTGTATGTATGTGTATGTGTGTGTGTATGTGTGTGTGTGTATGTCTATGTGTGTGTATGTGTGTGTGTGTGTATGTGTGTGTGTGTGTGTGTATGTGTGTGTGTGTGTATGTGTGTGTGCGTGTGTGTGTGTGTGTGTGTGTGTGTGTGTGTGTGTGTGTGCGATGAGCACTTGGAGGTCAGAAGACACCTTGGAAGTTGTTCCTTGGCCACCATATATATTTTTTGGAGACAGGATCTTTCACTCACTTGGAAGTTAAGCCTTTAGCTTAATGGTTCTCAACTTTCCTAAGGCTGGAACCCTTTAATACAGTTCCTCATGTTGTAGTAACGCCCAACCATAAAATTATTTCCATTGTTACTCCATAACTGTAATTTTGCTACTATTATGAATAACAATATAAATATTTGATATACAGAATATGATATGTGAACCTTACGAAAGAGTCCTCTGACACCCACCCCAAAGAGGTCACAACCCGTAGATTGAAAACCCATGAATTAGATGATGCTGCCTGGCCTGTGATCCCCAGGAATCTGCCTGCCTCTTCTTCCTCAGTGCCCAGATTAAGAGCATACATAAACACACATGAATTATTATTATTATTATTATTATTACATGTGTACTGGAGTTTGAACTCAGGTCCTCCTACTTGCATAGCAAGTACTTTGCAGACCTAATCTTCTCTTCAGGCCTCAGATCTCATCTATAATTCTCCTGTGCTCTTTGGCACCCCTCTCTGCTTGTGACTATGAATTTAATTCATGGTAAGTCATAAAGAATGTGAGAACCTCCCACATAGAGGGAGCAGCTTCAGAAAATTTTTACTTCCATCTCTTTCCCCTTGAGATTCCTAATTGCCACTATGGCCAAACCACCCATTATTTGTTAAAAACATCATGGTCTGTGGCTTTAGCTACAACCTTTCACAATTGCACAACTTGATTGTTTTAGGCTTAAAAAAAAATCAATCAAAGCAGCTGTTTGGCAAAGTGTATTGAGTGATTTTTTTTTCATTTTCAGCAAGCTGTTGTGGAATGATATCACTTCAACTCAAGCACCTCTCATTCCCTAAATATCTCTACTTCTTATTGGCCTGACTTGTCCCAGCCCTCAGCTTCATCCACCTTCAGAGGAGGCTCCATGGGATTATGCTTTCTGGCTGGGTGACTGCAGTAATGAAGGTGAGGTGCTCCTTTGGAAACGGATCAAAGGATATTTGCATGGTCAATTTGCATGCAAAAATATTCAAGATGAAGAGCTGAGCCTTTTCCATTCTGCTCCTGGTCGTTCTTGAGTTCATGGTCATCAGCACCCCATGCTACATCAAACCCACTGGCCAAGCCCAGTTTTTCTCTTTCTCTGCCTCCAGCTTGCTGATAAAATGTAAACACTGAGCTGCTGCCTCCGTGCTATGGCTGCCTGCCATGCTGTCATGCTCCCTGCCATGATGGTCATTCACTGTCCCTCTGAAACAGTGGGTAAGCTCCCAATCAAGAGTTTTATATGGAAGGTACCTTGGCCATGGTGTTTCTTCACAGCACTAGAAAAGAAACTAAGTCAGCCATCATCCCTAGGCCTCAGAATTGAGTCTGCTTAAAGGCCACTCAGTAGCCTGTTCACTACATTCATCATAATGACACAAATTGTTGAATGTGATCTATGGGTACAACAGTTGACACATTGCCTGTTGCTAATACTTCAACCATCTGGAACTTCAGGTATGAGTACCCCATTATATAGGTAATCCAAATAACCAGCTTTAAGTTGAGACAGGATATTTATTTTGCTCTTTCTAAACACAAGACTCAGCCTATGTGGTCACACTATTGTAGATATTACTGGACCCTTGGCCTTAGAAACTATTTTCCTACTATTGTATGGGTCTTGAAGAAGTCATTTTTAAGTTTTTTTTTTTAATTTTCTTTACTATTGAGAATTTCATGCATGTATATAATGAAATATGATTACATTCACTCATATTCCCTGTCCAACTCCCCATCATACCCTCCTCAACACCAACACACTCCCTTCCAGCTTCATGTCTCATTTATCTATTTTTTTACTATTTGTCTATCTGTCTATCTACTATCTCTCTCTCTATCTATCTATCTATCTATCTATCTATCTATCTATCATCTATCTATAATCTAAACCAATCTTGAGAGAGAGAGAGAGAGAGAGAGAGAGAGAGAGAGAGAGAGAGAGATCTACCTCTAAGTCAAGCTAGCGGTATCTATAAGTGTATGGTGTGGGGGCATCCATTGGAGTGTGGGGAACTTATCAGTAGCCTTATCCCCCCAAAAGTTTCATTTTCCTTCCCCTAGCAACTTTCAATAGATCGTTTTATAGGACTGTTCTGCCTTGCAGTGAATCTTTCTTTCTAGGCCCTCCCACTGTTGCCCTCACCAACAGATCATGCCTTCATGATAGTATGATTTGTCAGAATCTGGCCATTCCATTTGGCTCTGTTAACAGAACACCTGTTTGCTTGGACAAAGAATGCTCTAGAGAATGATCCTGCTCCCTAGTCTAACCTACCTCACCTTTGCACTGCCTGACACCCAAACTTCTACCCTTAATCCCAAACATGTACTAACCTAATGAATGCTATATTTATTATATATTCATTACATCTTTATTATATATGCATTATATATTCATTATATATTCAGGTTACTCTGTCCTGATCCATAGGCCCTGCTTCTATGGGAGGTAGCTAAGAGGTACCATTTAGACCACCTCTTGTAGTCATTTCAACTGGGGCACCTTGGCAGCTCCTGCAACACCCTGGGCACTTCACAAGCTTTTTTCCCTTTGTCTTCATAATAATCTTGTAAGATAGGTTCTGGTTTCATTCCATTTTGCAAATAAAGAGATTGTAACATAAACAACAGATTATGAACTCAAGGCAGTGTGGTTCAGATCTCAGCTGTGAAACACTGTGGAGGTTAATGAAAGTGCCACGTGGGCCAGGGCAGCAGCAAAATCAACAAAATGAGAGAGAAACATTCTTTAGCTGCATAGAACCAGACAGGCTCTTTGCAGTCATCCATACTTGATCTATGGCCTGACTGGTAGGGACGGGTGAGCCACAAAGAATGAAAGTACAAGAAGAACTACTCAGAAAGAGAGGGTAGAGATGGGCTAACAATTCGAGGATTCTTCTTCCAAGGTCCCAGCCTACCTCTTGCTTGAGTTTGGGCCATGTTATTAGATACCTGGTAGTGTACAAGGCAGAATGTCTCCTTTGTCCATCACTCCAAACAGTGTTTTTGAAATGTCTTTATCCTTCAGAAGGCTTCCAATTTCTCCATGGTTCACTGCTATCTCTGGAGTGGCACAAGCCTTCTATAAGCATGAAAAGACCTTGAATAAGGACAATGACCCAGGCAGGAGATCCGCTCTCAGCCATGTCAAATGAATGAATTCAAAATCCATTCTAGGGAAATGCTTTCATAGATGCTCTATCCCACCTATTACTCCTAATCAGGGACAGATGGTGGCGGGCTATTTAACCTCCATGCATGTTTCTCTCATCTCTCTTGATGGCCAAACTGAGGAGAACACCAAATGAGATGGTTAGAAAGAAACTTAACATGGAATGCTCAGCCACAACACCCCTCACTTACTCTACCTGCTTCCCAAAGCAATAATCACTGCAGTAAGTATGTATCCTGGGTTTCCTGCTGAAAGTGCAGTTCCAAAAAAAAAAAAAAAAAAAGCCTAACATCCACTGTACACAACAGTACTGACCACACCAGAAGCTGCTGTGGGAGTCCTGCTGTCTTAATGCTCTGACTTCCACATCCTATCTAACACAATCCCGTTGTTCAGCATCTTCTTGTCTAGACCTTATATCTCCCATCCTAGGACATTGCCTCTCCAGATGTGCCATCGTGGGTGGCCTCTCTAACTGTTTTCTTCTGACGTTTCTCCTTGCCCATTACTAACATTAGAGATGTAGTTTTTTTTTTTAATTTTCAAAGTTTAAAGCCTTAGGTTTATTGTTTATGCTTATTGTTTCTCAAATAATCTTTGCCTTGACAGTGGAGCTTATAATGAGAAAAAAAAAAACCCAAAGTGAGAAGACTCACAATCCTTTAGTTTCTCAAATAGATCTTGGCCTGACCTGTGTCACTGCTCTTATGTGTTAGTGTATGTACATGTAAGTAGGTCTCGTGTGTGGGTATGACTTCATAACATAACACACACCTATGCAGGTATCATTTGCTATGTATTTTACTCTCTTTTTCTTGTCTCCATTGTATTTTCAAGGGCTGATGTGATCTGTAACTAGCCTTGCCTTGGAATTTCTGGGAGTCCTGATTAGGCGCAAGGAAAAACACCTATGGATTTCTGAGGTAAGCAGTGCTCAGCATCTGTGGAGGAATAGTAGTCTGGAGTAGACCCTTCGAATAAAATCCAAATGAAAGAACTGAAGAAAACCAAATCACTGAACAAACAGTGGCAAACACCCTCTAACACATTCTTCCCCTAGCACGAGCAGTGTCCTGTGTGAAAAACAAACAACAACAACAATAAACAACAAAAAACCTATTCTGATAATTGTGATCAAAGTATTCAAGAGTTCATTAAAATGATATGAAATCCATATTCATCCCAATCAGCCGACTTGGCTTCTCTGGCTTCTGTTGGGACCATATACCCCACCTCCTAAGCTCTACCATCTATTTCTGAAGAGCTTCATGTAGTTTAGAATTTTACAGGTTTGCCTAGAAATTTTAAAGATTTATTTTCATTTATGTGTATTTATATGTCTGTGTGTGGGGGGGGATGCCTATCGAGGTCAGAATATGGGGGCCTTGGAGCTGGAGTTACAAGTGGTTGAAAGTCACATGACATGGGTGTTAGAAACCAACTTGGGTTCTCTGGAAGAGAAATAAATGCTTTTAACCACTGAGCCATCAACCCAACCACTAAGCCTCATCTAGTAGTTTTATTGACTTGTTATTGGCATCTTGTTTCTACAGGATCATATTACATTTCTCCCCAAAGCAAAGGTCATCCTTGAAGCCTTGATCAAGTCACCTGATACTCTGTACAGGTTGGGCTGCTTGACAGCTCTGGATTCTCACAAAGGGGCATGAATGAGTCTATGGTCCCTGCAGACTGCGTATTTTCAACCCACCAACGATCCCCCATGGCTCCATCATTCTCTCTTTTACTGTGGTCTGCTCATTCCCCTCTGCTGCGCTGTCACTGGATGAGATGTTTCGTCATCCACTTACCACCCCCAGGTCCGGCCATCCCTTTTTCTCCTCTATTTCAAGGAGTTTCATTTTTTGTTTGTATCATTTGTTTGACCTTCACCACAGGTTGCTAAGAAAGGCTCCTTAAAGAAACAAGAGGAAAGTCTGATGGAGCTCCTCACTGGCATGCCTCACCCAGCCATGTGTCACCTTGCAGAGTGGCATGGACAGACTGGCCACCAGCTTCCTTCTAACCCACTCCTTACCCTCTTTGAAGCTTGGTGAATAAATTGCCTTTGCTTCTGAGGAGAAATGGAGGTATTTGGAAGATTTTCTCTATTTCCTAAAAAACGTGACAGATTTTTTTTTTAATTAGGACATTATATTTCTGGTAACTGGCATTCTTAAGAGTAAAAACATGTTACCTTCACGTCAAAGGTCACTTCTTTGCATGCCAATAAAATATTCCTTTTTTTTTTTCTGGAGGGAAGGGAAAAACAAAAACAAAACCATCCGTGACTGTCAAATGTGATGGAGCTCAAAGAAAGATTCTACAGAAAAACAGATTCAGATATCATGAAACATAACCTGCTTCTTATTTGGATAAAATTACTTTGGGTGCTGCATACTCCTCAGTAAAAATAGAAAGAAATCACCCGAAATGACAAAAATCTGAGTGTTACCCCTCAAAATGGCCTGTTAGCTGGATAGTGCCACCTGCTCCCCTCAATGCGTTTCTAACCAGAAACTTCTGAGGCAAAACAAACCATTCCCCCCCCCCCCCCATTGCAATAGGTCCTTAGTACTGTGAGCTTTGTGTTTGAAATCCGAGTTTACATAGGACAAATACATTGGTATGTTTGCGTTGTTGAATTTTTATGAGATTTGAAACTATGTATGCAATAACTCATATAAATGTTTTCCCATAGGAATTATTCTGCTTGGGTTTATAGAAAAGGACTGTGGAGCCAGGGTTCAGAGTGGCCACGTCATTTGTCCAAGGCTGTTTAGCTGTGGAAGAACTGGTTGTAACTTGTCATCATGAACCACATTCCAAACCTTGCCCTTGTGACACCTCTGATGGCTCTCCCTCCTCTCCCATCAGTACCCATCTTTCTCTCATTAATATATTGTATATCTGTCTCCCAGACCACATGCTTCTCACTTTAAAGGATGCCATTCTTTCTGAAACATGGCAGAATGAGATGCCCTGACACTTAGTCTACGTACTTTCTCACAGGAGCCACGGGGCAATGATGTTAAAATAGGGCACAGTGCCCACCTCTTTCAACTCTCTCCCCTTGAAGCTGTGCTTGCCAGCCAGGTTTCTAAGTCTGCCCGCTTAATTTCTTACATAAGGAACTTGTGTTTGGGAATTTGTCTGTGGGAGCTCTGCTCTCCTTTGTGAGGTTTCATGGGGAGTAGTCAGATATTTCAGATAGTACAGAGCCTGACAGGTTCGGGCTCTCAGAGAAAGGGAACAAAGGCAGTTTGTGCAAGAGGAAAACATGAATCTGCTTGGCCTCTGACTGAAAGACATAAGTAAGAAACGCGGATCTGTAAATCCCAGGTCGCCCTGTTTCTTCTCAGTTCCCTAGCTGTCCATTGCAGAATGCTGTGGAAACAAATGCTTTATGGAGGGCAATTGTGACAAACCATTTCCACTAGAAGCTGCCCTTTTTTTTTCTTTAAGCTCTCATGCTGCACTGTGGTACTGAAGTGACTCAGAGTGTGAAAATCCTTACCACTTTCTGGTTCACCCTGTAACTGTCCCACAAATGCCAGGTTTTCCTATCTCTTAGATATCACCCTGCTCGGTCAAGCTGAGAGCTGATTTTATGGGGATAGACCTGCTGACAGCCAGGGTTCTGGGTGAGTGACTCCATCTGAATGGCAGAAGTTAGGTGAAGGTGTGTGAGGTTTCAGCTGGTGGCCAGGCACTGTGCTGTGTGTTGTTACTGGTGACCTCCTTTCTATTGCACAACCACTCTCCTATGGCTAGGCTAGCTAAGTAAAATCTCACCTAGATAGGACCTCACTCAAGCCATAACTAAAATTGTGTTGCCATCTCTGACTTCAATGTGCAGTGAATCTAAACCAGTTTCTGTCTGAAACAATTTTGAAGGCAATTGTTCCTCCTGGAGCCTTGGTACTGGCCGGCCCATTGATCTCTCTGGGATTGGCATGTGTGGACAATGAAGAGGTTTGAGGCTCATTCCTTTGTCAGACTAGCATCTTCTATGCAACTGGAGGAATAACTAGCTATGTAATATAACATCAAGGTCTAGAGAAAAAGTAGAATCTCCAGAATTCCACAGACTACGGCATGCAGTCTACCTCTGTCTTAACATAGGTGTTCCTTACGGCAAATACTTGATTTTGCTGTTGTTTCCAGTTTATTTATCTGTTTCATGGAGTTAATAAACTCAGTTCATTGGATTGTTGTGAAGGTAAGATCAAATAATCTTTATGTGCATATATATATATACATATATATATGCTAAACACATACACACACACACACACACACACACACACACGCATGCATGCACGCATGCACACACACACACACACACACACACACACACACGGTCTTCTCATCTATCCTGCAAGCCCAGGTGAAGAACAGAAGACAGAAGGTAGATGCTCTAGCTTGTTGAGAGTAGGCATATTATAGCTAAGAGAGAATATATATAGTAAGCAACCACTTGAGGTATCTGATGTTATTCAAGAGGTAGCCAGACAGAGGGTTTTTGTTTTGTTTTGTTATTTTTGTTTGTTTGTTTGCTTGTTTTCTGTGAGCAATGGTTAATGCAAGGATTTGTAACTGGTCATTGTGCTGAGACTAAGTGACCATGTAATGTTCAATCTGAAATTCGATATCTATACCCCCCCTTTCTGCACCCCACACCCATGCCAAGGGTCAGGGAAAGAATGTCGAATCAAGAAGTCATGGAATGCCTTGGCTATTGTATTCTTGAATTCAAGGCCTCTATGATTACTTACATGGGCTACTGTACTATTGAACTTTCAGCCTTTGTAATTACTTACATAGGACCTGCATGTGACTGAGACTATCAACATCGAATCATGAAGCAGGGCCACACTTGAGGCCTTCCTGAGATTTGTGAGGTGTCAAAGTTTGCTGGAGGAGGGAGACAGATTTTCTTCAGTATTGTAGCCTTTGCTGAGATGTCCATGCTCTCCCCCATATTAAGCTTATTGGTTCATAAAAATAAAATTTAAGACAGGGAAGTAGAAGAGAAAAGTAGATGGGAGAGGAAATGGAACGTCAGAAGTGGAAAGGCAGCGAGAGAGGGCAGTGGAGGATGTATGTGATCAAATCATGTTGTGTACAGTATGAGAATGTCGCAGTGACCCATTGTTGGGTATAATTAACACATGATAATAAAAATCTTTTCTTTAAAGGAGATAGCAAAAGTGGAGAGGGTGTGAACTGAAATGGCCACCCATTAACCAAACAGACAGCATCAGAGGGTAAAGAGGTAGAGAGAAATGGTGAGTGTTCAACATGTTCCCAGCCATCATGACCCTGAATAAAGACTTTGTTGAGAGGCAAGCACTAGCTGCAGTGAAAGGCAACGGCTTTTCAAAGATGGTGTCATTAAATGTTTAATTGGTTGAGATCATCTGTGGGCTCCCACACACTCCTAGGAATTCCATGAGGTGTGTTATTTTTCGCCTGAATGTCTTTCTCACTATGCAGAGACCTAGACTCAAGACTCTCTGGAAAATAGACTTGTTTGTTCCATCAGAGAATACAAACTGATTACTGAGGTTAGAGCTATGTCTTCCTTTGATGTGCCTCATTTAAGACAATCTTGCCTGCCTTCCCTGGGAAGATGGTAGGAACAGTGACTGACATGATTTGCCAGAAAAATAAGTGAGGTAGGCTCCTGGTGATCAACGGGATCTGTGCTCTGTGAAGTTGGGGGGTCACTAAAGGGTCAGAATGAAGGACCGCATTCCACAGAGACAGTACTGAAAAGATTGGGCCACTCTTATTTCATCCAAGAGGTAATTGTCTCCCCAAATGCGTTGCCTGTATGATTTTAGATTGCCTTGATTACATAACTGCTTACTTACACTGTCCTGTCTCCTGGGAGTCGCTCTGGCCTTGTTAAGGTCTGCAGGGAATGCAAGGGAAGGACAGGATACTGTCTCTTCTCTGAAGGAGCTCATTCAGCTAAAAAGAGATGACAAATTAAGAAAAATAAAACACACGATAGATCCCGTATGCTCTTGATCCTGAATATAAGTGGGACAGGGGAGTCAGAGACCAAGTCCTTATGTTCTGGCAGCTGCTGATCACTAATGAAATATTCATCAAACCTTCTTAAAATGGAGAGAGAACAAGGTGTGGTTTAACTTTGGGATATGATTGTGTGACACAATACATAGAGGCATAAAATTTATTATTATCCTTCATTTAATTTTTATTTTATAGTGCTAATGTACTTATATGTATTGAGTTATCTTTCCTTGTGACAAATTGTTATTTTGATCTTTTCTTTAGTTTTTTCCCCTTTATTATGTGGAATGATAAGAAGCCTATAATGCCAAAACAATTAAAAATAAATAATATGACTGGTGACTAGAATGGCTTGCATGAAGACAGGTGATTTTTATGTGGGACAATGAGAGGAGACTTGTTTTGGAGAGAAGGAATCTACTAATAAAGAGGGTGTTTGGACGAAGTAGAATCTCCTTTGAGAAGTTACAGTTCAAATAGTTGGGAACAGGGCCATTCATTGTCTTACACTGGAGAGATATAATGACAACTGTATTTGGGGAGGTGTCATATGACATAGATAGATTAGAACAAGAGGAAATTGGGGCATTTATGCTATGAGAAAACAATAACAGGAATTCCACTCAAACTGGGTGAAGACATGATATTCAAGAACTTTCAAACTGGCAGTGCCAACTATGAGGGAACAATCCAAGGAGTCCAATTCCAGAAAAAAAGATAATCATCAGCTTCCAGGTGTCTACTGCTCATGAAGCCAGAATGTGAGAGCTGGGGTTGTCCTGCTATAGACTGGATCACACCGGGAAACACAGAAAGGTGTGTTGGTGCTGGTTTGGGCTTCAGGTTTGAGAGACTGTGCTACCTTGAGAAGGTCAAAGATCACTTTTTTCATATGGAATTTATGCAGCACAATTTTCTCTCTGCTATAAGATCACTCTGTATATATATATTTTAAAAATGCAAGTGATGAGCTCAATAGAGCACATGACCCAAAACATGCTTCCAGCATACAAGTTTATAATGTTCTGTGTGCTCTTGGGGAAAGCACACAACCTCTCTGAGACTTATAACCCTCTAGTGTGAAAGGAAGATTACTAAACCTCTCTCTCTCTCTCTCTCTCTCTCTCTCTCTCTCTCTCTCTCTCTCTCTCTCTCTCTCTATCTCTCTCTCTCTTTATTAACTTTTCTAATGGATATTTTATTTATTTACATTTCAAATGTCTTCCCCTCTCCATGTCTTCCAATTAGGAAACCCCTGATCCAATCCCACTTCCTCCTGCCTCTATAAGGGTGCTCCCCCACCCACCCACTCCTGTCTTCCCTCCCTGGCATTCCCCTACACTGGGGTATTGAACACACTCAGGCCCAAGGGCCTCTCCTCCAGCTGATGTCCAACAAGGCCATCCTCTGCCACATATGTGACTGAAGCCATGAGTCCCTCCATGTGTATTCTTTGGTTGGTGATTCAGTCCATGGGAGCTCCAGGGTTTCTAACCTATTAACACTGTTGTTCCCTCCATGGGACATCTTTATTTTTTCAGGCTATGGCAAGTCTCTCAGGAGACAGCCATATCAGGCTCCTGTCAGGATGCACTTCCCAGCATCCACAATAGAGTCTGGGTTTGGTGGCTGTTTATGGGATGGGTCCCAGGTAGGGCAGTCTCTGGATGGCCTTTCCTTCACATTCTGCTCCACACTTTGGTTTCATATTTCCTCCTTTGAATATTTTGTTCACCCTTCTAAGAAACACTGAAGAGTCCACATTTTGGTATTCCTTCTTCTTAGGATTCATATGTGAATTGAATCTTGGGTATTCTGAACTTTTGGGCTAATATCCACTTATCAGTGAGTACATACTCACTGTGTGTTCTTTTGTGACTGAGTTAATCTCACTCAGGATGATATTTTCAAGTTCCATCCATTTGCCTGTGAATTCCATGAAGTCATTGTTTTAATAGCTGAGTAGTATTCCATTGTATAATTTTACTACATTTTCTGTATCTGTTCCTTTGTTGAGGGACATCTGGGTTGTTTCCAGCTTCTATTATAAATATGGCAGCTATGAACATAGTGGAGCATGTGTCCTTATTACATGTTAGAGCATTTTCTGAGGATATGCCCAGGAGTGGTATAGCTGGGTCCTCAGGTAGAACTATGTCCAATTTTCTGAGAAACTGCCAGACTTATTTCCAGAGTGATTATACCAGCTTGCAATCCCACCAGCAATGGAGGAGTGTTCCTCTTTCTCCACATCCTCACCAGCATCTGTTGTCACCTGAGTTTTTAATCCTAAACATTCTAACTGGTATGAGGTGGAATCTCAGGGTCATTTGGATTTTCATTTCCCTAATGACTAAGAATGTTGAACATTTCTTTAGGTGCTTCTAGGCCATTTGAGTTTCCTCAGTTGAGAATTCTCTGTTTAGCTCGGTTCCCCATTTTTAATAGGGCTATTTGGTTTTCTGGAGTCTAACTTCTTGAGTTCTTTGTATATATTGGATATTAGCCCTCTTTCAGATGTAGAATGGTAAAGATCTTTTCCCAATCTGTTGGTTGCTGTTTTGTCCTTTTCATAGTGTCCTTTACCTTTCAGAACCTTTATACCTACCTTTGAAAACAGGCTATGAGAAAGGAAAAAAAAAGAAATGGGGGAGAGACATTTGGAGAACGAATAGTCTTTGTACATGCTAGCTTTCATGCTTATTGTTCATAATAGCTGATATTACATATGAATCCCATGTCTAAAAACTGAACTAAGATAGATTATTTTGCATTTAGCCTGTTAGTTAGGCTCACAAAGGATGTGATAATCTACATAATATACTTAGGTTTAGTGTGTGGTCTTAGTAGGGACTGATAAGCTTGCCTAGAAGATGTGACAGAGGTTGGTCTGCAGAGTACATCATGACAGGCTTTCACACAGACCAGATGTCCTGATGCCCAGATACTGCTCTGGTGTGACCTGTAGAGGCTTGTTTTCAGTGTGCATCAGGGACATAGTAACCCTGTCTTTTAATTAAAACCCAGGCCTTTTCATTCATACTGCATGCAGTGCCTCACATTCAATCAGGACAAGGGAGCATCACACAGAGTTGCTACTTACAGGTGCTTGTCATCTCCAAGGAAATAAACCAGGGAACCAAGATCCAACCTATGTCCAAAAGAGCCAGGCAAGCCTTCCAGATGATTCCAGTTCCCTTATTTAGTATTAAGTGGCATAGTGGGATAGGTCAGTTCACCGTGTTAAGGTTTGGGCTCAGCCAGCTGCTTAAGATATGCAAGTTTAACCTCCTCATCCTTGGTTTCCGTGTTTACAGTTTGAAAGCAAGATGTATCCCCTCTGACTGCTGCACACATCAAGAGAGAATTAGCACCTGGCCTGAAGTAAACTTTCAGTATGTGGCAGTGACCTTTTTCTATAGAGGGAGTCTCTCTTTCTCTCTCTCTCTCTCTCTCTCTCTCTCTCTCTCTCTCTCTCTCTCTCTCTCACACACACACACACACACACACACACACACACGTGCACAAAGTGCCCAAGTGACCACACTTCACTTTTCTTCTCTACAGATAAGTGGAAACAGAGTCAGGACTAGATTTTTGCATTGTTAACTTCTATCAGCTGAGCTCCAGGATATATATATATATATATATATATATATATATATATATATATATTCCTTAAATAGCCCAAGAAGGGAAATTTCATATCCCCAGCTTCTAGATGGAAAACTGTAAGGACCTCACCTTTCCTGCCTCTAAGGCGCACAACTAGTCAGTGTAGGCGAAGGATCGGCGCTGAGCTAGGCTCTTTTTGTCTTAGCAAAGAGGAGATTCTCCACAGTTTTCTCCCCACATCCTATTAAATCTGTAAATGTAAACTTTCAGCATGTCTCCACTACCACCCACACGAGTCTTGAATGCAGATACAAGCATCAAATATTTAATTATTAAACACATCCAAGTATATTTGGGATGGCCTTTAATTATATAAGTGACATTTTCTTCACCATAAATGAAGATTAATTTCCTTGAATTTACTTATATTCCTATAACAAGATGAGAATCCAAACAAGTACTATGAAAGCTGTGGTGATCGTTGTGAGACAGCATGAATAAAGACAGGCATGGATGTCTGATGAACATTTGCTGTTCACTGTGCACACTGAATGTTGCATCCCTTCCTATCCTCAGAGGACGCATTCGTTAAATAAGTGGTTGATTTGTGGCTTCTCTGTTTCAGGTGCTGTGGGCATTAGGGGTACAGAAACAAAACAGAACCTGTCTTTGTGATAATTAGCATTCTCTTGGGAGCTATGTTTAATAAGTAAAATACATATGCCAGATGGAGAGGAGGGCTATGTAGAAAAATGAAGCAAAGTTAAAGACTGGGAAGCCTTGGTGGAGAAAGAGATGGTAGAAAAGTCTCAGTGAAGTGGAACTTTGAACTAAAATATAAAAGAGACGATGGATGAAAAGTGCCTGACCTCTTGGGGGAAACAATTGCAGGTGGAAATTAGTAGCAGATGCAAAGGACCTGAGGTAGGAGTCTGACTGAAGTGTTTAAATAACAAGCCAACAGGCAGAGTGGCTATAGTATTGTAAGAGACCAGTAGGATAGGAAATAGAGCAGACATTTCATAGGGCTGGGCTTGAGCTGCTGGATAGTGTTGACTTCCATTCTAAAGGAGAAGGAAACCATGGCAGAGCTTAAAGAACAAAAGTGAAGTGACCTGGTATGTTCTGAGAAGATCATCATAGACTCTCCCAGAAGACAGGGTTTTGAAACAGTGTAGTGGTGATAGTGGCTGAGACCTGACTAGTAGATGCTAGATTGAGGAAGGGTTGTTTGATTTGGGAAAACAGAAGAAAAACGGAGCTGACAGCATTTATCAGTTGAAGGAGTGTGTTGGCTAGTTAAATGTCAACTTGACACAAGCTAATCATTGGGGAAGGGAAACTTAGTTGAGAAAGTGCCTCCACCAGATTGCGCTATAGGCAAGTTCGTTGGGCATTTCCTTGATTGATGATCAAGGTGGGAAGACCCAAACCACTGTGGGCAGTGCCATCCCTGAACTGGTAGTTGTCAGTGCTCTAAGAAAGCAGACTGAGCAAGTTATGAGAAGCAAGCCAGTAAGCTGTGCTACTCTACAACTTCAGCTCCTGTTCCTGCCTCTAGGTTTCTGCAGGCATCTAAAGATGGACTGCAATGTGGAAGTAAAAGCAAGTTAAGGCTGTCACAGTTCTTTATTCCAGAAATAGAAACTGTAACTAAGACAAAGAGTTATAGCGCACAAGATACAGGCACCAAGGATGAATCTATGGGTTTGGATTCTGGAGTTGGAATTGCCTTTCATGTGAATAAGAGAAACCACAGAAGGAGGTGTTCTCTGATGACTGGCATTCAGGTCTCTAGGCATTACCCACTCAACTCTGACTGCTTCTACTAGTTTTAAAAAAGAAAATAAACAAACAAACAAACAAACAAGCATCTACATAAAGTTTTGATTCACTTCATTGAAGTTCTTGAGCCAGCATGGGATGGATAGAAGGCTCTCTGAGAGAATTCAAATACACCCCCCCCCCCCCCGCACTCTCTCCTTGAATTTAATTAGAAATCCAGTTCTTGTTTTGAAATTAGAGTGCTCCAGTAAAACCAAGCCAAGCTCTTGGTCAACTTGTTGATTATGGAAAAGGGTGTTTTCCTGGCAACCCATCGATATATTTCCTCTGCTTTTCTCTATCCAACAGATGGGCCTAGATGCCAAATTCTTTCTTTTTCTCCAAATTATATCTCCCTGGATAACTTTTCTACAGGCCCTTGGAGCCACCACATTGGTTATTTATAGTTGAGCTTTAAACTCAAAAGCATCTATAAGAGGAAAGCAAATGCCTGAAGCATGAGGGCTCACTGCACTGAAGAAAGAGCAACACCTGTGACATTATATAACATTATACCCATGCAGGGCAGGGTAGACAACACTTTCCATACCTTCCAGGCTCCATGTCTTCTTCCTTCCATGCCCAGAGATAACTTCTACCTCGGGATGGACTTTAACTAAAGGCAACAAAAAGGTGAATCGACTAGGACTAAATCTTTGCCTTGAAATGAGGACTGTACAAAACTAGTTTGCATCGCTGCCTTGGTATATAGTATACTATCAATTGCACAGTAAATGCAAATATAAGTTTCCTTTTATTTTCTCCAAGGATCACACAAAAAAAAGTTAGCTTTGCTAACTTGAAGTATCCCAGGCCCCTGACAATTGAAAGTTCTCAGTAGCTTTAGCTCTTCCTGGTTTTAGTGCTATTCTTATAGTGTATGGAGGAGCAAGGGGGAGGTGAAAGCAGGCCCCAAAGAGTGTCTTGCATTCTTGCGTGACAGTTGGAAGGCTTAGACTTAAAAGAGAAGGCAAATGGGAAATGGACATATCAAATTGCATGGCTGGCCTCACTTCCTTTAGGATTTCCAAGAAACACCTGGAAATGTTTGGTGTGGTTTAGGGTGAGTGTGCTCAGTGGGTAAAGCAATCACATTTTGTAATAGTGTGAGAGCTACAGGTGGGATCTGCAGCACCTCCTAAAAGCTGGAGAGATGTGATGGCTACCTGCAATGTCAGCACATGGGAGGCAGAGACAGGAAATTTCTTGGGCATGTAGGCCAGAAACAGTGAGCTCTGGGTTCATTGAGCAACTGAGGAAGGCTCTTGCCATCAACTTTAGACCTTAGCATGTGTCCTCATACACTGTATGTGCACCGCTCCCCTCACACATGTGTGCTCCTACACATGCTAACACTCATATATACATGCTCACATACCACATACATACATGTTAAAAGAAAAGAGGAAACTTTTGTTAGGTCAAGAGAAGAAATACAGTTGTAATTCATGAAGCAGGTAACATGATGAAGAGTCAAATCAATATAAATAGGGCAGGCTGTACTCTAGGAGTCAGATGTATGGTTGACTATGATCAAGACTGAGTGTATTTTATTTTATTTTATTTTATTTTATTTTATTTTATTTTATTTTATTGCTGTGAGTGTAGATATAGAAGTCAGGATCAAAAAGCTTCAGTTTTCTATAGCTTGAGAAGCACAAGATCAGTCCTAAGATTAAAAAGGCTGAATGGCGAGTAGGGCATTTGACACCAGTGAAGATTTAGCAAAATAGTATAAGCTAAGAGAAATAGAAAAAGGAGGTGGCCAGGAACTAATAAGGAGACAGATTACCTTGGTGTAATTTGGAGAGAGTGTGTGTGTGAATGTGCCAATCTGCATAGCCCTTGTATAAAGAAACTCTTTGCAACCTAAATTCAGAAAAGGAACAAAAAGGAAAATGCTGAAGCAAAGTTCAGTTCATATCAAAGCAGTCACAGATGGAGAGAAAAGGAACCATGTGGACTTAAGAAAGAGTGGTTCGAAGATCTGTGATGGGGCCAATTGACACAGAAAAAAAAGTGAGAAATTAAAATACAGCTGTTGACCTCAAAATAAGTCAAAGAGCCAATGGTTGAAGTTAAGATGATGAGGTTCCTAGAAGTTAGCCTATGTGAAGAAGGTAATGAAAATATGTCAGAGTAGCATTCCACATGATAATAATAAGGTTTAAGGAATGACCATAAGAGGGAATGAGTATCTCCCTTGTCGAAGATCAAGTGACCGTAAGTGTGTGGGTTCATTTCTGGGTCTTCAATTCTATTCCATTGGTCTACTTGTCTGTCACTATACCAGTACCATGCAGTTTTTATCACAATTGCTCTGTAGTAAAGCTTTAGGTCCGGCATGGTGATTCCACCAGAGGTTCTTTTATCCTTGAGAAGAGTATTTGCTATCCTAGGTTTTTTGTTATTCCAGATGAATTTGCAGATTGCACTTTCTAATTTGTTGAAGAATTGATTTGGAATTTTGATGGGGATTGCATTGAATTGTAGATTGCTTTTGGCAAGATAGCCATCTTTACAATGTTGATCCTGCCAATCCATGAGCATGGGAGATCTTTCCATCTTCTGAGATCTTCTATAATTTCTTTCTTCAGAGACTTGAAGTTTTTATTATACAGATCTTTCACTTCCTTAGTTAGAGTCATGCCAAGATATTTTATATTATTTGTGACTATTGAGAAGGGTGTTGTTTCCCTGATTTCTTTCTCAGCCTGTTTATTCTTTGTGTAGAGAAAGGCCATTGATTTGTTTGAGTTAATTTTATATCCAGATACTTCACCGAAGCTGTTTATCAGGTTTAGGAGTTCTCTGGTGGAATTTTTAGGGTCACTTATATATACTATCATATCATCTACAAAAAGTGATATTTTGACTTCATCTTTTCCAATTTTTATCCCTTTGATCTCCTTTTGTTGTCGAATTGCTCTTCGACAAGGGAGCTAAAACCATCCAGTGGAAGAAAGACAGCATTTTCAACAAATGGTGCTGGCACAACTGGTTGTTATCATGTAGAAGAATGCGAATCGATCCATTCCTATCTCCTTGTACTAAGGTCAAGTCTAAGTGGATCAAGGAACTTCACAAAAAACCAGAGACACTGAAACTTATAGAGGAGAAAGTGGGGAAAAGCCTTGAAGATATGGGCACAGGGGAAAAATTCTTGAACAGAACAGCAATGGCTTGTGCTGTAAGATTGAGAATTGACAAGTGGGACCTCATGAAACTGCAAAGCTTCTGCAAGGCAAAAGACACCATCAATAAGACAAAAAAAACCACCAACAGATTGGGAAAGGATCTTCACCTATCCTAAATCAGATAGGGGACTAATATCCAATATATATAAAGAACTCAAGAAGGTGGACTCCAGAAAGTCAAATAAACCCATTAAAAAATGGGGCTCAGAACTGAACAAAGAATTCTCAACTGAGGAATACCGAATGGCAGAGAAGCACCTGAAAAAATGTTCAACATCCTTAATCATCAGGGAAATGCAAATCAAAACAACCCTGAGATTCCACCTCACACCAGTCAGAATGGCTAAGATCAAAAATTCAGGTGACAGCAGATGCTGGCGAGGATGTGGAGAAAGAGGAACACTCCTCCATTGTTGGTGGGATTGCAAGCTTGTACAACCACTCTGGAAATCAGTTTGGCGGTTCCTCAGAAAATTGGACATAGTACTACAGGAGGATCCAGCAATACCTCTCCTGGGCATATATCCAGAAGATGTCCCAACCGGTAAAAAGGACACATGCTCCACTATGTTCATAGCAGCCCTATTTATAATAGCCAGAAGCTGGAAAGAACCCAGATGTCCCTCAACAGAGGAATGGATACAGAAATTATGGTACATTTACACAATGGAGTACTACTCAGCTATTAAAAAGAATGAATTTATGAAATTCCTAGCCAAATGGATGGACCTGAAGGGCATCATCTTGAGTGAAGTAACACAATCACAAAAGAACTCACACAATATGTATTCACTGATAAGTGGATATTAGCCCAAAACTTAGGATACCCAAGATATGAGATACAATTTGCTAAACGCATGAAACTCAAGAAGAATGAAGACCAAAGTGTGGACACTGTGCCCCTTCTTAGAATTGGGAACAAAACACCCAGGGAAGGAGTTACAGAGACAAAGTTCGTAGCTGTGATGAAAGGATGGACCATTTAGAGACTGCCGTATCCAGGGATCCATCCCATAAGCAGCTTCTAAACGCTGACACCATTGCATACACTAGCAAGATTTTGCTGAAAGGACCCAAATATAGCTGTCTCTTGTGATATGATGCCGGGGCCTAGCAAACACAGGAGTGGATGTTCACAGTCAGCTATTGGATGTATCACAGGGCTCCCAATGGAGAAGCTAGAGAAAGTACCCAAGGAGCTAAAGGGATCTGCAACCCTATTGTTGGAACAACATGATGTACTAACCAGAACCCCGGAGCTCTTGTCTCTAGCTGCATATGTATCGAAAGATGGTCTAGTCGGCCATCAATGGAAAGAGAGGCCCATTGGACTTGCAAACTTTATATGCCCCAATATAGGGGAATGCCAGGGCCAAAAGAATGGGAATGGGTGGGTAGGGAAGTGGGGGGCGCTATGGGGGACTTTTGGGATAACATTGGAAATGTAATTGAGGAAAATATGTAATAAAAATATTAAAAATTAAAAAAAAGAGAAAAAAAATGGGGCTCAGAACTGAACAAAGAATTCTCACCTGAGGAATACCGAATGGCAGAGAAGCACCTGAAAAAATGTTCAACATCCTTAATCATCAGGGAAATGCAAATCAAAACAACCCTGAGATTCCACCTCACACCAGTCAGAATGGCTAAGTTCAAAAATTCAGGTGACAGCAGATGCTGGCGAGGATGTGGAGAAAGAGGAACACTCCTCCATTGTTGGTGGGATTGCAAGCTTGTACAACCACTCTGGAAA
The DNA here is from genome assembly GCF_978045245.1 of Mus caroli. NCBI lineage: Eukaryota > Metazoa > Chordata > Mammalia > Rodentia > Muridae > Mus > Mus caroli. Next base: position 100,228,333 of record NW_028227261.1, on the reverse strand, counting down.
TCAGTCTGGCGGTTCCTCAGAAAACTGTACATAGTACTACAGGAGGATCCAGCAATACCTCTCCTGGGCATATATCCAGAAGATGTCCCAACCGGTAAGAAGGACACATGCTCCACTATGTTCATAGCAGCCTTATTTATAATAGCCAGAAGCTGGAAAGAACCCAGATGCCCCTCAACAGAGGAATGGATACAGAAATTATGGTACATTTACACAATGGAGTACTACTCAGCTATTAAAAAGAATGAATTTATGAAATTCCTAGCCAAATGGATGGACCTGGAGGGCATCATCTTGAGTGAGGTAACACAATCACAAAGGAACTCACACAATATATATTCACTGATAAGTGGATATTAGCCCAAAACTTAGGATACCCAAGATACAAGATACAATTTGCTAAACGCATGAAACTCAAGAAGAATGAAGACCAAAGTGTGGATACTATGCCCCTTCTTAGAATTGGGAACAAAACACCCATGGAAGGAGTTGCACAGACAAAGTTTGGAGCTGTGATAAAAGGATGGACCATCTAGAGACTGCCATATCCAGGGATCCATCCCATAATCAGCTTCTAAACGCTGACACCATTGCATACACTACCAAGATTTTGCTGAAAGGACCTAGATATAGCTGTCTCTTGTGAGTCTATGCCGGGGCCCAGCAAACACAGAAGTGGATGCTCACAGTCAGCTATTGGATGGATCACAGGACTCCCAATAGAGAAGCTAGAGAAAGTACCCAAGGAGTTAAAGCGATATGCAACCTTATAGGGGGAACAACATGATGAACTAACCAGTACCCCGGAGCTCTTGTCTCTAGCTGCATATGTATCGAAAGATGGCCTAGTCGGCCATCACTGGAAAGAGAGGCCCATTGGACTTGCAAACTTTATATGCCCTTATACAGGGGAATGCCAGGGCCAAAAGAATGGGAATGGGTGGGTAGGGAAGTGGGGGGGGATATGGGGGACTTTTGGGATAGCATTGGAAATGTAATTGAGGAAAATACACAATAAAAAATATTAAAAAAAATTGTTAACAAAACATAAAAAAAAAAGAGGGAATGAGTACTTCAAGTGGACTGGGATGAAGGTGAAAGCTTTGGGAGCTGATGATGTTAAAAGGGGGGCATAGAAAGCAAAGTCACTCTGGTCATAACACAGAAGTTGATGAGGGTCTATAACACCCAGGATATAAAGAGGAGCCACCATGAATCCAACTGGAGACAGAATGGGTCAATATAGACACTGTAGGAATAAGGGCCTTCACAAGAAGAGAGGTGAACAAAAATCAAGAGGCAGTACTGAGAACTAAAAGAACCCACAGTCCTACTTCCTGATACCACACAAGAAACCATGTGAGAAAAGTAGAAGCTTCCATTTGAGAGGGCTAAGCAGAAAATCATGTCTTATGGGAGTATATATTAGGATATTAGTATATACTAATATATCATACATTATTTTATATATAGTATATACATTGTATATATAGGTCATATTGTATATATATATCATATAATATATTATGTACTATTTATAATTAGTATATTACTAATATTATATATATTATTAATATATATTAGTACGTACTAATATATACTAGGATATATTAGGATCAATAGTATAGTTAATATAGGGGAATTTGTTTATGATAAATGGTTCCAGAGATCTTACTGGGAACATTTGCAGCAGAGCAGAAGAATGAGTTAGGAGTTAGGATTGAGGGCGTTTGAGCAGAAAGGGGATGTAAGGAAAGAAAAGGAGGTGAATGTAGGTGATTGTGTTTCCTAACCACAGAAAGGCAGAAAGTGTGCTGGCGACAGTCACAGAGAACAGTGGCATAGAGTACTGGACCAAAAGGATGTGTTACACGAGTATCAATTCAATGTCAATGACTCAACAAAGCATTCAAATGCCGACAGATAGGAGTGGGGTACCCTGGGGGGGGTGGTGTTTCCCTTCTGGCATGGTCAACATTCTTTTCTCTCTCTCCTTGTACTCTTAGAAACATTTTCCCTTGCCATTCAGCCACAGAGGTCAATCTCTGCATCACCTTTTTTTGAAGCCTCCACTTAGTGTTTACTTTGGCTGTATTGTCAATTAATTTCTATGTGGATTTGCTACCTAAAATAAATTTACCAAAGTGACTGTTACTTACCTGCTAAGGCAGGTCCACTCAGAGTCTCTGATAGAATACACTGCTTTTGGTGAAAAGAAAAAATCTCATTAGGACCCAAACTAAAAGTTGATCCCTCCTTTATTTTTCTTACTAAGTAACAATATTTGAACCTCATCACTTTCTGTATAAAGTCTTTTTCTTTCCTCCCATAGTACCCCATGTCCAAATTGTTTTTGTACCACTTCATCCTAACTCTCATTTGGGTAATAAAACTGCCTGTAATTTACAAGAGTATGTGTTCCCCTTTGTGTCTTTATTTACATATATAATTTCCACCATGCCTCCAATATCATCTAGAATGTTCTGGATCACTATCCAGTGCAAGAATAGCTGGGAAGTCTGGAAGCTCTGCATCTTTCTTTATAATAGGCAAAGTACAAGTTAGAAGTCTTGACTGCAGACACATTCTCTAGAAAGCTGCTCTCACCATGCAGAGCTAGGAGTGTGATGCAGGGCAGAAGGTGAGCTGCCTTTATTTTAGTATCAGAGGTTGCTCTTATGTGACTTGGTCTCCAGCATCGTTATCTTGGATGCCTTGACCTAACCAAATGCTAGAATTTCTTTGCCCAGACCTACCACTGTGACCTTCCCACTCTGCTTGCTATTTGAACTTAACCTGAATAGCATTCTTCCAGTCTTCTGGGCTGCTCTGGGATCAACCTATTGCCCTATATTTCTAACAGATGGTGAACACAGGCTTTGGCTGAGGATCATACTGGTCAAGGGGCTTGAAACTGAATCTAGAGGTCAGAAATCCAGACAAAACTGCAAGCCTGTACACTGTGATAAGCAGAATGATTCTGCATGGACAGCCCTGCCTGTTGTCCATCTAAACTGTTGCCCATTTACGCAGAGGGAATGTCAGCATCATAAAAATTACATTTACATAGATTTTATTGTATCACTACCTTATTTTAAAATTATAGGGTTTCCTAGTAACCCAGAGACAAAATAAAAATTCTTATCGACACCTCAAGGCAAACTAGTGACCAAACTTTGTTCTGCTATTCTGTTCCCGTCTCTTGCCATTCTTAATCCTGCTCTGACATTCCAGGTACGCTGTAGAGTTTTCCTTCAACACAGAAGGATTGTTATAGGCTCACATCTTAGTCTCTAGTTTTAAATTTTCCTTTGTTCATTTTTGCCTAAAAATGTCCTTCCAACCTAACCAAAACAGATTCTAATACAAGTTCTATTGGAAGCTTTCTTCCAGTGTCTACAGTCAATGAAAATGGCTACCTCCTATATACTCTTTCTAAACATGTCTAGGAAGATGTTGATACATTTGTAAAATAGGATACTAAACTAGAACATTTGGGACAAGATCTTGAAAGTACAATTTATAGGGAGGAAGTCTCTAGAGAAATCTCTGTTTTGTGCTGAATGCCTTTGACCTGATTAGGTGAGACCTTCCAGATCACTCATGATAATCTCTTTTACCCAACAAATGCTGATGGCAAATTTTCAGAACATCTGGGAGACAGGTTTACAGCACTAACTAGGTCAGCAATTCTTAAACTTTCTCCATTTGTAGTCCCTTTTGATGTCTGAGAAGTTTTTACACAATGCTGGGTATATAGCTACATAAAACTGGTATACAAACCGAGCATTTACTGCTAACAACTCATAAGGAAATCTGTTTTAAGGTAATTCTTTGGTGTGTGTGTATATATGTGTATATATATATATATATATATATATATATATATATATACTATTTATTAAAGATAAAAGCAAATGTGTGTATTGATGAGATATCTGCATATTTGTTTTTGCATCAAGCATTGAATATTGGATGAATATTTAATACTATGGAATGCAGAATATCTTTAGTGTTTTGTAGAGTTGTTCAGTGTTTTGATTTTATAATCATCAATATATATAACACTATTCCACATAAACACTAGTATAAAATGACAAACTTATATTTAAGGGTGTTACCAAAATTGTTAGAAATTCTTTCCCCATCTCGAGCCAAAATTCCCTTAAATTTTTTTTATAAAGCACCAGTTGACTACTCCACTGGCAACTGTAAAGATCAACCCAGCACAATAAACCTCAAAGAAATGCTGATTTGACACTTGCATATTGGGGAATGACAGTATGAAAATATTTGTTTTCTATATTTAAACCACTACAGTTCTGTAAAACCGGAAAACTTTATGAGCACAGTAAAAACTCTGCATTTCATAACATACAATAGTCTTGAATCTTAGCTGAAGCATTTAAGGCTCTGTAGGCTTTTCATGGCATGATGCCAAGCTCAGCATAAAGTGTGCATGTTGGGTAATCACAACCAAGGCTTTAGAGGAGTGACAGGATACAGCACAGGTAGCTACGATGCTCTCTTGGATTCATCACAGAGTTGATTTTGACCTAGTGGTTGGCTGTTGTGCAATCGGTAACCTTTTGTTGTTATCAATTTTTTGTGTCCCCACTTTCAATAGCATGGTCCTACATGGAATTGTGGCCCACAGCTTAAAAAGCTGAGAAGCTGTGAGCAATGTAAGTGTCTAGCTGAATAGCTGGGTGCTCTAAACTGACCAGGTTAACATTGGAGCCAGGCATCACAGACCAACACAATTATCACTGTCCTATTGAAACCAGAGTTTTCAATACTTGGGAGCCACTACAGGAGAAGGATGGAACTGTGAGCCTTTTAGCTTTCTTGTCTCCTTTCAGTCATATATACTACTATTAGGTATCTAACGGACAAAAAGATCATCTATACATGTGTGACAAGCAACAAAACTTTAAAATTTCAAAACAAAATTTAATATAATTTGATGTAAAATGTAGAGTTCTACATACTCCTAGATTTCTACATTGTGGGAAACTAATTAAATGGCTATACAATAAAAATACAATGACAATATAAATTATCTAAATACTGCTATCAGATATTTTTACCTACTTAATGCTTATAAAACAGAAAACAACATTTTATTAATATGTGATATTTTCAATAGTTAATGATACAAACATACAAAAATGACCAACTACCAAATCATAAGATGTCTCAATAAATTTGTTATCAAATAATAATAAAATTCAAAGTAAACTTATTAGTAATAACATATCTACTTGTTATTTTTCTAAGTTCAAGTAGTAGACACACACTTTATAAATATACATACTGTATCTCATAAACAAACATGGATTTTTGTGGAGAATCAGTTTATGAGAGTGTGGCGTTAGATAAATTGTCTTGTAAGGCTGATGTCTCCTGTTGGGCCTTGAGGTCTACAAGGTAGGCAGCTCGGGAGGACCACAGCAAGCTGAAACTCTATGCTAGAAATGAGAACCTGTATCTATTCTCTGTGCCTCTGATCTAGTGACAACATTGTCTTAAAGAAGCCAGGATTTCTTTTTATTTATATTGATTTTACCCAGGACTTCACGCATACTAAACACATGCTTTCCCATTGGCTTCTATACCTAGTCCTCAAACCAGATCTTTTATCATTGAGCTAAATGTACCCACCTGACCTATGAGTCAGAAAAGCTGCAGGAGAATTCACAGAAGACAGTAGAGCAATTATAGGCCAAGCCATTGCTTCATGCCAGTGAAGTCAATGAGTACATCAGCAGCGCCACATTCCAGCCACAGAACAGGAGTTGCTTTTATTACAGTTGCCTCATCAACTCAAGAATCTCTCTTGCCTACCATGTGCAAAAACATGTGAGTCAGGGAATTCGGAGAACTGTAGTCAATCCTAGCTCAGTTGATGACTCATAATTCATCCATACTAAGAAAATATGAGTGTTTCACCATGCACTAATGAATAATCTTCAAATTAAGGGTGGGATTACAAAGTTGATTCAAAAATGTTTGTATTTGAATGTCAATGAAAATACAATATAGTAAAATTTGTGGTATGGGTTTAAAGCAGTATCTAGGTAAAAGTTTCAACTTTACATGCTAACCTTAAAAAAATGGAAAGCAAGATCTAATGTATTATGCAAGTAATTAATGTTCAAAGAAACTAGAAAGAAAGAAATGAAGAGTAGAAAGTAATGAAATAGGAAGCAAACAATATGTTAAATTAATGAAGGGAAAATTTGTTGTTTGAAAGAATATCAAAATTAATAGCCTGTAGCTAGGCTAATAAAGAAAATAAAAGTCAAATTACTAACATCAGTAATAAAGAAAGAAACATCAAAGCATGTTGGAAAGAAAATAAGTGGATAAGAAGAGAATAAAGTAGTAATTTTATGCCAATATATTTGGCTTGAGTGAAGTGGATTTTTCTCTTTAAAAAGGAAGATTTACAGAAAAACGAAACAAAATAACTACATTTGCTTAGTTCTATAGAAATTGAATTTATTACCATTAACCTCCCCAGATAGCTGTAGTAATACATTTTAGCAGATATTTAAGTGCAATCTATGCACTTCTATGCAATTCTTTCTAAAAATAGAGAAGAAAATGTGTATTATCTGTATGTGACTAACTTTAATTTTAAACTTGCCATCAATTATTCTCGTGGGCATTAAACAAAAACTACTTTGTGAAATATCAATAAGTTTAGTTGTATTAGATTTAAAAATGTATAACACACTACCCTCCCTGGGGATTAACCCGAGGATTCATGGTTGGTTGGCTTTAATACTTAACCTCAAGTAGTATAATTTTCTATATTTACATAACGAAAGACAGAACAATCTTTACAATGATTGTAAACAAAAATTAAAATCTACTATCCATTAACAATTAAAGGAAAAAGTTCTTTTCTTAAATTGGAAAAAAGAAATATCCTCTAAACGGTAATGGCTACAAAGCCTATGGGCATTATTGCATTATAATAAATGCCTTTCCTACATTCAAGAAGAATCAGATATAGTCACACTGAGGAAAATATGCTACAAAAAGTGTACAAGTTACTTTCTTATTGCTATGACCAAATACTTGACAAAAACAACTCTGGAAGATGAGTGCATCTCCACTCACAGGTTAAAGGTGTGGTCCATCAAGATGGGGAGGTGAGAAGGCCGTAAGACAGCTGGTCACATGGCATCTGCAGTCAAAAAGCTGAGAGATTCAAATGCAAAATCTCAACTGGCTTTCTTGTTTTTATTCTTTCTAGCACCCCATGGAATGTGCTCTCCACAGTTAAGATGGGTGTTTCCACCTCCATTAATCTATTCTAGATAATTCCTTATAGGCATGCCTAGATGAGTATAGAGCCTGTCAAGCTGATAGGACTATTAATCATCACTGAAGGGACCTGACAACACTAAGCACCGGTGAAAATGTTTGTAGAACAAGTATCTGACAAAGAAGAGAATCCAGAATGCATGAGAGACTCCCACAGGTTCCCCTTATTGAATCCAAATGTCCAATGAAGACATGGAGAATACCTCAATACATATTTCACATAGGACAAATAGGCAACAAGCAAACAACTTCTTATCAACATTCTTAACCAATTGAGAAATGCAATTTAAAACTGCAGTGAGATTTCATGTATCCACATGGCAATGGCTTCAATCACAAGACTGGCAATAACAGTTATGGAAGAAGGTATGAATGAGTGAGATCCTTATACAATGTTCATGAGAGTAAAATAATACAACTTTTCAAGAAAATGATCCTATATTTTCTCTTGAAACTAAATGTATACATGTATATATTTCTTATTCTCAGAAACTCAAATAATTTACCCAAGAGAAAAGCAAGTCATACAATTACATTTATGTCAACTTTATTTAATATAAACTACATGAAAAGTGATAATCAATTTTGCATACTCATAATTTCATACTTAGTGAAGAATAAAATGGGAAGATTGAAGATCCATGTTTGCATCAATTTCCAGAACACCATATTTAGTGAAGAAAAGTTTACTACCTGATCCCATAGGACATTTGAGAACATACAGATCTCATCTGTGTTGGGAATCACAGCGTAAGGGTTACCTCCAGAGCATTAAGGGAAGCCAGTGACTGCAAAGTGAAAAGGGACATTTCTACTGGTGATCTTGATGTCACGCATCTTAGAACATGCTTGAGTTCAAATAGACATAGTCAACAAGCAAGAAAGATACAATTAACATTGGTGCACTTTATTCTATTTAAATTTTATAGCCAAAGAAAATTCCTGTCATTTAATAACAGGCTGTTATGATGCTGTGCATGGTGTAGCATTTAGAAAGGAATATGCATAACATACTTTAAAAAGGTGTCAACAATCAACTAGAATGGTAGATCAGTAGGAAGATTAATATAGACAATATGTAATTTAAGTAAGGGAAGTCTAAGGTTAATGGCTAAATTGAAATGATTGGTATTGAGATGTTGATGGGCAGATTCTTCAACTTATATGGTCTGTGAAAGTTTTCATGATTCATGTTCAAGGAGATATTCAATATATCAGAAGTTAGATGTGTGTGTGTGTGTGTGTCTGTGTGTGTGTGTGTGTGATATTTTACTGTGTCTTTAGAAATGTTAAGAGTTTGTGTCTGGAAGGCAGCTTAGTAAGTAAAGTGCATGCTGCACAAATACGTTAACCTGAATTCAGTTCTCCAGCACCCACACCAAAGTCATGCAAAGTGGCATAAGTAGCACGTGTCTGTAACCCAAGCACTGGTAGGGAGACCGCGTAGGGGTGAGACCTGGCAGATAGCAGGGAACTAACTAGCACTAACAGTGAGTTCCACGTTCAATGGGAGATCCTGCTTCAAAGAATAAGGTGAAGAGCAATAAAGGAAGATGTCTGATATTGACCTCTTGTCTCCAGACACATGGGTGTATATACCACACACCTGTACATGCATGCACACACACACACACACACACACACACACACACACACACACACACACACACATGTGAGGGCTTGCATGCAAGCAAACACTTCAAGAATTTTCTTTGAAATATGGCCCTAGCACCAGGCTTCCCAACTAATACTCTCTCAGCCACCACCTGATAAAGCAGGGAAGGAATCTAGGATGGTTTTCAGATATTCCTGAGACTGACTTCCCCTTGAACAAAAGAATTCCTACAGCCAGGCTTTGAGAAGCAACTGCTTCTTTTAGCATGGAAAGAGAGTCAGTTGGTGTCTTGTTTTCTCAAAACCCAGGTCTTGAAATAGGTGGGGTGTGACTTTCAGTCTGAAACCAGAAAGTGCCTTCTTTCTTCAGCAGCCATAGCTGGAGGAATCAGTCACTTGATTGACAGAGCCTCTAATGGACTCCTGCTTTTGGTAGCACAATGGTACTGCAGGTGTCTGTCAAAAGGATGTCTCAGGTAGGACAGTGAGCCTTGTCCCTGGTTAGTCATACTTGACGATACACAAACAAGATCTTTGTTTAGCCCGAAAGTAGGTTTAATCTTCCGTTCCACAGCTGTCTCAGGCTGTCCAATTGTTCTTCATAACATTACACACATCTCTACTTTTTCTCTAGTTGTAAACCTTTTTTGCCTACAATAAGAGAAGAGTCACATAGCTCAAGAATACTATTTTATTCTAATTGATGAGATTTGGCTTTTGTGGTTGTTAGCTCCAGTCCTGTTGTTTCTAGGAGACAGTTTTAAGAAACTACCTTTGACCTGTAGGAAGGCAGTAGTCTCCTGAAAGATGTTCTGATTGGTCCAGATGATTGAAGCTGAAGTCTGCCCTGACAGAAGTAAGATAAAATATCCATGAACAGAGATTCGTAGTGAACGGGAAGTAATAAAAGAACAGTACTGGGCAGAAACAGGGGAAGCATGGGTTACAATTCCTAGCTTTTCCATTAAAGGAACATGAAAAGATGGTGGCTTGTCACTAACCGCAGAAGGTTGATGGTCTTCATCTCACCCACCCCTTCCATTCTTTCCTTTCCTCACCCTCTCTTCCCTCACCCTTTTCCTACTATTCTTGAGCCAATAAACCAGAAACTATATATCTAGAACTCCATCTAGATTTATATAGGTAGGACATCTGTATCTACATAATAAAAAGGCATTGTTTTCTTTTTTATGGTTAGGCATATGTGAATCTTGCTGATTTTCAAATAATGTTTTGTGAATACTGGAAGCTGGAGCCACCTTGACAAATCACTTTTGGTGGAGAATTAAAGAAAAGTGCTACAGAACCATGAATCTTCATCTAGAATGTACTATTAGGAATACATTTTTCTTTCCTAGAGTTCATTGTTGTGCTCATTTGTTTAAAACTTGTCTCCTCCAAAAGTCATATTTATATGCTTTAAATAAAACATATGTACACACACATGTACAATAATACCTTCAATGAGAATAAATTAAAATCATGTGCAAGTAAATAAAACTGCATATTCCAACTGTAGTAATGAAATAGTCTTACTGATAACATACTGTAGTTAATTGTATATTTCTCATAAATTAAAGGAAAAAGTACTCCCAATGAGTCATGTACTCATTTTCCTCAGAATAAAGAAAGCACAGCAGTTCTTTAGTACAGAAAACCTTTTACCTGTGCTAAATTTTTAAACAAATTTAATATACTCATAGCACTCATGAATATTTATGGCACTCTTTAGTTGAAAAACTCACTTTTTGCATTGCTACGCAAAAAAAAAAAATCTATAAGTATGTTTGTTCTCTTTTGCAGAATAGATTGAAACTAAGAGAAATACCTTGTGACCAGTCAATTGAGAGGAACTCCAGCCTGCCCTGCTTTACTTCAAATCCTGTCCTCATCTGATGCCACCATGTCAGGGACATTGGCCACGCTAATGGATGCTGCTTTCAACAGAGCATTTATTGAAGATACAGAAATGGAGATCATCTATGACACTTCCTGTATTGATCCCCAGTTAAAAGCTGAGGGCACTGAAGTTATAGCAACATTCATCGAGTGACTTGTGTTCAGAGATAATTTACCGGTCTAGGTATTTTGCTTTCCAGTACTTCAAATTTACATAAGTTTAAGATTTTAGGATTGAACGGATTGAGGTAAAATGTGCTTCTTCAACTAACAATCTCATTATTATTTTCTTGATTGGAAACTCTATCAGGCAGTCTCTCAGCAGGAAACAGATGGCATCATTCAAACTGGGTAATTGAAGTGAGTTTAACGAACAGGCTATTTACAGTTGAACAGGCAAAGTTGAGGCAAACCAAGAAGTGTCACGGTAGGACTTCCTCCAATGAGCCAGTTAAAGCCTGGCACCCCTATAGACAGGGTCTTGGGGAAGAACAGAGCCTTGTAAGCTCTCTCATCTCCTGCCATGGCACCATATATAATGTATTTTAATCATATTCACCCCCTATCCTCCTCTCACTCCCTCTCCACTCCTGCTGATAGCCTTTTTAACTAATTCCTCCCCTTCGTTTGTGTTTGCTTGTTTACTTATTCTTGTGACCCACTGCATTTAATACAGTAGCTTGCATGAGCGTGAGTCAGGCATTATAAACAAGGTCACCTTAGCAGTGGCTACACCATTGAGGAATCCTCTTACCAGCAAATATTAATGGTCTATTGCCTTTTGGGAAGATGAAATGAGCTCATGATGGATTGTGGACAGGCCAGGTTTTCTTCAACTCTTGTGCTAGTAGTCACAGCTTCTGTGAGCTCATTATGTGAACAGCCATACCATGGTCAAAAAGAGGATATTTCTCTGCACTTTTCCCCATCCTCAGGCCCTTGTATTCCTTCTGCCTCCTCTTTCCTGATGGTCCTGGAGACAGGTGGTATAAATCTACCCTTCAGGACAGAGCACTCAACAGTCACTTATTTTCATCACTTTGACCTGTCCCGCCTCGGCATTCACCACCACCCAGTGTATAAAGAAGTTTCTCTCATCAAGACTGAGAGCAACATTATTCTCTTAATAAAATATCAGTGATAAATTCTCCTGACTGCTCAGCTTGGAGATTTGCATGATTTCTCTCTAGTCGAACAGGTCTCAGATCCTATCAGAAAGCAGTTGGTTACCCCCTGAACAGTCACACTACTATTTCACAAGCTATATATTGCTTGGCAGGTTGGTACTGTGTCATGCAAGGTCCAAATCTGGGTAAGACTGCTGATGACTTTTTCAGCTTCCATCCTTTCTAACACTCTAACACGATGAACGCTAGCCAGCAGAAAGGTTTCAAGCAAGGTCACCAGGTGGCTTCCTTGTAGCCTGGATCCAGAGTTATGTGGCATCTTCACCAATGGGATCTGGCAATTTTGTGGTGGGGATTCATAAGCAGTATCAAGAGTCTGTATTGTTCTAGGGACCTCTGAGGCTTCCCTTAGCAAAATTCATAGGGAGGTGTCCTACTCTGAGCACTGACCCTTTCATTTAATAACCTATGGCTTCTGGTAATAGAATTATCCACTCATAGCAATATCCCCCTCTTAGTTCACATGATCTGTTCTACCTTCTCTTATCACTTAACCCTTCCTCCTAAGTCCCTTTCTAAGTTCCTTGACTCTGGAAATGCTCACTCCAATGTAAACATACAACTCTAAAAACATTTTTTTTTTTTGTAAAATGTACTTGGCATCAATTTGTTGGTAAAATACTTTCAAATATTGTAAAACAGGTACAATGCCTGTAAATTGTTAGTGATCCGTACCCAAGAAGGAAAAAAACTAAAGAAAGAAGAAGTCCTATTTTGGGTAATATTATGACTAGTAATACTGACATTGTTATTCTGAAGTTACTGTTTGTAACACATACTTACATATTTAATTTGGGATAACACAATGAAGTATTATCATAATGCAAGTGCTGTCATTAGGTCCCAAATTTCTAGTGTAGCATAAAAAGATACAAAATCAAGTAAGCTATATAGAGCCTCTGTAATTTGCAACTTGAGCTGGCAATATCAGTATGTACTCGCGATACATAGGTTGGCATGCTGAAAAGACAGAAATAATAAGAAAGTCGGTAGCAAGAAGCTCGAGCATTCCCAAATCATGCTCTGTAGATCTCTCTCCTACAGAAGCCAAGGCTGCGTGGAAAAGGAGCTGCTTCCAGGTCTATGAGAATTTGAAAATATACAACGTTATCAGGAAAAACTTTCTCATCGAAAATATTAGCAAACTATTTTTAAGAGAAAAAAAACCTGCTGGGACTCTAAGAAACAACACAAGGATTGAGATTCACACTGAACCAAGATGAGGCAATTTGAATATTTACAGGAATAATACATGAATGCACAAAAATGTATACGACATGAATGGTATAGTGATGACATTTTCACAGGAAAAAGTCAGCAGTAATCTTTGAAATAAACTGAAAAATAAAAACACCAAGTCTCACTTTCCTGAAGACGGGCTTCTAACAGAAGCAAGCAGGTGTTCTACATCAATTCATATGTATGCAGTGTACTTCCTGTTGGAATTATGAAATGTCACCCTTTTTTTGAGACAAGGTCTCACTGCATAGTCCTGGCTGGCCTGGGACATGGTATGAACATGCACCACTTACTTCTCTATGGCTGTGATAAAGCATCCTGACCAAAGCAACCTACAGCGGACTTTATTTGGGTCTGTGGTTCCAGAGGTGAATGAGTTCATGACAAGGAGTGATGATAGCGGACTGAAAACTCTCATGATAAAGTATTAACTGGAAGCAGAGAAAACTGGGTGTGGCTTGTGGATTTGAAAGCTCCAGAGTCTGTCCCTATTGATATATTCCTTCAGCAAGGTCATATCTCCTAAACCCACCCTAACAGCTCCACCCACTGGGATCAAGTACTCAAATAACTAAGCCTATACATTCTCATTCAAACCCACCACAATAGACCAGGCTGGCTTTGAACTCACAGAGATCCTATTGCCTGTCTCCTGAGTACTGGGATTAATGACAGGTACCAACATGCCTGCCTCATCTGTTTTTTGCTTTTTTGTTTTGTTGTTGTTTTTCTTTGTTTTTTAGATATAGCTTATCATAAGTCCGGCTGGATGTAAGTATTTATTAGAATGAGGTGTCAGAGGACACAATGCATATTATTATAAAGTTGGAACTAGCAAAATCCAGCTCTGAGCATTTCTATAGGGAAGCACTATCAGTGCCTTCTTCAACAAATAAGTTGTAAGGCAAATAAGAGAAGGAAGCTATGAATGAAAACAAAGCCAAGAGGACCAGGAAAAAATGCTTTGTGTGGAAATAATTTGCATCCTGACTTAAAAAGACAAATTTCTGAGATGATCAGGAACATTTGACACTGACGAGACTGAATATTTGATGTCAGTAGGTATGGATGTACATTTTTGATTGTGGTGTGCAATATTTTGGCTTTTTGAAACAATTCTCATTTTAGGGTACATATTGAACTAATAAAATAATGATATTATATAATATCTAGGATTTAGTTCAAAATAATCTATGTTTGGGGATTGGAAATATGGATTTTGATAGAGCAGGAAGATAGATGTGGAAGATAGAAAGCAAGTATGTAAGTGTATATTATAATTCTCTCATATATGGTTATATATACATTATATACTACATGTATAACTATATATCACTGTATATAACTATATATACAACTATATATATATATCCATATGTATATCCATGCACATATATATACATATATATATAAAATTTAAAGTATATTTCAATAGGTGAGATTACTGAATCCCACATGTACCGAGGTGGCTGTGAGATGGTTCTACATAATTTAAGAAAATTACCTATTACCTTAAGGTAAAAGCAAGTAGTTCGTCCAGTTTTCAGTTCAAACTTGCTGTCACAAATTCTGTAGGTATGCGTCTCTGTCTAGAACACCAATATAGATGAGAAAGGTTTTCAGAACTTTAATGGAATCCTCTTTAGGTTCTGTTTCCAGCGTTCGGGGCAATGGAGATCTGTGGATATGTGGCCCTTGAGGATTGCACCCCCTTCTATCTGAAGTATGTCCAAATTTGGGGATGTTACCATATCATTGTGGCCTGGATTTGGGGGTCATCTGGTCTTCAGCGTACGCTCTCCAGGCCCATGTCTGTTGGGATATTTACATTTCCAGATCCTTGTCCTCTGGCCTATGTTAACTTTCCCAGCTCTCAAGGACTCCTTTGGTTTGTTTGTTTGTTTGTTTGTTTGTTTCCGCTGTTAATCTGGAATTCCTTTGTCTGCAGCATTCTGTGGGATAATTTCTGTAGCTTTGCCAGCCTCATGTACTGGAGACACAGAAGCATCATGGATTCTATTTCCGTTGCCTTTTCTAGTCCCTCCCTCAACTTTGAACAAAGTGCCCATTTATTTTTCTCCTCCATTCTGCAGATAAGTCTGGGGTATGCATAATTTCTTCCATAGCCAACCCTCAATGCACAAAAGTCCAGTGATATTATGGGGTGCGTTTTTCTAGGCATCTGTCTCTTTGATCTACGTTTCTCCTCAGTGATCTCTTCATTTCAGCCTAGGGATTCCACGTTGGATTCAAAAAAGTAGAAGAGAGGCTTACATAGATTCATACTCATACCCAGTTTTGAGTGATTTCAACTTTGCCAAGAGGCAGGTATTCAAATCTCAAACATCAGGTGAAAATTCTTTCATTTCCTTAATGCTAACAGCCCCAAAGAAATGCATGAACTGGGCCAATGGGGGACTCAGGAAGAGGAGTGAGATGAGAGAAACACCACCAAAATATTCACACAAACACTCAGTGCTTCACAGCCATTACCTTGCTCAACCCTTATAACAGCCATGCAAAGCTCCCACAATCAACCTCATGTAACCCAGGCTCTAAGAGTCTCAATTACTTGTTCAAGATTAGACTGAGCTAGAATTCCAATCTAGGTGATGTGCCTCTGAACTATTTAAAAACATGCAGATTGAATCCATCTGAGCTTTCAGTCTGAGGCTTGTTTGTATGCATATTTCACTTTCTTGGTCATTGGAAGCATTAAGCCTGTTGCTTCTTTTCTATTTACCAGTCTTCAACTGTGTGCAGCTCAGAGAGAATAGGGGAAAGAATAAATGAAAAACTGTGTTTGCTGAAGGCTCATCATAGATGCACCTTACTCAATACTCCTACATTTCCATTTTTCCAATAAGAAATTTAATCTTTAGTATGAACAATGCTCTTTTGGGTCCACAGTAAGGATGTGGGGGGGGGGGGTCTTTGGGGCAAGCAATCTGATCCAGTGAGGTTACAAGTATCCCCATGTCACACAGGAGAGTAAATATGTTCCGACCTGAAGTTGAAGGTAAACGAGCTGTTGCAAGGTCCCTTGGAACATCCGGTCTTGTCAGGAGCACTGTCAGGAGCACGAAGATTCTAGGTCTGAACCTGTCAAGCCGACACCTTTCCCCCAGCTGGAATGCTGCTTGCATTTATGCAGTATTAATGGAATGGCTGGAACTGTAACAGATGCAACACACTTGAACCTTCCAATCAGGGTTTTTCCATTCCCTTTGGCTCCCCTCTGCACTGTGCATCATCTGCTTTAGAAAGCCCAGTGGATCCTTCTCTGCTGTTTCCTGTCAGTCCACAGATTGTCCTTCTGCTGTATCCCTGAGAGAGTACTGCCTGTATCATTCAACTGTACTACTGGGAGGGCTCAAATAATCTGAACGTAGGCTGTTGATGAAGTCAGCCACATAGAAAACGCATGGGCTTGATGTATGGTGCCCAGCACTCTTTTATGGAAATAAATGGTCTAAACTGCTTATTTTTTTGGTAAAAGTTGATGGCATATTTGATGTGTCCCAGTCATTCATTTTTATGGGAGCTGAGGCAGTAACGTTGATTGAGATGAATTCTTCGGTGCCACTGTGAGCACACTGGCTTTTCAAGGAGCATCATTCACATAATTTCTCTTTCTTTTCTCCTCTCACCCGCCACCATCAGGGATGCATTTAATTTGAAAAGTCATTTTAAGATATTTAGAAATAAGTATACTCAGACATACAAGCACAGTGATCTTTCTGAATAAGAAATTGTTATTCTGATTTGACAACATGTTGCAAACTTGTTACCTGAGTCCTAAATTAAGGCATGGAAAACATGTGTGCACCCAGACACACACCTTGACTGAGGTTAGGCAACTCTCCGCCCCTTCCAGTCATAACAGCTTTGCATAATGATAGGGCTGTCATAAATATTTGGAAGCTTCCTCAATGTTGATAATTGATGGATTCTGAATGTTAGAGTAGTTGAAGAATTATTTTTAAGTCACCACAAACATCATGTTCAAAGCATTTCCTTGGATTTATCAGAATGAAAACCAGAACCAACTTCTATTTCTTGAGAAAGGATAGGGGAGAGAGAGGGAAAGCGAGAGAGGCAAAGGCAGAGCCTTCTGTTATCTCCTCGACTTGCCTCTGGTAAATTGAAAATGGTACCTCCCCTCTGTGAATGTTTCTCTCTCCAGATGCTTGGCCAGGATGCCATCCACCTGGTAAGTGTCAGGCAGAACCCACCAGAGCATATGGCGGCTCACACATTGCTTCGTTCTGGGGTGGACTGGGAGCTGGTCATCTGAGCTTTGTTTTCAAGTGGTGTGACAGCAGCTGTGAGAAGCCCAGAGCACCACAAGCTCTTGCTATGCTTCTTACGCATAAGAGAGAAGAAAGGAGAGCAGAAATGGGTGTTTTCATCTGTCCAGTAACTCTGACCTGACTCCTGTAAGAAAGCATCCAGCTATCCAGGTTCACCAACAGTGAGAAGGTACTAGCAAGGGGGGAAATCCTGTTCTTTAGTTTTGTAATTTAAAATTGAGACTGCAGTAAGCTGCATTTTGGACCTTAACTATATCTGTGTTTTAATCCCTAGAACCTGTGAACCTGCTATTTACATTGCAAAAGGGAATTGGGTAGTTAATGGAAATATGGTATCATATTACTTTCACATAGAAAGATCAGCCTGTATGGCAAGAAGGGTGGAGTTCTTAAATGCCAAAAGTGGGTAAAGGAAAGGTCTGAGGGGGTTCTGTGAGAACTCCATCCACTGTTGCTGGCTTTGAAGATGGCAGAAGACCAAAAGCAATGCAAATGCAGGAAGCTCTAAAAGATGGATAAAACAAGAATAGGGTTCCTTGCTAGAACCACCCGCTGAGGGGGAACACACAACCCTGTGACCCCTTTATTTTAGTCAGGAGAAACCCATTTGGGACTTCAGATCTATGGAACTAAATTATAAAAATGTGATGAATTGTTACAGACACAGTAAGACACATAATCACAGATATATGAGATTAAGGCTTGAATCCCTGGTCTTCAGTTATGGTCTATGTTAGAATCTGATGGAATGCTTTTAAAGGTCTTCATGACAGAGAACCTACTAGGCCAAACATATCAAAACCTCTGGGCATGAGACTTGAGACTCAGACCTTTATAACCTTCCAGGGGATTCCAAGTTGTATCAGGGTGCAGCCAGATTTTAGAAGTGGAACTTCAGTGGCTGCAATCTCCACTGTTTGGTACTGAGAAAGATGGCTTTGGATTTTCTATCATTTCAAGATTGGAGCTCAGTTTAGTTCACCTATCTATGAAATCTATACTTACAGATATACATATACTTAAATTTATAAAATATAAACAAATATACTTCTATACAATAAGCAGCCATACGCAAGTGAGGTCTTATTTGTAAATAGTTTAACATGTGGATGTGTGTAAAGGAAGTTATTTTGGTATGCATAAACAGGGAAATATTGATGCAGAGGTGACGTGAAAATTTAAGGGTTCTTTGGAAAGTCAGTTGTGTTGGATGATGTTTTTGGGAGGCAAACACATGAAGGAGTGTTTTCTTAAATGGACAAGGGTAAAAGTCTAAAAACTGACACATGAAGAAACATTTCACAGAAGCAGACACAGGAAAAAGGATGTTCTGCTAAAGCAAGCATGTGAAAAGACTCACGATGAAGGATTCTTTGCTAACAGCATGCATGTGCAGTTGAGCTGCATTTGTCAGGACTCCATAGAGAGAAATGCACCAAAAAAACCGTTTGGTAGTATACTGCCATTTCTTCCTCCTTCCTTGGACTCGGGCTGATGGGCAGAGTGATGTCTGCTGAGACAGATGCACATGCTGAGACAAGACACTACTGAGGCAAGACCTGAGGAGGAAACATGATGTTTGGAGAGAGTATAAAAAGGATGCTATTCTAAGTGACAGAGGATGAGCTAGGCTTGCTTATAGAGCTAGCTGTGCAATGCTTGTGGCTCTCCAGTTTTAGCTGATCTTAGCTTCTCTGAGAGAGGCACAACCTAGAACTTCTCCTGGGGTTCCTGTTGATTTCTCCTGCTGACTTGATCCGAGACTGAGGCCTGGCTCTCTCTGCTAGGTCCTGCCACCTCTGCTGCTATGCTGACTACTGAGAGATGGACTGCTGGTGTATTTGTTAAGTGTCTATGAGTGGATCAAGCTGCAGCTGCTGACTCCTGGGAACTGAACTGCTGATTTCCAGACAACACAGACAAGAGTTGCTCGGAAGAACCAATATACTTTCCCCATATCCTTTCTTTTCCACTACCTCTGGTGGGTGGTGGGCTATAAGGGAGGTTAAAGTGTTTAATAGCCATCATTAAAAATATGTTTTAAGAAAATTAAAGTTACAAGATTCAGACCTTTATAACCTCCCAGGGGGTTCTAAGTTGTATCAGGGTGCAGCCAGATTTTAGAAGTGGAACTTCAGTGGCTGCAATCTCCACTGTTTGGTGTTGAGAAAGATGGCTTTGGATTTTCTATCATTTCAAGATTGGAGCTCAATTTAGTTCACCTATCTATTAAATACATACACATACTTAAATCTCTAAAATACAAGCAGATTTGTGTATGTCTAGACAAATAAACTTCTATAGAATGAGCAGCCATAAGTGAGGTCTTATTTGTAAATAGTCTAACATGTAGATAAGCATGTGTAAAGGAAGTTATTTTGGTATGCACGAACATGGGAATATTGATTTTTAAAAGTCTTTGGGTAACAAAACTAGACATCTAGTCTCCTGGGGGTGTGGGGGTTGGGTGGGGGGAGGTTCTTGGCCATGAATCACAAAGTATGTTTCAAAACAAGACTCACCCTTACATTTTTAAAACATTTTTAATTCTTAGAGCTTTTCATATGTATAAACAATGACATAAGATCATATATACTCTTATTGTTCTCCTAGCTGCCCTTCTGCATCCATCCACTGTATCTATTCCTGCATCCTTTTCCTTTATCCTCCAATGACCCACTGAAGTCAGTTAAAACTGACTATATATATGAAACTTTCCACTGGAGTATGAGAAACCTAGCAGATTCAAACAGATCCAGTCCACCCTCCGTGTAGGTCAGGCTTGTTGAGGAAGTCAGAATTATTTGATAATTTTTATTTTTAAGTATAGGCACATGAATCCTGCCGTGCCCCTAATAGAGTTTTCTATACTTTCTAGTTAAAGTGACTTCAAATGACTACCTGAATCTTGCTTGCCATGATCCTGCATTCCCATGTTACCAAGAGACTAGAATTCCCCCTCCCTGCCCCACCTCCCATCCCAATTCATAGTTGTGCTAAGGATCAGGGGGAAAAAGTGTAGCATTTAAACCATGCCTTCTTGCCTGTAATCATGGATCAATAAATGCTATTTGCGCAGTAACATAAACCAAGTCCAAAGCCAACAAATGTAATTGGAAGGCTAACATGGGAAGTGGATGGGTGGAACATAGAAGACAGTGAATTGCTTGGAGCTTTGGTTTAGACAAGTGTTTGACACATGGGCAGCATGGGGTAGTAGCAGTGGTGGGCATACGCATGTGCAGGATCTCTGACCCACAGGCCACTAGACACCACTGGGTTAAGCCTTTGGAGATGCAGGGACATAGGAAACTTTGTTTGCTTCACAGGCATTTAAGGGTGTGACAGGGTACCCTAGTTCCAAGCAAAATGGCTTATTTTACACTTCTCGGCTCCATTATTAGTCCCTTGAGGGCAGTGGTGGCCCTTCCCAGTATTCTGTCATTTGTATTCTCACCTTACCTACAAGACACAAAGCGAAGGCACAATAGAGCCTGCTGCTTCATTAGCCCACAGGAGTCCCATAAAACAGTTCAGAGAAATATAGCACATTCCTGGTCTCTTCTCAATTTCAGCAAGTTGGAAGCAGCATGATTAGAAACCAGAAGTCTTAAACTGGAGGGTGTACCACAGCATTAGCCCATGGGTGATCCCAAGCTTACCATTTAATCTAGGCCATGACACTAGGCTTGCTTAACGTCGGTTCATCTATCTCACGCCAACGAGGTGATAACTACACCCTAGCTGCAGTGTTCTCTCGCTGTCTGAGACAAGATGAACTCTCGGGAGGCTGAGACAGGAGGATCACTTGAGTCTCGGAGTGGCCTGCTGTGCACTAAACCAATCGGTGGCTACACTATGTTTGGCATCAATACGGTAACCTCCCGGGAGCGGAGGGACCACCAGGTTGCCTAAGGAGGGGTGAACCAGCCCAGGTCGGAAACGGAGCAGGTAAAATCTCCTGTGCTGATCAGAAAATTGAAATGAAAACTTGGGGTTCAAAGGAAGTAAAACTCAAATATCGTACAAGAGCCATTCAACAGTAGCAGGCACAGAAATTTTCTTTTACTTGCTACTCAGATTCAGACTCCTGGCCCTTCAGGTGCAGCGGCAGCCACATGCCAACGGCAGTGGTGAAGAGAGAGAGCAGAGGCTGTGGGCGGCGCAACAACTCAGATGCGGACTCAGATGCCAGTGTACGCCCTTCCTCAATGGGAATCCTTAATGAGAAGACACTCTCTGACTCTTAGGGACCAGCATAAGTGTTGCTCTTGATGTGGGAGGGCCAACTACCCTCCACATCCTCTGTGTGTCTTGACAAGGCTTCCAACATGGTACCCGAGAAGTCTCAGTGATCCCTCCCAGTTTGGGACTTCTCAGAAAGTTCAGCTGTACAGATATGGAAGTCTCATCATGTAATATCAACCGTGCAAAAACATGAAATATAATCATGTAATTTAAAAATGGTTATCATTTTTAAAGGCTCTTACAAATACTAATTGGAAATTATAGCTATTATGTTACATATAACATATTACTTATAATATGTACATATTATATGTGTGCATATGTCTTATGTATATTGCTGTAATAAAAATGTATAAAGTAGCCACAAAGCAAAAGCTCTCCCAATCCCCTCTTTAGAAGTGGATTTCCTTTTTCAGAAATCAGTTTCATCAGAAAAATATGAAACCAAAGTATCATTCTATCTGCTTTTAAAGATCAGACGGCTGCAATTTGCTTGCCTAGAAAATCAAATCCAAGTCTATTCTTCAGGGACTCTGGAGAGAAATGCCTAGCAGCCCTAGTGATTCATGGTTGGGGAATCTCTTTATGGGTGTTAATTCGGGCCAGGTTAGCTATCACAAGACACGCTTAAAATGTCCCCTTTGCTGACTCTGCCCTTTGATCTTGTCAGGACCACAGACAGCCCTGTGGCAATCATGTATAGGAAACCAAAGGAGATGGGAAAACAGCAGAGAGCACAGCTCAAAGTCTGTGGGTAGCACAATGCAGATCATAGCAGCTCTGATTCTCAGAGTTTGCATCTGTGAAATGGGCATGGAATCCTGTTCAGAGGGCTGTGAACACCCAATTGAATTACAGGGGTTTTGGCATTGTCGTTTGTTTGTGCTTTGTTTTTAACCTAAGACTATTTCTAAAGCTCAAGGCATGATGGTATGCAGGTCACAAATATGGAATAGAATTTGGAAGATGCAAGAACAGGAAGACTAATGGATTGAACTGCATCTGATTCTCATTTAACAAGCCTAATTTCGCCAAACCCAATTGATTCTACCCTGGGCTACTATGCAGTATGAACTTACACCGTTCTTTGGAGCTCTCAAAGAGTTTGTAGTAAAGAGGGTCTTTCCTCCAATAAAGCTCATCAAGACTCTACTAAGTGTCATCTGGCCACAGCAAGGAACAGAACAGAAAACTCCACCCGCCTGGCTTTGACACAGCTTTAGGAACTCTTAGGGATGGGAGTTCCCTAACTTGGGGCTTCTATAGTGAGCTCTCGGGTGCTGTATTCCTCATCTCCCACCTAATATATTCCTGAGTCCCAGATCTCTTGAAAATCCACCACCTGGCTTCGGTCCAGGACAGGCGTTTGGAATTTTGAGCCGACGTTTGGAGCTCAGAAGTTGGACAGGAACCATGTGCTGAGTGCCAGCAGCGCAGTTTGAGAGCTGGTGTCTGGCTTTCATTTCCACTGTCTGTCAGAGGGAGGCTTTGATCAGACCCTGCATTTTTTCACTTCTCCTAAGTGACTAGAGGCTACTACTGGCCCATTACGACCGCCTCCATGTGAGCTCTGGGCTGGAGGGGATAGCAGAGATTTATTTACATGAATTCTCCAGACTTGCCCTGCCCATCATCCGTTATACCCCTCCCCCCTTTGCTCCCTCTCCCTCCCATTCTTTTTCTCCTCTCTCTTTCTCAGTTAGTCTCCATAGTTAGAACCAGGGGCTATGAAGGGATTGAATTTGTCCAGGAAGGTATGGATGGGAAATGAGGAGGGGGCCCCACACACGGATTGCAGAGGGAATAAGTGATTGCAGCTGGGTCTTAATGGCTTTTCTTCTCGGCCATCATTTTCCTTTAAGCCCAAAAGAAACTCTTTGTAATACGTGTTAAAATTATGGTTCAGATTTCTGATGATCAAGTTACATAGATTAAAGTAATGGATACCAGACTCTGCATCAATTCAGGTATAAATATGGATGAAATGAATGTACATTATCCACTGTTATAAATCAGTGTGTTCAAGGAAAGACATAAATCTCACAAACCTTTCCTACCTCAGGGTATGAAAGTGTGGTGCGTTTTTTTTTTTTTTCCTTAGTGTTTTCGATGAAATTATGATTTGGAGTAAATCTGCAGGTTTTGCAGAAACTTTGCCTTTTTTTCCCGAAGAAACAAGAGAGTATATTATTTATAATGGTGAGTCATTAAAGTACTCCAGGAAATCCTTGTTGCAGAGGGGGGTTTGAGAGGGAAGGGCTATATGGCATTCCAGATGTGTTTGTGTGGAGAGGGGCTGAGTCTTTGCATAAATTTATTACACCTGGTTCCATTGTTAAGGGTTCTTGGCCTGGGGGTACTTCTGTCCTCCACCACACTCCCTCAGCCCTGTCACCACTGGGAGGGTAGGAGGGAAAGGCTTCAGTGTGCACAGGCACATGGCCACAGGATGTTGTGGTCTGGAAGGGAAGACTGAATTCTCACTTCTGAACCAGGGGCTGATGAAAGTGTCTGGGTTCCTCGAAGCCTGAGGCCTTCACTTACATGAGAAGCCTTGTGGTGGTGAGAGGGAAGAGTGGGAGCTGAGTGGTTTGCAGATGTTCAGCAGAGCTCTGCTGCTCCACAGCTGTATGCCCTAGCATCTTCTTTCACTTTCTCACAGAATGTAAGATGGGCAAGCAGTATGCTTTCCACAAGGTTGGTGTGAAGTCACAATTCCTCCATTTTCCGGTGATACCACTGGTTTGTCAGAGATGGTGTCCACCATGGTCCTAAATTGTATCGTAGACTTTCAGGTATTTCTTTGGCTTCTGCTCTCCCCTTATCTCCAAGCTAAGTTCACTGCTGAATCCAGATGGAAATTCAGGTGTTTCTAAGTCTTGAGGTCAATATGTAAAATCTTAGTAAGGAGATACAGGTTCTTTCTGTGGAACTTCTCCATGTTCTGCTTCTAGCTACAGTCCAAAGGAGCTCGCAACCACCAAGCCCTCATTCCCCTAGAAGACAGAAAAATAAGAAAAGCTACACATTCATTCTCTTCAAAGGCTTACCAAGAAATGACCAGCATCACGTTGTAGTGACCTGAACTTAATTCTCTGACTATATTCTTTCCCAACGTGGCCATGACTGTGCTAAATATACTTACCATAGAAGAAAGAGATGGACATTTGGGGCAGTTGGCATTCTCTTCCAGAGGGCTCACAGGAATTGTTCCAGAAATGCAAGTGGAAAAGAATGATGTTGGCTCTGAAGGAATGAAATAAGGAAATTACAATACAGTTGATTATAAAATCTGTCTATGTCTGGTTGAATTATTGAAGATGTGGCTATGTGGCTCACTTTGTTAATGTGCTAATATCAGAAACAGAAGCAATAGGCCTGGCTCTCTAATGACCTAGTAAAATTGACTTCTATCTACAACCACAGTCAAGTTACGCATACCCCTTATGCTTTTTCCTCTGTCCTTCTAATGAATTCCCCTTGGTCTCACAAATAGATAACAATTATTGAATTAATGAATGAGATGCTCTGAGAGTGAACTGCAGGACAAGGAGGGCCTTAGTCAAGGTACCATGCATGAGTATTTTCATGAATGAGATAATGTTCACTCCTGTGAGCTTCAACCATCTTTATTCTTAAGAAATGCCCTCTACTCGAGCACCAGGGTACCTTGCCAGCAGAGTCTCCGGACACCCGCAAGTACCCACACAGGATTCCCCACGGGATCCTAAGACTTCTGGTGAGTGGAACACAACTTCTGCCAGGAGGCAGGTTCGAACACCAGATATCTGGGCACCCTCCCTGCAAGAAGAGAGCTTGCCTGCAGAGAATACTCTGACTACTGAAACTAAGGAGAGAGCTAGCCTCCCAGGTCGGCTGATAGAGGCTAACAGAGTCACCTGAGGAACAAGCTCTAACCAGAGACAACTATAACAGCTAGCTTCAGAGACTACCAGATGGCGAAAGGCAAACGTAAGAATCCTACTAACAGAAATCTAGACCACTCACCATCATCAGAATGCAGCACTCCCACACCACCTAGTCCTGGGCACTCCAACAAAACCAAAAATCTAGACCCAGATTTAAAAGCATATCTCATGATGATGGTAGAGGACATCAAGAAGGACTTTAATAACTCACTTAAAGAAATACAGGAGAGCACTGCTAAAGAGTTACAAGTCCTTAAAGAAAAACAGGAAAACACAACCAAACAGGTAGAAGTCCTTAAAGAAAAACAGGAAAACACATCCAAACAGGTGATGGAAATGAACAAAACCATACTAGACCTAAAAAGGGAAGTAGACACAATAAAGAAAACCCAAAGTGAGGCAACACTGGAGATAGAAACCCTAGGAAAGAAATCTGGAACCATAGATGCGAGTATCAGCAACAGAATACAAGAGATGGAAGAGAGAATCTCAGGTACAGAGGATTCCACAGAGAACATCAGCACAACAATCAAAGAAAATACAAAATGCAAAAGGATCCTAACTCAAAACATCCAGGAAATATAGGACACAATGAGAAGGCCAAACCTATGGATAATAGGAGTTGATGAGAATGAAGATTTTCAACTTATAGGGCCAGTAAATATCTTCAACAAAATAATAGAAGAAAACTTCCCAAACCTAAAGAAAAAGATGCCCATGATCATACAAGAAGCCTACAGAACACCAAATAGACTGGACCAGAAAAGAAATTCCTCCCAACACATAATAATCAGAACAACAAATGCACTAAATAAAGATAGAATATTAAAAGCAGTAAGGGAGAAAGGTCAAGTAACATATAGAGGCAGGCCTATCAGAATTACACCAGACTTTTCACCAGAGACTATGAAAGCCAGAAGAGCCTGGACAGATGTTATACAGACACTAGGAGTACAGAAATGCCAGGCCAGGCTACTATACCCAGCCAAACTCTCACTTACCATAGATGGAGAAACCAAAGTATTCCAGGACAAAACCGAATTCACACATAATCTTTCCACAAATCCAGCCCTTCAAAGAATAATAACAGAAAAAAATAAAAAAAACAATACAAGGACAGAAATCACGCCCTAGAAAAAGCAAGAAAGTAATCCCTCAACAAACCAAAAAGAAGACTGCCACAAGAACAGAATGCCAACTCTAACAACAAAAATAAAAGGAAGCAACAATTGCTTTCCGTAATGTCTCTTAATATCAATGGACTCAATTCCCCAATAAAAAGACATAGACTAACAAACTGGCTACACAAACAGGACCCAACATTCTGCTGCTTACAGGAAACCCATCTCAGGGAAAAAGATAGACACTACTTCAGAGTGAAAGGCTGGAAAACAATTTTCCAAGCAAATGGTCTGAAGAAACAAGCTGGAGTAGCGATTCTGATATAGAATAAAATTGACTTCCAACCCAAAGTTATCAAAAAAGACAAGGAGGGACACTTCATACTCATCAAAGGTAAAATCCTCCAAGAGGAACTCTCAATTCTGAATATCTATGCTCCAAATGCAAGGGCAGCCACATTCATTAAAGACACTTTAGTAAAGCTCAAAGCACACATTGTACCTCACACAATAATAGTGGGAGACTTCAACACAACACTTTCATCAATGGACAGATCGTGGAAACAGAACTAAACAGGGACACAGTGAAACTAACAGAAGTTATGAAACAAATGGACTTAACAGATATCTAGAGAACATTTTATCATAAAACAAAAGGATATACCTTCTTCTCAGCAACTCACGGGACCTTCTCCAAAATTGACCATATAATTGGTCACAAAACAGGCCTCAACAGATACAAAAATATTGAAATTGTCCCATGCATCCTATCAGACCACCATGGACTAAGGCTGATCTTCAATAACAACACAAATAATGGAAAGCCAACATTCACGTGGAAACTGAATAACACTCTTCTCAATGATACCTTGGTCAAGGATGGAATAAAGAAAGAAATTAAAGACTTTTTAGAGTTTAATGAAAATGAAGCCACAACAAACCCAAACCTATGGGACACAATGAAAGCATTCCTAATAGGGAAACTCATAGTTCTGAGTGCCTCCAAAAAGAAACTGGAGAGAGCACACACTAGCAGTTTGAGAACACATCTAAAAGCTCTAGAAAAAAAGGAAGAAAATTCACCCAAGAGGAGTAGATGGCAGGAAATAATCAAACTCAGGGGTGAAATCAACGAAGTGGAAACAAGAAGAACTATTCAAAGAATTAACCAAACGAGGAGCTGGTTCTTTGAGAAAATCAACAAGATAGATAAACCCTTAACTAGACTCAATAGAGGCCGCAGGGACAACATCCTAATTAACAAAATCAGAAATGAAAAGGGAGACATAACAACAGATCCTGAAGAAATCCAAAACACCATCAGATCCTTCTACAAAAGGCTATACTCAACAAAACTGGAAAACCTGGATGAAATGGACAAATTTCTAGACATATACTGGGTACCAAAGTTAAATCAGGATCAAGTTAACGATCTAAACAGTCCCATATCCCCTAAAGAAATAGAAGCAGTCATTAATAGTCTCCCAACCAAAAAAAGCCCAGAACCAGATGGGTTTAGCAGAGTTCTACCAGACCTTCAAAGAAGATCTAATTCCAGTTCTGCACAAACTATTCCACAAAATAGAAGTAGAAGGAACTCTACCCAACCCATTCTATGAAGCCATAATTACTCTGATAGCTAAACCACAGAAAGATCCAACAAAGATAGAGAACTTCAGACCAATTTCCCATATGAATATTGATGCAAAAATACTCAATAAAATTCTCTCTAACCGAATCCAAGAACACATTAAAACAATCATCCATACTGACAAAGTAGGTTTTATTCCAGGGATGCAGGGATGGTTTAATATACGGAAATCCATCAATGTAATCCATTATATAAACAAACCCAAAGAGAAAAACCACATGATCATCTCATTAGATGCAGAAAAAGCATTCGACAAGATCCAACACCCATTCATGATAAAAGTCTTGGAAAGATCAGGAATTCAAGGCCCATACCTAACAATGATAAAAGCAATCTACAGCAAACCAGTAGCCAACATCAAACTAGATGATGAGAAGCTTGAAGCAATCCCACTAAAATCAGGGACTAGACAAGGCTGTCCACTCTCCCCATACCTATTCAACATTATACTTGAAGTCCTAGCCAGAGCAATTCAACAACAAAAGGAGATCAAAGGGATACAAATTGGAAAAGATGAAGTCAAAATATCACTTTTTGCAGATGATATGATAGTATATATAAGTGACCCTAAAGATTCCACCAGAGAACTCCTAAACCTGATAAACAGCTTTGGTGAAGTAGCTGGATATAAAATTAACTCAACCAAGTCAATGGCCTTTCTCTACACAAAGAATAAACAGGCTGAGAAAGAAATTAGGGAAACAACACCATTCTCAATAGTCACAAATAATATAAAATTCCTTGGCGTGTCTCTAACTAAGGAAGTGAAAGATCTGTATAATAAAAACTTCAAGTTTCTGAAGAAAGAAATTATAGAAGATCTCAGAAGATGGAAAGATCTCCCATGCTCATGGATTGGCAGGATCAACATTGTAAAAATGGCTATCTTGCCAAAAGCAATCTACAGATTCAATGCAATCCCCATCAAAATTCCAACTCAATTCTTCAACGAATTAGAAAGAGCAATCTGCAAATTCATCTGGAATAACAAAAAACCTAGGATAGCAAAAACTCTTCTCAAGGATAAAAGGACCTCTTGTGGAATCACCATGCCTGACCTAAAGCTTTACTACAGAGCAATTGTGATAAAAACTGCATGGAACTGGAATACTGACAGATAAGTAGACCAATGGAATAGAATTGTGACCCAGAAATGAACCCACACACCTATGGTCACTTGATCTTTGACAAGGGAGCTAAAACCATCCAGTGGAAGAAAGACAGCATTTTCAACAAATGGTGCTGGCACAACTGGTTGTTAACATGTAGAAGACTGTGAATTGATCCATTTCTATTTCCTTGTACTAAGGTCAAATCTAAGTGGATCAAGGAACTCCACATAAAACCAGAGACACTGAAACTTATAGAGGAGAAAGTAGGGAAAAGCCTTGAAGATATGGGCACAGGGTTAAAATTCCTGAACAGAACAGCAACTGCTTGTGCTGTAAGATCGAGAGTTGACAAATAAGACCTCATGAAACTGCAAAGGTTCTGCAAGGCAAAAGACACTGTCAATAAGACAAAAAGACCACCGACAGATTGGGAAAGGATCTTTACCTATCCTAAATCAGATAGGGGACTAATATCCAATATATATAAAGAACTCAAGAAGGTAGACTCCAGAAAATCAAATAACCCCATTAAAAATGGGGCTCAGAGATAAACAAAGAATTCTCACCTGAGGAATACCGAATGGCTGAGAAGCACCTGAAAAAATGTTCAACATCCTTAATCATCAGAGAAATGCAAATCAAAACAACCCTGAGATTCCATCTCACACCAGTCAGAATGGCTAAGAACAAAAATTCAGGTGACAGCAGATGCTGGCAAGGATGTAGAGAAAGAGGAACACTCCTCCATTGTTGGTGGGATTGCAAGCTTGTACAACCACTCTGGAAATCAGTCTGGCGGTTCCTCAGAAAATTGGACATAGTGCTACCGGAGGATCCCGCAATACCTCTCTTGGGCATATATCCAGAAGATGTCGCAACCGGTAAGAAAGACACATGCTCCACTATGTTCATAGCAGCCTTATTTATAATAGCCAGAAGCTGGAAAGAACCCAGATGCCCATCAACAGAGGAATGGATACAGAAAATGTGATACATTTACACAATGGAATACTACTCAGCTATTAAAAAGAATGTATTTATGAAATTCCTAGGCAAATGGATGGACCTGGAGGGCATCATCCTGAGTGACATAACACAATCACAAAGGAACTCACACAATATGTACTCACTGATAAAGTGGATATTAGCCTAAAACTTAGGATACACAAGATATAAGATCCAATTTGCTAAACACATGAAACTCAAGAAGAATGCAGACTGAAGTGTGGACACTATGCCCCTCCTTAGAATTGGGAACAAAACACCCATGGAAGGAGTTACAGAGACAAAGTTTGGAGCTGTGACAAAAGGATGGACCACCTAGAGACTGCCGTATCCAGGGATCCACCCCATAATCAGCTTCCAAACACTGACACCATTGCATACACTAGCAAGAATTTGCTGAAAGGACCCAGATATAGCTGTCTCTTGTGAGACTATGCCGGGGCCTAGCAAACACATAAGTGGATGCTCACAGTCAGCTATTGTATGAATCACAGGAGCTAGAGAAAGTACCCAAGGAGCTCAAGTGATCTGCAACCCTATAGGTGGAACAACATTATAAACTAACCAGTACCCCGGAGCTCTTGTCTCTAGCTGCATATGTATCAAAAGATGGCCTAGTCGGCCATCACTGGAAAGAGAGGCCCATTGGACAGGCAAACTTTATATGCCCCAGTACAGGAGAACTCCATGGCCAAAAAATGGGAATGGGTGGGTAGGGAAGTGGGGGGGGGAGTTATGGGGGACTTTTGGGATAGCATTGGAAATGTAATTGAGGAAAATATGTAATAAAAAATATTTTAAAAAAAGAAATGCCCTCTCTCTCTCTCTCTCTCTCTCTCTCTCTCTCTCTCTCTCTCTCTCTCTCTCTCTCTCTCTCTCAAACACACACACACACACACACATAGAAAAAAATGTCTTCAGTACCTACAAGATTACCACCATCCACAGCTGCTCCTTTTCTCTTCTCTCTATTAAGGTGAGTAAGATATTTCCCCATAATATAAGGCTCTTCCTTTCTGATCCATGGGGCTTTGTGTCATCAGGATATCATCCCTCCAGAATAGTTTCATCCATCCTTCTGGATCCTTCAAGCTTTAAATGAGTCAAGTTTCTTCCATCTTATTATTTTAAAGCCAGCAATCATCCAACACCCTGCATGTAGTCGTCTCTTTTCTCAATCTCTCTTACAAATATCTTTTCAAATCATCAGGTTCTTGCTTCCTGTCGTTTGTTCTCTGTTGGTGTTTGGTGTATGGCCTGGTTACTGCCATGTTACAGAGCTATCTCAAGTCACCAATGGGCTTCTCATTGGATGGCCAAGGGAATTTCCGAGTTCTTAATTTCATTTGACCTCTCAGAAACATTTAACACAGTGGATGACTCCCCACAACTTCCAAGAGATAGCATCCATCTTGCTTTTACTCTTGCCTCTTGCCTTTCTTCTACATCTTCTTGTGGCCTCTCTCCACTCATCAATTGGTAGTGTTTCTTCACTACTTAATGTTAGATGATCTATTCTCATAAGTTCCTGAACTCCTATTACCAGGCATCATTTTTATGTACATATAGTCATATATGTATAACAGCCAAATGTTTTTTATTCCACTGTTGTCTCTAGACTGCTGATCCAACTACCTCCTCTGGCTCCAATTAGGCATGTCCAGTTTATTTATGTTGTAACATGATGTAGTAATCTATAAAGCTCACACACAAGAGCTTCACAGTGAAATCTCTCTGTCTCTGTCTCTGTCTCTGTCTCTCTGTCTCTCTCTCTCTCTCTCACACACACACACCAAAAAAACTCATAAAAAATTAACTTTGTATTAGGCCATATTCATACCTATCCTTGTCCACATCTGACAACTAGGCTACAGGTTGACATACCTGAAGGATATCTAGAACTTTCAATGTCTAAAATTTCACCTCTTATTAATCCTATGCCTTGTTTTTGCCTCAATTGTCAAAGTACATGGAACATTAATCAAGAATATGCATGAGCACAGATACTTGGCATATCATACTAGTGTGCTGTGCTTACTACTAATGTTTTGACCATGTGAAGAATAGCATCTACATTGTATCAGCAAGGCTCCACCTAATACCTATATTGTATCCATTGTGGTTTTGAATGTTCTACTGATTCCAGAACAGATAAATCCCTGTATACTGATTTGAGGATCCATCAGATTAATTGACAAGTGGAGAAATTAAAAAATGAAGCATGGAGTACTAACATGGACATTAGAACTCACATGAGTAAAAAGATCAGGGGTCCTCCTTTCAGGGCCCCTCATCACCTTCTTTTATTTCCTCTGCACTGTTTTAATTTGTCTTGGGTGGGGAGATGGGAAAAGCTAAGGATTTTATAACTTTGTTCACAAGCTAGGACAGTTCACAAGCTCAGATGAAGCCAGGAAGGTCTTGAGCATGGGTTTAGTTCTGAGGCCCACCACATAGACTAAGAGAAGGGGGAAAATCACCCAAGGAACCAAGGAATAAGACATCATAATTCAGTAGCCAATCAAGTAAGCCATGTGGCAATGTCACCCATGATGAAAAACTGGCCACCCTTGTCCTAGGCCATTAGGGTTTCAAATGGCTGTAGGTGCCCTAGAAGCTCCTTAAGATACTAGGTGCCACCCTTCTCATAGTTACTAGCCAAGGTGCCTGATGAGGTCTCCCATCAGGACATCCCTCCAGCAGTGCCTCTTATTCCTGTAAAGTGCATTAGTGGCAGGAGATATAAGATGAAGGATCCATCTTGGAATTTGAGGAGCTGACAAATGTACAGGAAGGCTTGAGCGGACCCTGCCCTCAGGCATGCAAGGTTATCACCTCCTCCTTCCAGTTATGACCCAGGTAGGCTAGCAGTATGGGCATAATCTCAAAGCACCATCATGAGGGAAAACAGTATAAGGTAGCAAGTTGGACAGTGATCACATCCTTCTTAATGATACCACCCTACCATTGTTCAGAAGACACAGTCCTCACTGACTCGTGACCACTCCCTTTCAACCACAGACTTTTGGATTAGTGTCCACCTGAGCTTGAATGAGACTATCAAAATGTATTTCAAAGAGAGATGCCATTCAGACAGTGCTGAGAAATAACAATACAGGGGAAGTATCAGCTTAATAGTCATGGGGACATATAAGCAAAGGTTATAGGAACCAACTCCCAAATCTGTTGATAAAACCTTAATCATGGGAAGAGTAGAGCGACTGAAAAGGGAAAAATGGAGTCAAAGGGCCTTTTTTCCCAGTGAGAGCAACAGAGAGTAGATACTTCAAAATATTAACCAGCTTACTTGAGACCTGGCTAGCTACTCTTGTTAGAATCATGAATGCATGGCCCCCAAGCCCCATATATTAAAGGCTTGTTCTCCAGTGTGGTGTTTCTGGGAGGTGATAGAATTCTTTAGAGATATGGTCCAGGCGAGAAATCTTTAGATCACCTAGCTTGGCATGCCAAGATAACTCAGTGATTCAAGATTCCTGGCACCAAACCTGACAACTTGAGTCTGGTCCTGGGGACTCACATGCTGAATGAGAAAGGGGTCCCGAAGACTGTCCTCTGGTCTCCGCACATAAGCTTGGCCACATGTATACCTCCACCCACTAAATAAAAGAAAAAAACATTCACTAAGGGTCATGGAGGGTTTACTTGGCAAGGCATCATAGGACTCTGGGGCCATCTTCACTTTTTGTTCTCTGTTTCTCAACAAAAAAGTGTTAGAGTTTTACTCTACCACATTCTCCAGCAAGGTTTCATTATTCATTAATGATGGAGAATGTGGTAGAGCCAAAAAATAACCATTTGCTGTATGTAAGTTGATTACTTCAGGTAATCTGTCATGGTGATAAAGAATAGACTAAACACCAAGTTGTCTACCACCATATTAACTTTTACCTTAAATCCCAAGCTCATTCTACCATCCTATTATATCACCTTTGTGTCTATTTTTAAAAATGTAGGAAGTTGCTTCAATATTATGCTTCTTCATAATCACATTATATGGGAATCTGATTTCTTTTTCTACCTTGAGTTTCCCATGAGAATGACCTCGGTTCAGGCATCCATCACACATTATTTACTTGAGTGACAGTAACTCCACTTCTCTGTTAACTCCATGATGGCTTTCTGCTTACAAATACATTATCTCATTCAAGACCCCAAATAATTTCATGTGCCTTAAAGAGGATAAATTAATCATTTAAGGTTGCACTGTAGGTTAAATACATGAGTTGAGAGCCCCAAAATTGAACCTGTTCTAAAGAAGTTCAGCCAATGTGTTCTCTAGCATAGTCTTGGATAGGTAGGTATCTCTGAAGAGGTCCTTTGGAACATTGCAAAGACTTTGAAGATATTTTTGTTGTTGTTTGCCTTTGAAGTATCAAAGTCCCAACAGGGAGGAAAGCTCAAGTTTAACTCAGTTCACTAATGTTTTCTGGTTATTTATGATATACAGGCTCTGAGGGGGTTTTGATTTCCTGAATGGATTTGCTGTATCTGGAACACCAGAGTATCAGCCTAATCTACTAATATATCCAGTTTAACATCCAGGAGTTCTTCTCTCTAGTGACAGAGGCTGTGGTACCCAGAGACAGTGGTCAGCTATTTCATGTAAACATCTCAATCTATTCAGCTCAGCCATCTGGTTGCCAGGACACCTGCTCCAGAGGCTGTGGAAAGCAAACAGCCGGATGCTCCAAGGCTTAGACTGAAAGCAGGGACATTCAGATAATCTCATAAAACATGCAAAAGCACAGATCACCGGGGAGACAGTCATCTTCTTTCCCATCTATTTTGGGAGG
This sequence comes from Mus caroli, assembly GCF_978045245.1. Classification (NCBI taxonomy): domain Eukaryota; kingdom Metazoa; phylum Chordata; class Mammalia; order Rodentia; family Muridae; genus Mus; species Mus caroli. The sequence continues at coordinate 100,192,863 of NW_028227261.1, read as the reverse complement.
ATGAAAAAGTCCAGCTATAACCATCTTTCCCACAAGTGGGATGCAGGGATATTTCTAATCCTACCTACTCTGAAAGCAGCAGAGAACTTCCTGGGAGAAACAGAGACGTCCTCCTAATGATGCTTTAAGAAATGGCTTAGTAAGAGGAAGATCTGCTGTCCTAACCTTTCTTTGAGATTGTTCAGCTTCTGGCTGGAGTTTCCCTGTCTCTCCTTCCTTGAAAATGCAAAGATTAGGGCAAACTATGTGAGTGACATTGAATATAGTGTGGTGGTTAGACTTGTGATCAATACAGAGACCAAATGACCAAGCCCAGCAATATCACTCTCTCCCAAATTCATTAGAAGAAGGGGAGGGGCTCCTTAGCCCGCCGTCTCCCACGGAGCTGCCCGTCCTTGGCTTGGAGCTCGCAGACTCGCGGACAGGCGTCCTCAGCGCGAAGAGGCCGGATTCGGAGTCGTCGCCTTGAGCCTTGCATCTGAGAAGTTCCAGGTACTTTGTACAACTGCATCCCAGAACCTGTGTGTTTTTAGCACCTTTATAAGTGATGGCTGCCATCAGGAAGAAACTGGTGATTGTTGGTGATGGAGCTTGTGGTAAGACATGCTTGCTCATAGTCTTCAGCAAGGACCAGTTCCCAGAGGTCTATGTGCCCACGGTGTTTGAAAACTATGTGGCGGATATCGAGGTGGATGGGAAGCAGGTAGAGTTGGCTTTATGGGACACAGCTGGACAGGAAGATTATGACCGCCTGAGGCCTCTCTCTTATCCAGACACTGATGTTATATTGATGTGTTTTTCCATTGACAGCCCTGATAGTTTAGAAAACATCCCAGAAAAATGGACTCCAGAAGTCAAGCATTTCTGTCCAAATGTGCCCATCATCCTGGTTGGGAACAAGAAGGACCTTCGGAATGATGAGCACACAAGACGGGAGTTAGCCAAAATGAAGCAGGAGCCGGTAAAACCTGAAGAAGGCAGAGATATGGCAAACAGGATTGGCGCTTTTGGGTACATGGAGTGTTCAGCAAAGACCAAAGATAGAGTGAGAGAGGTTTTTGAGATGGCCACGAGAGCTGCTCTGCAAGCTAGACGTGGGAAGAAAAAGTCTGGGTGCCTCATCTTGTGAAGCCTTGTGAAACGCAGCCTCATGCGGTTAATTTGAAGTGCTGTTTATTAATCTTAGTGTATGATTACTGGCCTTTTCATTTATCTATAATTTACCTAAGATTACAAATCAGAAGTCATCTTGCTACCAGTATTTAGAAGCCAACCATGATTATTAATAATGTCCAACCTGTCTGACCAGCCAGGGTCCTTCTGACACTGCTCTAACAGCCCTCTCTGCACTCCACTTGATACAGGCGCTAATTCAAAGAATTTCTTAACTTCTTGCTTCTTTCTAGAAAGAGAAACAGTTGGTAACTTTTGTGAATTAGGCTGTAACTACTTTATAACTAACATGTCCTGCCTACTTTCTGTCAACTGCAAGCACTCTGGTGAGTCACTACTTCAGAGCTTTCCTTGTTAACAGACTCCATTGCCAGAGCTCTGGGGTGGGTATTCAGTTTTTTGAAATCTTGCTCAGCCAGAAAGGCCCAAGTCCACTCAGCTGTGGCAGAGTTACAGTTCTGTGGTCTCATGTTAGTTACCTTATAGTTACTGTGTAATTAGTGCCACTTAATGTATGTTACCAAAAAATAAATATATCTACCCCAGACTAGATGTAGTATTTTTTGTATAATTGGATTTCCTAATACTGATATTTGTCATTCCCACAGGAAGTGTATTGCTTCTTTTCTTTTTCTTTCATTCTTTCTTTCTTTCTTTCTTTTTTTTTAAGAAAGTGTATTTGGAAATAAAGTCAGATGGAAGAATTCATTTTTAAAATTCCCATTTTGTCACTTTCTCTGATAAAATATGGCCATATCCCTTATTCAGCCCTATATATCATTCCAGTACCCCTTTCCAGACTGGACTAAGTAGGAATTTGGTTTCCCGCCTGAGGCAGTTATACTTTGGAGGTGGCATAGCCTTTCTCACCTGGACTGCAGGGTCTGGCTCTAAGTCACAGTGCTCCTTTCTCCACACTGTATCCAAGTTGCCTCCCAGAGGAGCCACCAGTTCTTATGGGTGGGGGTGGGGGTGTCTCTTCTCTCCAGCTGACTAAACATTTTTCTGTACCAGTTAATTTTTCCAACTAATAGAATAAAGGCAGTTTTCTAAAAAAAAAAAAAAAAAGAAGGGGAGGGGTCATTTGGACACCAAGTTCCTGATCAAAACAAACAAACAAAACAAAAAACAAACAAACAAACCCCAGAAAGCTCAGCTTTGGGCTGATTCTGTGGTATCGTTGTGCCCCTGTTAAGAAATAAGATTTCTTAATGGATTCCTTAATTCCTATGAAACAGAAAGAGGGATTTTTTTTTTAGGCATGAAAATTGCCCTTTGTGACTCCTTGATGTATGGAAACTACTACACCCTCAGAGTGTGGATATCTCTAACACATTGGCTCACTGCCTCTCTGGAAGCTCCCTCACTTGGGCCTTCCAAGAAAAGCAGAGCTTCTCACAGGTACCTACTCATGAAGAGACCCCAAGATATGAGAACACACATATTCTAAAGGCTAGGCATTGTGCCACAAGTTTCTTGGGAAGTCTCTTTCACAGATATACGGTGTTTGACAGTCTAACTGAACTGTCATCTAATTTAAGTGGCTTAACGAGGGCTCTTTTGTACTTGTTGGTCTAAGGACTGACAGACCCACCTCATCCCTAGGAACGGAAAGCCGTGGATCTTCCATCATAGGAACCACTGGCTCTTGAGGAGGGAAAGGTGATGGAGAATGCACCAGCCCAGAGTCAGGAAGAACAACCAAGATCCCAGGAGCGGATTATTCTTCAAAACAGAGGGTGAGTGTGGGCTTATCATTACTGAGACCTGCACCTCTAGGGAAACAATAATTGATGAACCTCCACTTCATTCCCCTCGTAACCTCTAAATCTGTGTTGTGTCTAGCAGTATCCCAAACGGCATCACTCTTCTCTCCAGCTTCCCTTCTTGTTTCTGGGCCCCAATGGACCATAAGCTTGTGGGGCTTTCATGCACGAGAGGCAAGGAAAAGCAAAAACCCAATGTGATCCTGAGCTGCCTGCAATCTCTAAGATAATGGTATAAACTGACAGCTACAGCTCAAGTGCTGGGTTAAACTCCTTCTGTCCAGCCAGCCTAAGGCCATTAGGGGTATGAGAATCATAGTGGTAACCTGAAAGACATGTAGTTATTATCCTGATTTTATAGCTAAGAGAAGTAGGGATAAGATGTTAAATAGTTTGTACAAGGCTATGGATACAGCATTCCTCAGATTCTACCCCAGGCGGTACATCTTAGTGGACCACATGATCAGACTCTCTGCCATGGGGTTCACTATCACAACACCCCCACCCCCATCCAACCGTTGAAGCAAGAAAGCAAAGGAAGAAGCTGAGAATGAACAATTCTCAGGTCAAAAGGTAGAGGCAGGAACAGAGGAAGCCACAGGGTGTCTTAGATATTGCCCAAGACACATAAGGCATGCCAGCTATCATGTTGGAAGCACAAATTTGACTGTCAAAAGTTATTTTGATGGTACAAAAGTAGTAACTTGGTTCTAAAAAAGATTGCATTTGGTCAGATATTCTATTTATTAGCATGGGATTTACAAAGCAAAATCTATCCAATTTTATTTCCTAGCAATGAACTTGGTAATAAAAAAGTATGGGCCACTGTCCTGGATAAGTCCATTCCTTGGAGACTTGCTAGTTTCATTTTAAAGTATAATGCTATTGGTTTTGAGAATTTCTTTCAGTAGTTAAATAGGGGAAAGTTTAAGCATAAACCTAAACGTGGTAAAAGAAAATCTATAAAAATGAGCAAAACTTAGAAATAAACTGAAATTATTGGCTACTGAGGAAGCCATGACCTTACTCCAAAATTTTTCATATGCACTTCAGAGGAAAAGGAAGCACTAAGCAGGCTCAGGCAAAGGGCCATCAGTTTACTTCAGTCTTTATCTCAAACAGTGTGTGTTTAAATGTTTCCTAGCATGTAGACCGCACCACTGTGCAGTGCTTTGCTTACAAGCAGCCTCAACATTGAGTGGACTTGGTTGAGAACACATCGAGACATCCATGTACAGAGGCACACTGTCAGCATTCATTGGGTAAATTCTCAGAATTTGTATAACAACTAATCCCTGAATATTTGAACTCAAGAAGCACAATATGGATGGGACCAATGTGATATTTGTCTTTTAAGAACAAATCAAGGCAGTAAACACAATAGGCATCACACTTCTTTTGCAATCAATATCAAGACGATCTTAGAGGTGAAATGCAGGGAGCAGTGAATTGAGAGATGACCATATGTGGTTGAAGTCAAAAGGACGTAGCCGTGATGAAATGCATGCTTTTTTGCATGACACTGACACGGTGCCTTAACGTGCTCAGAAATGTACTCTTGACCAGCTCAGGGTTATAAAAATCTGACATGAATTCAGTTCTTTGCTGTCTAAATATATAAAAGTGAGTGCTCACTCTGTCCTTCCTATGGAGCGTGTAGATTGAAAGCATTTGAATTAAAAGGCTGTTTTGCAAAATAGAGATATAATAGAAACCTTTCCACAGTGATATGTATGCCTTCAAATTAGTCTGTGTGTAAACATGTGTGCATATGAGTTGTGCCCTTAGGTGTGAAAAACATCTCGCACTGAGACCACTGTCACATCTTTGAGCACTTAGGTCACCTCTGTATTATTCTCAGGGTATCTTCTACTCCAAAGAAATACCTTCCCCAAATTTCAGTCTATTTAATGATTCAGAAAATTGATCAATCATATTTGATTGAGAATGGTGTGAATATTTATCTTTTAAGCAGAAGCAAACTATGGCTTTGAGAATTTACTTTACTGTTCAAAATGTTTGTTAGTTTAGTTAAACAAGTTATTCAAGTGATGTGTGTGTGTGTGTGTGTGTGTGTGTGTGTGTGTGTACACGCGCGCCACGTGTAGTGTATAGTGTAGTGTATGTGTATGTACCTGTCATGTCTGGGTATGTAGAGACATATAGAGACCAACAGTTAATGTTAAACACCTGCCATCTCTCCCCACTCTGATACAGAGCCTCTCCATTTTCCTGGAGCCTGCTAATTCAGCTAGACTTGCTGACCAGCAAGAACTTAGTATCCATCTGTCTCTGCTTTCCCAGTTCTGGGATTATAGTTGCTCGCCAGTTGTGGGTTTGTTTGGTTGGTTGACTGGTTGGTTGTTTTTTGTGGGTGCTGTAAAATTCAAACGCAGGCCGTCATGCTGTGTAACAAGTCCTGAAGAGGCTGAGGCATCTCTCCAGTCTCACAGCTCTAATAAAGACTAACAATTCTTTTTGGTATGAAAGGGATGTGTAACAAAAACTGGATAGTATGAAGAAATTCAATGTTGTCTTACTGACTAGAAAAAGGCCTCCAAATTTTGGTTTCCTAAAAGTGCTATAAATATGATCATGCACATTCGGATTGGCATGTAGCTACAGACAATGTAGAAGTATTTCTACCATATATGCAGAAGAAAGACAAAACTAATCTTTCTTGTTGTATAATGCAATGATGGAGAACTGGATGATGATGATGAGTTCTAAGATTTAAAACTTTGTACACTTTTGTGCCATCAAAGTATGCCCAGATGCTTCCGTCATCCAAGTCAGTAAAGAAAGTAACGCCTATAGATGAGAATGAAAGTCGGTCCTATTTATTAATATCAGAAAAGTGACACAAACCATGACTCTCAATATACTCAATAAGCATGCTCATCATAGGTTGGACTTTATATCTCTAGATATGCAGAAACCTTCTCTACCAGGAAAGGACACAGAGCAAGCAAGGAGAAGTAGCAAATGAAGAGATGAAAGATGATAGACAGGTAGATAGGTAGGTAGGTAGATAGACAGAGAGATGATAGATAAATGATAGTTACATAGATTAAATAGATAGATGATAGATGGAGAGAGATAGTTGATAGGTAGGTAGGTAGATGATAGATAGATAGATAGATAGATAGATAGATAGATAGATAGATAGATATTTTCAAAGTGGTATCATTTGATTATGAAAATGAAGACACTGATGAGTAAATAGTTGACAATGAGTGTAACCTGTTCTGTCAGAGAAGTGTGATGCAGATAATCCCTCCTATCTCTGATGCAATGCCTCATGGCTGTGTATATTATCTGCTTCTGTCTTTGTATGACTCTATCTAGAACACTTTGAAAGGAATACTCCATTAGCTAACAGGAACCACTAAAGCAATAAAGAACAGTGAGGAGTCTCACATAACTAGAATCTAGAAGTTTCCTTCTTACTGTGGAAAAGATGGGGAGAACTAGAACAAGATGAAGCTAGGAACTTAACTGATTCGAGCAGTTTTTCAGAAGAGACAACTCTCTCTCTCCTGAGAGAGCTGGGATGAAGGAGATAAAGGAGCTTTGCTGTTTGGGGTTGTAGATGGCTTTGATCAGGCATGGAAAAAATTCTAAACACTGAGTCCATTTGATTTAATATGGAACTCTCCACAATCAATTAACTTAGTTTTAGGACCCAGAGTCAAAATATCTATGTAAAAAGACCTGACTTGTCTATGGTTGTAAAACGCTGAATGTGCCCAAATTTGTTGGAAATGATCTGACTAGGCAGAGTACAAATGTACATTCAAGTGAACCATTGTGGTGGTTTGAATAAGTATGGCCCCGTAGACTCATGTGTCTGAATGGTTGATCATAGGGAGTGGCATTATTGGGAAGTGGGACCTTATTGGAATAGGTGTGGTCTTGTTGAAGGAAGTGTGCCACTGTGGAGTTGAGCTTTGAGGACTTACTTGCTCAAGTTATACTCAATATGGCATACCATCTCCTCTTGCCTGCAGACCAAGATATAGAACTCCCTGCTCCTCCAGCACTATGTGTGCCTGCACACTGCCATGCTTCCTGCCATAATGATAATGGATTAAAGCTCTGAAATTGTAAGCCAACCTCAATTAAATGTTTTCCTCTACAAGAATAGCCATGGTCATGGTGCCACTTCACAGCAATGGAAACCCTAACTAAGACAGCCAGAGTAAAGAGGGAGGTTTATATCATGCTTTTTATGGTTCTTGAAATGAGAGACAGAGAGAGAAGCATCTACCACTGAGCTACAGCCCCAACAACAAACCAGAAATGAAGATGCAAGACTAGGGTCCTATTTCTAGGCAATGCAGAATTTTAGAAAAATAGAATGCATAGCATGCTTTAAAGAAAAATAAACGTCTATATATGAAGTAGGAATGTGAGTCTGAGCAAGATGGAAGGGGTTATTTAAGGCACTTCCATCTCCATCCTTCATGGCATTTCCCTGTGGAACATACCACCACATGCTTTACAGATTGATGAGGTAGATTTCTCACAGCTGCATGACTATGAGTGGAAGACTCAGAATTCCAAACAGATACATCTGCTCCTCAAACATACACTTGTCCCAACCTCTGCACATGGCTGCTGTACCAGCATTCGGAGAAGACAGGCCTTTGGGATCAACCCACTTGGAAGAGCAATGTACTTTTGGCAAGCAAGCAGGAGCAGCCACCAACCTCCCTCCCATCCCCGTCTCCACACAATCCCTTATCACCAGCCTCTTTCTGAAGCAAATAGGTCTTAAGCAAATTCTTTTCATGATTAGATATTGTCCCTAAAGGCTGGAAATTAGGTCACTTATAACTGTGAGTTCTAGTTCCATTCCACCTACCTAATTAACCAACTCAAATCTAGCATTTTCTGGGTGCCCAGCCCTAGGCAGTGCTATGAGGTCTTGTGCTCCAGAATCTCCCACTGTAGTAGACAGATAAGATACAAAAATAACTAGTTATGATGTTGGAATCATATAGATGAACATCACATAGAAACTATTTGGAACAGTGTAGAAATGTTAGAGGAGATCGTCCATATAAGGCCTCATAGATGAGATGATGCTTGGGATGACCTGGAAAACTCCCGAAGCTCCACATGTGGCCCTGGTACATGGTACTCGGGTAGATGAAGAGCATAATAAACAGATACCCAGACACTGGTTTTAGCAGCCTGGGCAAAGAAGGAGCAAGAGTGAAGGTAGTGATGTAAAGCCGTGTCTGAAGGCAGTAAGGAGTGGGTGCTGGGTGTTTCTGCCATTCTGACAATGACATTTGAGAGCTTGATTGGGTTCCGGGCTATTCTCTAGAGTAGCCGTGGTAATCTTTGAGGCTGGTGCAAGGCTGAATGATTCTATCTTTGTGTAGTCTTTCTTCCTTTTGATGAGTCCCTGGGCATGTGAAATCCACCTCCTTTCTTGGTACTGTTATCAAACCTCATACTTGTATTCAAAATGGGGTCAAAAAAAGAGAGAGAAGCAAAGGGCAATTGATTTGTATGTTCCAGTCATTTCCTTGGGAACATGCTGAGCTTTCACTCTGGGGTGACGGAGAAAGAGACTCTGTCTGTGATTAGATCTGTCAGGCAGTGACTGTGTTAAACTACGTACCTGGGGAAATAAAACCATGGGCAATTGCCAGTGTCTGCATGCCCAGAGAGCTGTCTGCTGTGTTGTACAATAATGTCAAGTTTGTATGTGTGTATATACAGGGTCTGCTTGGCTAGCACTTGGCAGGGAGATTCTAGATTAAAAATCAGAGGTAGACAGATTCTCTAAAGCTTCTACTGAAATCTCAGGATACATGACTCTGTATGTACACAGAAGCACACACTGAAATGATGACTAAAGGCCCATGGAGTAGACAGATAAGTGCCACTTCACTTTAGATCTCATCTGTGTCATTTGATTTGTCGTGGACCCTCAGGAGAAGCAAGTCTACAACATCACACTGATCATACCACCTTCCTGAATAGTCCAAGAATTCTGCTCTATCATTAAATTATTGGATTAGAAATACCTATTTATAGCCGGGCAGTGGTGGCTCATGCCTTTAATCCCAGCGCTTGGGAGGCAGGGATTTCTGAGTTCCAGACCAGCCTGTTCTACAGAGTGAGTTCCAGGACAGCCAGGGGTACACAGAGAAACCCTGTCTTGAAAAACCACACACACACACACACACACACAAACCCACAAAAAACAAAAAACAAAACTACTTATATTATTCTTATACGAGATACCAAACTCCTCAAACTCGGACACTTGGCTTTGCCTGCCTTTCGGACTCCCATGTCTAGTTTGATGTCAGCTAGAGTGCTGGATATTGACTTTCAGTTGCTTACACCTAGGGTGGAAAGGGTAGGTGGTTGGTGGATGGAAAGGTGTTTAAGAAGTAGGTGGATTCCAGAGTTTTCCTTCCAGTTTGGTTTAGGTATTGGTTTGGTTACCCAGAAGGAGTGACCATGGCACAAAAAGATTCATGTCATAGAGCTAACACAACCTTTAACACTGCCACATGAGCCTGTTTTCAAAAGACAATTGAGAGGGAGACTCAGCCAAGTGATTGGATGTCATGTTCAGCCATCTAAACTCTTGTTAGTCATAACCACTATCTATGTTTGCCATAAGAAAATGACAAACCTTAGCTGTGCCACAAGTTATAGAGAAGTAGGTGGTATGCAACACAGGAAAGTAATGAAATCAGCAGTCTGACGAATGGCCAAGTGTCCATGAAATCCATGGTCATTCACTGAAACTTGTGTATTAGAAGAGCCTCTAACTGTTGTGTGCATCACAGGAGAGTGAGTTCCTGTTGTGTGGAGCTCCCGTGTTAATGTGTGAGAAGAGGGGATGAATAAAAAAGGAAGTAGACACTGTCTCAGAGAATGACAGCTTAGGCAGTAACAGACAGACAGACAGTTCCAGGAAGAGAAAGAACAAAAACATGGTCCCAAGGGAGTGCAAGGTCCTGCAAGGTATTCCTAGTATACCTGAGGAATTGAAACATTTCTACAATTAGAACATGAAAATAAGAACATGTCATAAAGATATTAGAGCTGGTTAGTCATGTCTTGGGTCTTACAGCATAATGAAAACCATGCTGAATTTTTAATATATTCTAAAAGCAAGAAAAATTATTGATGGATTTTAAAAACAGAATAGGTTAAGTGTGTGTGTATGTGTGTGTGTTAAAGATATTGTCCTTTTGTAGAAAATTACCGTGAGGCATGCAGTAGTAACTTCGGAGAGGAAGTCTTGGATGTATCTTAGTGGTTCTGATGAGAAGTAATGGTAGCTTAGATGGGGTGGTACTGAACTTCTTAAGAGCAAAAAGTGAGTCTCATTCACCTTTCTTCCAAGACCTTTGCAGGAGACCTGGAATAATGACAACCATATTTAAATAGTAATTTCCTGAATTTATCTTGTTATGAATTATTTCCGTCATTCCCTGACTATGTCAGGCAAATTAGATTATGTACACTTCGATTTTTGATTTTTTTCAATCATGTTCTAATATGATGAGTCAAATCAGAAAGAAACTGAGCACAGATCAGAAGCTTGAAAGGACTTTAATGTCAATAGTTAAAGTGTATGGCGTTGTGTTGAGAACTTGAGTTAGGACAGAGGACAAACTGACCCTCTATCCAAAAAAAAAAAAAAAAATTGCTGCTAACTTGACCCAAACTAGGGTCACCTAGGAATGAAGAACTGAGATTAAGGAATTGTTGCCATCACATTGACTTTGAATAAATTTTGGGGGCATTTTGTTGATTAATGAAGAAGCCTAACCCACTATGGCTGGTGTCTCGTGAACAGGTATGATTAGGTTGTATAAGAAAGCAACATATAACCTTCTACCAATGTAACAAAAGCCCATGTTTTCTGAGAGGCCATATTTCTGACGACTATCTATATGCTAAATCAAAGCAGATAGGCAGAAAATAGCAAAACAGTTTTTAAAAACTTGCAAAGGAGACTTATGTTTCCAATGGATCATCCCTGTCACCTGCCTCCATTCTCAAGCCTCCTCAGTTCCTCCATCTATCTCAGAGGTCATCCTCAGATGATGAATGACTTGGCTTGAAATGTGAACCACACATGGCAAGAAAGGGGCATCTTCTCAGGTGGGTCCCTTTTGATGGAAGAAAAACCAAGCAAGAAAGTCTCTTCAGTAGAGAAGAGTCAAAAGATGTAACAGGGAGTTCAGATGCACTCGTGATGTGGAACCACATTGTAAATAAATTCTTCACTTAGAGTTGCCAGTGTCGACCTGTCATCTGGAGACTGGGAGAGAAACTCCTTCTGCTGATAAGGTTTGAGGTTTTCCTGGGATTCTCAGAGAAGAGAACCAAAAGAGACACAAGAATAAAGAAGTGGTGCCAATGACTCCCGCCATAGTTTTGGATTGTTGGAGAGGACAAGGGAGGAGGCACAGACCTGAGCTGTGACCCTGGATAGAGAGGGCAGTGCCAGGGGTCACTGGAGTGGCTACACTCCAGCAGTGAGAAGAAAATGCGTGACAAGCATGATCATGGGAGCATTTAGGAGATGTTAATATCAAACAGTGAGGGTTGGAAATTGATGTTCTAACAAGGGAATTCATACAACGGACCTACATAACTTATTAGCTGTCCTTTTAAATTTTCCTGGAGACTCTTGAGGAGAAAATCTTACTTTGTATATGCTTGTTTCTCCAGCTGATAGTGCCTGGGCAGCAGTGTACTAAATAAGAGGCTTATGAGGGATCTGGTGACACATAAATGAATGAAAGTAAGAGCTAATGTTTATGTGAGAGATGACAATAAACGCTTGTAAACTTTGAGCTAGTTCTACAAATGAGAAAGACAACATTTATATACCTAAAGAGACTTAAGCCAAGAGGAATGCTTAGAGATGCTTATAGCTAATATAGTGTAATAAAGGTTGATACAGGGGGAAGAATTGAGGCTTCGGGGTGAATCTAGAAGGAATTTATTTAAAATTCCATGTGAGCACTTTGGTATTTGGATAGCAGAGTCTTTTCTTGGCTGTTTTCTCTCCTTATTTTACTATTACTGCTATAATAGATTGGCATTTTGAATAGTTTAGAAAATGTTAAAAGACAGGAAAAATACAAACCAAAATCTCATTATACACTGGCAACTTATTATGATTTTAACATATTGCTTCTTAGACATTCCCTTTGAAATATTTCTTCATAATTGAGATTATATTGTGCCTAAAAAGTTATATTATTCTCGTTTTGCAGTTTCCTGTGATCTTAAAATATTATAACTGTGATGAAAAACTTTCTCATAGTTTAGAGTATGTACATACTGTAGGACATATCCTAAGTCTCTTTCTATTGGACATGGGAATTCATCACTTTTAAATATTATTAATAATTTTATGTTTCAGACTGCCTCGATTCATTGAAAAAAATCATTTGCAAAAGGCAGATGTGTATTCTTTTATGCAGAGACATCTACAGTCATGTGTGTTTGTGCTCTATATGCAAAAGCCACGAAATGAAAATAATCCAAGTGTCCACCAGCCAATAAATGAGAAAAGAAACATGGCCCATCTCTTGGCAGGGTACTGCTCACCCCCAACAGTGAGAGCCAGTCGTTTGTGAGGATATGGGCAGATCTAGAGGACATCATGTCAAGCAAAATAGAACAGGCACAGGAAGTCAAGGATATTGAGGTCTCCTCACATGTAGCACACAGAAACAGTCAGAAGGGGAGAATAGAATGGTGAATTCAGAGGCTGGAGAAGGGGTTAGGAGAGGAGGACATATGGGGAGAGGTTGACCAAGAAACTCTGAATTCTAGTTAGATAGCAGGTGTTGCCGGTGTCTGCTACTAAACAGTAGAACAACTGTAGAGGTCGATGGTTAATACACTATACATGAAGTAAACTAGAAGAAAGATTTTTTAATGTTTTGCTATGAAGAAGTGTTTAGGAACCAGGCATATATATCCCTAAACATTATATAATGCATACGTGCACTGAAACACCATATGGTATCTTACAAGTAAGTAAATATTTCCTTTTTATGTATTAGTTTAATTTCTTCAATTTCTAAAAAGACTCTCTTGTCTTTTAAAAAGTTTTTTAAAAATCTGTTTTATGTGAACGAGTGTTAGGCCTGCTCATATGTAACTACACCATGTTTGTAAGGGTGCTCACAGAGACTGGAAGGCAGCATAGATACTCTGGGATTGGCATTGTAAATGTTTGTAAAGCACCATGTGGGCGTGGGAACTGAATCGGGATGCTCTGTTGTATAATAACTTTTCTTAATCCTCGAGCCAGCTCCCATCACCTAGTCTCTTCATCCTAAAATCAACTGTTCTGTACAGTATTCAATAATGAGAGAAGTGATATCATGTTTATATCATTGGCTATTGTGACGATTAGGGCATGGAACCCTGAGTGACATGTTTAAAATTCTGCCTGCTCCAATAGATTATATCCCCAAATAAGGTTGTCTTTCTTCTTCTTAAATACTTTTCTTTTAAAATATTTAAATATTTAAATATTTTAAAAAAATATATATATAATAGGTAACGAAGCAGTTAACGCTATCCAAAGATAATTTGTATGAACTTATAGCATGTGGATGCTGTGATCAGTTTCCACTTCCATGCAGGTGCCTACTGATGTACAGTGGCATTTAAATAATGTTGGCCTGGCAGAGGGTTGTCAGAGACTCCTTCTCAGCTCTCAATGGTTCTCAACCCCCTGGGAGTTGCATACCAGATAGCATGTATATCAGATATTTACATTGCGATTCATAAAAGTAGCACAATTACAGTAGAATGAAGTCATTTTGTGGTTGGGGGTTCACCACAACCTGAGAAACTGCATTAAAGGGTTGTAGCATCAGGAAGGCTGAGAGATGCTGCTCTATCCGGTAGAGAAATACAACTAAACAGTCATGTTAAATTCATACCACACTACTGTCTCATATTAAACTAACAACTGGGTTACTGGCCCTAGACAGTCCTGACACGGTGACTGCTAGCATTGTGGATAATGGGATAAAATTATTCAACAACGTCAGAAAAGTAAATTGGGAATACTTTTAACAAACACCATTGTTCATGTAATTTGATTGTTTGAAAAATCTTCTCAGGAAACCAGCACCAAGGAAACGTAGCCACTTTCATCAAGAGAATGAAATATAGAGAAGATAAATCTCTGGCAAATGTGCAAGATACAGACAGATGTTTAATGCACATCTATTTAGTGAACTTAAGGTGCACTTCTTTCAAAATGCCATTAAAAGTCCTTGTGGAAATATGAAAACACAGTAAGAAGTATCTAAATGTATCAGAAAGTATATAATAATGACGTCGTTAAATATGTGCGACAGAAGATGAAAGGATGGAACAGTTGGCTTTGTTGAGGCTTTCAGAGGTACAGATGACACAAGAGTTCAGGTCTACTTGTCTGTGGAGCTGGGTTCTCTCTCTCTCTCTCTCTCTCTCTCTCTCTCTCTCTCTCTCTCTCTCTGTTTTTAGTGCTGTAAGGCAGCTGTTTCTTCATTCCAAAGCAAAATGACGTAGTATAAGAGAGCCCCTTGACTTAAAGCCTGCAGCAAGTGTTTTCGGGTTAGATCAAGGTCACTACGGGTAACAAGAGAGCCTCGCCTATGATCTCACCTTGGGAGCGCCAAGGAGCTTAGCCAGCAATTTGTTTTCCAAGTTTCAAAGGAGTGGGCTGAAGAAAGATTCCTATGGACCTGGAATTTCACAAAGACTGGAAAGAATGTGTCTGGCAAGAGCATTTCTGGCCTGAGCCAGTGATTTTTAGGGAGCAGGAGAAACACCCCAGATAAAACTGTAGATGCAGACGGCATGAAGAATGAAAGCAACCCTGGGGAAGGGATCATGGGAACTCGTAGGTAACAATCTGCTCACACACACACACACACACACACCCCACGCCATGTGTATAAGTCAGTGCGGTCAGGACAAACTCAGTAAGAAAAAAGAAGGCACAAAATTGTCAAGTGAGGTGTTTTTAGTGTCAGAATGACGTGGTGGGATGGGGCTCGGGCTGAAAAATGGTAATTGCTAGTCAACTACATTTATTAAAAAGATCTTGTTCCAGGACAGCCAGGGCTATACAGAGAAATCCTGTCTCGAACCCTCCCCCCACCCCCACCCCCGCAAAAAAAAATTAGATAGTGGAGGACTTCTAAATGGTGTTAGGTTAAAACATCATTTAGAGTAAAACGTGCTGCAGTGAGACACAAACCAGTGAGACTTAAGGGGATATTGTCATAGGATCTGAGAAGCAACCACCTGGCCAGAGGGAGGAAGCTGGGGGGTGTTCCTCGCAAATAGTACAAGCTGGCCAAGGCTTACAAGTGTCCGAAGGTTCCTTGTGTGTTCTCAAAAATCTTCAGCATCCAGCATCCAGTGTGTTGCAGTTATGTGTATGTTTCTTTGGAAACATCACCTCAAAAGTGCGAGAATCAACAGGCTCAGTTCAGCCTTAACTGGAAGCAAGAAGACCAATAGCATGAAAGTGGATTTGAGGAAGAACAGGATAAGACACTGGGACAGCTCTTAGTGCCGAGGCTTTGCTGAGGTTTGAGGTTTGGGGGGAAAGCTTTAAAAGGACAACTTGCCATCTAAAATCCTGGAGGGTCAAAAAAAAAAAAAAAAAAACGTAAGTTGAGGCCTCTGAAAAAAGTGGAAAGCAGCTACCAGTTCTGCCCCAGCCAGTCCCACATTTCAACTAAAACCATTCAAGTATAGAATCAATAAAGACTGACTTACATATCACAAAAAAATTAATTAATTGACTATGATGGAAACTAAATTGACATAAAATTTATTTCTAGAATCTGATAGAGGTTTTAGATCTGGATTAAGTAAAGGAATTGACTATGAGTGACCTGGGAGAAGGTAGGCAGATGCAAGGTGTCCACTGCTTCTTGTCTCAGGGATATAAAGGTGAGGTCATGTAGTGATTAAACTCTTGTGCCTAGCAAAAGGAACCCCATGTTAGCATCCTGTTATATGATCAAGTTTGACTTTTTTTTTTTGAAGCTGTGTTTGTGCTATTGGCAAAATGAGGTATTTCTGGTCTCTTCTTCAGATAGTAGCCAAGAAGATGAAATTAGAAGGGATAATTCATACACAGCACTATGCTTGGTGTGTGAAACACAGCAAACAAGACACATGTTTATTATTTTGTACTCTAAACTTTTGGAAATTTGATTTCTTAGGGAACAGGGAAGTGTCTCATGGGGTGGAGGGGAACTGGGAAGAGGCAGGGCAATGGTGCTTACTGCCCTGGACTGAAAAAGAGGAAGAGCAGGGAGTCCTAGGCATTCTCACAGTGGACAACCAATTGTCAGAAGAAGGAAAGGATCCCACTCAATAGACTCAAGCCAGAAGAAAGCCTGCTTAAGCAGAGGGGTTGGCTGGCTTGATGCTCCAGACACAATAAAGAGTAGGTAGGTTTGTAAAGGACAGCCCAGGTCAATTTTAACATTGATGACTTGTATGTTATTTTAGCATAAACACATTTCATAAGTTATTTGGAATATACTTTTACTAAAAAAAAAAAAAAACCCAAGAAAAACAAAGCAAAAAACTAAACAAACAAAACAAAACAAAAAAAACCAAAATAAACCTTACTGTTTAAATGGAATTCAACCTGAACTGGGTATGCTGCATTCATACTTAATAAGACTAGTAGCTTTAATTTATCCTCTGGCTGCAGCTGTTCTGAGGAGGTGTAGTTTGTAAGGACATGGGAATGAAGAAAGCTTTGGGAAACCCACACACCCTGACTCTGGTCACCACTGATTGGGTCTGGATCTCTCTGTCTCTTGAAAACAATAAATGGAGACTCCAGCAGCAGCAACAGAGACCTATAGGATTTCTAGCAGGAGAAGGGACAAGAAGCATCCTGGGCAATGCACACAACAGAACCTAGAAAATAAGAACTCAGAAAGTTGTAGGAAGGAAGGCATAGGCCCCATGAGAAGGATGGAGCAGAAGACCAGAGACAGGAGGCTCAGCAGGTCACCTCAGAAGCACATCTGGTTCAAAGCAGCATCCAGGCATTGGCATTGTGACAGTGAGAATAGCAGGACTTCAGCAGACAGATCCAAAGGCAGAGAGGAAAGGTGCTGCAGTCGAGGAAGTCAGGATCAGGGTGAGGCTAGGGAAGAGATTCTGTCCTCTGAGGAAAGAGAACGAGGTGAAGTCGTGAAGAGAAGAGAATAAGTAGGAAATGTGAAGAACAGAAGTCGAACCTCAGACCAGTCAGAAAAATGGCCACATATGCAAAAACATGTACTCAGAAAACTTAATGGAGGAAGAAAATAAAACCTAACAAAAGCAAAAGAAAACAATAGCAGAAAACCTGGAGAGCAAGTATCACAGGCTAAGCTAAGCTAAGCATCAAGCTCAGCTAAGGTTCATAACAACAGTGCAGCTGCGAGTGTGCAGTTCCTCACAGCGCCTCCCATGAAGCAGACACTGTGTTCGCCCCATTATACAGAAAAGGAAGATGAGACATGGTGTATTTAATTTGCTATCCTCACAGATCTGGTAAAGAACAGTGCTAGGCTTAAGTCCAAATATTCTAGCTCCATATCCAATGCTCTTAATTTCAAAGATGTGTGATATTCAGAGAACAAATCAAGACTAACACATGCAAAATCTCAGGCCTTATTTTATCATCTCAAGACAGCATCAATTTAAAAACAAAACAAAACTTAAACAAACAAAAATAAACAATAACAATTAAAAAACAACTGTGTCTCAAGCACTTCCCAGGAATACTTAAACATTTGAATAAACTAAGAGTAGTTTTATGAACATTAAAACTATACACAAAACAGAAGAAATGACATGACATCACAGAAGAATACTGTGTTGTGGATAGCCCTGGGGCTAATTATATTTGATGTCAATTCCATTCTCCTGTGAGTGGTTGTGAACAAGGAATGAGTCAGCACTCAGTGATTTCCTGTAAACCTTCTTCCCACCTTAATTTGTAAAATAAAGGGGAGCTGATGATTGGGCAGATAAAAAGGAAGGTGGAGCAGAAGATGGGGAGAGAAGAAGGAGAAAATGGAACAGGGAGAAATGCAGAGGAGGAGGAAGAAGAAAAGCAGAGCAGAAACACATGGCCTGGAGAAACCGCAAGTTCTAAGGGGTCTCATGGATGTGGAAGATGGTAGTGTATCGGTAGATCTGCCCAATCTAGGCGCACAGCAAGAATTCATATTAATTGAATTGTGTTTTTATTGCCAGGGCATATTTGGGTTGGAGATTTACCACAACAATACTGTGCAGTGCTGGAAACTTCTGTGTTAATATTCAAAGTCAAAAGATAAATAAACAAGTTTACAGAGGGTATAGAAAAAGCCACTGTGGCCCAACCTGTGTAACCAAACACACTGAGGCTTAGCTGAAGTCAGCAGCATCAGATGGACATTGCAGGATGCAAACAGGTTCTCCTGGACCCCAGAGTTGATTGAAGACATGTGCATGTTGTTGGAAATGTGTGGCAAAGGGCATTTAGATGAGAGCAGGAGAGCAGGTAGACACGAAAGGAGAAGTCAGAGTCTCATCCAAGCTGACTGTTGAAATCATTGTTTCAAATCTAAATGCAAATGCCAATTAAAATTCTTGACATGGGAGAAACATGGTACACAAATGAATAATAAACACAATCTGGTGTGCCAAAGCCCCAATTATATTTTAAGATGGAGAAGTGGGAAGTGGGAAGAAAGCTGGGACTTGATTCTTCCTCTCACTGCTTTGCTGTGGAGGACACAGAGTCTCTAGTTTCATTTCTAACTTTTGAGATTTAGAGAGAAAGAAGTTGACCTGTGTTGACTTCACCCCTGTAAACTGCATTTCACACCAAGGTCTTCATCGATATCTTGATTACTACTATGATGTCTTTTGATCTTTCTCTTTTACTTTTTAATGTTGATGTTTAAGATTCCCAAAAGGAATTTGTGATGGTTTGCATGCTTAGCCATAGGGAGTGGCACTATTAGGAGGTGTGGCCTTATTGGAGGAAGTGTGTCATTGAGTAGGCAGTCTTTGAGGCTTCCTATGCTCAGGCTCCACCCAGTGCAGAAGAGTCCCTCCTCCTGACAGCCTGCAGAAGACAGTCTCCTATTGCTGGCTTTGTATCAAGATGTAGAATTCTCCACTTTTCCAGCATCATGTCTGCCTAGATGTTGCCATGCTTTCCATCATGAGGATAATGGACTGAACCTTTGAAACCATAAGCCAAATTTAAGAGTTACCTTGTTCACGATGTCTCTTCACAGCAGTAAAACCCAAACAAATGCAGAAGTTGGTACCAGGAACTAGAGTATTGCTGTGATAGGTCAGGCCATGCTTTTTTTTTTTTTTTGGAGGACAATGGATTTTTGAACTTTGAATTTGGAAAATAATAGAATATTTTAGTGGGGCTTAATGGCCCATCCTAGTAGGAATATGGAAGATATTGGTACTGAGGGTAACTTGAACTGTGGAGTCCTGACTCAAGAGTTTTAAGAGGAGAGGAATTTTAGTACATTGCCTGGAGGTCATTCTCACAATGTTTTGTAAAGAATATGGCTGCTTTTTGCCCTTCTCTGGGAAGTCTACCCGAGGCTAAGCTGGATAGATTCAGTTTGGCTGCATGGAGGAAGGAAGTCTAAAAAAAAGCAAAGAATAGACTTTGTCATCTGGTTGACTCTTATGAAGAATGTTTCAATCAAGCATAGCAAGCTTAGAAAGGAAAAATAAAAAATGTATGTTCAAAGAGTAAAAGGGCACCAGGAATTAGAATGAAACTAAATCCTGTGTTCAAGGATATTAAATGGGATTAAGGGCGTGATGGCCACAGAGAAATATCTCACCCAGGTAAGCTTATTGTTTATGTGTTTGCAATTGAACAAGGGATAGTTATGTTAGGCATTATTATTACCTGGTCATTGTTTTCATTTGGATTTATATTCTGAAATGTACTACAATCCATAAATGGAAGGCACACCTGTCATCCAGATCTTGAGGTTGGAAGACACAGGTTTTTGATCCAGATATTGAGGCATATGTTCATGAAAAGTTTAGGTCCAGGAACGGGGTTACATACCCTTAATCCCAACACACAGAAAACAGAGGCATGCAGATCTCTGAGTCAAAGGTCAGTCTACATAGCAAGTTTTGGGACAGCCAAGCTTAGGCAATGAAGGAGTTGGAAAACAGATGCTAGTGGCAATGCAATAGAACAAATGGGGCCAGGTTCCAGCCCCAGTAAGCAGCAGAACTTGGCAGCTTCAATCATGTGGCTTCTAGTTCTAGAAGGGGTTACTGGAACAATTGGTGCTGGTCAGCTGGAGGGAAGAAATTAGCAGTGATTAAGAAGACAGTAGAGAGTTCACTGAGTTGAAATCTTCTGGGAAGAATTTTCTGAGAGCATAAAGAAGATGTGTTCTGGAGACAGACAAGATTGTATCTCATGCTGCAGCTAGAGTTGGTAATGTGTAAGAATCACAAAGATGGTACTGGTTTTGAAGGCATGAGGGGATAATGAAGAGAAGCTGAGGCTTGGCACTGTGAGAGGCCAGGAAAGGCCATTGGTGATGGTACATTCTCAGTTGCAATTGACAGCCAAGGTCTGAAAGGGTTATGCAAAGAAATTAAGGATTGGCACTATAAACAAAGCATATGAGAGGCTATTAGTGAAGCCTACTTGTAGCAGTAGACCCCAACATACTGGAGATGCCAATATCATACGATGAACACCAAGAATAGCAGCAGCAGTGGAGTAGAGTTAACTAGAGCCTAGCCAGAGCCTAGAATGCTACAGAGGGCAGAGCCAGAGAAGTAACATAGCCCTTTTGGAAAATCCCAGAGGACTATGTGTATATCCCAGGCATTAGAACAAGAAGCTGCGAAGCTGAAGTTCCTTGGAGATTCCAAGATGTTAGAGATTGCAGAGCTGTGGGATACCCATTGAGGTAAGCTGTTAACATGGAATAGAACCAGTCAAAGTGTAAGAATTGTGTTGCAGACAACAAAGCTGAAAGGAGTTGAAAATCAGACAGGGAGATGCAGAGTTTGGAGTTTCCCTAACTGATTTTTGGTCTCACTTTGGTCTAATATTTCCTCACCAGGACACTTTGGAATGCTATTTTGTATATCCTGTGCCATGATATGTTGAAAATATGTGCTCTGCTTTTTAAATTTTGATTTTATATGGGATAACAGTTAAAGATTGTACTAATCTCAGACGAGACTTTGAACTTTGTACTTTTAACATTGTTGAGACTTTATATAGAGACTTTTGAAGTTGAACTAAATCTAGTTTGCATTATGCTATGGCTACATATGGGTCCCATAGACTTGTGTGTTTGAATAAGCCTATGGGGGCCAGGAAGTGGAATACAGGGGTTTGAATACTTGGCCATAGCGAGAGGCATTATTAGGAGGTGTGGCCTTGTTGGAGGAAATGTGTTACAGAGTAGGTGGGCTTTGAAACCTCCTATGCTCAGGTTCTGACCAGTGTAAAACAGACCCTCCTCCTGGCTGTCTGCAGAAGACAGTCTTCTGTTGCTGCCTTTGTATCAAGATGTAGAACTCTTGGCTCTTCCAGCACCATGTCTGCCTGGATAATGTTATGCTTCTTGCCATGAGGATAATGGACTGAACCTCTGAAACTGTAAGCAAGCCCCAATTAGATGCTTTCTTTTATGAGAGATGCCTTGGTCATGGTTTCTCTTCACAGCAATGGAAACCCTAACAGAGATTCCTCTAGCACTTTATCTAGTTATTTTATCTACTTGTCCCTCTGGAAGAGTCGTTCTACCCCGATGGTCCAGCTGGATATTAACCAATTTATTCTCCACCTTTCCCATTGTATTTAATTTCTTGGGGAATTTTTCAGAACATTCATGGTTTCTTGTCATAGGCTTTCATGGGACAGCACTCCTTTAGAGCATTTATCAACATACAATTGTGATTTAATTGATGTGATATTTGATTAACTTTTATTTTCCCTGTTTCTGCCCCAGCAGAAGCTGAAGGTGCTTTTGCTCTCGTTTGTATGCCTGAAGCCTAATATAGATTCTACCACACAAGAAGCAATACAATTAGTGTCTGTAAATAAGCTAGTAGAAAATGTAAAACAAATAATGCAATGTCCAAATTTAGGAGATATGACATAAGCCTCAAAGATTCATAAAGAGCAGAAGGCCAAAATCTAGCAGCAAAGAAGACAGAAACATTTCAGGAGTGTATAACTTGGGTAGGCTGCTTCAAGTAAATTTAGACTATCTAAGAATATAGGGAAAATATAACTATTCCTTTAACCAACATATGATCATTTATGAGACAATTTAAAGTGGATTTCATGCTCCGGGAAATGGCCCCATTTTACACCCGTGGGTGAGTGAACTTAGTGAGGTATCAAAAAGAGTAAAAGAATCCATGAAGTTTGAAGGGGACAGGTTAGGGTAGACATACAGGGAGTTAGAATAGGGAAATGGAGGGTGGGTATGAACATGCTTCATGGTATTTATGTCTGAAATTAAAAAATAAATGTACCAAATGAAGATAAAGCAAATAGTATCATGAAGACAACAGAGGAAACGCAAGAAAAAAAAAGAAAGTAGAAATAAAAGTGAAATTATTGTTGCCTTACTTTACAGTTTTCCTCTTCAAAACACTATGTAAAATTAAGATGAATGTAAAGGTCTAAGTTCTTTTTACATTTATCTATGTGTGCATTTATCTATTGAGGTGGAGGCCAGAGAACAACTTGGAGAAATCGTCCTCTCTTCCCACCATGTAAGACCTAGACATCAAGCTCAGGTCATCAGGTGTAGCAGCAGCACCTTTGTCCACCGAGCCATCTCACTGGCCCGTAGTAAGATACTTTCAACTGTTTGTTTGGTTTTTTTCCAAATACAAAAATCTATAATTAAGAAAAAGGGTTACCAATAAATTAAATAGTATAATACTAAAGATGATGTATATGTACTTAAGGAGTTAGTTACACACTTGCACAGGGTCTTTTGTTTTGCACAGCAAGAGACAATACAGTGCTTTGGATGCCTAATGGAACCAGAAAATATGATCACTAGATAAACAGGTGTAAGAAATAAAGACAACAGTGACATTTATTATATGAGCAGCAATTATTGTCCCCAATGCTAAGCAACTAGAAATATTTATTCAAATGTAAGCTTTAAAATTTTCCTAAGACTGAAATTTAAGTATCATTATTTTTTCTAAAGTATTATTGAGGCAAGCCACATCTGACAGAGTAGGAGCCATTTTCACAGTGTTTAAAAATGAGAGTATCCAAACAATAGCTTGAGAAGGGCAACCAAAGCCATCCTTAAAAAGAAACATAAAGTGCTAAGTGTCTTTTGTTTTCCTTTAAAAAAAAAATCAAAGACTCAAAGGTTTCCCCTAATTCAAAGAACTGAAAATGGCCATAGATAGATAAAGATATTAGAACACACTAACTTTAGAAAATACTGTTAAAGCATTTGAAAACCAAAGTCCTGGTGTTTTTAAAAACAACATGGAGATATTTTTGAAAAGAATCTAACCTGTCAATAATGAACTACAAGATCTATCTCAGAAATTAAAAAAAAAAAAAGGTTTTATAAAAACTCTCATCACAAGACTTGTAGCTTAGTGAAGAAAAGGCTGCAAATAAATTTTACTTAATACAATTTGAAAATATTGGTAAAACTAAAAAACAATATCTGGGGAAATGCCAACCTGGTTAGAATGGGAAATGACTGACGTGTATGTCATGGTGGAGATTGTCCATTTTACTAAATAGTAGAAGTGTGCCCTTAACTAGAGGTTTACTGATGAACTCTCCAGCTTTTAAAAGAATAATAATTTTTACTAGATGTAAAGTTATTTCAAAGTAAACAGGAAATTTACCGTGTGAATAATTTTCTGTATGTAAGTAGAGCTGGTGTAAAATATTGAATGATTATGAACATAATAGCTAGCTTGAGAGATGGCTCCTTTATATTAAAAAGTAAGATGAACAATCTGGATCCCTATTTCCCCTTTCCTTAGATGCCCCAAATCTTAATGAATGTCATGAGAGGAGAGAGAAGATGCAGAGATCAAATACTTGGGAACTGGAGTTTATCATTGAAACTCTCTGGGAGCTGGAGACAATGTTGCACTGTCTTCTCTGACAGAATCCAAGCTCCAAGATTTGCACACCTTGTAGATAGCCCCTGCACAACCTTACAGATAGCTTCACTTGCTTTGGCCTGGGTGAGAAATCCTGCCCAGAAACTTAGGTAGCATGCTAAGACCCTTTAGTGCTTTTTAAGCTTCTCAGGGTGTCACCAAGACATCAAAGTAGGGCAGAGGACAGACTGGGAAGAGAGGGCACTGGAGCAGAAACACCACTTTGTAAGTAGAAAGACAGGATGACATTCCTGGAGAGACATGTTCACGAACTCCTCATTCTTTGCATGTGAGAACCTTTTGAAGTTTCTTGCTCTCTCCTCCAAGGCTAAGTCGACTTCCTGTTAAGGCTCTCAGGGGGTTTTCTTTAAATAGTCAATGCTTGATATTCAACTGCCTCCCAGTAATTGCCCTAAGACAGTGGAAATAATGGAAAATAAAGGGTCAACATCAAGACAATTCCTATGTTGCTCAGGTTTCTGTGCTGTGACTCACTCCCCATGGTGCAGTTATTTTCTGAGTCTCATTGATATGACAAAGCTTTGTGACTCAAGCTTGAGAAATCTAGTAATTCTTTATCCTAAGCTTCCAGCTCCAACCTCTGCAAAAGAGGGGACTACAAGGACTCCTCTGCCAGGCTAGACAAGTCTAAAATGGTTAAGAAATGACACAATTATAATCCCTGAGCTGTGTTGATTATGCGCAGTCATTTAGTATAGGATAAACAGTTTGTATTTTTCATGTTACTGAATACTCCAAAAACCAACCAACCAACCAACCAAACAAACAAACAAACAAAGGCAGTTGATATGCCAGTTACTGGAACTGCTTGTAACCAAGAGAGTTTTTTCCTTCTGGGGACAAGGCTGCTATTCTCTACCTGGAGTCTCAGTCTTGTAACACCTTTGCAGGGCAATGTGTCACTTTGAAGTGGAAGCCTACTCAGACGCACTGCATCCTAATTTCTTGCCTATTGGTTTTAATGATGTTTACTGAGATGACTCCTCCATCACACTGGAGCCCAGATGGCTATGATGACCGGGTCATGTGATGTCTTCAAGTAACTCTGTGATGTAGATTAAAATTAAACCTATGTTGAGTAAAACCAGTGGCAGATTGTCCTAATGATAGTGACAAGACTACCTTGTCTTCCATGTTCCTTTCCATTGGAAAATAATGGGGAAGGGATGGTGTCTATGCTTCCTCTCCTTGAACCTGAGACAGTGTCATTGTGACAGAAATGACTTCTGAGTCTAATTCATCAAACCTAATACAGCTTCTGTGTGTCCCTCTTGAGATCCCTCCTTAGGGTCTCTGAGCTGCTTGCTGAAAGGGATCCAAGAATATCCTTGGCAAACCACTTGGAGCTGTTCTCACCACGCTCATGGTTAAGATCCCAAATGGTAGGAAGTAAAACCCACCAGACACACGCACCATGCAGCCTCCACATGATGCTGTCCTCTGTCATGGACCTGGCTCCAGTGATGCTGACAGGAAGGAGACCAGTTGTCCTTGCTAAACTCTGTCTAAGTAGAGCACCATGTAAGATTTGAGTAGTTCACTGCAAAACCAACTAAACAAACAACTGGAATACTGAGTTCTTGCAAAACCAAACCCACTCAAGACTCAGAGATTTTGTTATTGCAGTATATCTTTTGTATCCCTGTAGCTGTAGTCAGCATCTTGCTTTCCCCTTTCACTAGTTAGTGCACAGAAATGTAGTAGCTCAAAGCACATTGCCTAGGACAGATCAGTAGTAGAGAAAAGATAGGAGGAAGGAGCTTGTGGAACATTTATTCCATCAGTGTTTTGTGTCTTACGCTTAAACAGGATGCCATTGATTCTCAAGACACCCATCCAACAAACAGCAATGGAAGAGGGTGTTTATGCACTCTTTGGTTATACACTGTCACTCTATTGGAGATATGGTAACTCCACAGTTTTATTTGTATCTATGGTCTGAAGCACAATTTCTAACATACTTAATGTCTTCTGTTAATGTTTGCTAGATTAAATTAAGTTAAAGTGAGTATCCAACAGCTCTCAAAAGGCTTGTGTCTGGGCATCACAATACCGACCAAGCAGTTGTTAAATATAGATGTGGTTTTCTCTGAAGACTGTACTTTCTTTATGCTACTATGTTGATGAAAGGAGAAGTACCTTCTCCTATGGCTGCTGCTGAGGTCCTAGCAATGTGTGGTGTCAGAGGGCTAGAGGGTTCCTTTGAAACTCTGTGATCTTTAGGTAAAGAAAGAAGAAAGTGTCCTGATCCACTATCTCTACTCAATTTCATGGGTATGACAAAGGCTGATGACAAAGAGGCCCCAGACAGTATCCAACCTATCACTACAAAATAGAACTCAGTCAATAAAAGCATCTCTTCCTTAAACATCTGTGAGGTGATTGCCAGGATGGCAAAAGTAGACACAGAGAGAGTTAGCAACAACAACGCCTGGCCCCTAGTGTTAGGTAGTTAGTTAGTTAGCTAGTTAGTTAGTTAATTAGTTTGGTTGTTTTCATTTCTACTCAATGCTTGCTCATTAGTCCCCAGGAGCAGTTGAAAGCACATCATGAACTCAGCTTTTTTTAACTCAATACCTAAGAGTTTACAGCATTGTTACAAGGCATAGAAAAGACTCCTGCACTGGATAAAAGCACCTACCCACTGGCTATCAACCTGGTTGTGCGATAGTCAGTCCTCTACCTCCAGAATTAATCACTGTGGAGTCCCTTTCCTTTACCTAACACTAAATCTCAATCATTACAGGAAACTAGAAAAAGTCACAATAATGTGGGAGCTAAGGAAAAAGCATGCTTGCAGTCATAGCCCACCAAGGGTCATAGTCTAGCCTTCTTTGTCTGTGTGTTCTCTGGGTGTGCTTTACATATACAAGGTTAAAAAAATTATATACATTTGAATTTTGAAGGTTTTAGTGAAGTGTAACAAATACCAAAAGTACACAAATATTATGTGCTCAGGCCTACAATTGTTTTCGAAGTTAGAACACCGTGTAACTACCTTCCAAATAAATGTAAGGGAACATTTCAGTGCTCTCAAATCTCCTTGTGCAAGCCACTGTGTTTATGACCTCTCCATCCAATCACTGCTTTCACCTCAGTCATCAAGCGTTCTAGCATTTGAAATCTATATAAATAGAATCTCTGCTTACTTTGCTGCCACACTTGTGAGATTCTTCCATAGACTACAGTAGCAAGTTCTCATTGTTCATCCTCGATGCTGTGTGTAAACACACTGAAAGTTACTTACCCGTGGAAATTGCTCATGCCATTTGCATGTTTTCCATTTTGGAAGTTAAGTAGTTTGAGTGGCTTGGGAGCTGACTCATTAGGGAAGGCACATGCTACACAAATGTGAGGGCATATAAGAAGTTGGATGTGGCTACATTGATGCCTGCATCTGCAATAGTGTAAGGGAGAACCAGCAGGGGTTGCTGAGACACATACACCTGTACATACCCACACACGCACACACACACACGGAAGGTGGGCGGTGGGAAGAGAAAAAAGATAATCATACGTTTAGTGAATATCAAACATGCCTGTTGGAAATGAAGTATAATGCAATATGATTTATTGTTAGCAGATAATTTTAAAATAGATCATGTTAATTCTTTTTTAAATATGTATTTAATATTTTTATATGTACAAGCTTTTTGCCTGCATGCATGTATGTATACCACATCTGTGCAGTGTCCTTGGAAGCCAGACAAGGTCATAGGATCCCCTGGCCCTGAAGTCACAGTCAGTTGTGAGCCAGCATATGAGTGATGGGACCCAAACCAGGGTCCTCTGCAAGAGCAGCAAATGCTCTTAACCAATGAGCCATCTTTCCAGCCCCATCACTTTGTTCTCTACTCAAGGCCACCCCAAACAGGATGAGAATTCTTATTCACTTCTTCACTGAGACTAATTTGTTCTTTTTTCAATGTTCTTGTCTAATTTCAGTGGATACTATGGTTCTACGGTAGGGTTTTAATTGTAAAATTCTTAGAATTCAACTTCTAACATGTTTCATTAGCTTCCCTAAGATTGCCATAGCAAATTATGACAAAGTGGGAGGTTTTGACCAAAGAGATCATGTGACAATCTCACATGGGTCTCTATATCAAGATGGCATTGATAATATGAGAGATGTTAGCCTGTGGCTTTGTCTTATTACAATACTCTTGTCAGAGTTTTATATAATAAATAAATACACAGAGTTCACAAAAAGAAGTTCATATGTTCTTTGGAATTTCTCTTTGTTACTTTTCTTAATTAATGTGTAAATTCCTCTGGGCTTAGGGTTTTTTTTTCTTTTTGTTTTTATCAGTTAATAATAGATATACGTTAAAAATCTTCCCAAAATTGTTTGTTTCTTTTTGTTTATTAATTATGCATTTCTCTCTTTTGACCTTGTAGTCTTAGGCAAAAAGACATTTAGGTTCACAGTATTTCTTAAAATTCTGCTAAAACTTAGTGCTTTCAAAGGTGCATACATGTGTGTGTGTGTGTGTATGTGTGTGTGTGTGTGTGTGTGTGTGTGTGTATGTATGTGTATAGTATCTTTCTTTAACCAAAATTTTGAGGGAGAGTTTTAGAGGTCATAGCAGTTGTTGTTGGTAATTATCTTTCAGCCCTTGGAATATTTTTGCCCCAATGTCTTCTTTCAATTGAGGAATCAGAGGTAAGACATATAGCCCCTTTGAGAATAATATGTCCTCATTGCTTGCTTCCTATTTTGTGTTTGTCTTTGATTTCTGGCCATTTCTATGATACATCAGTATATTTTTATATATTATTTATACTTACATATATTATTACCAGGATCAAATAATTGATTCAAATGTAAATAATTAAATAAAAAGTCAAAGACTGTAAATAAAAAAGATTATTCTAATAAAATGTATAATTAATATATATTAGTTCAGGATAATAGACCTCTTTGAATTTTTGAAGCTGTGTCACTGGTTAGATTGGGAAATTTCTCATCTAACATCTTCAAATGTTGCTTCTCATCTTTTCTATTCTCTCCTTTTGGGATAACGTTTGCATGTGTATTACGTTTTTTTTTTTTCAGTTCTCTCATGTGTTTTTGTGGTACTTCTTGTGTTTTGTTTAATCTGTTTACTCATTACTCTACTGTTTTATTATACATTTTATTAAAATCATCTTATTTTATTTGCAGTCTTTGAATTTTTATTTAATTCTTTACATTTGAATCTATTATTTGATCATGGTAATCATATTTGGTAACTTCTATCGTTGAATCACAGTAGTTTGACACTGTATACTGGTACATGTAGTAATTTTAGATTAAACTCTGGGTACTTAGTTTGTAAAAATGCAGAGGCAATTGATGGTTTAATTTTGTTCCAGAAATGACCAACCTTCTTCTTGAGTGTGGGCAGATTATTTCAGCCCAATCAGAGAGTAAAAGAGTTTGGAACTGGGGTTTACCAGGAAGCCATTATCCTTGAAATTTAATAGTTATTTTATTTATATTATGAGACTAAGGCAATCCCTGATTAACTTTCTAGTTCTTCAGACTATTTCAAACTTCTACTTTGGCATTTACAATGACTCTGAGAGAAACTGTGCTCAAATGTTGGGTACACTCTCTGTTTTCTACTTTACTAGGCCCTTAGCTCTAACTAGCTTCATTGCTAGTCCCGGAGTTCAGTTTTGTGACACTGTCATATTTATTTTTCTATTGTATCTCATTGCAAGTTGCAAAATTCTCCAAGACTTTTGACATTTTAAAATCTATTTTAGTTAGGATTTTAGCTCTACCTGCCTTCCAACCTCTATTGCTTCCAACAGCCCAAGACAAGGTGAGAGAGAAAGGTTGGGGGGAAAGAGGCATAGGTCTCTGTAAACCTATAGAATAGGTGCATTGAGTTCCTCGGGGCAAGTGCAATCTTCATAGAACATCTCTAACTTCTTCTTCTTTCTTCTTCTTCTTCTTCTTCTTCTTCTTCTTCTTCTTCTTCTTCTTCTTCTTCTTCTTCTTCTCCTTCTCCTTCTCCTTCTCCTTCTCCTTCTCCTTCTCCTTCTCCTCCTCCTCCTCCTCCTCCTTCTTCGTCTTCTTTGTCTCCTCCTCCTCCTCCTCCTCCTCGTTCTCCTCCTCCTTGTCCCTTTTCTCTCAACCACCAGCAACAGCAACCACAGGAGCAGGAACCAGCAGGAGGAACAGCCACACCCCTGGCTCCTCTCAGGGCTCTGGCGTTTATACCCTCACCAGAGTCCTTAGAATTAAACTGTCTGCAGCTGGCAAAATCACACACCTGGCAGAGCACACATAAGGGAAATAGTCTGCTGTTGTAAACAATCTGAAGCAGCCCAATATCCCACACTTTGGATTAAAAAAAATGTATTCACATAACGTAACTCGATTTTTAAAGAAACCAAAACTCTCACTACACAAGATGAACAGGTAGTAACACATATATACAGTTTACCTCAGGGCCTTCCCTTCTCTCTGAGATTTAAGAGGTCTTGGATGTCTCGGTTGTTCTTCCTTCAAACAGGCAGGACTTTTTTTACTTTATCGACTATAAGAAGTTGAGCTCTATGTGAGTGTTAGTCTGATATAAGCTATACTTACATAGCCCAGAAGTATAATTCTTGCATTTAATTTTATACTATACATATTCTACCAAATTGTAAATTGGGAGGTATTGTAATGAAAATGTAAGTGTTGACCATACTAATCCCTCCTCCTGAGAACCTTCCGAGTACTTCTAAATTTCTACTGTCTCAAGTTATAGATTGACTCTTCATGTTTCTCTAACACATGATGATTTTTTTTATGTTTTGTGTGTACAAGGTTGCATCTGGTGTATGATATAAAATGTGTATGTATGAGCAACTGCTAAAATTTGGGTGCCAATCAAATAAATGGAAAATTTATATGAAGAAAAGCAAATTCTGCACTATGTTATTCGAAAGATTAATCTTTTATTCAGAAGAAAGGCCTACATTTACCACAAATGGAAGAATTAAGAATTCAAATTGTGGAAAGAATCGTGGGTTCAACTATTTTGTTAGCTAATCTATCTTAAACCTGTTTCCCAATTTGTTGAGAACAGTGATATACATTTAACATAGTTGTAATTTTAAACAAGATAATAATCTGTGTGTCTTTCCATACCAGAAGATCTCCAGGGGTCAAGAATTCATTTATTCATTTCAAAATCTTAAGCCCCAAATATGTTAAGCACCGAAGAAATAGCTATGGACAAATCAAGTATACTCATATAAAGTTTACATTATAGAGGAGTTGGGAAAGACAGTAAACAAATAAATATACGACAATTATATCTAATTAATAGCACTAGATAAAGTTAAATAAGAATAAAGGTTAGAAGTTGAGTGCTATGATTCTAATTGAAATGCTTGTCAAAAAACTCCAAGGAGAAATTTAACATCAGGTAAAAGCAAGCAAGTCCTATGGGAAAGTGGGGAAGACACACCCAGATAAGAGTGTAGAGTTACACATACATAGGAAGCAGAAGGCTAGGAGATTACTGTGGTGGGGATAAGACAGATGAGGAGTGTGTCAGGAGTTTGGGGCTTGAAGGCAGACAGCAACCAATTCAAGTAGGGCTGTGTTGGCCACGTTGGTGAAAAACAAATTAAAGAGATTGACAAGGAAGGCCTGTAATTCCCCTGCGTTCAGACATCCAGTTTTGTTGTGAAGTCAGTCCACTGTGGAAACAGAGCTATTCTAGTTGTGTTTAATTTTAAATCTTAATACTTAGTACAGTGTCTGATGCATAAATATGAACAATTATTTGCATTCGTTATTTTGTTCAAGGAACACTTTTTATTGGAGAATTACAACTCACAGTGTCTGTGAGTTGCCAGTTTCACCAGTGAACAGAGTACAAAGCAAAGAGAGCCAGGCTCCTTTTTCAGTTAATGGGGGTTCATTCAACAGCATTTTGAGTTCGCAGGTAGACAATGCAGTGCTAGGATTTTAGAATGATTTTGAAAATGAACATCAATCAATAAGTATCCATTACAGGCTTAAAATTGACTGCCTTTGAATGGGCTTCAATAAATGCCAGCAGCTTCTTCATCCTTGTATCAAAGCAGAAGAATGAAGTTGGTAGGGACATAATCCCAGATTTCAAGCCACAAAAGAAGTCTTAGAATATTTTTAATCACTTCAAAAATTCAAACATTGTGGCCTTCTATGAATTAAAAAATAGCTGAGTGTTTCTCTCAAGTTATGTCATGGACAGGATGCTGAATATTGAGTATGTGATCTACAGAGTGATCAAGCTGGACACCACTAGAAGCTGTTTGAAGTGGTCATTCAGGTATTCAGGTGTCTGGAGAAATGAATGTTATATATTCACAAGTACTTAGTGCGGAGACCCGCTCTTAGACTTAACAATCCTTATCAATGCGATGGGGGTTGGCTTCTCTATCATCTACCACTCCATTACTTGATGCATATAAATATTGGCTCATTGAACTCCTAAGCAAGAAAGTGCTAGGCTTTCATAAGACATGTGCATTTGCTCTCAGAAAATAGTGACATAATTTTATTGTCTCAAATGCTGCTCTAAAAAGTAGAAAGATAAATATGAAATGTGTGACATTCTAGTAAAAGAATCAACCAATTAACAAAAATAATTATTAAAAAAACAGAAGTTAATTGTTGTAATGAAAGTGTCTAATATAAGGGAGAAGATGTTAGCACAATTAAATAGAGGTTCTAGAAGTATCCTTGGGCTCCTATCAGAATAGGTGGGCGACTGTGAGAACCTTTGATGACAGCAGCGTCCTTGTGGTAGAGAGGGTTTTATCTCCTCCTGACTGCTCTGAGGTTACTTGGGACTAAAGGCTGTCCTTGTGCCCTCTCACCCTCTTTAGCCACTGCCTGATTATTTTCACACCCAAAGTCTAGTCTTCAAGATAAGCTTCTGAATGACTTCACCAAGTTCTGAAAATATACCCCATTATAATTTTGATTGACATTTTCTTAGTCCTATGTACTAATTTGGAAGAATTGGCAGCCTTAAAATACCTAGGGTAATTCTCAAACAGGAACACAATCTGCCTCTCCTTTTAGTCACAGCTTAATTCATATTTCTCATTAGAGTTTTGCAGCTTTTCTTTATTTTCTTCCAACCCGTTTCCCATGTAGATTATTTTAGGAATGTGTTTTGACTCAAGATGAATTGAGTATTTTTCATTAATATGTGCTACTAATTGGTCCTTTTTCATGGACACGGAAATGACTGGCTTTTTAACAATCTGATATTTGTCTGTTTTCTTAAACTTTTAAATCAATATTCATTTTTTACATGATAACCAGACAATGGCAGAAATAAAAAATAAATCTCCTCTATTATTGTTCATATAATATTTTATCAACCTGAATTTCTCAGGGGAAAAAGCTACAAGGTCAAAGGGCTTGTCTTAGAGAGAGGTATAGTTTTCCCTAGAGAATCATCAGAGTTGGCCCCAGAGCTAGCCGAGCCCTTTGCTCTTCTATGACACATGCCCTTTGGCTTTTTTTTTAGTAGACAGGCCCACCAGCCCTCTTTCTGTGTGCCTAGATGGTGTTATCACTCATTATACAATTACTTAAGTCTTTTATGATTTACTTCCCTTCTAAATGTTTGAACTCAAGAGACAAATATTCAACAGCTATCCAGTAAGCTAAATCCTAAACCTTTGGAGATGTGAGATTCCTACTTTCAAAACAGTAATAACTAAGGGCAGCCATGACACTTCTCTGACTGTTTCTATATACCCTTGATGATGATCACTGTCTTCTTTCAGACTTCTTCATTTTAAAGTTTTAATTATGATTAATTAGTGTGTGTGCGTGTGTGTGTGTACGTGTGTGTTATAACATGCATTTGGAGGTCAGAAGATTATTTGTGGAAATAAGTTCTCTTCTTCCGCCATATGGGTTCTGGAGATGGAACACTGGTCATCATGCTCAGTGGTCAGTGCCTTATTCTGCTGCATCATCTCACCTCCTGGATTTCTTAGGGAAATCTCCAGATTCCTGATACAGAATTACTAATTCATTTATCAAGTTCATTCTTTAGCTCTATCAGTGGTAGCAATTCTCACAAGGAAAAAAACCTGGAAATTGTTCTCGGATCCTCTATCTCTTTACCTCCATCCTTCTCTCATTCCATCCTTATTCAAGCTCTGCTGGATGTGTACCCAACACATTGTATGCATTTAAGACTCTTGGTGGCCCTGATTGACTCAGGGTTATTAAGGGCACCAGGTAGTAGGCAGGACAGGACTGTTACAAATAGTTGGATTTAGAGATTGCGGAAATGGTTATTAGCTTGTACATAATGTATCTGTTCCCTAAACATTGTCTCTTTTACTATCCATTCCATTGGGCAAATGAGGAAACTTGTATGAGTAAAATGTATGACTATTCAAGAGCATACCACTAAGGAATTGAAGACGCAGAGATCACACCTGATGCTGAGACCCCAAGAGGGATGAGTTAGACCTCACGGTGCATTTATGATCTACTTTTATATTGGGAAAATAATATGCTTCCCTGACAAATTCACTGTAAATAAACTAAAAAGTCCATTTCATCTCTACTGTGATAGTATTCAGAAGTTTTATTTCTACTTTCCCTACCCTTGACCTAGGCCTCTTAACCCTATAGCACAAAGTCCCAGCACTACTGAGCTAGCTGATGAGTCCATTCTCCCCACTGAATAGAATGAGTAAGCTCTTCCACACTGGTCTTCATTGGTCTTCACTTCCCTGTGTCTGTCAGTGCTGACAGGTGGTCGGTAGGCAGAAGCATCAAACACAGCCTCTGATGTGAGGGATTTGGATGTCAGGATCTTGGGCCCTATTAAAGTCATCGTCCCCATACAGGCTCTAGGTATTTTGACTTTTAGCCCTTACCAGGGACCATATTACAGCTCTTGTCTTATAGACCAGAATCCTCAGTCCTGAGATTTGACATCTCCCCGAAACTTAGCTGCCCAAGGGCTGCTCTCTTGTCATCTCCACTTTCTCTTTGCTCCAGCCACTGTCACACTGTACACATTTACTTGACACTGGCCACGAGTGAGATGACATTCTTCCAAGTTTAGGTATCAGAAGGATCATTCAAAACTAGTATCAACCACAGCCAGAGCATCTACACAGACATTTTCCACTCATAGAAAGAGCTCTGGTAGAGACATTATGGACCTGGGTCTCTGAGAAGGCCTAGAATAATGGTGTTTTCAGACCTAAGGGTACTGTTTGTGGAAAAGTTCCAGCTGCCTCTTCAAGCTGCCAGGCATAGTTTGCTAGCTTGCATTGCTTAGGAACTGAGTGCCAGTCACCAAGGAGGACTATTATAAACCTTTCAGTGAAGTCTTATAAACTTGGACATATTTACAGAGATTCCCTGAAGCTACCCAACCTATGAGACTGGCAAGCAGTTGAAAACACTCTTACAGTCAGAATTTGGAGGCCCAGGAACACATGCTGGGTTCTTTGGGAGCCTGTATTAGGTAATGGAAACAGTACTGGGTGTTCAATAACGATGGATGCTAGATTTGTGCAGCACCCAAACACAAAACACATGTCAGATCCGTTCCTGGTATGCCAAGGTACCAGCGATGACTTACTACTCATTATTTGACCTGAAGTTGCCACATCAGGGGATGCAGTACAGTAGAGTGCCTCCCTACCAAATCAGTGACAGAGCCCGAGTGACCTGCTTGTGTAGCCTAAGAAATCAGTATCATTTATTTAGCCAATGATAGCTATTCATTTTGGACCAATCACACTCGTTAAGGCTTATGTTATGTCAGGCTTTCAACCAATTACAGAAGACCCTCCACAGGGTAACTTCCAAAAAGAAAATGGTTCATCAAGTCTTCTGATTTGAATATATATGGACACCAAAGGATATACAAGATAGCTGGTGTAGGCTGAGGTGGTGATGGTTGGAGGGGCTTATGAGACTAACTGCCTTTTGCTCAAGACAGTTCAGAAAGCAAACGAGGGTGTAATAGCTGCAAACTATGGAATCAAATGTGTATTAGAAAGTGCTTGCCTGCTTACAATAGAAGCTATAAAATGTATTAATATCCAAGGTTATTTTAGCCATGCTCTGTACCTGCCCATTGCCTAGGGAGAGGTACTCTCACTAGTCCCATGCAAGGCCTTCAAAATAAAGCTTGTGTTTTTTTAACCAAAGAGGAGAAGCCAGGTTTCCATCCCCTCTCCTCCAACAATAAGGCTAGGGCCTCACTTTCTATGAGCCTCTTTCTCCTTCACACCACAAAATTTGACATTATGTCTATGCACTCCCTTTCAGTAGCATTCATCACTCTCCCTGAGTCCTTTGCAAACACCTGTCTGGAGCTTAAGCTCTGTCCTCTTGGACCAGAGGACCAAGCAGCAGGACCACATTCTGGATCTGGACTTTGCACAATAGCTCCTTCATTGGGTTTCAAGCCTGCCTGCCTAGGTCATTAAATAACAAACCCATTGTTAACCTTAGTGTCCACTCAGAAGTTTGACTTGACCTCTGGGGCAGCATGATTAACACACATATTTTGTTGTTGTTGTTGTTGTTGTTGTTGTTGTTGTTGTTGTTGCTGCTGCTGCTGCTGCTGCTGCTCCTATGGAGCTGGAGAGCTGGAAGATAAGAACATAAGCCAAACAAAGCACCAGGGGAAAATCAAAGTTCATATTATACATATTACGCTCCCTCTCCCCTCATTCCTCTCCCTCTCCCCTCTCCCCTCTCCCCTCTCCCTCACCCCTCCCCTTTTTCCTCTCCCTCTCCCCTCTCCCTTCTCCTCTCCCTCTCCTCCTCTCCATCCCCCTCCCCCCTGCAGCTCTCACCAGGATAAAAGAAAGAGAGAAAGAATTACAGAAAGACAGAACAGAACATTGGAACAATCTTCCTACAAAGGCTCTTCTTTCTCTCCCCCCCCCCAATTCCCCCAGCTTTCTTATGCAAGGGACACCAACTGTCTGTAAGGTAGCACCATCACATTTTGCAAGCAGACTGGAAGTGGCCACCCCAGAGCTGAGATCTACAGACAGTATTCATTTTCTGCCACTGCAGACAGCTCAGCCACAAACATGGATGATGAAAGAGAAATTGGCATTGGTCTTACATGGAGCAGATGGGGCCTGAAGTCTGGTTAGAAAAAAAAAAAAAAAGGAACAGAGACTCTTAGGTAGTGTTTGAGCTGGACCTAAAGGAATCCTTCAGGCTCTTTTGCATGCACACAGTCACACACACACACACACACACACACACACAGAGAGAGAGAGAGAGAGAGAGAGAGAGAGAGAGAGAGAGAGACATACACACACACACACACACACACACACACACACACACACACACACACGCTATTTTAAATGAAGGGAGAGAAGACAGCCCTTGTCCATGCTTGTACTCCCTGTTGCAATGTTAACACTTGATTGGCATGCATAACTTCCCCAGACACTAGTAGAACAGTAGACTCAATGAGGGGGAGGTTTTAGCAGTTAATAAAAAGAAATTAGAGGGGGGAATGATATCCCAGTCTCTCCAGGAGCCCTCCTTCAGAAGGAAGATGCCTGTGTTAACAGAAGAAAACAGGAGATGAAGATGAGGATAAAGTAGTTGAGTGTCAAGACCCCACTATATCAGTATGTCATTGTCCTTTCAGCTTTGTCTGTGTTGGTTTCTCCTGTCAAGAAAGTTCCTACCCATAACCTCTCTTCCCAACAGGTGAAAAATTCTTTTTCTACTCTAAGGCCCAAATGGGTTTTCATTTCCTTCAGAACGTCTTTTCAGATTGTTCTGCACTTGACACAATTCATTCCTTCTACTTCCCTATAAATTTCATATCACGGCTAATATTGGTTGTCAAGTTGGCACATACCTGAGGAAAGACAACTTCAATTGAGGAGCTTCCTCCATCAGATTGGCCCGTGGGCATGTCTGCAGGCATTTTCTTCATTATTGATTGATGGAGAAGGGCTCAGTCTGCGGTGAATGATACCATCCTTAGGCAGGTGGGCTGAGGATGTATAGGAAAGCTAATTAAGAGTGAGTCTGGGAGCAAGGCAGTAAGCAGTGTTCCTCTGAGACTCCTGCTTCAAGATCGTGTCTTGAGTTCCTGGTTTCTGCTTCAAGTTCCAGTCTTGAGTTTCTGCCTTGACTTCCCTTGGTGATAAACTATAACCTACAAGATGAAATAAACCCTTTCTTCCCCAAGTGCTGTTTATCACAGCAACAGAAAGCAAGCAAAGTGGAACAGTTCATAGGAGGGAAGAGATTACATGTGACAAATTCAACTAGGTATTCATTCACAGATGGTACAAAGGTCAGAGAACAAACATAAAAATCGTGGCTCCTGAGTTCGAATTCAGATTGTCACACACTGAAGCTGAAAGACTATGGGGATACCCACTCTGGACCTCGTACTCTTTGTCTCTAATTAGTGATAATGACCCTTTCATGTGTTGAATGGAAGTAATATATGGGATAACATTTATAAAGAGCTGAGCATATAGCAGGTAATTTGGCACACATGGTTTCCTTCAAAGAGATGATGGCATGGCTCATTTTTGTGTTATCTTTTACAAGTTTTTTTTTTTCACATTATAGGATTAATCAAAAGAAGGAGCATATTTTCAGTACCTAAGCATTCTAAGGCAATGTAATCAAATAGAAATAAAATAGTAACGCTAACATGAGTAGTGGCACAGTCTTGCACAGGCTTAGGTCTTGTGTGCATCATCTCATATGGTCTTCATCAAAGCTACAGAGGGCTCTATAATGATTCCTACATTGCAGGTGAAGAAACCGAGATCCACAGAGCTGACAGTGATAAGACAAGGTCTCAAAGGACCTTAGTACTTAACTGTCACTTAGATGTCGATTCCCAGTCATTATTGCATAAGAGTCTCACCTGGACAGCTTTGTAAATGCCTGTCCTTAAACCTCAGCCTCAGATTTAGATTCAATTAATTTGAAGTGAGCTCCAGGGGTGGCATTTGAAAGCCTCAGGTGATTGCATGAGCAGTGAGAGATGAGGACCTCCTGACTTCAGGTGATGCTGCACTACAAAGAAAGTTCTGTATTTTGCTGTGGTCCACATTGCCCAGAGCAAATATCCATCTGATATTTAGTCCAGGGAGGGAACATCCCTGATTCATGAAACTGCACAAAGGACAGAACTCTGTAGTCTTTTGGTAGATGGGGCCTCAAACAATGAGTGACTATGGTGATGCGCCTTTCCCTCCCACTTGTGTCTCTAGAATGATCAGATTGCTTAGACAATTGGCGGCCACTCTGAGTCCCTATCATGTACAGGATCCCAGCCTTAAAGCTGGGAAATGAGATATGAGTAAGACCAAGGAGCAGGACTGATCTGCAAGGGGCTGGCAGCCTGAATAAAGGGGAGATGAACGTAAATAATGGGCTGGGTAAGTAACTGCACACAATTTCAGTGTGCAAATTGTTAGGAAAGATAGGTGGTGGTTGTAAAACCCATACAGTGATTAAGGAAGTCTCCCTGTCCATCCTCTCCTTACTTCATGAAGCTGAGCTCTGGTCCTCAAGGTTGACCTTGAGGAAGACAAGGGGTTGTTATCCATTAGAGCTTCAATACTCTACAGAATATCACAAAAGGTTATGGGGACTTCTGAGTCACTTTCCAAAGCCTTGCCGTGAAAGATTAGAGAAGTCTCACAGGACACAGAGCTGTGCCTTGCCCCAAGCCAAATTTGCCCCTGGTAACCCGTAAGGGTTTGGTAAAAAGAGAATATTTATCTATCTATCTATCTATCTATCTATCTATCTATCTATCTATCTATCTGCTGTCATGATTCCCTTACTGCCTCACTCTCTCTATACTCTTTAAAGGTATGTTCATATATACCTTTAAAACACTGGATAGTACATTCCAGCTCTGAGTTGAAGAATTGCCCCTGAACCTCTTCAGTTAGCAGAAGGCACAGCCAAGCACAGAATGCTGGATAAGCGGATATGGATCCTAATGCTGAGAACAGCAAGAGAAGATGTTTTGTTAGGAGTTGGATGGTGATGTCCAAAACTTGGTTTGATGCTTCCCATCACTGTCATGTCTGAGGGAAGAACGCCAAGTCAAGGAGACAGCAGAAGCATTTCAGGACTTATACTCAGGATGGGTGGGAGAGTATGAAGCTATTTTTTTCCATCAGTGATATGAATGTTAGCAGCATCATAGCTGTCTCATCATGGGACATTGCTCAGCTGCAGGGTGCTGCGTCTGTGCAC
Organism: Mus caroli; assembly: GCF_978045245.1. NCBI lineage: Eukaryota > Metazoa > Chordata > Mammalia > Rodentia > Muridae > Mus > Mus caroli. Next base: position 100,152,435 of record NW_028227261.1, on the reverse strand, counting down.
AAGGCTTGCGGTTAAGGTCTCAACAGCTCTATGTATCTATCTCCCTGTTTCATGGAGTTTCTATGGAGTTACCCTCTTTCAACCAGGCTGCCTTAGCAGAACAAAATCAGAATCTGATGTCAGAAATTAAATTGACTGGTAAAGTGTGAACATATCTCCAACTGTGAATAGGCTATTCTGGTATGATGTATGATATTGCTGAGTTAAAGAATCCAGGATTCTATTCCCTTGGGATGGAAATTACTTAGTAGTAACCATTCAGTTATGAGAGGGAAAGAAAATGACCAATAGAAAGGATTCTCTTTATCTTAATCTGCATATTGGCAGGGGACCAGAGATAGCAATCTAGGTGGACTATAGAAGAATAGAGACCATTTCTTTTACAGTTTCACCTAGCAACTGAACAATAGTCTGCAAGGTGCATCATTTCTCTAGATTTACCAGATTAAGCTATCCCGAACTGAGGTAAGTCCCAAGGTCTACATGATTTCACATCAAATGCCTCGATAATTCTGCTGTGTCTCTGGGCTACAACACATGTAACTTCTGGGTGCACGCAGTATTTATGTGGCATTGGTAAGACATGTGAGTGTCCCCAGACAGTCCAGAGCCACACTGACTTGTCTACTGTCAAAATGCCGGAGTTGGGTCCCCCATCTCTGGCCTTGTGTTTCAGTCCTTCTTTTATTCTTACCATTATTTTATTGCCAAGAGGGCTTGGCCTCTGCAGAAATCATGCCTTCGTCTCTCTGTGGCTGATATAGGAAGTGTTGGTTGAGCCCTATGCTTTGGCTGGGAAACTGTAGTGTGTGGATAAGTTTAAGATCCCAAAGATCTTTTACTCTGAGTTAACCTAGTTTTGGTCTCTAGGGAATTGGAAGGAGGTCGAATCATTTTTGTGCAGCTAGCTTGAGAAGCCGTGTTGGCATAGATGAAAATGTGGCTCTATGCTAGCCTATATGTGGTGGGACTAGCCAGGTAATCTTGGGTCACAGAGTAAATATGGTGGACACCGAGTAAATATGGAGTTGGAAGGAGCATCAAACTTGCACCCGAATTACAATTCTGTAGCATCTGAGATGACCAGGTCATCTGATTCCCCAAATGTCATTTGTTTTCACCATAAAATGTAGGCAGACCTTTCAACGCTAGTATGCTGGAAAAGGCTATACACATTTGGGGGGTGGGAGAAGAGACTTGAATGTGAAGACTATTAAGCCAGGCATGATAGTACTCACTTTTAATCCTAGGACTCCGGAGGGTGAGGCAGGCAGATCTCTATGAGTTTGAGGCTAGTCAACTCTATATAGCAAACTCCAGGACAGTCAAGGCTTTGAAGAAATAAGACCATATCTCAGAAAAATGTGTACAGATGATGGAGAGATGGCTCAGCAGTTAAGAGAATTGGCTGATCTGGGGGAACCTAGGTTTTATTTCCAGGACACTCATGGTGGCTCACAAGCATCTGTAACTCCAGTCTCAGAGGATATAGAAAAAATGTGTGCTAACATCCCATAATCATGCATAGTAATTTGGAGGGAAGGAAAGTTGATCATTCATCAGAGGACAACTAGCTTCATATCACACTGGATTAGGTATACCATAGGAGTGAGACTCCACTGAACTTGCCCAAACTTTCCCATTTTCAGAACTCTCCAAGCTGTAGACTTGTAGATATGGGATTATTATCTGTTAGTCATGCAGAAGTTAGATCCCTGCAGTATCTGCCCGTCATGGGGCCATGAGGATAAAATAAGTTAATATGTATAAAAGGCTGGGACCAATGGCTGGCATATGAAAAGGACTGAATAAATATTAGCTGTTCTTACTTTTATTAACTTAAAGATAAAGCCAAGAGAAAAGGAGGCTTTGCAGGCCCTCCACGACATTTCTAAGATTTTTGCTAATTAATCAAGTATTGAAATTGACAGTGAGCTAATGGTCTCTTCCTTTGCCTACTGAGAAAAAAAATGTACTCTTAGATCTAAGTTGTAGTCAGCACTTAAAGAAACAGTATAATATTTTGAAATATTAAGATTGTGTGTGTAAGTCAAAAAGTGAGGAAAAGTGGGGGGGGGGGAGGGGCATGAGAAAGACTGAATCCAAGTCAAGGGTTCTATTTAACACAACCAAGTGCTAACAATTGTAAATATGTAGTATTTTTAAATTTTCTTTGCATGCACTTTCTAAATAACCTTCCTAATGAGAAAAAAAAATATGCGTACTCTTTCAAGTCCTCTCCTATTTCCTTGGAGAATTGGTTCCCATATTGAGGCTCTCATTTACAGGACAACCACCAGCAACCAATTCTTATTGATTGTCTACTATGTGCCAGACAGTGCTGGGAGTGCTAAGAAAAACAGGAAAAATGTAGAGACAGTATTTGAAGAATCTTCAACAAAATCACTCTCCATTCGTGTAACCATTCAAAGTTCACAGCATACTTCCACATGACTTCTCTACATTTTCCTTTCTGCCCAGATTTAGTAGACAAAATATTTTGTCTAGTATTTTATGAATGATGAATCTTGCCCAACGTTATTCAAAATAAAGATGAAGCCAAGCTGAGGTATAGAGTATCTTCCTAGAATGTACAATACCACCGATTTGGAGATGAGAGGGAAAGAGAAAGAAAGAAGAAAATTGAAAAACTGCACTCAAACCTCTGAATCAGGTAAGTTTTGTAAGAACCTGAAACTCAGTGACACTTGAAAATAAAATGTTCCTTACTCTCCATGTTTGTGGGTCTGTAAGCATGAATTCAGCTGTGAGTCAAAAAAAAAAAAAATTAAATGTGTCTATGTGTAACATGTACAGCATTTTTCTTGTCATCATTTCCATAAACAGTGGGGCACAGCAACTATTGATATAGTCTTTATATTGTGTTTAGTTATTGGAAGCTACCTAGAGATGCCTTAGAATGGGTGAGAGGATGTGAGAGGGTTATAGGCCAATATCACCAAGTTTCCAACAAGGGACTTGAGAATCAGCAGATTTTTGTACTCACAGAGTATCCTAGAACCACATCTCATAAATAGCAAGGGACAACTATAATAAGAAATCAAGTCAAGTTTGGAAGTACATACTGGAAACAGAGAAAAAGGATACAGTCTTTATAGGTCGAGTACAATCAAAAGGGCAGAGCTGCAGAATAGGCGCCCTCTCAGGTTGGGGACATCAACACGAACAAAATGTCTTTGCTCAGTTTCTATACCTACAGGTAACCTTCAGGTTATTTTTGACTTCCCAAAGAGTCACTATAAGCCAAGAAGTCCCAGAACAACGTGAACAGCTTCAATTGTTTTGTTGTTGTCATTGTCCTGAGTAGGTTTCCTGTGAGCTTTTTAGAAATGAGTCCCTGCAAGGCCAATCGACAAGCGACAATCTACACACAGCACTGTCTAAGATAAATTTGGGAACCTCCAAAGCAAAGGTCAGCTTTTAATTCAAGCAAAGCCCATTGTCATAGACCCTGTCCAAATATGGAGCTTGCCTTCTGTAAGGCACTACCACCTCTCCATGATCTGACTGCCCAGATCTGAATGGATCCATTGGGTTCTTCACATTAGGTCTTCCGACCTCATACAGTTTCTTATGGGTATAAGAAGCTGGGCTTGCCTGCCCTCCTTAAAGGGAAGGAGATCGCTAAGCAGTTTGTTCTGCATTCTTCTACTCCAGATAACCCCCTCTAATTTGAGGTTGGCTGGAAGTCCTAATTCTTATCAGGAGAATTTCCATAGCTGAAGGGGGAAGGGGATGCACCAAGCCACATCCTGTGTTCTGAGAGAGGCTCCAAAGAGTCAATTGCAATGCTTTGAACTTGAACAAAGTATGGGACTTGCTTAAGTGGATTCAAAATACAGGCCGAGAGAACAGACACGCTGTAATTTTTCTTCTTCCTTCCTCCTTTGCCTGCAGAAGTCCTGTTGCCCCGGGCCCCACACCGGACCCTTTTACCATTTGCAAAGTTCCTCCCATGGACTAGCAAAACTCATTGCCTGGCTCCTGACTTAAAAGTCTCTGGTGCCTCGGGTGATCAAACACTTCTTTTTTAGACCTAGAGTCCTCCATGTCTGTGGAGCACAGCCGCAGGGGTCTGGGAGATACTTGCTGGTAGTTCAGAATGTGGAGAGGTAGACAGCACTCGGGGGATTTGTTCATTTTAGCAAACTTGGCAGAACTTCCCTGCGTGACCTAAATAGAATATCTTCCTCTACATAAAGCATGCATCAGGGTATTTCCTGATTTATTCATGAAAGGTTTGCTTTACAAAGGCCTCAGGAACTGTGCAATCTCAAAATACATGATACATAGGCCTGGATGCTGGAGTGGCATTTGTACAAATTGCTGTGATAGATGGGCCGTGCAGAATGGCAGCAGAATTGGATCAATTTAAACACTCACAGTTGGGGGTTACTTTTTCAGGGGAGGAAATGAGACCCAACTTGCAGATTGTTGGCAGGAACATGGAGACGTGTCCTTTCTCTATAATGAAATAATCGCAGAACAGAACGAGAAGAGAATAAAAGTCGTGTTTACTGAGTGATGTCATAAAGCCTATACCTGCTAATCATTTCCTAGTTCATTCATTCATTCCCAACTAGAGAATGATTCTGCCCTAAACCTGTAGGAGAAGATTCATGGAAAGTACATAATGGTGGTAGACATACATGGGCTCAAAGGGCCATGCAAGGCAATATTATATTTGAAATCTGATCCAGCTAGGGAATTTTGAATTCTGCCTTTCCAACAGGCATCAATCTCTCACCTAAGGAAGAAAGGCTCATGTCGCCTAATGATAGGCATCTTCAGGTGAGCCCACTCTGATGTCCCTTACTGTGGATTCATCTAACGCTTTGGGATTTTCATGCAGGGGTATTTTTAACAGCACAGCAGATGGACCATGGTTGTTTGCAAAGAAGTTTTATTTTAGAGCTTGTGAAGAGATTGGGGTTAATGTACAATAAAGTGAAAGTGACGTGTGTAAAGATAGCGCGAGTGGAATGCCAGGATCCATTACCCTGATGACCCCACAAACAGACCTGCAGCCTCCATCGGAGAAAGCCTACTCACATCCCATCAGCATTTCTTGCAGGATGTGGCCCCACTTTGTGGCCAAGTTCCAGGGGCTTTCTCTTGTTAGGGAACTTGTCCTAATTGGGACAAGGAAACACCAGATTTTTTTGGTTTTTGGTTTTTTGGGTTTTTTTTTAAAAAACTTTGCATTGAGGCCTAGAACTCTAGGGAGATCCAGACTGGGTTCCTTCTCCTTTTCCTGTCATTATGGACAAATGTTGGGAGTGTTGAGGAGGAAAACCTGGGTGTAGACTCTTGAATCACAGGCCTGGAGCTAGAAACAGAAGGAGGTGACCAGGTAGTGCAGTGAAGATGGGCCAAGCCATATGAGGCTGATATTTATGTTTGGAGAGAGACAAGCAACACCAATATAGTTAGTATCCCCAGTGGAGGATTAAAAAAAAGAGGGGGCTTTGTGGGAAGGTCCTTCCGAGAGGGGAAGCCAACTAGAGAACAGTATCTGAGTGAATTAACCTCCAAAGCTTTCCCATGACCCAGAGGATGCCGTCCAAATCCTTGAAGCCGCATCTAGTTCCTTCCCCATTTGTCCCCTAGCTAACCTTGGGTCTTTCCATTGTCTCTGAACCACATGTGTTCTGACCATTCCAGGGTGTCCTTTGTTCCCTGGTCACACAGACAGGCAACATTTATCGAGGCTTTGAAAGTGCCAGGAACTGGAGGTGCAGCTTTATTGGGTTCCATTATTTCATCTTCAGTGTGGGCTCTGAGCAGACTCTCTTAAGGTCTTCAGCTTACAAATGAGGAAACAAAGGTATGAAGCCCGAAAACTGGGTCACAGCGCCATTAAGCAGGCTGGGATCTGACAGCAGTGTGACCCCCATCATCAGGCCTTAACCACTTCCCCACTCCCACCTCCTCTTCTGTATAAGAACATCCCAGAGACCCCCCTGGACACATTGATTTGACTGCATAGGACTCTTCAGATGGTATCCTGGTTTGCCTGATTTAAAGCTCATCTCTTTGTTGGTTGAAACTGTCAAGATCAAACATTTTCCTCTGCAGCTGCTTTTCCTGGCAACTTTAGGCACAGTGAGTGATTTTCTCTTTGGAGCCTCCACATCCCGTGAACAATTCAAAAACACATACTCCATCTCAAGGCAGTGCCCTTCTGCTATGTGTTCATGCTGTGCCTGGCTTCTTAGACCTTTTCTCCAAATGTATCAAGGCCCCAAGAGACTGTGCAATAAACAAGAACCAGCCAGCTCCATGGATCCAGGATGGCTCCTGCTCTGGGCCAGTGACTGCATTACAAATGGCATGACTTACTTCAGGAGTAGCTCTGCATGCCTGTCTAGACCAGTGGCAGCCTGTCACATTCCTACCTTTAAGCTTACCCCACCCTGTGGTGACTTCCTTCAACATGGGAGGCAGTGTCTGCCCGTCTAACAAACCACCTTCTTTTTGGAAAGGATTTCCTTTGGCCCGGGTGCATACCTGGCCCTGCAAGAGTTAACCACGAAGAAGCTCAGATCAGTAGAACATGCGGTTTCCATTACCTATGGTATGCGGACAAGTGGCACGAGCCTGGATTATGCGGTAATAAAAACACACAGTGCAGAATTTATGTCAGATGCCTCAGTTCTCTTTCTCAGCACAAGGAAACAGGGTGCTTGCAGCTCTGGAACTAGACTGTTGCAAAAGGTGAAATTAGACTTTTCTCCCAGCTTGCTTTTAACCTGGTGAGGTATGCCTGGCTTGTCCCTGGTTGCCACAGATGCAAAGAAAGGATGCTAAAGGAATCCAGTCCATCTCCTGGAATACATTCTAAGAAAACTAGTTGGGGCGAAAAGCCCAATGTGTGAGGGGGACAAAAAGGGATAGGGGAATGAGAACAGGGTGAGAAGCAGGAAAGTAGTGAGGAGAGAGGCAGAGGGTCCGCATGCGCAGAAAAGCAGAGCGAGGGAGCACCGTGAGACTCTGAAACAGTATCTTCTTGTAGAAAAAGAGAGTCATACATATGGAGAACTTGCAGTGTGGCAGACAATGCGATAAAGTCCATATCCATGAATGCAGAGATGCTCAGACACTTTCAGGATCATCACATACTTCATCTAGGTAACGAGAGCAGCAGGTTTTCAAGCAATCTCTGTCTTGGTCTAAATATTCTTGCTTTCCTTTTTCAGCTATACCGTAGTAGGCTAGTTCCATAACAGAGACACAAAGGCCTTATGTGCAGATGCCCAGGAGTACTTCATGGATCATTTCTCTTCCTTGATGATAAAATATGGGAAAGATCTATCACGGGGAAGACAGCACTTCCAGTATCTCTCAGCTCTAATCATGTAACTTACTACCTTAGAAATGGGGTCACATGAGGATCAAAATTTATGCAGACAGCAGATGGTCCCAATGCACACACTAAGTGTTAAGCCCTTTAAAGCCAACCACAAAGAAAGTATAAACAAGACAGTGCCTTTCTTTCTGAGTTTATGGTCTCTAGGGTTCCAGAAAGGCGTGTGAGCAAAGATGTACAAATGTTATGATGATGGATGGTACAAAGACCCAAAGGAAAAAAAAAAAAAACCTGTCATGGAGGGAGGACAACAGTTTTTTAAAAGTTCATCTGGAGAAGTAAGAGAGAAACAGTAAGAAAGTAGTGCCCATGGCCTCAGAGAAGTCAGGGCAGGACAGACTTGGAGAACAGGAAAGAAAGAAGCATGGTCAAATAGTGACATCTCCACTGCAGATACGAACTAGAACCATGGGAGCTTTAAGACACACGGATGCCATGGCCTCTCTAGGGACACTCTGTGTAGCAGCATCCATATTTAAAAACTTTTCATACGGAGTTGAGAACCAGGGACTGGATGAGCTTGTGTGAGTTGTGTGAGGTCTAAGGCAGGACATGAAGATGAAAGGCCTTGGGTGCCAGCCAAAGCAGTTTGAACTTCCTCAGTGGGCACACAACCCTCTAAACAGGGAGGCAGCTTTACTGACAGGAAATGAGTCAGCGTAATGGTAAAGTCTTGTTCCATTGAACTTCAGGAGAGAGTCTGGCTTCCTCTTCCCAGAATGACAGACCACCTGCTCTGACTCAACTCCGTCAATTTCACTACCCTTGCAATGACACAGACAGAGGCCTTGGGTCACTCTAGGGGAACTGGTGGCCAGACATTTAAGAGAGCATGCTTCTTATCCACCTTTTAGCATTAACTGGTCATCATTAACTTGGCCAGAGCCTTTCCCCCTCTACTTGTCAGCTCTCCTCCCCACATAATCAAGAGAGTAAACAGATGTGTGCTTCTCTATGGGGTTGGTTGGTTTTGAGCCAAATTTTGCTTTATTCCATTTGAACATAGCAATAAAGGATATATTTGTTAGTGCGATCCAACTAGACAGAAGAGAGTAAGAAAGGATGAACCCAGAATTTCTTTGACCAGCTGCTTTTGTCTTATGTATTTTGGTATTTGAGGAGATACTGGTATTTTCTTGATATATTTAATCTGTCAGCACATCTTAGGCAATGTGTTGCCCAAGTTGTCTTCTCCTTGATTGCAAGTTATTGACCCCAACCCACTCTGCAGAGGTAGAGAAGAATCCATATTTGAAACTGTCTTCCTTATTCCAGCTGGCCTTCAGCCAAGGAATGCATTGTCTTTGAAAAAACCCCTTACAGGCCTCTCAGCCTGGAGCATCTTCTTCTCTAACTCACACCAGGACCAAGGGACTCTTTCAACAACTGTTGTGATGCACCTTCACTTGTTCTTTGTTATGTTATAGCCCAGGTTCTCTGACATGGTGCAGTCCCCCTACCATCTGCTTCTCCACCATTTTCTCCTAATGGAACTTTCTAGTGTTCTGAACACAAGGGAAGCCCCATGGAGACTCCTTAATCTTCCCAATAATGAAAAAGTTCTGTTATATTTACAGATATTAACCCTTATAGTTCATTTCTTCATAATGGCTTCCCTTTATCCTCCTTACCCGAGAAATTCAACTCTTAGAACTAGCTAAGAGAAGTCTTTATCTATTTATGGAAGATGTGTACTCCAGGGAATATATCACATTTAAGATGAATAAAACAGTATACAATTCAAGTTATTATAGACTCTTGACTTTGCTGCGTTCTTCCTGAACTTTGTCCCATAATGGTAATTATCTAGTCACAATACTGGATCTTTGTTTCTATGATAAACTTTTAAGGTCCAGAATGTTTCTTATTTATACATATGTCCTTAAAACTGAGTGCTGGATCTAGAAGAAACTGGAGACCAAGTAGATATTGCCTGAATGCATGAATGAATAAGTGAATGGATTGCCATTGTAGTTTGATATTTCATGAGTGCAGGAAGGGATCGCAGAGCAAGGACTGCTCCAACTCTTGGGACCAAAAGTTTAAACAAGAAACTTGTTTAGGATCCTGTATGACACTTAGTCTGGACCAGGTGATCTCAGAAGAGACTGAAAGGGAACACTAATGCTTTACAGGTGAGAAACTGAGACCACACAACAGAGAGATGGCTCTAGATGGCCAAATGGACAACAGCTGGCCCTGAGCTTTCACATGCTACTGAACAGTTAGCTCCAAATAGCTGTCATCTTAGCTCCATGGGAGTCTGTGATTTCATCTATCTCCACTGTCTCAAACAGTGTGGACTCCTGGCAGCTTCACCTTGGAATCTGATCACTAGTTTGGTTGCTTTCCCCTCTCTGTCTATTTGATATGGCCAGCCTGAACACAGTGCTGATCAGGCGGTCTGAAGCCTTGCACTGACAGAAATCAGGTGTCCTTGCTTCATAAAAGAAACATGAACTGATCTGACTGGAGCTGGAAGCAGAAATGCTGACAAAGATGTAACTCCCAAGGATTCTATGGGGCAAGGAAAAAGCATCACTCTCTGATGATTTAGAGGCATTGTGAGGCTTGTAGATGAGACAGAGAGGGATGAGGAGAAGTCAGGGCAGAAGTGCACCAAGAAGAAAGATGGCTGCAGCTGTTCACCAGGGTAGAGAGACAGAGAGGATAAGGACATTATATTAGTGATTGTTCCATAGCAACAAGACAGCAAAAGCCACTTAAAAAAGGAAGGGTTTATCCTACCTTATAGCTTGAGTTCCAGTCCATCATGGCAGGCAGTCATGGTAGCAGTGGTTAAGGCAGCTGCTCATGTCCTATCCACAGTTAGAAAGCAGCATGCAGTCAACTCTAATGACTAGCTCACTCTCTTCCTTTTACTCAGTCCCAGACCACTGCCAATGGCACGGTACTACCCAAGCTTAGGATGAATCTTCCCACTTCAGTTCATCCAACCTGGAAACTTTCCCACTGATGTGTCCAGAGATGTATTTCCATGGTGATTGTTAATCCCAACGAGTTGGCAATCAAGTCTAAGCATCACAGAAGACGACTCACTATCCTACTCTCTCTGCCCTCCCTCCAACAATGTCCCAGACTTTATCACCCTTCCCCTGGATCAAATATCTACTTTAATTCCTCACTGATTTTTTTTTCTGACTCCAACTTCATCTGCCCGCAGCTCAATCTCTCGAAATACTGTATTCGAATAATTTTTCTAAATGCCCTTGATTAAAATTCATCCATGACTTTTTCCTACTCCAGTGGTTCTCAACTTGTGGGTCATGACCTTTTTGGAGGTTGTATATTAGATATCCTGCATATCAACTATTTACATTATAATTCATAACATAGCAAAATTATAGTCAGGAAGTGGCAACAAAACAATGTTATGTTTTGGGGTCACCACAACATGAGCAGCTGTATTAAAGGTTAATAACCACTCTTTTGCTCTGTATAAAACCCAAATATCTTCGATGATATAAGAATAAAGCTGTTTCAGAAACCATAGGTCATTAAGTCCTACTATCAATGGGAAACTACTTCCATATGAGTTATTGGCCAGGGAGGCACCTGAGGCCCACAAAAACAGTTTAGGCAATTGCTACTTCTGTTGATTACCCACTAGAAATTATTTGTAAGACCTGTTGCTCCATACGCCACATACCTTGGTGGCAGAATATCAAGAAGACAAAGGAAGACCTCCATGTCAGCTAGCCCTTCTACTGCTGGCAGGCACTATGCAGCCTGCAGGGGAAGAATTGTCACCAGCAATCTCATTTAAATGGAGACTCAAATATAGAAATACTGGCCCACCAAGCAAGAGGAAGCCACTGGTACCATAGTGGTAAGTCTGTTATAGGAATAACCACCTGCTTTCTGGTTAGATTTTTGTACCTGCTCCATGGCAAGGAATTCATGTCTGGAACTATAAACCTGATCTTAGCTGGGGCAATCATAGGCTTGGTGCTACTGATTTTATTTTGCTAAATGGACATGAAGTGCCTGTCAAATCCCTTCTAAATAACTGTTTGTGCCCAGAGAATAGTGCTGCTGTAAGCTGTGGTCAGAGAAGCTTCTGTCTGCAGTGGTCAGCAGTGACTAAAGAGACACATAACTGGTCAAAGTACAGAGAATAAAAGACTAATTGAGTACGAAGCCATAATGGAACATCTGTAACACCGCCTCCATGGCTCAGAGAACTCAAGGAAGAGGAAGGGGTTGGGACTCTGTGTGAAACACTGGATGTGACAGATTTGTTGCATTCTTGAACTCACAGTAGCTACAGTTCCCTGCATAAGATCATCACGAGATTGGACTAACCTATACTTGGACATGAAAAGAGGAGAATCCCACAGGAGCCTACTGCTCTGTGTTCATAGACATCCTCTAAGCCAAGTGTTCAGCATCTTGGGGAGTTCAGCTATGGCATCATGTGAATGAACTGTCCCTGCTAGGTCTGTTGGCGACTTGAATCCCCTTATGAAGGCAGGGGAGGTTGGTTGCTTGCAACTTTGTCATAATCGCACATGGTCTCTGGAAGAGGCTAATGTATGAAGGTATGGGAAGACTAAGACAGGAAAGCTCCACTTATGCAGATATGAGAAAGTTCTCATTCCTGATGAGTAAAGACTTTGCTTTCCAGTGATGCTTTTTTGGGGGGATGAGCACCCTGTGTGCTCAGAGGGAGTTTTGATGAAGTCATGCCTTGGTTTGTTGTTGGGACCTTGTGAGGAGTTGACATTGTTTATGTCTCTTTCTGATAAGGAATTTGAACACCACCCTTTCTGAGGATGTGCTTGATGGAGAAAGAAAGAGAACTTCTCCAGTGATGTCTGCTGGTAAGGGGTACATGCTCTTGTTATCAGGCGCCTGCCCACGTTCCTCTAAATGATCCTTACCTCACCATATCATACATACCAAAGAGGGCCATGAAAAGTAAAAGGGGGTCTAGCTGGAAAGAGGGAAGGGATGAATGGGAGTGGGAGGAGCATAGGTGAAAGGAGTGGGAAGGGAGCTGAAAGGACTGCAATGTATTATGTACATGTCCAAGAACATCATACTGAAAGTCATTGTTATGCACATAATAAATTTAGTCTAAGAAACATTGAAATTATAAAGAAGAACAGTCTAGAACTCTTCCTGCTGCTGAAAGGCAATCAGAAAACTTCTGTCAGGGAACAGATTTGGGAGACAGTGGTACATGGTTTGACAGCATAAGTGAGCTCTCTTAATGGAAAAATTACCTTCTGTCCCACCCCACATTTACACCAGGGCTTCTCTCATGGTGGCTGAAATACTCTGTCCAGTACCTAGCCCTGCTTTAAGTGTGAGTTAGACACATATCATTGCCTTCAAAGAAGTCACAATCTAATGGATTGAAAAAACAAGAAGTAAAAACAAGGCTGTCTAGAAGTCTCTTACAGTGCACTGGGACCCTCATTGCATGTGAAGGAATGGAGGACACTGGGCTAGTTCCTGGAGGAAAACTAAGCATCTCCTAGGAAGAAAAGAAGACAAATAGTTAAAGAAGCTCTTTAGCTACAAACCATATGCAAGTTCTTATAGACAACATAGAAGGCAGAATATCTGAAAGTTAGATATAAGAATGATGGATAAAAGAATGATGTCAGTAGGCTCAGACTTTCTCCCTCTCTTCCTTTCTGTCTCTCTCTCTGTGTCTCTGTCTCTCTGTCTCTCTATCTCTGTCTCCCTGTCTTTCTGTCTCTCTCTCTCTTTGTCTCTCTGTCTCTCTCTCTCACTCTGTGTGTGTGTGTGTGCTATTCATTTCTCTGACTCGGTTCTTTCATTTCTCTTTTCTCTCCCTCCCTAACATCAAGACCATTTTATCTCTGTGCAGGATCTTCTTGTGTGTGTGTGATATGTGAGGTGGGTAGGGGAAGCAGGTAGCCTGGGAAGGCAGCTTCATGCTTACATAATTTCAGAGGATGGCACTTAAAGAAAAGTGTCTCTCCCACTGTTTATCTTAGTCCATTCAGGTAGCTACAACAAAAAAAACACAGGCTGAGGGGCTTAGAGGACAGAAATTGGTGTCTCACTATTCTGGAGGCCACCTGTCTGAGACCAGAGTGCCAGTGTCATTAGTTCTGGGGAGGCCTCCCTTCCTGACAGTGGCTGCCAGCTTCTTCTTGTGTCCTTGTAAAAAGCGGATCTGCTGGCTTTCTCTTACCCGATTAGACCCATCTCCATACAGAACCACACTGATGGTGTAAATGAGAAGGACCCCATCACTCAGCAAACAAGTCTTGCTTCACTGGCATCAACCTTGAGGAAGGATTCACTTCACAGGCCCACTCCAAGACCATCATTTAGGAGTCCCTGTGAAGGGAGAGATTGAACTAGCCTAGGTAACATGACAAGCGTGCGACTCTTGAATTGCTGGTACGTCTCTCCAAAGTCACATTGTAAGAGAGAGGTAGTACTTTCTCAAAGGAATGTGGATTGCTGTTACCAGAATGTAGGAAAGGATAGTAGGTATCCACTCCACTTGGGAACTCTCCCTTCTGCAGGGATACCTGTCTAGAATACGAACTTTTCCAGCCATGTCCAAGGGACTCACAGCCTCACTGGAGGGATGTTTATTGGTGATTGTCATGAGATCTCTAAAGCGAAAAGTGAAAAGGGAATCTAGAGGTCTAAAAATGCTGAGGGAACAAGGCAGAAAGCCAGACTCTGGGCCTGCTTTGGAGCAGCACTCTTGGAAGAAATGTCTTGCTGCTCTTGGCAAGTCTGAGGAAAGAAGAAGACACTCAAAGACCATGTGGAGTGTGCGCAGCTGCATTCGCACCGGGCAGCAGAGCTCAGCTGAAGAGCTGCTGTCAGCATGGAGATAGGAGGAGCCTGTCCTGGCTTTGAAGCTGCAGGGGATAATGGAGCCACAGTGCAAGCACAGGGCCTTTTATTGACAGGGTGAAAAGAAGCCAGCTGGGGTTTGTCTATAGCTGAGCTTCTGGTCCTGTCCCATACTTCTGAAAAAGACCCCCTTTGTTCCTTTGCTGCAGGTGGCACCTGTCATTACAGGACATGTAAATAGGATAAACAGCCCCCAAGCTACTGAAGAGGTGCCCCTTTCCTGAAATTCATCGCAAACAGCTCTCCAAGTTCATCTCTCTCACTGTTTCTTTCTCTCAATTGGAGGGTTGAACAGAACGAGGAGAATGCAAGGGCCAGAGGACTCTGCCTTCCAACAAAGCAACGCTGATTTTTGTTACAAGACACGACTTCTCTGCGGCTTCTTTTCCCATACTAAATCTGAAAAGACCACAGAGAATGATTTTTTTTTTAACCAAATTCAAAATAAGGCTCCAAACTAACAAAATCAAACTTTCGGTCTGTCCAGAAGGGGTAATGAGTTCCTTAAAAATCAGAAAGCAGGTGGATTGCTATGAACATGGGAAGTACAGCTTCCTCCCTTGGAGGAGGTGCCTTAGAAAATGTTCACTTGCCAATCAAGGGTGGCTACAAAGAAGAGGACACAGAGTGACAGACCTGGAGACGTGGGAAAGCATCAGTCTGACATCTGTCCCTTTCCCCTGAAGAGACCCTGGCCAGTCCAGAGGTGCTCGCCTCTAGGCAAAAGCATGTTGTTAAAATTCAGCTCAGAAAAATGAGGAAGACACACTGATATTATCTAGTGGGGGCACTCATACCAGAGTCGAGGTCACCCCTTGAAGCTGTCCAGGCATATGTCTCATTCCCTGTCAGGCCTCCTTCGAAAGGGTAAGCACATCCAAGGCAAAGCTCCTCTCTTCTTTTCTACCCGGTGGTAGCAGCCAATAGAGTGGAGATAAACAGAGTAACTTGGCTGCAAAGATGGATTCTCCAGCCACTCTCCCTAGAAGATCTGAGGAAAGCCATCACTGTGAATGAAGAACTCAAAGTCAGATCCTGTAGCTAATGAACAAGTGAGTGACTGACAGCAGAACACTGGTTTAGAGAGAAGAAAATATCAATCTACAGAGATAAATGGGTTTTTATTTGTTTATCTGTTTTATTCAAGTAAATTGAGATTGGCTGTATTAGATGCTTTAACATAGCCAATACTTAATAGACAAAAGTGAATAGCCAACCGAATTATAAAATGGGCCCAACTGGAAAGAAGAAGAGTAGGCTGAAGATTTGGGAGCAAAGATTTTCACAGAAGCCTTTGGAGGTCAAGAATCATGGAGAACAGATCGAGACAGCTCTAACAGTGAGTTCTTGGATGTTTTAGAGGAAACAAATTAAAAAAAAAAAACCAATAATGGTTCTTAGAACTAAAGTCAGACAACATTCCAAAAGTTAAAAATGTTTGACAACAGCCAAATAACTCCAAAGAGAGGGAAGTGCCTCAGCTCGGGGTGGAGGGGCAACCATTCAAGAAAAGAAAAGAAAATTCACCTGTCTACAAAGGAAATCAGGTTTTTCCGTGAACCACTGCAGTAGCTACATGAAAGATAAAGTTTTACTGGACGAAAGCTACTTCACATCTAGAATTCTATGACTAAATTTCATTAGAAAGTGAGAATGAGTGCTTTCTCTAGCTCCTTCATTGAGGACCCTGTGCTCCGTCCAATGGTTGGCTGAGAGCACCCACTTCTGTATTTGTCAAGCACTGGCAGAGCCTCTCAGGAGACAGATATATCAGGCTCCTGTCAGCAAGTTCTTGTTAGCATCTGCAATAGTGTCTGGGTTTGGTGGTTGTTTATAGAATGGATCCCCAGGAGGAGCAGTCTCTGGGTGGTCATTCCTTCAGTCTCTGCTCCAAACTTTGTCTCTGTAACTTCTTCCATGGGTATTTTGTTCCCCTTCTAAGAATGACCAAAGCATTCACACTTTGGTCTTCCTTCTTGAGTTTCATGTGTTTTGCAAAGTGTATCTTGGATATTCTGAGCTTCTGGGCTAATATCCACTTATCAGTGAGTACATATCATGTGTGTTCTTTTGTGATTGGGTTAGCTCACTTAGGATGATATCCTCCAGATCCATCCATTTGTTTAAGAATTTCTTAAATTTATTGTTTTTAATAGGTCTGTAGTACTCCATTTTGTAAATGTACCACATTTTCTGTATCCATTCCTCTGTTGAGGCACATCCTGGGGAACAATGTGAACTAGCCAGTACCCCCAGAAATCCCTGGGACTAAATCACCAACCATAGAAAACACATGGTAGGACTCATGACTCTAGCTGCATATGTAGCAAAGAATGGCCTAGTCGGTCATCAATGGGAGGAGAGGCCCTTGGTCCTGTGAAGGTTCTATGACCCAGTATAGGGGAATGCCAGGGCCAGAAAGTGGAAGTGGATGGGTTGGTGAGCGGGTGGGGGTCGGGGAAGGATAGAGAGTTTTGGAGGGGAAACTTGGAAAGGGGGTAACATTTGAAATGTAAATAAAGAAAATATCTAATAAAAAAAGAAAGTGAGAATGAAATAACTATCTTTATAGAGATGAATGAACTCAGGAAAGGTACAGCTCACACCCTCTGAAGAAACTAATGACTAGAGAATATTCAAGGAAAAGGGCAAAGTTAAGCTGGGGTGTTGAAGTGAGATGCATAGGGAAGTAATGAACAAGAAATTAGTCCAGCTCACTGCTGAACTTCACTCATTCCTTGCATTAACTTTGTACATGACCTGGGAGGGAGACCAAACACAATTAACATAATGCTCCAAAGTTTCAGTGGCAATCTCTGCAAAGAAGATCTGTCAGTTATAAATAAAAGCATAGAAAGGTACCCCATGATTTCATCATTAGGAAAACTCAAAACAATACACCTCATAATAGGTAAGACTTTAAATGACATAATAGCTAGGTAGGATGACTTGTGGAGGTACTGGAACCCTTACATACTATTATGGGATGTGAGTGGACTAACTTTCAAGAAGAGTTGATATTTCTTCAAAAGCTTAAACACATGTTTACACATAACCCAGTAACTCCACTTCCATGAATGTACCCTGTATGAATATACATATGTGTTCATACATAATTTTGAGGATTCATAATAGTCAAAAAGTAGAAGTAATAAAAATGCCCATCAATTGATGGATAGAATAGAATATACCCATGCCGTTGAGTGTGAAGGAATGAAGATCTGGTTTGAGCTAAAAGAAAGATGGTTTGGGCTGGAGAGATGGCTCTGTGGTTAAGAGCACACTAACTGCTCTTCTGGCGGTCCTGAGTTCAATTCCCAGCAACCACATGGTGGCTCACACTACTTATAATGGGATCTGATGCCCTCTTCTGTTGTGTCTGAAGACAGTGACCATATATTCACATATAAAAAATAAATAAATATTTAAAAAAATATTGTTTCCCCAAACAGCATGGTAAATGAAAGAAGCAAAACACAAATAATGGTGGGTGTATGTTTCCATTAATATACTGTGTCTAGATCAGGCAAATTCATTATGGGAAAACATTTCTGTGGCTGAAGAGGACTAGAGAGGGGAAAGAAGGATAGTAAGAGGTGATAGAAAGTGCTTTGAGATATCATGTTTTGTTTTTTTTTGTTTTTTTTTTTTAGTGACAAAAAATTTAAATTATGGTAACTATTGTATAACCAGGTAAGTCTACTAAAAAAAAAAGTCTATAGTCATCAATCTGTATACATTCAATGACTAAAAATGATGAGCAAATTATTTATCAAACAAGTTGTTAAACTGCAGTGATAATCCCTAAAAGATATAATTTCAGACTGTCTTTGTAAGAGTTTAACTGCTGTGAACAGACACCATGAGCAAGGCAGCTCTTATAAGGAAAACATTTAATTGGGGCTGGCTTACAGGTTCAGAGGTTCAGTCCATTATCATCAAGGTAGGAGCATGGTATAAGAGGATCTGAGAGTTCTATATCTTCTATATTCTGAAGGCAAACAGGAGAAGACTGGCTTCCAGGGAGCTAGGATCAGAGTCTCAAAGCCAACCCCCATAATGACACATTTCCTCCAACAAGAGCACACCTACTCCAACAAGGTCACACCTAATAGTGCCACTCCCGAGACAAGCATATACAAACCGTCACATAGACTCATAAAATGTATTTAAAATGAAGAAAAGAAATTTCCTCAGTAAGTATGCTGAGGAAGGGGGTAGAAGCAACTGGAATGCTCACTGCATTGACTACAACACCCAGGGTTTGAAGACAGATACTCAGCAAGCAGCACCAGGGTGAATGGGTTAAACTCACCTTCAAGAAACACTTGCAGATTGTGTTTTTAAATTCTATCTATACTGGCTAGTTTTGTGTCAACTTGACACAGCTGGAGTTACCACAGAGAAAGGAGCTTCAGTTGAGGAGATGCCTCCATGAGATCCAAATGTAAGGCATTTTCTGAATTAGTGATCAAGGGGGAAAGGCCCCTTGTGGGTGGGACCATCTCTGGGCTGGTAGTCTTGGGTTCTATAAGAGAGCAGGCTGAGCAAGCCAGGGGAGGCAAGCCAGTAAAGAACATCCCTCCATGGCCTCTGCATCAGCTCCTGCTTTCTGACATGCTTGAGTTACAGTCCTGACTTCCTTTGGTGATGAACAGCAGCATGGAAGTATAAGCCGAATAAACCCTTTCCTCCCCAACTTGCTTCTTGGTCATGATGTTTGTGCAGGAATAGAAACCCTGGCTAAGACAAATTGGTACCAGCAGAGTGGGGTATTCCTGTGACAACCTGACCATGTTTTGGGGAGGACTGTGGAAGGACTTTGGAACGTTGGACTTGAATATCCATTCATTGCTAAGAGCTCTGTCAGATGTTTTGTAGGAGCTTGGAAGATAATGTTGAGAACAGTGCAGAAGATGGAGGCCTGGCTTGTGAAATTTCAGAGGGAAAATTAAAAACTCTTTTCAGGGCCATTGCTGTTTTGATTGTGAAGATTCTGTAGTTCTGGTTAGCTGGGGCTGAAGAATCAGCTGTGATTAACAAGATACCAGATCTTCTAAAGCAAAAACTTTGCATTACTGGGACTATTGATGCTGGCTAGCTGGAGCTAAGAAATTAGCGGTGATTAAGAAGAGACCAGCATCATTGAGGTGACATCTTCTGGGAAGTGTTTTCTGAAAGCACAAAGAGGCTGTGTTCCAGAGATAGCCAAGGTTGTACTCCTGCTGCAGCAGGACTTGGTAATGTGTAAGGATCACCCAGGTGGTACTGGTTTTGAAGGCATGAAGGGGTCACGCAGAGCAGCTGAGGCTCAGCACTGTGAGAGGCCATGGAAGGCCATTGGTGAAGGTGCAGCCTTAGTTGTAATTGAAGGCCCAGGACTGAAGGGGTCATGCAGTGTTTTGGAGATGCCAGTACCATGAGATGACCACCAAGAGCAGCAGCATCAGTGAAGTACAGGCATCTGGAGCTTAGAGGACGACACGTGTGCTACAAAGGGCATGGCTGGAGAAGTGACCCAAGCCCTTGGAGGAGCCCAGAAGATCGTGAGTTGGATCCCAGACATTGGACGGTTGGAGATTAATTTTTGCTTTTGATTGTGACTGTGCCCTGATATTTTCCCTCTTGAAGGAAGAAACTGTTTGTGAAGCCCACAGTTAAGAGACTTTTAATTGTAAAAAGACTTTGAATTTTAAAAGAGATAGATATTTTAAAGAGATTGAAATTTTAAGAATATGTAAAGACTGTGGGACTTTTAAAGTTATTTAGATCTTGGGGATGAATAAGAATGTAAGGGTTGAGGCTTAAGAGTGATGTGTTTGTGTGTCAAGTTGACAAGGTGTCAATTGTACTGGCTAGTTTTGTGTCAACTTGACACAACTTGTGTCAACTTGACACAACTTGACACAGAGAAAGGAGCTTCAGTTGAGGAGATGCCTCCATGAGATCCAAATGTAAGGCATTTTCTGAATTAGTGATCAAGGGGGAAAGGCCCCTTGTGGGTGGGACCATCTCTGGGCTGGTAGTCTTGGGTTCTATAAGAGAGCAGGCTGAGCAAGCCAGGGGAGGCAAGCCAGTAAAGAACATCCCTCCATGGCCTCTGCATCAGCTCCTGCTTTCTGACATGCTTGAGTTACAGTCCTGACTTCCTTTGGTGATGAACAGCAGCATGGAAGTGTAAGCCGAATAAACCCTTTCCTCCCCAACTTGCTTCTTGGTCATGATGTTTGTGCAGGAATAGAAACCCTGACTAAAACACTATCCATTTGAGTTTACTTGAGTTATTTTTCAAGGGACAAAAAAGACAAAGTCTCTACTGAAAACAGGATGAAAACACTTGGTTAGAAACAGTTAACAACCTCACAAAGGAACTACTTATATCATTACTGCATAAGACTAAAAGTGAACCAGGCATGGTAGCTCAGACAGGAGGCTAAGATAGGTGGCTCACCATGAGTTCCAGGCCAAACTGGATCACAGAGTGAGTTTCGAGTCAGCAAATTCTACACAGTAAGTTCCAGGTCAACTTGGACTATAGAGTGTGACCCAGTCCCTCAAACACACACACATACACACATTCACACACAAAGTTAAAGAGAAATTATTCAAAAGGGAAAAAAGACTCAAAATTATATTTCTAAATAGAAATCCAGCTCACAATTAAATATAAAAATATATGGTTCTAAAACATATAAAGACAAAAGCAATAAGGACAAAAGTAGAAACGAATGAAATAGAAAATAAGTCCAGTGTCTTTGACTGTTACTCTCACAAATTTTTAGATGGAGCCTGGACTCTCTAATGGAACTGAGTATTTGCTTTGTGGTTTGATGCTGCGAAAACAAATCCTTTATTGACAGAACATTACTCATGGCAGCTGAACCAGAGGCCCCGTCCTTCTGAAGGTATCTGAGGAAGGCAAGACTTTTTCTATCATCCCTAAGTCCAGGAGATGTAGTCTCCCACCTTTTAGCAATTTCTTACATTGTCTTTGACCTTGAGTTGACCTTCTCCTCAAAGCAGATGTCAGAATATCTCTCATTCTGAATGTGCTGTCTGGTTGGCTTTCTTTTAAATTGCCTCTGTGGAATGAGAAATTTCATGACTTTCTCCTCTTCTAGCAGTAGATTAAATCAGCTTGAAAGTGTCAGGAATGGGATATGTGCGCAGGGGTGTCTTTTTTTTTTTTCTTCTAGGGCGTTTAAATAGGGTTTTCGGCATAAAGAAAGTATGCAGTGTACTAAGCTGTATGCTTGTCTAATTCTTTTTGGTGTATTATTTATGAAAGGAAGACAAGCTGTTCTTCCCAGAAGGTCTTGTTAGGATTCTTGAGAGAGTAAAATTCTTGAATGGAGCATATTAATTGATACCTGACACTTCTGCTAAAGAGTAAAAGACAGACCAAAGTGCTGGTCTCCTGCATCCTCTGGCACTGGGTTGTGCCTGCTACAGAAAACTATCAGGTCACTGTGGATGGACCAGCTCAACAGTTTCACTAGGACTTAAGTGTCACTAAAACATAATGGAGAGGCACAGCACACAACAAAACAGTGGTCCCAAGGCAAGGCTGATATTGAACCTCAGGGGAGCATCATTATTTTAAGACCATAATGCTCTAGAGATCCAGGATCCTGGAATCCATACTGTAATATGTCAGTGCTGTGGAAAGAGATGCTTGGTGGCATGGTGGCGCTGTGTTTTCACAGAGACTTGGGAATGTGAGCTTACCACTTGAGACAACTTGTTCGCTCTCTTCTGTGGTATTTCTTGATAATAAGTTGAGTTAGTCCTCAGAAAATTATTTGCAGAGCAGGAGAAAATTGAAAGGAAAGTGGGTGTTTCAGAAGTTTTCTTTTTCTTTTTTGGCAGAGGAGTAATCAGCATGTATTGGTGGCTGTCTGTATGCAGGTTGTTTAGATAGTATCAAATACAAACCGTTACATGTTTATGTTGTTCTAATGGACACACATGCCTCTCACTCTTACTGGTCCTCTGAGTTCTTCTGCTATAATGCTGTGTGACCTAGGACAGAAGCAGTAGATGGAAGTCACTGAGTTGCTATGCTGACTTCGCACCCCTTCTTGGGTATAGCCCTTCATTAATGCTCACAGTTTCTGGCTGACATAAGTACATATGAAAAGTTCCATCAAACTGTTTAAAGTCACCCAGTCCTCATTCAGTGGCAGAACCAGAATCCAGGTTGCCCGGTTGTTCGTTCTAAAGCACTACCTGAACATGGTCCCTCTCACAGCCATCTTTCAGGATGAAGTATGGTTTATATGAGCTGCTGGACATCAGAATACAACTAAGTAATGACAGTACCAAAAACAAAAACAAAAAACAAAACAAAACAAAACAAAAATACTCTACTTATTTAGCAAAGGTTCCTTCTTTGTTATCCCTACAATCTTAACTGGGGCTCTGTGTGTGTGTGTGTGTGTGTGTGTGTGTGTGTGTGTGTGTGTGTGTGTGTGATATCTTAAGCTAAACACAGAGAAATGTTGAAATACTCTAAGGGTCATTGTTTAACACAAAAGATATTACAGAATATGAACAGGACTTATTCAGAAGTAATATGTGATGTTCTTAAAGAAGATGAATGTCTTTTCAGAAGCTTGGACCCTTGTGAATTAAACAAGACAGAAGCCAGTTCCCCACTGGTGTCATGAGGAAGTAGTCACAGAATCTTTGAAGAACTCACTCCAGAAAGAATGTACTTGGGCAGGTACGAGGATAACAAAGAAGCCAGCAACTGCACTAAAGAATCACAGCACCAGAAATGATATACAGATGAGGCTCAATAAACATTCACCAAAAAAGAGCTGACATTGAGTCATTGTGCCTTAGTCTTGTCTTATTACCTTGATTGAATATGACATCAACTAAGAGGTATGCCTCTGGACTGGTCGAGAATGGTATTTCTTGGAAGGCTTGAGTGGAGAAGACTCTCTGTGAGAATGGCCAGCACTGTCCTGTAACAGCCTAGATACAAGGAGATCTGAGGGGAACTGTTGCTTTTAGCCTGTGTGCCTTTCAACCCTGGTGGTGAGTACATCTACTGTGCTGCTGCTGTCTCTTCTTCTTCTTCTTCTTCTTCTTCTTCTTCTTCTTCTTCTTCTTCTTCTTCTTCTTCTTCTTCTTCTTCTTCTTCTTCTTCTTCTTCTCTTCCTCCTCCTCCTCCTCCTCCTCCTCTTCCTCCTCCTTATTCTCCTCCTTCCCCTCTCCCTCCACCTTCTTTTTCTCCTCCCTCTCCTCCTTCCCCATCCTCCTTCTTTTTCTTCTTCCTCATCTTCTTCCTCTTCCTCCTCCTCTTTCTTCTCTGCTGCTCCTGCCAGTATTCTTTGCTGGTAGTAAAAAGTACTTTCCTCACCTTTCCAACATGGAATGAAGCCTGTGACTCTCCAGGAAATCTACAGGCTTCTGCTGTCAGATGGGGGCTGCTGAGGCATCTACCCTTGTGGATGAAGCAGTATACTGGCTTTTCCAACTCAAACATGCACGATGATCATTGTTGAACTAGCAGCCCACATCATGAATCCTCTCTTCAGTGTGTGTTCATTCATTGGTTGTGTTCTTCTAAAGAGCCATGTCTTACCTGGCCACCAAGTCTCCCAGATATTCTCACGTACAGTGAGCTCTAAGTGTTTGTGTAATATTGAGAGGGTGTCAGCCTCAGACAAAGGCACATGTGTCCCATATTTGCTAATTCTAGATTCAAGGAAGAGTGTTGAAACACAAAGACAGCGTGAGCTTAAACCAGAACTCAACTCTCAGCTCTGGAAGAAATCAGTTGCTTTTCTCATGCCTGGCAGGAAAAAAAAAAAAAAAAGCAACTTGCAGGAAGAAGGTCTTATTTTGGCTCACAGTCTCAGAGGTGTCATTCATCATCCAGGGAAGGCAAAGAAGAGTCCACGGCCACAGACGCACCACAGTGGCTCTCCTCACATCATGGCAGACCTAGAAGCAGGCAGTAGATTATGCTGGTGCTCTTTTTATTCTCTCCACTACCCAAGCTCATGGGATGGTGCCGCCAGTATTCAGTGGGGTGCAGCTTTAACCCCAATGTTAGGGAGGCAGAAACAAGAGAATTCCTGGGTATTGATAGCCAGGCAGTCTGTCTGAAACAGTGAGATCCAAATTCAGTGAGAAACCCTGTCTTCTGAAAGTAAAGCAGAGAATATTGAGGGAAAATGCCCAGGCTCTAGCTTACACACACATGTGCTCACACAAAAGTGCATGCATGCATGCATGCATGCATGTGACATGTTTACACACACACACATTCACACTCATAAATAAATAAATGAAAATGGAAAGAGAAAAGGACACAGCAAAATTCTGTAATGGCAGATTCCATCTTTCACCCTCCCAAGGCCTTTGTCTTTCTTCTCTCCTCCCAAAGCACCCTGCCCTTCCTTTTAAGCTGCAGGGTACTTGTTTATATCATTGCTTCTCACAGTAGACCATTAGTTCACAAAGGCAGGGGTTTCCTCCTATACTTCTAGATTCTCTGCTTCTAGGGTAAAGTTAGAGATACATCAAAAAATCACATGTATATATCACATGAATATATGATTTAGGTGTAAAAATTTAAAGTTTATTTGGATGTTCTAAATAAATTTAGACAAATGTCATGATCTTCAGAGCTTTAGTTTTCTAGCTGTTAGTAGGGAAATTATGTTAATGCTTGTCAATATATATAATGGACAGAAAACTATAACTATAAACCATATAGTTAGATTCCAGAGGATCCTTACAGTGATTAATTCCAAATGTACCCATTGAACAGATGAAAACTGAAGCTAAGAAAATGGATAGGGTGTGTGTAAGACAATCTGGAACATATTCAGGCCTCTGGACCATCCGTTTTACATAACTATTTATTTACACTCTTTAGTTGGTTGGTTGGTTGGCTGGTTGGTTGGTTGTAACATTGTCATACTCTCTTGATCAAACTGGTCTCTAATTCATGGGCTCCTCAGTGACTGTAGCTACAGACATGAACCCCTGTGCTATGCTCATTCTTAATACTGCAGTTTGAAATCCTCAAATAGGCTTTCCACAGTTACACAAAATAATTTTATAGTCTAGAGCACACTGCTGTGTTCTAGATAATGGACTCCTTCCCAGAACTAAACAGCTGCTCTGGTCAAGAGAGAGGCAATCCTCACTAAAGAGCCGTGAATTGGGAACAAACTGTACAATATAGGTCTACGTGGATATTAGTTACTCTGAATGAATCAAGCTTGAAGAAGAGAAAATGAATTTTCCTTAGCCACCACCCCTCACTGAAGTTAAATGACTTTGTTCAGCAAGACAAATTCTTAGGAAAGCTAAGGAAGCCAAGTGCCCTCTAAAAAAAATTACAGGGACAAGAGAAGAGGTCAGGAAAGGGAAAGCAGCCCTGAGTTGGATATCAACCCTGGAACTAGCCATCCAGTCAGGCTTTAAACTTTGTGCTCTTGTTTTTAAGCTGTGCTCAATGCTAGAGACAATGAGAAATGAGATATGTATATGGTCCCTGTCCCCCCCACCTCAACAACCAAGTTCACATCATCCTGTTGAGAAGAAGAAATGTACACAAATGTCTATTTTTTTAAATCAAAGAACATATAAATAAATGGAAAGACACACCATGTTTCTGAATTAAAAGGTTTAATGTAAACAGATGCCAGCTTCCCAACAGGTGATAATTCAGATCAAACCCCAAGTGAGTTAACTGGTAGGTATAGAAAAGGCTAGTCTCAAATGTGTTTGGAGAGTCAAAGGAGCTAGAAACAGTTTCAGAGGTAATAATAAAACAAAAGGAAACCATCTGAAACTGTCTACCTGATTTCAAGATTTACTTTAAATCTATGGTTATCAACACTGGGTGGCAGTTGAGGAAGGATGGAAAGACAGGTCAAATGAATGACAAAGAAATCAGAAACAGATGCACACCCCCCCCAAACATATTAAAGCCAGTAAAGGTAAAAAGAATAAGTGTATGTGTGTGCTTATGTGTCAGTGTGCATATATCTATGTACATATGTAGTATATGTGTATGCTTATGTACATGTTCATATATGCAAGCAGGTGGAAGCCAGAAGTCAAAACTAGGGGTCTTTTTCCATCTCATTCTTAGCATTTAAGGCAGAGTCTCTCCTTGAATGTGGAGCTTAGCAAGTAAGCCAACCTGTCTGGCCAGCTGTCCATAGGATATTTCTGTTTTCCCAGTGCTAGGGTTATAGGCATGCACTCTTCACACAATTGTTTACATGAGGTCTGGAGTTCTGATCTCAAGTCCTTAATTTGTGTAACAAGAACTTTACTATTGAGCCATTTCCCTAGCACCCATTTTTTTTTAACTAAAATAATAAAATAATTTACATCTTAATGTAAAAAATAATTAAAAGAACCCTTTGCTTATATATTATATTGGACAAAATTAACTAAAACTTAATAAAGGGAAGAGTTTGCATGTAAAATAAAATTATAAAATTTTGTAGATAAAGTATTTGGAGGCCAAGAGTTCTCTGACATCAAAATTTGATCTACAAAATGAAGAGTAGATTTTCAGAGTCATCACAATTACAGTTTTGCTCTGCTCTGAAAACCATCTTGTCAAAGTGAATTTTTTAGAAAAAGCTACAGACTGAGGGAAAACGTTTGCAAAGTGCACATCCATCAGAGGACTAGTACTCAGGACACATAAAGAATTCTCCGTGCAATGTCAAAAAGCAAATAATATAGACACAGAAGGAGAGACTTTTAAAAAACACCTAAAAAGAGAATATTGATATGTTGATGGATTATAAGTACATGAGGAGATGTTCAATGTTCTCTGTCATTAAAATGCAAATTAAAATTATAATGGAGTAGCATTACATATTAGTCATCATGACTAAAATAAAAATAGCGCTGATATCAGATGCTGTCAAGGACACAGAGACACTGAGCCAATCATATACTGTTCATGCAAATGAAAAATAAATGGCACAGCAACCCGGAGAAAGAAATGTGCCATGTGTTCAAAGTAAACAGGCAAGCCAGGTATGGTAGTCCACAGCCCTAATCTTAACACATAGGAAGTGTAGACTGGGGAACAGGGATTCAAACTCAGTCTTAACCAGATAGGGAGTTCAAAGCCAACTTGAGATACACAAGACTTGGCCTTGGAAAAGGAAAACAAGCAAACATAATAAATAAATAAATAAATAAATAAATAAATAAATAAATAAATAAATAATGTGCACCTGTTATACAACCCAGCAATTGATGTTCCTTAACCTTATTGTAAAGAAAACTTATATTCCCACTAAAGCTTATGCACTAGTGTTTGCACTTTTATTTGCAAGAAGCCCAAACTCTAAGGAAACTTTATAGCCTTCAATAAGCAAGTTGGTTAATTGTAGTACATCTCATTGCTATTGAATACTTCTACCTCAACAATAAAATGGGAAAAGCTATCAGTACAGATAACAAGTTAGACGGATCTCTACAGATTTATACGCAACGAATACAACCAATGCTGAAAGTCTGTGTGTTACAAGATTCTATTTGTATTACATTATTGAAATGAAACAAAAGGAAGAAATACAGGAGAGAATAGTTATTTCCAAGGTGTAAGGCTTAGAGGAAGCCTTCTATACATTGGGGACATGACTGTAAAAGAGCAACATGGGATTTGTATACTGAGTGAAGCATTTTGTGCTGTGGCTGCGACACTGAACTATGGTTTCACAGGACATTTCCATGAGAGAGATGTATATCAAAGGTTCGCTGAATCTATTACTTACCATTGCATCTTACTCTAAGTTAACTCTGAACAGTCTAACTCAAGAATCTATACTAAACTGTCTTGGTCCTGGATATGAGTGCATGTGCAGTGCTTTGAATCTGGTATTCCCTGAAGGTCCGTGTGTTTAGTTAGACCTTAGACTGACGGGCTTTGGGGAAGTGACTGGATCCCGAGGACTCTGACCCAGTCAACAGACTAAGCCCTTGAAGAATTATGGAGTAGTATTGGGAAGTGGGAAAAAATATGAGCTGAGGCATCTTTACAGGTTCTATCATCTATCTATCTATCTATCTATCTATCTATCTATCTATCTATCTAGTCTATCATTTATCTATCTGTTATCTGTCTATCCTCTGTCTGTCATCTGTCTATCATCTATCTATCTATGATCTATCAATATATATAAAATCTATCTGTCTGTCATCTATTATCTATCTAACTACCTAACCTTATTATCTATCTAACTCTGTCTCTCTGTCTTCTTTCTCCCCTTTCCTTCTCCTCTCTCTGCTCTTCCCCCACCCCCTCCCTTCTCTCCTCTCCTCTCCTCTCTCCCCTCTTCCCTTTCTGGCTACCATGAGATAAGCATTTCTATCCATTACAATAATACTCTGCCTCAACTTAGGTCCAAAGCAGCAGAGATAAATATGGGTGGGAGTCTTTGAATTTATGAGCCAAAGTCGGTCTTTTCTTTCTCATTTTCCTCCAAGCTTTAGTCACAACAATAAAAAGCAGACTAATACAGTGTATATGTCAGCATATTGTATGGATTTTGCAGTTTATTTTTCATAACCATAAAGCAACCCTGTAGACAAATGGATTGGAATAGCAAGGTTTTGAGATGACAGTTTT
Source organism: Mus caroli (assembly GCF_978045245.1). Lineage (NCBI taxonomy): Eukaryota > Metazoa > Chordata > Mammalia > Rodentia > Muridae > Mus > Mus caroli. The sequence goes on along the minus strand of NW_028227261.1, from coordinate 100,123,537 downwards.
AAATTTTTATTTCTTTTAATTTTTGAGACTATGATATAATTACATCATCTTCTTCTTCCTTTCCTTCACCCAAATTCTCCCGTATATTGCTCCTTGCTCTCCGTCAAAATTCATGGCCTCCGGTTTCATTAATTGTATATATATATATGTATATATATTTCTAAATACATAAATACAACTTACTCAGTCTGTATAATGTTACTTGTCTGTGTGTTTTCAGGGAGGATCATTTGGTATTGGATAACCAATTTGGGTGCTGTTTCCTGGGGCCCCGAGACACTTCACCCAAGACCCACACTCAAATTCAGCATTCCTTAGCTGCCAGTAGTTCATTGAAGCCTCATGGGCTCCACTACCCATTCATTTTATTTAATGTGTCTGTTGCTGTCTTATCCAGCTAATGTTTAAGCAGTCATGTTGGTGAGATTTTTATGGGATCTAAATACAGAGTAATGGAGCCTAGTCCCAGCAGATACATCTACAACACAGGTCCTGAATATTGCAGAGTATTCAGGGAATATTGCAGAGAAGGGACAGAAAACTTTTAAGAGCCAGATCAGGGAGTCTTATGTGAGATGGACTACATTTAAAGGCTTCACTTATGTTTGCTATTCAGTCACCTTCTCTAGGTGTACATGAGTTATTTCTGCATTTACTTTCTTTTAACTTCAGTTTGGGAAGACTTACAGAAGGAAGGAAGAGGAGCTGGAAAATGAGTGGCGAAGCATCGTTCCAAAAATTAAACACAAAGACTATTGATTTTTTGAAATTAAAAAAAAAAACTTACTTAAAAGCACATGTCGCTGGGCGTGGTGGCGCACGCCTTTAATCCCAGCACTAGGGAGGCAGAGGCAGGTGGATTTCTGAGTTCAAGGCCAGCCTGGTCTACAAAGTGAGTTCCAGGACAGCCAGGGCTATACAGAGAAACCCTGTCTCGAAAAAACCAAAAAAAAAAAAAAGCACATGTCCTTATACAAAGAATAAATGCATTTTAAGAAGTACATCTTTGCAGGTATTGGTGTGGCTCAGTTGGTAGAGTGTTGCTTAGCCTCATATTTGGCCCCCAGAAATATGACAGACCAGGCAACCATGGCACACACATGTAATCCCATCACTTAGTGGGTGGAAACGGGACTAAAGAATTCAGAACCAGGGAATGGAGAGATGGCTCAGTTGTTAAGAGCATGAGTGTTCTTCCAGAGGTTGTGAGTTCAATTCCTGGCAACCACATGGTGTCTCACAACCATCTGTCATGGGTTCTGAGGCTCTTTTCTGGTGTGTCTGAAGACTGCAACATGGGACTCACATATATAAAATAAATAAATATTAAAAAAAAAAAGAATTCAGAATCATCTTCTATTACATAGATATTTTAAAGCTACCCTGGGACACATGAGCCCCAGTCTCAACATGGAATACTTAGATTCCTTATGTGTAAATGCTGAAAGGCACCTTACAAAGTCATGGGCTTTCAGAACTGGCATGGCAGAAAGTATACTTCCCAAAACGCAGGGCCACGAAGTATATGTGGATAAACATAGTCTTCCAGCTAAGCATGCTAACAGTTTCATCCTTCCAAAGAAACAGACAGTAAGAGGCACATGCCATGGGGTTTGCTGTGTGGAATTAGCTTTTACAGCTCTGGGTGCTGAATGGATGTGTATGAAATCCATAGGCCAGGGAGTTAGGAAGGGCAATGAGAACTCTTGATGACCCCAGGCAGGAACTACCTATCCACAGGTAGAATTTCTTCTAAAAGTCTCAATGCTGCTCCTATAGCCTCTTGCATGCCCACTGGAGCCTCTCACCCTGAATTATCTAGGTGATTATTCTCTCTGTCAAGTCCACTGACTGTAAATGACAACCACATCTGTAAAATATCTTCACAGTGGCACTCAGACTAGGTTCAAGACAACAGCCTAGTGAAGGGTACACAAGACAGACTGCCACAAATGATGGAACTACACGGTGTCATCAAGGGTTTATTTTGGCCCAGAGGAGAGAATTGGAACCCAGTATTAAAAATTCTCTTCTCATAGACAGTGACACTAATTTGTAATATGAAAGCTATATAGCCCTGGACCACAGAGGTGTGTCAATGGCATGTTCAGTTAGAACACAAATGTGATATTCTTGATGCAAAAGGGGGCAACATGGAACTTGGGTGTGGATCCATAAAGAGCTACAGGAGATACTGAATCAGTTTTCTTTGGCTGTGATGAACATCTCAACCTTCCCTGCCTAGAAGACAAAGGGAAATATACTTCCCCTGGTGAGAGCCATACACCGCCTCAAAGGAATGCCAGAGAGCAATAGGAGCATAGCTGTCGAGGGGTGGCCAGTGTCCATGCTTCTCATAGTTTTGTATGTTGCTACAAAGAAATGAGGCCCAATCCTGTAAGTCAACCAAACGTCACCCAACTGGAGCTTTTTAGAAATGAATGTATAACTGTGTCACTTTCCCCTTCCCATTCCTCCCTCCAGCCCCTCCACCCACCCCTCCAGCTCCCTTTCAAATTCATGGCCTCTTACTCTTTAATTATCCTTGTTGTGTATACATATAAATGAATAAATATATAAATACAGCTTGCTAAGTCTCTTTAGTGTTGCATGTATGTATGCATGCATGTATGTATGTATGTATGTATGTATGTATGTATGTATGTATTTTTAGAGCTGTTCACTTGGCATAATCAACGAGAGGGATCATCCCTGGGGAAGACCAATTCTCTCTTCTTCTCTTAGCTGCTGTCAAGTCCTTATACCTCTTCATCTAGGGCGGTGGTCCTATGAGATGTTCCCATGATGGATGTTGTCATTGTTCAAGTCTTATTTCAGAGAGCATATTGTTGAGGTTTAATGATCAACACAACCCTTCCAAGTAACACCTCTGAAGAGGAACTTGAATGACTGTAAGAGCTGGAGAACCAGGAAGTCTGATATGAGGTGTTGTCCAGATGTGAGAGAAAATCCTGTTGAGGTTTGGTTGATGTCTATTATAATGCTAAGTGCAGGCTCCCAAGACCTGGAGTCTACAGGAGGACCCAAGTGACCCTGTGACCCTGCCCCAAATTATTTCTAATTTGTAAATAAAGATGCTAACAGTCAAGAACTGGGTAGAAGAGACACAGGTAGGGTTTAGGATTACTAATCATGGGGTCAGAGGAGAACGATGAGAGAGAGGGCAAAGTGAGGAGGAAGGAGAGAAGCCACCATACATTACATGGATCATGAAAACATGACCCTGAGGGCTGACCAATTGGAGTTAAGAGCAGCCCAGGAAAAACATAAGTAAGTAATAACCAGAGTTATCGATAGGAAAGTAGATTCTAATAGCATGGAGGGTACATATCTGCCCAGGTCTTGTGTTGTTTAAGGCTTACTGTAAATTAAAAAAAAATGTGTGAGTCTTTTATCTAGGAACTAAATGATCAAGGTGGGGTAGAAACCCCAGATTGGGGTTCAGAATTTCTACAAAAAATTCCACAACCAGGGTGCTTTTAAAAACAGTTTTTATTGTTTGATGTCTGAGTATGTGCTGTGGGGAGCATTGTTCAAAAGTGAAGGGAACACTTGATGGAGTCAGTTCTCTCCTTGTACCTTCATTACAGTTCTGGAGGGTGAACTCGGGTCATCAGGCAAGGATCCTTACATGCGGAGCCACCGCAGCAGCCTCAGCCAGAATTTTCCTTCAGAAGGAGACATTTTCAAACATGGAACAGAGTAAACACAAGAAAATCCTACTGAGAGAGTTTCATTGACCATAAAATTATAAAATTATGGCCCTTCTCATTTCTTCCCATCCCCCCTTTCCTCCATGAAGTTGAACACAGGACATTTCTCAGAGGCAAAAAAAAAAAAAAAAAAAAAAAAAAGCTCTTTTTAGACTATAAGTGAACATTGCCAATAAACAACAGAGAAATAAAACAATAGAGTTAATTATATAAAATACCTCCAAATCTGTAATCTGACTTAGAAGGCAGGTCAATTGTTTCACAGAAGTGACAGGGCCACTGTAGACACTCAGGCTCCTTCTCTCTGCTCACCCACAAGTCTAGTGGCCAGAAAATGCAGATTTGCACTTCTCTAGTCTCTCTCTCTCTCTCCCCCCCTCCCTCTCTCTTTTGTCAAGTCAGAATGAGCACGGGATTTTGATACTAGAAACAGGCTCTGATTCAGGCTTTCCCACTTATTTGCTGGGCAACTTTTGGAAAAAAATCTAAATAATAGTGTCTCCATCTACAAAATGAGATAAATTACAGTGCACACATCATAGGCTTGCTCTGCATATTAAATACAATAATGAGTAAAAAAAAAAAAAAAGAAAGAAAAAAAAACCTCGGTGAGCTGATGATCCGTGGGCTCAAAACACTGAGATGTCTCATTTAAGCAGTGAGATTTGCTGTTGAAGAACAGATGACTAATTGGCCTCCTACAACGCTTGTCTTCCTTTGCATTGAACTTGTGATGCTTAGCTGGTTCCGTGTGTTGCATGGCTTTTCTTGAAGGTATATGAGCAAATGCCTGTTTATTGCAGAGCGGGCACCAACTGCAGAAAAAAAAATAGAAATACTTCAACCAAGTCTAGTTGGCTGAATCCCTATTTTTACCGGGGTTACTTACAAGAGTATGGGTGACTCAAAGACTGCTGTATTAAACAACAGCATCCAAAACCACCCCTGCATGGATGGGAACTCAGAGAAGCTGCATCCCTAGAGTGTATGTCTGGAGTCAGCTCCCTGAAAGAGCCTCCTCTGCCCTGATGGTCAGCTATCTCTCATATAACCACAGGGAGGGGCCTGAAAGGGTCAGAATTTTCTGAGCCTCCTGACCTTTGAGAGCTGCATTCACTTCCTAGGTCATAATGCTTTTCCTCTCTTCAAGAGACAATGTTTCAATTTGGACGGAAGTTATACAACACCATGTCACCTAGGGAACGAAGTCTCCTTCAGATTCCCTTGGAGCTTGTTGTAGCAATGTGACTACATTCCCACTCATGATAAGTAAATAGGGGTGATAATGACATATAGTAATGTTGGGGAATCACCTTAAGAGGTATTTGGCCCAGTGTGTGCATGTGATGATGGCTGGAGGTCTAAATACCCATCTTTGCCCAAGAAGCAGAGAATTGTTGCTTGGGGTAGAGAACATGGTGAGCCAAGAGATGCCTCCATTCCTTAGGATGGTGAAACAGTCAACAAAACCTCCAGGGCTCCTTGCAGATTTCTTTCAATTTATGCAAAATGAACTTCCATGTGCCATTAGCCATTGGTTAATATTATTCATAGTTCATCGTAATGCCAAGAAAGCAATATTCGATCCATAAGTTCCCAAGGAAATGGAGCTTTAGGATGCATGCCCTGTGGTAAGCAGAACCAGAGGTTACACATATAAGAGATTGGTTGACAGGGATAGGCACCGTAAGGCTTCACAGTAAGGTTCAGGCACTTAGGTGTGAGTGTCTGTCCTGCTTCTTACTAGTGATATGATCTCAACATGCTGTTCAATCCTCTGGGACTCATTCACTTGAGGCAAGCAGGTAACTTCCATGACCTCTGTGCTTTCTCTGAGTTCCAGTTTCCCATGGCTTTCACACTCTCCGTTTGTTGTAAGCATCCTCCATTATTAACATGGGCCTTCATTTCCCTGGGATTACCATATGAGACACCACGTGATGCAGGTAAGTGGATAGTCACAGACTCATTGTTCAATAGTTGTAGTCAGTTCATAGATATTAAAGCCGTCTTCTGGAGGCTTAGGGCTATGAATTGTAAATTTTGCAGAGCCTCGTCAATGAGAGCAGAAACAAATGGAAATTTTAGAGGAACTCAAAAGAGCGCATAGGAGGAATGTATTGAGGGATATAAAGACAGAGAGATGGAGAGACTCCCAAGTGACCCATCTCCTGAAGATGGCTTTAATATCTATTAACTGATATTAGAAAAGAAAAGCCTACTCCAGTGTGCCACCCACTACTGTTAAGTAAATGCTCCTAAGTCACTTCTCTTCTCCCACACATTTTTTTTAAAGGAAAAAATATGTTCAGGGTGCTCCAAGACCATCTTGACTTTGGGTAACCCGATTCCTTTCAATAAAGATTGCAATTCATTAAGTGCGTAACTAAATACGTCTCCGTTTTTATAACCTTGCTAAAGCTTCTTATGTAAAAATAGTCACAGCTGAAGGGAGGAAAACCTCCTGTCAGATCAAGTATATAAATTCCTAGTTTACAAACCACAGTCATCTGTAGATGGCTTATGGCTACTGAGGGCAGCAGAAACAGGAACATAGCCAGTTTCAGGAGCCTTGACTTATGTCGCTACTGATGATTTGTTTTGTTTTGTTTTGTTTTGTTTTGTTTTGTTTTGTTTTTGTTTTATGAACCTCTCAGGAATCAGGCTCCACAGGCCAGTGGGATAACCCTTATTGTGAGCTTCTGACAGAAGGAAATTTCAAAGTCAAAACCCATTGCTTCCTCCTGGAAGGGAAACTGAGGTCTGGGTAAAAGTGAACAGCGCTCAGAGCACAGAGCCCACAGAGGCTGGCTGTGACTTATCAGATGAACCTCGCCTCCCCCACAGCTTCTGCTACAGCTGACTTTTAACAAAGTGCCCCAGGCTCCACCTGTGAGTTCCACTGTTTCGCAATCCTTCTAAGCAGCCTGCTCTAGGCAGCCACTATCAATTGATTGGAGAGAAATTTTGAGGTGAAAGCATTTTGCTATCCCTGGCCTAGAGCTTACTGTGAATGATGGGACAAGGTGTCCTGAACTCTACTGAACTAAGTGTCAGAAAAATAGACTTGATACACAGAGCTTTCTACTGAAAACCAAGGAGAAGGCTCACTACAGGCGATTGCTGGTACTGTGTTCTGATGGAAGGGGAGGCAAAGGATAGAGGGGGGAGCGATGCACAGGGGAAGTAAAAGATAGTAGAGTGACACAGGATGGGTCCTTAGAAGTCCAGCTGAGTCCCAGGGCCTTAAGTTTGACCACTGTTGCTTGAAGAGGGCCTGTAAGTCTGATCTGATTTCTATCATATACAGGAAACCCTCCATATTTATGGATTCTGTGTATACAGATCCAATCAAGCATGAACAGAAACTCATCAGAAACAAAATGTGAGTATATTGAACATGTACATATTTTTTTCTTGCCACTATTCCCTAGGCAATGTATTATAGGTAATCTAGCAATGATTTAGATTCCACAGGACAATATACACTCGTTATAGATTATATGTGAATGCTGGTATATATTTCATGAGGATCTTAAGTGTTTTGGCATCAATCCCCTGTACACATCAAGGGACAACTGTGCTAGTTTGGGAACTGAGACAGTTATTTAGCTCTCTGAGAATCCATTTTCTTAACAGATGAATAGGATTATAATGTCTTCGCTTTCCTCATGCAGACATGAGAATCTGATGCAGAGTAAACACTTAGGTTAGCATAAAGTGTTCTAATTTCATTATAATGCTCTGGCAAACACCATGACCAAAAGCAACCTACACAAGGACAAGGATTCACTTAGCAGGTCTTACTTTGGGGCTATTCTGAGGGGTATTGTTGTGAAGATGTTCATTTGAGTGCATGCTCTAAAGCTGAGGTGTTACATCAATGTCATTGCATGCTTGACTTCAGTAGATACAGCCAAAGTGTGATCTCCAACGTTATTATATCAACTCTTATTGCCACCAGCAACCCATGAGACTTTCAGTTATATCATTGCTGAACTCACCTGGCATGTTTTTTTTTTTTTTTCATTTCTTCTGTAGGGATAATCTCTTGTGCACTGTGTGGAAGCATCTCCTGTCAATAAAACTCTGATAGCTAAGGTGGGACATCAAGGCTCGAGAACAACTCTGGGAAAGAGTCAGGTGGAACACCCTGCTCCCTCACTGACTCAGAGGAAGTCGAAACTATAAAACTGAGACAAGGTAACTAGCCATGTGGCAGACAGAGAATAGTATAAACCAGTTAATACTACTAGTACTACTAGTACTACTAGTTACAAGCTAGTAGGAACAAGCCTAGCTTATGATCTAGGAATTTTTTTAATAAATAATAAGCCTCCAAATCATTATTTGGGAATTGGAACACAGGTGGAAAAAGTTCAAGGTTACATTCTTCTCTATATTTCTGCTTTTCTTTTTCATTTCTTAGTCTTTTATCATGGCCATACAGCCATGCAAGCAAGAGTCGACAGGTCAGATCTGAAGTCTACAGAACAAGCCTTCCCAACAGCACACAAATGTGGTTGCAGATCCCCCTCTGACACACTACTGCCTCAAGTACTTATTCTACCTGCTGTGTCTCTTAGGGCATTTGAGTGTGTTCTCATCTTGAGCTCTGAAACTAAATTATGCTGCTATGAACATTTTATGAAACCAAAACCTGAGTTGCCCATGTCACATAAAGGGAAAGGGGCAAAACCCCATGCCACTGGAGGCTGGGTACAGAGGTAGAAAGAAGGCATGCTTCACTGTCATGTGAAGCTCCTAATCTCAGGCTTCCCTTGTAATCAGTTCCAACAGCTTCAACTAATTAATATACTCTTATCAACCCTATGTACAGAACTATAGAACAGGCATTATAAAAGAGCTTCAAGGGCTGTTTGTTGTACAAAACTATAGAATAGAGTCAAGGATTATTTGTTGAATTAAATAATACCTCATAAGTGAAGTGGCTAGCACAGTGTCCAGAAGACAATGTTAGGTGGAAGACTCTAATGGAAAATCAGTACTTGAACACAGAAATATGACATACTCTTTTGGTTGACTATGTCCAAAATCCAATATCCAAAAGATCAGAAATAAGATCCAAAAGATCAGAAAACTGGGAGTCAGTATTAAATAGTTTGAAGGAACAAGAAAAGCCATTGGCACCATTTCTTAGACTTGCAGCATTTGACTCAGAGAAGTAGGAAACCGTGGTAGAAGGTCCATAAGTTGGAAAAGGAGTTCAAAGGTCACAGGCAGAGAGTAGGGCTAGAGGTGGGGAGAGATGTATGAGGAAGCCCACCCAAGTTTGGCGACATACTGGCAGCAGTTCCCTGTGGGTTTGGAAAAGTAACACTAAAGGAAATAGTGAGATTTCTCTATGTCCTGTGGTAGACAGCAAAAAGCAATAGGAGCGGAAGCTCACAGATGCCTGTGTAGCCTAGGTATAGAAAGCTGGGACCAGACAGTGCTGGATGTGCCATAACCATCCAAATCGATGAACATCCCTGGGGCAGGGGGTTGATGTGCCCTTGCTGACATCCGTTGCCTCCTCAGGCACAAACAATACTGCACAGAACAGACATTTAGCAGCCAGCGGTGAAGGGATCAGGGAGAAAAGTCACCCAGGGTCCACCTGTTCTTCTTAAAAGGAAACAGAAAACAGCCAGCCTTGTATGAAATGTGTCCTGTTTCAACTTGACTGAACTGTGTCAAAATGGAGTCGGTGAAAGATGTTATCAAAGAAAACATCACTTACAGTTCAAGAGGGCAGCTTGCTTTCAGATCTTAAACTAAAAAGAACGAGGAAGGGGCCCTGCTCAAAATGTTAAGTATTGGCTAGCAAAGCTTTTTAATAATTTACAAAGAACTGAAAACGAGAAATAATATTTCAAGATCAAGATAGGACAGAGAGAGAGGTATTGAGGAAAACACACTCATGCTTAAGCATTGTGTGTGGACCAGCACTGTGTGTTAAAGGGAGGGGGGAGAGAATGAGAGAGAAAGGACTGGGAGAGAAAGAGGGAGGAGAAAAGGGGAGACACAAGAAGGGAGAAGATCCTTGGCACCTTTTCCAGTACCTACCTAAACTAAGAACCTCGAGTCCTTGGCAGACAGGAGATGGATGAGCATTTTGGCTCTGTGTCAAGAATCAAGAAACACAACATTGGGACTGCAGCAATAACCCAGTGGGTAGGAGAACTTGCTTTCTGAAGACCTGAATCGAAATCCCTGGGACTCGTGTGAAAAGACAGGCACAGTGGACCATGTACCGAAACTCAGGGATGGGAAGTGGAGGCAGGAGAGGTGGATCCCTCAGCCTAGCTCTAGGTTCAGTGAGAGGCCCTCTTTCAAGGAAATAAGGTAGAGAGTCAGAGAACAGGACACATAAGGTCCATCTCTGTTATCTGCATGCCCCATGCCCAAATAAACACGTAGACACATGGCACATACATAGCACAACATACACATAACTGTCTGATTATTTATTAATTGTTTTAAAAAGCAGTCAAACCATACTCCATTCCATCTGTGTTCACACGTCTCCCCATTCTGGGCTTCTCTATCCACTCAGGAAAGGATATAGTAGACCCAGAACAAAGAGTGACACAGAAGCAAGAAGACACAGTAAAAGTGTTGCATTCTGAGATACTTGGTCCATTCAGACCAAACTCCACCAGCCTGGGCTGGGAAGGAGAAAAGTCGAAAAAAAAGGTGTACTCAGCAGGTCTAGGTGTGTCACAGAGAAGGAATTTAGCATGCTTTTATGGGGCAGTGGTTGAGGGATCAGACTGCCCATGTATACTGATCCTGTATCCATCAAACTGGGTGTCTTTGAAGGAGTCTCTGTTCTATAGTTGTTCCACCTACAAAATAGGAATAGCTTTAGTGTCTACCAAAGTAACAGAATTATTTTAAGGTTTAAAAACATCTGTGTGAGTTTCATTGATTCAAGAACTGATATATAGGTGTCAGATAAATATTAACATTCTCACTAATTCTATCTGACAGAAGGTGGCTAGGTAGAGGAAAACATCTAACACTTAAATAACAGTGCACTGCAACTCAAATTCAGAATTTTGTCCTCCAGTAAAATTGCAAATAAAATTTAAGGACTTGAGAATGGCTTGCTATTTTCTTTTATTTTATAAACAAAAACATCTAGTAAAAATAAAAATAAAGGGACATTAACAACATGAAAGATTTCTCAAATGGCTTTTCTTTTGAACCCAAATAATTTTTTTTTGATTTTTAATATTTTTATTACATATTTTCCTCAATTACATTTCCAATGCTATCCCAAAAGTCCCCCATAGCGCCCCCCACTTCCCTACCCACCCATTCCCATTCTTTTGGCCCTGGCATTCCCCTATATTGGGGCATATAAAGTTTGCAAGTCCAATGGGCCTCTCTTTCCAGTGATGGCCGACTAGGCCATCTTTCGATACATATGCAGCTAGAGACAAGAGCTCCGGGGTTCTGGTTAGTACATCATGTTGTTCCAACAATAGGGTTGCAGATCCCTTTAGCTCCTTGGGTACTTTCTCTAGCTTCTCCATTGGGAGCCCTGTGATACATCCAATAGCTGACTGTGAACATCCACTCCTGTGTTTGCTAGGCCCCGGCATCGTCTCACAAGAGACAGCTATATTTGGGTCCTTTCAGCAAAATCTTGCTAGTGTATGCAATGGTGTCAGCGTTTAGAAGCTGATTATGGGATGGATCCCTGGATACGGCAGTCTCTAAATGGTCCATCCTTTCATCACAGCTACGAACTTTGTCTCTGTGACTCCTTCCCTGGGTGTTTTGTTCCCAATTCTAAGAAGGTGCACAGTGTCCACACTTTGGTCTTCATTCTTCTTGAGTTTCATGCGTTTAGCAAATTGTATCTTATATCTTGGGTAACCTAAGTTTTGGGCTAATATCCACTTATCAGTGAATACATATTGTGTGAGTTCTTTTGTGATTGTGTTATTTCACTCAAGATGATGCCCTCCAGGTCCATCCATTTGGCTAGGAATTTCATAAATTCATTCTTTTTAATAGCTGAGTAGTACTCCATTGTGTAAATGTACCATAATTTCTGTATCCATTCCTCTGTTGAGGGACATCTGGGTTCTTTCCAGCTTCTGGCTATTATAAATAGGGCTGCTATGAACATAGTGGAGCATGTGTCCTTTTTACCGGTTGGGACATCTTCTGGATATATGCCCAGGAGAGGTATTGCTGGATCCTCCGGTAGTACTATGTCCAATTTTCTGAGGAACCGCCAAACTGATTTCCAGAGTGGTTGTACCAGCTTGCAATCCCACCAACAATGGAGGAGTGTTCCTCTTTCTCCACATCCTCGCCAGCATCTGCTGTCACCTGAATTTTTGATCTTAGCCATTCTGACTGGTGTGAGGTGGAATCTCAGGGTTGTTTTGATTTGCATTTCCCTGATGATTAAGGATGTTGAACATTTTTTCAGGTGTTTCTCTGCCATTCGGTATTCCTCAGGTGAGAATTCTTTGTTCAGTTCTGAGCCCCATTTTTTAATGGGGTTATTTGACTTTCTGGAGTCCACCTTCTTGAGTTCTTTATATATATTGGATATTAGTCCCTTATCTGATTTAGGATAGGTGAAGATCCTTTCCCAATCTGTTGGTGGTTTTTTTGTCTTATTGATGGTGTCTTTAGCCTTGCAGAAGCTTTGTAATTTATTTCTATTACATTGTCTGTATATTTTTCTCAACTTACACTGGATTGAGTAAGAGAATACCCTTACAACTGGTCAGAACTGGCAACAATTAAAAAGTAGCCTAAGAGTTATGCTCATCAGCCAGCCTGCTAATTACAGACCAGAGGAAGGTCCGTTCCCACACACAGGCAGAAAGAGGACCAAGAGCAAGATAGTGTCCCTCAGGTCAACAAGGCCTATTCATGTCAAGGACAACTGACAGCAAGGAAAACTGAATGTGCCTTCAGAGAACAAAGTGTGGGGATTACAAAGAGGTGCATATGAACATGCATAGTAGCATCTAAATACTGGGACATGGGGAGCTGGGAAGCATAAGAAAAGATACATGCTTCTGCAAACACATCTTCAAAATAGCCAGGAACCATATTTATTAAATAATATTTTTATTTTTTGAAAATACCATACATGTATACAAAGGTCTTTTTTATCTATCACACAAAAAGGACTTCAATTTAACTACATTATTATATGCATATACACACATATATGCACACATATGTATACAAGTATATACATGTACATATATACAGAGAGACACATATGTACATACACATGTACACATATACACACATTTATACATACAAATACATATATGTACATACATATACATGCTCACACAAATACATAAATACACACAAATATATATACATATATGCTACATCCACTCTAGTAGTGACCCACATGACAGGCCCAGAAACCTGGACGTAGTCCCGAGGTGAAAACTTCACAGAAACTTAGTCTCCTGGAACCGTGGAATCCTGTAAAATGAATGCTCCAATAATGTCCTTGCTTTAGTTGGTGAACGGATTTGTGTGCTTTCCCTCAGTATTGTTTTATTATAGGTGTCTCCAAGCAATGACTTGCCAAATACCTAAGCAAAATTGAAGTTTTCTTCCTGGCCTTCACCAATGCCCTAGGCAGTCCTTGAGCCAACCCTGGGCTTGGAATTCAGTAAGAATGTAGCCTATTCAGTGACATTCAGAATTGCCTCTAGTATCATAAGAGAGATAGTAAAAGAAATCAGGCATTACTATCTACTACATAGTGTTAGAAATCTCAGGGCAAGCTTAGCAAAGTAAGTTTAGAATTCTTATTATAGTTATGTACGGCAGACTACATTACTTATTAGTAGAAAGTCCCCCCACACAATCACTTAGAATAATAGCCAAGTTACTCCCATATACAAGAATTCACAATGACCTAGGAAGAAGGAAGGTTGTGGTCTAAGAAGGAACTAGAGTAAACACTTAGAACTATACATAGCTGAGTTACACACATACACAGGAATTTACAATGGCCTAGGGGGAAGGTGGACTATACAATAGACTAGAATTGGAACTATGGCAAGGGCATGAAGCCCTTGACCCTGGCTTCTAAGATTAAGCTGACCTTAGGTGGGGCTGCTTTTGATCCCAGTTGTTAACATTGATTTTTATCCCAGTTGGTTCCTGTTAGCTTTTAGTACGAATTCCTCTGTTTTTTTGTAAAAGTCACTTATAAGACTGGTGCTTGCTTTGAGAAATTACATCCAGATACAGCACTCCCTTGTGTCTGTGTCTGTTTGTCACCCTTTTTGTCGCCAAATCCTTGCCCACTTATAACTGGAACCCCTGATTTCTTCCACAGATTGAGGGAGGCCGACTAAGGCTGGTCCACAGCACATATACACATAAATATGTATGCATATATGCATACATGCTATATGCACTCACATATATATGCACACATATATAATATACACACAAATATGCACATAATAATGCACATATATTTATGTGAGGGTATTATGCATGCATGTACAAACGTGTGTATGCTCATCATCCATTGACTTTGTACTTGATATGCCACTACTCACACAAATGTGTCTGTAGCATGCAGTCCTTAGCAGAGCATTCACAGTTGCCTGCTGGTCCATGATAAATCTTTTACTGATGGCCTATTCCTTCTCTTTGCTACTGAAGTCACACACCATGCTGTCGCTTGTTCTTGCCTACTTCTCAACTGTTTTTCTAGAGTATATTTGTGCTATGTTTTTCATCTTTCATATATAGCTTTTGCTTAAGAGGGCATCAAACATAGGGTTAAAAGGACTGTGTATTATTCCTAAGTGTGAGAGGCTGTGATGAGCTTTATAAAGAGTTTACGATAGGCAGTTAGTGGCCTTCAGTTCAGATATAAAGAATCATGTGTACAGTTCCTTGCCATGAAATACACAACATATGTATATCCTTTAAATGCATATATTTATTAATAGATATTTACACAGAAACCCATGTAGAACAAGACCATCGCTGACTGGTGGCATTCTAACAGTGGTCTTCAAGAACCTCACTAATCTTCCCTTTGCTCATTCAGATTTCCTGGTGAGTTTACAGACTTCAACCTTCTGTCATTATATGTGTGAAGAACAAGAAAGACACTTACTGGGGCCAAAAGAGATGATGATGGTTCAGTAGTTGAAAATGCTCCTGCTCTTGCAGAAAACACAATCTCAATTCTCATCACCCACAACATCAGCTCATAACTGCCTGAAAGTCAAATTCCAGGGGGATCCTAACATTCCTTTGGACTCAATAGGTTCTGCATGTACATAGAACAAATAAACTCACACAGACACACATACAAACACACAAAAATAGTGAATAAGTAAATATTTTAAATACACACACACACACACACACACACATATATATGAATATATATTTAGGTTATTACCTGTGGGATTAGTGGACAGAGTAGATGCAGAGAGAACTTTGAGTAGAATTTACAAGGCAGGTAAGATCCATGTTGTAAGTGATTCCAAGCAAATAGCCAGGAAAGACAAACACAGTGCAATACAAAGAAAAAATTGTAGAAAAGTAGCCAAGAGCTGAGTCACTAGGGAACATTTATGCACCTTTCTTTTTTCAAATGAAGTTGTCAAATAACATCAAAGATAAAAAAAATGAAAAGATGATGACATAAATTATTGGTTGTTATAAAACTTTTTTTAGTGATTAGATAAGCATTAATGAATGTGTACTAAGTTGTATACTCAACATACTGTACACACACACATACCATATTGGTTCTTCTTTTCTCTAAAAACACTTGACTACTTGGGAATGTATTGTAAAAATTCTGATTTATTGGAGAAAAATTAAATAAGATGGTCTATAAATATGCATAAAATAGGAAGCTATATTAATAAAATATAAAATATATATCAAAGCAATGAAAGAAAGAATAAAGGAATTGTACATGGGATACATCATTTGTCAAATGATAAAATCTTTTGACATAGGCAAGAAAACTAGATTTGTAAAGTAAAACATGTTTTTACAAATAAAAATTCAAAGTCCCAAAATCTAATATCAAAAAATATGAATGTCACTAAACATAGAATGTTGAAGTCAAAATTATTAAACAGATGAAAACATTACATGAAGTTTTAAATTTTAAATCAATAAAAATTATGAATCTGATTAATTTAATAATAAAGTATTAGAATATATGAAGCACAAATATTTACAAATTAATAACAAGTTAAGTTTAGCAATAGGAAATGAAATATGTAATTTGTGGGCTGGTGAGATGGCTCAGTGGGTAAGAGCACCTGACTGCTCTTCCAAAGGTCCGGAGTTCAAATCCCAGCAACCACATGGTGGCTCACAACCATCCGTAACGAGATCTGACTCCCTCTTCTGGAGTGTCTGAAGACAGCTGCAGTGTACTTACATATAATCAATAAACAAATCTTTAAAAAAATATATATGCCAAGATTCATGCACTTCCCTTTAAAAAAAAAAAGAAATATATAATTTGCAAGATTAATGTTTTCTTATAGCTACATACTGATGCCCAAATTCTACAAATAAAAAATGTAACTCATAATACAGGCTAATGAAGCATTTACTAAAGTTCATTTGTTCCCTCATGAAGAATTTATTAAATTTCAGTATTTTCCAAGCCAATCCTGCCTTGGGTGCCATAAAACTGAGAATCAAAGAAAGGAAATACCGTTAAAAGCCCAATCCCATGGCAAGGTAAAAGAACTTGTAAAAAAATATTTAATGAAAGAGAAAAACTTTCAAGTTAAAAAAAAAACTGATTTTTAAATAATCAAAATAAAAGGATTGAACATAAAAGTTCACACAATCTGGCTACAATTCTACAAAACATGAAGAGACTTTTCTTGATTTTTATCATGACATTAGAAAGAATAGAAGTAAAATAACTGACTATTTAGCTCAATAAGATAAAAAAAAAAAAAAAAAAAAACTCCATAGTCATTAGGAAGTATAAAGGGGGAATAAGGATAAAGGCAATTTTTGGGTTTTTTTTCTTTTTGGTTTTTCAAGACAGGGTTTCTCTGTATAGCCCTGGTTGTCCTGGAACTCACTCTGTAGACCAGGCTGGCCTCAAACTCAGAAATCCACCTGCCTCTGCCTCCCAGTGCTGGGATTAAAGGTGTTAGCCACCACACCTGGGATAAAGGCGGTTTTAATTATATCAAAAAGTATGTGAACAAGAAACATCTGAGAAATTGTTTATTTAAGGAATAAAATATAAAATTTTTAAAAATCTTATAAAGAGTAAAAAAATCAAAATTAGGACAAGGAGAATATTATAATTTTAAATATTAAAGAAATGTATGCAGAATATGAAAGTGTCTTGCTGATTAAAGTTGAAATTTTCAACTAGATGTATTACTTAAGCAGTCTATCAATAGAGTGACTTCCCTAGAAATGATGAAATTGAGCTTCTCTAATAAACCTTGAGAAGGTGAAACAAGTCTACAGATAAACAAATTCCCCTTCTCCTCCTCCTCCTCCTTCTCCTCCTCCTCCACTTTCTTCTTTTGTAAATTTGTAAAATAACATTGGGCTTCGAAAGGAAATAAGAACTCTTCCACTCATATAAGAGGAACAGGATCCTGATGTCAAATGCAATTTATTTAAAACAGTACTGAATTTGTCAACCAATATACACTTAACACCCCCCAAATAAAACGAATGAAGGTCAGTTTTATATTATAGGACTTCTGCTTTTGAGTCTTAGGAAACAATTTTTCAGAGACCAGATGTTTCAACCAGAGCAATCAGATGTGACTTCAAATGCTTAGAAGTCTGTTTGAAGGCATAAGAGAATTCCTCACATTCTTTAGTTGGGACTTGAAAGAGCAAGACCATGGGTAAACAAGACCATCAAGAGGGGCCTGGCAACAGCTTTCCTTCCACCTTAGGGCAGCTCTCAATACCCGGAGAAATAAAAACAACTAGCATCTATTGAGAGTATTCATTCATTTCTTGTAGGTTTTCCAATTTGTTGACATACAGGTTTTCAAAGCATGTCCTTATGATTCTCTGGACTCCCTTGGTATCAGTTGCTCTGTTCCCCTTTCTAGTTCTGATCTTGTTAATTTGAATATTTTCTCCAGTTTTTAGTTCATTTGAATAAAGGTTTCTCAGCCTTACTGATTTTCTCAAAGAACCAATTCTTTGTTTTAGTGATTCTTAGTATTATTCTATTTGTTTCTATTTTATTGATTTCAGCCATAAGTTTGATTATTTCTTGTTGTGTCCGGCCAGCCGACTACATGTTTGGGTTCTAGGCTGGAAAGGCATTTTGGAAACCTGGAAGAGAAGAAGGGCTAGGCAGTCGAGAAAAAGATGCAGCTAAGACAGGCATTCTGATCAAAGCTCAATTTTACTATTCTGCACGCAGTTATGAAGCAGGGGAAGGGGGCCTGATTCCCGCCAAATAATCTCGGGGTCCAGAAGCAGGGTGACCACGTGATGGCTTCGGAACAGGAAAGTGGCAGGCTCCAGCAGTGGATGTGGCAGAACAATTGAGCGGCAAGCTCCACCCCTGAGCAAGCAGGTTTCAGGCTGGGGGGAGGGTAGACTACAATTTCTCGTCATCTCTTCCTTTTGGGTATAATTTCTTCTTTTGGTTCTAGAGCTTTCAGGTGTGTTCTTAAGTTACTAATATGAGATAACTCCAATATATTTGTTTGCTTGGTTAATTTGTTTTGTTTATGTAATCACTTGGTGCTATAAACTTTCCTTTTATAACCACCGTCATTGTGACCCACAAGTTTGGACATGATGTTGAAAGGAAATAAAACTTGAGACCTGTGATCCATGTAATGTATGTCAAATAGCCCAAAGAGTTATTTGTGAGCTTTGAAACCTGGGGCTGAGAACATAGCAGAACAGACCAGGACATGCCCGGGCAGGCCCATCGCCTCCCTATCTCCCACCTCTCTGACCTAAGTTAAATGTTAACTGGCTGCTGATGTTTAAATCGACCAATCATGTGAAACCACGCCAATTCCTCCCCCCAGCCCCACTCCTTTTCTATAAAAACCCCTAGCTTCCAATCCTCGTGGTCGAATCCACTGTCTCCTGTGTTGAAACCAACCCGGAGCTCCGCCATTAAAATACCTCGTGTTGTTACATCAAGGTGTTGTGTTCTATTCATGATTCTTGGGTGCACATCAAATCGGGAGTTGAGTGGGGGTTTCCCCACTAGGTTCTTTCAATGTGTATTCATTTTCATTTAGTTCTCAAAAGTCTTTGATTTCTTTCTTAATTTCTATCTTGACCCATGTTTCATTCGGTACAAAGTTGTTCTGTTTTCATGAATTTGTTGTTTCTTTTTTTGTTGATATCCAACTTCAATCCATGGCAGTCAGATAGGATGAGGGAATTTACTGTGATTCTCTAGTATCTTTCAAGGTTTGCTTTGTGTTTGTGTATGTGATCAATTTTGGAGAACATTCCATGAGGTGCAAAGAAAAATGCAATGTATGTGTGGGGGGCGGGGGGTGGTGTTTGGGTGTGTGTGTTTGGATGAAATGTTCTGTAAATATCTTTTAGAGACACTTAGTTTATAATGTCTACTATCTCTAGCAATTCTCTGTTTAGCTTTGGCTAGATGACCTATCTCTTGGTGAGAGTGGATATTAGCCATTAAATAAATGATAAGCAAGCTACAATCTGTAGACCCTGAAAGGTTAGCATAGAGACGGGGCTAAGGGGTATACATGAATCTCCCTGGGGTAGGGGGATAGAATAGGTTTTATGGGTGGACTGGAGGGGAAGATGAGAATGAGAAGGTCAGTTAGGAAGGGAGTGAGCAGATAAGATTGAAAGACGTAATGAGGGAAAAGAAAGATAGAACTTGTAGGGTTGTGGATCTCTGCTGTGTCTGTTCCACCATGGGGCACAGCTGCTTGGTGATGCTGCCTGGTGCTCACTCTGCCCTGTCAGACTAGCGCTGCTGTCCCCAACTGTTACCATGATCATCTACTGGGACCTCATCAGCCATGGCGAGCTGTTCTCTGATATGTTCTCTGATACGATGTGGGAGATTGCAGACAGGCTGTGCCTGGAGGTGGGGGGCAAGATGATCAGTAGAACAGAGGGTGCCATCGATGACTCTCTTATTGGTGGAAATGCTTCCACTGAAGGTCTGGAGGGCGAAGGTACCGAAAGCACAGTAGTCACTGATGTTGACATTGTCATGAACTTAAAAGAAACCAGCTTCACACACACACAAAAAAAAGGCCTACAAAAAGTACATTAAAGACTACATGAAATCATTCAAAGGCAAACTTGAAGGACAGAAACCAGAAAGAGTAAAGCCTTTTATGACTGGAGCTGCAGAGCAAATTAAGCACATCCTTGCTAATTTCATTGACTACCAGTTTTTTATTGGTAAAAACAGGAATCCAGATGGTATGGTTGCTCTCCTGGACTACCGTGAAGATGGTGTGACTCCATTCATGATTTTCCTTAAGGATGGTTTAGAGATGGAAAAATGTTAACAAATTGGATCTATATCACCTGTCACTGTAATTGGCTCCTGCTTACCATTCATACAACACCAGGACTTAGGACAAATGGGACTGATGTCATCTCGAGCTTTTATTTTGACCGTGATTTATTTGGAGTGGTGGCATTGTTTGTTTGTTTTTAAAGAAAAAGCATGTCATGGGGTTGTCTAAAAATAAAGTGCATTTAAATTCACTTTTAAAAAAAAGAAAAATCAAAGTTTTAAAAATAGTAAAAGAGAAAATGAATTTAGGAAGTCATTTCAAGATATTTTAGACTTTACATTGATAACCCTGGGAAAACCACACCATTGGGACCTTTGGGACAGAGATACCCAAAAGGTATAATAGACTTCACAAACTGGTAGCTCAGTTTCACAAAGTGTCATCTTCAGTAGACCTAAGGTGCTGTACTTAGTAAAAGTTGCCCCAATTAAGAGAAACTTTGCTGCTCAGTATATAGTCATTCTGAGACCCTACTGTTTTTATGTGGTTTTATGTAAAATAACCAAAATTCTGTTTTTCAAGACTCTCTCTCTCTCTCTCTCTCTCTCTCTCTCTGTGTGTGTGTGTGTGTGTGTGTGTGTGTGTGTGTGTATTAAAGAGACAGGGAGGAAAGACAGATAGACACATACAAACAGAGAATGTGTGTATATGTATTTGTGTTAGAGAGAGAGGGAGGAGAGAGATAGACATGCATATAAACAGTGTGTGTGTGTGTGTGTGTGTGTGTGTGTGTGTGTGTGTGTGTGTGCATTTGTGTGTATGCATTTGTATGCATGTGGGCATGAGAGTTGCCATGGAATGTATGTAGGGCTCAGAGAACCTAGGCTATGAATCCTGCTTTCCACTATGTTTGAGACCTGTTCCCTTTGTTGCCTGATGCTACATTCACTAGTCTAGCTGTTCCATTTTATAGAATTCTCTTGACTCCATGTCCCATCTCACAACGGAAAGACTGGAATTATCAATGTGTGTTACCTTCCTCGGCTTTATATAAGTGCTGGGGATTAGAACCTGGATCCTCACACATATACAGCAAGCAGTTTAGCCACTGAGTGATCTTGCCCATGCAAAATTCAACTTAATGTAGGATATACCACAAAACAGATTAAAAACTAGTAGACAAGCAAGCTTATCCATGGATTTTCAAATCGCAGGGCTTTCCAAGCACAAGAACTATTATGACTAACTCAAGAAAATGTATGGCAAGGTGGAAATTTTCACCGGACATAATGAAGCTACATTTAAAAAAAAAAATCCTATAGTATGTCTGGTGATGAAAATAGTGTAGAAAGGAAAACTAAAATTTTGTTTAAAAGTTAGTCTGGTAGATAAAAAGGAGGATTACAACGTTAGAAAATTGGTGACTAGACTATTCAGGAAGAATATCAAGAGGTGGAATTTGTGGTAAATGTTTATAGTCCCAGTGTTCAGGAGGCTGAGCCCAGAGGATCCAGTTAAAGCCAGCCTGGACCACCCTGTTTCAGAAAAGCAAAAGACTGAAAACTACATAACTCAGCCTAATAAACATTAAAGCCATAGTAAAAATATGTAATATATTTTAATTAATTCCTAAGAAGAAGGAAAAGGTGAGAAAGAAGTAGACAGAAGAAAACTTTAAAAAGATTATAAATATATTTTCCAAAATGGCTTAAATAATTAAATTACTCATTCAAGAACCACTGGGGAAATTTTGAAGAAAGGGAAATCTATACCCAATCCTTTCAAGTTAAAACCAATGGAGAACAAAATAGAAAGTGTGCTGTGGAGATAGCTCAGTGGACAAAGTGCTTGCCTTGTGTGACATTTGCTGTTAACAATCAATTTGATAAAACTCTAGAGTCACCTTTCAGTTGAGCCTCTGGCCCTGCCTGTAGGGGACTATCATGATTGCCTTAATAGCGATAGGAAGACCTGCCTACTGTGGGTAGTACTATTCCCTACTCAGAGGATCTTGGACTGTGTAAGAGTGAAGAAAGCAAGCTGAGCAATAGTATGTGTGCAGTAATTTGCTTCCCTTTTTTGACTGTGGACATAATGTGACTAGCTACTTCAAGATTCTGCTGCCTTGACCTTCCTGCTGTGATGAACTATACACCAAACTATGCGATAAAATAAATTCTTTCTTCCCTCAACTTGCTTTTGTCAGAATATTTTATCACAGCAACAGAAAAAGAAGCTAAACTATCATGAGTGTGTGAGGCCTGAAATTTGTACCTCCAGAGCCCACATAAAGCTTGGATGCAATAGAGTATACCAATAAACTCCACAAGCATAAGCAGTAAGAAAAATAGAGATAAGAGAATCCCTGGAAACTAAGAGTCCAACTAGCCTGATGTACACAGCACTGAGCAGCAAGAGACTCTTCATTAAACAGTTGAGAGCAAGTATAGACACCTGAAGTTGTCATCTTAGCTCTACGAGGGAAGTACGGCACATCTACAGACACACCCCTCATATATGTACACTGCCTACTATACTACTATTATAATAGTATACTACTATTACATATATATGAAAATATATACACACATATATGTGTGTCTGCATATATATTCATATATGTGTGTATACATACACATATACACATGGAAAATAAAAAACAATTTCATTTAAATATTTTACATACATGTAGGCACATATTTTGGAAGCTTATACAGAAATAGGTTTACTTCTTTTGAAAAGTTTTTAATGTTAGTTATTTCTCCTCACATTCTTTCTTTTCCTGTGCCCTCCTTTCCCCTCATTGCTACCCCCTTTTACCCTCATTGCTTGATTATTCCCTTAAGCAGTTTATACTACTATGTTCTACCTTCCTTTCGAAGATCAACATCCCTACCACACCACCACCAAGGCCCTCTATTAATTTCCTGATATCTATGGATATTCCAAATGAAACTCTCATTTCTGAAGATTTAACACTAACACCCACAAATGAGAGAAAACGTAACATTTCTCTTTCTGGATCATATCTCACTCAGAATGACTGTTTCAAGCTCCATCCATTTATCTGTGAATTTTTAATTTTATATTAACAGCTAAGTGATATTCCATGTACAAATATATCATGTTTTCATTATCCATTCAGTAGTTGATGGGTGTCTAGATTTTTTCCATTTCCTGACTATTATGACCAGGGCAGCAATGAACATGGATTAGTCTTTCTCTAAAGTAGGACACAGAGTTCCTAACACAAATATATCACTCTTGAGTATATGCCCAAGAGTGGTATAGCTGGATTTCTGGGGTAGATCTGTTTGTTCTGGACAACACAGAATAACAACAATAACAACAACATCAAAACAACTCAGAATCAGGAATCAGTTACTTCTTAAGGAGCTGTTTTCCAGAGAGGGGTCTCAGCCCCTAAATATGCTATTACCATTGTTAATGGTTACCTTTCAGAACTTGACAGTAAGTCCATACTGCTAAAGCCACCACATATTTGAATCATAAATCATGGAGCAATCATTTTGCTATTGGCCTGGAAGTTTAACTAGCTTTCAGAGTGCTAGAAGATGCCACACATGGTGCTGAATGAGAAAAATAACCATCAGTTTTACTCAGCTGTGAATTTGGCAAGTTATAATAATGATGACATGCCTATGGGTATAATAATGGCATAAATGTCATAGGGGTAACCATCTGCTTTATGGTTGGATTTAAGGTCTATTTCACCAAATAAAAGCAGCACCTGACACCATTAATAGAACTAAGAATATGTGGCTTGATAGATCATAAATTCTCTGAGCTTAGTATTAAACTGAGTTGTAAAAGACTTATTGCTACACCATAGATTAATTTCTCTCTCAATGCTCATCAGAGAACCTTCTTTTTGCAATAGATGACTGTGAACACAAATCACTACTGATCAAGATATAGGAATAAGAGACTGTGGGATGCTCAATCCTAAATGTGACATCTGCATCACATCCTCTCCTCCCATGGGATCATTACAGAAAAAGGAACAGAAAGATTTGAAGAGGCACAGATGGTGAATGATGAATGACAAGGAAAGTGTTTCCTAGGTAAAGCAATAAACACACACACACACACACACACACACACACAAACACACACCAGTAGTTATATCAAGGATTACAAGACCTGTGCAAGCTCAAGCCAGACAAAATCCCAGCATGGAGATGAGAGATAGGGGCCAATTCTCACCACTAGCTACAGAGCTATTAGCATGTGACAGTTGCTGGGAGAGAAAAAGCCAGTTTTCTTTATGGATATGTTGCCTGGAAGATCAACCACATTGCAGTGGAAGGCCATGCATCTAGCAGTATAGCACACACTGGATTTGACAGATGAAAAATAGCCAAAAATGAGGCCATAAATTGGAATGGGTTTAGGAAGGAAAATGGATCTGGGAGGAGTTGGGTGAGGGGGTGAATATGACTACAATACATTGATGAAATTCTCAAAGAAATAATAATAATACGGGAAAACCAATAAACAGTGAAAACCTTTAAAACTGTTTACACACACAAAAAAAGGAGTGTGTTAACTTTGAAAGAACCAACACAAGATTTAAATTATTTCTCCACAGAAATAAACAAAATCCAAAAGTCGGTGCTATAACAGTCTGAAGGAGCTGAAAGCAAAGAGCAACCTGTCTAGAAAAATGGCTGTCATAGGTACAGAAAAATCCAACTGAGTGGCTTTCTTTAAAATGCTCCTGGATAGCTGGGCAGTGGTGGCACAGGTCTTCAATCCCAGCACTTGGGAGGCAGAGGCAGGCGAATTTTTGAGTTCAGGGCTAGCCTGGTTTACACAGTGAGTTCCAGGACAGCCAGGGCTATACAGGGATCCTGTCTCTGAGAAAAAAAAAAAAAAGAAAAGAAAAGAAAAGAAAAGAAAAGAAAAGAAAAGAAAAGAAAAGAAAAGAAAAGAAAAGAAAAGAAAAGAAAAGAAGAAAAGACTCCTGGATAAATGAATACATGTGCACCACTCTACCAATTAGAAAGATTTAAACAAGGTAAGGGGTAAGAAAACTAGACTACTGCTTGAAAAATCTTTTTTTTTCTTTTTTTTTAATTTTTAATATTTTTTATTACATATTTTCCTCAATTACATTTCCAATGCTATCCCAAAAGTCCCCAATACCCCCCCCCACTTCCCTTCCCACCCATTCCCATTCTTTTGGCCCTGGCATTCCCCTATATTGGAGCATATAAAGTTTGCAAGCCGACTAGGACATCTTTCGATACATATGCAGCTCTCTAGCTCCGGGGTACTGGTTAGTTCATCATGTTGTTCCAACTATAGGGTTGCAGATCCCTTTAGCTCCTTGGGTACTTTCTCTAGCTTCTACATTGGGAGCCCTGTGATCCATCCAATAGCTGACTGTGAGCATCCACTTCTGTGTTTGCTAGGCCCCGGCATAGTCTCACAAGAGACAGCTATATTTGGGTCCTTTCAGCAAAATCTTGCTAGTGTATGCAATGATGTCAGCGTTTGGAAGCTGATTATGGGATGGATCCCTGGATATGGCAGTCTCTAGATGGTCCATCATTTCATCACAGCTCAAAACTTTGTCTCTGTAACTCCTTCCATGGGTGTTTTGTTCCCAATTCTAAGAAGGGGCATATTGTCCACATTTTGGTCTTCATTCTTCTTGAGTTTCATGCGTTTAGCAAATTGTATCTTATATCTTGGGTATCCTAAGTTTTGGGCTAATATCCACTTATCAGTGAATACATATTTTGTGAGTTCCTTTGTGGTTGTGTTACCTCACTCAAGATGATGCCCTCCAGGTCCATCCATTTGGCTAGGAATTTCTTTTTTTTTTTTTTTAATATTTTTATTACATATTTTCCTCAATTACATTTCCAATACTATCCCAAAAGTCCCCCATAGCGCCCCCCACTTCCCTACCCACCCATTCCCATTCTTTTGGCCCTGGCATTCCCCTATATTGGGGCATATAAAGTTTGCAAGTCCAATGGGCCTCTCTTTCCATTGATGGCCGACTAGGCCATCTTTCGATACATATGCAGCTAGAGACAAGAGCTCCAGGGTTCTGGTTAGTACATCATGTTGTTCCAACAATAGGGTTGCAGATCCCTTTAGCTCCTTGGGTACTTTCTCTAGCTTCTCCATTGGGAGCCCTGTGATACATCCAATAGCTGACTGTGAACATCCACTCCTGTGTTTGCTAGGCCCCGGCATCGTCTCACAAGAGACAGCTATATTTGGGTCTTTTCAGCAAGATCTTACTAGTGTATGCACTGGTGTCAGCGTTTAGAAGCTGATTATGGGACGGATCCCTGGATACAGCAGTCTCTAAATGGTCCATCCTTTCATCACAGCTACGAACTTTGTCTCTGTAACTCCTTCCCTGGGTGTTTTGTTCCCAATTCTAAGAAGGTGCACAATGTCCACACTTTGGTCTTCATTCTTCTTGAGTTTCATGCGTTTAGCAAATTGTATCTTATATCTTGGGTATCCTAAGTTTTGGGCTAATATCCACTTATCAATGAATACATATTGTGTGAGATCTTTTGTGATTGTGTTACTTCACTCAAGATGATGCCCTCCAGGTCCATCCATTTGGCTAGGAATTTCATAAATTCATTCTTTTTAATAGCTGAGTAGTACTCCATTGTGTAAATGTACCATAATTTCTGTATCCATTCCTCTGTTGAGGGACATCTGGGTTCTTTCCAGCTTCTGGCTATTATAAATAGGGCTGCTATGAACATAGTGGAGCATGTGTCCTTTTTACCGGTTGGGACATCTTCTGGATATATGCCCAGGAGAGGTATTGCTGGATCCTCCGGTAGTACTATGTCCAATTTTCTGAGGAACCGCCAGACTGATTTCCAGAGTGGTTGTACAAGCTTGCAATCCCACCAACAATGGAGGAGTGTTCCACTTTCTCCACATCCTCGCCAGCATCTGCTGTCACCTGAATTTTTGATCTTAGCCATTCTGACTGGTGTGAGGTGGAATCTCAGGGTTGTTTTGATTTGCATTTCCCTGATGATTAAGGATGTTGAACATTTTTTCAGGTGCTTCTCTGCCATTCGGTATTCCTCAGGTGAGAATTCTTTGTTCAGTTCTGAGCCCCATTTTTTAATGGGGTTATTTGACTTTCTGGAGTCCACCTTCTTGAGTTCTTTATATATATTGGATATTAGTCCCTTATCTGATTTAGGATAGGTGAAGATCCTTTCCCAATCTGTTGGTGGTTTTTTTGTCTTATTGATGGTGTCTTTAGCCTTGCAGAAGCTTTGTAGTTTCATGAGGTCCCACTTGTCAATTCTCGATCTTACAGCACAAGCCATTACTGTTCAATTCAGGAATTTTTCCCCTGTGCCCATATCTTCAAGGCTTTTCCCCACTTTCTCCTCTATAAGTTTCAGTGTCTCTGGTTTTATGTGAAGTTCCTTGATCCACTTAGACTTGACCTTAGTACAAGGAGATAGGAATGGATCGATTCGCATTCTTCTACATGTTAACAACCAGTTGTGCCAGCACCATTTGTTGAAAATGCTGTCTTTCTTCCACTGGATGTTTTTAGCTCCCTTGTCGAAGATCAAGTGACCATAGGTGTGTGGATTCATTTCTGGGTCTTCAATTCTATTCCATTGGTCTATTTGTCTGTCACTATACCAGTACCATGCAGTTTTTATCACAATTGCTCTGTAGTAGAGCTTTAGGTCCGGCATGGTGATTCCACCAGAGGTTCTTTTATCCTTGAGGAGAGTTTTTGCTATCCTAGGTTTTTTGTTATTCCAGATGAATTTGCGGATTGCACTTTCTAATTCGTTGAAGAATTGAGTTGGAATTTTGATGGGGATTGCATTGAATCTGTAGATTGCTTTTGGCAAGATAGCCATTTTTACAATGTTGATCCTGCCAATCCATGAGCATGGGAGATCTTTCCATCTTCTGAGATCTTCTATAATTTCTTTCTTCAGAGACTTGAAGTTTTTATTATACAGATCTTTCACTTCCTTAGTTAGAGTCACGCCAAGATATTTTATATTATTTGTGACTATTGAGAAGGGTGTTGTTTCCCTAATTTCTTTCTCAGCCTGTTTATTCTTTGTGTAGAGAAAGGCCATTGATTTGTTTGAGTTAATTTTATATCCAGCTACTTCACCGAAGCTGTTTATCAGGCTTAGGAGTTCTCTGGTGGAATTTTTAGGGTCACTTATATATACTATCATATCATCTGCAAAAAGTGATATTTTGACTTCATCTTTTCCAATTTGTATCCCTTTGATCTCCTTTTGTTGTCGAATTGCATTGGCTAGGACTTCAAGTACAATGTTGAATAGGTATGGAGAAAGTGGACAGCCTTGTCTAGTCCCTGATTTTAGAGGGATTGCTTCAAGCTTCTGACCATTTACTTTGATGTTGGCTACTGGTTTGCTGTAGATTGCTTTTATCATGTTTAGGTATGGGCCTTGAATTCCTGATCTTTCCAAGACTTTTATCATGAATGGGTGTTGGATCTTGTCAAATGCTTTTTCCGCATCTAACGAGATGACCATGTGGTTTTTGTCTTTGAGTTTGTTTATATACTGGATTACGTTGATGGATTTCCGTATATTGAACCATCCCTGCATCCCTGGGATGAAACCTACTTGGTCAGGATGGATGATTGTTTTGATGTGTTCTTGGATTCGGTTAGCAAGAACTTTATTGAGGATTTTTGCATCAATATTCATAAGGGATATTGGTCTGAAGTTTTCTATCTTTGTTGGGTCTTTTTGTGGTTTAGGTATCAGAGTAATTGTGGCTTCATAGAATGAGTTGGGTAGAGTACCTTCTGTTTCTATTTTGTGGAATAGTTTGTGAAGAACTGGGATTAGATCTTCTTTGAAGGTCGGATAGAACTCTGCACTAAACCCATCTGGTCCTGGGCTTTTTTTAGTTGGGAGACTATTAATGACTGCTTCTATTTCTTTGGGGGATATAGGGCTGTTTAGATCATTAACCTGATCTTGATTCAACTTTGGTACCTGGTATCTGTCTAGGAACTTGTCCATTTCATCCAGGTTCTCCAGTTTTGTTGAGTATAGCCTTTGGTAGAAGGATCTGATGGTGTTTTGGATGTCTTCAGGATCTGTTGTTATGTCTCCTTTTTCATTTCTGATTTTGTTAATTAGGATGCTTTCCCTGTGCCCTCTAGTGAGTCTGGCTAAGGGTTTATCTATCTTGTTGATTTTCTCAAAGAACCAGCTCCTTGATTGGTTGATTCTTTGAATAGTTTTTCTTGTTTCCACTTGGTTGATTTCGCCCCTGAGTTTGATTATTTCCTGCCGTCTACTCCTCTTGGGTGAATTTGCTTCCTTTTGTTCTAGTGCTTTTAGGTGTGTTGTCCAGCTGCTAATGTGTGCTCTCTCTAGTTTCCTTTTGGAGGCACTCAGAGCTATGAGTTTTCCTCTTACAAATGCTTTCATTGCGTCCCATAAGTTTGGGTATGTTGTGGCTTCATTTTCATTGAACTCTAAAAAGTCCTTAATTTCTTTCTTTATTCCTTCCTTGACCAAGGTATCATTGAGAAGAGTGTTGTTCAGTTTCCACGTGAAGGTTGGCTTTCTATTATTTATTTTGTTATTGAAGATCAGCCTTAGTCCATGGTGATCTGATAGGATGCATGGGACAATTTCAATATTTTTATATCTGTTGAGGCCTGTTTTGTGACCAATTATGTGGTCAATTTTGGAGAAGGTACCATGAGGTGCTGAGAAGAAGGTATATCCTTTTGTTTTAGGATAGAATGTTCTGTAGATATCTGCCAGATCCATTTGATTCATAATTTCTGTTAGTTTCACTGTGTCCCTGTTTAGTTTCTGTTTCCATGATCTGTCCATTGGTGAAAGTGGTGTATTGAAGTCTCCCACTATTATTGTATGAGGTGCAATGTGTGCTTTGAGCTTTACTAAAGTTTCTTTAATGAATGTGGCTGCCTTTGTATTTGGAGCATAGATATTCAGGATTGATAGTTCCTCTTGGAGGATTTTACCTTTGATGAGTATGAAGTGTCCCTCCCTGTCTTTTTTAATGACTTTGGGTTGGAAGTCAATCTTATCAGATATTAGAATGGCTACTCCAGCTTGTTTCTTCATGCCATTTGCTTGGAAAATTGTTTTCCAGCCTTTCATTCTGAGGTAGTGTCTATCCTTTTCTCTGAGATGAGTTTCCTGTAAGCAGCAAAATGTTGGGTCTTGTTTGTGTAGCCAGTTTGTTAGTCTATGTCTTTTTATCGGGGAGTTGAGTCCATTGATATTAAGAGATATTAAGGAAAAGTAATTGTTGTTTCCTGTTATTTTTGATGTTAAAGTTGGCATTTTGTTCTTGTGGCTGTCTTCTTTTAGGTTTGTTGAGGGATTACCTTCTTGTTGTTTCTAGGGCGTGGTTCCTGTCCTTGTATTGGTTTTTTTCTGTTATTATCCTTTGAAGGGCTGGATTCGTGGAGAGATAATGTGTGAATTTGGTTTTGTCGTGGAATACTTTGGTTTCTCCATCTATGTTAATTGAGAGTTTGGCTGGGTATAGTAGCCTGGGCTGGAATTTGTGTTCTTTTAGTGTCTGTATAACATCCGTCCAGGATCTTCTGGCTTTCATAGTCTCTGGTGAAAAGTCTGGTGTAATTCTGATAGGCTTGCCTTTATATGTTACTTGGCCTTTTTCTCTTACTGCTTTTAGTATTCTATCTTTATTTAGAGCATTTGTTGCTCTGATTATTATGTGTCGGGAGGTATTTCTTTTCTGGTCCAGTCTATTTGGAGTTCTGTAGGCTTCTTGTATGTTCATGGGCATCTCTTTCTTTAGATTTGGGAAGTTTTCTTCTATAATTTTGTTGAAGATGTTTGCTGGTCCTTTGAGTTGAAAATCTTCATTCTCATCCACTCCTATTATCCGTAGGTTTGGTCTTCTCATTATGTCCTGTATTTCTTGGATGTTTTGAGTTAGGATCTTTTTGCATTTTACATTTTCCTTGATTGTTGTGCCGATGTTCTCTATGGAGTCTTCTGCACCTGAGATTCTCTCTTCCATCTCTTGTATTCTGTTGCTGATGCTCGTATCTATGGTTCCAGATTTCTTTCCTAGGGTTTCTATCTCCAGTGTTGCCTCATTTTGGGTTTTCTTTATTGTGTCTACTTCCCTTTTTAGGTCTAGTATGGTTTTGTTCATTTCCATCATCTGTTTGGATGTGTTTTCCTGTTTTTCTGTAAGGACTTCTACCTGTTTGATTATGTTATCATGTTTTTCTTTAAGGATTTGTAACTCTTTAGCAGTGTTCTCCTGCAATTCTTTAAGGGATTTTTGTGCTTCCTCTTTATTGTCTTCTGCCTTTTTAGCAGTGTTCTCCTGCATTTCTTTAAGTGTGTTATTAAAGTCCTTCTTGAAGTCCTCTATCATCATCAGGAGATATGCTTTTAAATCCGTGTCTAGCTTTTCCGGTGTGTTGGGGTGCCCTGGACTGGGCGAAGTGGGGGTGCTGGGTTCTGATGATGGTGAGTGGTCTTGGTTTCTGTTAGTAAGATTATTACGTTTACCTTTCGCCATCTGGTAATCTCTGGGGTTAGTTGTTATCGTTGTCACTATTTAAAGATTGGAGCAGAAGCTGTGTTCCACTCACCAGCAGTCTCTAAATCCTGCGGCGGGGGTCGTGGGTAGCTGACGGTACCCCGGTGCTGGTCCAGCCGGAAGAGGCCTGTGGTCCTACTCAGGCCGTTTTTCTGCTTCCCTAACTAATGCAGTCTCTGGTCCCGCGTGCAATTGGATTGGAGCAGAAGCTGTGTTCCACTCTCCAGAAGTCTTAAGATCCTGTGGTGGGTGTTGTGGGTAGCTGGTGAGTGTCAGCTGACCCTGCGTCCCAGCTGCCCAGGTGCTTTTCAGACCGGAAGAGGGTTGTGGCCCTATGTAGGCCGGATTTCTCTCTCCCCAACCAGAGCAGTCTCAGGTCCCGCGTGATTGGACTGGAGCAGAAGCTGTGTTCCACTCACCAGCAGTCCCAAAATCCTGCGGCGGGGGTCTTGGGTAGCTGGCGGGTGTCAGGCAACCCTGCGCTCCCGCTACCCTGGCGCTGATCCGGCCGGGTGAGGCCTGTGGCCCTACGCAGGCCGGTTTCTGCTTCCCTAACTAATGCAGTCTCAGGTCCCGCGCAGTTGGATTGGAGCAGAAGCTGTGCTCCACTCACCAGAAGTCTTAAGATCCTGTGGCGGGTGTTGTGGGTAGCTGGCGAGTGTCAGCAGACCCTGCGCCCCAGCTGCCCAGGTGCTTTTCTGACCGGAAGAGCGGCTAGGAATTTCATAAATTCATTCTTTTTAATAGCTGAGTAGTACTCCATTGTGTAAATGTACCATAATTTCTGTATCCATTCCTCTGTTGAGGGGCATCTGGGTTCTTTCCAGCTTCTGGCTAATATAAATAAGGCCGCTATGAACATAGTGGAGCATGTGTCCTTCTTACCGGTTGGAACATCTTCTGGATATATGCCCAGGACAGGTATTGCTGGATCCTCCGGTAGTACTATGTCCAATTTTCTGAGGAACCGCCAGACTGATTTCCAGAGTGCTTGTACAAGGTTGCAATCCCACCAACAATGGAGGAGTGTTCCTCTTTCTCCACATCCTCTCCAGCATCTGCTGTCACCTGAATTTTTTATCTTAGCCATTCTGACTGGTGTGAGGTGGAATCTCAGGGTTGTTTTGATTTGCATTTCCCTGATGATTATGGATGTTGAACATTTTTTCAGGTGCTTCTCTGCCATTCGGTATTCCTCAGGTGAGAATTCTTTGTTCAGTTCTGAGCCCCATTTTTTCATGGGGTTATTTGATTTTCTGGAGTCCACCTTCTTGAGTTCTATATATATATTGGATATTAGTCCCTTATCTGATTTAGGATAGGTAAAGAGCCTTTCCCAATCTGTTGGTGTTTTTTTTTTCTTTTTTTTTTTTTTTGTCTTATTGATGGTGTCTTTTGCCTTGCAGAAGCTTTGCAGTTTCATGAGATCCCACTTGTCAATTCTCAATCTTACAGCACAAGCCATTGCTGTTCTATTCAAGAATTTTTCCCCTGAGCCCATATCTTCTAGGCTTTTCCCCACTTTCTCCTCTATAAGTTTCAGTGTCTCTGGTTTTATGTGAAGTTCCTTGATCCACTTAGACTTGACCTTAGTACAAGGAGATAGGAATGGTTCGATTCGCATTCTTCTACATGTTAACAACCAGTTGTGCCAGCACCATTTGTTGAAAACGCTGTCTTCCTTCCACTGGATGGTTTTAGCTCCCTTGTCGAAGATCAAGTGACCGTAGGTGTGTGGGTTCATTTCTGGGTCTTCAATTCTATTCCATTGGTCTACTTGTCTGTCACTATACCAGTACCACACAGTTTTTACCACAATTGCTCTGTAGTAAAGCTTTAGGTCCGGCCTGGTGATTCCACCAGAGGTTCTTTTATCCTTGAGAAGAGTTTTTGCTATCCTAGGTTTTTTGTTATTCTAGATGAATTTGCAGATTGCTCTTTCTAATTCATTGAAGAATTGAGTTGGAATTTTGATGGGGATTGCATTGAATCTGTAGATTGCTTTTGGCAAGATAGCCATTTTTACAATGTTGATCCTGCCAATCCATGAGCATGGGAGATCTTTCCATCTTCTGAGATCTTCTATAATTTCTTTCTTCAGAGACTTGAAGTTTTTATTATACAGATCTTTCACTTCCTTAGTTAGAGTCACGCCAAGATATTTTATATTATTTGTGACTATTGAGAAGGGTGTTGTTTCCCTAATTTCTTTCTCAGCCTGTTTATTCTTTGTGTAGAGAAAGGCCATTGATTTGTTTGAGTTAATTTTATATCCAGCTACTTCACCGAAGCTGTTTATCAGGCTTAGGAGTTCTCTGGTGGAATTTTTAGGGTCACTTATATATACTATCATATCATCTGCAAAAAGTGATATTTTGACTTCATCTTTTCCTATTTGTATCCCTTTGATCTCCTTTTGTTGTCGAATTGCTCTGGCTAGGACTTCAAGTACAATGTTGAATAGGTATGGAGAAAGCCTTGTCTAGTCCCTGATTTTAGAGGGATTGCTTCAAGCTTCTCACCATTTACTTTGATGTTGGCTACTGGTTTGCTGTAGATTGCTTTTA
The DNA here is from genome assembly GCF_978045245.1 of Mus caroli. Lineage (NCBI taxonomy): Eukaryota > Metazoa > Chordata > Mammalia > Rodentia > Muridae > Mus > Mus caroli. Next base: position 100,089,133 of record NW_028227261.1, on the reverse strand, counting down.
TCATGTTTAGGTATGGGCTTTGAATTCCTGATCTTTCCAAGACTTTTATCATGAATGGGTGTTGGATCTTGTCAAATGATTTTTCCGCATCTAACGAGATGATCATGTGGTTTTTGTCTTTGAGTTTGTTTATATACTGGATTATGTTGATGGATTTCTGTATATTGAACCATCCCTGCATCCCTGGGATGAAACCTACTTGGTCAGGATGGATGATTGTTTTGATGTGTTCTTGGATTCGGTTAGTGAGAACTTTATTGAGGATTTTTGCATCAATATTCATAAGGGATATTGGTCTGAAGTTTTCTATCTTTGTTGGGTCTTTTTGTGGTTTAGGTATCAGAGTAATTGTGGCTTCATAGAATGAGTTGGGTAGAGTACCTTCTGTTTCTATTTTGTGGAATAGTTTGTGAAGAACTGGGATTAGATCTTCTTTGAAGGTCTGATAGAACTCTGCACTAAACCCATCTGGTCCTGGGCTTTTTTTGGTTGGGAAACTATTAATGACTGCTTCTATTTCTTTGGGTATATAGGACTGTTTAGATCATTAACCTGATCTTGATTCTACTTTGGTACCTGGTATCTGTCTAGAAACATCTCCATTTCATCCAGGTTCTCCAGTTTTGTTGCGTATAGCCTTTTGTAGAAGGATCTGATGGTGTTTTGGATGTCTTCAGGATCTGTTGTTATGTCTCCTTTTTCATTTCTGATTTTGTTAATTAGGATGCTTTCCCTGTGCCCTCTAGTGAGTCTGGCTAAGGGTTTATCTATCTTGTTGATTTTCTCAAAGAACCAGCTCCTTGATTGGTTGATTCTTTGAATAGTTTTTCTTGTTTCCACTTGGTTGATTTCGCCCCTGAGTTTGATTATTTCCTGCTGTCTACTCCTCTTGGGTGAATTTGCTTCCTTTTGTTCTAGTGCTTTTAGGTGTGTTGTCAAGCTGCTAATGTGTGCTCTCTCTAGTTTCCTTTTGGAGGCACTCAGAGCTATGAGTTTTCCTCTTAGAAATGCTTTCATTGCGTCCCATAAGTTTGGGTATGTTGTGGCTTCATTTTCATTGAACTCTAAAAAGTCCTTAATTTCTTTCTTTATTCCTTCCTTGACCAAGGTATCATTGAGAAGAGTGTTGTTCAGTTTCCACGTGAATGTTGGCTTTCTATTATTTATTTTGTTATTGAAGATCAGCCTTAGTCCATGGTGATCTGATAGGATGCATGGGACAATTTCAATATTTTTGTATCTGTTGAGGCCTGTTTTGTGACCAATTACGTGGTCAATTTTGGAGAAGGTACCAATGAGGTGCTGAGAAGAAGGTATATCCTTTTGTTTTAGGATAGAATGTTCTGTAGAGATCTGCCAGATCCATTTGATTCATAACTTCTGTTAGTTTCACTGTGTCCCTGTTTAGTTTCTTTTTCCATGATCTGTCCATTGGTGAAAGTGGTGTGTTGAAGTCTCCCACTATTATTATATGAGGTGCAATGTGTGCTTTGAGATTTAAAAATATGGAACGCTTCACGAATTTGCGTGTCATCCTTGCGCAATTTGCGTGTCATCCTTGCGCTTGAAAAATCTTAAACATGAATTCTATTATTTCTGTAACAATAAAAAAATTTCCAGTGATGATCAACTTATAAGGAGAAAATGTTTAGTTGGATTTAAATTCTTAGATGTTCCAGCTGATAACTGGTTGACCTCATTGTTTGAGGGCCAAATTCTGTGCTAGTACACAGTAGAAAAGAACTGCTTATATGTCAGGTAGCTCTCAAATGCTTCAAACTCCATCTTCTGGAGGTCCAATGCCCTTTCCTGGCCTCTGCAAGCCCCTGTGCACATACACAAATGCACACACACACACACACACACACACACACACACACACAGATTAATAATAAACATATCTTTCAAATACAGTAAAATACATAATGCATCATAAAATACTAAAATTTAAGAGACAAACTTTACTGTAAAGGATGTAGAGTTACTGAAACACTCCTGAGCAGTGTCTTAGGGTTTTGCTGCTATGAAGAGACACCATGACCATGGCAAATCTTATAAAGTAAAATGTTTTATTAAGATAAGGCTTACAGTTCAGAGGTTTAGTCTACTATCATCATGGCAGAAAGCATGGTGGCATATAGGCAGACATGGTACTTGCAGAAGGAGTTGAGAGTTCTACAACTGAATCTACAGGCAACAGGAAGTGACTAAGACATACTTCCTCTAACAAAGCCACACCTACTCCAGTAAGGCCATATTCTCTAATCGTGTCACTCTTCTTAAGTATAAAGGAGCCATTTTTATTCAATCCACCATATGGAGTATGTTCCAGAGCAAACTGATACATAGGTTGAAAAAGTGACAATCAATATGCACTATATTATGCCTCCCCTAAGACTTAGAACCTTCATTTCTAGGTTTAGACTATGGAACATTGAGTTCATAGAGGTGCCAAAACCATTCATGATAAAATCCACAGTCACTTCATTTACAATAGTTCCAAAATGTTCAGTATCATGGCAGAATAACTGTAGATGACAATAATTAATTAAATACTTGAAAACAGCTATTCGCATTTTGAGTGTTCTTAGCACAAAGACATGATAAACGTCTGAGGTGAGAGATGTGCCAATTGATCTGACCTAATCATTACACATATTGAAATGTCACACTGCATTCCATAAGCATGGAAAAGTACTATGTGGCAATTAAAAGTAAAAGTGTATTTTCAAAAGATTGGAGGCAAAACTACACACACACACACACACTGTATATATTATACAGCTGCATTAAATGGAATTAGATTAAATCTTTCAATGCAGAGAAAGATGGGACTATATGATTCTTATTAATAGACTAGCTCTCAACAGAGAAAGGTCAAAAGTAAAGAGTTAAGACACAAACACAAACCATTTAAAGATTAACCTAATAATGTTTAGTCTATTAATGGTAACAAAGAAGAATTTAAAAGAAAGATCTTTAACAGAAATTCAGAATAATACTTTATAATAATCTAACACTGTTATTGTGAATAATTAAATAAATGGGAAAATATTAGTAAGACTACTATCTGAATAATAAATCTAACAAACTTAACTCATACATAGAAAATATAGCACCTGCTAACTCAGAGTGCATGTTCTTTTCAAAGGCTGTGAAATATTTAACATAATTAACCATATAATGAACCAAAAAGAAAGTCTCAATAAGTGACAAATAATTAAAATAATTTGGAACAAGATTATATCATCAGAATGGAAATATAGAAGAAATAAGTGTCAAAAATGTAATCAGAAAGTCTCTCCAAGTTTGTATTTTAAATAATGTCTTTCTAAATAAAGAAAAAATGTGTGAAAAATTGTTTTCAAGAAATATGGTAATTACCTTGAAATGGTAATGAAAACAATTGGAGCAGATATTAAGAGAGGTGTGTGAAGCTTTTGGGAGGGAAGTTATTGTCTTAAATGTGTGTGACAGGAAAGAAGAAAGTGGCAATTGTTGCAGTGTGTCCCACTCAAAAAAATCAGAGAAATTTTTTTAAAAGATCAGAAATTAATAGGCTAGAAATTAAACAAGTAAGAGAGACATGAGAACACTTTTTTTTTTTCGTGAAATGTTACTAAGGCTGAGAAATGCATGGCGAGTTTAGGGAGGTGAACTGCACAGAGCAGCTCATGTCTGCATCCCCACTAGCTGCGAGACTGAGGGAGGAGTGATGAGCTTGAAGGCTTAAAGCCCAGGCCACATGCTAAGTTCTAAATCAGCCTGAGATAGATGCTAAGACTTTAACTCTAAGTAAACCAGAGAAGATATTGCTAACTAGAAATAAAGGAGGATTTTAGAAATATAGTATGTTGCTGTGAAAGTGTCTGAAATGTTTGAAAATCAGATGAAGCTGGCAAATAACAATAATAAGACAACACAAAATTATTAAAAACTTGAATAGTTTTTATAGGCAACTGTTTTCTTAGTAACAAGCTTTACTTTTGTGCAGTTAAACAAAAGTAGGCTACATTCTGTGCCATGTTAATGTACAGTTTCTGAAATTGTTTTACAAGACTCTGATAATAAAACCCTTAAACTCACAAAAAAGAAAGAAAGAAAGAAAGAAAGAAAGAAAGAAAGAAAGAGAGAGAGAGAGAGAGAGAGAGAGAGGGAGGGAGAGAGGGAGGGAGGGAGGGAGGGAGGGAGGGAGGGAGGGAGGGAGGAAGGAAGGAAGGAAGAAATCCTTGCATAGATGAGATGGCTCAGGGGCAGTGCTCTAGCTGTTAATCATGGTGATTTGAGCTACATCCGAGCAACCCACATAATGGAAGGACAGGACTGATTACAAACCTTCCCAAACCTTCATGTGTGCTCCATGGCACATGTGTACTGATATAGTCACACACATACACAAAATAAATGGAAACACGAGGAAAAAAGAATCTTTAATTAAATAACTCCAGACATGTAATATGTGACATTTTTGAATATTTGCATATTATCACAAATCTTAGACTTAAATCTAAAAAACAAAGAAGAATAGAAAAAAAGGAAATACTTGCAAGCTGTATTATGAGCTCAGCATACTTTGGACATAAAACATGAGAAGCTCATTCCAAGAGATGAGCATTACAGGCAATTTCCCTATGAAAATACATACAGAAATGCTGAACAACCCCTTAGCAGACTTCTGTCAAAAGAACAGTGTGCCATGACTGAACTGGGTTTGTTTTGTGAATGAGAGGCTGGCATAGCATTCAGAGCAACCCACGTGACTCACCATCCAAACCGCTCTTCACCCAAAAATGACCAAAGAAACAAACTGGTTTTAAACAAAAGCTCAGGGACCTTTCCTGAGGAAACACACACAATTCATCTCAAAATTTGCGGGAATAAAATTTTAGTTTGAAATAGCAAAAATAATCTTAAAGAAGGAAACCTATGGACCTACCTAAGTAGGAGTTGGAGCTGGTTTTGGAAGATATTTTGTTGTGAAAACATGAGAAAAATGAGTGACTAAAGAGTCTGGAAAAATGCCACACAGAAACGGAACTACACCACGCAACCTCAAACATACGACATGATGACATCTATGGAGAGGCATGATCTTCTCAGTGGATGTACCGGCTCATATATTTATAAGGAAAACAAATTCCTGTCCTATGTGAAGAAATACATTTTAGAGAGACAATAGGCTTATATGAAAGGGATAGCAATAAAAATTTTAGGACTTGTAGGGTATTTTCATGAATTTGAAATTGGTGAGTATTTTTAAAATCTAAAAATTAACAGCACTAATTATGACAAAATCAGCCAATTGGGTTCTTTCGAAATTTTAAGTCTAGGAAATTAAAAGACATGTTCCAGAGTGAAAGGATATAATAAATATTTAAAGATGTAGAATATATGATAAATGACTCACATAAACAATGTATAAAGAACCTTTATTTTTAAATGACTAAAATAACCAATAAAATCTAGCATTAAAAAAACTTCCAAAAATAAAATAAAATGAAGAGTTGAGAGGAAGAAATAGTATGCATATATGAAAACTGCAAAGAATAAATACAGGCACTGTATCATTAAAAATTTAATCAATCAATCAATCAATTAATTTAAAAATCAGTTCTACTTGTATTTCTGAAGTGTTCTACATTCCTTTCTAGTACTATGACAAACAACATGATCAGAAGCAATTTGGTGGGAAATAGGTTTATTTCATTGGACAGGTTATAGTCCTCCATTGAGAGAAGTCAGAGAAGGAACTCAAGGCCAGAGCTTGCAGCAGAGATTATGGAAGAATTCCTACTAGCTTTTTTTCATGTGCACATTTACTACCTTTCTTATACAGCTCAGTCCACCTGCCTGGGGATAGTACTGTCCAAAGTGGGCTTAGCATTTCTACATCGATTCGAACACGTGGAAAAGCCCCACAGATGTGCCCACGGGCCAATGTGATGAAGGGGATCCCTCAACTGAGAATCCCTCAGATAACTCTAGGATGTGTCCAGCAGAAACCAAACAAAACCAAAGGCACCAAAAACAAAATATAGATTCAAAGTATTTTCAAGAAAAGACTAGCAAACTACACAATAAGAGTACTACCCAACTTGACCAATTTGAACTTAGTCCTAGAATACAAGAATTGATCCAATACACATGATTCACTGTGATACATGCCACTATCTAAAAGAAGGAAAGAACTCATGGTCACTTAACAGAGACAAAAAGTATTTTAGAAAATCCACATCCTTTGAACAACAAAAAAAAAATATTAAGTAAATTTACTTTAGCCCAAGCTCACTGCTAATATAGTTTATCAAAAAAAAACAAAAAAAACAAACAAACAAAAAAAACCCTGGAAAGCGTCCATGTAGGAGCTGCTAAAAGAAAAGATGTCCATCACCACCACAGCTAGCCAACATTGTGATTGTCAGCTTGATTGGATTTGATTGAGAGGCACCTGGGAGATTAGTATAGCATAATTCCAGATGTGTCTGTTATGACATTTGCAGAGGGGAAATGAAATCAAGAGAATTCTGCTTTCGCAAACAGTATAACTCTTTCATGATTTGAAATTTAAATAGACTATTGATAGGTGGTCCAATGACAAAAGGTTGGAGAATGTATGTCATTAGGGGTACTTTGTGAAATCTATCTTGTCCCCTTTTGGGACATGTCTGTAATTTTAATTTTTTTAATCTTATTTTAATGATGGTTTTTAAACACTCTAACCTCCCTTTTAGCCCACTATCCACCAGAGGTAGTTGAAAAGAAAGGATATGGGGGGAGGGAGGAATATACCTGTTTAGAGAGGTCCTTTGGAGCAATTCCCATCTATGTTTTTTGGAAATCGGCAGTTCAGTTCACAGTTAGCAGTGGCAGCTTGATTCATTTGCAAACACTTTACTGATACACCAGCAATCCAGTTTGGTAGAGTTGGGATAGCAAACATGAATCAGCAGTGGTGGCCTTACCTAGCAGGAACAGCCAGGCCTCAGCCTCGGCAAGAGCCAGCAGCAGAGACCTGAAGAGACCCAAAAGGATGTCAGGAGTTCTCAGCTGTGCCTCTCTCAGGAAAATGAAGATCAGCAAAGACTGGAGACCCACAAGAATTGCACAGCTAGCTCTAGAAGCAAGCCTACCTGAGTCTCTGTCACTGTCCATCCAGTTCTATTTATACCCTCCAAGCATCACAATGTTCTCCTTGGGTCTTCCCTCAAAATGGGTGTTGCCTCAGCACATGCATCTGTCTCAGCTGTCATCATTCTGTCAATCAGCCTCAGTCTGCAGAAACAGCAAGAAACTGCAGCATGCCCAGTCGGAGGACAGTGACCTGCCCTGCAGGGAGCGCCATCTTGGCTCCGGGACTCCGCCGAGCTTAGTCTGTACAGGTCAGAGTGGGGACCACGGGGGCAGATGGCTTCTGGGACAGGCGGGAGACACAGAGCTGCTGAGGCAGCACCCTTTTGGGGCCGCAGACATCCGGCACCCTTCCAGCCGGAGGACAGTGACCTGCCCTGCAGGGAGCGCCATCTTGGCTCCGGGACTCCGCCAAACTTAGTCTGTACAGGTCAGAGTGAGGACCACAGAGGCAGACAGCTTCTGGGACAGGCGGGAGCCACAGAGCCGCTGAGGCAGCACCCTTTTGGGGCCGCAGACATCCGGCACCCTCCCAGTCGGAGGACAGTGACCTGCCCTGCAGGGAGCGCCATCTTGGCTCCGGGACTCCGCCGAGCTTAGTCTGTACAGGTCAGAGTGGGGACCACGGGGGCAGACGGCTTCTGGGACAGGCGGGAGCCACAGAGCTGCTGAGGCAGCACCCTTTTGGGGCCGCAGACATCCGGCACCCTCCTAGCTGGAAGACAGTGGTCTGCCCTGCACAGGAGCCCTCTGCCTCAGGAGCAGGGAGCACATCTTGGATCCAGGACTCCACTGAACTTAGGAACTTAGTCTGCACAGCTGAGAGTCTGCACCACAGAAGCCTACAGCTTCTGTGACCTGCCAAAGCAACACAGCATCTGGGAAAGGTCCTGTTTTCCGCCTTCTTCTTCGGCCAGGAGGAGGTCCAAACTCCAGATATCTGTACACCTTCCCTTTAAGAGGAAAGCTTGTCAGCAGGGAGTGCTCTAACCACTGAAACTCAGAGGAGAGAGCCTGTCTCCCAGGTCTGCTGACAGAGGATACTCAGAATCACCAGAAGAACAACCTCTGAACAGAGACAACTATAACAACTCCAGAGATTACCAGATGGCGAGAGGTAAAGGTAAGAATCTTACTAACAGAAACCAAGACCACTCACCATCATCAGGACCCAGCACTCCCACTTCGCCCAGTCCAGGGCACCCCAACACACCTGAAAAACTAGACCTGGATTTAAAAGCATATCTCATGATGATGGTAGAGGACATCAAGAAGGACTTTAAAGAACTACAGGAGAACATGGCTAAAGAGTTACAAGTCCTTAAAGAAAAACAGGAAAACACAACCAAACTGGTAGAAGTCCTTAAAGAGAAACAGGAAAACACATCCAATCAGATGATGGAAATGAACAAAACCATACTAGACCTAAAAAGGGAAGTAGACACAATAAAGAAAACCCAAAATGAGGCAACACTGGAGATAGAAACCCTAGGAAAGAAATCTGGAACCATAGATGCAAGCATCAGCAACAGAATACAAGAGATGGAAGAGAGAATCTCAGGTGCAGAAGATTCCATACAGAACATCGGCACAACAATCAAGGAAAATGGAAAATGCAAAAAGATCCTAACTCAAAACATCCAAGAAATACAGGACACAATGAGAAGACCAAACCTACGGATAATAGGAGTGGATGAAAATGAAGATTTTCAACTCAAAGGACCAGCAAACATCTTCAACAAAATTATAGAAGAAAACTTCCCAAATCTAAAGAAAGAGATGCCCATGAACATACAAGAAGCCTACAGAACTCCAAATAGGCTGAACCAGAAAAGAAATACCTCCCGACACATAATAATCAGAACAACAAATGCACTAAATAAAGATAGAATACTAAAAGCAGTAAGAGAAAAAGGCCAAGTAACATATAAAGGCAAGCCTATCAGAATTACACCAGATTTTTCACCAGAGACTATGAAAGCCAGAAGATCCTGGACAGATGTTATACAGACATTAAAAGAACACAAATTCCAGCCCAGGCTACTATACCCAGCCAAACTCTCAATTAACATAGATGGAGAAACCAAAGTATTCCACGACAAAACCAAATTCACACATTATCTCTCCACGAATCCAGCCCTTCAAAGGATAATAACAGAAAAAAACCAATACAAGGACAGGAACCACGCCCTAGAAACAACAAGAAGGTAATCCCTCAACAAACCTAAAAGAAGACAGCCACAAGAACAGAATGCCAACTTTAACAACAAAAATAACAGGAAACAACAATTACTTTTCCTTAATATCTCTTAATATCAATGGACTCAACTCCCTGATAAAAAGACATAGACTAACAAACTGGCTACACAATCAAGACCCAACATTTTGCTGCTTACAAGAAACTCATCTCAGAGAAAAAGATAGACACTACCTCAGAATGAAAGGCTGGAAAACAATTTTCCAAGCAAATGGTCTGAAGAAACAAGCTGGAGTAGCCATTCTAATATCAGATAAGATTGACTTCCAACCCAAAGTCATCAAAAAAGACAGGGAGGGGCACTTCATACTCATCAAAGGTAAAATCCTCCAAGAGGAACTATCAATCCTGAATATCTATGCTCCAAATACAAAGGCAGCCTCATTCATTAAAGAAACTTTAGTAAATCTCAAAGCACACATTGCACCTCATACAATAATAGTGGGAGACTTCAATACACCACTTTCACCAATGGACAGATCATGGAAACAGAAACTAAACAGGGACACAGTGAAACTAACAGAAGTTATGGATCAAATGGATCTGGCAGATATCTACAGAACATTTTACCCTAAAACAAAAGGATACACCTTCTTCTCAGCACCTCATGGTACCTTCTCCAAAATTGACCACGTAATTGGGCACAAAACAGGACTCAACAGATACAAAAACATTGAAATTGTCCCATGCATCCTATCAGATCACCATGGACTAAGGCTGATCATCAATAACAAAATAAATAATAGAAAGCCAACATTCACGTGGAAACTGAACAACACTCTTCTCAATGATACCTTGGTCAAGGAAGGAATAAAGAAAGAAATCAAGGACTTTTTAGAGTTCAATGAAAATGAAGCCACAACATACCCAAACTTATGGGACGCAATGAAAGCATTTCTAAGAGGAAAACTCATAGCTCTGAGTGCCTCCAAAAAGAAACTAGAAAGAGCACACATTAGCAGCTTGACAACACACCTAAAAGCACTAGAACAAAAGGAAGCAAATTCACCCAAGAGGAGTAGACGGCAGGAAATAATCAAACTCAGGGGCGAAATCAATCAAGTGGAAACAAGAAGAACTATTCAAAGAATCAACCAATCAAGGGGCTGGTTCTTTGAGAAAATCAACAAGATAGATAAACCCTTAGCCAGACTAACTAGAGGGCACAGGGAAAGTATTCTAATTAACAAAATCAGAAATGAAAAAGGAGACATAACAACAGATCCTGAAGACATCCAAAACACCATCAGATCCTTCTACCAAAGGCTATACTCAACAAAACTGGAGAACCTGGATGAAATGGAGAAGTTCCTAGACAGATACCAGGTACCAAAGTTGAACCAAGATCAGGTTAATGATCTAAACAACCCTATATCCCCCAAAGAAATAGAAGCAGTCATTAATAGTCTCCCAACCAAAAAAAGCCCAGGACCAGATGGGTTTAGTGCAGAGTTCTATCAGACCTTCAAAGAAGATCTAATCCCAGTTCTTCACAAACTATTCCACAAAATAGAAACAGAAGGTACTCTACCCAACTCATTCTATGAAGCCACAATTACTCTGATACCTAAACCACAAAAAGACCCAACAAAGATAGAAAACTTCAGACCAATATCCCTTATGAATATTGATGCAAAAATACTCAATAAAGTTCTTGCTAACCGAATCCAAGAACACATCAAAACAATCATCCATCCTGACCAAGTAGGTTTCATGCCAGGGATGCAGGGATGGTTCAATATACGGAAATCCATCAACGTAATCCAGTATATAAACAAACTCAAAGACAAAAACCACATGGTCATCTCGTTAGATGCAGAAAAAGCATTTGACAAGATCCAACACCCATTCATGATAAAAGTCTTGGAAAGATCAGGAATTCAAGGCCCATACCTAAACATGATAAAAGCAATCTACAGCAAACCAGTAGCCAACATCAAAGTAAATGGTGAGAAGCTTGAAGCAAGTGGAAGAAAGACAGCATTTTCAACAAATGGTGCTGGCACAACTGGTTGTTAACATGTAGAAGAATGCGAATCGATCCATTCCTATCTCCTTGTACTAAGGTCAAGTCTAAGTGGATCAAGGAACTTCACATAAAACCAGAGACACTGAAACTTATAGAGGAGAAAGTGGGGAAAAGCCTTGAAGATATGGGCACAGGGGAAAAATTCCTGAATAGAACAGTAATGGCTTGTGCTGTAAGATCGAGAATTGACAAATGGGACCTCATGAAACTACAAAGCTTCTGCAAGGCTAAAGACACCATCAATAAGACAAAAAAACCACCAACAGATTGGGAAAGGATCTTCACCTATCCTAAATCAGACAAGGGACTAATATCCAATATATATAAAGAACTCAAGAAGGTGGACTCCAGAAAGTCAAATAACCCCATTAAAAAATGGGGCTCAGAACTGAACAAAGAATTCTCACCTGAGGAATACCGAATGGCAGAGAAGCACCTGAAAAAATGTTCAACATCCTTAATCATCAGGGAAATGCAAATCAAAACAACCCTGAGATTCCACCTCACACCAGTCAGAATGGCTAAGATCAAAAATTCAGGTGACAGCAAATGCTGGCGAGGATGTGGAGAAAGAGGAACACTTCTCCATTGTTGGTGGGATTGCAAGCTTGTACAACCACTCTGGAAATCAGTCTGGCGGTTCCTCAGAAAATTGGACATAGTACTACCGGAGGATCCAGCAATACCTCTTCTGGGCATATATCCAGAAGATGTCCCAACTGGTAAGAAGGACACATGCTCCACTATGTTCATAGCAGCCCTATTTATAATAGCCAGAAGCTGGAAAGAACCCAGATGTCCCTCAACAGAGGAATGGATACAGAAATTATGGTACATTTACACAATGGAGTACTACTCAGCTATTAAAAAGAATGAATTTATGAAATTCCTAGCCAAATGGATGGACCTGGAGGGCATCATCTTGAGTGAGGTAACACAATCACAAAGGAACTCACACAATATGTATTCACTGATAAGTGGATATTAGCCCAAAACTTAGGATACTCAAGATATAAGATACAATTTGCTAAACGCATGAAACTCAAGAAGAATGAAGACCAAAATGTGGACACTGTGCCCCTTCTTAGAATTGGGAACAAAACACCCAGGGAAGGAGTTACAGAGACAAAGTTCGGAGCTGTGATGAAAGGATGGACCATCTAGAGACTGCCGTATCCAGGGATCCATCCCATAATCAGCTTCTAAACGCTGACACCATTGCATACACTAGCAAGATTTTGCTGAAAGGACCCAAAGATAGCTGTCTCTTGTGAGACTATGCAGGGGCCTAGCAAACACAGGAGTGGATGCTCACAGTCAGCTATTGGATGTATCACAGGGCTCCCAATGGAGAAGCTAGAGAAAGTACCCAAGGAGCTAAAGGGATCTACAACCCTATAGTTGGAACAACATGATGAACTAACCAGTACCCCGGAGCTCTTGTCTCTAGCTGCATATGTATCGAAAGATGGCCTAGTCGGCCATCACTGGAAAGAGAGGCCCATTGGACTTGCAAACTTTATATGCCCCAATATAGGGGAATGCCAGGGCCAAAAGAATGGGAATGGGAGGGTAGGGAAGTGGGGGGCGGTATGGGGGACTTTTGGGATAGCATTGGAAATGTAATTGAGGAAAATATGTAATAAAAAAACAGTGAAAAAAAATAAATAAAAAGAACCAATTGGGGAACAGGACCTTAGCATAAGAACCGCCCACTACAGTGCTGGGTTTGTGCTTCTGTTCCCTATTCAGGTTTTATCAAAAAAAAAAAAAAAAAAAAAAAAAAAAAAAGAAACTGCAGCATATCACCAGAAGTTTTTGATGTGCTTCTCTCTATGGAGTCCTGACAAATAAAGCTCAACTATACAATGTAAGGCTGACCAATACATGCCTGTTGTTAGCAAACAATCCTTTATCACATGTCCTTTCATGTGCTTGCTTTAGCAGAACATCCTCTCTCCTATGTCTGCTTCAGCTAAACATTCCTTCCCTTGTTTACCCCAGCAAAACACCATCTTTACAAAGACCACTTAACTTTCTACTTCACTGGTCCAGCTACTCTGCTTCCTATCTGCAGTGGTATAAATTGTCCCACCATTTCCTTCCAGTCACAATGGATAGAAACCACTAAATCATAAGGCAAAAAAGTCATTCTCTTAGATATTTTGTAACCCAATACAAAAATCAGTACCTGAAAAAAATGGGACCACGATGATTGTATCTCCCTGAACACATAACTCAAAAGCTTCTGAAATTAGTAGGAAGAATTTGGAGATACAAATTAGAGATTGCCTACATGCCAGAAGCAGGCCTTACTGAGGGATTCTGGTGGAAGCTCAGAGAACTGAAGTTGCAGTATAGAACATAGTAAGTCGGGAGTACAATGGATGCACAATATCTGCTGAAGAAAAGAGCAAAGCCAGCCCAGAAGAGAGGCTAAGTAAACCAAGTGGGCTATAGTCAACAAGGCCTTCAAAGTAGAGTTGAGAAAGGACTTGGGAGCACATGCCATCATGTGCAGATATGAAACATGGAGCTAGAGAAGTCATTACTTGCCCTCCTAGGTTTTTATCTTGTTCTGGTCCATACCATCTCTGATAGTCCCTCTTTTTTCCCAGAATGTTTACTTGAGGCATTGCATAGTGAGTGTATGTAATCTACTTTCTGATCTTTATAAAGGCTTGCAGCTTAGAGTTTCCTAAAGTCTCAAAGAAGATTTGAACTAGAGCTTTAAACAACATCATGATGGTTAAGACTATGTGGACTCATAGCATGAATGAAATGAACTTTGCATTGCAAGATGGACAACTGACCAGGGCCAATGGTAGAATTGTATGGCTTAAATAGATGTGTTTGGGTGTCAAACTAACAGGGAGTAAATTTGGGTGGTTAATTTCGACTAATAGTTACAGAATTACTTGAAACTTACATTGTTTCTTGTTTGGTCCCAGGGTGATAAAACTGGCTGGCACAAGCATAGTTCTGAGCATCCAGACCAGAAAAATTCAATAAGGAAAACCAGTAGTGTCTTCTAAATTAAAATAGAAAATTATGTGATTGAAGATTATGTGATAACATATTTAGAAACCCCTAAAGATACAATCTTTTAATCTGTTAGAAAAAAATGAATTCAGGGAATTTGTAGACTACAATAACAACAAACAAAACCAATTGCATTTCTATACATGAATAACCAACCTGAAAGGAAATAAAAGAGTAATCCCAATCTCAATAGCAACAAATTTTAAAATAAGGCAAATGACTTAGTTTAGAGTTTCCATTGTTGTAAAGAGATACCATGACAAGGCAACTCTTATAAGGGACAACATTTAGTTGGGGCTGGGTATAACTTCTGAGGTTTGGTCCATTATGATTACGGCAGGAAACATGGCACCATCCAGGCAGACATGGCACTGGAGGAGCTCAGAGTTCAACATCTTCTTCCAAAACCAAATAGAAAACTCTGGCATCCTCAGGCATTTAGGAGCATGGTCTCAAAGCCTGTCCCCAAAGAGACATACTTATCTCCAAAAAGGTCACAGTTCCTAATAGTTCCACTTTCTGGGCCAAGCATATTCAAACCACCACAGCAAATAAAATAAATAAAAATAAATTTAACCAAGAGGTGATAGATACACTGACTTACTAAGGCACCAAGCATCCACATGCTATACGTATATGCATGCAGACAAAACATCATATATATATATATATAGTAGTGATTTGAATATGATTGGCCCAAGGAATGGCACTATTTGGAGGTGTGGCCTTTTTGGAGTACTTGTAGCCTTATTAGAGGAAGTGTGTCACTATGGAGATGAGCTTTGAGGCTCCTATGTTCAGGCTCTGCCCAATGTGGAAAGAACCTCCTTCAAGCTGCCTGCAGTGTCATCCTGGTTGCCTTTGAATCAAGATGCAGAACTGTCAGATCTTATACTACCATGGCTGCCTAGACTGGACACTGCCATCCTTCCCACCACGATGATAGTGGACTGAACCTGTGCAAGTGTAAGCCAGCCCTAATTAAATGTTTTCCTGGTGTCTCTTCACACATGTATAAAGTAATAAAATAAATCTAAAACAAAAATTAAAATCTAAAGCTGTGTGGTGTTGGTGCACACCTTTAATGGCAGCACTTGGGAGGCAGGGGCAAGATGATCTCTGAGTTCAAGGTCAGCCTGGTCTATGGAGCAAGTTCCAGGACAGCCAGGATTACACAGAGAAACCCTGTCTCAAGAGGAGGAGGAGGAGGAGAAAGAAAGGAGATTAAAAGATGACACAGACAAAATGGAAAGATATGTCATGTTTGTGGATTGAATTAATATTGTTAAACTGTCCATACTATTCTAAATAATGACAGATTCAAGGAAATTCCTACCAACCTTTCATTGACGTTTTTCACATAAATGTGGGAAAATGTATTCCTAAAATTTACACTGAATACAAAAGAATTCGTGTTTATCAGTTTTCTACCACTATGGAGAGAATACCTGGGAAAATCAATTCAGGGGAAGAATGAGTTGCTTCAATTCATAGTTTTAGAGATTTCAGCTCTTGGCCAACTGATTCTACTGCTCTGATCTGAGTTGAGGCAAAATATGATGGCAATGTAAGGACGTAAGGAAGAAGAGGAGGAGGAGGAAGAGGAGGAGGAGAAGTGAGGTGAAGAGAACAGGGACCACCTATATTCTTCCAAGGCAATATTGCAATGATCTACTTCTTCTAACTAGTCCCTACATCCAAATATCTCATTTATCTATAAATTTATAAATTGATTATTTTATTGCTGAACTTGGTACTATTATGATCCAGTTACTTCTCAAGATTCTCATCGGTGGGCCAGGTCTTCAACACATGAGCCTTTGGCAATTTTTCCAATCAAAATCATAACACACCTTAAGAAGCTAAAGTCATATTATGCAAGAAGAACATAGCTGGAGGCATCACATCTCCTAATTTCAAAATTATAATACAAAGTTATCATAAACAAAGTATCATGCTGGCATAAAAACAGAAAGATAAACAAAATGGAACAGAACAGAAGTCCAGAATAAGCATAGCGGACACAGGGCGTATATTGTCCATGGATCTTTGACAAGACTACCAAGAACACGATGAACAAATACAATAGAATATATACTCAGGATTAGAATAGAGAGCCTATGGCTTACATGGTCAATTAACCTTTGACAAGAGTACCAAGAATATGATGAACAAATGGAATAGAACATACACTCCGAATTAGGAAAGGACACATGGCTCATGTGGTCCATTGATCTTTGACAAGACTACTAAGAACACACAACAGGTAAGAGGTGTTTTTTGTTGGTGGTGGTAGTTTTTTGTTTTTTGTTTTTTGAGAACTGGTGATAGCAAAGCTAGATACGCAGAAGGAAATTTGACTCTCATCTCTCACATCATTCCCAATAATCAAGTCAAATGGAACAAAGATTTCAAAGATGAAATTCTAAAGTTACTAGAAACAAATACCAGTATGAGAGATGAGATAGGTTCTTAACAGAAATCTTAGCTCTGTTTTTAAAAGTAGAACACTCTGCTACTTGATTCTTATTCTCAATTTGACAAAACCTAGAGTCACCTGGGAAGAAGATATTATAGTTGGAGAATCTAGATCTCATTGTCATGTGGCTATGCCTGTAAGCCATTGTCTTGATTAGTGATTTGGGACAGCCTAGTCCACTGTGGGCAACTCCATCTCTTAGCAAGTAGGCCTGGCTAGCTGAACATGATCCACTAGACAAGCTGGTTTCTTCTATGTTTTCTGCTTCAGTTCTCAGCTATGGATATGACCTGTAAGAGTAAACCAAATAAACCCCTTTCTCATTAAGTTGCTTTACTGAGTATTTTAGCACATTTATAGAGAAGCAAACTAGGACAAACACCATATATTGAGAACAACAAACACAGACAGAAATGGGATTGCAGTAATAACTCTGGTGGTCATGAAAGCAGTCCATAGAATAAAAATGGTATGTATAGAAAGGGATAAAATATTGGTAAATGTACAGTAAAAATAGTAATATCCAAAGTGTATGGGACTCAAACAGCTTAATACCAACCAAACCAATTAAAATAAATAGGCCGATTAACTATGAGCCAAAGACCTGAACAGAGATTTCTTAATAAGAGATAAATAATAGCAAAACATATGCACAAATGTGCTTTGCATCACTAACCAGAGTAAAATCAAAATACAGATATATGTCACCTATTAAAATTATTATATTTTAAAATATGTGTGTTTACATCTCTCTCTCTCTCTCTCTCTGTGTGTGTGTGTGTGTGTGTGTGTGTGTGTGTGTGTGTGTGTGTGTGTGTTGCTGAGGCAGTAGAGAAGCAGCAATACAAATTGGTAAGATCATTATGGAAAACAGTATAGAAACTCCTCAAAAACTTAAAAACAGAATAACTCTATTGCCCAGAAATCTAGTATGTATGTATAAGGAAATTAAATCACTCTACCACAGAGATAACCACACTCTCATAGTCACAGTAGTGAAGATATGGACACAACTGGCATGTTTGTGGATAGATAAACAAATAAAGAAGATGTGCAAACACATACACATGCATATACACCATTGACAATTATTTGGCCACTCCACAAAAGAAGGAAATCTTGCCATTTTGTAGGTGAACCTAGAAGGCATGATAAGTAAAATAAGCCAGACACAGGAAGGGAACTAATGCATGATCCATATACATTATTGGATCGCATCAAACTGATGAAAACGGACTAGAATAGAGAGAATGGTAAAACATTGGTCAAGGAGTACAAATATTCAGTCATACAGGATAAGGAAGTCCTGTAGGAAGTACAGCATGGTGATGATAGTTAATAAGAATATTCCATATACAAGAAAGTAGCTAGAAGTATTGGTTTTGATATTCTCTACATATACAACCCCGCTTTTCAATGAATATATGTAATGAATATATTACTTACCTTCATTGTAATAATTGTTTCACAATGTCCATCTACATCATAATGCTGTGTTGTGTATCTTAAATTCTTATAATTTTTATTTATCAAGGGGAGCTCAATAAAGTTGAAATAACAAACAAATAAAAGATAATCAAGAACTTCTCATCATTCAAATGGTGGTCAAATGTAAAAAGCTCTCCATCATACATGGGAAATATAACTCAAAGAGCAGTTAACACCCACCAGTATGATGAAGCTACATTAAGAGTGAAGTTACAGAATCAAGAGCCAAAGAGCAACACAGAGTGTGTAAGAGGACAGAGTGACACAACCACTCTGGGAGCTCCATGACAAGAAAGCTTCTAACTCAGACCAGTAGACTCATGACCTGGGTTCCTCTCCTGACTGATTCCCAACACAGGCAGGAAGACCAGATGCATTTCTGCCAGCATGAGATGGAGGCAGGAGCATAAAAGACAGAGATAAGAGCATTCACAGTCACTTTGTTCTACCATAAAAAACTCAAACAGATCCCATACTCAGCAATAATAGAACCAACTAATGGCACAGAGTGGACTCTCCCGATAGGTCAATAGGAAGATGAAGGGCAGTGACTCCATCAACTAACTACCTGGACCAAGTACTCCCACACAGTATGAGGCCAGAGGAAGTTTGATTCTCTCTAGAGAAAGCTCACAATAGGTCCAAACTGATGGTGATTTGAGTTTGTATGACAAGGCAGGAGAAAGGCTTCAGGGTAGCTGTTGTATGATATTGGCATATTTGGGGTGATTTGGGTGGCACACGGGTGTATTCATTTTCTAAATGTATTCCTGTGGCAGATGACTTAGTGGCTAAAGTCCTTGCTGCACAAGCATGGTCCCCAGCACCCTGGTAAAAAGGTGGGCACTGGAACCTAAACGTGTCATCCCAGAGCAAGGGGAGTGGAGACAGGAGCATGCCTGGAACTCTCTGACCAGCCAGCATCTCAGAATTGGTGAGTTCTGGGTTCAGTAAGAGAACCTGTATGAAAACATAAGGTAGGGATTGATTGAGGAAAATATCTAATGTCCATGTCTAGCCTACACACATGTATGTGCACATGTGTGCATGCGCATATACAGTCAGTCAGTCAGACAGACAGACAGACAGACAGATGAGAGAATCAAAGGAACATAACAATGAAATTATTTCTTGCACAGTTGTGTGTGTGCCACTCTTTGATAGAAATACGTGTTTACTGGATTTATAACTGACATGTAGTGTAACTGGTGACATTTATCATCTTCACATTATGTTTTCATATGGTTTTTTTCAAATCTGGAATGTTTAAGTGTTTGAGAGTTGTCCCCATTTTCCAGCCACTTTGACGAAATGCTGTCTTTATCTGCTTTCTCCTCCCTACACTCTTTGCCCCCAAACCATCTTGTTTCCACTTATTTAGTTCTCTTGCCCCTAGTTTTAGAAATTATTTGCCAAATATCAGTCAGTTTCATGGGTCCCAAGAGAATCTTTTCACTGTGGAGTAGCTGCTCTTGGTAGCCCTTTAGATTCTTTTTTTTTTTTAAAGTCACAACTCAAACAACTAATAAGATTCTCATAAGGGGTACACTCCCATACAGGAGGTTATAGATTACATGATTCCATTGTTAGAAAACATCCAGAAAACATCTGGAACCACAGAGCACTCACTGCCAAGAGATTAGAGGAAGGGAGGCAAAGCAACTGTGCAGTGGATGTGGAGGTCTTATGGGCTGAAATGTTACCAAACTCGTTAAAATAGTCAGCTCAAGTCCCGGAATATAAAACTTGGAGATACAATCCTTATAGAGGTGATCAAATTAAAAAGATATTCCCAGTTCAATTGATGTTCGGGAGGAAGTATGGATATGGGCTTGAATAGAGCAAAGACCATAGGAAGGAACAGGCAGAACAATTCCACTCAGGGACCTGGAAGGCATCTTCCTCTTCTATTTCTCTGAAGAAACCAACCATGCTAACACCATGGATTCCCTGTCTCCAAAGCCAGGAGAAAGTAAATGTCTTCTATCTCATCAGGTCTTTTGTCTTTTGTCACAGTCACACCTTAGCAGACTGATATTGGGGGTTACTTTGGTATATGGTGCAAATGACTCAGAATGAGCCAGAGTTGCTGGATGTACCGGACTATGATATATCAAATGCCATATTTTTAAATGGTTCATTTTGTGTTGCATGAATTTTGTCTCAATGTATTTTTTAAAAATTAGATGTATCAGGCCTCTGGATAATTATCTAGACAACTCTGCCTTGCGTGTGCACGTGGAAAAGCGATCATCACAGAAGATAAAACAAAGGCACTCTATATCCTCTCCACTAAAACAAAAATTCAGAAATAATCATTAAATGAATTGACTATTAAATGTTAAATTGCATAGACTTAAAGTCAAATTACATTAAAGACTGGTTGGTGTGTCTGAAGTTGTCCTGGGCTGAAATGTAATCCAACTCAAGAAAACATGTCTGTGAGCTCCTAATCCCTAGGGCCTGAGAATGTAACTCTCCCTGGTCCCCTCTCCTGGCTTTCCAGCCTCCTTTACTGCCATTCTTCATGCCCCTGAGGTCGTTTGTCTCTGTGTCTATCTGTAACAGGGCTAGTTCACCATGCTGTGGGAGGCCACATCTCTCCTCTTTGCTTCAGTGATTTTGCATTCCTACCTTGCGTTTTCTGTGAGGAATGATTTTTAAATAAGATTTGTAATCATTTGAATGTCTTATACAGTTACATAATATCTATTGATCAAATCCATTTACCACTACTTTCCTCTAATACCCCTAGTGTCCTCGCCCCTTCTCTCTCCTACCATCAGGGCCACATGGTGTGTGTGTGTGTGTGTGTGTGTGTGTGTGTATGTGTGTGTGTGTGTGTGTGTGTGTGTGTACCACTGTAGGAGAGGGCACCAAGCTGGGAGAATACATTGAACCAAAGTACTATGACAGGTATCTATCTTTATATGGAGATATCCATAATGAAACCCATGACTTTGTATCCTGACCTAAAAATTTTTAAAGGAAAGGAAATCATCAAAATTAACAAATCAAGGATTTTTCTTTATCTCTTGCTTTTAACCTTCCTTCCTTCCTTCCTTCCTTCATTCCTTCCTTCCTTCCTTCCTTCCTTCCTTCCTTCCTTCCTTCCTTCCTTTCGAGTTCTGGTTGTTAAACCTGTACCATCAAACACCACTGCTAACAGATCCAAATGATCATGAAGGTACCTTTCTCTCAGATAAACAAGAACTTCAGCAATCTGCCACTGGAAATGTCCCTGCCAAGATTTCCTTACTGTATCCTGGTTTCCTTCTTGTTTTCCATGTTACCGTTGCCCTTGAGAGCTGTCTAATATCAAACAGGGAGAGCCAGAGCCTGGGTCACAGTATGGCTCACTCTGGTGCGTGAGTCCCTGTGAGAGTCTGACTCTACAGGGGAGTCCGTTGGAGGAGGCTGCTTGCAGCTCCAGTGAGACCATCTCTGGATCAGGGCCTTTGCAGCTCCTAACTGCCATGCTGGCAACATTGTCTTGGCTGCCACAGGCTGGCCAGGCTCTCAGCTTGTTGTGTGTCAGGGCAGGAGCAGCAGGCGCAGAGCCACTGTAAATGTTTGCTGGAGATGGGGCAACCTGGCCCGGTCACAGCTGCACTTCTGATTGCTGCCAGAGCCTCTTCCTGGCTCTGAGCTGGCGGGTTCATTGGTGGAATGGGAAAATCAAAGCCTGGTAGAGCCTCCCAGTGTGAGGCTGGCTCTGTTAGCCAGGCCGGGAGTATTTGTGCTCCTTACCTGGGAAACAGACCATACGCATCAAAGGCCAGAATTAATCAAAGCCACTATCATGATCCCCTGCCTGGAGTCACTTCCACTATTGGAATAGAAGAAGCCAGCCCCCAACCAGAGCTACCAAAATGTCTACTTTTCCATGAGCAGGACACAGCAAATCAAAACTACAGCAGTTCTTTATCACATACAGCACTGCCAAGTGATGGTGCCAACCACATACATTCCAACACATCACCTTAATTTTCTTACCCACCTTCAGAGTTAACATTGTAATTCCTGCCTAACAGAGGAAGAGAAGAGGCTAGGGAAAGTGCTTAGTCAAAGTGCCTCAAAGAAAGCTCTCAGTAAAGCATTGGTTCAAACTCAAGTCCCTCGGTCTCTTTTCACTGCACTGTACAGCCCTCTCCACCCCCAATCAATCCTTCATCTGGAATAGCTCAGGCCTCTAACATACTCTCTGCCTTGTCCTACCTTCCCTGTTTTAATACACAGTATGCTCTACCATGGGAAAACTCTGCCTAGATGTAGATCTGAATACAGACACAGAAGCAGAGAGATGTAGCGATGGATTCAGGTATCTCTATAAACTTGGATAAAGACAGTTGGTGTGTGTGTGCGTGCGTGTGTGTGTGTGTGTGTGTGTGTGTGTGTGTGTGTGTGTGTGTGTGTGTGATGTGACGTGACGTGTATAGTGTTAAGTGAGTTTGGAGGGGGTGTGTTTGCAGAGACCAGATGAAGGTATTAGGTGTCCTGCCTATTACTCTCCACTTTACACCTGTGAAACAGGGCCTCTTATTGAATCTGGATCTAGGATAATAGCCAGTAAGCCTTGGGAATCTCTTGTCTCCACTGCACTTCCCACAGAGCTAAGGTTACAGACTCATGCAGCACCATATTTTTCATGTAGGTACTAGGAATCTATATCAGATCCTCATGTTTATATGACAAGCACTCTCACATACTGAGCCATCTTCCCAGCCCTGGCGTTTGGGTTTTTACTAGAAGATTCAAGAGTGCAGTAAACATACTTTGTTCTTTCAGTGTCTCTAGAACCTATTTGGAGTACCTAACTCAGAGCGAGATCTCAGAAAATATTGGTGGAATTACATTAAGTGGACCTTTATCCCCCAAAGCAAAATATCAGTGCCTTCTGGCCAAGGACAAAGTTAGTTCAGAGTGCTCAGCATTCAGAGCTCTCCATCATCTGACTCCACCTGACCTTCCCGGGCCTAACTGCAGCCAGCCTGCAAGCTAAGCATACTTGACTCCTCCACACTCTCTAAATCCCTCTTGAACTTTCTTACCTCGAGGCCATAACGCACACTACATCTGCAGAGCCCTCTCTCCCTTCCCTCCTTTCATAAAATATCACGGCCTATTTTAAATACCACTTCCTCCCTTGTGTGCCTCTTTTATCCCTTTTGAGAAATGAGATGTTTCTCTCCTCTGGACTCCATACAACTATGTGTTTCTCTGAGCTAACTTCTCTCTACTTTATCTGTAATCGCTGAAATAACGATTCCCCCAGCCTGGAGTGGCCTTTATTTCTTGTTTCTTGTATTATGATTTGGCCTAATTTTGCTTCCTCAGGGAAGTCCTCTCAGCTCCTCCAGGTCAATCCTGTCACTGCATTCTAGAGTCTCTGGAGCAGCTAAACCTCCTCTGTGTAAATTTCCATCCTTTTCTGCATTATTCCACAGAGGTACCTGCACATCCCTGTTTATTACTTCGTATGGGTACTACCAAGAAAATGGAACACTCTAGGTGTCCCTCAATAGATGAATGGATAACGTAACTGTGATACACAAATACAGAAGGATTTTATTTTGTCATAATTAAAAATGAAACTTGCTGGAAAATGAACAAATCTTGGAATTATTGTGTTAAACAAACCAATCTAGACACAGAAAAAAAATAAATTCTGTGTGTTTATTGTCCTGTCTGGGTCCTCTTCCTAATTCTTCCCTATGTGAATGAGTGTGAGTATCCATGATGAAACTAGAAAGGGGACCATGGGTAAGGAGCAAGGATTTTAAGAAAGATATGTGTATGTGTGTGGCGGGGGGGGGGGGGGTGGTATAGTACAGGATAGTGGAAAGGACAGACTCAGAATAAAAGCATAGAATCTGGGGTGGGATAGTGAGATGAGGGAGTGAACAGAATGAGGGAGACTAACCAAAACAAAGTATATATGATAGTTGGTAAATAATTAATAAAATTAGGAATTTAATTACTAATTAACTGGCTTAATTAATTAGCAAGTGATTAATAAAATGACTGCATTTTAATAATGATTAATTAATAATGATCTTTTTATTGTGTAGTAATTGAAAGAAAATAATAATAATAATAATAATAATACCAACCCCCATTTTTCTAAAGCATCTATCTCTCCTCACTACTAATCCACCAGACATCTTTGTCTTTGCCTTCATGGCTCCAGACACAGTGCCAGTGATCATTGCTAAATGACCAGGTAAAAGATGCCTGTAGCATGCACAAGTGAAAGTTAAGAAAGACGGTTCTCTCTCTCTCTCTCTCTCTCTCTCTCTCTCTCTCTCTCTCTCTCTCTCTCTCTCTCTCTCTCAGCTGTCTCCTTTCTTTCGCATTGCTGTTTGCCTTTCTTCCTGTCATCACTGTGTTCCACTCACAGAATCCTATCTGTATCCACAGGAAGCAAGAGGGGAGACATCAACTAGCACTCAAAAAATGTAGGAAGACATAATGCGTTGTTTGACACAGGAACACAAAACTCAGGTCGTCAGTCAAAATGAGCACAAATCATGTGGTGAAAATGTCATATAGCTAATTAATCTGTAGGGAAAGTTCTAAAGTTGCTCTAAATATAACCTATTAGAACATTATATTGACATATAACATCGTAATAAAAGGAATGAGGATACATTGAATGTGTTGTTCTAGAACAGAGGTGGGTTCTTTAAAATGACCATGTCAGCTGACTTGAAAGGAAGTGCATATTTTCACTCAGAAGGCATCCCAGGATGGGAAGTAATAAGAACCTACCACTTGGATGGCTGTCAGAAGAGGGACACAAAGACTTCATATGCAGATGGCATTTCTGTCTTCTTGCCTCCCACCACCACACACTTGGGTGTTTTTGTTTTTTGGCTTTTGGGTTTTTTTTTTCTCCATTAGGAACAGAGCATTTAAAGATCAAATAGTTAAGTCACAAATTCAAGGACACAAAACAGACTAAGCACATTGTGGTCACTGCTCCTGGGTCTCTATTGAAGAGCCCTAAGACTTTCAGACAAGCTGGCCACCAGAGCAGCATCTAGATGTGTCCTTATTCCTCTTGTTTCTGTGTCCGTAGCCTGAACCACCTCTACTACCTTCCCTGCTAAACATTAGCTAAATCCTCTTAAAAATCTTTTAGTGATTGGTGTCATTCTCCCCATTATACAGGAAACCAACAAGACAATACAGTCAGGCAGTACTAAGTTAAGGTCAAAAGTCTTGGCCCATTTCCACAACAGATATCTCTACCACCTATTTCTCTGTGAAAAATTCAGACCCAAAATAAAACTCATGGGCTTCTACAGGAAGAGGGACACACACACACACACACACACCTCTGTTCCTCAGGATGTCTGCAGATCACAGCTACAGTATTTCAATATAAACATGACTCATTCACTTCTTGTCCCAGAAACCTGAGATATCAGCTTCCTGTGAGCAGAACTTATAGTTTTTCCATCCTTTATCCAGCCACTCTGCATCCTCTTCGAAAGCGCCATTGCAAGCCTTGAAGGAAATCACCGGAGAGGGACCTGGGGTTTCTTTTAGCATTTAAAGCCTCAGGCCATTATTTGATTACTTAAACCACATGAAAGCAGAAGATACCGAGTGCTTTACATATGTAAACGAAATAATTATTGCCAAAGGAAAGAATCGAGCTGGTACCAAACTGATGAAAGAAATGCACTACCTATTATGGCTAAACTATATAAACTGTGGCCCGTTCTGAGATGGTGGTCTAAGCCCAAAAGGCTTCACCACCATACTCCCTACAACTTAACTCAGACCCTGGCCCACAGACACCTTTAAAGACTGTGTAGACAAGCAATCATACTTCTTTCACTACTAATAACTTTCGAAGAATACTAATGATCGTGTTTTAAATCAAGCAAAATAATACAAACAATGCCATCCTCGGCAAGCTGTCTACAAACAAAGTACAGCCCGCACGATCTCTTGGATTCTATTTTGACAGCACGGCTGCTGTGTCAAAGACAGCTACAATCTTTTGTTTACGACACTACCTTAACTATATGATTTAAATGAGTAGAGACTGCTTTTAAATTTTCTTACAGTTATTTAAATGCATCTTCCGATTTTCCTGAATTGTACAAAAGTAATTTGGAAGATTAATTTCTGAAAATATCTTGTGAAATTTGCATACAGGGAGCATAATTATTGTTGATATTTACATAGTTCTCCCTGCCATGCGCATACACTATTGCCAACTGGTCCACAACCCGTGGAATGGCTGAAGAAGCTCTTGTCAGTGCAGTATGGATTTGTCAACAAATATTCAGCATCACAGAAAAACAAAAAACAAAAACAAAAAACCCAAACTTCATTGTTCGGCAGCAGAGGGGTGTCCCTCTGTTTTACTTATTTCCTTGGGACCAAATCAGAAAAGATAAATCCATACCAAAGGAATGCAGCAGCCTTGCAATAAAAGTTAGTATGATTGCAGAGAAACTGAGATTCATGGGGCTGGAGAGATGGCTCAACCATTAAGAGCAGCACTTGTTGCTCTTGCAGAGTAGTGGGGTTTAATTTCCCAGCACCCACATGCTGGTTCACAGCTGCCTGCAACTCCAGTCCCAGAGGGTCTGATAGCTTCTTTTCATCTCCAAGACAATCAGGTAGCTATGCATGTGATGCACATGTGGACATGCAGGCAGAACACTCATAGACTTAAAGTAAAAAAACACAAAGACAGCTTTTTAAAAAATTAATAAAAAAACCTAGGATAGCAAAAACTATTCTCAACAATAAAAGAACCATGCCTGACCCTAAGCTGTACTACAGAGCAGTTGTGATAAAAACTGCATGGTACTGGTACAGCGACAGACAGGTAGAAGAATGGAATAGAACTGAAGACCCAGAAATGAATCCATACACCTATGGTCACTTGATCTTTGACAAGGGAGCTAAAACCATCCAGTGGGAAAATGACAGCATTTTCAACAAATGGCGCAGGCACAACTGGCAGTTATCATGTAGAAGAATGGGAATTGATCCATTCTTATCTCCTTGTACAAAGCTCAAGTCTAAGTGGATCAAAGACCTCCACATAAAACCAGAGACACTGAAATTTATAGAGGAGAAAGTAGAGAAAAGCCTCGAAGGTATGGGCACAGCGGAAAAAATTCCTAAACAGAACATCAATGGCTTGTGCTATAAGATCAAGAATTAACAAATGGGACCTCATAAAATTGCAAAGCTTCTGTAAGGCAAAAGACACTGTCAATAAGACAAAAAGGCCACCAACAGATTGGGAAAGGATTTTTACCAATCCTAAATCTCATAGGGGACTAATATCCAATATATACAAAGAGCTCAAGAAGCTGGACTCCAGAAATTCAAATAACCCCAATAAAAATGGGGTGCAGAGCTAAACAAAGAATTCTCAACTGAGGAATACCGAATGGCTGAGAAGCACCTGAAAAAATGTACAACATCCTTAGTCATCAGGGAAATGCAAATCAAAACAACCTTGAGATTCCACTTCACACCAGTCAGAATGGCTAAGATCAAAAATTCAGGTGACAGCAGACACTGACAAGGATGTGGAGAAAGAGGAACACTCCTTCATTGCTGATAGGATTGCAAGCTTGTACAACCACTCTGGAAGTCAGTCTGGCGGTTCCTCAGAAAATTGGACATAGTACTACTGGAAGAACCAGTAATACCTCTCCTGGGCACATACCCAGATGTTCCAACTGGTAATAAGAACACGTGCTCCACTATGTTCATAGCAGCCTTATTTATAATAGCCAGAAGCTGGAAAGAACCAATAGGTCCCTCAACAGAAGAATGGATACAGAAAATGTGGTACATTTACACAATGGAGTACTACTCAGCTATTAAAAACAATGAATTTATGAAATTCTTGGGCAAATGGGTGTATCTGGAGGATATCATCCTTAGTGAGGTAACCCAGTCACAAAAGAAGTCGCTTGATATGCACTCGCTGATAAGTGGATATTAGCCCAGAAACTTAGAATACCCAAGATACAATTTGCAAAACACAAGAAAATCAAGAAGGAAGGCCAATGTGTGGATACTTCATTCCTCCTTAGAATAGGGAACAAAATGCCCATGAAAGGCGTTACAGAGACAAAGTTTGGAGCTAAGACGAAAGGATGGACCATCCAGAGACTATCCCACTGGGGGATCCATCCCATAATCAGCCACCAAACCCAGACCTTATTGCTTATGCCAGCAAGATTTTGCTGAAGGGACCCTGATATAGCTGTCTCGTATGAGGCTATGCCAGTGCCTGGCAAATACAGACGTGAATGCTCACAGTCATCTATAGGATGGAACACAGGGCCCACAATTGAGAAGCTAGAGAAAGTACCCAAGGAGCTGAAGGGTTCTGCAACCCTATAGATGGAACTACAATATGAACTAACCAGTACCCCCTACCCCCACCCCCCAGAACTCGTGTCTCTAGTTGCATACGTAGCAGAAGATGGCGTAGTCAGCCATCATCGGGAAGAGAGGCCCCTAGATCTTGCAATCTTTATATGCCCCAGTACAGGGGAATGCCAGGGCCAAGAAGTGGAAATGGGTGGGTAGTGGAGCAGGGCAGGGGGAGGATATAGGGAATTTTCGAGATAGCATTTGAAATGTAAATAAAGAAAATATTTAATAAAATAAAATAAAAAGGCACATAGATTTCGAAGAAAAAGAAAGTTTTTATTAAAAAAAATAGATTCGTGAGAAATTGAAGACATCACTGAGAATGGTAGAGAGGCAAGAATTGAGAATGTTGATGGCAGAACGAAGCGTGTATGTCAATGCAAGAGAGACGTAGTGCACAGTGGAGTGAGTCAGAGAGTTCTGCCACTCGGGGGAAAGCAGATGTTCTGAATGTGGGCTTCAAAATGCTTAGCAACTGTGTAAGTAGGCTAAGTGCTTATATGAAGTGTTAGGAGGAGTAAGGAAGACATACATGTTTCAAAGCCACAGATGGTGGCACACATCTCTAATCCTAGCACTTGGGAAGTAAACTCTGAGGATTTGAATCCAGTCTTGGCTACATTTAGAGGTTTAGGCCAACCATGGCTACAAAGTAAGACCCGTCTTGAAAATCAAACAAAAGCCAGCCAAACAAACAAAACAATATTTGTCTAAGTTACGTGAATGACAAAGCTGACTAGAAAAGAAAGGCTAGGGAAGCAGAACCCTCCTAAGTGTTCTTTCCGAAGTTGGTTGGATGGTGTTTTGGCTGGGACTCACATGTGAAGGAATGTTTCGTTAAAGTGGACACCGGAGTGAAAAGCTAAGGCAGGCTCATGAAAGATCATTTTGCTGAAGCAGACACAGAAGAGAGGATGTTTTGCTAAAGCAAGCATGTGAAAGGACATGTGTGAAGGATTCTTTCCTAACGACAAACATGTATTGGTCTGCCTTGCATCGCATACCTGAGCTCCATTTGTTGGAATGTCATAGAGAGAAACACACGAAAAAACTTCTGGTGGTGTACTGCAGTTTATTGCCATTTCCAAGGACTTGGGCTGATTGGATGCATGTTCGGAGGCAAGGCACGTGGAGGACATGTGATATTTAGAGAGTATAAATAGGACTCTATGGAGTGACAGAGGCAGAGATTGGCTTACTGGTACTGCCAGCTGAGCAATGCTGTGGATCTCAGGTCTTCACTGATCTTTGCTTCTCTGAGAGAGACACAACTGAGAACTTCTCCTGGTGTCCCTCCGGGTCCCTCCTGCTCAAGCCAAGGCTGAGGCCTGGCTGTTTCGGTTAGGTCGAGTTACTGCTGTTGTTAACCCAACTCTACCAAGCTGGACTGCTGGAGTATCCGTGAAGTGTTTTTGAGTGGGTCAAGGTTGCTGCCTGTGAATTGTCCTGCTGAATTCCAAGTGGCTCAGATAGGAGTTGTTCCAAAGAACTTTTCTAAATAGGTCCACTTCCCCTTATCCTTTCTTTTCCACTACCTCTGGTGGATGATGGGTTACAAGGAAGGTTAAAGCATTTAAGAACCATCATTAAAAATAAGATTTTTTTAAAAAATTTAAAAGTTACAGGCTAGACTGAAGTTATACAGAAAATAATAATAGCCAATACTCACACAGTATCTGTCATGTTTAGGACACATAATTAAAAGAGATGTATTTGCTTACTTAATTTTTGAAATGAATGTATTCATTCATGTAGCTGTATTACAACTGTTGGAGCATTTCTTGCATTTTTCATGTTGTAAGGGAACCCGAGGAGCTCTGGGAATGGTAGATTAAGACCTTACTTCCAAGAAGCTCATATTTTGTGACACAAAACAGACACGTGGGACATATTTTTATAAATCTACATATTATTAGCACAGAGAAAGAAGTCACCTTGGCTTGGGACTGGAGTGAGATTTTCAGAGGATAAAGACAGTCTGGAAGAATAAGTATTTTCAATAAAAGATTAAAAGCATGTTGATACATTGGGCATTATGCATAAAACCCATGGTGCTCTGGAATGGCAGACTTGCTTTTAGCATCATGAATGTATCTCCTTGTCAGTGACAATGTAAGAAGATGCCCAAGGTCTTTAGTCTTCAATGTGCAACACAGAGACATTGGAAGTTTTTAAGCAATTAAATGGCAAGAAGACACTCCATCATCAATGGCTCCCTCCAAAGACTCCAGTGATTGGCTTCATAAGGCTCATTATAGAGAAAGGTGAATGACTGTAATTGGTAAACTATAACTAGGGAATTAAGTAACAAAAGTAAGAGTAAGTACCCAAAAATGAAACTGATCAAGAGTTTTGGACAAACAAAATTAATAAAATATACCTACTGACATGATAGAATGTAGACTGTGTAAAAGTTAGGAAAATATCCTGCATGTTTTAAAAAATATTTCATCATGAATGCAATTTTAATTTCAAAGTCTTTGACTACATTATAATATTAGTTGTTCCAAAACTTTTTTTATTTAAATATTTTTTATTACATATTTTGCTCAATTACACTTCCAATGCTATCCCAAAAGTCCCCCATACCCTCCCCCCCACTCCCCTACCCACCCATTCCCACTTTTTAGCCCTGGCGTTCCCCTGTACTGGGGCATATAAAGTTTGCCTGTCCAATGGGCCTCTCTTTCCAGTGATGGTCGACTAGGCCATCTTTTGATACATATGCAGCTAGAGTCAAGAGTTCCGGGGTACTGGTTAGTTCATAATGTTGTTCCACCTACAGGGTTGCAGATCTCTTTAGCTCCTTGGATACTTTCTCTAGCTCCTCCATTGGGGGCCCTGTGATCCATCCAATAGCTGACAGTGAGCATCCACTTATGTGTTTGCTAGGCCCCGGCCTAGTCTCACAAGAGACAGCTAAATCAGGGTCCTTTCAGCAAACGCTTGCTAGTGTATGCAATGGTGTTATCGTTTGGAGGCTAATTATGGGATGGATCCCTGGATATGGCAGTCTCTAGATGGTCCATCCTTTTGTCTCAGCTCCAAACTTGTCTCTGTAACTCCTTCCATGGGTGATTGTTTCCAATTCTAAGGGGCAAAGTGTCCACACTTTGGTCTTCATTCTTCTTCAGTTTCATGTGTTTTGCAAATTGTATCTTATATCTCTGGTATACTAAGTTTCTGGGCTAATATCCACTTATCAGTGAATACATATTGTGTGAGTTCCTTTGTGATTGTGTTACCTCACTCAAGATGATGCCCTCCAGGTCCATCCATTTGGCTAGGAATTTCATAAATTCATTCCTTTTAATAGCTGAGTAGTACTCCATTGTGTAAATGTACCATATTTTCTATATCCATTCCTTTGTTGAGGGGCATCTGGGTTCTTTCCAGCTTCTGGCTATTATAAATAAGGCTGCTATGAACATAGTGGAGCATGTGTCCTTCTTACCTGTTGGGACATCTTCTGGATATATGCCCAGGAGAGGTATTGCGGGATCCTCTGGTAGTAATATGTCCATTTTTCTGAGGAACCGCCATACTGACTTCCAGAGTGGTTGTACAAGCTTGCAATCCCACCAATGGAGGAGTGTTCCTCTTTCTCCACATCCTCGCCAGCATCTGCTGCCACCTGAATTTTTGGTCTTAGCCATTCTGACTGGTGTGAGATGGAATCTCAGGGTTGTTTTGATTTGCATTTCTCTGATGATTAAGGATGCTGAACATTTTTTCAGGTGCTTCTCAGCCATTCGGTATTCCTCAGGTGAGAATTCTTTGTTTAGCTCTGAGCCCCACTTTTTAATGTGGTTATTTGATTTTCTGGAGTCCACCCTCTTGAGTTCTTTATATATATTGGATATTAGTCCCCTATCTGATTTAAGATAGGTAAAGATCCTTTCCCAATCTGTTGGTGGTCTTTTTGTCTTATTGACGGTGTCTTTTGCCTTGCAGAAGCTTTGAAGTTACATGAGGTCCCATTTGTCAATTCTCGATCTTAAAGCACTAGCCATTGCTGTTCTATTCAAGAATTTTTCCCCTGTGCCCATATCTTCGAGGCTTTCCCCCACTTTCTCCTCTATAAGTTTCAGTGTCTCTGGTTTTATGTGAAGTTCCTTGATCCACTTAGATTTGACCTTAGTACAAGGAGATAGGAATGGATCAATTCGCATTCTTCTACATGATAACAACCAGTTCTGCCAGCACCATTTGTTGAAAATGCTGTCTTTCTTCCACTGGATGGATTTAGCTCCCTTGTCAAAGATCAAGTGACCATAGGTGTGTGGGTTCATTTCTGGGTCTTCAATTCTATTCCATTGGTCTACTTGTCTGTCACTATACCAGTACCATGCAGTTTTTATCACAATTGTTTTGTAGTAAAGCTTTAGGTCAGGCATGGTGATTCCACCAGAGGTACTTTTATCCTTGAGAAGAGTTTTTGCTATCCTAGGTTTTTAGAATGTTGATCCTGCCAATCCATGAGCATGGGAGATCTTTCCATCTTCTGAGATCTTCTTTAATTTCTTTCTTCAGAGACTTGAAGTTCTTATCATACAGATCTTTCACTTCCTTAGTTAGCCAAAACTTTTAAATCATTCATTTATACCAGTAGTTCTCAAGCTGTGGGTCCCAACCCCTTTGGAGACCATTAGAACCATTGGAAAACATGGATATTTACATTATGATAATAACAGTATCAAAATTACACTTAGGAAGCAGTTTCATAAGTGCTATTACTATTGGGATCACCATAACATGGGAAATGTATTTAAGGGTGGTAGCATTAAGAGGACCGAGAAACATTGGGTTCCACCATTACAAAAGAGAATTTACATCAAACACCTATGTTGTCTAATTCGATTATATATGATATTTTATATATACTAAGAGTTCATTGGCTGCTGTCAATGAACATTTTATCATACGTGATAATAGATGGAAATTTTAATATTCAAAATATTTCTTTGATCAATATATGAATTCTACACAACTTATTCGGAACAGACCCCACTCACTATCTTTTTTCTCTCATGCTCTGGGACACCTCATTTCCTCAGCAGAAGGTATTTGGACCCATGAAAGCCTTTATTGAAACCTACTTCTGCTCATTTCCTAAGTCTAGTCACTCACAATAGCTCTCTTGACTGTCTAAACAACTCACTTATCAGTAACTTTTTTATCCTTGACAAGTCATATTGTTTTAGTTGAAATACAGCCCTGGTTAAAACATAAGTTCTACTATGAGTGCAATGTGACTTTTTACAAGATTTTTTTTTTCATGGGTAACCTTACTTTTTCTCATTTATAACATGGAATAATAATTCATTTTAAAGAGGCATAGTGGAAACTAAGTGAATAATGCACACCATGTTTTATATTGTGTTGGCAAATGACAAGAAAATAACCATGTAAAGTATATATATATATTTGCTACCTTTACAGTTAGTCTTGGTAACAAGTCTCCATTTTGCTGTAGTATTAATTCATCCATCATTGGCTATATCAAAAAATTTTGCTGAAACAAAAATTTGAGCAAATCATTCTGATATCCAAAATAAAGATCTATACCCATCAACTACAAGACCAATCCAAACACTTGATAAGGAAAGCAGAGCTCTGAGTATGGCTCATCTGTATCTGTGTTTCCAAGCCTGTTTTGAACATTCCTTACCATGCCGCTCAGCAAATGTACTGAAAGATTTACATCACTTCATTTAGGGCATGCTTTGGCTCTCCTACATGACTTCACATGTCAGTTCCAACACACAGGATATTCCCCTTTCCTCTGCCACCTCCCCTCTAGGATTAAAGATCGCATTGTAGCTCTACTGAATCCCATTGTTCACTCAGTAAGAATGGAGCTTATCATGTCCACCAGGTACAAGCCTGAAGTCCTAACCTTACTCCCGGGTCAGAAGTCTCTGTATTGTGCCCACTTTTTCCATCACAAGCCATCATATCTTGAACTATAATTACATACAAAGCTATCTGTTCCCCTACATAGTACATTCCCTGATGAAAGAATGTATGTCTTACCTGATCATTGGTCTCAGGATGCAGTGGACATGTTCCATGTGGAATATAGGCTCTAGAAAGCCTTGAGTGTTTCTCACGTAACTGCATTTTCAGGGACTTCTATGCTTCTATGTCTATGTGAGATTTTTCCAAGGAACTTTTTCAACCACTAAGGTTTCATATCTATGGGGTGACTTTGGTTTTTTTTTATATATATATATTTTAAGGATTCTAGAGCTAGTCATGTACAAGTGGGAGCTGGGATGGGGAAAGCTCACCTCTAAGATACATCTAGGTGACTAGAAAGTGATTTATGTGCTTGGAAGAACAGAGACAAGACGAACTTCAAATCTAACTTCTGGTAATTTGCAGTCGTTTAATTTTTTAGCAGTTATCCTGTTTTTTCTTACTCTTTGTTTCCCCTGTATCACATAAAGGTAAAAAAAGAAATCACACACACTGTTTTGAAAATTCAATGGGGGCTAGAACAGTGGCTCAAAAGTTAACAACAATGGCTGTTCTTCCAGAGGACTAGCTTCAATTCCCTCCACCCGTGTGGCAGCTCAGAACTATTCATTAATCCAGTCCTACGGGGATCTGACACCCTCTTCTGTTTTCCAGGGGCACTGCATGCATGTGGTGCACAGATATGTATGTAAGGGAAAAAACCACTATATACACAAAAATAATAAGATAAAACAAAACACAAGGAAAGGAAATTCAATGACAGACATTAGTACAGTGTATCAATTTAACATATGACCAGCCTCAGTAGTTCTCATTTTTTTAAACAATTGTTTATTTTATTTTATGTGTATGTTCTTGAGTGCACGTCTGTGTACCATATGCGTGTAGGAGTTCACAGAGATGCGAAGAGGTGTTGGATCCTCTGGAACTTTAGGAACACATCATTTCATACCCTTTATTATGGCCATTAGAAAAATACAACAGAAAACAAGTGTCACTAAAGGTAGAGAGAAACTGGAACTTTGATGTGTTGCTGATGGGAGTGCACAATGGTGCAGTTACTGTGGGAAAACATGTAGTAACTATAAAACAAACAAACAGAATTCCCATGTGATCTGGTAATGACACTTCTGGAAACAACCTTAGAGATCTGAAAGGAGGATCCCAAGCTCATGTTTATATACAAATTCTCATACGTAGAATATTCCCAGTAGTCAAAAGGCAGAACCAACCCAAATGAATGGAGTGGTAACTGGATACACAGAATGAGATATATCTGTGCAATGGGGCTACCACTCCATCTCATTAAGGAAGGAAGTTCTGATTCATGTGAAAAATGGTGAACCTTGAAAACATGGAGCTAAAGACAGTAAGTTTGTCACAGTGGGACAAAAACTCAATGAAGCCACTTATATGGAGTTCCTGCAATAATCACCTTCTTAGAGACAGAAAGTAGACTGTCATTTGTCTTAGTGGGAGAAGATAAGTGGAAGAGTTAATGTTTAATAAGTATAGAGTTTCAATTTGAACAACAACTTGTTTTTTATATGGGTCGTGCAGTATGCATGTACTTAATGCCATTGACTGGTACACTTAATTACAAATAATTAAAATGGTAAATATTATATTTTCTACTACAATAAAGCATTCACTGAACAAGTTTTTATCTGCTCTACCCAGATAATTAAGCAACTATAATCAAGCCAACTAGATAGGTTAAGTGCTCTGAGAACCGTCAGAAAGTTGATTCCATGTTCTTTCAGATTCCTTTAACCCAGAATGGTGCTGAGTCCTTGAAAGCTTTCATTTTCCATGGCCAAGCAAGCAGGCATGCACAGACACGTACAAAGTCTCTGGGGCCCATGGAGACACAAGCTGGAAACTGGGCTTGCCAGGATTAGACAGCCAGAGTCAGCCCATGTATCACTCACCCAGAAGACAGCCCTCCGTGGAGAAAAAGAACCTCACAGTGCCCTAACAAAGAGGATAATAAATTCCGATTAGCCAAGGAAGCTCCGAGTCTAAATACCAGCTAGGCTCAGCCCCCGCGAATGGGGACGAATTATCTGAAAGGTCATCCTGAAGACACTGAACAAAGAGCCTCCAGCAGCTGGGTCCCTTAATTTGAGGAAACACTGAAGCCTTTAAAGAAGTCAGGGCTGGAGAGATGAGAACGTAGAGAGCCCTTGTGAGCACAGGGAGGATTTAATAGGAAGGGAAACACAGAGTCCCGGCTGGACCCTGGCAGCCATGGCTCATCTCAAGCCTGGCAGAAGGCCTCTGGAAGGAGCTGCCATTGCCTGCACTAGCCTGGGGTGGCCCATTTTGGCACTCTAACAAGACAGAATGGCTCTGATCTCAGAGATTAAAGCTTTAAAACCGCAAGCCCCAGGGAGGGAGTAGGCCCAGAGTTCCAGCCTGCCGTCCACTCGTGTTCACTCTTCTCCAGGCTGTGGCCTGCTGACAGAGCCCAGTCTGTCTCCAGAAAATTCCAGGGGTCTCCTGGGAATCTATGGCTAGGTTCATCCAGTAGCCTCTTGCCTGAGCCCTGTTGTCACAACTCCAGGGCTGGTAAGATGGAAGTCTCCTTGGGAGGCCCATGTGGCAGCCAGGAAGTGGTGTGCTGGCCTGCAGCCATTCCGCGCTTCCAATAACCTCTCTGTTAGAAAACCCATAGAAAAGAGAATGAAGGAGCCACGTCACTTAGGTAAAACCTGAATAATTCTCCTCCAATAGTGAAGCCACTCCATCTTTAAAATGTCCTTCATTATGCAAGTGTCGATTGCAAGCATGGAGCCTCTCCAAGACACTGAGTCAAATTCCCGACTCTCTTAAGGAGCAAGGTTTTGGCACTGTGCACTGATCCAAGTACTGTGTTAACTAGAACCAATCATGGGCCTAGTATTTCAGGAAGACTGTTTTTCTCTTGAACTTGAATCTCACAGCAGCTCTACAAGGTAGGTGGTAATGGCCACGTTCTCAGGAAAAGAAAACGGCACAGCCCAATCTTCAACCTACATTTGAAAATCCCTAAAAATCTTCTCCACTGAATCATGTCATCCCCAAAGCAGGCCTTTTACACATAGGGCCTTCCCAGGCTTGCAAACGGATTCTGATTCATTTATTTTGAGGCTCAGAAGTTTACAAGCTTGGCAAACGTCACACTGTTAGTGGGTTACACAACTGGGGTAGAGGTTCGTTCATTTCTGACTGAATCCAAAACCAATATTTCTTCCTTCATGACTTGTATATCTTTAGTAAAAAGCAAAACAAAACAAACAAACAAAAACAAAAAACCTGTGTCCCTTTGCCAATCAGAAAACACTTTGTTCTTTCCATCTTGATGCTTAAGCTCTTAAAAGAGTAGCATAGTAATTATGCTGCCCCGATGCCCCCAGAAGCCACAATTTACTGCAGAACGAGGTGACATGAAACAAAACAGACACATCTGTCTCCCAGGCCAAAGAGATAGACTGTCTGGATTACATGGGCCTGACAGACAGTCTTTATTGAGAAGATCTGAAGTTCATTTACAAAACTAAAAATCTGGTAAAGAAGAGCAGTAATGTGTGTGTGTGTGAGTATGTGTGTGTGTGTGTGTGTGTGTGTGTGTGTGTGTTGGGTTCAGATCCCAGTCTGGCTAATAATTCCAGTTTTTCATTAGACCAAGTAGGCATAAGCAATGGAAATGAGAAATCGTTTCTCAAAGAGGAATGGAATGTCATTATAACCTAAAGCTGTAAAGGCAGCACTCCTTCCACAAGTCACATGAGCCAGCCAATACAAGTATTTTTGTCTTCAGAACCAAATTCTCCAAGCCATTGTCATATGAGTAAGAATCACTGCTAATAGTCAGATGCATCTTTTTTTTTCTCTTGAGAGAACTGTTGCCAAGTGCAGGAACATACAAACTGAGGGAAATGGAAACCATTTTTGATATTGTCTATAGCCTCGTAATTTCAGTTAAAATGACAGAGACCCCTTTAAGGAATACTCAAGCCCAGTAGGCAGAAATAGTGAAATCACAGTGGCTTGGAGGACACCTCTATGTCATAAAAGAATAAACCTAGGGCCAGTCAGCTCCCTGAGTACCATCCTTACAGCAGAAACTTGCATACTAAGTGATGCATTAACAATAGGTTTATCTTTAGCAAGCAATGGGAGAAAATCTTCTCTTGTGAGACTAGTGGTCTTAGAATTATACACAGTAGATAACCTGAAAAAAACATGTTCCACAAATCACACCAAACAAACATCCCTTTAGGTAGCCAGCTGAGCTCACACACAAGTGAACTCCCCAGATGTCAGAGGGCAAAAGTCAGAGGTCCAGAATGAGGCTCAAAGGCAAGATTGTAGCAATGTCTGCTATGGAAAGAGGTCCCCTAAGGTGAAAAAGGGCAGGAGTGGTCACTCAGTAATCTCAAATCTTGGGTTGTAATGCCCCTCTTTGATAGAAAATGTGTCTTGGGCTTGCTCACATTGGGGAAACCTCATAACTTATATATAATTTGCACAAGACCATGTCTATGAAGAGGAACCTGCACAATAAAAAGATAAAACCAGAAACAATCTGTCCATTCTTGGGGACACAATGAGTAAGCCCAGTACACTCTCTCTTTCTCTCTCTCACCCTCCCAATTACTTTATTTTTATTATTTAAAACAAAGTTTAAATTAAATATATTTTAATCATGTTTCCCCTCTCCCAAGTCCTTCCGGATCCTCCCTACTTCCTACCCACCCAATCTTCTTACGTTCTTTCTCAAAACAAAAAACAAAAAACATTAAACAACAACAACAACAAAAAAAAATAAAACAGTAAAAACAAGAATATAACAATGTTCAAAAATACAAAACAAACAAAACCACCAAACTGTAGCCAAATAAAAGCACATACCAAAAATGAGGAGTCCATTAGATGCTGGTCAGCTCCTCTTGAACATGAGGCTTGGTCCGGAGTGGTTGATATATTCGTTGTCATTGTATTAGAGAAAACTAATTTTTTCCTCTCCAGCAGGTTTAGGTGACAGTTCAGTTGTTAACCTTTACTCTAAGGGCTAGGTTTTCATTCATTCATATATACATTTATTCTTTTTTTAACATGACAAAATAATATATATTAAGACATAACAAAATCCATCACTTTGGAGTTGGACAAGACAAATTAATAGAAGGGGAAGAGTCCAAGAAAAGCCACAAGAATCAAAGACCCACTTGTTGACACACTCAGGAATCACATAAAAATTCTAAACTGGCAGCCATGATGCATATGAAAGAATCTGGTGCACTCCCATGCAGGCCCAGTGCATGCTGCCTCGGTCTCAGAGTTCACATGAGCTTTGCTCGTGTTGATTTAGAGTGTCCTCTTTTCTTGGTGTCCTCCTTCCCATCATTTTCTTTTCCATGGGGTTCCGTGAGCTCTAAGGGAAGGATTTAATGGAGACATCCCATTTAAGGCTGAGTGTTCCAAGGTCTCTCTGTGTAATATCTAACTATAGGTCTCTGTATCTGTTCCCACCTGCTTCAGGAGGAGGCTTCTCTGCTGATAGCTGAAGAAGGCACTGATCTCTGAGTAGAGCAGAATATTTTAGGAGTTATTTTATCAGAAAATTTTAGAACAGTATTATTTGACTTTTTCCTAAGTCACTGGGCTATCTTGTCTGGGGTTTTTTGGTCAGCCAAGCAGTGTCAGATATGAATTATAGCTTGGGTAGAGTGGACCTTCAGTCAACTCAGTTATTGGTTGGTTAATCCCACAAGTTTTGTGCCATCTTTACCCTAGCGTATCTTGCACGAAACACACCATTGTTGATAAAGGTTTTGTGGCTGGCTTGATATTTATGTTTCTCTTTTGATGGTGTGCAGAATACCTTCCTGTGCCACAGACGTTGGAATGTAGGGGTAAAGACTCTCTGTAGGCAAACATCTTCATGGTCAGTATAAATGTTGTCTTCAGCAACGAGGCCCTGCTGTTAGTTTGTGGAGAGCAAATTCTAGTCTTGGCAGCAGCCTAGATTGTTTGGGGATTTCTAGGGGCGCTCTTTGACCAATAAGTCAATTAGATGTAGCCCTGTCTTGGCCCTGGAAGCTTCACTGAGTGATAAGAGATGGGCAGTTGAGATTCTATAACCCTAGTATTTGGTGCTTTCATTTAGACTGTCATCATATATGTGTATATGTAAGAAGCTCCTGCCATGTTACCCCTCAAATGCTCCTTAATTTCAGCGCTCTCCCTGAATCCTCTCCCACAAAACCCTCTCCCTCCTACTCAAGTGATGCTCCTTTTGCAGTACCACCTGCCTTCTGTATCTGTCTACTTCATTTCCCATTCCTAAGGAGATCGATTTGTTCCCTCTGTTCCTTACTTTATACCTAACCTCTGTGGTTCTATGGATTGTTGCTTGGTTACCACTCACTTAACAGATAATACTCACATATAAGCAGATATATACCATATTCGTCTTCTGGGATACCTCACTGCGGATATTTTTTCTAGTTCTATTTGCTTACAAATATCATGATGTCATATTTTTAACTGCTCATTGATACTCTATTGTGTAAATGGATCACATTTTCCTTATTTATTCTGTTGAGGGGAGACATGTAGGCTGTTTACAATTTCTGGTTATCATGAAGAGAACAGCAATGAACATTGTTGAGTCTCTGGTTGGTAAGATGAAGCATCCTTTGGGTATATGCCCAAGAGCAGTATAGCTGGATCGTGAGTCATATCAATTGCCATCTTCCTGAGGAACTACCACACTGACTGATTCCCATAGTGGCTGTATGACTTGGCACACCTACAAGTCATGTATGAATGTTCCTCTTACTACACATCCTCACTAGCATGAAGCTCAATTCTCTTAATTTGGGTTGCAGGTAAGATATTAATGTCCTGAAGTATACATTCAATAATTTGTACTTGTGTTGAACTTCAGCTCTAATTTTAAAATACCCTTATCTTACCACAGGCTAGAAACTGAAACATTTTATAAAATAGATTTTAGGCTTCTAATATACCTGGAATGGCTAAAAGAAGCAAATACCATCACTCATGTGTAAAAATATTTTAGATCAAATGTGAGCACAATTCTCACATTAAAGACTCATGCAAGGTGAACTATCAGAATGAAAAAATAGGATCATGATGTTTAGCAATTTCATAGGAATCATGGAAGCATATTAAGTTGTTTAATAGTATAAAAAGAGCTGTAAAAAGTAAGACATTGGAAGAAGATAGATACTTAAAAAGAATAAGCTAGAACTTCTAGAAATGAAAATATAGCCATTAAAATAAAAAATTCAACAGTCTATAACTGAAGGAAAGCCTTGTGAACTCAATGATTGATTAAAAGTCATGAGTTGAAACCAGCTGACATCGTGGAAAGAGAGTGGGACTTTGGGCAGAGTGGAAAGAATTGTACAAAATAGATAGCACAGTTATCTGTGCATAGAATTAAAAATAACCACCAGCACTTATGAACTGTTTCGTATGTACAAGACAGCATCACAAATGCATATTATGACATATAATTCCTATAGCAAAACAACAGAAGTAAGAAGGCCTCTCTCTCTCTCTCTCACACACACACACACACACAAACATAAACATACATGTAGACAGATACACACACACACACACACACACACACACACACACACGCACACACACAATTGAAATGTCTGAGAATCAAATCCAGTCAGTTCCAATCCAAAGTCCTTCTTTAAAAACAACTAATTTTTATTGCTTGACCCATTAAGCTAAAATCTAATTTTA
Organism: Mus caroli; assembly: GCF_978045245.1. Lineage (NCBI taxonomy): Eukaryota > Metazoa > Chordata > Mammalia > Rodentia > Muridae > Mus > Mus caroli. Next base: position 100,046,524 of record NW_028227261.1, on the reverse strand, counting down.
ATCAGGCGTGTAAGCTTACATTGCCTTACTATTGAGAGAATATTTATTCCTCATAGAAGGCCGGATGGACCCTTTCACAAATATATGTTACAACTCTCTTTCATGACAATATTTGATCCACAGCTCAAACTATAGGCCAGAGGATTATGGAAGGCTTGAAGGATTAGACAGGTATCTAATGTCAGAATGTGCCTTTGGTAAGTCCAGATGTTCTCTAAATCTGGGAGACTCAGGCAGATGTTAGTGATCTATCCTGTCATAGAAGAATCCAGAAAGACAGAAAAATGCTAGCTAACAAGGCTTAGATGATTAGCTAAATGGCTGGGTTGCGGGGCTCTGAGAGGTACATGTTATCATGGAGAAATCTGAATGGATTCTGGCTCAGAAATCCTTTATTCTATTATTCTATATTCTATAATATTTCATTTATTCTATAATATTTCTGACTGAGGAAGCCTGGAAAGTAAAGATGAGATTGCTACTGACTAGAGCAAAACAGAAGAGGGCTGAAAGTCATCAGGCCTCTCTCAAACCCAGCCCAGGTTATATTTCCAGAAAGTTATACAATAGGTGATATGTTAAAAATCACCTGTGAAGGCAACAGAACTAGTAAAATAGTTATACAAATACAAAAGTTTACTAGGAGCATTTCAAAGAATAATTGCTTCCTGTCTTATACATACACACACACACACACACACACACACAGACTTTCTCAGAAAAAATGCAAATACCTTTTAGGAATAACTTGTAGGGGATGATTATGTTTAGTAATGTAAATGTAATGTGTATACACGAGAGTGAAAGTAAGGTTTTTAAGACATATGCAATAGCAGTCTGGTGGTGGTGGCATACATCTTTAATTCCTACACTTGGGAGGCAGAAGCAGGCTGATCTCTGTGCTTTCAAGACCAACCTGATCTACAAAGTGAATTCCAGGACAACCCAAGCTACAAAGAGAAACTCTGTCTCACAATACCAATAATAGTAATAATTTATGCAAGAGCAAACTGGTCAACATTCAAGTGTGGGTCTAAAGTGATCACTTAGATCAAATATGAGTACGATTCTCACATTAAAGACTCATGCAAGATGAACTATGGACATGAAAACAAACAAACAAACAAACAAACAAAACAAAACAAAAACCCAGAAACATGATGGTTACCGATTCCACAGGAATCATGAAATCATATTAAGTTGTTTAGTAGTATAATAAGAGCTGTAAAAAACAAAAACAAAAAGACATTGAAAAAACTAGCTGAGGCTATTGACAGCAGATGGCCACTAAGGGAGGAAGAGTCTGTTTTCCTCAAAAGTATGGTCCGTAGGAGATTGGCTATGTCCTTGACACATGAGTTATGGGCAGTCGTAGTCAGACTCAGTAGGTTATTTTTTTTTAAGGAACATGATGTTGGGAGGTAAACATGGAAGGATATCTGGAAAGGTTGATAGGGGAAGTGTGGGTGAATGCAATTGAAATTCATTGTATGCATGTATAAAATTCTCAGAGAATAAATAAACATATTTTATTAAAAATTGGCATTAGGAGAGATGGCTTGGAGAGAGCTTGGAGCTCTTACAGAGGACCCAGATTCCATCCCTAGCACCTACATAGTAGTTCACAGGTTTCTGTAACACCAGTTGTAGGGAATCTGGCATCCTCTTGTGGTGGCTATAGGCACTGCATGCAAGTGATGCACAGACACACATACACAATGCAAAATATACACCAGTTAAGATGTATATTAACACCTGACTTGGACATTGGCTCTTACACAATCAACAATGACTAAAATATTTATGATTGTCATGGTCACAAGATATTATGTTTAAAGTCTTTCAAAAAAACATTTTCAAAGTTCCCTGGAGTTTCTCCCACTAACCTTAATTTACAGGTAGAAAGCCTGAGGTAAGAGTAGTGACGGGTGATTGTTTAAGCACAAATAACTTATTACATGACAGCCAGAGTCTGAATTCAGAGTTCTTGGAAGCCACTGAGCTCCTGAGTACCTGTTAGTGGCAAGTGGAGCTGTGAGTCAACCTAGAGAAAGCATGAACATATGTAAGCTCTGGCTTAGGTGAATCTAATGGGGTGAAATGAATAAAGGATACATTTAAAGTCCGCCTGAACTTATGACAAAAAAAATACCACCATTAAATAAACTTAGGAAAATGCCCCATTCGTTCACTAGGAAAAGACCCAGGAGGAACAACATAAATCAAACTGTGTGACATGAATCACAAAGACGGGTATTTCGGTGGTCTGATGTTCTGTGAAGACAATGGATGATCTCTAGAATATATGGCTTCATTTGGGGATTCATGTGGTAGGAGGAATATATGTGAAATGTAAGTTGTCCCCTCAGGAAGAAAATAGCTAGTAATAAAAAGAGAACCCTCTTTGAATGCAAGACATCCCACTACCTGGTAAATAGAGAGAGATGTTGGGGTGAACCACAAATATTGTATTTTCTAGGTATGGGAAAGTGTGTACTTGTGTTTCAATAATTATTTGGAGCCAGCAACACCCTGCTAACAGGATATGTAAATGTCACTTCCTCACCTTCCTTTAAAAGAAAGGCAAACTGCTATTGGGAAGGTGACCTTCCCCAGCCTACTACTTGAGTAGGATTGTGGCTTTTTGAATAATAAAGAGCTGGCAGCCATGGCTGGGACAGGGACTAGGGCAGGCAAAGATGCAAGCAGAGATGCAGAAGCAGTCAACAGCTGCTGCAGGAGGGGGCAGAGGGAGGCAGGACAGAGCTGGAAGCAGGCAGCAAGAACTACAGGAGTCAAGTCAGTAGCTCGCTGAGAGACTGTCCCAACGACAGGCCAACAGCTTTAAACTACACAGGTATCTCTGTGTCTTAGTTAAATCGCAAGAGTGATCCATGCAAGCCCTGAAATGGATGTTCAGAAAAGAAAACACAATCAAATTCTGATGTAACCTGGTGATTAAAATATTGGATGGTAGAATGAGGCCTGCCTGGTTTGAACCTGGGCTGAACTAGTTAACAGTCATGTAACCCCCAAAGAGGTAACCTGAGCTATCTGTGCCTGGGTGTCTGACCCTTAAAACTGGGCTAGTAATATTACCTCTCTGTAGGAGTCTTTTGAGGGCCAAATGAATGTAATACATTTACAAATTTAGCACAAGTCATTGGCTTAATTTTTTTTGTTGTTTTTTGTTTTTTGGTTTTTGTTTGTTTTTGTTTTGTTTTTTTAGAGACAGGATTTCTCTCTCCATGGGCTTAGAGACTGGGAAGAAATCTGCAAGACTGACTCTTTTTTCTTAGCTAATTGTGGGTGTCTTCAATAGAGAAATAACAACAGCAAACTTTTTATCTGTCTGTCTATCTATCTATCTATCTATCTATCTATCTATCTATCTATCTATCTATCTATCTATCTTTTAAAAGGAGCTGGGCAGTGGTGGTGCACACCTTTGGTCCCAGCACTTGAGAGGCAGAGGCTCTGGCTGTCCTGGAACTCATTCTGTAGACCTTGCTGGCCTCCAACTCAGGGATCCTCCTGCTTTTGCCCATAGAGTGCCGGGATTAAAGGTGTGCACCACCACTGCCCGGCTCCCATAATACTAATACTACTAATAAAAAGTTGCTGCTATTATCTGTCTAATGGAGAAATCCATGATCAGCTAAGGAAAGAGAGTCAGTCTCGAAGACTTTTCCCCAGTCTCTAAGCCCTTGGAAATCCTACTCTCAGCTTGGGTGAATCCTTCATTTGTATAAAAGACTGTCCATTCCTGGAACATTTTAACCAAAATCCTACCTAGCCTAAAGGAATGGAAACGCCTTTAAATATACCATGATAGCCATCTCGATAGCCGTCTTCTATTTCCTAGCTGTGTCATACAGAATAAATTACTTGTATCCTAAAGCCTCGACTACCTCTGCTCATGATGCCTTGAGGATGTATGAGTATGTATCTGTGATTGTTCCCAGGACTGTGCCTGGTACAAGTACAGGTATTTAGAAACTGTTACTCCCACCCCTTGTCCCCATAACTTAAGAGATGCTATGACAATGCAGCCATTCTGGAATATATTCATTTAGTCAACGTACCTAAGCATCACAACTCCATGAATAAAGATGAGTCGAGTCTGACCTCCATCCTAGAAGTGTTCATGGTCTGAACGAAGAGATAATAAATAAGCAAATGAGGTCACAGTGTTGAGTGTGGCGGGAGCCAGTGACCTCTGTAAAGTCATACATGGAACAAAGGGAAATACCCACACTGTACTCCTTTGAGAGGCAAGCATAAGTTGGGAGGCAAGGAGACAGCAAGCAGAAATCACTCCTAAGAAGCCTCCATGGCTTCTATTTTCATTCATTGGAGAGGAAAAAAATGGAGGAGGAGAGGGACATCTGAGGCTACCAGAGCTATTTGAATGTATTGTTTAGTTGAAACCCTGTTTAAAAGGGGGGGGGCAAATCCAATAAAAAAGAAGAAATCAAACATCAGTTCAGTCAAGGCAGCCATCATACAGGTCCAGTTGAAACTCCTAGAGCATGCTAACAGACAGGGATGTGGACTTCTCTGATTTCTGGTGCAGAGTCTCAGTTGTTATAGAGACAAAGGGACAGATCCAGAAGTTCCTATTCTGGGGGTGCAGCCTTCTCTCAGCAGCTCCATGGGGACTGAAGTTATTCAGAGCTCAACAGTCACCCACGAAGACAACAGGAGCCCTCAGACTCATCCCCTTTGGAGTGGAGGGTGCCCAGAGGAACACCAACAAGCCACAACCAAATCTGTTTCTTGCTTCGTTTTTTGTTTTGTTACTCCTTGGGAACGGGCACAATTTGCATTGAGGTTTGCACAAAGCCAAACAGCTCCAGTGTCAAATGGAAATCCAGCAGGCTCTTCCCAAGATGTACTGTTCCTTTTGTACAGGCTGGCGACTTGGGAAAGGGGGCCCAGGACATAATGACTGTGTCTCTTGGGAAGCACATCCAGACAATGGCCTGTGTGTGAAAGGGGGAACAGATTAACCAGGACCAGGCTATCTCCCATTTGCTTTTCTTAAAGAAAGACTCTATTACCAGGAAGCAAAGCACACACAAAAACAATACATAAGCTAACAGAGTACTGGCTTTCATATACTCAGAAATAGCAGAACGCGGACAAGCTACAACTTTCCAAATCCCCTCGAAAATCCTTTGCAAGAGCAGAGATGGTATGTCACATCTACACTCTTTGTTTAATGCATTTGTTCTTTTGTTTGATCAAGGGGGCAGCAGCCTAACTCATTATATTGGGGGAGCTGCATTCATTCCTTTGTGCGTCTTTTTCTTCTTCTAATCTTTATTAAAATCAAAAGAGGAGCCACTCTAATCCTTCAAATGATAATTTATTTCTCAACCTACAAAGTCAGCGTCTTCTCTATTATTTTAAAAACAAATCGATGCAATGATTTTAATTAAAAATGAAATAGAATGAACCAAAAAAACAACACACATTAAAAAAAAACCCAGGCATTTGTTAGATCAACACACAAATTTGTTTATAATTTAATGGGCACCAGGGCTCCTAGTGATAAAGGATTTTAATGCACTAGAATGTTTCACTGTAGTTGGTAAATTCTCTGGACTTTCATTTGAGTCTTTAGAAAGAAAAACACATCTAGAAGTCTCCTAATGAAACGCCCTGACCCTGGGAAATTTTATGCTTCCAAATGTGTTTCTGCCCATCCCCCAGCCTTCATCTCTGCCAGCCACCTCCTTGGCTAGAAGATTCAGTGGGTTCTATTTTAGCTAGGGTTATTCATCTCAGATAGCAAAGCAGGTTTGGTTTCTGAACAAGGAGAAAAAAAACTCTGTGTTAAGGAGACAGGCTTTGGTCTGCCCCTTGGTAGGTGGAGTTGGTGAGATTGGAGCATGATCTTAAGAAAAGCTGGCAGAAGAGGAAGCCATTTGGAATAGAAGATGAATACCTTTCCCCCTCACAAATGATTTTATGAAGAGACGCTTGCTGAAAATGTAACTTGAATATTTAAATTCATTTAATGTGTATGTATGTATGCATGCATGCATGTATGTATGTATGTATGTATTGAGAAGCTCCTGAGCTCCAACAATGATGCTCACGGATTAGATTTCAATGAGTTGACTGGAGTTCAATCACCCAGCAACACCCTCCCCTGCTGGGAGTCAGGCCTTGAGAAAGAAGTCACAGGGAGTCCAAGTGCAGGGTTCAGTGGAGAAGGCAAGGGATTCCATAAAGGCAGAGGCAGGCAAGGATGCTAATTGCTGTTGAAAGGGACACCCCAGGAGAGGAATCTGCCTTTGAGGGACCTCCACCTGGACACTAGAGGGAAGTTGGGAACAGGATGGGGGGGTGGAGGGTCTCCATAGGCTTTGAAGAAGAAATGAGGTCTGGGCATCTGTGCGAGAAGAGCTTTCAGGCAAAGCACCCGGTAAGAACAGGCTCCAGGCTGTAAAGTACGTGCACAGCTCATTGTGGCTCAAGACCTGGAAAAACATATGTGAGTGAGAGAATGAGAGGAGATGGTGACAGTGGCCTGCCTCCTGGCTAAGCCTTTCTGAGAGAGTTGGAAGCTCCCCATCTGTACTGGTTTGAATAAAAATGGCCCTCATAGGCCCATATACTTAAATGCTTACTCATTATGTATTGAAGCTACCTACAGGGTAGGAGGTGTGCCCTTGTTGGGGTAGGTTTGGCCTTGCTGGCAGAAGTGTATCTCTCTGAGTAGGCTTGAGTTTCAAATGCTCAAGACAGACCCTTTCTCTCTTCCTACTGTATGCTGATTCAGACGTAGAACTCCCAGCTACTTCACTGTCTGACTGCATACCCCCATGCTTTCCACCATGATAGTAATGGACTAAATCTTTGAAACTATAAGCCAACTCCAATTAAATGTTTGCCTTTATAATATAATTATATGTGTGTATGTAAATATATAATATAATAATATTGGATCATCGTGTCTCTTCACAACAATGACAAGACACCATTTTAAGTCTGAGGGTCTCTTCGATACTATGTGTTCCTCATTGGTCTCTCCCCATTAAAGTCTGCACACCCGGCCTGCTGACTTTCCCTTCCTCTGTTTGCAGAGCCACAGTGGAGGGGGCCAGCACCTGAAGCTCCACTATCCAGAACTAAACTTGGATGAGAAATTAAGACACTATTTGTGGGGATTAAAAACAAGAACAAATTGCACCTGAGTTCAGTGAGTTTGTCCTCCAGCTTTTTACATCCCTGGATGAGACAACCTGCTGTCCAGGTCCCCCTTCATGAGTAAAGCACGAACCACTGCCTGAGGAGATTTCTGTGGACAGAGAGCCTACATCCCTGTGAGCTGGGTAGAACCTGTAACAAGGTCCTACATGCCCATTCAGTGGCTGACTGGAAGTATATTAATGACTGCACTTCTCAACCCAGCATGAGGAAACTCTCTATAGGCACCATTTTTATAAATCTCTTGTAGAATGTGTGGGCAGAAAGAACAACATGGCTTCTCCCTTTACCCAGCTGTACTTTTGTCTCCTCTCTTGCAAAGGTGTTCATGTCAATGCTCTCCCTCTGTCTAAATCTACTTCTGAGGTCACTCGGTTTTCCACAGTCCCTCGAGAGACCAGCCTCAGGATATCTATGACTGATTTGCCATAATCACACTGACACTGCCCAGGTTAATAATAAATCTACAAGTCCCCAGTCGACAAACAAACAAACCCAACAGAATTAGCAAATGAAATGCAGCATTTAGTTCAGCTAGCTTTGCACCTCCACGGTATTCTGGACACAAAACTTACCACAGACCTTCTGGAGATCAGTCACACCCATCAAAAAATGGCAGATCATTTTGAACTAGGAGTTCATCCCAGAGAAATTACAGACAGAAGAAGTTTTGTCCATAATGCTTTGGCAGCATCAACTGGAGAAAATGAAAATCTGCATTAGTCTACCTGCTCAAGGTTAAGGGAGCTGAAGACAATGGTAAAATCCACACACATGAAGGCTGAAGGAAGAGAAGAGACATGGCACCCCCAATGCCTGGTCTTAGATATGTTGCCATGTTAGACAAAAGCCAACCTTCTGCTCTTTCCTCTGAAAGCCATTTTAGGACAGTCTCTTCAGGAGTTTATCCCAAAGAAATTCTCTTTCAAAACCTCTATACTTCTTGGAAAAAAAACTCTATCCTTCTTGGAGACTTGACTCCTGCTTTGCAAAGCAATTGTATGAAATATGTATCACCTGGCTCAGCTTGTCCTAGAAACAAGTAGCTAGCCTTCCTTCCTCTCTCTGCATCTCTTTATACACATAAGTTAGTGACCCCCAGCAGGTGCATGACAGAGGGCAGGAGAGAGGACAAGACAAACAGGGAGAAGACTCTGTGAAGATGATTTTTAGCTTCTGTCTCCAGAACTCGAGAGGAATGTTCTGTGGAATTTGAACTGTGGAGACAGGGCTGTCTGTTTAGTTCTTCCTGCCCCCACATGTAGCTGCATCAGATAATTATCATAGGCTAATCAGGTCAGCAAACTTGCTGAGTACTGACAAGCTGGGCAGCCACAAGTTTGCTCTCTGTGGGTGAGGCCAACAGGGCTGCCTGACTGCTCAGACATAAGGCAGCAGAGGACAGTTAGTTGGCTGAGAAATCTGTAGGATCCAAGACATCAGATGGCTGGGTGAAACACTCGCTCTCTCCATCTCCCTCTCCTTTCTCCCCCTCCCCCATCTTACCCTCCCTCTCCCTGCCTCTCTCCCTTTCTGTCACTCTCCACTCTTCTCCCTCCTCCTCCTCCTCCTCCTCCTCTTTCTCCTCCTCTTCCTCCTCCTCTTCCTCCTCCTCCTTCTTCTTCTTCCTCTCTCTCTCTCTCTCTCTCTCTCTCTCTCATGTTCTTTCTATCTTTTGGATTTTTCTTTTAGTTATTTCATCTTAGTTTGGGAAATTAAAATATAATTATATCATTTTCTTTCTCTCCTCTCCTCTCTCCAATTCATCACATGTACTATCCCTTGCTCAATCTCAAATTCAGATCTCTTTTTAATTGTTGTGTGTGTTCCTAAATATATAAATACAAACTGTTCATATAATGTTACTTGTAAGTATATAATTTCAGGACTGAGCACTAGGTATTGCATAACCAATTTGGTCTGTTCTTCCCTCGGTGGGGGAGGGGGAGTCCTATTTCTCCCTCTCTCTGCATTCCTTAGTTGCCTATAGTTTTCTGTCTGGGGTTGGAATCCTGTGATCTTTCCACCTTCCATGTTGTCGGGTCTGTTTGTGACTCCCTTTTTCAGGTCTTGTTTAGGCAGCCATGTTGATAAGACCTCATAGGTGTAGATTCCTGGATATTTCTAGGAGATGCAATCTCACAGTAGACTTTCTATTTTTTCTGGCTCTTAAAATCCTTCTGCCTCCTTTGCTTTAATGTTCCTTGAGCCTTAGGTGCTTAGGGACAACAACACTTAGGGACAGTATTGTAGACGTATCAGTTGGGACTGGGTATCATCCCATCACTTATCTACATGTTGAATGGCTGTGTTTCTGCAGTGGTTCCAATTTACTGCAAATAAAAGTCTCTCTGAGGAGAGCTCTAGTTATCTGTGGGTATAAGGAAAATTATTGAGAATGTAATTTGGAATTTTGCTCATTTAGTAAAGTGATAGTTGTAGGTTTCCATCCAAGATCCATCACCTCCAACCCTGGGTAGTTGGTTAGGTTTCTAGTACAGTCCAAACTTCCCTATTGTTGAGTGGAGTGTAAGTCCAATTAGAGATCTGTTGTTTACTGTGCTATTCTGGTTGTTGTCATAGCTCACAGGTGTCATATAGCTCAGTAGAACTCTTGGTTACTTCCTTCCTTTGGAAGCTCACATGCCAGCTTCTCTTACCATGAAAGCTAAACCCCAGCAAAGAGGCTTTCAGGTCAGTTCAATTGCAGGTCCTCAGGCCCTGTGTCCAAAGCACATAGCACCTTCAGCAATGGAGACTTACTTTCAACCTCCAGGAGGTAACCAAGGGCCATAGCAATGCCCATGATGCTTTAGGAGTCTCTAGGACAACACTGACCGTCAACCCAAAAGGAGCTTCTCATGTCTGGTATTGGGGGGTTTGTCTATGTCTGGCTCTTGTAGACAGCATTGTCAACCCAGATGGGAAATGTTAATTTAAACTGTAGTTTTATGTGTATACACATAGACTTATATGTAATTTTAGATAAGATAACATTGTGATTTCTTACGGTTGTCAGACATCTTATTGTTATTTTATCCTCTTCACTCCCTTTCCTTTTATATTGGCATCTGTCCTTCCCCTAAATAAAGACACACACACACACATACTTTTCCCCATTTCCCCCTTCAAAACATGAGTGCCCCTCTTTCCCCTCTTTGTTCTTTCCCGTCCCCCATTTACTTTGCTGGTTTCTGTGGTTACTCCAGGTTACCTGCTCACATCTGAGGATTGAGTTGCGAGTCACAGAGAAGAGAGATCATGAGGTGTTTGTCTCTCGAGGACTGATTAATTCACACAAAATGGTATTTTCTAGTTCCATCCACTTCCCTACTGTTTTAATTTCAATTTTCTTTACAGCTGTACCACTTTTTTTGAGACAGAGTCCTGGACAGCCTGCTTTAAGCTCTTCATGAAGCTAAGCAAGTCCTTAAAACTCTAAATCTCCAGTCTCCATTTCCTAAATATCAAGATTATAGGCATTCTCATTACTCTTTCTTTGACTTTCCGTGATTGTATTCTCATTCACTTTACCTACTTTAGAGAAAACAAAACAACCAAACAACCAAACAAAAAACCCCATCTCAGCTCTTAGAGTGTAGACTGGTATTTAAATCCCTGTTGGGTGACTATGGGTACAACAGTTAACTCATGCAATGTACAATGAAGACAATGATAACCGCCACATAGAGATGTGTGAAGAATTTAGGAAAGTCCTATTGCATTGACATATTCCATCAATATTAGTTTCCCATTCTTTTCTTCATTGGTATTGCATCCTAAACTTGGTTTCCATCACTGCCAGTAGGAGCACCAGGCAGTAGCCTGTCTTACATACTAGGCAATCATACGAACACTTCAAACACTGCTAAATTAGAAGCAATGAGGAACTGGTGGGTGGGTTCCTTTGGGGGAAGTTGGGTTTTGTCAGCATGTGTTGAATTCCTTGCAGTCTCTCACATCAGTCATTCTTAAGGTCTTCAGATACCCGGAACTTCTGTCTACTAAAAAGAACGGAGCTATTAATGTCCTTCACAGAAGAAGAAAGAAGACCAGGCTTCTGTGAATGTGGGTCAGAAAGCACCAGGGAGGTAATGACTTGGTCTGCTTTGTGTTCTCCGTCCCTCCTTGGTCCTTCCATGAAAGCCTTCTGTCAGAAACTCTGCCTGGTCATGGCGTGATAGCCCTTTTATTCTACAAATTCCTGGCTATGACATACTCACAGAATCACTTAAGTATGTTTCTCTTCATGTTCCTAGGAATCTTACTGAAAGAGCAGTCCATATTCCCAGGCAATCACATTTCTCCTTGACTTCTCTCCAGGGTGAGCTTGTTGTTTGATACCACTATAGGGAAGTTTTCATAGCATCTTGGTGAGTCTGGCTGCTAGCAAGTTCTTAGAGGTGAGCCCAACTTCTCAGTGCCAGGGCAACACCAGCTCACAAGCATGCATTCATCTTCTATCCTGCCTCTCAGCGCTGAGTGAGGTGGAGGCCTTAAAGTTAGCACGTGTGCCCGGTTGAAATCAGTACAAGTTTGTGGAAGTCATTTATGGAAAGAGCAGAGAAGGTTCTGTAATCCTGTCTCAGCAATTTGACTTCTAGGGATTACTTCTGGGAAATCACTGGGAAGTATTTGGTCATTTGTTTGGCTGTTGCTGAGTACAGACCATGTGCTAACACTGCTCTAATTTCTGAAAATATATCAACTTGTATAAATATCATCTATTTAGTATACAAAGAAACAGTAATAGCCCCATTTTGTAGACGAGGAAAGCAAGGAATAAAAAGTTGTCCTATCCATGATTATGTTGCTGCTCCAAGATGAGCAGCAGGCCTGAGAGGTAGATGCTAGCTATGGTCTTTATCAGCATAAACAGAAGAGGAAGGAAGAACTTGGGGGAAGAGGGACATGAAGAAAGGGAGGAGAAATCTTTAGAAAGAAGTGATTTAAAAATGAAAGTAAGTTAAAGCTATTGGCAGTAGTAAAAGGCCTGAGACAGCCAGACATCACGACACATGGCTTTAATCCCAGCACATGGAGAGCAGAGGCAGGAGGGTCTCTGTTTATTTCTGGAGATTCAAGGCTATATAGTGAGACCTTGTTTCAAAAAGAAAAAAAAAAATCTTGAGTCAAAGAATCAGAGTATTTCTAAATGGCACAGTGTATACAAAAACAGAGCTGTGTTCCCTGCGCAGTCAACTGCTTACCCACTGAGGAAGAACACACTGAGAGCCAGGCAAGGCACACAAAGTTGGCATGGAAATTAGTAGGCTGCTGAATTATGGGTGGCTATAGCAGGATAGCATAGTTTGCTTAATTTTTAGAACAGAGAAAATACATTCTGCCCTAGAATCTTACTGGAACTAAATTGACCCTACTCTTCCTTTTTCCCTAAATGCTTTCATCTTGCCAGTTGCCATATTAACTTTGGAAGCTGTTATTATATACCATACCAACACATCTTTAACCATATATATGTGTGTGTGTGTGTGTGTGTCTACATACATACATACATACACACACACACTCCACTTGTGTAATTTTTAATAAAACACATTGGTTTTTTATTTTGGGCATCAAGAGCCCCATATTTAACCCTCTCAGATAGTCACGAGAAGCTGGGCACAGAGACTCACATCTATAATCCCAACAGTCAGAAGACTGAGGGGAGAAGATCCGTGGGAGTTGGTGGCCAGCATGTGCTACAGAGAAAGACTGGGCCTCAGAAAGGGGAATGGAGAATGAAAGGGGAAACAGGCCCTGGAAGACTTATGCAGCACCTAAATGTCTCTAAGGGTGGTTGATCTAGGGATTCTAGTCTAGAAAACTTCCTGGTGTAAGATAATTAAAGTGCGACCAACAGCTTTTGCTCAGAAGATCAAACCCATGTTACCTAATACAAGGGACCAATGTTGAGAGAATAATTACTTCTTAAAATCATCGTGTCAATCCTCCGCATGGGATAACAAGTAGTCATTCAAAGAGAGAACTCCAGAGATGATATTTTAATTTGGGAAAATGTTCAGTATTTAATAAAATACTAAACACCAAATATGTGAAAAAAATGTCTGGCCAACAAATAAAATGCGTTCTTGCATACAGACAGAGACTGGGAGACTGTCCAAAGTTAAAGCTGGTTTTAAGATGATGAGGTAAAGGGCAGTGGTAATTTTACATATGCTTTTCAACATTAAAAATTTAGCATTTAATGATAAAGGGGCAGGAATTGAAATGGACACAGCACAGACAGACATCTGGGGACAAATCCGAAAATGGTTAGGAAACTATTGCCCTAGTCAAGAAATACAGTGGTATGGATTCCAGAGATAAGATACAGTGAGTGGGGGGTGAGTATAGAATGATTACATTTGTAGTTTTAGCCTAAAATGAGACAAAGGTAGATATTGGGCCAGGAAGAATTATACAGGTAGATGTGAATCAGGCATACATTTTTGGCTATATGCAATTGGAAACTGGAATGGAAGTTTAGAACTCACCATAGAGTGTGTCCTTGATCCCCAGTTATCTATATGTCAAGAAGATGTTGGAGCAGCCATAAGCCAATAAGGGCTTGAAGTAACCCTTCACATACAAAGTGTGGGTTTCAGTCCTACATGCCATTGGTCAGGACTCGGTCAGGACTCACCTTATTGATGTTCAAACCCAGATTTCTGTGTTTGTTTTCATTTTCACTTAACAGTCACACACCAAGGCCCCAAATCTGAGCAACTTCAAACACCTGCTAGCTCCCAGTTTCTGTGTGTCAGATATCCAAGTTGCATTTGCCAGACGTTTCTGATTTAACATCTCACCAGTTGGTTCAATCAAAACCTCAGCTGTCGTAAGAATCATCCAGAGGAGAAGCCATGTCCAAGCTCACTTACACAGCCATTGGAAGGTCCCATGTCACTGTAGCCTGTGACATCATTTTATTGCCTTCTACAGTAATTTTCTCTTGAATGATTTAAAGCAAGGGGATAGAGAAAGAGAAAAAGAGAGAGAGAGAGAAAGGGGAGGGAGCTAGGGAAAGGAGTGTTATACTTTTGTATAAGATAACCTTGGGAATAACATTCCATTGCTTCTCCTGTTTTATATGTCAGAAGTAAAAAGATAAATATGATCCACAGACAAGGGAGAGAATCACACCAGAGGCATGAATAGAAAAAGTACCGTGGTGCTGCATGCCTCTAATCCCAGCACTTGGGAGGCAGAGGCAGGCAGATTTCTGAGTCCGAGGCCAGCCTGGTCTACAGAGTGATTTCCAGGACAGCCAGGACCGCACAGAAAAAAAACAAAACAAAACAAAACAAAAAAAAAAAAAAAAAACCAACAACAAAAAAAAAGAATCGTGGTGGGAAGGGGCATCTGAGAGGCTACCTACCATATGCCTTGTGTGGTAGAATAGAAGATGTCCATCCCCACCATTACCACTCAGCCATCTGTGTCATATTTACAAACTCTACATTAGGAAAATGTGGTTGATTTGTGAAGTATCACACAAAATCAGACTTTGAAAGTCTCTTTCAAGTGATCCAGTGTGGCAACAGTAGGTCAGTATGTCATTAATGTTCCCCTTTGTGGTGGTTCAAATGAGAATGGCCCTCAGTGTTTACCTTCTGGCTGGTGGAACTGCTTGGGAAGGATTAGATTAGGAGGTGTGGCCCTGTTGGAGGTATATCACTGGGCATGGGGATAGAGTAGTTTCAAAAACCCATACCATTTCCAGTTCTCTCTCTGTCTCTCTCTTTGTCGCTCTCTGACTCTCTTTGTCTCTCTCTTTGTCTCTTTCTGTTTCTCTTTGTCTCCCTCTTCCTCCCCCCAAACCCCTGCCTCATGCTTATGGGTGTAAGCTCTCAGCTGCTGCAGCACCAAGTTTGCCTGTCTCCTGCCATATTCCCTGTCATGGTAACCATGGATTCGCCTTCTGAAACTGTAAGCCCCAATAAATCCTTTTTTCTTTGTGTTGCCTTGGTGATGTTATTTCTCCACATCCATAGAAAAACAACTATGAAATCCTTCTTCCCTCTTAGTGTTGCACCAGGCATACTTAATTATTCAATATTTCCTCCCAAATGCATACTAGACACGACTAATTATTCAAAACATTTTCCTACTCAACCAGGATTTTCTATCAGAATTTTTTGCTCCAAAACCCTCCAACATTAAGTCCTCAAGCACCACAATCTACTGACTGTTGCTAATCCAATCCAATCCTCTCATTTTGTGGAGAAAAATAGGATGTCAGATAGGTAGAGAGGAAGCACAAATTGTAATTATGATAGGCACCACTGTTGGTTCTCTTCCTTGTTGAAAAACAGGCAGTTTTTCCAATCTATTTACTTCCTATATAATATGGCTTAAGAATTCTAACTCTTGTCTGTATGTGCATGTATATATGACTATATGTCAGAGAGAGAGAGAGAGAGAGAGAGAGAGAATTGTGTCTTCTGGCATGTTCTGTTCTTTAGAAACAGAACCATAAGTCCAGCCCACACTCACATATATGCACACATAAACACATATATGCATACAGATTCTCCTTTATTCAGAAAAAAAAATCACACCATTCTCACCGCACCATGTCAATCCCCATTCCTGTGACTGCTAACAGATTGTTCCTGGAATCTAGCATGTGCAAAGTGCCTGGGGAAACATTCTAAAATTTAAAGAAGAGGGTCCAAGACAAAGTACTCATCACCTGAGCCACTCTGACACTAAGTAGGATCTGGGATGTCAGGTGCCATAAGCATCTGAGGACACGACTGAATGATTAAATGAATGAAATCAGCTATTCCCCAGTCGTTGCTCATTTGGGTAGCTTGTCATGGGTTTTGCTACCCACCCCAGCACTGCTTTGTGAACTTAAATTTTTCTCTTTTTACCCATTGACTTTTAAAATCCAAATTAGTTTTTAAAGCAAAGACATAATTTGCTATGATAAATTGCAGAGTTCTAAGTGATATAGGCCACCTATCTTAAAATACCTATTAAAAAAAACAAACCCTCAAAATTCAGAAATGATTGTGTGTAGCATCCAGAGTGAGTGCACTGTGACAAACAAATGGCTGTGAAATCCCTTAGCATGTGCTTATGTTTGGGACCTCATAGACGGCTCAAGGGGCCCTTTAGAGAGCCAGGGGCAGTGCGCGCCAGAAGGAGCCTGGCAAGAGTAATTGGTCTCCTGAACCCTGGGGAGAGATTATTGTAAAGTCTGTGAAATATCAGTCGGACTGGAAGAGGCGTGGTTGAGGCGGTGGCAGATGAGAATCCATTAAAATATTCTTTGGGGAGGCTGCTCTCGCTCCTTGCCAGCATGCCAGTCACATCCACTCCTTACTCATTCATCCAACACCTTTTCAGTTACTACCACGTGCCTGCTTCTGAACTGCGTTCCATGGAGAACAAAAAGAATGAAACACAATTCTTGTCCATCAAGGGCTTGCAATCCAGCAGAGCAGTGAGTAGGGCAACAATAAACAGCTCTTCTGACAACGGGAAACTCTCTAATTGGGGCATGTGCAATATGCCCAAGATACTAGCTAAGCAAATGACTGCCTAGAAAAGTCCACGCAGGGTGCGCAGACATGGCATCACCTGCTCCGTGTTACAAAGAACAGAAATGTGAGAGCACTCATGAGATGAATGATGATGGCAAACAGGACATGTGTGTGGCTGCCAAGCAGTGGCTGTCTCTATGGTAAAGGAAGTGGATGGAGATTCAGTGGGTGAAGCTAAGGATGATGCAGGGCTATGGCACGCTGTCTCAAGGAGACTGACATTTATGCTCCTGCTAAAGAAAGCCACTGAAGGATTTGAAGCATAAGAATAGTCACAAGCTCTGCATTTTAGAAAAGCATCACCGGGAGATGCAAGCTAGGTGTTTTTGTCTGTGCAATGGTCCCCAAAGAGCTGCAGGACCACTGAATCAACACAGGGAGAGGCAAGGGACCTCAGAAAAGGGCCCACTTTTTTTTTGTCCTTAAAATGTCATCACCTCTTCATCTCCATCTTCTTTTCTCTGACCTACCTCATCGTTGGGAAATTTGTAGCCTGAGGAAGGTGTAAAAAGAAGTCCAGAGCTTCTAATTCTGACAGGAAAGGTTGGCCCATTGTTTAAACCTCATTAGAGCCATTGAGAGTCAAAATCATAAGAATACACAGAGTAATTAGCTCCTCTAAAAATTTCAAATGGAAGGAAATTGGTGATGGGGGAAGAGTTCTCAGCGCAGCCACTTCCTGTACAGAACTCAGCTCTCTACACTCCACTTTTCTCTACTGGAAGAACCCCAGTGCTTCTAACTCTGAAGTTCTGTGCTTTTGAAAATGTTCTATACTCTGAATGGCAAAAGCTCTGCACTGGGGCTGGAAGAAATGCAAAGAGCCAGGGGCAGCAATAAGTGTGGTGTACTGCAGGAGAGAAAACAAAACACACACTAACAAGCAAAGCCAGGGCAGATGGATCAGGGTTGACTACAAGGGGAACTTCCTAGAAAGTCACACAGTGACTAGATCAGGCAGTGCCTGGTAAACCTTGAAAAGACAGGAATTATTTGTGATAAGATGGGAAGCAGCTGTAGAGATTTAAAGGGTTGGAAACACAATACATCTTAACAAGAACACTCACTAATGACTAGAGAGCTGACCTGGAAGACAGAGAAAAAATAAGAGGAAGGAGCTGACAGACATTTGTGATCAGGGAAGAGAGAACAATGGCTCAGGGGCTAAATGGTGAAGGTGATGAGATTAAATCAAAGGTGGAGAAACCCTACTGTTTAGGTATAGGAAATGAGAAGAAAAGTAAGTGTGAGTTTTAGCTTTGGAAAAGAATCAGTGTACTGTAGGGGGAGAAGGGGGACATGATTTAACTATGAGTAAGTAGAAGAGAAATAATGGACATTCAAGATGCTTCTGAGCAGTTGGTGTCTGACATCGCCAGGGAACATTAGGAGAAGAGATAGAAATTGGAGAGTTGGCTGTGTTTTTCATTAATGAATGATGATGGAGATGAGGAGACAGTGAAGAAGCAACTTAATCCAGCTGAGATCAGGGTCTTGAGAGGCATAAGCTGTGAAGAATGAATATATAGTGGAGGAAAACATTCTCTAATATAGAAGATGAGAGAGAGGCTCGAGCAATGATGAGGAAGAGTAGGGTTTCTGAGATTTCCCCAGCAACAGGCAAGCAGTACTGAGATAGATGATAGATTAGATAGATAGATAGATAGATAGATAGATAGATAGATAGATAGATAGTAGATAGATAGATAGATAGATGAATAGATAGATAGATAGATAGATAGATAGATAGATAGATAGATGTGAGATGAAGATAGAGATGGTGATGGAAACAGAGATCAGAGTAGGGTAGACACAGAGATGGAGATAGAAAAGAATTGTAAGTGCAAAGAGCCAAATGTGAAGAGGTAACTCTTGTCTAAACTTTTGGGTAAAGAAGGAAACATCAGAGAATGAGAACTAAGTGAGGATATGGATGGGTTGGAGTAATTTTCATTTTCATAGATGAGAAGTAGGACAAGATGCCTGCCTGCTTATGGAAGTGATGGGCAGAGAGGAACTATGTGGAAATGGGAACAAAGGGGAAATATACAACTACAGGCACCCATTCCCAGAGAAAGGAGATGGCCTGCATCGCTCACACAAAGGATTAGTAGTACAAGCATGAACAACTTCTATGACGCACCATTAGGGGATGGCTAAGTTGATAAATGGATAATACTTGTATAGATACATATATTTATCTTTAGGATGAACAATTTTCTCAGCTGGACAGGAAGCATAGTTATCAACAAAAGTAAGGAAAGGTATCAGGGCAGATAAAAGTTTAAGCTCTTCCTGGGGTTGTCTTGAATAAGACAGAGGGGAAAACAGCTGTATAGCTAAGGAATTTTCTTTAGTCCAGCATCAGTGACCCTGGAACAGAGATGAATAAGGTTAGGCTCAAGGGTTCTGCCTTCCTGCTTGAGATTGATAGAAGACAGGAAGGCAGAACATGATGGAGATTGGCATCGGAGTAGAAGATTCTTGGATGAAAGCTGAGTGCAAGGACAGGGTGGTGGGGACAGGCACACTACATATGAATGGGACAAATATACAGAGGTTTGGATTAGGCCAGAAAATGCCAGGCCTGATGTGAGGATAGAGGTGAGCTGGGCCTCCTTACTTCAGCACAGTGAGCACATTTATCAATTAGCTTCTCTGTCTCTATTTCCTTTATTGGCACAGCAGGATGACAGCCCTACTTCACAGGGGTCGATGTAATGAAGACATATTAATCACCTAGAATAGATCATATTTGCAAAGAGATAAGGCTGGTATACAGTATTTACTCAAAATCTTATTCTTACAGATTAATATTCTTATAGCTAAGGCATTGAGACAACATTGACTGTATCTTCATGAAACAGACTGTCTTTATAAAAAGGGAAGATTCAGGCAGTAGTTACATTGTTTCTGTAACTAGTGTGGAATATGTTCATTCTTCACTGTTTCAATATATAGCAATGATAAATAGTCTAAGACATGATGAATTTTTACCTTTGTCTCTGAAGACTACAGACAAGTGGAAGTGTTGGAATGAAAGGAAAGACTATAGTCTTCAATGTCGGGTACAAATCCAAATATAATTTTAAAATATCCTTATAGTATTTGAGAGATAGCTTTCAAGTCATCATATGCTTCCTCATTAGTCTAGATAAAAACTAGTCATGTTGCACTTCCTGATATATGTTCTGGGCTTCATGGAGGAAATTCTAACACCACAATCAAATAACAGGGAGCAATCCATAGCAGTAGTACACACTTTGCCAATCTGCACCAAGCTTATATAGTCTCTCCTACATTCACTTCTTTTTTTAACCAATTCATTTCTCAGGCTAAGAAATCAAAGGACATTGAATATTCTCTCTCTCTCTCTTTCTCTCTCTCCTCCCCCTCATTCCTCTCTCCACACATGGTTGTCAACTCCTATTACCCTTCCTATCTCCTCACTAACCTTTATGACTGCTGGCTCCATCCCTACAGTGCTGCTTAGCTTAGCTTCATCTTTCACCTATTTCCACCAGTGTGCATGGATCCTCTTTTAACTCTCCTCTTTTCTCACCATTTCCAGTGGTACTTTACCCTAGTCACTTTGAAAATAAAGCAAAAGACAGTCTCCTCAGAGAGAAGCTCAGATGCACATAGACAACATTGTCTCATCACTTGGTTGGATCTCCTTGTGTTCATAATTGCTATAAACGGTTGTCATAAATGTTCAGGTCATATCAGGTCCAAGGTGAGTGACTAAAATGGCAACGGTCATAGCACCCTTCCCTGAATAACTTCATACACGGAAGTCAAGGCTCTTTTATGTTGCTCAAAGCTCATTCAAGATTTGTCCCAAGTTTTACTTTCAGACCCAACTCCTTTCATCTATAACTTAATCGCCGAGGGTGACATCTTGCCTTGTGTCCACTGTCCCAGTACTCTCCAACTATGGCATGATTCACAGTGTAGAGGTTAATACATGTTCTGGGAGATGGAAGGAAGGATGTTTTTATGTAATCTTATATTCAAAAGACAACATTCCCAGAAAGAACATGGGCAATGGCAAACACCTTTGGCAAATACTAATAACAACTTTACAAATCCCGCTAATCTCCTCCTCTGCACTGCTCCCTGGATCGATCCTGGAATCCATTATTTTAGCACATTTCTACCTCCACTTTCCAACCTCTATTTCCCCAGAGACTCTACAGTTCAGTGATTTTTTTTTCAGCTTATTAAAGTCACACTGCTGATTTCTCATTCTAAAATCTGCTTACAATAACAGGGTGAGAGAGGGAAACGCCAAAATCCCAAAGTCCAAGAGGGCCATTGGGCTCAGCCATGGTTAGGATGGCCTAAGTAAATGTTATTTAATCCTTGTGTCTTCACTTTTCATGTCTGAAAAATTGGCATATCAGCATCTAAAAGAAAATGCTGAATGGTAAGGATGCTAAGGGATGCTAAGTTTCCCACAACACTGTCAGTCCACAACTCAAACCAAATCACTAGTCAGAAATCAGTGGGGTCTCTTTATTGAGCATATACTATGTACTTGACTCTCTAAAATCCGTTTGCTGTTTAATCTTCATAGCCTCTTCCATTAGTTAAGAATCCTTTTTAAGTATACAGTGTCAATGATCCACACAATTTAATCCCTGTGCCTAAGTTATAGAGAGGGTAGCCTGCAGAGTCGAGACATGCTGCTTTCCTGTGCTAAAATCTGAGTACCCTAGATGCCTGGTCTTGTTTATTGAGTACAACAAAGCTCCTGCATTAGCCCTGCTTTGTGTCTGCAACTGGATATCTCCTTTGTCTATTTCTTCTCCCACTACTAAGACGGAGCTCTAGATGGCTGCCCCAAACAGTTCTAAAAGCCAAACATCAGCATAAAACTCATAGAAGTCCAAATGAAACGATAGTTTGAAAAGCCACTTCTCTCTGATAGTCTGTGATTTTCTTTTTAGGTATTTATTATTTTACCTAATAAAAAAATGGTAATGTTTCTGTTTTAAAGATGAAATATTCCACCGAGTTCTAGATTAATGATCTGACTTTACAGACTCAAGGGTTTCAGGAGGACTCTGGTAGCCTCTCCAGAACTCTGTTGAATTAGTTCAAGGACAAGCAGGTGAAAACACTTGGCTTTGTAGATAGTTTCATCTCTTAGAAGACAAAGGATTATATATAAATGTAGAGAGAGAACACTGGAAGAATTGTTCACCAGAAAATGAAAATTGGTTGACGTTAAAATGACCAGAGCTCTCAAATAATGTCACCTTTGTAATCATCAGGGAAGAGGAGTCTGGTGCACAGCAGAAACTCAGCATCTTGGGCACAGAATGGAAGGAAAGACAGACCCAGGACTGTGCTGTTCACAATGGTTGTAATTACAGGTGTCACAAGCGAAACCTGGGCACAGTCCATTGACTGCTCTGTGACATGCTTGGCTTGAAAGATCATGGGAGCAGATGTAGTGAATGGGGTGGGAGAACGTCTCAAGGCTGTGGAAAGAACCAAGGAAACAAAATCTGCAGGAATCATAGGACCCTTGTGTTGCTTCTCTACCCAGCTGTTAAGCAACATTCACTGTTTTTTTAACATTTGTATACACGGAACAAATTCATATTTGAGCTTGAGTCTTAGGTTCTTGATTCTCTTCTGGTCCCTTCTGGTTCAGCCAGTGCTCATTGTCGTTAGGTTTTGACTCCTATATCTATGGTGCCCCTTCCTCTCTGATAGCCTGGCCTCTTGAGTCGTGCTTTCCTGAATGGACCAAATGTCTGTACCAGTCAATGCACAATTGTCGTTTGTGACCTTCCTGAGGTTTCCTGTTTCCTCCTAATGCATTAGAAGAACAAATCAATAAAGTCTGTGTCCCAGTACCTTGGGTAACTGCCATCTTCATGGTTACATCACTATCCAGGACAACTGCAGAGCAGAGAAGAGCTTAACCCCATGAGGGGTGGGAGGACTTGCTTGGACCCACCCCAGCCTGACATAGACACACTGAGATTGCTCCTGGCTCCCAGGAAGGAACAAAGCCTCACCACCATGGGGTGATTGGTATGCAGCGGCAGCCCACTCCCTTGGCACTGGGTGGATGGGGCCCCAGGAGAGAATTAAAGAAGAAGGAAAGGGCTGTTGTCCTTGACAAGGAAACGATTGATGTCTCTGCTTTCTCACCCTCTTTAAATTGAGATGGGGACAAGATTAAAAGTTCAGGCAGGAAGCCAGTGGGTGACCTAACAGCAGTGAGCAGCCAGCCTAGTAGTACATAAGGAAGCCCAAAGCACATTGCTCAAGAAATTAGCTGCTTCTACGTTTCTGTTTTTACCAGAATCTAGACATTGAGCTTATCTTGACAGGAATAGTAAGAGCTAATATAATGAATAGCAATTAACCTTATTTATTGAACTTCATATGCAGTAGCCTGTATTTTATGTTCATCATCTCATTTGATCTTCACCAAGATGGAAAAATAAATCAACATCACTGTTCCTATTTTATTGAGAAGGAAACTGAGACTCAAAAAGTTAACCTCTAACCTGGCTACAGTGAAAAACAAGAACTAAGATTCAAACTCAAGTCAGCCAAAGCATTTCATAGTCCCTTACATCATATTGATTGATGGACATTGGCATCAGTAGCTTCTCTAAGAATCTAGGCACAACTGGAGCTCCAAATGGAATGAGTGTAACCATTTATTCAAGAGTTAAAGTTAGGACGGACTAACCTCTTGTTGCTTAGTTACTAATGATGATGAATTCCTTCACCCAAAATACTTCCCTGACTTCAGTGAGGGAGTCTCTGTGATCCCTTAGTCTGTCCTTGGTTTTGTGGCATCGAGTAGAACCTCTTTCAGTTATCAGATTTTCCCCACTAAGGACCAAGCCAAAACTGGGGGTGGGATTCGGGAACAAAGGTCAGATTCCTGTGCATATCTGATACTGATACTTCTACAGCTGAAGCAGGGATGAGCCAAGGTCAGGAGGTATCAAGTCAAACTAGATAGAATCTTCACAATTAAAAAAAAATTGAGTGTAATAAAAATAAATTGAAGATAGATTGAAGATTAGAGCTATCGGAGGGTGAGACAGTTGCACAGCAGAGGGACTAAAAGCAGTCCTAGAAACCTGATAGCTTCCATGAATAGTTAATGACTAGGCAAGGCTTCTCCTGAGAAGGTTCCACCCCCTGCTTTGAATGAAACCTCACTTATCTTAAAGACACAGTGTTTTAAGCAGGACATCTGAGAAGCCTACCTTCTTCCCTTTTATGGAGTGGCTAGCACTTATTTGCAGGACAGGTACCTGCAGAGAGCTCAGTGCTTAGCACACTAGAGTAAAAGGCTAAGGTGTACCCTTGATCCTCATGAGAGCCAGGAAGGTTTGTTCTATCCCCATACCCTGCCTCTGCCTTCTCCCCATACCCTGCCTCTGCCTTCAGCCTCAGGCATCTCTCAGAGGGAGTAAATGTCATTAATCAGAAGGGACACCAGGCAAATTTGGATGGAGAGAACAACAACAAAAAGTCTCTCTCAGCCAGGCGTGGTGGTGCACACCTTTAATCTCAGCACTCAGGAGACAGAGGCAGGTGGATTTCTGAGTTTGAGGCCAGCCTGGTCTACAAAGTGAGTTCCAGGACAGCCAAGGCTATACAGAGAAACCCTGTCTCGAAACCTCCCCACCCACCCCCCAAAAAAGTCTCTCTCTTGGAAGAGACCTCAAAGCTTATGGTAAGTTAACAATATGGTAGATTAACAGCATGCTCTATTTTAAAGGGTGTCATACAATTTGGAGTTTTATTAAAGAGATTAATCATGTTGGTTTTCTCCAGAGTGAAGCAGATTTAAAATCTGATCTGATAGCATAATTCATAATATGATTTAGAGATATGATACTGACCCCCAAACTCCTCTAATTCAAACCCCAAAGCCATATTCTTCTTTCTCTTAAGTATGAACCAGTAGATAGAGACACCTTTTGAGCATCAAATTGTTTTGCCTTGCCCATACTATCGCGTGCTATTATACTTTTTTTTTAAGTTGTAATTCTCTGTGAAATGAAGAAGCATACTTCCTGAATCCTTGGGTTGAAAAATATGACCTAGAGCATCCCCAGTGAACTGGTCTTGATCTAAGCTAGAGAGGTTCCTCCCTGGGCATTTTCTGTGTCTCTGGTATTTCTTCTTCTGGCCTCGTCTCCGCTGTTTGGTAAAGTAAGCTTCATCTGATATTTTGTGGGTTGAGTGCTTAACTCTTCTGATTCCGAACAAAGGGCCATACTTCATTCTGACAATCTGTACCCTGCGGGCTTTCCTCATGAGCGGTTCCTTCCCAACCTCTATGGAGAATAATGGTAAAAGTCTATTTATTCAGCACTCCTCATGGGTGAAGGCCCTTCCAACCTATAAATAAAACAAATTTAACTTTTGCAGGGTTACTAAAGCCATGGAACGATAAATAAGTGGGCTGGCTGCCTGCTGGCCATGAGGATCAGGCCAAGGATTTTCATGAAATAGCCTAGGACCTTAAAATGTATGGGGTCTTTTACATAATCAGAATTTAAGCTAGTAATAATAATAACAATCATTCTTTTTTTTTTATTGCAGACTTCCTCACTAAAGTAAAAGGAAGCTAAAAATCAACCTTTCCCTGGCCATATGATATCTGAAGGATTTATACTTACTTACCACATTTGAAATTGGAGAGGAACGTTCCCAGAAAGCAGGATAAGGTGATTAATCCTTCTTAAACAATTCCACCAACTGGGACCAGAGCATTCCAATATAAGAGCCTACAGAGGTCATTCTCATTCCAAGCACCACAGTGGTATTTGTGCTTTTTGTTAGTGTGCTTATTTTTGTGACCTGTTCTCACTGTGTAGACCAAGCCTAGAACTCTCAGAAAACCACCGTACCAGGTTTTCTTTGTGTTTTTAATATCTTCTAATTGATCACTTACCGTGTGTTCATTCCATTAGTAATTTTAAATTATTACACTGGGACATTTAAAGCAACACACAACTAAATAAAACATCATCTTTGTCTTTTAATCTAATTCCTTAATAGGACCTATCATGATTTTTAATTTATTTCAAAAATAAAATTGGGGATAGAGAGATGGCTCAGAGAGAAAGAGCACTTGCTGCTCTCCCGGTAGATCTGAGCTGAACCCCGGGCACACACACTGGGTATCTAACAAGTGACTCCCAGCTCCAGGGGATCCTCTTTTGCCCTTTGAGGGAACCCATTCACCTCAAACACGTGGATACATATATACAGACACACACACACACAAATGATTAATTAATGAAAAAGATTTCTAAAATTCATGACTGTTATAGAGTAGATAGAACCTAAGTGAAGAACGAGATGTTTGGAGTCAGATACATCTGGTTTAAGCTTTCCCTTTGAAACTTCCTATTCAAGCAAACTTGGGAGAATGCTTCTCCTAGACTGTAAGGAGAATAGCGCCTTCACAACATGGTCTGAAGGTATGCAACCCACAACAATGTGCTAAAAAAAAAGATGCAGTTCCTATCCATACCTAAAAATAAAAGTTTTTAGTAATTCAAACTGCTAAAAGTTTACATTTTGGCAGAGTCGGGCAAGGTTATTGGAAGAAAGAAAACTTCGGCTATGAAACGAGTTGGTTCAGGGAATTAGTTCACTTTTATTCAGGGAAAAAAATCAGAAGATAATTTATGGAGAACAGTTCCTGTGAACCAAGACCCAGTGTCAAAATAGTGGTGAATCTAAATGGTAAGGAAGGAAGACTCAGTTATAGAAAAAGAAATGGCTCCCCCAAAGCCAGGGAGTGAGAGAACTATTTCATGGGTTAACTTATGAAGATATATGAAAATATATAAAGAGGGAGAGGAGACAGAATTAGCATTTGGATGCTTTGTCCTGTGTCATAGACCTTATTTGGACTCGTGTTCACAGAAATCCCCAGATGTGGGTGTCAGTGCTTCCATAGCGGGCTCCAAGAATCAATAACATCAGCCATGAGCAGAATAAAAATCCATGCTCATGATATTCCACATCTCTTATGGTTTACATGCCAAATGTCTCCAACCAGCTTATGTTGGAGCACCTGACCGCTGTTAGCAGCACTGACTGGCAAGCAGTAGAAATGTTAGAAGACGGGGCCTGGCTGGATGAAATCCATCACTAGAGCGGGCCTCACAAGTACAGTCCCAGTTCCAACCAAGTCCTTCCCTCTTTCTATTCCCTGAGATGTAATAAGACAAGGTGCAGCTCCTGCTGTTCCAGAGCTCTTCCCATGGTGGGCCTTCCCTTAAACCACAAGCTAAAAGAAGCCCTTTTTCCTTGAAGTTGTTTCTTCCATGTATTTTGTTGCAGCAACAGGGAAAAAGTAATACCACCCGTACCCTTTCATTAAATGTTTCATGAAAAATAACTTACTGAGCCTTCTGGCCACTTAAGCAGTTGGCACAAGAGCACTGAAAGAGATGGAATGAGTGGGTGGAAATGAGTGGGTGAAAGAGTGGAATGAGTGAAGAGATAGATAAAAATATAGAAAACTGGCTATGTGGAGAGACAGTGGATGGATGGACCTGTTAAGGAGTTTGGATCAACTCGCATGAAGAAATTGAAAGGAGGGTGAATTGGAAGTAAGCTCTTCTGCCCCGGGCTCCAGTAAAATCTGGCAGTGCTAATAAAGACAAATTGAAAGAAGGAACAATTCACTAAGAAAGGGAGAAGAATTCAGTGCTGTGCGTCCAAATAAAATTTTATATGGGAATTACCTGCTGAAGTACTACTGAACGCAAATATGCTCATTGGGTGACGGTGGCTACATAGACAGATCGGCCATCTTGCCACAAAGGTAGGTTTGCTTTTTGAGTGTTGGTGCTAAACTAGCAGAGAGGATTGGCAGCCAAGACTGTCACAGGGATCACCGTTCTGCTGACATCTGGATTCTGAAGGAAGTAGTCAATTAGTGGGAAAGAAAACAGGAACATAAATTCTTCAAATATTTGGCAAGCAAAAGAGCCCGCTATTTCGTTTTCCCTTTAGACATTATGCTGCAGTCATTTGAAAAGTGATCTCATTCAATTCCTGCTGCCCGTGGATTCTGAGTATCTTCCACCAGATAAGCCCTCACCTAGGCTTACTCAATGCCGGTGTAACTGACTTATTTAATCTTCCCCACTTGTAGACCTGGTTCAGCTAGAATTGTGCTTTCCAGAATGCCATTTCCTACATAGGGTGATCAGAGACCTTGACATAGATTATGGAAGATGGAGACAATCATAAACGATATTTGTTTATGCTGAGAAAACCAACGATGAGCACCAAGGGCTCTTTGGTCATAGTCTGTTGTCTCTAATTCACCAACCACCTTGGCCTGAGGTAGAGCATCCTGACCCACAGCAGCAACTTCAGCTTCCCTGGTATCCACCTTCTATTTTTCCCAGCTCCTCTGTTGCTTAGGCATTAGCTTCGTTATGAAAGATAACATTTTATCTGCAGCGCTTAAGCAACCTTGAAGCTGAAGGCTTGAAGGAAACAAGACTGAAGCAACTTCCCATCATGTTCATCCCTATGAGCTCCAATTGGCCTCCTTTTTTGCCCTGCATTTCACACAAATCTTCCTTATCCATTTGCCTGTTCTACTGACTCCAGAACCAGTGGCAAAGATGGCCAGAGATTGACACACTAAGCCCTCCCCCAGGAAATCTGTTTCTCTTGCTATTTTTTTAAAAAGTTTTATTGAAATACATTTGTAGCATATGTTTATGAATTATTTAGGGCTGCTTCTGTGTGGTGAACACTATAAACCTTCAAAAGCCTTAATTATCTACTATTTGGTTCTTTTTTAAAAAAAAAAAAAAAAAAAAAAACAACCTACAAGTCATGGCAAAGACAACAACAGTTTATAGACTGTCAAGTCGACTCCACATGCATGTATGGCCAAATCCCTAAATACTTATGTGTGCACAAATATTTGTGTATTTATATACATTTATCAGGCATATCATTTCTCTGATCTAACCCAAAGTATTACAAAGACTCGATTACACCTAGTTATTACAAGGTGAAACTGGGTGTCCATGTTCCCATGATATGTTGCTATCATAGCATTGGCCATATTGAGTTGTAAATGACTTAGGTCTCTACCTATATACTCTCTTTTACTGAAAAAAAAAATTAGAAGCCTCCTTTCTCTAAAACCAAAAAAGAAGAAAAGTGTTTGATAAAGGATAAGTAATTATATGGATGAATAAGTAAGTAGCAATGGATGAGCGAATGAGCACAAAAGAGGACCAAAGAAAACCTTTCTTTCCTTTGTCCTTTCTGCCTTTTGTAAATCCATGGCCATGTCCAGTCCACACAGGCGGGACTTGGTCCACAGTGATTCACTCTGGACAGTGTCGACTAGGCTGCTCTCTCAACTTAAGCTCAGTCATACCTGCTCAGCATGATGGGTCCATGGACTTCCTTTCTAGAGACACTGTGTCATCTGTGCCTCTGTAGGAGCCAAGTCCCATTCTAGGGAGCAAAGCCCCTGCTTTGACAAGAATCCATTTGTTGGGAGATAACTCTGAAGTTATTGTATGTCGGTGGCCCTCTATCAAAGTTCTGAGGAGAACTGTATGTCAGTGGGCGTTTGTCACCACTGTTCTGAGGTGGATTTCTAGGTGCTGGAGAAAGGGACAGTGGTAGGTGGTGAGTACCTAGATCATGTTAAGCATTTCCATGTGGATGGCCTGAAGCTGGAACTCAGCTCTGTGACAGGTAGGGACACAGAGGTGATCAAGTCATGTAGCTTCTCTGCTGCAGGTTTACCCTTCCATGCTCTAAAGTCCTATGGTTTTGTGATTGAGAACTTTATAGCAAGTCAGTGGGTGTGGACCCCTGCTTACATAGATTTCCCTCTACCACCATGTTGCCTCTGAAACACAGGCCCCTTTAGAGAGGAGGCTGGATTGAGATGGTGTGCTATTCAATAAACTGAGTTCCTAGTAAAGAAACATGACGAGAACTAGCACTTGCTTAGCACTTATGGGCCCACAACTTTACTAAGCCTTTCAGTGTGTTATCATAAGACCAGTTGCCACTGCCTTCAGAAACTGAATAGTGTGTGAGTGTGTATACATGAGTGTGTGAGTGTGTGAGTGTGTGTGTGTGTGTGTGTGTGTGTGTGTGTGTATTAGAATATTGTCCTCAGTCAATTTAAATAGTGTGAGAATTGGTTTCCTCCCTTAAGTCTCTGGCACATACGCCTGTGTGCCTTTATTGTTTTGGTAGCAACAAGAAGATCACACTGTATTGTTGAGTAGCTTCCATATACACTGCAATAAGCTCTTTGGTTTCATATGCTTCCATTTACTCTTCTATCTGCTTTTCATAATAAATATTTTCTCCATGTGATTATGGAGATATGGGGCCAGAGAGGTTAAGTAACAGGTCTGAGATCTCACAGCCAGGTCACATTCAAATACATCTGACTCCAAAGCCAACGTTACCTTTTTTTTCTATGTTGAGCTATCTCCCCAGTGCAGTGTTTGGAGAAGGAATCAGATTCTTCTATTGATACAGAGGTGTATCCATATCCCTTGATGTTCATCCTATGAGCACGGTGTAGGCTAGTATCATAGCTAGGGAAAAGATGCATCATCCACTCTTCTGGAGGTTGCACTGCCCTTCTCGTCTCTTTTCAGGAAAAAAAAAAGCCTTTTTTTATACATGCACACCGCACTCACACACGCATGCACATCTCCCTGTGAGAAGCCAACAAAGCGTTCTGGTCATGTAGAGGCCACTCAGCTTCCTCGGGTGTTAGTACAACCCAGAGCCAGACACTGGATGACATTGATTACCTGTCACATGAGAGGATGATTATTCATTGTGTTGCTGTCCAGGCTGTGAGGGACTCAGGATCAGTCCTCAGTTATTTCCAGGTGAGGACACTGAACTTAGAGAGTAGAGTTAGCTGCTCATCCAAGTTCACACTTAATATCTAGCTACCTCTTTGTCAGGTCATTGCTCTACTCCACTGCCACTGTCTCTCCAGAATCTGCTCTTCTCAGAAATTTAATATGTGTGTTTGACAGACAGAGGCAGACAGACAGACAGACAAAGAAACAGAGACAAGAAGCAGAGAGAAAACAGAGAGAGAATGAAAGAGGGATAAAGAGAATTGCAGGAACTGGCTAACAGAGAAGGGGGGTGGAGAGGGTAGGAAAAAAAGCTGGGATGCTGGTATCTTTATAGGCTGTATACAGCCTTCCAAATAACAAGCCAAGAGAGATAATATCTTGGTGATGGCTTCCCACGATGGACAGAAGCACAAGCAGGCCTTCTAGAGCTTTCCTGAGATGGCCTGCTGCTTCCTTGAAAACCTCCTGTTGGAGAAAACCTGTTCCCAAATGCCTTGTGCTTTGCCCTGTAACAAGCACAAAGAACTGGTGTCAGTGGGCTCTGGGGCCGGGGCTGCCACTTCATTCCATTTCCCGTGGGAAAGGGGCATCCCCAGCTTTGAGGAGCCCATGCGACTTCCTGTGCAGGCCTTCCTGAACCATCTCCCCAAGATTCATTTCAAATCCAATGATTCTTCTCCTGGCAAGAATTGAAGAGATCCACTCGTCTTAGCCCCACTCCAATCAGCGAGGATTTGTCAGTATGAGCCCCGACAAGGGTAGGCGGTGAGAATATATGAAAGAGGAGGCGACCAGAGTGCCCTAGATTCTCAGCCTCCACTATAATAAATAACGTGTGAGACGGGGCTGAGGGAAAAGATGCATCATCCACTCTTCTGGAGGTCGCACTGCCCTTCTCGTCTCTTTTCAGAAAAAAAAAAAAAAGCCTTTTTTTATACATGCACACCGCACTCACGCACGCATGCACATCTCCCTGTGAGAAGCCAACAAAGCGTTCTGGTCATGTAGAGGCCACTCAGCTTCCTCAGAGTTGAGTAAGATTAAAACAACCCGACATCTCCAATCTCCCTCAGCCGGCAGTTCATGCACTTGCATAGGCAGATGAAAAGGGGCTTTGGGGATGTATTAAAAAACATGTATGGAGATGATGGATGGAGAGAGAAAGCTGGTGTGTGCAGGAATGTGATAGAAACTAATGGTTTTCTGTATTTTTTTTTTTTTTTTTTGGTCTTTTGTTTCGGGGCCCATAGTGGTAGTGCATTGGAAGGGTTCTGGAATTTCAGAACACAAAGTAGCAGTTTTAAATAATGAGAGAAGATTCCACATGGAACGCTCATCTGGCTGTGGCAGCCTGTGACTGAATGAGAGAAAAGTGCCCTAGAAGCTATTCATTACGAATTCACTGGAAGCTCTCAAACGAGGCTGGCAGAAGCTGAAATTGAAGTGGTCTCTGACCTAATTTTCTTCTGCATGAAACATCTGCATCAAGGCTCTCTTTGATGTATTCCACTTGGCTCTGTCTACAGGATTGTATCACATGGCCTCGGTGTTGCCTTCTTATTGAAAGACATTTTCAGCCTGAGCAAGGTAATGCGCAATGTTAGCGTTACCCAAACTAATCACTCAATGGGCTCCGAAAATAGAAACAATAGCAATTCAGAGACACTGTTGTCTGCTGGCTGTTCCTGCAGCTTGGGCTCCTGGTTTTCCAACTTAGATTGCTGGCATTTGCCTCATGTAATTCCAAAACAAAGGACAGAGAAGACAGGCGAAGCCATGTAAGATAATGTTGGGACGAGGAGCACAGTGGATGAGACTCTCCTCTTGTTTGATCCTTCAAACCATTGGCTAGGATTCGGGATCCATTTCAAACCACACAGAGCAGGGTTGAGAGGTCTCTACCTTAGGAAAAGAAAGGCTCTCTTGATTTAGGTGTTGCATATTTTTCTAAATACTGAGAGAGAAAGGTGTGTGTGTGTGTGTGTGTGTGTGTGTGTGTGTGTGTGTGTGTGTGTGTGCTGAATGTTGGCTGTTTTGTGATTCTCAGTGATCGGTAAAGTACTTTTAAAAAAATATTCTCCCCTCTTCTTAAGCTCTTCCAACTTGGGTGGAATGCAGGAATGAATTTTAAAGAGAAATGATGATAATAATCTCTTTTTAAAGCCACCATAATGAGGCTCCTTCTTTATGCTCGCAGAATAGCTCTTGGCTTTCCCCCATAGAGGCTTGCAGAGCACCTTGTTAATGGTACACTCTTTTCCCACCACCCCAGCATTATGTGGATAACCATGGTGTCCTTTGTGTCCCACCCCCTGAAGAAGAAACCTTTGAAATTCTAAATAACTGTGCTGCAGGTTTTAACATCTGCTTCTGAGAAGAGATTGTGAGACACACTCAGTGAGCAAGACATAGCCTGCCTTTGAAAAAACAGCCTTTTAGGCTCCTCTGTCCCATGAATTCAGATGACGAAGCAGTCTTGCCCATACTCTCCTGTTCCTCTTCAGGAAGAACTCTGGAAGTGATCAACAGCTCCCATTGTCCAAATATTGGTACGCCCAAGTACAGCTGTGTGCTTGCTCCCTTCCTTTCTGAAGGGAGGGCATTGGCCAAGCAGCATGTTGGTACTAGTAAGGACTCTGGCATCAGGTGGCTGTCCATTTCTCTGATGACTGGTGTATAACATACACAACACAGTGGATATCACAACAGATGCACATCATGAATTTCTACAGAGAGCTGGGGGGTGGGGCATTAGAATTGGAATCACTTTGTTGACACCCTTCATCATCATTAAGAATCAGACCAGATGGCCCCTTCCTCCAGGAAGCCTTCCTTGAACATGCTTTTTGTGCTTCAGTCTGGTAAGTTGTCATCATGCCAAAGCAACTGTAGTCCCTCAATCAAAGCACTTAGAATTTCATATTCTTTGTCTTGTCCATCAGGCTATGACATCTTAAAGGCAGGCATGGTATCTATCAATATAGTTACCTAGGCTAACAAGGTCATCCAAATTTAACCAAGACTTTTCTAGTTTCAGGATAGAAATTTCAAAGTCTTAAAAATTCCTCATTCCTATCAAACTACCCATGCACAGGACATGCTCAATAAACATACTATGAACTTCAAAGAAAACTATTGTGACGTCACCTTTACCCTATAGACAGTCAACTCTAGGTCTGGCTTGGAGGAGCTGTCTCTCTCCCAAGACTTGGCAAAGACCCAAGCTACTGGCTCTGCATTCCTGAAATCTCAGCCCTGGACTGAGTAGACACTGCCTGCTGCAAACCGTATGCTGTGTGCTACTTCCTTGAGTGTCAGAAACATGGATTATAAGGCAAAGGGTGTGAAGGAAAAAGAAGAAAGGAAAAGTGGGGAAAGGAGAAAGGAAGCAAGGGAAGAGGAAGAAAAAGGAGGAGGGAGGAGGGAAGGGAAGAGGAAAGGAGGCAGAGAAGAGAAGAGGGGACATGAAGATAGAAGAGGTGAGGAAAGGGGAGAGAAAAAAGGAGGGGAGGGGAGCAGTGACAGACGATAAGATGAGAGGGGAAAGGGAGGGCAGGCAAGAAGACAGAAGAGTGGAGGGAAAGAGAGAAGAGAACTCTTAGCCCTCCTGGTGCTTAGCCCTTTAGGTGCACCCCTTTCACTGCCCATTTAACATCACCTGCATCTATCTAGGCATCCTTCCTGACTCCACCCCTTCCACTCTCCCCTGCCCCTTCAGTGACTGCCCTTCCAACCGGAGAAGCTGCTGCCTTTTCTGAGACCCATGCCCTACCTCTTGTCCTTGTCCAATGTTCTCACCCGTCTGGTGTGTTCATCTGCAAGTGTTCATGAAACCTCTTCCTTCAGAGAACACACACCCTTGCCACCCTGTAAAAACGGCCCTGTCTCTCTCTCTCTCCCTGTTCATCCTCTCACCCAGCCATTAACCAAAACACCTAAAACTCATGGATCTGGGGACTTCAAATTAGAAAAGGAATCAATGACCTGGATTTTCCATTTTGTTTCTCCAACTTTCAATAATTTAAATCTGGTTAGCCATAAATAGCTACTATCTGCAGTTTTTGGCAATGAGATTATTTTAAAAAGTCATTAACCCCATGATTTCTCCATTTTGTTTCCTTCTTCCCTCCCCAATTTCCAAGCCATGCTGGGCACAGAGAAGACTTTATATCAAATTTAAGATTAAATTAGTGCATTTAAGTATGAAATTGACATCTGTGATTATGGTATCTCCTAACATATCAGACTAAACCCCCATCACCCCAGGCTATGTTTCAAAATGATAATGTGATAATGTGCCTGAGGAAACACATCAGATATGGGGATGCCAATGGGTTTTCTACTATGAGCAACATCATCTTCCTGTACCTCAGTCTTCTTAGCTGTTAAATAGGAACATTGACTTCAAAGCATCTGAGATTCCATAAGATAAATCTTAAATGTAGCATCACTCATGACAAATAAAGTTGGTGTATAGTCATATGACTCGGTTTGTGGGGGGAAAAACCTTCAAGGGTGCTACATATGGCCTACATACAGTGGTCATTATCTTGGATGAAGGAGGTGATTATTTGCAATATGCAATACTTTCTATCTATGTATGGTAGCTCCTATTTGCAATCCCAGCACTAAGACCATTATGGCAGGAGGGTCACCATGAGGTTAAGAGCAACTTGCACTACATAATCAGTTTCCAGGCTAGCCTAGATTAAATGACAGCTACAGTGAGACCCTGTCTCATAAGACCTCAGTCAATAAATTATCAACTAATCAATCACTCGGTTGATTGATTCTCTAACAAGAGATCTAATAATAACCCCCCAAAATTGACCAAGTTTAATAATCTTTCCAAAAGAGCTTGTTTCATGATACATTTTGAGATTTATTTTTATTTATGCGTATATGTGTGTATGGGTACCAATGGATGCCAGAAGAGGTTATTGGATCTCCTGGGACTGGAATTACAGGAGTTCTTGAACTGGGAACCAAATTCAGGTTCACTGAAAGAGCAGCAAATGTTCTTTACCAGAGAGCCATCTCTCTAGTCCCTCTGATACATGTTAAATAAAAATATGTCCGAAAAGATTCACAGTCTTTGAAAAGTATTGCCTAAAGCCAGATTCACTCATATTTTTTGAAAAGACAAAGTTTTTGACATGACTTTTCTAGGAACTTCTTTTTCCTAATATTTTGCTTTAATTTGTTGGATGTACTCTTAGAACAAATACAGCATTCATTTCTTCTCTTCATTCAAACAGTGTTTATTGAATTGAAAGGTACTAACAGTGCATTTCACAATAGGAAAAAAATAGATTAAGATTATAATGCAAATCTTTTTTAAAAATTACCATAAACATACATAAGTATGAGTAGTGGTTACAGTTATTGTGGATATCACATGAACTCTATAGTCATTTAGTAGAGAGAGACAAGATTCAAGACATATATAAAATCAGAATCATCTCCAGTAGAAAAAGTTACAAAAGTAAGGGCTCTGTCTTAACTACAGGTTACAGAGGTCCAGGGGCAGTCCCTAGGTTAGAGACTGCAGTGGCCCTATGTCTGGCCATTGGGTACTAGGATTTCTGATGGTGATTGTAGAAGTGATAAGATCTGGACTCTAGAATATGGTTGAGTGAGTTCCAAGTGGACTTTTAAAAAAAAAGTAGTCAGACCTCTTACAAGGATGGAGAGCTATGATTTCATCTTGTTAGGCGATTTGGATTGCTTGCTTGCTTGCTTGCTTGCTTGCTTGCTTGCTTGCTTGTTTGCTTGCTTTTGCCTACTGGCTCGTGAAAGTAGCTTATTGATTGTCTATAGAAAATTCTCCCAAATAAGGAAAATTCCACCCAAATTAAGTAAGTGATCAAGTCCCTGAGGCAGGGGCCACTTTACATTCACCAAAGAGGCTGCTGTTAGGAGGAGCTCTTCTTTGTTGACAAGTAGGAAGCCGGCCAATAATCTGAAGGGCTTAATTCTTGCCGGCAGCTGTTCACTAGGAACCCACTTGGTTCAAAGATAACACTGAGACAATGGGAAGCCAAGAGACAGGTAAGTCAAGTGTCTACCTCTAATCACTACAGAAAGTGGGGGAGACAAGATGTTCGAAGGCTTCAGGAGAGAACCTAAAGCAAGTGAGCAGAAAAAGGGAAAGGTCTTGCAGGCTGCCTCTTCTCTTTCATCTTTCTCTTGCTTTCCCTTCCCCCTCCACACTACAAGCCTTTGCTCTGGGCCTCCCCAAGGACAATAGAAGAGCTACCCTTGATGAGCAGGAGGGGATCTTCCTTGCCTGCCTCCCAGCATACGGTTGCCTAGCTTTGACTTTGCTCTGTAGAGAATAAATCACAGCCACTCCAATCCCTAGTGAAGGTCCCCAGGGAGCTGGGACCTCATCTCCTCCTGGAGAGCGTGCCTGTAACATGGGATTGTCAGGTACAAAGAGGGGGAACCTTCAGAGGCCCACACCCCTGTTTGGAGAGCAAGGAGGGTCAAGGGGAATAATTGCTAACAGTTGAATGTGAGCAACTGTGGAGGGATTGGAAGGAAAAGGTTTTAAGAAGGGAAGAAAGCAAAAGAGGAAAAGAAAAGCCTGTATGCCTCCCCCTACCCCCGCCTTCTCCCCCAAACTCCATAGTCTCTGCACAGAGAACTGCATGGTGGTCTGGGTCCTTGTAGAACATTTGTGTGCCGGACAATAGCACAGCCTGGCTTCAGATCATCAGCTGCTGGCTTCTGGTTAGCTCTCCCTTTATGTGAGAGCACAATGCAAGCCTTCAGTCACACTGACTCTTGAGAAATACATCTGGTTTTTTCTTTCAGACGCTCTGAAAAGGTCAGCCTGTTCGTTTCTTAGACGCGAGACACCACATATTTTTTTTCTCCCTCTGAACTGGAAAGACAGACCTACACCTTTTCTTGCCTCCTGGTACATAATTAGACATGGTGCGGCTCTCACAGTCAGCCAGCCCATCCCGTGCACTTTGCAGAGACACAGCCCAGCATCCCTGGCTGCTGAACTCCTGGGCTGATCACAAAGGCTCCATACAGTCTCTCCCTTCCCCGCCTGGAGACCCTGGGATTCTCTGGCTGGTTGTTTTGTTAATTATGACAAGGACTAACCCCCTAGCTTATCCCCCAACACAGTGCATGACCAGTGATGCTGTCTGTGGCAGAAGGAAAGGATGCAGAATTTTGCACGCACAAAACAAAACACACACGCGCACACAAAAACCTCACATTTTAATCATTTTCACTCCAGTGATGGTTAAGATTCCCCATGCGCATTGTAACATAATAATAAATGTGCCCATGAGGGAAGAATTCTCAGCAGCTGGTGTCTGACAGATTATCTCATTCCAGACAGGCAAACGGTCCATGGTAAGGAAAGGCTGGAGCCTGAAGAGGCAATTTGGCACACATTGGGGTTTCACCTCTCGATGACAGAGGTCCAAGTGGCCCACCACGTCTGGGCCTGTGTCTCTCAGAGCTTCTCTCTGGCTCATCGCCTCCCAGAGCTCCTGACAGCCATAGAAAAGGGGATTATTCTGTGAGCTAAGCCAGCTCATCTCTCACCCCTCCTCTAGGGCACTAATATTCTAACCAGAAGAAGCAATTATGGTCCCCACTCCGCCCCCAACCCCCTGCATGCGCTCTGCTCTTTCAGGCGTGGTACAAGCTATTTCCTTACCCCCCTGATGTCTTCACCTCCACAGCAAACTCCTGTGCTCCAAACCCATCTAGAGTCCTTCTGCAGAAGAAAACTAGTCCTTGAGATCCAGAAGCTTCTAAAACACTTAGCTTGTTATTTTATTACTCAGTTTCACAATCACTTGTTTTCTATGAACTTCTGCACTGCAGCTAGGAGGGTATTTTCTAATGAAGCCCATGCGTAGGGTACTGTTAGCGCTTTTCTTCTATGGGCTTGCTTGGTCCTAGTAACCCTAACAGAGAGAGAGAAACTGGGTCTTG
The DNA here is from genome assembly GCF_978045245.1 of Mus caroli. Lineage (NCBI taxonomy): Eukaryota > Metazoa > Chordata > Mammalia > Rodentia > Muridae > Mus > Mus caroli. The sequence continues at coordinate 100,007,877 of NW_028227261.1, read as the reverse complement.
ATGTTGCATGCTGGGCCCCAGCAAAATTTCCCTGAAGTGGTGTGGCTGGAAAAGCCCTGCCTCGCCTCTCTTCCTGAATTCGAAACATGCCATGCACCCACTGGCCTTTGGTGCCTGTTGCCTTCTCACATGAGATGCTGGGGACCTCCCTCGCTGAGTGGCCATTCTGAGGTTTAAAGGCAGTATTCTTTGTCTGTCTACAGGTTTGTTTTCGAATGCCAGTTTCCTTCCCAAGTGGACACCTCATAGAGATGACAGCACTGCCTGCATTGTTCACACCTATCTTCCCAGCTTCTAGAACACTACTTGTCACCCTGTAGGAGTTCGGTCAATTTTTTGATGAGTATATAATGAACGAATTGAGCAGTAGCAAGCTATGAGGCCACAATCTATGTTTAACCTGGGTCATGACTGCAGCCAGCGTCCTGTGAAATGTGCCTCAGAGGAAAGACAGTGCCCACTACAAGCTGAAGAGATTTGAACAATTATCCCAGGGGCTGCTGACTTAGATGGAGTCTAACCCCCTTCTCCAAGTTGCTGTTGGTACTAGTGGCGATATTAGAATAGCCCTCCCACCACTGTGGGAGAAAACTGAGGAAGCTTTCAGTCTACTCAAAGAGATAACTTTCCAGAGTCAAGTCTGAGAAGCAGTTTAGCCATTCAATCTAGGCAGTTTGAATCCCTACTGTGCCTTGACTAGTTACACACACTGGTAAAATTGTCTCATGGTTGAATAGGAAGACCATGTCTTAGTCAAACACCATGTAAAGGTAGTGACATCACCTCCAATATCATGAGGACAAGCCAAAACAAAAAAAAATCTCTAAATGACTCTTCAGCCTACCCCAAACCCGCAGCTTTTAAAGAGCAGCTCAGAGACTTGAGGGCCTATGATCAAGTAGACACTAAATGCAAGGAATAGTGTAAATTCTGGGAAACACTGTCGAGTGAGAAGTACTGAGATCTCAGTGATATTGATGGGCGGGGTTTGGGGAGCTTCTGTGTCAGATGGCTTCAGTGGTTAGCATCAGACAAAGGGTTGCTTCTCTGGGGTGGGTTGCTCACAACCTGTGTGCTTGTCTGATGGACAAGACAGTCTCTAAACAAAGAGACTCTACAAGAGTGGAATCTCCTGCTCTAGCACCTGGAGCAGAGAATTAAAAACTGGGTTTTGGAGTGGAGGTGTGGCACATTTGGTAGTGATTGTATACGTGAGACTCTGGGTTCTATCGTCAGCACCTGTAAACTGAGTGTGGTAGTTCACGACTGTATGCTCAGCACTCAGGAGGTAGAGTAAGAGGGATCAGGAGTCCAAAGGCATCCTTGGCTACATAGCAAATTCAAGGTTACATGACAGTCTGACTCAGAGAACAAGCACTCTAAAATATCGATTTTTTTTTTTGCAATTCATCCTTTCTTTTGTTTATTTGTGTGTTTATGTTCGAGTATGAAAGACTCCCATTCATTTGTTATCTTCCAGATTTAAAAGCAGCTATACCTGTTCTTGCATTTCAACAACTAGAGAAGATAAAAGTCAAAGAAAAAAGTCGTTTCTGGCATTCAATTTCCGGATTGGTTAACAGCAAATACGGTCCTATTTTTTAATAAGGAACCTGAAAGAACCCACAACTATCCATTGTGAATAGTACTGAGGACTCAGAGGGAGAGATGAAATCTTCACGACCTCCCCCACTCCCACCAGAATAACCAAGCTGAGGAGTTGATGAACAAGCTGCCTTTGGAATTCTGGTTTTACAACTATCTTAAATGAGTGCCTCCCTTCCACGTGTGCACATGCATGTGTGTGCGTGCTATTCTCTGAAGCTCCACTCTGAAGAATGTCTTCTGGTCTTTTGATGCCTACATCTCAGTTTGGAATTGCCTCTGACCAATTTCCAGCAGCCGTAGCATCTAAGTAGCATCACAGGAGGCAGCTTTAACCAAGCCTATTCTAGCAGATAACACTGAATATTCTGTTAATATTCATAGTCACATAAAAGAAATTCCAGTTTTCAAAACCCACTCTGTGTGCGTTAATATTCTCTGGTGTTGCCCACACTGGCTAATTGACGATTACTGTAGAAAGGATTTTTCTTTGTTTGTACCAAATGACAACTCTGGTTCTCCAGTGCTCTTGTATATGAAGATGATAAAAACAGTGAAGATGAAGCACTTTTCAAAAAAGGGAAATTAAAAAATAAACAGGAAGTACAATTAATTTTAGTAATATATTTCATTTGTCTGTATATACCACCAATCTTACCCCAACAGAATCAAAACATGGAAATCATTTATAATATTCTTTACACTTCCTCCCCCTCCTACCATGCTACGTCTCTAAACTCTGGAATATGTACTTAGAGCAAAGCTAGATCTGAAGCAGTTACTCTTCATGACATCAAAAGCCTTATTTAAGCTAGTGGTGACCACATTGGACAGAACAGCATTGTTCTATGCTAGAAGCTTGTCTCGGGTAGGGTTTCTATTGCTGTAAAGAGATACCATGACCACAGCAACCCTTATAAAAAACATTTTATTGGAACTGGCTGACAGTTTCAGAGGTCATCCTGGCAGGAAGCATGGCAGCATGCAGGCAGACTTGTTGGGGAAGAAGCTAAGTGTTCTACATCTGGATCTGCAGGCAGCAGAAAGAGAACACCACAGTAGGTGTGGCTTGAGCATCTGAGACCTCAAAGTCATCCACAGTGACACATTTCCTCCAATAATGCCACACCTACTCAAACAAGGCCACATCGCCTAATAGTGCCATTCTTTATGGGCCAATAGGAACCACTTTTATTCAAACTACCACAAAGCTTTTATTCCCATTTACTGCCTGTGCTAAGAGATTTTTTTTTATTTTGCTCAAATTTTAATGAAATCCTAATCCTAAGCAACCCCTTATACCATCAACAAAACCAGCTGAAAAGATGCATCAAGATTATTTCTGTTCTTAAACTCCGGAACTCTATCCAGCTCAACACCTTTGACCTAATAATCACTGCATTTTTTATTGACACATTGAATACAGCAATGCTCAAAGGGGTTCCATTCTACAGATTTCCCTATTTAAAGTTTTGTTGAAACAGTATCACTTAACCTGGATCCCTCAGAGTTCCCAGAGACTGTCACCAACCAAGGAGCATGCATGAGCTGGTCCATGCCTCCCCTCCCCCCACATATATGTCGCAGAGGACTGCCTTGTCTGTCTTCAGTGGGAGAGGCTGCACCTAATCCTCTGGAAACTAGATGCCCCCTCTGGAAACTAGGGAAGGGGGATGCTGGCAAAGGTGAGGTGGGGGTGGGTAGGTGGGTGGGGGAGCACCCTCTCAGAAGCTAAGGGGAAGAGGGATGGGATGAAGTACTCAAGGAGGAAGACCGGAAAGGGGAGGAACATTTGGAATGTAAATAAAATAATTTAATAAAAGGAAATAATAAATTTTTGGTTGATGGTGGTGCTGATGGTGGCAGTTGGTTGCTTTTACCAAGGAAGACTGACAATGTCAAGATAAAAAAGATCTTTTAATGTGTTTCTTATTATGATTCTTTTTTATTTTTAGTTATGTGTGAACATGTATGAATGTGAGTTCAGGTATGCTGAGAGTCCAGAAGAGAGCCCTGGAGCTAAAGTTACAGACTAGCCACCAAAAAATGGGTGCTGGGAACCAACTCATGTGGTCTGCAAAAGCAGGCTCTACTCTTAATTACTGAGTTCTCTCTGCAACTCCTCCTTTAGTGCATTGATTCATTTGTCATGTTTTTTTCTATTCTGTCATATCCCCACATCTGGATGATGATGATGTCAAGCTCCTTTTGTGATTCATGAGGTTCCGTGCCCTTCCTTGTTCTGGAGCTTGCCGGATGTACAATGTCCAATAGATCACCTCTGAGCTGCATTTCACCCCAGTGGGACCAAGGAGAGAAAGGACATGGTAAAACTCAAGACTGAAAGATGTTGACTTGAGCAATACAATGTTCTAGGAAGCAGGGGAAAGAAGCCCCGGAGAGGGGAAAATGACAGGAAAGGAGGAAGAACAGAGAACAAAGGGGTCTGTGGAGATCACAGAACGTGACTGCTGATTACAGGCAAGACAGTATTCTAAATCTGGTGGGACAATCAGCATGTGTGGACTGTAAAGGTTAAATGAAATGTTTATTTTATTCCTTTCTCTTCTCCAGTCAGCCTGACTGAATACGATTAACAGAGACACAGCACTTGCTGCATACTAAAATTAGATGTTAGTTTGACTTCCCCGGCATCCAGGCACAGAAGCCTCTTACACATAAATGTCTTTTGCAATGAGCTCAACCACCTTACACATCTGTCCTCAGCTTTGAATGCTAGAAGCAAACATGGAGCTTTGGTTTCGCTGGGGCTCAGAGGAGAGGTCTCAGAGCCAAGGTCAACCCTAGCTCTAGTTTGTGAATTCGAGCAAAGCTATTGACCTCTCCTAGGCATGATCCCTCACATTCTATACTTACAAGAATTTGTCAGAAAACAAGACGATATGTAGGGAACCACTTGAAATCTCTTGTGTTACCCAGAAGGACTTCAGTGGTTATATTTCCATTGCCTTGTGTGTCTAGACACTTGTCAAGTTGCTTCTAGTTTACAAAAGGAGAAACTAAGGGCCTGGGCAAGCAACCCTGGTTCATCTCACTTACCCCAGAAGCCAGGGCATGAGATGCAAGCCTAGTCTATGGCCCTTTAGTCCCAGTCTGTAACCTTGGTCTTCATTCCAGTCCTATACCAGCATAATAGCTGTTCAGCTAGCAAGCAAGATCCAAAGTGATTTTCAGAGATATAACAGAAATATCTGCCTTTAGTAAAGAAAACCTCACAATTTTGATGTTGGAACAATTTCTTCCAAAAATTTCTTTATATTCTCCCTCATTTTTTGTCTATTATGTCCTTTCTACATATAAAAGCAGATTCTTAGAGTTTGAGGTATAAAAATAGCTAATACATGCATCTTTAATTTTTTTATTAAACACGATGCAGAGAGAAATACACAGATTTTTTTCACTTGCTAAATAGTCTCACAAATAAATTCTTTCTAAAATAGTACCACAAATAAATAGTTCTTTAATAAATTAGTTTTCAGAAATAATTCATTTTAATGCCTCTGTTGTGGCTTATACATACAGAGCCAGAGGACAATTTTATATTCACATCTCTGTGGATAAAAACAGCTAATATCATTTAAATATGTGTACCTTACACTGGACCTCACTTAATAACATGCAATGAAGGCAACACAGCTAAACTTCATAGAGGGTCCAAGCCCCAGAAACGCGTTTAGCTATGAGACTCTGGGCATGTCACAGTCACCAACTTCAGTGCCATTATCAATAAGGCAGATAATTACATAATTCTTTGGTGAAAGAAAAAAAAAAACAATCCCCACATAACAGTTTTGTGGAATCCAAAGCAGTGTGGAAATTTTCTATTTTTCTCATTACAATTCTTTCAAGTGGAAGTCATGAGTATACCACACTTGATTGGTGCTCTCCTTGCCACAAGGGTCAGTCTTCCTTTATGCTAATAACTTATAAGGAAGAATAAAAAGCCCATGGCAATAAAGAAGGTAGGAGACCACCCTGAAGAGGGTGGGACCCTCAGAATAAGAAGTGTGGCCTGCAGTGCTCAGCACTGAAGGACTTGGGAGAAGCTGGGGTCTGTCTCCTCATTCCTTGTGTGGAAAAACAGCTTTATTTTCAGTTGCACATGAAAATCTCAAGCCCAGACTCAAGAAAATGCTACTCGCCATTTTCTCCTTCTATGTCCCTGCACTGTGATGGCCCTTTTATGAGGAGCCACTTTCCCTGGGTTGTGACAGGACACGGGTGTTGTGCAGTTTCGGGGAGGTCACTTAAGGACTCTCAGAGATGGAACAGAACAATTGAATTTATCATTAGACTTGACAAGCTCGTTCTCTGCTACAAACTTCCAACAAGTAGCCTCTCCAGAACTTCGAGCTAGTAGGTTGGTGTCCACCAGGTCCCTCTGATGGAACTTCCAGCCGTATGGCTCTGCAGAATGTAGGTGTGTCTCTACAGGAAGCTTCAAGCTCTCCTTTCTCCTGGGTAGCTCAGACCCAGGTTGCCAGGGTAGAAACATCCAGCCAATATGTTCACTAGACTTTTTATAGTCCTAGGTTTGTCAGGACTTGGAGATCCCCTGGAGTATGAGGCCTATATGAAGGAACAAGAAACAAGTGTCTTTGCAGAATTTGTAATTTCAGAGAAGTTGCTGTTAGAGCTATGAAATAAAAGCATTGGATGTCACACATAAGTGTAACTACAGGATCACGCTTTCACTGTGTTCAAAACAAAGGTGGCTAAGGATGACTGGGAGTTAAAGGATGAGTAGACAGGGGTGCACAGGAATTGGATGAAGGGAGGAGAGTCACTGGCCATGGATTCAAATTCTCAGAACTCACTAGCCACTCACATCCCACCACTCCTACAGGGAGATCGGAGACACAGAGAAATACCCCAGGCCAGTGAGCTTGGTGTGGGAAGCAGAAAAGGTACCATGAAAGCTTTGAAGGGAAGAGGCTAAGAAGAACTAGGGGGCAGAGTGGCAGACCAGGGTAGCTGTACACAAGCCAGGCTCCTTTGTCTTTAAGTGGTGTCTACAATCCCTCCAGAGCAGGATGCCTAAGAAACAGCATAAGGCTATGAATTTCAACTCTATAATGGATGGCATGGGTACAGACTCTAGCTATAAATTACTGTGAAACTTTACAGTACTTAGACACTGTGAAGCATCTATAACTGATGTTAACAGTAGTATCCACTCATGGTCTCTTGGGGATTAAATGCACTCATAGACACAGTTCTTGGAGAACAGTGCTTGATATAGTTGGTGAAGTATAAGACCAAGGTATCACAGTAGGTGAAGACAAAATGTCCTGGCTCTTAGATGTCCTCTATTATTACACTGAGATGCACAAAAGCCTGAAGAGCTTCAGGTAACAATTCCAATCTGAGAACTTCAGAGACTCCCAGAGAACCTTCTGGAGCATATGGCATGGGCAACAGTGATCCTGGTTTTGCAGCTACCCTTGATTGCTGCCCAGGGACTACTGTTTATCTGATATTTAGTAAGTTCATATTTTCAGGTCTATTGTGGTATATCTGCTGGTATCACCTCATAAGTTGAGGTGTTAAAATCCTAGCTCCCAGAACTGAGGAGATGGCTCCACAGTTAAAGCACTCACCACTCAAGTACAAGGACCTGGATTTGAACCCTTGCAACACAAAACCTGGTCTCATTTGCATGTAAGTCTATAATATTACCACTGCTGTGATGAGATGGGAGATAAAAACTGGAAAACTCTCTGGAGTCTTGTGGGTCAGCTAGTCTGCAATATATATGCAAAAAAAACACATCCTATTTCAAATAAGAAGATGATGAGAACCAATGCCCAATGTTATCATCTGACCTTCACTTGTATTCCATATCTACACTCATGCACATGAACCACACAAATGCACACACTGTACACACACACACACACACACATTTAAAAGTTAGACAGAGAGAAAAGAACTCCTAATTCCTAATATGATGACGTTGGGAGAGTTTTGGGTTATGGTAGGGCTGACCCATTCGTGAGAACTTGCCCTCCTGAGTGAAATCAATGCCCTGCAGATTAGGACCCAATAAAAGTTTATCTTCTTTCTACCAAGTGAAATCACAGGGAGAAAGGAACATCTGTGATTCGAGCACTTGATCCTCACAAAACATCAAACACACCAGGACCTTGACTGAGGACATAGCAGCCTCCAGGTCTGTAAGAATGACCTTCTGTTATCTAGAAACAACAGCATGAATAGGTTCAGGCAGGATCCAAGAAAGTCAAGAGGTCACCACTTTCTCAAGAATCAAAGTCTTCCAAGCTCCCTGACTCTCTGGTGTGTCTTCTAGAGTTGCATTTAGATCAGTGTCCACTGCCTGTTGTTCTCTGGTCTATGTGCTTGGTTTGTCTCCTTCTGATAGAGCTCCTAATTCTACTATCACTGTAGATGCCAATTGAAATAAAGTTTTTGGACCCATAAGCACACCCCCTGCCTTTAGTCTTCTTGTTATGGGTAATGGGGCCCTGTCCTCCCAACCACTGACAGTCTTAGAGAGCTTAAAATAGTGATCTTGTGACAGTGGTGTAGTTGAAGGGCACTGTCACCCACTAGACAGAATTAGAGCTGGCCCTATCATTTATTAATTATGCCGCTTACTAAACCTCAATCAATCTCAATTTCTGTCTAATAGAATGAATACCCACCGTGTAGGATCATGATACAGACTGCATGGGAAGATGTGCTTCATCCAAGCACAATGACTATATCACAGCAAGTCCTTCCTAGCTTTTGGTTTTCTTTCCTCCTTTCTGGTACTTTGTCCTTTCTAAGCTGTCACCACCACTTTCCTTTTACAAATACACTCCTTTTTATAACATTCCAATAAAACCCCAGTCTAGAATAATTCAAACAGATTAGTTGCAAAAGAGGATGGAATGTTTACACCATATTGTGGTCATAGGAGCACCCTGGAATAAATGATAATTATTCACTAAATCCACATTTCATGGTGCTCATTAAACCTTCTAAACATCCAAGCTCTCTTACATGGCCTCTGCTGTGTTGGTTCCTCTGCCTGGATTCTGTTTCCCCTCACACTCTAGCTCTGACCTTCCACTCTCAGCCAGTTCCCTAGAGAAGCCTTCTCTTACAGCTCCAGCCCAGTCAGATCTCTCTCAGCTGTCTCCTTGTCCTCTACTCCTTTCCTTCTTGGAACTTATCACACTTTAAAATGAATCCCTACTCTTATTGTTATAATTGTTTAATGTCTACTTTCTCAAAAGACAAGACACTCCACAAAGGCAAGAACCATACATACCACATCTAGAGCAGATAGCAAAAAGGAGAAGACTCAGTAATTGCTAAGTGAACACATGATTTATCTCTCTCCACTCCAACCAAGATTATACACTTGGTTTTCTGGGAAGCTCATATCATGGAGATCCACATTTAGTTTGCCACCATTGTTGTTTCTTTTCCAACATCCATAGGGTTTTTTGGTTGTTTTGTTTTGTTTAAATAAGAGTATAGTTTTTGTAGTCCTGGCTGGCTCTTCACCTCTCAATCTTCTCTCCTGTAGAGAGAACATAGGGTGTGGTGTGGGGTTTTGAGGTTCCTGGACCCTTGACAAAATGTTGATACACCTCTTGGTTCTTTTAAAGGCCATACAAGGAGTATGGCTCCATGGCCCTTAGGAGACTCCAGGGCTAGTTGGTCAAAGTTGAGGAGGATCTTACCCCCAAGCCTTGAGAATGCAGCATCTGCTTGCTCCTCACCCTGTTGCTCACCTACTGTGTCCACACCTTGGGCACACATTGTCTGTGACCATCTCTACAACCACAGCTATTTTGTTCTTTTGGCCAGGAAGTTTCATCTTTCAGATCACCTAGGACAGGGACACAGGTGGCTGGTTATTGCAACACATATATAACATTTTTATCATAACCTGATTGAAGGTAGATTGGTTTATCTGGCTGAAACCTGTACAGCTTGACTAGCAGCCTTGGGTAGATGCCCTAGCTCTTGGCCTCCTTGTACTGGACCTTTTGGTCTTTGTTGTGGCAAATGTCAATATTTCTATGTCACCTTCTGCTTGGCAAGGTCCAGAAAAGCTTGCCATCATTCTTAAGGGTTTCTTTTCCATGCCTGCTACAAGTCTATACATGGTTTATATAAGTATGCATGTATGCACATAGGCACATGTATGCATGTTTCATATGAGCAGAGATATTTACTTGGATAAACAATGAGTTTAAAGTCATCTAAAAAGACATGGTGGGGACATGTATAAGAAAAAAAGGTGATATTAACAGAGACCACTGAATAAAATCATGGAAAATTTGACTATCATCATGAGTCACAGGATAATATATCCCATGTGCTACGATGTACTAAAAGCATTATTCATTAGTGATCAGACAACAAGGGCAAGAGAAAAGAAATTACAGGAACTATCCCAAAGCTACAGTCAACAATAAAGCTTGAGCCCTGGGAAACACAAGACTTAAAACACAGAGAAACAAAAATTTAAATGTAGAATGGTGATAAATCCAGTGTACATTGCTTGTAGATATAGACCTAAAAGGAATCGAAATTAGCATGCCACAGAGATGTCTCACATCTGTGTTTATAATATTACTATTCCCAACAGCCAAAATATGGAATAAGCTTAAATGTCCAACAACAAAGGAATGGATAATGATAATGTGGCATGTCTCTCTACACTGAAGTTCTGTTCAATCATATGTCATTTCTGAGAACATTTAAGTGGAGAGCATCATATTAAGAAAAATAAGCCAGATTCAGAATAAAAAATACTGAATATTTCAGCTCATATGAAGAACTTTGATTTTTTATATATATATTTATATATATACATATATATATATACACACACACACACTACTCACGTATAAGTGAATATTAGCTATAAAGTAAAAGATGATCATGCTGCAATCCACAGACCTAGAGAGGCTAAGTAACAAGGGAGGATGCATTGATCTCCCTGGGAACAGAAAATAGAATAGATTTTGAGGGTAAACTGAGGGTGGGTGGGGATGAGAACAGTTGGGGGCATGGAGGGAAAGAATACTGGGAGAGATGGCTAGAATTGGGGGTGGGCATTTCTAGGGTAAGGTAGAAATCCAGTGCAATGGAAACTCCCAAGAATGTACAACAGTGACACTTGCTAAGACTTATAGTAATGGGGGACATGGAACCTGAGCAAGCCATCTTCTGTAACCAGGCAAGGTTTCCAGTAGAGAAAAGGTAATACCAATCCAAACCTTCCACCTACAATTTGTTCTACTTGCCAGATGTGCTGGGGTAAAGGTGGAGCAGGGGTTGTAGGAGTGGCCAACCAATGATTGATCCAATTTGAGATACATGCCAGAAGAAGGAGCCCATGCCTAGCACTGCCTGGAGGATCAGGAACAAGAGAGTGAATAGCCCAGAGACCTAGGATAGAACCCAGAAACGACCAGCAAAAAAGTCAATGAAATGATTCCTAATGATACTCTACTATACTTTGTAGACTGAAGCCTGGTATAATCATTATCACAGAGGTTTCATCCAGCAGCTTGTGGGAACAGATGCAAAGACTGATAGCCAAACATTAGAGGGAGATCAGAAATCCTGTGGAAGGGGGTGAGGAAGGATAATATGAACCAGAGGAGTCAAAGACACCACCAAAAAGCTGACAGAATCAATTAACCATGGCTCATTAGGACTCACAGAGACTGAACTGACAGTGAGACTGTGTGGTTCTGAGCTAGGTCCTCTGCATGTTACGTTATGGTTGTGTGACTTGATGTTCTTCTGGGACACATAACAGTGCGAGTGGAGGCTATCTCTGACTCTGTTCCTTGCTTTTGGGATCCTTTTCCTCCTATGGGTTGCCTTATTCTGCCTTAACATAAGGGTATGAGCTTAGTCTTACTGCAATTTGATATGGCATTTTTTGGTTAGGAGGACTGCTGTTTTCTGAAGGGAAACAGAAGAGAAGTGGATCTTGGGGAATATGGGTCAGTGGGAGTGGGACTGGTAGGAAAAGAGGAAAGGGTCGTGGTGTAGTATGTGAGACAAGAATAAATAAAAATAGAAACACATACATATAAATAAATAAATAAATAAATATGTGTGTATGAAGCAGAAGGGACACTGTTGGGAGGAGGTTTGTAGACTGACAGAAACTAGAGATGGAGCAAGAGACGGTACTAGAGGGGCGAGTATGGGCAAAGTCAGTGATATCCATGTGTGAAACTCAGTATTTGGTAAGTCAAATAAACATATTAATAACCTTAAAAAGAGAAACAGCAGTGGAGTCTTATGGTCAGCAATCATCCTTGAACAATGAAAGTCACTGAAAGTATTACAGAGCGCTGCTGTGTTCATTACAGGGGAAAAAAAAAGCCCCCAGGGCAGGGAAAGTGGTAGCTGAGCCAACAACTCCAACTTAGAATTTTCACTAACAATCTTGGCTGGAGGCAGAACATCATTTGTTTGTTTGTTTGTTTGGATTATTAAAATAAGTGTTCATTATTGGACAGATTATTTTTTTTAATATTTAATATTTTTATTACATATTTTCCTCAATTACATTTCCAATGCTATCCCAAAAGTCCCCCATACCCACCCCCCCACTTCCCTACCCATTCCAATTTTTTTGGCCCTGGCGTTCCCCTGTACTGGGGCATATAAAGTTTGTGTGTCCAATGGGTCTCTCTTTCCAGTGATGGCCAACTAGGCCATCTTTTGATACATATGCAGCTAGAGTCAAGAGCTCTGGGGTACTGGTTAGTTCATAATGTTGTTCCACCTAGAGGGTTGCAGATCCCTTTAGCTCCTTGGGTACTTTCTCTAGCTCCTCCATTGGGGGCCCTGTGATCCATCCAATAGCTGACTGTGAGCATCCACTTCTGTGTTTGCTAGGCCCCGGCATAGTCTCACAAGAGACAGCTATCTGGGTCCTTTCAGCAAAATCTTGCTAATGTATGCAATGGTGTCAGCGTTTGGAAGCTGATTATGGGATGGATCCCTGGATATGGCAGTCTCTAGATGGTCCATCCTTTTGTCTCAGCTCCAAACTTTGTCTATGTAACTCCTTCCATGGGTGTTTTGTTCCCAATTCTAAAACGGGGCACAGTGTCCACACTTTGGTCTTCATTCTTCTTGAGTTTCATGTGTTTAGCAAATTGTATCTTCTATCTTGGGTATCCTAAGTTTCTGGGCTAATATCCACTTATCAGTGAGTACATATTGTGTGAGTTCCTTTGTGATTGTGTTACCTCACTCAGGATGATGCCCTCCAGGTCCATCCATTTGCCCAAGAATTTCATAAATTCATTCTTTTTAATAGCTGAGTAGTGCTCCATTGTGTAAATGTACCACATTTTCTGTATCCATTCCTCTGTTGAGGGTTCTTTCCAGCTTCTGGCTATTATAAATAAGGCTGCTATGAACATAGTGGAGCATGTGTCCTTCTTACCGGTTGGGACATCTTCTGGATATATGCCCAGGACAGGTATTGCTGGATCCTCTGGTAGTATTATGTCTAATTTTCTAAGGAACCGCCAAACTGATTTCCAGAGTGGTTGTACAAGCTTGCAATCCCACCAACAATGAAGGAGTGTTCCTCTTTCTCCACATCCTCGCCAGCATCTGCTGTCACCTGAATTTTTGATCTTAGCCATTCTGACTGGTGTGAGGTGGAATCTCAGGGTTGTTTTGAGTTGCATTTCCCTGATGATTAAGGATGTTGAACATTTTTTCAGGTGCTTCTCTGCCATTCGGTATTCCTCAGGTGAGAATTCTTTGTTCAGTTCTGAGCCCCATTTTTTAACGGGGTTATTTGATTTTCTGGAGTCCACCTTCTTGAGTTCCTTATATATATTGGATATTAGTCCCCTATCTGATTTAGGATAGGTAAAGATCCTTTCCCAATCTGTTGGTGGTCTTTTTGTCTTATTGACGGTGTCTTTTGCCTCGCAGAAGCTTTGCAACTTTATGAGGTCCCATTTATCGATTCTCGATCTTACAACACAAGCCTTTGCTGTTCTATTCAGGAATTTTTCCCCTGTACCCATATCTTCAAGGCTTTTCCCCACTTTCTCCTCTATAAGTTTCAGTGTCTCTGGTTTTATGTGAACTTTATTGGACAAATTCTGAAAACTCATATACAACATGAGCAAATTATAAGACATATCATAATCCTGACCTCAGAGGAGGAAAATTTACAGAGGAAGAAAGAGAATGGAGGGCCAGGAAGGGAAGTTGCCAAAAACGATTTGTTAATTGCTTAAATGTTATAGACAAAATGAGCAGGTTTTGGATGTAAGCACATACGGTTTGGAGCTTAAGCAGTTCCTAATCTTGGGTGAAGAGATTGAAAAGATGGTGGAGGAACCCTAAACATATAGTGAGGGACAGACACATATGTGAGAGAGGTATGATATGAATGATGTCCCCATGAGCTCTGGTAGTCAAACACTTGGTCCTCAGTTGATGGCACTGTTTGGACAGGATTTCAAGGTATGGGCTTGCTGGGGGAAATATGCCACTGGAGGTGACACTGAAGGTTTCAAAGCCATGTACAAACCATTCTGTTCTCTCTGCTTCTTGTTTGTGGTTGAGATATGAGCCCTCAGCTCTCAGATTTCAACCCTAGCTGCCATGTTTGCTGCTTGTTGCCTTGCAGTCCTTGTCACTATAGACCCTAACCCTCTGAATCTTAATCCCCAGGTGAATTCTTCCTTCAATAAGTTCCTTTGACTATGATGTTTTGCCACAGATATAAAAAAGTAACACAGAGAAAGGATGTAAAAGCAGATCCATGATGTGAACTGTGGTGGCAACCATGGCTAGGCTGCGACTCCCTCCAATCGTACTTATTAACCACTTCTAACCTTCTTGGTTCTCTCCAGCACTTTGAACACATATAGACAGACTGTCTCTGCAGTGACTTCTTGTGCTTCCTTTGGTTCATTCTCTGTTGTTTGTCTTGCATTACTGCTTTACTCTGAGATTCTTCCACAGGTTTCCACTGAACCTGCCTGTTTGAGAATTACTTCATCTTCCCTTTTCCCTTCTCCAGCTCAGAGTACCATGCTGTGAAATTATGATTGGTTTTTCTTTAAGATCCTTAAAATCAGTCCCATAACCCCTAAAGATATAGAAGCAGTCATTAATAGTCTCCCAACAACAACAACAACAACAAAGCCCAGGACCATATGGGTTTAGTGGAGAATTCTATCAGACCTTTAAAGAAAACCTAATACCAATACTCTTCAAACTATTCCACAAAATAGAAACAGAAGGAACACTACCCAATTTATTCAATGAAGCCACAATTACTTTTATACCTAAACCACACAATGACCTAACAAAGACAGAGAACTTCAAACCAATCTCCCTTTTGAGCATCGATGCAAAAATAGTCAATAAAATTCTTGCCAACTGAATCCAAGGACACATCAAAACGACCATTCACCATGATCAAGTCTTCAAACCAGGGATGCAAGGATGGATCAATATATGGAAATCCATCGATGTAATCCAGTGCATAAACAAATTCAAAGAAAAACCACATGGTCATTTATTAGATGCTGAAAAAGCATTTGACAAAATTCAGCATCCCTTTATGGTAAAAGTCTTGGAAAGATCAGGAAAAAGGCCCATACCTAAACATAGTAAAAGTAATATACAACAAACCAGTAGCCAACATCAAACTAAATGGAGAGAAACTTGAAGCAATCCCACTAAAATCAGGGACTAGACAAAATTGCCCATTCTCCTCTTCTCTATTCAATATAGTACTTAAAGTTCTAGCTAGAACAATTAGACAACAAAAGGAGGTCAAAGGGATACAAATTGGAAAGGAAGAAGTCAAAATGTCACTATTTGCAGAAGATATGATCGTATATATAACTGACCCCAAAAATTCCATCACAGAACTCCTAAGGCTAATAAACAACTTCAGCATAGTAGCTGGATATAAAATTAACTCAAACAAATCAGTAGCCTTCCTCTACTCAAAGGATAAACAGGCTGAGAAATAAATTAGGGAAATGACACCCTTCACAATAGTCATAAATAATATCAAATCCTTGGTGTGACTCTAACCAAGCAAGAGAAAAATCTGTATGACATGATCTTCAAGTCTCTGAAGAAAGAAATCAAAGAAGATCCCAGAAGATGAAAATATCTCCCATGCTCATGGATTGGCAGGATTAATATAGTAAAAATGGCCATCCTGACGAAAGCAATCTACAGATTCAGTGCAATCCCCACCAAAATTCCAAATCAATTCTTCATAAAGTTAGAATGAGCCATTTGCAAATTCATTTAGAACAACAAAAAAACCCAGGACTGTGAAAACTATTCTCAGCAATAAAAGAACTTCTGGGAGAATCACCATCCCTGACTTCAAGCTGTATTACAGAGCTCTAATGATAAAAATTGCATAGTATTGGTACAGAGACAGGCAAGAAGATCAATGGAATAAAATTGAAGACCCAGAAATGAACCCACACACATATGGTCACTTGATATTTGATAAAGGAGCTAAAACCACCCAGTGGAAAAAAAGACAGCACTTTTAACAAATTTTTAATGGTGCTGATTCAACTGGCAGTTGGCATGTAGAAAAATGCAAATTGACCCATTCTTGTTTCCTCGTACAAAGCTCAAGTCCAAGTAGATCAAGGACCTCCTCATAAAACTGGATAAACTGAAACTAATAGAGAAAAAAGTGGGGAAGAGCTTTGAACACATGGGCACAGGGGAAATTTTCCTGAACAGAACACCAATGGTTTATGCTCTAAGATCAGGAATTGACAATTGGGACCTGATATAATTACAAAGCTTCTGTAAGGCCAAGGATACTATCAGCAGGACAGAACAGCAACCAACAGACTGGGAAAAGATCTTCACCAATCCTACATCTAGTAGAGGGCTAATATCAAATATATACAAAGAACTCAAGAAGTTAAACTCCCAAGACTCAAATAACCCTATGGAAAAAAATGGTGTAAAGAACTAAACAATGAATTTTCAACTGAGAAATAGCAAATGGCAGAGAAGCTCCTAAAGAAATGTTCAACATCCTTAGTCATGAGGGAAATGCAAATCAAAACAACCCTGAGACTCCACCTCACACCAGTCAGAATGGCTAAGATCAAACTCTCAGGTGGCAGCAGATCCTGGCCAGGATGTGGAGAAATAGGAACACTCCTCCATTGCTGGTGGTACTGCAAGCTGGTACAACCACTCTGGAAATCAGTTTGGTAGTTCCTCAGAAAATTGGACATAGTACTACCTGAGGACACAGCTATACCTGTCCTAGATAAATAAACAGAAGATGCTCTAACATGTAATAAGGACACATGCTTCACTATGTTCATAGCAGTCTTATTCGTAATAGCCAGAAGCTGGAAAGAACCCAGATGTCCTTCAACAGAGGAATGGATACAGAAAGTGTGGTACATTTACACAATGGAGTACTACTAATCTATTGAAAACAATGAATTCATGAAATTCTTAGGCAAATGGATAAAACTAGAACATATCATCCCGAGTGAGGTAATCCAATCTCAAAAGACACACATGGTATGCACTCTTTGATAAGTGGATATTAGGCCAAAAGCTCCAAATACTCAAGACACAATTCACAGATCACATGAAGCTTAAGAAGAATGAAGACCAAAGTGTGGGTGCTTCGGCCCTTCTTAGAAGAAAAACAAAATACTCACAGGAGCAAATATGGAGATAAAGTGTAGAGTAGAGACTGAAGGAAAGGCCATCCAGAGACTGCCCCACCAGGGTATTCATCCCATATACAGTTACCAAACCCAGACACTATTGTGAATGCCAAGAAGTGCATACTGACAGGAGCCAGATATAGCTGTCTCCTGAGAGGCCCTGCCAGAGCCTTACAAATACAGAGGCAGATGCTCACAGCCAGCCATGAGCATCTTTGGTTGGCTTAAGTGTAGGGTCCCCAATAGAGGAATTAGAGAAAGGACTGGAGGAGTTGAAGGGGTTTGCATCCCCATAGGAAGAACAACAATATCAACCAACCAGACCCCACCCCCAGAGCTCCCAGGGACGAAGCCATCAATCAGGAGTACACATGGCTCCAGCTGCATATGTGGCAGATGATGGCCTTGTCAGACTTCAATGGGAGGAGAGGTCTTTGGTCCTACGAAGGCTCTATAGGTGCCCCAGTGTATGGGAATAGAAGGTGGGAAGGTGGGAATGGGTGGGTGAGTGGAGGAACACCCTTATAGAAGCAGGGGTGGGAGGGTGGAATGGGGGGTTTCCAGGAGGGGAGAACGGGGAAAGGGGATAATATTTGAAGTGTAAATAAAGAAAATATCCAATAAAAAAGAAGGAAAAAAGATTCTTAAAATATTTCTTACCCCAAAGTCCAGGAATACAACTATGCATCTCTTTAAATGCATGTATGAGTGACCATATTTGTCAACATATTTGACTAGTTGTTGAAGACTAGTCTTTCCCTATAGATTGTGATTGATGTACATACCCTAACCCAAAGACTGAAGAAATATAACCTGATATTTAGATGAAGGAACAAGGAACCTGGCATCCAGTTAACTAACTTTGATAACTGTTTTTCTGGAAGATAGAAGGATGGATAAGCTATATGTAATCAGCAACAGAGGTTTTTCTTGTTTCTTGAAGGCTTCTTCTTTCCAGAATACCTTGGAATTCTTGCTGCTCATACAGAACAGATGGAGTCTTGTCTATACCTTTTTTACTCATTAATTTTTGTATAAAATGATAGAAAGATAATTTTAACAGGTAAAATTTTGAGAATCATAATATTAAAATGAACAAGCAAAGTAACACTCTATCTGTAGACTTCATCCAGATGATGAGCAGGTTGTTTAGTTTGTGAGTACCTGTCTTCTTTGACCATTGATGCTGTCTGTGAAGACAACACCTTCCTGCTTCGTCTTCTTAGCTGTCTTTATAAAGTAACTACTGTAGACACAATCCCTCCAACACCATATCCTTCCTTATCACATCTATACACTACTTTCTTTCTCACTGAGATGTTTGCTACCTGTGAGATTCTACCTCAAACAGACTCTGAGTTTGTGAGAAGAATACACAAATGAAAACAAAATTATGACTTACTCATACGGGTGATTTTTTTTTTGATGAATACTTACCATTTATTCATTTCTTATCTTGCAGAGAAGCACAATCACCAACGTTACTTAACTGGATGCTAGTTTCCTTATTCTGACATCAAGAATGTCAGGGTTTCTTTCTCTGGAGTCTCTGGGTGAATGTATGTATAGTAACCAAAAAGTATGATGATTTTATCTAAAGATACAAAATCATTTTAGAGGGAATTAGTAGGCTTACATACAAAGTAGAAAAATACTGTGTAACTTTTCTGGGGGGCATATGAACCATAAACCAAAGAAACAATTCCACCCAAGTCTAGCTTAATGAACCAGTGAATTTATTAGGGTTATTTACAGGAACAAGAGAGATGAGTTGATAATACATATATGGATAACTCAAAGACAACTGCATCCAAAAATCTTACCCCATAATGGATAGCAACTCAAGAGAAGTATATCACTGGAGCAGGCTGACAATTCAGAGAGTCCCTTCCCTCTACCCAACAGTTACTATTGTCAATATAACTTTGGGGAGTGGCCATGTGAATCTAATAAGTATCAGGAGCTTTCTGAGACTTGTAAGCTTTGTTTACTTCCATCGCTTTAAGGGATCATTTCAGTGTAGAGGCAATAGCTACACAAAAGATATAATGACTAGTAACAGCCTACAGTAGAAGGAACCCCAAAGACGATCAACCAATGAAAGGATAACACAAATGAACTATGTTATTCAACCCCATGAAGACAGTAAATACTTATTCATACTACTACATAGATGAACCTTGGAAAATCACACTTAGTAACAGAACCACACAGAAAATTTCATGTATTATATTTGTGATGGTTACTGTTAAATTTCAACTTGATAAAATCTAGAACCATGTGGAAAACAGACCTCTGAATCTATAGGGATTTTTTGACTACATTAATTAAGATGGGAAGATCTGCTCACTATGGGTGGCACCATTCCTTAAGTAAGGACAAGAGCAGAGAAAGTCAGCTGAGCTTGTCATGGTGGCTCATGTATTTAATCCCAGCACTAGGGAGGCAGAGGCAGGCATATCTGAGTTCAAGGCCAGCCTGGTCTTCCCAGTATGTTGCAGGACATCCAGAGCTATACAGAGAAACTCTGTCACAAAAAGCCAAAAGCCATGAAGAAAAGGAAAGTCAGCTGAGCACTAGCATGCATGCATTTATTGCGCTCTTTTCTTGACTGTGCATAAAATCTAACTCATTCCCATAAGCTTCTGATACCTTGACTTCCCTACCATGATGGACTGTAACCTAAAATAACCTAAGCTAAAATAAACTTTTTCAACTCTTAATTTGCCTTTGTCAGTGTGTTTTACCACACCAAGAGAAAGAAACTAAGACAGTATTACTCTACTTATATAAATATCCAGAATAAGCAAATTCATAGAGACAATGTAGATTCATGAACCTCTAGGGCTGGATAATAATGGAGTGTATAGAGTGTGATCACTAAATCATATAGACTTTGGGGGAAGAGAAGGGCCCGAGAGGGAAAAAGTTCTGGAATTAAATAAAGCTGACAGTTCCAGTTGTGCAATTTCGAGTGTCTATTAAACCCACTAAGCTGTATACTTTGAAATGATTTCAAGTGAAATCATTCATATGCTATGTGACGTATACCTTGATTTGGAAGTATGAAGGAAAAGGACTGGAGATGGTGACCAGGGGTGAAAAGGAGGAAGGGTAGAGGAATCAGAACAATGACCCAAGAATACAAAAACCACGACGAGTGACCAGATAAGTTGGTGTCTTGCCAATGATGATTAGGGTCATTAAAATTCCAGATTCTACAGGTCCTTTCAGTTTACCACACGATGGCCAGGGAGGGAGTGGGGGTTATCTTATATCTGCCCTCATCAGCTATAATATCATTACCAGCATACTGTGCATTAACTTCTGAACCACAGATAATTTACATTTGGATAGATAGCTCATGTAGCCAGGACAACATCCAGTGCACCGGACGGGCATTTTTAAATTGCAGTTCAGATCTGAAAAGGATTTCAAAGATTATCATCACCTTAAAACAAAGTAATCAAAAGTAATCTTGAGATAGGATAAAATATACTTTTAGTGGGCTATGGTGACCTTCCTGTCTTCTGAGCTCCTCTGACTGAATTTCATCTCATTTTGACACTTGCATTGTGCTTTTTATCTTTTATAATGCTACTTCACATCAGGATAGAGCACAAATTCTTCACTGTAGCAGCCTCTCTACATTCCTGATGTAGACAGGGTCAGTCAATCATATCCTGGGCTTAGCTGATATCTATTGCTGGACAACCAATGAGTCTCAAGATTTGAATACAGATGTCCCAAAAGCTCATGTATCAAAGACATAGTTGCCGGCTGAAAAGCCTTGTGGAAATTGGACCATGAGGGTTCTAACTTCATTAGTGAATTAATACCCTGATGAATTCCCAGTTGAGTAGGCTATTGGGGGTGTGGCTTAATTGAGACACTAGATCATCTGAGCCATGGTCCCTCCCTCTCTCTCTCTTCCTCTTTCTTCCTCTTTCCTGTCTCTGTTTTTCCCTTATTCTCTCTGCCTCCTACTCACCACGAAATGAGCCTCTGTGCATTAGCAAGTATTCCCTGCCAGGCATAATCTTCTTCTCATAGACTGAAAGTGATGGAACCAGCCAGCCTCTGACCATGAATTAGAAGAAATTCTTTCTTGTGAGATATGGTGGTACAATCTTTTGGTTCCAGCAGTTGAAGCAAGAAGATTAGGGATTCAAGACCATTCTCAGCTACCCAGTGAGTTCAAACCTAGCCTGGGGTACATGAAACCCCCACCCCCCACACACACACACCTTAAAGAAATATAAAAATGCAAACCAAAAGCACATTGAAAAGTATCTCTTTCCTTAAGGTTGTTTTTCTTGGGTGTTTTGCCATAGTTACAAGAAATAATGTAAGTCTCCATTTGGATCTGAGAAAATAACTGTATACATTGGGAATTTAAAATTAATAATAATAATGATGATGATGATGATGTTTGTATCAGAGGCAGAGGGACTTTGTAGGCTGTGGCTACTCCGCTCCAAACTCGGCTTATTTTCCCCAGTGACTGTCTACAGCTCTATCCTGTGTTGAATGGCATCTGTTCACATTGTTTATGTTTTTCAATAGCCATAACAAGATAGACAACTGAATCACTGGTCTGTTTACAACATGGGTAGGTTTTAAAACCATAGAAAACTGGCTTGGCTTCCTACTCATCCCCTCTGGAAGTAGTTCCTTCCATCTCTAGATGTTCTTTGAAATCCCAAAGAATCCAGAATTCTGAATGCAGATCAGTAATTTCCTTTCCGGATCTCCTGTGGCCACCCAAGAGCACTCGTTCTGAGGTTACCACACACCCCAGAACTAGAACTCTTCATGGCTTCTGGCAGAGCAGCACTTTCAAGGGAGTCCTGTGGGGAGTGAGTTGTTCAATGGAAAAGTACAGCTTTGTATGGGATTTAAAGAGCCCCAGAGATCTGTGAAGACCGTCTGTCACGAGTGCCTTCATGGGCTTTAATTTGCTCTCATCCCACAGGAGACAGAAAACATTTTCAGGAATTTTGTTTCTGCTTGAAAATTTGATTTGTATTTTGATTTTTAAAGAGGAGAGCTCAGAATTCTGTGGAAGAATTAAGTATCTATCCAGTGCATATTTTGATGTCTTTAGAAATCGAATGTCTATCAGGTTATGGAAAGAATAATGGCTTTGACAGAATTTGGCTTGCTCATCATCTATCACACTGGCTGTTTTTCTTTAGTTGCAATAATAAACTCAAATCACTCTCAGGTTCACAGAGCCCTTCCACAGCCAGCCTGCATCTGCTCGCAGATGATTATGACCCTAGTTTTATAGAAGGCATGGGGGCTGAGAGGGGCAGGAAAAAGGCAAACACATGAAGATAATAACAGAATAAACACTCCAAAGTCAGGCACTCGGCTCGGATTCTTTCATCTTTATTTGGGATCTCAAGTTATCCCCTTTGTCTGTAGACATCTAAAGGCCAGAGTCCAGAAGAAGACAACCAGAACGATTGGAGGGTATATTTTCTAAAATTAATATCGAGAGGGAAAAAATAAGCCCGAAGACTCAGAGATGATGTATATTATAACTTCCATTGCTTCTCTGTTCTCCTTCCTCATGTTCTTCCTTTCCTGCCATGAAAATGTTACCCTTACCCCAGAGTGAATTTATAGATAATAGGAACCTCAATTCCTGGGTCTGGGATTCAGACAAGCATCCCATCAAAGCAGAAATTCACTCTGCTACATGCTGACATACATAAAATGGAAATGCTATCACGTTCCCATATGCAAACAACTTGCCAGAAGAATGGAGTGCTTCAAAAGCCCTGTGCTGGATGGAGACAAGATCTCCGTGCAAGCCGTGGGAGCAGGGTGAATCTATGAAGCAGAAAGTATGGGCTGAGGAAGAGATCAGCCCAGTGACAGTTTACTGGCCTTGCTGTTCTCTTAAGAGGCACTAATGGTAGTGGACTGGTGCAGTGGAAGAAAACCCAGCTTCATTTAAAGCACTAGCATGAAATTGGCTGCAATAAAATTATGCATTAAGTGTGCATTATGTTTAATAAGACTGGATTGTACTTCCCATGTTTACTCTGTGACTATTGAGGCTGATCCAATTTTCTCAAGTTCTCCAATTGGTTCACGATCGAGTTTCTGGCCAGAAGGTCAAATTTCCCTTGCTGTTATTGTATGTCTCTATTACTTTACTACGGCATTTACACTTTATATTCATTACTTTTTTTTTCTATCTCCTGAACCTTCCCCATTCCAAAAATGTTCCCTGTAGATGGCCCGTTTGACACAAATTAGAACAACCTTGATAGCTGTCAACTAGAGACTATCCGAGAACAAAAGGACATTATTGCGAGCCAGCACTGGAGGTAATTTCATGTGCTTTCTCTGAAGGCTTCTTAATAGCCTTTGAGAAATAATACAATTCAGATCTGCAGCCAGGAGACAAAGAATGGATGTTGGACAGCATGACTCGCGTGTGACTTGGTCTTTAGACTCTACTGTCCTGAGCTTAGGAGGATTATCATCAGAAAATAGAGATATCCAGCCCCACTTCACTCATGTAGATAACCATTCATTCATGTAACTAGCAAACTACATGGGAGCCTACTGTGTGCCAGACACTGTGAGTGTGTCGGTGCTACAGCCGTGCATGTCATAGTCCTGCTGTGATTCCCTACCATAATTAGGATGGGAAAGAGCGATACTGAGCCATAAAATGCAAATCCTAATGCATGAGGGAAATAGAGGAAGGTGAGGTAAGGGAAAAATTAATTTCTAATTAAAAAAAACAGGGATGTTTTATGGAGAGAGTGAGATAACTCTCCTAAAGATGGGAGAAAGGAGGAATTGTGGTGCTGCAGGCAGTAACAATGGTACAGGTAGAATAGGGAAGTATGGGGGAAGGACATTTAGGAAAGCACAGGTGGAAAACCAAGTGGAGGGCATCTGTGATATGAGGGTTATGGGAGGACACAAAATACCAGGAAATGAGGACAGAGGACAGAGAGAGCTCTGCACAAAGCCATTGGGGATTTAGAGATAATCTCACAGTCATGGAGGAATAATAAAAAATTCACCCAACCTATAGCATAAGGTTTAATCTTTTTTTTCTTCAGATGGGCTCAATTAGATGAAAAACAGAAAGCACTTCTTCCGAGTATCACCCTGTGTGTGCATATCTACCTGTACACACTTACCTTGTCTATAGTGCTTCAGGCCCTGAACCCTATAGTGGGTACTTGGCATTACAGACAGTACTACACCTTTTAGATACCAGCGTTATTCTATACACATATACTTATAGAAACCATAGTAAGAGATCAACAAAAGACCATAGTTCTTAGGTCTTGGCAACTGTAGCATGTGGGTTTTTTATATTTTCTTTTCCCCTTTTCTTTTCCTTATTAGAACCTTTCAACTTTTCACTCATTGGAGCAATTTATGACTTTCCTCTAATTTTTCCTAACTCCCAAATTCTTTATTTCTGTACTTTGAGTAATTACTGAGTAAATAATGAGTTTCAGCTTACTGTAAGACAATAAATGCAGGGGTTGGGGATTTAGCTCAGTGGTAGAGCGCTTGCCTAGCAAGCACAAGGCCCTGGGTTCGGTCCTCAGCTCTGGAAAAAAAAAAAAAAGACAATAAATGCAATACTGTCACAGGTTATCTAGTGACCATGTCTACTGGGTACTATGGATCATGGATATGCCGAAGAGTTTTTGTTCATGAATTTCCTTGAATTGTCTGTGTATTTCCTTAAGTTTGTAGCAAAATATCTACCTGTATGTGAGCAGGGGAAAGTCGAAGCAGGCCTGGAAAAAACAACTATATGTAAAGTATGAATTAATCAAATATCACAGAGCTCACATGATGCATATAGACACTGGGTTTCTAGCTAGCCCAAGTAGACTGTCCTTAGCTACTACCTTCAGAAGCTTAAGTCCAGAAATGGCACATGTTTGGGACAGGACTTTTGCCTTAACTAAAGAGTAGCACTTACTTTAAGTGTTACTGACTCTAAGTCCAAGCCTTTAAGAGATCAAACTGAATAGTTGGCAAATTAGCTGAATTTCATAAGGGGTCAGGCAGGGAGGTAACAAGGCAGGCAGGCAAGAAGAAAGGAAGGAAGATAGGAAGGAAGAAAGGGAGGAAGGGAGGAAGGGAGGAAGGAAAGAAGGGAAGGAAGGAGGAAGGGAGGGAGGGAGAAGGGAGGGGGATAATTGTCATGTGTTGGGGACATCCTATCTGAGAGAAAATTTAAAGGAAAATAACAAAACCTAAATTACTAACAGTGTAGTTACTACAAAAAAATCCAAGGAATAAAACCTTGTTAAGCATGTTGGGAAGCAGAATGGTATGAACTATTAATGAACACTGGGAAATAAACAGAAAACAACGACACATGGCCCTTAATAGGTAAAGTTTTTAAATATTATTATACATGTATTTAAAATTATAAAATAATGTACACAATGAATAAACAGATGAGGGATTTTAGTAAAGCCAAAAAAATGGAATTTCTTAAAGGAGTTAAAAACAAATTCTGAAGCAAAACATTGTAGAATATATACATAGCTAAATTTTAATTGAAAAATTCCACAAATGGTCTTAATGTTACATTGAAAACTATTGAAGGTAAATCAGAGAATTATAAGACACAAAACTAGAACGCATGCAGACTTAATAAGTGAATGGAGAAGGAGTTGACACTAAAATAAAAAAATTAAAAGAATTGCATCTGACTTCGGGAAAACATAAAATGGTTTAGTATATGCTCTGTTGAAGGCCTGGATAAATCAAATAAAGAAATAAGGAAAGAAAAATAAATTTTAAAAGTAAATTTTTACTCAAAAGCAGATAAAAACATAGGTCAAAAAAGACTGAATTAACATACACAGAAAAAAATATGTATACACATATATACATATACACATGCATACACACATATAAAATAGTAAAATTTCTAGAAAAAACAAGAAATCACGAAGACAATTTTAAAAAAGATTCTATTTAGAAGTTAACAATAATGAAGTTACTTAGAATTATCATCAGACTCAGCCAGAGAAGAAGGAATATGCATGCTTGTTTTTTTGTTTGTTTGTGGGTTTTGAGACAATTTCTCTGTGTAACAGGATCCTGGCTGTCCTAGACCTCACTCTGTAGACCAGGCTGGCGTTGAACTCATAGAGTTCTGCCTGCCTCTGCTTCCCAGGTGCTAAGATTAAAGGCATGTGCCACCACCACCCAAGGAATATGCATCTTTACAGTGCTGGAGACACGTTTTTAAAACCTGCTTGATACAGAAGTGAGTGTGTGTGTGTGTGTGTGTGTGTGTGTGTGTGTGTGTACAGACATATATATATTTCAAAAATAAAGATGAGATAAAGACATTTTTGAATAATTGAGAGCTAGGAAAGCATGGTGACAGCAGATATTCCTTAAAAGAAATAGAATATTCTCCAGGCTTAAAGGATTATACCACATTGAAATTCAGACATACAAGAAGAGATAGAGATGCTTTATATGTGTTAGATATACTCATAAGTAAAGGAACACTATTCTCACTTGCTTTAAAATACCTTTGTCCTACTTGCCTTAAAATATTTTAAGTTTAAAAATAACATTTTATAGGCTCTAAAGAATATGTAGGTGTAAAAGATATGACAATAATGAAAAGGATAAAGAATAAAGCTTGCTATTCTCAGTATAAGGTTCTTTATGTTTCTGAGAAATGGTACAACGGAAGTAATTAAAATATAAATTAAAGCAAGTAGATGAATTACCATAGAATTGTTTAAAGGGGCTGATTTAGTAAGTTAGGAATAGGAGAAAAATACAAATGGAAAGCAAATAAAACAGTGGGCTTAACATTATTCATATACATAATTAAACATAAATAAGCTAATTATGCCCAACTAAAAGGCAAAGATTAATGAACCATATAAAAATATTTGATCCAATTAAATGATATCTGTGAGATACATATTTTAAATAAGTATAACTTAAAAGTAAGAGTAGAAAAAACAGGAACTCTGCAAACACTAATAAAAAGGAAATAGCTTATAGAATGTCTGCATCAGTATCATGGACAGTCGCATCCATCAGCAAAATAATCAAGAGTGCGTAAGAGTTCCAGATGATAGTGCACATGATAACCACTTCCTAACGCTGCATGGGAAACGGTTGGAAAGCAGCAAGTGCGAGATTATACGGGAAGATTTTAATAGGTCTGTGTCAAGAGTCAATTGAGTAAATATATAGATTACTAATGAACACATTGTTTATATGTACCCACGAGTAACAAACTTAAATAGGACATTTTTACAGCAATTCGATTAGTCACTGCAACACATTCTGTTCCAAATGAAAACAGAGTATTCATCAAGATACACCATCTACTGCAACATAAAATCAACCTTAACTACATTTAGTAAAACAGAAATGACATAAATTCACTCTCTAAATATAATATAATCAAATTAGAAGTTAATAATGAAAAGATAACTGGGCATCTCCAAATATTTAAGAATGAAATAATAAATGACCCACAAAGTCAGATGTAGAGTGCTTGCCTAACCTGCAAGAATCCTGGATTCAATCCCTAGAACAGGATAAACCGGGCATGCTGCTTCACAGCTGTAATCACTGAACTTGGCAGGGTAGAGGAAAAAGAATATGGAGTTCAAGGTCATCAGTGCCTATATAGCAAATTTGAGGTAGCCCACTGTCCTGGACAATTTTATGTCAACTTACCACAGGCTAACATCATTTGATATTGGGAAACCTCAATTGAGTAAATGCCTTAATTTCTGTAGGTATGCCTATAGGGCATCTTCTTAATTAGTGATTGTTGAGAGAGGACCAAGTCCACTGTGGATGAAGCCATCACTGTTCTATAAGAAAAGAGACTGATCAAAGCCAGTAAGCAGCACCCCTCCACAGCCTCTGCATCAGCTCCTGCATCCAGGTTCCTGGCCTGTTTGAATTCCTGTCCTGACTCCCTTCGATGATGAACTGCTGTAATATTGAAGTGTAAGCGAAATAAATGCTTTCTTATCCAACTTGCATTGGTCATGGCATTTCATCACACTATGACAGCCACTATGTATGAGTGTCTAAATAAACAAATAAGTGACCTGTAGTCAAAGAAGCTCTATAGAAAACTACAAAGCATATATTGAGCTCAGCAAGAAGGAAAACAAAACAAAGCTTGCAGAATATAGATATAACGTGGCTCAGAAAGAAATGGACAGCTTTAAACACCAGTACTAGAAAATAAGAAAGGTTGATAATCAAAACTCTAAGCTTTTACCTCAAGATACAAGAAGTTAAATTCAGAGAGTTAAAAAAGAAAAAGAAAGTAAAAAGAAAAGAAAGAGATGATGAACAGAGTTAACTAACCTGGACCCTTGGGGCTCTTAGAGACTGAACCATCAACCAAAGAGCACACATGGGCTGGACCTAGACTTCCCCACACATATATAGCAGATATGCAGTTTGGTCTTCAACTGGAATTCGGGCTGTCCCAAAAGCTGTTGCCTGTATGTGGGATATGTTCTTTGAGCTGTCTTGTCTGGCCTCATTTGGAGAGGATGTGCTTAGCCCTGCAGAGACTTGGAGTGCCATGGTGGGGGGATATCCAGGAGGTCCCGGGGAAGGGAGGATAGAGGAAGGATTGTGGGAGAGGTGACTGGAAGTGAGATAGTGAGCAGGGTATAAAGTGAATAAGTGAAAAATAATAAAATTTAAAAATTAAAACATAAAGAATAAAAGAAGGTGAACAAATGAGGTATGTTAAATTATTGAGAAAAAAATTTAAATCCAAACATTGATTTTTAAAAGATCAGGATAGTAGGCAGCCACATAGATAAAATGATCAAATGTAACACTGAGAAAATATGATCAGAACATGAGAGATAACCAGTAACAAAATGGAAACATTAAGACATTGTTCTGAGTCTATGAGCATGAAATAATAACAGGGAAGTATTTTGATAACATTATGACAGTACAATCATTAGTTAGAATTGAAAACTTACACTCTCATGAAAGACAAAGTTATAGTCCACCAAGATTCACACTTCTAAATCAAAAATTATTATTTAGAGGGTTAACATACAAACCATATTGAGGAAAAATATTTACTTTATGACTGTTGACAAAACACTTGTATCCAGAATATGAAAAGAGCTCTTAAAAGTCAATATAATTTTTTAAAATCAAACTGTCTTCAGGTGTCAAAATGTTATTTAAAGGGTACATTCAGTAAAGAGCTTGTGAGGATGCAATGGATTAAAAAAAAAAAAAAAAAAAGACAACAGACAACAGACCACAAGGCTTCCTCTACCACTTCACAAGACAGAGCGAGGAAAGAGCATGAGCAAAAGCTTTAGGCCACAAACCAACCTGAGCCTGTCTCTGCCGCAGCAGGACCTCAGCAACAGCTATCCTTTGGAAGCACCCATGTGTGGCACAAACAGGTCCCACTGGTGTTCCTTCTAGGCTCTGGCATTGGCTAGGAGCAGCAACTGGTACTGTCAGTCAGCTCTACTTCCTGAAGTAGATTGTTTCAAAGGAGATTTGAAGTCCATGTTTTCACAGCCCACAATTTGTTCTGGTTAAAGAAATGGGTAAAGTAGCAAGGTAGACAGTGTCCAAGGAGATTTATTTATATAAAAGACATGAAAACTGGTTCTGCATCAGTCATTATTAGGCGAATATAAATCGCTACCTGACCATGAATACCCACCAGAACAAGTGTGAAACAATTAACAACTAATACTGAGCTGGGTATGGTGGTGCACGCCTTTAATCCCAGCACTTGGGAGGCAGAGGCAGGT
This sequence comes from Mus caroli, assembly GCF_978045245.1. Classification (NCBI taxonomy): domain Eukaryota; kingdom Metazoa; phylum Chordata; class Mammalia; order Rodentia; family Muridae; genus Mus; species Mus caroli. Next base: position 99,977,717 of record NW_028227261.1, on the reverse strand, counting down.
GGATTTCTGAGTTTGAGGCCATCCTGGTCTACAAAGTTAGTTTTAGGACAGTCAGGACTACACAGAGAAACCCTGTTTTGAAAAAACCAAACCAAACCAAACCAAACCAAAACAAACAAACAAAAAAACGAAAAAAAAAAAAAACTAATACTGATGAGGATCATCAGCACCTGGGATCTTCATAGATTAATACCAAAGCATGAAGTGGAGAAACCTCCCTAGGAAAATGGTGGGCTCCTTCTAAAGGTGTGTACTCAAGAGAAATGAACACAGTCTTCAACAATGCTTTAGCAACTCCTGGGCCAGAGAGAGGGCTCAGCAGTTAAGAGCATTGCCTGTTCCTACAGAGGAGCTGCAGAGGTTCTGAGCACCACAGGGCAGCTCCCAACTGTCTCCAGTTCCAGGGGATCTAACACCTCCTTCTGTCCTTCTCAAACACCAGAAATGCACATGGTGGACAGACAGACATGCATGCAAGTTGACCCTCATGCACATAAAATTAAAGTAAATAAATAAATCTTAGGGAATGTTTTCAGCAGCTTTAGTCATGATCGTTTTAGCTAGAAACATTCCAAACATCCATTTGTAAGAGCAAGATGTATACTGTTCAGGAATTTAAAAGAATGACCAGTAGATATGCACAGCAACATGAATGGATCTAAAAAACATCTTACTGAGCAAAAGAGATCACACAAAAAAGAGCATAAATCCTATGGTTCACTCCTGTAAACTGAAAACTATCATTTCCCATAATAATTGAAAACAGGTCAGTGGGTGCTCTTGGGAGGAAGACACAGTGAATCACTGCAGAGGGACATGAGGAAATGGAGTGATGGAAATATCCTGTGTCCTGACAAAGTCTGACAAATATCCCTCTGATGTCATCAAAATGCATAGAAGAACCATGAACATAAAGAGTCACATGTTGCTCACAAATTATAAGATTATAAACATGGCTTTTAAAAAGTAACACATTTGCACATTGCACTACAGTATGCAAATAAAGTATAATTTCTTTGTTTCCTGAAAGTGATCAATTCTCCACTAAAAGGAAACTGGGAAACCTACAACAGGAAGTCAGCATTATCTCCATCTTCTTCCCTGTTTCACCAGATTAAACACTGAGTGCAGTTAGCATTCACCTTCCCCTTTGAGGAGGCTCACATATTCACCGATTTGTGAACACTCTTTTGCTTTGGTAAATATTTGATCTTACAACATGTCTGCCTCCCTCTGTCCTTTATCCTATCAGAGTTTCTGGATTCCCCCAACAACGATTCTTTCCACATTCTTGAAGAGGAGAGAAAAGAAGCATTGGGTGCAAATGGTGATCCTAGTCTTCTCTGATCTGGTCCCTGGACGGGTCATTGTTAAAATGCTCCATCCGTAGCAAGGCACTACTATTGAAAACACACATGACCACTCTAGGTGCATATCTCTGTTTGAGGGGTCCCTAAGTGCAGTGACCTCCTTACCCAAACAGAGTTCTACATAAATCCTGTCTTACAGTTCTTCAGGATCCCCACATCGAGGCTCATGGAAACTTCTAGATGCTCAATTGATTTGGAGACTAAAAGCAATGTCTCCATTTCGTCTTTCAGTCTATCACTGTCATGGGTTATGTACATATAGTGGAAAACAACTCAGGAGGGACTGTTCTTGGTAGCAAACTGCCCTTCAGGTAGCCAAAGACTCTCCTCCCCACCTTATACCACCATGTTCTATAGTCCTGGAATAGCTGCTGTGATATGTTGGCTCACCTATGACAAGTGCTCTATTTTCCAACTGCAAGCATTTTCAAGATGTACTTTTTATTACTCTGTGTGTGTGTGTGTGTGTGTGTGTGTGTGTGTGTATCCCCAAATGCAATGCACATGTGTGCAGGTACTCACAGAAACCACAAGTGGTCATTGTGCTAAATGTGGGTGTCAGGAAGCAAACATGGCTCATCTGCAAGAGCAGGAAGCTCTTTTGACCTCTGCGCCATCTCTCCAGCCCAACAGCTAGGTTTTTAAATGCTCTGTGTCATCCTAGCCTGAGTTGCTTATGCTTCTGTTCCAACTGCCCAGGACTTAGAGCAGCTGGGAGGCACAGACAACCTTGAATAAGGGCTGGCTGTGCAGAAGAAACACACTAGCACCCAACATTTCACTATCATCGAATTCTTGTCCCTTTGTACACAAAGTGTCTGTTCCTACGGTCGCTTAGCCATCTGTCAATGGTTTCCAGCTCTAACCAGTAGCAAAGAAAGGGGCCACAGTGGACACCTCAGCAAAACAGTACGTTTTTGGTAATAAAATGCCTGTCCTTCTTTCAGCTGTAGGATGTCAGAATTATGAACCAAGGTTACCTGCTCCCTGTCCCAAAAATAAAGTGGAAGATAGAGAAGTAGATACGATAATACCTAAAATAGGAAACTGAAATTGTCAAGAACCAAACTCCCCATGGACTCAAGACTGCCCATCTGGACTTTCCTACCCCAGCTACCTCACTTTACAGCTATGCTGAGTCCCCCACCCCCACCCCCAACACACTCAGCAGCCATCCTCGGGGCAAATTAAAGACCAGTCCTAGCAGTTGAGCCAAACTGTCCAAGTTCCTTTCAACTTTTTGAACTGTATGATCCTGAGAGCAAAGCTGTACCTGCTCTCTTCCCGACTTGAGGACGACCTGTTCTTTGTCCTGGTACAGTAGGAGCACCACAGCAGCCACCACTG